>NC_134706.1:57410851-59942101 GCF_043290135.1 Rhipicephalus microplus
GACAGTAATGTCATATTCTTGAAGTCTCAGGCTCCACCGTGCGAGGCGACCTGAAGGGTCCTTCAAGGTGGCTAGCCAACACAATGCGTGGTGGTCGCTCACAACTCTGAAGGGCCTGCCGTAGAGGTAGGAGCGAAATTTCGACGTAGCCCAGGTGATGGCGAGGCACTCCTTTTCTGTTGTGGAATAATTTGCTTCTGCTTTGGATAGCGATCGGCTGGCGTAACTAATAACCCTTTCAAGTCCGTCAGCCCTCTGCACAAGAACGGCGCCAAGACCTACACTGCTTGCGTCAGTATGTATTTCTGTCTCGGCGAATTCGTCGAAACGTGCAAGTAACGAAGGCGTCTGGAGGCGATGTTTAAGCTCCTGGAAAGCGTGTTCCTGAGGCGTTTCCCACTTAAACTCCACGTCGGCCTTGGTAAGGTTAGTGAGAGGATCGACGATTCGGGCGAAGTTTTTCACGAACCGCCTATAATTGGCACACAGGCCCAGAAATCGGCGCACGGCTTTCTTGTCAGTGGGCGGCGGGAAGTCGGCGATGGCGGCTGTTTTCCGTGGATCGGGACGAACTCCAGTCTTGCTGATAACGTGCCCCAAAAACAAGAGCTCCTCATACGCAAATCTGCACTTTTCTGTCTTCAGTGTGAGTCCGGAAGTCTTGATGGCTTGAAGTACAGCTTCAAGGTGCCGAAGATGCTCGTCGAAACTCGAGGAAAACACGACGACGTCGTCCAAGTACACAAGGCAAGTCTGCCACTTCAATCCTGCCAGTACTGTATCCATAACGCGTTGAAAAGTTGCAGGTGCTGAGCAAAGGCCGAAGGGCATCACCTAAACTCGAAGAGGCCGTCCGGTGTTATAAACGCCGTCTTCTCTCGGTTTCTTTCGTCGACTTTGATTTGCCAATGGCCAGTCTTGAGGTCCATTGACGAAAAGTAGTTGGCGTTATGGAGCCGATCAAGTGCGTCGTCTATTCGTGGGAGAGGATACACGTCCTTTCTTGTGATTTTGTTCAGGTGGCGATAATCGACGCAGAAACGTAGGGTCCCATCCTTTTTCTTCCCTAACACCACGGGGGATGCCCATGGACTTTTGGACGGCTGGATAATGTCATCCCGCAGCATTTCATCAACTTGTCTCTTCATGGCCTCACGTTCTCGCGTCGAAATCCTGTACGGACTCTGACGGAGTGGTCTGGCATTTTCATCGGTTATGATGCGATGTTTCGTGATTGGGGTCTGCCGAATTTTTCATGACGACGAAAAGCAATCTTCGTATTGCAGGAGCAGGGCCTTGAGCTGTTCTTGCTTATCGTTCGGAAGTCTGGGATTGACGTCGAAAGCTATGGGAGGGGCTTGGTTCCTCTGAGCAGGTTCCGCAGAATCGGCGAAGGCGAAAGCACTGGTGGCTTCGACAATTTCTTCGATGTATGCGGCCGTTGTTCCTTTGTTCACATGTTTGTACTCATTGCTGAAATTCGTGAGCATAACCATTGCTTTGCCTCCCCGCAGCTCTGCAATTCCTCTTGCGACGCAAATATTTCGGGTGACCAACAGATGCTGACTGCCTTCAATGACGCCTTCCAAGTCAGGTGATTTAGGAGCGCCGACTGAAATTATGACGATTGAGCGAGGCGGAATGGTGACTTGTTCTTCCAGCACATTCAAGGCATGGTGTCCTGACGGCGTGCGCGGCGGTAGTGCTTCTTCTTTGGATAACGTTATCGACTTTGTTTTTAGGTTGGTGACAGCACCATGGAGGCATAAGAAGTCCATGCCAAGGATGACATCTCTCGAGCAACGCTGTAGGACTACGAAGTCTGTAGGATAAATACGGCTGTTAATGGTGACTCTCGCTGTGAAGATTCCTGCAGGCGTTACGAGATGACCTCCAGCTGTGTGGATTTCAGGGCCTTTCCAAGCTGTCCTCACTTTCTTTAACTTCGCGGCGAACGACCCACTGATGACAGAATAGTCAGCTCCAGTATCGACGAGAGCAGTCACACTGTGGCCGTCGATAAGAACGTCGAGGTCGCTAGTTCGCCATCTCGCATTACAGTTAGGGCGTGGCGTCGGGTCACGGCTGCGTCGGCTTGTTCCGCTGCTTCCATGTTGTGTCGTCAGGCCACCTTCGGTAAGTGAGCTTTCACCGTCAGGGCTTTGCCTGGTTGGCATTGTGTTTGGAAAGCTCCGTCGCGGCGTCGTCGTAGTCGGAGGATCTTCGGTAGTTCGTCGCACAGCAACCGCACCTCCACCGGTTGCTGCCCTTAGTTTTCCGGATACGGGCTAGGAGACCGGCCCCGCGTTGGGCCGGTGTACTGCCGGGGGTGCGGTGACATGCGGCGGCTGGGCGACGGCGAACGGGAAGGACTTCGTGGTGTCCATTAAGTTCTTGTCAGGTAGTCGGCGATGTCACGTGGCCGTTCCCCTGGCTGCGGACGTGGTGCATCGATGGCGAAGCCACGCAGTCCCATCTGTCGGTACTGGCAACGGCGGTAGGTGTGCCCGGCCTTGCCGCAGTAGTAGCACAGTGCACGAGCGGTGGCGAGGGGTGCGCCAAACGTCGGTTTTCCTCGGCGCACTGCGCTGGCCCGCTCGCGAACGGTAAGTCGTCGGTGGGGGTGGTGGCGGCGGTGGTGTCTGGCGACGGAAGTGTGACGGGGGGCGTTTCGGCGTGGACGGGGAGGAGCGTTGTGGTGCACTGCTGCGGCGTAGCTCATAGTTTCTGGCTCGGGCAGCGGTGTTTGGGGAATTTGAAGCGATTGCTGAACTTCTTCTCGCACAATGTCGGCGATCGAATCCACTTGAGGTTGCACCGAAGGCAACAGTTTGCGCAGCTCCTCCCGCACGATCGCTCGGATCGTTTCACGCAGGTTGTCGGCGTCACTGGCTTGAGCAGCAGCGCATTCTGGAGTCAGGCGACGATTATACTGTCTGGTGCGCATGTCCAGTGTTTTTTCGATGGTGGTCGCCTCGGATACAAATTCTTGGACGGTGTTCGGTGGATTCCTCATTAGTCCCGCGAAGAGCTCCTGTTTGACCCCTCGCATGAGGAAACGAACTTTCTTCTCCTCAGGCATGTCTGGGTCAGCGTGACAAAACAGGCGGGTCATCTCCTCTGTAAAAATTCCAACCTTTTCATTTGGTAGCTGAACCCGGGTCTCTAGTAGAGCAGCGGCCCTCTCTTTGCGTGCGACGCTCGCGAACGTTTCCAGAAATACGCCGCAGAAGACATCCCACGTTCGGAGCGTGGACTCCCGATTCTCTAGCCAGGTCCTTGCAGTGTCTTCCAGGTAGAAGTACACACGACGGAGCTTTTCTTCGTTGTCCCAGTGGTTGAGGGCGGCCACACGGTCGTATGTTTCTAGCCAGGTTTTCGGGTCTTCAAACGATGACCCATGAAACGTTGGTGGTTCCCTGGGTTGATGAATGACGATCGCGGGCTGGGACACTCCGGTTGTCATAGTCGCTGCAGTAGAGGTCATGGCCTTGGCTTTCCGCGCCTTGTCTTGTAGAAGCCCGTACTCCGGTGGGAGACCTTGCTGTCGGCGGCTTGTTCGCTGCTCTGGGTTGGCGTCGGTGTCTTCGCGACGTGGGCTGGGTTCACGGCCTGACGGAGGCGTCCGGTACATGAACGAAGCAGCACCTCCACCAGATCTCAGGGGGTCGTGACGTGCCGAAGACAGGAGACTTCGTGTCGGGATTTAACTGTTTATTTGGGCGAACCTGTGCTCGGTAAACGGAAAGTCCAATTACAGCAGCAGTTTTGCACAGATAGCAGTCTCGGACTGATAGCGGCGAACGGAGCGTCGGCCTTCGATCAACAACAACTGGCAAGCGGCGAAGCGCGTCGGCATTTATACTCTTGCCATCGAATGTTCTAGCGTTATCGCTGGCGATGGCGTAGGTTCCAGACCAATCTGTACCGTTCCCACAGTGGGCGTGATCTTATCGAAATGATCTAATACAGTCCGGAACCTTCTGGAAATCTGCAGGCGCGGTTTGCACTGAGAATCGTGTGGTGTTTTGGAACGATAACGAAAACTTGGGAAATGAAACGTGGCAATATGACGGTTTTGTGAGGGTAAACACCAGATTATGATATTATTAGAACTTTCGTGCTTTACAAGCGCAAGCTTTCTATATACATGCTTCAAACTAACACATGTTATATCGCAACTTTGAGTGAAGATTATCTATGCATACGGGCGGTATGCCTATCATCGTTCTTACGCCATGCTGGTTACAACGCTGCGGAAGCTATGAGGTTGTCAACAGAAAGAGCGCAAACTTCTCTCCGCAAATCCAACCCGACCGCGTCATCCTATACTGGCATCTGCATGGGTCGGCGCCCACTCGTTGGGCGAGTAAAGTGAAAACACAGAAGCAACTAACGGTCTCAGAATTTTGTAAGAATTAACGCGCCGGAATGAAAAAAAAAGGACGACACCCATAAGATGTCGGATTGTTAAGCCTTCGCTGTGAGCCGTTTTGCCTGAAAGTGGTGAATGGAGGACAAGTTGGTTTTGATGAACAAGAAGGATTCGGCGCAGCCTGTATTATATCCAGTCTTTATATGTGTTGTGACAGCGCAGTCCCCAAACCACTAATATTGCAAAGCAAAATAGAAACTAACAGGTAATTAGGTTTTCTTCTGAATTGTGGCTTTTGTTCAGGGCGCAGCAAAATATCCACTGCACAGTGATGGACAGTTCGTTTCGACGAATCGTTCCCAATTTTACTGTAACTCATGATGTGCAGCGTTCACCTATAGCATATCCTTTCGGGAAACGTATATCTCGGGTACGCAAATTCAAGATTGGTAATTGTGTACTTTGTCTGCTTACTTCTTTTCGCAGGCTCGAATTGAAAAGACGATACGCCAAGTTCAGGCTTGTAGAATTGAAACCAAGTTCTGCGTACGTTGTTTATTACACCATGTTCTTTGTTGACAATAAGGATCGAGCGTCTGCAGCCTCTTTTGTCGTGCGCATCCTCGCTTGAATCACGCAGCTCCAAAGTTTCCCTTTGTACCATGGGGAATCGTGCATTAACTTTTAGCTTCCCGTGGCCTCTGCAAAAGTGCTCGGCGTCTTGCAGATGGTTGGCGTGTTGACTTTCCCAGCAACCATTCTGCCACCGTTTACTCAAGACTGTTTTCAATTACCGCGGAGATGGGATCCCGCCTTTCGAGAGCCACTCACGGTCATCTCACGGATGGAGAGTTTGCCCGAATTTTATCGACGGCTTTGGTAAGACAGCCACCCGATACACGTACGCGTAGGCACGGTGTCTTCTTACACTGCCTTTGTGGGCAGATGTGGTTGCCGCAACAGCTCTGGCACCCTCCAAGGATCAGATACACTTACACTCTGTTCGCTAAACCACGCCGTGATTCCCTCGTTTAGCCGCTATACACATTTTTGAACTTACTTTCCGAAACAGGCATTTCAAGAAATTGCACCTATTCGTTTACTTTTCAATTGTCTCAAATGCTTCGTACTTCATGAAGGTCCACGCTAGCACTCCCTCTTTACACTCGTTATATTCCTATGGCTTTCAATTTCTAGGACAACTACTATATATGTTATGTATAACTTCGAGTTGCTGGTCACAATAATACCGAGAAATTATCTCGAGACCTGTACGGTACTTCTTTTTTGCAAATAATTGTTTGTACTTCCACCCTGTAACGGCCCACTTTTGGGATAACAGTATAAATAAATGAAATGAAATGAAATGAGACCAGCAAGCAAGTCAGCAAACACGCACGTCCACGCACACGCGCATACAAACGTACACAAACACCCAGAAACACAATCAACTCTGATGGTCTAGATTTCCCAAACGCGTTGAGCGCCACATACGGTATGTTCAAATTACGCTCGTTGTATTTGCTCACCACCCGTTTGCGTGTGTACTGCCCCAGTTTCTCAGCAGGATCAAACGGTGAAACGCAAACACGGCACTCTATGTGGACTTGTGTAGCACAAACAAGCACGATGCTGGTGCTGGTGCCTGGACGCTATGGTTGGGCAGCTTATATATATATATATATATATATATATAATATATATATATATATATATATAAAACCACGAAGTACAATCGTGTGTAAGGATTTTTCCTCTGTGTTGTTTAACAATAAAATTGTAGCGTGCGCGCGTTAACTAAAAGCGGACTGCGGGAATATGTTATCAATCGAGGTATGCTGTTTCTGAATGCCTAGTATCAGCGATTATCATGTTACACTAGGTACAGTAGGAAATGCCGGTATATCGCTGCGTGCGCCCTAGCTTTCTCTTCTGCGGGACGCCAGAATGAGCACCAGCGCGAACGCCATCACCAGTGTAAGCATTGGTGTCCGTTGCTTCGCATCTCTATATAGGTTCCTTTAGCGAAAGATGATGTAACTTTTCATGCAGCTCACATTGGGAGTCTACATGTCAACCACAGGTTGAATGCGCTACATCCAACTTTAATTGTTTTAGTTACTTGAAGCTCGCAGTTCGGCTCTGCATTTACTACCTGTCCTAAGAAGACCTACTCACCTGCAACTCTAAGGCAACGCACTTCAAAGCGCGGTTGTCTTGTGAGGTTGTGTGCTACTATTGTTCCCTGGAGAGAATTTTCATGACCAGCCCTTTGGCGCTTCCTGTCCAATTCAATAATCACGACTTGCAATTCGTCCCCTGAGTTACTCAGCCATGCAAACTCATCCGCAAAGCGTAGGTTTCTAAGGTATTCTCCATTACCTCGTATCCCTAACTCTTCCCACTCTATAGGCCTCTGAAAAGCTCCTGTAAGTGCGCCATAAATAGCATTGGTAGAAATTACAGTTTGATTTCCGCTAACCCTCAAGAAGAAAGTATATAGCTGATGCATTTTACCGGTACTTTCCTATAGGGCAGAAACCTGGAAAATTAAAAAAAGGGTTCAACTTGAGGACAACGCAGCGAGCACTGGAAAGAAAAATGATAGGTTTAAACCTATGGGACAAGATGGTAGCAGAATGAATCATGAAACAAACTGGTGTTAAAAATATCATAGTCGGAATGAAAAAGAAATCGTCTTGGGTAGGGAGCGTTGCTCGAAGGCAAGATAACCGCTGGTCCATAAAGATCACATAATTAATTCTAAGAGAAGGCGAAAATCATGCGTATCCACGATGTGAATGAGATGAGCGGGGTGAAGCGCTGGAGGGTCTCATCGCTAAACCGTGAACCATCCACGAATATCGCCCACTAAATCATCAAAGATGTGACAAACACTGCATTACTTTTATAAAAAAAATTTAATTATCCGTAAGTGGCAGCTGTACGTCGCTTCCTTCCCCCTTTGTTATAACGGCTCTATAATCGGTGAAGAAGTGCATCGGTGATGTCGCGTTGTGGAATGCTTGCAAGGATGAAGTAGTGGGCAGTTTGCAAAGTGGAAATATAGGCGGTCACGTACAAACAATGAATGGACACATGGGGAAAATCAATGGTTCTTTAACGTGCACCCGGATACAAGTATACGACCATCTTGCATTTGACATTGACTACTTGTCAACAGTATTTGCTTTACGACCGGTGAGGTGGTGGATCGGTGATAGGGCGTAGTGGGATGCTTGCAAGGACGAAGCAGTCGGCAGTTGGCAAAGGTGGAGCTGTAGGCAGATGGTCACGTACATACATACATACATACATACATACATACATACATACATACATACATACATACATACATACATACATACATACATACATACATACATACATACATACATACATACATACATAACTACAAGAGACCCACGCCTTTAGGAGCTTCGCCCCTAAAAGGTGAGCGGGATACAGAATGGTTAGCAGATGAGATTGGAAGGTTAGCGGGTATAAAGTGGCAACAGCAAGCACAGGATTGAAATAACTGATGGAACATGGGAGATGCATTTGTCCAGCAGTGGGCGTTGTCAGACTGATGGTGGGGGTAATGATGGTAATATAAAGAGCATATAGCGAGCCTACATAAACTTGCGAAACCTGATCAGTTGGATTCATTTGTGTGCTCCTGTCTCCATACGACTTTATTTTGCCCTAAAGAATCAAGAGAGTCAATAAATACAAGAAAAGTATCTGAAGCCTATAATAGGTCGTGGGCAGTTCTGCTAGAGCATAAAATAAAGAAATAATATAATCCACAGATATATAATTTCAGGGAATAAAAACCGAGACTGTATGCGCACATTCGGCGTTTCAATGCGGCTTTTGATTCATTCGGAAAGTGCAATGTTTTATATACTTGCGAAAACTAGTTTAGAAGTTAACTCGCGCCAATATTTGAGCAAAGAGTTCGAACTGACTGCAGCAAGGTATCATTCCTGTCCACAGGAATCGCAAAAAAATCAAAACACAAGAAAATTTTGTTGCGGTTTCTGCAGTGTTTACTCAGCTCCTAACTTTGATTGCATGTAAAAACCATCGGGAACTGACCGATCATCAGTGTTTTTTGTGTAGCTATCTGTTACATTAAATTGCTCAGAATGGCCAAGTACAAGTGAGCTGCGCTTGTTACGGATATAAAAAGTCTTTCAAAAACGCTGCAGTAGCAGCACAAAGTACAATTCTCAATTTAGCGTATTCGCGGTTTGAATGAAACTTCCATAATGTAAACTCAATTAACAGGGTCAACTGAAACTCAAATGAGATAAGTTTGAGGTTCTCTTTTTCGTTTCTCGCGCTGAATCCTACTATTTGCATTCTCTTAGGCCATCCTATTTCGTTCAGCAAATAATTTTTGGACCTACTTGCGTAGTTACGCCAAAGCCAAAACGTTCGTATTCTTTACATAACTGGCCCAGACCTTATATTTATTTTTTTTCATTATGTTTTACCAAATATATGAAGGTTTTTCCTTTACATGATTAACCTATGTTCTTGGTTCTTGGTCGTGAACGGTATTGTGAGTTAACAACCAGAGCATGAAGCATTGCCATATTATCAAGTGCCCTCTGTTCTTAAAAAAAAACATTTACACTCCATTTCAAAAGTAGATAATTCCAAAAAGAATTTCATTTCGGTTATTGGCAAATAGCCAGTCTATATCAAGCGTGGCGTTTTATTAGGGAGCATTTAGAGCCACGCGGTTCAGCCACGTACTAAGTTCGACGTTATAGTGCACAGTGACAGCACAAGCGCGCAGAGGAATAGTACCGGTAGAGTGCAATCATGCAGAAAAGAATGTTCTATAAATCACGCCAAATATCATGATTCATGTGCGACTTAGCTAGCTTCGCTCCTTATTTTTTTCCCCTGCGTGGATTCAAGTTTTGCGAAAGACGAAAGACTTAAGCATGTGTGACTTGGCTACTTTCCTCCTTGATAGAGTTTTTTGTGTAGCTTGAAGCTCTACAAATAAAAGAATGTGCTGGAAACGCTCGGCAATTCATACTTTTGTCCGTTTGTGAACAGTTCATTTTTTTTTTTGCGGGCACTTGTTGTTGAGGCAGTAAACTACGGTATAGTTGAGGCCAGTGGATTGTTACTTGCGAATGGGAGTTGTGGTGATATCGTGGTAGTTATCAAGTGTCAGTTCCTAAACCTATAACAAAGAGAGTTAGAGAGAGTCTCGGAACCTGGCACGTCACGGGAGTCTTAGTGTCTTGGCGCAGCAGTCAGATGCCACGCGGTTTGAGAATGACAGAGATTGAGGCTACTTGGTAAGTGTTCATTCTGAAAGACAACACGTGCGAGTATGGATATAGTAAAGACGTCTGGTGTATGAACTGCTTTCTTGTATTCCTGTTTGCATGCCCTGCAAATATGGCAACATATTTTTGATGAGTCGTCACAAAGAAAGCTAACAAGGTGCTCAGATGGGCCATCTTAAGGTAAGGCAGAAGGGGGCACCAACAGTAAAACGTAAATTCAATAGTATGAATAGTCAGTGGGGTTATCATTTGCTCTGGTTAGACTACATCATGTGCATAGCTCATGGCGGCGTAGACCAGTTGCATGCCTTACTATTGAGATTTACTAATGACACATTGCTTAAGCATACTTTGTCGAGACCATATGTTTTTTCGAACAAGCAAAACAAAATTGCGACACGATATGCTTGAATCGCCGCAGTGATCGGCGAAGAAAAATTACTCAAGAGATAAAGAAATCTGCGAAAAGTGCTGATTTGAAATTTGATAAAGCTTGCCGTGTACGCACAGATTGTGACCAATAAGCCGTTATGCATCATTTCTAGCTCCGTTCATTCCTCTCTCGACTCATAGGGGAGCTGAATGGGCACGCTTTATCCCATCTGTACTGTCATCCTTCTCTTTTGCCCACGCTAGAAATTACATGGCTGGGAAAAATATGTAGCACTACATTTTTTTTCACTTGCATATCCGCTTCGTTAGAAGGCGAAAGTTTGCTTTAGAGCTGGTAACTCCTTATGTTATACGAAAGGGTGTCATATGTTTTCCAAGACCAAACTAGTCGTAATGCAAGAGATAGGCATCAAAATACTTCTACGTTGTTAGTCGATTGTATAGTTTCTTTCCGCATCTCCCTGCAGACGTTTTGCGGGTCAGGACACGATGCACTTGTTCCAGGATAGGGCCACGTATAAACGTCGCAAAGCGATCACACTTTCACGTTGCCCCACAAATGTCTGGTATGCGTCACATCATTATCATGTCACAACATCACGTCATTATTGACGTAGTTTTCTCAAGCTCTCTGCAGCTTCATCATTCAAAAAATCATCCAAAAAATAAATCAACAGAACAAGCTCTACTGTATATCAAAGATAAGATAATCGAAAATATGGAAAACAAAAAATATACTCTTGGGCTCTTCCCCGATCTTCAAAAGGCATTTGACTCCATACAATTAAAATCATTGATTCATAAATTATCAGGTTATGGGGTGCGTGGAGTTGCATTACAACTGTTTAAAAGTTACCTATAAGATCGTTATCAATATGTACAACTGAATAACACTATTTCTGCAAAGATGAAATTAAACCAAGGAGTCCCCCAAGGGTCTATACTGGGGCCATTATTGTTCCTTGCCTATATAAATGATATTGTCGATATACCTCATTCTCCTGAACTTATAATGTACGCTCACAATACGAATGTTTTCTTTTCATCAGACAATCTAATATCACTTGAGGTCAGTGTAAATAATTATCTAAGCAATCTTTCAAATTGGTTAAGACAAAATGGATAGCGCTTGAATGAAAAAAAAACAACCTATATGATATTCCGACCTATAAACAAACCTATTAGTAACATAGCTGTAAAATTCGAAGTAAATGGCATCGCACATGTTAGGGAACAAAAGTTTCTTGGTGTATGGTTTCAGGAGGAATTAAACTGGAACACACATGTAAATCATCTGATCACCGCATTAGCGCGAATAGTTGGTTATTTTTTTAGAACAATGCACTTAATCCCATTGAGGTTAAAAATAAGTATGTACTATGCACTCTTCCATTCTAAAGTAACTTATGGGATGTTAGTCTGGGGAACGACATCACAAGGGAATTACCATAAGTTAATAACTATACAAAAGAAAATATTGCGCTGCTTTGAAAAATACAGGGGGAATCTACAAGACTTGCGCACTGGTCCACTATTCATTAAACATTCCATACTCAGAATTGATGAATTATATCATTTTAAATTGCTTCAGTTAATACAAAAGACTAAGCTATATGAAGAAAGTTGCACCGAAAGATCACACTACAGTCTGCGAGAACAAAACAAACGAGCTCCTAGAACAAAAATCAAGTATGGAAAACAAAGTGTTGCTTACCAGGTACCTTAGGTTTTAAATGCCCTTGCAGATCAATTGAACTTTAGGGCTAGTAGTGCGACTTTCAAGAAACAAATAAAGAACTTATTCATAACCACCGGTCTACACTATCGAAATTACGTAATGGAGTCTCATGTCTCTGCATATGCTTAAATTGTTCATAAATTTCTATGTCATTATACGAGTGTATACAGCGCAATTCACTGTATCCGCATGCATTTTGTGTCTGTTTTTGAGTTGTTTTATTGATATCGTTTAGTTGTGAATTTTTACGAGAGTGACCTCTAATTCTTGAAATGTGTTATGTAAACTTCTTATGCTATTTATGTTTGAATTTTGTGTGTACAATTGCAGGTTGCTTGAAATCAATGTATTGAATATATATATTGTTTGCCAGTGCTGATGTTTAAGCTTTGCACTGTCATGGACTGCGGAGGGACAAGGGCCTTTGTCAGGCTGTTCGCCTTTAGCCCTTTGCCCCTGCAGTGAGCTTTGTATCCGGCTTACTGTAAATAAAGTACTACTACTACTACTACTACAACTCTTTTTCGCTCAAGAAGCCCTGTCAGCAAGATTATTCAGGTCGTCACCCTAAAGCGTTTTACTCGCGCACTACGCTTAATTGTCTGACTGTTGTGCTCTAGGAAACTACTCAACACGTATTCCAGTTCATCTCATAAGCTTAAATGCATTTTCGTTATTGATAGTTCGCTTCTTACTCGTGGGGCATGGACCAGGATAGACACATCACCAGTAGCTAAATGCAGATCGTCACATCACATTCAAGCACACACATACTCACACAGACGTGTGCGAGCACGTTCCATGCGTTGTGCTCCAGTTGTGCTTAAGGAACAACTCCATAAATACATTTCACAAACTAGAAACACATTTATAAATGAGAAAACCAATTCCAAATTTGTACAGCACCGTGCAAATCAGGCAGAAGCAAGCTCCGCACATGTTAATGCATGTAGAAAGTGGTTCTTACTCAAATGTGCCTTGTGGAACGGTGGAAGGGATGAAAAGTCTTTATCGGAACCACAGGGATGGGTGGAGACAGGGAAGGCAATGAATTAACTCTACACACAGTATGAAGTAGCTGCTTTTTATTGCTACGTAGCCTCGCAAGAATGGTCCAGCAAAAGAGCAATGCTGATTTGATTTCAAAATCTTGTCAGTACGTCTTTTTGTGCGAAGGCACATTTGGCGGCATATAGCTACGTTTGCTTGCCAAATAGGCAAATCCAGAAAAGCTTTCTAGCATGCATAAGTCCTAAAACACCCAAGAAAAACTTTTTTTGAGTGAAAAGGAAACGTGAGTAGGCTCCCATACAATTAAAAAAAACAGTCACAGTTTTGCCAAAAGGGCTATGCAATGATTGCGCGAGCGATATGTTCGAGTGTATTACGAAGCAAGGCTAGCCTTTTTATGAGCAATAATAATTGCAGTAAACATGCGCTTCTTAAGGGACCGAATTTCTTGTGGTGTGGCCACACTAGATGACCCCAACGAGGCTTGCACGTAGTGACAGTATTTATGAGAAGCACTTCCCGTGGGAAGGGCATGCTGTACTAAAGGCTATACGTAGTGTGTCGCTGCTGGTGGCAATTATGTGTAGAGCACATTTACATGTGGACGGCCGCTCCGGCTACACTTATGACACCATTTTTCCGTGTTGAGAGCACAAATCGTAGAAGCTCCCGTCTGTTGTGAGGAAGAGCAGCAAGCTGATCGTTACCGCGATAGCGTGGCAATCATAAGCGCCCTCCCTTCCTCCCTTGTTCGCTCACGAGATAAGCGCGGGCGCGGAGATGCCGGACGGAAAGGAAAGGCGGTGCTCGCTTCGCGAAAAGAGGAGGCTAGCGCATTCTTCACCGTATATGTGAATGACGGTGGCGATTGCGCCGGCGATGGCGAAAACCAGCCAAGACTGTTCTTATAAAATCCATCGCAATAAAGAAAAGGTTATGCTTAAGTGCTCTGGCTTGATTTACAGTGAAGCATAATAAAAATTTGAAATGGCTGCTGTGACAGGACAGAGTGTGCTTAAAAAACACGTATTTGTTCTTCGAGCGTGTGCTTCGCGCCCCCTCTAAAGTGGCTTCGCAGAGCCTACGGAGTCACTAACCCAACAAGTCAAATTGAATGTGTTAACGTTCAAAATCATACACCTGACTGCTTGCAAGACAACAAGAGCCACAGTGTGGCTCTCATTCAGGTAACTTGACGTTAGCGGCGGATTGCATTATTTCTGTCTACCTGAAGCTTCCTGCATCTCACGTGGCATTTCATGGCCTTCGTAATCGGGACCCATTTAGTCGAGTGACAGCGTTAAGCGATGGAGTCACCAGGTGACTTCACGAGGATGCCATGATGACATCAAAAAATTAAACTGGTCGTGAGAAAACTACTTCGCGTAATGCCGTCTTTACATGAGCTCATCCCTTAATTTTCTCAAGTGGATTTTTGTTCAACTTTATTGGACAGCACACTGTCAAGCCACGGATATCGTAAAAAGTTCTTTGGGACCAACACGTCGTCATCAGCGCGATGTATTCAAAGCTGTAATTTTTTTTAGAGAAAGAGAAATCGAAAATAGATTGTAAATAACTGTCCAGCTTTCAAGGTTTCAATTCATCACTGCCTCTACCCTTATCAATACCTTCCTTTCGTTCTTTCACTACACTTTTCCCTTGAAGTTGAGTAGAGTTCAGAAAATTCATGCAGGCCGATTTCTCACCTTTTCTTTCATAGTAAAGCTCTCTCTATAAATTTTATGCCGTGTTTTGATAAGGAGATCCTTGTACATTTCTCATTGAAGCGAACCCGTAAAGCGTTTCCTGTAAAATATGTGAATCAGCTTGGCTCATAGCACTAATCAATAAAAAATTATCCTGCAACACAAAGAGCAATGCACGTGCTTTGTATGGGTGTAACTCCCCGTTGCCAACTTACACATGTCCTGCGAATGATCGCTGCTGGCCAAGGTGACGCGACGACGAGCGTTGCATTTCCGTCTGGTCCTGGCAGTTTGTTCAATAACCCTAATGTACCGCGAGTAGGCGACATTAGCCAAAATTTGGCGCCCAATCAGTGACACTCTTTTGGCTGTCACATCGCATTCTCCGATTTTGTTGCAACCATCATCTACTACAGCTAGTACGAGCGTATATGACCAGAAGGGTTTGTTCAATAATTACCGATGAACGTTGGTCATCGCGATGAACATGCAACAGTAAGAGACAACGTGCAGGGATTCATGGCGGCACTATAGCTTTCAAACGCCATTCACATTGCGCCAGCTCTCTTATATCCATTCACAGTAATCAATAAACTAATTCTCTAAGGACACGTCCTACTTTTTGCAAATGAAGACGGGGCGCAGACCCGAGCAAGAGCCATGAACGCTGACTCACTCAGTTGTTCTGTAGACCATCATTGTAGCGAGACGTTCGAGGTCCGGCTTTTCTTCTTCGTTTTTTCACACGTCGTTTTGGTGCTGAAACCCACCCAGTCGTCTAGCCATTCACTTTCACCATGAACAGATTAAGCGTAGTTTCTTCCGGAACACATCAGCAACGCCATATTGATGCTCGATGCCCTATTGGTCGAGTCAAAGACACCGTGGCTCACCAGCTCCAAGTTGTCCTCACCATCATTGTCGCAAAAAACGCCCTCTTAATTGACATAGATCGAGATATCCAGGCTGACGTTCACTACGAGCCCTCAGAAACGGACCTGACTACAGCCAGCAAGTTCGAGGACAAAGTCGCCTGCATTCAAGGAACAGTTCGCCGCGCAACCCAGCCGTGGCCACCAACCCAACCCATACCCGTCGGCGTCACAACCACTCCACGCAGTGACCCTCTCAAATGCACATCACAGCCTGCCGTCGCTTTGCTTTAGACCGGCCTTCCGATACCATCGACGCAATGTCTCATCGCACTGCCTAAGCTGAACATCCCAAGTATCTCGAGAGAACGACGCGACTGGTAAGGATTTTGGGACCAGTTCGAAGCCAACATCCACAACAATGATTCAATCCCGAAAATCAACTGATTCAAATACTTATTAACATATCTGGCTGGAGCAGCGAAGACAGCCGTTTAAGGTATTCGCCTGACCGAACCGAACTACGACATCGCCATTCAGATGATGTCGAACTGCTTCGGTCGTCACGAAATGCTAGTCGACGACCATCTAGACAGCTTGCTGTCAGTCGCACCACTTCGAGCATTTAAAAGGAAACCTTACGTAAATCGAAAGAAAGAGAGAAAGATGGTATGTTAAACACGCACTCGCCAAGCTTCATTGGTCCCATTTTCCCGATGGAGCTAGAAAGGTGACTTTTCTTCTTCCAGTACAGCGTAACCACATCAAAAACACCAGGTATAACTACATACGCGTACTGTTCGACAGAGCGCAGGTGCGCTGCCCGGAGTATACGAGAGCATTTTACGATAACTCATACGAGTAGATACGGCCGCGTCGAGAGTAGCTGCTTCGATCGAGAATTACCATGCCTTGCCACACCCGACTTTCGAAACGTAAAAACTTGCTTGGAAGCCTACAACAGCGCCCCATATAGCGCAGTCGACTTGAATGCCATAAATATGAAAGGCGTATCGTCAGTTAAAAAAAGAAAGTGGTGTCTTATCGCTGCGGCACACCCTATTCTTACATTAGGAAAATTGCTGTGACCCTGCTATCACCACCTCACGCTGTTTTTTTATGCAAGTGCTGGGAACCATGATCTTCACCTTTTCCGAGTTGTAGTATGTGTTAGAGACGGGCAACGCAGTTCAACGTATTTACCAATCAGTGAAAACTGCAGTAAAAGCTCGTTAATTCATATTTTGTGGGACCGCAAGAAATGCCAGGATAAACGAGTGCCAAATGAACAAGTTACTGTCACAACAACCTATTTTCCTTTGATCGATGAATATGTACGTCCAGTGGGCTACATATTTTGCACCAGAACTCTGTGACAGAGGAAGAAAGAGGAATATTTTATTAGAAAGCTGGAGATGGCTTTCTGGTTATTTACCTGAAATGATACCACAGATGCTGGGTGATTATTTTGGTATATACAGAGCACTGTCAAAAATATAACTTTCCGCACTCGTGAATTCACTCACAACTTGGAAGCGGCTCGAGAAACCTCGTCCTAAGCCATAACCAGCCCGGAACCAGTCTTTTGTTACGCAACGCAACCGCCAACTACACCATGGAGGTCACGGTATTTTATTGCTGGAAAAACGGTCGGCAACTCTTCGTTGGTTCATCACATTGTGGCAGGCCAGTTTTGTGCCAATATGGGGACCACGTAAAAAGCTGTTGATATTCGTGAATTTTTGACCGTGAATAATTGAGTCTTCTAACAGTGCACCACATCTACCGAAGTCTTGACGAAGACATTGAGTGTCATATCCGCTGTGTACAAAACCATGGTCGACAAGGACACAATCATATCGTCTACGCAGTTAAGAAGCCAGGCGCACAGCCAATGTACCAAGTACACACGAAACTGCTCAGCATTGCATTTATTATTCAGTAAGCCTGGATCACTAATGTAGAATCGTGGAAGGCAACTACGCAGTTGCAAAAGTAAGAGGAGGAAATGAAACTGCTGCTTCTCAGAGGTATATGACCCCAGTTGCTATCGACTCAATCATAGATAGCCGCATGCAGTTATCGTGCGCTAAGCGAAATCAAAAACGGAAGGAAGAAACATGCCCCGACCGCTGAAGCCTTGGTTGAAAACAATGCCATTGTGGTAGGATTGTCTATGGCGACCACGCCTTTTCGAAGGTCTCAGCTTTTCCAGTTGTTGGAGATCGATGTTGTCACTACTTTTTGCAGTATACTTGGGGTGATTCAGACGTCACGCCGCCGAGGTTAATCCAACTCGACCAGGTTATGGCTGAATGTGCCCCATTTTCGAGAGTTTAATGCCTGTAAACACATATGTTGCCAGAACCTTAGAACACGCGCAAAATATCCGATTCCCGAGAATGAGGTTTATTCTCTGAGCGTTCATCGTTTTCTTTTAATAGTACACCACCATTCCCGTGTATATTTAGAATGCGCAGTGCACCTTGAAAAGAAGTCAAATTGTAACCGAATGCTCTGAAAAAAGTTTGGCAGCTGTGATTTCTGGGTTGCCTCACACACCTTATTTGGGGTAATTTAGGAGAAGCGAAAATGACATTAATGAGGCCCAGAAGGTGGCGAAATGATAAATAGCCACAATGCAAGATGGTGACTTCTCGTTTACATGTTTCATGTGTTCATGCAATAAAAAATTGACCCCGTATCTGCATGTTTCACGGCAAGTATCGTCAAAATACGGTAGTCTTGCGTGTGGGCCGAGTGAACGAAACGTTTATTTGATGTTCTGCGCAAGGAAATCGGTGAATTGTATTCTGGAAGCGCTGCGTTAGAGAGTCTCGATCCGTGCATCGAAGGCAAACGAGCATCAGGGCACGCTAGACACAAGCGCTATCTGACAGTTATCCTCGAACACGAAGGAAGGCGTGCACGCCCACGGAGAAAGATGCGTGCCTGTCTCGGAGGCGATAAGGCATAGAACGCAAAGCGACGGGCAGTTGCCACGGCCATGTCGTCTTAGAAAAGCGTACAAAACACTTACCTTTATAGCATCGCGTTGCATTGTCAGCGCAGCGTGATAAACGCTACGGTCCTTAGAATTACTTATGTGTGCCTTTTCTAAAATAAAGACACACATACAAAATATTGACGCGTTGTTATAGTGGCTGAGGCATCTGCAATAATTGCTTTTTAATTTACAATCGGACAAACATGAACGCTGCAACTTGAGCAATATTGGTGTGCGCGGTGGTTGGGGTTGGCCGTTTGGGATATCGCTTGATGCCGTTTGGGGTATCGTTACAGCGAACATACAGACAAATGTACAGACCGACAGACCAAATGTTTGAGTTGAATTAACTCAAGGAAGACTATCGTCTTTAAAAGTGCTGGCGTAAGAATGTGGTACTTGTGAGACTTTGAAAGTGCGTAATCTTCACCTGTGTTTGCCACTGTGATTTCGAGTTTACCGTGCTCGTCTGCTGACTAGGAGTCGCGGGTGAAATAGCGATCACGGCGCCTGAATTTTCATGCAGGCGAAATGTAGTAAACCCTTTACTGCGCCATGTCAGCGCACGTTGAAGAACACCACTTGGTCAAAGTTTCAGGATGCTGCAGTGCGGCAACACTCATAATCATAATTTAGCTTCATGTACGTATCTCTGTCTGTCTGTCTGTCTGTCTGTCTGCCTGCCTGCCTGCCTGCCTGCCTATCTATCTATCTATCTATCTATCTATCTATCTATCTATCTATCTATCTATCTATCTATCTATCTATCTATCTATCTATCTATCTATCTATCTATCTATCTATCTATCTATCTATCTATCTATCTATCTATCTATCTATCTATCTATCTATCTATCTATCTATCTATCTATCTATCTGTCTATCTATCTATCTATCTATCTATCTATCTATCCTTCTGTCTGTCTGTCTGTCTGTCTATCTATCTATCTATCTATCTATCTATCTATCTATCTATCTATCTATCTATCTATCTATTCATCTATCTATCTGTCTATCTGTTACCGACTACACTTTTCTGATTCTCTCAACGGATTGAATACATCAACTCACAATAAAAACGTTCGCGCCTGCAATAAAAAAAACAACAAAGATACCATTTTCCACTTTCGGCTCACGTGTGGTGGTTGCGGTCATTATAAAAATCAAGGCTTCAGATCGGCTTCTACCGAGACTTGCACCGGAGGGTGTCCCGAGAGGGACCTATGCTAGGAGTAGATTGTAAGGAAGATGAATGACTCGCAATGAAGAGAATGCACATTGGAATCCCGACGCTCGCGACTAAAGCTCTCGACGATGCCATTGAAGGCGCTGACAGATCGTTCTGTGCAGGAAAGGTAGCTGCGACTCGAAGTGCCCGACAATGCACGATGATAGCCGATCGGCGAAGAGAAAACGAACTGCGAGTTTCAATTTCTCCCCGTGTGTGATCGACAATAAAAGAAAAAAGGAAAAGTAAGAAAGAAGAAGAAAACGGTGAAAGCTCAAAGCTTATGGTGAGATACCTTGACTAAAATGCTAGTGCTAGGCGTTCCTCACAGTCGCTTGCCTTAAAAGAGATTGAAAGTGCATCCAGCGAAGGCTGCTGGCATGTTGGCATTCCATAGCTTTTTCCACATGCGGCTTTATACTTTAGAACATATATTTGCTTTTGGATGCGGAAACCGTTAATGGGAGTCAATATATTGTAGATGCCGGAGCGAATACAGCATATGAATTTCGTTACCAGATCTATACCTGGCAGCAAATTCCACCTGTCGTTCGCTAGCTCACCTCGCACGAGTAGATATTTTTGTCTTCCTGGGCAAATATGTTTTGTGCGTGCTTCTATTGTAGTTCATCTTCATCTGCATATCAAAATCATTGTAATGATGATCATCGTTTTTACTTCGGCTTGGTCACTGCCGTACTGTAAGTCATCTCAAATATATATATATATATATATATATATATATATATATATATATATATATATATATATATATATATATATATATATATATATATATTATGGCGTGTGTATGTGTGTGATGACGTTAAAACGGGTGCCTTGATATGCGTTTGCACGTACTGTCTCCATTAGCTGGGGATTTATATGAATGCTTCGGCAAAATGACATCAGGTAGGACTGTTCTAAATTCTGTGAATCGCATCAAGATGATTACTGTACCATCAGCGCTCGTCGCTGTGTATTGTGTCTATTTCAAATTTATGGCTTCAAAATCTTCAAGAAACATATATCAGCATTTAGTGTCACATCTACTGTTTGTTATTTGCCGCGTCAGCTGGGTATTCAGTGACTTACGGCATTCTGAACACCAACACCGTTTTATTCGTCACGCCGACCACCGTTTCATTTTTATATGACACTTCGTCATGCACAGTCTTTAGAGGGATAAACATCACTAAGTATGATTAAGAGTTTTTTGTTGTACAGTCCATACATGTTCTGGCTTTATGTGTAAGCAGTGCGCGTTCGCGAAAAAGTGAATAGATGTTATTTGCTTGTTTATTTTTGTACTCCGAGAATGCTGAACCTAATTTTTCAAACCGCTCACGTTTTACTCGTAGAGATGTGTACGAGGTGTACCAATTTTCGTTGAAGAGAGAAGAAACTGCATGCTGAGAGAGTGGGACTAAGCAAAGTGGTATAAGTGTGATAGAGTTGTTATGGTTATAAGCTTTAGAGTAATGCACAAGGAAAATAAGTTCATAAATACATAAATACAAAAATAAATAAATAGTTTTAATAGCTTTGTCCCGTCTTCGTCTTCGTCAATAAAGAATCAGAAACTTATCATTGTCGGCTTTCATATTTGTTATTGTCGTAACGATGTCATCAAGCTAGTTGGCAGTCAGTCTTTTTTTTTTTTTGAATTTTCCGAAAGTTGCAAGTCCTTGCACCCAGCCAAGTGTATTCTTGCCACACATGTAACGCTTATAACTAGTGCTGATACACGAATACTGTGAATGCCATATACCAGGTTCAACGGCTGTGAAGAGAAAAAAAAAGAAAATATCTGCATTTCATTTCAAATCGTTGCGTCATATTGTCTGTTGTGGACTTCTAATATATATGTTAGTTTTCTCATATATATATTTTCCAATATATGAGTTTGTCGTTATTGGCATCATTGGTATACGCGTAAAACTAACGTCTCTGTCTGTCTGTCTGTCTGTCTGTCTGTCTGTCTGTCTGTCTGTCTGTCTGTCTGTCTGTCTGTGTCTGTCTGTCTGTGTCTGTATGTCTTTCTCTCTGTTTCTCTGTCTGTCTCTCTGTCTCTCTGTCTGTCTGTCTGTCTGTATATCTATCTATCTATCTATCTATCTATCTATCTATCTATCTATCTATCTATCTATCTATCTATCTATCTATCTATCTATCTATCTATCTATCTATCTATCTACGTATCTATCTATCTATCTATCTATCTATCTATCTATCTATCTATCTATCTATCTATCTATCTATCTATCTATCTATCTATCTATCTATCTATCTATGAAGTATCTCACCACTGTAAACCACTAAGTTTGACGCTTTCAAAACTCCCACTACAACAGATTTATCCCTGCGTCTAATCAAAAAAGTTATTTTATATTCCTCCGGTAGTTTCGGTCATTATTATGCAAGGCTTTCGACAGACTCTCCAAGAAACGTGCGGTGCCGCACGTGCCTAGAGGGCGCTATACAGCAAAGAGATTGAAAGCAAGACGAATGACTCCCAAGAGCCTGGTTATCGCGAGCTGGAGGCATACGACTAGAGCTCTGTGCGATGACGTTGAAAACACAGACCGATCGTTTCGCGCGAGTGAGAGAGCTGGGACGAGAAGCGCCCGCCTATGCTGCAAGATTTACTAGGAGTCGAAAAGAAAACGATCTGCGAGTTTGCAATGCCTTCGAGTACTCGATCGACTATCAACAACACAAAAAAATGCAAGACGCTGAAATCGAAACCTGAATGTTTTAAAGTAAGTTCTTCGAAAGACACGTTGTTATTCTGCCACTTGCGTCGGTATAAGCATGCAGGCGGTATTCATTTGAAGATGAAGGCATCTGATTGCTTTTGTATTTTTAAGCTGTTTTCTCGCATTTTGTTTTATTCTTCAGCTGAGAGGTTTGTGTTTCTATGCGGCCATCGTTAGCAGGACAACTGGGATATCAGATGACGAAGAAAATCTGCGTATAGACATGACAATGCCGTATTTTGAACCAGATGAAATCAGCTGTTATTCGAGTTCCTGCATCTCGTGCTTATGTCTTTTTAATTCATGCGCAAATATGAAAATTGATAACTCTGAAAGGTGCAATATCAATATAAATGCACGTCGGCACGTGCTTGTGTTCTCAGTCAGTTCATCCGCAACTTTCTGCAAAAGAATTCCGCTGGGCACGACCCTTCCCCCTTTTTTTTTGGCGAATCATGTCAAGATAATCACCGTTGCCACAGCGTTGCTTGTTGCTTAAGATTTTCTAATTTTGCAACGCTTTAGTTACTTTCACGTTCACCAACTTCCATATTTCAGCATTTGAAATCACACTGCGTGTTGGTTATGTGTAGCACCAGCTTGTGTACAGTGACCTAAACTCCTACAAATACTATATGAACGTGTAGCAATGACGCTTTCAAGGAGCCACTCGTAGAAGTTACAGTCCTGATGCATTACCACCCCGCCGACAAAGAGCACTGCGAAAGCGCAGTGTTAGATATAAAGGCTCGTATGTATGGCGTTCAGATATTGTGGTCATGGCACACTTGTTTGTTGGACTAGCTGCTACTGTGGTGCAACAGTCCATCGTGCATTCCAATCTCATAGGCAGAATTTTTTTTCTTGACCTGGTCATGTACAGTTTTAGGCGTCATTTCCGTGACGGGAATATGTCAGTGAACTCTTGGTGCACACCGGTATGGCGCACTTTCGTGTGAAAAGAGGCTCACAATACAGGGAAAGCTATCGTAGTTTTAACAAAATAAAATGAAATGTCTAAAAAGACGAACTCTTTGAATTACTCAGTGACTTGAACGTACATATTATGAAGGTAAGGACCAAGTGGTCGACTCTGTCACTTTGTTTTTCCTGAATGTGAATGATACAGAGCAAAACTCTAGTAACATATGTGAAACCTCAAAAATTACTTACCACTGTACGAATGGCAATTATGATTCTCACAGGACAATATAAAGCATCCTCATACACAAACCCTTTATACTGGTCGGTGACTTGAACGTAAACACTATGGGGCTTCGGACCTAGCTTCAGCTACCGTTCACTTGCTTCTGCTATGTTGTGTATTTTCCGCGTTGTTGCTGTTTCGAGCATATGTTGGACAACTTATAGTACGCTGTAGTCTGTATGGAACAATTTAAATGAGATTGATTGATTTGTGGGATTTACCGTCCCAAAACCACCATATGATTATGAGAGACGCCGTAGTGGAGGGCTCCGGAAATTTTGACCACCTGGGGTTCTTTAATGTGCACCCAAATCTGAGTACACGAGCCTACAACATTTCCGCCTCCATCGGAAATGCAGCCGCCACAGCCGGGATTCAATCCCGCGACCTGCGGGTCAGCAGCCGAGTACCTTAGCCACTAGACCACCGTGGCGGGGCCAATTTAAATTAGGCGTGTCTAGAAAAAAAAAGTGCTTGACGATTTCAAGTACTTCTTAATGAACTGTGGGAGAGCAGTGAGTCGACCAGATTACAGATGCGTACAATGTTTAAAACAAATGTTAGACGATTTGTATGTTTAGTATAGACGTTTAATTAACCTTTCAAACTTCTCGGTACTCCAATATGGGAGAGCAAAAATTCGTTCTAATAACTGCCCAAATTATTTTAATGGGTTTAGAATGAAGTGCTTACGATTTTGAGTTCTTGATATTCTTCTATGGGGGAGCATATAGCCGTGTCGTAGGCCTCATAATTTATGAGGCCCTGTGTTTGAAAACACTTCCGGCTTTCTTCAGACGTATCACCTCAGCATTCTCTTCGTTGACCTGATGACCACTTTGCAGTGATACCATGGCAAGTTTTAGTGTTTGAAAAAGATGTTTGACGATTTAGAGTGCTAAGCTCTCCCAAGACCGAAAGACTACACGAACTAGCAATGATCACCTTATATCATCAACTAGTGTTTAGAAAAATTAACAATTTAGACTACTTGGTACTGTTCTGTGGGACGTCACAATGCTATCCAATGGAGACCCGAGTGAAACGTGTTTAGAAATACTCCCAAGCGTTTCCCCGAGGGTGAACATAGTTAAGTGCGAATACACGGGGTGATGCTATGAGGGGTATTTATTAATTCGCAATATTATATTTATTAATCACACTATGGTGCCTTTATGGTGTAATGTTTCCTGGGAATCGCAATTTGCTCACACGGGGGAGTTTACGTCAACTCACTGGCGAATGCCAACGGATTTTAACTTTACTCCCCCTCACGACCCGCTCTCGACGGGAGACTGAGAGAGAAGGCAGGCGCGCGAGAGAGAGGGGTGCGCGCGCAGCTGCAGCGAGCGAGGAGAGCGGAGGAGCGAGCGAAGGGGGAGGGGGTATAAGGCGCGTTACTGACACCGATATCAGCGTCGCGTCCGTGGATTATTCGGTAGAGCGTCGCGCTGCGGCCCGCCAAGTCCTCTTTCTTTTAAAGATAGAGAGAAGACTGCGGACGCCACCGATGGCGGTGGATGGTTTGGGGTCGCTTATAAAGTGTATTCACACTTAAAATAGTTAATGATTTAGAGCATGATGTGCTCTACTATGGGAGAGCGCTTAACTTTTCAGGGAACACAACTGCCAACACCCAGAAGTTGTGGCCGAGTATGAGTATATGTCAAACAGTCAACCGAAGAGGGGGTGCTGAAAGCGCGCGACTTCAGAAAACATGCAGCGCATCGGCTGCGCGAAGTTTCGGCTGGGACCGCGACCCAAATCATCATACCCGGACAAACCCGGCATCGTGGAATTCCGAACAACAAGTGGCACAACTGGATAAGCATTTCGTCTAGGTGGGCCCTTTTTTTCTAAGTTTACGGTTGCTTGCCTACCCAACACGGAGGCACCGTGGCTAGTGACGCCGACGCTCGGCTCGGTGGAATAAGCCCTTCAAGAAAACATGGGCGATGGCGTGGACTTCAGGCCCTACCAACGGTGACCCAAGTTTAACGATTTCTCCAAAAACTCGGAGCCAGGCATTGATTGAAGCGGCGCAACGCCGTTCTCAGAACAAAGCCATGACTATGGCGCCTAACGCCGCTCCGGCAGCTGCCTTGTCCGTTGGCTACATGAACGATCCCGCGACTCGTATCCCGGGACGCAAGGGCAAGATATACACGAAGTGGAAGCCACGTTCATTGTTGAAACCTGCTCCCGAAGGCTAGGTATAGTCATCAAACCTAGATAGCATGTTTATCTTTTTGACGCGTTCACGTAAAACGGCTACGGCCGCGCCACAGGCACCGACACCACCTCGGGCGGGAGGGGGCCCGTGGAATCGCCGTGCTGCCATCGCGAGACCGAAACATCATTGTCGTGCATACTCTGAACATCGAGACGGCGAACCTGCTCATCGGAGACTTTGTAGTGAATTCTGAGAAAAGTGCAGTCCCGCTTTAGGGTTTCCTAACACTATGGCGGCAACATCTGCCACGGAGTGATCATTGTTTGCAATACCCACACCATGAAAACTCTTTTATCACCGAGTCTGCTGGCGCGCCGGCACCATCGTCGAAATCTAAAAATTCAGAACATCGAACAAGACATGCATCATCTTCGCGGGTAAGGTGAAGTCTCGTTACGTGCGCTGTGACAACATGGTCATCTCTGTGCAAAACTACTACAAAAACATCCCAGTGACAAGATAGTACTTGCCCTTAAATCGAAGAGGGCTTTTGACAACGTCACACATTACCTAATACTGGAGCACCTTTCCCAAACCAACTGTGGACACAGCATGATTTAATACATTCAACCATACCTCTATTGCCCACATTCATATATCCGTATACAAGATGAACACGGCCCCTACGAATAAGTTATGAGAAGCACCCCACAGGTTGCGGTCCTATCACACCTACGCTAGATACGGCAGGTTAAGCGAATATGAACAATCGCGCTGGTCAAGGCCCATCTTTAACGTTTCTAGCGTCCACGACCGCAGCCATGCTACTCGTGCCGCTGCAAAACAGAACGTAACAGTGCACGTACTTCGTTTAAATGGAACCCGCATGGGCAAAAGTGTACGTTTTGTGTCGTCTGCTAAGGATAGTCGCCACCAAACACCCCTGTTTCGCCGAACGGTTGCCAGCACTTCGCGAACATCGCGTCGGCCAATCAGCGTGCTCATGCATTCCGCTCGTGTGGCCCCACCGTAAACAGCCTCCATCTCCAGATCGGCTGAAAACCGAAACGGTCTATAAAAATGGAGCGGGACCGGGCGTGCGGCCGTACCGTGGTTTGGCCTTATGTATTCGCCGCCGCCCCGTTTGCCGCCGCCCTTTTTGCCACCACCCTTTTCACCGCCGACCTATTCACTGTTGCCTATGCCGATACCAGCTCGGTCGCAGTTTTCTGCCCCCCAGCCGCAACTCCGACCAATGGCGGACCTACGACAACCGTCCGATGTTTTTTGCATGTGGCAGTGTTGGCCACGTGACGCGTTATTGTCGTCGTCGCCAGGCTGTTCCGAACATTCGACGAATGCCATTTTTCCACCACCAGTTTTCTTCTACGCCTTCAAGCCCTCCTTCCTCTTCCTTTCCCTCTGATCGTCCACTCGGCCCCACCCACCACTCTCCATCTCCACGTCGACGTTCGCCTTCTCCTATGCGTCGCCGTTCGGGACCCACCGATCAGGAAAACTAACGGTCGCAATTCCCGAGGCACGAACTGCGTTCCCGTCGCCATGCACAAGTCCTAGCCCTTGTCCAGCTAATGTCATTGAAGTGTCAGTCGATGGTATCGTCATCATGGCAGTTGTCGACATCAGAGCTGCTCTATCCGTCCTTTCCGTCCACCTGTGTCCCAAACTCCGCAAATTTCTGACGCCATTATCTGGTCTCTCTCTTAGAATGGCTAACGCACAAAACGTAACACCTCTCGCTGCCTGTACCACACGAATCGCCACCGAAGGGATTGTGTATATCGTCGAATTCGTAGTGCTGTCCTCGTGTTCCCATAACATGATACTCGGCTGGGACTTCCTTGCGAGTAATAATGCCGTCATTATATATAATGAATAATATTGCGCTGAACTTAAGCTGCCTGTACTTTCTGATGTTTACGCTGGCGTAGCCTCCCTACTGTATTATAAACTGTCTATTTCTGACGACACCACCATACCACCACGCTCTTCTCTGCTGGTGACTGTGTCGTGTGACGCTGCTTTTGACGGTGATATTCTATTTACGCCCTCTGCCCTGTTTATTCAACGCAAATGTTCTGCACTGCCCATTGCTCTTCTTACTCTACACAATGGCGTCACGCAGACGCCCGTGTAGAACACGCTAGAAGGGCATTTACCTTTATTCTATGGTGTGTGTCTCGGTCACGTGCATTTAATCGACGCCTGCCACAATATCGACGCTCCGTTTAGTTTACTTTCTACGGACCTCAGCACGCTCATTTCTGACCCTGTTGTTGACCAGTCACTCCTTGACGCTTTCTACCATTCGCACAAAATCTAATCTTCCCACAAAAACAACGTTCTTTCTCTGGTTTGCCTGTGGAACTTCTCGACCGTATGGTAATCAAGCGTCATGCGTTCGCGGGATGCCAAACATATTTTCTGCATTCTACCCTTTTATTCTATTCTTTAGTCTATTATAATAAAATAGGTGGAAACGGCGTTAGAAATTCCAAGATGTATATTCAAAGACAGGGCAAATTTAGTGCATAAATCTAGTTTGTTTTCATGTTGGACCCTTGCCCTCTAGGCACGTTCACACTGAGCATTCCAGCCGCCGAAAGTGGACCGAATCTGATTCGGCGGTGGCGAGATCTGCCGAAATGGCCTTCTCCGCGCCAATAGCTCTCGGAGCGGTTTTTGTGGCGACTGCCGCCGAATCGCTCACCATGGGACCTATACGAGCGCTAGTCAAGCAATATTGAAAAATGGACGCTAAGCCCTACTGACTTGTCATGTCGCTGTGCAAGTAACTGAATGTTCTGACCAACGGGATTTCAACCCTTTGCGAGCCTACTTCACGTCCCTATTTGGTGGAACAGGTGTACGAGCTTGTCGTTGGCGTGACCAAGCTTGTCGCAGTCTTGCAAAGCAAGGCGAATCAACCAACGCCACTGGCTTCAGCGGTTTTGTCTGCTCTTCATGCACAGCGACTTGCCAGCAAAGTAAGCAGTACGGCTTCTTCTTGCTTCCTGCCTAAGAGAATCATCGAAGTCTAGACCACCGAATAACGTAGTGGCGTTTTCGAGCCGCGACAACAACCGGGTGAAAGCGCAATCATGCCGCGTTCACCCCATGGTAGATAGCATATTCGGCGGCACGGGGCGCGTCCAGTGCGAACGATGCTGCGTTTCGGCGGCAGGAAAATTCCAGCCGCTGTAGAAAGCGGAAGCTTCTATGTAAACTAGGGGTGACTCGAACTTGTATTACCGTGGTTTTCAATCCGGCACAAACGCATTTCGAATGTCTTGTATTGAGGCAGTAGCAAGTCAAGTCAAGGAGCGTTTTTGAATACAGCTGTTAAATATATCCCTTGAGTGTAATAATAAATTGAAAGTCTTCAATAATTCCCAAAGGTTATCGTCAAAAAGGGCAGAGCGTTGTAAAAAAATTCAGATGATCATCGCTTTGTTAGGTTCGTCGAAGTGCGCCAGCTGCGCGTTGAGTTTGTCCTTGGGGCGTTTGCGTGACTAGCTAAACAACTTTGAATTTATAAAGCACATGGGGTCGCGAAGATGGTATTCCGCGACACTGCTCTATCAATCAGCTTCAGAGCATAGCACTTTTACTACAATTGATAATACCCCAACGTCACGTCTGCATCGTAGGAGTGCGGCCCCGTGGATTTTGTGTTCTGCCATATTTTTTGTCGAGAGGGCATCACCACGTGGGGCGCCCATGGGACGGGTTTATTGTCTCCCACAGTAGAGTAACAAGTATTCTAACTTGTTAACTCCTTTTTAAACGCATACGTAATATTTATGAAATTAGAAAGCCAGCACTGCCACAACAATTGAAGTTTAAAGAACACCAGCGTATATTTGAAAAGTAGTTCCGATGCCTGATATGGCTCTGTGGTATAATGCTTCATTGCCCCACGAAATGTTGGCATTCGATTCTTACTAGGACCCTCATATTTATCATATACATTCGTCGGGTCAATGCTGCGGATGTGAGCATTCTCTAAATGTTCTCTCATTAAAATATTTCATAGCTGTTGTCGTCGTTCCTTCGTTGATCCTGAGGATCAGACACCTGTTCCACACATGCGCATACCAGCGGCACTTACCCACCCGCGAATATGCGCTACTCAGTGGCGGGAAGTGTCTGAGGACGTACGCGGCGGTATGTGACATTTTTGATCTCTTGGCCAGCGCATCATAGTCGTCAAGCCATCTTGCCCTTCCATTCTAATTTTGGTTTACACCAAGTTAAGGGCTGATGACAAGAGCACCAGGTGTAGTGGATAGATACATAGATAGATAAATAGATAGATAGATAGATAGATAGATAGATACATAATAGATTGAGAGATACATAATAGATAGATACATAATAGATAGATAGATAGATAGATAGATAGATAGATAGATAGATAGATAGATAGATAGATAGATAGATAGATAGATAGATAGATAGATAGATAGACGCTCAAAGTGCTTGCAGTACGTAAAGAATTCCTACGTACTTAGAAAAGTATTTTCATTTTCGTATCCCGTGCCATGGTTTCGATCATTGAAAGGCAAGGCTTTCAACAGACTTTTAACGAGACGTGTGGCGGAGTACGTTCCTGGAGGGCGTGATACTGGGAACAGATCGAAAAGATGACAAAAGACTCTCAATCGAGATAACGGGTATGGCGCAGCTCGACACATACGACGAGCGCTTTCTGCGATGACGTTTGAAACGCAGGACGATTGTTTCACGCAAATAAAAGAGCTGGGACTAGGAGCACTCAACAATGCTACGTAACTTCCAACGAGTCAAGAGCAAAACAAACAGCGAGTTACTTCACGTACGTTATCAACCTTGAACGAATAAAAAACAAACAAACATGCAGAATGTTGAAAGGGAAAGGCCAAACTTTAACCCTTTAATTCCGTTACAACAAAAATTCCAAAGAAAATAAAAAAACTGTTTGCATTTTCAGCTTTAAATATCAACCTTTAAACGATGCCAATGTTAAATCATCTGAAATGCACTTTTAGAGCACACTTTTGTGTATGCCCTCAATTTTCCAACTGCCACGGAAGCAAGGACCTTGCAACAAATTAAGTATTTAAGAACTACGCAACACGTCGTGTGCACCACCTTGAGCGTGTACACACCAAATAAAGAATGTTATTAAAGATAGAGCTTGTGTTACTCGGGTGACAAAGAACAAAGAAGTGAGTGCTCTTGCACGCGCATCGCGCTCTCTGCCATCAGCTACAAAACAATTGGTTGTAGTGCAAAATACATTGCACGAGATAGTGCTTGACTTTTCAAGCTGAAGCTATGTTCCCTCAGTGTGCTTGTGAGCCCACATAAAGGCGGCACCCATTCCGTGGTTCTTTGCTCGAAGTTTTTAAGTATGTCTCGAGTTTGCGACACTAAGCAGTAAAAGAGAAAGAGAGAGATAAAGATGCAAGAAAAGGCAGGGAGGCTAACCAGACGCGCATCCGGTTTGCTACCCTGCACTAGGGAAGGGATAAAGAGGAGAAAAGAGGTTGCGGAGAGATGAGAAGGTACACACAATCACGAGCACCCTCGGGGAGCACACACAGTCTACAGGCGGTCGCTCAGGTTTGTTGACTTTAGGTAAAGTAGCAGTGCTTTAGTTGCTTTCTGCGCAACTGAGGCAGATGCCCAAGGTCCTAGTATCTTCTGCACACAAAATGGTCCGGGTTCAAGTTGATTCAAAACCATCCGGAGCTGGCATCGCTGTGTGTCGCTCTAGCACGAGGGCATGATATTATATATCAATGGCTGCCTGGACATATCGGTATTACCGGAAATCAATTAGCCGATGATGCAGCCCGCTCTGCCCATGAAGGAACCCATGTGGTCCCGATTCTTCTATCAAGGAATGATGCAGCAAGACAACTTTACCTATTGGCTCGAGATCTCACACGTACGTTCTGGTCGTCTACCAGCTTCCAAAGGTGCCAATTTTATGAACTGGATCCTTCGCTCAAGCTAAAGCTACCATCACAACTTTCCCGCTCCGATGCGACACTGTTATGCCGCCTTTGGCTGGGTGTTGCATTTACAAAGGTGTACTCCTTTCGCATTGGTATGGCAGACACCTCTACATGCGACTTCTGCGGAGCTGAAGAGACCATCGAACACGTCCTGTGCAGCTGCGCTTGCTAAGCAGTAAAAAGTTAAGAGTGAATTCCTCGCGCTGTTCATGCTCGGCCACATGCAATAATATAAGCATATAGGTGGCGTACTTTTGGTGATAAAAGCTGCTCATAGTTTTTGTATTGCATTGTTGTTTCCCCTATACTGCCTTAATCTTTAGCTGAACCATTTGCATCTGAATGTGGATATTGTTGGTGGGACATGGGAGAATATCAGATCAAGGAGAGAAACGGCTTGTGAATTTCAATCGATGCCGGATTTTGAACCAAGGAAGCCCAGCTGGCACCTGATACCCTGAGTCTTGTGCCTAGAAAAGGTTTTTTTTCCTTTTTTTGTATTTTTGCACTAACATATGCATTGAAGGCTCGGAAAGGCACAATATATATATATATATATATATATATATATATATATATATATATATATATATAAGTATATAAGTATACACATACAGTGAGTGATGGTGATGCGGACGGCAAAATCCAGCCTAGAGTATTCATTTGATTTTTATAGCAATAAAAGCCACAGGGCGTAAAAGCGGCTGGCCCATAAAGAGGTAGGTGGAAAGAGCCCAGGGGCTTTGTTGTGGCAGGCGAGCGATAAGATTCAGTGCAGGTCGCGCTAGGCGTGAAGGGCTTTGCCTCCATGAGGGCTACAGAGCACGCCAGTTTGGGACGTCCACTAAGGCGAGTCAATGGCTCGTATTCTACGGCGTATTACGTGTGAGTTTTCTTTCCTGCTGTTAAGTTTTGTGCTGGCCTTCCTGTCGTTCTGTTCCGCCGTATGTTCCATTGATCACCATTCTGCGGGACTTATTCGTTCGGTGTTTTTTGGTCCTTCTGTGTGCGCTAATGCTGTGTTGTGCCGATCCGGAAGGCCGGTTTTTTTTTAGTCGTGAATTAAAGGCGGTTTTTTTTCAGCGTCGCTGGCTCGTGTCCTGCGAATTTCGGCTGACTGACCCGCCTCAATGGAGGTAGGGCCTTCAATAGATATATGCAGATAAAAGAGAGAAAGGGAGAGATGCAGAAGGCCGCAGGGCAGACACCTGCACCGGGTACCAGCAGTTTTCCCCGCCAAAATCTAGAATTCCATTGTGCCCGCAAACTCACCGCAGCCGCTTCCACAGATTCGACAGCAGACGTTGACACTCGGCCACATTCCACCGAGCGAGAAGGGTTTCCTGGACAAGCTCGAGGAACTGGCTGTTGATGCACCATCAACACGTGCCAAGCTGGCGACAGACTCCTCAGCAAGTCTAGCAGGTAAGCCACCGGACACGTCCAGGGGTGCCGGCAGACGAAAAAGGATAGGAAAGTGAATGGAGGGCTCCCCGATACTAACTAGAAAGTTGTATTTGCAAAATAATGTTTTGTCTGTTTTCCCAAAGTCATGGGAACCTCACTTTTCTGACGAAGATTGTGATCGTGACCCAAGATTTCACGAGTGGGAAAGGTGACAGCAGCACCAGCACAATGCTAAATCACTGTCTGTTCCTTGTGCAGTTTTGCGTTGGCCTGGAAGCTCCTTGGTAGCCACATCTTCGACGGTTTTTGGTGTTTCACCGGTTGCTGATCGACACGTGCAAGTTTCGGCTTGCGTGCGCGCCGACTGCCCTGTCCTTCTCTCGGAGCAAAGCCATGGTTCGTTCGTCAGCATGCCGGCAACTTTCTTCGATGACATCATCCATGACAGCGTACTTCTGAAAACGCCCACCGATGTGACGTTGGTGGTCAAGGATATAAAAGCGCCGCCGCAACTGCATCGCTTCAGTGGGGAAGGTGACAGCAGCACCAGCACAATGCGTAATCGCTGTCTGTTCCTTGTGCAGGTACGTTACCTAAGCAATGCCTATTGCCTTCGTTCCGACGATCGACTTTTGCTGCTGGTACCTTGCCCCCACATTTGCTCATTTATGCTTACTTCATCATATGCTGATATTGTACATGGCCTGTGTAGTCTCTTATTAAGCGGCGATGTGGAGGTAAACCCGGGACCTCCGCAAAGGCTAACTCGGGCTAATTTGGCTAACTCAGGCCTTGCATCGCGCACTGGTTCTCCTACTCGAACGGATTCTAATAATCCATCAAGTTCTGATACCGACACTGGATGGTCTATTTCAGAAATGTTTTCTCAAATTCTATCTGGCCAGAAGAAAATAGAACAAGATGTAGCGGAATTGCGTAACTCTGTCAACTCCTGGTTTGAGGCTATCGAAACGCGCTTAACTGTTCTAGAGAAGACTCCACCTTCTCGCAATGCTGAATTCTGCGACGAACTGCGTTGCCAAATTGAAATGCTGTCTTCTACAGTCAACAAGCTTTCTTCTCGAAATAATGATTTAGAAAATCGTTCACGCAGAAACAACGTCATCATATACGGTCTGGAGGAATCGGAAGATGAAAATAGCGATTCTTTAAAGGCCAGTCGAAGTTTTTTTCCGACATACTTAAAGTTGAATTTTCGCAGATCGAATGATTCCACAGGATCGGTAGATACTTTGGTAGTAAACCTCGCCCGGTCATTCTTAAACTTCTTGACTTCCGCGAAATGATTAAGATGCTTAAGAATGGCTTTAAGCTGAAGGGTTCTAACATGCGTATAACAGAGGACTTCTCTGAACACATACGAATTATTCGCCAAAAACTATGGGACACCACTGCATCCTTTAGGAATAACAGTTTCACTGTGCAATTAAGGTACGATCATGTATATAAAAAACAATTAAAGTACGACCTTAATTGCACCTTAAAAAACAATTAAGGTGCAATTAAGGTACGACCAAACAGTCTTCTGAACGCCCCACTCTTACGAAATGACCGAATGATGATAAGGTGTGTATCCTCAATATAAATGCCAGAAGTCTCACTAATAAACTTCCTGATTTTGTACACTTGCTTGCAACCTATTGTCCTCAAATTATTGGTGTCACGGAAACCTGGCTTCATGGCGACATATATGATTCTCAAATTACTCCACCAGGGTTCAATGTTGGTCGTACTGATCGATTGCATGGCCGAGGTGGCGGCGTTGCCATCTTCTTGAGGTCTGATTTAAGTTTTTCTGTATTAAAGTCACCTGCAGAGATCGAAACCGTCTGGTGCAAAGTTCATATCGCGAATTCTCCTATAATTGTCGGTGTATTTTATCGTCCCCCAGGTTCATCACTAGATCAGTTCACAGTACTCAGCAGTTTTATACAACAAAAAGGCTTTTCTTCAGGTAACCTAATTTGCATGGGAGACTCTAATGTGCCTGGCATTTCATGGCCATCGCTCTCCACTTTGGGCACCGATTCATCACTTTGTAGAAAGGTGATTAATTTTTCACTAAAATTAGGTCTTAAACAAGTCGTCACTGATGCCACAAGGGACAATGTTATACTGGACTGCGTTTTTCTCAGTGCTTTACTGTATACAAGGGGGTTCACAGCTCAGGTCATTAATGGTATTTCTGATCATAGAGGTGTACTTATCTCTCCTATTTGCACAGTTCAGAAACGCCGCTATGAATAAACAACTTTTCGCGATTATAGCCTGGCTGACGATGTGTCTATAATTGACACCTTAAGCAGCGAGTTTGACATTTTTAAAGAACTTAGCTATAGTGGTGATGTCAACAGTTTGGTGTCTTATTTTGAAAACCTTGTTATAGAATGTATTGAAAGACATGTACCACTAAAAACTAAAAAGAAAAATACTGAACTTCCATGGATAACGAGAGAAATACTGCATTTAAAGCGTCGACTATCAAGACTAAGGCATGCAAGCCGTAATGGCAATACCCTGCGTAAAGCTGAATTCAATACAGTGAAGGAGGAACTTCGTAGGAAAATAAATGCTGCTAAAGACTTCTTTTTCTCGTTTACCTTGCCAAATATGGTTAAGAATAATACCCAAAAATTTTGGAGCTCAATCTCGCCAAAGGAATGCTCTACTAGTACGTTCGTCCTTAATGAAACTCCTACTAGCCAGCCGCAGGTCATTGCCAATGCATTTAACGAATACTTTACGTCTGTTTTTGCTCAGGATAATCACGAAATTTCTTCTTGCAATCCACTTCATGCCTCGCTTGTTTCTATTGATGATGTCTCTGTGTCTACAGAAGGTGTTTTAATTTTGATTTTAAATGTCGATTCAAAAAAGTCGTCTAGCCCAGACAATGTTGATATTATTTTTCTCCATCGCTATTCTCTATGAACAAGCCAACACCTGTCAGTAATTTTCAACAAATCATTATCAACATCAACTGTTCCATCATCGTGGAAAATTGCACAAGTCCTTCCACTCCACAAATCAGGTAGTAGGCAATCTGTATTAAATTACAGGCCTATATCATTAACCTCTCACTTATGCAAACTACTGGAACATATTGTCTTCAAACACATCATCAATTTTCTCGAAACTAACAATATTCTGTCCAATGCACAACATGGTTTCCGGCGTGGATTTAGTACCATAACTCAGCTGACAGAATTCACTCATGACATATCTATAGCTCTGGACTTAGGTCTTAAGGTGGACGCATTATTCATAAACTTTTTAAAGCCTTCGATACTGTCATCCATTCCAAACTTCTATATAAACTCAATCTCTTACTAAAAAACCAATCGCTTGTTCAGTGCATTAGAAGTTTCTTTTCAAGTCGTAGTCAATACGTATCATTTAGAACCTTCCATTCATTTAAAGCACGTGTATTTTCCGCAGTGATACAGGGATCCATGCTAGAGCCATTACTTTTTCTGTTATATATAAATGACCTACCCGACACAGTTTCCACTAAAATTCGTCTTTACGCTGACGACTGCGTTTTATATCACGTAATAAATTCACCTGATAATCATCATACACTCCATGCATCGTTCTTAAACTTTTGTAGGTGGTGCCAAAATTGGCATATGAGCACTAACTTTCAAAAGACAGCTGCTGTGTGTTTCAGTAGACAGAAAACCCCAACTGTGATTATTCTTTTCATAACTATGTAGTGCAGCGGGTCTCACAATATAAGTAACTCTGTCTCCTTTTCACTACTAATTTATCTTGGTCTAGTCACGTAGATACAACATGCAACAAGGCTCTGAAGAAACTTGGATACCTTAACCGCTCACTACGTTTAGCCCCAAGGGAAACAAGACTGCTTACATACAAAACCCTCGTACGACCGATCCTTGAGTATGGAGCCACTGTTTGGTACCCTTATAAAATCACTGACATTAAACGCGTTGAATCAATCCAGAAAAAAGATTTTCGATTCATTTACACACGCTATGATCGTAATTTTTCACCATCATGCCATCTTGCGCAGCTTGGTCTATCATCACTTTCTAAAAGACGAGACATCGAGTCTCTGAAACTTTTTCATTCTTTATTTAATTCACCGCAATATTCACCACACAACAACTACATAACACCTGCCAAACCATCATCCACCAGAAACAGCCACGCAATTAATGTATCTGTGTTTCGCCCTCATACTGATTTCTTCAAATACACCTTTTTTCCTCGATGTATTTAAATGTAGAACCTCATACCAGGTCACATTCGGTCTTTGCAGAAAGATGAATTTTTGAAGGCATTAAAAGACGGTGTGCTGTAAACCTTTCATTTTTTGTATAACTCTGTTTGTAATTTTTTGTATTTCTATGATCTGCCAATGTACTTGTGTATTCAGCTGTTTTGTTTTGTACCTTTTTATTATTTCTTGCTGTGTACCCACTCCTGCGATAGCCCCATAACGGGGCTGCAGTATTTGAAAATAAATAAATAAAAATAAATAATGCATATGGGACAAACTTCCCTAAAGATGTGGGAAAGAAGCGTCGAAAAATTACACTACTTGCTGTACACCCTCGTATATTATTCCGACAACCTTCTTTGAGCAGACTACGTCCACTGCTTTCTCCGCGACATGACTGAAGTCGCTCTGCCAGATGCATGGTACTCCGTGGTCCAAAAATAGTGCCTCGTGAACAAGACCAACCTCCACGATGCAGCCAGTCTCACACTCCAAATGAACTTCTTTCAGATACCCAGGCGAATTTTCAGCGTGTCCAAGACCTGTGATTTCAACGAGGCAATCATTGACCACCACCTGTGTCTTCTGCACTTCTGCAAGAGACGTCATGGCGTGCAAGAAAATGACCACCAAGGCACAGTCACCATCGTCCGTCGAATATATTTCGGCAGCTCGTCACGCTACGACGCACAAGTGGCAGAGTGTAACAATGACCACAACGGTGCGGCAGTGCTGTCATTTGTTGTTCTATTTTTTTCTTCATCCTTTCCTTGCTTCTTTCCTTTTTTCTTCTGTCTTCTTTCTAACGCATTGTGCTATGTTCCCTCTTAACTGTTTCCGTTCCTGGAAAAAGGTGCTCAACCAAGGGCATTGCAGTGAAAACATCATTGGCTATAGCTCAGAAACACACTCATGAGCTTGCATCCATGCAGGCAACAATTATATGTGCCAACGAGAAATCGCAAGTCACGTTCACGACGAAACACAATACCATATGTGATACGGATTGACGCATGTGAACGCACGATTTCGCGGTCATACTAATCGAAAACTGCGCATATTGCTACAAATGTTACTGGCCTAAATTTGAGGGCTTCAATTCGGCACCCTTGCTGGCACAAAGTTCTTCCCGTACAACCCCGATATCCGTGAGCTACAGAAACTTCGCCGAAAACGGTCGAAGGATGGCAGCTTCTGTTTTAAATCTAACATATATTAGGGGTCCGTCTTGTCGTCTGTCCATGCATCTCCAGTGGCGTGGTCACGGTCACAGTAAAGCACTCAGTACAGGCCATAACTTGATAACCAATGTAGAAAACATAGCTGAAGAGAACGAACAGTGACTTACAACATTCTAATAAAATAAACAAAAGGAAGTAATCCCAATATTCAAGCAAACTTCCATTAATACTTTTCGAAAGCCTGCAGCTGACTCCTGGGACACGCAAGCGAGGGTGCCGTTTTAGGCCGAGTCAGCGAACGCCCCGACTTCTATGCTTGTCTGATTGGCGCCGCGTCGCTACCCGTGGTCAATCCAAGAGGAGGCATACCGGACCCATTCCCCCTCCACTTTCAGTGCTTTTTCACACGGTAGCACACAGGGAAAGAAACGAGACACTCGGCCACCCTGGCGTGCCCGGCCCTCCCTACAGTGCAAAGCAGCGGACCCCCCCCCCCCTCCTTCCTTCACCAAAAAACGTCTGCCTGTGCCCCTGGTTCCTACATAAGACGAAGGAAGCAAGCTTACGTAACTTACTCTAAAAGAGGCGTATTTCAACGGCCTTAATAAGCCGAAACTCAATTAAGTTCATAAACAAGTACCGCACCTCTCACGCACCTTTAGTTTTGAGTTTGCCTGACGAGATTGTACTCGTCTGAGGAAAACTTTGAATACCTACCGGGAAGAATGGCTGCGTGGACGCTTACGAAAATGCAGCGGTGGGAACTCTACGACAGAGAATCACTGGGTGCCCGTTCAACGCACGTCGTCAAGTTGCATAGTAATGCAGTTGACTTATGATTTGTTTTAGTTTGTTTTCGAAACACAGAGATCTCTAAAAATGTTTCCAACGAAAGCTGTTATAAGATCACAAGTCGGGTCTCACACAGCGCCGTAGTTGTCCGCCACCGCTGTTGTGCGTAACCACATCGCGCAAAATTAGAAAAAAAAACCTAGTGCCAATCACACAGTGGGAATTGAACCCGGATCTGCTGGGTGCCAGCCCAGTATTTTAACACTGAGTCACGCCAGTTCTTTTTTCTTTATGGCCTGTGTAAATACAACATTCACAAGCAAAGGACAAACATGAACGAAAGAAAAAAAAGGTAAAAAGCGTCAAAGTTAACAGGCTTTACTAGACTATGTCACTAAGCCACGCCGGTGCTTGGGACTTTTGGCAAACTTGTCTTAGGGAGGCTTGATGTCGGGAAAGCAATCACGTTATTACGACTTATAAGGTGTTTTAAAACACCGAAGGAACAAGGAGTCGTCGCACAATGCGAATAGCGTAAGAAGTGGGTCGTTCAATGCTGCAACCCAATACAAAAGCTTGTTTTTGTTCAGCAATGAGCTGTGGCGCATTCCAACTTCAGGCATAATTTCTCATCGTCGTGAGCCACTGCCTGAACGATTGGCACCAAATTTCTCGCAACAGTTTGCGAATACCGTGGTTCTTAGAATTATAATGAAAAATAGGATAGCAATTGCTGGCCTATTACCCTAAAGTTTTTATTAATAATGTCATAGTGGGAATCAAGAAAGCGTGCGGCCCGCTGTTACCCAATGAGTGTTCAGAAAATGCTCTCAAAAGCCGCTCTTCTATAGCTTTCGCTATGATTGTGCTGTGCCTTCCACTCAGGCCTGGCATTTTTTCACACTCCACTGCGTTAATCATATGGAATTGCAAGCTCGCAATATACGGTATATATTTTATAACTTCTTGATTTCAAATTTCAATCATTATTTCGCGTGATGGGGTTTAAATGTGGTCATACAGCCATCAGCCGTCTGCTTATTTCACCTTCGCAATAAATTCTGCGCCCCATAGGCGGCGGGCAATGAGACGATGCGTGTCGTTCCACTTTCGTGGGTCAGGAATGCGATCGCTCTGCTGTGTCACGAAAAAAGCTTCACCTTTGAACGACCTGACCAATTCTGTTCAAAGCCACATACACATATTTCTGAGTGTTTTATTTTACTATTATCGAATTGAACGTGAAAGAAAAAAAAACAAGACGTGTCTCACAAACCTCAGCCACATTGTCCAATGCTATCTGTTGAGAAATGTGAAATCCTTGCAATAAATATAAAAATGACTGTGGAGCGCGTCGTCAAAAACATCCGGCACCCCCCCCCCCTCAAAAAAAAAAAAAAAACTAGTTTGTCACTGACCATCCAGAACGAAGCAATGTATTGTAAATCTATCACCATGCATTTTGCCCTAACTAATGCACGCTCCGGAGGTCGCTATAAGTTTTAAAAGAGAATGCACTTGAAAGACATTGTTACCAGGGGTTTCGCTTCAATCCAGCGCACCCCCCCCCCCCCCCTCTTGTCGGTGAGCGGTAACTTTTGCCCGCCCTCCGGAAATAGGCCCAAATCAGTGAGGCTTTGTCGCGCACCAATTTAAAGCGTTATTTTTTGTTGTTGCGGTTGTTGTTACTGAAAATAACAGAATTCCGAACTAGATAACACTGTTTATTTAGAATATAAAGATGTCAATCAATCAATCAAATAACTTTATTTTCACCAAAAACAAAAACATTTACGGTGAGAAAAGGTGGCCGGGAAAAAAGCTGTCCAATTACAGCTTGACAAAGCCCCAGCCACCCATCGGTGGCGAAACGACAAGGTACTGCAAATGCATAATAATAGTCGGTAAACAGTTTCAAATTGATATCAGAGTGCATTCACTACAGGCGCATGTGCACTACAAGGTCAAATGTACCTAATTATACACTTGCTAAAGATAAGTAACGAGGAAAAAAGAAAAAAAAGTCGAAAAGAAAAACGAAGACAAAAAACAAAACAAAAAGTAAAACAAAGCCAGAGAAGAAGAAAAAACAAAAAATGAAAAGAAATATATGACGCACTTCAAGTACATTAAAATGTACAATGCGCAGTTATATACTGATATGCATGCACATAGGATTCACACATATATATATATATATATATATATATATATATATATATATATATATATATATATATATATATATACACCCATACACATACATCATATGAACATATCAACAACAATAAAAAAAAGGAAAACACAATAACTTGCGAAACACGTGTATACTCCAATATTAGAAAAGGCAAGTTTATTATGTGAACATACTTCTAATTTCATTTTTTGTGTGGAATAAAACATCTGTTGTTTTGTTCCACACAAATATGTTTTATTTAAATGCTTCAAGTTTCAAGTTTCCGTCATCTTCGCGAAAGAACTCTATGCTGCGGTGGAAAAAACTGCCGCATCTAAAGTTGCACTCACATGACCAACTTACAAGCCCTCATAGTTAAGATCGCAACGAATAAATTAAAGGTTGTCGGTTATATTGCGTAGTTGCTGTAAGTAATAATCTGCATGTAGTTATTTTTATTCGCAAAAAAATACGTTCATCGACGTATTATAAAACCAATTTTTTTTCCCCAGGGGCCACCAACACTTCAGTGACAAATTTCCGTCACGGAAAAGACGTCGCGAAAAATGCACACAATTAGATGCGAAGAAAAAGAAATCCCATCAACAGGCATCGTACCCACGAAGCCAAAACCTCTCGGTGGTGGTGGTGGTAAAAACATTTATTTCAGAAAAAGTTTACTAGAGAGTGCCGACGTGGCCCATCGGCGACCTCTCGGTCCGCGCCAACAGATAACGGACACGCTAGCCATTGCGCGTCTATCATGCACTTATGTAAAATTACAAACGCGTCTTTTGAATGCACTACCTTCCCGTCTCAGTACTCGTGTTCGACGGGGTGTTGTCAGCGTCTTCGAGCAGTAAAGTGTAGTAAGAAATAAATCATGAATGCGAACGAATGCATCGTGACCAGTTTGGTGCGTTTCGAATAGATGAAGCTACCGTGACTCCTCAACACGCCGCGTGGTGGTGACCTTCGCCTAAGCGTCGACCTCTCTCGTAGCATCCATCTATGCCCAGATAGCACTCCGATGCGACAGCATTGCCCGTCCCCAATAAAACTGCAGCCGGGATACAGGGGATACAAGATGTGCGTTGCGTTTCCGTGCAGTCCTGCAGGGTCATTAAATTACTCTGTCACGTGTCGTGAGTCATGGAGTTTCCTAATATTAACTAGAGGGGACTCTGCCACTTCGATCGTTCAGTGACCATTGAAATGATGAGTAGTACAGACATTTGCCTAGTCTTTGTACTTGCGGGCGGCGAATCGTACTTGCGGCTTCGTTTATTGATGTGTTTCGGTTTTCTTTTGAAAGAAAGAATCAGCCCTTTTGAAATTCGTGACCCTATTTGGAAAGGTAAGTAAAAAATAATAAGGTGGTGAAGCGCAATCGCTGAAAAATTGCTGAGTTTGTTTCTTGAGGAAACAGCTCCAAGCCACACGAACACACACCGAGCCAAAAGCAGGCCAGAAGTACAAAGACTAAACGAATGTGTGTACTACCCATTATTCCCATGCTCGCTGAAGCGCTGCGTGTTGTAGCTCCCATAGACACTAGCGCCAGAGTTTTCTCTGGTGTATATTAGGAAACTCTGTGTCGTGAGTATAGGTGACCTTAACCTAAGTGGTTTAGAAAATGTGGTCTCTTAGTTCACGTTTTGCTTCGTGTCACCAACGTTCCTTTGGCTCCCGTACCACCATGTCTGATTACGCTCTGAGAGAATAACTCAATAAACAATTGTATCGGGCCAGTTGGTAAGGATCCATCTTGCTAGGAAGCACAGCCACTATTACAAAGAACACACAACACAAGCGCTTACCTTCAACTAAACGTTTATTGCAAACGTCAGAGTTTGTAAACGGGGTGAAAAGAGAAAAAGAATAAAAATGGTAGACAACAAAAAGCACACTTGCCAGTCCCTCCCGTACATTACTATCCGTTATTGTCAATCACCCCATCCAAATACATAGTTCTTTCCGCGTGAGCGAGATAGAGGGTGCACTAACACAATCAAAATCATCGCGTGTCATTTCAGCCGCTTCTACTATCATGCGGGTTTACAAATTTTTGTCCCGATGAGATGGCGTATGCTGTGAATATGCGGGAGATTTATTTATGTTTAGTTTAGGAGGTTCATTTCCTAAAGCAGCTCTACCTAAGAGACGCCGTAGTGGGGAGGGAAGGGGAGGGGGAGCTCTTAATCGCCTCGACAATCTGGACTTCCTTAACGTGCAATGGAATCACACACCACATGAGTTCTGTCATTTATTTCTCAAAAAAAAAAACCTTCTTGGCGGCAGAGAGCTAACCAAAGGCTCCTCCTATCAGAAGCCAAGCATTATGCTCATCGGAACATCGTGGCGTTAAATAAAGCATTTGTTTTATGTGCCTTAAGGTTACTCTGAAACGCATAGAGCTAATGCTCTTCTGAAAAGTGGAACTTAAAAATTAACGTTTATATTGATGTAGAAAGTTAATATTCTTACATATGAAACTGCACTAAAATTGAGATATATTCGTGAAGTCAATTCACATAGCTTAACTTTCAGGAATGCGAGCACTGCAGTTTTCCAACTTTTCGCAGCCCTGTAATGCGGAAGACTACAACTCGCAATACTTGCCTGCCTAAGAGGTTCAAACAATACTTATACGAATGGGCTTGTTAGAATTTACCAGAAAATCATAAGCTCGTCCCCTTCCCGAAAATACCAATGCAGTTATGTTCTTCCTGTAGACGGGCTCAGGAAGTGGCATTAACACTTGTACATGTTTGCGGAACCACTTTGAAAATATTTTTGGGCTAACTTGCGTAACATTTGACATTAACTTGCATTGCCATTTTAGCCTCACATTTTTACATAAAAAACTTGAAAAGAAATCCAACAAAAAGTATTGTGATGCCTTCTAACGTTTCAGCAATGCTTTCAGAAGACTCTACGGGTCTAGTTTCGATAGTGGCGTAAGTAAAGTATGATGGCAATGTAGCTTCTTTTTCAAGCACTCCCGTCGCACTATTATATTCATTTTTTATTATTTAGAAAAGTGAAGCGGAAAAACGCGACGAATTAAGGATGGCCACACAACACAAGCTCTGTCTTCGCTCCGCTTTTGCGCTGTTTTCCCCTCAGTATTATGCACCAACTTGCCCTTAAAGACACCCATTTCAAAAGTGTTTTATCAATAGAACCGAAATAAAATTCATGGCGTTGTTTTTAAATAGGTTATGTTAGCTACAAAAAAGAAGTTAACTTCTTTGGCGCAAACAATACGGAAAAAAGGAAAAAAGAAGGCGAGGAAAGAAACAGATTGACGCCAATCTGTTTCTTTCCTCGCCTTCTTTTTTCCTTTTTTCCGTATTGTTTGCGCCAAAGAAGTTAACTTCTTTTTTGTGCTATGTACCAACTAGACCCAACGCAAGTTTTACTATGTTAGCTACACTTTACAAAACTACGTAAAGTTGTTCAAGATGACAAGAAATGGCGGTAAGAATAAATTCTCAAATATTTTACCTTGCGAGCAGCTGTGACAGTTGTGGTGCCAGGACAAGTGGATTTAACTTGCCTCTTTGTGACCTCCCTGATTGATTGCAACACCGCGAAACACCAAGTAAAGGAACTGAACGGAATGTGAAAGGAATCGTCTCGTCGTGTTTTCTTTTCTTCTATACCCGTGTTTCAGCTGTTGAAGTTGTGTTCCAAAGTTACATCGTGGCATACACCACAGGTCAGAAATTCTGACATTCGAGTACCTAGATCTAGCAGAGGGCTAATTTTTTCCAAATTTTCATGAACGAGTTAGCACTCGTAAAGAGACGTTTCAAAGTTGTGCAATGTATTCAGAAATTAGAATAACATACTTCAAGGACAGACCAAAATAGCGTCATGCTGGCTTGCTTGCAACTCAATCCAACACACCTTTCTTTTTTCCTACTCACGTGCTACACGTGAGCGTCTCAATGAAACGCATGGTGTTCTTTTGTTTTCTTTTCAAAGAAGAAAGGCGTGTTTCGTATTGCGGATTCAGCAAACCCTCTCCATAGGAGATGTGGTTCCTTATTTACTTTTACGTCTCGTCATATGGAAGCCAAACGCAAGTCAAACATCGATGTCAGACATTCCAACGAGAGTGCACTTCGATAGACGGGGCTGCACACCGCAGGAGTTGTCAAATTTACTTTCTAAGTTTGTCTTCCTCCTTACGCATGACAGCTGGCTGACGCGCAAGCTTAGGAAAAAAGTGTACTGTGCGTATAGAAAAACCTTTGGGTGTATATGGAGCCCCAACCGATGGCGTTGTGATAGAGCTGTCCAAATGGAGCGTAGCAGAGTATGAGCAACTACCAGTGCAACATGTTGACATGAATAAAACTGGGAAAGTGAATTCGACGCCTGTCTTAGGAACCAGTCAATGTCTCTAGAAGAAATCTGAATCCAAGCGAACACGTAACGCGCGCGGTGAGAATAGTGTGTTCATCTGCCACTCGAAGCTTTCTGTCTGTATTCTACGAGTGGATTAGGACTTGGCATGAACAAATGTTTCTATATACGGTGTCTGGGGTTTTATTACTTACTTACTACTTATTCGCGTTTTTCGTTTTTAGTTTTCTATCGACGCATCTTCTTCAACCTAGAATAGATAAGACGTGTGGGACACAAACAAAATCATGCAAATTTCACCTACTTATCATTTCTGTAGTCGGAAGCCGGAGTAACCCACTGAAATATGTACTGCAATAATATCAACGCCTTATCCTCAAAGTGAATGATGTTAGAGGATATTACTTGGAGGTGCACGGGACGTTTATTGGCGTGACTATTTTTGCAGCAGGGTTGTTAGCCAGGTGGTGCACGATGTGTTCGCTGAAGGCAACGTTGTTGGGCAAGCTCCACAGTGTTGGCGACATTGATTGGCACGTTAACCACCTGCCTCCTATGTCATAACGACCTCTGCTGTCAGTCAAATGTCTGACGCTCATAAAGGGTAGACGTGGAGTTATCAAGCGTTCTTCGGCGGGAATGAGAGCAGGCAGGTGAAGGGGCTTAGGAGGATATGAAAACGCGTGCGCAACACACATCGTACCATCGTCGTCCTGCTGGTCTGCCTGTTGGTTTTCAGGGGTGAAGCTCCTTAGGGTGTGGAAATGTGCTTCCTCAGTTGGTGTACGTAGCTACCAGTGGCACATGCCCGCTTTAGATCGGGTATGTGCGACAGTGGATATAAGATTGGAGATGGCGATACTTGGAGTGTTCATTAGATGGACGCACGAACGGACGCATGGAGGGACGGATGGACGGACGCGCGGAGCGAGTATGTGCCACAGGGGATGCGAGTTGCGAGATAACGGTACTTGGAGTGTTCACTACATGGACGCACGGACGGATGGACAGACAAACTGGTAGACGCATGGACAGAAGGATGGACGCGCGGACGTACGGATGGGTGAGCGCACAAATGGACGGACAGATGGATAGATGAACTCACGCATGGACGCATGGACAGACGGACGGACGGATGAATGGGCGCATGGATGGTCCCGAGGACAGACGGAAGGAAGAACGAACGGACAGATGGAAGCACGGTCGGGCAGACAGACGCTTCGCCCCACTCATCATCATTCACTCCGTGGATATGCTGTGACTTTATGTGCGAAGCATTTCTTGACAAACTTAGGTGACTTTGCGCGTATCTATCCATCTATCTATCTATCTATCTATCTATCTATCTATCTATCTATCTATCTATCTATCTATCTATCTATCTATCTATCTATCTATCTATCTATCTATCTATCTATCTATCTGCCTGTCTATCTATCTATCTATCTATCTATCTATCTATCTATCTATCTATCTATCTATCTATCTATCTATCTATCTATCTATCTATCTATCTATCTATCTATCTATCTATCTATCTAGCCACCTACGAATTCTAGCTCTCCTAGCCGTTTCGATAATGGTATCATTACTAAACTTCGTATGAAATAACATGACTGCATGAAGAAGATATTTCACTAGTCATAACATGAAAATTATGACATGGGTGTAATAAATGTCATGATTTACATTTCATGGTACTGCAGCTCTTGTGATGGTTTCGTTCACATGGCATGTCGCAAAACTCGTATGGTATGACATGACTGCCTGGCGAACACAAGTGACAAATCCTAACATGAAAATCATGACATGCGTGTCATGTAATAACTAGACTACATGCCAAGCTCCTGACGAGCTCGTGGACGTTTCGCTGGCGTCACATATACCAAATTTGGTATTACGGTACGGAGATATGTGACTGGTGCAAACATGATAATCATGAGGTGTGTGTCATGTAACAAAATGACTTCATGCCACGCTCATGATACACTGGCGGCCGTTTCACTAGCTTGACATACCAAACTCGTTACTACGCGACGCGAATGGATGACATAGGTAAAAGACACATACAAACATGATAATCACGACATGCGTGTCATGTAACAAGACAACATGCAACACTCATGATGCGCTCGCAGCCGTTTCGCTACCTTAACACTGCCAAATTTGGTGTTACGTGACGTCAATGGATGGTGGAGGTATCTGACTAGCGCAAACATGACAATCTTGAGATGCGTGTCATGTGAGACATGTCACAATCAAACTGCATGTCACAATCAAGGTGCCAATACATTTCGACGTTACGTGGTGCATGTGCTCACTGGCGTTAATTTTGTGGGTTCGCGTTGGTGTTGCCACGCCTGGCACTGGTACTGCCATATACTCGCAGGCGCGCGCCGCGCTGCATTGCTGTGACGCATGTGCGTTTCTGCACGCCCGGCGTGCCTCCGTCACAAAAAGAAGGATACGCAGTGTTGCCTGTGTAACGCATCGGTGCGAAATGCACCATGTCATAATTCACGCCAGTTGCCGTCGAGCCACGCCGACGGACGCCGGTCGCGCCTGGCGTCAGTCTATAGAGTGCTCGTGTTTTGCTAATGTAGCGTCGCTGTGCTCAGCGTACGCGCGCGACAAAGCTACATTGGAGTATATTGGGCCCTTCATAATGCGCTCGCGGCTGTTCTGCTAGCTCCTCGTATATCAAATTTGGTGTTACGTGAGATCAATGGATGAGGAAAGTATGTGACTGGTGCAAACAAGATAATCCTGACACGCCTCTCTTGTAAGAACATGACAATATACCCCGCTCATAGCATGCTCGCAGTCATTTCGCTAGCTCCGTGCACACATACAAAATTTCGTATCACCTGGCGTGAATACTGGACCAAGGTAAATGACACATCCAATCAAGAGAATCATGGCGCAGAAGTCATGTATGGCATCATTTATCTCTTCTTCGTAACGTTGCGTTGATTTTAAAGTGACATATCAGCCTTTCTCATTCGTCCTTTGCATATCATCGGTTCCCACTGAACGTGGGATCTGCCAACTTTTTTTCCCTCCTCAAGGCTCGGGGGCGTGCGCGTGTTTCTAACACCACTTACACCCTTCTCTCTGTCTCTTTCTTTCAAATTACTCTCTCTCCCGCACTACCCTTACCCGTGTGGCGTTGTTGAGGTGACCTCCTGAGAGAGCGAGAAAGAGAGAAAGAGACAGTTACGAGGCCACGCTTTTCTATTGACTCCCTTAAAAAAAACACTTCGAAGAGACGAGTGCACCGGCCATGAAAAAGCAATGCCTTGGGTGGCAGCGCACGATCTAGCGAGCATTGTTGGAATCACCAGAGAATCAACCCGTAGCGCGCACGCCGAATTGCACACACTTGCAACACTCGTGTTCACGCCGGCTATCGTGGTAGGACAGGCCTCGAGCAAAAACAGCAAGCTCCACAAAAAAAATCAACCAAAAAGATCCTTCGGGTGTCGCAATTCCTGAGAGTCAAGTTTTAATCAGAATTTGGGATTTTGCTGAAACGCTATTTCGGGTGGCGTCAGGAATACGGCACGAAAATTTATTCCTGCATCCTTTCGACATACTCGATAGTTATGAAGAATCATACTGTTTTAAAACAGGAACGAGTCCTTTGTATGTCTAGGGGTTTCTATCTTTCTTATTTCAACATATATGGCTGGCTCTAGAGAGACTAATTTGCAGTTTTTTTTTTTGCAAAGACGTGCATGCACGACTCTCCGAAGCACATACATTAACCCTGAAAACAATTCACGTGCTTCCCTAAAGAGAGTTGTATATTTTCCAACTCAGGAGTTTTTAAAGTGGCAAAAGCAATAATATTTGTCTGAGATTATCGCCATGTCACAAAGTCTTGTTTATGCATTACTGCTATAAAATGTGCGCGAATGAAGCTGACGTACAACGGAGTAAGACGTAAGGAAATGTACTTATTTGTTCCCTTAACCAGCCTCAGCAACAACAGTGATAATAGGAATAAATGAAACATCTGAACGTTCACAAACCAGGATCTGATTATGAGAGACGCTGCAGTGGAGAGTACTAGAAAGTTTGACCATCTGGGGATCATTGAAGGGACCTAAAGAGACGCTGTAAATTCTAAAGAAATATGTATACTTAGGAGAGGTAGGAACCGTACAGCCGAATCAAAAGAGTGAAATAACTAGAAGAATAAGGTAGGAGTGGATCACATTCGCCAATCATACTGGAATCATGAATGATAATCTTCCACTAACCCTAATGAGGCAGGTATAAACAGCTGCATCTTGCCAGTACTTACCTCCGGAGCATATACCAGGAGGCTTACAAAGAAGGTTAATCCTAAATTGAGGAAAACGCAGTGACCTATGGAAAGGAAACCGATAGGTGTAACCTTAAGAGACAAGGAGAGAGCAGAGTGGGTCAGGGAACAAACTGTCCCGTAGGGCATAGGCAGGATAACCGCTGGTCATTAAGGGTAACTGACTGGATTTTCAGAGAAGGCGAATGCACGAAGGGGGAGACAGAAATTTAGGTAGGTGGACGAGATGAAGACGTTCGCAGCTATATTGTGGCAACTGAAAGTACAAAATCGGGTTCATCGGCGGATCATGAGAGAGGCCTTTGCCCTGCAGTGGGTGTAGTCAGGCTGATGATGACTCTAAGTACATAGGCCTCAAGCATTTTTCTCATAGAGATGTGGCTATGGTGCCAGAAATAAATATCCCTACAATCAGTTTAGCAGGTGAGCACCAAACCATTAGGCCACCAGGCTTGCTCCGTGAACCAACATGACTAAGGAATATTTATATCTCAAAATATACCACAATAGATCCCAGCCAGTTGAAGCCACGATGTTTCATAATGAAATACTTCGAGAACAATGATTTAGATACTGGGATGTCCTTAATGTAAAAAAATAACTCCTGATTGCGTCTACTTTTTTTGTGTTTGTGTGTATGTTTGACACTTTAAGCATCATGCCTGTTTTTGTTGCAGTTAATGGTGACAGAGATGAAGGTTAGGGCGCATCAGCGTAGTTGTAGTAGTAGTATGAAAACTATTTTCAATATCACATTTCTGAGCAAGTGGTCGCGGTCATAACTCCGGTGGCACACTGGTCTGTGCAGCTGGACTTTGATTTGCGCGAGTTGGTACATGATTAGCTTGGGAAAACAGTGCAAAAAGACAAGGCGACACAAACACAGTACACGGACGAGCGCTGATATTCAGCGGTCGTATCGAGGGAGCCACCTGGCTCCCTCCACACGTGCTAGCAAGCAGGTCTCCCGCTGCCGTCTTTCAGACGACGTCTTGTTTGACCAACAATGTCCGCGCTTTCATTAAACTTACATACCGTCACATTAGGTTAGATTTAGAAAAAGCTCATACGTTGTCTTATCCATTCGCCTAAATGGACTTGAAGGTCAATGCAATCTTCTTTTTTTTTTCTCAATCAACGCTGCTTCACTTCCTTCATCTCACTAGCAGCAGCTTTCTGCTCATAACGCCGTTTTGCAATCCACACGGAATTCTCGGCTTTGCAACTTTCTGGAGCAAATCTGGTCTTCATTCTTTCGTGATCGAACCATTTCTGACCGAGGAACACTACCACATGACGACGTCATGTGGTAGTGTCAGGCATTTTGGCCAACTGTTACGCCAATATGACTGGTATGCTCACAGTGTATTGTGATGACTTTTTTTCATCACTCGTGCTGAAGCCGACATCAGCAATGTATATGTTCCACTTTGGCCTTTCATATGGTATCTGAAACTTTCATCATAACTTCGGTACTGTCTTCCTTGTGTCCCGTGATTGAATGTCTTATACACAAGCACTACTGCAGCTAGGCAGGCCGCTCAAATTGCAACGTTTCTCAGGCTTTAATTAAGCGTCAACGAACAGCACTGATAACCATATATTTTGAGGAAGACAACTTTCGCGTGAGAATCCAAGCACCTGGCATGTTCTCTGAAAATATCTGCGACGTAAGCAAGATATGTTCTGTTTTACCGAGGGCTTGGCAAACAAAGCGTTGATTATTCATTGGCTTTGAGCAAGCGTCAGCTAGTAGTGCACGCACGACACAGACGCACTGCTATAGTTCAGGAGGTACGCCTACTTATTATCTACTTTCTCTCTCTCATTCTGCCAAGCTTTAGCACAAGCGTCATCGACCATATACCTAAATGTTAAGGGACGAAACACATGCTTATTAGTGGCTAGACAGCCTGCTCGGCACGAGAAAAAAAAAACCTACATCCCCGCAGAAGCTTTCTATAAAAATCTTCTGCGGAAAGTGCATACGAGGTATGCTCTGTGGGGAAGTACGTTCGCAGCAGAAAGGGAAAGACCATTGTGGCATGAAATTGCGCAACACACATGTAGTTGCTACGCTAGTCTGAAAAAGATCGCAGTTTAAGAAGAAAAAAAGTTAGAAAAACGTTTCCCGAAGGTTTTATAGGTGCTCCTTATCGCTGGCGCAATTAATGACTCATCAAAGACGTGTTGCGCGCACCGAGCTGAAAAGCACGTTGCACGTGTTTATTTTCTTCCAATGTAGGCAATTCATTGTTCTATAGAAAATAAGTTCCCAGGCCAAATATGAGAATGGCGCAGATGCCAAAGATCTTTTTGAATGACCGGTCAACTCATTTCACCAATATGTTTCAAAATACGCAAGCCGCAAAATAAAATATTGTTGATGGTCGCTTCGACACAAACCTATTAGCAAGACACAGCAGATGAGGAGCAAGGTGCATGCCAGTCTAATGGTGCAATTTAGTGAAACTAATTACTGGAATTCCTACTAGTTTAACTTCTAGTATTAGTCTGGATAAACCTTCCTTGTCAACGACTATGTACTCTAACATACTCGTTGACTGGTTTTTTGCAGGAGCGGGAAAACTGTCCGTCTCTAATGACGCATCAGTAAAAGGTAAATGTAGAGAAAATAGAAAAAAACAAAATGTCGAATAATTCAATGCAACTACGTATTCTTGATGAGTACGTAAATAAAGTGATTTTTCGCAATGCATAGCTCACAGAAATTGCTATATTTCGCCATTTATTTATTCATTCACCGAGTAAATGTGGCTCAAGACCCTCGTGTCTCAATCCGAAACGAGCTCTCACACCATGACCTATTATGCGCAAAGAAAGCAACTGCGAATGATCAGCAAGACATGTTTAAAAAGTCCAGGGCCCTTTTGACTATCGGTAAATGCCTTTTTCTTCCTTTGCGTTACACGTTTTCGGTACATCGTGCTCGGCGTGCTCTGAGCATAGTCCAAAATAACCAGATTGAGGCCTAATGAAACAAAACCAACATGACTTTGATGTCGTGAAAGAACGCATATAAGGAAGGAGACCAGAGGAGAGGTCCGAACTATCCTATTTTTGCATTTTACTATGACAAGAACAAATGAAACAGTGTTAGCAACAGTGGCAATATTCTTGCAGTATGCCCGAATGCTTGTTCGTGTTTTCTAATCTTTGGATGCAAAGATTCGCCCTTGTAGCTATTACTGAACTGTTCATTACCTAGTTTTTTTTACGCCATCAGGAGAACAAAGACGTTTGTCCATTCTAACTTGTTTTATTGAAGTCCAACGCGGACAACATCACATCAGTTACTATTTCATTCAGTTAACCCTCAGTAAGAAGCAAACTAGCTTTAGGTCATTCAAAATAATCGATTAGTGCTTCATGCAGGGGAAGTTTCTTACAACACCTGCGATCCGCGCCTGTTATCTCAGAAGCACCGTACTTTCGTGCTAACTTACGTACCCTATCTGTACCGCACATTTTTTTTGTTTTTTTATATCTGTTCTTTCCAGCTTTCAAGGTTGACTTTTCAACTGTTTTGTATTTTTTTCATAACGTTTGCTTTTTATAATCCAGGGTGCCTAAACCACGTATCATGATTTCTTTGCACCATACCTAGGCGTGAACGTAGGGCAGGAAAGCAAGAGTGAGACCACTCTTCCCCTATTCAGCTAAGAGGCGGTTGAGGGGTGGCAAGTCGGCCCTACGCGTTGACTGAATAGGAATGTCGAGTGCTCCAATGAACCTTTTGCCCTCGAACAAGATGGCTACACTCTGGCAGATCAAAAACGTCAAAAGGCTTTCGCCTATCTTTCATTTTTTTTAGACGTGCCGCACAACTGCTGAAGAATTATTGCACCCAAAATCTCCTCTATAGCGTTGTTTGCTATAAACCCACCCTTCATGACTACCAGTTTCGTCCACCAATGTGCCTGAATATTATAGGGGGGCAAGAAGAACGTTAGAAAATAGCTCGCTGATTTTCTACACTTTCCTTCCTTCTTTTGGCAAAATTTATTTAAATAAATGTTCTTTTGAGCTAACGAAAAACTATAAGAGATTGCCTTGAACTTTACGCACGTGCTTTTTATCTGAAAAACTAATATTAGACTTTTCTAACTTGAAAAAAACGTGAAAACGTCAGTTCAGTTTCTACCTTACGAGCTGGTAAATGAGGTGACCGGAACTTCTCTTTGGGCACAACGCTTTCAATCTTGCAAGCGTATATAGAAGACAGGCCGCTGAGTAGTGGTCACGCTTCGTCATTATAACACCGTATGTAGTTTACGAGCTAATTACCCCTCACTCTTTCTCGCTTTGCTTCACAGCAAACTCGCTCCCATCCGGCTTTAGAGCTAGGACTGAGATTGTATTGCACTTTGTCAAGTGAAAGGTTTGCCAGAAGAGATTTCAGCGTAAGGCTACCTTTATACAATCTGGGCTTCCTGTGGCATGTATATGGCTAGATTGACGTTAACACCATAGTAGGTGGATTCTGTTGGCATTTTATAAAAAAAACAATATCTATGTTTTCGAAAAAGATTTGCAGGCTACAGATGCTGATGAAATATTGATTTACCAACTCTATAGAGCTTGCTTGTTGGGGAAAATTTGCGTTGTTTGTTTTGAGTGGATTGTATTAATATGAATAGCAAATCTAGAGGCGGTGAAAATTCCGTAAACTTCTGTTGTTTTTGCGAGCCAACGTTTCAACAATGTCTTCTTTAAGGCAAGGAGCTTACCGCAATGCAAGATCTCACCGGCTACAAGACAGGACCATAGGTGAAAGGCAAACAATTAGGCCAGCCCTATTTGCAGGCTCTTCACAGGAAATCATGTTCTACAAAAGAAGCGTCACAACTGAAGTGTCCGCCATGTTTGGTGGCACAAACGCGTCAATTTTCTGTCAATAACTGTAGCCCATCTATGTTAATTACTCCTGACTGAAGGAGTTTGGTGGACTGGGCAGCTGGTAATGGTAGTAAACATTCCTTTGTAAACAGTCTTTTTTGAGGGCCTAATGGGTGAAATATGATGGGTGTGCTGTGTTTTTCATGCCCTGAGTAGTTTTTGTCAACCCGTTTGTCACCCGAATAAAAATTATTTTTCGCTTCAAACATACATACTGAACCTTGCCTAAATAATTATTAACATATATAGGGTTTCACGTGCGAAATAATGATATTGAAATGAGGCACAATGTAATAGAAGGCTTCAAATATTTCGAGCACGTCGGAATTTTTCACGTGCACATAACTCGAAGTAAATTCACAATTTATGAGACTGCTGATAGTGTACGACAGCAAAAAAGACTACTTCTACAGAACGTAATACGTTTCACGGTTCCCTGTGTCATGGGCTTCTAATACGTCCGCACTTAACATCTTGTTTGTACTTGTTTAAGTATAGCGAAGACGCAGTAGCTGACATGTCTATTAGTCAAAACTACCTGAAATGTCACATATCTACCATTCGTATTACGCCTTCATGGAAGCAGTTAAACCTACACCCTGACTAATTCAGTGACAGCCCTGGTGATTTAAAGACTGTTACAATTACCAAAGACAATATTTTCTATAAGCTCAGACTACGTATCATTCTTACTTCTCTCTGGTTAATAATTTCGCAAACGCCGTTGCCGGACGATGCATCAGGACAGATGTGAACCATATACAAGGTTTTGTTGTGTGGTGGGTAGCACCTCACGCTTAAGTTGTTCAGTTACCCACCGCCACAACAGCATTAGGCTTGCCATCGTGAGTGTCCTTTATTCATTTAAGTCGTGGTGTTTCAGCACGAAGACGCATAGTAATTGTACACTTCACAAGTAGTCATTACAACAGACAGGGAAAAAATAGCACTAGATGCTAAGGTAGCTCTTTGAGAAGTAAAAATTTGGTAAATCTCACGCACCACGAGAAGGGAAGTTATGCAAAGCTTGTGGAGGAAAGGTGACCATGGTGAATTTTTTGTTCATGTAGAGGGAAGGCCGTGGTGTACTTTACGAAATGTACAAATCTACCAATATACATATTGTGACGGGGCGAGGTCTAGGCTAATAGCAGAGCGTCCACAGAGAATCGGCCGCCAAGCAAGGTGACTGAGTTGCCTCTCGCGCAAGCGTCTAACGCGCAGGCGTTTTCGTCCTCTTCGCGAGGTGCTACGCTTGCTCCGGTCGATGGTGCACCGTAACATCACTCCCCTGCGACGGAAGCACCGCACGGCGCTTAGTATGGCGGCGATGAACTATCAGGGTGATACGGTTTGAGTCTGGAAACGTGGACAACGTCCGTCTGGAGTGAGGGGGTCGAAGAGGCATTGTTTAGGGGTGTGATCTCGTAGTTCACGTCACTGAGTTGTCGTAACAATTTGTAGGGGCCAGAGTAGTGTGGTAGTAGCTTCTCTGATAAGCCGACTTGGCGGTTTGGTGTCCAGAAAAGTACCAGGGACCCCGGCGGGAAGTGCACGCTTTGGTGGTGACGGTCATAACGGTCTTTTTGGTGCTCTTGCAACAAGTGCAGCGGATCATGGGCAAGCTGACCGGCTGCATGGGCTCGAGAAACGACAACGCTGGCGTACTCAGTAGACAAGCGGGCAGCCGAAGAAAGGAGCGTGTCATATGGTAACGCTGGATGTCGGCCAAATAGCAAATAAAACGGCGAATAACTAGCTGTGTCGTGCCGTGAAGAGTTGTGCGCAAACTTGACAAAGGGGAGTGCTTTTTCTCAGTACGGTGATCTGTTGAAACGTACATTGACAGCATCTGCGTCAGCGTTCGGTTAAGACGCTCTGTCAATCCATTTGTCTGTGGATGACAGCCGGTAGTAAGCTTGTGCTTAGTGGAGCAGGCGCGGAGATTGTCATCCACAACGCGTTAAAGGAGCTACCTCCCTCGATCAGTAAGCAGCTGCCGTGAAGTGCCGTGACGAATAATGACTTCATACAAGAGAGAGTCAGCGAAGTCAGTGCAACAGCTTGTCGGCAGTGCTTGAGTGATGACAAAGCGTGTGGCGTAGTCTGTTGCGACTGCAACCCATTTATTCCTTGAGGTGGACGTAAGAAACGGGCCCAACAGGTGAAGGCCAAGACAAAAGAATGGACGTCCGTACAATCCGTCGGTACGTTGATGGGCTGCAGGAGACCGGACGGTAGCACAGAGGGGCGCTCGCCACGTTGGCAGCGGTCACAAGCAGTCACGTAGCGAACCACAGAACGATACAGTCCGAGCCAGAAAAAGCGACGTCACACGCAATCGTAGGTACGAGAGACGTTTAGGTGACCGGCTGTAGGTACGTCATGTAGTTGTTCGAGAACACTGGTACGCAGGTGATGGGAAAGCACAATTAGTACTTCCGGGCCATCGGCGTTGAAGCTGCGATGGTACAGAATGTTATCGTGTAGTTTGAACAAGCGAACAGAAGGATTTGTTCGAGCAGAGGTCAGGTGCTTGATGATAGAGAGTAACGATGGGTCACGTCGTTGTTAGGTGGATATATCAATCACCCAAAGCATGGATGGCGAGAACGCAGAGGTCTGATTCGAGGTCTGTCAAGTTGGACATTTCAACCGGATGACGTGACAAACAGTCTCCGTTTGTGTGCAGGCGTCCCGACTTGTAGTGGACCACGAACGAATATTCTTGCAGACGCAGTGCCCAGCGACCGAGAAGTCCCGATGGGTCCTTCAGCGATGAGAGGCAACAGAGAGCGTGATGGTCAGTAACAACGGAAAAAGTTCGGCCATACAGGTAAGGCCTGAATTTTCTCCCGGCCCACACTAAAGCTAGGCATTCACGCTCAGTGATGGAAAACTTCTGTTCGGCTGGTGAAAAAAGATGACTGGCGTAAGCACGTGGTCCTTCCCATGCTGTCATTGGCCGAGAACTGCTCCGATTCCATAGCCACTAGCATCGGTTCGAAGCTCTGTAGGTGATGCAGGTTTGGAATGGGCCAGTATTGGTGACGTAGTCAGAAGATGAATAAGAGCCGAAAAAGCATCCGCTTGCTCTATGCCTCATGCGAATGGAACGTTCTTCTTTAAGAGATTAGTAAGCGGTCGAGCGATGCCGGTGAAGTTGCGGACAAGTCGACAAAAATAGGGGCATAGCGCTACAAAACTTCGGACGTCCTTGGTTGAACGTGGTTCAGGAAATTCTCGTACTGCTCGAACCTTGTCGCGATCCAGTTGAACACGAGCAGCACTGACAAGGTGGCCAATTATGGTGATTTAGTGACGTCCGAAATGGCATTTTGCAAAATTGAGCTGGAGAGCGGCTCCTCGAAAAACATCCAGAAAGGCCAATAGACGTGTAGTATGGCTGTCAAAGGTAGGTGAAAAGACGATGACATGGACTAAGTAACATAAGCAGATGGACCATTTATATCCGCGGAGAAGGCAGTCCATCATGCGCTCGAAAGTTGCCGGCGCATTACATAGTCCGATCGACATGACCTTGAACTGGTAGAGGTCGTCGGGCGTAACGAAAGCGGTTTTTTCACGATCCATGGCACCGACGGGAATTTGCCAATAGCCCGACCGAAGGTTAACAGACGAGAAGTGTTGGGCAGCATAGAGGCAATCGAGGGCGCCATCAATCCGAGGCAAAGGGTAGACATCTTTATGAGTGACTATGTTCAGATGGCGATAGTCCACGCAAAAGCGCCAGCTGCCATCCTTCTTCTTAACTAGCATGACTAGTGAGGCCCAGGGGCTGGATGATGGTCCTATGACATCTTTGGTATTGATTTTGTCCACTTCGTTCCTTATTACTTGGCGTTCCTTGTGAGATACGCGATATGGACGCCGCCGTATAGGACTGTCATCACCAGTGTTGATCTGGTGAGTAACGGCAGTTTTTTAGCTGAAAGGCCGGTGGTAAAGTCGAAAATTTCTCTATATAATGTTAGAAGACGACGGTGGCTGGCAGCTTGCGCTGGGGTCAGATCGGGAGCAATCATCTTGTTAATGTCACCGGCAGGCAGAGTGTTATTGCGGCCAAGGCAGGGGGATGTAGCATCGATGTCAAACCAGTAACGTTGCAGCTGTCAAGCGCAGATAGCGGGGCCAAAGACATGTCTTGCGGAATAACTTGAGTCAAGAGACTGACGTTAAGTAGGGGTATAACAACTGTATTATCGGCGACTGAGACAACAGTGTGAGCAAGGGCGACGTCTCGGGGAATCAGTACGTCGACTCTAGGAGTGACGAGGTAGTCACTATCTGGCACATTGCGTGAGCACGACAAAGTGACGTATGTAGCAGCTTGCGAAGGCAAGCGAACGTGGTGACAAGAGCATAAACGTGGAGAATGGTCAGCTGCGAAGTCGGCAAGCTGCGGCAGCTCAAGCTGAAAAGCACCAGTGGCACAATCAATGAGCCCAGAATGACGTGACAGGAAGTCCAAGCCAAGTATTAGGTCATGAGGGCACATTTCAATGACAGCAAGCTGAACTAATGTAGGATGATCGGCAATGGACACACGGGCCGTGCACATCCCTTGAATGGCAGGGGTCCTCACATCAGCGGCCCGGAGTGTGAGGGAAGTAGCAGGCGTGAACACTTTATGTAGGCATCGGTGAAGGTTCACGCTCATTACAGAAATGTGCGCTCCAGTATCTATAAGGGCAGAAATAGTCACACCATTAACGTCAACGTCTAACAAACTTTGTCTCGTTGGAAGCGCCAAGAGAGGATTTGTGGAGCAAGTCAATAAAGCAGCGTCACCTCCGGGCACTGCACCGTTCAGTTTTCCGTATAGGTGGGAGCGGGGTTGAATGGGGACGATGGCCTTTGAGTCTGCGGTGAGCGAGACGACTGGCGATGTCCTGTAGGCGAATGCGACTGACGACCATGCGGTGACGGAGATCGGCTGTTGAGCCTTCTGTAGTTGTTCGGCGAAGAAGGCTGCGTGGCAGATGCAAAGCGGTTGCTGTCCTGTCAGTAGTAAGGTTCATACGATGTCAGAGGTGGCGAGGACCAGTGGTATTGCAGTACCGCACGACATGACTGATACGGTGGAAATGAAAGCAAATTGGTCGATTGTCGGCGGTTCTCCACGCAGCATGGTCGCGAGATCGAACCGTAAACTGGTGATCGTGATAGGACGAGGGTGGACGCCATGGAGCTCGCTGCGGGCTGGGGAAAGCGCACACCGACGAATACCTATGCTGGCGAGTTCTTGGGGGACTATGGCTTGAACCATGTTAGCAGTGAGCGGGGTCCCGTCACTTGCAGCATCATGAGCCGAAACAGGGGTAATGGGTTCATGTTCGCGCCGTACAATTCGGGTCACCTGATCTGATGAAACTGGAGGTGGCAGCTGTGTTCTTGCACGGTCTTCGCAAGACGACTTTCCAGCCGTATTCGGAAGGCTGGCAAGTACGCTCTCAATCCACTGACTCTTCGCTAGCTCAAAGCACCCGCATTTCTTTATAATGGCGTCCACTGTTGAATATTTTTTGCAGATGAGGAAGTTGAATGCGTCGTCCGCAATCCCCTTAAGAATATGTCCAACCTTGGCAGTCTCAGACATCTCGGCATTGGCTTTGCAGCACAATGCTAACACATCTCCTATATACAAGACGTACGACTCCGTCGAGGTCTGCGCCCGAGATGCGAGCATTTTGTTCGCGGCCATTTTTCTTTCAATAGGCTTCCCGAACAGGTCCAACATTTTCTCCCTGCACATTGCCCAACTCTCAAACTGTGCCTCATAGTTCTCATACCATGATTTGGTGGTTCCCCTCAGGTAGAACACCAGGTTTGCCAGCATAAGAGTCGGGCCCCATCGGTATCGAGTACTCACACGTTCGTATACTCTGCCAGCGAACCTTCAACATCCACTTCATCTGGATTGCTGGAACCACTAAACGCTCCAGAATCCCGTGGGGGTTCGAGCACGAAGGTTGTGGTTCAGGAGATGTAGTTGCCGCATCATCTCCAGCCACAGGAACACCAGGAGCAGATGAAGACGCCGTATTTTTCGTCCTGGTAGCAGAATCACCCTTCAAACGACGGCCACTGCGAAGTTCTGTTGCGAGGTGGTTACTCAGCACCTCCACAAATGTGACGCGGTGAGGTCCAGGTTTATAGTATAGCGTCCAGAGAGAATCGGCAGTCGAACAAGATGGCTGACTTGCCTCTCGCTCAAGCGTCTAACGCGCAGGTGTCTTTGTCTTTGTCGCAAAGTGCTACGCTTGCTCCTGTTGAAGGTGCACCGTAACAATATGTTGAGCAGTCGCATATGTCCATTACAACAATTTGTTTACAGCTGCGTAACAATGCCAACAGCGTCATCTGTATTACCGACACAACAAGCGCCAAGCTTGAAAGTTAGTATGTAACACTTGTGCTTTCGAGAATGGTAGCCCTGGCTAGCGCTACGTACGTAGACCAACTTCAGTGGAGGCCTCTTGTAAATAGACGTTAACCCCGTGTGGCACTTGTATAATGGTAGTGCTGTAACAAGCGTAGTGCAACAGTGTAGTGTTGTCGGTGTTGCGTTCTCGGTGTTGTTGGTGCCATGGCGTTGATGGTATCGCGAGTGATGCAAACGCAGTGATGTGACGTGATAACGGCCCCACACAATGGACATGTGCGTCACAAAGAGGACGACGTTGGCGGGCACAGCACGTTGTGAATGGACGAGAAAAGGGGAACAGGCGGCCATAAGAATGTGGCAAAGCGAATCATAGAGCCATCCTTCCTGCAAGCTTAACCGGGCAGCTGAAGTTCTGTGGCGAGCCGCATTCGCCATCCGGGTTGCCGAGTGAGGCCTGGAGTAGCCTGATGAACACGACGCTGGTGCTATCGTCTGTACTGCCGACTTACAGAGTCGAGTACCAAGGGTCGGAGAGCGTAGGGGGGACTTCAGAACCAGACACTCATGGTTCGTGCTGGTGGTTGTTTACTTCATCTCGAGACCAAGGGCCCACTGCCAGCCTCCCCTTCACATACATGATCAAGGATTTCGCTGACCTGCTGTGCGTAAAGACTGCTCTGGCAGCGACTTCAAGGCCTTCCTGGTTCCTCATCCGTCCCACGAGTTGCAGCTCCGCCAATGACTCAAAGTGCCAAAAACGACGCCACTACCTCAGCCATCACAAGAAGCTCAGCGGCCAGTGGCTGTTGTCCTTGCTTCCAACGGTACACGGAACGTTGCCTATCTAACAAATAGCCGGTCGCAGTAGCTATAAGGAGCCTTGAATGTCATTCCTTTTCCCTTCTTTCCGTTTGGCGCCTCTACCGTTTGTTAAAAGTTTCACTTGTGTTTTTTTGCGTTAAAATGGCTTTTCTTCTCCACCCTCGAGGTTCTGCCTTTAACAAAAAACAACTCCAGCAATAGAACCTGCTTAACAAGTACGTTGATGATGCCTATGAATATATGTGGCTGGCACTGTGACCATGGCTCGCCGCGGTTGTCTAGTGGCTAAGGCACGCGGCTGCTGACTGTGGGGTTAAATCCCGGCTGTGGCTGCTGCATTTTCCATCGTGGCCAAAGTGCTGTGGGCCCGTGTGCTCAGATATGGGTGCAGAACCCCAATTGGTCAAAATTTCCTGAACCTTCCACTACAGTGCCTTTCATAGTAATATAATGGTTTTGGCACGTTAAACTGAACATATCAATCGATCATCAGCACTGCGGCCACAATTGACGTCTCGCCATGATTACGTCTGCATATAGGGTCTTTTGTCAAGGCAGCTCCTAACAGTGGTGTGGCTTTGTGGTAGAATACTTGATTCCGATGCAGAAAGTTTGGCCTCTACTTTCGCTGTGGCCTTCAGATTAATTTTTATTGTTTGCATTTGTCGGGTTCAGGCTGCCAATATCAGTTTTCCTTAAAGGAACTCTGCAGCAGTTTTCGATCATGGTCGGAAGATCCGGCCGATCGGTAGCAGAGGCTTCCCAGAACACTCGAGACGAATGTTATAGCGCAGCACGCTGCCTAGAATTCGCAATAAATTATCAAAGTCAGCTGAAACTTGCTCTCTCTTCCCTCGACAAATCACAGATAATGCTCGAAAATCAAACATAGACAACCAATATATGAGTGATTGGTTGATTTGAACATGGCGTGCTTGGTTGTTACAGATATCGCCGCGAGAGGCCGTCACTTGTCCGCGCGTACGCACGCGATTGCACTGAAAAAGCCGCGTGTGCGATGAAAAAAAAAGGTGCTGAAGGTCGCGAGGCGAGCGTGACGTTTTTTGTCTGCCCCTCCCATCCGTTCCTGCTTAGGTTCCAGCGCTTTCGTCGAGACGAGAGAAGAGAGAATGTGATGGCTGCGTGTGACGAACATTTTTACCTCAACTCGTACTGGACCGATTTTTGAAATTTTCAGCGGCGTCAAATTTTTGAGGTGACACGCTCTTTGGGTGACTTAATTTTATGATTGCTCAAAAAAGTGTTTCAAAGCCCCTTTCGTGCTCTCTTACTTGAATAAACAATATCTGTTTTCACCGTTTCTGGGTCGCCATTGAGATGCATTATCGATACACTGGGGCGCGTGGTATACGGGTATGTGTCGCATGTCTCTGAAGGAAAAGATTTGACGACGTATGTTAGAGGACTTTCTCTTTATTTATGTCGTGACCAGCCGTACATATCAATTAAGCCCTCTTTTTAACGATTTAGTTTTGGAGTACTGCATGATTTAGAGTACTACTAAGGGAGCGCAGGAAGCTGTCCCGAATGCCGGTATCGCAGACATAGCACATATGGCATAGCACATGTCGAACGTTTCAGGCTAACTCAAGAGGCGGGCTTCTAACATGTGCTTTGCCGAAAAGCGCCTGCAATTTCTCCGGGTTGTTCGCAGCATTTTCCCCGTATATCAAGCAAACTTATTGAGTGGCCGCCATTTCTAGACCACACGACAATTCTCTCCACGGTTCCTTCACATCTTCTAAATTATCGTTTAAGAGGAATTACAATCGTCAACTATAGTGCTCTAGAATGCCTAGCTTCCGCTTCAAGGTACGATCGAGCAATATTGTGATTGCACTCTCTTGATACTGTAGTTATCAGCGTCAGCATGACGCCTTAACTTCTGTCCAGGTCTCGTCTCATCCTGGAGCAGCGCCAGCGCTGGCGTGTCCCGCGATCACCGAATTTCGAGTCTCGCATTAAGTTTTCGAAATGGGTTAGTTATGCGTATGTCTCTCATTGAATAGGTCAATTAGACAAGTTGTTCTGAACCATCATGAAAGCCGTCCTATGTTCATATTCACTGCACGATGAAGGGGGGCGGGGAGCTCTCCAAAGCACCCCTGGGTTGTTGCTCATTGTATCAGCTGGTTGAACTTGATGTCTGCGATGGGGCTTCTCCCAAGCATCTTTTTCGTTGCCCTTTATTGTGAGCGCCGGTTATTACGCAAAAATTATGAATATCTATGGCGTAGTAGGTACCGAGAAAGCGTGCTTGTAGTAGTTACCCAAAGGGTGTTTATAAAAGGGCCTGAAAGACCACTCTTCTAGCTTTAGCTGTGACTGTGCTTCGCGTTTCCCGCAGGCCTGGCCTTTTTTTATTGAGCTGGTTAACACTTGATTTCTGAGAGGGTCACTTAAGTGAAGGACCCCTGGGTCGCCCTTTATTGTGTGAGCTGGTTATGTTTCATATCTGCAAAGTGGACTTTTACCAAGAACTACCGGGTTGTCCTTTATTGTAGGAACCGGTTATATTTGATCTCTGCGAATGGGGCTTCTCCCAAGGACCTCTGGGTGGCGCTTTATTAGGGGCGAAGCTCCTTAGGCCGTGGGTCGTTCCCTTTTCTGAAGTCGTTGTAGTAGTAAGTAGCCACCTCTAGTTTATGAGTTGCTCAATAGATGGCGCTGTGCATATATATTCTTGGGGATAATGTAACTAGATGGTGTTGGTGATTTTACGGAGTGAATAAGAATGAGTGGGATGAAGCGATCGTCTGGTCGTGTGTTCATCTATCCATCAGTCCGTCCTTGCGTAAATTGTCTGTCCCTATGTCTGTCCGTTCATGCTTCCGTCCGTTCGTTCGTCCGTCTTTGCGTCTGTTCGTCTGCGGACGGATGGATAGGCGGACGCCTCGCCCGACTTAGCACCATTCACTCAGTGGATATGCTGTGATTTTTGTATGAGCTGGTTACATTTGCTCTCCATGATGGTGGCTGCTCCCAACGACAGCTGGGTTGGCCTGTATTGTGTGAGCTGGTTACGTTCGATCTCTGCGAAGGGGTCTTCTTCCAAGGACCCTTAGGTTTGCCCTTCATTGTGTTCCACAACTTTATTGTGCTCCACGACAAAACAATCAACTACGCCTTCATAGAAGGCCCTAACTCTCTAATTTTAATCTGTAGAGTGGTATCACCACGTTCAAATGGTTCATATAAGTTCACCTGTTCCAATCATTGGGGTTTAATTTCGTGGTGAAGAAAAATCCCTTTAAATTGTTGGAGATCGTATTTCATGCAAGTTGCTCAATAATATTTCATTTCATTATTCACATGCTTTCTATAGTTATTATATTACGTAAGGGAGAAATCCTGTCAATTTCTTGGTGAGTATAGAAATTCCTATGCATGACAGACTAACATGCAAACATAGACATGCTAGTATACTGCAGTGGATTCGCGTGGGTCTTGCCTTCACTCGTCACTATACCCACCTAATCGGCCATGTGGACCGCCCGAATCGTGAGCGCTGCCAAGTGCGCGAAAAGTTAGCTCATATATTTTGTGATTGCCATTATACGTAGCGCAAAAAAAAAATGCTAACTTCAACATTGGGGAGCATCGGACGAACACAACTGAGTGAAAGACACATGTTGTCAGCAATAAACGACCGCGTCAAAAACTGCTACAAAGGCTGTTTTACAATTTGTCAAAAGCACTGCACTAGATACTAGATTTTAGGGTGCTATTCTAATGGCTACTGTACATACACACCACCTCTTCTTGTCCCCATCATCACCCTTCATCCCTCTTTCCTTCCCCTTTCCCTTATCCCCTATGTAAAGTAGCAGGCTAGAGCGAACTAGCTTAGGCCGACCTCTCTGCCTTCTAATAAATTCTCACTTACACACTCACAAGCACACGGCAGGCATATCTTTATACGCAATGTTTTCTTGACGCACAGCAAGGCATCTGGCAGGTACCGTTGCAATCAATGGTATGTGAAGCATGTATCTAGACGTTTGCTAACTAGTACACTTAAAATAAGGTTAACCTTAAGAGGCGGATAGTTATAGTACTCAGTAAACATAGGTAAAAATTTAGGGCGCATTGGCGCACCTATAAAATATGCAAGTGTCAGAACTGGTCAATCGTGGCTGTGCAACGACGACAAACTAACGAGCGTACTACCAGTACCAGCAGTGCTAGGCGAATAGTTTGGTCACTCCTAGAAATATAAATTTTTCGCACATCTATAAAGAATGTAGTCACCATTGAAAGCATAATTTACGGTAACCCGGCGTACATCTGTATCATTGGCTATGCTACGCATAACGTTGATTCCCTTGGTACGTGGCATCTGCCAAGTTTTTTAACTCTGGCAAGACATAGCCGCGGCACCTTGGTTAAGTTAACCTTACACGTGTTTATCCTCAGCTGGTTTATTATTGAAGTAGATGACGCTTTCCTTTTGTATTTTTCTGAAGCTCTGCTTCAATCATAGCCTTAGGCAGTTCATACTTGGTTTATTTCAGCATGCTTTTGTCATTGACAATTAGTAATCAATTTCGCAGTATACGTTTGACCTTGCTGTAACCTTCAGTACAATATTAAGAGATATATTGTCGAAATGCATTTACTGCAAATGATCACGCCTAGGATATCATTGACGAGAATATAGAAGCAGTATGGCCTGTTAAAATGCAGTTTTCAAGTACACACGGCTCTTTCAGTGACAATCCCAGCTGTGCGCCAAAACCCTGTGTGCCAATTTGCACGAACCAATAATAATGTCGTCCTAGATTCTGCACATCGCCGAGTAAGAGAAGGTACGTAACTAGAATATCTCATATATTTTGCTGCAAATGACAAGGACGCCTGCTTGGAGTGCAATCGCACTCCTGGCAAAGGTTTTCCATAACTAGAGCAATAACAGAGCAGAAAATGCACCTCTCCTTTGTTGGCGATCCAAACAAAAGGATGACTTTCAGATACGAGTAACAAGACGGTAGAATACGTGGGCACAGGATTTCGCCTGGCGTGACTCAATCAGCAAGACGATCATAGATGACATACCTTCGCAAATATAGTCGGCTAGATGCCAGATGCTTCTTTGTTCCGTTCTGCAGGCTCAGTAGTTTTGTCTATGGTGAAGATGACACACGTTTTCCTGGGAAGTACGCTCGAAGAAATAGATAAAATCATTGGTTCTATGACAATTGGTCTGGTCTAGGGGAACCGCAACCAAAAAAGTACATGGTTGATACGTCCGTATAAGCAATCAGTATTGGCCACGAGATTGAGCAGAGTCGCCGCCTGGAGGCAACTGGTGGAAACGGTGATGTGTGAATTGCTCCTTGCGTCGTCTGCTAGCCACGTCGTGTTTCTATGTGTGCGTACCTCATGCACGTTCTCAAAGTGGTTTGTCCGGCTATGTCAGCGAGAGTGTAACTGTTTTTACGTATGCCTGAAACGACGTACGAAAACATTTGGTCTTGCTCGGCTGCTAATGCATTGTAGTAAGATCGGCGAGTGCAACTTTCCAGAGTGATGTTTATTGTCGTCGTACCCTCCATTCCCCAGAATAACTTCAGAGTGGGTACCACTTTCTATTTCAAACACATCGCAATATGCTTTTAGCATCCTCCCAAACATCAGGACTATTAAAAGTTGTGTGAATGCAGCATTTTACAGTGACTCAGTTGTTAAAAAAAGCTCTAGGGCATGCAGTTGTGCGCTGTTGGTAGGTGTACAACTACGGCACTGTTGTTTGTTGATTATGCGAGGAGCCTTAGTTGTGTTTATCTGGCCGTGGTACCACTACAAGAAAAATAAACCATGACGCATCAGTACTTAAATTGTACTTAAAGCAGGGTTACCGTGCGCAACCATGTGCTTAGATTTAGGAATGCTTTGAAAAGCCCAGACGTTTAAAATAATTCAGATGGTATGTCTTCTATACAATTTCGTATAACTTCCCTGAAAATTTCATCTCTTTGACATTGTTTTCAGCGTTTGTGTGGCATTGTTAGTGACCAACGAAAGGCAGTGGTAATTTTGTCTATAAAACGTCCTTGTCTCATTACCAGGACTTTGTTGTAGCACCATCATGCAGGTAATCCATCGATGAAAGCTTTCTGCTGAATGCTTTAATATTTTTACTATTTAAAGAACATTGCGTACACGTGGTAATCGGAGTGTAGCGCAAAGCGCCGTCAGTCACTAAGCTTTCCTGGCTACACTTATCGACTGTCCCATTTTTCATGGCAAACAGAAAGAGAGAAAAAAAATTGACCCCGTATCTGCATGTAATCTGCAGATGTCGTCGAAAGACGATAGTCTTGCGTGTAGAGAGAGTGAACAAATAATTTGATGTTCTGCGCAAGAAAATTGGTGATTGGTAGTTTGGAGCCGCTGCGTCAGAGTGCCTCGAGCGTGCAGCGGAGGCAAACGAGCGCATCAAGTCACGTCACACGTGAGACATGTGTGCCATCATGCAGTTTTCTTGAAAAACGAAGCGCGTGGCTCTGAGACGGGTGTGCGCACCCGTCTCAGTGGTGATAATGCGTAGAACGCAAGGCGACGGATATGTGCCACCACCGTTTCGTCTTAGCAAAGCGTTGGGAACACTCACTGTTTCGTGCAAGTGTTGCATGTTCAGCACAGCGTGATGAGCGCTATAATCCTTGAAATTACTTATGTATGCATTTTCTAGTTAAAGATGGACATGCAGTATATACGTGTTGTTATGGTGACCCAGACTTGCGCAATAATTGCTTAATAATTGACAACTGCAGAAGTATGAAAGCTAAATCCTGAGCAACATTGGTGGGCGCTGCGGTAGGGGTCGGCTGTTTCAAGTACCCGGTGCCGTTAGGAGTGGACAAACAGACAAACGTACAGACAGACGGACAGACCAAAATTTTAGCGTCGAAGGGCCCTAAAAAAGACTATCGTCTTTAAAAATCATATGCGTATAGGGAGTGAATGGGGGTACTGAACAAATTGCAGAGATGTGCGGGCTTTCTAAGATCTTTCATTCTTCTTTTTTTGTAGTATACATATGACAAAGATGTTAATAAGTAGTTCAGTCGCACTACATCAGTCGCAGCAGGTAGAACACGAGCTAGCCACGTATAAACAACACAGCAAAGACGTGATTTAGTGTGAAAACGCTGAAAGAATCTCCCAGGGCGAGCATCCCTATGAACGGCAGAATGCGCTTTTCTCGTGGTTAATGTTAACGCTGCACAGGCGTCGCGCAGCGATTCAGTAGAGCAGAGTGTAGATATTAACAATAAACTGTAGTGAACGCATTTTATCCGCCGACAATAAGCTCAGACCGCACGCAACGAAGCGCCGCTGCGTGTATTTGTATACGCGCCGCCGACCGCCTATTTACACTACCGCGGGGACGGTGCTGCTACCTATAGCCCGATCTCGCCGCGAATAGCACAAAAGTATAACGTCTACTCGCAGAAGTTTTTGAGTGCTAGCTGTACATTGATGTAAGAGAGCTTATACAATGTCTGTTGGTTCTCGATAGCCAAACGTTTTTGGCTATCGAGATATATGGTTGGTTCTCGATAGCTATATATATGGTTGGTTCTCGATAGCCAAACCGTTTTGTGTATATGGATTCACATGGACGCCAAGGGAAATATCTCCACCCAGACAACTGATATCCATGAATAATGATGGAATAATAATTACACATGCCCTTTTGGTCGTGCATGCCTGCGCTAGCTCTAGTAGTTAATGGTGACAGCGGAACCAAGAAAACGGTGTGACAGACAGAAAATCGCGGTTGATTGTGCGCCAAACTTGGGCTAAGGTCACTTTGCGGTATGTTAGTTTTTGAGCGTTACTGGCCAATAAGAGAAAACCGCAACGCTTCGTGTGTCTCCCCTTTTGGCCAGTCACGGTTTTTCGCGTGACTAACACAAGTGGGGAACGTGGAGTTAAATCCAAGTGGGTCGGATCTATTGTTGTTATGAATGAATGCTATGAGCCACGCCGACACTTTGGGTAATGTCGCCACCTGCAGTGTGTTTTAAAGGCGTTCACAAAACTGCAATTCTATGGGAAAGTGACCGAATAGGACGGACACACAGAAACGACGCATTGAAAGAACAAATGAGGTGTTTCATGGGGATGAGACAATATTACATTTTGCGAAAAGTACTGTGGGGGCAGTAATATAGGTGTAACAGGCGGGTTTTTCAACGCCTACAAAATATGTCACCATGACGCAGTGGATAGCTTGTCCAGTAGCCATTGTCGCCCATCTTGAAATCGTGGGCTCGACTTTTTCCTTTGCATCTAGGAGGTTATTTTTTATATGTCGTTTTCGTGGTGGCACTGCGTCAATGATATATTGCTGGACTTCGGCATAAAAACACCTTCATATTAAAAAAACAAAAAAACGATTAAAAGGCCGAGCAAGAATAAAGTGGCTTTAAAGAAGTCAAGGCGCAATACCTCAGCAAATTTCCGCCTAAGGCTTCAAAACATATGTATGGTGATACTATTCAGTATTGGTGGGACGGCAACATCCATTGCACCCCTGTGACGTCCATCCGAGATGACAAGAGTGCAAACAAGTCGTCTTCTACATTTCGCATGTGCGTTTCAACTGAGCAGCTCTTGGCAGCGAAACCATGTAACTGCCGCAATTGCCCTCATGAGAATGCAACCACGAGAAACAGACTAGATGAAAGCTTTGTGGAGGTGGGAATATATAGTTTTTTTTTTCCATTGCATCGGCACCTGCAATGTTTTAATATTGCAAAGTCGGCCAGAACTTTACTATTTTTCGCAGCAGCCATTTTTTCTCTCCCAACGCCAAATTATGGAAAAAGATACAAAAATGCAAAACATTAATTTGTGGACACGTGCTTGGTCGGCATATACTTGTCCTCAATTCAACTGAAACTTAATAAGGTCCTATGGTAAAGATACACAGAAAAAACTGCCACTTATGCACGATAGCTAAAATTTGGGCGACTGTTCACGTGGTCCCCGTCGTTTTATTTACCGTGAACACATCGAACGTTAGACATTTTATTTTAGTTTTTCAAGTTCTGACAAATCGTTATTGCGTTATTACCAACTTTCACTCAATGAGTGTAGCACTTTTGGGCTTGTTGGTATAGTGGCATGATAATATATGGTAGCGCAGACAAAGGAAACGAACAAGAGACGACAGAATTAAAACAACAAAGTGCTAACTTTCAACAACAGTTTATAACACACAGATCCCCCAAGTATATTTACTCCACCACGCCATACGTCTGATGAATGCACGTTGGTTATAATTCATGGTTGTAGAGCTATGCAAATGTGACGTATGGTGCAGTGGAGTACATACATTAGGGGAATCTGCTTATAATAAACTGTTGTTGAAAGTTAGCGCTGTGATGTCTTGAATGTCCTTTCTCTTGTCCGTGTCCTTTGCCGGCGCTACCATTTATTGTCATGTAGGCTTCACTCTCCCGTTCTCGGTTAAAATTTGCCGCATAATTTGGTTCAAGCACTCAAACGTCATGAGGTAGTTAGTGCCGCACCAGGTTGCCATCTAAGTTTTTTTTTTTGCACTCCTTTAAAATATTGAAAGATCCTGCGAACTTGAGATACTAAACAGTTGGCTGAATGCCTCTTGGAGTTGATAAAATAGATGGTTAAAAAACTGTTCGAAATGTTTTTGCAGCGTTTTAAACTGCTTCATTTTTCACGAGCGTGTTGTCCTTTTTCACAAAGTTAAGACGCAATGTCGCTTGCCTGAAATTGCTTTTTCTTATGTAGTCAGCCTTTCTGCAAAATAAAGATCAACCAGAATTCGGAGGTCTTTTTCTACTTTGGCCCTTTTTTATTTGTTTGCGCACTGTAAAATACACCTTGACGGCAATGAAATTTTTCTTTTTTTTTTCTGACTTCCGCACAGTGCGATACAACCTAGCGAAGGTCTAATCAGTGGCTATTTCAAATCGGTGAAATATACATAGTCGTCATGGTTATTCAATAGTGAAGTTAAGTGTCCTTGTCCAGGACAGGTCATCCACATTACATCTGCGTCAAAGAAACCTACACATTGAGATAAAACAAAGGGCTACCAATCAATGGTATTCCTGAAAGTAAGATTGTGCTTCGGGTCCTTAGAATTTCATTTCATATATTTAACGAATAGTACGACAATCCATTACAAATAGCGTCTATGGGAAGTTCCGGCATACAGAAATCTTTAAATCTGACCAAGCAGCTTGGCGTCTCGCTATGAAGATTGCCTCGCTGCATTGCGAGAATAATAGATTAGCCGCACTTATACCACAGCCAATTAAACAGGCTGTCTTCCAATTTTTACTTGTTTCAGCAATCCTATTGAAAAATATAAAAGAAAGCTGAAAATAACCACTGATCAAAAAGCTTTACCGAGCGGTATCCGAGCCCTTGGGTGAATTTTATTATACATCGAGCCGTTGGCATCGAAAGAAATGCACGAGACAGCCAGTGGTGATACTCCTACTTGAAGTTGGAAGGAGTGCATTTTTCCACATCCAGTAAGTGGAGAAAAGCATACGTGCGCAGATCATTAAAGATCAATAAGGTTCACGAACTCAATAATACCTGCCGTATGAGCTCGCAAAGTAATGTTGCGCGACCCTTAGCAATGATGCTTTTACACTCACATACTCTCAGAAGTAATGACGGCAGTCGATACGCAAGACGAATAGTCAAAACTTTTGCAAAGTAAGTTAGTATTAACATATGAGCAGAGCACAAATAAAAGTATATACGTGCAGCTATAAATTAATAGCGAGAAAAGAAAAATTCTCTATCGGAAGTCGTGATTTGCTTTCAATGATGTCGATTTAGAGCAAACCAAATTCTGAATAAAAAAAAGATAACAGCTAGCATTACAACTATTTTTTTTCTCTCTCTCTCTTTATCAGAATGCTTAGCTCACTCAGACGCGTTCAGCATTACCAGGTTTTCAGCGTTGCGAAGTTACCTATTTGAAAACGTGTTTATTGTGTTACGGAGGAGAGAAAAACAATATAATGATACGGAAGGTGTTGTTTACATACAAAATAGAGAAAATGCTGCTATGTCGAGCTAAGAAATGAATTCAATCCGAAGTGCTTATACTTTAACTATTTTTCGAACGAACGTAATCCCATTAGTTTTTCATGTTGACCATGAGGAATGCGTAAATCCGGATTGTCACTGAAGCCAATGTTTCGTCAAGTGGTCACGTCTTTTCCGCGGCACCCTTCCGTTGCTTGCCTAAAGAAGACAGGACGTTTTGTCCAAACTTTGGCTCCCACGACAACCCGCGTTTAGAAACTTTTTGTCACACACCTCCACTAGCTGGCCCTCTCGAAGGCGTGGGATGTCGCTTTCCGCCTCCATGGAGAACTTCCTCGTTGGCTTGGAGTGGTGGAGAAAAGAGTTCGTCCAACTGCATGCAACAAAACTACGCTGCACAATTTTCTCGGCTAGAAAGAGTTTCCTTTTTCTCTTAAGACGGTAAATAAATCCCAGGCATTGACCTACGCATTATTGCAAATAGGCTCGTATGCCAGGCTCGCTTCGTCAATCAGAATTCCGGTCGTTTTCGCAGGTACTGCAATAGCTTCACTGGCCTAGATAATTTGCTCTGGGGTTGTCCTGCTTACAAAGAAAGCCTAGAATCAATCAGTACAAGGCTATCTGAGGTCAAACACACCTATGTCGGGGTTCACCTGTCGGCTGTCCAGAGAGCCCACTGTGGGGCGATCGGGCCTGTCGGTGAGAGTTACCACAACAGTAACTGTTACAACAGCCGTTACCACAGCCAAAATGTACAAACGTAATGCAGGAACTAATCCGCATGTTAACGCAGCAGTTATTACGCATTTCCAAATTTGTTCTTAACTGCCTGGAGGACAGCATAAATTGCTGATAGTCAAGTGACATTTCTCAGTAGTTACTTAAAATTCCAAAAGCAGTGCATCAGGCATTTTTTGGTGAAACAGAATTCGGCTCGTGTGTCTTGTTAAAACTATCAGAAATGAAAGAACCGTTCTTTATAGTAACGCCGAATAAGTGTGCGTCACAACAGATACCTCTTTTCTCCAACAGAATCGTCCCCGCAATAACGCGGTTATGATGTTCCAACACAGAACCGATTGGACGGAGAAGATAGCAAGAGGCTCCCACGAACGACGACACATGAACAGCGTGGCGTTCCATCAAATACGAGGAGACATCAGATTGTGTTGTTAAAGTGTAATATTTTATTCTTGTCTCGGGAACGTTATTACATGGCTCACAGAACTGAGGTTAGGTACCACTGAAAGCAATTATTTACGATACAATTCATGGCTTGCAGAAGATACAAAAATTATTATTATTAGAACATAGAGGTTAAGGGCACAGCAACTAGTTCTCGTTGTAGAGGTTGCACAAAACTTTGAGGAAATAGCGTCATCTCTGCCAGAATATGTATTTTCAAAAGTATCTGCAGTTTATGACCTCCCCCCCCCCCCGTTTAAAGACGTTTTTCTAAACTATTTCCGAATTGCCCAGATGTTTTCTCTTGCTTTTGAACTTTAATACTTCAGGCTTACAACCATCCCATTGATCTCGAAATTTATAAGTTATTCTTTTTTTCTCCCTGCAAAGGCTTTTTTTAAGCTAACGAAATATTCTGACTTTACTTGCGCTGGGCAAGAAACGGTGTGATCAGATGTGTTGTTGAAGCGAATTTCTGTGGTCGTTTTGTTTTTAATTTATTGACAGTTGTTTTCGTGGAATGGTCTCGGATCTTGGCACAATTAATTTACATTCCTCTGTATTTCAACGCTGCTTGCACGTTCGCTGTTTTTTTCCCTTGTTTTCAGTTAACGTCTGCCGTAGAAATCAAGTGAACGCATCCGCCCTTTTGCGAATACTTGCGCAATATTTCAGAGTTCTGCGGGTATACCAACATTAAAATTAGCGTTACTGTGTGCCACAACAAAACATAACACTGCAGTGTGTCTTCGTGAGCATCGAAAGGAAAGTTTTCATTGGCAATTAGCATTAGCATATGCTTTTATAATGCTTCACAAGCTAAATATATTTCATCAGGACAAAGTTTGATAGTTTGTGTCATTCATGTTTTTTTTCCTTTTTAGGTCAAATTTGTCCTTTGCGCTTTGCGAAAGTACCATAGAAGCAATGTTGAAACCGTCAAGACTCCATCATTCTCGTCGTATAAATATGCTTTGTCATTCTCGTCACTCCCAAAGCATGTTCGCCTTAAAATCTTAGAATGATGAGTTACTGTTGGCTGCGGCTTTGCAAAGGTGGTGGCCGTTTTCGATGACATGAGAGTCATGCGACCGCCCCACTACCATCACGTTAAATCTGTGACACACCAGGGCTTATAGAGACTGCCTATCATAATAGGTAGGCCCAGTTATAAAAACTTCGGTATGCCTGTTTCAGGTGCCCAAGGTCCGCTTGTGCAAATTCACGAATATTCCGCTCCTTGCCAACACATTCATTGATAGGCTATCGCACCAGTAGGCGACACCACTGATTTCGTGCCTACTATCCGCATTCGTGCCTACTATTCGTGCCTACTAGCTGCATTCGTGCCTACTAGTTGCACTAGTGCTACTATTGCACTATAGTGCAATAAATATTACGGGTGATGCGGCTGATAGTCCTACCTCGGCAAAGAATTTTCGGTGACGTTGTAGATAGAATCAACGTCCATGCGCGTGGATTTAGGGACACCTACAATAACGCGAGGTGGCCAGAGTTATTCTTAACTTACCGGGTGCGAAGTTTCACCTAAGTGTATCATATAGTGAACGACGACTCAGGCCCCAAACTGCGGCCACAGAATTATCTGCTAAGCCTGCTGCGGCTACATCGGGGCAGACAATATCGCGTAGGGCCACAAGCTGTCTTTGCATTTGCTGCATTACAGCCTGCCTAGCGAAAAACTTCAAGTCACAGCCGATGCGGTACGAGTTAGATAACCTTGGCTTTAGAATTGGAGCACTTTTTAAGCGTAAACATTTCATTCACGGTGATATTGTTCTATTGGGTAAAGGAATAAATTTCTTGTGCATTACGATGTAGAGAGGTTTCCACGCATTAAGGGCCGTACTTTCCAGAGCATATGCTCGCGTTCAGACTTGCCTCTTCGAGGTACAAAAGCTTGCATATATACCTCCTATGATCACTGAAAAAGAAAATATAATAAACGCAAATAATGTTTTGTGACCATAATACTCTACTAAATGAAGAACAAAACGTCTTGTTTTTTGTGATGCAAGTGATCTCTAACAGGAGGCCCTTTGTTATCTATGCTCTACCTCGTTGTCAGCCCTGCATCCTGCAAATACAAAATGTTTCTACTCCGCCTGAAACGGTTTGTAAATAGTACCACACACAATTAGACGGGCACTGCAATTTTCAACATGCTTGCTAGACCAGAAAGCCGGTCACTCAGTGGCTTAATGAGTCGAGCTTTGTGCATATAACGAGAGGTCAGGTTAGATGGTTGAACTTCTGGTTTTGTTAGAACTTGCACTGATACCGATCATGACGGCCGCACGCATTAATTTTGCGCTAACATTTCTTTTCATTGAATTTATTTACGTGATTGCTAAAGAAGCACAGTTGCGAAGAATAAAACGCAGACTTGAAGGAACTGCTTAGAGCATCAAGAACTTGAGCTATGGCTAAGCATTCCTCATGGTGGCAAGTTAGGGGTTCAAACACGATCACAACAGAAGACAGCCACACAAAACATATAACCATCTATCAAGTGAAAAATCGCGATGAAAAGGAGCAGCCATATGGCTCAAGTACATAAATAAGCAATGTGTACTAATGCATGCAACATGGATGGGCTTTTGTCCGTGCTGTCTCTTCCGCCAGCTTCGTTTGACAGTTGGCAACAGTACCAGTGGGCTCTGAGTTTTTTTGTGCTTGGGTTCGTACACCTTGCGTTTTGATACACTGAACTAAAACATGATAGGTGGGTGAAGTATAAATGCCGTTTTCAATTTACGAATGGATCGATACAGCATTGTTAAACAATAGCAAAATATTCTCGCAGTGAAGCGAAATGCTGCAAGGTATCAAGTCCGCCACTAAATTGTTCTAGCTGAAAATTCTTGAAAGGACCGTTAGCTTTGCTTTCAGCAGTTACGCAACAGTGTAACAGGCCCCGTTCGCAAAGTTATGCAGATGGTCATGTAGATGGACAGAGCTCGTGTGTGCGTCCTTCATGTGTGCGTGTTTTGGCATCTCTTTGTGTGCTGCTTCACAAAAAAATCATGGCTCACAAACCAACCAATCAGTACATATTAGGTAAGTGTAGATGGTCGCCTGGCCACACTTCTCGGTGGGCGGCCAAACTGTGCTGCAAGGAAAGCAATGTCTCTGCCCGTAACATTGGTCGTTACAAACTATCCTAGAACGCCTACAATGAGTACAGTTACAAAGTGTTCACCACACGATATTTTATTCTTTATTAAATTGAAGAAGCACCAGCGTCCTAAAGTGAGCACGCGCCGCTGTTCATCTGCAAAATTTGTTGAGGCTCTTGGTGACGACAGATAGTGGCACCCGAGCACCTTGCACTCGCGCGTGTCCTAAACTACCCCCGTTTTGTGTGATTACCGTGTTTATCGCTTGGTCCATTCAACGCTTGAGTCATGCAATATTAGTTGGGGTTAAGAAGACTACTGGGACTATATATTATTGCTATTTCTTCCAAAACAGTTTAACTGGCGTGGCACTGTGGAAAGAACGTCTGCTGGCCTGGAAACGCAAATGGTCTGGGAGCCGGCTCGGACACGAAGGATAATGGCAGATGATAAGCACTAAACGAGGAAACGGCAACACTATCGATTGCGTAAACAAAATAACACCCTCGAGTGTTCTTAGTAATAGCACTCATCTCGCGTTTCACCCCAGTACGCTTGCTTTGTTCCCACGAAATGACCACCCATTGTCCATCGTTCACCGCAACGGCCTCTGCTGAATAGCAGGCTCTTGTTTCGAAGCTTTCAGTGTTTTTAGTGCAGGGACTAAGCTGGTGATGCGCTGCGAGATCATGATGTTACCATGTAAGCGAAGAACTTGGGTCATCTACGAACACGTGCATTTGTTCTCCTTAATGGCCATGCATATAATAACAGGCTCTATCGGCCCGAAAGCAATTTCGCCCTCATCTGCTCTCCTTGTGTCTCATTGAGTGCACTGCTCGGAACAATGTCGTAGGACGTAGACCACTGGAGTTTCTTCTCGGTTTCATAGAAACAAAACTGTAACGTTTCCGAACGAATTGGCTTTCTGTGTACATGTTATTTTAGTCTTCTTTTAAGCCAGTTGTTTATACCACAACCAACCCTCTCTGCGATAGAACTTGGGTGGTGGTATGGATCAGGCTTTTGAAAACAACAGAAATAAGAGAATAAACAGTAAAGAACTAAAGGACTACACTGGGCGCAAAGACGCGGAAGCTCACAGACCTTAGTTAGATACGGAAGATACCACGGATAGTGGAAGAAAGGAAAATCTTCGCGTAGCCTTTACACTAGATGACGCGATTGATAATGGTGATTTGTGGGGTTAACTTCCCAAAACCACCATATTAAAGAAAAATGTATATAGAAAAGGAAACGTGCCGCGCAGTAGAATCAAACCTTATATTGTCGAACTTGCAAAAAAAGATAATTTACTTCGATATCTCGTATAATTCTGCAGAAAGTTTTAAATGAGTTAATCAAATTTTCAGTGCATGGCGCCCTGGGTCGGAGTCACGATACTGCATGACGACAATTAGAGGAAGTCCACGATGCAGCCTAATGCACAATTCTTTAAGGTCTTGTTTTTCTTGGTTGTATTCGAAGAGGTTTTCATTACGGTACTCTCTGTCATTTTAGGGTTCCTGTACGCAAGCGCCAATTCACCCCTATTTTTCTGCGTGTTCGATTGTGTTGATTATTGCCAGCTTCGTAGAGAGCCTCTCGTAAGTTTTTTTTTTGTTTTGGGGGGGGGGGGGGGGGGTTTAATGACAGTCATTGATTTAGCAAAGAAGATCGCGAACAGCTGCTAAGCGAACGACGACACTTACACAACGGGGCTCATGGAGCGAATACTAGCGGCAATGGGTAAACATAGTAGAAAGCATTTCATGCGAAGCGGCGCGATGTATATAAACACTTTCTACTCGCTGCGCGTGGCGCCTTTTTGACCCCATTACTCTCTCTTCCAAATTTCGGCGGAAATGGTCCTTCCAGTAAGTTAAAACAGCGCCTCTTCTTAGGGCAAGCCAACTTCTGGAGGAGCTTCCCGTTACCATATCTTCAATGCGTAAAGTGTCCTGGCTACATTTGTTTTGCGTAGACATAGAACCTCCTACGCTAAAATGGGAAACAGTTGTTGTGCTTCACAATGGTTCGACATGAAGCGTTATTTCATTTGCTCTTGTTCAATGCAATTGAGATCTACTGTATACAATGGAGCTGAATTAGAGCAACGGAGCGAGTTGTGATTGATGGCTAAAGAACACAGAAAGTTGCCTCTGAAGGAAGAAAAAGAAAGCATGGTTGATCCTTCCGTCATAAGAATCTGTGTAACACGAAAGCGATACGTCTTCTGGCATAAGTAGTTTATTTTTACTGTACATTCATACGAGAGCTTATCCAATGTATGTTAGTGTTTGGCAGCTAAAGTACCATTTGACGTAAATACATTTACATAGACACTTAATTATGCATCTTAATACCGTCGACTAACGTTATTGATCGATTATTGACTAAAAATTTCCTTGTGGACATTGATGCCTGCGTTAGCTGCAGCAAACGGTGAGAACAGAAACAAAGAAAGCGGTTTAACAGCCAGAATAGCCTGACTGATTGTACGCCAAACTTAGGCTAAAATCACCTACTCGCTGCATGTTAGAGTTCTTGAATGTCACTGCCCGATTAGAGAGAAAAGCAGCGCGCTTGGTGTCTTCTCTGTTGGCGGGCCACGAATTTTCGCAGGGCAAGCGTAAGCGGGGAACGTGAAGTTACATCTAAACGAAGCAGTCGCGTTGCATTATGCTTTGCACAGCTATTTTTGGTATGGATGGATGCTGTGAATCACGCCGACGCTTTGGGTAAAGTCGCCACCTGGCGATTTGTTAAGGCGTTGAGAAAATTGCACTTCTTCTCTTTTGAAACGCACCGAATAGGATAGACGTGTATAAAATACACTTTGAAAGAAACCGTTGTGGATGTCACGGTCATGATTCAATACTACTGTTTACGAAGATCACTGTGGGAGGACAGTGATATATATATAAAAGTCGAGCTTGCATGTCATTCAATGTATTAGAGCATGGCGCAGCGAATACCGTGCCCGGCAACTGACTTCGCTGACCGAGAGGTCATAGGTTCGAGTCCTGTTACCTGAACAATTGCCTTCGAATTGTGAGTGTTTTTGACGCCGTTTCGGTGATGAAAGTACTTCACTGACATTTTGGTGAACACCGCGATAAAACTTTTTGTCGTGTTAAAAATCAGGCATAACATAGAATCAGTTTAAGCAAAGCAAGGTGCGCTGGAGATAATTCCGAGAGAAATCGGTCTCACATTGTACAGGTAATTATTGCGATAAATATGTTGATTAGAATAGTGGTATTTATAACAAATTACTCTCTGTGTGGGATGTTTGTTTTCGGTAAACAAACTCACGAATCTATACAACTAATCTTTTTTGTCCGTGGCGCTGAAAATGCCACCCGCCCAAGATTTGCCAGCCATCACTGAAAAGATTCGAAGCATTTTTGTTCCAAAGGCGATTTAAATATCCGTACTGTGCTTCGTTAATGATGCATCAGCTTCTTCTGCCATGCATGAGCAATCTTGTACTGAACGAGCGAGAGATCAGTGATGCGAACTTCTATTTTGCTAGCCCGTTCACATCAATGACTTATTTTTTTTTCCTTTTGATTTTCTGGGTCACCCATTCCCCAATTCAAAGATATACCCTGCAAGCGTTTTTTTCTGCTATTCTTGTATTTGGAGTTTTCTGTTTGATATGAGATCAAAAAGCATCTATTCTCAATCTATTCCTCATCCTCCTGCAAACGCTTTGGTCAAGATAGAAAAGGGTGCATGCGATTGCATGCATTACGCACGCCATTCCAACAAGAAAATATTTGAAAAACAGAGTATGAAAACTTCATATATGCGAAACTAAACGGAGAGTTCACTGCCATTAAGGATTGAAGTCGACGGCTTTGCAATGAACATACGTCTCTTTTTGTTTGGGTGGCAAGTGAAGCAAGAAAAAAAAGCGTGTACTGGCGTAAAAGATGACTTTGCTGCTGCCTGTATGCTTTTAAGACACAGCGCGACCTTTGCCTCCAAAGGGTAATGCACAGAATTTCTTCAGAAGCACAAAATTATATGGTGGTGTTTCACTAGAAGAGTAATTATATGCGATACAATTACTCATCTGAACGTGAAATATTGATTATGGTGCAACGACCTCTTGAGATCATATGATATGTGACGGCTAAGTGTACTTTAAAAAAACATAGCTGATCGATCTGTCATGACTACAGTCCGCAGTTTGCTTAAGCCACTAATACTGCTGCAGTACTGCTTGGAGTGTTGGAGCCACTTTTAAATGTTTTTTTTTTTTTGTGGCGTCAAGAACGCTGTTGTGGTACCAAGGGCAACTGTAGGCTTTCTTCAAGGTCGCAATTTAGACATATGGTATTGAACTTGCCACAATGCGATGGGCACTTTAATTTCTCCTATTTCTATCGGATTACCGCTGTTCAAGCAGCATTATTCACTACGTCCCACTTTCTGAGGCAGTGGCAACATATTGCCACCTGGTTTTGTTGTGCGCGTGACAATACGACCACATATTTTTCGAATGTAGTATAGTGCCGCTACTGGCAGATAGATATGCATGATCCCTCTCTAGAGCACTTGGAGGCCGTGTTGACTAGCTCAGACTCAGTCGTCCAGATCAAGGTCGTGGATTTTGCCACACCGGTCGCCTTCAACCTTGGGCTGTTGGCCATGTAACACGGAAACGTCCGCTGTTGCCTTCTGATGAAATAAAGTTTTAAAAGCGAAGCGTTTCTTAGCGAACTTCGGCGACATTGAGCGTATCTATCTATCTATCTATCTATCTATCTATCTATCTATCTATCTATCTATCTATCTATCTATCTATCTATCTATCTATCTATCTATCTATCTATCTATCTATCTATCTATCTATCTATCTATCTATCTATCTATCTATCTATCTATCTATCTATCTATCTATCTATCTATCTATCTATCTATATATCTATCTATCTATCTATCTATATATCTATCTATCTATCTATCTATCTATCTATCTATATCTATCTATCTATCTATCTATCTATCTATCCATCTATCTATCTATCTATCTATCTATCTATCTATCTATCTATCTATCTAGATGCCTACGACCTTTAGCACTCCTGGCCGTTTCGATAATGCTATCAACGCCAAACTTGGTATGATATAACGTGATTGTATGGAAAACATATTTGACTAGTCATAACATATAAATCTTGACATGTATGTCACAAATGTCATGATTTTGCCCCGCCGCGGTGGTCTGGTGGCTAAGGCACTCGGCTGCTGACCCGCAGGTCGCGGGATCTAATCCCGGCTGCGGCGGCTGCGTTTCCGATGGAGGCGGAAATGTTGTAGGCCCATGTGCTCAGATTTGGGCGCACGTTAAAGAACCCCAGGGGGTCAAAATTTCCGGAGCCCTCCACTACGGCGTCTCTCATAATCATATGGTGGTTTCGGGACGTTAAATCCCACATATCAATCAAATGTCATGATTTACATATTATGGTCCTGCAGCACTTGCGGTGGTTCCGTTCACATTTCATGTTGCAAAACTGATATGGTATGGCATGATCGCATGGCGAACGCAAGTGACAGACCCTAACATAAAAATCATCACATCCGCTTCATGTGACAAAATAACTATATGCCATGCTCATGATGCACTCGCGGCCGTTTCACTAGCGTCATAAATACCAAATTTGGCATTACGGTACGGAATGGATGACGAAGGTATGTGGCTGGTGCAAACATGATAACCATGTGATGCGTGTCATGTAACAACATGACTACATGCCACACTCACCATGCACTGGCGGCCTTTTCGCTAGCTTCCCTTATACCAAATTTGGTATTACGGGACGTGAATGGAAGACGAAGGTATGGTGCTGGTGCAAACATGATAAACAGAGATGCGCGTAATGTAACCCCATGACAACATGCTACGTTCAAGATACGCTCGCGGCCGTTCCGCTAGCTTCACATGTACCCAACTAGGTATTACGCAACGCGAATGGACGACATAAGTAAATGACACATCAAAACAAGATAATGTGTGTCAAAAAACAACATGACTACATGCCCCACTCTTGATGTACTCGTGGCCGTTTCGCTAGCTTCACAGATGCCAAATTCGGTATTACGTGACGTCAATGAATGAAAAAGGTATGTGACTGCAGCAAACATGATAATCATTAGGTGCGTGCTATGTGAGAACATGACTACATGTCACAGTCAAGGCACCAATACATTTTGACGTGATGCGGTGCGCGTGCTCGTCGGCGTTCCCACGCCAGGCGCAGGTCCTGCCATATTCTCGCAGGCGCGCGCCGTGCTGCGTTGCTTTGACGTATGCGCATTTCAGCGCGTCTAGGGTCCCTCCTTCACGAAAAGAGTGTTTCGCAGTGTTGTCTGGGTAACGCATCAGCACGAAATGCAGCATGTCGCATTTCGCGCCAGGTGCCATCGGGCCTCGCCGATGAACGCTGGTCGCACCTGGCGTCAGACTATAGAGTGCTTGCGTGTTGCTAACGTAGTGTCGCTGTGCCCAGCGTGCGCACGCGTCAACGCTACATTGGAATATATTGGGCTCTTCATTATGTGCTCGCAGCCGTTTTTCTAGCTCCACATATACCAAATTTGGTGTTACGTGATGTCCATGGATGACAAAACATATGATGGGTGCAAACATGATAATCCTGACGGGCGTGTCTTGTAAGAACATTACAACATACCACGCTCATACCTTGCTCGCGGCCGTTTCACTAGCTCTACATATACTAAATTTGGTATCACATGACGTGAATAGATGACGAAGGTAAACGACACATCCAAACATTGATAATCATGACACGAAAGTCTTATACGGAAATATTTACCTCCACCTCATAACGTTGTGCTGATTTTTAAGTGACATTTCAACCTTTCTAATTCCTGCTTCGCATATTATTGATTCCCAATATACGTGGGATCCGCCGATTTTTTTTCATCCATAGGTGGAGGAAAGAAGAGTGGAGCAGCTAGTAGCTCCAACTTCTCTGGCTTTGTCTAAACGCATATCTTCCTCTCTCTTTCTCTCTCTTGTCAAAGCTCCAATACCCCGGTGAGAAACAGAACATCTCTATAGGTTAGTGGGAAAATGATAATAATACTATGTAATGAAGAGAGACGCCATTCGTGCAGACGTTACTTTCGGCAGTAATGAATGATAATATAGTAATTAGCTCTTGTTATTGTCTGAAAACTCCACCAGGGTTTCCATTAGAGAATCTCACATACAAAGCCCATTCAGTGCAACATAGTGTATTCTACATTACTCACATTTATGGTTTTATGCATACGTCAGTAGCATGAGGTTACATTCCTGGCTTTAAATGAGTAGTATAAAACATCTATGCAGCCTTCTCTCTCTACCTTGTAATAGACTATTCGTTCTTATTGGTCTTCTTCTGTGTACTTGTGTGTGTTTCTGTATTTTTTGTGTGTGTTTCTGTACCGTTTCTTGTTGCTGCTGCCAGACCCCCTGCCTTGCGCATGCGCTGTGAATTCATTTTTGTGTTGGCTAAGAATGCTACTCTTGATTTCTGGAGACGTCGAGTCTAATCCTGGTCCCCAAATCGAAGATATGCTGAAGGAGTTGCTTGCCGGTCAGCAAAAAATTAGCCAGGACATAGCCAGCCTCACTACTACAGTAGCGGCTCTCGATTGTAGGTTAAAAACCGTAGAGGCTAGGACAGCTGCGGCTGCGGACCTGCTTCCTCGATTGAACGAGCTCGAAAGCACTGTGAGGGACCTAAAAAACACGGTTGAAATTCTTGACCACCGTAACGACGACTTGGAAAACCGCCTTCGCAGGAACAACCTGATCACTTACGGATTGACCGAAACGGAGAAAGAGACTCCGGATCAGCTACTGAAAACTGTGCACGAACTCATAAATGTCAAACTAGGCGTCAAGTGTGAAAACATTGAGCGGTGGCACAGGCTAGGAACGCAAAGAAAGAATAGTAGTCCACGACCTGTTATTATTAAGCTCATTGATTTTCGTACCAAGACACAAATTTTAGGCAACGCAAGAAAACTTAAAGGATCAAAAATATACATAAATGAAGACTTCTCGGCACGTGTTCGACAGATACGCAAGTCTTTGTGGCAGCACTCGGTTGACATCAGAAAAGATGCAGATAAAGTTCGACTTCGCCACGATGCTCTTATTGTGGACAGCGTCCGTTATAGCTGGGACGAAGCCAGCGGCACCCTTGTCAAACATTCTCAACACGCGCCTGAGCGGCCAACCGCGCATGCGCCTTTACATTCACGTCAACCACGACTTCCAGAGTGACTGCGTATTGATCGAAATTTGGTCATTTTGAATATTAATGCACGTAGCTTAGCAAACAAGATTGATAGCTTCAATTGGCTCATTGAATGTCACCAGCCCTCAATTATTTGCGTCACCGGAAGCTGGTTAAATGATTCGGTTTTAGATGTTGAAATCTTGCCCCCGGGTTATCTAATTTTGCGCAAAGACAGACTATGTGGTCGTGGAGGGGGTGTAGCACTTTTTATCAAAAATCACATTGACTTTTCTTTGCTTCCTGATCTGCCAAACACAGAATCTATCTGGTGCACGTTAAAAATTTCTGGCCAGGCCATTGCTGTTTATTTATCGGAGCTATTTATCGCCCTCCAAACGAAATTTCTGACGTTTTTTTCTGATATTACCAACTATATTTTAGATCGCAAGCTTCACCTAGGCAAATTAATTTTGACTGGCGATTTCAATGCCCCGTGCATTGACTGGAACAATTTTGCATCCTATGGTTGTGACAAAAAGCTTTGTGACTCGCTCGTAAATATGGCACTGTCATTTGACCTCACTCAAATTGTCACTTCCCCTACCCGTGAAAATTCAATACTTGACCTTGTCTTCATAAGCGACGAATTTTGCAAAAAGGAATACCACAGTGAGGTTGTCACAGGTTTGTCTGATCACAATGCTGTAATTGCGTGCCTCAACATAGTGTGCCTGCCAAAACAACCTGAATTTAAGCGTGTGCTTGATTTTAGTCGTGCCGATGACAATTCTATTATCGATACGCTGTCGTCTAGTTTTGAAGATTTTTTTCCTAGCAGTGAACACAGTGATGTAAATGTACTCCTTGGTCATTTTCATGGTATTGTGCAGGAGTGCATATCAAAGTTTGTGCCTCAAAAGTGCATTAAACGCAATCCAAAACATCCGTGGTACACACAGGAAATCATTCAACTAACTCGCCGTGTAAAGCGACTTCGCAAAGGTCGTCCTCTTTTATCAGCTGTGCGATCACCACTGCTTAATTCTTTGAAGTGTACTTTGAAGGCGAAAATGCAGGAAGCGAAAAATTTCTATTTCAACAATACATTGTCACGGTTTATGGTAGAAAACCCGACCAAATTCTGGAAGTCTATTAACCCGAAGTCATCTGTTCAGTCTTGCTTCCTTATAAATGACCAATCATGCTCCGATTCTAACACTATTGCAGAAAGCTTCAACAACTATTTCAAGTCCGTTTTTTTTCGGGATGATGGCACTATCCCAGATTATGTTTGCAACTTTGTTCAGTCTACAATTCCAGACATCACAATCTCTTGTTCAGGTGTTCACAATTTGATACTAAAATTAGATGTGACTAAAAGTTCCGGTCCTGATGGCATTACTAATACGTTCTTGAGGCGGTACTCCGAATGGTGCGCTCGTTACTTGACTGTCATTTTTAATAAAATGTTTGCGTCGGCCACTGTTCCCATACTTTGGAAGACAGCTAATATTGTCCCGTTATTTAAATTTGGCAATAAGCAGCTCATTCCAAATTATAGGCCAATTTTTCTAATTTCAACAAGCTGTAAACTACTGGAACATATCATTCATAAACATATTGTTGAGTATTTGGAGGCAAACAACCTTCTGTCCCGGCGTCAGCATGGCTTCCGAGCTGGATTTTCTACAACAACGCAGCGCCTAGAATTCACCCATGACATTGCCACATCACTTAACAAAAGGGGTCAGACAGACGCAATTTTCATAGACTACTCGAAAGCTTTCGACAACGTATGCCATAAAAAACTTCTTCTAAAACTTAGTTCCTTTCTTAAAGATTCTAAATTACTCGGTTGGATTGCGGATTACTTGCGTTCTCAATCTAAGTTCGTTACTTTCAACCAGGTGCAGTCATCCCCTGTTGAAATCACATCCGGTGTGCCGCAAGGCTCTGTGCTAGGGCCTCTCTTGTTTATTATATTTATTAATGATGTTGTTAATGTCATCTCTGGAACTCCTGTAAACATACGTCTGTATGCCGATGATTGTGTACTGTATAACTGCATTACTACCTTTCAAGACCAGTCAGTCCTCAACCACGTATTCTCGTTAATCTGCGATTGGAGCTCAACGTGGCAAATGCCCATAAATTACAAGAAAACTGTAGCTATGACTTTCTCAAATAAAAAACAGCCTCTCAGTTTCAGTTATAACTACAATGGGTCCACCCTAGCACATGTGAGTGAATTCAAATACCTAGGCATCACCTTTACACATGACCTTAAATGGGGCAAACATGTTGATCAGATAACTTGTCAAGCTCTAAGGAAACTTGGTTACTTAAAGCGAAGATTGAAAAACTCAACCAAAGATTGTAAATTAACTGCCTACAAGACACTATTGAGACCGATGCTCGAGTACGCTTCTGTGGTTTGGTCGCCTCACCTTGAGCAAGATAAAAACAGGTTAGAATCTGTGCAGAATAATCTATACGGTTCGTTTTTAACCGTTATGATCGGGACTTCTCCCCGTCTTCACATGCTCATTTGTTGTCACTTCATTCACTGGAACACCGCCGTACACGTGAGAGTATTATCTTGTTGCACAAGATTGTACACAAAATGACCCGCGTTCACGCGCCCTTATCGTTCGCTGATATACCAGCGCGTACAACACGTAGTACAGACGCTTTGAACCTTGTACCCTTCAGGTCTCGTTTGGATTGTTTCAAATTCTCTTTTTTTCCGCGTGTGGTGGAAGTTTGGAACAAGCTTGATAGTGCATTGCGTAGACTGAACACTGCAGAGTTCGGGAAAAATTTTATGTGTTAGTCACATAAATTTGTGCGCACCATTGTTTGTTTCTGTGCTTTCGTTGATTTTTCTGTACCTGCTCCTGCAATGTCCCAGGCATGGGACAGCAGTACTTGTAAATAATTAAATAAATAAATTCACATATGTGTTTTATGTATTCTATAAACGTGTGTGAGTGGGTTCTTGTGCGCCGTTTTCTTTCCTGACCACTCTGTTCTTTGTGTTCTTCCATTTAACTAAGCACTTTCTTTCGGAACACGAACGAATAGGAGGTTATACTCTTACTCTATGCTTTATTAGTCAAGTTATAGCAGCCCTTACTATTCACAATGTAATGAACAAAGTGCCATGGTATCTTACTCATTCGGCTAACTCAACTGCAATGACAGAGCCGCTTACTTTTTCTCCCCGTGAAGATATTCGTAGCCCCCAGCCCCTCCCGAAAACTTCATGAACGTCACGTTGTTTTGGAGTACCTGTAGTTTGTGCGCATATATAACCAAGGAATGAAGTCGCGCAAGACACCAAAAAGTTTTATTGCTCTGTGACGTCGCAATGCTGCCGTACAGTAGCGTCCACACGTGATGGTGAGTGTTTGCGTTACGTTGTTGCCAGCACCGGTGGTCACTTTTGCACTACTGAGGAAGTGTCCACAGTTAACATTGAGGAAGCTCAGGGGGCCGAATTTTCTGTAGGCTTCAAAAACGGCATCTCTGATTATCTCTCCCTGCTTGTGGAACGCAAAGACTCGTCATTGGTCTCTGTAAGTGCGTTTTGTGGCATTGTTCGCTTTTGCAGGCTACGTAAATTCATAGTCTTTTTATAACAGGCTAGGAGGCATCCGAAAAATTCACCGGAAGAATTCGCTCAAATAATAAGACTGGAAGACGAAAGTAATCTTTTGTGGTCCTAGTCACTGTCTTGATGCTGCCACTCAACCCTACAAAATTGTCCTGTTCGTAACGTAGTTCTAAACTGGCATTAGGTTGGGAAACACCTATCCTAAATTCGCACAGCCTCCGTGGGCAGGTCGTGCAAAAAACTACGAAACAAGTGAGGAACGTAATCGTCGGCTCAGCCTTGACCAGGCTACGATGACTTGTGAAGACGTTCTCATTTTACATCACGTCACCTCTGAACGACAGCATTATGACGTCTGAACGATGTCACACAATTTTGGCAATCTTGCGTATGCCGTGAAGAGCTGACGCCGATGACCAATCTTTGCGCTGATTTGGGAATCTATCCATCATTTCTATCCTTTCGTGCGATGTGGTTACGGACACTGGTGGCGGCAGATAACTTCTGCGCGTGACCGAAAAAGTGATCTCATCACAGCTTTCGCTGTGGAACCTGGAAGAAAACATGTGTCAGCCCCTGCCGCGCCTTCACTGCTACAGTGATTTCAGGCCTTGCTCACTCTCCAGCTGCCCTACTTTATTCTATGGCGCGACTACAATTTCTTCCGCGAGCAAGCGTTACTGTGTGTGCTACATTTCAGTAGCACTGTTGAGAATAGGTCCGTCTAGCGAGTACAGCTATGCGATGAAGCCGCACTCCGTTTTTTTTTTTTTTGGGGGGGGGGGTACATGACCACTGTTTCGACGATTGACATGTTTGGCATGTCAAACGCTGGTGATTCGCCTGACTGTCATCTAGAAATCCCCCCCCCCCCCAAAAAAAAGTGAGTCTTGCATCACTAGTACTGGCACAAGGTTCGAACAGACCGCGAGGTGCTGTTCGACCTGTATTTTTTTTAGTTCTTGCTTTGTATTAATGCCAATATTTCAGAAGCAATTCTACAAAACTGTAGTCGGCTGGGCACTTACGCGATGTTACGCAGTTTAAGCCACTTCGCTACCTGTTGCGTGTTTTTGGCGGATACATTGTACGTTACTGCCACTAGAATGCGGGAGAGCTGGGCAAGTTGTTAAGCATTAATTCAGAATTACAGGACGTACGGGGTGATATTTGTTTGGTAAAACACAGATCAAGTTTACCGGTAGCCTTACAGGTGTGGTGTTTAAGGTTCCTTTCAGTTTCGGCCGCTTCCACGTACGGCAGTCGGGCCACTGCACTAACGAGAGATCACGGGAATATTAGGCATTGGTACCTGAACGCTCCCTTTCTAATCTATCATTATATTGTCAAGAGTGTAAGTAGACGCCAAAATTGAATCAGTGCACATATTCGTACCTGCGAAGAAAGCAAATAACGCGCCTGATGATTGAGTTCTACCACGGAGCCACGCCGGTTGGGGCGGGGTATAATAATAGTAGTGCTTGTTCCAACCGTCAGTTAACTTGCATAAACATAAAATCAAAGGCTTGAGCAGTTATTCTTCACGCAGGACCTGTGCGTGCCATATTCAAAGGCTTTCCCATTGCATCGGAGATGCGCGGACAGATCTCCGTACATTTGTTTTTGTTCCAACGTAGGGCGCATGTTCAGTTGCTTGTCGGTGTCATGTGGCGTCACGACTTTGTTCTCGTGTCCGTGTTTGTACGCCTTCTCTTTTAGAGTGTGTTGCAGTTACATCGTTCTTGGCGAGGATATGTCACGTGCCAAGCTGTTACGATAATGAAACTAGTTTTTGTCATGCGACTAGTTTTACATCTATCCTTGAATTTAATTCCCGTAGTACACTCGCCACCCTAGTATAATTTATTGGCGCAAGAGTTAGTGCACGTGTTGTGGGAATGAAGCAGAACATGAAGAAGAGGATAAAATGAAAGCATGCAGGTTCATTTCCGGTAGCACTGCAGTGCGTTCACGGCATCCGGGGATCTGAGAGCGTTGCAAGAATTCAATTTACTTGTACCTACTCACTTAGCTCTCGTTTGATCAGTATTGGTAACTGGGCACATTCACCTAATTTTATATAAAACAGCTTGTGCACCAGCGAAAGCGCTGGTATACGGAGCAGCTATAACAATTTTCCTACAGCAGCTGTAATAGTAGCGGCTTGAAGTCAGAGGGAAATGTTGATGCGAGAATACTCTACACCGCCTCTGAGAAATTTTCCGGATTGTCATAATCTACTGTCACCTTGCAAAGCTTCCTCACGCCATGACAGAGGTCTTTACGTTATTGCCTCAAGGTTACGCTGTAGTATTACAGAGTAGTATTTCATCTCTAAGTTTGTATTTATGCAGACCAGGTCATGACATGCTCCCCGCTTTCTTCTTTTGGTTGGAAAGAGGAAACAATAGGACGCTTTCCGAGTTCATGTCGAAAGGTTTCTGCAATAAAGGTGTCCTGACATGGTCAGCCAACAATTGATGCTTCTCGGCGAACAACGAAGATAGAGTGTCAAATACGCTTCTATATGCGCGAAAATTGGGCTATGAAATATTAATTCTGTCCAAATTGAGCTTTAGAAGGGATGGGCTGTCAACTCCACTCAACGCAGGCGATCGCCATTTTGCAATGGCTTGCGTGACGTCACAAGACGTAAGGAGCATCGTCGTCGTCTGCAACCAAACAGCACCTACCGCACGCGGTGGGTGTGCTCACTTTGTCGCGAGTACGCTTGCCTCGTGGTCCGCACGTCTCATTGTGTTGCAAGTGTTGCGGCATGTTGCCGGTAACAGTGCCATGTCGCTGGCTCCGTCATCACCTCACGATTAGCGCAGTGGTTTATTGCAGCTGAAGCGGTGATGACGTCGCATATGCTGCGAATTTTCACTTCCAGCCCATCGCCAACAGCTCAAGCGACGAAGAAAGCTTCGAAAATACGAGGTGAACCCCAATGCAAACGACCGCGGTGTTGTGGCAGACGTTACAGACGGCCTTCCTCAATGATAAGTAGCTTGATATCAAGCGTGTCAGGTTGACAAGTAAGCTTTTTATACGAAGGTTTGTCGAGGCTGCATTCGAGAGCAGTGACGTTCCGTGCTACGCGGACAAATTCACATTCAAAGACATGAAAATTTCCTATTTAGGGGATTTTTTTTCTCTGCAAACGCTGACGAAATTCCCAGCATAATTCCCTGCACAACAGTACTAATTTCCGTCCCCATCTACGCACACACATGCTATAATTAAACGTCTATCATAACACGCCTATCATCTACTTCTTTCTGCCCCGCCGCGGTGGTCTAGTGGCTAAGGTACTCGGCTGCTGACCCGCAGGTCGCGGGTTCAAGTCCCGGCTGTGGCTGCTGCATTTCCGATGGAGGCGGAAATGTTGTAGGCCCGTGTGCTCAGATTTGGGTGCACGTTAAAGAACCCCAGGTGGTCGAAATTTCCGGAGCCCGCCACTACGGCGTCTCTCATAATCAAATAGTGGTTTTGGGACGTTAAACCCCACATATCAATCAATCTACTTTTTCTAGGATTTAAACAGTTTTTTTTTTCATAAGCTACTTGATGCTTCGCCAATCATCAGGGTGGTTGTGAGCCAGAAGCTTAAGATGTACATATACATCTACATTTACTCGACGCAACGAACACTCCTAACGGCTCTGCTTCTCAAATTGACCCGAGAGTTAGCATCGCCTCACTTCATGATTGCTGGCACCTTTGGAAGAAAATCGCGCAATTTTAATAGCTCTGTGCAGCATACGTAGTAACTATATGACGACCGCGAGAATTGCGCCATTCACTTGTGTGTCTCAGAACAGAAGCTTGACATGCAACGCGGGCACAACTGTCGTCACGCCTACCCCTAAAATAGCTGTGTCGTTAAAAGTAGTTTATTTCCTGCATTAAACAACTCAATCGCGGTGTACCCAGAGATTCATGTTTCGTCTTGTTAATGGAACTTCTTTTTCGCCTTTTTTCCACAAGCGCCTCTTTCACACTTTTCATTCGTTGTCTGCTCGAAGTAAGTGTTCATCACCTCCTCTTTTTTGCATTTTTGAAATATTTTATTTATTTTGACTGCGTTAGCATACATGCCAAAACAGCAGTTGCTCAACTGCGCATAACTTCAGAAGTTTCAAAAACCAATTGAAAAGCGAAAGAAAACTTCGCAACTTGACAAAATGCAAAAAGAAATTAAAAGTAAAACAGAAACGCAATATTCAATATGCCCATTGCAGCTAACTAAGCAGAACATAGGTTTAAAGGTGAGTACAATTTCACAGTACATTTATTTTTAAAATGCGCTTTCGAATTCTTTAACACCGTTACACAGCACGAAGTCTTTTCGCATCTTACTCCATGTGTCAACCATGGTATATTGAAAAAAATTTTTAACAATTAGTTTTGCTTCAAAGGTTTATTGTGTTTACTGTGCTTTGTCCGCGAATGTGATGGATGTAGAGTTAAATATTGTTATATCTGTTTTGTAAACGACATACCATAACTGAAAAACAACTTTCATGCATTCCTTCTTGTATTGTGAGAATATGAAGCTTTGTTCTTAGGCTTGTAACTGACTGCGATCTACGAAAAGAATAAAAAATTAATATTTATAAGGCTCTATTTTGAACTCCTTCACATTCAGCGATGTTATTTTGTGTATGTAACTGCCATATTAGGCAATTGTTCCAGTGACGGAAGTACTACGTTGACAAGAAGCAGGAAGTTGGTTCAAGCTGTTCTTAAGAAATCACCGTCGTAGGCAAAAATGCAGCAGGCAACTTCCATAAAGAAACCGGGCATATATGTTCGCTAGTAAAAATTGCGCAGTATATGCGTAGAAACGCACGAACCAGCTATTTAGTTTACCAGTGTCTTCCGCTAAGAGAATTGAAGAAAACGCCTTTCGCCTTTTGCCGCTCTCTCTTGAAGCGAAGACATTATTTGAAGCGGAAAACCAGACTAAGTAAAACTAGATGGACATTACTGCTGATGCGCGTGCCAGTTAGGCAGTTTTTTCCCAGATATTTATGAAACACGTTTTCCAATATAGAGAGCCAGTGCACCGTCGCTGCGCTGTAAACATTAAGACGTACTGATTCGGCTTGCTGATGGTGTTATGCGGTCAACTATACACTATACGAGGGTGTGTACTGCAGCTACACTTCGAAACGCAGTCCATTACCTCATGAATGAACGTCACTCAAATTACCGTACGCAATGTGATTGAATGTGATTGAGGACCCCTTCTATGTGCCAATCGACCCAATGCTAAAAAAATTCAGTTTAACAAAAGTACGGCAGAACACCTATCAGATCCGTAATCATACCAGGCGACACCTTGTACTTCCTCTCTTATGGTGTTGATCACAATTCGTCTGAAGACCACTGTTCCGCGTTTTGAGAAACACGTCACCGTTGACGCTAACGCTAATACATGTGCCATTCTGTCTCAGATGCGTTGCAACGAGAATCCTATACCACAGGAACAAGAAGAGAAGGCGGAGAAAGAATTTGCCCCTGTACAGTAGGCACAAACAATTTCGGCTAAGGAATCATTTGATGTACTTGAAAAAAGTGGTCCTTCACTGACCAGCAGAGTGTTTTGGCAGAGAAGGTTGATGGAAGCTTCGACGCTTGGACTCAATTCACAACCACTGCTGTCAAAAGGGCTGAATCACAGGAAAACATTACTACATTTTTAAAGCAAAGCTAAAGAAGCAGAAATTCATATTTAACCAAGTGAAATTTCAAATAAAAGCTTTCAAAGTTCATTTGCGTAACTGATGGTTTCTTCAGTTACTCACAAGTTGCAGCATACTTTGTTCAGAACTCTTTGCTTTCACCCAAATTTTTCCCGCGGGTATCTTAGAGCTCATTCAAGTGAACTTCTTCTGTATTTACAAGGAAAGCGTTAGATCTCTCAACAACCATTGGGACATGGAAACGAGTGGCGCAAAAAAGCGTTATCTCGGGATGGCGTCATCATGATCATGACAAGACTACGGCACACAAATATTTCTGTCATTGTGAGTTCAAATGACATCACTGCATGACAACGTCATTTGTTCAGTGGCGACCCGGCCTCGAAGGCACTCTAAACCCTTTGAGGTGCGGGATTCTCGCAATATATGCGACGCCAGAGGTGGTGCAAAACTACGTTGTGTGAAATGGTGTTTCAGGGTAAGGAAGTCGGTAATAAATCCAGTCAACAAATTCGCGTTAGGAAAAAGGTGCGAGAAAGGCCACGTGGCATTTCTGTGCATAGCTTGATCCATGTTTCTGGATGTTTGCGGAAATTCTAGAAGATGTGCTGATATGAAACGGCTTCATCGGGGCGTACAGACTTCTGAAAAAGGTGCCCACTCCTTTTTAAAAGAGAAAAAACTGCTCTAAGATGAGAAATATCCAAAATGTTTCTTTGGATATATGAAACAGCACGTTATTCAAAGTTTCTTTCAAACTATTTGAACTAGACGAACATAGAAAACAGCAAAGATAATGCGATTAGCTCTAAGTAAACCGTTGAAAGGGGAGCAAAATGCAAATTTGCGTGGCGGGTGTTCGGTGGAATGTGAAAAGAAACTCTGAGGCAGATAACTCCGAAAGCTCTGTTGAAAACTAAGGTATCAGCAGTACACTTAAATATAAACGACTTCACACAGTTCTGTCACAGGGCTTTTATACACATAAATGAGCTGACAAACGAATCAATTTAGTGCAAACACTTTAGACATATTCATGGCAGTGGACCTGCAAGTATTCACCATAGTTGGTTCAAATACAAGAGAAGGGACACCGTGACTTTGAAGGCTCCAGAGCGTTGAAGATCGTTACCAAGACGTTTTACTAAATAAAACTCGATGAACACGTTTGCACTGAACATCTGTAGTGCACATGAAGCTACGTGGAAAACGGTGTCCAATGTGGAACTGTTCAATATGATTGCGCATGAATATAGCTATTTGTCATGACGTAGGTGGCAGTAAAAATATGCGCTCTCAACTGTAGGGCTGAAGCTCCTTGGAGTGTGCATCGTTCTCTCCTCTATTTGTATGTAGTATGTAGGTAGCCACCTCTTCTAGATAAATTGCTAACTAGATGGTGTTGAATGCATATGTCATCTAGACATATACTTACAAGTTCAGTTCGGAAGTTCGGTTCTGACTGTCACGGTGGATGGACGTGTTTTTTCAGTGCTCCCAATCGACTGCGCAGATAAATTGTTTTGCATGTTTTGAGCTTGTCTTTATAATTATAAGGCAGCAGTTAAAATCCTTGTAGCACTTATTATATTGTACGGCTTTTTCGGGGGTCAGTCACAACATATTTATTAGTTTGTGCGTGTGTGTTTGTTTTTTATTTTTTGTTGTTCTTTCTTTTGCCACCCCGTAAGGGAGGTGCACGTACATTGAACACGCAAATTTTCGTAGTAGAGCTTAGAAGTTTTCTTTATTGCAGGGCAGGGCTCGAGTTTTGTAATTATCGAGTGAGACAAGTCATAGGGACAATTGGTGTCGGAAAAACATGGTTAAAAAGACTGTAAAGTGTTCAGTATGTGAAGTTGGTTTGAAAGTGGACCCAAGTGTAGAAGCGGAAGGAAAAGAGGCTGACGCGAAGTGTAGGCATTGTGAGATTGAGGAAAAAATAGAGAAAATGATGGTTACCCGGAGTGACCTCCTGATGAGAATCACCGAGATCGAGGCTGCATTGGCGACAGAGCAAGAGAAAACGAGGGCTATGGGAGAAAGGCTGAAGTCCGTCGAGGAAGCACTAGCCAAGGTGAACGGAGAAGTGGCCTACGGAGAGAACAGTAGGAAACCGGCCACCAGAACGGCGGAGAAGAAAGAGCAAACAAGTTTGGAAAAAACAGGTTCAGTCGGTTCAATTGTCGCAAGGCCCAGCTTCCGCGACGTAGTGGTGGGCTGCAAGGGGCCAAAGCAGCCGGCGTCACAGGTGCAAGTAACCCCCAGGTGCAGGACGCTCCAGCTGAAAAGTCACAGCATGTGATAATCGCTGGGGACTCGAATTTAAGTCGATGCACAAAAGCCATCAAAGAGAGGGTAAGAGGTGACAAGAGGGTTGCAGTAGGGGTGTTCCCAGGACGCAAGCTGGAAGCAGTCATGAAGCAAGCGAGTGCAAAACTCAAAACTAGAGCAGATAGACGAAACCTCGTGATAATTTCAGGTGGTTTAAACGATCTCTTAAATGAAGATACACCAGGACTAGCAACCACACTGGCGAAAGGCATCGATGACATGCGCGCCACTTCTCCTCAGGTACAGGTAGTGATATGCACGATACCGGAGGTACCGGTGCGTGATAGCAACCTGCAAAGAGCGGTTGTCAACGCGAACCAAAATATATGGCGGATGAGTCGAGAGAAAGGCTTTGAGGTGGTGGAAATAAACAGAGAAGTGCATAGGTGGGGTGGTTTTCAACGAGGCAAATTCACTTCGATGGGCGGCTAGGTCATCAGGTGGGTTAGCGACTTGCAGGACGCGCAGTAGCCTTTTTAGGGGGCAAGCGGGCCCTTCGGGGTGCAGGATAGCTCGTAAGGAGGAAAACAACCAGGGAGACTCTTTGACAGGTAATATGGACAGATACGATTCCAAAGTGGCACCAGTATCTAAGATAAATAGAGTCCAGGGAAGAAATAGACGTAGCAACGTGTGCCGAGCCAATTCAGACATAGGGTATATTAATGCAGGGTGGTAGGAACAGGCTGAAGTGGGAAGAGATAGAAGAACAGCTAAGGGAGGAGAGGTTGATGGTATACGGTTTTGTAGAAACACATCTCAGGGACATGGAACAACCTCCTAACAATGCGGACTACGCGTGGGATTATTGTATTAAAACAAAAGGCAGCAGAAAGGGGGTGGCATTGGGCCATTCATTCATAAAAGTATAGACTGGCAAAGGGTCAAGCAGGAGTGCAAGGTACATTTATTGCGAAAATGGAAAGTGGCAGGGCAAATGACACTCCTTGGTTTCGTGTACTTGTGGACGGGAGCAAAGGCCAGAGAGGAAAATCAGACAATGGTAGAGTGTATATCAAAGGACATTCAGGAGTTAGGAAGAGAGTGCGATGTAATTATACTAGGAGACATGAATGCGCGCATAGAAGATATAGATGGGTATACCGACCCGACAGGGAAAATGATCATGGATATGTGGGAAAGGCTTGATTTGATCACTTGCAACAGTACCGAGAAGTGTGAAGGGCAAATAACATGGAAGGTAGGAAGGCTGCAGTCGACGATAGATTACGAACTGATGTTACATAGGATGTATGATAAGCTCAGGGGAATGCACATAGATGAAGGTGGCTTCGGAAGTCTGGGTAGTGATCACAAACGTATCAAGCTAAGTTTTGGAAGAGCAGTGAATGTGGGAAGGAGAGAAGGTGAGCAACTACAGGAAAATTATTATTCAGAAAGGCAAATTGAAATAGCCACTAAGCAAACTGAAAAAGTAATCACAGAGGATAATAAAACAGTGTGGACATACAAGACTCTAATTAGACTGAGCTAGAGCTTGCTAAAGTACGTGACAAGTCACCCCGGAAAAGAAGACACAAACCCAAAAGTTGGTGGGATTAGGAAGTCAATAGGTTGATTGATTGATTTGTGGGGTTTAACGTCCCAAAACCACCATATGTCAAGAGAGCCACCAGCCACCACCACCAGTCCAGTCAAGAGAGCCATAGCAAAACGTCAGGAAGCCTCTAGGGAACACAGACATGCTAAGCAGCATAGTGAACCGACAGATGATGATGAAAGAAAATGGAATATCTTTCTAAGCTGTAGAAGGGATGCATGCCTTCTGATTATTGAAAAGATTAGAAGAAATGGAGCTCAGTGGCTGGAAAAAGTAAATAAAAAAGATAAAAAGGCAGCTGTGAACTTTTGGAACCATCTCAACTCCCTAAGAAATGAGACGAGCCTAGAGCGAGACATTTATAACTACAGCTCAAGGAGCTACGCTGGAAGGGGACGAAGGTATTGAATACATAAAAACAAGGGTGACGGAAAAATTTCAACAAAGAAGTGCTTTGTGCACCACAATAGACAATAATGAATCAAGTGGCACAATGGCTCCATTTCAACAACAAGAGTGGGAAAGGGCTGAGAAAAGGGTTTTTAGTAGTACATCAACAGGCTTAGATGGCATTCCAATTATTCTAATAAAGACATTAGGTCCGAAGTCTAAGCAGGCTTTCAGAGAGGCAGTGAGCAAAAAATTAATCGATGAAGAAGTTCCCGATAGATGGAAACTTATCAAGATGAGCATGATCTAAAAAGGAAAGGGGGACAAAGCTGACATAAACAACTACCGTCCAATAACAGTGACATCGGTGGTCTACAGGCTGGTGATGAAGATAATAAAGGAAAGACTGCAGGCATGGATAGAGGGTGAGGGGGTGCTGAGGGAACTGCAGAATGGGTTTCGGAAACACAGGAGGTTGCAAGACAACCTGTTCTCACTGACGCAGTGCATGTAAATAGCAGAAAAGGAACACAGGCCCATGTGGCTAGCATTTTTGGATATCAAGGGAGCGTAAGATAGCGCAATCCAAAAGAAATTGTGGGGAATATTGGACACACTAGGCGTGGAAGATGTAGTAACTAACCTTTTAAAGGTTATCTATAAAAGTAACCAGGTAATTATAAAGTGAGAAAAACAGGTATGAAAGCCTGCAGAGGCAAAACCGAGCTTAGGCAGGGGTGTCTCCTGTCACCCTTATTATTCATAATGTACCTAAAAGGATTAGAGGCCAAATTAGAGGGAAGTGGACTGGGATTCAACCTTTCTTTCGTCAAACAAAGAAAACTTATTGAACAGGCACTACCAGCATTGATGTACGCAGATGGTATAGTGCTTATGGCCAACAACAAAGAAAATTTACAGAAATTGTTGGACATCTGTGGTAATGAGCGAGATAGGTTAGATTTCAGATTCAGTAAGGAAAAATAAGAAGTTATGATTTTTATTGACAATGAAGGTAGTGAGCTTAGAATACAGGAGGTCACGCTAGAGATGACAGATAAGTACAAATATCTGGGCGCATGGGTAAGCAATGGGGCCGACTACCTAAGGGAACACGAAATATATGTGTCGACGAAAGGTAACAGGAATGCAGCGGTAATGAAAAACAGGGCACAGTGGAAAACGATAGGTATGATGTTGTGAGAGCAGTATGGAAAGAGGTCATGGTTCCTGGCCTAAAGTTCGGCAATGCGGTCTTGTGCATGAGATCAGATGTTGAAGCAAGATTAGAAATTAAGCAGCGTGGAATAGGTAGGCTTGCTTTAGGAGCTCACGGGAATACACCAAATCAGGGAGTACAACGTGATATGGGATGGACATCATTTGAGGGCGGGGAAGCTAGCAGCAAGATAAAATTTGAGAAGTGATTGAAAGAAATGGGGGAGGAGCGTTGGGCTAGGAAGGTTTTCAGCTACTTGTACATGAAGAATGTCGATACAAAATGGAGGAAGCGTACCAGGAAATTGACTGGTAAATACTTAAAAAACAGCAGGTGACCAAACCAAAACGAACTATCGGTTAAAAAGAAAGTGAAGGAAACGGAGACTGACATGTGGACAATGGGCATTATTAAGAAGTCCGCACTAGAGATCTCTCGAACTTTAAGCAGGAAATTGCCAAAGAAAGGATCTATGGTAATACTCGGGGTAGTTCTCTACTGTTTGAGGCCAGGACGAGGGCATTGCGAACCAAGACATATCGGGCGAAATACATAGGGGTAGACACGGTATGCAGTGCATGTGGAGAGGAATAAGAAACTGCCGAACACTTGATAATGTTCTGTAAAGGGCTTCACCCTATAGTTCAGGATGATGGCGCAGAGTTTTTCAAAGCACTGGGGTTGAGAGACAAGGAGGGCAAAATAGACTTTAAGCGGGTAGAATTAACTAGAAGGAGGTTATCAGATTGGTCGCTAAAGTCAATGCACGAGTGAACACTAAACCCTTCACTGCAAAGTGCGAATCGTCAAACTCACTATTTAAGGGCAAAAAAACCTTGGTTTTGGTTCATTAAGTATTACGGCTTGGTGGTGCTATCCACCGCCCAATCTAAAGGGTACAGCCATATCCATCCATCTATTCATCCATCCATCCATTGTAAATATTATCACTAGATGGCAATATGGTTTCGTGTACGTGATGATTAAAGAGTATAGATGGCATTGTTATACTAAAAAATTCACAGAATATCCACGGATCGAATGATGTTGAGTGAGAATTAGGGTAAATCCGTCCATCAGTGTAATGCCTACTCTAGTGTATAGGGAACATACATACATACATACATACATACGTACATACATACACACATACATACATGCATACATGCATACATACATACATACATACATACATACATACATACATACATACATACATACATACATACATACATACATACATACATACATACATACATACATACATACATACATACATACATACAGACAGACAGACATTTGTAGCCTTCACCAAGAAAAAGCTACGCCGGAAAGAATCTTACACACACTCATCATCGTTAGTATTCTTGACAGCAGCTTGCACCGAAAACAAAAAATGACTTCTCTGCTTAACGAGGCTTGTCCAGGCTGCCTCGTCTCTTCAGCCTACAGGGCGTCTGAAGTCCCAAGTTTGGAGACAAGCCTACGACCGTGAGCACGGTGTGGCGTCTTTCACAGTTTTAAAAGTGGTTTTCGTTTGAAGCAGCTTATACTTTGATGAAATCAGAAAACTTCGACCCAATTTCTAGTTTGACAAGTCTTTCTTTTATTCTTCTTTCATCATACCGGCTTATATGTGTCATTCTCTTCACAAGAGAAGACAATAGAATAAAAGAAAACGAAAGAAGATGCTTTGATTCAAACTGTGCCTGGCAAGACCACTCACAGCTACACGTTGTTTGAGTGCAGCAATTTCGGGCACTTATCCTCTTACCGGTGTTAGCAGGGGACGTTTTTTCTAACAGGAGCTATCATTAGCCTGTTTTGCTAACACTTTTTACTTAGTATCTGGACGTGAAACAAAACTCTGTGGTAAGTTGGGCCTGTGTGAACCAATTCAATAAAGTTTGACGGGAACACAATACAGTATCCTCACGTGGTTTTTTGTTGTCTCTGAAACAATATCTCTTAGTGGAATCCCTTCAATTGATATTTATCTTTTTGCGTATTTTACAAAAGAAAACCAGCAAGAGTTTTTGACACATTTTAACTGAGTTCGCCTATCGAAAACGTACGCTGAAAAGAAAACTACACCCACTCATCTTCGTCAGAGTTCTTGACAGCACCCTGCTCCGAAAGCAGGAAAGGACATCTATTCCACACGAAGCATGTCCCGGATGCCTAAGTCAACTCGGCCTACAACGCGTAGAAACTCTGTTGTCAGAGTTTGAGCAAAATCCTGTGGCCGAGAGTACAGTCCAGAACGTATGTACGGTTTTGCGAAATGCTTTTCATTTCTTTACAGCTTGGAACGCAAACAAATCGGAAAGCTTCGAGCCCATATCGGCTTCGAAAGGTAATTTTTCTCTTTTTTACAGTCGAAGACAGAAACACGGAAGGAAATGTTTCGAATCAAACTCTGCCAGTGAACACCGGTAAAAGATACGTGTTGTTCGGTTTCAGCGATTTCTGCCACTGATTCAATTACTGGACTTTATGGAGGATGTTACTTTGAAAAGGAGACACTACATTCTTGTGTGTGTGTGTGTGTGTGTGTGTGTGTGTGTGTGTGTGTGTGTGTGTGTGTGTGTGTGTGTGTGTGTGTGTGTGTGTGTGTGTGTGTGTGTGTGTGTGTGTGTGTGTGTGTGTGTGTGTGTGTGTGTGTGTGTGCGCGTGCGCGTTTTGATAAAACTAACAAGGCACACGGGGCGGCTGGGTTACGGATTGATTGACTGATTGATATGTGAGGTTTAACGTACTAAAACAACCAGATGATTATGACAGACCCCGTAGTGGAAGGTTCCGGAAATTTCGACTACCTGGGATTATTTAACGTGCACCCAAACCTGAGCACACGGGCCTCCAGCATTTCCACCTGGATTCCGCCTGGATTACGCCAGAATTCGATTGCGCCACCCAGTGGTTCGCAGGATCACCGCGGCGGGGCGCTGTGTTATGAACGTGACTGGACTTCGTAAAACTGAATTAACGAGAAATAAGACAACAGAGTAAACATACGTTGAGTTCGCGGGCCAAACAGAAAAAAACGAATATTTAGTTTTGGACTAGGGCAAACGAAGCCTCCAGAAATGACATGCTTGGACCAAACTTGACGTAATTGCAACAGCGGTGCATGAAGTCATTAAAATGTTTCGGTAAACAGAGGGAACGCAGCAATTTCTGCATAGTTCCGACAAAGAGCGCCAGGGAAGTCATGTTTGTGGTGTCTTATGGACGTCTACGGTCGCTCGAGCTGGCCTTCAGTGTGCCTTTTCGTTTATTCCATATGTTTTGGTGAAATCATTGCAGAAATATGTGGCAAATAACGGGAACATTACTCTATGATGATTCAAATATTTAAATGGCATATAAAGTTTCCATGTGGCAAAGAGAAAGGGTTTTCGTAAAACCAAGGACCATGGTAAAACATTATGAGCGTGGTTGATCAGTGGGTCATAGGTTCCATTTTTATGCGGGTCGTTCCTGACAACAGTCTGCCTCACCGGCTCTACTCAATCATATTAGACAAGTGCGTGTATTACGTTCAAGTAACACATCCCTCCCTGATTATACTTTCATTTTCTTATGTAAATCTTTATCATATTGTTTCCCCAAGTAATTCGTACTATGGTCTCTCAACAGAGGCTGATGTCGTATACAGTATAAGGCACTTGCTCTTGACTTTTGAACACAAAGGCCTCGAGGAGGCATTCGAGCTATTCATCCAAATTCACATATGTTGTTTACAACATCACACTTCTCAATTATTCAACACCGATAGACCATTTCAGATTTCGCTTTCATTATTTGGTGCCAAATATACATTGATCTTTTTACAGCAAAAGCTTCTATGAGATAAGGAGGGTTGCATGCGCCGAAGCAGTCCGCCGCCGCCGCCACCAGTGGCCTTAACGCTACCGCGCAAAATTAAAGAAATAAATAGATAAATAAACGCCAGCCCTGCGCTGACCACGCAGCACAGCTACCGCGAAAGCTTGAACAGTGGTGCTTAAGAGCCTTTTCTAAACACATTTTTGGTAACTACTACAAGCACACTAGCTGGGTGCCCACTACGTCATGAATAATTATAATTCTTGTGTAGTAGGCGATCGTTCACTCTACTACCATGTGTCATTCTTCGGCGAAGCGTGGTATCCGCTACACCCTTAGAAATAACTACGCATATTTTTTTGCAGTGCCCAAAGTCGATGAAGACTCGTGCCTGAAATGCGAATGCGCCGCAGTTATTGGGGACCAAGAACAAGCTTTTGTAATGGGTTTGAGCATTGGACGACTGTGTGGGTGCGCAATTCGCATTGTGCGATGTCTCGGTCTTCCTTTGCTGTTCTGAAACGCTTCATTACACATAATATTGCAACTTTTCTTCCAATAATCAAGTTGGCCTAAGGCCAGTTTGCAAGCGAGTTCCGAGCACCGCCATGGCTCAGTGGTGGAATACTGGTCTGGCACGCTGGAGACCCGGGTTTTATTGTCATGGCGTGCTTGCTATTTTTGAATATATATATATATATATATATATATATATATATATATATATATATATATATATATATATATATATATATATATATATATATATATATATAGCCAGTCACGACTGACGCATCCTCCTAGAGCTAGCTACTCGGTGGTTTATTAAATCGCCCAGTACTTGTGACTCTTCATGACAAACTGGTAGAAGTGCTGGGTAGTCTCACATATGCTTCAGACCCCCCAGGGAGCCGTGATACAAGTCTAGTGCCACTCAGTACTCCCGTGCATCGGACCAGCCACCGAATCAGGGGGTTGCCTCCGGAAGTCGACGATACTGCTCCCTCCACGTCGACAAATATGACCAGCGCTTCGGTGCAAACCTCATCAACCGGCACGGGAAGCACGACGACGTCGAACCGCTATACGTTGGAAAGCCCACGGGCACCGGCGACGTTCCACGGCACGTAGTGCGAGGACGTTGAGGACTGGTTGGCGGACTTTGAGCGCGTAGCCATCTTGAATCAGTGGGACGACGCAGCCAAACTGGGTAGTGTCTATTTCTATCTCGAAGACGGGGCACGCGCGTGGTATCAAAATCGAGAGGAGCAGCTGAAGACGTGGCACAAATTCTCTCGTAGACTTCTGCAGACCTATGCCGGTGCTGATCGCCAAGAACGAGCGGAACGAGCTATTCTGACCCGCGTCCAGTTGCCAAACGAAACTGTGACCACGCGTACGTCGAAGACATGACGCGCCTCTTCCGACGGGACGACTCAAGAATGATGGAGTGCAAGAAGTTGCGTCACTTGATGCTCGGTGTCAAGGACCAGCTTTTTGTCGGCCTCGTGCGAAGCCCTCCGAAGACGGTCGCGGAGTTCTTGTCCGAAGCCGTGACAATGGAAAAAATGCTACAGCAGCGATCCAACCAATACGACAGGCAAGTCAGTGGAATGTCTACTGCCGACATTTTCACCGCCACTAAAACCAGCAACGACTGTAGACGTGAACTCATTCGTAATATAGTACGTGAATAGTTGCAAAAGACTGGTGTAACACCTCATTCTACGGTTAGCTCTATCGCAACTGTGATCACGTATGAGCTGCACCAGGTCCTCCAAAACACCTTGCCTCATGATACAGCTGCGCCAGCTCCTGCTGAATACCGCTGTGAGACAACCTACGCGGAAGCCTTGAAACGCATGCTGCACCACCGCCATTATTCGTTCATCCTGTTCCTGCTTTCAGTCAGCGCAGCACATACCGTACTATGAAGGCACGTACACGCCACCGCCCTTGCCCTTTGTCCTTGGCGCTTCTGTCGCCCATCGTTCGGTGCAACCAGTTCAGTGCATTGACGATCGGCGCACCTCGGAAGTCTGATGTTTGGCGCACACCTGATCGCCGGCCTCTGTGCTTTCACTGCGGAAAAGCTGATCACATGTACCGCCAGTGCTCATATCGTCGTCTTGGGCTTCGCGGCTTCCCTGCGTACTCACCGCCACCACATTACGGCCAGAGACCACGCGAAATCGAAAACTATCTCTCCCAGCAGCATGCACCACCGACTGCCGGGCGCCTTTCGCACTCGCCATCACCGAGGCGATTTTCATCAACGCCCCAGCGGTATTCTACCACACGGTCTACCAGCCCCCGCCAGAAAAACTGGTCGAAGCGACCTCTGGGGGCGGGGTCGCTGAACGTAGAAGCACTGAAGACCTCCTATTGACGCAAAACCGTGCAGAAACTGGTCCGACATCACCTACTGCTGCAATGGATAGCCGCCTTTCACTCGGCATAGCAGTGACAATTGATGGTTGAGCAGTTAATGCGTTAGTGGACACCGGCACAGACTATTCCATACTGAGCGGGAAACTGACAACGCAGCTGAAGAAAGTCATCACGCCTTGGCTTAACTCGCTAATTCGGACAGCTGGTGGCCATGTCGTTACTCCACTGGGCGCCTGCACAACTAGAGTACAGATTCAAGGGTATACATTCGTAGCAAGCTGCCTTGTTCTACGCGAATGTTCCCGTTACGTTATCCTGGGAGTTGACTTTCTACAGGAAAATGGAGCTATCATTGATCTGCAAGAGCGCCGCGTCACGTTTTCAGCCCAGTGAGCAATCAACGTGCAGGATGACGGAACGCGTGTCGACGTACTCCGTATTTCTGAACAGAGCGTGACACTTCGTCCACGAGCAAGTGTTTCAGTCGACGTAACATGCTGTGATTCTGGCGATGGCGATGTGGTGGCCGAGACAAATTTAGAACACCTCCAGCAGCAAGGCATCTGTGTAGCTAGAAGTGTAATGCACCTTCGTGATGGCCGATCTGAATTGCTCGTAACCAACTTTAGCAACGAGCATCGACATCTTTTCCGTGACACTTCGATAGCGTTTGCCCACGAAGTAGCAAATGTCACCAACTGTTTCACGTCACAACTAGTGAATACCGCAGACATGTCAATGAGAGTAATATTGACATCTATCCTGATCTGTCCACTGATAACCAGACTGCGCTACGAGCGCTCTTGTTCGAGTTCAGGTCTTGCTTCGCAAGTTGCTCAAAGATCCACGAGACGTCCATCACTCAGCACGGGATCATCACGTACGAGGACGCATGCCCGATACACCAGAACCCCTACCGCGTGTCGGCTAAAGAACGTGAAGTGATACGTACGCAAGTCAGCGAGATGCTTGACGATGGCGTTATTGAACCATCTAACAGCCCGTAGTTATCTCCACTCGTACATGTCAAAAAGAACGACGGGTCGCTACGCTTCTGCGTCGACTACCGAAAGCTTAACAACGTGACAAAAAGGATGTGTATCCGCTGCCGCGTATCGGCGATTGGCTGGATAGACTTCGTCGTGCCCATCATTTTACTTCTCTCGATCTCAAAAGCGGGTACTGGCAAATCAAGGTAGATCAGCGAGACCGTGAGAAAGCAATTTTCGTGACTCCAGACGGCCTATACCAATTTCGAGTACTCGCTTTTGGCTTGTGTTCAGAGCCGGCAACTGTCCAGCGAATTATGGACACTGTCCTCACAGGGCTCAAGTGGCAGACTTGTCTTGTCTACCTTGATGATGTGGTCGTCTTCTCTGCCACGTTCGAGCAGCACCTGCACCGCCTGCACACCGTGCTGGAGGCTATCCGATCGGCGGACCTCACACTAAATCCACAGAAGTGCCACTTCGGCTATAAAGAACTAAAATTCCTTGGACATGTAGTAAGCGCCGAAGGAGTCCAACCCGATCTGGACAAGATTGCCGCTGTTGCCGAATTACCAGCTCCTGTCTATAAGAAAGCCGTCCGGCGCTTCCTTCGTTTGTGCGCCTACTATTGCCAGTTCATTCATGGCTTTTCACAGATAGCAGAACCTCTGACTCGTCTCACAAGGGACGACACCCCGTTTGTGTGAGAAAACCAGCAACAAGCAGCATTTGATGAGCTGTGACAGCGCATGTAATCAGCACCCATTCTAGCTCATTTCGACGATGATGCTTACATGGAGGTCCATAGTGACGCTAGTAACGTTGGGCTCGGCGCAGCGCTCGTTCAGCGTCAAGAGGACATCGAAAGAGTGGTAGCCTACGCCAGCTGCTCTCTATCCCGTGCCGAGGCAAATTATTCCACTACGGAGAAAGAGTGCCTCACAGTCATGTGAGCAATCGCCAAGTTTCGCCCATACCTTTATGGTTGTCCCTTAATTCAATATAGTGACAAACCACCACGCTCTCTGTTGGTTGGCAAGCCTGCGCGACCCTTCAGGATGGCTAGCACGGTGGAGCTTGCGGCTGCAGGAATTTTACGTCACCATCGTCCATAGGTCCGGCCGTAAGCATGATGACGCTGACACACTGGCACGCGCACCCCTTCGTGTTGTCAGTCAGGAAGCAGCGGAAGACGAAGGCTTCCTGGGCGCCGTTAGCGCATCAGACTTGAGCAAACGGCAGCGAGACGACGCAGAGATTTGTCCAATCATTGATCATTTAGAGGACCAGGGCGTAATTATACCACGTCGTTTATCCCGCTTGTTGACATCGTTCTGCCTGCAAGATGGTGTGCTGTACAAGAAGAACGCTCGTTCGAACAACCATGCTTACCTCCTGGTGGTTCCTCGAGACATGCGAGACGACGTCCTCTTCGCTTGCCATGACGAACCCACATCCAGTCATCTGGGCTACTCAAGGACACTTGCCAGAGTGAGAGAGAGGTAATATTGGCCAGAGTTTCGGCAAGCGTAAAGAAGTACGTCAAGAGCTGTCGGGAATGTCAGCGCCGAAAGCAACCATGTGTTAAACCAGCTGGTTTGCTTCAGCCCATTGAAACACCTTGCACGCCAATGGACCAGGTCGGCATGGACATTCTCGGGTCATTTCCCCTATCTGCAGGCAGCAACAAATAGGTGATCGTCGCCACCAACTATTTCACATGCTACGCTGAGACGCAGGCGATCCCACGAGCCACGGCTTCTGAGGTAGCACAATTTTTCATGTGCCACATCCTGTTACGACACGGTGCTCCTTCCAGTAAATAACGGACAGAGGGACGGCATTCACGGCACAGCTTACGGATGAATTTTTCAAACTGAGCAACACCAGACACCGAAAGACAACTGCGTACCACCCGCAAACCAACGGACTTACCGAGCGACTGTATAAGACCCTCGCAGACATGATCTCAATGTACATCGACGTACAGCAAAAAACATGGGACCGGATCTTAGCTTACGTGACCTTCGCATATTATACCGCCGTGCAAGAAACCACGCGATTCACGTCATTTCGGCTTCTCTACAGCCGCGAAGTGCAGACCATGCTAGACTCTATGCCACCGTGTCAAGACGAAGACGAGTTGTCAATTGACGCCGAAGAATTCGCAGAGCGTGCTGAGGAAGCCTGGAAGCTCGCGCGGCTGCACATCGGCCAGCAACAGCAGGCAGACGCAAGCCGCTATAACACCCGCCACAGAAAACTGTTTTACAACCCCGGAGACCAAGTTTGGGTGGGGACGCTTGTCCGCCACCGTGGCCTTAGTAAAAAGTTACTGAGCCGGTAATTTGGCCCATATAAAGTATTACGCCGCGTCAGTGACGTGAACTACGAAGTGGTTCCGGACTCAACACCGCATGCACGGAGCAGGACACGACCGAGGCCGGACGTCGTTCATGTGTTGGGCATGAACCCATTTATTGCGCATTGTTCATAACTTTTTCTTTACCGTACAGCGTTCCTTGTGTTTTTTGTTTATTTTGTGAACTTGCTTTCTAGTTCATTGACATTTACTATATTGGCACGCTCTTCAATTTCTACTTTCACTTAATCCGAATTTCCATTTTTTTTCACGTGCCTCTGTCGTAGAATCGCAGTGCTGCTATATACTTTTCTTTCCGCTTTTAGAACTTGTTTTTTTTTTTCTTTGCGGAAGGGGGAAAATGCCACCAACAGGTAGTGGGCCGACAGCAAGAGCGGCTCTAAATGCGGAGGAAAAAAGAAGATCACGTGCTTCTTCTCTGCTGGAGAGCCAGCCACGACTAAAGAATCCTCCTAGAGCTTGCTACTCGGTGGTTTAATAAATCGCACAGTACTTGTGACTCATTGTGACTATATATATATATATATATATATATATATATATAAGGGAAAGAAGTGTATACCTAAGGGCTCGTTTTTCCGTGTTTCTAACACAATAATAATGAGATATAACAGACAGTAATGCCAAGAAAGGTACAGGGGAAGTTATTAACATTAATGGAATGTAAATAAGAAGAAAGAAAAGTGGATGAAAAAATTACCAACTGTAAGCAGGAATCGAACCTACGACCTTCGAATTACGCGTTCGATGCTCTAACCACTGAGCTATTACAGCGGCCCTCCCTCCATCCACTTTTTTGGGTTTATCTGTGAATTTAGAAGTAGGAGCGACAGTCAGCGCCATCTATAAGCCAAACAACGAGTGTGAAAACACTCTTATGCGCATGTTTGGCGTCACGTAGCACGTGAACTTATTATGAGCGGGCAGCTGATTAATTGTCCCTCTTATACAACCTAAACACACCAAGTCTGCCAGTACGAGACCCTCGTTCAATGAAATAAGGGTAAGAAGTGTATACCTAAGGGCTCGTTTTTCCGTGTTTTTAACACAATAATAATGAGATATAACAGACAGTAATGCCAAGGAAGGTACAGGGGAAGTTATTAACATTAATGGAATGTAAATAAGAAGAAAGAAAAGTGGATGAAAAAATTACCAACTGTAAGCAGGAATCGAACCTACGACCTTCGAATTACGCGTTCGATGCTCTAACCACTGAGCTATTACAGCGGCCCTCCCTCCATCCACTTTTTTGGGTTTATCTGTGAATTTAGAAGTAGGAGCGACAGTCAGCGCCATCTATAAGCCAAACAACGAGTGTGAAAACACTCTTATGCGCATGTTTGGCGTCACGTAGCACGTGAACTTATTATGAGCGGGCAGCTGATTAATTGTCCCTCTTATACAACCTAAACACACCAAGTCTGCCAGTACGAGACCCTCGTTCAATGAAATAAGGGTAAGAAGTGTATACCTAAGGGCTCATTTTTCCGTGTTTTTAACACAATAATAAAGAGATATAACAGACAGTAATGCCAAGGAAGGTACAGGGGAAGTTATTAACATTAATGGAATGTAAATAAGAAGAAAGAAAAGTGGATGAAAAAATTACCAACTGTAAGCAGGAATCGAACCTACGACCTTCGAATTACGCGTTCGATGCTCTAACCACTGAGCTATTACAGCGGCCCTCCCTCCATCCACTTTTTTGGGTTTATCTGTGAATTTAGAAGTAGGAGCGACAGTCAGCGCCATCTATAAGCCAAACAACGAGTGTGAAACACTCTTATGCGCATGTTTGGCGTCACGTAGCACGTGAACTTATTATGAGCGGGCAGCTGATTAATTGTCCCTCTTATACAACCTAAACACACCAAGTCTGCCAGTACGAGACCCTCGTTCAATGAAATAAGGGAAAGAAGTGTATACCTAAGGGCTCGTTTTTCCGTGTTTTTAACACAATAATAATGAGATATAACAGACAGTAATGCCAAGGAAGGTACAGAGGAAGTTATTAACATTAATGGAATGTAAATAGGAAGAAAGAAAAGTGGATGAAAAAATTACCAACTGTAAGCAGGAATCGAACCTACGACCTTCGAATTACGCGTTCGATGCTCTAACCACTGAGCTATTACAGCGGCCCTCCCTCCATCCACTTTTTTGGGTTTATCTGTGAATTTAGAAGTAGGAGCGACAGTCAGCGCCGTCTATAAGCCAAACAACGAGTGTGAAAACACTCTTATGCGCATGTTTGGCGTCACGTAGCACGTGAACTTATTATGAGCGGGCAACTGATTAATTGTCCCTCTTATACAACCTAAACACACCAAGTCTGCCAGTACGAGACCCTCGTTCAATGAAATAAGGGAAAGAAGTGTATACCTAAGGGCTCGTTTTTCCGTGTTTTTAACACAATAATAATGAGATATAACAGACAGTAATGCCAAGGAAGGTACAGGGGAAGTTATTAACATTAATGGAATGTAAATAAGAAGAAAGAAAAGTGGATGAAAAAATTACCAACTGTAAGCAGGAATCGAACCTACGACCTTCGAATTACGCGTTCGATGCTCTAACCACTGAGCTATTACAGCGGCCCTCCCTCCATCCACTTTTTTGGGTTTATCTGTGAATTTAGAAGTAGGAGCGACAGTCAGCGCCATCTATAAGCCAAACAACGAGTGTGAAAACACTCTTATGCGCATGTTTGGCGTCACGTAGCACGTGAACTTATTATGAGCGGGCAGCTGATTAATTGTCCCTCTTATACAACCTAAACACACCAAGTCTGCCAGTACGAGACCATCGTTCAATGAAATAAGGGAAAGAAGTGTATACCTAAGGGCTCGTTTTTCCGTGTTTTTAACACAATAATAATGAGATATAACAGACAGTAATGCCAAGGAAGGTACAGGGGAAGTTATTAACATTAATGGAATGTAAATAAGAAGAAAGAAAAGTGGATGAAAAAATTACTGACTGTAAGCAGGAATCGAACCTACGACCTACGAACCTACGACCCAAAAAAGTGGATGGAGGGAGGGCCGCTGTAATAGCTCAGTGGTTAGAGCATCGAACGCGTAATTCGAAGGTCGTAGGTTCGATTCCTGCTTACAGTTGGTAATTTTTTCATCCACTTTTCTTTCTTCTTATTTACATTCCATTAATGTTAATAACTTCCCCTGTACCTTCCTTGGCATTACTGTCTGTTATATCTCATTATTATTGTGTTAAAAACACGGAAAAACGAGCCCTTAGGTATACACTTCTTTCCCTTATTTCATTGAACGAGGGTCTCGTACTGGCAGACTTGGTGTGTTTAGGTTGTATAAGAGGGACAATTAATCAGCTGCCCGCTCATAATAAGTTCACGTGCTACGTGACGCCAAACATGCGCATAAGAGTGTTTTCACACTCGTTGTTTTGCTTATAGATGGCGCTGACTGTCGCTCCTACTTCTAAATTCACAGATAAACCCAAAAAAGTGGATGGAGGGAGGGCCGCTGTAATAGCTCAGTGGTTAGAGCATCGAACGCGTAATTCGAAGGTCGTAGGTTCGATTCCTGCTTACAGTTGGTAATTTTTTCATCCACTTTTCTTTCTTCTTATTTACATTCCATTAATGTTAATAACTTCCCCTGTACCTTCCTTGGCATTACTGTCTGTTATATCTCATTATTATTGTGTTAAAAACACGGAAAAACGAGCCCTTAGGTATACACTTCTTTCCCTTATTTCATTGAACGAGGGTCTCGTACTGGCAGACTTGGTGTGTTTAGGTTGTATAAGAGGGACAATTAATCAGCTGCCCGCTCATAATAAGTTCACGTGCTACGTGACGCCAAACATGCGCATAAGAGTGTTTTCACACTCGTTGTTTGGCTTATAGATGGCGCTGACTGTCGCTCCTACTTCTAAATTCACAGATAAACCCAAAAAAGTGGATGGAGGGAGGGCCGCTGTAATAGCTCAGTGGTTAGAGCATCGAACGCGTAATTCGAAGGTCGTAGGTTCGATTCCTGCTTACAGTTGGTAATTTTTTCATCCACTTTTCTTTCTTCTTATTTACATTCCATTAATGTTAATAACTTCCCCTGTACCTTCCTTGGCATTACTGTCTGTTATATCTCATTATTATTGTGTTAAAAACACGAAAAAACGAGCCCTTAGGTATACACTTCTTTCCCTTATTTCATTGAACGAGGGTCTCGTACTGGCAGACTTGGTGTGTTTAGGTTGTATAAGAGGGACAATTAATCAGCTGCCCGCTCATAATAGGTTCACGTGCTACGTGACGCCAAACATGCGCATAAGAGTGTTTTCACACTCGTTGTTTGGCTTATAGATGGCGCTGACTGTCGCTCCTACTTCTAAATTCACAGATAAACCCAAAAAAGTGGATGGAGGGAGGGCCGCTGTAATAGCTCAGTGGTTAGAGCATCGAACGCGTAATTCGAAGGTCGTAGGTTCGATTCCTGCTTACAGTTGGTAATTTTTTCATCCTCTTTTCTTTCTTCTTATTTACATTCCATTAATGTTAATAACTTCCCCTGTACCTTCCTTGGCATTACTGTCTGTTATATCTCATTATATATATATATATATATATATATATATATATATATATATATATATATATATACAGGAGGATGTAAGCAGCACCGGATGTAATCGCCCTAAAGGAGCACTTGTTGGGCGCCTAAGACGTTGACACTCGTTACAGCTAGAGACGTATTGTTCCTATTTTGGACCAGTAGAATCTTTCTTGAAGACGGCAAAGAGTTTTCGCTGTGCCTAGATGACCGGATGTCGGGTCATCATGCATAGCCTGCAAGACATATACACGAAGACTCTTCGGAATCACCAGAACATATCGCGAGCCGGTGTTGGTGTAGTTCTTTTTGTAAACTAACCCGTCTCGGATGCAGAAGCGCGTAGGCGATGATTTTGGTTTGGTAGCAAGAAGCTGTTGTATGGTGCTGTCCCTTTGTTGCTCATCCTTAAAGGTCTTGTTATCGGGATATGGTTGGTCGAGTGATGCAATGTAGGTATCGAAGGTGTCCGTGTCACATTCCGTCGTTGGAAGCAGTAGTCGCGAAAGACAATCTGCGTCAGCGTGACGTCGGCAGCTTTTCTAGGAAACCGTGAAGTCATATTCTTGTAGACGAAGTGCCCAGCGTGCCAGCCGACCAGATGGGTCACGCAGATTGACCAACCAGCAGAGAGAATGATGGTCTGTCATAACGGTAAAGGGGCGTCCGTACAGGTAGGACCGGAAGCGCTGCACTGCGAAGACTACTGCAAGGCATTCTTGCTCTGTGACAGTGTAGTTACGCTCTGACTTGCTGAGCGAGCGACTTGCATACGCTACGACATGTTCTTGGTTATCCAAGCGTCGAACCAGGACAGCACCTACACCAATACCGCTGGCGTCTGTGTGAATCTCAGTGGGAGCCAAAGGATTGAAGTGTTGAAGAATCGAATGAGACGTCAAAAGAAACTTCAACTCCGAAAAAGCAGACTCGCATTCCGGGGTCCAGTCAAACTGCGCACCTTTCTGAAGCAGACACGTGAGCGGGTATGCGATATTGGCAAAGCCAGGAATGAATCAGCGAAAATATGAACAAAGCCCCAAAAAGCTGCGCAGCTCTTTCACCGAGCTCGGTTGCTTAAATGCCTCCACTGCGGCCGTCTTCGCGGGATCCGGTCGTATGCCTTCTTTGTTTACTAGGTGTCCAAGGACGAGTGTTTGGCGCTCTCCAAAACAACATTTCTTCGAGTTGAGCACCAAGCGTGGTTTGCTTAGGCAGTCCAGTACGAGGCCAAGGCGTGTGGTGTGCTCACAAGAGGTGCGCCCAAAAATTACAATGTCATCCAAGTAACACATACACACTTCCCACTTCAATCCACGCAGAATGTTGTCCATAAATCGCTCAAAAGTTGCGGGCGTGTTGCAGAGTCCGAACGGCATCACATTGAATTCAAATAGTCCATCTGTTGTAACAAATGCCGCTTTCTCCTTGTCTTCCTCGTGCATTGGAATCTGCCAGTAGCCTGACCTCAGATCCACAGACGAAAAGTAAGAGGCCGATGATAGACAGTCGATAGCATCATCAATCCGCAGGAGTGGGTATACGTCTTATTTAGTGATGGCGTTGAGACGGCGGTAGTCAACACAAAATTGCCATGTCCCATCCTTTTTTTTCACTAGAATTACTGGAGCGGCCCACGGACTACATGATTCTTGAATTACAATTTGCTTGAGAATCTCGCAAAGCTGTTTATTGATCACTGCGCGTTCTGAGGGCCATACACGATATGGTTTCTGTCGGAGAGGTCTGTGAGATGTCGTGTCGATTCGGTGCTTTATACGAGAAGCAGGGAAGGACGGTGAATCATGCTGAGCGATATGAAAAATACCGGCATGTTTTCGCAGAATACTCGCCAGTTCATTACGTTCCTTCGTGCTGAGTGACTTATCGATAAAAGCCATAATGGTGGTGTCCCTGGCGTGCAGATTATCGCAATGGGTCTTATCCGGAGAATCATTGCTTTCTGCAAGGGTGGCAAGTGAGAATACTTGGTGTTCACTAATCTCTGCAAGTTTCAGACCCTCTGGCAGCACTGTAGGTTCATTAGAGCAGTTACTCACCCATAAACCAGTATGCCCTTGTGCAACCGATAGCGTGCAGTAGGGCAATAAAACTGTCTTCTTTATGCAACTGAGATGCACGGGCTCCACAGTTGCGTCATATGTTTTCTCGCTTGCAGGTGAACAGACAACAGGGACACATTTTGCAGACAACGGTGGCACAGTTGTGTCCACAGACACGCAAAGAGCACTTTCTTGAGAGGCGAGTTTTCCATAAACACAACTGGGATATCGGAATCTACTGTAATTTGTCCTGTGCGGCAATCGACAGTAGCACCACATAGTTTCAAGAAATCGAGTCCCAGAATGACGTCATGCGTAGTATGAGGGAGAACAGCAAACTCTGCGACAAAGTTCTGGCACGCCAAACAAACAGTCACAGTGCAGACACCAACAGGTTGTAACACCTCTCCGCTCACTCCACGAAACGTATCAGGACGGTCCCAATGAAACATAACCTTTCGTTCAAAAAGGCGGGTGAAAACTAAACTCATTACTGACACGGTTGCATCTGTGTCCACCAACACCATCGTTGGTACACCATCGATAAGCACTCGAACCTTATTTCTAAACATGGAAGCTAACGGAGGTATATCTGTTGAAATCGAAGACTGTCCGGCGACCTCACCTCCAACGGCCGCGCCGGCTAGTTTTCCGTAAGAGGCGAGGAGTGGCGGCGCTGAGGAGACGGTGATCGGTTGGCGCGTGGGGCAGGCGGTGGTTTCACACTGCGGTCAGAGGCCGGAGATCCTGGGATCTCGTAGCTATCCTGGGATCTCGTAAGACGTGATTCCCGGGAATGTCGGTGCTCGGGTAACGCCAGAAGGGTTAAATCTCGGTGATCGATGGTACCTTGGCGGCTGCCGGTAGTTGCAATATCTGGCAATGTGTCTTTCGAAGCCACAGTTGTAGCAGACTGGTAGAGGACGCTCGCCGAACCAATGCTGAGACCGCTCAGCTGTGAAGGGTCGGTGACGAGCTTGCTGAGCGGGGGCTGCCCACTTCTGTGTGGCGGGGCCGTGACGAAGGCGTTGGCCATATCGCTGGTCGGCCGCGAATGAGTCACGACGTGGTCGCGGATTTCCAGTTTCGCTGATGTCTGCCACACATACCGATGGTGGCAAAGGAGCTAATGGCGCCGCCGTTAGTAGGGTGGATTGGTAGGTGGATGAGGAATGGTTTCGTCAACCCTACCACCTTGTCGCTGCAGCTCTTCACGCACAATTGCCCGAATAGTAGCGGCAAGGTCGGTGGGCGGGCTCACGTTGACGCTGGTGACCTTTGTCACATATGCCAGCCTACCAAATTTCGGGGCGATGCGACGAGTCTTCAATTTTTCAAACGTGCGGCAGTGATGTTCGACGTCGGAGGCAGAGGTGAGGTCATCCCTGCCTATCAAAAAATTGTAAACGACTTCCGCTATGCCTTTTAAGAGGTGTCCGACCCTGTATTCTTCAGACATCTGCGGGTTTATAATCTTGCAAAGCTTAAGAACGTCCTCTATATAAGCAGTGCACGTTTCTCCAGGAGTCTGGGCTCTTCCAGCAAGAGTCCGCTCCGCGCTTTACTTTTCTTGAGCCGGAGTCACCGAAACACTTCTTCAGTTCTTGAGCAAAAAGAGCCCATGTTGTCAAGGACTCTTCATGGTCTTCATACCACATCAGGGCAGTGTCCGTGAGAAACAGCGCGACATTTTCCAGCTGATCGATAGAGTTCCAGTGGTTGTACCGGCTCACCGTTTTGTAGTGCGTTACCACGCGTCCACATTTTCTCCTGCCATTCCCGCGAACGGGCGGGGTTCCATGTAGTGATGCCTAGGTGTAGCCAGCGTAGATCTGTGCGAAGTCGAGGCGGTTGATTCCTGACCTTCGCTCTGGGCCATGACGACTGTTGTCGGCGGCAGACCGGCAAGACGACGGCTCCGGCGAACTCCGAACAGCTGTGGCTCCGTGGTACGTCGACGTGCCGTACCCCGGCACCTCCACCACTCTGTTACGTCTACGAGAGGGGTTTATTCAGAGCGACGTAACAGTCGACTCGACGGTATACAGCAGTGAACGCGCCGCAGCGAGCTCTTGCCTTGTTTGTTTGTTTCCCTGGGATGATGGCTCATACCCACTCAGGGGGATTGGCCAAGAAAGTGTAGTGCAGTTTTTCTGTGATCATTTTAACTATGTGTGATGAATTGGTATTATAATAAGACTAATGTAAAGACAATATAAAAAGAGCAAACGAAAAAATGTCAAGTTGAGCAATTTTGAGATTTTAGGTGTTATGATTACCACTCAGCTGCGTTTACTTCCCTCTGCCCTGGGGAGTAATAAATAATAATTTTTTGATTGAAGACCACAAAGGTATACGCTTGGTTGCCTGAATATAATAGCAAACGGCATTGAAAGCTTCCCTGTGGCAATGTCCCAAAACTGAGGCACCAAAGCTTAGCGCCGTTTCCGCCGTCAATCTAACGCCTAATTTCAGAAATGGCATAACTAGTAACCTTTTTCGAAGTATAGCGTAGCGGCGACAATACAAAAAATAATGATCTAGTGATTCCATTTCTCCGCAGAAAGCGCAGAGGGGTGATGTTGTCTGACCAGCTCTGCGTAGATACAGGTTTAGGGGGGGGGCATGACATCGAAATTTAGTAATTAAGACTTCGAGTTTTCTGGACTGGCTCCAGTGGGGTTGCCATAGAAACATGAGGTGGTTATATTCTGTCCATGTTGTTACTTTTTCTATCGTATCAGTGGAGATTGCTGATTTTCGATATCTTATTGCCGTGATATATCCAACATCTGGCAGTATGAACAAAACTGGCCCATCAAGTGCGGCTCGTGCTAAGGAATCGGCCAATTCATTTAATCTTGATCCACAGTGTCCCGGAACCCACAGTAACCTCAGGAGTCTCAGCTGCGGGGGTACTAATGTTTTGAATGTGCTTAGAATTCGAGAGTTCTCTGAAGCTGTCAGAGCTGCACAAACTGAAAGAGAATCCGTCATTATGACTGCGTTGTTTTGATCCGAGGGAAGTTTTCGAAGAGCTAAAGTAATCGCCACGAGCTCCGCTTCAAAAACTGGAGTAAAATCAGGCAGTCTCACTGAAATAGACCAGTCAAGCGACTCAGAGGCAATGCCTACACCTGCCTTTTGATTATTTACGGAAGCATCTGTGGCTATTATATTTTTAGTTTCTGCATGCTCCAAGTAATCTAACAATATGTTATTTAAAAATTTGAGAGATTGTAACTTGGCGTTTTGGGGGAATATATCATCGTACTCAATAATAACGTGACAATTCGAGTCATTAGTCTCAATTACATTTCTAGTGTTCACATTTATACTTTGTAGATTCTTTTGTACAAACATTATCTGAGGTGTGTGAAACCGCGGCCGATGAGCAAGAAAGAAGGCGTCTTGGTTTGCGATAAAAGCATATTGAGATCTTCTTGCCGGTAAGCTAAAAAATTTTAAAAATGCTTGTACGGTCAAAAGTCGAAATCGACAAAGTAGTGTAGGCAGGCGCGCTTCCTGGTACAGTACGTTGATAGCCACAAATCTAAGGAGTCCCAGACACATTCGCAGTGCTTCTCGCTCCAAGACAACTAGAGGTTTCGTTTTATAAGCAGGGCCACCCGAGAATAATATGCAGCCGAATTCTATGATGGGGCGCATATACATCTTGTACAACGTTATCAAGGTGTGCCTCCGTAACCCATATTTCCGGTTACTTAGCTTGTGTCGTAAGCCTGAAGCCCGCTGTGCTTTGGTAGTTATATACTCTATGTGTGGACTCCGGTTAAGTTTGTCATTATAAATGATTCCCAAATATTTTATAGAGTCTACTTGCTGGATGGGTTCCTGTTTATATAGAATTGAAATTGAAATTGGTTCTGCAAGCGGAAACGCCATGAGCGCACTTTTGTTGACATTTAACGATAACGAAATCGACTGCAACCAAATTTCTAACATGTTAATATATCTTTGTAGTTTAAGTTGTAGTGAGTAAATACAACAGTCAGCAGCAAAGAATGCGATGTCATCAGCATAAATGTAGACAGTAACTTCTTGATTTGTTGGAATTGTGCTCATTAAAGTATTAAATAATACTGGAGATAAGACTGCTCCTTGGGGAAGTCCGCGCGTTTGTTTAAATCTAGATAAGGAACATCCATCCTTGACGCAGTAGAATTCTCTCAATTTTAAGAATTCTGCCACCCACTCAATAAAATATTGTGGGAAATTCAATCTCTTTAGCGTATTTAACAATATGAAGTGCTCCACACTGGCATACGCCTTAGCTATGTCAAGCGTTACTAAAACAGCGTATTGCCTTCTTTTTTGCGCGAGCTGTATTCGGCTCTCTAAATCAGCATGTGCACACCTAATAGAGAAACCACTACGAAAGCCGATTTGGTTCAGTTTTATTACTAAATTGTCTGCCATCCAAATACTTACTCGGCTATGTAGGACCCTCTCTACTAGTTTGGCCATGTTAGCCCCGCCGCGGTGGTCTAGTGGCTAAGGTACTCGGTTGCTGACCCGCAGGGCGCGGGTTCGAATCCCGGCTGCGGCGGCTCCATTTCCGATGGAGGCGGAAATGTTGTAGGCCCGTGTGCTCAGATTTGGGTGCACGTTAAAGAACTCCAGGTGGTCTAAATTTCCGGAGCCCTCCACTACGGCGTCTCTCATAATCATATAGTGGTTTTGGGACGTTAAACCCCACATATCAATCAGTTTGACCATGTTAGATGTTAGAGAGATTGGTCTGATATTATCGACTGTTAATCCTACACCCGCATTTTTTATTATAGGGATCATCTTTGCTATCCACCAATCCTGCGGCACCCATGAGTCTTTAAGGAGTAGTTAATAACATTGGCGACGTCTCGAGGCGATAAATTGAACAGAATTTTAATCATGGGTACTGTGATTCCATCTGGGCCAGGAGACGCACAGGGTAAATGTTTAATTACGTTGGATACTTCAGTCTGTGTCACTTCGTCAAAGTCAGACTTCGTCGTAGACTTGTGCCACTTGTTTGGCACTACTGAAGTAAATCTGATTTCCAGATCTTTACCGATTGCCTCTACGGTAGTGGTCATTTCTTGCGCCGACAGATTATCACAAGCTGCATTAACTGGTGAGTTCTTGCCACCAACCGAACGTCCTCTTCTTCTCCCACCACCATGTTCCCCGCTACACAGGTTCACATACATAAATAACACATGTGGTAACAATATATATATATATATATATATATATATTATGAAGAATTGGTAGACGGCGTTTATTCGAGGGAAGACCTCGCAAAACGAACGGGCAGAGCCAGTCTACAGACGATCACAATCACGATGGCACCGAGTGGCCATGAGGAAGAGGCAAGCGGATGATGGTGATTATGACCATGCAGGGATGAGAACGATGTAAGTAACAAACGCCCACACTAATTTCCCCCACTTGGAAGCGGACACCTTAGCCGCCGTAAGTCAAAGTGACGGGGAACGTCGCGTGAAAGGTTTCATGCGAGAAACGTGGACAATCTCGGTGCTGTGGTAACGGCGGTCTGTTGGGGCGACAAGTGGTGATACACAATAATTGACCAGTGAAGTCTATTCTAAAATTATGTATGGCCCGATGAAGTGTGGTTGGAATTTGTCATAGAGACCAGGAGTGCGAATAGGTGTCAAAAGCAGCACATCGTCACCTGGTTGGAAAGACACAACGCGATCGGATGCGTCATAGAGGATCCTCCGTTCGTGCTGTCTCGCTTCAGTATTGATGTGAGCCTCATGGCGAGACTCGGCCAGGCGGGAAAGGTATTCTTCGCTAGAAGACTGACATGAATTGCCATGGCTGTTAAAGAAGGAGACGTCGAGAAAGGTAGTCGGGGTGCGTCCGCACACGAGGTAAAACGGTCAGTAGCGAGTTGTTCGCTGAACGGCGGTGTTGTAGGCGAAGGTCAGGAATGGTGAAAGAGTATCCAGTTTTTGTGGTCTGGTTGGTCGTAAACGGCTATCATGTCAGCAAGGGTTCGATGAAATCTGTGAGACCATTTGTCTGAGGGTGGTAGCTTGAAGCGGTTTTGTGAGTATTTCCAGGAGCGCGCAGTACTTTATTTACCATTTGTGACAGGGACACTTTACCATGGTATAGAGGCAGTACACGAGGAGCCCCATGACGCAGGATTATGGCGTGAAGAATGAAGTCTGCAACTTCTACAGCTGAGCCTGTAATAACAGAGGACGTCTCAGCGTATCGTGTCAGGTGGTCCACGGCAGTCACTATCCATCGTTTGCCAGCAGATGTTACGTGGAGAGGCCCGTAAAGGTTGACACCTACAACCTCGAACGGCATTGAAGGGCACGGAAGTGGCTGTAGAGGTCCAGCAGGTGCAGAAGTCTGGAGTTTACGACGCTGGCATGGGTAGCAGGAACCGACGTACCGCGCTACACTAGAAGAAAGGCCAGGCCAGTAAAAGCGACATCAAATACGGTCAAGAGTTTTTTTTAAAACGAAGATGACCAGCAGTCAAGTCATCGTGGAAGGCTTCGAGCACTTGAAGTTGAAGAGAGCATGGCAGTACAGGAACCCAGCGCTGACCGTCATGGTGGTAAATGTGGTGGTACAGAACCCCATTGACCAGCTTAAAGTGCAGAAGTTGACGACAAAGCCGCGCGTTTGGCGGATGAAAAACTCCCGAAAGGTGGTCCATCATTCGTCTGCAGTATGGATCGGATCGCTCGCGGAAGATAAATGTTGGCTCGTCGTTCAGAAAGGGTTGCCCTATCGATGCGAGCGAACGAACTTTGGTAGATGTGACGGTTGAGTTCTCACCAATGCTGATATGGGTAGCTGGAAGCGGTCAACGAGATAAAGCGTCGGCGTCTTGATGTTTTCTACCTTATTTGTAAGTTATGTCAATGTCTACTCCTGCAAGCGTAGTATCTACCGACCCAAGCGTCCGGACAAGTTCTTCAGTGTAGAAAGCTAGCATAAGGCATGGTGGTCCATAACAATTGTAAGTTGACGGCCGTGGAGATAAGGACGGAACTTCTGCACTAACCAAACCACAGCCAAACACTCTTGCTCAGTTATCGTGTAGTGCTTTTCGGCAGGGATTAGTACGCGACTGGTATATGCAACAACTTTCTCTAGGGAAGACTTGTCGCGTAGTAGAAGAACTGCTCCGATACTAAGGCCGCTAGTGTCGGTATGGAGGATAGTCGGTGCGGCTTCGTCAAAGTGGCAGAGCAGAAGTTCAGATGTGAGGGCCTGCTTCAACAGGTCAAATGCCGTTTAACATTCTTGAGACCACAGAAAGGGGAGGTTGGAAGCAAGTAGCTGGTGTAATGAAGCAGCAATAGAGGCGAAGTTCTGGATAAACCGGCGAAATTAGGAGGCGAGGCCAAGAAAACTGTGAAGCTCTTTTGTTCTTTCGGGACGCGGAAAGTGAAGGACTGCAGAAATCTTGTCAGGGTCAGGCCGAACGCCATCTTTGCTAACGACTTGTCCTAAAGTTGATAGATTTGCTAGCGAAAGAGCATTTCTTAGTGTTCTTTTGGAGTCCGGCGCCGGCAAGGCACGTCAGAACTTGATCCAATCGTTCTAGGTGCTCGGGAAACGCTGACGAAATTATAATAACGTCGTCCAGGTAGCAAAAACAACTTTTTCATTTCAGGCCGCGCAGTACGGTGTCTTTCATGCGCTCAAAAGTCGCGGGTGCGTTGCAGAGCCCGAATGGCATCACATTGAATTCGTATAGCCCATCGAGGGTTGCGAACGCCGTTTACTCCTTATCGGCTTCACGCATGGGAATCTGCCAGTACCCAGAACGCAAGTCGATGCTCGAAAAAAAGTTCCGCGTTTTGTAGGGAAACAAGGGCGTCGTCAATGCGTGGCATAGGGTATACGTCCTTGTGTGTAATCTTATTGAGCGCTCGGTAGACCACGCAAAAATGCACAGAGCCATCCTTTTTACGGGCCGAAACAATAGGAGATGACCAAGGGCTAGATGAGGGACGAAGGACTTCCCGTTTAAGCATGTAAGCAACCACGCGGCAGGGTCGGCGGTGTACGATAGATGTCCAAACTGCTTGAATTCGATGTGTTGTAGTAGTATTGCGGCCCAGCTTAGACGAGCAATATCGAAAAAATTTGCTTGCTCATGCAACAATGCGAGCAGCTGCTGCGTCTGTGAATTTATAAAGTCGGTGCTGATAGCGGTGGTAAAGGCGGAGGAAGAAACATGCTAACCGAGGGAATGGTCTTTAGATGCGATGGACTGAAGTGGCATGACAAATACAGGCTCGAAGTTGGCAACACGGGTCACAGTAGTGCCCTGTGGCAGTAAGATCTTCTCCGGTGTAGAGTTTACAGCAGTGACAAGTGCAGAGCCATTGCAAAAACGAACGACACTGCATGGAAGAACTATGCCTTTACGAACGCAAAGTGGTGACGGGGAGACCAATACATCACCGTGATAGATGTCGTTGGACGTAATGCTGACAATTTGTTCTAGTAGTGGCGGCAGTTCGATGTCGTCCGCAGCGACCAAATGAAGTGGCTTTTGATTGTAGTCGTCAAGCATGTAGTCGGTGTCTGTAAGATGAACGACGCGTTGTCCACAACAAATAGCCGCGGAAGCAGATGATAGGAAATCCCACCCTAAAATTAGTCGGTGAGAGCAGCGGGACAGGACAGCAAACTGGACATGATGGCAGATGCCGTCGATGAAAACACGCACAGTACAAAACGCCGAAGGGCGAATGACGTTCCCCTGGGCAGCAACTCACGTGGGACCATCGTAAGGCGTCATTACTTTCTTTAAATGTTCACACAAATCAGCACGTATAACAGGCAATGTCGCACCGGTGTCCACCAAAGCATCGACTCGCACTTCCACAGAAACCATGTTGCACAAGCCTGATGGAGGAATTTCAGTTCTAATTTCGAATGCAGTTTTTCCTCCACAAACTGCATCATTTAGTTTTCCGAATGAATATCAGAGGAGAATGAAACGGGCCGAAGTGGAGAAGTCGAGCGGCGGAAGGGCGAAGGCGAGCGGCGTCTCGTGTTTTGGCTGTTCCGTGGTGTAGTACTTATTGGAGGAGATGGGAGACCGGAGCGGGAGAGACGAATAACGCCGACCTTGATAAGAGGCCGCAGTGTACAAATCCCGTTCACGCATGTCGTTCTGACGCTCATCTTGCTGGCGCTTTCGGCAGAAACGAGATATGCGGCCGCGATATCCTCAGTAGTAGCAGACAGGGCGGGATGAGCGCCAGGGTGGGGAGTAGAAGGCGTTCGGGGCCCCTGGAAATAGCGCGGTCAAGTGGGCCGAAGAAGGGCCAGGGGGCATCGAACGGTTGTTCACCTGGGGAGCGGCAGCAACCGACGCGTAGGTTGGCAGGTTGGCAGCGGCAATGTCGCGTGTATGTCGCTGGGAGGCACGGCAGAAACTTGAGGGTAGGTGAATATGGGACGTGAAGCAGGTGGCTGTACGGGCGCAGAGCCGGTCAGGATTGTAAGTTCCTCCCTGACGATGTCACGCAAGGGCCCTCTTGAAGACTGTGTAGGGCGCGGTGTAGGAGTTGTGAAGCCTATAGACCGCAATTCTTCGCGTATAATGATCCGGATGAGGTCACGCATGTGGCCATGAGACGTGGAGTGGTGGTCGTCAATGTCCGGTTGGAGACGAACGGAGTCCACCGCATCAAGGCGCTGGCATGTCGTCACGACGTCAGCGATGGTAGCTGGGTTTTGCACAGCAAGGGCATTACAGGCAACAGGCCCCATGCATTTCAATATGTGGCGCACTTTTTCCGATTCCGGCATGGATTGATTGACGCGCCGGCACAGTGCGAGGACATCCTCGATGTATGAAGTGTACGATTCACCGGGATTTTGTCGGCGAGTATGGAGTGTCCTCTTCGCGACGGCGGATCGAATGTCCGGTGGCCGAAAAACGTGTCGCAGCTGCTGCGGGAATGTAGCCCAGTCGGGTATGTCAATGACGTGGTTAAAATACCATGTTTTTGCGACTCCGGTCAGATAAAAAGGGACGCAACGCAGTTTGGCGGCCTCGTCCCAGCGATTAGCGAAACTTACGCGGTCGTAGTCATCGAGCCAGTCTTCTACGTCTTCTCCACGAAGACTAGCGAAGAGTGGGCGTTCCCGCTGATGTGCGTGTATGTAAATAGGAGGGGAAGCTTGCGGCGGTGCGTGGTTGATGACATCAGCGCCAGCAGGCTCGGTCTGGGACATGCTGCCTGAGAGTGGGCACAATTGGCGGCCTGAACGAAGCTCCAAAGGGTAGAGCGGGAAGCGGGAGGTCACAGGACCGAAAATCCACCTCCACCACGTATGAAGTCTTGGTAGCGTTGGTTGCGACAGCGTTTATTCGAGGGAAGACCTCGCAAAACGAACGGGCAGAACCAGTCTACAGAGGATGACGATGACGATGGCACCGAGTGGCCATGAGAAAGAGGCGCAAGCGTATGATGGTGATTATGATCATGCAGGGATGAGAACTTTGTAAGTAACAAACGCCCACAATATATATATATATATATATATATATATATCAAGAAAAGAAGTGTATACTTAAGGGCTCGTTTTTCTGTGTTTTACACAATATTAATGAGATCTAACAGACAATAATGCCAAGAAAAGTATATGGGAACACATTTGACCGAATTGTAATGTAAATATGAAGAAAAGTGGGTGAAAAGATAACTTGCCGTGGGCAGGATCCGAACCTGCGACCTTCGAATGACGCGTTCGATGCTCTACCACTGAGCTACCACGACAGCTATCCCCCCAGCCACTTTATTGGGTTTATATGTGAATTAAACGTGGGAGTGTCAGTCAGTGCCACCAGTATCCCCGGCGGCGAGTGTAGCACACTCTTTTGAGCCTATTTGGCGTCACGTAGCACGTGAACTTATTACGAGTTGGCAGCTGACCAATAGTCCCTCGTATTCAACCTAAAGGCGCTAAGTCTGCCAGTACGAAACCCTCGTTAATGAATTAAGCAAAGAAGTGTATACTTAAGGGCTCGTTTTTCTGTGTTTTACACAATATTAATGAGATCTAACAGACAATAATGCCAAGAAAAGTATAGGGGAACACATTAGACCGAATTGTAATGTAAATATGAAGAAAAGTGGGTGAAAAGATAACTTGCCGTGGGCAGGATCCGAACCTGCGAACCTGCACCCGCGGCAAGTTATATATTCACCCACTTTTCTTCATATTTACATTACAATTCGGTCTAATGTGTTCCCCTATACTTTTCTTGGCATTATTGTCTGTTAGATCTCATATCTATATATATATATACATGGTTGGGGGTGATTGCGATGGCGGGGGGTGACGACGAATGGGAAGAGCACACACCAGGACGACGACGATGATAATTAAACACGGTGGCACTGAGAACGAAGCTACAAGCGGATGATGTTGATCTTAATCATACAGAGATGAGAACATTGCTAAGTGTTCAGGCTTCTAGCATTTTGCGTCCACAGAAGTGTCCGCGCCGTTGCCGGACTCGAACCAGCAGTTTACGCGATGGCAGGCACGGGCACCGCAACCAATGCACAGATGCGGTGAACAGGTGAGAAAGCATTGAACAGTTGGTGTCGCTTATGCAAATGATTGGACAATCGACTTGCCTATGTCATAGTAGCAACTGTTTCACTGCTGAGGAAGACAAGTTCTCACGTCTAAGCCTTGCCTCTGATGACATTCTCTTCACAACAATTTCATTTCGAATGGCAGATTATTGCCTGGACAAGTATTAAACTGCAAGAAAATACGGATTGGCAGAAATTCTACATTCCACAAGAAATAATTTCAAGAGAACATTGACGCGTGTATTTATGTAGAACAGAACGACAATGGAGATGTTTTGCAGACCCCGGGTAGCGGGACAGGAGGTTGGAAATAGAAAGACGAAGAAGGCCTTCTGTGATTCTGAAATTATTATGTTTTTTTCTTTTCAAGGTTATGTTTGTTGTTTTAGAAATCTAACAACTTTAAATTATTACCTATATCGCCTAACTATTCCAACCCTCCCTTTCAAAAAGTGAATTTAAAAAGCAAGTCACCGTCCCATTCATGGCCTATCCCCCTAGGTTGGTTGCGCCAAGTTGTTCAGGAACCAACCAACCAACAAACCAATCAACACACTGTTTCACTGTCGCAAGTTGTTTGCATCATTTCTTCTCGCTACACTGTGACATTATAATGTTTCGTTTTTAACGTCAAACTCTTTTCTGTATCCCAGGACACTGCTAATGTCTTTAGTATTGTTTGGTATACTGTGAAAAAGGGCTAACGTTCAACAACATTCTACGGCAATTATTTCCTATCGGTAATATGGATCAAATAATTTCCCTCTTCCGTTGTAACAATAACAGACCCTTTGTTATTCAAGACTGCAATTTCTCAGCAATGTTTGTAACTATACGCAGTTTACATTATCTACCTTTGTCTTGTATGTGCTTGAATTCTTACTTATACATTTTTAGTTGATTTATGTTGCCTTCGTTATTTGCGATTCTGACACTTGTTTCTTTTTTTTGTCTTTTTTTCTTGTGTGTTATAAAATATTGTACCCACCCCCTCTGTAATGCCCTACGGGCCCTGAGGGTATTCTAATAAATAAATAAATAAATAAATAAATAAATAAAAGAGCTTAGGTCTTGCTTTAGTCGACTGAAAAGAGAAATTACCGCACTAGTCTTTTTTATTTTCATCAACTTGACTTGTTTATATTTTACTGAATATGATGAACACTCTCTATATAGTTCAACAGATAATCATGGCAGAGTGGAAAACTGCTCAGGTGAGGTTGAGGGGTAAAACGCCTTAGTTTTAGTCCATTCTGCAACTTTAAGTTCATGAGGATTGATCATGGATGCAAGACACGCCATATTGTTCACGCTAGAATATATTTTCTAATACCTGGCGTTAATCAACGTATACCTCATTTAGAGTCTCCCTTGCACGGCATTCAGATGAGGCGGGATTACACCTCACATATCTCTGAACAGCCAACGCCATGCACACTGGACTGTCACTAAGCGACGTTTTCTTGATAGTTTACAGTGTACGTAGCTGCAAACATATGATCAGAATGTGTGCAGATGTAGGAGAGTTCGTCATAATGTAACAATGACTGACGAGCACCATACCCAAGATGTGCCATTTAGTCTCGAAATTGGGCGTCGCAAGTGGTTTATGAGTAGCTCATCTAGAAACGACAACTTTTGGGATAAAGAAGGGTTAACGCATAACGAATCAAGCGGTAAATGAGATAAACTAGGCCGCTATGGCTGGTTGCGTAAAGCAGGGTTTTCGTGCATGCTTTGCCAACGGTAGATCTCAGAAGGACTCTTAGCTAGATGGGCAGCACTCACCTAACTTAGGCCAAATAGACAAGGGTCATTTGCTCGCGCCACTTTAATTATATAGGACGAGGAACAAAGAATCCGTACACTTACGCTGATGAGCTCCCGCACTGAGGATGCTGTTTGGCGCTATTTGGGGCTTAATTTCAATGCGGTAGAAGTTTGGAGCAAGCCGAGGCGTTTTGTTTTTGCCAAGCTGAAGTACCATGACTGTGCACCCGGAACAAGCCAGAGGTAGAATTGAGCAACCGCTGAGTAAATTTCAGTACAGGGCTACCGCGGCAGTCGTCTACAGACAATCTCGTGTGAATTGCACTGAAATGTGCTTCATGAAATCAGTTCGGTGATGTACCCATCAATATAAAACCTCTGACATGTTTGTTGCCCTGACCTCGGCAATATGATTGTACCGCAGAGGTGTCGTAATGACTGAGCATCGGCTTCCAAGTGGTAGACAACCGGCTTGATTCTTTTGGCGTCCGGAAACGCACCGATGCATTTAAATTGGCTAAAGGTGTACCCCGAGCTGACACAAGCTGGTTTGGGCGTACAGTCACTCTTAATATGATTTGAAACCAGCTTGCGGTTGTGAAACTGACCTCAAGCCTGAACAATGACACCGATAAACGTTAATTTGGTTCACAAAGTACCGCTGATAAAGTTTTGTTCACCATTTTAAATGCGAAGCATTTGTTAGTGAACTTCGGCGCCTTTGAGCGTATCTATCTATCTATCTATCTATCTATCTATCTATCTATCTATCTATATATCTATCTATCTATCTATCATCTATCTATCTATCTATCTATCTATCTATCTATCTATCTATCTATCTAGCAGCCCACGACTTTTAGCTCTGCTGGCCGTTTCAATAATGGTATCAATACCAAACTTGGTTTGGAATAACATGACTGTATGAAGAGCATATCTGACTAGTCATAACATGAAAATCATGATATGTATGTCCTCAATGTCATGATTTACATTTGATGGTCCTGCAGCTTTTGCTGTGGTTTCGTTCACATGGAATGTTGGAAAACTGGTATGGTATGACATGATTGCCTGGCGAACACAAGTGTCAGACCCTAACAAGAAAATCATGACGTGCTTGTCATGTAACAACATGACTACATGCCACGCTCATGATGCGCTCGCGGCCGTTTCGCTAGCTTCACATATACCAAATTCGGTATTACAGTACGTGAATGGAAGATGAAGGTATGTGACTGATGTAAACATGATAGTCATGAGTTGCGTGTCTTGTAACAACATGACTACATGCTATGCTCATGAAGCGCTCGCGGCTGTTTCGCTAGCTTCACATGTACCAAACTCGGTATTACGCGGCGCGAACGGAGGACATAGGTAAATGACGCGTCCAAACACGATAATCATGACATGCGTGTCATGTAACTACATGACTACATGCCACACTGATGATGCGCTCGTGGCCGTTTCGCTAGCTTCACATATGCGAAATTCGGTATTACGTAACGCCAATGGATAACGAATGTATGTGACTGGTACAAACATGATAATCATGAGATGCGTGTCATGTGAGAACATGAATACATGCCCCGGTCAAGGTGCCAACACATTTCGACGTGACGTGGTGCGCGTGCTCGCCGGCGTTCATTTCGTCGCGTCACCCTGGCGTTATCACACCAGGCGCCGGTCCTGCCATGTACTCGCAGGCGCGCGCCGCGCTGCGTCGCTTTGACGCATGTGCGTTTCAGCGCGTCCGGTGTTCCTCCGTCACGAAAACAGGGAGACGCAGTGTTGTCTAGGTAACGCATCGGCGCCAAATGCAATCTCTCGCATTTCGTTCCGGTTGCTGACGGGCCGCGCTGATGGACGTTGGTCGCGCCTGGCGTCAGACTATAGAGTGCTTGCGTTTTGCTAACGTAGCATTACTGTGCTCAAACGTGCACACACGTCAATGCTACATTGGAGCATATTGGGCCCTTTGTGATGCACTCGCGGCCGTTTTGCTAGCTCCAAATATACCAAATTTGGTGTTTCATGACGTCAATGGATGATGAAATATATGAGTAATGCAAACATGATAATCCTAACACGCGTGTCATGTAAGAACATGACAACATACTATGCCCATAGCGAGCTCGCGACCATTTTGCTAGCTCCATCTATACTAAATTTGGTATCACATGACGTGAATAGACGACGAAGGTAAACGACACATCCAAACGTAATAATTATAACATGAAAGTCTTTTATGGCATCATTTACCTCCACCTCCTAACGTTGTGCTGATTTCAAAGTGTCATATGAACAGTTCTCATTCGTGCTTCGCATATCATTGATTCTCCCTGTACGTGGGATCTGCCTATTTTTTTCCCACGTTGGTGCCACTTTGCAGTGTTGTGCCATTTTGAGCATGAACACCGTGTTACAACAAATACGTAAAATCTTAAAATGCAGCCCGATGAGTCTGTCAGAAGCCCTCTGGCCGTCGCTTTGCCCACCATAGTCATGGTTCATAGGTTGAGCGTGGGCCGTGTCTGTGAGCGGCTGAGAAACAGGCCTTCTGGTACTTACCAGAGAAATATGGAGAAGCGCGCTTCAACTTGGTGTTGTGCAGTTTGAAGCTTTGGCAACCCTGCAAGACAATAAAATCGGCTGACATCAGGCGACTGGAAGATGCGATTGTCATTCTTATATTACCGTATTCAACGAACCTTAACGTACAAGTTTCTTTTGGGGCAGCGGTGCGGAAAAACTCGCAAATGCTCATGTACAGCCGCCCATTTTCTTGCCAGAACTCGTGATCAACGACCACGAAGTTTGTAAGGGCCCCTTCCGCGCGTCTTGAACACCACTTTTAGGAACAGCCTAGCTGAAGGAAGCTGCTCAAGACTGTTCCTCGTATGCATGCACATATTCTGTTGCGAACGACGGACCGATCCCGCCGAAGCCACCACTGTTGCGAAAGACGGCGACGCCAACACGGCCCCGAAGGCGCCACTGCTTTCAACTCCGCCGGGAAGGTCACCAGTCGTTTGGTAGCGTATGTTTCTCAGCCCGCGACTGCTTCTGCGCAGAGCTGATAAGACGAGCGGACGAGACGACGGTGAGTTAAACAAGGTTTATGTACAGCATATATACAGAGGCGTTACAATTTCGGCACTGGGGCCGACAGAGACTCGAAGAGCCGAGCTCTCCTCTCTAACACATAGGTCAGCTTTTCGCCTAAGACCGCTGACTCACACACATGTCGGCTCTCCGACATGGGGACTCCTCTCTCGTAGGACTGCCGATCGCGACGCGCCGCAGGGCTTCTTTTATTTACACCGGGTCCAACCAAAATGGCCAATCAGAAGCGCCGCTGGTCGTCAGGGCAGATTCCTCCAATGGGGTTGCCGCGCCATGCGTCAGACCACCAGACACGAGGACGCCGGCTCGCTGTCACGTGCGCAGCTGACTCAATGCACGTGGGCCAGAGGGGCGCCGCGCGTGTTCACGCCGTCGAGTTGATCGCGCCAGGCGGACTGCGGGCTGGCCTTGACCCAGATTGCCTTTTTCAGAGGCACGGACGTTTGACGAGGACTCGCTGGCATAACAGCACCCCCGCCGCCAGACAATGCACCGGAAAGACGAGCTGCTTCCACGGGGCTCGGATGTCAGGTGCGCTCGTTCGCCAAGTCCCTCCAGGTTCGCCTCCAGGGCCATGGGGAGAATACAGCTCCCGACTGTTCCGGGAACACGTCCCATTTTTGACGACGGATCCCAGCTCCACTGGCTTGTCGCCCCAACTTGTCGACCAGCTTCACTCGTCACTTCTGACCATCTTCGGTTTCAGCACTTGTCGATGGTTCTGCAACTTGCCAAGAACGGATCGACAACAGACAACACACGACACACGCAAGTGCCTTCGGTCACCCGACAGAACACCAGACAAAGTATAGTACAACATATACCTATCTACGTGTCTAACGGAATTTTGTTCCCTCTACGTCAAGAGGCACATGTGGGACACAAGACTCTTAAAATGACAACTCAATTTTTTTTCCCACGTACAACAACGTAACGAATTAGAATACCATAAAGTTGGCCCCTTGAGATCACTCTAAACGAGAGCGCTCAGCCCAGGTCGTGATGAGGTCAAAATTTTGCCCCGAATCGCCAGCCAGAAACCGAAAGGTTGAGAAGGTACTAACTAAACGCACTGCTCAATGCACCTGCATTAACGTTTACCTTTCCTTTTTTTTTTCTTTAGCGAACGTCAAAGTTGCGCTGTGGAGCAACATGCTCCACCTCAGTAACCGGCCACTTTTAGGCGACGATACCTATGCGGCACCAAGAGCGGCTCACACTTGCGACGTTGCACAGGGGAACAACGATACGACTTGCTACTGATTGACTCCTCACCGCTTAGCTCGATATCGTGTTCGATCACCGTCGTGTCTCCGGGACGGTCCGACAACACATACCCAAACTCGGAAACAATCTTTCTCAGGTCCTCTTTCTCAGGTCCTCCTTCACTTAAGCTAGGCTCTAGGTTTATCTGCTCCCGGATTACTTTCGATCCCCCTTCAATTACCTCACTAGAACTCAAAATTTCTGCTTCCTCTTCCTCTGAAGCACTTAAAAGTAAATTTACGACTGCTTTCAAGTTACTGTGATAAATTTTGTTCGGCCGCCTTCCTAATTTCTCTTCACAATTGGTATCAGAAAGCTTCGATACTACTTTTGCGGGCCCTTCCCAATCAACCTCAAGCTTGTTCTTTTTGAACGGCTGCAGCAGCATTACCTGACTCCCTACTTCAAAAGCACGCTTCTTCACCGATTCCTCGTAGTGCTCCTTCGACAGCACTTTTGCCGCGTTTTTCTGGCTTTCCACTAGCGCTTCAATTTGGCTTTCCACTAGCGTTTCAACCTGGCTTTCCACTAGCGCTTCAATTTGGCTTTCCACTAGCGCTTCAATTTGGCTTTCCACTAGCGCTTCAATCGAGAGATCCTCACGCTGCTCTCGAATGAGCGTCTCTCGATCAACTCTCGGCAGCTCGCTCCAACTTTCCGCTACACGCGAGAGCGTTGCAGCCCTCTCGCTCTGACTCAATGGCGCCATGTCGTCTCCCCTTTCTCCGGAAACCGCGCCGGCCGGTTCGGCGACGGGCCGCTCGCGTGACTGCTCACATGACTCATGCGGAAACTTTCCTTTCTGGGGTTCCGTCGACCCGCCGACAAGGTCACTTGAGAGTTCACCGCATTGAGCCAGATCAAGCTGCCGCGATAGCTTCCGCGCTTGCGATCGCGTGAGAGCCATGCACGCTAAGTTGGGGAAGAACGATTTGCCCTGCTCTTTGAGAAGCTGCTCTGAGTTGTTGGAGAAAAGATAAGGAAAACGATCATTTAGCGCGGCAGACACAGCCGCTTCGGTGCGAAGCTCACCGAACGGGCCTTCAATGACAACCGTGGCGATTGGTAAGCGCACACTCTGCTCCTCGGCGACTTGCCTGATCCACGCGCATTCTCCTGTGAAGTCATCCGGAGACACCAATGAAGGATGGACAACGTCCATGGTTGCCGCTGAGTCTCTAAGTGCTCGGCACGTTTTCTCATTGACCCTAATTTCTTGGAGATACGGCTCCAACAACCGAATGTTTTTTTCTGATTCTCGGATCGTTGCGAAGGCAAACTTTTCCTGACAGTTTCTCGCGATGTGCCCTTCCTTTTTGCAGTTGTAGCAGATTAGCGGCTTCCGTTTGTTTTCCGATTCAAATGCCTGTGTGGTAGAAACCTCACTCGATTTCTCCGCTTCTGTTTGCCCTTCCCCTACACTGTCCTTCGTAAGAGACGGGTCCTTTTTGAAATTACGGTGCGGAACGGGTTTCCGTTGATCAGGTTTCCTTGAAAAACCCTCTTTCCTTTCATCCTTTTCAACGCGCACTGCCCTGCTATGCAACTTTCGGCGAGTATAATACTCCTCAGCTAACTCAGCTGCCTTATTTAACTGTACTTCCCCAAGTCTGTCCTGCAGCCAAAGTCTGACATTATCCTCGATGCAGCGGTAGAATTGCTCCAATGCAACGCATTCCACCACTTTATCGCGGTCGTAATAAACACCTTCGCCCTTGAGCCATTCAATTAAATCGGCCTTAAGACGAAACGCGAAGTCAACGTGTGACTCATTCCCCTTTTCAGCATACCGGAACCTTTGCCTGAAAGCCTCGGGTGACAACTTATAACGTCTCAAGAGCACCTCCTTAACCTCGTCATAGCTCTCAAACGCTTCCCTCGACAAGCAAGTTATCGCGTCGGACACTTCGCCGGGAAGAAGAGCTAGCAGGTTCCGCGCCCAAAGAGACTGCTCCAAAGCATTTCGCTCACAGACGTGTTCAAACTTGACGAGATACTTCGCCATGTCCTCGCCTACTACGAACGGTGGCAGTTGATCCCGAATTCTAATACCGCTGACCTGAATCGTCGGAGAAGCTGCGCTAGGCGCCTGCGAACACTGTAGGATTGCCAATTCTATTCGTTTCATCTCGAGGCGCTCCTGTCTCTCGGCCTCCTCGCGTTCGCGACGTTCTCGCCTTTCAGCTTCTTCACGTTCGCGAGCTTCTCGCCTTTCAGCCTCTTCACGTTCGCGAGCTTCTCGCCTTTCTTCACGTTCGCGAGCTTCTCGCCTTTCAGCTTCTTCACGTTCGCGAGCTTCTCGCTTTTCAGCTTCTTCACGTTCGCGAGCTTCTCGCTTTTCAGCCTCCTCGCGGCGTGCTTTGATATCCACCCAGGCCTCATCGACTTCCTCAGCCGACACTCCCTCATCCTTCATGATCTCAAGGATCGCTTGCTTTCGTTTCGCACGGCCCAAAGTAATGCCGAGTTCCTCACAAATTTCGATGAGTTCCTTCACTTTAAGGTTCTCCATCGTTCACACTAGCCTCTTGCTGTTTGCCCCTGTTAAGAATCTACTTGCCGTACCCACTATAAGCCTACTAGCAAGACGCGCAAGCAATTTTGCACACTCCCGTGTTTACCCCCTCCGCATTAACTTTGGTTTCAAAGCGCTTCGACTTGGCTTGAAACGATCAAAGCTCCCTTCAATGCTTCACACAGCCCTTCTCTAAACTACTACAACCTGAGCTAGAGTAGTCTGGTGAACTGAGGGGAAAACATCAGGCACTCACCGCATCGATGTCGCTGACGCCGGTCGATCCCGCAGCTGCCAACCACTGTTGCGAACGACGGACCGATCCCGCCGAAGCCACCACTGTTGCGAAAGACTGCGACACCAACACGGCCCCGAAGGCGCCACTGCTTTCAACTCCGCCGGGAAGGTCACCAGCCGTTTGGTAGCGCATGTTTCTCAGCCCGCGACTGCTTCTGCGCAGAGCTGATAAGACGAGCGGACGAGACGACGGTGAGTTAAACAAGGTTTATGTACAGCATATATACAGAGGCGTTACAATTTCGGCACTGGGGCCGACAGAGACTCGAAGAGCCGAGCTCTCCTCTCTAACACATAGGTCAGCTTTTCGCCTAAGACCGCTGACTCACACACATGTCGGCTCTCCGACATGGGGACTCCTCTCTCGTAGGACTGCCGATCGCGACGCGCCGCAGGGCTTCTTTTATTTACACCGGGTCCAACCAAAATGTCCAATCAGAAGCGCCGCTGGTCGTCAGGGCAGATTCCTCCAATGGGGTTGCCGCGCCATGCGTCAGACCACCAGACACGAGGACGCCGGCTCGCTGTCACGTGCGCAGCTGACTCAATGCACGTGGGCCAGAGGGGCGCCGCGCGTGTTCACGCCGTCGAGTTGATCGCGCCAGGCGGACTGCGGGCTGGCCTTGACCCAGATTGCCTTTTTCAGAGGCACGGACGTTTGACGAGGACTCGCTGGCATAACAATTCTTGTTCATTCTGCCGCTTTGCACTCCTAAACGCCGCTTATCGACATAACGGTTGACACTCGCGCATTCAGGGTAGAAATATTAGGCGGGTATACTTTACAATTCATGCTATTCAATAACTTCGATATGGCCGAGGGGAGGGGCTTATATCACAATAATGGCACTGAATGACGTGCCATACATGCATGGCGTTCAACAAAATCAGAGAAAAATCGCGGAAAAGTCGGTTCCGATGTGATATTTTTCGCTTCCGAACGTCTACAACAGATAGAACATCGTGTTAATTCAAAATTTAACAGTGTAAAATCTTGTCTCGTTAATCATAGAACACTTTTTGTAAACTGCGATCGCAACGTCGTTTATGCCATTCCGCTTTTTGTACAAGAACCTATGTTGGTCAGACCAGCCGATGCATGGATAGCAGGCTGAAAGAGCATTATTATAATGTCACGAAAGATACCTCTGGTCCTTTGGGCATTGGTTGCCGAGATTGCGTATGCAAGCCCTTTTTCAAAAACATGGCAATCCTATTTAGGGCATTTGATAGTATGGTTAGGGAGATTATGGAGGCGCTTGAAATTTTGAGATTACCAGAGATGTGCGTTAGCCAACACTCAGTATCGCTTTCTCAAAAAGAGCTTCGTTATCTTGATTTGACGCAGTGATATGAGAAGTTTTCGCTATTCTGTGATAATACATCGTACACATGCTCGGTTCAACAATGCGAATTCACAGAACATTCTTTTTGTTCAAGTTATTTCTGCTCGCTCAGTATATATTTATCTGTTTTTGCGAAAATAAAAGATCAGCTGAACGCAGCGCTCTGACCGTGTAAGTTTTCTTATACGTCCTTGACTGCTTGCGATTACTCACAATAATAGGTTTTTTTTTTCATTTTTGGGAACGCTTTCTGGTCCTCAGGACTCTGCTCATTGATGAGTACGTTGCTTTGCGCTCTAATACTAATTAGGTTCAAAACTGCTTATGTCTCCTGATTAATGCAAGCCGCCGGAACTTTGCGATTGAAGCGGGCTTTGTTTGGGAGACCAGTGTTCCGTTGGGCGTAGCGTGTGCGTTTACGCAATGATGTCATACGTGAGAATTGTACCAAAAGAATATGTATTTTCTGGTCTTTCACATGCAATGATGCGTGACGCAACGATGCTTGAAGTAGCCACGAACTCATGACGGAAAGGATGTCATAGTGGCACTGTATTATAACAAGGGTTTTGGCTGATTGCATCTGCGTAGAAAAAAAGCTGATAGCAGGGATGTTCGGCAAACCAGTTTACTCGGATAGTCCAGCTTTATGACGAAAAAATAAAAAAGGACTGGAGACTGCGCAGTTGCAAGCATGAAGGTGTAAAATTTATCCGTGATGGCATAGAGAAACGAGCAGTTTCGGCCTAAACCAAACACCATTTGTAAAAGAAACGAACGTCGTCCCATTTTTTGTACTTCTATTTTCGTGTTCTTTTTTTCGGTGATGCTTTTGTACGTTCGCAACAACAGGGCTTTAACACCGAAACTATTTAACGAATCGTTCCTTGATAATCGATTAGGAAAGCTATTATCGTCACTAATTGGTATATGTCGCATAAATTGGGTAGATCCCTCACTCACAAGTGGTCAACAATATGAAGAATGTGACAGTGCGCCCAACATGATTGCGAAATGAAGCGCGGCCAGCTGAAGACCCCCGTGCGTACAATGAGAGAATGGCAGGGAACAGGAAAGACAACAGTGGCAGTGGGAAGACCCCGAAGTGATGGAAGGCTTACGCGAATGTTTGCTTACAGCGGGAGTCTATGTCCCTGGAGTTCAGATAACCGTGCCTTGTTTCCGACAGTCCTTGTTCTTGTTCTTGTTCACCTATTGTCCGTGGCGCATACCCACTATGGGGGATCGGCTCAACTTGAACCTATCTTCGCTGGGACCCAATGTAGACATAATCTAGAATTGCCTAGCTAATGCCTAGTCACAACCTAGCATCTTCATAACCTAGTTAAGGCCTAGAGACAACATAAAACCAACCAGATTGGCCTTTTAAATCGTTCAGTTTTGCTACTTATTGAATTGCGTTGCTAATAATGCACAATTGGCCAATCTTTCTTTCTCTATTGTTACTTAGTCTGCATCGTGTGTACGTTGCTCACCCTGCTTAGACTACTTGTGCGCAACATTTTTATAAATAAATCAATAAATGAAGAAATGAATAGGTAAATTAATAATTACTGTATTTTGTTTGAAACTACTGCTTGCATCTATTGATGACGTAACATATGTCGTGCGCGACACATACCCTCAAATGTTTATTTGTATGTCCTTTTATTCCATCGATGTTGTCATTAACGATAACACAAGAATTCACTGCAGCAATATACAATATACTGAACCCACCACAGTGAGAGCTTCGTAAACTTCCGTCTTCGCAGGGGTAGACGGGGCTTTGAACTCTATTCAAATCAATAGCGGCTGGTTTTTTTTATTCGTTTTAGTCGCTGCGAAGTGACGCCTACTTAAATTTAGTACCAACGCGCTGCGTGGTGAAGAGAAACGTAGCGTCATTTTTTTTTTTTTTAGTGCGAGCGTGATTTTTTTTTCGACTTGAAAGAATAATTGCTTCCTAAGAAACTCGACACAGTTATGCTATCTCACTTTTTCCAATTGTTGGAAAAAAATATTTAGCACTTAGTGTGTACATATATGGAGTATAATGTGAAAATGTGGCTTCATGACACCGATTATCGTTATGAGAAAAATTGTTATTAATAGCCTCATAACAAATGACGTTGTAAATTCTCACAAAAATGAACAACCTTTGTAACCCATAATGGCAACGTAATACGCATGTCTTCAGATTTATAACGAAAGGGTATCCGGATGTTATGGTGCGATGCAATAATAATGCACCAATTATTTGGACTACACTTTCCCTTGCGGGCTTTCAAATTGACAAGTCCTCCCTTTTTGACAAACTTTTTTCAGAACAAAATATTGTGTGATCGAGTATTTTTTAAGTTATACAAAATACGACCATTTTCCTTCAGTGCAATTACTGCTCGCGAAACATCAACTATGGTAGTGAAGATTAACTGATATTCAGGAGAGACTGATATTTATTTTTTATTTACAGAAATACTGCAGTCCGCACGGCCCAAGCAGGAGTGACAATAAAAAAGATCAGAAGAATTCTCGGCAAAGGTAAGTCACAAACAATAATACTAACAGGACCCGAAAGAAGAAATGCAGGCAATAGAAGTGGCGGAAACACAATACTAGTTGATGAGTGTGAGTACAGTGAAACAAATGAAGCCTACGAAATAAAACCATTTTTAACTAAACTAGAAAAGAAGACTATTCACAAAGTAACCTAGGATGACGTGACTGTGTTAAGGACAGCTGCTTGTCAGTTAGCAGGTTATTCCAATATGTGATCTTTTGCGCAAATAGTGAAAACATAAATAGCTTTTTTGTCAATGTAGAGAGCTATGGAAATTGTTTGAGTACGAAGAGTGCACCATATTGCAAGAGGAGATAATTATATTACTGGACCAGGCCTGAAGTTTCGATCAAGCGAAAAATAAAAACATTTAAAGTTGATTTTTTCAAGGACTGAAAGAAAGAACTTTATGAGTTTTCGTCATTTACTCCCTGTTTTTCCTTGTTTAAAGTGTATGGTTTGTTTTCCAGTACTTTATCTTCCTAATCTGTTTGTAATGCTAGTTAAAATATGATTTGAATAATATGTACGCATATGTACACAAGAATGCATGTGGACACTGCCTGAAGACGCGTCTCCTGGCACTTTCAAGTTGATGGCCCAATAACTACCATTCAAAATATATTCTTCGTAATGCTTATTCCAGATTTTAAATTACGTTCGCACAAGAACAATAAAGCTTCGCATGATATTCCACGCAGCGGGAGAGTGAGGCTTCCGCTAAGCGAAATGAAATCATGGTGAATGTTAATATAAACTACACAAGGTTAAAAATGGGAGGACAAGTAGCACGAAACAATGACGTAGCAAAGGCATGAAGAATGATGGCCAAGAAGCTCTTCAGCAGATGCGAATTGTTTCAGCCTTGTGACGTAATTTAAATCTTAAAACCACCACGGAGCTGCCTAGTATAGATTTCGCGCTTCCAGTCCGTCGTGCCTTCATTCTGTGTTGACGCCAACTTGACCACTACCTGAAATGTATATAAATATTTAAATAGCGGGACAGGCACATGGAAAATTATTTACTTTGATTATTTACATTAATGAGGCCCGTATTTTCAAACAAACCACGGCTTTACCTTACGTTTTTCTCAACTTTCTGTGATCTCTACTTGCGTTATAAAGGCACAGAAATGGTAAAGAGGTGGATTACAAGGATAGGACTGGCTCATGAACACTGCCCTAGTTTGTTCATCAAGCGCTACAGAGGTTTATTACTAATACGGGAAACTCGAGCAAAGGATGAGGTAGGTTTGCGAATACAGGCGTCACCACCACCAATATCCACCGGCGGAGACGCACGCCCACTACAACTTCTAAGCCAAACTTTTTTTTTACGAGCCATAAACTCGGCTTGCGTCCGTGATAAGCTCTGATCGATGTGCTTACTAGGCTTCGAAGACCCTCTAGTCAGTAGGTGTATAGTAAGCGACGCGTGACGATAGAGTGTAGGTATTACCTATCAGTGGCAGACCTATCTTACAGACATACTTCATCGTGTATTGTTTGTATGAAGAGCTGAAATGAACCCGTGCATCGCAGGGTATATAACTTTCCGCAATGCAGTGGGATTAATGCACCTGCGACACACGATGCTGATATGAATGCCCCTCTTGAAGGCAATTTCTCGTAGGGCGCTAAAAAAAAGGTGGGGATCAGAAAGAGTTTTGAAGCATAAAACTTACGCTGCCATGCGCTGTCCACGTACTCAACATCGATAGTTTATGCCTCCCCCCCTTCTCACACACATTTTCATAAAAGACTATAAATAGGCAGGTACCAGCATTACTCGCGTACATACAACAATGCTGGAATGTTTTGAAAGGCGTATATCTTGACTATATACGCCTTCCTGTATATATTGACAATATACAATGAATATATCTATATTGAATATATATGTCACTGACTACGCTATATTTCCGTTCTGTGCGTCGGGCGATATTTTGTCAAAAGACGAGAGGCTTAACGTGGGCTCGTATATTCTACGTTAGGCTAGACGAAGGCCCCATCCATTGGTTGAGGAAGCGGGCTCCTGATTTGCCTCATTGAATGATTTGTACGTCATATTCATGATTAGTTGGCTTTGCCACTGCGTTCTGCTAGTTCCCTGGGCGTAGACAGCGTAAAAATTTGGAACCTATCCTATCAATTATAGGATATAAAACACTTAGCATGAGCCGCTGAAAAGTGGATCAATTGATCCCATCACTGCAAATCTTACCTCTGCTCCAAATTCACCAGTGCGGATCTATGCTTAACTGACGGCTATAAATGAGAGTGTCATTCATGAAGCCGTATGCGATCATTAGTCTCAGCCTCTCAAAGTCTGGTGCGCTATATATGATGTGTGGCGAAAAAAGAATGAGGAGAAGCGAAGCATCTAGAGAGGCTGTTTCAACTCCAGTAACGGAAGCTCAGGGAGGCACAAAGTATTCAGTTCCTCCTCTTTCCTACATACCCGCTTTCCGTTCCCTATGGCAAATAATGTATGCTGTTTCAGCTCCAGTAATGTCGTCGCCTTTTTGGCTGGTCAAATATTTTCTTATCATTTTTAGTAAGCCGGTGGCGAGTAGACAGACACATCCAATGTTCATGGCGCATTTAAACATATATGATAGACCTTAACTACAAGACATACCGCGACGACAATAGAATCGAACAAGTCAAGGCTCAAATGAGCTACGCCACACGTCATAATACTGTCATGCTTATATCAGAAATTTTGTCACCCTTGTGCCATTATGATATCATCATAAGATGACGTCATCATGCGAAGTTAACTTTATAATGGACTGTGACTACATGATACATTATGACCACAGGAGACGTTGACAAGCTGAGTACCTAAGGACCTTTGCACCTACCACCGATCAAATGTTATGCGTTCTTGCTCAATTTACCTCGCGAATACAGCACTCTCAGACGTACCGAGAAAACTGGACGATTGGTGGCTCATTTGTTGGATAGCTAATATAACACCGTCCCCATTGACGTTGGCCCTAAAAGCAGAGAAGCTGTTCTCGCGAAAGTTGAAAACGGGTGGATTTTGTCAATGCCTCCTAGTTCAGTGGTTCAGTTCCGCACGTTTCAACGGATGTACCACTGATTGGCTTTCGGATATTATTTTCTACTCATAAATATACCCTTTCTCTTTACCCCAGCTTAGGGTAGCTATACCATAATCGTATAAACTATGAATTTAACAATATTACAGCCCCATTTTCGATAACGTTACATGGTACAAACTGTACAATAAAATAAATTTGGGTGCACAAACACAGAAGCTACAATTTCAAATTCGTAAGGATCGAAAGAACATATACAATTTTTTGCGAAACAAATAACAGCCTTTGTTGCAGTTTTTTCGTGTATTGTAAGCTTTCTGTTGTTTTCTCCTGGTAATAGATACCCAAAATATTAGACCGCAATCACTTCTTTTTTCCTGCAACTATCTTAGTAAATACAGAAGAGATGTAGACATAGTAATTAGCAGGTTATAAGATCGAACGAAAGTTTTCCCCATTTGTTTGGCTATGCAGCTGCTCCATCGAAAGTGAATCCTTGTATCTATACTCCCACTTGTAAGGCTCTTGCCTTCATTGCCTTCAGATGTGAAAACACACCGCAGTGCACGACCCTCTGCCCTTCGCACACCCACAATTTTGTCAAACACTATATATTTGTAAAATTATCCTGAACGAAGCAGCCCGTCTTAGAGGTGCCATGGTTTCAGGGCTCGTCATCTGACGTGAACGACGCTGTTGAGATTTCAACACAGCGGTCTCACTTCGAAAAAAGCTGGTAGACGTAAGCGTCTGATGAGGAACACCAGATTGACGACATTTCAAAGGCGTCCTTCACTTCTGAATATCCCGTAGTTAGATTGTGATTCTGGTACTTATACCCTTAATACTACTATCAATATTCTATGCTGTATATTTTTGAAGCAGTGCTTCTGTATCAAGGCTCTTCCTTTATTAACCAAACCCGAGCCCTACAATGCAGGCCGGAGAGTTGACAATGGGTGGGTGCGAATGAAAAGATGAACCGTATGAAAAATTCTGTCTCTCATGCTTCGTTGGAGCTGGTCGCTCCGCTTCTCTTTTTCTGCATTTTTAAATACTACATGAGCCTTTTTTACCTTTCCTATTCAGAAAATGCATTAAATCTCGCGTTGCTTACTGTGATAAGAAGATTAGCGAGCTTAACATATACAGTTTAATCCGCTTTCACTCATTTAGTGTTGTGCCAACTGAGGTTCAAAATGTTTCCTCCAAGTTTCCATGCAAATGGCAATGGCTTATTTCAAAGTGGGAACTCCCAACGACTGTACGCTACAGGACACGTACTAAAACGTGAAGGTACTAAAACATTTACGCGGAATACTTGGTAATTTTCTCGTTCGCAAAGCTTTGGGTGACTGCAAACGACTTCATTGTGGAAACAACTTCATAGAAAGCATTCGATCGCGTGTTTGGCACCTCCTAGCAACAAACTCGCTCATGAGCAACTAGTCCATGGCCAATGAATAAAAAAATAGCCGAACAACTAGTTCATATCTTTCAAAGGCGACCTTATGCGGGACCTCTCCTCCTCAACCACCCTTGCATGGCTCTTCGCCCGCTCTCTGGTTCGCAAAGCCTATAACGCGCACAAAGCGTGCGAAAAATTTCAATAATGCCCCTTTGACATGAAGAATAATAAAAACATTGTGCCAGTATATTAGTGAGGTAAATATATGTTTTACACCCTTTATTAAAGTCATTCAATGACTACGTGGGAAAGTGTTGAATAGTGCTCATAATATAGCCAACTTTAACAAGAAACTTCTGGTTTCAGTAACCACTGCTGTGAAATTCTGGAATAAAGCCTAAGTTTTACTTCTCTATACAATGTACTGTGTAGGATAAACTTCTTTTCCTTCTTAGGGGAGCTCACTTCTAGAGTAAACTTATACCACCGCAAAACAACTTTAACACTTAAACCTAAACAACTGAAAACTTAAGAAACTTGAAAAAACTTAGACGCCGCGAAACATTTTAATGAATTTCTTTCGTATCTATTGTGGTTATGAAGTCGCATAGTCACATGGCCCCGCCATGGTGGTCTAGTGGCTAAGGTACTTGGCTGCTGACCCGCAGGTCGCGAGTTCGAATCCCGGCTGCGGCGGCTGCATTTCCGATAGAGGTGGAAATGTTGTAGGCCCGTGTGCTCAGATGTGGGTGCACGTTAAAGAACCCCAGGTGGTCGAAATTTCCGGAGCCCTCCACTACGGCGTCTCTCATAATCATATGGTGGTTTTGGGACGTTAAACCGCACATATAATAGTATAATAATAATATAATCGCATACTCACATACTGCAAGTAGTGACCGTGAGAGTGGTTCGTGTTCGATCATGATGCTTTACTGCGCACGCCTTGACTCAGCGCGCGTGCGCCACGGCTCGACTTAGTTCACTTAGCGCCGCTTCTTACCGTGCAACTCCTTTAACGTAGCAAGAGAGAGAGAGATAAAGATGCAAAGAAAGGCAGGGAGGTTAACCAGACGCACATCCGGTTTGCTACCCTGCACTGAGGAAGGGAAAAAGGGGAGAAAAGAGGTTGCAGAAAGATGAGAAGGTACACACAATCACGAGCACACTCGGGGAGCACACACAGTCTACAGGCGGTCGCTCAGGTTTGTTGACTTTAGGTAAAGTAGCAGTGCTTTAGTTGCTTTCTGCGCAACTGAGGCAGATGCCCAAGGTCCTAGTATATTCTGCACACAAAATGGTCCGGGGTCAAGTCGGTTCAAAACCATCCGGAGCTGGCATCGCTGTGTGTCGTAGCAAGCGCAGCTGCACAGGACGTGTTCGATGGTCTCTTCAGCTCCGCAGTAGTCGCATGTAGGAGTGTCTGCCATACCAATGCGAAAGGAGTACACCTTTGTAAATGCAACACCCAACCAAAGGCGGCATAACAGTGTCGCATCGGAGCGGGAAAGTTGTGATGGTAGCTTTAGCTTGAGCGAAGGATCCAGTTCATAAAATTGACACCTTTGGAACGTAGCAAGCAACGCAGAATTGTTTGGGCCTGGATAGTAATATGCATACTCAAATTTGAGGAATGCTGCACACGACTGCCTCACGCTATCCGACTACGTGCAGGAAAGTGATCGACGCTATATTTCCCATAACCCAGCATCAGTTTCGTTCTGCTAGGCTGTGCCGCATGACGGTTTTTGTTACAGTTATGTACGATTTGAAAATGTAAATCCTACTAGCAGTGCGAGAAAAATGCGGAAATGTGTGACTATAATGAAGACGATAGTATTTCTTGGGGTATTTCGACGCAAAATTTTGGTCTATTTGTCTGTGCACTTGTCTGTTTGTCCACTGTAAGGATACACCAAACAGCCTCAAACGATACCCAAAACGGCCAACCCCATCCGCAGCGCCCACCAGTATTCCTCAAGTTTCAGCGTTCACACTTGTACGGTTGTCAATTAAAAAGCAATAATTGCGCATATGTGAGGCACCATATAACAACAGGTCAATATTATGTGGTGGCTTTGTACTACAGAAGGCATATATAAGTCATTCTAATGACTGTAGCGCTGACAATGCAACGCGATGCACGAAAAGGCAAATGTTTCCAGCGTTTTGCTAAGAGGACATGGTAATGGCACCTGACCGTCGCTTTGCGTTCTACACCTTATCGCCTCCAAGGCAGTCACGCTTCTTTCTCCTTGGGCGTGCACGCATTCCTTCGTTTTCGAGGATAACTGCCAGACAGCGCTCGTGTCTAACCTGCCTCGATGCGCTCGTTCGCCTCTGACGCAGCGCTTTCAGAATACAGTTAGGCAATTCATCAGATAAACTTTTCGTTCACTCTCTCCAGACGCAAGACTATCGTCTTTCGACGACATTTGCAGTGAGGTATGCAGATACAGGGCCAATTTTTCATGCTATTTTAATTTCTTCAAGAGTCTAGTCACAGGTTTTCGCCAGTTGTCGGTCCCCTTAAAAGAAATCTGCGGTAATTTTTTTTATATTTACTGATTTCAATAAAACTTTGAACATGCTACTCGTCAGTACCGTGGTGATACGTGGCAAATTATACAACCGTATCTCGTTTTGTTCTTAAGAATGCCAATTTCAAAATTGATAGATAATTCTAGAATCACACTTGTAAGCCACCCTGTGCCTGTGACGTAAGTGCCTACTTTTTTTTTCCTTTAAAGCCGCCTTTCTTAGCAGACAAATGCAGCGCGTGCTTTCTTCTACGAGGCGATGAGGACCCGAGCACAGTTCAGTTTTGTCGGCTGCATACAGCGTGTTAGTCGTCGTTGACGTCTGGTCTTGCATGCAAAATATTGAGCTACATGGAGATCGATTCGGGGCACGTGATATGGCTCATGCGTCAGTGGGTCGAAACAACAACAAAAAAATGGCAGCATATCCATGGAGTGAATGATGGGGAGTGGGGCGAAGCATTCGTCCGTCCATTCGTTCTTGCTTCCGTCCGTTCCTGCGTACGTCTGTGTAACCGTCCATGCGTCCATCCACCCGTCCGTGCGTGCGTCTGTTCATGCGTCCGTCCCTGCGTTCGTCCATGCATCCGCGCCTGCGTCCGTTCATGCGTCCATCCATGCATCTGCCTGTGTGTCCGTTCGTCCATCTATTCAGCACTCCAAGTACCACCATCTCGCATCTTTTCATCATATATTCTCCATATAGAAGCACCGCCATCCAGCGGACATTTCAAGGACTAAACGGGAGGTGGCACATGCACACTTTCTTACGGCTTGCGCTTCGGGTTTACTTCCCACCTTTAACCACCTCGAGTTCATGGTATATACTAGTTCACTGTATTCATGACTATGCGGCCCGACGCTCGCTAAACCTTTCTAAAACCAAGGAGGTTACACCCAGCGAGTATAACGTAGCAACCCTTTCTTGTCAGATCGTGCTCAATGCACATGCCAATAGCTGCTAATGGGAATCGCAGCGTGCGCGTTACCTAAAGGCCGAATGCTCCTGTCTCTCATTCCCCCTTAGCAGCCATTAACATGTGCATTGAGCACTATCTTTTATTGTTCAACAACGCACAGAAGAAATCTCTCACCGGAACCACCTTGGAGGTCAAAATCGTAAGGACCGCTATTTCGAGTATGTGCCACTGGAGGTTACGTACTACGAGGGACGCACAAGCCACGCCATAAGGAGCTTCGCCCCTCTTACTGGAATGGTATGAAGCCTTTGTGTTCTGTAGATGCTGTAAATAAATTTTTTCTAAACAAGGAGCTTCGCCCCTAAAAAACCCCGATGATTCCACGCACAGATATAGTCTCTGCAATTATCGCTGTACTTGTCACTAGTGAATTCAGACGAGCTGGCACAGATTTATTCCGCGTCGAAGGACATCACTAACTTGATTTTTTCAGGTTGAAAGAGGAACTTGAGCTATTTTTACACCCTGGCTAGCCGTGGTGGTGTGCAGCAGATTTCATGACGCAATAGGGTGCGTATTTGTGGACGTCATCCGACACTCACCGTGTAGCACGGAGCATCTCGCTGGTTGGGTCTCTGTTCTGGTTTCTCATTCACTGCTTAATTAAAATTACTGATGAGTGTCTGGGCCAAATGAACAACCCCAGCGGCTGCAGGACGGTCAATACTGCTTGAAAACGACATTAGCTTAGTATGGTCAAAAATGCACTGGAGTTCCCCTTTAAAGGGACCTCGCCAAGCAATACTTTCGCACGACCTTGCCTTTTGACATAACGTAAGCTGCGTGGACATTTATATATCATATGCGACGCATTCAGAATTGCGCTTGCTCTTGCCAATGCTTGAATACCGTAATATCGATTTGGACGCCGAATAAAAGTGCATTCCTCGATTGACGAACAAAATTGTGAATAAATTCGTACTTCAGATAGCGACAACTTTGATCGTGACTATGTAATGCAGATGAGATGGTGATTTGTCAAATCTCCGAAGCGACAGCGTATAAAATATTCGCTTTTGATATGAGACTGAAAGCTTGCGAGATGTCTCCTTTTATGTTCCTCACATCGCAGTGACGCTAGAAGCCACAAAAAAAAACTTGAATATCATTGCTGCAATCAAGGCACGAGGGTTCTGAACGTTCTCTTTAAAATAAGGAAGCAAGAAAACGCTATCACGGTAATTTATTCAACATCCATTTTTATAGGTAATGCACAGGCCTCGAAAAAATTCCGTCGTACGACGCAATTTTTTAAAAAAAAGAAGCCACGTGGCTTCTTTTTTATGTCGTGTCGACAGAAATGAATGCGTCAGAGGTTCCAAAATTTTAAGTGCCAAAGCGTTCTCAAAAGCAAGGTAGGCGAAAGCGCGCACCCAGATGGCGTCGGCAAAAACCACTGCTTAGAAACACGTGACATGTGACATCGCTATTCAAGCCAGCATGCACCGCCAGGCTGTGTTTCTTGAATTGTATGGTGAGAACACGCACCAAGCTGCCGCGACGCTCACTGCCTGTCTCGACTCTTGCGAAGGGTCTGAGTAAAGATGTGACTGAACTTTAAGGCGCCTGCAGACAAGTACCTTACTCTGTCCTGCAATTGTCACACTTCGACCCGAACACGAATGGGTGGTGCGCACACTGGGGGAAGACCTGCGACATCTTCTACATTGTCCAGAAACACTGTAAAGTATGGCAGCGAATCGCAACTGCGGTGTAGGAAACACGAATCACCGAAGCAGAAAGGAAAGCCCCGACGGCAGTTGGAGGTAGAATATATAGAATATCTCGAGTATTAGGGGCCAAACCACGGTGAAATTACCAAGCACACAGTAGTAGAGGGCTCTGAAAACTTCAATCATCTGGTATATTGGTTTAAAACTTCTACTGAAAAAAGAAAAGAAGACTTCCGCATTTGAGTTAAAATCAACGATTGCCCGAAGGATCCTAGTTCTCTTTGTTAATCAGAATTTATCCACATTGTAGTTTCTATCGAGTGATAAGAACACAAATTTTAGGCCAACGATAGGATCACTGCCTGAAAGAATGAACGATCAATATAACATCGCGTGCAAGAATAGACAGTTTTTCTCTCCCTTAAATATTATCCCCCCCGCGCCCCCCTCCAAAAAAGTAAAAAAATGGCAGCATACCTACGGAGTGAATGATGGAGAGTGGAGCGAAGAATTCGTCCGTTCATTCGTTCTTGCTTCTGTCCGTCCATACGTCCGTTAGTTTGACCGTCCATGCGTTCATCAGCCCGTCCGTGCGTGCGTCTGTTCGTGCGTCCGTTCCTGCGTTCGTCCATGCAGCCGCCCCTGCGCCCGTTCATGCGTCCATCCATGCATCTGTCTATGTGTCCGTTCGTCCATCTATTCCACACTCCAAGTACCACCATCTCGCATCTTTTCATCATATATTCTCCATATAGAAGCACCGCCATCCAGCGGACATTCCAAAGACTAAATGAGAGGCGGCACACGCGCACTTTCTTACGGCTTGCGCTCCGGGTCCACTTTCACCTTTAACCACCTCGAATTCATGGTGTGCACTAGTTCACTGTATTCATGGCACTGCAGCCGAACGCTCGCTAAACCTTTCGAAAACCAAGGAGGTTACGCCCAGCGAGTATAACGTAGCAAACTTTTTCAGTCAGATAGTGGTCAATGTACATGGCAATGGCTGCTAATGGGAAATGAGAGGCGGAGAATTTGGCTTTTACTTTCTTACGGCTTGCGCTTCGTATCTACTTTCCATTTTTAACCACCTCGTGTTCATTCATGGTATATACAAGTTCATTGTATTCATGGCACAGCGGCTCAACGCTCGCTAAACCTTTCTAAAGCTAAGGAGGTTACACCCAGCGAGTATAACGTAGCAACCCTTTCTTGTCAGATAGTGCTCAATGTACATGCCAATGGCTGCTAATGGTGATCGCAGCCTGCGCGTTAACTAAAAGCCGAATGCTCCTGTCTCTCATTCCCCATTAGCAGTCATTGACATGTACATTGAGCACTATTTTTTATTGTTCAACAACGTACAGATGAAGTCTCTCACCGGCACCACCTTGGAGGTCAAAATGTTAAACTTGTTACATTCTACGGGGGACGAACGAGTGCCGCTATAAGAAGTTTCGCCCCTAAAAGGAAGTACACTTTTTCGTCGTTGCGAGAGCGGGATAAGAAAATCAATGTCAAGCGAGAACGTGGCTACTAGAAGCTGGTCAGGTCATTCGTTTCAAATATCATGACGTATCCACATGGGATCCCGCTATACGTGCATGGAATGAATTATCAAGCAGGCTAGCTTCTCCCTTTTTTGTTTACTTGTCTTTGCGTAATCACCCCCTTTCCCCGAGTCAATGCGCTCACAATTCTGCCGCGTCTTCGTAGCACATCTGGAAACGGCTTTCAGCGACGTGCGTCAGCATGTGAATCAGCAAGAGTACAGGGCACTGACGCGAGCTCGCGCATGGTTTCGTTCTCTTGGGGGAAAAATGGCGCAACGTTGAAAGACTGAGATGCGGATGCGCAGGGTGTCAGTGTGCAAGTGCGACAACAAAGTGACGTTGACATTAGTCTTGTCTGGGCCACGGTAGAAATAGCTATCCTCTCCTATACTATCCCCTTCAGTCACGAATTATGATCCGCTGTCAGAAACACGTCCGATTCCCATGGCATAATTTCAAGGCACTCTGTATTACACTTCAAGTAAGAAAATGAAGAACATTGCTGTTGAGTGTGAGTTCTAGAAATAAAGTTAATGAGTGCGCAACTAATATATCAATATATTCTGCCACCAGTCAGCTTCAGTATTTGCATCGAAACAATCCGCCATTAGGTCCGAAGTGCATGGACAGCTTCTTTTTTAGTTGTGTTTGTTTCGAGCGAAGAAATATTAAAATACTTTTCGCGCTAGTATCCGAATGCGTCACCTCGAACAATCGTCGGAGATAGTAGTGCATCCAGCGAAGTGATCCTCTGCAACAATACGCAGTCTAATGAGGTTAAACGATCACCGTTTGTCCGTTGAAAAGGCCTCCACAAGTGTGCATAATAAGTTTCAAGCCGTTCGATGAAACACGCAATGCGTGACGTGACGTGCGATTGAACTTGTCGTCTTCATTTGTACACACCGTGACTAAAAGCGCTCTATAGCAGTTGGTAACATGATGCGAAGTTGAATGCGAATTCTTAAATTCCTGTAATACGCGTTACTTGAGTCGGGGTTTTCTCGTCACATTTCCGAACGGAGCTTGTTAAAGCTCACACAATACCGTGGTGGCATCTTCCCCGAAACGCCTCGCAGCGGAAACGGCACGGAAGTGAAATGAACTCGCCGTTTATCGCTAAATAATGCTCTCTCGTTTGTGGGGCTTTCGGCTATCAGGCATTTCTAATACGGAAGTCTGCTCTTTTATCGCGGTGACTTGTAAATTCTCGTGGTTACGCTCCATATAGCTGCCTGTTCTACGTGTGCGTGATCGTCGTTTTTAAATGGAAAGCATTTCTTAGCGAACTTCGCATACTTTGAGCGTATCTATCTATCTATATATATATATCTACCTGCCGCCTACGTTTCGGTGCTCTCGTGGTCACCCCATTTACTTGGCGTGAACCAAAATTAGCATGACAGGGTAAGATGGTTTGACAAGTACGTCGCGCTTGTCAAGACGTCAATACTGTCACAATCCAGTCGCGTACGACGTCAAACACTTCCCGCCAGACAGTGGCACACACCCATGGACGGGTATGTGCCACTGGTATGCGGGTATGTGCCACAGGTGATTGACACTTGTTATCTTCTCAGGAACGACGAGAACACATATGGGCAATTTTAACGCGTGATTCACAAGAAATACCCGACGTCGGTACCTTCAACCCAACGAGTCCCAGCTGGAATAAAACCAAGCATTCGGCGTGCCAGTGAGGCATTTTACCACAGAGCTACGCCAGCTCTCGGAACTACTTTCCAAATAGACGCTAATCTTCGTGAAACGTTAGTAGTGGTGCAGTGCTCCCTACGCAATTTTATAAACATTACATATGTACTATTTTGATACAGCCGTCATGTTGAGTTAACGTCAGATGCGGTTAGTTGCCATGGGCAACTTTTGTTCATTTGTGTAGCGGTGTCCAGGGTGAATGTCTTCACGACCATCAAAGTTTCATAGCAGCTTATGGCGCTGCTAATACGTATGTTCCAGTGGGCATTGTTGCGCAAGTGCAAACAACTGGTTATATATACATCCGCTTTCTTCAACATATGTCTGTGCGTGCGACATTTGTATATTATTTTAGCGTCATCTTATGACATGTCGCTAACAAAAAAATGCAACATGGTCACCTTTACTCCGCATGCTTCGCATAGCGCAGATTCTCAGGTACGTGGGATCTGCCAAATTTTTTCGAGCTGAAACTTTGAGTGTCATGCTGCTAAGCGCATTTCTGAAGGTCCAATTCACGGCATGGAGAAGGGAGATAGTTAGGATGGAGCATTGCACAATGGGATAGATAAAAAATAAAATAAGGATAGCTTTAGATATGTGGGGTTTAACGTCCCTAAACCACCATATGATTATCACAGAGAGAGAGAGAGAGAGAGAGATAAACAACATTTTTCGTGTATCCGACGTGCGGGAAGTCACCGGCCGCGCAGGGCGCGGGTATTCCCTATCTAAAGACAATGGCTAATAGTCCTATAGTCCAGGCCCTAGATCTTGAGGACGTTGTGCTCTGGCTAGGCGTTGGATACTCGGGCTACTCCGCACCCGTTGTCCGGGGCGTCGGTTCCCTTTCTCGTCTGCTTTGCCAGGGCCTCCTCAAGCCGCTGGATGGCCCTTCATTGTGTGGTTGGGTCTTGGGAGCGTATCCATGCTCCTACCTCTTCGGGATACGCGGTTTCCTGGCACTGCCCCTTCCCATTGTTCACACCACTGTTACACCCGCCCCAGATTATGAGAGACACCATAGTAAGAGCTGCGGAAATTTCGACCACCTGGGATCCTTTAACGTGCACCCATATCTGAGCGCACGGGCATACAGCCTTTTCGCCTCCATCAAAAATGCAGCCCTTCCAGCTGGGATTTGATCCCGTGACCCTACGGGTCAGCAGCCGAGTACTGTAGCCACTATAGACCACCACGGCGGGGCGAATGAAATAAGGACGAAGAAAGAAAAAAGATGATAAAAGAAAGAAAGAAAATTAGCTTGCCAGGCGTACAGGCGAGAAGCTTGGCTTATTTCCAAGCTTTCGAGAGGGCAGGGGCTTGTGATTTATTTTGCCATAGATGTTTATAACAGCAGACCTTGTAGCTTATAAAAGGGCGCCGGCTCCTTCTTTCGGATCTTGCATAATACCTATATTTGCAAAGAGAATCACAGCATCGCACCAATAGGTATGTGGACTAACACTGACGCACTCCATGTACTTAATTCCAAACACTCGCTCATTCAACAGATAAGTTCTCAAAGCGAAAATATTAACGCTACCAAAACGCCCTAACATAACAGGAAAGTTCACGAAGCTCCTTCTATTTTTTTTTTATTTCTGTTTCGGGCATGATGGCTTAGCTGCTGTATTCTTCGGCAATCTTCTTGAAACAGTGATGGCTTGGCTGTTGTAATCTTCGACAATCTTCGTAAGACAATGTAGCGCATACTGTTTTGTTTTTGCGAACACCGCTTTGCGAATGGTTCGGCGAAATCTTCTTGTCCAAGACGCTGCTTCTTTCTGAGGTATGAACTCCTTATCGGGGCTTAAAGTACGCAGGAGCTCCGACGGTACTAACGCATTCTTATCTACATTGAAGCCATGGGCAGCGCTGACAAGGAAGCTTAGTAGGGATTATATTAGTGCGCCTATACACGTTTTCCAGCACATGCATTCAGATGAGTCAGATCATTCTGTATGTATTGTGTGCAAGGCTTAGGCTTAAAGTTGTAAAACTCGGGCGGATTAAGGCGGATGCTTCAAGGAAACTCCACCTACGAATCAGAATTACGCTTCTGGCTACTGGTTTTACATTATGCATGAACAGTTAGCGTTGTTCTCCGTGCCCGTCCCTTAAATTGAAGGCGGTGTCCAATAGTTTGCAGTGGGAAGTTGTTCGAAGGGAGTGATCTGTTGGCTAGATGTGGTGGCCTATATCGCAGGCAGAAAAGTATTCTTATAGATCTGTTTAGTCACCCTCTTACTTAACAATATATTTATTGTTCGCTCAATTCAACGAAACAACTTCAAACTGAGAATAATAGTGGCGCGTTCCCATCTTGACAAAAAAAAAAACGCACTAAGAGCATGTACTGTAGCACTTTGTAAAAGCAATCGCGATAATTTTTGTGTGGTGTAGATTTACAATTCATTGCCACATATATTTCTGTTCTGAAAAAAAAATAGAAATATTGCTTTTGATTGTGGCCTCTTTTTGTCAGCGTTCTTTTTTTTAATTACGGCGCTGAAATATTCTTGGAACTTTGAGGGCGCCTATAGGTTCAGTGAGTTCTTTAAAACATGAAGTGCTAAAATAAGCGCATCTGCACACCTGAGTCCTAGCACTGCAAGAGAACGAATGGACCAAAACTTGTGCGACTAAGCAACCAAACATATAGAACACGTCTCTATTTCGGACTGCTCATAGAGACACCGCAATGATCCTCCAATCACAGTGGTGACTGATGCGAAAACCACTCCAACAGAATCGAGGACCAGGCTCCTCGTCGATGACAAGCGCATACAGGACGGCAGTAGTACGTATACTGCGCAATAAAAGGAAAGACCAACGTTGTATCCGTATTCTTGATGCCATATTAAGAAGTGTTTTTCTGGATGAGTTGGAAGCATCATTCTTTATTTACTCGGGGATCTCGTTTCGTTCACAAATCCTGATTAAAATAGACGCGACATCCAGCAAGTTAGCCTGACTAGACATGTTTAAAGTAGCCCGATATATGCGCATGGTGCAATAAATACGCCTAACATATGCCATGATGTTTCGTAGATCATATCTTTACCGCCAACCAGTGACACGCCGATGGCATCCCCACCACCTCCTCACATGTGGGTATCGATTCCTGCCGCCGGGATTGTAATGCGAGGCGAACGCACTTCGATGAGAACGGCCATCACTCTTTGATGTGGCACCCACCAAAACATCTTTACTTTTCATGGAGTGACATTTCGTTTTTATGTATACGCATTTGACTAGCTCAGTGGCATCGATTCTTAACAATGTCAATATATAGATTACTTAAACAGTTTTGAGTAGACAGGAACTCACAGCTGACGAAATGAAATATTCGGTATACTCTCGCTCTGTGGATTAAGAAGGGAACAGATTGCAAGGCACGGCGCCAGTTAAACAAGTTAAGCGTGCTAAACAAGGTAAGCTAGATAAACTTTGTAAAGAAAGTAAAGCTGAGTTCCTGTTAAAATGGGTGCGACTGAATTACACATGCAGATTTTATGGAAACACCTACGGAAGCGTGCGAGCATTGAGACAAACCAACAGAGAAATTGGAGGGGATACATCTCCTAGTGAAACTACTTTTTTTTCGCGATGACCATACTATAACCATACGCGTGTTGAACGGTGATATACAAAACAGTTGACTGCCTGTGTACGAGAGAAGGAAAACACATGGCTGCGTCATAAAAACGACATGTCACCAGCCCTTCTTTGTTTTAACGCCTGATCATTCATGGCGAGCCTATTCATTTAATTTTTATTTGCTACTTTTTCCCTTACCTCTCAAAAACAAAGCACAAGAAAGTCATATCTGTCACAACTTTGTACCTGCTCTACGTAAGAACGACGCTAAAAAGTTTCATCCAAGCATTCACTTAATACTTTTTACGAGAACTTGCGAGTAAAAGTAAGGAGAGCTTGCCTCTTAAATGTTCTTGCTGCCTCAGCATTCTCAATGATGACTTCTATTAGCCCAATTAAATTAGGTTCACGAAGTTGGAAAATGGACTGGTGTTCCCGGGAAGTCAGCCATCAATGGCATCACATCTTCACGAACTTCTTCATTTCAGCGACAGCTTCAACTTCGCAACACCGCAAAAGATTCAGACCATTTTGGGATCAATACAGCCCGCCACGTTATGTACGTCCTTTTTCCTGTAACTGTGTGTCTTAAGACAAGGAAAATGTAGAGAGGTAGAGAGAAACTGAAATGATACGTCTCTAATCAATCTCTGCCTTGAAAAACTGGTAAGAGTGTGCTGGTGTTTGGTGTCAGCTATTTCTGTTCTTGCGTTTCAGTTAATGCCGTTAGCGAAAGACCACTCACTCTTTCGGTAAGAGCGAGTTTTCTTGTATTTTTTATTTTCAATTCGAAGACTACAACTAAACACAGCAAGGTTGCTGGATCTTGCTAGCTAACTCAAAAAGGATTGTTGACACACAAAAAAAGAAAACTACGAGATAAGTGGTTGTGATACACAATGCACTACAAAAGGACTCAAAAAAAGCTTTGACAGCTGGACAGTTCGGCACGCCTTATCATCTGTCAAGCTGCGCAAACAACCATGCTCGTGTGTCTCAAATCTTTCTGCGCGTTACATTTACAGCGCATACTGATCTCAAAAAAGAATTTGTTCAGTGTTATAGAAGAACATTTCTGCAGGATAGTTGGTTTATGCATTTAGTTACATTGTAGTTATGCGGAAAAGAACCCCACGCAACTCCACAAAGTGAACGATGACGATTGAGTGATTCTACGTTCTAGGGTCCATAATATTTACACTAAAGTCACCGACTATAGTGTATAGGGATTGTGCTTGTGGGTGCTTTATATTGTTGTCACACTCGCGATTGACATTTGTGTGGTGTTAAATTTGTTTTTGTGTGTCAGATATATTACTTGAGCGTACTCCCTTATAATGTCAAACGAGTGTGAAAAGTGGCATAAACAGTCGTGCCTTTCGCTCTCAGGAAAAAAAACTGCCCCTTACAAAGCATTATGCATGTCGTTGCGGAGTTGGTGCCATATATATTTTAGTAAATGTTCATCTTTCAACAGCTTATCTGAAAAATATCAGAATGCACAAGATATTTTTGAGTAGCTGTGATGAGAAATGTGTCTTTTGTGTATAAAACTACAGCAGGGTACACCAAGAAAACCTAGCCCACAGTCACATATGTTCTACGCAAAATGTTTCTTCAATAACAACGGTTATATTGATCTGACCTAGATGCATGACTGCTAAAACGGCAAGGCAATGAGGCGAACACGACAGATTTTCCACGATACTTAGAGACAACAATCCACAAACTTCGATTGGTCGTACGATACACAAAGAGCTTCCCGCACGAAATACATCGATCTGACTCCACGGAATGCCATTGTGGTCATGCAGAAGAAAATGTTGGCCATATTCTTTTGGAGCGCGTTAAATCGTCACCCCCGGAAGCTTTTCAGGCCTGCGCATCACGTGACGTGACGTCGACGACGTCACATCGCGCCGGCCGGCCGGCCGCCCTTCGCTGGGTGGCTGCGCCAGCCGCGAGCGCCCTTCACGCCTACCGACTCGGGCGAGGTTCCTTGACACCATGTCCGCACGATTTATCAAGGTATCCATTGATTGTATGGTTTAACGCGCCGACGCAACGCAGGCGATGAAGCGCGCCGTAGGGGAGAGCTCAGGATCAAGTTTTACTACCTGGGAATCTTTATTGTGAGCCGAAATCTCGTACACACGGGCGTTTTTGCTTTTCGCCTCCATCAGAAATGCGGCCGCCGCAGCCGGGTATCGAAACTGCGCCCTAGTGCTCAGCAGCGCTACGCCTTAGCCACTGAGCCACCGTTGCGGGGGAACTTATCAAGGTATCAAGAAATAATGAATATCGTGAATGGAATAATGCGTATTTATTTATCACAGCCAGACGCCGTCTGTACAAATATCACAGTGCACATTGTTCTCGGTCCAGGCAGACGACAGGCAACACAAGATGTTGCCCTTAATGCTGAAAATATGCCAAAAGTACAAAACACAATATCTTGCCACATAAAACTCAGAAAACAAAACAGATTGTAACAGCAAAAACATCCCCGAGCTTTGGAACAGAAAAAGCACACTTTCATTTAAATTGTAGGTTAGAGGAAAACATACCATTCGTTTATCATAGTAGCAGTAGCAACACAATGTATCAGGTTCAAACACTTGCCAAAAAATACAATACAAAAGAACACTGGTGACTAAATTGTGGTCCACAGCATGATAAATGACAGAAAGAAAAGTAATTGTACTGCCACAGGTAGGTGCATGTCCTAGGGAAAAAATCAAACAAAAATCTAAGAAAAAAACAAATCACAGTGCACAACATGTCTGTACACAGAGTGCACAAGGAAAGTGTACACAGCTTAGGTACCAAAACGGACTGTACAACTGCTACAGTGGGCACCGAGGCAGTTCGAGTTAAAAAAAAAGAAAAAAGTACAGCACCTTTAAAAGCTAACAACTTGTAAAGAGATACAAAACTGGAAACAAGGCTCAAACAAGGGAATGTATTGCTTGAGCCAGGTGGCAATAAGTGCAGCGCTCCTCAGACAGCATCGACAGGTTGTTCAAAATTTCCAACAAGGAACTTACTTTTTGAACTGAGTCTGGTACAACAGCGCTACCAAGGTTCTTGATTGGTGAACCTTGATAGCAGGCAAAGACTTCAAGGTTTGCAAACACGGTCAATGACGCATTCAAACAAGGTTCACGATAGTCGATAATGTTCAAAAACATGGAGCACTCTTCTTTATGAATCACAGTCCACTTTGGAGACACTGACACCCCTTGCAGGCAAGCCCTTAGTTCTTCGAGGGACGAAAACCGGTCTCGTTTTTGCTCCGCTTCATATGACGCCAGCGACTCTTCTACAGCACGGGCGAGTTGGGAGGCTTCTTGTCGGCTCCTCTTGGCGTCAGGGGTTTCTCTCGTGCTCTGGTCTCGTACTGATAGGTAGGACGGACAGCCGGAAAATACCGTTGGGACAGATCCAGGACGCAACCGTGGTACTGGGAGTGCAACTTCAATAACTCTCCCTGTCCTTGGATCCGTCTACGATGTCGTCTTCTCAATGCATGAAGCGTCGAAATGATTCGCGCACACCTGCAAAAACGTTTCAAGAACGTCTGAGACGCCACTTCTCAAAAGAAAAAAATGCGCTCCCGTTTGCATGACCGCGTTTACAGTCCGTGTAGCTAAAACAAAGTCTACCTACGTTTCGCAAGCATCTAAATAAAAGCGCTGCGCTAAGCGGTACAAGCAACATGAAAGGAAACACGGGAGCGTGATGTCACCGCACTCCACGAAGCGCTTCCACCGAGAGCTTGCAAGAATGGACGACACCACGGCACTGTTAGTGAACAAAGCGCAGCTGACCATCCTTGCTGCGAACGCTGCTGGCGTCAGCGCTTCGCGAGGCCCGGCGGCCACACGCTCAAGTATTTCCCATCATAGATGATTTCTACCCGAACAAGCAACGACAAGCTAAGAACAGGAGCATCTCAAATTCTTACCTTAGTGCACGAAGTCGGCACGAAGTCCTTCCTAGGAATGGCGCGTAGCCATTGTTTGAGAGCGTCGGCGTCTTTAGGGAAGGAAAACACTTGTATCTTCTTTCCTGTTTTGTAGTTGCCGGTGCATCCGGGTACACAACACTTATTCGGCATTGTCGCATCACTCCAGCATCACGCACGGAAACGAAATTGCCGCAAAACAACAACGGAAAGCAACAAACGTGAAACACCGTCAACACCACGCCGCCGAACCGTCACCACCGCCACCCGCGCTGCGCTCGCTGCCGCTGCGGCTTCCCCGAGAGTCGGCCGGCCGGAAATGACGTCAAATTGCTGGGCGCAGGCCTGAAAAGATTTTCCGGGGGTGACGGTTAAATACGCGATTTAAAGAGAAAAATGAAGAAACAAATTAGCAAGTTTGGAAAGATGGCCTCTCACATAGAAGAAATTACTCGGACCATGGCCGGAGATGCATCTTCACAGAAAGGCGAACATCTTCCTGACAAACTTTTTAGTGGAGACCGTACAAATAGATGTGCTGTTTATGCGTTATAGATTAAAAAACGCGAAGTAAACCCGAAACTAACCAGTTCAACATATTCAATTCGATCATTTGAGTATTCGCAATTAGATATGCACACCAAATGTACAGAATGCACCATGGCGAGCATGGCGGACTTTTCGGATTGCATGCTTACCAGCGCCACTAGTGTGTTGGCTTTGAAGGCGCCGTTACGTGCTTGGTATATAGTCGTCAGACATGCAAGGGACGGCTCAGTGCTCTCCTATGGTTGAGTACGAAGTACTCAAAGTCGTTAAACATTTTAAGGGGCGAAGCTCTTTATAGCAGCACCCGTTCATCCCTCGTAGCCGTTGTAATGTGTAACAAACAAAACATTTTGACCTCCAAGTTGGTGCCGGTGAGAGATCTCTTGTGTGCGTTGATGAACAATAAAAACAAGTGCTCGATGTACATGCCAATGGCTGCTAATGGGGAATGAGAGACAGAAGCATTCGGCTTTTAGTTAACGCACACGCTGCGATCCCCATTAGCAGCCATTGGCATGCACATTGAGCACTATCTGACAAGAAAGGGTTGCTACGTTATTCTCGCTGGGTGTAACCTTCTTAGTTTTAGATAGGTTTAGCGAACGTTGAGCCGCAGTGCTATGAATACAATGAACTAGTGTATACCATTAACTAGAGGTGGTTAAAGTTGGGAAGTGGATACGAAGCGCAAGCTGTAAAAAAGTAAAAGCCGAATTATCCTGTCTCTCATTTCCCATTAGCAGTCATTCGCATGTACATTGAGCACTATCTGAAAGGAAAAGGTTGCTACGTTATACTCGCTGGCCGTAACCTCCTTGGTTTTAAAAAGGTTTAGCGAGCGTTGGGCCGCAGTGCCATAAATACAGTGAACTAGTATATACCATGAACTCGAGGTGCTTAAATGTGGGAAGTAGACCAGAAGCGCAAGCCGTTAGAAAGTGTGCGTGTGCCACCTCTCGTTTAGTCCTTGGAATGTCCGCTGGATGGCGGTGCTTCTATATAGGGAATGTATGATGAAAAGATGCGAGATGGTGGTACTTGGAGTGTTAATTAGATGGACGAACGAACAGACAGATGCTTGGATGGATGCATGAACGGACGCAGGGACAGATGCACGAACAGACGCATGCACGGATAGGTGGATTGACGCATGGACGGTCACGCAGACGGATGCATGGACGGACGGAAGCAAGAACGGATGGACGGACGAATGCTTCACCCCACTCTCCATCATTCACTCAGTGGATATGCTGCCAATTTCTTTTTTCCACTGGCCCCTGGAATAGAAGGGATTTGAGATTTGGGGACTCTGAAGATTGATATGTTACATTTAACGTCCTAAAATTACCATATGATTATGACAGACGCCGTTGTGGAGGGCTCCGGAAATTTGGCCACCTGAAATTGCTTAACCAGCACCCAAATCATAGCGCACAGGCACAATCATAGCATAATCATAGCACAATCATAACCAGCACCCAAATCGTAGCACACTTTCGCCTTCATCGAAAAGGCAGCCACCACAACCGGAATTTGATCCCACGACCTGCGGGTCAGCAGCCGTGTTTGACGACTCTCATCAACAGATGTGGCGCTGTGCGCGTTCGTGTGTGCAGTAAAGTAAAAAAAATTAAGAAATCTTTAAGCCTCTCCTGTAGGAGTTCCACGCGATAGTTATATTCTGACCTAGTGAACAATTAGCGCATGAAATCTTTTCAAACGTTCTATGCATCGACTACGTGGCCTGAAAGGAAATAGGCGCAGTAACATGTGTGCCTTTTGTAGTGGGTGCACGGCTTTAAAGAACGATATCATCATAATAATCACATGTTGTGACGCCCGATGGGAATGTACGCTTATACGACGCATTATTACTGTAATTTGGCATGCTGTACGGTGAGACATGTAAACAGGTCGCGTGTGTGTGAAGAGCACGAATGTTACTTACACTACAGTTCAAAGCAGAGTAAGTTATTGTCACTGTGTTCGAAAGAAGACGCATGCCTGTGTGATAGAACACCGCATAGCCAACCGGATGACCAAGGTTCTATCCCAACTAACTCGTATTTTTTGTCATTTATTCTATTTGCATCTTTCTCCATTTATTCTATCGCGCACATGATGATGATTTTCTGCTCACAACGAACGAAGCCGCCGCCGGAATTCCTGCGGGACGAATTCTTTAGCGCTATCCCGTTAGAAGAGAAAGGTGTCGATAGTGAAGCAATTTCAAAAACATTCAAATGCTCACGAACGAAGTAGCACATGTTAATGCAAGTTCTTCTAGTGAGATGAAACTGGTGTGTGAGTTGTAGTGTGCTATTCCCCGGTTCATTATTACAGGGATTACTCTTGTTTGTAACGAGCTAAATAGTTTCTGTTAGACGCTTGTTCGGCGTGTGGCATTGAATGATCACTTTTCGCTCAGGTTATATGTGTATTAAAGAAAAGAAGATAACACCTACAGTTTACTCAGGGTGACGAACGTAAAACGAATTGTGTGAGGTAACATGACTGCCAATAACATACAAATACTTGTTTGATTACCCCTGCTCGTGACCCTGCAAATGGTATGAATTTGCGTGGTAATTTCGTGCCACTGGTAAAGATGCCTCTCGCAGCAAAGTGAGAGAGAGAGGGAGAGAGGAAGGCCGGGATGTTGACCAGGTATTGGCATCCGGTTTGCTACCCAGCACTGGTGGTGGGGAAATAGAGACAAGAACGAGGGGGTAGATAGAGAGGGGAAAAAAGGGCTCAGGTGCACACATGAGAAAACGAAAACACACACAGGAATGGCATTCCGGTTACAACCATTCAGAAAAAAAGTTTCTGAAACACAAATTCATTTCACCACCACGAACACACTACCAGCTTCTTTCCTGCTGTGTGCCCAGTTATCGCAAAATTCAATTACTAAATTTCTTAACTTAGAGAAAAAGGTCACTACACCACCTCACTTCAAGCTGAGGAGGCCACGGACGGTCTCACTCAGCCTCCTGAAAACTGAGCCCTAACCAAATACAGCGTTACTTAATAACATATACCTGGACATTCACACGGTTAACACTTGCGTAGGCTGTGACGCTGCTGCAATAAACTTTGCCTATTATGCCCGGGGAAGTTTGGTCGTCGCGTTAGAACAACACCAAGGAAGCGTGGGGTGCAGTGCTAAAAAGTCTGGCCGTCCAATGGGCGCGTTGGCCGGATGGCTACACCTGTCGGTCCCGTCGTGATATTAGCCAGGTGCGTATTTTATTGCATTTTGCGGAACCCAATTTAAATATACTCACTTACTCACTCATTAACTCACTCACTTACTCACTCACTCACTTGAAGTGTGACAGGAACGACATTTACAAATTTATATTGCAATATTACGCCCAAGCTTTGCGTTGTTAAATAGAGTGTAGTTTCACTAGCAGCGTTAACTCCACGCAGTGCGAAAGATGTCTCGATAAAACAGCTCATCTTTCTTCTTATCACGCAACCCACCTTATCTTCCTTATCAGCACAAAACGTTTCATCTGAGTTCTCATTCCAGAACGCGCATCCTGAAAGATCATGTTTATTTTCATGTCTTTAACGCACCCAATAAGCCGTCGGCTGATGGCAACAGATGCAGGGCATGCTTTCCACTGTGCCACCGTCTCTCACTCTGGAACATTCGCAGGTACCCCCGTTTATATCTCACAGACACCTATTGTATATATCACTGTGTATGAATTAGGTGCATAATGCATCAGGACCACAACATACAGGAAGGGCAAACCCACGCAAAAAAAAAAACAACGAACATGAGTGATCTCTTCATTCTAAAAATCGTAATATCATCATCATCATCATCCAGACTATGCCCACTGCAAGGCAAAGGCCTATCGCATGATCCGCCAATTAGCCCGGTCAATGCTTTCCGTTGCCGCGTTATACCTGCAAACTTTTTAATCTCATCGGTCCACCTAACTATTTGTCTCCCCGTCGAGCATTTGCCTTCTCTGCAAATTTAGTCAGTTACACTTAATGACTAGTGGTTATCCTGCCTACGTGCTACGCGTGCGACCCATGTCAATTTATTCTTGATGTCAACTATGATATCCTTAACTCTGGTATGTTCCCTGACCCACTCTTCTCTCTCCTTAAGATTACACTTATCATTTTTTTTTCATCGCTCGATGCTCCCTCCTCAATTCAAGCTGAACCTCCTTTGTAATCCTCGATGTCTCTGCTCTATAGGTAAAGACTAAAGACTGGTAATATGTAGCTGTTATATACCTTCCTCTTGAGGGTTAGTGGCAGATTACAATTCATGATTTGGGAATGAGTAACGATTTTGATTCACTCCACCCGTATTGTTTTAGTTATTTCGCTCTGATTGTTTGGCTCCGTAGTTACGACCTGTTCTAAGTAGACAGATTCCTTCGCAGCATCCATTTACTCACCACTGATCACAAAGCGCTGTTTTTTGGGAGGACTGTTGCTCACTACTTTCGTTTTGTGCATATTATTTTCAGGCCTACTTTTCTGCTTTGTGTGTACAGTTCTGTAATCATGAGCAGTAATTTGTCGCCTGAGTTACACATGGAAGCAGTGTCATCCGCGAACCACAGGTTACTAGGATACTCTCCTATAATTTTTATCCCTGACATTTCCCAATCTAGGGCCCTGAGAGCCTTCTGTAAAGACGCGATGAATAGCATTGGTGGGATCGTGTCTCCCGGCCTTAGACTCATCTTTATTGGCATTGTGTCGCTTTCTTTATGGATGATTATGATGGCTGTGTATCTACTCTATATTTCTTCCAGAATGTTTATGTAGAGTTGGTTGATCGATGCCCTGATCCCGTAGTGTGTGCATTACTGCTGACGCTTTGACTGAGTCAAATGCGTTCTCGTAATATATTAAAGCTATGTATAGGGTTTGGTTGCATTGCACCAAATTCTTGATTACCTTATGATTAGTATGAATATGGTCTATTGTGGAGTAGCCTGTGCAAAATCCTGCTTAGGCTTTTGGTTGGTTTAACTCTAATGTCGCCCGAATTCTGTTAGCGATTGTTTTTGTAAATATTTTGCAGAGAACGAAGAGCAAGCTGATCGCCCTGTAATTTTTCAACTCTTTGACGTTCCTTTTCTTATAAATTAAGATGATCTGGCGTTCAAGATTATGATACCCTTCCCGTCATGAGATAAGTTTCTGGGATTTTCGTACCCTTCCCGCTGGTGACGATAAGGTAAAAACGGACCTCCTGAGAGATGACAAAAAAATGGTGGTCCGAAAATTGGCCCCCTTATATACGAAGAGTCAGCATAACACAAAAATTAAAGGTGTCCTGACAAAAACAGCTGAAGGCGTGCTTTACAATTAGCAGAGTTCGCTCCATGCAGGTAATTTTTTGGAATCTAGAGCACCGTTCGTTGTGGATGAGCCTATCAACGCTGATGCTTCGTAATACACTAACATCCCGGCGATTCGCGTGTATGATCGATGATAGCAGTAGTAGTTAAAGATGAGAATATGATCACTGAATTGGGTGAGACAGCCACAGGAGCGTCGCCAATTCGGCGGAGAAGTTGAACTAAGATATCCTACCTCCGACATGATAAAGTTACTGACAGCCATAGCCTGACTTGAAGGAAACCCGACGTGTGTCGTGTGTAGCCTGGCTGCTATTTTTGTCGGGGCGCAGAACGCTTGCCTTGAACGGCAGGCGCGCGTCGCTTAGCTATATGGATATTGATGGATGTTATGAGTGAGGCCGACGCTTGGGCTAAGGTCGCGGCCACGTTGTTTGTTAAGGCGCCTCCAACACTTCAATTCATCTAGAGGAAACATGCCGCACAGTCACAATGGCGATGATGAATTATTTTCATTTGCCGCTCCCAGACGGAGGCGAAACCCCACCAAACAAGAGCACTGTGACAGAAAAGTAGTACATATGAAAGGCCAGCTTGTAAAGCCTCACGAGTGTGACTAGACGTCACACCTCGTCAAGTGATGTAGGTAGACGTATGGTGCGACCATTGATGTCAAAACTTTTCTTGAGTGCTCGCTGAAGGACAAATCAGAACATAATGGAGTATTTTAGGCTAAGAAAGCAGTCTACCATTTTGAAATACGAAGCATTTCTTAGCGAACTTTGGCGACTTTGAGCGTATCTATCTATCTATCTATCTATCTATCTATCTATCTATCTATCTATCTATCTATCTATCTATCTATCTATCTATCTATCTATCTATCTATCTATCTATCTATCTATCTATCTATCTATCTATCTATCTATCTATCTATCTATCTATCTATCTATCTAGTCACCAAGCACTTTTAGCTCTCCTGGCCGTTTCGATAATGGTACCAATACCAAGCTTCGTATAGCAAAACATGGCTGTATGGCAAACACGTTTGACTAGTCCTAACATGAAAGTCATGACATTGATATTATGAATATCATGATTTACATTTCATGGTCCTGCAGACGTTGTGATGGGTTCGTTCATATGGCATGTTGCAAAAATAGTATGGTATGACATGCTTGCATGGCGAACACAAGCGAAAGACCCTAACATGAAAATCAAGACATGCATGTCATGTAACAACACGACTACATGCCAAGCTCCTAATGTGCTCGTAGCTGTTTCACTAGCATCACGTATACCAAATTTGGTATTACAGTACGTGAATGGATGACGAGGGTATGTGACTGGTGCAAACATGATAATCATGAGATGCGTGTCATGTAACAGCATAACTACATGCCAGACTCATGATGTGTGCGCGGCCGTTTCGCTAGTTTCACATCTACCAAATTCGGTATTACGTGACACTCACGGACGACATAAGTAAATGACACATACAAACATGATAATCACGAAATGCGTGTCATGTAACAACATGACTACATTCTACACTCATGATGCGCTCGCGGCCGTTTCGCTAGCTTAACACAAGCCAAATTTGGTACTGTGTGACGTGAATGGATAACAAAAGTATGTGACTGGTGCAAACATGATAATAACGAGATGTGTGTCATGTGAGAACATAACTACATGCCACAGTCAAGACGCCAATACATTTCGACATGACGCGGTGCGCGTGCTCGCCGGCGTACACTTCGACGCGTCACGCCTGCGTTGCGACGACAGGAGCCCATTCTTTCATATACTCGCAGGTGCGTGCCGCGCTGCGTTGCTTTGACGCATGCGCGTTTCTACGCGTCCGGTGTCCCTCCGTTACAAAAAGAGGGAGACACGCAGTGTTGCCTGGTCAAGGCATTCGCAAGAAATGAAGTATGTCGCATTTCGCACCGGTTGTCGTCGGGCCGCGCTGACGGACGTTAGTCGCGCCTGGCGTCAGACAATAGAGTGCTCGCACTTTGCTAACGTAGCGTCGCTGTGCCCAGCGTGAGCGCGCGTCAACGCTACATTGGAGTGTACTGGGTTCTTCATGATGTGCTTTCGATCGTTTTGCTAGCTCCACATATACCAAATTTGGCGTTACATGACGTGAATGGACGACGAAATATGTGACTAGTGCAAACACGATAATTCTGACACGCGTTTCTCGTAATAACATGACAACAGACCACGCTCATAGTGTGCTGGTGGTCATTTCACTAGCTCTACATATATATTTGGTATCACGTGATTGGAATAGATGACGAAGGTAAACAACACAAACGTGATAATTGTGACACGGAAGTTATGTGTGGCATCATTCACCTCCACCTCGTTACGTTGTTCGGATTTCAAAATGACATATCAACCGTTCTCATTCGTGCTTCGCGCCCCGCCGCGGTGGTCTAGTGGCTAAGGTACTCGGCTGCTGATCCGCAAGTCGCGGGTTCAAATCCCGGCTGCGGCGGCTGCATTTCCGATGGAAGCGGAAATGTTGTAGGCCCGTGTGCTCAGATTTGGGTGCACGTTAAAGAACCCCAGGTGGTCGAAATTTCCGGAGCCCTCCACTACGGCGTCTCTCATAATCAAATGGTGGTTTTGGAACGTTAAACCCCACAAATCAATCAATCAATCAATCATTCGTGCTACGCATATTATCGATTCGCACTGTACGTGCGATCTGCAAATATTCTCGTACATTTCATAGACGGAAGTTACCAGTAGAAACAGAAATACCCTTTTTTTTAATTATTTGTTTACCGGCAGTGTTTGAGAGTGCCATATGAGAAGTTTCCCTTCACGGGTATCCGCAGCTTTTGGAAGACATATATGGAAGACCGAAATGCAGAACCCACCACTTCTTCAAGCGCGCATTGTATGCGAATGGCTGCTTGCCTTAAGAACTTTTATGACAATCTGAACTTTAGACTGGAGTGGTACGCCAGTTCGGTGAGGTGTACAGCTTCACCACTTTTCTGTATAATACGTCATAGAGAGCTCTCGCTTCCCTATTACATGCTGCGTTAGTCATTGAGTGGTTCCTTAGTAACGCTTTCGAGTGCTTATTGCCGCCATGTGATTGTACTTTGGTTTGCTTTATTTGTGAACTCATTCCACATTCCAACACTTTCTTGAGTAAACGACACGAAAAAAAGCTGATCGTGGTGCGATAAATACGGTGCCTGGCATCTGTTGTCGTGGACAAAGAGGCCATGGATTCGACTGCCGTTGAGGAAAGCTTTTTTTTTAAATATGTACGTATCCACTTTTAGACGTCATTTCTATGACGGAAATACATATCTGAAGTCTTTGTAGACCACCGCATAAAACACTTTCATGTTAAAATAAAAACCGCTAGGTCTGCCCAAAATTCGCAGTACAGTTGAAACGACTGATGGAAGATGCGCCTCTTTGATTAGACATTATTTTTGCAACTGCTACAACCATGCTTGCAGGGTAACCACCACGCCATAAACCACCACAGTTTTTGTGTAGTAGGGATGTATTAACTTTCCCATAATTCGTCACTGTTCGTAGAAGTGTGGTGCCTGCTACCCTCTCGCAAAGAATTTGGGTCAATATTTTTAGGCTATAGCTTACAACGATTAGGAATTATGCCTGAAACTTTTAAATGCGAGTGAGTTTCTTCGTCGGGTTATGTCAAGTGTCCGTCGGGATCCGTTCACCGCCCTCTCCCAGGCGCGCGCGTCCCTAGCTACGGGATCCTTCACCATGTCACGCTTTGGCGTCGTCAGCTGTCAGAAAAGGCGGCGGGCACAGCCTAATCTCGCCCCTGGCGACTTAAGCCCACACCTCCTTGACTTCAACGTGACTTGCCATCGCCTCAGTGTTGTGAGTTTTAAACGTGTTTCTAGCGTTTGTGCTGCCAGAATTTTTGTTGATAAGACGCTAAAATTATGGCCCTCAGGTACAGTGCAGTACAGTGCAAGTGCAGTGCTTCGCCACTCCTTCTCTCGCCGTTCGCTCTCTCACCACACTACACCCCACTCTCCCGTCCGATTGAGTGAAGTGTGCGCCTCACACTCGACCGTTCGCTGGCTCGGCGCCTGCCAAGAAGATGGCAGAAGTGGGAGAAGGTGAATGTCTGACGGCTACGGGGTGCTCTCTTGGCACAATATATGCAATCGCATTTACTCACTATTTCCTTTTGGAGGAGGCGGCATTTTTTTAGTGGGTTGGAGCATTGCATGACCCACTCTTTACGTATTTTAAATTTTGTGACGCCTAGTTGCTGCTTTCCTGTTCTAAAACACTTTATTATTGATATTAACGCGATCCTTCTCCGACAGAAAGCCTGCGTAAGGTCAGTTTGCAACGGAATTTCAATCGAACTTCAACGGAAGTTACTGGGGCCTGCCGTGGCCGCCCTAGGTACTCATCAGCTAGCGATGATAAAATGTACCAATGGCGTAATATTTTGACCTGTGGCATATTATGTTTTGTGGAAATGGTATCATTTGTCGAGAGGGGGAAAGCAATTTTTCGGTTACACTGAGAATTTAGTTAGACCGCGTGCTGTGTTATAACATTGGGCTCACGTGTTCTTGGGAACCTCGACTATGAAGCGGCTGCATTTTCTGATCATGATTCGTAAGTGTTTCAGAGCCACTTTAACGCTGTCAAATTTAGGCTACTAATGTCTGTAGTCGACGTTCCTGGTTAGATGTTAAGTGTGAAACACCCGAGGCGCATACCTGCGTACAATATCCCGGAGTAAACCAGTATGAGTAACACGTGTCTGAAGGAGGAACAAGGAGGACGAAACTTTGTTCAGAAAAGACGAAATAAATGCAAAGAAACATGACCATGGGGTTCACACCCACCGACACTTAGCCACATAACATTAGGGTGTACCAAGAAGCCCACTCACATCGACAGCCCACATGTTACTATCCAGCAGCACATGTTACACAGGCAGTGGCAGGCATGGCTTGCGGGCAAGGCCAAACAGAGTCAGATAGCTTAGATCAAAATTGACCAGGCCGAGCGAGCCGCTCGTGCTAGTGAATCCCTGGACGGAGAGTCCGACCATAACTGTTTGGAGGAAAGGAGTTACGACATACGTGACTGGATTTTCAGGTTAATCATGTCATGACGAGTCAGTTGTATTTCCGTCCCATGCTTATATTTGTCTAAAACAAGTTGAAGAGGTGATCATGAGATCATTTAGGATGTAGACGAATAGATAGATAGATAAATAGATAGACAGATAGATAGACAGAAATGTATAGATAGATAGATAGATAGATAGATAGATAGATAGATAGATAGATAGATAGATAGATAGATAGATAGATAGATAGATAGATAGATAGATAGATAGATAGATAGATAGATAGATAGATCAAAGTGCCTGCAGTCTGCTGAGGAATGGTCGGTATACAATATCAGTGACGTAACGTAACAAGTCCATGGATTTTTGAGCCACAAGGTTTTTGATAGCCATGAAATCGATTCCCAGAAAAATCTGTATCAGGACCGAAAAATCTTTATACCCTAGAGACCCCTTATCTTTAAATAAGAGTACTTCCATTTTAAACGATGCAGGAAGTTGCCCGATGAAGGATGCACAATGCATGATGAAGGAGCTGATGCAGGAAGTTACAAGAAAATTTTACATCCAAAAAGAAGACCTTGTTCTTAAATGTGTGGCTTCTATTGCATTGCATGAGAGAGAAATTTGTTTATTGAATAGTTGTTCGTCCCGCTTCACTGCTGCTTGCGGTTCTTTTCAAGAATTTTACTAAACTAGAGAAAAGGGTTAAATGCTAAACAGGTTCTAAACAGTCACTCTTAGCCCAGTAACATGAACCGTCACTTGAAACTGCGCGTGATAGCGAAAATAGATAATAAATAGAGTTTAATTAGACATAGACTTGTAAGGTAGTCATTTCTAGGCAGCTATATAGGTTTATACACAAACACTGAAATAGAAATAATTAGGAATTATAAAACACACCCTAAATCATATATTTAAACTCTGACTCATGCTGATCAATCGATCAGCCTGATCACTTGATCCATGAAATTCTGCAAAAGTCTTTATATGACATAGAAGCATTGAAGTTTGGGCTAGTTGGTATGACACGACGATTGTTATCGCGCGAGCTCAGAACGACGACAAAGGGACAAGTGCTCGTCGCCTTCTTTTTGGCCCTTTGCCATGGCTCTGAGCTCACGCTATAACAACCGTGTTTATATGATCAACGGCTCCTAGAAAAACTATGCCTGGAACGTCGCTCTCTTTTCAATCGGGAGCCTCCTGCCAGCACGCAATCTCGGAGGCCATGCCTCCTGCTTTGTGTTGCGACCGACCACCGCGTGAGACCGCTCGCCTCCGCACCGCTCAGTCATGTGACATAACCGTACCGCTCTGTCACTGACATCACGGCTGCTCGGAGGCAACTGTGAGAGTATTGTGAGAGCATTGCTGCGTTCGCGGGGGGCAGCCGTCGGAGACACTCACCTCTGTACCGGAGGCGGAGGGTAAGATCAGAGGGTAGGGCAGCGCGTTCGCTACTCACGTTCCAGGCATAATTTTTTAGGAGGACTTGATATGATAGATGATTACGGGTGGTAGCACGTGTACTATCAGCGTCAAATGAAACCCGAACAGCGGCAAGCCTTGTCGACAGTGTAGTACGCGCCATCCAGTTATCAACGTTGACAGGCGCGCGCATACTGTTCAGCAGCTGTGTGCATATACGCCTCCCTGTCCGTGGTGATAGCTTCACGGTACGCACTATACCATCGCGAAGACTTTAGCTGTTCGGGTTCCATTTGACGCTGATAGTACATCGAAAACAAGCTCGTTTCCCAAATTTCTTGCGATATGATTGCTAGCATTTGTACAGACACGAGATTTAGGTATCACGACCCAGTGTGAGGTTTTATAGAAACAAAGCGACTAGAGGCACAAGTACATAAACGTCTACGTGTGGTGGTACATCAGAGAAACGACTGCACCTACTTAGCACTGCTTTGAGAAGGTCCTTTAAATTTAGGTTCTTACCACTTTAAGTGGAGGTTAGGCAAGCTTTATTTTTAACGACGTGTTAAGTTCAGGCTATTGGCTGATGTTTGCAGTACACGGAATGCAATCTGCCACGAGTGCACAATGGTAGTCCAGCTTCATCACTGTCACTGAAGTTATCATACCATTCAATCACTGTCAGCGGTTGCACAGGTAGCAATTCTGCGTAGCTGTTCTAATGCACTGGTACCATTGCATTTATGCTTCGCTATGCATTTTTCTCTTGTTACTTCGTGGCAGACGCTAAATTCTATGCTGTTCGAGTGAGGCGTTTTTATCTGCTTGGCACTACCTTATGAGAAAGAAACCTTTTACAATAACGTTGTGAATTGTAAAGTCAAACTCAGTCAAGCGCCATATTGTACTTGGGTAATGCGCTTCCATCGACTGAAAAATCTCTCCTATATTCAGGTGACTGACTCTGGCAGTACGACGACACTATATTATGTAACACGCTATACATGCATTTATTGGTGAAGATAGGATAACTTTGCCTGAAATTTCTGAAACAACTCGGTGAAGGAAAATAAAGAAAAGGCCAACCTGTTCAGATGAAAAAACAGAGCACTCTGACCTCTCGTTTAGCTGGTTCGGTGGTTTGTTTCCTGAGTGCAGTATAACTATATATCGACAAAACTTTACGACATCAAATGAAGGAACGAAGAGAGAAATCGATTAAATGCTCAGTTTACAGGACTCAGACTATTTAGAGAGACTTTGTCAAGGGCATTACTCTTGTATTCCAAGCAAGCAGGGCTGGCGAACACTGTGACGGCCAACTAAGAATGACTGCCCGCGATGGTTGTTAGTTCGTACTCTTCCATACGTATAAGTGCATTGACGAGCTTCGTCGTGTACAACTAGACCGCTAGCAAGAAACGTGTTTCAACTTAAGCAAGCTTCAAGCGAAAGGTGTGTGTAGTCCTGCCTCAAAGAACCCAGATTCGTTGTCGCGCAGAAGCTCCGTTAAATCTTATGATAGGTTGCACAACACTCTGGCGAATTTTGAATGAAGCGCAGCATCGCTGCATTACTTCATCGCCCAGCAAATGTGCCATTTTCAACTATGAACATTACTTTTAAAATTACTTTTAGCATTTACACAGTTATTATTTCCTTGAGATAGACGTGGCTCTATTAATGTCGCTGTGCTCTGAGCCTTGATTCCAGCTAGAGAGCTTACTGTATGGTTGAAAAGGGTATTCTATAGCGAATTAATACCGAAATATTTAACTTTATATTGCTACTGTGAAGGCAACAAGTGGGGCGCAGTACGTAACAGGGACTAGAGAAAAGAAGCTCAATACAGGCGCACAACACAGGCGTACTTACATGATTAAGCTGAACTACGGATACGGAAACGCTGTTTCCATCCCCTTCCATGCAAGATCCATGTTGGAAACGAGTGGTGTGCCCCGTTCTCTAAAGAGTAAAAGCTGTTCTGTGTAATGAAGGCTTGCCTGTACCATAAGCACAAATCTATGTTCTGCAGTTTTCTGCCTGCCCGTAACGTGAGTGGATGAATTGGGCTCCTCACAAAGTAATGCCCGAAAAAAAAATAGCATTATTGGATCCATCCTAAACGACGAAGAGGAAGTACTTTTCTCAGCAAGATGTCTGGAAGCCTACATATGTTTCGAATATGGATATATTTTATTAGGGACTCATTTATGCAGCCTTGTCTTGTCTTGTCGCCTAGGATATCTTGGCTCATACCCACATGGGGGATTGGCCACACAGTACCTCATAATAGATAATTTTTTACAACGCTTGCCAAAAAAAAAAGAAAGCCAGGCTCGAGCTAAAATCACGCTGATGATGATATATACAGGTGACGAAGTTGTACAAACGATGGTGATATCTAAAGAAAATTAAGAGTGATCCGCTTGTCTCGCTCACACTAATTCCCCCACGCAGTCGAAGGGGCCACCCGGTAACCTCAGAGTATTGTGAAATGCGTCGCGTACAAGACATTGAACGAAATACATGCAATATCGCAGTGCCTCGACAACGATGATTAAGATTTGTGCAAAGAGGTAAAACACGGCAATTGACAGGAGATGTCTGTTTGACGACCTTGTACGGACCAAGAAAGTGACTGATAAAGATTTCACATAAGCTGGGGATGCGAAATGGAGTCCATAGAACTTCGTCGCCAGGAAAAAAAGTCACAGCTTTACCACAGAGGCGAAGCAATGAACGCGATAGCGGCAAATTGGAAGGTCACGCGCAGAATGGCAAGCAGATCAAAACGTTTCTAGCGTTTATCAAGCTCACAGGTACGTACTCACAGGTACAGATGAAAAAGCGTACCAGTAGTTACTACGTTTTGTCTGAAAATCGCACTCTTTTCGCTAATAGAGACCGCGCAACAATAGCAGTGACCTTTGTGCGACCGGTAATTACAACAAAACCGTTCCGGTGAAAGCCCAAGACCAGCCAATGGGTACGATATCCCCACCACGAGATAAGCATACCCACGCGTGAGCGTCCACTCTGCCCCCTCTCCGCTGAGCATAATACGCGTGGGATATGAGAGCACGCGCCTTCGCACGCTCATTGCGAAATCTCGCTGGTAAAGCAGAAAACACGGTAGTTTTCTCGAGATGCCCATCATCAGCGGTAAGCGGTAGATGTGAAGAGCTTGCCGTTTGAACGCTGAATGGGGTGCTCCTTTGTGGCTCAATAGCTAACACCTCGAACTCACCATTCAGAGGTCCGACGTTCGATTTGTGTGCGCGCGTGCCCTAGAGTCTTTTTCCGGATAATTTATTTCTGACGTTTTCATTATATATATATATATATATATATATATATATATATATATATATATATATATATTATATATATATATATATATATATATATATATATACGTATACACATACGGTGGATGACGGTGTCGCCGACATCGACGCCAGCGGCAAAATCCAGACAGAGTGTTGATATAATTGCTATGCCAATACAAGTAGCATGGCGAGACGAGTCATAGTGGGACTTTCGAGTTTCTGTACGGAGGCCCTTTGTTAACGCGGGCCAGGTGATGACAGTTGACGAGAGGAGATAAAAATTGTTCACACAGAGCAGCTCTCGAAGGTGCAGGGGCCGAAAGGAGAGAGACGTCCAGAATGAAACTCGGCAACTGACTTTGGACGATAAAAAATTTAGAAAAGCCGGTTGTGGGTTGAGCAGCCGTATTAAAAGCGAATATAATGAAGGGTAGGATCACATCCCAGTTTGTGTGGTTGGGGTGAATGTACATGGCAATCATGTTTGAGAGGGTCCAATGAAAGAGTTCATTCAATTCATTGGCCTGTGATGGATAACCAGACCTTCCCCACTTACGAGGAATCGGTTTATTCAGCGAGGCCCGAGCTATAATTACACTGATGATAGTTACAGATATCGAAGATGCGCAGGTGATGAAGACATGTAGATAAAATAAGAGTCATTTGCTTGTCGCACTCACAATATATATATATATATATATATATATATATATATATATATATATATATATATATATATATATATATATATATATATATATATAGTTCAATGGCAAGCATTTCCTTCAGATCAGTGGCACTGCAATGGGCACGAAAACGGCCCCAAACTTCGCGAGCACCTTTATGGCTTCACTTGAAATCCCATTCATTGAGGGACGCACCTTGAAACCTTTCTACTACAAAAGATACTCAGATGATATTTTTATGATATGGAACCATGATGAGGGAAGTCTTTTCTGCTTCATAGAGGATTTTAACAAGTGCCACCGGTCAATAAAATTCACGCACAAAATTTCCAAAACTAGCATTAACTTTTTGGACGTCACTGTCACGGTCAAAAATGACCGCTTGTCAACAAACCTTTACAAAAAGCCTACAGACCGTCAAATGTACCTACATTTCAACAGCAGCCACCCAAAGCATTGCAAAACGGGTATTCAATATTCTCAGGCCTAACGGTACCGAAGAATATGCACCGATATGCGGGAATTTGACAGACACGCGGAACACCTAAAGCATTCCTTATTGAAACAAAATTATCCGGAAGACATTATTGACGATGCCATACTACGTGCTCGCACCGTGAACAGGAATGATATAATTAAGGGACCAAACAGAGTATCTAAAACGACTTCCTAAACGAACCTTGTACTAACTTACTCCTCATCAGCGCCACGAGAATGAAGTGAATGAAAAGAGAATGAAGTAAGATGTGATTGTGTATTATTCACCTTACATGTATATAAATTGATGATACTCACTTCCTCAAAAAAAAAGGACCCGATGGCAGATTAGATTATATATGCACAATGATGGGCTATAAATTACTTTAACTATCTTGGTATATTAGCTTCACACTTTTTATCCTTTTAAGCACGTATTAACAACCTAGCATACTGGTTCTAAAACTCCAGCTCCTCAGACACTAAATCACATATCCTCTACAACAACAAAAAAAGACTATGTGCGCTTTCCATTTTGTCGAAAATAATTTCCATGCCCACTGAACCCTCAATTCTAAGTTTTTGTCATTTTTTTGTTTCTACATATTGTATGTTTTTTTTTCAGTCAACTGCACCGATATGGATCGTTTTCACTCATTTTTTTTTCAATTATTCGACATGCGTTTTCTGCACTGAGCCATAAAAGAAATTCAATAGTTCTTCGTTTATCTCTTTACACTTTCTCATATGCCTGCACACTTCTAAACAGACCTAATTAAGCACACAATCCAACTTGGCTTCAATCAGTGTGTTCTTTCTAAAAAAGGGTGCCTATGATTGTTAGAGGCAGAACTATGTGAAGAAACTGTAAGAGAAGTACGGCGGACTTCCCAACTTTCAGCTGCCTCAGGCATGCCCAAGGGCAAGGAAAATCACACTTGAAGTGACTCGGTGAACGAGTCAGTCAAGGTTCATGTGAAGAAAGAAATAGCTCGCTCTCATTTCCTTACAGATAACAATTAAATTTACTTCAACAATGGGGTGCATGCGCATTGGCTTGTGCGGGTAAATTGGAGCCTGTAGCACTTCGCTGAAGATGTGACCTCTGAATCATACTTTTGTTTCTCATCTGCTGCTCTCCGAAAGATGAAAGGTTTATCAATGTTCATTGATTTTCGCAATTTATTTGGCTTTCTTGGAAAGTAAAAAAAAATGGCATTTTCTTTTATTGTACAAGCATACGGCATTTTTCGCTCTTATAATAATAAAAAAACACATTCATTGTTAATTTCTATTAGCCTTGAAAGTAACCGTATAGTACTGTAACTGGAGGTCAGCAAGCTCTAAGGACTCTATACTTAGCTACTTGACCGACTTTTTGTCTGACTACTTCGGCTCTACGCAGGATCGGCCGAGTTTTGCGCAACTCGGGATATTCCTGAGCTCTGGCGACACCCCCTTATGAATGAGCCAACAGGACGAAAATGTCAAATCCACCCCTCAGCACGCTGAGTTCCATTGGTTACGATGGAACCAGTCATAGCTTCAAGGATGGTCGACTAAGTTGGGCCGTGTTCTCAAACCAGAGGCATCTTCTTTCATTTGTTTGTCGTTCCACTGAGTGCAGATGCGCACCAATGCAATAAAAGTATCAGAAATTTTTGTGATGTTACGTTTGAGATGCAGGGGTGTTTAAATTTATTTTAAAGTTTTTATTGGTTCCAATGAGTCTGTTTTAGAATAATCGGCATGGTGCCCTCTGAGATCAGTACTAGCCAAGCGTCTTACAACATCGCAACCGCAGGTAATTCCGAGGCCACGTTTTGGTCTGTACATTCTAGCGAGGCCACGTGTGAGCGTGTTCACTCATGCGCTCTACTTGGGCGGTGCCCGTCATTTTCGTTGCCATCACCTGCTAGCACCCCAGCACAGGCGGCCGGCTAATTAGCTATTTGGATGAACGGTGTATACTTCGCAAGTAAGGCCAGGACATGTTATGACCAAGCTTATTACGCCAAGTCGTGGTAAGGCCCAGGTAATTACGCCACATTTTAAGAAGATGGTGCTGATGAAGCTATGTGAGGCTAGAACCGGGCTAACTAATACATTCTACTTAATGAGCTAACTATTCTATGCTAATTAACGTGACGTCAAGCATAAGCACGCTAGGTAAAACCATACCGATTAACCTTTATTAATCTTGTGACAATTGGTATCCTGGTTATCAGTAATATGTTTATTAGCTTCATACCGGTCATTGCATTGCTTATTGCACCCAAGGTAATTCGCAACTTTCACAGATGGTGGCATCGCCATGCGGCATCCGGCGTAACTGTCGTTTGGGGGATGTCCACGCAGCCAGCCCATGCCATCGTTCAGTGGCCTCACTTTAGTGGTTCGCTGGTGCTTTATATGTTTTGACTAGCAATTTCTACTACACTTATTCTGAAGTTGTACAGGGACTGCGAGCCGTAGTAGCAATTATTTACTATTTATTGTTTGCTTGCTGAGCCAGAAGAATTACGAAATATGTTGGATGCCGCTGGCAGACGCCATGCAGTCAATGGCGAAGTTTTAGGGGAGAAGCTCCCTGTTTAGAAAAAGTTTATTTACAGCATTTACAGAACACAAAGGCTTGATACCATTCCAGTAACAGGGCACATACACTTCGGCACATCTATATTTCACGACTAACATCACTACGTTACAGTGAAGACATTTGCTCTAATATACATGATTATGTTGGCATACATGTACACAAAACTTCAATGTGATATCACGATACAAGGGTATACCGATACAATAGATCCAAATGAAACACAATTTGTAACAAATGAAATCATATATAACAACTCAACGGGCGCTGCTTAGCACCAAGTCGGTCGAAAAATGAGTTGTATCCTTTCGTGTTCCACCTTGACGAAAGGGCACGACCAATGCTGCAGAAACTCTTGCTCCCCGAGGAAGAAAAGCTCTTCGGAGAGGAACGCGAGGATCTCTCGTCTCATTCTCCCCAGTATCGGCCACAAGGCACGCCGGCGGCAATTGGCAGCTACGGCCTCACATCGGTTTCTCCAAAGGCTGAACAGCCCCGCAACTATTAACAGAGCGGAGAAGCGGCTACGCGGAAATCGGCCGTTGGACACGAAAGTTCGCACATCCTGTCCCCGAAAACCAGCATTAACCGCACGCCAAAAAAGGCGGGAAACCACACATTCAAACGTCGCATGTTGATTGGTCTCTACCATGACGCAGTTGGGGCAAGTGGAAGTGCGAACTACCTGCCATCGCTGCAACCGATCTCGCGTGGGGAGCAAGCCCCAGCCCAACCTCCAGACAAAGTCGCTCTATGGCGAAGCTCCCTATGGTGTGGCTTGGGCGTCCTTCGTAGTACGTAACCACCAGTGGCACATACCCGAAATAGGTATAACATTTGACCTCCAAGGTGGTGCCGGTGAGAGATTTCTTCTGTGCGTTGTTTAACAATAAAAATTAGTGCTCAATGGACATGCTAATGGCTGCTAATGGGGAATGAGAGACAGGAGCATTCGGCTTTCAGTCAACGCGCACGCTGCGATCCCCATTAGCAGCCATTGGCATGTACATTGAGCACTATCGGACAAGGAAGGGTTGCTACATTATACTCGCTGGGTGTAACCTCCTTAGTTTTAGAAAGGTTTAGCGAGCTTTGAGCCGCAGGGCCATGAATACAATGAACTAGTATATACCATGAATGAATTCGAGGTGGTTAAAGGGGGGAAGCAGATAAGAAGCGCAAGCCGTAAGAAATTAAAAGCTGAATCCTCCTGTCTCTCATTTCACATTAGCAGCCACTGGCATGTACATTGAGCACTATCTGACAGGAAAAGGTTGCTACGTTATACTCGCTGGGCGTAACCTCCTTGGTTTTAGAAAGGTTTAGCGAGCATTGGGCCGCAGTGCCATGAATACAGTAAACTAGTATATACCATGAACTCGAGGTGGTTAAAGGTGGGAAGTGGACCCGAAGCGCAAGCCGTAAGCAAGTGTGCGTGTGCCACTTCTGGTATAGTCCTCAGAATGTCCACTGAATGGCGCTGCTTCTATATGGGGAATATATGATAAAAAGATGCGAGATGGTGGGACTTGGAGTGTTAAATAGATGGACGAACGGACACACAGACAGATGCATGGATGGACGCATGAACGAACGCAGGGGTGGATGCATGAACGAACGCAGGGACCGGCGCACGAACAGACGCATGGACGGTCACACAGACGGACGCATGGACGGACAAATGCTTCGCCCCACTCTCCATCATTCACTCCGTGGATATGCTGCCGATTGTTTTGTTTTGCACGAGTGCGTGGCAAGAGCAGCGTTCACAAAGCTGTACGTGCATTCCTTCACACCGCAGTAGACGATGTGCCCAGCGTTCAAAACTTCTTTTCCTTCAATATACGCCGCAGACGCGTTTCTCTTCCCGCACTGTCGAATATATACCATCCTAAAATCAATGACCTTCTCAGCAAAGCCTTCACAAAACGGTGGCTGCAGCCGAAAATACTAGGCAGTTCAAAGTGACGGGCACACCAGCGGCCGCTGCCGGCGCGCCGGCTGCATGATCTCCCAAACGACAGCCATCTTGGGCTTGCACTAACGCCCTCTCTAGGCGGTGAAAGTTGCGAATTGCATTATATTTGAAGCATTTTCAACGAAGAAAAGACAGCTCAATGTATTTGTCATTAGGCCTCGGTCAAGTGGTTCAATCAAACTTGAGCTGTTGCGGTCATCACTGCGAAGCCTATCACACACAGTAGATGACCAACTTAAAAATCTGCAAGAAGCTAGGTTATCATAAGCTCCTCCATGGCTCCAGCCTTGCACAAGTAGGGTAAGCTCACCAAAATATTTTATATGCAAAGAAGCTGCCGCTTAGCGTTCACTGCATGAAATGCTTGACGCCACACCGTCACCATGGCAATCCCGAGTTGAATTCGGGCCTTCTCAGATTCACAGATGCCCGTGGCGAATATCGGGTGCGCCCACCAGGTTTGCTCTTGCCGAGGAGCAGTATTCACTTCGAGTGGCATGGTTGATCTATCAGCTTTATCGCGCAGACTATGCACACATGCGCGCGGAAGTAAAAGTGCTGTCACCACGCGGCTACAATGTTTCGCATTCAATTTCACCACGCTCACGATGTTGCCAATCACAGCCACGTTGCCGCCATGATGCAAGCGCACCTGGTTGACACCTGTACTTATACTTATCTGCAGTATTCGATAGGAGCGAAACGAGCAGCTCAAAAGTGCGGCGTGTGCACCCTTGCTGCCTTCGAGATTGGAAAATTCCATGCTGCAGATGGAAGGAAAAAACCTGTCTTAAAGAGGACAAACGCCCACGAACACGCCTGCGGGAGGCGCGTGTTGAGTTGGCAATAATATAGCGCAGCAATCACGCTGACGTCGCTGCACTGTTGAAATGTTCACTTAGTGGCGACGCTGAGTTTTTCGCACACAGTGTTTCTTTGTAAACCACAGCAACTGTCCCACATCCGTGTCCATCGCCACGTGCCTTCTTGTTGCCATTTTTATCAAGGCTGCTATCACACGCTACGCACTGTATTCATGCCACTGCAGAGCAAGCTCGGAGCAAATTCGTCTGCAAAGAAGCTCGGGTCATCCTGCATCGCACCCCTTTACACGGCAATTTATGCATGACAACAAGAACATTGAACCTTATCAATGGCCGTAGACCATATTATAAGAAAGCCATCAGTTTTAATACAAAATCTCTTATTGTGTCATACTCGTGGGTTCCGCCGTCCATCCGGTCCACTTGCATAGCGTCACCTGTGGCTCTCCCCTTTATGAGGCAGAATAAACTAGCTTTATGAGTTGTGGAACGCGGATAGTGTCTGCACGATGTGCGAAAATAGAAACGCATGCGAAACGAAAGCAGGTTTTTGTAGCGTCTGTGATTCACAGTCAAACTCAAACAAAAATGCCCGCAGCTCGCCGAAGAGAGTGTTGACGCAATGCAAATGCATTGCGCAGCATTCATAATGGCTTTTCGCACCTGAGAACATAGCACTAGAAAACTATATTTTTTTTCTATTTTTTTTTCTTACACCGTGCAGCCCATAGCGCCGGCCGTTCGCCGCGAGTGACGTTTTTCTGTCTCGAGTAGCTACCATGCACGATTAAAACACTATGAAGTTAACAAAACAAACATTGTTCTCAGCTCGGCATTGGCGTTTCATGGTGGCGCCACGAGCACACTTTTCTGGATGTTCTTAAAACGCCCAGCCCGTGAATGGCCGAGAGTGAGGCGCGAGCAAACGGAAAAGTTGGGCACTATGAGGAGAGAGAGCGAATGACGAGAGCAGGACTGGCGAAGCACTGCACTTACCTTCTCCTACACTCTCTCTAACCAAATGCTTCAGTGCTAGGGAAGAGGATAAGCGCGTACGCCCGCAGCTGTTGCTAAAGAGAGGGAGTGAGAGCGGAGAGATAACACCTACTGGCGCGCGGAAAACGCCGGATGCCTGACATTGCCCGACTATGCAATGCATTCGAATTTTAAAAAAGAAGGATACGCAGTCTGTTTGTGCGCCATTCTATTACGAGTACAAAAAAAAACGATGTGCCATAGTCAGCCAAATAGCCTCATGCTTTTGCCAAACTTCACAATTCATAAAGCGTCCTTCAAATTCTTCTACGCAAGCTGTTAATTGAAAGTATCATTGTTATGGAGGATATATTCAGGTGCCAATGTTATGCACTAGTGGTCTAGTGGTCAGGGCATCCGCCTCGCATGCAAAAGGTCCGTGGTTCTAATCCCGGTGCCGCGCAGTTTCAAACCAGATAAAAAAATCCGCGTGGTGATGGAACCGCATCAGGAGGCTTGGGGTGCGGCCTCACCGGTCACCACCGCCGGGAACGCTCTCCCTCACCAGAGAAGGATTGGCCACCCTGGTGCAGTCTCTGGCCACTACCTCCAACATGCATGCGTCAAATAACTAGTGGCCCTCAGTCCCCAGCATCTGCGAAGCAACTGACGACGGCGGCGGTCAGATCTGCAACGCAGCAGAGGGTGCTAAGAGTCTCTGGATCCAGAAAGGCCGCCATTGGAACCTGAACTTGGCAACGTTTAACGCTATAACCTTATCTAGAGAGGGAAGTGTAGCTGCACTATTCGATGAGCTAGTGGGTGTTAAATGGGATATAATAGAGCTCAGTGAGGTTAGGAGGACTTATGAGGCCTATACGGTGCTACAGAATGGGCACGTCCTTTGCTATCGGGGCTTGTCAGACAGAAGAGAACTGGGAGTGGGGTTACTAATTCACCGAAGCATAGCTGGCAACATAGAGGAATACTATATCAGTAATGAAAGGGTGGTAGGTATCGTAATTAAACTGAATAAATGATACAAGATGAAGGTGGTATACAGGCTTACGTGCCTACATCCTGCCATGGTGACGCTTTAGTGTAAAGCTTCTATGAAGACGTGGAATCGGCAATGAGTAAGGTAAAAACACAGTATACTATAGTGATGGGCGACTTTAATGCAAAGGTAGGGAAGAAGCAGGCTGGAGATCAGGCAGAAGGAGATTATGGCATCGGTACTAGAAACGCCAGAGGAGAACTACTAGTAGAATTCGCAGAATGCAATATTTTACGGATTTTGAATACCTTCTACCGAAAACGAGGAAACCGCAAGTGGACATGGAGAAGCCCTAATGGCGAAAATAAGAACGAAATAGACTTTATAATGAGTGCACACCCAGGAATTGTGCAGGATGGGGAAGTGGTTGGCAAGGTACATTGCAGTGACCATGGAATAGTACGGTCTCGAATTCGCCTAGACTTGAAGAAGGAAAGACAGAAACTGATACGCAAGAAGCCAATCAATCAGTTAGCACTGAGAGGAAAAGTACAGGAACTCAGGGTGTCATTTCAGAACAGGTACTCGGCTCTTAGTGAGGAAACCAATTTTAGCGTAGATACAATGAATGATAATCTGACGAGTATCATTACGGAGTGTGCAGTGGAAGTTAGAGGCAGGGTAGTTAGACAGGACACTGGCAAGTTTCCCAGGAAACGAAGAATCTAACTAAGAAGCGTCAAATCTTGAGAGTCTCAAGTACAACAGACAAAACAGAATTGGAAAAACTTTCGAAGTTGATTAATAGGCGTAAGGTCTGCGACGTAAGAAGGTATAACATGGAGAGAATTGAACACACTCTGAAAAACAGAGGAAGCGTCAAAGCAGTGAAGAGGAAACTTGGGATAGGTAAAAATCGGATGTATGCACTGAGGGACAAACAAGGCAAAATAACTACTAATATGGATAGAATAGTTAAAATAGCGGAGGAGTGTTAGAGAGATCTGTACAGTAGCCGAGACAACCATGACCCTAATACTATAAGAACTAGCAGTAACTCAAATGACACCCCACCAATAATGATAGAAGAAGTCAGAAAAGCTTTAGAGAGCATGCAAAGAGGCAAAGCTACTGGGGAGGATCAGGTAACATCAGATCTGCTGAAAGATGGAGGACAGATTGTGTTAGAAAAACCAGCCACCCTGTTTACGAGGTGTCTCCTGACGCGAAGAGTACCAGAGTCTTGGAAAAATGCTAACATCATCTTAATACATAAGAAAGGAGATGACAAAGACTTGAAGAAATACAGGCCGATCAGCTTGCTCTCTGTAGTATACAAGCTATTTACAAAGGTAATTGCTAACAGAGTACAGAAAACATTAGAATTCAATCAACCAAAAGAACAAGCAGGATGTCGAACAGGCTACTCAATAATTGACCACAGTCATACTACCAATCAGGTAATAGAAAAATGCTCAGAATATAACCAACCACTATACACAGCCTTCATTGAGTACGAGAAGACGTTTGATTTAGTAGAAATATCAGCCGTCATGCAGACAGTGCGGAATCAGGGCGTAGATGAAGTATATATAAACATCCTGGAAGAAATCTACAGGGGATCAACTGCTGCCATAATGCTTCAAAAAGGAAGCAACAGAATACCAATCAAGAAGGGTGTAAGGCAGGGGGACACAATCTCCCCAATGCTATTTACCGCGTGCTTACAGGGGGTTTTCAGAGGCCTACAATTAGAGCAGTTAGGAATAAGAGTTAATGGAGAGTACCTTAGTAACCTGCGCTTCGCCGACGACGTTGCATTGCTGAATAACTCAGGGGACAAATTGCAACTCATGATTATGGAGTTAGACAAGGAGAGCAGAAAGGAGTGGTCTTAAAATTAATCCGCAGAAAACGAAAGTAATGTACAACCTCGGAAAAAAGCAGCGCTTCGAGGTAGGTAATAGTGCACTTCAAATTGTAAAAAAGTATGTCTACTTAGGGCAGGTAATAACCACAGAGCAGAACCACGAGATTGAAGTAACTAAAAGAATAAGAATTAGTTGGAGCACATTTGGCAAGCACTCTCAAATTATGACAGGTAGATTGCCACTATCCCTCAAGAGGAAGGTATATAACAGCTGTATCTTGCCGATACTTAGCTACGGAGCAGAAACCTGGAGACTTAGAAAGAGGGTTCAGCTTAAATTCAAGACGACGCAGCGAGCAATGGAAAGAAAAATGGTAGGTGTAACCTTAGGAGACAAGAAGAGAGCAGAGTGGATTAGGGGACAAACGGGGGATAAGGATGTCATAGTTGAAATAAAGAAGAGGAAATGGACATGGGTTGGGCATATATTGCGTAGACGGGATAACCGCTGGTCATTAAGGGTAACAAACTGGATTCCCAGAGAAGGGAAGCGGGTTAGGGGGAGACAGAAGGTTAAATGGGAAGATGAGATTAAGAAGTTTGTGGGTATAAATTGGCAGCAGCAAGCACAGGACTGCGTTAACTGGCGGAACTTGGGAGAGGCCTTCGTCCTGCAATGGACGTAGTCAGGCTGATGATGATGATGTTATGGAGGATTTGTACGTTTTCTGAAATTCTTCTGCGTTTGCATCACCTATTGTTTGAGTTACAAATATATGTGCTGTTTATGTGCTATAGATCAAAAGATGTGAAGTAAACCCAAAACTAACCTGTTCAACTTCTTGAATTAAATCATTTGAGTATTCGCAATTAGATATGTTCATCAAATGTACAGAATGCACCATGGCTAGTATGGCGGATTTTTCGGATTGCATGCTTACCAGCGCCACCAGTGTGTTGGCTTTGTACGCACCGTTACGTGCTTGGTCGTTAGACATGCAAGGGACGGCTCAGTGCTCTCCCATGGTTGAGTACGAAGTACTCGAAGTCATTAAACAATTTAAGGGGCGAAGCTCCTTATAGCGGCACCCGTTCATCCCTCGTAGCCGTTGTAATGTGTACCAAGTATAACATTTTGACCTCCAAGTCGGTGCCGGTGAGAGATCTCTTGTGTGCGTTGTTGAACAATAAAAAATAGTGATTGATGTACATGCCAATAGCTGCTAATGGGGAATGAGAGACAGAAGCATTTGGCTTTTAGTTAAAGCGCACGCTGCGATCCCCATTAGCAGCCATTGGCATGCACATTGGGCACTATCTGACAAGAAAGGGTTGCTAGGTTATTCTCGCTGGGTGTAACCTCCTTCGTTTTAGAAAGGTTTACCGAGCGTGGAGCCGTAGTCCTATGAATACAATGAACTAGTATATACCATGAACTCGAGGTGGTTAAAGGTGGGAAGTAGATACGAAGCGCAAGCCGTAAGAAAGTAAAAGCGGAATTATCCTGTCTCTCATTCCCCATTAGCAGCCGTTGGCATGTTCATTGAGCACTATCTGACAGGAAAAGGTTGCTACGTTTAACTCGCTGGCCGTAACCTCCTTGGTTGTAGAAAGGTTGAGCGAGCATTGGGCGGCAGTGCCATGAATACAGTGAACTAGTATATACCATGAACTCGAGGTGGTTAAATGTGGGAAGTAGACCCAAAGTGCAAGCCGTAAGAAAGTGTGCGTGTGCCACCTCTCGTTTAGTCCTTGGAATGTTCACTGGATGGCGATGCTTTTATATGGGGAATATAATATGAAGAGACGCAAGATGGTGGTACTTGGAGTGTTAAATAGATGGACGAACGGACAGACAGATGAATGGATGGATGCATGAAAGAACGCAGGGGCGGATGCATGAACAAACGCAGGGACGGATGCACGAACAGACGTACACACGGACGGGTGAGTGGACGCATTTACGATCACACAGACAGACGCATGGATGAACGGAAGCAAGAACGAATGGACGGATGAATTCTTCGCCTCACTCTCCGTCATTCACTCCGTGGATATGCTGCCAATTTTTTTTTAACTCGGACATAACAGGGCCTCGTCAAGTGTGAGTCCCACGGGACGGCTATATGCTTTCCCATAGTAGAGTACTTAGTATTCTAAATCGGTACCTCCCTTTTCTAAACACGCAGATTTGCTACACACTCTAATCACTGTGTGCACCAACTTTTGTCATGACAGCTCACTCATAGAGAAACGTACTCACGTAAAGAGCGGACACTCCCGTAGGGCACTGCGTCCCAGCTACTGCGTAGAGATACTGTATATGCTATCTTTTGGTAGCAGAGTGGCGCCACTGTTTTCGGGCGCCGCTGGCTCTGCCTACAGGAGTTCGGTGCCCCTATTCGCCGAGTGTCATGACGTGGTCATAAGTGGCTCAATTGAACTGCGGAAAAGCCAACGCTACGATGATCCTGTGCAGATCAAGCGTGGTTGACATCGGCTGTTTTTGTTATTCTCGCCGCACTTCTTCGGTACTGTAGTCATGTGGCCTGTTGGTCGGGAGAAATGTGGTAGCAAGTGCATTCTGTGGTAAATTGTACTACTCATTGTTTATGTGATTAGACACGGGTGCAGCGGGTATCGCTAGAGAAAGATTAGTGTTCAGTGAGGAAGGAATAAACGTTTGACTTTTTATGTATTCATGGCACTGCAAACATGCTATATTTGTATTACCCACTGATGCAGTGAAGAAGTTATACATGCAGAGCTGGTCAGCGTGCGTCAGCTGCCTACGTCCCAATTGATCTGACTGGTATAACACTGCAAGTAAAGGGAGAATGAGTTAAACTGTACTTATTCAAATCGGCAAAGTGTTGTATCTAGCGCGTGAATTGCGTGAGTTCAATGCAGCTTTCAAACCTTACGTGGAAAGAATGTTGTGCCCAACAGCGCTGTTGAGTAACTATTCACATCAGCTGTCGTGAGCCGCGATTATAATACGAGCGTACTAAAGAGCCGCGCCTAACATGGGCGTCACCAAGGTACTCGATCACTATCCAGCTCGATTCAGTTGAAGGCGATAAAACTACGCCTGGCTCCCTGACACCGTTAACGAATGAGTCTAACACCATGAAAAAAAAATCATCCCTAACTGGTTAGATCGTGATCAAAAGGGCAAAAATAGTTTTTTTTTGTAAATGGGAAAAACAGCGGAAAAGAAGACGAAGCTAGTGTAACCAACCATAAATATATATTTCACTGGTTCAATGAGCCAGCGCGTTTTGTTTCATTATTACACACCAAGAACGTAAGCATAAATTCAAGGCTTCTAGGCATGACCGGAGCAACCGAGTTTTATTCATACCTTTGAAAAAATAGGAAGAAAGCTAAAAAATAAATGAAGCCATGCTAGCACCATAATCCCTCAATATTTAGGGAATATGTAACACTCTGAAACACAAACGTTGCTCCTACGTGGGTGCGAGTGGCTTCCCCGCAAACATTTGAACCCAGGATCGCGTACTTTGGCGCAACTCTGCTACCTAAAGGTAGCCTTGTCTCATTTCGTCCTTGGAATGTCCGCTGGATGGCGATGCTTCTATATGGGGAATATATGATGAACAGATGGGAGATGGCGGTACTTGGAGTGTTGAATAGATGGACGAACAGATGGCTGCAAGGGCGGATGGACGCATGAACGGACGCAGGGGTGGATGCATGGACGAACGCAGTGACGGACGCACAGATGGACGTGCGGACGCCGGAACAGGCGCACGCGCGGATGGGTGGATGGACGCACGGATGGTCACACAGACGGACGCATGGACAGACGGAAGCAAGAACGAATGGTTTGATGGATGCTTCGCTCCACTCTCCATCATTCACTCCGTGGATAAGCTGACATTTTTTTTTTTTGGAGTGCGGATAGGGCATACTTAATTTCCTTTACTGCAGTTTTCAAACTCTCTGGTCAAGACAAAAAAAACTTGGCAGATCCCACATAGAGTGGGAATCGATGATATGCGAAGCTCGAATCAGGAAGGTTGATATGTCACTTTAAAATCACCACAACATTACAAGTTGGAGTTAAACTACGCCGTACACGACTTCCATGTCATGATTCCCATGTTGGGATGTGTCATTTACCTTCGTAATTCATTCACGTCACGTGATGCCAAATTTGGTATATGTTAACCTAGCGAAACGGCCGCGAGAACTCTAAGAACATGGTATTTGCCAAGTTCTTACATGACACGCGTATCATGATTATCATGTTTGCACCAGACCTATACCTTCGTCATACATTGACGTCACGTAACACCGAATTTCAAATATGTGGAGCTAGCGAAACGACCGCGACTGCATCATGAAGCGCCCAATAAACTCCGACATAAGGTTGACGCGCGCGCACATTGGGCACAGCGACGCTATACGTAAGCAAAACGTGAGAACTCTATAGTTAGACGCCAGGCGCGACCAGCTTCCGTCGGCGCGGCCCGACGCTAACCGGCGCGAATTGCGACATGCTGCATTTCACGCCAATGACGTTACCCAGACAGCATGGCGTCTGCCTCTTTTCGTGATGAAGAGACGCTGAACGCGCTTAAATGCGCATGCGTCATAGCAACGCAGCGGGGCGTGCATTTCCGAGTATAAGGCATGACCGGCAACTGGCATGGCAACAGCGTGACGTGACGCAACGAACGCCGGCGTGCCCGCGTGCCGTGTGTCACGTCGAAGTGCATTGGCGTCTGGACTGTGGCACGTAGTCATGTTGTCAAAGGACACGCATCTCGTGATTATCATGTTTGCACCAGTCACATACCTTCGTCATTCATCGACGTCACGTAATACTATGTTTGGCATATGTGAAGCTAGCGAAACGGCCGCGATCACATCATTAGTGTTGCACGTAGGCTTGTTCTTACGTGACACGCATGTCTTGATTATCATGTTTGTATGTGTCATTTATCCATGTCGTCCATTTGCGACGCGTAGTACTGAGTTTGGTACATGTGAAGCTTGTGAAACGACCGCGAGCTCGTCATGAGCGTAGCATGTAGTCTTGCTGTTACATGACACGCATCTCATGTTTATCATGTTTGCACTAGTATCATACCTTCGTCATCCATTCACGTCCCGTAATACCAAATTTGGTATATGTCACGCTGGCGAAACGACCACGAGCGCATCATGAGCGTGGCATGTAGTCGTGTTGCTACATGACACGCATGTCAAGACTCTCATGTTCGGGTCTGTCACTTGTGTTCGCCTTGCGATCATGTCATACCGTACCAGTTTTGCAACTTGCCATGAGAACGAAACCACCGCAAGAGCTGCAGAACCATGAAATGAAAATCATGACATTCGTGACATACGTGTCATGATTCTCATGTTGTGACAAGTCAAATTTGTTCTTCCTACAGTCATGTTATGTCGTACCAAGTTTGGTATCGATACCGGTATCGAATTGGCCAGGAGAGCTAAATGTCGTATGCGGCTAGATAGATAGATAGATAGATAGATAGATAGATAGATAGATAGATAGATAGATAGATAGATAGATAGATAGATAGATAGATAGATAGATAGATAGATAGATTAGATAGATAGATAGATAGATAGATAGATAGATAGATAGATAGATAGATAGATAGATAGATAGATAGATAGATAGATAGATAGATAGATAGATAGATAGATAGATAGATAGATACGCTAAAGGTCGCCGAAGTTCGCTAGGAAATGCTTCGCATTTAAAATTTCGGCATGATCGGAGTTGTGAGGCGAGAGAGGGGGAGAAGAGCGAGAGTTTTTCGCATGTGTTCCTGGGCCGGCACGAGACGCTGACATGTGTAGTTGGGGTGTGGACGACACCACCACCGACGCCGAAGCGCGACATCGTGCGACTAACAAGTGCTCCGCATTCAGAGGTGTTTACCGATTTAGAGTGCTTGATACTCAACTGTGGGAGAGCAAAAAGCCGTCTCGAGGTGCCCAGATTTACGAGGAGCTTTCCCGATTAGCTGTGCTTAGTATAAGCATAGAGAAACGTACTTACATGATATAAGTGGTTAACAACTATGAGTACTTGGTACTCTACTATGGGAGAGGAGAAAACCATCCCGTGTGTCTCACACTTGTGGAGACGGTGTTGACAAGCAGTCCGACATTCAATCTAGTCACTTCTTGAAAATATACAAGGACAACCATATCTTCCCTGTTCATACCAGGCCAAACACCCAACACAACTTCACCGGTTAGTGGTCAGCTACGAAATCGTGTATTCGAAATATTTAGTTTTGTTCTGCACCCGTGTGTACACTGGAGAGGCGTAAAGTGCATCCTCACTGTTTCTGTAGATTGACAGGGAGCACGACTGGAACCTGTGTCAATACAACCTATTCATAAAAGTCGTCAGACAGACGAATAAGGGAAATCATAAGAATCATTTGTGTGATGTTTCTGTTCCCTTTGGGAGGCATGTGAAGCCTCATTTCAGGGTACCATTTATGCAGTCGCTGATGCTATCGTTCTTGTTTATAAGTAGCGGGATTGAATTGTGGCGGCCACGGCTACATTTTCGATGGAGTTTATAATGCTGTAGGCCCGCGTGCTCATATTTGGGTCGACGTTAAAAAACCCCACGCGGTCGAAATTTCCGGAGCCCTCCACTACGGCGTCTCTCGTAATCATAAGGTGGTTACGGGACGTCAAACGCCACATATCAATGAGTGAATCAATCAATCAATCAATCAATCAATCAATCAATCGTTGTTTCTTTCGGCGTTATAAAGTGCAGGTGCGCATTCCGCGCACAGGCAAGGCGCTAACATTTCATCAGGGAATCGTAATGTGCCCTTTGAGGACTTTATTTACAGAAATTTTATGGTCAGCGCCAGCTTCTTCACTCCCCCTTACTTGAAATTGACCAGTTTTCCACTCCAAAGAGACATGATTGTCTTTTTTAGGAGGCATCGTGAGAAGACCTGGACTTTCTATAAATAAAACATAAAATGGGCCTTGAAGGATAAATTTAAGGATTTGTTTTCTTCGCTATACGCAATATCAGTGACAATATACTGATACTAGCCCTGTATCACGCTGTGCATAGCGGGGAAGAGACAGTTCAGCGATTTTCCTTCTTTGGTGGTGGGCACCCTAGCCATCGTGTAAGCTGAACATTCCCAGGAGCAAAAAGATCGTTTGCGAGCACAGGCTTTGTAACAGCCCTTCCATGAGAAAAAGCGATAACTTCTAATTTTCCGTCTATATGTACAGATTCGCTTCGCGTGCACAAAGCGCACGCCGGCAAAAGCGAATGGGTGGTTCGCAAGCAGACGACGCTCGCCATGCCCTGTCATGCGCACTATCTCGCCTGCGCTTGTTTTTCGCCGCTTAACGTGGATGGCGCTGCGCGCAGCGCGAGCCACTGCGTATTCCCTCTAACAATGGTCCGACCTGTACATGACTTGGTTCTGGTGAATTGCGTGCGTGACGGAATGACTCGTAAGGTAATAGTTTGGCATGGGAGCAGTGGGCACCTCCGCGATCACGGTCCCACAATCCCTCGCCACCATTGTTGCCTTGTTCACAACAGTCGCGGTGTTAGGCCTGGGTACCTTCTGCCAGTGGTTGCGCTCCTTTGTCTTATAAAGTAAAGATACCACTCGGGCTTTTAAGAACAGTTGCTCTGAAGACTCGTTATAAGACAGCGACCATTAGTTTGTTTGAAGGAATGAAAACAAAAATAGAAAGAGCTACAACTGGCGCGTAGAGGATGGTAGTTCACTGCAATAGAAAGGTCAGTCGTATTTGGTGGCATTGCTGTCTTCCGTGTTCAGTGTCGCCGCCTCCTCTATTTTATCAATTCCAGCCGGACGTGCCATAAACAACCGTTCAAATCCTCTCCTATCGTTCTTTTCTGCTCAGGCCCTTGTCCTAGTATTCACATGTGCTTCGCGTTTATGGAGGAGAGAACCCTTCATGCAGTGCATTACGACGGAAATCATAGGAAGTATAATATTTTGTTCAGTTGTGTACAGGTCGATGACACCACGTCTTGAATTCCTCGTGTTCACATTATTGGCGGTCACGCTAGCTTTGTAAAAGATGTGAAGTTTTAAAATAGCGTGTCGCCGTACGTGGTGCTATGCGGGCTACCAACGGGGAAGCGTCACTGCAACGCTGCTGCATGGGCCGACTTGAAGAGGACTGTGAAGCGGTGGAGGCATTGCTTCGAGTAACAAAGAAGGGGCACTAAGGAACGACTCTGATAGACTTGTGATATTGGAGTGTGAACCACGTCGATCGCATCTCCAGGAAAAAGCGTCTCCATGTGTGACGCAAGCAGCGCAACCCATCATGCATCGCATCACGACCACTCCTTGAACTAAAGCGGACCGACGACTCCCGCGGAGAAACGCGCGCTTGCACTGACATTAAAAGAATAAAATATGCGTTGTCAAACAAATGAAAGCTTTTCAATTTGTTCACGTTGAGAGTGGTTAAAACTTATGCTGAACGTCTTCACGTGCTCTGTGTATCTGTTCCTGAAAGTATTTTGTGTGCACTATCAGACGACTCCAACTACACGTGCTTAGATGAAAATTCCTGTGTATGCTCACCGTCTATAGTATTCTGTCGAGGGCCTTCCACACCCATGGTGAAAACCTCATTACTATTCGGAACTTAGTACAAATGTGTGTTTGCTTCATAAATTAGCAAATATTTAGAGCGTTTGAAAAGCAAGTTGAAAAATATAAACGGGGCGCAAGAACATGCCTGGGTAGCGAAGTGCAAGCAGTGACTGTGCACCAAAGATCTGACAGCCATCTGAGCCAAATGTAAGCGACAACGTCGGGCAGAGTAACCGGTAACGTGGAAATGAGGAAAACGCGCTTTTCAGTGGGAGTTTTTTTTTAGGTGCTTCGACTAAGACGTCTGCAACCACCTGTGGACGATATTTCTAGCTTTGCTGGGTAATTATCTGTACGAAGTGCTTGGATTGTGATGTTTTGTTCATTCCCTCTAAATAATATAGTTTGTATGGGAACGGTATTTTCGCCCACAGTTAGAGACCTAAATTGTCAAGGCTCTAGCTTCTCAAGCATGACGCTTTAACGTTCTATCTGGAATCGATATTGCGATCTCTGAAAATATACTTATATTATGATGGCTGAATTTCCATGAGTCCTGCTTTCCTGCTGATATTGTGGCAGATACCCAGGTGACGGACTTCTTTTTGCCCTAATTTACCCTGAAGAGGCATTGACGAAGTAAGCAACGAAAAAGCTTGTTTTCTGAATGTGCTAGCGAGGGCCGTTCAGTAGGCGAAATCGCCTTAGCCTTCGCCTCATTCGTTCGAAGCACCACAATGAAAAATATACGCCATTGAATCTGAGTGGTATCTCACTGTATTGCCTCCTTCTAAACGTGTTTACCTGATCGCGAAAATAAATGTGGCTCATGAAAGTGGCTCAGGAAAGACGTTTCGATCGAATCTAAGATTGCCGATATTTCACCCCATTCCAGAAAAGTGGCTTTTCTTTCTTTTGGCAACATATTATTGGGAACCACGTCAGCTAGATTTTGCTACCCCTGTGAGCCACGCTTTGAGTCCGTTTATGTATGCATAGAACAACAGAACAAAGAAGATAAACCAGGTTTAGCAGGGCAATGTGTTTCGCGCAACAGCTGCGCGCACCAAGCCAGTGCCGCGTCGAGGCTCTCAGAAAGCGAGCGAATAGCCACACGGTTCACCATGATGTACAGTTGTGATTTCTCAATGTTCAAAGTGACTGAAAGTCTGACGAGATGGCGCAGCGCAGGGCTTTGCACAGGTGCAGCCACCTTATTCATTCACAAGCGTTTCAGATGTCACAGCTGTCTGTGTGAGGGTTAAAAATCAACATAGAACATCTCCTTCTGCCGTCCACATATTCGTGGAGAAAAAGTTTAAATGTATTTCTTGAAGCATGGCATATTTTTTCTAATAAACCTGTTGCTGGAATTGTGACCATGAACCCGTGTGCATGTTTAGGTAAGCTAGCTCTTAATGATTCAATACACACATTAAAAGCACTTTGTCTCTTGACTTCAGAACAGTGGATTCGGCATTTGTCACCTGACTACGGCATTTTGCCTGACTTTGTTATTACGCAATAGTTAATGAATAGTTCCCCTGTAGATTTCTTCCAGAATGTTTATATATACGTCATCTACGCCCTGATTACGCAGTGTCTGCATGACGGCTGATATTTCTACTGAATCAAACGCCTTCTCGTAATCTATGAATGCTATGTATAGTGGTTGGTTATACTCTGAACATTTCTCTATTACCTGATTGATAGTATGAATGTGGTCAATTGTTGAGTAGCCTGTTCTAAATCCTGCTTGTTCCTTCGGTTGATTGAATTCTAATGTTTTCTTTACTCTGTTAGCAATTACCTTTGTAAATAGCTTGTATACTACAGAGAGCAAGCTGATCGGCCTGTAATTCTTCAAGTCCTTGTCATCTCCTTTCTTATGTATTAAGATTATGTTAGCGTTCTTCCAAGACTCTGGTACCCTTCCCGTCAGGAGACACCTCGTAAACAGGGTGGCTAGTTTTTCTAACACAATCTGTCCTCCATCTTTCAGCAGGTCTGATGTTACCTGATCCTCACGAGCAGCTTTGCCTCTTTGCATCTCTCCAAAGCTTTTCTGACTTCTTCTATCATTACTGGTGGGGTGTCATCTGGGTTACTGCTAGTTCTTAAAGTATTAAGGTCGTGGTTGTCTCGGCTACTGTACAGATCTCTGTAAAACTCCTCTGCTATTTCAACTATCCTATCCATATTGGTAGTTATTTTGCCTTCTTTGTCCCTTAGTGCATACATTCGACTTTTGCCTATCCCAAGTTTCCTCTTCACTCTTTTGACGCTTCCTCCGTTTTTCAGAGCGTGTTCAATTCTCTCCATGTTATACCTTCTTACATCGCATACCTTACGCCTATTAATCAACTTCGAAAGCTCTGTCAGTTCTATTTTGTCTGTTGTACTTGAGACTTTCATAATTTGGCGCTTCTTAATTAGGTTCTTCGTTTCCTGGGAAAGCTTGCCAGTGTCCAGTCTAACTACCCTGCCTCCAACTTCCACTGCACACTCCGTAATGATACTCGTCAGATTATCATTCATTGTATCTACGCTAAGGTTGGTTTCCTCACTAAGAGCCGAGTACCTGTTCTGCAGCGACACTATGAATTCCTGTACTTTCCCTCTCAGTGCTAGCTCATTGATTGGCTTCTTGCGTATCAGTTTCTGTCGTTCCTTCTTCAAGTCTAGGCGAATTTGAGACCGTACCATTCTATGGTCACTGCATCGTACCTTTCCAACCACTTCCACATCCTGCACGATGCCTGGGTGTGCAGTGATTATAAAGTCTATTTCGTTCTTATTTTCGCCATTAGGGCTCCTCCATGTCCACTTGCGGTTTCCTTGTTTTCGGTAGAAAATATTCAAAATCCATATAATATTGCGTTCTGCGAGTTCTATTAGTAGTTCTCCTCTGGCGTTTCTAGTGCCGATGCCATAATCTCCTACTGCCTGGTCTCCAGCCTGCTTCTTCCCTACCTTTGCATTAAAGTCGCCCATCACTATAGTATACTGTGTTTTTACCTTACTCATTGCCGATTCCACGTCTTCATAGAAGCTTTCAACTGAAGCGTCATCATGGCTGGATGTAGGCGCGTAAGCCTGTACTACCTTCATCTTGTATCTTTTATTCAGTTTAATTACAATACCTACCACCCTTTCATTAATTCTATAGTATTCCTCTATGTTGCCAGCTATGTTTCTGTGAATTAGGAGCCCCACTCCCAGTTCTCTTCTGTCTGCCAAGCCCCGATAGCAAAGGACGTGCCCATTCTGTAGCACAGTATAGGCCTCATCTCTCCTCCTAACCTCACTGAGCCCTATTATATCCCATTTAACACCCTCTAGCTCCTCAAATAGTACAGCTAGACTTCCCTCACTAGATAAGGTTCTAGCGTTAAACGTTGCCAAGTTCAGGTTCCAATGGCAATGGTTCCAATCAAGTGCTACCATAGTGCTTCATAAAGAAAGCAACAGAATACCAATCAAGAAGGGTGTAAGGCAGGGAGACACTATCTTTCCAATGCTATTTACCGCGTGCTTACAGGAGGTTTTCAGAAGCCTAGAATGGGAACAGTTAGGGATAAGAGTTAATGCAGAATACCTTAGTAACTTGCGCTTCGCCGATGACATTGCATTGCTGAGTAACTCAGAGGACGAATTGCCACTCATGATTACGGAGTTAGGCAAGGAGAGCAGAAAGGTGGGTCTTAAAATTAATCTGCAGAAATCGAAAGTAATGTACAACAACCTCGGAAAGGAGCAGCGCTTCGAGATAGGTGATAGTGCACTTGAAGTTGTAAAAGACTATGTCTACTTAGGGCAGGTAATAACCGCAGAGCCTAACCACGAGATTGAAGTAACTAGAAGAATAAGAATAGGGTGGAGCACATTCGGCAAGCACTCTCAAATTTTGACAGGTAGTTTGCCACTATCCCTCAAGAGGAAGGTATATAACAGCTGTATCTTGCCGGTACTTAGTTACGGAGCAGAAACCTGAAGACTTACAAAGAGGGTTCAGCTTAAATTGAGGACGATGCAACGAGCAATGGAAAGAAAAATGGTAGGTGTAACCTTAAGAGACAAGAAGAGAGCAGAGTGTATTAGGGGACAAACGGGGGTTAAGGATATCATAGTTGAAATAAAGAAGAGGAAATGGACATGGGCCGGGCATGTAGCGCGTAGACAGGATAACCGCTGGTCATTAAGGGTAACTAACTGGATTCCCAGAGAAGGGAAGCGGGTTAGGGGGAGACAGAAGGTTAGGTTGGCAGATGAGATTAAGAAGTTTTGCGGGTATAAATTGGCTGCAGCAAGCACAGGACAGGGTTAACTGGTGGAACATGGGAGAGGCCTTTGTCCTGCAGTGGACGTAGTCAGGCTGATGATGATGATGATGATGATGATGATGATGAATGAATAGTTAATGTGTGAGTGATCAAGAGTGGGGCAAAGCGTCTGTGTGTATGTATGTATGTATGTATTTATGTATGTATGTATGTATGTATGTATGTATGTATGTATGTATGTATGTATGTATGTATGTATGTATGTATGTATGTATGTATGTATGTATGTATGTATGTATGTATATATGTATGTATGTATGTATGTATGTATGTATGTATGTGACGTACAGATGAACGGACGCTGCGCCCCACTGATCATCATTCACGCCGTGGATATGCTGAGAATTTCTATCTGAAAACCAGTATTGTTCTCTCGTGATGATAATTCCAAGATGAATAGATGGATGGATGTATACGACTGTGCTCTTTAAATTGGGTGGTGGCTCACGCCATCTAGCCATAAAATTCAGTACTGTGGCTATGGACATATAGACAGTGCTATCGCAAGGACATGTACACAAGTACTATCACAAGGACATAAACACACGATGTAATATCATGAGCGATTCTTGAAACCAACTTTTAGTGGCTTCTACTACAACATACTACTACTACGAGGCTACGAACCAGACCCTAAGGAGCTTCGTCCCTAAAAATCTTACCTGCAAATAATTTTATAACGTTGGCCTAGTAATTATTTGGCAGTAATATTGGGTTGAGCTTTGCTGTTGCTGTAATTGGCGTTTTTATTGATACCACGAATAATTAGCCGTCCCATTGAGTTTGAAGCCATATAAATGTGTCCCTGCCGAGTGAGTTTAGGTGGCTTCCCCAGTAATTAAAGAAGCCTCACAATATTTCGATCTACTAAAATTTTGCTCGGACGCATGTCTCGAAAGTGAGAGAGCCTTCTAGTGCGGTGCTACGCAGACCTCGGCTCTCTGACTGACCCACGGAAATGTCTGGGCTTCCGTAAAAAATTTTGCTCATGAACTCTAGCCAGAGTTTTAAAAAGTTCCGACACTCTGTGTGACGACGCAACCAAATACATATTTTGGACCATTGCGTGGAGAGAGTCATTCTACTTTTTTTTCTATTTCCTTAAAAAAGGCCGGATAAGTTAACCAACTTTTGAGGCAACAAAGCCAGTGACGGAATCAAAATGAGGAACTTGTAAATTGAGTTTTAACAGTTAACACTGTTTTTAACTTTCTGTCTACAAGAGTTTTCTTCCTTACAATAAATAATAGATCACAAGGCACGTCCATTCATGTACTGTGATGAAATTTTTTATAATGTTCTGTGGAGAAGCCAAGTGTTTGCGTCGCACTGAAGCGCAAAAACCAAATACTTGAGCGGCACTAGACATGACAAAGAAGGTTTAAAAAACTGCTGGAGTGGAAATTCTGGCCCACGAGGGAAGCCGTGCCAACTGTGAGATGGCGGCTGTGGCAGCCATCTTACTAGGGGCATGATTAGCTGTAAGCGCTCGGCGACTGAGGAGCGTTTTTCTCGCACGCCCGAAAAGTTGAACGCGGGAATTTTTTCGGGTCAGATTGAGCTTAAAGTGCGTCCTTGCGTTACTAGTTTTCTTTAGTAAGCTTCCGATTCAAGGCAAATTTTATTGGACAAGAAATCACCGATACAATAGACTCCACAAATTATTTTTCGAAAACAACATTTTGGTAATTTACAGTTATCGTAGCTTTAAGACTAACAAATCAAATCCATTTGATGTATAAGTGGGCACCATAAGAAAGTAGCATGTTTCTGAGATCTTCCGTGGACACAAGATCACTTCACTACTGCTGGCCAAGCATTGCGAGAGCTTCCACTCCAAAATTCTTTCTTAAACCTCCTTTGACACGACGAGTGCTCACTTCTAACTGTTGTTTATTCGCAGAAATATATGTGTTTTATGTCACAACAAAAAGCAACAGCAGCAGAAAAACGCAAGCATTTTTAATAATTTTATGTAACAAAGAGGCCTTGGAAATTTTCCGACAAAAATGCTGCTCCATTCAAAAGTTATGACTTTCCCGCGACAAAAAAACAAACAAGTAAAATTGAAGTTTAGACAGAAACAAGAACGGCGTTTTTCAAACGCGTTATATAAATGATTAGCATAGTTTGTGCTACTAAAGGCCACACTACTCAGGAGCAGGAAATTCTTTAGCTGCCATGAGTTCATTGGGATTGTTTAGAAGTTCTAAATTTTTTCAAGCTTCTTTTTATCAATCATCGAGTGACGTCTGGCGTTCTAAAAGCGAGTTTAGTACCTCCTGAGAAAAGCTACTGCGCTTTAAAAATGAGGATCAGTACCCACTTGCCTCAACATATCTAGCGGACCCTATTTCCAATGTTAAACTACCACATATATTTTATTGTGATAGCAATTATATGAACAGTCTTGGCTGCTTTTTACACTTGCCAACCCTGCCGTCATGCACCGTATATTTGTACACATCTATATACAGAAAAACTCAAGAAAGAAAAAAAGCTGATCTCGCTCGGCACCAAGCTCGTACTTTGCCGCATGGGGGCGGGAGAGAGGGGAGAGGTTAGGTGCTTGTGCGCTTGCGCTCATCTTTCGATGGTAAGAATCACGTGCCTTGGCCTTTCCCAGAATAATTGCGTTAATTGAGTGGGCCACAAAGATCAACTTCGCTCACTGGGCAGGCTGCGTTTGCAAAAGAGCACGCTTTTCCAACACAGTGAAGTAACAACAGGGACATTCGTTAGTTGGCACTCATGTCTGTACCTGTGATTACGTTTCATGCGTCGTTTTTGTTTAAACAGCGCGTTGAGTGTTGAGTTTTAAACGTTGTTAGTTAGCTTTTGTCCTGTGTGTGTTGTTTTCGTGCGTCAATTGTGCGTGAGCAGTGCGCTGCACATTTTGATCTGCTAGCAGTTCTCAACATTTCACTCCAAGTTATTGCTATCGCACTCACTGCTTCGCCCTTGCGGCAAAACTGTGACTTTCATAGTCGAAGCAAAGCAGTGCCTATGCATGTGTAGACATATCCTGAGACACGCGGCCACAGCATCCTAATGAAGTCTTTTTTGCGTGCTGGGTTTTCGTGCCGATACATTTCGTCAAAGTATAAAGGGAACAGAAACCTGAGTTCAGAGGCCTTGCTTTCTTCAGGGTGTGTAACCTTCCCCCTGCTTGTATCATCAGGTTCCAAGAGGTTTTCCTTGTTGAGAATATGCAATACCTCTATGCAATGCTTGAAACACACGAATGGCAGACTAATGAGATAAATATTCGCTCACTAACTATCTATATTTCAGAAACTCTCTGAAAACAAAGGCCTTAATTGTTTTTCTTTTAATCTTATACTTAGTGTTTCACGAATAATGTCATGCAAATTTGAGGCTTTTGCCGACCATGGGTAATAAATTGTGCCTGAAGGGGTTATGCTTGTGGTAATGATACACCTATTGAAAAAACGTCCACCATAGAAATGGTGGATTCCACTATCTATCATTTTGAAGGATTATTGTGCTGGACATATTGGTGTCACATGCTGTATGATGAAATGCCGGCAATGCTGGAGCGCGGAACGGCGTCAGAACAACCGTCACGAGCTGCCACTGAAAAAAAAAAGAAAATAATAATTGTATAGAAAACATTGCTAAAAACACCCGTAAAAAACGCGACCACGAAGACTCGAACGTGCAACCTTATGATTTTCAGCTGAACACACTAACCACCGCGCCATGACAATTCGTGGGAAGTTCGTTGTTAGGTCACGATTGAACTTATGATTTGACCGTTAACCTTCAGTTTTGTTTGTTGCTTACTCCAGATAAACGAGATCTGCGCCTGTTAATAAAGCTGGCACATTCATAAACACAAACAACTGCTGCCTATAATGATCTCCACTGCGATAAAGGCAACAGCGCTATGTTTTTGTTACAATTCACAAACACAAAGAAACAAAACCGAATAAACTGAGGAACAGGTACAGTTTACCGGCGTTTACTGTCAAGTTTATTATCCGTTCCTCGCTCGTACTAAAGGGCGACATCTACTCGGGTTTCATGACGCCTCTAGGCTCATTTGATGGATACACCCACACAAGTGATAGAGCAATGCGATGTTTTTCGCGCAGCGTACAGCGTAGTCGTGCCAGTGCAGTTCTGTAGCTCTGTCGTTAGAAACAGCTACTTAACAGCTTGGCCAAAAAAAATTCAGTGCCTAGGTGACATTACGCTACCATATTGGTTCAGTAAGCATACGATTGGACAATTCTGTGTTCTCGCATGAAAGCCAGAGAAGTGCCGGCAAGTGCGACCGGTGGCTGTAGATGACGGGAGGCGTACGCTGCGAAAAGTGCTGGCCTCGCATAGCATTGAAGTTTGTCCCGTCTTCCGAGGACACTTTACACTGCAAAAAAGTGCTTCATTTAGGTTAAATGATGCAACAGCTGTGCTGTATTGTGGTTCTTACTCATCAAAAATGTTCATTCTGAATCCCAGGGGCACCAATAACACTTGTACGAGCTCGGTCGGTTGGCCTAACCTTTGGTGGAAACCATGGTGGTAGAACAAAAGGGTGGAAGTCAAACTTGCTGGGACTCGTCTCGACGTATGTCGAAGGTAGCAGGTTTATGGTTATTACCATCGCACGCACTTTGTTAACTAAAAAGTATGGCTCAAGTAATGGGGCCTGCAAGAATTGCCACAGTTGCGTTTCATGCTTGGTGACATCGAGTGGCCAGTGTATTCTGGTCTACCGTTGAAAGGGGTAATTGCGAACTGGAGTTTATTTATTTCTCGACAACTGCGCGGCTATGTAACACATATACTGTCGCTGTTTAGAGCGACACCTCTAGTCTTCTAAACATCAGAACAATGCACCACATCGCGCATGTCAAGCTGATGTATGCGTGCACGAAATGTAAACATTCACGGCCACATTCTACGCTCCCCGAAAATTGAAGCGTGGTTGACACCACATGAAAAAAAAAGACGTGCTAAAAAGCGTAATGAGCGGCGTTTGTATTATATTGAGCGTAAACATATTGTTACGAGTGACTGTGTTTATTTACAGATGAGGTGAAATGGCGTTGTCAAATAGCAGCGTACTTCTGAGACAGGCCTAGAACGCTTCTACCCAACCACACAGTCCAGGCGCGGCTCCACTACTCTTCTTCTTCTTCCGCGCCCCGTAGGCTTGCGCATCTTCGTTTCAATATTTCTCTGCGCGTTCCGGGGTGAAACACAACGAATAATTAAGTAATTTCACAGCTGCCATCAGTTTTTACATCATGCCACCATCATCCACCAAGCTTCCATCATACCACCACCATCTAGCTTGTTAACCAGCCCCAACGCGGTAGTCTAGTGGCTAAGGTACTCGGCTGCTGACCCGCAGGTCGCGGGTTCATACCCGGCTGCGGCGGCTGCTTTGCCGATGGAGCCGGAAATGTTGTAGGCCCGTGTGCTCAGATTTGGGTGCATGTTAAGGAACCCCAGGTGGTCGAAATTTCCGGAGCCCTCTACTACGGCGTCTCTCATATTCATATGATGGTTTTGGGAGATTGAAGCCCACATATAAATAAATAAATATTAGCTTGTTAACCAAGCCATCCACCAAACACGTTTTGTATCACCGCCATCAGCAGGCATTTTCCACCGTCGCCATCTTTGGATTGCCACCACCACCATCATCTGCCACCATTTTTTTTTCTTTCTCGTCGTCATCAGCCGACATTTTCCGCTGACTCTGCCATTGGCTCGCCACTATCACCACCATCTGCCACCACTTTTTTTCACTTTCACCGTGATCAGCCATTATGATTGCTACAGCTTCCACCATATCCACTATCATTTCCCCCATAGGACATCACAGCAAAAATAAATGTATGCGAAATGGGGAAAATATGTGTGTTATTTTGTTTATGTGGCGAAGTTTAACTGGATCACAGCTTACCTATACTAACTAGTGTCTTGTCGTGCGCAGTGGTCTTTTCCCATTGTTGGAAAACCTTAAAGCATTACGACCCGCAATTCTGAATATCTTGAACTTGAAATTAAATTAGAGCCCACTGCTATTTTCAGGGCTGAATACTAGTTCGTTATCCATGGTTGAGAGCGCAGCCATTCGGAAGAAATAGGAACGATTTTCTACAGACGTACAAGAGGTTCAGTCAAGCGCCACGTTAACTTTAACGTAGCCGTAATCAAAACGCAATAACACAGCGTGTAGAACAGCGCTAACATTGACAATGCAGACATAAAGAAGCAAGGCTTGTTCACCACTTTCTTTTTTATGTCTATGCTGTAAGCATTTCATTAAACTGGAAAAGCTGTCTATATTACGTGCTGGGTCAACCAATCCTGCCTGCCATCGTTCTGGCGTTTAATTGCGTTGTCGTACTCACACTAATATATTTTTGATTTTACTTTTTTCTCTCAGCGTTGCTTACGTGAGTGCTTCTGCGATTCTTGTATGTGCTTTTAAGTAGAATCGTTTGAGGCTTTACCAGCGCATATAGTGTAATCGTCGGTGTTTTAGACTTGATCGAATTATGTATGCTTGAAAACGTTTTGAACTTCCCTTAACTCTTCTGGATGCGTCCGGGAACGTAGGGCGTGCATGAAGATAAGTGACATTCAGATTAGAGTAACATATACGTGAAAATAAAAAATACTGGAGCAGTGAACAATATAGGTTTCTCGAAATAAAGAACAATACTGTTCAAAAAAAGATTTGTGCTGGCCTGGGGAGGTAAACAGCAAAAAATGATTGTCGATCTAATGGAAAACTATTTTGAGCAGAAAGCTGACAGATTCTTCAGGTGGGGCCAACAGAATGTGCTATTTTATATAGGCCCGATTTTCGTTAAAGGAGTCTAAACTATTTTCTGATCAACGGTAAATGCAATGGACATTCATCTTTAGTTTACTTATTTAACAAGCCTCCTAGCAATGAGGTTACACTAAAAAGTCTGTTTTCCTCTTCCACAAAAAGCTTGGCAAATCCCACGTTCCTGGAAATTAATGTTATGCGAAGCATGCGGAGGTAAGGTGACCATCTTGCGATTTTTTGATTGAGCGGCACGTCATGAAATGACGCTAATTATATGTACAACTGTTGCATGCACAGACATATGTTGAAGAGTTGCAGATGTATATCTCACCAGTTGTTTGCACTTGCACAACGATGCCAACTGGAACATGCGTATTAGCAACACCAGGAGCTGATATGAAGCGCTGATGCTCGCGAAGATGCTGGCCCTGGACACTGCTATATAAATCAACTTCAGAAAATGGCAAGTAATCACAATTGACCTTAACCCGACGTGACGGCTGTATCAAAAGAGTGTTTATGTAATGTTTATAACATTTAGTAGGCAGCACTGCAACCACTTCTGACGTTTCAAGAAGATTAGCGTCTTTCTGAAGTGTAGTTCGTGGACCTGGAGTAGCTCTGTGGTAAAATGTTTCACTACCACGCAAAATGCTTGGGTTCAATTCGTACTGGGACCTAACATTAGTTTTTTTGCTTTCGTCCCGTCAACGCTACCGATGTCGGGTATTTCATAACGTTCGCACGTTAAAATTGCCCATGCGCGTTCTCGTCGTTCCTGGGTAGATACTAAGTGACAATCACCAGTAGCACATACCCGTCCATAGGTATGCGTCACTGTCTAGCGGAAAATATTTGATGACGTACGCGACGGGATTGTGACATTATTCATGTGTTGAACAGCGCGTCATATTCGTCAAGCAATCTTGCCTTCTCATGCTGATTTTGGTTCACGCTAAGTTAAGGGGGTGATCACGAGAGCACCCAAACGTAAGCGGCTAGATAGATAGATAGATAGATAGATAGATAGATAGATAGATAGATAGATAGATAGATACGCTTAAAGTCGCCGAAGTTCACTAAGAAATGCTTCGCATTTAAAATGGGAGCGAGTGAAACTTTTCACTCCGTGTAGCGCGATATGCTTCCAATAACGATATAACATTACAGAACTTATTTCGCAAAATTACGGCATTAGCGTTCTTCGTTGTAAGCGAAAAGCGATCATGTTGTCTGTGACAAAAGTATATGAAAAATATGCAAATTAATTAAGAAAATTGCCCAGTTCGAGGGAGGATCAAAACTCGTCTGCATGGGGAGCAGGTGTTTTACCACAGAGCCACGATATTTGACAAAACCACTTTGAGAAAAAAAAACAATTTGAATGAAAGTAGAAGAAGCCTCGTTAGTGTATCACATAATACGTGGCAGAAGCTATCACAATCGCGTATTGTGTCAAAAGATATGAATTGAGCAACTATTGGGTGCTTCAAAGCCTCACCCTCTGGAAGGCGCTCAGACACATTGAGTCATTAGCAGCATCAGAACCATCAATAAAGTACCAGCTGCTTAGTTCTCGTGTTGCTTTATGGATGCGTAGTAGGCCCTTCTCTGATTGAAGAAAGAAGAATTAAGGCGTGGTGGACCCTTAACAACTAGCCATTCATTGACACTTTGAAATGGGAAACTTCATGCGCACAGTCCCAAGCAGCTTGCATGTTTCACTCCGTGTGGCCGCATTTACGGATACATGCTGTGGCTGCTTTGCCGCTCACATTAAATCTTTGCCATCGCATGCAAAGTCGTTGTTTGATTTAGGGATGACACTGTAGTATTTTAACCTTAGGGAACACTTCTTGCATATGTTACTACATCTGAAGCACCACAGAATATTGTTTAAAAACGCTAACCTTCAAACACACAGAAATATTGCGAGCCTTAATAGCGCATGTAGTTATTTTCTGTCAAGGCGAGCTCTAGCACCTTAAAAAGTAAGTGCGAGACTCAGACGCAGTATTGCACTCTTTTTCGAGTAAGTTCATCATTGTTTTTTTTTTGTGCTGAACGAATACAAAACAGGGTCTCTGACATACGCTAATTTATTGTATTTGAGGCAAAAAAAGTTGCGGCTAGATTAATCAAAACAAACTACGGCACCTTACGTGCCGGTTGTTCTTTGCAGTCATCGTTCACATAAGAAAATTTACTGGTTCTAAATCCATCTCTGCTAGATTCTTCTAAAATTCGGCGACTCTTTATTGCATGTATAGGATACAGCATCATCCTTTCCTGCATTCGGCAGCGAAACTTTGCCATAGTCCAAAACAGTATGGCAGAACTTGATTTCGTGCGGGGTGCCGCGATATTATTGCGTGGAGGGTATTCTGAACACTTCTGCAGCGCCTGAATCTCCTCCCCGAAGGAATGCCCTCCCCGAAATTAAAAAAAAATATATTGAGCAATGAATGACCAGACAAGCTGCGTAGGGCCCGAACGCATGCTCCTGTGCACCCGTTCTACGATAACCCCCCCCCCCCCCCTGTATAGGGTCCTGGGTGGCTAGACCCTATCACGGCTTCACTCATTTTCTTCGTGCCCCTAACGATCACTTATCGACAGCATGTGCGTGCGTTTGTGTGTGGAATTGCGCGTGCACGAGTCTGTGTACTTGCGTGCGTGTTCATTGAAGTGCTGCTGTTCTCTAGCACAAAGTGCACCACATGTACACCTGTGTGGTATATTTATATTATTCGATGAAAGTAAATCTGAAACTTTCCATACAATTTATGTGTTAGGCTTTTACGAGGGGGGGGGGGGGGCACTGAAGAGTATTGTATGAACTTGGGATCCAATAAAGTAACATAATGTCAGGTCTCTCACTGTGCCAATAATCGTGATAATGCGAATTGAAGAGTTTGTGAAAGTAAGTACCCCCTGACATTGTTGTATATTTTGGCGTAATGCATGAATCATGATTTCTCTCATGATGCAGCTGCTACATCAGCTGGTTTTTTTTTTCCTAAGCTGCCTATATGACCCGGTAGATGATACGGTTATTTTAATTTTTTCTCTAGAGATAATATAATTAAGAAGCAGCTTGATGTTCCAAGTTTTCCGTCGTTTTCAGTGAGGCTTGAATGTTTCATTAGAAAGAATGGATATTCTGTCTAAATTATAGATAGCGTGTTCAAGTTGTTCGTAAAGATGCCATAAAGTGCTTCCTAAGTTGCAATCATTTCATCTACGTATACTCTTTAGGCATTTTGTATCTGGTATTTTCCGACAGTCATGATTTCTCTTTATATTGGGTCAAATGATTGTATGCTGCTTGCGCCACAAATTACGTGTTTAGGCTTTCGGTTTATGCGTCAGTGGCTCTTGATTCAGAAAGGACTGCCTCAAGTGACAATGAAATTTTTGTGAAACAAGTTTTACATTTTTTTTACGAGAGTGATACGCCCAGGAGCTGCATGGATAGAGGATGTCAGCCAGTTTCAGTGTTTTTACACCATACTTATAGCTATAGTTATAGAATAGTGAAATTCTTGTGGATAGTAAATGAAATCGTAATAGTAACGGAGGTGCGTGCTGCAGATAAGTTGCTGTTTGGTTGCGTTAACTATATTTTTCGTTCCTTCGATTGCATTTTGTATGTTGATTGCTCCTCTGCAAGCACGAAGCAGTTTTCAACGGCCATATGTTTAATCTTCCTATTTTTGAGTTACACCCAATTTATCAGGGCAACAATCGCATTTGCGGTACTACTTTTACAAAATGCTGACACAGCGCTGCACATTATGAAGCACAAACCATTTTTCCAAGCAATAGAAACTTTAGTCTCTAACAGTCAGCTCAGAGTTAACTCTCCTTCTTTTCACTGTTTTTAACAGCTTTCTATTGTGAATAGAAAGCTGTTATTATAAGGGAATGCGTAGCAGTTTCTGAGTTTACTGGTAGAGCAGAAAGACACTTACTCGGCTGCGTAGTTTGCCTTAGCCACTTGCGGATAACTAATCTCGAAGATGGATGACTGTGCTTTTCCCGGATTTCTTCTAACTAGCACCACTGCCTATCTCATACGGCACCACCTGACGCAATCGCTTTCTGAGCTGGCGCTTGTCACGTAACGCTTTTGTTTTTCACATGAATGATGAGACTTCGCGCAAAGGACGCAACATAAAACCATAAAGATAAGGACCGAGAAAAGCACGCGCTTGCATAAGTTGATGGAGTAGATGAAATTAGGTGCGGTGTCAGCCAGTGGGGAGGTAAACGAAAGACAGATAGGCCAGGGAAGTCCGCCATCCATGCATAAGCTTCGCATGCATATAGGGACATATATTACGGAAGAAATAGATATGCTCTTGAAGTGAGTAAAAATAGCTAAATATTATTGGTTAGCTGCTCACCCTCCTATAACCAGTAAGAAGCCATTCAGGAACTTCCGCTCCAGAGAATGCAGGTGAGTGGTAAAATGGATGAAGCCGTGCATTATCCAGCTGTTAACTTTCCCAAGTTATGGAACATTGTCGCCTTTTAACCTGAGTTTTTCTTTCCTTGATCCCAAGGTCTCCTTTTCCGGTTCCGAGACAGGCTAAGGCTTCACCTCTACAATACAAGTGGTGTTGGGAGCTTTAGAAACTTACAAAAATATATAAAAGAAGGAATTGAGAGGAAGAGATTGCTACATGGGAATAGAAGCTTTTTTATTGTTAAATTGAGCTTCCTTAAGCAATAGCCGTGATATAGGAATCGCTTGCGCAACCTTTTCAGAAAAAAAAAACACGAGAGTGCCATGACGAAGCATTATACGTTGTTTTTACGTCATTTCCGGCTGTATGCTCGTCATGGCGAAAATTTAAGGTGTACACAGCATTCATAAAAACTGAGGAGCCATTCGACTGTTAATGTGACTGACCAGCGAGACTGTTTCACACACGACACAGAGGCGACAGAAAAATCTGAACCTCAGCCTATAACACATCTTTTAAATTAATCCAAAATTTACGTCCCTAAAGTCGTGTTTACATTTAGACTTTCTTTCTTGATTTTTTTTATTAGCGTACGTGAGTTTTTCGTCAGGACATGGCAGTGTTGTGCGGCTTGATGCAAGCGTTTCACGAGATTTTAACTGTGCTTGACACTCACATTTTTTCTTTTTTATTTAAGTAGACCAGTATTAAGTATCAGACTGAACGAAATTTTCGGGGGGCACAATTATTTGCCTCCGGCTGATGAACGCGTCCTACCCATATACAGTATCGCTGTAAGAACGTTCGTTATCTTTCCAATGACCATAAAGAAGATTATAAATTGTGTGACATTCAAAAACAACATTGCTGCATTCAGTACACACTGCCTAGTACCATGCCATTAATATACAGTACCTAGTATCTAAAAACGTTGCCTTTAATGAACCCTTCAAACATTGTATTCAGCGAGTCTTCTGTGCACCTCTATGTGTTATATTGCTAAGAGTATGTTATACCCTAGAACGTAACCCCCTCCCCTTCAACGAAAGCGTTTTGTCTCATTTTTTTCAACTAAAATAAATTAATTCAATTGATTGATTGATTGATTGATTGATTGATTGATTCATTCATTCATTTGTTGATTGCGCTAGCTGGGTTGACAGAACGTAACTAAGACAGAGCCGCTTGCACCATTATTTATGTTCTTACAAAATGTTTCGTTATAATACGTTCAAACACTTCGAAGCCTTTTCATTGAGCCAGTTTGTTTTTCATGGGTTCACACAACTTAACAAAAGCGAAGATCCTAAAACCCTTTCACTGAGCTCACTAGCTGCGAGATTTGCGCTCGTATGAAACGCTGACGCGAAATCATCCCCATTCTCATTAACCTATATTTATCATTGAAACCTCCTCGGCCCAAGCTTTAGACCTGCTCCACACGTTCTCCGTTATTTTCTTCCCCTTCATCTCTTTACAAAAACGATCAAGAATCTTGCTTTTGTTCGTGTCTTTCTCGCTGCTTGCCTGCCCCTCGAGACATAAATGGCATTAGGGAAAAGATAACACTGGCGGCGGCTCGTTAACGTATAATCGAGAATGGGCTTGGTTGTGATCGTCATTGTGCGGAAAAATATCACGCCCTCGAGGGTGCAGAGTGACAGCTTTCCCATAAAGAGTTAGCGTGACTGCGTAAACATTGTGCTTTGGCGTTCACTACGCCTTGCTTGAGTTTCTTCACAAGGTTGTGTACATATTAGCCCTTTATGGGTTGGACGTTTTTATGACGCTGAGCGCTGAAATTTCTCATTTCATGTCTTTATTAACGTCATAATGCCGAGGCAGCCTGCGTACCAGGTCGTGCTCTTTGAGGCTCGCTTATTTGATTCCTTAATTTTCGAACACAATAATGAACCTTATGTCCCTGGAAACAAATTTTCGTCTGTGCTGCTTCATTGTAGTCATGACATGCACCCGGGCAACAGCGTTAAGGGAGTCAGGCGCCTCATGATTATGTTTTGCAACGACATCAATATAGAAGCACTGATTCCATACCATAAAATCTGTCTTTCTTCAATAAAATATTTATCTATTGACTTTTCAGCCTGTTTTGTGTCAATTCTTCTTATGTATTAGCTAGTTTTTGGAGTGATCAACGCTGGCAATCTGCATTACAACTGACGTAGTTTTTTTTTATCTTTCAATATTCAGCTGGTACCTAGATGACAAAAGAATTTTGAGTAACAGCCAGTCTCCTGAGAAATAGAGAGAGAGATAGTGAAAAAGGCACCAGTTCCACGTTCAGATAACAGCTTGCCTAAAGGCGATCACTTCCAGAAGCCTCCTAAACACAACATTCTCCGGCAGGTCATTGGCGAGAGAACGGAGACACCAGGTGATAAGACTGCCTGTATTCTACAGGAGAATATTTTTGTTGGTATGCAATGAGTTTGTTGATGTCGAACGGGAATAGTGTGCCTTCTAGGGTAGTGTGCCTTCTGGTCGTCAACTATGGATGGGGGGGGGAGCAGAGGGGGTTCATTGTATGGTCTTCCATCATGCGTACCTTGGTGCAAGTAGCTGTACTACGGTACATGGTATGTATTGCCTCGCATATTTCCGCCGCCTTGTTAACTTTCTTGAGTTCATGTATAGTCACTAAAGAATTAGTGAATAAGTCAATGAGGAACCACCGGTGGCAGCGCTGATGCAACTCTGCAGTACAAGACCCTGCTGACTGTCTGTTAGTCGCTCCTAGTGGTATGCCTGTTGTAATCACAAACTACCGTTGAATAGAGCTCAGTCACGTTACCAGTAAAACGTCAACGCCAGCTGTTTAAAAAACCACGAAAGGTGTCTGCTTGCAGCCGAAATATGCACTGCCACTTCTATGTTTTATTTTTCGTTTGTTCATTCAGTCATCAGTACTGAAAGCATAGGCAATTATGAAATTAAAGGTTTTTATTTCATTTAAACCAATTGGTGCGTGTCGTCGGATGTGCTTAAACAAGACTTCACTAAAGACACCCGTTTTAGCTGTTCGAAGTGTTGTATTCATGAAACGGTGCAAAGTGCGCACATGGTAAGTTATTATTCGTTTGTTTTGTTAATCTTACACCATCAGTGTGCGAATAAAAGCTCAACGTATAGGTTGAACCTCTAGCCTGCGTTTCGGTCGTTCAATGTATAATAAAAGCATATTTTTACTGCGAAAATAATTATCTCTATGCTTGCGCTATACAAACCACTCACTAATCAAGTTGGTTAGTCAAAATTTCACCCATTTTTCTGGTTGGGATCTACCAATCTGTGAGCACCATATAAGTCAGTCATAACTCCAGCTCCTTCACGTAAAAATGATCGCGTCAGACGGGTGGCAGAGAAACATACGCTTAACTCAATTGACATGTTTCTCGTCGAAACTAACATGAATAGATAGTTAAGAAATGTCACCAAACTTGGAAAAGGTGGGGTGCGCATAACCAACGGTCACTTTGTTCAACCAAAAAATAACCATCGCGGAAGGAAAAGACAAATTTCTGCACTGAACTGTTTCTAAGGCTGGTTCCTATCATGGGTAAATATCTTCTGCAGAAAAGATTTACCCTAGTGAGGCAGCGGTATATGTCTCTGCTGTATGTCTGCTACCAAATACTTTGCCTTTATTCTGCCTCACTTTCCCTAGCAGTTAATTGTCTTATTGTAACAATTCAGATTTCAGAGACGACGTTGGTGTGTCGTACACAAACAGTGCGACAACGACGACTCTGTACAGTCGTTACGAAATGATTCTTTTATTCTTTGATTCTTCTGCACCCCCTTTGCCCGAGAACACAGCAATAAACCAGAGACCTTGAAGTTTAGATCCTTGTCTTTCCTTTCACTATCTCTCCCTCTTACATTTCCTTGAATTGCCGAGGAAGAAATGAAGCAAACTAAAGCCTCCTAGCTATTCCGACGTTTGTTCCCTCCTGTTTTCACACCGGCCGACACCCGGACAAATAGCTCTGCTGATGGTGCTGTTTCTCTTTCTTGCATGAGTGGTTTTGTGTAGGAGCACGAAGTGGCCTTTTGGTGTCTAACAAGCAAGAGTGGCACTTGGCACTAAAGGGGAACGTGTCGTAAAAAGAGCTGGTCTTTTTAACGCTTCGCGGGGTTCCTCACGGGACCAGAAACGCTTAAAGGCAGCTTTCCGGTTCATCGAACAACAGCGTTTCCAGATTGTTTCCTATTTATTGCCGTTGAATCCATCATCGCAACTGAAGCGATAACACAATTTGCAGCAAAACAACTCAGTAAGCAATCTAACGCAGCGTATTTGCGGAAAAGACATCGGGGAATGATAAATAAAATGTGCCCACAATTATTGTACAGGGAATAAGTACATGTTTATTCAAGAGTACCACTGGGTACATACGAAAAAAAAAATTCGGCAGATCCAACGTACCATTTGGATCAATCTTATGCGAAGCGTTTGAGGAAAGCACACTCGCGGTAATTTGTTACTGTGCAAAAGCTACGAAACAACGCTGAAATTAGGTACAGACATACAGACATATTGTGAACATCGTTGAGCACAGTGCTACGTAGACAAGCTTAAGTGGAAAACGCCTAAGTAAAAAATTTACGGCAACACAATGTGACACGTATATCAAAGAAATACAAATGTATTGCTTATGAAATTAGATGGCCAGGACTGCACCAACGATTGACATTGCACTAACATTACAACTGCAAGGGGTCTTTTTTCCGAGCAGCTTTGTGATCTGGCATGGATCTGTGCTAGAAAACGTGATATCCGCGCAGAACGCCTGTGCCACAGGAGTACGTAAGCAGTATTTATGAAATCGGATGACCAGCACTGCAACCACTATTGACCTTTCACTACCGTTACAGCGGCACGTCTTTTTCTAAAGCAGTGCTAAGACCCGGCGTGGCTTTGCGATACAGCGCTTGACGGCCACACCGAATGCTTGGATTCTATTCCTGCTGAGAACTTCAGATTTATTTTTTGCACTTGTAGGGTCATTGATGCCAATGTAAGTTATTCTTAAAGCTCTCACATTTAAATTAGCAAAGTATTTTCTCGCCGTTCTGAGCAGATATAAATTGTCAAACAAATGTGGTGCACACCTGCATACCACATTCCGTTTTATACGGGTATGTACGTATGCCGTGTGCAGGAAAAGGTTTCGTGACGCACTACACTTTTTTTTTTCACCACCGGCCAGAGATATTTGTGAAACCCCTTTATTCTTCCATTCTAATTTAGGTCTACACCAAGTTAAGGAAGCGTACACGGAAACACACAGATGCGGGCGGCTAGATCGAGAGATACATAGATGTAAATTCACAAGGTGCCTGCACTCCGCTGGTAATGCATACTTCACATTTATTAGATAGATAGATAGATAGATAGATAGATAGAGACAGACAGACAGACAGAAAGATAGATAGATAGATAGATAGATAGATAAATGGATAGATAGATAGATAGATAGATAGATAGATAGATAGATAGATAGATAGATAGATAGATAGATAGATAGATAGATAGATAGATAGATAGATAGATAGATAGATAGATAGATAGATAGATAGATAGATAGATAGATAGATAGATAGATAGATAGATAGATAGATAGATAGATAGATAGATAGGCAGGCAGGCAGGCAGGCAGGCAGGCAGGCAGGCAGGTGTGCTGGAAGTACCGGCAAAGTGTTATGAATTTCTATGGTTTTATTACGTCTAGGTTAGACAGCCTGAACTGTAAATTACTTCTAAATAAAGATTACAAAAAAGATTAAAAATGAAGAATGTAACACTGTGGTGGCACATTTCTTGGGAAAATCAAATGACGTAGAAATATGATATTACTCAAATACAGAAAGGGAAAAGGACTAATAACGGGAGAGTATATCGTAGATAGCCTGTGGTAGTGAGGAGCGTGGAGAGAGTGAAAAATCATGGATGCCACCATTGTATTACCCTGAAGCGTTAACGAAACTCACTGTCATCAGAGTAATTATAATTTTTGTTCATCTTGTTAGAGAAATATTCTGAAAGACAACACAGCACTGTACGCACAATGAATCTGCACTATATTATTAAAGGTCCTCATTTAATGATTATAGCTACTGTAGACGGCAAAGCTGATGCTTTAAATGGAAGCCTTCTAGCACCATCTTGAAGGTACATGGGGCGCAAACTTTGGGCTGATAGAAGACAGGATTGCATTCCTTAAAAAGCACACGTACGAATACTAAATTGTTCGTCTGAGAACGCGCTGGTCAGTAATTAAATTTTCGGGAATTTCACAGCTGCAAACATATTGTAGGGGGCCACGGCCACTATGTGGTTTTATGCGAGAGTGGAATGGTTTTTCGAAATAGCAACCAGCCAACTCGTGAGAGAACTGAAGCATTCCGGATAAGATAAAGGCGAGATCAAAGCATCAGCCAACATTTCGTCTTGTTGCATGTAGAGGGGTTTGTTCTCCTTGATAGCAATACTTTGAAGAATCGCGCCGACTCACTGCTTGAAGCATGAGATTCTTGCAGCTAACCTATTTTTGTGACCTATTGTTTTTCATACAGCATGCGATCAGCAAGATTACTCAATTACACTTAAAGCAAACGTTTTCGTGCTTTTTTGTCGTCTGTATAATTACCTAAAGCATCAACCAACGTATTTGCAACAAGAAGTTCACTATTGCTGCCCGACTGAAAAAAATATATCCGCCAGGCCTGCACAGCGCACGCAGCTGAGTCGCAGTGAAAGATGGTGGAGCAGCCTTTCAGAGCATTTTTAGACGCTCGTTTGGTAACTGCTACAAGCGTACTTGCAGGGTACTCATTACGCAATAAATCATCATAATTTCAGTCTAGTGTATACGGTTGGTTCCTTCATTTGTCCTTAAAATTCCTGGCGAAATTCACCAATCGGGGACCGGCAAAGAAATGGACGGTACTTTGCCTAATAAATGAAAATATTTTACTTGCCGAATACATTCAGCTATGAATGTTTTTTTTAAATAGACACACTGATGAAACATGAATTGAAAACTTGAAACAGACACACTGATGAATCCCGTCCAGTTTTCGAGCAGGTTGTCACATTACACGGTGTTTCGCCTGTCACATTAACTGAACTTGACCAACCACACAACAAATTTGCTTTCTTTCATTTATATTCTGAGACACCGATAAATCACATTCGTTCATTCAAAGATTGACGCATGATTCACGCTTTATTTACTCAGAAAAGTGTCCTAAGCAACACCGCCAATCCGAGCCTTGAAGGTGCTGTTGCGAATTGTTGAGATGTACTGGTAGCCTTGGCGTGGAATCACAGGGTAGTAAACTTTCACTACAACGTTCCATGCGTCGCTAGTATAAGTCCGCATGAGTTAATTTTGATAAATTGCTTTGATCCTCTGACGTGCGTACACATGTTTTCTTACTTAGAGTTAGGGCGGGTTGCAGCGGCGCCGTAGTAGCGTAAGCTTTAGCGGTCTCACGTTCCTCGACATGGAGCGTTTCATAGATAACTGCAACATGCTTTGACTTTAAACCGTTATTTTTATTGCGCTTGTCAAATTGTTCTTTTTTTTTCACCTTTGCCTCGTATTACATTGGAATAGACGTGTTTCTAGGGGCCTGAATCAATGCAATACAAGATAAGCAAGAGAATAAAATATATGACCAGCCCAAATAGTATATGACCAGCCCGAATAAGACAACGTTTTATGATGCAGCAACGGAACAGCACGATACTATGCGTAGGTCCTTGCGGTCAGGTGGTCATATGAGTCACAGTTTTGCTTTTGACCTATCGTAAATATGCCATGAGTAGTTCCCGCGGAGCTTTCTTCTATACCTGACCCCCTCCCCCCTTCTATCTGCGTTACTATAAACGAATGGGTGATACACAACTGTTCCTGTTTGTTCGTGATTCCAAAAACATTACTTTCTCTTTTCTTGACCGTTAGTATATGCAGGTCACTTTTTTGAACAGGCATTCACATATTATGCGGCTTTTATCCTAGGGATATGACCACTGTCGTGACGTCTTTCAAGTGCGTATAGTTCCACATAATTTTAAACCTATTTCTTTATTCTTCTGAACAAGTTCTTTTGAGCGTTTTTGTATATACCGCCTAGTTGTTGCTAAGCGGGAAGCTTATATAAGAAATGAAACAGCTCTCCCACATTTCGGGCTAGCAATATGGCAGGGCGAGGGCTGCTCCTTAGAAAAATACCCTAATCACTCTCTCAAGAGAGAAAGCCTAATTTTTTTCCGCGAATTGACTGTACGCAAAAATCTTTTACGTATTTCTGTGTATACAAAGCATGTTTTACACAGCATCAGCCATACTAAAGCTAGGCTGAAGTATATACCATCACCTTCATTTGAATAGCCCACATTGCTGTACGGAGCAACACCAGTTTAACAGAACTTTATTTGCTTCTCCTACACAGAGCATTAAGCTCTAAGTAACCGTGGAATCTTCGGCCAACCAGAGGAAATGTAACACTTATTACCTTTTTAACTCTTTTTGACGTCATATATAGCTACCTATGAATATCTCTTGGCATCTTAAACCTTATGATGCTAAGTAAGGATCGATGTCAAGCGATGCCTCTTTATTTCGCCCTTTTGACCGCGTTTGGCTCGGGTAATTTTTAGAAGCATCAGCACCAGCTCTCCTATAACGTGAACATTGCTTTGGCTGGAGGTCATTTGCTAAGTTATGAAAGCAGGGGCAGTCATGGTTTAATTTATTACTTGGAAGCTCCCGTTGCGACATATAAATTGATATAGCAATGCTTTAATTTGGAACTACTAACCAACGCCCCATTTTATTCGGTCGTTATCTTCCTACTCCTGCTCCAGATGCTGCTTGAATGTAGACATTGAACTCCATGCTCATTGGTTGTTGCAATAATATTCAGTTCAGTAGATTGGCATTTATTTAATTGCTGGGGTTCAACGTTTCAAAAGCAAGCTTATGATTAGAAGGGATACCATAGTAGAGCGCACCAGAAATTTTGAACGCCTCGGGTTATTCACCGTGTACCTAAATCAAAGTACACGGGCCTTCATTAGTTTCGCCTCCTTAATTAGTATCGCCCCCTTAATTAGTTTCGCCTCCTTCATTAGTCTCGCCTCCAACATGATGTACATGAAATGTCATCATTTTTGTATTACCAATTGTTATTTATGTTTTTCAGAGAGTCATGTCATACAATACTGAAGTTGTATATAAGCCTAGTGAAATGGGAAGGTATGAGTATGACTTGTAAGCCGTGTTGTACACGACATAAATTTTATGATCTTCAAATGATGATCTGTCACTTATCTTCGCCTAGAGACACCGTGTTTGGTGCAAGCCAAGGTAGCAAAACGGCCACAAGCATACCAATGGCATCACATGCAAGTCATGTTGCACATAACATCTCATGATTTTCATGCTACGACTTGTCGTTTATGTTCGTTACACAGGCGCGCGACGCAATACCAAATTGTTGTATATCAAGGTAGTGAAACGGCCGCCAGTGCGTAATGAGCATGGCATATAAACCTCGTTGCGCATGACAAGCAAATCATAACTTTAATATTACCACCTTTCATTTATGTTGGTTACGCATATGTTTGTTCTCATGCCAATTTTTCATACATCAAAAATTGGCTGCAAGACAACCACTGCCATCACGGGTAAACCATGCCCTTCACTAGAAGTTATTGACGATTTTCTTGATGTTACCAGTCATTGATATTTGGCTTACAGTTATGTTATGTTATACCACATTTGGTATAAATCATATGACCGATACGGTCTTGATACAAATTTCATGTTTATCAAGTTTGTGAAACGGCCATTGGTTGTATACATCAAATGGACGTAATTATTTTTATACCACCTGTTTATAATCACCTGTATTATATAATCAACTGATCGCGTTCGAAAACACAGATGGCGCACGGGTAACACCGACGAGACACGAGCCAAGGAAGCCGAGCAAAAGCGTGTTCAAGGCGCCCGCCGCTCTGCTTCGTTCATGCCCCACCAACAATCCGCCACGTACGCCGACAATCCAGGAGACGGAGGAAGGCACTCCTTCCTCGCGCACTCACGCACAACCAACACAGCAGCCAATCGGAGCGTAATGGTACAGCGCCATCTAGAATATCCTCACTCCAGGGCAGTTTGTATGTACTTCCAAGAGACAGAGCCGCCTGTCATACTGTTCGAGAGATACTGCCTCTTTTTTTTCGCACATATTTTTCTCTTCGTTTTTCTTCTCTTTTTCTCTCAGTTACGCCACATGCAGCACAAAGTTAGACGAAGAGGAGCTTCGCCCCTGAAATGTATGACGAAATGACATCCCTATCTCCCGTCGATCTGCTTCACCGGCGGGCGCCACATACAGGTGATGTACATCTAGGCGTGCAATGTAGTGGTTGCGACCTCAAGCCAATCTATTTTGAAGCAACAATATTAGCAAAAAGAAAGATAAGACTACAAAAATAATTGAGGCAGCACATATTGTCACGGGGTCATGACGTGGCCGCAGATAGAAGACTTTATGTTGGGATTCAACTGTTTATTTGGGCGAACCTGTGCCCGGTAAACGGAAAGTCCGATTACAGTAGCAGTCTTGCACAGATAGCAGTGGACGGAGCGTCGGCCGTTGATCAACTACTCACAAGCGGTGAAGTGCGTCGGCATTTATACTCTTGCCATCGAAAGTTTTAGTGGTATCACTGGCGGTGACGAGTGTTCCAGAATAATCTCTACTGTTCGCGGAGTGGGCGTGATCTTATCGAAAAGATCTACTACAGTCCCAAAGCTTCTCGAGAACTGAAGGCGCGGTTTGCGCTGAGAATCGTGTAGTGTATTGGGGCGATAACAAAGCTTGAGGAATGAAACGTAGGTGGCAATATAAACATATCAGACTATGTAAGAATGCAATCCGTGACCCTTTCCCAAAAAAGAATTGGATTTCTTGAACCATAGGTGTGAAGTACAGCATGTGTTTGTGACGCCAGGTGTTGACGCATATCAACGAGAGATAGGGACTTCATATTATAATATTTCCTCCTATTTTTTACTGTTCATGCATAAATGGGCTCACATGTCGAAAATTGAAGTCAGTTGTAAGTGAGTGCTGTTGTTGTGCCTTCTTCATCTTGTGTCTTGTCTGAACTTTGCGCTTCGCATTAACGATATGCCTGCAGAGCACGAAGTTGTAGGAGGCTGGAAAGATAAATAGGTAGATATAGATAGAGATAGACTGATTGATATATTTGTTTAATAAATGCTTCGCAATCAATAAACAAATGTGATGCGATATGTTTTCTGAATTTCACATCGAAGCCTCAACGGCGGCTTTAAGGGCCGGCAGCTTTTACAACAGGCAGGCTTTAAGAAGACCAACCACTTTCATCAATACTTGTTCTCTCAAGTGCTGTTCGCTCCATTGAGTGATCGCTCTTCGTCAGCAGTCATGTTTACCTGTTGTTCCTTGCCATAGGACTTTGCTTCTCGCCGTTATGACCATGTTCAAATACGTGGGTGACGAAACTTTGAACGATTAGTGTCGTAAACTGATTGCCACATGCATCGACGCCCACCGACGACTGAAGCGCGACTAGGTGAAGTGGGAGAAAACAAATAAAAATAGAAACTCAATATTACTTATTTTTGAAATAGCTGTATTAATATATATGTCGTAGTTACCTAGAGCTTACGGTTTATCAGACACCTGGCTAAACAAGTTCTTGCCTCATTTTTTGGTCTAGTGCCATAAAGAGGAAAAGCGGGCGTACCCAGGCAATCTGCTATCAGAGCTTGTGTTTAGTTCATCGCATTACCGGGCCCATGCGGCATCGTTCACTTTTTCATGATGGTTTCCTGCGTACCTTGCGCCGTTCATTCATTCACTTATGTGTTTTTCACTAGCCTGGCATTTCAGAGCTGAACTCCCTCACAGAATGTGTAAATAGCCGCTCCTGTGACTGTCGACTGCCTCGCTAGGCAAAGGCTGGCATGCCCTCGTCCTTGTTGGCGGTGTGTGCGGCATGATAAGTCACGAGATGCTTTACTCTACGGTTGCCAAAGTGATAATCTCAAGGCTCCTGTCTCGCTGTAGTGGCTTTCCACTCCACGAATGGGCAACGTGAGTTTTCGAACCGTTATGCATGTAATATGTGAGCCACAGGTTGCAATAAAATCTCGTTCTTATAACGTCATGCAAAATCAGCAATTGAGAAAAATTCATTTTTGCGCCATGTAGGGCAAATTCATGACGTCGCTACCGCGTGTGGTTGTGGCGTCATGTCTTAATTTATTTTTGTTAGCTTTTAGTCGTCCCCTCTAAATGTATAAGGCGACGGCGCTAATGAGCCACCATTTACACCTCTATGAAAGTTATGCTACCAGTTCACATACTCGCATTCCTCGATTGTTACTATAGGGTGGGTGAAGCATGAACGCTGTCCAGCACTTAGGCGTAGGTTTCCCTCTGAACTCTATCAAAAGTGTTATTCTGTGCAGCCATACATGCCAGACTACGCCAAGATCCACGATGGCTATCTGTGCAACATGTGCAGTTACATCGAACATAGAGATAGGCAAAAGGAAAGCCAAGAGGTTAACGAGATATTGGAACGCGGTTTGCTACCCACCACGAGGTTGGGGGGGGGGAACAGAGGCAAAAAGATGGTGTTGAGAGAAGAAGAGTAAAAAGAAGGAAAAAAGCACGTGCACACAGGAAGGGCGCTCTGGCTACTACCGTTAAGAAAGTCCAGTCGATCGCAAAAAGTGCAGTAGCACCTGCAGGGCCTTCTTCTGTGACGTTGCATCCTGACGATATAAAAATTCTTTCTTCCGGCAAAAGGTGATTATTAGATACAAAGCAGCTTTTTTGACTCACGTGTGTAACACCGTATGTACGTGCACCCGAACGAACGCATCACAACGCATTCTTCTCTCTGCAGATGTTGGATCGGTGCCAAGTAGGTAACGCCACAGCTGAGCGTTCACGTCACGCTCCTCTCGCACGTATCCCTCGCAGGTGCGCGCTGATGTCATCGTATCCTCACCGCCAGCATACTCGCCGCAGCGGTCGCAGCTGGCGGCTCCTCCACCCGCTCGCCACACACCTCTCTCACTTCACCCTATCCACCAACCGCAACGCTCAACCACACTTCGAGTGGAAACGCTCTTTCGGTTCGTTTCTCTGCGATGAAACTTAACCGAAACCCCACCCGCTTCCTGCGTCATTGCGTTTCCAATAAACGGTTACTCTAGTAAATGCTACACCGAGTTTCTCTCTCAACTTCCACAACCCGTGTCGACGCCCGTTTCAGCCGGGCCAAGACCGTGCGCACCACTGCTGCTTCACATCCCATCATGGTTTTCGGGGAGATGTTCTACCATTTTTAAAGACCTTCGACGCAAAAATTTTGGTCTGTCTGTGTGCACATCTATCTCTTTGTCCACCCTTAATGGTACCCTAAACGGCACCAAAGTGACAAAACAATACTCCAAATGGCCGACCCCATCCGCAGCACCCACCAATATTACTCAAGGATCAGCATTCATACTTGCGCGATTGTCAATAAAGAAGCAAATATTGCGCATATCTGAGGCACCACAACAACACGTCAATATTATGTATGTGTATTTTTTACTAGGAGAGGCACATATAAGTAATTTTAAGGATCGTAGTCTTTATAATGCTGCGCTCGCCGTGCAACACTTGCATGAAACGGCAAGTGTTTCCAACAATTTGCTAAACGACATGGTGGTGCCACCTACCCGTCGCCTTGCGTTCTACACCTAATCACCTCAGAGACGGGCGCGCACCGCACGCGCACCGTTTTCTAGGATAACTGTCTGACAGCGCTCATGTCTCACGTGTGACGTGACTTGATGCGCTCGTTCGCCTCCGCTGCACGCTCGAGGCACTCTAACGCAGCGCCTCCAGAATACCATTCAACGATTTTCTTGCGCATAACAACAAATAAACGTTTTGTTCACTCTCTCCAGACACAAGACTATCGTATTTCGCTTTTGACGACATTTGCGGTGTAACATGCAGATACGGTGCCAATGTTTAATCTGCTGAGCTCATATCGAAGGCGTAGTAGCTGTCCACCATACTCCAGGCAGTTATGAAAGATATGTCGATTGGTTTCTTCATTGCCACTGTTTACACAATAGCGGTGTTGGCAGCCTGATGCGCAAGGAGTAGGCGTTGGTCTTGACGGGACTTGATGACTTAACGTATGGTGAAGCGAGTACAGTCAGGCGTGGTTGAAGCGCGGCTGATTTTATTGTGAAGTGTTGCGTTGACGAGCAATCAAGTGGAGCTTCCATGGAGCATTGGTTCTAGAAAGCGGTAGTAGCAGTTCATGGTCTTCTACGTGGGCGTTTGAACATATAACAGTCGGGTCCCCTACCGAATTTAGTGCAAATATATCCTCCAAGTTAACGACACTGTTAACCAGTGCTTGAACTTCAGCCACATGGGCCATGCTAGCGCGAATTCGGTCTGTCTAAGACCATCGTGTAATATTTCTTGCCGATATATCCTGCTATCTTAAGGGGATTGATAGAGTGTAACGGCTCGATCATAAGCTTCACTGCGCCAAAACACAACTGCACAACAGCACAGCTCTTTTGAAGTCAGTGTGGCCCGAAACAATGGCGGGCTCACTAATACATTCTTTTAGGATGAGACGAAGCACGGAGGCGTATTCTTTTTCCAGTATCATTCAATGAATTGTGCATAGATTTGCAATAACTACCCCATTACCTTTTAACAAGCGACAATCTCTCGCCACGACTTCAGCATGGGAGGTCATGTGATGTACCGTCATGATCACATTACAGAGTTTGGCTATGTGTGACTTCTCAATGGGACCCAACATCGTAAGTTGGTCTAATGACGTGATGATTTTGGCATCAATCAAGTTGACTTCAATGCCAATGGCAAACGATTTCTTTTTTTTTTAATGAGGCACCTAAATATCTCGCTTTAAAAGACACTACATCTATACACACTCTATAAGGGTTACAAAGGACACAAAATACGCAGCTGGCGGCGACACAGCTTGGACACAAAGATAAACGCAACTTTACGCTTGTACATGCGTACGGTCTATACAATGACTAAAGTGAGATACGACTTTAGATACCTGTCGCATTGCCTCTTCAAAGATCGACGCATACACGTTTTCAGCAGAAAGCATCCGCGCATGACTGACATCACGAGTCAAAGGGCCACTGATTCTGCTTAAGCGGTAATATTTCTTTGGCCCTGGAAGCCATCAGGTGCCATGATTTGGTGGCCTGGACGACACTTTTCGGAATTTGAAGTTGTATCAAACTGTGATTGACGAAGAACCTTTCGTTAAGATGCATTTCTTCGCACAAGACTCTTAGCTTGTCACTCCTGTCGATGCGGGAGTTTGTTTGGTAAACCACAGCTAAGGCGATGCTCTGTATCACATGTATTTTCTGTGATTTGGGCAAAACAATTTGAACAAAAGCAAATTAATTTCTGTGAACCCAGTTTAAAAATGTTTTGCCTGCCCTGAACCTGTGCTAAAGTCGTTTCGTTTGATTTTTTTTTTTGGTACGACAAAGCAATGAAGCAAAGTTTGAATGCACCTGTCATTTTATTTATGCTTTCTTTGCCGAGATGTCATTCGCCAACCTCATAAAACAAGCAGCACTGCCCATTACAGTGCTCCTAGAAGGCGTCATCATCTGCTTTCACGAAGTAGTCTAAAAAAGGCACACATCTTGTTTCGTTTTACATTGGAGAGGGTGAAATGTGCTACGGGGAGAGAAAAAAAAACCTATTCAGTGGCGCTTACCAATGCACCGGTCATGAAAGAAAGGACGCGGAGACATGTAATGGACTTCTCGGTACCTTCTGAAACTTAATCTGCAGCGCCCGCAAGGCTTCACGAAACTATGGCCTTTTCCAAACGTGTGTGACCTGAAAGCTTTTGGCAATTCTTGGAACGTCGTTACTTGTTCCTGGCCAAAATATCAGTTTACAAGTTCGCTTCGGCTCTTTTACTCTTTTTCGACGTACGCGCACGCATATATTTAGTTCTTTTTTATGGCGTTATATTCCGATTCTGAAAAAAATCACGCTATAAAAATGACAAAGCGTCACCGTCTGTGAACAAAAAAATGCCCAGACTCATTTATGGAACACATCAAAAGTTATTTTGTTGTGTAAAGCTGAAACTGTGTTGCTTCGAGCAGCCACTCTCCTATTACCGTTGGCTTCTCCTGAATGAAAGAAAACTATATAGTTTGTCGATGAAATCCAGAAAACGAAATGGCGTGCTCAGAATCTTTCGAAGGCCGCGGCTTTGCGGCTTGCAACTAGTTGTAGAGCACTATGCTTAACATGTCACGAACCTCCTAAGCAGATAAATTGTGTTAGAAGATTCCGGGGCACCTCTTTTTCTACTATAAATTTCCAGCACGGGCCCTGACAGGCACGAACCGTACGAAAGAGCGACCTTCGAGATTAGAGAGGGCATCTTGATCTCGCAAACGTTATAAACAGTTTTGAGCCACGCGCTTCTTTTCTGGTGCTTTTATAAAACCACTCCGTTTCATGCAGAACCAGAGCCTCGAGCTAATATGCAGATTGCCTAAAATGTCCAGTCAGAACTGAGTGTCCGTTAGAGTTTATTCCGAAAATAACGAAGCTACCAGCAATAACGCTGGGATGTCAGATAGTGCAGCTATGAAAGGTGGACTGATTTACTACAGATCGGTTACTGGACGGCTAACGCTGTTTTTGCCGTTGCTGGTGAACAGCTTAATGTCTTTGAATGTTACCCCTCATTTTCTAGCGCAAGTTCACGAAAATAAAATTCTGAGCAGTGCTTTAGCATTCCTAATGATCACAGTGGCATGGCAATAACGCGAGTTTGTGACTCTGACGACAAAGTAGTGTAACGGCAATGGAAGCGGTGAACAGCCAACAAAGATAAAAATGTTACTTGACGTTGTCATCACCCGATGCTAAAAACGTGTACACGCCTTCATGAAAAAATAAAACTTTCCATGAAATCACGTGTGAATACAGAAATTGTATAAATATCGGATTAATACACAAGACGTTGGTGAAACAGAGCCACGTCAGTGCTCCAAAATGTTTTGGGGGAAATTTTATGCAGGTGCCATTCAATGCTGGCAACCGTGTCCACACGTGAAAAATTCCTTGGAAGAACTGTACAATCACACCAACCGTCCCAGGATAGAAACTCCTAAACAATAGAGCGGTTTGAAGCTTTCCCCCTCGTACAGAAAGGTCAGCTTTAATTATTTATTGCCATCAGCTACAACTTCAGTAAAGTGCGGACAATGGCTTAGAGACTCATAGTGTTTACCTCAATAAACCGTACAATGATCATATATAGTCTAGAGGCATTTCGCAGGGGCCACTTAAGGATAGCTTAAAGCTGCGATAAGTTCCTGTCCTTGCTAATCAGATGAATGCGATAGCGAGAAATTGCAGCGTTATACGAAGTGAGGCTGAGAGCTAAATCATTCGGATTCAATGGCACGCAGCTCTACAAAACGCTACTTTGAGAGAATACGGTTGCTTCAGGGACACCTTTCGCGCAATCTCTTCGCGTTTAGAGTGCAGCACGTAGAACGATATACGAGCCGCTCGCGGATGGTTCGAGATAGCGAGGTAGCATGCGCATAAGCGCTGATGATGGCGTCCTTAAATCAAACTTCGCAGTAGCTCCTCGGGATACCCCCCTTGCCATCAACTCTTTTTACTGCGATAGCAATTATATGGACACTCTAGACTGGAGTTTGCCGTCAGCGTCGGCATCAGCATCGACGTCATGCACCGTATATGTATACGTATCTAAATATATGAAAACGCAAGAAAGAAAACAAATCCAGAAGAAAGCACTCCGGCGTGCGGAATCGAACGTGGGACCTTTGCTTTGTGAAAGCAGAGGCGTTAATCAGTGAGCCACCCCGGAGAACGTTCTTGACCGTTCAAACGGCAAGATATTTATATCTACTACTTACCGCTGCTGTGTTTTCGGCTTTACTAGAAACATTGCGTTTCTTTCCCAATTTTTCAGTTTTATTTCGGAAAACCACGTAATGGTCATGTCAATACACTGAGCTTCATAACGAACTGCTAATGAAATTGGAACTGTTTCGTCAAAGTTAAATACCGCTGCCTCTGGTGGGCAACACTCTTTGAGCTAGGTGTGAGAGACGTAGCTGGCCGAATCGGAAATCAAGAGCCCACTGCCCAGCACTCACCACGCCCACCTAGCCGTTGTTGCAAGTGGAACCCTGCAAGAAAAACATCACCCAGCATAACCATAGGAAATCTAAATATCAATGAACGCTCATTTTTTTTATCTCTCAGCTTTTGCTGACACCAAATTATTCCCTCAATCCCGCATGAAATTCCTGAGTAGTCCCACTTACTTTCGTACTGTTTGTGCAGCCGCTCGAGTCTTTTGTGCTCCACCACACACACTAAGACGTGGCGAGTGAATGCGTTGTGGCACTGCATAAACATGGTGCATGGTACGTGCTGACGAGAACTATAGTGGATTTACACAGTGCAGGGTCGACCTACGCGTCTGGGACGTCGTGTTGGCACAAAGGTACATGCTACGTTGTATGTGCATTTCGTGGAACCGAGAGGCACTTTGTATACACAGAATGCTATTGCGGAAGTGGATGACGTTTTGACTCGCAGCAGAGACACCACGAAATATTGTGTTCTATTATTTGTCTCCTAGTCGAGATCCACTAAATTCTCCAGTGTTGATTCTCAAATTGTGTATTTGGTCCCACTCGTACGCTTCAATTGAAATTCTAGAAGGCAGCGCACTGTGCGATGTTTGTGCGTATTGAAGAACAGATGGTTTATTGCACACAGCCCTTCAGTACAGTACTCATCCTTCAGATTTTGTAGTTTAAGAACGTAAAACCGCAGAAATTATTAACAGCAGTCACTAACTCTTGCTCCGATATTGTCTTTTGATATAGTGGTTCTTTTCCCTATAACACCATGCTAAACCTTCAGTCTTGTAACATTTCTGTTGATTATTTGAACAAACTTTATTCGAAAAAACAGACTTTCATATCTTGTACCTTCATATGGCTCATCACATCAGTTTTATTTTGGATAGTAACCTAAACGGGGCCATTTAGAAGATGCTAGATAAGAAACATTACCTTCGAAATAAACTTTCAAGTAAAACATAGCCATCACCTGCATACACTGGAATACAATATTTCTAGAAGCGATACGTTACCACAAATGCCAACAGAAAAGCGCAACTCTTCTGATTAACAAGAACACCCACCGCAGGCATAGGTAGAGCCCCCCACGAAGTGTGATTGATAAGTAACCCACAAAAAAGACCCGCAACAAATGGGCCAGCAGTATTAGCCGTGGAGATCGAGTCGGCATCTTGTCGACAGCTGTGCTGCCAAACACAATTACAGGTACGGGTATATAGGAAGCTGGTTTCGCGGGCGAAGTAATTGCCGTTCGCGCCAAGTAAGGAAAGCTTGTCTCTCTGTTTCCCGCAAGGCTGTATCGCGAGTCAGTGAAGAGTCGCCTTGTCTGCGAGAAAAAGAGTGCAACACACTTGTGGATTATTCCTTTGCTGAATATTCTCAGATAAAAGATTATTTAATATTATTTACGGGGATGAGTAAGCTAAAATTAGGATACTATTACGGTGCACGTCACACACAAGGTTTCTGGAAATCTCGATGATCTGGCATTTCTTTTCTTTTTAATTTTCCAACACACCAAGCAGTAAACTAACTTCTAAAATTCTGCCTGCATTGAATTGCAGCCACCGCAGCCGGGATCAAGTCCGCGATCTTTGCACGAACAGTCAAGAATCGTAACCGTGACTGCTGTCTTATGAAACGTTACTACTGCGTGGGAGTTGAAATAACTCACCTTGTACGCTCATAAAAACAATCATTCGCTAAGGTTTTCTTGTAACTGACTCTTCAAGAGAACACACCGTCATGTGCTCCTGAACACAGCTTCACCTCGCAGAAAGCTGCACCGTTCTAGCGAGACAGCGAGAATGGCAATATTTAGGTATTTTTTCATGGGTTTCCGGCTGGTCTTAGCTAACTCAATAAGTTCCGCACTCAACCTCACGCCGGGCTAGTCCACCAGTAGTGACTCCTAACTAATGCATATTACAGTGCTGACCAGCGCTAACCAGTATTATTAACAATATATGGTCAATAAAGACTGTGAAGAATTTGGGGAACTAAAGTAAGTAAGAATAAAAAGGATGACAGAAGCGGCACTGGCAAGATGAGCCTCGCCAATAAAGGCGCCAATTTATACATACGCCAAGCTGACCTGGCGATCTTTCTGCTACCTAATGAAGTGTAGAGGCAATCCATCATACTCGGTTGACCTGCCGGCGTTTCTCTTTCGTGAGGGAACGAATCTTTCGTATTACAGTGCAGTGGACTGTTCTGCCACGTGATGCCCTCTGGGCACTGTCGTTGAAGCTTTCCCGATAGAACATTTTCTTCCGGAGAAACTATTTGAGTGCAGAATGAAGCCGCTTTATTTGTTATGTTCATGGATTATTATAACAAATGAGCTGATTTCACGTGCGCTCTATGCATTGAGAAAATCCAGAGAAGTGAAAGTATTAGAAACTTCAAATATTCTATTCGAATAGTTTGACATTTGCTTCAATATGAAATACGCAATTACATTTCGCACACTTGGAAGCCTGCCTCCGAGCAGCTGGGCAGCTCTCGCAATGACTGACTGCAGAGGATGGCACCTTGTTGAAGAAATGGGTTGCTGCAGTTAATGAGAATCTGCGAATAGTGCAAACTCACGATCATTGATGCCAATGGAAATATGGAAGATGTAAATTTAGTGTAACTGTGGGGAAATAAAAATGCACGAAAACGTCGTCTACTTTTCTGTTCTTTTTAAAAACAACAATACAACAAAAAAATAAAGAAAAACAACTTGGTAATACAGCAATACACAGGCTGCATTTTGAGTATTTTTTTATGTGCAGGTTAGAGTAAACATTCATCAATGCATAATTATAAAGAAAATGAAGTAGAAAGAAATGTTACTGAACTACAATTAAAGCGTTAAAGGAAAAAAATTGAGAGTATGCTGATTCCCGTTGACAAGGAAGCTAACACTTATCATTTTGGTTAGAGAAATGGGGCACTAATTACATGGAATATTTTATTGCCGGACTTATAAACTGGAATCACCTTTCCTATTTTCCATTTCTTAGAAAGCGCACCCATGGCAATGATTGCTGAAATATTTTTGTTAATATGATAGAACAATAAACACCAGTGTTTTTCAAAAATTTTGTGCGTAGGTCATCAAAGCCAGGAGATGAGGAATTATTTAGGTCAGTAATAAGTTTAAAGATACCAGAAACATCGATTTGTACTGAAGGATTAGCTGTGCAACTGAGTGCTTGAGTTGGAGGCTTCGCAACGGTAGACGCCGTGGAAAAGTTTTTTACGGATGTATCGTTGAAAAGCATAGCACAAAGATTGCTGGGAACTGCTTCACCAGATGTGTCGTTTAAGGTGATGGTGTCATCGGAAGGAAGATTTATGGTACGCCAAATTTTTTTTTAATCTGAAGAAAGCATAGACAGAGGCACATTAGCTAAAAATTCTGTTTAGCGTTTTTTATAGCCGAAATATAGTCATTGGAAGCAATCTTGTACGCTTCCCAATGCTAGTTAGAAGGTGAGCGTCTGGCGATGCGATACAAACGTTTTTTCTTATTCGACAGACGCTTGATATGAACGTTGTACCATGATGCTTGAGCATGCGTGGTGATGACTCGCTTTGGTATGTATTTATCTATGAGTTCATGAGCTTTAGCTTCAAACCTGTTCCAGTTAAGTTCTACAGAGTTGTCAAATGTACTCAAGAATACATCTGTAAACTCGTGAAGTTCGTTATTGAGTGCATCGAATTTGACTCTGTTGTAGTCAAGAATGGTTTTACATTTTTTTGAGCGCGCTGAAGCAGTAGTTTTAACGTGAAAATTGAGCAGCAAGTGATCACTAATTCCAGGCCAGCAAGTAATAGCAGAGATAAGATCAGGTGTATTAGTTAGAATTAGGTCAAGTGTATTATATGCGGTCGAGGACAGCCTAGTGGGTTCGGTAAAAGTTGAGTGAGGGAAAAGAAAGAACACAAATATAAGAATTCATGTGCTTCAGTTGAGTATGAGGTTACAGTGGGAGGGGTGGTACTCCATGTTATATTAGGAAAGTTAATATCTCCTAGAAGTATTACGGAGGAAGAAGGAAACTGTGTGCAGATAATATTGAGGACGTCATGTAGTTCATTTGTGAAACAAGGCAACGAAGAGGGGTGTCTATAGCAAACACCTCGGATGAACTTCCAATGGTCAATGGTTACCGAGGCCCAGATTAATTCAAGATTGCTGCTCATAGAAAAGCTTCATGAAAGAAATTCGTTCGAAATGGCCAGAAGTACGCCACCGCCTCGAGTCTATGTGCGGTCGCATAAGTAGATGTTGAATCTGGAGGCGTCATGGAAAATTTCGGAGTTTTGAATATTATTACACAGCCAAGTTTCAGTGATTGCGACAATAGCCACAGAGCAAGAATCTAATGCAGATGACAGTAAATCTTTTTAATAACGACGCTGCGCGCATTGGTGAATATTACAGAGATATGTGTTAACGTCTGTCCACTACCCCTACCGCTTCCCTATGCCGCAGTATCAAGAACACTGCAGGCGCAGACGCATTGACGGGTTGTCGTAAATCAAGGTTTTTATTGCTCTGAAAATCTTCAATACGGTCAGTGTTTGCGTTGGAAGTGTAACGTTTTTTGTTTATGGTGAGCTTGTTGTGACTCAGCAGAAAGGGGGGGGGGGGACCAGGTTGATTTTTAGCAAATTCTGTAAGCTTTTTCTGGGTAATGCGGGTGGCTGGAGAAAAATCTTTAGATAGCGCAATATTTTTCTGTTTGAAAAGCTTCCGTGCCAAAAGTATTTGTTCTTTCACTTTAAAGTTCACAAACTTCGCGGTAACCGGACGACATTTGTTTGGCGAAAGACTGCCTATACGATGTGCCCGTTCGATTGAACCAGAGGGAAGTGAGGGTATCACATCGTTTGCAATTGTAGTCAATTTTGTTTCAGTTTGTTGCCAGGTTTCCCTTGAGTCAGGCAACCCATAAATCAACAAGTTGTCACGGCGTGACCTGCCTTCGAGTTCGTCGACGCGCGACTGCAAAAGACCATTTTGTGTGGCTAAAGAACCTGCAGTGGACTGCAATTCCGAAATTTGCGCACCAAGGCCATCCACAGCACGAGATGTTTCCTCCAGGGCGTTCAGTCTTTGTTGAATGTTCGAGACATTCGTTTCAATAGTCTTTTGTCTGGTTTTTATACTTTCGATGTCTGCCACAACCTCAGCCTGAAATTCAGAACTTTGGAGTGAGCGGGCATGAACATCCCTCAGTAACTGGAAGAGAACGCCCATCTGTTCGGTAGGGTTGTCAGGCAAGCTTTCAATGTCAAGAAGTGCTTCTGAGAGAGTAGTGGGCCCGTGGTTGAATTCAATGTCACCACAGCACAGTAATAGTTACCCCATAGAAAGACACTCCGACAACGTTTCACGCAACACCCGTGGGCACGGGAACTGCAGGGTACAACGGTCATCGGTTTTCCTCGCATACAGCGAAAAGTGGTTACACACCTGCATGATGAAAAGTTGCCGATTAGGTCCTGCTCCCATGCCCACTGATGAGTGTGTTGGCGTGCCAGCTGCTTAAATCCTCACGACCTGATAAAGCACTCGTCCATTGGCCTGCCCGGAGGAAGGCGAGTTCGGTAGGTGCGTGTCGTCCATGGACGATCTCGCAACAGATCCGCGCAGTTGACGCAGCATTCGAAGGGGTCGTTATCGGCAGCCTGCAACTGATACCATGAGATGCACTGAACACAGCCGACAGCCACAAAACGAGCATGGCAGGCAGGATCTGCATGATGAAAAGTTGCCGATTAGGAGCCGCTCCGAAGGTGCTGCTCCCATGCCTGCTCCCAGCATAGTTGTTGTATTAAAATTACGGCAATAGTTCCTCTTATTGTGTGCCCGAGTATTCCCCACAATGTGGAAAAATGAACTGAGGTACTAAACACTTTAAGCTCTACAAATCAAGAGAGTAATTACAGTAGAGAAAATATATGAACCGGTACTGCTAAGCGTCAAAATCTTGCATTCTTTACCAAAAAAGGAAAAAACCATCATGTGAAATTAACAGTAGGTATGAGGACACGCAGTCACTTCTGAACAAATAATTAAGCAAATACAGTTGATTCCGCTTTTTTTAGCTCTTTGTGCATGGACATCACACGTGAAAACACCTCCACAGGAAGCACTGAGTAGTATTGATAACACGAAAGTGTTGAGATCAAACAACACCTCAGTGACGTATTCCCATCTTTCAGCTCTTTGATCGGCTCGTTCATCGGCGATAGAGGGCACGCCGAAAACGAAGCTCCTTCGTCCGTAAAACTTGTACCGAAGCAATTTGGCCTAACCCGGCCGTCGCTGGCGTTGCGAGGATTAGTAAAGTCGATCGCGTTCGCGAATTTGGCCAGGGAAGCCCCAAAAAGTATTGGCAGTGGAAGACTGACACCGACAAGGTGGGAGTCAAGTATGCCGATCGCGTTCGAGAATGGAGACGGCGCGTTGGTAACACTGACGAGACGCGAGCCAAGGAAGCCGAGCGCAAGCGTCTTCAACGTGTCGGACACCGACCAAACGCAAGCCAAGGAAACCGAGTGAAGCGCTGACTGTGGAATGCCAACGCCGGCAAATACTCGACGTCGCCATTGTCGGACACGTCGTCAGTAACGTCGCGAAAGCGCCACGCACGCTCTACCGAATCGCCAGCCTAATACGCCGTGTACAATGCTGCGGCTTCGCATCCTATCACAATATTTGAAAAACGCCAGCGTAATTTCACGCGCTAGTTTTTATATGCTTCGGTGGTGAATGTCTCCATCAAATCCGGCCCCAAAAAGTATCCCTTTAAGCTCTATGAAGTGTGCAGGAAGCGCTCAGCAGCAAGCATTATGGAGACTGTTACCTGCTGTCTAACTTTTTAGCATCTGTTTATTAGAATATCAATTATCGTGACCCGGTGGCGCAACAGTAGCGCATCTGACTCCACAATATCAACTATTTATTGCCTGGTCCTGCATACATTAGGATATATGCGCAATGTTCCATCAGTGTTATGGTGGTTTGCCGCTAAATGTCGTCACAAGAGCCGCCAGATCACGTAAGAAAAGAAATCGGACCATGGGCCTAACTAAGGACGTTCAACCCCTCACCGGACAAAACATTTCTGAATATATATATATATATATATATATATATATATATATATATATATATATATATATATATGCGCATGCGTACATACAGGTGCATTCACGAGCATGCATACAGCATGGTTGAACTCTCCCGAAAAAATTCGACAGCTCCTGCTTTTCTTCCTTTTTCGTTCGTTGATGCTTTTGTCTCACAAATGAGTTGCCGTATCAGGAAGAGCACACGCAGGTGACTGTGCAGAATAATAACGAAAATGTCCCGGTAAACAATGCGCTGCTGCGTAGCAACTTCATTTCGCCGCTCCACTGAGCACGCGTGTACAACGAGCAGCAAGAGCAGCAGCAAGCCACTCGGCGAGCTGATTGCAACTGCCGCGAAAGTAGTTGTAGGCGAGTGCATAACTACTGGTCTAGTCGAAATTGTGTTGTTCCAAGTTCCACATTCTGCCCTCCCGAAACTGGCTGTTCGTAGAGAAGAACAAGATCAACAAAACATAACAAAATGTTGCGTTAATGAGTGAGTTGGTAGAGGAATGAACGCGGGAACTTTTGCATGTGTTTTTTTGTGTGCATAGGTAGGCGTAATTATCCTGGCAGGCACCCGCGACATCTAATTACAAAGAATACTAAAGAAAAGAACAAGTTGGAAGTGTTGATGAGAACGCGTTTGTAGCATTTTGTTTTTGAAGGGTGGCTGATTGCCGTTCACAATGAAACAAAGAAATACCCATTTTTTATTTATCTCTTTTATTGTTATTGTGTTCCCCTGTTCTGCTTGTCGTCTAGACAGGTTAGGTTAGGTTAAATTAAACAGAAGTCGAATCTAACCTAACCTAACTTACACCTAACTGATGCTTACGTATATAGAGTATTTAAATTTATGTTCTGACTATAGGTTAAATTCCAGCGTAGCGTCTGCGGATTTTTTTACAGAGCTCGCTAGAGTTTGCCTCGAACATCTAACTGCACATTCAAACCTGTGACTTGCACTTGTGAATGTGGCTAGTTCACAAGACCACATCGACCACAAACAGGACCGCTTTGTTCAAAAAGAGACTCCTTCACCTGAGTCGGTTGCTTCCCCAGTTATCAATTTATGCGATTGCAGTGCTAGGCATCTGAAGCAATTAGCTGCTTAGGAACAGGAAGCCAGGTTAAAAAGTGACTCAAAGGTAGTATGAAAAGTGGCCTATAGAGTGTCAAAATGGGTACATGTTGGCAGGACAGAGCTAGCTCCTTTGAATATCAGTTGTCTTGAATCACCTTTTGTTGACGAGTCACAAATGGTTTGCAGCAGTGTCGGAACTGTTTAGGACACTGGTATGGAGCCAGAGTTTTTCAATCGTGACAGTTGTGAAACTGCGTTCCGGAACATGTGCATGACCACAACCAATTCTGCTGTGGCCTGCAGATCGTGGCGACACCTGACAGCCGCAAATCAAAACACTAAATCCCCGCAGATCGATCCTGCTCGAGTTTCATTCAGGCTATTCATTGCCGCTCGCAGTGCGACACTCTGAAACTTTTTTGCGGAGGAACTGCACAGTTACCCCGAAAAGAGGTCCTTCCTCCTTCAAAAGACGGAATGTGCGCCAAAGATTGCACACAACATGACAAGGAGGGGCGCATTTCTTCTTGTGGAATAAAGCGCCCGCTTTTTTTTTTTTTGCCGTAACTGCAGGAACGCTCGCGCCATGTGCAAACGAACTATTGTAGCCTACACGAGCCAGTTTCATTTCAGATGGTGCGGTAGCATGGTGTACTGTAGTGGTTATTGTACGCGAATGCTCATTCTGGTCGTGCGTTTGATATACGGGTGTTTGCTGTAAATTTTCAGAAATATATTTCCGAATGTGATGCTTCCAAATTCATTTTACATCCAGTCAAATTTCTGAACTCACTTCGGAAGGCAGAGTAAATAAACCGAAACCCTGCTTTTTTTTGCGCAAAGTGACTGTTGCTTCTTGAAGGAGTAACCACAAGATCGTGGTTACTCTTGCACGGTTACTCCACAAATGGTGCAATCGAAACCCCTTTTCCTCGTCTACTTCCTTAAGTGTACAGTAATCACAAGCATTTATTTGTTTTTTAATCAACAGACGACGCGACAATAAGCAAAACCGCGCGGTTGCAACCAATGGCAAATTACGAATTCGGTACATTGGAGCTATCGAGAGTTTAACAGTTTGTGTGATTTCAGACCTCCTTTAAAATCTAAACACGCACCATGTCACGACAACAGCGACATCCCTGCCATTTATATAGCGGTGCTTGGGGCTTCTCATTGCAATGGTAAATTCTTTTTCACAGCCAATGTGATCGCAATCAATAAGGGTTCCTGGTCCCTACCTAAAATTTTGCGTTCTCCCGTACAGTGATTTGAGAATCGTCAATTTGAAGCGTCAAGATTTTTGAGCGTTTTGGATACAGAACCAGCTACACAAGTCTATGAAAAAATGACGACTTCAATACTGCAAGCATACTTGGCGACAGAGAAATGTGAGGATAGATTCTGTTAGCATTTTATCTGGATAAGGCAGAAGTTTCTCGGGGGGTAAATATTCAGAATATAGCATACTGTATGCGACATTGCCCTTTATATGACTATTTCACATTCATAATTAAATAGTGTATGAATGTCGTACATGAAACCACTAGACTTCTGACCACTCGGCATTATTGAATGTAAGCTCACAGTGGTAGCATTGCATCATCATAATAAAACACAGCGTATCATCACAATTTTTCTTAAAAACTGATTTTCTGGTACCTATGTTGAAAGCCAGTCGAAATCAATCACCACCATATTCAAAAAGGGAATGATGTTAAAGGAGCTGGCTCGGATATGATTTGGTAACCCGTAAAACTCCTGTACACATATGCTATGCTCATATATAGATTGACAACATTGTTATATACATGATTAGCAATATATACACTACATACACGATGTTTCTTAGTTTACAAGTAAATGCACTATATATATTTGGACCAACTACGTACATTTCATATACACAACCCACAGCTCCAGGTTCGTTTGCGAGTGAGCCCTCTTCACTTTGGCCTCCCGTGCTGCCACCGCAGGACCATGGAGGCGATCCCGAGCGGCAGCTGTGTTGCCATCCCACCATGCTCCTGTCTTGGCTAGCGGATTGTACTTGCGGCTGAGCGGTGACAAAGTGCTACTAGTGAAGAGAAATGAAGTGGACGAGCTTGAGAGTGGTCTGCGCCGCCATAAGCGACGTCGCGCAACCTATTGAGCATGCTTATAATCACCGGAAAACCGATGCCTTGGAAGGCGGGGTGGCCAGACCAAACATCATTGGCACCCTCCTCTTTTTCTCTCGCTTCTTTTCATTTCTCAAGTGGCACTGTAGAGGTGACTTCCTGAGAGACATATAGTTACCACGACACACTTTTTCTCTTCAATTCTCTATTTTTCAAACCCATTTCGATAAGGCGAGCGCATACACCATTGAAAACCGACGGTGACGAAGACGATGACGACAAAGATGATCATAATGAAGAAGAAGAAGAAGAAGAGGATGATGATGATGATGATGATGATGATGATGATGATGATGATGATGTGTGGGATTGCTTTTTGTAACGGTGGAGCGCATATGGTGTTCTAGCCGAGGTTTGCAGAAAAAGAAACGACGAAAACAGAAACTAGAGTTCACTTTTGCACCACTTCCACCACTGTTTGAGCCTTGTCATCGAGTTGGAAACTACTTTTGCGTTCCTGTACATCAGGGCAAGCACCTGAGGTACTCCAGTGGCCTCTGGAGGGCAAGCTGGGAGTTTTTGGCATTTTAGCACCAAGTGCTCTACTGTGTCCTCTTCCACTCCACACGCTCTACATAGAGTTGAGTGGGTGTTTGGGTCGAAGCGCCTGCGGGAAGCTAGCGTGCGCAGTGCTCCCAAGCACGCTTCGAACACTACCCCACTTCCACCACGGCTGTCATGCAGAGATACCGGAGCAAATACCTCTTTCGATGTACGATAAAGCTGTAGTGCACCCTATTGCAGCATCGACATTTGCCGTTGCGCGTTCTCCACTTCGCGTATTTGTTTCCGAACTGCCGCAGAAAACTTGAGTGTTGAGTGGTGCGGCATATCGTGCCTGCATCGAAGAAAGTAGACTCTGTTAAACCACTATGGTCTGAGTCCGACGAGGTACAGGTAGCGAAACATGCGATGGGCACACCAGTGATCGTACATGAAGCGTAGACGTCTATCACAGACGATCTTGCTCGTGGCTTCCTCGGCCTCATACGTAGACCAACCTACGTACCCGCCTTGTGGGCCTTGTGGAGCGGTGTGCCATTTAGTGAGAATTGTTGCAATGATCGGAGACGTGACCTTGAGCGCGACCCTAGACGTATACAGAAAACACTGCTGTACACGGTGCACACATAAGACAAGCCGCGAGCGGAAGGAGTTCTAAAGATCGTTTCTGGCAGATATCTTTCGCAACTATATCCTTAATTATATCTACACCCACTTTTCCTTAAACTACTTCAAATCGAAAAGATTAATGTTTTAATGACTTCCAACTGCTTTGCCTCTATAAATTGCACACTGCGTCAGCGCAGGCTGATTCCAAACACTCTGCTGAGGCACAGTGATGCTCCTATATGACCACAGCATTCGCCCTAACTTACACTTTCTTCAAGTCATTCCATCGGTGATAGTTTGTTTTTATTCCTATATCCAAATAAGTATTGATGTTTGCTGAAGAAGCAACAAAAAGACTTATTTTGTATATAAACCGAGTATAAAATATTTATGCAAAGTAGACGGCACCAAATCAAATACTCGCGTAATGCTCTGAAGCGATTCGGACACGTTTTTCATGATTTGTAAGCAAAACGCAAGTTCTTGCGTGAAGCTTACTCGAAATTTAGCCTTCGTTGCGTGAGTTACTTACTTCCGCAAGTTTTGGCTTAGGCACCAAATTTCTTTTTTTCCCTTTTTCTGCCACCAAGAAACGGATCTCTCCATCAGAACCCTTATTCCCCATGCAGACGTGTTTATGCGCAGTCACGTCAGCGCAGTGGGAAATTGCCTCGTGTCGGCAAAATGTCATTCCTACCAAGGCTGCCGCTGTCAGTTATATACGACCCACAATACTTTCTTGTGGTGCTAGCTTGGAGCTCTCGCGTTTTCTCGCGTAGTGCCAACGTTGCTCTCGTATTTCTCTCGTTTTGTTTGTGTTCCACGCGTCAACGACATTTGCTCACTCATCTTGCCTTTGCCTACGCATCTACGACAACAATCCATTCCACTCTTGTTTCATCTACTGCGTCCAAAGAAGACGCGAGGAAGTGGAGGAGCCAGTCCTATCGAGGTCGAATGCGGGATGACCTAAGGCTCGTAAGCAAATGTAGGCATCTGCTTGTTCATTTGATTCTGTATGTACGCCTTATGCTAAGACTTCCGATAGAGTGTTTTTTTTTCTGGGTCTTTTGCAATAGATATATCTAGAGGTTAGCGACGGTTCGTTTTCACGTCGTGTAGAGCCGGCGCGATAAACTTTTCAAAGAAAAAAATCAGGAAATACACGTTCCGGAATTAAGCCTTTTCGCCTAAAGAGAACCTGATATACTTCTAAAAATTACTTTGAAGCAGGTAATCACAGTTTCATGCATGACCGATTTCAATACCCATGTCTGCCATCTGAGGGAGTCCGAATAGCAGTTTTTTTGGGAGAAAAGGCGTGCATCCCACGGAGAAAGACGCGCGCCAGTCTCGGAGGTGATAAGGTGTAGAACGCAAAGCGACGGGCAGGTGTCACCACCGTGACGTCTTAGCAAAGCGTTGAAAACACCTTTTTGAGCATCACGTTGCATTGTCAGCGCCGCGCGATTATACGCTACATTCCTTAGAGTTACTTGTGTGTGCCTCTTCTAGTATAAAGACAGACATACAAACCATCGAAGCGTTGTTGTGGCGCCTCAGATATGCGATATAACGGCTTTTTATTTGACAATCGCACAACTATGAGCGCTTAACCTTTCGCAATATTGGTGGGTGCTGCGGATGGGGTTGGTCGTTTGGTGTAATTTGAGGTATTGTTAGAACAGACAAACAGACAGACAGACAGACAGACAGACAGACAGACAGAAAGAACAAAATTTTTCCGACGAAGGTCCCCAAGAAAGACTATCGTCTTTAAAAAACGGCTGTGGCCACAGGTTATCTCGGTATGCTGAGTAAACTCGGTGACACCATCTGCAATACAATCTCTCTTGAAGCAGAGCCTCCGCAATTACCTCCAGTGGCCACGTCGAAGAAGCTTGTCACGATATGTATGATATCAGATGAGAGAGATACGCACTGCCGTCACGCTGAGCTTTTTCATTTTTATGGCATATAGTGTTAACCAGCTGTGATATTTTCTTCTGCTCTATATTGCGTAAGCATCCAGTACTTAAACAGTGCTCCTATAATTATTTTGGATGAGTGAGTTGCAAGGGATCTTCGTCAAAAAGTAGCGCAGATTTCTTAACGTCACTAAAAATATAATACGTCTGCACGCTAACACTTCAGGCGCGATCACGCGAGTGGAGTAAGACAATTTTTCCTTTTGACATTGTGGAGCATCCGATTCAACATTCGGTGCAATATTAGGATACCTCGAGGATAGTGCCAGTTCGTGGTAAGCACAAAGCTTTGCCTAACTCTCAAGATACTTCCACTTTCATATTAGAGCGAAGCCCTAGATGTTCGTCAATAAAATTTTCAAAGATAGAATAGAAAAAAATTTGCCCCGTATCTCTATGTTTCTTTGCAAACGTCATCAAAAGACGATACTATTGCGTGTGGATAATGAAGGAAACGTTTATATGATGTTATGCGCGAGACTATACGTGAATTGTATTCTGGAAGTGGTGCGTTATAGAGCGTCTCGGCCCGTGCAGCGAGGGTGAACGACCACATCGAGGCACGTTAGACACGTGTGACATCTGGCAGTTGTCTTCAAAAATGAAGGAAAGCGAGTGCGCCCATACAGAAAGAAGCGCGCCTCTCTGTAGAACGCAAATAGACGGTGTAGAACGCAAATAGACGGGCAGGTGCCACCACCCTGTCGTCTTAGCAAAGCGTTGGAAACACTTGCCTTTTCTTAGCATCGTGTTGCACTGTCAACGCAGCGTGGTAAACGCTACAGTCCTTATAATTACAAATGTGTGCCTTCTCTTGTAAGAAGACACAAATACAAAATTTTGACGTGCTCTTATGTTGCCTCGGATATACCGAACACTTGCTTTTAAAGATGACTGTCTTCCTTGGGGACCTTCGACGGAAAAAAATTTGTCTGTCTGTCTGTCTGTCTGTACATTTTTATTTTTTTCTGCCCTTAACGGTACCCTAAACGGCACCAAAGTGGCCAAACAATACTCCAAACGGCCGACCCTATCCGCAGCACCCACCAATATTGCTCAAGGTTCAGCATTCATACTTGTGCGATTGTGAATTGAAAAGCTATCATTGCTTATATCTGAGCCACCATGACAACACGTCAATATTATGTATGTGCATTTTTTACTACAAAAGGCATACATAAGTAATTCTAAGGACCGTAGCATATATCACGCTGCGCTGACCATGCAATGCTTGCACGAAAAGGCGTGTTTGCGACGCTTTGCTAAGACAACGTGGTGGTGGCGCCCACCTGTCGCCTTGCGTTTTTCACCTTATCACCTCAGATACAGGCGCGCAGAGCGCGCGCGCTTGTTTTCCAGGATAACTGCCGCATAGCGCTCAAGTGTCACGTGTGACGTGACTTGATGCGCTCGTTCGCCTCCGCTGCACGCTCGAGGCACTCTAAAGCAGCGCTTCCAGAATACCATTCACCGATTTTCTTGCGCAGAATATCGAACAAACGTTTGTTTTTACTCTCTCCAGACGCAAGCGTATCGTCTTTTGATGGCATTTGCAGTGTAACATGCAGATACGGGACCAATTTTTTAATTGACAATCGCACAAGTATGAATGCTAAAACTTGAGCAATATTGATGGGTGCTGCGGAGGGGGTTGGCCGTATTAGGTATTGATTGGTACCGTTTGGGGTAGTGCTAGCGTGGACAAACGGACAATTGTACAAATAGACCGACAGGCAGACCAAAACTTTGGCGTCGAAGGTCCCCAAGAATACTATCGCTCTAAAATTAACATTAGGTAAAACGGGAAAAGCACAATAATGAAGAGAAGTTAGAGGAGTGATCTTTAACAACGCATGGCAGGAGAAAGCGTAACTGATTGTTCAGCGTGTTTGTTCAGTGAGAAACTTCGCTTGAGGTACTAATAAAGGTGATCGCACTGCTAACCCTATTATGAACTAGATTCCGCGTAAAATACAGACATTACAAGTGTTATCGACAGCTCTCAAACCTCTGCAGCTCCTGATGAAACATTCTGGCAAGAACCTGTCTTAAAAATAACTTTGGAATTAATTAGAAGCAAACGTCAAACTAGAAACGAAACAAACTTTCTGACAGTTAGGTTTTGAAATTATGAGGAAACCATTGGGGAAACCCCTATGCTTCGCTTTTAAGAGTAGAACGCAATAGCCATATTCTGTTCCTAGTGCGTACTTCAAAAGCTTAGTGTCTTGAATATTTTCGAACTTGCTATGCACCCACTGCGTGGCCTAAAGTGCGCAGGAGCATGTTCGGCTTTTGTAGTGGGTGGCTGGCTGGCTCTAAACTATGAAGCCATATTAAGTCCATGGTCTTATGCCCGATAGGAATGTAAGTTTGTCATATGCTTTATAACGACACTATGTCATGTTGCATTGTGAAACATGTTCACAGAACGCGCGTGTTTGTAAAACATGAGAGTTAATTTCACTGCGTTTCCAAGCAGAGCAAGTTATTTTCCATGTATTCTCAAGCAGAGGCGTGGCTTTGTGGTGGAACACCTACGTGCCATGCACACGATTTGGTTCGATTTCCACTCAAACCCGGAATTCGTATTATTTAATTTATTCGAATCTTTATCATTTCTTTAGTCACGCGAACACAGCCAATATTGCGCTCACGCAAAGATGATTATTTTTCACTCACAACCTCTCCAGCCGACGCCGGAAGTTCTGAGAAACCGGCTGTTTAATGCTATCGCATCAATAAGTATACAACTATAAAAGAAAGCCTGTTATCCGATAGTTCAGCGATGCATTGTAAATAGTTAGCTTGTTATACTTCAAGAAAGCACACATCGCGACATTTTACTATATTTAACCACGATACTTATCTATTCAGTGAATACTCCACCAAATTTAATAAATTTTGAGTGACATAGTGTTCTAGGTTTCGATGCGAAAACAAATATCACTCTTACGGTGTACGACTCTCATTTCAAAGCTTTTGTTGTTGTTTTTTACAACAGGCCATTCAGCCTAACTCGGAAGCGAGCTCAACTACTTCGTAGAATGCCGTACATATCTTCATAATTAAATTTAAACTTTCAAAAGTGCATTTCACTACTTTTGTGCTAGTCATGAAATGTGTCCGAGGTTTACTATATGATCACGGCTAGATGTAAGGGGCTTCGCAGTGAATATAGAAGGCGACAAATCTGCTTTATTGGCAAGGTCCGTTACAAAAAAAATAATTGAAAGGCTATGTTTTTACCTACTGTGGCAATCACATCACAATTGTGCGTAAACGCAGATTTACGGAGTTGTGGTTGCGTGGTTCATTTGCTGATATTATGCATGCACCAACCTTCCTAAAGTGAAATTCATTCCACACCAGTCTAAGATATTCGTGTACACTGAAGCGCAAAGTCTAGTTTTCTTCAAATGGGGTTCAGTAAAGGCCACGGCTGATTGTTCTTGCCTGTCGTTCGCACCGCTTTGACTATGACGCTCTCGAACGGCCTTGAGTCAATCAATGCAAGTCTTTGCATCTTATCCCTTACGTTTGCAGAACTCCCACATATTTGTGTTTTTCCCCAATATTGTTGTGACACAATTTTTTTATGTTCCTGATTCGGTCTATCGGTCCTAAGATAAATTATTGTTTGGGTCTGGTTCTTTTCACGAAATAGTAAATGTCCTTCAGAGAGTTAACAATATTGCTTCAAATGCCACCACTGCTGTTAGGAGGGCCAAACGTGAGTCGTAGCAATGTAACTTTGTACACCGAACGAGAGCGTGGGTAGAATTGACTTCGTTGTGCGTGACAGGACAGCAGCACTGTCTTCGCGCTCGACATATGCAAGTGTCGAGTCTAGAGTTGGATTTAAAATTTAGCAAAAAAACATGCATGGTGTCATACATAATGCATGTTCGATGTAGTACGATAGGATCAAGTGGCTGTTCAAGGTGTTCGAAATAAAAATATTGCTACGTTAAATTACATCCAAAGAAAATGAGAACAAGTAGCAATACTATAATATGACAAAAGAAAATGAGTACGAATGAACCGATAATAACAGGTATGCAAGAGAGATTCTTGTGAATGCGTCAAAAAAAAACGAAGTGACAACAAGAACACAAAATAAGTGTTATCTACATGCAGACAAAAAACACCACGCCTAAACCACGCCCTAAATATAAGGATTGAAGTAGAAATTGGCCTCGTTTCATTCAAGATTTTGAGAGTACAGAGGATGCACACCGGCTGTTTACTGCCAGCGATCTCATTTGTCTGTGGTATCTTTTATTGTCGGTACAAGCGTGATGGGGGCTACTTAAAAACAAAATTAGAATTCTTAGTCTGTCAATGCTCTTAATGCACCTTAATCTTCTACCCGGCGTCAGAAATGGCTTGCTTTTCGAGGTGTGATAATGCCACAAATTTGTGACCCAATGTTTTCCTCTGGTTTCTCGTTTTTTTCACAAATTCCATGAAAATGTATTTTCGTTGACATTGTCTTGAAGTGGCCATACGGCTCAAGCTGCCAATGAAATCTGTCGTTTTGTACTGTGCCACAATTACAATAAACGTCCAACAATTTCCGAAATCTGCAAATAAAAAACAAACGTTTTTTTTTTGGCCAGTTACGTTTTAGATTACGGCCATTTCATTACACTCCCTAATGATTCAGAACGCCTTAGTTTTGAGTAAAATGAAATAAACGACGAAAAATATATCCAGTGGAATGTCATATTACCTAAATAAAGATTCAAGCTTTTCGCTAAGGTACAATCAACAAAGCAAACGATCACGTTTGGAAACTTTCGTATCGGTAACCCGGCAGCTCTTCAGTGCATGTGGGAATAATATTTAATCGCAATTCAAAAAAATAAAGATTACCCATTTATTATAAGTGGTCAGCCTGGTGCTATTATTCAAGTTCTGTCGCTGCTTCCACCCCATCACCCTCGATCACTCTCTAAATCGCGCCGCATTTATTTTACTGTTTGTATAAATTTCTTTTATTTCGTTTTTGGCTGCCGATGATTTTCGATGAAGGGCGAAATAACATATTTTTTTGCTCCTGGGTTTCTAGAGAGCATGATTTTTAATCAACGCTTACTACACACAACTTACAGTCCCATTTCATCAAGGAACGGTAAAAAATACTTCCACTCTAAAGAAATAAGATCCCTTTTTCAAAGAAAAACAAAATGTGCAAAAAAACACATCTCAATTTTGTACAAGTGCAGAAATCATGACGAAGATATTCGCTACGCCTGATATTTTCTCATTGCTTTAACTTCTTTTGATGAACACGCACAAGAGTTTTCATATATTTTCAGCCTTTATTTGCGGCCTTTGCGGTAATATTAGATTGGTACTAACCTTGCCTGCCCATATAACAGTCCCGATGGGCAGGGAAGAAGGATGTTCAGTGTTGTTTCAACCCCAAATGAAGCATCGACAAGTGTTGTTGCTAACCTACACACGTAGCACGCAAGGCCTACATGACTGGATTGAAGAAAAAAATCAGTCAATCTGCTCACACGAGTCAGTGAAAAATGCACGTAGGTTTAAGAAAGTCCAAGTTCTAAATTTACGCAAAACTGAAGTGCCATTAGCAATCAACAACGCTGCCACAAGTTTGTTTTCGCTAACAGTAAAGAACAAGTTAAAACATCGTGAGAGTTATGTTTGTTGGAAGTACTGTATACACTGTTCGCCTTCTTCCTCGTTTTCGGAATCCTTCGTGCAAAATTCTCGACGAAGTGCAGGACTTGTGGCTGATGTACGAAGTGTGTTGTACTTTGCGGCGTTTTCTTGACCAAATACAGTGGCGCTCAATACAACTTGCAACAAGCTCTCTAGACTCCGAAGGCTGCCAACGCCGCACAGTGGCACCTACCGAGAAAAACAGTTTCAACTAAACTCTCTAAATTATCGGTACTGTTACCGCTAATTCAGAGAGTTTAGAAAGCTTTCTGAAGTTTAGGAAGTGGTTCCTAATGCATTGTGAACCGCTTCAACGTTTTTTTTTTTTTGGCGTTATTCTTTATGCATGGGGGTCACTTTGATAACAGCCAGCGTGATGCATCTTATATTGAAAGTGATTATACAATACTGCGTTTCAGAGAACCTAACAAAAGCTACTGAAAATTGCGCACTGCCGGCGACTTCACACCATCCTGAAAAAGGCACGGCCCGAAATAATTTTTACATTTTCATGTGTTAAGATTTTTTTTATTCCTGATGACGGACAGTGTGCGCGCAGTAACAGTGCACAGCAGACCAAGAGGCAGTCATAATGGTAAATTATTCGGTAAAGGAAGCCGATGTGGCACTTCTGATTTCTAATGCTGACACAGTAGATCCGGCAGTATACTGATTTCTAATGCTGACACAGTAGATCCGGCAGTATAAGCTTAAAAACATGACTAAACATTACAAGAGTTCGCTATTTTGCACGCATATCGGCTCTCTGCTGTGTTTTCAGAGTTTTTTGTGGTGTATTTTTCTTTTCCTCTAGACTTCAAGGCTTTTAATTCCGAAGATAATTCCTCTAAAGCAAGAACTAAACTTTTAAGCAAGACCTTTGTGAAAGAGGGTCGTACCAAGATTTGGCTGCCCTAACCGCAGCTTGTTCTCTATTCATGTTTGCAACCATCAGGGATACAAACATGATAACGATTCATCGCATATTTCATCGCCATCCCACTTCGACTGTATCGGTTGCTTGCAGGAAGTGACCACGCCCGCAATTGCTAAGCAAGCCACACATACGCAATGCCTGCTTGAGTGCCCTTGCACTAGACGCAACACAGCAATTTTTTTATTGATTCTCTCAAAGGTACAAAAAAAAGCCCAATTTTTCTCGCCGCAATGCTGAGCGGCGAGCGCCCATTAAGTTTAAAGATTACCTCTTAGTTCGAAAAAGCGCAGCGATTTTTCATTCGAGAACAACAGAAATTGCAATAAGCTGCCCTATTCTGTAAAATTGCGCCGACAAGCTGGTTTTGGTGTTGTGGCGTGCTGCACACTTTGAAAGTGATTAAGACAGGAAAAAGTCCTTAAATGACGATGCATATGGGTTGTTTGTTACCGTTCATAAAACATAACCATGCCACAACGCGCCCATTTTTACGCTGCATTTGAAAAGCAAGGCAGCAAGAACGACCACAATGAACGGCAGCATGCAACCTTTCGTGCCGTTGAATTCACGGAGCAGCAATCGCACCTTATCGTAGGCCACGCGGAATGAAACCGCCAATAGCGGCTAATGCGAGTCGAGCTGACGGACCAATTTTATCTCAACTGCTAAAGCTCGTGAAGCTGCTATGGGCTTTTGCGACCATGAAAAAGCTATGTCGTTCGATGCTGTTCAATTTATTGCGCAATATAACTACCCGGGAGTAACTCTAGGAAAAGAAATGAAAGTTTGCAAGCGTCGCCCCTGCGTTCATTGCCCGGAAATAATACAGAACGCTTATCTCAAAACCCCGATGCGCGATGGTGTGACAATGCAGTAGGTAATGGCCACTTGTATCCGCACCACCGTTGTCGCAATATCAGAGTCCTTCAACAGTATGGCAATATGTCTTACTGTTAACGAATATTGCGCGCCAATATAGATAACGGGTATTACGCGCTTACTGCCCATTGGATATTGCGTGCTTATAGAGCGAGGTCAAGAGAGTGCATTTAAGCTTATTTGCGAAGCAATCTTTGTATTCAGTGTAGAGACACGGATACATTAGACGTCGGCTACGCCGCTTATCTTGACTTTGCAGCCTCATTTATATTGCAAAGGACGGGTCAAAAAGCGCTGCTAGTTGATTTTTAAGGGCACATAATGTACGCATCAACCTGATAGTTCCGTTGCTTGGCTCACCGATTGGCTGAAACTGAAGTACAACATGTGAAGAGATCAAACCTTGAATACAGCTTTCGCCATCGTCATATTGTCACGTCGGTGTGATGACAAAGAAGCCTGCAGTGGGACTCGGAAATTCGGAACTTTTTGTTTGCGTCAACTTGGCTACGGGAATGAAAGCTCAATATACAGGCGAACACGCTGTGCTGCACTGATAGCGTCGTGAAGAGCCATTGATCATCAAGAACTCTAATCGCCACTGTAGCACGACGTCTCTTACATATGCATGTTGTCAAACTTGCCAGCACTATAGCTTCTGCTTTAGCAAGTTCAAGTGAAAAAAAATTGGGTCAGTCGTGTTTTGCCTGTAATATTGGCAGAATACTCTCAAACAACCACGAAGCTTCCGGAAAACTGTGACGTGGTCGCGCACAGAACCAATAACAGTTTTGGTGGTTGAAACTTAAGTGTATGTCATTGTGACGCAAGAAATGAACGTATCGAATATAGTCTGTGCATCCTCGTTTTAGAAGTATTTTATTTTAAGGTCTGTAGCGTTTCTATGGTCATTTAAAATCTGCACTTCCAGTCTGAACAGTCATTTATCTGCAACCTGAATTAGTGATCTCTAATCAAGAGTACTATCAGGTACTTCACCGATCCCTCCACGGCAGTTATCTGACTCTGCTTGAATAACACCACGCATACTTATATCAGATGTTTGCGCGTCGATGTGATGTCATCAGTGTTATTTGAACAGTGGCTCAATGTTGAAAGCAGAATCGCAGCGTGTTTATCAGCCTACCACTACTGGCCAGCTACTTCAATGAGTTTCATGGAGGTGCCGCAAGTACGTCGTCAAAACCTTTTTCCTACACATGTGCGCCAACATACTTAAGTACGGCGGATGGGTACACACCACAGAAGGCTGATATTTTATATCTACCCAGAAAGAGTAAAAGCAGGCATTAATAATTTAAGCTATATTGAAATGTTTCTCTTGTCTGGAAGAACGCGCTATTAAAATTTACGTACGATACTCTCACAATTGCACCATAAAGTGTCATATTTGTTTTGTGTAATATAAACCTATATGTACTCTGACGGGGTCGATGACGTCACGTAAGACTAAATGTGCGGCTTCTGCAACACGGAACAGGTTTTGAGCTGCTTCCCGTTTTTATGTGACGTTTCATTTTATTTGCGTGTCATTCATTGCATCGTCAACAGGCCGAAACTGTGTGACAATTTCGTAAACGGAAGCAGACTTTTTTGTGCGTATTCACCCAAGAAACATTAAACATTTTCAGTCGCATTTTCAACAACGAAAAAAAAAATAAAACCAACAGGGTACATTTTTTTTTTCATTTGACTTCAAGGAACACCGCGGAAACTGCAAAATATATACAGCGGATAGAAAATACTGCTCCGTGTTGCGCTAATGTCGTGCTGAACTACAGCAAAACATCCACTCATGATGGACAGTCAATTTGCGACGAAAAAACAAGACCCCCTTTCGAGTTAGAGCCACAAGCCGGAATTCTGCTGTTTTTTTTTTTTTCACAGGAAACGCTGGGCAAAGAAGGATCGTTGCGGGCTTTCATATTACAAACACCGTTAGAAACTATGACAGTTTCAACAAAAAGACACGCGTACAACAAACGCAGGAATGTACGCACACACACGCAGACACGCTCATGAATGCATACGCACACGCAGATAATCATGTGCAAACACACAGACGCACATGCACGCAGACACATACGCGCACGCACGTACTCACAGGCTCACACTCAGAGCCAGATTGATTGATATGTGGGGTTTAACTTCCCAAAACCACTATATGATTATGAGAGACGCCGTAGTGGAGGGCTCCGGAAATTTAGACCACCTGGGGTTCTTTAACGTGCACCCAAATCTGAGCACACGGGCCTACAACATTTCCGCCTCCATCGGAAATGCAGCCGCCGCAGCCGAGATTCGAACCCGCGCCCTGCGGGTCAGCAGCCGAGTGCCTTAGCCACTAGACCACCGCGGCGGGGCACTCAGAGCCAGACGAGGGCACTTGTCTAACACTATTTTCAATCGAAGTAGGGAAGGCTGAATAACGACATCTTTAATAATCCCTTGTGTGCCGTACGCCCGCACTGGCTGCCACGTGCTGTATGCAATTGTGTTATTTCGAAACATAAGGAAACAACACGCGGGTATAGTATGGACGCAAGTCGGCGAAAATTGTGCGTCTTCATATTTCGTGAATGTATCTCTTGATCTTCCCGTTTCTTCCATTGAAGGCTTGTCCATCTCGTTTGAGCCTTAAGGCGTTTGTTTTATTCACACACCATACCTTATTTTTACGTTTACCTCTATGAGTAGCTGACACCATCGCCCATTTATTTTCAATATTTACCTGTAGTGCTATTTTTTATGTTTCTTCTTCCAAGATGTTTTTTTCGTGTATCGTAGAGAGTCAATGTAAATAAAATTACTATTTCTTGTCTTTCGTGCCGCGCTGTTCCAACTCTTTTTTTTTCGCAATCGGTAGGTCTTTCTTTGAACTTCTCTATCTATACATCATTTCTGCGGTCGGTGCTTCCAAAGTTTTTGGCCAAACAAAAGGTATAAGCATCAACAAATTAACGAATAAGCCCTGCACTTGTGACCACAAATAATCTCAAGAAGTACATTGTTCTATCAACCTATATACAAAAAAGCTGCAAGCATTTCTACCTGGAAGTTAGATCAGCGTTTTGTTCGTTTAAGGTGAAGTACCAAAATATACCGGCGTGTGTGCACATCCGGATGAGGCTGTAGGCACCCGAAAGTGGACCAGAGGGCACGACGAAGCTTTTTGGGCCTCCTCAGCGTTGTTGGTACCGACCGCCAGGGATACCAAGAAAATGAATCTTTCGCTAAACACATTGAGATGCTGAAGTGTCAATGCCCTTTTTGGCGCGTTTTCGGAGAACGCTTCCTGGGCGCTGACATAATCAGCCGTTACCCCCTGCTCGCAACTAAAAAAGGAAATAATATGCACATGCAAGTCCGGTTTAGCTGCGTCTACTCGCTAGGCCACGCATTGGAAGACTCGGTTTTGCTGCGCCTACTCGCTAGGCTGTGTATTCCGGCGCTAGCATCAGATCTCGTAAACTGCATTGCCTGGTGCCTATCGATCAAGGTGGTCAACTGTCAGCGTACGCACATCAACACTTTTCATTTAAGGAAAGGAAACCACGCGTTCTTTTTAGGGGCGAAGCTGCTTACAGCGGCACCCGTTCATCCCTGATAGTCGTAGTAGTAGTGAGTAACAAGTGTTACATTTTGACCTCCAAGGTGGTGCTGGTGGGAGAATTCTTCTGTGCGTTGTTGAACAATAAAAAAATTTGTAGCGGGCGCGTTATCTAAAATTCGATTGCTCCTGTCTCTCATTCACCATTAGCAGCCATTGGCATGTGCATTGAGCACTAACTGACAGGAAAAGGTTGCTACGTTATACTCGCTGGACGTAAGCTCCTTGGTTTTAGAAAGGTTTAGTGAGCGTTGGGCCGCAGTGCCATGAATACAGTGAACTAGTATATACCGTAACTCGAGGTGGTTAAAGGTGGGAAGTATACCCGAAGCGGAAGCCGTAAGAAAGTGTGCGTCAGCCTCCTCTCGTTTAGTCCTTGGTGTGTCCGCTGGATGGCGGTGCTTCTATATTGGGAATATATTATGAAACGATGCGAGATGGTGGTCCTTGGAGTGTTGAATGAATGGACGAACGGACACACAGACAGATGCATGGATGGACGCTTGAACGGACGCAGGGGCGGATGCATGGACGAACGCAGGGACGGACGCATGAACAGACGCACGCACGGACGGGCAGATGGGCGCATGGACGGTCACACATACGGACGCATGGACGGACGGAAGCAAAAACGAATGGACAGACAAATGCTTCGCCCCACTCTCCATCATTCACTCCTTGGATATGCTGTTAATTTTTTTCCTCTTTTTACGACTGCTTCATTAGTGCATCGCGCAAACACAGATGGTTGGTTTGCAAGCAGTGTGATATGAGCAGCCTGCTAATGACTCATATACAGAAGAAGCTCAAGCATTCATCTACAACAAAACGCAAAAACAGGGGAACGCGATTGTGGTTGTTAATTGGCGGCGTCGAGGCATAGAAGCCTCATTACGTCTACTCTTCAATGTTCTGAATCATTACCCGCAAAACCAAGAGATAACAAGATTAGGCATGTTGGTATGAGGAAGTTAACCGCGTTTATTATTCACGTACAAAAATTAAAGACGCTTGTCACGCTGTTCCTAATTTGTTCTTCACTTTCTTGATTGACCAAAACGAACTGCCATTTCCCTTTCAAAGAGAATTGATTAAAGGCACATTTTCTGCGTGTGCTGCTAGACTTCATTGAAATAGCTTGTGTGCATTGCTTTTTTAGTGCACTGACTTCTTGTACATCTTTGTGGAATGTCCCACTCCTATTTATTGGACCAATACAGCTCTAAAAAAAAGCCAGCAATGCTAACAAACCACTTCATACAATCTAAACAACGTTTTAAATAATAAAATATAAAGTAATAATCAGAAAAAAATGGAACAATTTACCTAAGCCTGTACCGCCTCAGCAAGCGCGCGATTTCTCTTCTCACCAGTGCTTCTGCGGCTTCTATGTCGGTACATCAGGAGGCGTAAGCAGCGCGAAGGAAGGGGCTGCATACGATATTAACCTTAACTATCGTGACAGGCAGGAAATTCATAAAGGGCCGAAAATGAGTAGCGCATATCAGCCACAGTTTGCGAATGTCCCTACAAAGATTCCGTCAGTGCAGGGGAAACCCTAGATGCTTACCTAAACAATGAAATCATTGACAGTTATGTGATGAAGATCGTACTTGCAGCTGCTATAGAAAACAAAAACACTGCGTAAATGCCATGTGATGGAAGGAGTCTCTTTAACGCATTTTGTTTGGCAGGTTTCAGGACGAAAACAAGCCCATTCGGCGATTTGTAGGCGCATTTGGGAGCCCATCAAACTACGCCAAAAAAGGCCTAGATAGTGCAGCTTTCGCCGCTAAAAACACACAGGAACGTTCAAACAGTTCTAAAATTGGACAACTATGTCCATCTAACGGAAAACACATCATGCCTTTCCAGAAGCGTTAATCAATCAAACACCAAACGCTATATAAAGTGCTCCCATCTGTGAGGCATTGTGAGACTCTCTATGGCGCTGAGATGGCGAGCGCGCGGCGTGTAGCTTGGAGGCCATGCGACTCTTGCTTTAGATCAAAAACCTGTATTTTCCACTCGCGCGCGCGTGCGCTGGTACAATCTACTGTGCGCGCACACACGTGTGTGTGTGTAACAAAATATATTATTAAGTATGCACTTAGCGGTTGAAGGGCGCACTAGGGGCCAGATTTCGCTATCGCGTTGAACTCTTAAAGGCGAAGCTTAAGGGTCCACAATTTTTTCATCACTTGTCGTTGTCATGCTGGTACGTCGATCAGCGACACGCCTAAGTATGTCTGCTCTGAAAATAGTCTGGATACACTGCATAGCTATGGTTGCTAGGTGTACCTATGTGCAACTATACCGAAAGGCAGCATTTACATACCTATATTCTGAGAGAGCTATTAACGGCCTCTGTGAACACTGTTGTGCCAGCTCACAATGTGGAAGTGCATGTTGCCCTTCTCATCTTGCATGTCGTTTTTAACACCACTTTAAGTGCTTTATACCAGAGTTCACCGAGGCAACACTGACGTACTTTCGTCCCGCATGTGACGTTGAATAATATACATTGAAATTTGGCTCCGCCCCCCTAAAAAGTTGAATAAAATCTAGCGCTGGGATTCAAACTTATGACTCATTACTCATGAGCAAGCTGTGCAAAACAGTTAAAGCAAAAAAAGTGCGTTCTCCGGCATTCTAAAAGCCATCTATTCATGGACGCCATTTGCCGTTGGTGGTACTTCAAGCTCGTTGATATATGCGTGTTTTTGTCACCATTAACGAGATGGCACGACAGGCTCGAAAAGCGCGCTTTAAAGGTCGTCGCCCGAAGCGATTAACGCACACGCGGTTATCTCGTATGTCGTAATGGCAGCGGTTGATAAGTCTTGTGTTCTCTCTGTAAGTTAGAGAGAGCACGAATGCGACTTCACTCACAGAGAGAACAACTTTATTTTAAAAAATTAAAGAACACCAGTCCGGGTCTACTAAAAAAACTAAAAAACCTAGCCATCAGACAGGCCTAGAAGTTGCAAATGCTGGAGCAGTGTCTTCATGATGTCCGGGGAGGAGTCCACCAGCCAATCCTCCAGGGTCGCAGGTCTTAGGTTTATAGGTATGTGCTTGAGGCTCTCGCCCAAGGCCACCCGGACAATTCCACAGAACATGAGCATTATCCGGGAAGCCACCACAAGCCATGCAAGCAGGAGACCTGTCTTTTCCATGTATGTAGTGTCGAATGTGTGGTGTCACTAAAGAGTGAGATAGGGCACGCCTTATCATTGATGCCTCGCGTCTCGTCATGAAATGAGGAGGATCGGGATAAACCCTGCGATTGTTGCGCATCTCATCTAATCGTTCGCGCCTCTCTAAACGTGCCACAGCAAGTAATTCGGTGCGTTTCAGTGAATCCGGCCACCACAGAGAAGGGGCTGGGAGATTTACGCTGGACTATGGCGCGTGCCACTTTATTCCCTCTGATCCCCGAGTGACCAGGTATCCACTGTATGCGAACACGTAACGAAGGGTGGTCAGCTAAGTGCTTCGTAAGTTTGTTGTAATGCGTGTCTGGAATGTCACCTGTCGCGAGGGCTCAACAGGCAGCTTGGCTATTTGAGCGTATCAGTAAATTACGGGCATTTGGATTGGGCATGGTAACTGCTTCTACTATGGCCGTGGTTTCTGCAATGCATTGCGTACAAATGTTGTAATAGAAGCCCTATGACAGTGGTAGTCTATCGAAAGCTATTTTCGTTCGAAAGCCTTCGCCGCTCTGAGACGGAGATGCATCCGTGTACAAGATCCACTCTCCAGTGGTTTCTTGGAGTTGTTGTACTCGTGATTTACGTCATTCCTGTTTGGTCACTCACTGAAGCGCCCGTTTTCTGAAAGGAGAGCTCACATAAATAATTTACGCTCCCATTCATCACTGCGAACGAGCCGGGAGCACAACTCTCTTCACAGGAATCAATTAACAGCCGCTGACGTCGCTGCCCGCTCCTTTCACGAGACGCTCTGGACGTCTGGTACACCTCCCAGATTTTTACAGACTCTGAGGGCTCCACACTTAGTAGTGGGGAAAGGGGATAATAATAATACCTTTTATTTCTTCAAGTAAAACAGTACATGTAACTAGGCCTGCCACAGCCAATTGGTGGCTTGAGTGGCAGAGCCTGGCCGACAGCAAAAAAACCGCACGCGTTACAAGATTGTAACTTATGGCCTAGGAGGAATGACAGGACAAAAAACAACGTGCATATAAGATTAGAAACAACAAAGCATATAAGCGATAGTTACAAGCACTATAGAATATTTACAGCAATTGAAAGTGAGAGGTGTAAAGGAAAAAAGAAAGAATTAGAGCAAATGCTTCTTAAGCAAGGTAACACACTGGATAATTGTGCAGCATCATGCTTGCGAATGAGTGTATATGAATTAACACACGATATGTGTTACAATTGTAGACAGATACGCCGTAGCAGTGATGTGGGACATAATGCGCTCAGACTGGTGTAGCCTCCACCTGGTCACTAGCTAGTCCAGCGTACGTGACACGGCTGCATGCTGCAACATTCCTCTATTAAGAGACAGCGCCACCGCAGCGTCATCAAAATCCTACGTCACCGACTATAGCTATAAACCTAAGCTTCCAAGCTTGAAAGATTCATTCATTTAGGGGCGAAGCACCTTGAGCTATGGATCGTGCATCCGCGTTGTATGTATTAGTAGTAGTAGTAGCAGTAGCAGTAGCAGTCGTCATAGTAGTAGTAGGAGACACCTCTAGTTTAGTCCGTGGAATATTCGCTGGATGTCAGTAATTCTGCATGGTTAATATATGGTGAAAAGATCCCAGATAATGGTATTTGAAGTGTTCACTAAATCAACGGACGAACGGATGTACGTACGGACAGGCGCATGGATGGACAGACAAGCAGACGTACGGATGAACAAATGCGCTAACGAACGGACAGATGCACAGACGGAGGGACGCGCGGAAATATGAACGGATGCACAGAAAACGCATGGATGGATGGATGGGCGGATGCGAGAACAGATGCATTGACGACGATGATGGATGGACGGACGCACAGATGGACGCACGAACGTATGGACGCATGAACGGACGGAAGCAAGAACGAAGGGACGCACTGATGAACGATTCGCATCACTCGTCATCATTCACTCTATAGATATGGTGTGATGTTTTCCCTAACTGTTTGAAGGTATGTTTGCTCCGCTGCTGCTACTACGCAAAAGAAAGTTAGGTTTCGCGTTGAGATGCGTCCTTTCGTCGACCCGTCATCCCACATGTGGGAAGCACTTACATCCCAAGTGTAACGAGTTTAAAACGGTCACAGTAATTAGTATGCTCTCGTTATGTGTATATTTGACGTTCGTTGCCTTCTCCTTTGTATTTCAGCAGCGGGCTGCAAGTGTTGAGCATGACGTGTTTAGAGCTGCTTGCCGTTAATCGCGTAATTTTACAGTTAGTTGGTCTAGAATTCATTTCTTCCCTGTTGTGGCGAGACAGTGCACAATAAACACTGAAATACCTTTCTAAAAAGACATTTATTTTCGTGTTATACCGATTCATGTGATAAAATTATGAGCCATGTTTTTGTGCATATTTTTGCGGTCAATCTGCATGTATGCGTAACGAAAAAAGAATCAATTCATTTGCATGGTGTCATTTATGTCATTTGGTCAAATGATGAATGCTTCATCTGCACAAACGGCATTTGATGCCTAAAGCGGTATATAGCTGTCTACTATCGCCATGGCATTTTTCTGTATCTGTCAGGACAGGCATTTCAGGATATTCATGTCGTCACCTTAGATTCGCATATCTCATGCATTCACCAAATGCCATGCCGAGCTTGGTTTACACCCAGTGAAATTAATTACCGAGAGAAAACCAAGACTTCGAGGGCTTGGTTTTTCTGTCATATGGTATTTGTTTATATGGTTAATGAGCATTTTATTTGCCGCAAATGGTGAGTTTGATGAAAAAAAAATAAATGGCTCACAGAACTGTATTAAATATTTGGACGGCTGTTCAAAAACCGGACAAAAGATTGTTTAAAAATTCAGAGGCTATACTGTGCTTAGAAAAAATGCCGGGTGATTTAAATCTTTAAGCAAACTCAACTATGAAATAATGCGTGTTCGCGAAATACCTATGTGTTTAGAGAAGTGTTTAACGATTGGGAGGACATCGTACTGAACTGCGTACTCTACTAGGAGAGGGCCTCAAGCCGTTCCCAGTGATCCTCCGTGTGTGTGTTTGTAAAAAGCGTTAATTGATTTAAAGTATTCGGTAATAATATATGCGAGAGCTGAAAGCCATCCTTTGGGCTTCACATCTGATGCGGCCGTATCGACGAAAAGTCAGCTAAACATAACGGGTTACAAGAAAGTGGGTAATGATTTAGAGTACAGGGTACTCAACGAGGGGAGAACTTAAAGCCGTCCCGTGGGCCTCAATGTCCAAAGCCGCACTAGTAAGTCAAATTAACCTTGCACGTTCATAGGGGGTGGAGGGTGGAAAATGTGGGTAACGATTTAGAGTACAGGGTACTCTACTATGGGAGAACTTAAGCCGTCACGTGGGCATCAATGTCCAAAGCCGCACTAATAAGTCAAATTAACCTTGCACGTTCATGGGGGGTGGAGGGTGGAAAATGTGGGTAACGATTTAGAGTACAGGGTACTCTACTATGGGAGAACTTAAGCCGTCACGTGGGCCTCAATATCCAAAGCCGCACTAGTAAGTCAAATTAACCTTGCACGTTCATAGGGGGTGGAGGGTGGAAAATGTGGGTAATGATTTAGAGTACAGGGTACTCTACTATGGGAGAACTTAAGCCGCCCGTGGGCCTCAATATCCAAAGCCGCACTAGTAAGTCAAATTAACCTTGCACGTTCATAGGGGGTGGAGGGTGGAAAATGTAGGTAATGATTTAGAGTACAGGGTACTCTACTATAGGAGAGCTTAAAGCCGTCCCGTGCGCCTCACGCATTTTTGTGATGGCGGCAAGAAACGACGTATTACAACATGCATCCTGAGAAAGGGTGGTTTATTGTACACTTAACTTGTACGTACACAAACGAAACATCGAGAACAAGTAAAGACAGTGTATACATCTTACGAGTTAGCACCAAAATTCTAATTGATCACTGGCTAACCAAATGTTACAAGTCAAAGGAAAATCAAAAGGAATCAAGTTAATCATCTTTTCAGGACAACACTTATGCATGCGCACTAGAGTGGGCGCATGGCTAGTACGGGACAACTGGAAACCTCAGCTGTCCCTCTCTTACTATGAAGGAACGTGTGTGCCATCGTTGAAGGAAGGCCTCTTCGTCATGCGTTTTCAGCTGCTGATCTAGGCAACTCCACACAATGAGCTGTATTTTCTGTAGTGCATGTAGTGCAGGATAGGCGCATGTATGCGGCTTGTGCCGTACTTCCGCTAAACAGCGTCGCCGCCACAGTGCGTGCAAGGTTACTGTATAAACCATTTTTGCAAACAGCCAGATTCTGTTCCCATGCGCGCCGTGCGAAAGCCAAAGAGCCGTTGTATACCATATGCCAGACGCCTCTCGCCACCGAGCACTGAAACAGAGCGTGTTGGGCCGTCTCTCTTTTGCCGCAGTTTGGGCAGCGGTTATTCGGAACGTTTCCCCGATGTGCTAACCGATCACGCGTGGGCAATGCCCTCCATCTTCTCAGTCTAATTTGCGCACCTTGTTAGGTACGAGATCGCAATGCCATCGTTTCTATTTTTTCGTGTAGGATGCTGTTTCTTCATCTTTGCTCAGTGTGCTACTTGCCACCATTTCGATTATTTCTTGCGATGAAACATCTTCCAGTCTTCATGAACCTATTGATTTCTCTGTTCGTTTTAAGCCGCTGGCAGCTCTGTAAAACTTAAGTGGAATTTCTGCTCACGGTTCGATGTACCGATTGGTCATGAATGTACCTTTTAGTGTACTGCTCCAGTACATCAAGAGCCTGTACCCGGGGTAGATGCTGTCATCGAACAGCTCCTGTATTGTTTTTGCAGCCAGCGCTCTCGTGAATGTTTGTATATCTGGGAGGCTCAAGCCTCCACGGTTTGTGGGAAGCTGTAAATATTTCTTCTGTACCTTTGCTGGTTTTCCTCCCCAGAGGAAGGTCCCCGCCATAGGGGCGAGGCGTTCTGTAACACGGCGAGATGGAAGGGCGATATATGCTATGTAAACGCAAAAGCGCATGCTTGTGTCTTGATGACTGCTGCTTTTGCCGTTAGTGACAGGTTAAAATGAGTGGCTGTTGCTATAACATCAGTGGATCTCCTAAGTAAGTCATCCCAGGTCTTTTTTGATACATCTCCTTCCTCAATGTAAACGCCTAATACCTTAATAGCTTGAACGTATTCTAAGTATCCTGGCAATAGTTCTATGAAGCCCACAAAGCGCAATGCCTTACATTTGGTGGTGTTTAGAAGAACACCAGACAGATAGAAATACTCAGCAAAAATGTCAAGGAATGTACTATAGCTAGACAAGTTACGAAAAAATACCGAAATATCATCGGCGTATACGAAAATTTTGAAGGTTTCCTTGCCTGGCATCGGGAAACGCACTATGCGCTCGCAGTTTTCTACCTTTCTAATCAAGGGCTCTAGAGACAAAATGAATAATACCGGAGACAACGATCAGCCTTGCCTCACCCCTTTTGGAATTGCAAAGCTTCTGGTAACTTCATTGTTGAAATAAAGACAGCTTGATAGGTCTGATCAAGTATATTTCTACCAGTCGCACATACTGCTCTGGGAGGCCAAATATGCGCAAAATAGCGAAAAGATACCCGTGTTCAACTCTATCAAATTCATTGGCCTGATCAAGAGAAATGTGTACTCCTGAGATCTGTTTTTCTTGTTTAAAAAAAGTGGTTAACGATTTAGAGTACTTAGTACTCTACTATGGGAGAGCTGAAAGCTGTCCCGTGGACTTCTTTACCGAGTAGTAGTAGTAGTAGTAGTAATAGACTTTTATTCAGCCAAATTTACAGGCCAAGCATTTCGACCGCCTGTGCGATCAGTCGACGCTGTTCTTCTTCCCCTTCGGCGCCGATCCAGTCGAGCCAGGAGGTGATGGAAAGGGATGGGGGAGGGTAATAGCTGGATTGCTGAGCAGTTGGGCAGTAAAACAGGCAGTAAGACAGGTCAGCGTATGGGGAGGGACAATTAGGACAGCAGGGGTTAGACCTATATTTGTAAAGGAAAAGGCGAGAGGAGGTTATCAAGCAGTTCATTTGGATGTGCCGTAGAGTTCGAGCCTCGAGCGCCGTGAGTGATGGATGAGGGGGAGGGTAAAGACGCTTGTCGAGCCGGAGCTGGAGATATACCTCCTTGATAGTGTGACGCAAGGAGATCTGCCCATCGTTATTCGCGGAGCTCTCACTGTCTTCCGAAGGTGTGGGCCAGGGAATGAACGGTGCCCGGTGCAATATATCGCGGGCAAGCTGATGAGCTAGCTCATTGCCGTTAATACCCGAATGCCCAGGAACCCAGCGGAGGAAAACAGTGGAGGGTTGAAGAGCAGAGGCCGCTCGCTCGACCTCCTGTTGAAGAGCAGGGGGCAACGTGTTGTTCTGTATGTGACGGATGGTGGCGTGAGAGTCGCAGTAAATCGTGTACTCGGGGAGAGAAGGGAGGGAGGAAAATGACTGCATGGCGTGGACCATGGAAAGGACCTCGAGCGAAAGTACATTTGGCGGGTGTAAGTATGGCCCGCTGGTGTGCGTGTCAGGTGCCGAAAGGTGTGGATGGTAGATAACGTAGCCACACGAGCCCCGAGGAGCCATGTATGAGGCATCTGTGTAAGCAACTCCCTGTGTAGAGAGAGGAGGAGAATGATGCTGTGCTGCCGCATGACGCCGGCCGGCGTGAAGAACGGGAGACATATTGGATGGGAGGGGAAGGATGCGAAGGTTAGAAGCAGCGGTGCTAGCGGCAGAAGGCAAGGTGGGAACGGAAACGGGAATGTGAGGGATACCAGCTTGGGCTAATAGCCATTGGCCTTGACGAGTGAGAGAAAGACGGGCAATCTGAGAGTCGTGGTGCAGAGAAATAAGAGAACGTAATGGATGGAAGAGGCCTGTGGCAAAGAGCTTAGTGGTAGAGGTAGTGAGAGGAAGGTTTAGAGCTGCCTTGTAGAGGCCTAATAGAGCTCTTTCGAGTGTGTTGAGTTGCGTTTCGGTGAAATGAACGTAGGGTACAAAGTACAAGAACTTGTTAAGGGCAAGCGCATGTGCAACCCGGCACGCATGAGCCTCGTGGAGCCCTGACTGCCGAGTGACAACGCGTCGCAGGAGGTGGGTCACCGAATGGCAAGTCCTCACAGCGTGATGTAGGGCCTGCGCGTTCTTTGTCGCGTGCAAAGGGAAGCCAAGAACTTTGCATTGCTGAACAGTGGGGATGAGAGAGCTAGAAAGATGTAGGGAGATGAGGGTATTGTGGGAGCGCTGGTACGCAGACCGGTTTAGCAAAAGTAGTTCACATTTCTCCGGTGCAGGAGACAGGCCAGCAGTAGCGAGAAAGGAAGCGATAAGGTCCAGGCCACGTTGCAAAGTATCCTGCACGTGGCCGGGACATCCAGACGTACACCAGAGAGTGATGTCGTCTGCATAAAAAATATGGTGGAGGTCAGGTATTTGGGACAGTTGGGAGTCAAGGGGGGCCATAGCCATATTAAATAGAGTAGGAGATAGTACGGCACCTTGAGGAGTGCCGCGGGTGAGGGAGTGTGGTTTAGACAAATGAGTATCGACTCTCAAGCGAGCAACTCGATTGGAAAGAAATGATCGGATGTAAGAATACATGCTGGAGCCACATGACAGGGAGGAGAGCTGAGCGAGTATGTGGTCATGACTCACGCCATCGAATGCCTTCCGTACATCGACGGTTACAAGCGCATGGATCTGACTACGAGAGGGTGAAAGAAAAGTATGCTGAAGAACAAGGAACATGTCCTGCGCAAAAACGTGGCGTCGGAAGCCAATAAAAGAAGGAGAGAAAAACTCTTTCGCCTCAATAAAATCAGACAGTCGAGTCAAGGCCATTCGTTCAAGAGTCTTGCCAACGCATGACGTCAAAGAGATAGGGCGAAGGTTAGAGAGAGATGGAGGTTTGCCGGGCTTCGGAATCATGCAAATTAGAGATGATGTCCAAGAGCTTGGAAGACAGCCACTGTTCCATGCTTCGTTGAATGTGTGTAAGAGAAATTCCTTCGCGTTGTCGGGGAGATTACGTAATGTAGTATATGTTATCTCATCCTCACCGGGTGCCGAGCGGGTAGATTGAGTAGCTAAGGCAGCTTCCAGCTCCCTGAGCGTGAATGGGCGGTCCAGGTCTGGGTTAGCTTCGCCACAGTAATCTGGGTAGGAAGGTGTGAGGGGGGGTGGGAGATACGGAGATTTTAAATTTTCAAACACATCAGATGGAGTCCCTTGAGTAAGAGCTTTAGCTAGGGTGGGAGCAGCGGCAGGCTTGGTACCTAAGAGAGACCTAAACAGAGACCATGTAGAGCGCGTGAGCAGTGCGGAGTCAAGGCCGTCACACAGCGTGTTCCAACGAGAGTGCTCGAGAGAAGTGCCGTAAGCGATAATTTCAGCCCGCAGAGCATCAATTCGGAAGGAAAGTTGGAAGTTGTGTGGCTGCGAGCGGAGAGCGCGTTTCAAACGTTTATGACGTCGCCATAATCGGAGGAAGTGAGGATCAGGGTCAGGAATGGGGAGTTGAAAACGAGCGCGGCGACTACAGGATGTCATTGTTGCGGAGATCCGCGACGTCCAGTCGTCGTAAGTTTTAAATGAGTGAGACAAAAGGTTATTACGGAATGCTTCCCAGTCAGTGTGAGTGACTCGTTGTTTCCGCCTATTGTGGGAAAGAGGGGTGGTGATGTGTATGAGAAAGTGATCACTGAAAAAATTTTCAGCAGAGACCTGCCAGTGAAAAGGAAGGGAACTCCGAGAGAACGTGAGATCGGGTGTAGTGGAATGCTGTGAAACAGTGCCCGCTCGAGTAGGGGTGTCAGGAGTATTAAGAAGGGTGAGATGGCGTTCCTGGGCGAGGCAGTGTAGAAGGCGACCTGGTTTGAGTGTTTGGGGGTAACCCCAGAGCCTATGAGGAGCATTAAAGTCACCCCCAAGGAGGATATGGGTGGTCGATGGAAGGGAGTGCAGGAATTTTCCAAGAGCACTAAACAAAGAGGACGTGACAGGGGGGTTATAAAATGACATCAGAGCGAGAGAAATACGGGTAGATGGTTGGTAATAGACCACACCAACTAAATGTTTCAGGAGGGGGGAGGGTACGTCTAGTGGTTCAACGAGAACGTCATTGCGTACATAAATGGACGCAAGTGGCTTTCCCGTCGTAGCGTGATATGCACGGTAGCCTGGGACGGCAAGGGCCGCCCGAGTCTCCTGTATAAGGAGAAAATGGGGTAATGTTTGGCGGGTGAGAAGATATTGGTGGAGAGGGGTCCTATTATGACGAAAGTTGCGGCAGTTCCACTGCAAAATATCGAGGTCCTTTTCACGCGCCGTCTAGGTCTTTGGAGTAGAGGAAGCGCCTACCCGTGCGCGTTCCTTCTTTTTTGCCGGGTGAGTGACTCCTGCAGGGAGTTAAGCATATAGGTGAAAGATTCCAGTTGCTTAGATTGGGTTTCGAGGGTTGTAAGAATCCGGACAATTGAATTTTCTAGCTGGACCAAACGAGTGTGATGTGCAGTGGTGGTGGTTTCGACCATGTCGGCCAATTTGGTTACATGGGAGCTGGAGGTCGGGGCGGTGAGTGTGGTGAGTTGCTTATTTAGCTCCGTAAGTTGAGAGGTAAGAGAGGATGTGGTAGTTGCAAGTGTCTGTGTCAGTGCAAGTATTTTCTGTTGTAGCTCATCTGAGACGCGTTGTTGCTCGCGCTGGTTGCGCTCCAACATAGCCAGTCGCAGATCGAAGGAGCGGCTCTCGTTACTTGAAGATGGTGAAGGTGTGTTTGATGAAGAAGTGCACATGGGAGGTGTTCCCTTAACCTTAGTGGCGTATGAGCCCGGGGGGGATGTTGCGGGAGGTGATAGGGGCTCATGCGGTGAAGAGGAGGGCGGCGAAGGCTGAGTGGCTCGGCGCATGGCTGTGCGACGGAGAAAAGCTGCTTTGGCGCAGTCGCGTTGCTTAGCTAGAAGGTAGGGGCAGGTGGAGTCGAGAGATGAGAGGGTGTTGACTTGGCAATGAATGCACCAGGGTTGGGCGCAAACGTGAGCATCGGGATCTGCCGGTAGAGGAGACGCACAGCGGCGGCACTTGGCCGGAACGCTGTGTTGGGGGCATTGATGAGCACGGTGCCCTATAGCAAGGCACCGAGTGCAAGTAGGGGGCTTGTGTTTATGTGGACGGCATCGGAAAGAGACGCGTTTGAAGTACACAAAGCGAGGGATGATGGTTCCAGCAAATGTTATGAGGACGGATTCAGTGGAGCCCATCATACGTGCAGCGAGTATATCTGAAGTAAAAGATTGGAGGTCATGCAAGAGCTGAGATGTTGTGAAGTGACCACCGACGTTGTGTATGACGCCGAGACATGATATTGGAGGACTGAGGGCATAGGGCTTAATGGTGATCGGCTTACCATTAAGTTCCAGACTTGTGAGGGAGAGTAGGAGGTGGGCAGTGAGAGGTGAGTGCGTTTTCAGAAACACAAGGCTCTGAGCAGGTTTGGCTTGAAGGGTGACCTCCGCACTGGTCTTGGGAGAGAGATTTGCGGTGGCTGTGATGGTAGAAAGCAGGTCATAGAGAGGCAGTTTCGGCGTGAGTGTTCCGGGTGGAAGTTGGATTCCGACGGTGATGAGCTCGGAGCGGGGGCGGGCAGTCGAGGCAGGTTTTCGATTGGCACTAACGGTGTTCCAGCTTCCTTCATGGGATGGCGTATTGTCTTCGTTGACTTGCGATGCCGTGAAGTCCATTTCCGTCGATAAGTCGTCAGCTGAAGTGATGGAAGGCAAAACTTCGGCGATGGAAGGAACGACGCTCGTCGAAACGCGCTTGTCGACAGACTGGGAATTTCCAATGGGTAGGCCAGACGCAGATAAGGTGGGGAGAGCAGCAGGCGTGGTTGATTGCAATGCCAACGCTGCATTACGGCTCTCGGGCTCCGGCGTTTGCGTGGCTATCAAGCTGAGAGTAGCAGAGATGCCACCAGCGTTGCACGTTGCTGGACCGTGCGCGCTGTTGAGGAACGCTGCCTGTTGCTGTATTGTTGTCGGCGCGGGGCTGGTGACATTGCCAGATGGTGACAGCGGAGGCACGGCTGTATCAGGCGTACGACAGGAGGAGGAGGCTGGGCTTACCGAAAGGGCGTCAGTTGTCGTTGGTGTCGAGTGCTGAGCGGGACTCTGCATCGTGGAGGTGCAGGCGCGGCGCGTTAGGGTTAGCGCGGCGCCGCGCCGCTTCGTACTTTTGAAGGGGCCTGGGGGGCCAGCCTGGGGTCGGACCGGGGCCCGGATGTTGTCGGCGTGTCCCGGAAGTCTTCCAGAAGGAATAGTGAGCTTGTCCAGACACGGGCGGGGCCCGGTAACGGGCCAAGAACACGTGAAAGTGGAGCACTGTATGCTGCCAGCCAAACAAAACGGCGCCACCTGGCGGTCTCCGAGCAGTAAACTCAAATGACCTCAGGAGCATGATTTCGCGTGCGTGTCTTACACGGAGTTGCTACCTCTTGTTTAGAAAAAATTTATTGCCACAAACGACAACTCTTGTTTAGAAAAAGTTTATTTACAGCATGTACAGAACACAAAGGCTTCATACCATTCCAGCAACAGGGCACATACACTTCTGCACATCTATATTTCACGACTAACATCACTACGTCACAGTGAAGACATTTGCTCTAATATACATGATTATGTTGGCATACATGTACACAAAAATTCAATGTGATATCACGTGATATCACGATACAAGGGTATAACGATACAATAAATCGAAATAAAACACAATTTGTAACAAATTAATTCATATATAACAACTCAACGGGCACTGCTTAGCACCAAGTTGGTCGAAAAATTAGCTGTATCCTTTCGTGTTCCACCTTGACGAAAGGGCACGACCAATGCCGCAGAAACTCTTGCTCCCCGAGGAAGAAAAGCTCTTCGGAGAGGAACGCGAGGAACTCTCGTCTCATTCTCCCCAGTATCGGCCACAAAGCACGCCGGCGGCAATTGGCAGCTACGGCCTCACATCGGTTTCTCCAAAGGCTGAAAAGCCCCGCAACTATTAAGAGAGCGGAGAAGCGGCTACGCGAAAATCGGCCGTTGGACATGAAAGTTCGCACACCCTGTCCCCGAAAACCAGCATTAACCGCACGCCAAAAAAGGCGGGAAACCACACATTCAAACGTCGCATGTCGATTGGTCTCTACCATGACGCAGTTGGGGCAAGTGGAAGTGCGAACCACCTGCCATCGCTGCAACCGATCTCGCGTGGGGAGCAAGCCCCAGCCCAGCCTCCAGACAAAGTCTCTGAGATGCCCTGGCAACACTGCGGCAGTTATTGGCTTCCAAGCGCGGTTCAATACAGATTGACGATGCTGGGGCACCAGGGGCCGTAGAAGGGCGGCCATTGTGTCCACCACTTTAGAATCGGCCACCTCTATCTCTGGGCACGTAGCTTCCAAACGTCGGTGAAATGCTAGAAGGGCTCGATACAAAGGTGGTAATTCAGTTGATTGGGGACCTTTGTTTGTTTGGCTATCCGGCAAGAAGACACGTAGTGATGGCCCCAGATGGTAGCGAGCCAGTGTCTGAGCGGGTATGTCATCATTGCTTAGTATTCGCAATAGAGTGCGGAGGCACAATGTAGAAGCCGCGACGGAAACGTCGGGGAATGCAAAACCCCCTTGATCTCGCGGTTGAGCTAACGCTGGACGCGATAACAATTCTGTGCCACCAGACCAAAAAAATGAACTGATGCAGCTTTGCACTTTCCTGCAGACGTGGAGCGGTGGTTTAACAGAATGGCAAAGGTACCAAAAGTTTCCTAGGTACACCGTTTGAGTTAAGTATCGGCGTTCCGAGAGGGGGAATTCGAAGTGCCTGGCTGCTTTGATATCATTTAGAAGAGTTTGTACAACGGATGACCAGATGCTATCCTGTATACCAAATACAGTGAAAGTAACTCCGAGTATTGAAATCTCAGGAGACTACTGTAAAGGCGACGTGATGTTGATGCGACCGCTGGGGTTGCCAATGAAAAAATACTGGCTTTTAGAAAAGTTTAACCTTGCACCGGTGATAATACCGAAATCATGGAATGTATCAAGAGCATGCTGCAGCGACTTTTCATTATGTACATATAGAGTGATATCATCTGCATATGCAGCGACTTTTACTTGAGTGTTACCGGGTAGAGGTAAGCCACGAATCTGCGGGTGATGTTCAACGGCCCTTAAGAAGAGCTCTAATGCAAGGATAAATAACACTGGGGAGAGGGGACACCCTTGACGGACCCCACGCGTGACTCTAAATGCGTGACTCTCACGGGAATCTAAGTAAAGTGTACTTTCTAAATTAGTGTACATCGCGTTGATAAGGTCAATGAACTTATCCGGGAATCCGTATGCATGTAAAACATTTAGTATGTAGCCATGTTCTATGAAATCAAAAGCTTTCTCTTGATCTAATGAAACCAACAGTCCTTGCGCACATCGGCTAATGGTGTATTGAATGATATCACGCGTTAACCACGTATGGGTGTGTATTTCTCGGCCCGCAACAGAACAGACCTGGTGGGGAGCGATTAATGGTGCAAGAAATGGACTGATTCGGCGCACCAAAATGTTAGCCAAGAGCTTGTAATCTACATTGAGCAGGGTAATAGGGCGCCAATCTTCTGGTCGCGTAGACATTGGGTCTTTCTTGGGAACTAGTGTTATACGGCCTTTGTGGAAAGAAGTTGGAAGTGTAATATCTTGGAAACACTTGCGAATGACGCGTGACATAGTTGGACCAATGATAGGCCAGAACTGTACATAAAACTCTGCAGGTAGTCCGTCAGGCCCTGGGGCCGATCCCTTTTTCATTGCGTCTAGTGCGCCTTTGATTTTGTCATTGGATGGCGGTGATAGGAGGACGTCATTTGACATGTTGGAATCATGAGGTAAATCTGTTAGCATAGGATGCGAAGAAACGGATCCTGGGTAACATACATTAGCACCAGATTTAGCTATTGACTCAAAGTGTTGAGTGAATTCCTGAAGGTCGCGCGTACCCGCAGCAGCTGGGGTGATAGAGTTCAGCGAGTGGGCAGGCGAGCCTGGTGGACGAAGCAGAGCTCTGCGTGCATACCTTAGCACCTCAGGGTGCGCACAGGGTGCACGTCTACAGCGCCAAGCTGCAGCCGAGAGTGAAGAAGCGCGCATAATACGCTGGTACCGTTCAACGAGCTCCTCTTGCCATGCCCGCATTACAGTGGAAGGACTGGGATCTCGATTGGCAATGCGTATCTTCTAGATTAACAATGACGCATCTTTCGACATACGGGTGCAAAGTGCTCTGCCCGACGCACTGCAATGATGCCGCCACTGTTCTTTGAGGCGATCCCAATCAGCTACATCGGCCCCAATAAGCGATGCGCGTAACGCTCGGGATAATTTCTCCGTAGCCTGAGAGTCCTGGAGAACGCGGCAATCGAGACGCCATGGTCTGTGAACCATTGGCGTCCCCGCTGGCAGGCGGAGAGATAACATGACCGGCCGATGGTCGCTAATGTACACCGGTGTCGGTGGCAATGACATTATCCCGGTGTCGTGAACGTAGGTAATGAGATTGGGGGATGCATACACGCGATCAATTCGGCTGCTCGACGCTGCTCGACGCCAAGTATAGGCATAGTTACTGCCATGCACAATTTGATGAATGTCACTCAATGCCAATTGCTGCACTAGACGTTCGAGTTCTCTGGCATTCCAGTTTGACCGGCCGCGACCCGGACCTCGAACGTCTGCGCGTGAGTCTAAGACACAATTGAAATCCCCTAAAAGTACCACATGTCGGGAATTTAAAAGAAACGCATCAAGAGATTGGAAGAACGCGTTTGAGTTCTCGCGTGCTGCTGGGGCATACACGGCAACAAATCTTATTCTTAACGAAAAAAAGGTGCAGTCAAACGCCAGCACGCGTCTGAAGGCATCGAAGGAAACATGATGGTCACGTAAAAGACCTCGGTTAAAAATAACGACTCCGACGCCAGTCGAATGCGTGCTGGCGTACGAAAAGAAACAATCAAAATTGAACGCGCGCTTGAAAGCGAGTACATCAGAAAGCTTGAAAAAATTTGTTTCTTGCAGGAACAGCAAATCACAGTGCACTGAACGTGCAAAAGCCAATACCTCAGCCTGTTTTTGTGGATTTCGGAAACCTTGAACGTTAAGAGTAATAATTTTTAGAGTAAGAGCCATGGGGAAAATGAAAACATAGTATAGAATCACGCAAATGCAGGGGTACCTTTATCAGGTGCGGGAGCCAAGGCCCCGCAAGTGGCTGAGTCATTTTTTTCCGGCCAGGCGATCCACCGGAAGCTCGGGGCCTCCGGGATTGCGTCGAAGTCCGCAGGGGACTTCTGTCTCTGGTGGGGGCTTCCAAGTCACGAGTAGTTATCCGGTGGCGTTTCGTGTCCGGGTTTTTGAGCGATGATGGTACAAAGACGTCTCCACTGTCCTGGCTTAAGTCACTGGGGCTGGTGTCTTCGTCAATCTGTAGGGGCGCCTCACTCGCGGTGCTGTTGGAGTCCTCGTTAATGCAGGCGTCGTCGTCTTGAGATGTAGACTCCTCGATGACACCTGAACTTGTTGTCGACAGAGCAGCAACGCGAGGAGCCTCAGATGCAATATTCCCATCCGAGACGCCGTCCTCACGAGGCGCTTCGTCAGACGAGGGCTTGGCCTGCGATTCCTCAGAAATGGCCACGGGACGCGGGGAACTTAAGTTTTCAGTACCTGGAGGGCGTACCAGGCCCGGAATCGTTGGGGACGCAGTGGGCGTCTGGTGCAGCGTTGCGATTGGCACACCTTGGTCGTGGTCGGTTACCGCGGCTCGCGTTGACGAATCGTCGCACTTGTTCTTAGATGGCGTTCCTGGTTGAAGTGGAGGGAAATCCTTGGATGCCGCCTCGGAATACGATGGCCTGATGGTGCAGGCCACGGTGGCATGCGAGTCCCCACAACGGCGACACGGCAGTGAGCAGCCTTTCCCGTCGTGGCCATAAACGCCGCACCTTCCACAAAACGGAGCTGTGCAGTTCATGCGGAAGTGCCCACTGTCTCCACATCGACGGCACACTCGCTGTATGCCTTTATAGTCACAGGTTACTCGATGGCCCGTGACCTTGAGGTAGTTGGGCACCGGTGACGAAGCCTTCATTTCCATGCGGACGTATCGCGTCCCAGTGGTCACGGTTGGGCGCGATCCCATGAGTCCTCTGGTGATGTGCAGCACCTTCCCGTAGGGAGAGAGTGCTTGTGCGAGGACTTCGCTGGGTACGCGGCACGGCAGGAACAGGACGGTCACTTGGGTCACTTGGGGTCCCAGGGGTACGATGGCGACGCGCTCTCCTCGGATGATAAGGTGCGACACGTCTACGATTTGGGCCAGTGCGGCCTCACTGTTGACGGTAACTTGGTAGTTCCGGCCTCCAAAGTGCTGAACGCAGTATACTTCTTCAATTCCTACTATTGAAGACGTCGCGTCAACGACGTCTTCGGGACTAGTCCCCTCGGGGACGACTACGTCGAAGGCTAAACGCCTTCTTCGGGGGCTGGCTCGCCATGACGGGCGTCCGCCAGCCCAGGGACGCCGTGAGACGCTAACGACGAAGTGAGACGCTAAGACGCTCCTTATGGCGTGGCTTGGGCGTCCCTCGTAACTCTTGTGTTTAGAAAAAATTTATTGCCACAAACGTCAATAACACTCAACAGAACATTTCCGTCTTAGACATACTCTAACGATGATGACAAGACAGACGTCATTTACATGAACATGGATATGAGATGACGTTGAAAAAACATGTACATTCGATGGTTCACTCAAACACAACCACAAAATACTTCAAGGTAAACAAGAGACAAATAAAACATAAATATGTACATTTTGCATATTTACATGTTGGCATGCCATTTCTGCCGGCACATCGACAGTTCAGCCTACCAATACCAGGCCGGCCGAAAGACAAGTTTCACTCGTCCGTCATAGACCGACACAAAAGGGCAAGACCAGTGCCGAAGAAATTCCTCTTCACCGAGGAAGAAGAGCTCCTCCGACAAAACAGACAGCAGCTCCGAGTACAATCGTTCTAGGATCGGGTAGAGCGCGCGGCGGCGGCGGCCCGCTGCAACCGCCTCGCAGCGGTTGCGCCAGAGGCAGAAAGCGCCGGCAACAATGAGAAGACAAGCGAAGCGGCCTCGCGAACAACGCCCAGAAGAAACGAAGCGATTTACTCTGAGGCAGTGAAATCCAGCATGTACGGCTCTCCAAAAAACGCGAGCAATGATACAATGCCTCAGAAAATGCTGATTTGTTTCCCGAAGGGAGCAGTTCAGACATGTTGCTGACTGGACTATTCTCCACCTTTCGAGGCGGTCGAGAGTGGGAAGTACACCCCATCCCAGGCGCCACATGAAGTCCCGAAGGTGTCCAGGCAGAAAAGAAGCCGTTAAGGAGCTCCAAGACACCCGTCTAGAGCGAGCACGGCGGGCTGGCGGGACCAACGGAAGCAACAAAGCAGCAGTTGTCTCAACTATGTGGTTGTTCAAAACACCTATGCCAGGACAGCTCGACTTGACATGGCGAAAAAATGCAACAGTTGTTGCATAAAACGCAGGAAGTGTTATTGACTGTGGCCCCTGTTAAGTTGCGCATTAGGCATCAAATGGCGAAGGTGAGTACCCAGAAACTAGTATGCAAGCGTTCGTGCGGGAGATTCCTCCCCTTGCACTAGGCGCAAAAGAAAACGCAGTGCCAGCAGCCGACAGCGTATGGACACTGAAGGGAAAGCAAAGCCTCCTTGAGCACGCTGCTGTCCCAGTGCCGCGCGAGAGACCAACTCAGTGCCGCCTGACCAAAAAAAGGAACACAAAGCAGACTGTAGTGATCGCACGATACGTAAAGATGGTTGCACGACGTGAGAAAGGTACCAAATGCGACCGCAAAATAGAGTCTGCGCAAGGTACCTCCGCTCAAGAAGCGGGAAGTCAAAATCCTGTGCATCCTGAATTTTCAGTCTTACTTCCTCGAGAGCGTTTAACCAAACAGATTCGCAAATGCCGTAGTGGTTGTATGAAATACCTAAAATACGAAGGGACGCGGCCGGCTGAATGGGAACACCGGCGCTAAGCCTGGAGTTTGGAGAGCCAATGAAGAAATACCGGGATTTGGAGATGTTCAACACTGCACCTGAAATGTCGCCATACTGGGAAAATACATGCAGGCTGCGTGAAAGGCTATCTTCATCTGAAAGGTACAAGGTTATATCATCAGCGAAAGCTGTGACTTTCACGACACCGCTACCAGGAAGCGCAAGACCCCGGACACGTGAATCCGCGTCAAGAGCACGCAAGTATGGCTCAAGGCTGAGTACAAATAGCACAGGAGACAATGGACAACCCTGAAGGACCCCACGTGTTATGGAAAAGGCAGCACTTTCCCAACCATCCAGAACTAGTGTGCTTTTCAGACCAGTGTACGTATTTTTAATCATTTCCACAAACGAATGAGAAAAGCCGAAGGCTGTGAGCACATTAAAGATATACGCGTGCTCTAGTCGGTCAAACGCTTTTTCCTGGTCCAAAGACACAAGGATACCACGCGCAGATCGCGACAAAGTATAAGCTATGATATCCCGTGTCGTATATGACAAGCTGTGTATTTCTCGTCCAAGCACTGATGAAGTCTGGTGATGACCTATTAGGGTGTTCAACAGACCCCTCAAACGTTGAACGGTTACCGCCGCGAATATCTTATAGTCAACGTTGAGGAGCGTGATAGGTCTCCAATCTTCAGGATTAACAGAGGAAGCATCACCCTTTGGAATAAGCACAATGCGTCCATCTCGAAAACTTGATGGAAAGACACCGTCCTCGTAGCATCGCCGGATTACTGCGGTAATTGTAGCACCAATCTCATCCCAAAATGTCAAGTAAAACTCAACAGGTAAACCGTCTGGCCCTGGGGCCGTTCCACGTTTCATAGATTTCAGTGCCACCTTTACCTCTTCAGCCGACGGAGGGATGTGCAGGCAATCTGCAACTTCTTGAGGAATACGGGGCAAACTTCTAAGCATTGGTGGTGTTTCATCACAGTTAGTCCGCATGGCCGAACACGACATTGCTTCAAAATGCGCCAAGAAAACAGATCGATCACGCGTAGGAAGCCGCTGCGCAGGTGGTATTTGTGCTGTCATAGAGACAGGTGACTCTGATTGCCCAAAAAAGGAATGTCTCGCGTAGCGCAGCACCTCGGGATGTGCACATGGGTTGTGTCTACAGCGCCATGCTGCTGCCGCCAGGGACGAAGCAGCAGTCAAGCGCTGAAAGCGTTCACGCAGTTCACGCTGCCACGCTCGCATCAGAGGAGAAGGCGTCTCGGCGCGCAAAGCAATGCGTAACTTCATCGCGGTATCAGCAAGCTCTTCAGAAACGCGTCGACGAAGCGAACGCCCTTCCACTGCGCAGCGCAGGCGCCACTGTGTTTTAAGCGCATCCCAATCTTCAGGACCAGACGCCGTGAGCGACACACGTATTGCGCGTGACAAATCTGATCTTGAGCGCGCGTCCTGCAGGACGCGAACATCAAGACGCCATGGTTTTTCTGAGAAATAAAATGGAACTTCGAGCTTCAAGACAACAGGCCGATGATCAGATACGTACACAGGAGAAGGTGGGAAGGACGGAACGCATAAATCAGAGACAAACGCCTCTAACGCTCGTGGGATATAAGCCCGGTTGAGCCTGCTGGAGGATCGTCCACGTCGCCATGTCCAAACAAAGGTATTTCCGTGCACTACATTGTGCGCGTCTAGTAATGAAAAGTGGTGGACAAGGCGGCGAAGCTCGCGTGAATTCCAAGCAGACCAGCCCCAGCCAGGACCTTGTACATCGGTTCGCGTATTTAGAACGCAGTTGAAGTCGCCAATCAAAATGACGTCACGAGCGTCAAGAAAAAACACATCCAGGTCTCTAAAAAAGTCATTAGACTGTCCAGCTTGCGCTGGCCCATACACACACAGTATCCTTAATCTGAAAGAAAAGTAGCTACAGTCTAAAGCCAAAACCCTGCCCACGCCATCGTAAAAAGCATGATGATCCCTTAATAGAGCTCTGTTAAAAATAATAATACCTACTCCCGTAAAACGAGATGTAGCAAAAGAGAAATAACAATCTAGGTTGAACCTTCGTTTAAAAGCAAGCACGTCGGATAGCGATAAAAAATTTGTTTCCTGGAGGCACAAAACATCACAATTTGCAGCGCGGGCGACACTAATCACTTCAGCCTGCTTTGCCGGACTGCGAAAACCCTGAACGTTCAATGAAATAATATGCAGTGTAGTAGCCATAATAAAAAGTAAAGACTAACCTGGACGCATAGTTCTAGACGGTGTTCTGGAAAGTGTCCAGGGGACACTTGCTCGACCAAATTACAACGCACTGTTCGACCCTCCAGAAGAGGGTCGAGGTTTTTTGGACCGTTGGGATTTACCACGGCCATCACTGCGTTCATCAGAGCAAGAGCTGGAAGTGTGCCCTCGCTTTGTTTCACGTGGAGCTCCCATTTCAACGTCAAAATCGGCAAGGCTAGACAGTCCGATGCTACTATCCAGTCCCAGGCTGAAGCCGTCTTCCGAAGACGTGTCCTGAGGAGGTAGGGACTGAGCCTCCGGCAAGCTTGGATCCACATTCTTGATGCTGGCAGCACTGTCCGCGTCTCGGCAGTCTGGTGTAGGCACCCTTTGTGTGGGCGATTTTTTACGTGTACGACGCGATGTTGAAATGGTCGGAGCGGCCGCAACAGAAGAGGCTGTGGTGTTTTCGCCACTGTTTTCCAAAATAACCGGGGTCGTAGGGCCAACTCCAACAGCAGCAGCCTGATAACTGGGGTCATTTGTGCACTGAACATCAAGTGGCGTCAAAGAAGAGACGCCGACGCCGTTTTCAGGGCAGTGCGTTGCGTCTTTCGAAGCGCACGGTTCCTGCACCAGCGGGGAGGCCGACGCGCCAAGCGTCGCATCGACAATCGCGCTTTCGTTGTGCGCTTCGTTTGAAGGAACTTGTAGGGGTGAGGCCAGCACAGCGTCGGTGACCTCCTCTGCGTCCCCCGAGTCGGTAGTTGGTTCCATTGCCGGTGTCAGTGGTGGAAAGGCACCAGCGGCAGCGTCTGAGTAAGGCCGCGTTCACACTGAGCATCCCGGCCGCCGGAAGTGCTCCGAATCCGGTTCGGCGGCAGCGAGATCCGCCGAAAGGGCCCTCTCCGCGCCGATCGCTCTCGGACCGATTTTTGCGGCGTCTGCCGCCGAATCGGTCACCGCGGACCAATAGGAGCGCTAGTCAAGGAATTTCGAAAAATGGCGGCCAAGCCCTACTCACTTGTTAGGCCGCAGTGCACGTAACTGAATGTTGAAACCAACGAAAGTTTAACCTACTCTGTGCCTATTCACCTCCGTATTTCGTGAAAGAGGTGACCGAGCTTGCTGTTGGCGTGACCGAGCTTGTTGCGGTCTAGCAGATCAAAACGAACCCACCAACGCCGCTGGCGTCGGTGGTTTTTCTGCTCTTCGTGCATTACAAGACAGCCACTTGCCAGCAAAGTAAGCAGTACTGTCTTTTCTTGCTTCTTACGTATGAGAATCGTTGAAGTATACACCACCGGATAGCGTAGTAGCGTTTGCGAGCCGCGACAACGACCGGGTGACAGCGCATCCATCCCGCGTTCGCCCCGTAGTAGATGGCATATTCGGCGGCGCGGGGCGCGTCCAGTGCGAACGACGCTGCGTTTCGGCGGCGGGGGAATTTCGGTCGCTGTAGAAAGCGGATGTTTCAGTGTGAACTAGGCATTAGAGCGGCGGACAGGGCAAACCACAGTTGGGTGGCCGTCCCCGCAGCGTCGACATGGGCGGTCACATCCATCACTAACGTGACCGTGCACACCACAGCGACCACAATACGGTGTTGTGCACTGGGCTCGTAGATAGTCCCCTGAGCCGCATCTTCGACATACACGCTGGAGACCACGGTAGTCAAACGTAGCACGGTGACCGGAGATGCGCAGGTAGTTCGGCACAGGATTAGCGGCGTTCATCTCCATTCGAACATACCGCGTTCCAGTGAGTACGCCGCGTCGCCCGCTCATCAAACCACTGGTGACAGTGAGCACCTTGCCATATGGGGATAACGCTTGGACGAGAGCTTCGTTTGAGACGAACGATGGCGGGAACAGGCAGGCGACGTTGGTCACTTGTGGGCCAACGGGAACTTATGATAAAGTGGAACTGATCTTCTGTCTCCCGCTCTCTTCTCCCGCTTTTGGAAACACCTTTATGTGAACACTCCCTTCAAGCTCTATCTCAGCCTATGAACACTGCAAATATTTTTCAATAAATAATGTTACAAAATAATTTTTACCAATTTATGTCGAGAAACTTTCAATGCCAACGTGTGTTTTTTATGTCAGAGGCTATTTTTAAAAGTCGCAAAGAAATTAGTTTTTAATTGGGCTTTGAGTTTGGGCAAAGCGCGCACTGGAAGGGCTTCTCTGGGATTCGAAGGACCAGCGGCAGACATTTTAGGCGCATGTTTTATGAAAGTCTTGTGTACGGAAGTGTTAGAAAGAGTGGAAAAAATGTTATTCGCAGAAAATTGGGTTTCAAAGATGTCATTCAATGATCACAGGGCCGTTGTTAATCGACATGTAGTCATTTCAGCTAACATTCAAGAAACTCTAGGCTCCGCTGGTTGTATGCAGTTGAATTCTCAGGAAGGCAGGAGACAAATGGGATTCTTTGAGATTTTATGGCCATCGTTTTCGTAGACACCGTCGTCAAACGCGACAGTCAATGCTTTTCCTAAGCGGAGACCAAAACTGTTGGAAGTAGGCGGACTTCCAAATAGCGGACAGGAGACACCCATGGAACAACCTTGCAGCACATGGTGAGGAATGAACCCCAAGAAACTACCTCTGCGCTCGTCATTTTCGACGAGACTCTACTACACGTTTGTGGCAGGTGCTTTCGTAAATTAAGTCCATGAAGCTCTGGCGGCGAACAGCAATAACAATGAAAACATGCATAATGTGAGCAAGGTGCCTTATTGTGAAATTTATGGCGCTATTTATTCTCTAAAAAACGTTTGTTCATGCCACAAAGTGCACAGAAGGACAATTAAAAAATAGCGCTTTCTTTTTGCATGCGTTTCTTCTGTCGCCACTCTATGACTGCCGTTTACCGCTGGCCCAAGCTATAAAACGCTGCATACGAAAGTTCAACTGCTCGGAATTGCTGCAATTTTGTTCTTTTGCATCTCCAGTGAATTTAGTTCGGTTTAAGAACATATTGTCATCAATTTGGGCTGACTTGTGCGAGAAGCAATAGAGCGAGAAAGTCCCAGTTCTAATGAACTGATTTGAAACGAAGGCTGCGTCGGAACCACCGCGTCAGTTGGAAATAAACAAAAGTCGAATTTGCCGAGTTGAAATTAACGGACTTGTATTGGTCACCATAAAGTCTGAACAGCAGTGCTAAGACAATGGCTTAAAAATATTCGACTAGACTTACTAAACAAAAATGACTAGCCCACAAAGCAATAGAAGTATAACTATTTGTTCAGCTAGTTTGTGCATGTTTTACGGATGGATCGAGGTACAAACGAGAACACAAAAAGAGGCATGGATGAACGCCTACAACAACTTAAGGATTGCTAAAATTATGACAAGTGGAGTGACGAATTTATGTAAACTACGTATCGACACGGTAACAACCCATAGTATATTTCTCTTCCTAGTCACAACACTTTAGAAGCTACAGGGCGGATTAGCTAATCGGAAGCCATTGGGAAGAGAGGAACTCCATCACGACAACTGTATTCGGGCAATATCGTCTGCTTGGCGTCCCAGTGCCTGCGTTTGACTTCGAATAATTAAGCGAGTACCCGGTGGCAACCATTCGCAACTTCCAGGTATCGTGGCACTGCTTAGTGATGGCATCCGGAAGCTCTGTTGAGATGATTGAAGGTTTGAACCTGCTTCAAACAGCAGACGCTGCAGCTTGCTTTTCGGGGGGTAGCTCCTTAAAGCGGCACCCATTTGTCCCTCGTAGTAGTCGTAGTCGTAGTGTGTATCCAGTCTTACGTTTTGACCGGCAAGGTGGTGCCGGTGGGAAATTGCTCCTGTGCGTTGTTGAACAATAAAAACATTTGCAGCGTGCGCGTTAACTAAAAGCCGAATTCTCCTGTCTCTCATTCCCCATTTGCAGCCATTGGCAAGTACATTGTGCACCATTTTACAAAAAGGGGTTGCTACGTTATACTCGCTGGGCATAACCTCTTTGCTTTTGAAAGGTTTAGCGAGCGTTGAGCCGCAGTGCTATAAATACAGTGAACTTGTATATTATATACTAGTTCCAGAACAGAATAAAAGGACCGGTTTGAAAATGTTCATCGCATCATTACACATCTGAGGCGTCTGTGAAGGGCTTCCTCGACCTTCACATCTGCAGTGACTTGTGCAACGTTGGGCGCGATTACGTACAGTAAGCATGGTGAAGAGCGTACGTGTGGGCCTTATTTACAATTTCGGGCATATTTATTGTTTTAATATCCTGCCCGGCATTTATTTACTTTATATAGCACGTTAGCGCTCTCTTACTTTCTCAAAAACATTAAAGGGGATCTGAAAGACGTTTTTTTGAGTAATTATGGAATTATTTCACTGCAAAAGCACATTACCTCACAAATTGAACGCCGCAAAAATTTTAAGACTCCGTCCAGTACGAGCGGAGTTACAAATATTTGTCACACGCTGCAATCACATTCTCTCTTCTCTCGTCCCGACGAAAGCGCTGGGCCCCGCCACGGTGGTCTAGTGGCTAAGGTACTCGGCTGCTGACCGGCAGGTCGCGGGATCTAATCCCGGCTGCGGCAGCTGCATTTCCGATGGAGGCGGAAATGTTGTAGGCCCGTGGGCTCAGATTTCGGTGCACGCTAAAGAACCCCAGGTGGTCGAAATTTCCGAAGCCCTCCGCTATGGCGTCTCTCATAATCATATGGTGGTTTTGGGACGTTAAACCCCACATTTCAGTCAACGAAAGCGCTGGAAGCTAAGCAGGGAGGAATGCGAAGGGCAAACAAAAAACGTCACTTACGCCTCGTGATCTTGAGCATTTTTAAATCTTAGCGAATATCAGTGACATTGAGCGTATCTATCTATCTATCTATCTATCTATCTATCTATCTATCTATCTATCTATCTATCTATCTATCTATCTATCTATCTATCTATCTATCTATCTATCCGCCTATACGACTTTTAGCTCTCCTGGCCGTTTCGATAACGGTATCGATACCAAACTTTTCCGATGGAGGCGGAAATGTTGTAGGCCCGTGTACTCAGATTTGGGTGCACGTTAAAGAACCCCAGGTGGTCAAAATTTCCGGAGCCCTCCACTACGGCGTCTCTCATAATCAAATGGTGGTTTTGGGACGTTAAACCCCACAAATCAATCAATCAATCAATCGATACCAAACTTGGTATGGCATAACATAACTGTATGAAGAACATATCTGACTAGTCATGACATGAAAATCATGACATGTATGTCATGAATATCATGACTTACCTTTCATGGTTCTGCACCTCTTCCGGTGCTTTCATTCACGTGGCATATTGCAAAACTGGTATGGTGTGGCATGATTGCATAGCGAACACAAGCGACAGACACTAACATGAAAATCACGACATGTGTGTCATGTAACAACATGACTACATGCCACGCTCATGATGCGCTCGCGGCCTTTTCGCTAGCGTCACATATACCAAATTCGGTATCACAGTACGTCAATGAATGACGAAGGTATGTTACTGGTGCAAACATAATTATCATGAGATGCGTGTCATGTAACAACATGACGCCATGCCACACTGATAGTGCGCTGGCGGCCAGTTTGCTAGCTTCCCTTATACCCAATTCATTCTTGATTAGACATGCAATTCAGGTGAAAAATATCTTCCTTGAAACAAAAATATTTGTCTTTTTATAGCATCTGCAATTTTCGAAAATGACAGGTGACGAAATTGGTGCCTCCGTTTTGGTGAAGTTTGATTTTTTTTTTCTCGTAAGTTATGCCGTTAATCATAAAATGAAGTTGAATTTCGGGCTACCTGGTGAGAGGTGCACGAAATATAAAATACTCAATGAAATGTAAAATATCAACTTTTGGACCCGTGTCGATCTCTCGTGGAATCACCCCATGGCAGGCGCTGCTGACAGGCGCGTGCCGCACTGCGTTGCTTTGACGCATGCACGTTTCAGCACATCCGGCATCCTATTGTCACGAAAAAAGGCAGGCGTTGTGCAACGCATCGGCGCGAAATGCAGCATGAAAAAAGGCAGGCGTTGTGCAACGCATCGGCGCGAAATGCAGCATGCCGCATTCCACGCCGGTTGCCGTCGGACCGCTCCGACGGACGCTGGTTACGCCGCTCGCGCCTAGCTTCGGACTTTAGAGTGCTCGTGTTTTGCTAACGTAGCGTCGCAGTGCCCAGCGTGCGCGCGCGTCAACGTTACGTTGGAGTATATTGGACCATTCATGATGCACTTGCGGCCGTTTCGCTAGCTCCACATATACCGAATTTGGTGTTACGTGACGTCAATGGATGACGAAGGCATATGACTGGTGCAAACGTGATAATGATTACACGCGTGTCATGTAAGAACACGAACACATATCATGTTCATAGCGTGCTCGCGGTGTTTTCGCTAGCTCCACATATACTAAATTTTGCATCACGTGACATGAATAGATGTCAAAGATAAACGGCACATTCAAACAGAATAATCATGACACGGAAGTTGTGTATGGCATAATTTACCTCCGCCTCGTAACCTTGTGGTGATTTTAAAGTCACATATCAACCTTCCACATTCGTGCTTCGCATATCATTGATTCCCACTGTACGTGGGATCTGCCAATTTTTTTCCCACGTTGGTACCCCTTTGCAGTGTTGTGTCATTTTGAGCACGAACACCGTGTTACAACTCATACGTAAAATTTTAAAATGCAGCCCGATGAGTCTGTCGGAAGCCATTTGCCATCTGCCAATTTTTTTCGCTTCTTGCCGTAGACACAAGTCACTGACATCATTGCTTTGGGGTGTTTCAGTTTACGTAGAATACTAATGTGCCTCTAAATATTATTTTGAAAGCCTAAAACGGTGTTTTACCTTCCTGTCTTTGGCGCTTAAAACACAATTTTTAGTGCCTAAAAATCCTGCTTCTAGTCATCTCATGTCCATGTTCATGTAAATTAAGTCTGTTTTGTCATCATCGTTATTGTATTTCTAAAAAGAAAATGTTTTGTTGAAATGCTATTGACATCTGCGACAATAAATTTTTACAAAGAGGTGGACAGTGAAGAAAGTTTCTGTGTTCAAGTATCCCCAGAAAGGCTCGTCTTTAAAAACTTAAAAGAAAGAAAATAACAATCATTCTTTCTTATTCATTTCGAGCCGCGGCCTCTCATGCATTGCGTAGCATCATGTGCTCTTCACGCCAACAACAGGTCATCTTTAACGAAGCATTTCTTGTTTTACTCTAACTCCCGTTGTGTTACTTTGCTTTCCCATTGAATATATTTGTCCGAACCACCTGGCGTGAAGAGTGCAGACTATAAGTTGCGTTCTCTCCTGTTTCAACTGCTTTTCTGGGGAAAGCCAGAGGTGCATATTACCTCACCTACTTCGTATCGATAGCTTCACGTGACAGAATGAATCGACGCGCCATCTAGCGATGAGACGCCTGCTGTGGTGCGCTAGTGCGTCCTGTTGTATCAGCTAAGCTCTCAGGTCACTCTGTCTCACTTCGTTATGCTACTCGTAGCGAAAATGGCACCTGGGTGTCACTTCTTTCATCAAATTCATGCTGTTCTTTTAGATAGTGCCTGCGGCGGAGCTTGTTCAAACGCCGAGACTTGCGTAGTTAATTAGACAATTCATTAGCATAACTAAGCATAACCATCATCGCACAACATGCTGAAACCAAGAACACAAAATTAAGTTTTCTCAGCCCAGTATGTCTTGTCCGATTAAGACAAGTTAAACTTAAATGAGCCTAGTTAGACCAATTGAAGTGTAGTCGAAACTTATGAAACCTAGTTTAGCACGGTATTGCCTGATAAAGGCAGGATTATTTTGGGCGAGTGCAGCATGTTGTTTTTATGTTAAGCAAATTTATGCTTTGATGCAGCCAGATTGCTCTAGATAAGTACAGCAAAATTAGTTAGACATGGTTAGTCATGCTACGCTTTAATTTAGCTTAGCAAAGATACCCTAATTAAGCCAAACCTTAGCCAGGTGCTTGAACTGGCTCCGTCGCAGCCGCTACGTAAAATAACGAAACGCATTCGATGGAGCAAAGAAAGAGACACCCATGTGTCGTTTTGGCTAGGAGTGGCGTAACGGCGTCTGACAAAGTAAAATGAGAAGCCAACTGATACGACGAGATGCGCATGCGCACTGCAGCGGGTGTCACGTAGCTATATCACGCCTGGATGCCTTCTGCTACGCGACGCCGTGGTCTGCACACTTTTTCCCATGCCTGTACGCCGAATCAGTTTTGTAAATAGTGCACTCACAGTCTTACTCCTCTTGAAAGTTTAAAATATAGACGAAGCGCAAAGCTCATTGTTGTAGAATTGGAACGAAGCCTATTTAGATGGTTTGCAACATCATCAACTCTGACGTCAGTAAAGATAAAGATTGTGCAGTAGCTCGCTTGTTAGGCATCCTTTACCTCGATTCGTCTTCCAGCTTTCTTGCAAGGCAAACATTCTTTTATGAAATGGGGAAGCATGCATCCTTTTGCATCATATGTGTCCGCTGAACAAATGTCCGGGGATTTGCAAACGGTGGCGCGTTGACTTTCCCAGCCACCAATCCTTCACAGGTTGCGCTAGCCTGTTTCCAATTATTGTGGATGTCACTTGACACTGTTCGAGAGGTCACCCATGGCTTTCTCGGAGGCTCCAAGTTCTGCGAACGTGTTAGGACAGCTCCGGCGCATCGGTCATCTGATAGAGGCTCGCAGAGGCAATGCATTTTCTTTCACAGCATTTGTTGGAAGATGCGCTAGCCGCCAAGTTCTGTCCCAGGAATAAAGACACGCCCACACAAACGCGAACACACACACACACATACACATACACACAAACATACAGGCTCTCACGCTCGCAGAAGGATTCTTTCACGGTCTAGATTGCCTGAAGGCGCTGAGCATCTGATGCTGCTCGCTCACTTTACGCGCTTTGTATTTGTGCACCCGCGTAAGTGTTTACTGCGTGCTCTCAGACAACGAGCACACATTGCAATACAAACTCGGTGCTGTGCTGTGCCGAGCCCTAGAAGCTTGCGCAAACACGGTTGGTGTCGATGTCCGGACGCCCTCTTGCATTTGGCGAAACCGTCAGCTGAAGTTTCTCTGGCGAATAGTTTGTGGGCACTCATTTCAAGGCAAGAAAAATTTAGGTTATTGTAATACTATCTGCTGAATAATGGCCACGAGTCTCTTTATATGATGTTTGTTGAAGCTAACGCACTATCGTTAAACCACTTTGCGCAACAACATTGGCTTCAAGCAAGGAACAGCTACAAATCACTCTTTCTGGCGCTATAGGCAGGTGTGTTGCTAGTGTCGCTGATGCAGATGTACTCTCAGAATGAATATAATTTCGCTTTTAATGGTCTTTCAATAATGGCCAGCTGGCAGATCCAGCACCACAGTACTTTCGTAGAATGGGCCGTGCTGTACGTTGGTGCGAAGTCTGCTTTTGCTTAAACACGAACAAAAATGGCAACGGCAACGTGTGACGGTGCTAATAATTGACTATTCATATAAAGTTATCAGTAGGTATTTGGCAATACCTAATCTTCAGTCTGCAAAGCGAGTAAAACGTGATTGAATGTGAAAGGAAGTGTTCTGCTTTATGTCGTCATCCACCTACAACTTTCGCACCGTATATTAGATTTTTTTTGTATTCTTTCGTTGCCAGTCAATGCAAGCAAATCGCTTGTACAAGTCGAAGGTAAATATAAACAAAAAAGTAAAAAAAAGCCCCGTCGAGTAATTGTAAGTCGTTAGCAAGTGCGATACTGTCAAATGAATAAAAATGAGACCTTGAAGCACGTATTCACGTAGACAAGTTTGTATCAGGTTATTAAAGGGAACGCCATGTATAGCGAGTGATACGAAAGTCCATGTCGAAATATTGTCACAACGCAACGTCACATAAGCGCGACGTCACATATTCACGTCATAACATACCATCACCACATGGTAGAACATGTGCTGATCACAGAGGTAGCGCAAAACAAACGAAGACCCAGAAAGCTCTTAATTTCACCGGTCTTGGAGGCAGCACGAAGCCACATAGGGGGGAGAAAGCTTTCTGAGGAGGGGCATAGAAGCATCAGTTCATCAATAAAGCAAAAGAAGAAACAGGTGGTGGCGAAAGATTGCATTGCTTCTGATCCTGGAAGCAGTGGAAAACCACGTTTTATGACGAAACTACCGATCAACAGCGAAGCTACGAATGCGATAACAATGCGATGCAATGCAATGCAATCACACGATGAGCGGCATGCAGCTCGATACGTACAGCGCACCACTTGCGTGCGCAATTCACGCGAAGAAATGGAACCTCAGGACGAGCGCGCATTCGCAACACTTGTGGGTGGACATTTCAGTGCGCTGAATAACACAAGGAAGAATGATTGAAAGTAACGCTTAGGTATACGCAGGACGAGAGCAAACAAACAACTCTCGCAGAGGTTCCTGCTTCGTTTTTTGTTAGCAGTGCGCAACAATCCCATGGTATTCAATCTATTTGTCACTACACGCGCCATGGTTCTCAAATATAAAAAAAGACATCTATATAATTTTATTTTTTAAGTAAAGCTCCTTAGGCTCCCACTCCATCATTGCCCTCACCGCCGTCACCGTCAAAGCTCTCTGAACCGCGGAAGCGTGCTGAGCGTAACAACAGGCGCGCACTCCCGGCAGATGGCGCGCGCTGTGCAGCGCTCGCCGCTCACTCATTCGCTCAATCGTTCCCGCCACACAGTGCAGCTCTCCCTACCCGCTCCCCACACTATCGCCCTCATGAATGCCACTTGCGAGATCAGGTGCGTAGTCATTTCCGTCCAATTTCTAAAGGGCTTTGCTCATCGGTTCTTTCCGTACACGAAACAACTACTACTTCTTGTAGTTCAAAACTGTGGCTTGTGGAGTGGCCGTTCCCTGTACCTTGCCGCACTCCAGCGTACGATCTAATGTTTTTTCAGTGGTCCACAGTGTAAGTATGTACAGGTATGGGCCACTTTTTAGCTCGCTTCTGAAGGGTAGTTCCAAGCCTAAGGAAAATGAACACCAGTTTCTGCAAAGCGTGTCCTTCCGGCAATCGCTCTGGTGGCGTACATGTGGAAGCACCATCAGGCTCGGCGTACCACCAATTGTAAATGGTGTATATAGAGGGCTCGTCGTTAGTATATGGCGAAAAAGGAATCGCCCGTGGTGGAGTTGTCTATCGCTGCACGTGGCGGAGTGAGGTGTGGCAGGTTCAAATCGCGGACCTGCGGTTTCACCTTGAAATGTTTGAAATGTAATGTAGCGATCAATCCAACACCGCTTCATTGCATTGAGCGTCATTGCAGTGACTTCTGTAGCACATTTTGTACGAATGAGTGGGCTTCGCTCGCGTCCTTTTTGAATGTACTCTTAGCGAAGCACAATGAACTGATACCATCAATATATGCTTCGAAAGTACCACCTCTGAGAGCGGCATCCTCCGTGCAAAAAGAAAAAAAAACAATAAGGTGGTTTCACATAATCATGATGGTAAGCTTTAGAAAAGTGTGTGGCTGGGCAGCTTAGTTTATTTCTTTCTGGTTTTGTCTTTCTTTTTTCTAGTGTTCATTTATTTCTTATCCCGTTTTTTTTCTTTATTTCATCCTTACTAATTACTTGTATTTTTTCTGTTTCGTCCATTTTTTTATTTCTCTTGGTATTTTTTGCTAGCTTCCCCTTTCTTGTTTCGATCTTGATACGTGTGTTCGTCTATGTTATGCCAAGCAACAACAGTATACACTACAAATTAAGGCAGCCGGGGTCCCTGGTATGTTCTTTCCTCAACGTCATTCCCAAGGCACTCGGAGAACAAGAGGAAGAACACTTCTCATTTGCGCGAATGTGCGCCGAATATGCCACAGATGGTTACGCTATAGACGGGACTCTGGCTGTGTTACGCACTCTACGTGTAACAATGACAGTGTACGAAAGCCCGGGTTGACGTGTTCCGCACCTAAAGTAAAAATGTAGGGTGGGATAAGAATGCAAGACAATGTGACAATCGATACAAGCGCGTAGCCGCTTATGCACACACCCTCGAAGGAGGTAATGCGAATATGTAACATTGAATTTAACGGAAAAACAATATTACTAGCATGCGAGCCAAAAAAAATGTAGATGACTATTGTGTAATATGTAGGGAAGAGAGCTCCAGAGTGGCGAAAGATATTTATTATTCCGGTCATAGCGTGAAGTTGATAACACGGAACGCTCATATCGCCGGTGCAAAGATCACGTGCATATTCCCTGTCAGGAAAGTTTAAAATGCTTTATTTTTCTTGATACCGCCCGAGCTCAGTGTGTCCGAGTCACCCCATATAAGGTCACCAAAATTAGCCAACCGGCTCATTCGGAACGATAAAATCAATTTGTTCCTGTTTATCATGTTCGCTCCGGCGACCAGAGAATATAAGCCACAGTGCACATAGGAAACTCGAGGGTTGAAGCGGTAAAAAAAACTATTGTTGTTCAATCGCTTCCTTTGAGGCATGCCTTATGTTGTGTTTCGATAAGGTATGTGGCAATTTGTCGATTCACATTGGCTTATATTATTACCTTTTTATCATTTACTTAGGTCTCAACTTTTAAAAAGTATATATGTACAGTCTATATGTACACTCAGCACTGCACCTGATCATTGCGTCGATAATTTAATTACTGAGGGATTCTCCACTTCAAGTTAATTAACACGATTACTGCTGAGCACTATTCGATAACGGCTCTCTGAATACCGAAAGGCAATAACGTTGAAGAACCTGAACTGCCCATTTACGACGTGCCTCATAATCAGTTTTCTGGCCCACGGAATCCAGTAATTCATTTTGCAAAGGGTTCTCGCGTTCTCGTAATACTACAATCTTACATAATGAAATGTTAGCATTACGCTCCACAAAAGTAATTTTTCTTGTATATTGCATGAACACTACTTTCCGTACTTCTATCGCGTTCTATAAGCTGCCCACGCGAGAAGTCAAAAGAGAAACTGTGTATTTTGCATATATTTTTTCCTTTTTACTTTGCACTATCGTTAGACCTATGAATGTCGGCACTCTTATAATAATCAATGTTACCGTGTTCGCACTACTCCCATTAGGTATCCCACATCGATTGCGAAGATGACTGACGGCGCTATTATTTACACTCACCCTTCAACCTGTATGCGGTTTTTCTCTTGCTTCCCGGTGTTTTATTCCGTTCTAAGTTCTGCCACTACGGGGAGACCTCATCAGCGTTAGTCACTTGATGTTTTATCGACCTATATATCCTCTTTTATCTATAGTCTTGGGAAAACAAGAAGCAATTCAGCCGAAAAGGGGATCTAAGGCTTCAAGTGAGAGGCCAGCAGTGTTCTTTTTGAAGAAACGCGAATGAATAATTAACTGCGTGGCCAAACAAATGGACAAAATAAAATTTATTAATCAACGTGCTTTAGGTTTTCTGAGTGCTGCATGTTTTTTTAGTAAATTACAAACGGTTGCTTACGTAGAAAATTAGTGAGCAGGATTACTCTGTTTCCATATTTGCATAAGAAGTTCAAATTGGCTCCGACAAGAAAGAATTTTTCCGCCCTTTGCTATCTCTGAGAAGGAACAAAAGAAAACTTGATTTGGGGGTGATTTGGAGTACCGGTATTGGCACAAGAACTTCCAACCCATTTCCAGAACTTTCAAGACGTGATCTTATCATTTCAGCTTTCTCTGCAGCTGTCGGCAAGATCGAATAGCTGAAAACAGTCAAGTACGACCACGGTCTTGCGATTGTTACACACATGAAGAACATTCCAAAGAAAACTGGCGCAGGGCCCTTCATGTTAAAATTTTCTATTTGTTAAACTCGTAGCCTGAAGTTAACTTGAATGAAGTATTGCAATAGAACAAGCTGCACCGGAACTCAAATAAGGTAAGTTTGACTTCTTGTCATTCGTCTGTGGAGGTTTACCGTTTTCATCGCATTCAGACCGACCAATTTCCTTCGTTTATTCTTCTTTCCAATCCTACTAGCGTATTTATTATAAAAGCATTAAACTTCCTCAGGTTTGCAAATAATTTCCGTGGTTTTGCACATCATTTTCCCGAGGGCTACTGTTTGGTTTCTTCTATTGGTCAGTCAATTCTTTCTGCGTGTTTGGTGAAGGTGCAATACAACTCTACAGCAACGCTGTTAAGCGGTTCGGAGACTCCGCATGTATTTGATAAAAAAAAGAAAAGGAAACAAGCGAGCGGAATGTAGATAGAGGCTGCTATGAACAGCTCTGATGAAACGTAGTTGTACGCGGCATAGTTTACTCGTAAGGGGAGCATGTAATTTTGTCGTTTTATAAAGGGGCCCTCTGATCAAATGAAAGCTCGAGCACTCTTTTGGAAAGGTCGTCACTCAGCAGATTTTTGTCTTATAAGCATATTTCCTCTATATTGTCCATGAGCCTACATAAATGAGGTGTCGCATTTGGATAAGATGTGGGTTTGTCGAGAGGGTGCTACGGGGCGTCATGAGTAAATTGTTCAATGACTAAATTGTTCAATAGCAACCCATTGCGGCCGGTTCATTTGGTTTAGGAGGTCTACTGGACGGCTTTCAGCTATACCATGGTAGAGTACCAAGTACTCTACATCGTTAGCCACTTGTAAACACACACTAGCGCGCAACAGAAAAAGACCAGCAAAGAACTATTGCAAAGACAAGTTCATAACGCGCACGTAATGAGCGTTTCACATCACCACTTTACCCCGTAATATCCTCCTCTTCGTAGCTTCTTCATTTGTACAAAGGAAGAAAAGAATCACTTAAAACTTTCGATAAACCTCTTTAGGTGCGTTCTGTGATATATGATTCCAAAGATATATATTTTGCACGTAAGAAACATTGTTCCAGAAAAAAAACTTACGTTTCGGGCGCGGGACAGGCCTTCGTCGAAAAGATCACTCCGACGAAGGCCAGTTCCGTGGCTGAAACGTGAGTTTTTTTTTTCTGAAATGAGTTTTCCTACGGGCTTGATATATATGTTCTTGGGAACTTTTACGTCTGATTACTGTGTTAGCTCCCGATTCCTAATATTATATATATATAGCACGAAGCAACGAGGCAGGCATAAAGAAACAGCGTTAGGGCGGAAATTATGCTGGGTAACCTTGACCGAGTGTGTCTGGCTGGAGACAGGTCACTATTTTAGAGGGAGGTCATCGATACCGAACAACTATTACGCTTTGAACGAACCGAGGTAATGTGTGACCCCCGACATATTCTGAAGAACTAAAAAGACTGGAACACTCAGGCATCAGGTTCGCCGAGATTAAGGGTTCCTTCTAACACAGCTTTCTGAGAGGTCTGCTTTGTTCTCGTTTTTTTTTTGGCTTATGGTATTGCCGGCGTACACCCATTTTCTCGCGTTGTCAGGCACGAGTACGTGTGACAAGCCTGTCTCCTCTCCATCAACGAGAAACGTACATAGATAAAATACTTTCCAGGTGTATTCCACCCTGACAACCGATGCATCACGGACGGCGTAGTGTTAAGAGCGATTGCTCAGACACATCTGAAGGGCGTGGTGTCACTTCGCTCACTCATGCGGGGAAAGTCATGCATGACACGTTCTTATTGATGGCTCACATCGAGACTACCTGCCTCAAAAGCCCTACGGCTTGCGCCTCCACCGCCACAGGCCATGTAGACTCCGAGGTCACTTGTGATGATAAGTCGATGCATTGTGACATGCTACAAAAAAAGAGAACAGTGATTGAATACCCCTCAGTAAACGTGCATAGAATTGGTCAGGCATTGGAATAAAATATTTGCACGTTTGAAGCATTCAACGTGATGCCGCTGTTATCTACCATATTGTATTGACCACCAGCGAATATCAATAGCCGTTCGTTCGCTGTTTCACAAGCACGTTCACTGCACAAAGGCAGCTTCTTTCCCATCGCACACCATGAATCGCCTTTCGGCACGCTTGATAAGCCAGCACAGCTTTATGCACATTGCTTGGTGGAACATGTTCGTTTAAATGATCTGCTTAGCCAACGTGCAATTTATACAAAAAAAGATTTTCGCAACGTGATGGGGGGTGTTATAACAACAATAAAAATGCTTGAAGGAATACAAAAGGGAGAACGCAGTGGGGTTAACTAGAGGGCAGTCCGGTTGTCTACCCTACGCTAGGGCCAAAGGAAAACGGGAATAAAAAGATGATACTGACAGAGAATGATCAAGAAAAAATAAATCAAGAATAAATACGCTGAAGCGTTTGTGGTGTTGGAACTCACGGACTTATTCACACTGAAACTCACCAATACATTACTCTTCTACACTCACTCACCTCGTACTGATAGCTCGGTCTTAGTATCAGTGAATCAATTCATGACATAGTTTGCTGACCTGCGACTGGAAGTGCCTCTAAATATACGAAGTAGTTAATTTGCTGTAACACCAAAACGGTAGTGTGTGATTCTTTGTGTGGGACAGCCGTTTTAGTACCTTGAGACATCAAACAAAAGTAATTCGTCTTAGCAAGGGCAATTTGCGTGAAGTTTGAAGTGAGAATTCTACCATTATAAAAGAGGCCATACTGTTGAAATTCTTTCCCGATTACGCAGCGCTAACCTGTTCGACCGTGGCGGTGTCAATTGACACCATCACACATTTTTTCCCTAGAACCTCATGAATGAATCTGACACTGTTCATTCTTGAGGGAATAATTACTTAAAGAACATCTCAGCGATCAACTCTAAAAAGAACAAGCTTGAACGAAGTCATGGCATACGCTTGGCCGAGTTGGGTAAATGCCATAGTTGGACACCTTTGACTCAGGACAAAGTTTTGAAGCTGTGTAAATAAACGTCACATCGTCAAATATGGCGCTAGCTCTAAATTTATGTACTATAGAGAGTAGTAAAATTTAAAAAAAGGCATTTATATTTTTTTCTTAACTACCGAACACTCATGACCTAATTTGTAAGCATGCTTATTTCGTACCACTGGCTCAGTCTTTGTTTTTGGCCTTCTGTGGTCTTTACTATTATCAAATATGCGTGACATACTCTACGAACAAAATTTAAAAAACATCCACTGCTGAGAGGATCAAACATAGATAATAGCAAGCTCGCATTGTCCTATATGTTAGTTCCTGCTCTGGGATGGAAGACAGTGCTGCTTGCGATCATTGCGGCAGCAATGAAAGAATAGAGCACAATCTATGTCAGTGCCCTCGTTACAGCTTGCAAAGACGGCAGTTAGAGGCCGTGTTATCTCGCCTTAACGACATATCTTTGTCAGAAGAATCAGTGCTTGAAAGGCGACATGATTTGTTTTCGCACAGAACATCGGCGTGGACCTTATTTAACTATTTGCGTGGTAGTGGCCTATTGTACAGGCTATAGCACCCCAGCTCACAACTTTTTTTCGCACGTCTATTTCGCTCATCGCTTTCTTTAACAACTTTCTTCCCCATCCATCCATCTGTTAGTGCAGGGTAGCAAACCGGATGCTCCCATTTCTCGTTACCCTTCCTGTTTTCCCTCGTTTTATTTCCTCTCACTCTCTTCTGTTTCGGGAACTGTGGAAACCGGAGAAGTTCAATATCTAACCCCTTATAAAATAATGACGTCTATATATTGAATACGATCATTAGTAACGTCTCTCATAACTTGCTTCAGTTCATTATCTGCTGGTTCCCATTATTAATGTGCCTAACAAAAAAAACAATAATAGGCCTGGTAGCTTCCCTTATATTCGCGTAAAGCCAATTAAATGCCACCCTGCAGCCATCACTCGCCGTTACCTTCAGCTATATGCTGAAACGCTGAATGTTTGACAACTTTTGTGCCGACTTTGCAACCGGCGGTGGGATGGCGGATTCAATCCGCCTACGCCGCTACAGAAAGTGATTGCCGAGGTGTCTCTCGAAAAGCTTCCCATCTGTGTCCCAGCGTATACCATTCAAGGAGAGCGTCACATTTTCCCGAGCTTTTTTTTTTTTTTTGACGCGACTTCCGAAAGAACCTGTTTCCCGAACCTGAATAATATTGTTCAATGTCGGCCACCACCGAAAGCGCATACCTTGCGGTAAATTCAGCTGGCTCTGAATGGGGTCAGCGAAAATTTTGACTTTCCTCACCTTTTCTCCAAAGACGAGTATTGCCTCAGAGAGGTGTCTGTGGGGATATTGTCCCTAACTTCTGCGAGCATTTGAAGAAGCTACGTACTTGGGGAAAAAAACTAAGTTGAAAAAATATCAATATTATACAGTGGGTTCCTTACATCCCACTACGCCTTGACTGTAAGCAATAAGCCGTGCTCCCTTTGTGGGAATCGCAGCCAGCTATTGACACTTCGGTCTACGCCAATATCTTTACACGATATTGCTCTTCATGTTGCGCCTGCAATTATCTTTATCAGTCAGAAAAAATACCCATCTTGTTGCAAATAGCACAGTTATATATAATTAACCTGCCTGAGTAAGCTTAGTATATATTTAAACAATTCAACGAATAACTGTTGAGTCAAAAACCTAAATAGGACTAATCAGAACCTCGTGAACAAATAACTTAGTAGTGGCTACTACGTTATACATAGGTAAATATGCCCTAAGTGTGCGAGTAATAGAATTCTACTTTTTCTAAATTGGTCTACGCGATATTTTGGACATACCGTATATTGTTGCGTTGTATTCAACGACCAAGACCGTGCAACGGTACATATTGTGGTTTACCTTCAAATAGGTGAGAACATTAAAGCATGCCCCTCAGACCAGTGGCGCAGCCAAGAGCTTTATTCGGGTATGGCACACGTTGCAGCTTGGCCTGCTCATTAAATTTTTCGAAACATTAAGTACATAAACACCAGACGCCATATCGGTGCCAATATGTATTCTATACTGCAAATCGCATCTTGAATAGCGCGCACGATCAAGGCGAGAAAACATGTTTTCTTTAATATAACGTTAGCGTGTCCACATAATATTTTCTGGAATAACTGTCATCATCATCTTCTAATTTTTGAGTTTTATAGCGAAAGCTCTTATGAGATCGAAACTTGGGTCACGCGCGGCACCGTAGTTCTCCACGGCCGCCGCCGCCGCTGGTGTCCGTTACGTAAGCCTCAAACCCGGGTCCGCAACGTGCCAGCCCAGTATCGCACCACTGAGCCAAGCCGGTGCTTCGGACTTGTTCGCAAACTTGCCTTACGTTAAAATTGCGTTACGGGCACACTATGTGGGGAGAAGTATAAAGGAAGAGCACAGGAATGAAAAAAACTTAGGTATTTCTAAAGTGTTTTGAATGTGTGAGCCATAATTAAGCGCTAAATATAACACAGGAATATCCTATATAATTTAAAAAGCAATGAGTAATATAAATAATAATTGAAAGCCACAGACGATGCACAATTGCTCAATTCGTTCGGTAACACTGTGTATGCCGAGCTCTCAGTGAAGAAGGTGAGGCTATCGAATAGCTGTTAAGGTCCACCAACTCCTCATATTTCTATGTTGATATCAAGTGAGCCTGTCGACTGTTAAAACATACAATAACCTCAAGGTTTTAAAATGTGATGAACAATAATATTTCGTTATAAGTACTGGCTCAATCACTTGAGATCTGGAAGGGCAGTTGCCCGTTTTTTTTTTTTCGCTTGCACTGCTTTTTTATGCAGCCTGGTATGAAAGGACAAGGTTGACGCGGCGAGAAAGTTTAGCCAAGTAGTCAATAACTTCTAACAGGCCGATTCCGACATCTCCGTGGTTTTACATAAATGCCCGGCCAACCATGCATCCCTGAAACATTGTAGAGTGAAAGTAGTTTTAGGGTAACCTCATGCTGGCAGTGGTCACTGGAAGGGTGACAGAATCTGCAGCAGCTTCTATACATTTGGATGGAATCTGCTGTTGCAATGAGAGAGAGGGCCTCGGTACTTGTCTTGGGCGGCTGTTTTCCTTTTGATTTGTTCTGCAACTTTGTCCACCGAAGTAGCATTTATCCCAAAACAGCTCTTGTTTCGACGTCATGCGCCAAATTGGTCAGAAGATTTTCTGCTCCTTCCTTTCAATCATTTTGCAGATGTGGCATTGCGGATGGCACAATCACTGAAAAGTCATTTCGAAGTGCCCAGTGCTTTTCGGGCTGTTGCTTTAACTGGGATAATACGTGGTCCATAAGCGGAATGAAAAGCATTGTGCGAGAATATTCTTCCGCGCTCTCGAATTCATTGATCCTACCATCTTGCTTCTACACAACAGTTCGATGGCTGGTGATTTCCACATTCAGATTATCTCTCGATGCCAGCACTTGTGCGAATATATTCGAGAGAGAAGCAGTCGCGGTCTGGCGGTCAGTTGTAATTGTCGGCTGGACCTTTTCCATATCTTTAATGACTGCACCAACGTCCAAACTTTTCGTTGGTAGTTTCTTTGACAGTGCCCCGCGGCGGTGATCTAGTGGCTGAGGTACTCGGCTGCTGACCCACAGGTCGTGGGATCGAATTCCGGCTGCGGCGGCTGCGTTTTCTATGGAGGTGAAAATTCTGTGGGCCCGTGTGCTCAGATTCGCGTGCAAGTTAAAGAACCCCAGGTGGTCGAAATTACCGTAGTCCTCTACTATGGCGTCTCTCATAATTATATGATGGTTTTGGGACGTTACACCCAACATATCGATCATCATCAATCAAGCTTATTTGACAGCGGCAAAGTCAGTGCTACCACGTGCTCCACTATATGTCGGCTTACAAGGAAGGCTAGTTACAAGAGTGCCAACATGAGACTTTTTCCTGCGCTGGACATGCGTCATTTCCGTTGAATTTAATCTGCTCTTGTGTGGCAATCAATGCTTCAAAACCATTGATCGCCAACGGCGTTTTTTTTTCTGTTTGTCAGTCTCCTTTGCTCTATTTCGTTCTCTTTCTCTCTGCTTTTGCATATCATTGTGTATGATCGTTTCATTTTCTTTCTTTGCCTATTTTATGTGTACCACTTTCTCAAATTTTCTAATATTGTGTTCTTTCTTTCTGTTTTCCTTTTGAATTTTTCTATTTCATTTTTGCGTCAACTTCTTTCTATCTCTTTATCTCTCTCTGTTTGTTATGCTATGTTTCTCTGGGTTTTCTTAACTTCGTTTCTTATTTTTTGTACATTTTCTCTTCTTTATTTATATCGCTTTCCTCTATCTCTCTTTTTATCTTTGTGGCGATGTTTTCCGGTCCTAATGTTCAGTATTTTCATCTGCTTACCTATATAAGTTGTTTCATTTTGTCTAAAATAATTATTACGTCTTGCTTTCGACGGCCTGTATTTGAGGGCAGACCTCGGAAAACAGACAGGCTGAATACGCACCCAAACGATGACGATGACCGTGACAAGCGGTGACGATGGGGACTTGAAGACAAACCATCCACAGTGATCATGATCATACACAGGTCAGGAAGTAGTAAATGACAAATCCGCACAATATTTCATTTATCTCTGTGCAATCTCTCTATTTTCCACTTTTCATTTCTGCACGCGTTTCTTTCCATTTCGCACTCACAGCTTCTGCCCATGGAAGTAATGACGCTCAATGAATTTATTCATCAGGACTAACAGGCTGATTAACTTATAGGGGCGACATTATAAGTAATTGTAATGTAAAGGTGAAGAAGGAAAAGTGCGTGAGGGGATAATTTGCCACCGGCAGCGACCAAACTTGTCCCCTCTGAATAACGTGCCCGATGCCCTACTACTGATCTGTAGGCTGGTGGTCAACTCAGCGTTCCCATTATAGAGTATATATGCGCGTTCAAACGTGGAAGAATCAGTCAGCACCGCCATCAGTCATTGCGGCGAGTGTAGAACACACTTTTTAGTTGTTGGCGTCACGTAGCACGTGATGTTACTACGAGCTAGCAGCTGACCAATAACCCGCCCCATACTGCCTAAAGATGTCAAGTTTGCGAGAACGACACCCTCTTATACGCTTTGCTACATTACTTTAGCAAATAAGAACGTCATGAGTTTTCCGGTGACACCACAGAAAGTATGGCGAACTGCAAATGCTTGGCTTTCAAAATTCAGACGGTCGTTTATACATTTTGTTGTGGTGACTAAACTGTAAAAGCTATAATATTGTTATTTTCTTTTTCATTCGATTGCATCGATTGTCGCTGAGAGGCTTTTCCCCTAGTATGGTACCGTTCTGTCTGCTGAATCTGAAGCATCTGGAAGCACGTGCCTCCGGGATTGGCTGACCTAAGACCAATCGACGTCAGAGCGATGGCGCCATCATGTGACATAGCTATGATGGCATGACCAGTCTCTTGATTTTGGAGATCTAGGACGTCATGGTGGAGTCATTGTATCATGTCTTGCGTCACTATAGTTGTGACGCTTCCACTCAACGGACACTTTTTGTAATTGATGCCGCATCTGTGCTTTTGCCCTTAATATTCTGGGGATCAGAGAAGATTTGCTTGACTATTTATTTCTGGTGTGCTTGTGCTTGTGCAGAATTTTCTTTCGCCATTTCAACTGTTGCAGTGTCAGGCAAAATACTACTGCCTAGGTATCGGCTATGAAACAAAATGCACGCACTCTAATGGTATACGCGGCCATTTTTTTGTGTACCAATCATTTGTGTGCTTTTCTGTTAAGTGAAAACTTTTTTGTGAATAACTTGAATCAAACGCGTCAGATTTCTTTCACATAATGCTTGTTCTTTATTGAAAAACCACTTGAACCACTACGGCAATCAATTAACACTTTTCATTTTACAAAACTCTCTCTATGCTCTATGAAAACTGAAAGTACCAGCTTGAACGTAAGCGATAAGAAAATATACAAGAGTGTCACTTATTACCAGTGCCACGACTAAGTAATTAGAAGCAGCATCAAAATATACATAATATAGCAGTTACATATCCAGCTATTCAGCGCGATAAATGACACGATTCCTCCAATATTTCAAATAGCGATGTGTGATTGAGCCAGGAAACGTTTCGAATTTTTTTCTTTGAATAAAATAAATATTATCACACAATGTCGGAAAGATTAATTGCTGCATTCATTCTTGCACGACGTACTGCCGACCCAGTAACGCACATGTTCATTAACTTTTTTCCCAAAGCCTCTCCTATCAGTTCTCCAATATACGCCACGAAAATTGGTGACCCAAAATAGAATCCTTTAGAAAAACTGGGCAGAAGTCTCGTTTGCTTGTTTTTGCGTCACTCTCCCGCTCAGAGAACTGGCGCTTTGGTTTTTGAATTTTTTTATTTACGTCGCTCATACCAGATGAAAACAAACACTTCAGAAACAAATTCCTTTGAATGTCTCTGACTGTGAAATGATGCCTCCATTTTTTAGCAGCTGTGTAGCACTGTTAAACTGCTTAAAAAAAAAGGCGCGAATCATGACGTGCTCTCATTCGGTACTGACAACACAAACCACGCTGGGTGGACGTCCGTTCAGCAGCAATCATTTACCATGCGCTGGTTAATTTAGTTTTGTTACTTCGGGCGCCATGGAACCTTTACTCTCTTTGCGTTTTGACGCTTTCTTATGTTTCCCACCCCGTGCTTGCTCAGACAGGCTTAATTGTGTCGCAATAACAATAGAGGTATTGCTCAGTAGGTTTACAAGGAATCCGTAATTGATAAAGCCTGGATTTCTCCTCAGAATGAGCCTGGCAGCACCTGAGACTTTGTCATCTACTTGAGATCTTTCGCCACGACCTTTGAAGTTGTTGTCGCGGCTCCGCTAAACGAAGACGTACAGGTACAGGATCATAGCTTACGCTGGCAGTATTCAAAATAGTACAAATTTTGCTTATCTATTTCCAATGAAGTGCGTAATTTATATTACTCCAGCTTGTTCCCCATCCAAATACAATGCTGATGACTTAGTGACGTTCAAAGTACTGCACAGGAAGACATTGGGCTTGTAAAATTGCTCAAATACCCTAATACTGGCAGGTGCTGCTGACATTACGACAGTTGTAGGAAAAGGCATTTGAAAATTCCGCCTCAATTCTGCACCACTTCATTCTAGCAAGCTCTTTATTACATATAAGCACGACGAGACCTGCTATTGACAATTGATTCGCAGACCACATACGCGATTGTTATTCACGACAAACAAGGTACGCGCTGACGTTCACCGTGATCTCTCCTTTGTCATCTTAAAGCAATGATGAGATGACAGCTGTAAAACGCTGCCCATATCTGAAAAAATACAACACTGGTGGGGTTGGTTTTACGGGCCGTTTTTGCATGCACGGTTTCACAGACATACTCTTGCTAAATAGGAGCAGTCTTTTGTAACTCTCTTCATTCGAGCTTGCAAACAAGTCTCACTTTTTAGGTATCCCGAGCTGATATTTTAACATCCAGTCTATGTGTTCTCGGCTCACGTTGAACAACTTATGTGCCATTACGCCATCAACATGTGTCCGTTGTTATTCTGCTATCTATCTATCTATCTATCTATCTATCTATCTATCTATCTATCTATCTATCTATCTATCTATCTATCTATCTATCTATCTATCTATCTATCTATCTGTCTGTCTGTCTGTCTGTCTGTCTGTCTGTCTGTCTGTCTGTCTGTCTGTCTGTCTGTCTGTCTGTCTATCTATCTATCTATCTATCTATCTATCTATCTATCTATCTATCTATCTATCTATCTATCTATCTATCTATCTATCTATCTATCTATCTATCTATCTATCTATCTATTTGATCTTGCATAACTGCATACCACAAATACTTTGAACACTTGATATGAAATATCGGAATAGTTTTCGGCAATGATAAAAATATATCTCTGACCACATTCGTCTCACGTGCGGTGGTTCTGTGATTAGAATTCAACGATTACGACAGACTTTCTAACGGTCGTTCGACAGAGTACGTCTCTAGAGGATGCACTACTGGAGGAGGTTGAAGGCAAGACGAATGACTTGCAAATGTAGAGAGCGGGTACTGCGTACGCGACCCACATGATCACAGCTCTCAACAATCCCGTTCAAAATGCAGACCGATCGTTTTGCGCAAGCGAGAAAACGGGGACTAGAGGCACCAACAATGCATCCTCATTGCCGACGAACCGAGAGCAAAGCAAACTGCGGGCTTTCCATTCCTCCTCGTACGCAATCGACTATAAACGACAACCAAACCAATGTAAGAAGCGGAAAGTTGAACGCAAAAGTTTCGAAATAAGTCCTCATTTCATGCGTTGTTATTGGGCAACGTGCTCTACGAGGCGCACGAATGGCGTTCTTTTGATCATGAAGAGAGCTGGTTGCCTTTGTATTCCAATGGCCCTTTCAAGATACTGTCCTATTCTACGACACATAAATTTGAATTTGAAAGCGGCCATCGTTAGCGAGACCTCATGGGTATTAGATGATCTAGGAAAAATGAAGTATAAAATGAGATATCGCATTTTTGATCTGCAAATTCGAGCTACCGTTTAATACCCCACGCCTTGCACGTTGGAAACTTTCTCCTATTGCTGCGCAACAATATATATATTATATATATATATATATATATATATATATATATATATATATATATATATATATATATATATATATATATATATATATTGTAGCGATGCTGAGGCAGACAGGCTAAAAAACAAGCAACTTTATTAGGGCGAACTTGTGCCCACAAGTCTAATGACTATGGTCGTCGAGTCCGAGTAGCCGAGAGGCACAGATTCAACTATCTTCTTCTTCCTCGTTGTTGGAGCGCACGAACGCGTGACGCATGCCAGCCGGGTCTTGCTGGTCCTCTTGCCATGAAGATTGCGGCGGGCTACTTGGACGTGGCCAACCTGTCGCGGCATTATCCCCCTCCTCAGATGCATCGTCCCGATGCTTGAGAGAGTGAAATTATACATGCGCCCTCTCACTCGTTTTTCGCCGATCTGTCATGATAGGGCTTCATGCGGACTACGTGTACCACTTCCGTGGTATTGCGGCGTCTTGAGCTCACGTGTCCAGCGGATCTGACTTTATAAGTGACGTCGCTGATACGGTTGAGTACTTCATAAGGGCCGAAGTATCAACAAAGAAGCTTTTCAGAGAGTCCCCGGCGGCGCACTGGGATCCATATCCACACTTTGTCACCGGGATGATAGAGTGCGTCACTGCGTCGCTTGTTGTACCGACTAGAGTCGATGCGCTGTTGACGGCGTATTCGGTACCTTGCCATTTGTCGTGCTTCTTCGGCTCTTTGCAAGAAGTCATCTAAGTCAGGTGGATAGCTGTTTTCGTCCTGTAGTGGTAACATGGCATCCAGTGGGGTGGTCACTCTTCGGCCGAATACTAGTTCGAAAGGGGCAACGTGGGTTGTTTCTTGAACGGCCGTATTATATGCGAATGTTACGTAGGGTAGTATTTCATCCCACTGTTTATGCTCAACATCCACATACATTGATAGCATGTCGGTCAGAGTTCGGTTGAGGCGTTCGGTTAAGCCATTTGACTGAGGGTGATACGCCGTTGTTCTTCTGTGATCGGTATTTGTCATGCGCATCAAACATTGCATAAGGTCTGCAGTAAATGCGGTGCCCAGATCCGTAATAACGACGATGGGCGCACCATGCCTGAGCACTATGTTGTTCATAAAGAACTTGGCGACTTCGGCAGCTGTCGCACTGTACAGAGAGTCAGTCTCAGCATAACGGGTCAGATAGTCTGTAGCTACGACAATCCATTTCTTGCCTGCACATGATGTCGGGAAAGGTCCTAGGAAGTCCATGCCGACTTGTTGGAATGGGGCATCCGGAGGCTCTATTGGATGGAGAAGGCCGGCTGGTTTTACGGCTGGAGTTTTGCGCCGTTGACATTGACGACAAGTTTTCACGTAGCGCTGCACTGATGCGAGCAACTTAGGCCAATAGTACTTCAGGCGAATGCTGGCGAATGTTCGCCTCACACCCATGTGGCCAGATGTTGGCTCGTCATGCATGCATGCAGAATTTCCTGTCGCATGGCTTTGGGCACGACTAGTAAAAACGTTTTGCCATTAGGTTCAAAGTTCCTCCTGTAAAGGACACTTCCTCGAAGGCAGAACGTGGAGAGCCCTCTGGAGAATATGCGAGGAACTTGAACGTCGAGACCCTGCAGGTGTTGTATAAGCGCCAGCAAATCCGGGTCATCTCGTTGTTGTTGAGCGATTTCGGATGCGTCGACAACGCCTAAAAACGGGAAGTCTTCCTCTTCAGGTACACTTGGATCGACGGGAGAGCGTGACAGGCAGTCGGCATCACTGTGTTTCCTTCCAGATTTGTATACGACCGTAATGTCATACTCCTGCAGCCTAAGGCTCCATCTGGCTAGTCGACCTGACGGATCCTTGAGATTTGCTAGCCAGCATAGAGCTTGGTGGTCACTGACAGCTCTGAACGGTCTACCATAAAGGTAGGGTCGAAACTTATTTATTGCCCAGATGACTGCGAGGCACTCTTTTTCAGTAGCAGAGTAGTTTGCCTCAGCTTTTGATAGTTTGCGGCTGGCATAGGCTAACACTTTCTCTTGACCATTTTGCCACTGGACCAGGATGGCGCCGAGGCTGACATTGCTGGCATCAGTATGGACTTCAGTGTCGGCTGTTTCATCAAAATGGGCAAGTATTGGTGAACCCTGTAGCCGTTTTTCTAATTCATCAAAAGCTTTCTGTTGTTCGCTTTCCCATGTGAAGGGCACGTCGTCTTTCGTTAGTTTTGTAAGCGGTTCCGCAATCTTTGAGACGTTTTCCACAAATCGCCTATAGTAGGCACATAAACCCCAAAATCGACGCACTGACATTTTGTCTTTGGGTGTAGGGAACCTCTGAACAACGGCTGTCTTTTCGGGATCAGGACGAACACCGTCAGAACTAATGACATGTCCAAGGAATCTCAGCTCTTCGAAGCAGAAGTGGCATTTTTCGGGTTTGATTGTCAAGTTTGCTGACCGGATGGCTTGTAATACAGTGCGCAGTCGCTCTAGGTGTTTGTCGAACGTTGCAGAGAATACCACCACGTCATCCAAATACACTAGGCATGACTGCCATTTCAATCCCGCGAGGACAGTGTCCATCATTCGCTGGAACGTCGCTGGCGCGGAGCAGAGGCCGAATGGAAGCGCTTTGAATTCGTAGAGGCCATCTGGTGTTACGAATGCCGTTTTTTCAAGGTCCCGATCATCTGCCTCTATTTGCCAATATCCGCTTTTCATATCCAAGGAGGAGAAAAACTTTGCGGATCGCAGCCGATCTAGTGTATCGTCAATACGTGGCAAGGGGTAGACATCTCGTTTAGTTACACTGTTGAGTTTTCGGTAGTCGACACAGAATCTAAGCGTATTGTCTTTCTTCTTAACGAGCACTACGGGGGACGCCCATGGACTATTCGAAGGCTGGATGACATCATCCGAAAGCATCTCCTCCACTTGCTTCTTGATAATTTCCCGTTCTTTCTGTGACACCCGATATGGATGCTGGCATATAGGCCTCGTGTCGTCTTGCGTTATAATTCTGTGTTTCGTGATTGACGTGCGCTGGACCTTCGAGGTACTTGAAAAGCAATCAGAGAATTCTTTTCTCAAGGCGTAAATCTGCTTCTTTTGACTGTCCGGAAGGCTCTGATTGACGGTCACGGATGTGTCGATGTTGCAGGCCACTGGTCGAGTGGTTGATGTCGTTAAGCTGCATAGTTCAGTCGCCATACAGAAGTCGTGTAAGTAGGCAATAGCCGTGCCTTGAGCGATGTGTTGAAGTTCATTGGAGAAATTTGTGAGTAGGACATCTGCACGGCCTTTTGTCAACTGAACAAAACTCCTAGCGACGCAGACACCTTTGTTCAAAAACAGCCCTACATTTGTACCCGCTATGCCTTCGTGGTTGTAAAATGCGTCATTCTCTACGAGCACCATTATACTGCAGCGTGGCGGCACAGTTACGTCATCATGAACAACCCGCAGAGCAGTTAGGCGCCGCTCCTCAGATTCCTCTACAGGTATAGCTCGTTCAGTCGAAAACGACACGTTGGACCTACGCAGGTTAATTACGGCGCCATTAGCTCGCAAAAAATTCATTCCTATAATGAGGTCTCTTGAACATTCTGGTAGTACAATGAAATCGGCAACGTAAATAAAGCCCCGTATTTCAAGTCTTGCGGTGCATCTGCCAAAAGGTGTAATAATGTGACCACCTGCCGTGCGTATCTGCGATCCACTCCACTGTGTCACAACTTTGTTTAACTTCTTCACCATCTTGTGACTTATCACTGAATAATCAGCACCGGTGTCGACTAAGGCATTCAGCTCCCATCCTTCCATTCTCAACCGCAAATCTGAAGTAACGCTTTCGTGGCTGCACCCATTTACCGGAAATACACCGTCGTCCCTCTCAAGCCATATTGGAGGATCTTCGTAATTGATGTTATCAGCGGCCTCACCTCCGCAGGTCGCTTGCTTCAGTTTTCCGGGAGTGGACTTGGAGAGCGATGACCAGGCTGCCTTGAAGGTGCACGTGGGCTGGATGACCGGTAGCGCATAGGCGATGGTGACCGTGACCGACGTTGGTGTAGAGGTGGCGAGTTCTGGCGCGTGGACATACTCCTCAATCTCTGCTGGTCGTTCACCGTTTCGGGGGCATGGTGGATACGACGGGAAGCCTCCTAATCCAGCCTGTCGGTAAGGGCAGAGTCTGTACAAATGACCTGCTTCGCCACAATGGAAACAAAGAGGCCTGCGCTCGTGATCACGCCAGACGTCACTTTTCCTGGGCCTAGGCTCCACATAGCGATGCGTGCTACGTGCTCCTGGGGGCAGATAGGTAGCCGTTGGTTCCCGTGGACGAGGTGCGCTGCGTTCTGTTGATGAAAGAGGAGTCGCCGCCATCGCAACTGCTGCATTGTTGTGTACTGTGGGTTGTCGGAGAACTTCAGAGTACGTTTGGATAGGTCGAACCGGCTGCAGTTCACGCTCTGGTTCTTGTATGACCTGCCTCAGTTCGTCACGAACAACGTCTGTAACAGATAGTGCAGTTGGAGTCTGGGGCATTTGCAGTCTGCTCAGTTCTTCCCTAATGACTGATCTAATGAGCTCTCGCAGGGCTTCAACGTCGTTTCGCACGCCTCCCGAAAATACCTGTGCAGATGCGCAGTTAAGATTCCGGTTGTACTGCCGAGCGCGTTGTTCTAGTGTCTTTTCGATGGCCGTCGCTTCCGAATAAAACTCAGCAACAGTGCTTGGAGGGTTGCGGACGAAAACGGCGAACAGCTCTTGCTTCACTCCGCGCATTAGATGGCGCACCTTCTTATCCTCAGCCATGTTATAATCCGCACGCTTGAACAGACGGACCATGTCCTGAATGTACATGGCAGCACTCTCGTTTGTGAGCTGGTTCCTGGATTGAAGAGCAGCTTCCGCTTTTTCTTTTCGGTCCATGTTCGCGAACGTAGCCACCGCTTGTCATCGAAATACCTCCCAGGTAGACAACGAGGTTTCATGGTTTTCAAACCATGTCTTTGCGAAGTCTTCCAGGGCGAAGTATACGCGATGGAGCTTCTCTCTTTCGTCCCATCCATTCAAGCTCGCCACTCTCTCGAACAGGTCCAGCCAATCTTCAACATTCTCGTTCCAGTCACCGTGGAATACTGGCGGCTGGTGCGGTTGGCTAATGAACACTTGTGCCGGTGTTACCTGGGTAGTCATAGTGGTGGCATCCATAGTTTGGATTCCCCTTGGTGTGAAGTGAAGAGGACCGAAATCAGGGGAGTCACCTCGAAGACGGCGACTTGCCCTTTGGTGTACAGGAGTCACTTCCACGGGGTTGATACGCTGGTCGTCGGGGCTACGCTGTCTTGAGCTCGCGGGGCTTCGATTCATAACCCAGCAACTCCACCAGAAATGTAGCGATGCTGAGGCGGACAGGCTAGAAAACAAGCAACTTTATAAGGGCGAACTTGTGCCCACAAGTCTAATGACTATGGTCGTCGAGTCCGAGTAGCCGAGAGGCACAGATTCAACTATCTTCTTCTTCCTCGTTGTTGGAGCGCACGAACGCGTGGCGCATGCCAGCGGGGTCTTGCTGGTGCTCTTGTCATGATGATTGCGGCGGGCTACTTGGACGTGGCCAACCTGTCGCGGCAATATATATATATATATATATATATATATATATATATATATATATTGTGAGAATTCATTGTACGTCATCTTCCTCATCTATCAATAACCATCATCAGTCTTCGCCCCGTTCCTCTTCATCATCGGCGCCATCTTGCTGTTGCTTGAATAAAGCGTCAGCTGCACCGTTGTATTTCAAGTGGTGGAAGGTGCTTCCCGATCTCTTCGACTTCTCTCCATCCAAAGCCAGCTCCTGGAGCTCCGTTCGGGACGTCGCTTGCGCCAGCAGAGCACCATGGCACAAGAGCAAGCCCAACCGAACCACCCGCCGGCGCAACCACCAGCCGCCAATCCTAGCCCGGTCAACAACCCCCCTCGGGAGCCTCCAATCTTCTCAGGTCTGCCTGGCGAAGATGTCGAAGACTGGCTCGACAACTATGACCGCGTAGGTGTCTACAACAACTGGAACGAGGCATCAAAATTAGCACGCGTCCAGCTTTACGTCTCTCAGGTTGCCAAGACGTGGTTCCTGAATTATGAGAGCGACTTCTGCGATTGGTCTTCCTTCAAAGACCAGCTCCGACGCATTTTCGGTACACCGACCGTCCGTTCAGAAGTTGCTCGCAAGAAACTGGCAGAACGCGTTCAACATTGCGGTGAGTCCTACACTTCCTATATTGAGGATGTGCTTGCACTTTGCCGCTGTATCGACGACACCATGCCAGAAGGTGATCGTGTCTGGCACTTTCTGAAGGGTATCGGACCTACCGCTTTCAACGCCCTCGTCGCACACAACCCTTCGACGGTTTCCCACGTCGTCTCGGTATGCCAGCGGCTTGATACCTTGCAGTCGATCCGCCTGCGACCCGACTTCTCTGAGAACCCCTTGGCAAACAGTATGGAGCTCCGATCCATCATTCGAGCCATAATTCGTGAGGAATTGCAAGCCTACACTTTACCTTCTTCTAACAACGTTCCCGCTCAACCCGCATCTAGTGATCTGCGTATAATTATTAGGGAAAGAATGTCAGCGTTTCAAAGCACCCACCGTGCTCCACCATGCCCCCAACCCACTTCGTATGCACAGATCGCTGCAATGCAACCCTCGCCGTCTCAAGTACCACACCTGTACCTGATTACGAACATCTCGCACCTCTAGTCGCCCGTCCACCGAACCCTACCTACCATTCTTCCTGGCAGGCCCCAAGTCCTATTTGCTACTACTGTGGAATTCGAGGACACATTTCCCGGGTCTGTCGACGTCGGCAGCAAGATGAACGTCGTGGTTATGCCGCTTTTGAACGAGATGACACATGTGCTCGAGGTTACTACCGTTATGCCGACAGTCCTTCCAACCACCGATCACCGTCTCCTGTGCACATTTCCAACACGACCAACAATACACGTGCATCCCGACCACGCTCCCCTTCGCCACTCCGACGCTCTGTTTCACCACTTCGGCCTGTCTCTCAATTGGCTGCCCAGCGATCGGGAAACTACACAGCGCAGTTTTGGAGGGAAAACTGCATCGCGGCGAAATGACCCAAGTCCTCCTGAACGACCGTCAAACATGTTATTGGTAACTGTGGAAGGTGTGCGGGTGTTGGCTTTGGTGGACACGGGAGCAACTATTTCAGTTATGCGTGCCGACTTGTGTTCTCGATTGCGGAAAGTGAAGACACCCTACCTTGGATCATCTTTGATTAGGGCCAATTGAGCAATAATTAGACCATCGGCCCAATGTACAGCGCGTGTCTTCATTGATGGTATTCTTCATCACATCACCTTCGCTGTCTTAATTTCATGTGCTCATGAACTAATTTTAGGTTGGGACTTTCTCTCATCAGCATCTGCATTAATTTCTTGCCGTCAACGTGTAGTCGAAATGACCGAGACCGATCACTGCAGCGAACGCGTCGACGAAAAACCATTGCGTTTCTTCACAGCTTCCGAATCCATACTGCTCCCGGGTCAAGAGCAACTCATCACCATCACTTCTCCGAATATTGCCAATGGTGACGTCCTTATCACCCCTTCCAGAAGCTGTCTAGCTCGCGGCGTTGTAGTCCCCTCCAACCTGGTGCGGTTCAAAGACAATGCTGCAATAATCCTTGGCCTGAACCCTACCCCAGAGCCCGTCCTCCTACCCCAAGGTTCTGCAGTGTCATGTTATGTGGATACACAACCGCTATCTTTGGTCTCTCTTGATGCCTTGACAGCTCAGCCGCAACAGGCCCAGTCTGTTACTTCCTCCTCCTTTGCTCCCGGGATAAATCCTGACCTTTCTGCTTCTCAGCGTGAGGCGTTGCTGAATTTGCTCAGGAAACACCAGGCCTCCTTCGACGCCAATGCTTCGGCACTAGGACAGACCACAGTTGCGCATCATCGCATCGACACTGAAGGTCAGACTGTTGTACGCCGTCGTCCCTACCGAGTCTCCTTGGCCGAGCGCAAAATCATCAAGGAGAACGTGACCGATATGCTAAACAGAAACATCATACGACCCTCTACCAGTTCTTGGTCATCACCCGTTGTGTTGGTACAAAAGAAGGATGAATCGGTACGATTTTGTGTTGATTACCGCGCGCTCAACAAGATTACCCGAAAGGATGTATATCCGATGCCCCGTATAGATGATGCACTTGACTCATTGCAAGGCGCCCAATACTTCTCCACCCTTGACCTTCGGTCCGGGTATTGGCAAATACCGATGGACGAAGCAGACAAAGAAAAGACCGCCTTTTCTACGCCGGATGGTCTTTACGAGTTTAACGTAATGCCATTCGGTCTATGTAATGCTCCCACCACATTTGAAAGGATGATCGACACTGTTCTTCGTGGCCTCAAGTGGAAAACTTGTCTATGCTACCTCGATGATATCGTCGTGTTTTCTTCCACTTTTGATGATCATATGCAACGCCTAAATCAAGTGCTCACATGTCTCTCCAACACTGGACTTCAACTAAACACAAGGAAGTGCCATTTTGGCAACACAGATATAAAAGTTCTAGAACATCTCGTTACTAGAGATGGCATCCAGCCCGATCCGGACAAAATTTCCGCAGTCCTCAACTTTCCGCGACCCTTCCGTTCCAAAGAACTACGCAGTTTCTTTGGACTCGCATCGTACTTTCGCCGCTTCATTCGCAACTTTGCCACTATTGCCGCTCCTCTCCACAAGCTCCTTGCTAGTACTGGTTCTTTCGATTAGAATGATCAATGCGAAGCCTCATTTCAAGAACTCAAGCAGGCCCTGACATCCCCACCGGTGCTTTTTTATTTCGATGCCAAGGCACCTACGATATTACACACTGATGCGAGTGGACAAGGAATCAGCGCCGTACTCCTCCAGCGCGACCATGCCTTTCGCGAGAAAGTTGTCGCGTATGCAAGCCGCACTCTGACCTCTGCAGAGAAGAGGTACTCGATAACCGAACAAGAGTGCTTGGCTGTTGTCTGGTCCATCCAAAAATTTCATCCGTACCTACATGGTCGACATTGATGTCGACCATGTAGACATGTGACAGATGTGACAGACCATGTGACAGACCACCATGTACATGTAATGTGACAGACCACCATGCTCTTTGACAGACCACCCATGACAGACCCATGACAGACCACCATGGCACCACAGACCATGTACATGTGACAGACCACCATGCTCTTTGCTGGTTGTCCACAATCAAAAACTTGTCGGGACGACTTGGCCGCTGGATTCTCCGATTACAATCTTATGACTTTGACGTCATCTACAAGACTGGAAGACAACATCAAGATGCCGACGCTTTGTCACGATGCCCTTTGCCGCAGTTTTCGGCGCACGTCACATCCCCTTATCAAACTGGCTATACGGAGGACGCCTCATCGATATCATCCATTTCTTCCCTACTTACATCCACCCGTCCGTCAGTACTTGCTACTCACCAGCGAGCCGATTCTTATTGCACTGACATCATTGGTCGGCTTACCGGTGCTTCGTCTTCCCCTAATGCCAGGCTCCGGAAACAACTCCGACTATTCAAGTTGGAGGACGATGTGCTATATCGATACATTTTCCACCCGGAAGGCCACCGATGGGTTCCCGTCGTACCACGCGCACTACGCACTGAAGTTCTGCGCGCTTCCCACGACGACCCGACGTCAGGACACTTGGGTTACTACAAAACATACGAGCGCATCCGCAGTCGATTCTTCTGGCCAGGTCTTTCCACGACAGTAGCTAAATATATTGCCTCGTGCGCACTTTGCCAACACCGCAAGCGGCCCACTACTGCTCCAGTCGGTACCCTACAACCACTTCCTTGTCCATCAGAGCCGTTTTCTGTCGTCGGAATTGACCTCTTCGGGCCTCTTCCAACTTCATCAGACGGCAAGAGGTGGATCGTCACCGCGGTTGATCACTTGACCCGGTACGCTGAGACGGCCTCAATCACTTCAGGAAGTGCTTCGAAAGTAGCAACTTTCTCCTTGAATGCTATTTATCTACGTCATGGAGCCCCTCGTGTCCTTTTGAGCGACCGGGGAAAGGCATTTCTTTCAAGCACGCTCAGTGAAGTTCTTTAAGCATCAAAAACAGTTCATAAAACAACATCTAGCTATCCCCCGCAAACCAATGGCTTAACGGAGAGATTTCATCGCACGCTGTGTGACATGCTGTCCATGTATATCCGACCGGACCATCGCAATTGGGATGCCATACTTCCCTTTGTCACGTATGCATATAATACGTCAGTTCAATGAACCACAGGCTATTCTCCATTTTTCCTAGTATACGGACGCCAACCGACATCACCACTCGACGTTTCATTCTTTTCTGGCCCCGTCAACTCTTCACCATTCGTTTTCGACCAGTTTCTGTCCCGTGTTGCTCAATGCCGTCGTCCTGCCCGTGTAAACACCGAAGCTAACCAAGAAGATCGCAAACATCGTTACGATGCCACTCACCGCGTCGTTCTCTACCGCCCTGGCGACAATGTACTTCTGTGGACTCCTGCGCGAACGCCTGGCTTATGCGAAAAGTTTGAGTCACGCTATCTTGGCGCTTACAAAGTTATCGAACAGACCTCACCGGTGAACTACCGTGTCACACCTGTTCATGTCCCCACTGACCAACGCTGTCGCGGGACAGAGATTGTGCACGTTTTGTGTCTCAAGCCCTATTGTATGCTTTTCACAGCGCAATTCGCGGCCAGGCTGGCCGCTTCCGTAGACGGGGGAAATTAGTATGAGATTTCATTGTACGTTATCTTCCTCATCTATCAATAACCATCAACAGTCTTCGCCCCGTTCCTCTTCATCATCGGCGCCATCTTGCTGTTGCTTGAATAAAGCGTCAGCTGCACCGTTGTATTTCAATATATATATATAGTGTATTCATCTATTATGCGCTTCATCCTCATCTGGACAGCAGGCAAATACTTTCACCTGTTCTGGCTGACAATCATCATCATCTTTGAACGTGCGCCTCATTTTCGGGTCCGTTGCACTTGTTCGTTCTCGAGTTCACCACCATTAAACCTCGTTACAACAGAGTCGTTATACGTGGTATATATATATATATATATATGATTGAAGAATTAAAAGCATTGTAAGTATAATATCGGCATGCGGTACTCGGAAATGTGTCCGTATGCTTGCATTCACATGACCCTTTCCGCAATAACACTGTACGAGGAATGAGCTCTTACTACTAGTTTCAAAGAAATACATTGATACGTCACCCATTGTGTTTCCAAAGATTAACTATAGGGGACACTGGCGCAGTCATTGTTCAGCGACCATGGGAATTATGCGCATGACATGGATTTGCCTGGTCTTCGTACTTGCGGGCGGCGATTGCACTTGTGGCTCCGTTTGTTGCTGCGCTTTGGTTTAGTTTTGAAAGAAAAAACATTTTTTTTTCAATTTCTGACCCTATTTGAAATGGTAAGCCTAAAAGATTAAGGTGGTGAGGCGGAACCGCTGAACATTTGCTCATTGTTGTTTCGTGACAAAGCAGCTTCGAGCCACGCGAAGCCAGAACGAACGTAAAGTAGGAATACTAGGTAAATCCATGCCATACCCGTAATTCCCGGGCTCGCTGAAGCGTCACGCGCAGCAGCTCCCACAGACACTAGCACCAGAGTTCGTATCAGTGCATATTTAGGAAACTCCAGGCGACAGCCATCCCCGGAGCGTCCGTTGTCGCCACTTGCGGTTGTTTCTATCTCTTTGCCTTTTAGAAGTGAGATTCCTCTTAGTCAAATTTTCGCATGTTAGGCGTAACTGGAAGTATCTCGCGAACAGTATAATATATGGCGCAATCTTTTAGAAGCACATACAAATTGCAGTTGAGTGGAAATAGTTATAAGTTAATAGATGGCGCTATCTCATAGAAGTACATACAGACTGCAGTTGATTGTGGATATACTAGATGGCACTGTACCGCTACTCTTCGATTGGCTGCTGCGCATGCTGATTCTGGGTGCGCGAAAAACGAGTGCCTCTGTCAGTCTCCTGCATCGTCGCTGTACATGTCGGATCATTGGTGGGGCATGAACGAAGCGAGACGGCTGGCACGGAGGGCCGCGTTGGTTCGTGCTCGTCGCCAGACAGACAGACAGACAGACAGACAGACAGACAGACAGACAGACAGACAGACAGACAGACAGACAGACGGACCGACGGACGGACGGACGGACGGGCGGACAGAAGGACGCAAAGACAAACGGACGGACGGAAGCACGGACAGAAGGACACAAAGACAGACGGACGGACGGAAGCACGGACGAACGCACGGAAAAGGCACGGACGGACGGATGCATGAACTGAAGTACACACGGACGGATGGACGCTTCGCTTCACTCATCATCACGTACTCCGTCGATATGGTATGTTTATTTTTTACTTACAGTGGTATTATTCTCGCCGTCTACTCTACCGGCTAAATAAACCCATAGGTTCGACGGTAAGATGAACGCTCTTGTCGCTAATTTGAGAAAGCTTTGGGCACGTTATTACAAGGCCGGATATTTAGTCTCTGCTTGAGGCAAGCTGCCCTTTGTTCATTTTACTTTCTTTATATTTACAGCATATTTTCTACAAACGCTTTCTATGTTTTGAAAGCGTTCTTGTCTTTCAGTTATACCACACAAACAACTTTTCATGGTGGATCCGCGCTTGTGGTGCTTTACAGCTGACCCGAACGTCGCAAGATCGAATCTCGGCCGTGACGACTGCATTTTCGATGGCGGTGGAAATCTGTAGGCCCGTCCGTGTGGTCATGCAGATTTGTGTGCGCGTTAAAGAACCCCAAGAGGTCGAAATTTCCGTAGTCCTCCACTGCAACCTCTCTCGTCATATGGTGGTTTTAGGACGTCAAACCCGACATATCTATCATGATGGTGGAAATCCTTGAGGCCTATGTACTTATATCTGGGTGCACGCTAAACACACCATGTGGTCGAAATTTGCGGAGTTCTCCACTACAGCGTCTCTCGTTATCTGTTCGCGATTTCGGGACGTAAAACGCCCGATATGAATATTATTGTCACATGAACTTCTAGGTCACCCAATCTTTTTGACTTTGCGGAAAGAAAGAAGTTCTCGAGCCCAGAAGCAGATGGAAAGCGAATGTTACGCGAGCACTTTGCTAAGTAAAGTGGTCAGGTGGAAAAAATTGTAAATGGAGAAGAGGACAAAAATAGAAAAAAAAACAGAACGTCGCTGATTCTTCTGTTTAGGAATCGGCGTAACAGGTAAGTGAAACGTGCCCACATGGAGGCAGTCGAGCGCATTTACGCATTGCCCCTCCGCGGTGGTCTAGTGGCTAAGGTACTCGGCTGCTGACCCGCAGGTCGTGGGTTCGAATCCCGGCTGCGGCGGCTGCATTTCCGATGGAGCCGGAAATGTTGTAGGCCCGTGTGCTCAGATTTGGGTGCACGTTAAAGAACCCCAGGTGTTAAAAATTTCCAGAGCCCTCCCCTACGGCTTCTCTCATAATCTAATGGTGGTTTTGGGACGTTAAACTCTACATATCAATCAATCAATTTACGCATTCATTTTGCCACAAGGGCGATAGAATGAATGCTACAGCAAGCAATTGTAATGTCACGTGAACAGAGGCAAGCAGCCCAAATGTGCAGCACGCATCTCAATGATAAATCACGCACGAAAAAAGCATACACAAGATAAGCGTGGACTAACAAGTGTCATAGCTGGCAATTTAAAGCGCACTGCTCGAACCGAAAAAAAAAGATGCACAAAGTGAGCGCACAAGTACACACAGTACGAGCACCGAAAATTCTCAGAATTCTTACTCAATGGCATTTCAGTAGCGTGTTTCTTTCGTAAACGCTGCGCGTGGCAGCGAGCGATGTGACCTTTGTGCTCTCCCGAATCACGAGACTGATAAGCGCGCGTACACAAGAGACCGTGCCCCATGGATGCGTGCGCTCATCGAAACACGAGAGGCGATGACCTTTATAGTGTGCCGAACGCGAGTCCTTCGGGCCAGTTCACTGCCGATGATGAAAACGCGCTGAAATTGAAAAGCTTTGAGAGCCGTCAAATGGTAGAGGGTGCATAAATATCGCTTTCTGTTAGCATCCTTAACAAAGTGCCCTCTGTGGTCTAGTGCACTCGCGCCATGAGCTGTGGAGCGAGAAGTCATAGTTTGACTCCTATTGACGGAACTTTTTCTACTAGCTTTTTTTTTATTTCAATGTGTTAGTATATATTTTAGTACTTCATATCTGTGATGAAAGTATGTCAGCGGAGCCGTGATGGACCACGACATGAAGCAATTTCATGTCGAATAACATGAACAACCCCTCCATCAAATGCATCTGTATGAAGCAAAAATTAAACCTGTTCCAGCACTTGTTCTATAAGCGCCTATTGAGCAGTGATAAATGACAGTTTGCACAACACGTGTTCATGTTTGCCGGCTATAGCCCACTTTGATGCGGATGCACCAATGTTGGCACCTGATCTCAATGTTAACGACTAATTCCAATTAGTGTGATTTATCCTTGGTGATAGCTGAAACAGTTAACATACTCCCGCCCATATCGTACGGTGAGTACCACTTAAAGATGGCATCACAAAGTACATAATATACATCAGTATCTAATACCCACACATGGAAAGCATTGCCATTCAAGTGGAGAGATAACCGAGTCTACACACTCGAATACCTGTACGCTTCTGCACATGCAACGATACCACATAGAACGTTGCAACGCGAGAAGCCTAAGCTGGGAGTGCATGAACGGGTTCCACTTCTTTTTTGTGCGTCTTTCGCTGCAAAAACACTCCGACATACTTGCACCAAATCTCTGGAAAACTATTTATTAGTTTTTAGGGGCGAAGCTCCTTCAAGCGGCACCCGTTCGTCCCTCGTAGTAGTGCGTAACATGTCTTACGCTTTGACCTGTGTCAGCGGCACTCGAGTTCGCACAGCTGAATTCTCCGGCAGCGTCTCATTCTCCGGCAGCGCCTTCTTCTCCGGCAGCATCTCCGTGCTTGCTCGGGAAACGCTGCACTGCGTTCACGTGGACTCCGAGCCCTGAGCGCGTCCACTCGACGCGGTTGCCCATTGGTTCAACGAACATTCAAAAACAAAAAAGTGAGCCTTCGAGCGAGACCGCATAGCAACGCATCGCCAGAGAGGGAGAGCGAGCCGAGACGCGAGTGGCATCGGACGTATCCGATCGAGCTCCTGCACCGAGTCCAGTTTCCTTATACATGTAACCACTGCCGATTCACCTGTAACTTAGCACAATACAGTTTTTCTTAAAATTTGAACCTTCTTGCCTTGACTACATTCATTCGGACATCGCTGACACCTGCAAGGTGGTGCCGGTGGGAGATTGATCATGTGCGTTGTTGAACACTGGAAAAAATTCGCAGCGTGCGCGTTTACTAAAAGCCGAATTCTCCTGTCTCTCATTCCTCATTAGCACCCATTAGCATGTACATTGAGCGCTATCTGACAAGAAAGGGTTGCTACGTCATACTCGCTGGGCGCACCCTCCTTGGTTTTAGAAAAGTTTAGTGAGCGTTGGGCCGCAGTGCCATGAATACAGTGAACTAGTATATACCATGAATTCGAGGTGGTGAAAGGTGGAAAGTAGACACGAAGCGCAAGCCGTAAAAAAGTGTGCGTGTGTCACCTTTCGTTTAGTCCTTGGAATGTCTGCTGCATGGTGGTGCTTCTATATGAGGAATATATGATGAAAAGATACGAGATGGTGGTACTTGGAGTGTTGACTAGAACGACGAACGGACATACAGGCAGATGCATAGAAGGACGCAAGAGCGGATGGATGGACGAACGCAGGGATGGACGCACGGATGGACTTGCGGACGCACGAACATACGCATGCATGGGCGCGGGCGGATGGACGCACGGATGGTCACACAGATGGACGCATGGGGGACGGAAGCAAGAACGAATGGACGTACGAATGCTTCGCCCCACTCTTCAACATTCACCCCGTGAACATGCTGCCATATTTATTGTGTAATCTATACATCGCTAATTAAGTACATCTCTCCCGAGACAAAATATACGCGTAGTGATATTTTGGTGTAATAAAACACATGTGGGTTTACAAAACAAAATGAAATACTTATTGAGGCGGGATCCCAGCGCAGGTAGCGATGGGCTAAAATAGAGCGTCGTAACTATGAGTTATAGGGTACTATGGCAAAAAAACCATTTATTGAATTTTTTTTCGTAATTGCATGACAAAGCAACAAAAGGGTAGAGAAAAAGAGAAATAAGAATTGAAACAAAGAAAGACAGAAAAAAACAGGGATAAAAAGTAACAGAAAAGAAGGTATAATGAGAAAAAACCTCCCAAGGATTTCCCCGAGGGTGAACATGGCTAAGTGCGAACGCACGGGGTGCTTCTGTGAGGGGGAGTAAAGCTAAAATCCGTTGGCATTCGCCAGTGACTTAACGTAAACTCCCCCGTGTGATCACATTGCGATTCCCAGGAACCATTAGACCCTCTCGGAAAATCTTGGTGAGTTTACGCGTATATGTGAGAGTAAATTCGCACTATAACCACGTTAATGTCCGCGGCCCGCTTCGACCGCTTTCGCTCGGCATCACGGGCCCTTCAACCGGCGCGCTATCTTCAACGACTCGTGCAATGCTCGCATTCAATTGCCTTGTACTCGTTGTTGGGGGTATCCCAGTCGAGGATGATGCCTGCGATGGATCCATACCTATGACGACTTGCCCATCTCGAGCAAGTCGTGGTTGCGCGGGCGCGCGCAGCCGCGGAGCGGAGGGTGGAGCGAGCGCAATCACGTGGTGTGTGACGTCGCTGCGCCGTTGCTACAGACGCACCTCTCCGCTCCTCGCGCCGTTGCTAGGGAAGAGGAGGAGGTGCACCGCGGACAGCGGATTCATGGTCGCTTATAAAGTGCGTTCGCACTTAAAAGAAACGTAGCACAGCCGGTATTTGTAGGCATATCACTTGAATCAAACATGAAACTAACTGTTGGAGAGCAGAATTGAAAAGGCGAGGCGAGCAGTTCATGGCGTAGTCATGCAGGCTTCAGTACAGCAAGGTATTAGAAGAGCAAGTGAGGGTAATCAGGAGGAGAAGGCCATCAGGTCTATTATTTCCGCAGCCTTCGATTTGCTAGTGCGTAGATGCCCCAAAAATTGTTCACGGTACAAAACCAGGGACGGCGGAAATTTGTGTCAACTATCCATCCAACTGATATCGCAAAAAAAAAAAAACAAATATCGAATAGCGGCTTAGTTTGGGAACGTATAATCGATGTAATATCGCTCATCGTGCATCTCAAGCACAGAATGTCACCTCGTTACAGATCTTCCAATTTTCTTCGCCTTTAGCGTAGTACGAGTGTAGAATTCGGGCACTATAGACTCCAACGTCTGCTAACGTCTGTGAACGTATGTGAACAATAACGTACACGCGTTCAAAGTTGAAGTTTTAGGGGCGATGCTCCTTATGGCGAGGCTTGTGCGTCCCCGTAGTGCGTAACCTGTGGCAGATACCCGCATAGCAGTGGTGCATACCTGCCCTCAGGCACATATCAGCATGCCCGCATGTTACAAAAAAAAGAAAAAAAAACGTAACACGGCGTCGTTATCCCGCTCTCGGTGTTAACAAAGCGCTGAGAGCAGAATTGTTGTACACACTCTCGTTTAGTCTTTTGATTGTGCACTGGATGGTGGTACTTGTATAGGATGAATATATAATAAAAAGAAGCGAGATGGCGGTACTTGTATACGATGAATATATGAAAAAAAGAATCGAGATGGTGGTATTTGATGTGTTCAGTAGATGGACGGACACACGCATCGACGGCTGCACGGACGGCCAGACAGAGAAGCAGAGGGAGAGACAGACAGACAGACAGACAGACAGACAGACAGACAGACAGACAGACAGACAGACAGACAGACGGACGGACGGACGGACGGACGGCCGGACGGACGGGCGAATGAACGCATGGACGCACGCACGGACGCACGAATGGGCGCACGTACGGGTGGATCGACGCATGGACACATGGACGGACGGACGCACGAACGGGCACATGTACAGACGGATGGACGCACGGACGGAAGCACGGACTCATTGATGGTTGCTTCGCCCCATTCATCATTATTCATTCCGTGGATATGCTGTGATTTTTTATGCACTGCTTTTCTTCGATAGCTTATGGAGGACAGTGGAGACACACAAGAAAATAGGTTAATAAACTGACAGTTAAATACAGAATAGTGTAAATACAAATTTGTAGCTCGCTGTAACTGCCAAGTTCTTTGGCAGTACGCAGTTCACTCATAGAGAAAGGAAAATTCACCAAGAGTGGACACTCAGCGATAGGAGCTTCGAGCTCTCCCCGCCACCTTCTCTATCAAAAGCCTTCGAGATTTTCGCGTCAAATGACAGGGACCTTGTTCCCGGAGAACGAAAGCTAGCATAAGCGATGTTCCAGCAATGTAAGCCATGCAAGAAAAACAAAGCAAAACAAAGAGACGTGTGAAACATAATATTAGAACTTGCTCGTTTTTTTTGTTTATCTATATCATCCTCGTGCGAATATATAAATTTTTACTTGCACGATAAACTGAAATTTCGCGAAACAGGATTCCGCCAGCATGCGAAACTAGTGATTCGATAAGACACGACGTCATTACCAAATCAGTGATGGCACCTAGTGAAGCAGGGCAGCTTTCATGCGTGTCAATACGGCTTCCGTTTTTGCGTATTCACTAACAGTTGTGGTATTTAGCGATAATTTGTGTGCCAGTGGCGTTCTGCAGCGCGGCAATACAGTGTTGTCTGCTGCAGATGACGACAGCAAGGTAAGAGCCCTTACTTTTTTCGTCTCTCGACGTAGGGCTTAGTAAATGCGTAGATGGGCTTAGGGCACGTTGTTTGTTGTCGCGCGCAATAGGAAGGAACCGGGTGCTTCGACGTAAGCTTCTGAAAGTTAGTCACAATTTTAACAACTGCGAAACTGCGCCAAAAAGCGACAAGAAACACGTGGCAAGTTCTATATTGGGAAACTGGAAGGTGTTTGAATAACCGACTAATGGATCACAGGGCATTGCTGAAAGCCCACCCTTCGTCGAATCTTTGCCTATATTGGAGGGATTGCAAGTGTTACCCACTACTTCGCGAAACAGGGGTGTTGTCCCGGCACAGGGAGAGAACTTCAAGAGAAGTTTCTGAGGCTTTTTTATATACACAACTACGGCAACACATGTGTTGCGAGGCCTCCGGTGACTGTGCACCAGATAAAGATAGACTAATCTTTCACGTCATAATTTTTGCGAGTTATATATGTGCATCCTTCAATAAAGTTTCTGTTGCTAGTTTGTGCTTGTGTGTGTGTGCCTTCTCTGTCTTTATGCCTGTCTCTCTGTCTGTCTTTTTGTCCACGTTAACGATACCCCAAACGACACCCAAAGATACGTCGAACGTCCAACCCCCCATCCGCACCAGCCACCAATATTGCTCATGTTTCAGAGTTCATACTTGAGCGATTGTCAATTCAAAAGCAATTATTGCGCGTTCCGGGCGCACAATAACAACACGTCGATATTTTCTATGTGTGGCTTTATACTAGAGAAGGCACACATATAGTTATTCTATGGACCGTAGCGTTTATCACGCTGCACTGACAGTGCAACGCTATGCTCGAAAAGGCAAGTGTTTGCAACGCTTTGCTAAGATGACACGGTGGTGGCACGTACCCGTCGCCTTGCGTTCTACTCCTTATCACCTCAGAGACGGGTGCGCACGGCGCGCGCCACGTTTCCCAGAAATAACTGCCAGATAGCGCTCATGTCTCACGTGGGGCGCAACTTGATGCGCTCGTTCGGCTCCACTGCATGCTCGAGGCTTTCTAACGCAGTGCCTCCAGAATACCATTCACTGATTTTTTTATTTTTTGTGCAGAACATCAAATAAACGTTTTGTTCACTCTCTCCAGACGGAAGACTATTGCGTTTCGCCGACATTTGAAGAGAAACATGCAGATACGGGGCCATTTTTTGTATTATCTCGCTTGCGTCGGCGCATGCTGCTGTGCTGAAGGTGTCGTCGGTTTAGTGTGTTTACATGCCCCTGCCAGGTCGATGCCGGCCATATTTTAGCAATAAGACATCCTTTGAACGATGGACGAACGGATCGAAAGATGAAGAGGAAGGTCTTAGCGATGGAACTAGGCCACCCAACGTCCATATGCGCAACTGTTCGAGATGCACGCACATGCGAACACTCAGATTTCCAGAGGACACCCGAATCTTCAGGAAACCTCGCTACTGTTAGGGCGCCGCCACAAGCCTTCTGAAAGAAACCTAGACACTGCCACGATGAAAATAATAATAAAAACAAAAGACTATGGTTTCAAAATGCTTCGGTTTTCATATATCACGTGCAGTGCATTCCGTAAGTCGTTTTCACTGCAGCATTCGGGTGCCACATAAGAAAAGAGTAAGGAGATTTTGATCGAGTGGCTTTTGCTGTCACGAATCACAACACTTGTGGGTTCGTCAATTACAAGCGACATATGTTTCCGAGCCCCAGTATGGTCGTTAACGTCAAAGAACTTTACTGCAGAGCTATTCAGAGGTGTGCATTACACCGCTAAGGCCATAATTCACTATAACTGAAAATGTCCGACAGTAATATTTTGTTGAACGTTAATTTTTTTATTTTATAGTGATATGAAGTTGGGGTGATATGAATATATTTGATGACCCCTACACATTCCTATCGCCGCGTTCCTAGACTGTGAAGTAAAGGGGAGCAAGTAAAAGATTAGGACAGAAAGAAATGAAAAAAATAGGGAAGAAAAGGACAAGGCCACACTGTCATCTCTTCCCCGCCCATCTCGGCCAGGTGCCTAGTGCCCTATCCAACCTCAACGAGATCGCCCGTGATGCAGCGCGCGCACTTAGCAACCACACTGCCACAGGGCAGCCTCATCTTACTGGGTTAGATACCCATCGGGATGCCCCAATTACGTACAATGAAATCACAAAGCACTTTTACCTGGAACGCCGCATTTTTCCACCCCCCCCCCCCATCCAAAACTTAACCGACCGCAGACATTAACCCTATGCCTATTACAAACACACACGTGCCCAAACCTTGCCACGCTTCACGTTTATTATCCCGATGCATCCCCCAGCGACACATGCTCATCATGTGGACACACAGCGACACTCGCACACATGCTCTGGGAGTGTAGAACAACTCCTCCCGACTATACCTCAAGCGAGTAGGAGAGGTCCCTCAAGAGCTCACTTCTCGCCGGTCAGCAATGGGCCGCCCAGCAGGCCTACGAAGCGGCCGCCAGGTACTCCCTGTCGGTCCCTACGTGGGAGACGCCCGCTACGCGCTAAGCGCGTCCTGCAAGACTGAAATAAAGTTTTTTCATTCCATTACAAAAGGACAAACAAATCAATATGTATGTCTGCATATTTTCTTGTTGGTGCAGTATACAGCAGCATTTAGTGCTAGGTGCAACCTAATAATTCGAAGAAGCTCGTATACCCGAAGGCCAGATGCGATAACTAGTCCTGCTCTCATGCAAGAGTCATGATTGTCTAAAGAAGGTGTGACTAGCAGTCCGACTCATGACGCCATTCTGGCGTGCATGCCCACTGAAGCCGATTTCTGTACGTCCACCTTCGACAAAGAAATGCGGCAAACATCTATGCCTTCATTCGACTAGAGTAACACGTATAAAACAAACATATAATTTGTGCCTTGCTTATCAGGTTCACGTTACCACCAAGGAGGATTAAAGAAAAATTGCCGGAGTCGAAGCTCCCGGAATTCCTTGCCAGCAGACGTGAAGCCACCTTTTGCCACTGCCAAGATGGCGGAAACATGCTCTTTTCTGATGATGCCCACTTAAAGATCAAGTGGCTTCGATATGTTATGTAAGTGCTAGGTTAGTTATATATTAAAAGATAGTTGTTCCCAACGAAATAACACACAGAAACAAGTATGGATGATTAAATCTTCAAAGAACTTTGCCTCCAATGAAAGGCTCACTAAAGAAAACTAGTAACTGTAAAACGCACTTCAAGCACTATATCACCCGAAAAAGTTCCCACATTAAACTCATTGGGCGTGCAAGAAAAACGCTTCGTTTTTAATCGCTGAAAGGTGATACTTTATCAAGCCCCTAGTAAGATGGCCCCCACAGCCGCCATCTTTCCATAGGAGCGGCTTCACTTCTGCGAAATCATTTCCACACCAGCAATTTTTTTTCCTCTTTTGTCACCATCGATGATAACTTGAGACAGCAATTCCTAATTTTAGCAGTACTAATGCGGGATATAGAATGGAATCTTATTATCCCAACAGCAAAAAAAGTAAAGACTTGCCAGTTCCTCTCATTGTGTGAATCGATGTTATGCGATGCAATCAGTGGGGTGGAAATCATGCTTCGTATAACAGAAATTTTATGATTCACGTGCTACGACCTTCAATTTATGTTCGTCTAATAGTCACGTCCCACAGTACCGATTTCGGTGTATATAAAGCTAGAGCAGTAGACGCAAGCGCACCATTACCGTGAATTGTAGTTGGTGTCGTATGTGAAATGAATGGCACGATTTTCATTTTGCGGTCTCTCATTCATGGACGCCATACAGTAATAATACGAAATGACGAGTTTGATATATATCATGCTAGTGAAAGGGCTGCGAGCTTGCCTGGAGCGTGGCATGTAACTCACGTTGCATATAACATGCACGTAGTCATTTTATATTACGTTGGTGATGCATAAATACCTCATCCTAGCAATTTTTTTAAAAATATCAAGCTAAGCAAAAGGCACATAAGCACTACATCAAGGCATGTAAGCCGCACCGTTCATAACAAAGTCATGATTATCAAGGTGTGGCCAGTCACCCATGTTCGTAATATATTCATGTTAGGCCAAAAAAGTTTGGTAGAAATCTGAATAACAATAGGGTCTAGAGAGCACAAAGTTGCAGGCAGCTAAATAGACAGGTAGATACGCTCAAAGTTGCCGAATCTCGCTAGGAAAATTTTCATATCGAAAAACAGATGAGTTGGAACATGAGCGGGAACATATTATATATTATGCACGACGTGGAACTGAGCAAGACATGGGTCCCAGAAATTTCTAACTGAAATTTATGTAGACTGCAACGTACACTACTCGGCAGGCTGTAATACATTAGGTTTAATAAAATATAGTTGACCAACGAGGACGCGAGAGAACACAGTCTACCTAAGACACAGGTGAAAGCTCGCGCCGGTCGTAAATACTGATCTTACGAGCATCACCATCTTAGAGGAAAGAAAAAAAAGGTCGTAAAATGATTTACTCACGTAGCAGTTCTTGCACAACCAAGTTAGAAGCGTCAGGATGAACAGAGGAGTTCTGGAACAAAGAAACCTCTTAGGCCGCAGTAGTGGTTGCTGAAACCATAATTGGATCATCGCGGCTGGACAGAGGGTGGCGAATGCAACATCATGCGAGATGTATGATCATAGACCAAGAAAGCCAGATGGCGTCTAAGATAACAACTAAATAATGAAAACTTGCGAGTACAAAGTGAATTAGGTTCTCTTCGAAAAATCGTCGCAGAGCCTCAGTTAGGACAAGTTAGCAAAGGGGTGCGTGAGCTGCAGCTGCAGAAACTAAAACATCTTCGAACACAAGCAACGACTTCACAAGGTTCAATCACCGACCAAACTTCGTCGAGTGCGCGAATTTCGAAGAATGAATACCTACCAGCTTTCTCAAGCTTCTGCTAGCATACTTAGTTTTGTTCAGTAAACTGATAAATCTGTCAGTGCACGTGGACATTGCTGAAAACAAGAATCTGAGAGGCCGAATGCACAAAAACTCTCTTTCATAAGTTTACCTGTCGATTCGTTAGCCGGCTTAGTTAGTGACATACCTCACATCGTGTTCGGCTCATATATTCTCTTTGGATAAGTTTTGGGGTAAGGCGATTTAGCGAACACGGGCCCTGCTCTACGTCGCGATCACATTCTGCACTGATTCGTAGTGATCACACTGTGGGGACGACATACTCTGGGCAGGCATGTTAACGCGTCACTGATTTTCATAATTGCGAAGCCCTCATTAGGTTTCAGTCAATGAAATGGGGAAACAACACTGATGACACAACAAAAAAAATTTCATGAAAGCAAAAAAGATGCTTTGCATGCATTGTGCATATGAAATATCAATGCTTACCTTGGTCAAAGAACTGTCGAAGCTCAGAGAATGATGGCAAGCGGCATATACTAACAGAGGGTTTTGTCAAAATAGCCGTCTCACAAAGGCTTGTCGATGGGAAGTTCGTAAGTTGGTATGTTCACGGGTAGACAAGAGAAGAGGTGCCGTTAGAGTTCCTGGCTTTGTTTCGTTAATAACTAGATATGTTGCGCTTTACAGTCAGGTGACCACACATACTGCCTGGTTGCTTAACATTGGTTTTAATCTCAAAGCAACCCACTCAATCAGTTACGCTGTAATGTTGGACTTCCGACTGTTCTGCTACCATGCATGGTTTCTTTCTTTTGCACGGACATCTCACAGCCCACTTATCACGCGCACTGTGCCTATGCCGAACCACGAGCACCGTGGCAGGCATTAAATCCTCCTTTCGGGTCGGTATACTATATCCGGGAGCCTATCACTGTAACTACTGGGCCACCACGGCAGGTGCGCGTCTCGATCAGGAGGACGTGCCGCAAGTTGGAGCCTCCAGATAAAAGGCAACAGCACAAATGATCATTCAGATGAACAATCAGCGTCACAACGTGTTGAGAAATGAAAGAAACAGCTTGGCAGCATAGCAGTTATGGCTGGGGTTCCACGACTCGATATTACAATATCTTTATGAGTGACACAATAGCAGATGATAGCAGCTATTTAGACAATTTGTGATTCTCCTGCGTGCTCCGAAATTTCTCTAACGTGCACCTTACTCATGTCCATGCTGACCGAAACTGTGGCGGCTGGAAGTAATGTCCCTCCTATTGAAAACCGGCAGTCGACCATGTGACCTTCGGGGGAGAGTCTGGCACAATTACCGATATACCATCGTGGCAGGCCACCTTAACGATAATCTTGATACATCATCCTAGCTTTCTGGAATCAGTCATTTAGTAGGCAGTATTGTTAATTTGTTAAAGACTATGGCTCACTGGTCTTCCGCAAAAGAGTTATTTCGTCAATGCACATAGAGTAACCCACCTAGCATCTGAATGGGTAGAATGCATCCCTTTGTCATGCTCAAAGTCTTTAAATGTACAAATTGTCTCAACATTTAAGGAGGTGCATGTGCAACTGGCCTTGCTGATTAGGTTACATCACAGCTTTATTGCTGAAGCAACATCCCACAGTAAATATAAACACATTATTTCTGTCACACGAGTGCTTCATTTTTTTTCTCCTGAACGGAATGCGCAACTGCTTGGTTTTAACGTTTTAATTAGGTTGTATTGAACGCAGGGAATCGAATAACTTTTATGTTTCCCCGGACAAAACCTATGGCATTTTGTTATAACTAACTACATATTCTCCTGAACTGGCATCATATTCGGCTGAACATATTCTGCTGAACTAACAACAGATGTTCAAATCAGTTGCTAAGGTTACGTTTGATTCAGGCCGGTCTTGTCTAAAAAAAGAACGACCTGTGGTGTACGTGATTATGCGGAAGGGTTGCTTTGGTTTAGCTTATGACATTTAACGCCCCGAAGTGGCTCAGGCAATGAAATACAGAATAGGGAGGGGGGGCGCAGCTAGTTCTGACGAGCTGCGATTCGGTAACATGCAAACACATTGCACAGCATACGGGTCCTCAGCATTTCGCTCCAATCTCAGTGTGTTCACACTGACCATGACATGACGGTCATTTTTGTGTTCCGCAGCCGAGCTTCATCTTCCCTGAACCAGTGCAGCGGCTAAACACTTCGGCTCCCCGTCTATGACAACCGGCAATCCTTACCACGCATGCTTCGCTGTAGGCTAGCAATTACTGTTCTATTTGGACCGTTCCATTTGGAAACTTCTCAGCTTCTGAAGGTGTAATCATAGGTAGTATTGCACAATTACGTATAAATCAGAACGTCTAGTTTACCGGATGGCAACACGACATCTACAGTTTTAAAACTTGTTACAGCAGAAAATTAAGTGCATAACTGACAACGTTAGCACGCCTAAATTTATTTATAGTTCTATTACGAGCTATATTTACTTCAATGGGCTCACTCAATTTACCATAGAACTCCTCCTACCCCCACATTTTTTCCCCTTCCATTGTGTAAACAGGTGGCTTACGGTTTATACAAATTACAGAACCAAGTGTACCGCTGTTCTTAGTTGCAGGAATGATAACGTCTGAAACAATTCAAATATACCTAGTATTGTTTTTAGAGAAAATGTCTGAAGATTTGACCTGAAATAATTTACATGTACCCGTAGCTCTCATTTCGAAAGCTTCATGAGACGTTCTTGTTTTGTAGGGCGTCAGGAAAAACGTATGAGGCAATAAAATAATGACCAAAAGTAAATAAGAAGGAGACAAAGCGACTAGAGCGCTTTTCGGTCTTCCTCGTTTCTTGCGTTCATTATTTCATGGGCTGAGTATGTTTATTCGATGCAGTGCAGCGACTAGTCCGACAACGAGCGTTAATACAAAATCTTTCATACAACACATTAACCGATTTTGAACATAGTGCATAAAGAAATAAAACATATGTATATAACTTATTGTATGATGCCTCCTAAGTATACAGAAGTGTGTTCAGAAGACCAGCTCACAAGCTAGATTTTTTTACGGCACCGGTAGATATCGAAACCTCTGCATCGCTTTCAAGCAATTTAGGTGAGCAATTCCAGTGTTCTAAACACTTAAAAAGCATGTTTTCTAAATATAACGCGTACTACATCAATGATTTCTTCAAGTCAGGAATTATACGGTATGCATAAAATGATAGAGCATAGGTTTCATTACTTTAAGCGTAACTAGCTGTCAGACTAATAAACGAATGTTCATTGGGTTAGTTCATTGAAAGAGCAGTAAGCTTTTTGCTTGTGAGCAGTTATATCATGGGGTCTCCCGTCAATGTAGATCTTAACCTCGGGCTTCCATCTACATGGTCTCCAAGACCAACTTCAGCACGCAGAAACAGAAATTAATTCAAACGAATGCACCGTGGTGCCTAAACGCTGTTGTGAAAGTGACACTAATAGTCACCTAAGCGAGAGATTGGGATGAACGCAAATTTTTTGTTGTTGAGACAAGCTCGAGCTTTTCACAAGACATAAAATTTTGCGAAATAACATTAGCATGAAATAATAATTCGAAAGGTTACACTACAAATTTATTACACCGCCTATCTTTGCATTGAGCCTTTAAACTTTTCGTTTGATCATTTGACGCTAACTCTCCGAAATGCCCGTCACTCTTCGCAAAAGTCAAATTATGCAAGAAAACATCTGCGAAAATTGCGAACATAGACACATCACTTCTACCGTACTTTCGAAAATGTTTTGAGAGGCCATTTTTTTTTAGTAGTGTGATTTTCCCTGGAACTTCGCAAAGCGGAAGAAAACCATCTACGAATGCTAATTCACTTTCAATCAGCCGTCTCACGCACTCTTCCAGTAATAGCTGTTTGCAGTTTGAGAGAACTGTGGTTAATAAGATTTACTAATGGTAGCTTTCAATTGTTCACGACTTAGCACATAGGTAAAATTATGTATACTTCAGCGTTTCAGGGATTTTTTACACAAAATGTTATGTGACATCAAATGCGTCAAGAATTTTTAAAACTCTCCACAAAGCCTGCTGGATTTTAAAGTATTTGTTCTGCGTGTGGGTGGCGCTTAGTCTCTAAAAATAAAATTCTTGACTAAAACATTCCTTAGGCTTATGTAGAGAATTATGTAACAATATATGGATAATTGGGCAGTGAAACACTCAAGAGCGTAAAACAAAACAAGCGCTGGTCCAGTGCTTGTCCTGTTTTCTTCTTGGGTGCTGCCCAATTATGAATAGATTCCAATTTTATTTTAGTTCTACTAAAATAGAGTTCCTTCTTAGGTACTTTATGATCTATACTAGTCATCCCTGTTGCCAAAACTGAGGTAAAGTTATGACAACGTCATTGACTTGGATGCGGAAATTCCTCCATTATTCTTTCGCGTTCGTGTTGGCGCAGCGTAGCCGGCGGTGGAAAACTATGCCAAATTATCGGTTGTTTTGATGTAATGACTACCGTAAATCTGGGCACAAGATTCGACTCAAGAATCCTGCTTCTAGCGAAATCTGCTGCATGCTACTACACAAGCTTAGATGTGAAAATTAGGTTCACACGTTTCGTCAGTAGGGACGGCGTCGACGTATGAAAGCGCGAATACGTGACACATAGTCGCATCTTTTGCCTTTCGTAAATGAATTCATAGAGGTACTTCATGTGGGCGCACTATAAATAGTAATATTCACGCCTCCTTTGTACGTGTGGCAGCTTGGGTTAGTTGGTATCACATGACGATAGTTATAGCGCGAGAACAGAACGACGATCCTTCGTGTCCTTCTCTGTGTCGTCATTCTGTTCTCGCGCTATAACTATCGTCCTTTTTACAGTTAGCGTGAGCGTTGATATTTGCAATAGTTTGACATTCATTTATTTTCAGAGCCACATCTACCCAACATGTATATCTATTGGAAAAGTAGCCGAATCTAAGGCAATGCCTTTGTTAGAAGTTTACTTCAGCCTTTTATTGCCTTAAAATGTATTACACAGCATAAACTATTGAAAAAGGAACCGTGAATCGTGTGCTACTGATACATTACTTATTTTTATGAAACATATTTACCTGGTATGTGCTTCTCCCCTTTAGACGTAAAGGCGTACTCCTTTCGCATTGGTATGGCAGACACTCCTACATGTGACTACTGCGGAGATGAAGAGACCATCGAACACGTCCTGTGCAGCTGCGCTTGCTACGACACACAGCGATGCCAGCTACGGATGGTTTTGAATCGACTTGACCCCGGACCATTTTGTGTGAAGAAGATACTAGGACCTTGGGCATCTGCCTCAGTTGCGCAGAAAGCAACTAAAGCACTGCTACTTTACCTTAAGTCAACAAACCTGAGCGACCGCCTGTACACTGTGTGTGCTCCCCGAGTGTGCTCGTGATTGTGTGTACCTTCTCATCTTTCTGCAACCTCTTTTCTCCCCTTAATTCCCTCCCCAGTGCAGGGTAGCAAACCGGATGTGCGTCTGGTTAACCTCCCTGCCTTTCCTTGCATCTTTATCTCTCTCTATCTCTCTCTAGACGTAACAGAAAGTTCGCAAGAAACTTCCAAAACTTTTCCGCTGCTAAAACGGAAACTCTATCGGCGGAACTTTCTTTGTGTCAAGTTATCCCAACTATAAACGGCTTGAGCATTTTTGCTTATTTTTTCTCGGAATACGTTAGCAGATAACCGATGTCTCATTTCAAGTCAAAGCTGTGTTTTTCTGAAGTACAAGGTTTTATATTAACGCTTATGCATGGCGTGCAGGCAAAATAATTTGAGATATAGTACATTTTGCAGATATACGTATGAAAACAATAAGTGAATTTTAACTATAATCGCCTTGTGGTGAGCGATCACCCGGAAATGCTACAAAGTACCCAATTATCCCTGATTGCTCAGAAAGAAAAATTAGGAAGATCCTCTTATGGATAAATTTTGAAAAAAGCACGATGTTCTAAAAACTCAACATGGAAGTGAAAGAATGCATGAAATGGTTGGCTTAGAGCAATGTTTTTTTTTCTTATCTACATTCCGGTGGGCCTGTAGAGTTCAGTTGGTGATGACACCAAAAGGTATTGCCTGCCCGAAATATTTAGGGAAAAAGATTGATTTTATTGATTTATATGTTGGGTTTAACGGCCCGAAACCAGTCTATGAATATGAGAAATGCCCTAGTGGAAGGTACCGGAAATTTCGACCACCTGGGCTTCTTTAACGTGCACCCAAAATCTGAGCACACGGGTCTACAACATTTTTTGCCTCCATCGAAAATGCAGCTTCCACAGCCGCGTTCAGGTAACTACGGCAGAACTATACAGGGTGTCCCACATAACTTGAGCCAAGAATTTCAAAGTTAAAGGCACATAAGAAGCAAACTGCTCCAAACGCATACTGCTCGCACTATTCTGTAAGTACTCAGGCTATTTTTTATTTCTCTCCATACTGATTAAATAATATATCCTAATTACCTAATTTTATGGGCTCAAAGTCCAAAATAGGAACACTGAGATGTAGAGCACTTTCAGAAACCACAGACTAAATTGTTTTCTGTACGATACGTCTTGCGCTGTTATTTTTTCCGCGTTGTAAAGAAAGCCTATTCACCTTTTTATAAACGCCACCCTGGACGCCACCATAGCTCTCCTTGGGCTGTGCATATTGGCACGTCCCCTCGAAAATGCACTGACAACGCTGCGCCCTTAGCCTTTGTACTCTCTCGCACAGCCCATCATGACAGTGTTTTTTTCCTTCCTGTGAAAAGGTGTATAGCACCAATATAGCAGTGCGCTCTTGATCTGACATATGGCTTCTTTCACACTACGCGGGCTTTCTTTACAGCGTGGAAAAAATAACAGCGCTGGACGTATCGTACAAGAAACAATTTAGTCTGTGGTTTCTGAAAGTGCTCTACATTTCAGTGTTCCTATTTCGCATTTGCAGCCGATATTCAAAGGTAATTAAGAAATAATATTTAATTTGTATGGGGAGAAATAAAAGATCGCCTGAGTATTTACAGGCAAGTGCGAGTAGTACGCGTTTGGTTCAATTGACCGCTGAAGTGTCTTCCATTTTCAATTTCGTGGCTCAAGTTATATGGTACTCCCTGTAGAATGTTTGCGATTTTCTCATTTAAAAAAAAACGATATTGTCGAGTGTCACGGCTGGACACAGTTGGCGTAGAATGGCGTGGAATGGGTGACCTGACCCATTTTATGTGTTATTTGTATTCTTCGCAGTCCTCTGAGCAAAGCATGCGGTGGTTTTAAGGTTTTTGCAAACCTAAAAAAGGACGTATATTGTATTCAATCTGCGCGATATCTAAACAAAATCTGATTTGCTCATCACTCTGCTGACTCTTCCCATTTATATCAAACAAGAAAGGAGTATGCTAAATTATGCAAAGGAAGTGCACATCGACGGACGCAAAATTCCTGAACATGAGCCCAGAGAGTCGTCAAAGTTCTTTTCTAAGTTCGATTTCTTTTTCTCGCAGGACATACCAGTTCATGGAAAGTGTATGGTAAATATGTATAGATGTCCATATGTATAAGGAGCCTCAACCACACGTCTTGCGATACACCTCGCAAAATGGTGCGCAGCAGAGTGCAAGTGACTACACGTGCGACGCATTCGCGTGAAAGCAACACAGCAGTCGAGCATGAATATTGGACGCGTCTCTTAGTAACCCGTCAATGTCTCCACAACGTGGAATCTGAAGTAGAGCGAGTACGTGTTTTGAGTGGTGGCAGTGGCCTGTCCATACTCCACTCCATTCTGTTGTTTTTATTGGTAGTTTACGACGTGACATGAAGGAATATTTTCATATACGACCTATGCATTGTTGAGTTAGTCCTCGCGATTTCCGTTTGTTTATTTTTTTATTTTACTGTCGAGGCATTTTTTCCATCCAGAATAAATAAGACATTTGAGATAGAAAGTCAAGCACGTGAGTTACAGACGTGTCGAGTTTCAAATCGATCCGAAGTAAAAAGCTGTCCGGAAATCATATGTATGTCAAGAAATACCACAAATGACCTTCATCAGGGGTTCTAATAGAGACGTTACAAGTTGAGTATTTTACTTCCCTGATATCTCTGGAACGCTGCTTTCGGGCAGCGTCTACAATGTAGTTCCAAAGTTTCGTCATGCATCGCTAGAACTTACAAGATTTACTGGAAATTGTACTCTTTAGGACAAAAAAGTCTTTTCACTTTTTTGATTGTTTTTGACGGTCAACAAGCATGAGTATGCCTAGCGACATCTTCGTTCTTTTCAGAAATGTTTTTAATCGCAGGAATCTCGGAAGATGATGTGATAATGTACAGAAACATTAAATTGCCTCCTCGAGGGTGGTTGTATAAAGAAAAACTGTGTTTAGAAAAAGTGGGTAACTATTCAGAGTACTATGTACTCGACTATGGTAGAGCACAAGGCCGTCCCGTGGGACTCATAAAAAGGTCATGGGAACTTCTGAAGAGTAGACTGTTGGGCGAGGTGGTGCTTTTGACCTGAAATACATCGTGATGGCACTACCAAACACAACACACAGGAAGAGACAGACGAGGACGACAAACTCATTCTCGTGTGTTTCGTTCTGTGTGTTGTGTATAGTTACACGCTTACGGTGGTATTTAGGTCATGGGATATTTTTCCCCTTTTTCTTACAAGTGTGGCTGTGTCACCGACAGTGATCGGCTTTTTTCAGTACTGTACCTAATAGCCTGAATTGTTGCCCTATTTTTCTGAACACACGGCTTCCCGCTCTTTCATTGTAGAGTAATGAGTACTGTGAATTGTTATCCACCTTTTCTAAGTACATAAATTATGCATAACTGAAGTCAACCTACAGCGACTCATTTTAAGCGATAAATGAGCATAATTCTTGATTTCACAGATCAACAACACCAAACAATATTTATCCTATGAAATTCCAAAATATATAAATTTCTCCTGGAACCAGTATGATATTTCATGAAATCCATTAAAGGCAAATATTTAAGTTCCTGACATTACTTATTGTCCAAGTTTTCGTCAATACTACCCTATTTCTTCTCCATTAGTGTCGCCAGCAAAGATTGATGTCACCAGCTAGGCTGGCGACATTAAGCTTTGTGCCCTATTTTGGCGAAATTATAGCGACCACATTTATTGCATTGTACAACAGCTTAATTCCAGTATAAGACTCTATTCAATATAAGATTTTCGGGCACGTGGAGGGGTAACTCCAGAGTACACAGGCTTTTGTGGAACGTATGGCGTGGTCGAGCAAAGTCTACAATTGAATACTCTTAGCAAGCCTGGTTGAGCGGCCACTTTCATGGGGATGATCGTTTCTTTGACCAACAAAGTTTGTTGATTCATAAAAATTACAAGACAAATGAAATCCGTGTAAATTGAATATGCCAGATGATATGTCAAATTACCTAAATCCTAAATAAAAGCTATATGCTAAATGCTAATTTTATTCTAAATAAAATGCAACTTGACGTTCATGCTAACTGACATGCCAAGTAACATGCCAAATGACAATCATGCTCAATACCAAAGCAAATGATGTAATGCCAAATAATTTTTCAAATGACATCAGTACAAAATGACATGTAAAATTACATTTATGCCAAATGACATGCCAAATGATATTCATGCGAAATGACATTCATGCTAAATGACATGTCAAATGACGTTCATGCCAAATGATAATCATGCCAAGTGAAATGCCAAATGGTGTTTATGCCAAATGACATGACAATTGACAGTCAGGTTAAATGGAAAGTGTACAGGGTCTTCATGTAATCACCTAAAATGACACGAATCAGCTCGCTATGTTTTTTTGACGCAATCAACTTCCTCTTCGGCCCACTTTTGGCAAAGTGAAGCTTGAGTCTGACAGCGACACGATAATATCACAAAATTCAGCGTTGTATGACATCATGATGACGTATATGAGGATGACGTCCCGTAATAATTTCTTTTATTAATCGTGTTCAAAGGGACAGTTAATTTCATATGTGATGATGCATCTTCGGCCTTCAGTGTAATAACTTCATGACTACTTTCGTTCTATTTCGAAGCTTATTGCCTTATATACAAACTGCACCTCTAGGTGCTGTTCTTGTCCAATGTCAAGATGGTGTGGAGAGAGTAGTTGCCTACGCTAGCAGAACGTTGACACGTGCCTAGTCTAACTACTCAACAAAGGAGAAGGAGTGTCTGGCTGTCGTTTGGGCAGTTGCGAAGTTCCGCCCGTACTTACATGGCCACGCTTTCCAAGTCGTAAGCGACCATCACTCTCCTTGTTGGGTGACCAACATGAAAGACAACCTTCTAGTGCTTCCATCAATAAGCCTACCAAACACCAGTCAGATGCTTCTATCGATAATGAGGCAAGGCCTTCCCGATCTAACACAACTCAGCAGGAAGGTATATCTGATTCAGAATCAATAAGTAGTCGGGATGGAGATATGGATGCTCGCCTTTTGAAACGCACCAGATCACCTACTAGCAAATTTAATAATTCTTCTCATCCAAAAACAAAAAAGAGTGTGAAGGAACCTAGGACTGAACCGGACTTCTTAAAGGACAGTATTTTGGATCAAACAGTTGCTACTGCTTGCTTATCATCATAGGGTGCCTTAGAGTACTTCAGTAGAACTGCCGTTCAATGCTCTCGGCAACTACAGACTTATTATACCTAATTTCTCAACAATCTCCAGACGTCATAATGCTACAAGAAACTTGGCTGTCTGCTGATCAAAACTTCTATCTAAAAAACTATCAGTGCTTTCGACTGGACAGAGACTCACGTGGTGGAAGAATAATTTTTTTTTTCATTTCATCCGAAATTTGTGGTAAAGCACACTTAGTTTACAAACGAATATCACACGATTATGAAGTATTGGTTCTGTAAATTCACTTTCCCGTATGCGCGCCACTATTTATAGTCAACAACTACTTTCCAGCTGGAATACAAGATGAAAGAGCCCTTGATGTGACTGTGAGTTTTTGCAGAAACAGTACACTATTTGCGAGAGACTTCAATTCTCATCACATGTCATAGGGATTCTGCACTGACTTATTTGAAAAACGGTTGTGGGACTGGACTAATCGGAATAACCCTATTTGTGTGAATTCTAAAGTTCCCACATTCATTCGAAGTAATTTGAGGTCTGTCTTAGATTTGACGTTTGCTAGCTCAAATGTGACAATATCGTCTTGCACTGTTCTTGATACCGCTACAAGTAGTGATCACTGCCCCCTGGTATTTGAAGTCAGCATTTCTTTAGTGACGGTAGATCGCCAGGTGCAAAGTTTTGTTAGCTACTGTAAATTAAAAAAAAATATAGTCAACGTTGTTTTCCTTGCCCACTATGGAATCCAATATAAAAGCTATGAGCAGTTGTTCCACTCTAAAGTGTTAATGATGTTAATGAGCGTTAATGGAGAGTACCGTAGTAACCTGTGCTTCGCCGATGACATTGCATTGCTGAGTAACTCAGGGGACGAATTGCAACTCCTGATTACGGAGTTAGACAAGGAGATCAGAAAGGTGGTCTTAAAATTAATATGCGGAAAACAAAAGTAATGTACGACAACCTCGGAAGAGAGCAGCGCTTCGAGATAGGTAATAGTGCACTTCAAAATTGTAAAAGACTATGTCTACTTATAGCAGGTAATAACCGCGGAGCCGAACCCCGAGATTGAAGTAACTAGAAGAATAAGAATGGGGTGGAGCACATTTGGCAAGCACTCTCCAATTATGACAGGTAGATTGCCACTATCCCTTAAGAGGAAGGTATATAACAGCTGTATTTTGCCGGTACTTAGCTATGCAGCAGGAACATGGAGACTTACAAAAAGGGTTAAGCTTAAATTGAGGACAATGCAGCGAGCAATGGAACGAAAATTGGTAGGTGTAACCTTAAAAGTCAAGAAGAGAGCAGAGTGGATTAGGGAACAAACGGGGGTTAAGGATTTAATAGTTGAAATCAAGTAGAGGAAATGGACATGGGCCGGGCTTGTAGCGCATAGACAGGACAATCGCTGGTAATGAATGCTAACTAATTGGATTCCCAGAGAAGGCAAGAGCGTTATGGGGAGACAGAAGGTTAGGTGGGCAGATGAGATTAAGAAGTTTGCGGGTATAAATTAGCAGCAGCAAGCACAGGACCGGATTAACTGGCGGAACATGGGAGAGGCCTTTGCCTGCAGTGAACGTAGTCAGGCTGACGACGACGACGACGACGATGATGATGATAATAATAATAATAATAATAATAATAATAATAATAATAATAATAATAATAATAATAATAATAATAATAATAATAATAATGAAAGCTAGACATGGCTTGTCGTCTCCACAGGGAATACCCCAATGGTAATTGCACTTTCAGCAGTGACGTGAGAGCATGTGTTGGATGGCATTTCCTGCTTTGAGATTCTCGATCAACCACTACCGAAGTGGCGGTCACTAAATCTTCAGTATATCATGGCGCTAATGCGCATTCATCTACAAGTTGCAAAATGCGCGCCGCCACCGTGGGGCATTGCCACATTCCGCCACATGAAAGTGCAATGTACAGCAACACTTTCCCTTCACACTCGAGACGATGAGTTTTCCGTGTATTTTCGCTAGTTACTCTAAAAAGCCCTTCATCATCTCTGGCAAGAGTTTCTATTGTCATTGGTAATCTCTAAGTTAGGTAGGTGGCACAGTTCCCTCTGGCCATGTTATGTATTTTGTTATTTTGATGTGAACGAATTTCATCCACAATAACCTAAACGTGCTCGGCGCAGGTACCTTCAGATTTTACGGGAATTTAATGGTTTATTTTCAACCACTCATATATTACATTTTATATCACACTCTCGTATGGCACTTCTGCCATCATTTCAGTCATCTCGTATGAATCCATTGAGATATATGCGTTCTCGTGTGAATACACAATTATTTGATATAAGGCATGGGTCATGTGAGAGTTTTGTATAGGTGTTGCCCATGACACAAGAAACTTGAGGTTTTCGGTAGCTAACGTGAGTCTCATTCCGAATGCATAAATATTGGACAATTCTCGTTTAAAAGGCTGTATATTCAACCCACGGTGAGAATAATGACGCCGACGTCTGTATTTGTCGCTTTCGCTTCACTTAAGGTATACTTGTGTCACTGGTCACAAGTTGGTCCAGTAAAGCACTTCATTCTTAATGGCTGCGTTATGTTTTTTTCACCATTGCACGTACATGACAATATATACCTTATATTCATATCTTTTATAGGTCACCTGCTTTCCTAGTTTAGCAGCTGATGTTCCTCACTTTATATAGTTTTGTTTCCTTCATTTCAGAGACTTCTGCAGCGCACACTTGGCATAAAAAAAGTATGTTTTTGCGAGGAACTTTCACTATCTTATTTTATAATGTACATTTAATTTTCCTACAAGCTTTACTAGAGAGTTGAACGATTATCTCGTTGAGATACACGCAAAAAATAAACATTCGTCCTCACGCTCCAGTATATTATTAGTTTGGATGCCACATGTTCCGTGCAAGCGCAGTGTGTAAGCACAAGCATCCTTGGTTGAGACAATCTAAGTCGCACAGAAACGGTACAACCTGCATGCCCGTACACCCTGTGTGCCGGTATCGCAGGGCCACAGAGGGCGGGTAATCAGAATCTGATGTATCTTTTACTGCAAATGACTGAGCACTTTGTGTGGGTAGCACTTGTGCTCCTCCGAAGAGCAGGTTATGTTAGCCAAGAGAGAAAATAAAAAAAACATATCTGCTTTGGTGGTGAGTCACGCAAACGGACGACCAGAAGTTGCGTGTTCGAAGACAGCACAAGAAGTGGGCTGGGGATTTCGCCTTACGTGATTCAATCAGCCCAAGCGTCGCAGATGGAATAAACAACACAAAATTCAGCCGGCCAGGGTGAATGAGAGGATTTGGTCCGATGGAACAGCAATCAGCGAGAAGTTTCTTTCTTCTTTGCGGCAGGCTCCGCAAATCCGTCTGCCTGGAATACGAGGCACGCCATCGTGGAAAACGTGGTGTGATCCACATAAGTATGAGGAGGTTTCACGACTATTGGTCTGCTCTGGAAGAAACATTATGAAAAAAAAAATGCCATAGATTACGATACTCTCTAATGTGACTACTGAGCGCAGTTTAGTGCTAAGGAAAGGTCAACTGTGTTTAAAGGCTTAGCCTTCTACCAGCCCCCATTACGCCACTATTTGTATTTCTTGGGATAAATCAGGCACCCGCTACATTTCTGTGCACGTGGTATTATGTGCACGTTCTTGATAATGTGGAAGATCGGGGTGACTAATAAAGGCTGAGCACGTTACAGTGGGTGAAAAGTGCTGTAGCGCACACGCACGAGTTGCACAAGTAACATTGTGTGCTGGCTGTTGTTATTTTACTCCTCGTTCATGCTATATTTTAGAGATCAACGTGATTCTTAGCTTGACGTGACATCTGCGTGAGTATTGTTGTGAATGAATCTGTAGCACCAGCATGGCTCTGAGGTAGAATAGTCGACTGCTATTCTAAAGGCGCGGCTTCAAGTTCTATTATTTTAAAATTATGGGCATTTTTAAATATCTTTGTTGGGATACTTCAACGCTAACAGTATTCTCGGTCTGTACTTCTGTTGGTCGTGCATTCGGCGGATCCCGCCACCCTGCTACAGGTTAGCCCCATTCTCAACGCCCAGTCACCTTTATCTACTCGTGAACCTTTTCAATCGTGAACCTTGTCAGTATTCGGGAACATTGTCAATCAATGAGCAGGTATCCTGCATATTTTAGGTAGATGTTGTCTAGTGTGTCTATGTATTTCTGAAATTCATAGACAGTAATTTTAAACAACGCAGTGCTTGTAACGCTGCGCTTACGAGAAGACGCCATGGTGGAATGAGCAGGTACTTTCTCCGATTCGCAAAAACGACATGGTACTGCCACACACCAATGGCTTTGCATTCTAGAAAAAAGTTTAGCTTCGTGAAACTACTCCCAGATGATGTGGATACCTCACGCCTCGCCTACTCACTGATTCTCTCGCGCTGAACGTCAAATAAACGTTTTGTCTCTCTTCAGATTACCCTTGCCAGCGAAATACGCAGATACGTGGCCAGTTTTTTTTTCATATGATTTTTGAAGTTTATCGGTTATGCCGCCGACGTTAACGGTAACACTGACGTTGACACTGCTGAACGGAAGAACGGCCTCTCAAGAGCTGTGCTCTATAAAATACTATAACTATGACGCGCCAATATGTTGCGCGACTCAAAAACACACAACACATAGTCACGTAACTTGTAAAGTCATAAAAATTTAAAACATAAAAACACATCTACTAATGTCAAAAAAAAAGATCACCTAACATAATGCAACATCTATTCATGCGTAGAAATATTGCGTAAGACTTAATAAATTCTAGTCACGGGTCTAAAATTATGCGAAAGCACTTAACGGCTAGTCATGGGACAGTTTCTCGTCGGTAATCACGTAAGGGTGAGTCATGCGACTAAAACACGCAACCTCGTGTAAGCATTACGTTGCCGTCAAAACCACTTAAAGGTTGGTCATATGGCAAAACACATCAGATCTTGTAACTATAGCCATGTAACTGATCTATTGCAACTTTATTTCACTAGTGACCTGCCAGGTTTCCACCAAAACCACGTGACACGTATCTTTTGTCGCCAACCAACCGAACGTGGAAAACGCCGAAAGATAGCAGTGCTTAAGTAACTACGGAACACCAGCTAACAACCCGCAACTCACATAAAATCACGAAACATAACGTAACAACTCACAAAACCTATAGAAATCTTGCAACACGAGGCGATGTCTACATATGTCTTACTTAAGGAAAATCCTTTACCCTAACGTGACATTTCTTCCCCTGACTCAAAATTGCGTAATGATAAAGGGACAAATGTTCCTTTGATTGAATCTCAAGTAACGTAACGCAACAAGTCATCAGGAACCCAACATATCTGGCAAAAGATTGACATTGCTCACAAGGTTTCTCTGGGCTAAATACTCGCTCCACTCTTGGTTTCAGCCTTTCGATGCCAGTGAAAGCTCGGCATCTTTTTTTTCTGTTTGTGTAGAACATTTTTCAACTTTGAGAATGATTACTCGCTACATCGCTTGTGCCGAAGAAAAAGCGCAGTTCAGGCAGAAAAAAATGCTATGAGTGTCCTGTACTGTTCAGGTATTCAACATTGCGTCTTAGTCAAAGAAACACAGACGGTGAAATATACCCAGGAACCCTTCATAATAATAATATTAGTATCTGGGGTTTAGCGTCCGAAAACCACCATATAACTATGAGAGACGCCGTAGTGGAGGGCTCCGCAAATTTCTACCACCTGGGATTCTGTAACATATACCCAAATCTGAGCACACGGGCCTACAGTATTTTCGCCTCCATCGAAAATCCAAACCCTGCAGCCGGTATTCAATACCGCGACCTGCAGGTCAGCAGCCGAGTCCCTTAGCCACTACACCACCGCGGCGGGAAAACCCCAGTGGCTCCTCGTCAACGGCATTCTTAACAATGAGCTTTTGTTTTGGGCCAAAATCTCTCCAAATATTAGGCTTGCTGCGTTTATCCACACGGAAAACAAGAACGAGAGAGGTTTGAGATATCAACAAATAAAAAAAATTAGTCACATTTTTTTATAGGGAACCAAGATGGGATGTGAAGCAGCAGCCTTGCGCACTGGTGGCGTCACTGACGATGAAAGGTGCAAACGCGAGTGTGGTGGTTTCTTATTTCCTCCAGGATGTCAACATATGCTTCGTCGACGCCTTTATTTCGCAGTGTTTGTATTATTGCTGATATCTTTATGGAGATATCAGAAATCTTGGCATAGAGTTTCCTAAATTTAATCGGAGGGGACTCTGGCACTGCGATCCTCAGAGACCATGGTAATGATGGCTATAGTACACGCATTTGCGTAGTTTACGTGCTTGCGGGCTTCAAACGGATTTGTGGCTTTGTTTATTGCTCTGTTTTGCTTTTGATTAAAATGCTGAACGAACCGTAATAAACTTCCAGACCCGATTTGAATCGGTAAGCCTAAAAGGTTAAGGTGCTGTATTGCATTGCATAACACTTTCTCGCTGAAGCGCCGTACATTGCAACTCCCACAGGCGCTGACGCCAATGTTCCCTTTAATATATTTAGAGGAAACAAAGGTTCCTGCCAGTGCATCCGTTCTGTGTTTACAAAAACGGTTGACAGTATACGCCACAATACACTCTACAATGGCCGTAGTGTTTGGAAAAGGGAGTAACGATAAAGAGTGCCAGTTATTCAAATATGGGATAGCGTAAAGCCGTCCCGGGACCTCACATTTGATGAGGCCCAGTTGGTAAAATGTCATCACTATGACCCCCACTAATACGGTAAGCCACCCACCGTGCTCAAATATTTTTTCCCTCGACACAATACACACCCAGAATTGTTTCGCTGGTTTCTATTCAAAAACTTGAATGGGTCTAATATAGTTCGTTAAATATTCTCACCACCCTCTCAGTCGAAGGGTATAATATTAACGTTAACGACGGACTTTTATTTATTAGTCCGCCAGTGCTTTTATGCGTCAATAAAGAATACTTCCATGACGAGCGCAAGCCTGACAGTGTGGCTGACTTCCGCAGATGTAGTAGCACTAAAGGGTTCGTGAAGGAAAGGAACAAAAATTGGCAGACCCCACGTACAGTGAGAATCCATGATATGCGAAGCACAAATGAGGAATGTTGGTATGTCACTTTAAAACCAGCGCAACGTTACGAGGTGGAGGTAAATTATGCCGTACATGACTTGCGCGTCATGATTATCATGCTTGGATGTGTCGTTTACCTTCTTCATCTACTGTCGTCACGTGATACCAAGTTTAGTATGTGGAGCTACCGAAACGGCCGCGAGCACGCTATGAGCGTGGTATGTTGTCATGCTCTTACATGACACGCTTGTTAAGATTATCATGTTTGCGCCAGTCATTCATTGGCATCACTAACACCAAATTTGGTATATGGGAAGCTAGCGAAACGGCTGCGAGCGCATCATGAAGGGCTCATTATACTCCAGTGTAGCACTGACGCGCGCGCACGCTAGGCACAGCGACGCTATGTTAGCAAAACGCGAGCACTCTATAGTCTGACGCCAGGCACGACCGGCAAGTTCGTGACGGCGACCGGCAAGGAATGCGACATGCTGCATTTCACGCCAATGCATTACCCAGACAACACTACGCCTCCCTCTTTTCGTGACGGAGGGGCGCCGCACGCGCTGAAATCCGCATGCATCAAAGCAACGCAGCGTGGCGTGAGTCTGCGAGTATATGACAGGAGCAGCGCCTGGCGTGGCAACGCTTGCATGATGGCACACTAAATGAACACCGGTGGCCAAGCGCACCACGTCACGTCGAAATGAAATTGGCGCCTTGAATGTGGCATGTAGTCATGTTCTCTAATGACACGTATCTCATGATTATAATGTTTGCACCAGTCACATACATTCTTCATTCATTGGCGTCACGTAATACCAAATTTGGCATATGTGAAGCTAGCCAAACGGCCGCGAGCGCATCATGAGCATAGCATGTAGTCATGTTGTTACATTACATGCATGTTGTGATTATCATATTTGGATGCGTCATTTACCTATGTCGCCCATTCGCATCGCGCGATACCGAGTTTCGTACATGTGAAGCTAGCGAAACGGCCATGAGCACATCATGAGCGTAGCATGTAGTCATGTTGTTCTATGACACGCATCTCATGTTTATCATGTTTGCCCCAGTATCATACCTTCCTTATCCATTCACGTTCCGTAATAACCAATTTGGAATAAGTAAAGTTAGCGATACGGCCGCCAGTGCATCATGAGCATGGCATGTAGTCATGTTGTTACACGACACACATCTCATGATTATCATGTTTGCACCAGTCGCTTGCCTTCGTCATCCATTCACGTACCATAATACCAAATTTGGTATATGTGACGCTAGCGAAATGGCCGCGAGCGCATGATGAGCGTAGCATGTAGTCATGTTGTTACATAACACGCATGTCATAATTTTCATGTTGTGGTCTGTCACTTGTGTTTGCCATGCAATCATGTCATACCATACCAGTTTTGCAACATGCCATGCAAATGAAACCGCCGCAAGAGCTGCAGGACCATGAGATGTATATCATGACATTCATGACATACTTGTCATGATTTTCATGGCATGACTAGTCAAATATGGAAACGGTCAGGAGAGCTAAAAGCCGTAGGCGGCTATATAGATAGATACGCTCAAAGTCACCGAAGTTAGCAAAGAAATGCCTTGCATTTGAAAAAATGACCACGTATCTGCATGTTTCATCCCAAATGTCATCGAAAGATGATAGTCGTGAGTAAACAAAACGTTTATTTGATGTTCTGCGCAAGAAAATTACTCAATTGTATTCTGCAGGTGCTGCGTTAGAGTGCCTCGATCCGTGCAGCGAAGGCAAACAAGCGCACCGAAGACACGTTAGGCACGAGCGCTATCTGGCAGTTATCTTCAAAAACAAGGGATGTTGAGCGTGCCTGTCTCAGCAGCAATAAGGTGCAGAACGCAAAGCGACGGGCAGGTGCGACCACCGTGTCGTCTTAGCAGAGCGTTGGAAACACTTGCCTTTTTGAGCATCGCGTTGCAGTGTCAGCGCAGCGTGATAAACGCTAAGATCCTTTGAATTACTTATGTATGCCTTTTTTAGTAAAAAGCACACATAAAGAATATTGACGTGTTGTTATGGTGCCTCAGATATGCGCAATTATTGCTTGTTAATTCGACAATCACACAGGTATGAATGCCTTATTTGAGCAATAGTGGTGGGTGCTGCGGATGGGGTTGGCTGCTCGGGTATTGTTCGAAGCCATTTGGGGTATCGTTGCGGCGGACAAACAGACAAAAGTACAGACAGACAGACAGACAGACAGACAGACAGACAGACAGACAGACAGACCAAATTGTTTGCGTCAAAGTACGCCAAGAAGACCTATCGTCTTTAACAAAATCACAGCAGATCCCCGAGGTGAATGATGACGAGTAAGGTGAAGGTCTCCGCAGCCTGTCCTCGTGGTACTACGAGTGCGCGTGCGTAAGAACAACGAGAAACTGGCAAACGTCAGTGCCTCGTCCTGCGACGTCTATAGAAGCTCAACATTGTTCATAGGTACGAGGACAGATCACCCGAAATGGACGCAAGCAAGCACGCGCGGATGGAAGAACAATTTCATGAACATGATTTCATGCAACGAACACGACAGAATATGATTTCATGCACAAACTACTTGTTGTGATGTCAACAATGCTCAGGCTAGAAAATATAGCATGTTCAGTCTTTAAAAGTGAACACGGCGAAGAGGAAGTTCACCAGCGATAACCGTGAAGGGTATTAGGTGGTGTTTATTCGGGACGTACTATGCAGGGCGTGAAGAACGAGTTCTGCACGCATTCCAACTATCCCTGGCGCCATATTTTTAGCGCGAACAGGAAGAAAAAGACAGAAATGGCTGAGAAGAGAAAAAAACAGTGCATAGGACGAGCGTTAAACATCAACTGGCTATTCCAGCTACGTTTCTTCCGCGCTTACCTCATTCAAACAAATGGATCAGTGTGTTTCCAGAACTCTGAATTACACCCTTGCAAAAATTGGTTGTCATTTTGCAGAGAAAAGTGACAGAAAATAAAGAATATAAAGTTACTGAGCTGTGGGGCTCTCGCAAGAATTTAAGAATAGCAGGCCACGTCAAACCAATTAATTTCTTCTTTGTCGCAGTGTATACATCTAAAGTGACTTTTAAAGAAATGTGATGGCAAAGTTCTTTCTATTAGCAACCAAAAATGTTAAGCATGGGCTGTAGCAGAAGGTATTGCTTAGACAAGTCTCTTCTTTGAAGCATCAACAATTGCTGCCTTCAAGGAAAAAAAAAGAGCAACTTTCCAAAGATTGCCTCCAGTTATGTCCTGTGTAAAGTAATTTTCGTTGAAAACATGAACAAGTTGGCTCATTGAGAGGTGCGAGATCTCGCTTAGGGCGACGAAGGAAGCAATCTCCAACCGGCCCGAACCGTGGGATAACAGAGGTCATCCGACTACATATAACGAAATTACGCAGCACATTATTCTCGGCCGAGAATACGTTCCCTTTCCTCGGAAGGAGTCAAATAGAGCGTAAGCATTGACCCTCAGATTATTGAAGACATGCTCGCCTCGCAGCCCGGCTTTATTACCCAGGATTTATCTCGACACTTACCCCGTAGTTCTTGCGGGCACTGCGTTGATTTCACTGCCCTAGACCATATGTTCTGGCGTCGCCGGTCGTTTCGAGGCACGGACGAAATCAATTCGGGCAAGTAGATATTTGCTACCAAGAGTCTGGATAGCGGGCCCTACTGCGAGCTGTCGAAAGGGGTCACGAAGTGGCGTTTGGCCTCGGCTGACTGTGGCAACGCCAGAGCAGCCCGCTGTGGGCTGTCACGCACGTCAGGCCTTTCAGTGATGTTTTGTATGGATTCATTCGTTTAAGAATTCCTTGTTCAGAACCATACTGCCTCAATTTCGCCAAATCACGCAATTTGTTAGTTTAATGACACAATGATTACTGAAATGTAGTGTGAATGGTCAGAGAAAACGAAAAAATGAGGCTCAGCTTGACAGAGAGTTTGTGTGGTAGTTAGTAAGTGATACAGAACAATGCAGACCAGTTAAAATAAATGCTAGTAAACTGGTCTTATTGCGGACTGTGTACTGAAAGTGTTTTTTTAAGTCGATGGTATTTCACAGACACAAAAACGACAGGGACAATGACGATGGCAACAGCGAGAACAACAATGACAGGTACAAAAAGAAATGGTGACAAGCAGGACTAGATACAACTGTGAGAACTGCGGAAAACATTTTCATTCGGCCTTAAAGATGAGTTCTATTTCATAAGAAAATGTAAATCAGAAAATGTTGGCACGTATGAGGTCTCTAACTTTTTTTTTCTCACCTGGCAGTCTTTCTCGTTAAGTTGTAATGGTAGTATTGTGAATAAAATATACGCTAGCTGAGCATTGGCTTGCTCACTACTAGTTGGAAATGTTCATGGAAATCCACAGTTCGCGTCAGATAAATGTCAATATAGCCGAAATGAAGAAGCGCGAGTTTCGTAATTCACCTAGGTGTTTAGGAAGCACGTTTTAAACAATCACAAGTCATCTCTTAGCTGTTGTAATTCTAATGCAAGTCATCTTTGTAGGCCGAAGTCTCTATTAACAAGCAACTTACTTGATTCGCAACCTTCCTAAAGACAACGACAGAAAAAAAACGATTATTCTTTACGAATAACTCGCGCTTAGTTGTACATTATATGCTGCATTTTGAATTTCACGTCACCCAGTTGAAGAACATTGAAGAACGAGCTATGAATACGAAACAAACTGCCAAAGCAATATTTCTCTCTAGTTACTGCAAATTCCAGACATACCAAAACATACACATTTTTTACTTGACAGTAACAAGAATTTATCGCGTGCGTCTTGTTACAACAACTCTCTGAAGAGCAACAGTGAATGTTGATAGTAACGGATAATGTTTTGTCACCATGAGAGGTGCAAGACTAGCAAAACAACTGGCCTAGAAAAAACCAAAACATTTTTATATTGCAACATATAATAATATTGACGCAATAAACCTCAACAGAGTTGCGGGGAAGACGCCACGGTGATAACACCATGTCCGGTCCTGAAATATGAGACGATTTGAGATGTCTCTGTCATGATATTTCATTTTCGTATGGGCAGCGTTATGATTATTTTGACAGAGAACTAGGATGAGGCTGCCTGCACAGCAACTTTGCTTCGTGCTATCCATGACTTGCAGAAGATAACAAGAAGATTGGTACAAGAAACGCTAGTTCAAAAGTATAGCGAGAATTGCACGTACTCGTTACAGGACGTACAAAGGAAGTAGCGTTCTCGGTTGTCTGGTCATTCCTCTTCAATAAAAGTGCTCCAGCTTGACCTTTCCCCATCTGGGCATGACTCGCTAAGTCTTCCCGGTATCCACACACGTCGCCTTTTCTTGCTCAACAAGTCGATTACTTCATGTCTACAACCACTCACCAGGAGACATTACCAACAATATACATTATCTTTTTGTTATTTCTCCAGTGGCTTTTTGCTTGTCTGCTAGAGAAATATATCGAGGTTGCCTGGTCTGTAACTAGAAACAACCTATCGGCCTGTTTTGTTTTTACGAACTTCTGCAGTACTGTTTGTTTTCATTTTAATTCCAGTTGCTTTGACGAAGCGTCTCAACTGTTGCTGCTGTTTGGTTATATTGCCTACCCAACCTCAGTGCTATTTTCCTAGCCGTTACTTTTCGCCAAGTTTTCAGTGAACGCTTACCAAAAAAAGTGAACATGGCCACCCTTTCTCACATATTTGCACATTATCACAATGTGCCACGTATTTCTGAACAAAAATAGCTGCCACTGATTTTCATAGGAAAACGTGGTGCCGCAATTCGCCATCGAGAGTTTCGAAAGGAACTTCGTTTTCGACAGTGAGCATTCACATATGGTTGTTATCTTGCTTTAAAGCTGAAGTTTTTTATAGTAATCTTAATTGCAGGATAGCGTCGTATGTGTAACTTAGTCCTTCGATGTGTGCTTTGCCCCATTGCTAAGGCTTGATTCAAACGGTGTTGTCACTGAGGACACTTCATTATTGCGGAAATAAGTGATGCCTTCAAATAGCGTTACTATTATTATGTTAGCAGAATGACGTCTCTTGGCGTTGCTGTATCTGGTGATTTCGCGAAAAGGGCATGCCAGCTTTCTAGATTGTCGCATGAATTCCTTGTGACCATCACTCTATGATCATGCTAAATCGATAACACAGCGATGATGAAAATTACTACCCTCTATAATGCGTAGGCCAAGCTATTGAAACATCAGTTTGCCTGCCTGAGGCACTTTTCTTTTCATACAAACGTCCCGAATGTTCCCTTCACTCGACAGTTACTTTTTTAGAGGCTAAGTACCACCGGGATCAGCGCTCCTAACGCGTTAGATTGACAAGTTTGACCGTCCTGCTTTAGAAAACAAGATTTTTTTTGGCGGCTAGAAAATATGAGCAAACAATCTCGTGTGCATACACCTCTTGAAGAACGCCAAATGACTATAATTCTTCCCTAGTCACCAACTGCGACGTTTTCGTATTCACTTTAAATATTGACGGCGTGAGCCCCCGCCTCCTTGGCAGTCTTTTATCAGGAATATATAACTTGGCATACGAAAATGACAGCGAGTATTTCTTAAGAAGCAAATTCCTTTTGACGTTCATTTCTCAAGGATTCAGTGTTTTTTGAATATATATTTCACGCCAGCTTGGAAGCTATGAAATCTCACACAGGGCTACAGTGCTTGCTATAAAACAAAGGCACTCGTGCACTATCAGCACAGAAAGAAATCTGACGTGACGGATCTAGTTTCAAAGACAAATGACCTTCTGTAGAAGGAAGCCTGGACTCTACATTACAAACTGGTCAGGCGGAAGTATTAAGAGAAAATACGGTGCGCGGGTAAAGGCTGATGATTCCCGAATGGCGTGTTCTACGGTGCAGCGCCTCAACCGATCTTTGCAGTCTGAAAGAGCATGAACACAAGGTGCTGTGCAGATGCGTGATAAGACCATTGTTAACTTTGCTGCGTGTCCCGGCCTCTGAAGTGCTTAACTAACCCTACCGTCAGTCTATGGCGGTGTCTTACAGCTACATTCCCCACATTACGTGCAGAAGGAATTGCGATAAGGACGAAGCAATGCTTGCTTTTTCTTTCTCTTGAAGTGGTTATTTCCTAAGGATGGCGGGGAGGGGGGGGGGAGGCCTAATTCATTAAATGCATATAAAGAGCTTATAATGACTTTGTCTTGGTTATTTCTTGACATTGACGCTGTCTACGTGCGCCGTACCAAACGTCTGTGTTCTCGTTATAAATCTGGAATTTCTCTCTTACCAAGCAGGATTAGCTGGACTTTCACATGTGTGGCTGGTGTAAGCTATTTTATTTCAGCAATAAATGTTTGCAAACACTAATTTTTTCAAGAATACGAGCCGTAGATAGCTGAATCTTCCACCTGATAAAGAACCGGAGACGGATTATACTACGCAAAAGGTATGAAGGTGCCATAGAAGACACTTGCCACATGTATTTGTGGACGATCGTTGATGGATTTCTGCATGTGCCAGGTATATACGTCAAGTGGTCAGGCACGATTATTGTCGGCCAAGCGTATAGCCATCTTGTTATATATGACGATGAGGCAATGCAACAGCTGGCCCAGGATCACCTGTGGTATCCAATTCCTGACAACATCGAGCCGACAGCTCTTATGTACACGCTGGAGTGGCTGTTTTTATTCTCGTCATATGGCTTCGTCATATGACGAAGCGTCGTGGTACCCAAAGTGTTGCGGCATTTGAGTACCGTGGTGGCGCAGGAGTGCGCTGCATGTTATTCGGCGCCGCGCGAGCAAATTGTGCTTTAACACACGGCGCTCCCCTGTCCAAACATCAAACAGTTGCACCAATAAAGTGGGCTTGGGATGAGCTGTCGTACAGGACGCCGAAAGTGACATACCTTGACTTGTGAGGACAGAAATTTACCCTTGAATATTATTTTTATACAGAAAGTTGTGCCCATGCGAGACATATGTTTGATATCGATGGCGTCAACCACTACTGGCTTCACAAGACTGGCCCAGTCTGCGCTTGAAACAGAGATGTGGACATTATTGATCACGCTAGTAGCAGTACCATTGCTGAATAGGATACACGAGTGGACTTTTATGCCATCCAATTCTATCCATGATTTTGCTCAGCGTGCTCAGTACAGTCTCATTTGCAACTTCAATAGCAAGAGCATTTATTCGTTAGTCGAATACCACGTCCCTTCATTTGGCACCACCGCCTCGACAAGCACCGAGCTTGGCCTATTGTCTGGTCAGGGGCCTCAAGTTAACGGCAGCGAGCACTGGTACAAAAATAGTCGTACGGAGTACGGTCTTCTGGGTAGATATCATGGTAGACTTGCCAGAAGTCAGGGAGGACCCGGTGTTTCGGCCTCTTGCCCTAACACTTTCCACGAGTTGAAAGTTGTCCTCAGACTTTTGCTCACTGCTGAGTGAGTACACACTGGTGCCGCCGTAGTCCAGGGTGCTACGAAGCCCATATAGCGCTTCCTGGAGACTGCCGCCGCGAGCGCCACCATTTTCGGCGAATTCGCAAGAGCGCTTATACTTGCATCGGTTCCAAAACGAGGCAGCGATCCAGTGGTGCGCCCAGAAATAGTAAGAAGCTAGCAGATCGGCTGTTCCTCAGAGTCCTGGCGCAACCCACCACGGGGGATCGGCCAAGAAACGGACGGTGCCTCATTTGTGAGGTGGAGTTGTTTCACCAGCCGCATTATTTAAATAACGATGTTTAAACAAAGAACCAATTGGTAAACGATACATTAGAAATAAAATAGAGGTAATACAAAGAACGAACAGGCTAATATGATTTGAAATGAAATGAATTTATGCCTCAGCTTAACCGGTAGTCACAACCGCTTTTCAAAGCAGGCACTTCGTCTTCGTCTTTCTTAGTGCTCGTCAAACGGTAATTGTGGCTGTAGTGCCGGCTATTCATTTTGTAAACATTACATAATACAACATCTTCTGTACCGAGCTGTTCGCGAGTCAGTCCCGCTTCGACCTCGTCTTCATGCGCCCATCGAGGGTGTTTCCTATGTATGACTATGATACAGCCGTACCGCCGGTTAAAAATATTTATAGTTAGGTGCGGTGCGCTGAAGTTTATCTATGTAACAGTATCCGAGGCTACCATCTTCACGAGCATCAGCGCTTGGCATCAGGTTATCTTTTGTGGTGTTGCTAATACTCCTGTTCCTGTTGGTATTGTTTTACAAGTGCAAACAACTCGTTATGAAAAACATTTGCAGCTTTTGACACACACACACACACACACACACACACACACACACACACACACACACACACACACACACACACACACACACACACACACACACATATATATATATATATATATATATATATATATATATATATATATGTTTCTTGGCTTCCGAAACACTTCGATTCCACCGCGCGACTTTGTAGAGGAGCATGTACATGTCACGCAGAAGGCCTGGGTTGAAATCCCGCTTGGCCGCATGATTTACAACGCTTACCACTTCAGGGGTTTCGCTTGATGACCATGTCACATGTCACACGTCGCATGTCGCACATTCACGCTGCGGTCATTGCTCGCCGGAAGCTAGGCATGCAATGCTCAATAAAATAACAGCAAGGCCTTAAATAACGTAAGCTACTAAAATACCCAAGAAACATTATTGATATATTACCTGATTGATTGATATGTGGTGTTTAACGTCCCAAAACTACCATTTGATTATGAGAGACGCCGTAGTGGAGGGCTCCGGGAATTTCGACCACCTGGGGTTCTTTAACGTGCACCCAAATCTGAGCACACGGGCCTACCACATTTCCGCCTCCATCGAAAATGCAGCCGCCGCAGCCGGGATACGAGCCCGCGACCTGCGGGTCAGCAGCCGATTACCTTAGCCACTAGACCACCGCGGCGGGGCAACGATATATTACCTAAATAGCGAAAAGTAATCCTGAATCCCATTGAGAGCTCGACCATCGAAAAGAGTTCACCCCCACCTGAGCAAGTCCATAATCCCCGATACGCTAACAGGCACTTCGCTAGAAAAGAAATCGCTGGGATGCTTCGTGCTCCGCATTTCTTCAGTCTTCGAGGTAGGGGAGCCTCATCATGCCCACGGTATTTAACTGAACCGAAACCTACGAGAGGACGAAATTAGTTGAGTCTTTTGCGGGGCATTTAAGAACTCCGACACCTACACAAGGGCCACATTTGGATTACCTCAACCGCAGCATATTGAGCGCTGAATTTGAAGTTTTCTTTATTTTTATCTATTCGAATTTTTCGGTCTCGATCAAAGACGCCGACGAGGGCACCACAATTTTCGAGAAAAGAGATTTGTGACGATATCGTATTGAGAGGCAGTCATCCACGCTACAACATCCCCCGTTCAAAAGTCCTCTTCTTCTTTAGCAAATATACATTAGAAACCAACTAAATTAGAAACTTCCGAGCCATGAAGTAATCGAGAACACGCAGAAAAAAAATCCCACCTATCAAATCTGATTACTATTTCATTGCAGATATGAAAACTTAAGCCTTGGTTAGTTAACTCCTAGGTAAATATATGTTCCGCATCACGGTTACTCAAGCGCACCTAATTTCAGCTTGTATTTATTTCTTAGTGTATTGTTACCTGCGCTATTAAAATCATGTGAGATATAGTCACATTATCTATACTCCCTAGCGTGTTTCGCTGCCCTCAAAAGTAACCGACATCAATCGTGTATCAGGTTCCTTTCTCTCAGGCATTGAGTATGAATGACTTGAGCCTTGTGACGCAGACAATGTACAGTCGGCCAAATCTTGGGCTATTCTGCATGAGCAGCAGTGTTTTATTCTGCATTTTCGCCATACGACTGAATTAGATTGTAGTTGAGTAAAGGACCAGTGTATGCTCACAAAGCACATGCACACGAAGCAATAATTCATAACTTCGTTTCATAATAACAAGCTGATAGACAAAAAAGTTGCCACTGCTCACAATAGCTAAGTTTTGGCCGACCATACGAGTAAGAATATGGCGCGCAGCAAGCTCTAAATGAGTCAGGGGCAACACTGTCTATTGTGTTAACAAAATTACACCCTTGAAGACTCTTAGTGGTAACACTCATTTCTCGTGCTTGCCTCAACGCGTTAAGCCTTGTTCTGCTGGGATGACCGTGCATAGTTTATTTTTGGCCGCGACGGCCTTTACTCAATAGCAGCCTGTCGCTTCGAAGCTTTCTGCATGCCCAGTACGAAGGCTAAACTACTTATACTCCACGGGATCACGATGTTGCCAAGAAAGCGGGGAACCGGGTCGCGTTCGGGCATGGGCATTTGTTTTCCTTAATGACGGTGCATATAATAGGGGCTTTACGGCCCCCGAAAGCAATTTCGCCCTTATCTGCTCTGCTCGTGCCTCCTTTGGTGCACCCGCTGGAACAGTACAGCGGGGTGCAGGACACTTGAGCTTTTTGTTTCACAGAGATAAAGAATGACGATACTTTCGGCCGAATGAGCCTCGCCAGAAGAGCCTATTTCTCTCTTGTTTGTTTTAAAGTACTTATATCAGTACCACTCTTTTTTTTTTGCAAATATAGTATACAGGAGATGTTGGCGCACAAGCAAAGCGGTTTACTACTCTTCAGCTCTCGAGTGAATATTGAACACACATTTGAAGAAAGTAAAACAAAGAGAAAATAGAACATGCGAACACATGCACATCTTTCATCGCGTTTCGCCGGCAATATTATATGGGTCAGATTTTCGGAGGTAAGAAACGCAGAAACAAACGAATGAACAAGGACCTATAGCGATGACACGTGGTGTGATGAAGAGGGAAATCAAGGCCGCCATACTGAGATACGCAAGACTGCACAGCGGGCCAGAGATCATAGTTCGGGTAGCCGATATGCTTGTTGGCATTATGACAAAAACATGGATCTGCGCTCACTACGCCATTCGCAGTACAGTGAAATACGCACACATTTAACCTGCGCAAAAAAAAAACACATCACAATATTCGGCATAAAATTTTTAAATATGTTGCCATATATTCAGCGTGAAAATGCCTCAGTTTGCAGGTTGGTGCTGCATCACAATCAAACACAGGCTACTTTTTCGCAATAAGCGGGCTCTCTTCTTTTCTTGCTTGTTTTTTGTTGTTTGTAGCTGAGGGGTTCTTCAACACCGTACTTATTGTTACTTTGGTGTTATTTGTCTCAAAACAAAGCACACGTTTCTTCAAATTCTAGAACTTTGTTCAATTATTCTCTCTTGCATTTTCGTGTGTTTTGATTCAGCTTCAGAAAAGTAATATTTTGTGGTTTTCTTATACGGGACCTTGCCAGTGCAGTAGAGTAAAAGAATTGCATTTATTTATCACCATAAAAGAAAAAAAATAAATTCTCATCTTTCTGCTAAGCGCTGCTGTTGCCGTTTTTGGTAGTACTGTTGAATGGTTGTTGTTTTCTTCCTTAACCGAAGATACGTTCATCGTTTGCACTTGGGTAGTTCGTTCTAGCTTCTAAGATAGTTGTCCATGTACATAAAAGCGCCACTTCTAATAGTTTTTGTCAGACATAAACAGCGCTTCCGTTGTTCTAAGGCTTTCTAGTAGGTTCTAATACCGTCTCGGAGTTGCAACAACATGTGATGCATTCGTGAATTACCCCATTTCTTATCTGTTCAACGTCCTACGTTGATCTTTTTTTTCATCCCATTCCTACTTATGTGCAGAAAAGTATGGGAAAAGTACTTTAGACTCATTTCGCACACTTATCCACCTGCTTATTCCTATCTTTTTATGTCTCTCGCTCGATATAGTCATAGTGACAAAATGAAACTATGAGTTCACTGAAGAGTGCACGTGAAAGACTGTTAAAATTAATATTTATTGTAGACAAACACTATTCACACAAACACTCTAGTTAGCACAAGCAAACGACAGTGCCGTGTGTGGCACGTGTAATTCCCGGACTGCAGCGTCAGGAGTATCCACCGAGTCATCTCACACATAAATTACAAGAAGCCCTGCCTTGTGTACCATGCATAATTTAGCTGAATGGTTGCGGCCTACTTCGACAGAATCAGGACCCCATTCGCCGTTCTCTTTGTGCAGGAGCTCAAGCGTCTTCCATCCTTGTACTGTCGCTTGTAGTAGACTGCTCATCCTTCTTTTGTGTTTGTGAGTATGTCTACTTGTATTCGTTTTTCTGATGTGTGTTTAGTCATGTAAAGATGGGAACGTTTCTTCATCCACATTCTTCTCAGCACTCTAAATGTGGCGCCAAGTTGTATGGACTTTGAAATATGTCTAAGCGGGCTTTTGTGCCTATTTGTTACTACTAGTGGATTTTCTTCTATATACCTTATTTATCTCCATTTTCTGTACGTTCCGCATAATTTTGTTTTTGAAAAAACAACGAAGTGGAGTGTTTATACAATAATGGCTCCATTAAAGTTGTTTGATGAGCATCAAAGCTCACGTCCAGGCAAACTTCGTTCCTTCTTTACAGCTCACAAGACAAGCAATGGAGCACTAAATCATCCACATTTTTTCTTAAGAATAAATTACTAAAAAAGAAATATTCCATTTATTATTATTATCGCTAGTATTTATATTGTAAATACCTTTATTTGTTAAGCTACCCGACCCTTGGCCAATCCCTTGGGGTGGGGATGAGCCACAAGTTTAGGATCTACATCTGCGTCGAAATCTACAATGAAGCAAGTGCATCACATTTTGTGATAGTCCGTATCTGTACCGCTGCTTTTGGGTTCATGACACGTGACACAACATTTTTTTGGCCTTGTCGGGCACTGACAGTTTGTAATTGACAATAGCACGGTGCTAAGCACATTTTAGTATGAACTTATGAACAAGGACACAATAAGTAGGACAGGTAAAAACACTTATAGGTCTTTTTTAATACAATTTGCCTTCAGTGACTTTAGGTTAATTCTAGACACCCCGTCACAAGAATTCTTTCACATAGTAGACAACGCCAACTGTAAGGTAAAGACAAAAACAGATAAAGGCGAAAACAAGTTACAGAGAGATAAACAAGCCACGAATTTGGTTGTTCGGTTAGTACCCCACAATAAAGAAATGATAAAGGGACGAAAATACAAACAAAATTTAAGTGGAAGACAGAAGAAAACCACAAAAATAGTGGTTGGGAACGCAATAAATATACAGTAAAACACCGACACCTATAGACGTTTAGGCACAGCAGCAAAAATGTTGTCCGTGTAATAACCATGATGTCACATATTTTAATCTGTGTGTTACTGCAGCAAACAAGAAATAGTACATCTCAGCATGAATTTAGGCGATTTTATGCTACCGTAAAAGCAGTAACAATGTAGAACAGAGAGTTAGAGAGTTGGTTGGAAGACCGACAGGTTGGTCAGCGACAATAAATGTTACAATAGGTGACAATGCAAGAAAACGATAGCTGCAACGCAGTTTGGTCACAAGAATACAGGTAAAGATATTTTGTTTTCTTTGGTTTCACAGTGTAGCAGAAGAGGCTAACTTGTACGAGCACCGTATTACTCATGTAGCTTGGACAGAGAACGGGGTTGATAATAATAAGGCTGTCGTCGAGATAGAAATAAGGGCTTGTAATATGTAGGTGCTTGCAAATATACTATACATCTCGGCAAATACTTACGGCTTTATCCACCTTCTCTTTCTGTAGTATATTGAATCTATAGGATTAGCAAAAATGAACGCACAGCCACAAAAAACGATGACCTTTCTGATATCTCTTACAGCCATAATAATCGACAAAGATGCACCACATCACTCAGCAGTTGAGGGTCTTACGAAATAACGTTTGATCGGTGAGAAACTCACAATGGAAGGAGAGCGCCGACAAAGCTAAAGTGCCTTGAAGTTTGTCGCTAGCGTGTTGTTCATATATGTTTATTTCACTCTTTTGCACTAAATACGACCACTGATACAGTTTTCTGTTCTTATGCACCACTTCAACAGTTATTCAAATCCTAAAGTAAACTCCAACGAGAGCTGTACCGATTGCGAAACAGTTCGCACTAATTGAATCCTAATTATAATCCGCATCACAAGATAAAGTACGCAAAAAAAACGACTGTGTGTAGGAACTTCGTCGATAGGTGCATACCACGAAGCGAAAGCTTCTTTTTTTCAAGTGAACCGATCGTTCAAGTAAAATGGCAAAGTTCGTTCTGTGAAGCAACCGCTCCTCCCCATCGGTGGTCGAAGTATTGACGCAACATATTTAATTAGAAAGGTCGATGTGATGGTGAAGTCTTGCTGCTCATGTAAGTCCAAAAAGTTCTTCTATGCCTTGAATGAGTGCTTGTTTCTAGAGTACCTGCGTGTGTGTCTGCTCTATATGTGTGTAGTGCAATCCAGTTTCTGTTAATACATTTTTTTCAAACGGGACTGCATGTCTTATCTCATGCAAAGTAATGTTGAAGACCCTGATTTTTTTTAATGATCAATCACGGCGCGAATGCATTGGAGAGAATCAAGTTGTGACGGTATATTATTTAGATTTTTGAACGTTGTAGGGGCAAGATTGGCTTTTCGGTTTCGTTCTCTGTGAGAAATAAAGTGAGCTTGGAAAGGCTGAATGACCGATACGCCTTGATGACGTTGAAGAAGACAGCAGTTAAAGACAAAGAAATAAAGCGCCTTGTTGTTTGTTGCCTCAAACTTTGTGCCATAATCTCATTCAGCTTTTTGTACCTCAATCGTACGAGTGATAATACTGGAGAAGTGGGTGAAAGAGAGAGATAAGAAAAAGACAAAAAGCAAAACAGCTCCTCACACTCAAGTATGATGAGAAACGGAAATAAGTGAACAAGGCGATGTGGGCGGGAACGTCTTTGATAACTTATGCAGTCTGAAAAAAAAAGCCCTTCTAAGCGGCTTTATGAGGAGTGTGGCGGAATTTACGTCGTTCTTTCTTGGGATGCTTGGGGGAGGACGAAAAATTGTTGGTATTGAAATTTGACGCCAATATCAAGTATATTAGAAACGTAACAGTCCTTGCGCTGCTGCTTTCAGATGTGTGCTTGGCCCGCCGCGGTGGTGTAATGGCTAAGGTACTCAGCTACTGACTCGCAGGTCGCAGCTTCAAATGCCGGCAGCGGCGGCTGCATTTTCTACGGAGGTGGAAATGTTGTAGGCTCGTGTGCTCAGATTTGGGTGCACGTTAAAGAACCCCAGGTGGTCGAAATTTCCGGATCCCTTCATTACGGCGTCTTTCATACTCGTACGGTGGTTTTGAGACGTTAAACCCAAAATATCTGTTTTTCCGCTGTGTGATCTTTAACATATATTAGGGGCGAAGCTCCTTATAACGGCACCTGTTCGTCCCTTGTAGCCATTGTAGTGTGTAACAAGTATAACATTTTGACCGCCAAGGTGGTGCCAGTGAGAGATTTATTCTGTGCGTTGTTGAACAATCAAAGATAGTGCTCAATGTACACGGCAATGGCTGCTAATAGGAAATGAGAGACAGGAGCATTCGGCTTTTAGTTAACGCGCATGCTGCGATTCCCATTATTAGCAGCCATTGGCATGTACATTGAGCACTATCTGACAAGAAAGGGTTGCTAGGTTATACTCGCTGGGTGTAACCTCCTCAGTTTTAGAAAAGTTTAGCGAGCGTTGAGCCACAGTGCCATGAATACAATGAACTAGTATATACCATAAATACGAGGTGGTTAAAAATGGCAAGTAGATACGAAACGCAAGCCGTAAGAAAGTAAAAGCCGAATAATTCTCCTGTCTCTCATTTCCCATTAGCAGCGATTGGCATGTACATTGAGCACTATCTGACAGGAAAAGGTTGCTATGTTATACTCGCTGGGCGTAACCTCCTTGGTTTTAGAAAGGTTTAGCAAGCGTTGGGCCGCAGTGCCACGAATACAGTGAACTAGTATATACCATGAACTCCGGGTGGTTAAAGGTGGGAAGTAGACCCGAAGTGCAAGCCTTAAGAAAGTGTGTGTGTGCCACCTCTCGTTTAGTCCTTGGAATGTCCGCTGGATTGCGGTGCTTCTATATGGAGAATATATGATGAATAGATGCGAGATGGGGGTACTTGGAGTGTTGAATAGATGGACGAACGGACACACAGACAGATGCATGGATGGACGCATGATCGGACGCAGGGGCAGATGCATGGACGCACGCAGGGACGGACGCACAAACAGACGCACGCACGGCCGGGCGGATGGACGCATGGACGGTCACACAGACGGACGCACGGTTGGACGGAAGCAAGAACGAATGGCCGGACGAATGCTTCGCCCCACTCTTTAGCGTTCACTCCGTAAATATGCTGCCATTTTTTCGTTTAGAACGTATAAAATAAAGCTCAAGCCCTCAGTGCATGTTCCTTTCCATCATGTATTTTTCTGTCATTTTGGCAAAGTTCTTAGCAATCCGTAGAAAGACATTTATTGAGATTTTGCGCGAAGAACGCCTCAGTAGTGTTACACAAACCTAAGCCACCTGTTACTTTACTTTTTGGGCGCCAGGAAACTCATTGGCGCTTGTGAAATCGCCGCTTGTGAAATGGCCGCAGTGCAATTTCCCGAATAGTCGAAAGCACAAATTTGAAGCCACAGATGATTGCATGATGTTTCATACCCTCTCTTTCACTTTCTAAACCATATTGCTCCGCTTAGTGTTTAACGATCATGGTCAGACAGGTCACAGCAGATCACTCCAGTAACACCGTACAAGACCAGTAACGTAACGGGCGTCCGTCCAGGAATAGTTATGGTTAACGCGTCCATCTGTTCGTGGTTCGTTCATTCATGCGTATTTGACGCTACGTATATACTGGCATATGCGTGCTAAGCAGCTGGCACTTTCTTCGCCAAGCCCGATGAGTGGTTGTGGACTTCCTGAAGCGTCCGTGTTTTTATATAGTTGCAATAAAGAAAACAAAGCTAGCTTACTCCTAAATATTATTAGTTGTAGACCATCCCGGGAAATGGCAATTAATATTACAAGTGGGGATTGAAATTCGCACAAGATTCAGAGGAATAACGGTGGCTATACTGATAGCTGCTCTTTGGAGTGCAATAATGCATTCGGCTCCGTTGGGGAACACTACCCGGTGTTAAAGCATGGCAGGCAGACCGCGTTCTCAGCTCTTGCATCGTTGCCACTCAATAAGGTTGAAAAAAAAAAGCTGGAGTGGAAATGATTGCCTACGAGTGAAGCCGTGACACCACAACCATAAGATGACGCTGCAGCAGCCATTTTACTAGGGACATGATGAGCTGTTAGCATGCGGCCATTGAGGAGAAGCGTTTTCCCCGCACGCCAAATGAGTTTAACGCGGCAACCATTTCGGGTCAGATAATGCTCAAACCACTTTCTTGTGTTACTAGTTTTCTTTAGTAAGACTCTAATTCAAGAAAACGTTTATTGGAGATTAAGTCACCGGTACTAGTCTCTGCGGATTATTTTTTCGAAAACAAGTATCTCGTAATTTATAGTTAACGTAGTCTTTAGACTAACAACTCAAAACCGCTTGATCTCTAAGTGTGCACCAAGGAGGTTTGAAAAAGTTGCTGTAGTGGAAGCTCTGTAATACTTTGCCAGCAGTAGTGAAGCTAGCTTCCCCTCCGAAAATATCAGAAACATGCTATTTTCTAATGGTCCACACTTAGACATCAAGTGACCTCGATTTGTTAGTCTAAAGGCGAAGTTAATTAAAGATCATCAATAGTTGCCTTCAGAGAAATAATCCTCAGAGACTAGTATGAGTGACCTTATCTGCAATAAAATTTCCTGGAAATTGAGGCTTACAACATTGTAGTGTGTAACAAGTATAACATTTTGGCCGCCAAGGTGGTGCCAGTGGGAGATTTATTCTATGCGTTGTTGAACAATAAAAGATAGTGCTCAATGTACACGGCAATGGCTGCTAATGAGAAATGAGAGAGAGGAGCATTCGGCTTTTAGTTAACGCGCATGCTGCGATCCCCATTATTAGTAGTCATTGGCATGTACATTAAGCACTATCTGACAAGAAAGGGTTGCTACGTTATACTCGCTGGGTGTAACCTCCTCAGTTTTAGAAAGATTTAGCGAGCGTTGAGCCACAGTGCTATGAATACATTGAACTAGTATATACCATGAACTCTAGTAGCTAGTAGCACAAGGACGCACTTTGAGCACTATCTGACCGGAAATTTTTGCCACTTTAAACTTGTTGGGCGTGCAGGGGACACGCTCCTTCTCAATCACCGAACGCCAACAGCTCATCATGCCCCTAGTAAGATGGCTGCCGCAGCCCCTGTAGTAAGGTTGGCGTGGCATCACTTGTGGTCAAGAATTTCCACTCCAGCAATTTTTTAAGTCTCCTTGGTGGCCCCACCAGAGAATAACATGTTTCTGAGATTTTTGGAGGGCAAAATCTGGCTTCACTACTGCTGGAAAAGCATTACAGGAGCTATAACTTCAGCAATTCTTTTTTAAACCTCCTGGTTGCCGCTGCTGTACGGCATCGTTAATCATTGTTGACGCAGCCTCATGAAATGTGAGGTCCTCGGAACGGCTTTATGCTTTCCTATAATGGAGTACCAAGTATTCAAAATTGTTAACTACATTTTTTAACAGCTGGCAGCCCTCACCTGGTATTTAAACACTAATTCCTTTCACTGGTTTCCCGAACATGACACAGTGTAGTCTCAGATTTATTATTTTGAGAGTACTAAAGGTGCACTTAGGGTCTCAAAATACATAAAACTTGGCACTTGTGATGTCAGCACCTTTGTGTCGTCGACATTAAGAAGATTGATGCGAAAATTAGGGACGTGGTCACATCATCAAGAAGTTTCTCATTGCCGAAATCTGTGATGTCATCCTGACGTGCCAATGCCGTTTGGTCGAAGGTGCCCTCCAGGGTGGTCTAGATCCTAGGGCACTCGGCTTCTGACTCGCAGGTCATGGTATCCAATCATGGCCAAGTCAGCCGCATTATCGGTGGAAACAAAAGTGCTTCAAGTTCGTGCACGTTAAGATTTAGGTGCACGTTAAGGAACCCCAGGTAGCAGGAAAATACCGGAGCCCTACGGTGGTCTTGGTTCGTTACATCCCAACAATTATTATGGTCAAATATGAAAGGATCACAGGGACACAGCGAAAACAAGTTAGTTTTAGAAAACTTGTTATGCCTGGTATCAATGAGGTTCTGGAAAGTCACATTACGAAAAAAGAGAAGGAGATGTTGAGGATAAAAAAATCCTATCTCCACAGCACTGAATGGGAGCACTGCTCAGTGCGTGTAAGAAAGAAGGAAGATGTTAACAAACATGTGAAGAGGGGAGAAGATTGGCATTTATGCCTTAGGAATTCGCGGATGGTTTCCACAGCCAGTTGTCGAGTACATCGTCCCCAAAGAAAAGAGCTGCCTTGGAGTCCTGGGTGTGCCGCAGGGGAAAGAACTGGATGCCTCTCTGCTTGCTGCTGGTAGACCCTGGTGATGGCATGTGGTGATCAAGGCGGCTGTTCGTGCTCGAAGCACTAGGCATGCACACAATTGCTGTTCACTCGTTTTCTGGGCCCGCACACAGCGCACAAAAGGGTACCCAAGGCGGTGTCAGCCAGCTTGAGTCGATGCGTGAACGCAACACAAGGCATCACTAACTCGTGAATACACACCGATAAGGCAGCCATCTCGATGGTTCTATCTTGGCTACGCGTTCATAGGGATGGCAGCTTGGCAATAGCCCCCTCATTGGGGGCCTCTAATAGTCTGAGGAAACTACAATATGACAGACAGCGACGGTGTAAGGATGCACTTTTATCACCAATGAGGTTTCTTGCTATTTCCTCTGAATTTGAACGATAGGTGGCGTCCACCACGTAACACGTCAACACCACTCACCAGGAGAACATGCAATATGGTGATGAGCAGTTGGGCATCGAACACTACCCCCTCGGATTTCATGCAGTTATATGCGACATCTACAGGCCGCCTTGGGGGTCTGCCGCCAGCAGGGCTAGGCCAGATGAAGATCAAGCATCTCTGTGGTGCCAGAGCAGGACACAAAATAAAAGCGTCGTACCAAAAGCTGACAAGAGGGAGGCTGAGCTTCACCTTCACAGACCTACTCAACACCCTCACGCCGCTTTCTACATATACTGTGTTATGACTCACCCTGCTTTTCATCCTTATTTTTTCCCCTCCTCATCAGTGCACCAGATATAACCTTCACCTCCATTTCGAACCCGTTGTTATATTATATTACACATAATTATAATATACATGCCTATACTACAGTTGATTTCGCCTACATGACGCCACACACGGCAAGTTTTGCGTTGCCTTCTCCTTTCCCTTCTCCTCACCATGGTTTTCCATTCTCGCTACGTTGCTGTTCGATACCACGAACAACAACGCTATATGTGTTTGTACTATACATGGTCCTACCTGTGTGACGCCAAGGAGCGGCGTGACATTTCCAATGTAAAACCTTCCAATGAATCGGAGCAAGATTACAAATTCGTAGTATTCACACTGGTGATCAGCGTGATTCTTTCTTTTTTTACAGCCATATGTACTAAAGCACAGCTTTATCACTTATATCTGTGCTTTTTTTATTTGCCGCACGAAATTAGAAAATATTTGCTCCTCATTATAATTGCCCTCATTCATCGAAAGTTAGTGTTCGAACGAAAATGCACCCACTCATAGTCACCAGAAATCTTAATAGTAGCTCACGCTGAAAATACAAAACTGTCTTTTGTTCATGACCCTTGCCTCATATCAATCAATCTTGTTTGCCTTCAATGCTACTGAAATCTCCTCTCTGAGTTTCAAGACAAGCCTGCGAACTAACATACAGACATTCGCAACATTGCGAACAACTTTTCGTCTCGCAACTGTTTGGAAGCCGAATAAATCGAAAACCTTTCAGTTCATTTCGTGTTCGATTAGCGTCCCTTTTCTTCTCATCTCGTAGGCAAGGTTCCTATATGCTGTCTTTTACAGCGAAAGCTAGTATGAGATCACAACACAGGTTGTGATACATCGCTTCCCGTTTTCGTAACCACTGTAAAACGAATAAAAAGCTCAAATTATCAACATTAAAGAGATGTAGTGACATAGTGAGGTTTGAACCCGGGTGAACTGCATGCCATCCCAGTATTATATTGCTGAAACACGCCGGCGCTTGGTACTTGTTCGTAAACTTGCCTCAGGCAGGCTTGACCTCGAGAAAGGAATCCCGTCAATACAAGTCATAAAGTGTTTTTGAACAGTGAAAGAAAAACCAGGCGTCGCATATTGCGAATGACGTAACAAGTTAAAGAAAAAACTTGTTATTCATGACCCATTGGGCTGCAGCACCTACCCACTTCAGGCGTAATTTTTCGTTGTCGTATGCTACTGTATGCAATACAAAATGCGTTACAATTGTTTAGCGAGTGCCACGCTTCTCCGGCGAATGACGAAGGTTAGCAAAAGGAATGCCGGCCTACTATGAAAAATTATTAATATTTAGGGCGTAGTGGTACCCAGGAATGCTCTTCTAGCATTTACCCAAAGAGTGTTTAGAAAAGGCTCTGAAAGACCACTCTTCATACTTTCGCTGTGACTCTGCTGCCCTTTCGGGCAGGCCTGACGTTTTTTCACTGGAAAAGACGGGTGATCACCGGAGGGAACAACAAAGAATATTCTTCAAGTCGAACTGTGCTGCAGAGCGTCGCAAAGCACTGCGCGCTGTCCCGGACCACGAATTTCAGCTCCTGCAGGAGTTTCTTTCAACAATGACCCTAATGTACTTTTATTTTGTTTTTGTTTCTTTAAGACGATCATGACACATGAGATTGTTGCACAGGAGAGCTGTCTTGTCTTCGTAAAATGGAATTACGATGAGAAAAATGATCAACGAAGCAGGATGACGAATAAATTAAATGTGGTGTACTGCCATCACGTGCACACAATATGACAAAAGGCCGTACTTGTCATGCCGATTGTTGCTACAACTGCGCGCGATGGACGCACAACGCGTTTCTGTATGCATCCTTTTAGCGTTATAAAACTAAAGCTTTAGTCTCGGTTTTATAACACCCGATCAACAACCTCAAATTCCGCAAAAAGAACAATGAACAGGACAGGACAAACAACTTTATTTGGTCCTGAGAGGCAAGGCAGCGGGCCAACTATGTAGGTCCCCACCCAGCCGTTGGCTAGTCCCATGTCGGAACAGAGAGGCCATGCCTCTCCGCTCGTTCACGGGCCCTCTGGACAGCCTGAAGCTGGACGTCTTGTCTGGGGTCTGTGATAGCCGTCGTCCAGTCTTCTTCTGTTTTAAAATCCTGTAACGCAGGGCACTGCCAGAGCATGTGACTCAAAGAGCAAAATTCACCACAATCTGGGCAAAGTGGATCAATATCCGGATGAAGCATGCTCAGAAAGCCCCTAGAGGGGTAAGACCCCGTCTGGAGCATGCGGAGCGTGCTTGCTTGTGATCTGTGGAGCTTATGATGGGGAAAGGGAAAAGTCTGTCGCTCTCCTCTGTAATGAGATGTTATCTCGTGAAAAGTAACGTGAGGATCACTGTGGTCGAGCTCTCCCGAACTCACGCGAGAGACCACCCCGTCGCGGCTTGTGAAACCTCGCGCACAGTCGTGGGCTATCTCGTTTGGGTTCAGGTGACCCGGCAGTACGTCTGGTCCCATGTGAGCGGGAAACCAGACTATGTGATGAATAACGTCTGACGGGGGTTTGCTGTGGAGAATTCTGGCTGCCTCTGTGGCTATCAATCCCGATGCGAACGCCCTAACGGCCGCTCGGGAATCGGTGTACACCGTGGTGCGTTTCGTGTCCAGTAATGCCAGCGCTACAGCAGCCTGTTCTGCTACATCGACCAAGGAGGTCTTCACTGAAGCTGCCGAGACAAGTTCTCCCCTGTCATTGACTACTGCCACGGAAAACTTGCTGCCGCCGGCGTGGCGCGCCGCGTCCACAAATGTCTCTGTTCCGGAGAGGTTCTTTATGAAAGCCCTAGCCCTCGCAAACCTACGACCTTTATTGTGTTGGGGATGGATGTTTCGTGGAAGAGGGTCAACAATAAAGGAATTCCTTGTTTGATAATCAAGCTGCGTAGTTTCTCCCTGATTGAAGATAGGACGGAGGCCTGCCGCATCGAGCAGTTTTCTTCCTGTTTTGAAACTTGATAACCGAATTATTTGTGCTGACCTTTGCTCTTCAATTATTTCCGAAGTGGTGTTGTGCACTCCCAACTTCATGAGTTTTTCTGTGCTAGTCGTGATTGGGACGCCGAGCACCTTTTTGACACTTTTGCGCATGAGCGTGTCCAATTTATCCCTTTCCGTTTTGGTCCAATTGAGAGCCACCACTATGTATATGATATGGCTCATGAGGAAAGCGTGGTGGGCCCTAAGAAGGATATCCTCGCCTATGCCGCCCTTCTTGTTGGACACCCGCATAATTAATCTCAGAATGTTCTCTGTTTTTGTGGTGAGATGGGCTATAGTCTGCGTTGCATCCCTTAGAGTCTAATAAAAGCCCCAAAATTTTCATAGAATTGACTCTAGGAATTGTGCGACCATCCTTGGTGCAAACGCTAATAGGCACCTGATCGAGAGGGGTGGTCCCCTAACACCTCGTCTAGCCTGTCTGTACAGCAGGAGTTCCGACTTTTCCGGCGAAAGCGCCAGTCCCGTACCTTCCAGGAAAGACTCTGTAACGTCCAGAGCCTCCTGTAGAGCTTGTTCAACCGCCGCCTCCGATCCTCCGGGACACCAGATTGTAATGTCGTCAGCATATAAAGCGTGTCTGACATTAGGAACTTTAGAAAGGCTTGCCGACAGCTTGCGCATGGCTATGTTGAATAGAAGGGGGGAGATAACTGCCCCTTGGGGAGTACCCCTTCGTCCGAGTTTGAAAGGTTCCGAGACTGATTGTCCCAATTTTATTGCCGCCGTCCGACTCTCGAGGAAAGATTCAACGAAGAAGAAGAATTTAACTCCCAGGTTCAAAGCCGATGTCTCCTTAAGAATATAGTCGTGTTTGACAGTATCGAATGCTTTAGTGAGGTCCAGTGCGAGGACCCCTTTTACATCTTTGCTTGGAAAGTCAATTATGTGAGTTTTGAGGAGAAGCATGACATCTTGCGTGGAAAGTGAGGGCCTGAAACCTACCAAGAACAACGAAGAAAGGAAGAGACGACAATAAATAGAGAGTATATAGAAGACGGATGTAGCACTCAGTGTGTCATATTTTTCTCCTCTAGGCGTGGTCCTGTGGCGCTATTGCAAAGTTTTGCCGAAAACGGGCGCGTTATTATCAATTATTCTAAAACGCACTTCACAATTATCAACCATTCTATTACGCACTTCTCAACAACCATTACTAATCACGAATGCAATCATTTCTACTCGGGATGCATTGCTCAGAAAGAGGAATAATGTGCTGTGAGGAACGTTCCGTGCAAGAAAACTGAAGTTTGCAAACAGCTTAAAAAAACCTTGTTTATGCCAGGTACAGCGGCGTCAAGACTGCAACAATGCACTAATGAATTAAAATTAGAAGAATAAAACTCATATTGGACCTTGTGAAGCAAGACCAAAGCTCTCCGTCCATCTTCTTATATATGTAAACAAACACACACACGCACACATACACACAAACACACACACACGCACACACACACACACACACACATATATATATATTCACACAATTATATATATGTGGCGTATGAAGCGGTGGTTGGTAGAGGCAGAGGAGGAAGAAGTCAGAGAACGGAATAAACATGAATAAACATGAATAAACATGATAAACAGAACGGAATAAACATGTGTGATGCTATCATGTCTCCGATTCATGATAGCATCACACACACACACACACACATATATATATATATATATATATATATATATATATATATATATATATATATATATATTATATATACCAGCACCTCCACCAATCTGTTACGCACAAGGAGGACCAGGACGTGTACGGCTGAAGGGGGCCGTTTATTTTGGTCGCGAAGAGAAATGCCGGAGCGGCCAACAGGCTGATGATCGCAGTCTCGTCATCTTCTTTCTTTCTCCAGCTTGGGGCAGCCGCCAGCATGTTCACCCATCTTCGTTTTCTTCCAAGGCATGCGTAACATTATATATATATATATATATATATATATATACATATCAACAGCAACCCTGATGAAGGTCAGACTCTCGGCCGAAACGCCGAAATGAACCACGTTGTGACCGCTCGTGGTTCACGTAAGGATCTACTTGACTATAAATATATATATATATATATATATATATATATATCCTGTGAGTATGCGTTGCTGCACTTTTCATAAAGCGATTCAGTTAACAATGTGCTTACTGCCAAGACACTGCGTCGGAAGGACGAGATCGTAATAAGGGCAAATTCGGGGCACACGTTTTTGCTAATGATCCTAATAAACGTGAATTTATACCAATGCCCTGAATAAAATGATTTCGGCAACATCCTTTGGGGCAGTTCGTCACTAATGAAACCACAAAATATATTTCCCAGTGAAGCTTTGAGAATCCGCTTATTTCTGTAGTACCCATAAACAAAAATGTGATTGTCACCTCGTAGGGAAAAAAAACGTGCTTGAGAGAACATTTAGAGCTGCAGATTTGTAAGCAATATGATATTCACAGGCACAACTTTATGCGATCATAAAATGACGATGGCTCATTTCCTCAATGATCTAGCCTGGTTCTGCGCTATAGACTCCAAGTTCATTTTATCAGTATGAACATATATACAACAAGCAGCAAAGTGGTCAAATCAACAGCACTCGACTGGGCAGCTTTTTTTAGGTGTCCCAGTTTTCAACGGCATGCATTCATAGTGGAAAGCCTTGAACTGCAATCCCACCACTGCTTAGAAATCCATACAATGGTGGGGCATACAATTTCCGTAGACACGACCCTTACTTTAAGAACTCTATTAAGTTCAGCCCGTTCACAGAGATGTCTCAGAATAGAGAAGAGCAGTCGGATTTTTCCTATGAAAGACACTGTCCCTGTCATATGCCGTTTAATTACAACCCGGATCAATTGTCCCCTTTTAATAACACCTTTAGTCACATGATGGGGCTTTCTCGCTTCATCCATCACCCAGTCACCTCCATAAAGAATGAACTGAGAGCGTGATCTAACACGATGACGAAAAAGAATAAAGTTGCTTCATACACTGCCCAACATTGAACGTGTCTTTTTTTGCTCGGCCCAATCATTCGGCCTGCCGATGCCGTTCGCATAGTGCTCTTTCTTTCAAGCCATTTGCGAATAGTTTGAAGCAGTATTTTTTACATGTGTTTTGAAGGTCTGGAGCAGTCTAGATGGTTCCTTGTGGAAAAAGCCTTATGTAGAGTTTCTGGAAGAAATGGCGAAGTGTATTTCGCGATACATTTATACTGTAATGGAATATTCCTGTTTCACTTATTATCTTGTCATCCACCTCTCCTGCAAAATCTCGATACCTGAGACTAGTTATTGTAAGTCAAACTCGGCCCTCCCTAACATTTCGGCTTGGTTCATGGTCATGTACAACCTCAATTTCTTAAATACATACTAAAAACAAATAACAACTTACGTCAGAGTGAATGCTCAATGTATGACGCCCCACTTCGGAAAGTTGCCGATATTGCAAATATAAATCCCATATTTGCGGGAAGCAAAGTCACTTGCTAGCCATTTACAGGCCGCGCCCCGGCAGAAGAAAGGCAGTGAATGCAATCTATAGTCCGACAGAGGATTCGGACGAAGAGCAAGGAATATACACTATAAAAATCAATAGGTCTGCCTACTGTGTCACTGTAAAGATTGAAGGAGGAGCCTTAAATATGCAAATCGACACAGGAGCTTCCGTCACCGTAATGTCGAAATTCGCTTTTTGGCACGAGCTTCCTCAACTGAAAATCCAGAAAGTGACAGTTCCTCTGAGGACATACATAGGATCACTGAACGTGCGGGTCGAGCACGGTGATCGAACGAATACCCTACCTGTGTTGTTAGTAGACGGTGGTGAACGAGAGTTGACATGTATTCTTGGTCGCAACTGGTTGAGGAAGCTGAAATCTAACTGGCTAGAAGTTCAAGCCATTCAACAAGATCAGGCTGTTGAAGAATTAATGAAGAATTTCAAGGCAGTCTTCTCGCCTTAGATCGGGTTCATAACTGGCTATGAAGCGCAAATTTTCTTGAAACCAAACAGCAAGCCAGCATTCTGCAAAGCTCGACCAGTGCCATTTGTGCTAAAGCAAGCTGTGTCTGAGGAACTGGACGCCTTAGAACGGACTGGAATATTGAAAAAGGTGAAGAGGAGTGATTGGGCAACTTTATTGTTGGTGGTATCTAAAGATGGGGGAGCAAAAGTACGGCTGTGTGGCGACTACAAGGTCACAGTGAACCCTGCGCTACTGACTGAGCACAACCCTCTGCCTCTGTCAGAAGACCTATTAGAAACTTTAGCATGCTCAAAGACGTTTTGCGTTCTTGACCTTGCTTCCGGTTATCAGCAAGTGAAGCTTGACGAAGATGCCAAAAATATTTTAACGGTAAACACACACCAAGGCCATTACCAATACCAGCGGCTCCCGTACAGAATAGGAAGTGCTCCTGCCAGATTCCAGTAGCTCATGGACAGGATCCTCAAGGGCGTCAGTCAAGTCGGGTGTTACATCGATGATGTCATCATTGGAGGGTCAAGTATTGATGACTGTCGGCTCAAGCTGGAAGAAGTGTTGACCTGGTTACGCGATCACAATGTGAGGCTGCGCATCAAAAAATGCAAGCTCTTTTGTAGTGAATTTCGCTATCTTGGCCACCGAATTTCTGCGGAGGAAATCAGGCCACTGATATCAAAAGTAAGGGCGATAAAGAATGCACCAGAGCCCACAAATATAAAATTGTTAGTCTTCCTTGAAATGGTAACATTCCACTCAAAGTTTCTGTCCAATTCGGCAACCAGAGCTGCCTTGCTGTATGAACTTTTGAGGAAAGGAAATCGTTGGAATTAGACCGACAAATGCGCGCTCGCGTTTCAAAAAACGAAGAACTTGTTCACGACAAGCCCAGTACTCAGTTTTTACGATCCAAATAAGCCCTTGGCTCTTAGCCGCGATGCATCACAGTACGAGCTCGGTGCGGTTCCCTTCCACTGAATTCCAAATGGCACAGAAAAACCCTTCGCTTTCGCATTCAGAACGCTATCGCCAGCTGAAAGTCGCTATTCCCATATCGAGCGAGAAGCTTTGGTGATAATTTTAGACCTCAAGAAATTTATTCTTTATCTGTATGGGCGGATATTCACATTTTTCACGGACCAACAACCGCTGATAGGCATTTTGGGGCCTGAAAAGCAAGTCCCAAATTCAGCGGCCGCTCGCATGCAACGATGAGCTTTAATCTTGGCTTCTTATCGTTACGACTTGAAATATAGAAAAGGATCTGAAATGGAAGGTGCAGATGCACTGCCAAGGCTACCTATTTCATGTGGAACCGAGACGGAGGAGACAGATACCCTCGCTGTTTTTTAAGCAAAGGCACCGAGTGCTAAGGACGTACCTAAAGCAAGCAAGCATGACTGCACGCTTAGCAAGGCTTACCAATATACTTTGGAAGGATGGCCAGCAAGAGTCTAAGAAGCGGAGATCATACGGTACTCTAATAGGCGTTTGGAACTATTGTTGGAAGCAGGTTGTGTCACGTGGGGAAGCCGGTTTTTTGTGCCGACAAAGTTTCAAGACGCAGTTTTCGGACTGCTGCATGCACAACATCCCGGTGCGTCACGCATGAAGATGCTAGCATGTAGCCTGCTATGGTGGCCAAGGCTCGACGCAGACATAGAAAGAGCAGTAAAGCGATGCAGCATTTGCCAAGACATGCAAAACAGCGCTTCTCGTCCCCCACTGGAGCCATGGCCTTTTCCCGCCCGATGCTGGGACAGAGTGCATGTGGATATTTTCGACTTCGAAAAAAAAATTCCTGTTGTGCATTGACTCATTTTCAAAATGGATCGAAGTGTTTCCTATATACTAAACTACAGCAGCGAAGACGATTGAGTGCTTGCGGAGCTTGTTTGCTTCTTACGGATTTCATGAGCAACTGGTTTCCGAGAATGGTTACCAGTTTTCTTCGTAGAAGTACCAAGACTTCCTCGATGCCTGTGGTATCCGGTACACCTACAGCCCCCCGTACAACCCGGAATCCAATGGAGCTGCTAAGAGGGGAGTGCAAATCGTTAAGAAGAGCCTTCGCAAGCAGCTAATGCATAACAAAGGAAGTAACAGCAAGCCGCTGAGAGAGAGGCTGGACGACTTCTTGCTGGCGGATCGGACCACGCCTAACACGGCAACAGGCAAGTGTCCCGCCGAGTTGTTTCTGAAGCGAACGCTGCACACGAAGTAATCCCTACTGAGGCCATTGTTTTGAGGCGACATGCTGAGAAAGCAGGAAATGATGAAACGGCAGCGTGGCAGACGGAGATCGACCTTCCGTTGGTGTAAAGAAAACCGAGTATACGTGATAACTGTCAGGCAAAAGAGGGTATCGTGGACGGAATGGCGAGTGGTGCGGAGAGTTAGCCCTGTGACCTATCTGGTAGAGACTCGGAGCCCAGTCAGGCACGTTCATGTTGACCATTTGCGCTCACGCACTTCTTCCCAGTATGCCGGATCGAACATCGCAACAGAGGCCCTTGAGACTACCCTCTACCGAGGACTCGGCAGGGCATCGCGTGGCTCTTACCACGCCCCCGTTATGGTGTTCCCGCCACCAACATAGGAGCAGAAATTGCCCCTGCCAATAGCTAACGACGAACTTCCAAGACGCTGGCAGAAGAGCCTTCTGATTCTCCACCAGGTAGTGGTAGGATTTCCCCTGAAATAATATCCTAGTGCGCCGCAAGTAAATTGAACAACAAAAAAATAAAAACAATATTACCATCAGTAATGAGACAGAACAGGACAAGAGGAATAAGAACAATATTAGCCACACTAGCGTATAGTTTCTTACCGTAAACTAGGAGAAAGAGAACGTGGACCAGGGAAAACAAAAGAGCGAGATGGGTTCATTTGAAATATCTTGTCACTCCCACCTGCCAGAGAATATCGATCGCGCTTCTAACTTTCCTGATGCCCACATCGATATACCGAAGTGCTGCTGTTTTCTTGAACCATGCAGTTTGTTCGAAGGTGTGTCCCACTTGTAGTGTACTGCGATCGTATTCATGAGCTTAGGCTAAACTTGCAAGTTACAACCAATGACTACCTTGGTCACAATAATCGATTACTTGGTCAAGTAGTTTCGGAGAGCGTGCCTTCGAGTGCGTGATATGTATTTCTGCGCATACGCTTACTAGGCGTCTCGAAGAGGCAGCATTTTGCGATGCAAAAACAGCCGGTTCATGAAAAAATATTATTGTACCAGTTCAAATAGCAGGAGTGGATGGGAGACCCGAACCACGACATGTAAACACGTAAATCGAATGTTCTCTTGACTATCGCAGATGTCTTGTACAGCAACATCAAAAAAATCTCATTCAGTAGCACTGAACATGAAAACTTCAGCAAATTCGAAGCAGTGATTTGCCTGCCCTTATGTGATCGGGTTGCTAAGCAAACTCGCATTGGCATTCAAAATTTTCAATCTCCTCGGCATCCATCACAAGTGAGGAGAGCTCTATATTTCTGAAGACGCGGTGCCCTCTCCTATCCTCCTTCTCCTCACCTTTATCCTCGCACTCGCACTGCTCTTTTCTACATCTTGCCATACTAAGATACACTTCGCTGTGTCATGCTTTTCTCTCCCCTCTCCTTTTTCATCATCCACCTCAGGGCACCACAAACTATCTTCTCTTCCCTTCCCAACGTTTCATTGTAGCTTACTATAGTTCGCTATGATCAATATAGCTACGCTATACATAGTTTCACCTGATTTACACTTACATGCGTAGTTCTGCTTTTTCCTCTCGTTTCCCTCTCTGTTATTCTGTGTTCTCTTTCTCACCATTTTGCAATTGTACACTGTGCATGACATCGGTGAACATAGCTTTGCTACCCGTGGTTTTAAATGCGTTACGCTCAGGAGCAAGATGAGAAGCCAGCGTTCGAAAAGAGCATACGAGAGTCAGAACCAAAAGGGCCCGGTGCCTGAAAGTGTGGAGGGAACCATATCTTTGGCGTCTCTTGGAGGCACTTACGCATCAACATGTAGGTTTCCTTATGTTTGCTCTATGCAAAGTTGCACTGCTGCAGCGTATCTCAAAGGCGGCGGACAAAGAAAGGTATGGTGAATAGGTGCTCCGGCAGGCACCGTGACGATCCCAGCTGCTCGTAAGATAAGCTTGTGCTCTTTCAGTCACCTGAATAAATTAGCGTTCACCAATTATCGAATCAGTAAAAAGTCTCTTATGGAAAGTTAACCTATGATATTATATACCTGTACGAGAACTCCCAACCGCTGATTTCCAGCCGGTTTATTTTCATTGAGGTTTAAATTATTACCCTGTCGCCGTCTCATGTCTCGGATTACTTTCACGCGAATTGTGAGCTTGATCCATACAAGTTCAGTTGGCTGCACTTTTGGAACGCCAGCTCTTGGCGTGAACGAAGCGTCACGGTAGGGCTTATTCATCTGTGCGATCAAGCACAATGACAGCGGTACGCCAGTTTTTTTTTTCTGTTACAGAATACACAATACAGTCCTTTGAATACAGAATAAGTAATCGCAAAATACATCACAAAGTTACAAGAAAAGGATAGGAGGCATTTTAAATCACACTAAATGAGCAGAAAAAAGTATCCATGAACACAAACAAAATGAAAGAAAATTAATGTACTCCTGTTAGTAGAGCTCTGAGCCATGGCATCTAGTGATAGCCGCGTTTTTTTCTTCTTTTGCAGAACTAAATCAACAAAAACGTTCACACAATTTCACTAATTTCTATATTGTAAAACTTAGGGTGAAACGGGAACCCCACCGCTCATATTGGCAGTAGCTTGCGCCGGAAACAGAAAACCATTTCTCTTCTACACAACGCCCGTCTCCGCTGCCTCGGTCGCCTCTGTCTACAATGCGATTTTCCGAGCTTAAAGACAAGCCTATGATCGAGACACAGCACATCACGTCTTTAGCACCTCCAGGCACTGCTTTTCGTTTCGCAACAGCTTGGAAGCCGTCGGAATCGGAGAACTCTCCGCTTGTTTCGTGTTCCACTGGTTTTTCTTTTCTTCTTGTCTCGAAAGACTGCCGCCTATATGCCGTCTTTTTCACAATAAATGACAGCACCAGAGAAAAACAAAACGGAGAACACACTTCAAACCGAACGGTGCCCGGGATAGGCGGTAATCTCTACGTCCTGTTCCGGAACAAAAACTTGGACAACTTCTGGAGTTCCATTCAACAATGACCACCATGTATTGTGTACATTTTTTGTGTTTTTTTTCTTTATAAAACAAGCATCACGCACGAGAATGTTGTTCCAGACGTGTGGCTTGTTCTAGTAAAACGGTATTATAGAGAGAAAAATAAACAACTCAGTAGGCAGACGTTTAAATTGGGACCACAAAAAGAACAAACACTTAGTTGCGGATTACGAATAAAAAAAACAAGGCATCCAAAAGAGAGAGCTTGTGTGTCGCGAAATGTTATTAAATATCAGCTCGAGGAAATGAAATTGTCTTGGTAAACACAGAATTACAACCACTGTTGCAAGGCTGACAAGCAGCTCGCCGCGAAAACCACGTCCACAGACGCAGACGACCATTCGGTCTGCCGTCCCCTTTGAAACGCCCGCAGTGGCATTACAATAACACCACTAGTTTCCGTCAGAATAATATAAAAATATAAGCAAATATTGTGAAATAAAATATATGATGTCTATATAAAGCTTGTATGAACAAAAACACGAAATAACTTTAATGGCGTAGGGTAAGTTACAGTTGGGGTGAAAAAAGTCGGTTTGTAATTCTGCGTGTCATGTTAACGTAGTTGGGGCTACTGTTTCTAATACCTGAGAGTCTCTTTCACTTAGAGCAAGTATAGTGTCTACGTGTTATTGATATTATTAACACCTGCTTGTCTCATATTTCACCATACTTTCATTTCTGGACGAGGTTGCGAGGTTGCAAGGAGTTCACGCAGGGATGCAGGCTTGAAGGTTTGACAAATCGTTCAACAAGGACTCTCGAAGTAGCAAGAGTTATGACAAGTGAACTTTTGTTCCCCAAACCTTAAGAACGAATTCCTCTCGCTGAAGCGTTCCTGGCATCGACATTCTCTGCTGAACGACTTTTCATCCATGCAAGCGTGCGTAATATGAATAAGTAAAAAATATGTTTCTTAATTTACAACCTGGCTCCACGAAAACAATGAGAGACGCCAGCACAGTTTACTTGTAAGCATAAAGCAAGCATATTTCAATTCATAACGCGCTTGTTAATATTAAGGAGAGAAGCTTGGCCACCTTCTGAAACGTATAAATTTATCGGCTTCCCACGCCGGTTAACCCCAATGGTGGCGTCAAGTCAATTGGTGAAAAAAAAAATCATCCTCGTGTCATGACGATGGCATAAAACGTCATCGAGGCGTCACTGTGACGTCACAGAAGTTGATGTCATATCGTGACGCCATGACATGTCATCATTGCTTACGAAAACGCGGGTCATTGAAGAAGGCAGTGGAAAACCGGCTGAGGTGCCACCAATCTTGGAGGCAATACACAACCACGTAGGCATAGACGGCGTTGAGACAGTGGCGGGGCATGATTGGTCTGAAAAGAAGTAGATGCCTTTAGCTCTCACATCATAGCGTGTGAAGGCCTCCTGTGATTGTTTTACGGGCGAAGCTTTTTAAAGCGGCATCCGTTCGTCCCTCGTCGTAGTACGTGACATGTCTTACGCTTTGACCTGCAAGGGGGTGCTGGTGGGAGATTTCTCCTGTGCGTTGTTGAACAACGAAAAATTCGCAGCGTGCGCGTTAACTAAATGACGAATTTTCCGGTCTCTTATTCCCCATTAACAGCCACTGGCATGTACATTCAGCACTGTCTGACAAGAAAGGGTTGCTATGTTATACTCGCTTGGCGTAACCTTCTTGGTTTTAGAAAGGTTAAGCGAGCGTTGAGCCGCAGTGCCATGAATACAGTGAACTAGTATATACCATGAACTTGAGGTGGTTAAATGTGGGAAGTAGACACAAAGCGCAAACCGTAAGAAAGTGTGCATGTGCCACCTCTCGTTTAGTCCTTGGAATGTGCACTGCATGGCGGTGCTTCTATATGCGGAATATATGATGAAAAGATGCGAAATGGTGGTACTTGAAGTGTTGACTAGATGGACGAACGGACACACAGACAGATGCATGGATGGGCGCACCGATGGATGCATGGATGGACGCAGGGGCGGATGCATGGACGAACACAGGGATGGATGCATGGATGGATGTGCGGATGCACGAACAGACGCACACACGGACTGGCGGATGGACACACGGACGGTCACACTGACGGATGCATAAATGAATGGAAGCTAGAACGAATGGACGGACGGATGCTTCGCCCACTCTCCAGCATTAAACCCGTGGATATGCTGCCATTTTTTTAATACTGAAATTTTGCTGCTGATGTAACTTGACGTTTCTTTTATAGAAGCAAGCTTCTTATGCTCGTTTCTTGTTGCACAGCGGCGCTCGGCGGCTGTCGTGTGAACCACTGTTTCGGGCGTACACTTCTTCAGTCGCCACTCATAGCAACGTCGGTGGTGATTCCAACAATGCCCACTAAATGGAGCGCTGTCGGCAACGGTGGTAAACAAAACGTCGCTTTTCTATGGCCCACGTGCTCGTCTTCTCGCGACTACGTCTACTTCCTTCTCGTCACTTTGTAGGCACGGCAGCACGGGGGAAGTTCTTAAGATGAGTGTTACGCAGAGGTACCCATATTCTCTTAAGGCCGCCTGCCTGCCTGCTTTCAATCCTGTTTAAAACAGCCTGATACCTACTCGTCCGACATTTATGAGCGGTAGACATTTGACTCGTGGCTGTGGTCAGTATGGTTTCACGGGCCAGGTGATTAACGTGCCGATCATCGTGGCCAACACTGTGCAGTGCCGGCCGCGGAACTTGCCCGCAACGCTGCCTTCGACGTACACAACATGAACCGGTTCAATAACAAGCCTTGCTACAGAAATGGCCTCGCCAAGATCCGCACGATGCACCTCCGAGGAAACTCTTCTATCATCATTCCCTTTGTGTATATGGCAGTGATGTTTCTGAAGACATAACTCCAGGGTCATAGACAGAGTTCACATGCGACAAAAAGTCAAGTATAGTCCGGTGGCCGTATTCGCAAAACTTCGCGCACGTAATTGCAATATGTCATTGGTCAGGTGGCTGCCACAATATAACCTCCAGTGTCAGAATGGCTAAGAATGCTCCTTTCTGAAGTATATTTAACGTAAGGTGTTTTTGGGCAGAGGGCCTACGAGTATTCCTATAAGACGCGCATTTAGCATCCCATATAACGCAGGTACTCAAAGGAAGCAGACCTTGCATCAAATCAAAGGATGCCGACTCAACGCATGCTAGAGTAATGTGACTGCATTTCAAAGAAGCGGTTCAGGAGAAAAAAAAACTCTTCCTACCATTTCCCCGAGGAAATGGAGGTACAGAGTCACTATACACATAGTCGCAAAGTCGGTAATCTAAGATGCGGAGCCTACTCGGCCGTACGCCTGTTCTGCAATGCATGCCAGCACTTACGTAAATGAAATCACGCATGGAAATTCCCGATGGGCCAGATGCACTGGGTCCTGCATTAGATGCTCAGGTATCTACCCCCGCTCCCACCTTCTATCGTGAACGTACTTTCTAAAAGAGTTCCAGTCCCACTGCAGTCACAACAAAGTGTTTCGGTGATGCTACGTTTGCCGATCCGTTTGCTACACTTAAACGACGCAGCTTGGGTAAGACGTTGAGATTGTGGATGCTTCACTTTATCCAATAAAAGTACACGTGTGCTTAAGAACTTAGGGACTGCCACCGGCTAATGCAATAGTGTTGTCAGGTGTGCGTAATAAATTTTAAAATAGTAAGTGTGATTGCGAATGCTGCATACTTTAAATACCTATTAAGGACCCTCTACGCTTTTGGTATAGTATAGCTTCGTTCAGCGTGATAGACGTAGAACTTTACTCTCGTTGTTCTAATACTCCAATCAAAGTAATGAATCCCGCAAACAAAACAATGACAGAAGGGAGAGAGGAGACGGCAGAGAGATCATAAGAAACGGGCATTGCATTATGTTTGTTAACGTCTCTTCCTTTAGTCATTGTCCTCATTGTGCCATTCAACGCTTTTGATCTTGAACTGGCACGCACAATTGTCAGCCATTACTCGCATGAGGACAACTGTTAGACTTAGGAATAGAGAGCGTATATACTCAAAATGCTGTTTATCCATCACGTATTCGTAGACTATCGTATAATTTTGCTTGAGAAAGTTCAAGTATACGAATAGCTCGAGAAACGCTTGTTTATTCAAAGGACTAATTATGCTAGCCACAGCTAGTGATTCGCCGCGAGGTTTTAAGCACCTGCCTCCGTAGTGCTGACGAGAAGAGGCATGTAATTCTCACTTCTCAGAGGAAACATGTTTGTGGTCATATTTATAATGGTATATTGGAGTGCAATATTACAGTTTAAGTCACAACCCTATAATATATGAACTTGAAGAAGCCTCATTGTCTCAAGGATGAAAAATCTGCACTTTGGTATGAAAAACGGTTTTATCTGTATACCCATACAACAAACAATGGGACGCGTGAATCCATTGTACTCTGTTTGACACCATCTTTCACATTTGTCAGTTTTCAACACCATGCGTTCACAACTGAAAGCCTTCTTTTCGGACAATAGATACCATATCGTGAGGGGTGACAGCAGGGCTGCCTGATTTCTAAGTATGGTTGGGTTTATATTTTCTCTAGATATGACCCTCAAGTGGTGACACCTATAAGGTTCACCCATTCCTACAGTCGACTCGGAATTTCGAAGACGGAGCCTGTCATACGCCTTCTTATGGCAGGCCTGAACAGTTTTATATAAGTTTAATCACCATCCTATGAGCATCCTAACGCAGCCTCCTAATTTATAGCGTCGCCTATTCACATCTGTAGAGATTAGACCGAGGGAATAATCTTACTGAGAGATGTCAGGTGATTGAGCTGACTCACAAAATGCCGAACATTGAGAACGTTTTCCATTACTCAGCCCGATGAAAAGTTTGGGAAAGTAGATAACGCAAAGAACAACTGCATCACAGCCAATTATATATACGCATAACATCTTTGAAAGCAAGATACCATAAAGAAAAATTATGACAGAGTCAATCACACGTGACTGCCTTTTGCGAACTTCTAAATAGGTGGATTGAAATATTTTTTAAAGAATGAACATGAAAGTGAGGTTATGACCTCTCGATTGACGCTCGTGCAGTAAAACTACACCTACGGGTAGGAATGAGTCAGCTTAGGCGTAATAAAGTGAACTCTCAAACACGGATATCGGTAATTTCATCATCATAAGTTTATTATGAGAAGGTAAAATCCATACCAAAAATTTCATATATATATGTCGTCTCCAAAATTCAGCGCTTGGCGTCCCAGGTGTATTTGTCGTATTTTGCTGACCTCAGCTGAGCGTATTTCACTAATTGATTTGATTGATTTGTGAGGTTTAACGTCCCAAAACCACCATATGACTATGAGAGACGCCGTAGTGGAGGGCTCAGGAAATGTTGACCACCTGGGGTTCTTTAACGTGCACCCGAATCAGAGCACATGGGCCTACGACATTTCCGCCTCCATCGGAAATGCAGCCGCCGTAGCCGGGATTTGAATCCGCGACCTGCGGGGAGCATAATTCGCTGAAACTTAATGTATGAAAACTCTGACTTCTCCAGAGGACAGTGTAGCTCATTTCCACCAAGTACAAACTACATAGTCTTCCCAAAGTCTCAGTACACGTCATCGAAATCGGGGTCACTTTCACGGGGAGTTTGATAAAGTGTCACCATCCATGTTTTCTTTTCGGACGTTTTAGAGCGAAAGCTGTTACGAGATCAAAACTCGGGTCACGAACGGCGCTATAGTTGTCCGCTGTCACCACCATCACCGGTGTCCGTAAGCACGTCGCACAAATCTAAAAAAAAAAACTCTAGTACAAATGTCACAGCGGGGCTCGAGCCCGGGTCCGCTGGGTGCCAGCCCAGTATTCTACCACTGAACCCCGCCGGTGCCTGGGACTCCCTCGCAAACTTGCCTTAGGCAGGCTTTATGTCGGGAAAGCAAACACGTTACTATGACTTATAAAGCGTTTTGCAACAGCGAAAGAACAATCAGTCGCCGCAAAATGCGAATAGCGTCACCAGTGGGTCCAACAACAACTTGTCGCCAGTGCCAATAGGGCAGTAGAAGCCAGAGGGTTCCTGGACTAAGGAGTCCTCCCACCTCAGTGTGACACCGGGCATATCATGGGGCATTGTTTCAAAATAAACATTTACTTCTCTCTCTCTTCTCGCAAGTGCCTAGTGGATGCCATGATTCTCAGTAGAATGACGAATAATAGCATAGCGAATGCCAGCCTACTATCCAAAAAATGTGGCAGATCCCACGTACCAGGGAATCGACGTAATGAGAAGCATACAGATGGAAAATGACCATGTTGCAATTTTTTTTATTCAGCGACACGTCATTTCATGACGCTAAATATATGTACAAATGTTGCACGCAAAGATATACGTTGAAGTGTGGCAGATGTTGGTATAACCAGCGTGCACTCGCAAAACGATGGCAACTGGAACATGCGTGTTAGCAACCACAGAAGCCGATATGAAGCGTTCATTCTCGCGAGGATGTTGGCCGTGGACACTGCTACATAAATCAACTTCAGCGCATGAAAACTAGCCACAATTGACGTTAAGCCGACGTGACAGCTGTATCAGAGGAGTACATACGCAATGTTTGAAAAATTGGGTAGGCAGCACTGCAACGTCTATTGACCTTTCACGAAGATTAGCGTCTATTTGGAAATAGCTCCGGCACCTGGCGTACATTTGTGGAAAATGCTTCATTGCCACGCAGAATGCTAGGGTTTGATTCAGCTGGAACCCTGACATTTGTTCTTTGCATTCGTCGGGTAGACGCTACTGATGTCGGGTATATTTAACTCTCGCACGTGAAAATTGCCGATCTGACTTCTCGTCATTCCTAGGTAGATACTAAGTGTCAATCACCTGTGGCATATACCCGCACACCAGCGGCACATACCCACTCGTGGGTATGTGCCACTGTCTGGCGGGAAGTCTTTGACAATGTAGGTGACGGGATTGTGACATTATTCGTGTCTTGATCAGCGAGTCGTATTCGTCAAATCATCTTACCCTCCCATGCTAATTTTGGTTCCCGCCAAGGGGGTGACCACGAGAGCAGCCAAACGTAAGCGGCTAGATTGATCAATCAACCGATAAATAGATAGATAGATAGATAGATAGATATGTAGATAGACAGATAGACAGACAGACAGACAGACAGATAGATAGATAGATAGATAGATAGATAGATAGATAGATAGATAGATAGATACGCTCAAAGTCGCCGAAGTTCGCGAAGGAATGCTTCGCATTCAAAATTTTTAATAATAATGCTGTAGTTGGTATCGAGTAAGCGTGCTTGCAGCAGTTACCCAATGAGTATTTTGAAAAGCTCTGAAATACCGCTCTTCTAGCTTTCACTGTGACTCTGCTGCGCCTTCAGCGCAGGCCTGGCGTTTTTCTCGCTCACCAAACGTCTTCCCGTCAAAAGCATGGTGACCTTGGTACTGTGACACACTATCTTATTAATAGAAATATTCCATTTCCTCCTTAGCATCCCTTTACGCTGTATATGATGAAGGAGCTAAAAAGTAAAATGTTTATTTGAATGTAGGTTGTCTCGATCACAAATCTTTAAATTGGTATTATTACTTTCTTGTAACTTTTCTATAATTCAATATATAATAATTTTATATGCCATCCCTTTTGTTTATCAATTACTCAATACATCACAAAGCGCCTAGAATGCGTGTGAGTATTACATATGAGCCACTGCTACCACAAGCACCACCACCACCACCATCATCATCATCATCATCATCGTCATCATCATCTATAACAGCCAGAAGTGCCAGGACAGAATGTGTGAGCCTTTACGCCGCCTATTCGGTCGTTAAGGAGTCACCGTGTTTTCTCACATAAAACGATTGCCACGGAGTGAGTAAGCTGTCATAGAACTTTACTGGAATTGTAGGAGATGCTTATATGCATGATTGGTATAAATCACTTTAATAGGCAGAGGATTATGTTCATAATGCCTTTTTAGTGCCGTCATACACTCATCTCCACCTTCATGCCTTCATCATCGGAGACTAGCTGAAAACGGTGCTCGTGATCAAGTATGGCCGCGTAAAAGGCGAAAGGTCATTTTGAGGCGCATCTTACTTCCTCGCTTGGGCGTGTGAAGGACACTAACCCCCGTATTCAGAAACGCTCCTTGACTTGCCACCGCCTTCAATGCAGCGCGTTTGTGCTGCTTTGGCACCGCCTAAGGACCGCGCATTCGAGATGCATTTGTGCTGCCACTGAAGGCGGCGGAAAGTCGTGTTCAAGTCAAGGAGCGTTTCTCCATGCGAGAGTAAGTGGAGCTGTGAACTGAGCTCTCACTTTCTTTTCGTGCTCGCGTGATGTACGTTGCTCGGCCTTCTCAAAAGACTGATCATAAATTGCCCACTCATTCTTATTCTATTGTAATATAGTTAGAGTTCTTTTTTAAGAAATACCTGTGTGAGAGGCGGCGCTGTTGGTTTTCAGTACAGAATCGACGTCTTCAATGAGCGAAAGTTCACGATAGATGCAAATGAGCAAAGTATAAGTATGTTTGTTTTATGTGAGAATCGAACCATTGCCTCCCGCATGGCGAGCAAGTGTTCTACCAAACCACCACGCTAGTGGGGGAAGATGATGCGCAAAACCCTATAATAATGTATGTATGAGAGGTAGTCTCCAAGACGGCAAGTAATGTTACGCTGCGGAATCATAGAATCGTGCCAGGCATGAAAACGAATTGGTTGCGCCACGAGTGGTTCCTTAAAGCTGCCCACCAACAGCAAGAAGATCAGCTGCGCAGATATGCTCGGCATTTGCAAAAATAAAAATATGCATTCAGCTGCACGCCATTGCGCCTGGAGTTAAGGCGCGTTCACACTTGGCCTCGAAGTGAGCGAAAGCTGCAGAAGTCCCACGAAATTCACTCGCTTCGCCGACGGACAGGCCGCAAAACCACGCCACGAGGCCGGCGCAAAGCAATTGGTCCGAGACTGGTTTTTCCGCCACGCGATACCGGATCGTCTTTCCGCTTTGCGGATTTGGCTGCACCAGCTCAAGTCATATTATCTAACTAACCGGCTGGAAATACAACATGGTGTCAAATCAGTCGGTGGCGGCTCGCGTTGGTGCGATTGCAAACCACCCGTGCAGCGAAACAATGTTGAGGGCCTCGACAAGCATGCGTTAATCGACGGCCTGGTTTGAATTAAGATCATCGAGAAAACTAGAAGTAGAAGATGGAGCACCAGCAACGAGTCAGCATGCCCCAACGTATCTCATTTTTGCACAGACGGCTGAATCCGCCGTCAACGCTGCCGGTGCATTTGCTCGGGTCGTTCCTGCCGGTTTATCTCCCGAAACAACGTTTGAAGAGGTGCAAACTATTTTTTAAAAACAATACTCTTTCTAGGGGACCTTCAGCGCCGAAATATTGGTCTGTCTGTCTGTCTGTCTGTCTGTCTGTATACTTGTCTGTTTGTCCGCGATAACGATACCCCAAACAGCACCAAACGATACCTCAAACGGCCAACCCCATCTGCAGCGCCCAGCAAAGTTGCTCAAGATTCAGCATTCATACTTGTGCGATTGTCAATTAAAAAAACACTTATTGCGTATATCTGAGGCAACATAACAACACGTTGATATTTTGCATGTGTGTCTTTATAGTAGAGGTGGTACACATAAGTAATTCTAAGGACCATAGCGTTTATCACGCTGCGCTCACTGTGAAACGCGATGCTCAAAAAGGCAAGTGTTTCCAACGCTTTGTTAAGGCGACACGGTGGTGGTACCTGCCCGTCGCTTTGCGTTCTACACCTCATTGCCTCAGAGACAGGCGCGCACGTCTTCCTTCGTTTTCGAAGATAACTGCCAGATAGCACTCATGTCTCCCGTGTGACGTGACTTGATGCGCTCGTTCGCCTCCGCTGCACGCTCGAGCCACTCTAATGCAGCGCTTCCAAAATACAATTATTTCACCGATGTTCTCGCGCAGAACATTAAATAAACTTTTTGTTCACTCTCTCCACACGCAGGACTATCGTCTTTCGACGACATTTGCAGTGAAACATACAGATATGCGGCCAATTTTTTAAGTGCGAAGCATTTCTTAGCGAACTTCGGCGTCTTTGAGCGTATCTATCTATCTATCTATCTATCTATCTATCTATCTATCTATCTATCTATCTATCTATCTATCTATCTATCTATCTATCTATCTATCTATCTATCTATCTATCTATTTGTCTATCTATCTATCTATCTATCTATCTATCTATCTATCTATCTATCTATCTATCTATCTATCTATCTATCCGCCTACAATTTTTAACTCTCCTGGCCTGTTTCAATAACGGTATCGATACCACAATTGGTATGGCATAACGTTACTGTATGACGAACATATTTGACCAGTCAAAACATCAAAATTATGACTTGTATGTCATGAATGTCATGCTTTACATTTCATGGTCCTGCAGCTCCTGCGGTGGTTTCGTTCACACGGCATGTTGCAAAACTGGTATCGTATGACATGATTCCATGGCAAACACAAGCGACAGACCTTAACATGAAAATCATGACACGCAAGTCATGTAACAACTTGACTACATGACACGCTCATGATGCGCTCATGGCCGTTTCGCTAGCGGTGCATATACCAAACTTGGTATTACGGTACGTGAATGGATGACGAATCTATATAACTGCTGCAAATATGGATGATTATCATTAGATGCTTGTCATGTAACAACACGACTACATGCTACGCTCACGATGTGCACATGGCCGTTTCGCTAGCTTCACATGTACCAAAGTAGTTATTACGCGACGTGAATGGAATACATAGGTAAATGACAGATCCATACATGATAATCATGACTTGCGTGTCATGTAACAACATGACTACATGCCACACTCATGATGTGCTCGCGGCTATTTCGCTAGCTCCACATATACCAAATTTGGTGTTACGTGACGTCAATGAATGACGAAATATATGACCAGTGCAAACATAATAATCCTGACACACGCTTCATCTAAGAAGAAGGCAATATACCACGCTCATAGCGTGCTCGTGGCCGTTTCGCTAGCTTCACATATAAAAAATGTGCAAATAACGTCATGTATATAGATGACGAAGGTAAACGACAATCTCAAAGTAGCTAACATGGCGGTGGTGGTGGCATGCACGCGTGGCAGAAAGAGTGCGAACATTGTTAGTGAGCGCGGATTCGGTTTACGGGCCGCTCTGCCGTTTTCGTTTTCGCTTTTCTTCTCAAGTGCGAATGTGCTAATAAAGTAGATATTCTAGAATTATTTGTTATAATAAATTGTTTGGACAAACGCTTGAGCACGAGCGTTCAGTTACTTGCAGCGTGGTTGAAGACAAGTTCTTAGGGGCCTGCGAAATCACGTGGGGCGTTCTACTCTTGAAGGTGAAGATGAAGCGTCCTTCAAACTTTGTTTGTTTAAAAATTGTTACGTGTCGAATAAAACTAGCAAAAGCGACCATCTGCTACTTTGGCACTGGAGTCGGCGTCAACAATATAGACGTGCAAAGAATATTTACCAAGCAATGATTTCCGCCAATGATGTCATAGGCTGATGATCTCCTTCATGACAATGGCGTCTACAGTAGGTCATGGTCATCACTAGAGGCCAGATTTACAGGCACTAAAAAGTGTATTTTAGCTGCCAAAGACAGGCAAGTAAAACAAAGCTTTACGCCTTCAAAGTTCTAAATATAGACACAATAAATTTCCGAAAAAGTTGAAATTACTTAAAACAAAGACAACGGTGACTTGCGTTTACGACAAGAAGAAAAAATCATCTAAAGATAGCACAAAGGCACCAACGGTTGAACTTGGGCATGCATTTCCCGTGATTAGCATATTAAGTTCTTTCATTTTATTGTCTAGCATTGTGATCCAAGTGACCAGCGTCCAATAAATACTCTCCTGGGAGTCTTTCCTTTCGTTGTGGCTGGGAAGGGCAGCACTGGAGCACATGACCTATTCACTGATACCCCAGAAGAGACATGCCAGGTCTAATCACGTAGGATCAATTTCTCGCCTGTCGGTGAACGCCTTCAAAGGCCCCTCACTAGGTTTGATTATTTCGAGCTGACAAGCGTAATGGATTCACTGGGCCCTTGGGATTGTGCCTGTTAAGATGTCCAACGCTACATGTAGAAGAAAAACGCTAAACTTCTACTGATTGCCACTTGCCCTTCTCGCGGGCATGCACCCCAAAACGGAGGCAGTAACGTACAGCAAGGAATGGTCCTGCTTTTACGCCACTCCTTTACGTTGAAAGTGGCGCTCTGACGTCGCTCACCGTACACTCTTTACCAGAACTTGGTTTAATGCTAGCTTTATCTACAAAAACAGACGAAAAATGCCCCGTCTCTTGAATATATCTGCATGCATTTTAAACGGTACATTATTAGGAGCGTTGCACGTTACAATACTCTAGCTGGCATGTGTACTTTGTGTGTTCGGTTGGTTAGCATGACTGAGGAGTACTTTGGTTCGGGCTAGCTGCTTCATATCATTTTGAAAAGGAAGCGAAAAGGCAGAGAGAAAAGAAAGACGGTGCTCTTTGTCCTTTCGTTCTCCTGTGTCTTTGCGCTGCACCTTCAAAACGGCTGTAATGAATGAAAGCTGAGAACAATGATAAAACACGCAAATTGAATGTCAGCTTGTTATTAGTTTTATTTTTGTTTTCAATGGCCGCGAAGGGCTATACACTGATCAGCCCTTGTTTCGCGTGCGCCTCGGTGTACCAGGGGCTGCGGTGCTCCGCTTCTGACCCGAATGACACGGGTTAGATTTCGGCCGTGGCAGGCTCATCTAGATGGAGGCGAAAAGGTAGATGCCCGAGTAATGCGCAATGACAGTGCATGCTAAAGAACACCAGATCGTCAAAAATTACAGAGACCTTCGTTACGGCATCCCTCATACTCATATAATGTTGTTTTCACGTAAAACCGCACATACTACTACTGATAATACTGATACTATATACTAATGCTACTACTACTACTACCCCATTTCGCTTGTGATCATCTTCTCGTCGTTCCTGCATCATGCCTTCGCAAACCCTGACAACGCTTAGTTTCTGTGTTTCGTCTCTGACCACAGTTTCAGCGGAGCGACATTCGTGTATCGTGGTCACGATACATGCCAGCCTCTACAAACGTACGTGCACTGACTGATCCATCCCAGACAGAAACTGGTAACACACAACACAGAACGCCAAAACGACACAGCATCGATGGCGTATATACGTGCACAACTAGGCTGGGGCACGTCATGCACGCGTGACCTTGCTTGCGCAAGATGTTCTTGGAGTCTATGCATCATGTGATCCTCCAGCCCCGATCCTGAAGACAGCAGGGAAGAAATTAGGCTCGCGATGGCTACACGGGACAAGAGGCCAGGGATTCAAGCTTGTCTCTTCACATCATGATGTTGTCACTCGTAGCGAACCAATTTGAAAAATCACCGTAATAGAAAGCTTTTCATTGGGCCTGCAAGAACTTCTAGTGTCTAATTACAACTTTTTATGTCAGCTAGAAAGGGGTGCTTAAAGAAGTAAAAACAGCCACGTGCACATCACATTTGTTATCCGAAGGCGCTGCAGCAGATGGGTTACAATGTCAAAGAAAACACGCCTTCATTGACGAAACAATATAAATGTTAGACCTGATACAACATTCTAAAATCCTGATTACCATGGCATGCAGAGGACTGTTTAGGTACATTGATTTATGAATGCGAGTTTTACCGTGAAATGCTTGACATAATAGCTGTAACCGCAGCTTAGTTCAGCGTTAATGATAGTTAATCCTGTCCTAGTTTATTTTTTATTTTGGTGCAGCCGTCCTTTTTTGAGTAACGGCTTAGGACGAAACTTGCAGCCCCGTTCTGTATTTTTTCAAGTTGGTCACTTGAAAACATATGCCAAGGATTCTCATACGGCACAAGCGTATTCAGGTATATGATGATAAAATGCACCGCTGATTGTAAACATGCCGGCACCCATCTCAGGCTTCGCTGTATAAAGTACAATGATTTGGCGGCCTTCGCTACTACTGAATCAACATGAAGTTTACATGAATGACCCTTCGTAGTTCTTGATTCGTGGCCACGTATAACCGCGGCTGCACAGAAAAAACTCGCAGTTATTTTCCCACCGCAACACCCCGGTTTTCAGGGCTGTTCTTCAGTTCCTTCATGACATTGTACAGCTGTCTGTAGAGTACGTAGTCTGTTGAGTACGAAGTTCAGTACGAAGTACTCGAAATTGTCAAACACTTTTTCTAAATATTTTTCCCCTATATTTATTTCTCTCTTCTCATTCGCCTGCAGACGCTGAGACGTGCATCTACTCAGGGCTGCAGCAACAGCCTTTTGCACTTCTCATGCTCCTCCAGCAATCGCTCATGTCAGCTGTGTGGCATATGGTGGACAGCAAGTGCCATTTCACTGCAGTTGGTGGTTGTTTTGCGGAAGTTGTTAGAACTAGAGGCTTTCCTTCAACCTCGTAGTATTTTTAAATACCAATGGTACCTTTTTTACATGAATAACTGTTTCAAACCACGCTCGACAACAAAATTTGAGCCTAAATGGCACTCATATAGGCGCTGATTTGGGAAATAGGCATTTATAGGCACTTATATGCATTCAGGCACGAACACTAAAAATTGGCAATTATAGGCACTATAAAAACACTATAAGAGGCCTTCTTAACCCCTAACTCAAGCTCGTATATCAAAACGGCACAATAGGAAGGCAAGGAACAAAACAGGCATTTGCCTATAATCCGGTCTATAGTCATCACTGAGCCCATTGCGGACCAAATGCCTCTTCCATTTTCCTCCAATCAATCCAATGTAGTGCTTTCTGAAGAGATCTCATTGCCCACCAAACTTTCTGCCACATTATCGTGGATTGTGTAATGCCATCACGACGTGACTGTGACTTAATATAACGAGATGGTACAGGACGATGTCACGCGTAATATCATTTCCTGTACAATGACAATCTGGTTACGGAAGCAATGCAAACCTACGGGAGGTGCGTACTACTTCCAATGCCGCAGTTCTCAGAAGCAAAGTAAAAGTTACGTTGGGTGGTGGCAGCTTTAAATGATAAGGGAGGGGGCTAATACAGATGACTGAGAAGAAAAGATGAGGACGGCTTTCTCCGTCAAGTGATCTTTGTCACATACATAAAAACTGTGTTCGTTTTCTTTTTTTTTGCCAGCTAAAATCTCTTGTGTTGAGGAGTGGGTGTAAAGCGTAGGGAGGATTTTTAGTGTTTGTGTGCTTAGGGGCCTCCTCGTCCAGATTTCTGTCCTCAAAATAAACTTTGTAGGCGCAGTGCGTTTTTTTAAAGTTTGCCGCAGTGATCTCGCGTGTTCAGAACAAACAAACTACAATAAATAAAGACTGAAAGTTCGTTGAAGTAGTGACGTCGACGCGAAAGATCGCTCTCGAATTCCGAATCGAACTCAGCACCAGCCAAGCGTGCACATCTGCAGAAACTAAAATAGCAAAAGTTGGGAGCAAGTAAAGGCATCTGCCATGCACGTGAAAATGCATTTAAACTAGGCTGCTGACGCCGGCCGTAACTTTGGTGCCATTGGCGCACTGCTGTCTGCGATTCCGTAAATCAGGGTTCCGTTCCGGGAAAGCCTGAAATACAGAACATCAGGGCAAGGGTGTTTCTGAAAGTGAAGTTAGGCAGGATAAAAAAAACAAGAGGAAAACTAAATTGCGTCTGAAAAGATTTCAAGGTGGCTTTTCGGTTCATTCCACCGGCACCGGCTAGGTAAATGAGAGCAGAAGTGTTGCCGGTGTAAGTTTAGGTGAACGAAAACTGGTATTGGTATAAAGGACTGGAAATAATGTAGTTAGGGCACCGTTGAAAAGCACTCACACTGTCGTTAAGACTAATTGTGATTTACTGATTGTGGTGAATGCAGCACACAACCTGATCCGTAAGCAAGCATTATTTTGAAGTTAGTATTTAGCCGCAGACTTTCCATCAGAGAGAATATATAGTTGCGTTATTTATTCGACGATCTGCGACATCCGCCTTATTTCCCCGTTAGGCTTTTAGCACGACAGCGCAGTGCTCTACCGCAGTTGACTACGAAGTACTCGAAATCGTTAAACACTTTTTCTAAACACAGCGCCCTCTCTCGATAAAGTACCAAGTTCTGTATATTGTTACTACTTTCTCCAAACAAGCATGCCTGAGAAACCCTATTATTTACGGGATTTCACATGGAAAGGCACAGAAAGGTTGTATGCCACGTCATTGGGGATGGTTCCGGAATCCGCGACCGTATTTTGTCCTTCAACGTAAATAGGTGAAGCGGTGTACATGAGCTCCTAACATTAGGTCGGCATATAATGTCACCTTCTATGGCGGAAGTCGAACTGGAGACCTTCGGGAGAAAAGCCGAGCATCATCAACACTAAACCAGCTAGGCAGACATCTTGTATTCCTTCATTTTTTTGTCGTGTGTCGAATGTTTACGCTACGTTATCGCATGCCCAACCTCGTGCTCCTGTCAGATAGGAAAAAGTTGAACAGTACATCTTGCTTCAGACGATACTTTGACAAGTCAACTTGCCGGTGTCATAGTAAGAACTGTCTGACCCTCGCGAAGCATAGTTTACTTCTCGTAACCTTTCCGCAAACAAAATTTTTCTTGCAACATTTTTAAAATTTTTTCTTGACGAGTGCCTCAACAAACATTCGTACGCAACAAATGAACAGTCATGTAGATTTTTTTTATATCTCAATAAAGAAACTTTATTCACTTTTACATTATCAATTATTTAACAGAAAACTCCTCGCAGCTTCCCAGTGCACTACTAAGGTTCTGAGTATTGTTATATAGAGGAAAGATGGTCTATGTTCGACTACACGCCACCATTTACTGGGTAAAGGTTATGGTATCGTACTGATGCCCGCATACGTCAAAGTGCTGTATCGCGCTGACTTCGGAACTACGTTTGGGCTCATCAGCCGCCTCGTGCACACAGCTCTTCGTAGACTGGAGACGACTACAATAGTATGCCTTTGGATTAACCCCTGTTGTTACTTGTGGTCATGGCCCGCGCTCGCTACGTTACTTCACTACGGAACGAGAAATAACTGCTCGCGAATGTCTTTATTTTTAGACAAAGTACTTGTCGTTCTATCTGTTGAAAAAATGGAGCAGTGCCTGAAATTCTATACGGATGAGTTGATAGAGAGGCAAACTGCTCCTATCGTGCAGGTACCAAGAAGTGAGAATGTAGACTAATTTTGCCGTCTAGGAGGCAATGATGGCGTGATATGGTGACGCGACCACATTAGGATGGTTTCGCAACATTTGCATTACGCCTCCGAGAGGGAACGCCGACGCAAGACGCTGGTCAATTTTCACATTTGTTTTTTATAGCATTACAAACATTGCACTTATGGACATATATTTAGTTTTCAACGTATGCTACATTGAAGCTGCATTGAAACGTTGCCTGGATACCACTAGCGACCACTTCCTGAACATCCGCCGGTAGTAATATGTGTATTGTCACTTGTAGAAGTTTATCTTACAGTTTTCACTACAAATATGGCGGTAAGCAGATGCACAGACGACAGGCAGATGTACGTGTAACTGGTCCTAATGTACATATCTCTGCCTAAGTGCTGTTAAGTATACTCGGAGTCAGATGTTGTATAAGTGGGATGATTAGCCTTCTAGATGTGATGGGTCTGGCGCTTAAATAAGCTGACCACATAACTGCACCAACCTAGTGGTAAATAGGATCAACAAGTCGAGTTTGGCGGTTGCTTAATGGCACGTGCTTTTGTCGATGCATTGCAAAAAATAACAGTTAGAATGCCACTTTCCCGGATTAGTGGCAATCGCCTTATTTAGGCCTAGTGAATGGCAGTCATTAGTTCGCGCAACTTCAATAATGCAACACAAGTAACGAGGAACCTGAAAGTTTACACCGAAGAAGTCCCGGACAAAGGAAGTCGGCTAAGCCATTTGCGGCCTAATTGCAACGCGGTACACGTTCACAGAAGGCCCACACGTGTGATTCTCGTCCAGGCTAAGAACCTTCAATGTGCACCCGGAAGGGCCACTGGTGTAATTGCGCAAATGCCGAGTCACTCATCATAGGTCCGCCGTTTTTGTCGTTTGCAGACCGTATATATCCTGAAGTACACTGCAATAAAATACGGTAAATTAGTTTTGACATCTTCCAGAGGCATAGCCAGGGAGTGGCGCACCAGGCCTGTGCCCTCCTTCCCAATATTCTTTTGGCATGGCAGGCAGAGTAATTATTCACCAATTCAGCCCCCCCCCTCCCCCTCCTAGTGGAAAACATTATGCCTACGCCTCTGCCCTATGCACACCCCTTTCTAACGCTTAACGTGTTTTTTTGCCTAGATTTCGTGAATATGATTATAATTTATGTATTTCTATGTTTATCAGACGTTCAAGGTTGCAGCTGAATCGGCGCTGCGGAAAGGTTCCCATTCCCATGTATGCTGCGGCTGCTCTTACTCAAAGCTTTTGGGAAAAAGAAACTTCTCTCACACCAGTGATGCAGCGGACGAAACGGAAAAAAGACACTCGCATGAATAGAACAATGAGGAGCCTATGCAGCACAAACTTTTCACTGTCAATGTTTAGAAGCGCTGTCTTAATAATAGGTGTAAAATATCACTGTTTTACGATGTAGAAATTGAACAGATTGCGCGAGAAATCGCTTTCAATACTGGTTTTGCTATCGGCTCGTGAGTTTTGTACGAAAATGAACCGTCAGCAACTTAATAACTGTGATTTAACAGCAGCGAGCTGTTTTTTTTTTATGCGACGCATTTCTCAATGAACCGAATACTTTTCGAGAATCGCTATCTATCTATCTATCTATCTATCTATCTATCTATCTATCTATCTATCTATCTATCTATCTATCTATCTATCTATCTATCTATCTATCTATCTATCTATCTATCTGTCTGTCTGTCTGTCTGTCTGTCTGTCTGTCTGTCTGTCTGTCTGTCTGTCTGTCTGTCTGCCTGTCTGTCTGTCTGTCTGTCTGTCTGTCTGTCTGTCTGTCTGTCTGAGTGCTGTCGTGTGCCCTCTTGACACGGTAACGACCAACATTAGCACAGGAGAGCATGAGGACACGCCGAACACGATTGTCTGGTAAGAACATGAGTAACTCGAAAATACTGATGTGTGTTTTGAAACATTTTCCTCCAATCAGGTGTGGCACGTACCCGGAATATACTGGCCATAGCATGCAGGTGCCACAGGTGATTTTGCCTAGCCAGGAACGGCGTAGAAAGTGTTTCATTTTCCGAGACTGTGCAGTGAAACAATATAGTGTGGAATGGCCGAACAGTTAGCAGGTAAACAGTAGCGCAGACGTTCGCGATGTTTGCGTGTATTTAAAAAACGTTTTTTCCCCGATTCCGCATACTTTTTACTCAACTATGGCAGACCGATGACTCGTCTAGAAACACAATGCTGCAGGTCTCAACAGGTATTGAACCAAGACTCTCTGCGTGGCTGTCAAGTTTTCTTCCATAGAACAACGTCGAGCTTTTACACTGCTATTGAAAAAGGCGCTGAGGGCGAGAATCATGTAGGCGCATCACGGTTGTTGTGGCGGCTGCGTTTTTAGTTCTGGCGTGGTAATTTTAAAACGAAGTAAAAGAAACATTCCTTTCGTGCTCCGTGATGCAGGTATCACCTCTGCTTCAAGTGGATATCGTTCCAATAGATAATCTTTTTTTTATTACACTCGAGTAAATGTGGCAAATGCACTCCTATGACACAGCAAACTATGGAATAACGAATGCGACACGAGACTTTCACACCATCATAAGCGAAATGCGAATAGCACCGTCGTATGCGCTTCGTTTTAACGAAGCTGACGTCTATTCTGTATTATGTATGCGGACGTTAAGTAGGACGATAGCTTGCCTATTTAACTTGAGTGCCGTTAGGTCGCCTGGTAAGCGCACGATCAACACACAATTACTCTATTGGCTAAAACAAGTCGCTGCACTTTATAACGCATGAGTACAAGCCACAAAGAAAAGTGCCGCACAGACAGCTACTGAAGACTGCTTAACATGAAACCGATTCCCAGAATGCGAGGGATCTGCCGAGTATTTTGCAAAGTCGGAATCGGTTATATCCTGGCAATTAGACTTTATAATTTCCAATGCGTGCCTGTTAAAACAATTTTTTTTAAGAGTAAAGTGCTCCAAGGTCGGGGACACAAGAAGAAAATGACATGAGCACTATTTGTGAAATCTTTTGGGAACCTTTGACACAAAATTTTCTTCTTCCTGTATGTATGCTTGTTTGTCCGCTTGTGATGGTACCTTAAACGGCACCAACCGACACTCCAAACGGTCGACCCTATCCGCAGCGCCGACCAATATTGCTCCAGGTTCAGCGTCCATACTTGTGGGATTGTCAATTAAAAAAAGCAATTATTGTGCATATTTGAGGCACCATAACAACACGTCAATATCCAATATGTGTGTCTTCTACTAGAAAAGGCATACGTAAGCAATTATAAGGACCGTAGCGTTTATCACGCTGCGCTGACATTGTAACACGACGCTCAAAAAGGCAAGTGTTTCTAACGCTTTGCTAAGACGACACGGTGTCAGCACTTACCCATCGCCTCGCGTTCTACACCTTATCGCCTCCAAGACGGGCGCACACGCCAAGCGCTTCGTTTCCCAAGATAACAGCTAGATAGCGCTCATGTCTCACGCGTGACGTGACTCGATGCGCTCGTTCACCTCCGCTGCACGCTCGAAGTGCTCTGACGCAGCGCCTTCAGAATACCATTAACCGAATTTCTCGCGCAGAAAATCCAATAAAGGTTTTGTTCACTCTCTCCACACGCAAGATTGGGCAATATTTGCAGTGTAAAGTGTCGATAATGGCCAATTTTTCTTTCTTTTTTTCATTTTCATACATGTAGATACGCATACTTATACGGAGAGTGACGGCGACGCCGATGCCGGGGGGAAAATCTGGCCGAGAGTGTCCATTAATTGCTATCGCTATAAAACAATGAAGTGAGGGGTGGGGAGAGAGCTGGCGGCTGGGGCACCGCCGAGCGTAATTGAATCATGAGGCGTTGGACGGGAGGAGAGAGGAGTATGCCACCGTCGTAGTTCCACATGACGAATACCCATGAAGTAGAAGTGCGGTTACGCGAAGAATAGTAAAAAAAAATATCTCGGTGACACAGTATATATACTGTAACGACACAGTTGTAGAGGCGTGTTTCTTATTATTGTGCCACATGCGCTTGTAATCATCCAAGCTGCTTTAAAAATAGTGCGGCATTGTTAAGTTTGACGCTCTGACTAAACAAAGTTTGAAGTTTTAAAAACAGCGTCTGGAATAAAACGTGCTCTATTTTCGTAAAAAGAGGTAATTTCATTCCCATTGATTCCGTGCTGAAGGTACTTAATTCCATTGTCATTCCAGTCCTCCAAGTGTTGTGCTCATTCTATTCCCATTTTATTCAAGGGTCGGGAAAATGAGGAATTATTCCGGAACCATTCCAATCATGGAGTGGCAGCTTTGAAACACTGCTTTCTACACAATTAAACTTGGAAGAAATTTTCTAACACGTCTGTGCTTCGAAATATCTCGTCACAAGGTTTAATTGTGAGTTTCAAGATTACGCATGCAAGACAGCGAGAACTGGCGAATAGCTCCTCCTCAATGGGTCGCGTTAGTTGAGTGCATCGTTTAATCTGACAGCGGGTCGAAGGCGTAGGCACATATTATAATTGCTACCCCTTTACTCCCAAATGGCGATAATAAGCATAGACGGTTCGTCACAAGGGGGCGGAACGTTGCGCCTTTCTTTACCGCCTTGCATGCAAATACGCATGCAAGGCGGTGAAGAAATGCAAGCCACAATCACACTTTGCCGCGGCATATCTCGGAGCACATACACGATAAGAGAATTGTTCCAAGTGTAACTGTGTAGAAAAGCGACGGCCTTCAACTTTTAATACATATATGCGTGCTTGCTGCAGTGACTGAAAAGTTCATTTTAACGCTCAGTTATTTGGGTTACCGAGAGTCACAGTTATTGTATCACTTTGGGTCCCCCTGAGTAGAAAAGTTACGTATAAAGACTTTTTTGATGTTCTTCCTATGCAGTGCTGAATTTTAAGAGAGACACAAAGCCTAACTTTCAATATCCGGTATATATAACATGACACTTCAAAGTTTTCACATTCTCATTTTGCCCTGTTAACGAATTTCTTCATCATTTAAAACGCCTGCTCGTTGTAGTCGCAGCAGTCAATTATGGGCATGCCGCTGCGTGTTTTGGACACTCAATAAAACCAACACTGGTTGCGTCTCTTGATTAATCCAAGCCTCGCGCGACGCTTGATTGAAGCGCGCCTCGTTAGGGAGACCAGTGCCCAATTTGGCATCGGATGTGCATTTTCATCATGATGACAAGAGCGCGGAACGTACCATGAAAAGCAAGCAGTTGCCGGGGAAAGTTTTTCCGGAAAAATTATATAACTTGCTTGCTCATTTGCAAAGTTGCCTGAATCAACGATGCTACGAGTAGCCATCGTCGAGATGCGAGGGATATTAAAGTGAAGCAGCAATATTGCTAAGTAAAGCTGATGGAGGCCACATACAAAAAAAGCTTGGAGAACCAATTTTCGGCTAAATTAATAACCAGACTTGTTTAGCGTATTGGCATCGAAAAAAAATGGAGATGGCGCACAAATAACAATGCATACAGGCGTATAATGTCTCCGAAAATTCGGCGTATACCACGTACCATGAGAATCGATGTTATACGAAGCATGCAGGGAGAAGGTGACCGTGCTGTAATTTGTTTCTTGAGTGATTCGTTATGGAACGACGGCAAATACATGAGCAAACCCTGCACGCGCAGATATATCTTCAGCAGTTGTAGATGTTCTTACAACCAGTTTTTTTGCACTTGCCCAACAGTGCCAACAGGCACAAGAGTATCATCGACACCAGAAGCGATAGGCTGAAATAAAGCGCTTCCGCTCGCGAGAAAGGTAGCTCTGGACACACTTATATCAACCAACTTCAACGCATAACACCTACATGCAATTGACGATAACGCTACGTGATGGCTGTATCAAGGGGGTACATACGTAATGTTTCAAAAATTGGTAATCTAGCACTGCAACCCCAATTGACGTTTCAGAAACATTAGGGTCTGTTAGAAAAGTAGTTCCAAACCTGGCGTGGCTCTATGGCGGAATGCCTGGTTGCTACGCAGCATGCTTTTGTTATATTCCTGTAAAGAACCTGACATTTATTCCCTTGCTTTTGTTGGGGGAACACTGCCCCTGTCAGGTTTTTCCTAACACTCACGCGTTAAAATTATCCGCAGTTTATCTCCTAGTTCCTTGATCGATACTAAGTGTCAGTTACGTGTGGCAGATACCTTCATACCACCAGTGGAACATACCCGATCGCGGGTATGTGCTACCGTCTAGCAGGAAGTGTTTGACGATTTCGCGACAGGATTGCGACAATATTCATGCATTGACCAGCAAGTCATATTTCTCAAACCATGTTACCCTCCCATACTAATCTTTACTCACCCCAAGTTTAGGCGGTAATCACGAGAGCATGCAGACGTAAGCGGCTAGTAGGATAGATAGATAGATCGATAGATAGATAGATAGATAGATAGATAGATAGATAGACAGACAGATAGATAGATAGATAGATAGACAGATAGATAGATAGATAGATAGACAGATAGATAGATAGATAGATAGATAGATAGATAGATAGATAGATAGACAGATAGATAGATAGATAGACAGACAGACAGACAGACAGACAGACAGACAGACAGACAGACAGACAGACAGATAGATAGATAGATAGATAGATAGATAGATAGATAGATAGATAGATAGATAGATAGATAGATAGATAGATAGATAGATAGATAGACGTCAAAAGTGCTTGCAGTACGCGAAAAAATGCTTCGAATTCAACAAAACCGATAAATATAAAAGATTTCTCCTCAAAAACAAGGTGACTTCTGTATAAAACAAACATGGATCCTGTTTTGTTCGTTTCAAACAATCGCGTTTTGGCGGTGAAGGGGTTTAGTAAATCGTCAAAGCGTTCTTTGTGAGTTGATTCAAAAAGTTTCATCATCATAAACGTCCATGTGCCACAAAAATTGAATAATTCCCAATATCGACAACTGGTCCAATAAAATTGAAGGAGGCAAGATTTTGCTCAACAAGGAACGGCTACGAAGCGATCCCAAAAACCCCGAGTACGTAAATACGAGAACATGCTAGGAAATAGGAAAGACAACGGCGACTGCGACAAATCCCAAACGCCATGCGAGGCCTACACGAAGTATTATGTGCTCGCAGATGTATGACAAGTGAAAACGCTTGGCTGTGATGAGATCATCTTTCTCTAGAGTTTCAATAACCGTATCGTGCCTGTGACTGCGTGTGGTTTACCTAAAACTCTCCGCACAAAGAGTCAACGTGGAAACATCTCATCGCGTCACAGCTAAAGCATACCAACAGCCAAGAAGCAGCATAGAACCGGCGTCACCTGACTAAGTCTAGTAATAACCTAGAAGCGATTGAACTTGTTTTAAGAATTGTCAAATTTAGCACTACATGAAAAATGGAGATGTTTTCGCTAAGCCTTGCGTGGCTCAGTGCAAGCGTTTACTTTTTTCTCTTGCTTTTTGTGCGAAACAGGTTTTACTTGAAACCAATGTTTCTGGCTGTTGATTAGATAATATGCATCGTGTGCAAAAGGAACACCGGGATTTTTGAAATTCATTTTATTTTCTCGATACTGACAGTAATAAAAATGAAATCGCAACAACCATTGTCACTGCACGCGACTCCCCACAGTGAAAGGTTTTTCGGCTTTCGTATTGGTAGCAGTAGAAGGGTTTTGAATATTGTTTAAATCTACAAAAGCTCATTGTACAATTTGCCTTAATAAGTGCAAAATAATAGCCACTTAAATTTTGAGAAGTGCTTTGCAATGAAGGTGATGCAAAGAGAGACTTAGTGACAGCTTGTGTGTGTTGTCTGCTAGTGCCATTTTTCTCACTTCAGACAAAGAATTATTTATTAAAGCTTTGTATAACATTTAGAAGCAAAGTGTATTAGTCAATGTACCGGCTTTATGTTTGATACTAACGTTTCCAGGCTGGTCAACATGCCTGTCTTTTCTTTTGCCCCTGTTCATTCCTAACACTTCGGGGCGAAAGCCACAGTATGACTGAATCAGCCATATTTTTTTCAAAATATGCCTAAATTACGGTAGGTAATTTTTTTCATTATTTGTGGCCGCTGTATATATAGTGTATAGTATATGCACATATCTAATATGTAATCTGAATACAATGATCTTAACAAGTTTCGAGCTTTGAGATAAATGCGGGAATTTTTAGCCGTATTCATCACGGTCGGAAAAATGTCGGTAGGCATTAGTCTGTCCAGAAACAAACAAACAAAATCATTATTGCTGCAGTTTGTAATGTTCATTCCTAGCTAAAGGTATTGTAATGCAGAAAACAATAACACACATTTCAGATTAAATACGCCGGCCGTCAGATGTTATAGAATGGATCAATGCAATGTAGCGCAATGTAATATTAATCTGCAAGTTATCTTGCACTACAGTTTTGCTTGCACGCGGCGATGTCGGCAGTATTTCATTGTATCACGCACGGTTGTATGGAGGAAAATATCGCTTTGCTGAGTATTTCTCAAGTCAAGGTATATTTTCCTCGGTGTGAATAATGTAGCCCGGAAAACAAACACGTGACTTTAGATATGCTGCTATACGCCAGTAATTGAATTTTCATGATTTGCATAGAGCCGGACTAGAAAATTCAAACAGTAAACGACAATAAAACCGAAGTGTATATTGGTAAATAGGAACTATTTGCATAGAGTTGGAGTAGAAAATTCGAACAGTAAACGACAATAAAACTGAGATGTATGTTTATATATACTAACTATAGGGTTCAAATCGAGAGAAAAAGTACAGCTGGAATCAACAAAGCATAAATGCGTATCCAGAATCATGGCTTAAAGCTGGGAATTTGTGCAAACTCAAATCGTTTCACCTCACAAGCGCAATTTTTTTTAATCCTCGAACCGCTACTCGCAGTTTGTAGTATTGATTTTTGTGCACCGTTCATTCTTTCGGGAGGGGAGCTAACTAAGCCAGCAGACGAAAGGAATTTGAATACGTTCATTCTTTCGGGAGGGGAGCTAACTAAGCCAGCAGACGAAAGGAATTTGAATACTTAAATAGCGGAACATTGATTCGTATAGTCATTACAAGTTGGCAGCGCAAACAAACGGGACCAAGTGTGATGGTTCCACTGCCAAGTTGTTAGAACAAATGTATTCCAAACTAGTACGGCAGTCCACTCTTCTGCAAAACACCGTATGTTGTATACTTAGATGACCCAACCTTATGTACACGCCAGAGTTAATTTCACCCGACCACCAATATTCACCGCCAGAAACACAGGCAGACACACTCCTTCTAATTAAAACTTTTTTTATCCAGCAGTCATCAGCTCCAGGTGCGTGTGGGAGGAGGTCTTTCCGATGCGCTTACGCAGCGTCGAGCAAGCTCTTTGGGGGTTGGGTGCAGCCTTTGATGCGCGCCGATAGGGCTGAAATATCAACTATCGGCGGTAGCATAACGTGTAACTCAACTTGAGCGTGAACTGTTTTCCGGAGCACGGCTTCATGAACACACGCGCACTGCAGGGAATGAAAGTTTCGGCAGCGCTGTTCGAGTTTACCTGAAAATGGTTGTGGATAACACTAGCCCGCCTAAAGGTATTTATTGGTACAGAGCTTGGAAAACGGGGGGATTCGAATGAGTTACGGAGATTGCAACTACCGTTGCTCCGTGGCGTCTGCCTAGCCAGCGTCACTCCTCATTTCTCTATATGTAACCTCCACCACCCCCTTCGAAAGGAAGACAAATAGTCGCGAACCAGCAGCCCTCTTGCGCAGAACAGGGCTGGAGTCTTTAGTGTGGCATATTTCTATGGTAGCAGGCCCTTCTTTTATAGAACTTGGAACCAGCGAGCGATCATTTCAAAGTGTCACGAAGAACGATTCACGGCCTATGACGAGCTGCTGATGACACGCGCACTTTCATTCGGAGGCGATGCGTATGAGAAATCGAGCCTCGTGGTTTGAAATGCTGACTTTGGGCATGTCAAACGGGAAAACTTTTATCGTGCACGTGTGATGATATCATGCGCGTAGATGTGCAATCCAGTGTGTGTGCCCACATAGTCTAACATATGCGGGATGGAAGCTTCATTAATTGGTTCAGTGAGCAGGCTCAGGAATGGCCTATTGCATGACTTGTACTCAAAATCATCGGTTAATTTGCCCCGGTGTTGCGTTATGATGTAGGCTCCTGGGCTCTGCCAGCCGATGTCGAAACGTGGCGCGTACACTTCCTCTGGCTGAGTGTGACACAAGCCCAAGCCATAGCAGCACCTGTGATCCGATTCAACCTACATCCGAAATTAATGAAAGTGAATCGCCGCGTCTCAGCCTGCGTAAGCCGGGATTACATTCCCGGAGTCGTATAAAACAATAATAGCAGTGACCTACAGTGCGGCATGCGATAAGCGTATGTATTGCACCGAGAGAAAAATTGGAAATTTCGAAATGTCATTTTTATATGTATGACGCATAATTATTGAGAATATTTGGAATATTTTTACCCTACTCACTAAAATCATTGTCATCGTTACATGCATTCAAACATGAACTTGAAAAGTTTATCTTGTATAACAAGGCTGATAAGAATAAAGTTTTATAATGTAAAAGTGTAATTAGAAACTTTCAGCTTGGTTTTCTTCTATGCCCTGCTTATTGCACTTCGATAACTGAATATTTTCTACTTGTGTCGCTTTGAGCGTGTTAAATTGACAGCATTTCTTAGTGAACTTCGGTGACATTGAGCATATCTATCTATCTATCTATCTATCTATCTATCTATCTATCTATCTATCTATCTATCTATCTATCTATCTATCTATCTATCTATCTATCTATCTATCTATCTATCTGTCTGTCTGTCTGTCTGTCTGTCTATCTATCTATCTATCTATCTATCTATCTATCTATCTATCTATCTATCTATCTATCTATCTATCTATCTATCTATCTATCTATCTATCTATCTATCTATCTATCTATCTATATATCCGCTTACGTTTGCGTGCTCACGGAGTTACCCCCTTAACTTGGCGTGAACCGAAATTAGCATGGGAGCGTAAGATGGTTTGACGAGTATGACGCGCTGGTCAGGACATGAATAATGTCACAGTCCCGTCGTGTATGTCTTCAAACACTTCCTGACAGACAGTGACACATACCCATGAGAGGGTTATGTGCCGCTGGTATGCGGGTATGTGCTACAGGTGATTGTTACTTGATATCTACTCAGGAACAACGAGAACACACATGGGCAATCTAGCGCGTGAGCTTTAAGGAATACCCGGCATTGGTAGCGTATACCAGACGATTGCAAAGAATAAGTGTCAGGGTCCCAGCTGGAGTCAAAGCCACGCATTCTGCGTGGCAATGAAGCATTTTGCCACTGAGCTACGCCAGGTCTCGGAAAGTGTTTTCAAATAGACTCTAATCTTCGTGAAACGTCAATCATTTATTGCACTGCGGCCTACCCAATTTTATAAACATTACATAAGTATTCCTTTTATACAGCTGTCAGGTCAGGTTAACGTGAATTGTGGTTAGTTTCCATGCCTTGAAGTTGATTTGTGTAGCAGTGTCCAGGGCCAGGATCCTCGCGAGCATCAGCGCTTCAGATCATCTTGTGGTGTTGCTAATGCGCATGTTTCGGTTGGCATCGCTGTGCAAATGCAAACAACTGTTTATATTAACATCTGCAACTCTTCAACATATGTCTGTGCAACAACAATAATATTGGTTAATGACTACGTATTGAGACTGTGAACCCAAGTATGACTTCATTAGGTTAATGGTGTAGCCACGTACACCATAGTCCTCTAATGCCGCTAAAAGAATGTGTTAATTTACACAGTCATGGGCTTTGCTGAAATTGACAAAAATACCAAGAATTAAAAGCAGTACCTCATAATTATTTAATATATGTTCATTTTGTAGAAGTAGCGCATGTGCCGTAGAGCTGTTTTGTGTTAAGCTATATTGACAGACAGTTATTATGAACTTTTTCAGAAAAACCGTTGAGACGAATGCTGATTAGTTGCTCTAAACCCTTAGAACAGTATGGAAGTATAGACACTGGCATGCGGTTTCCCAATTTGTTCGCATCTCCTTTCTTTATAAGAACGCCCGCTAATTGCGTATCAGCAGAAAACTATGCTGGCGTAAATGCGGTGTTATATATTTACGTTAAACATGGCGTAATAATGTCGCAAACATAGTTCATTGGCCGACTCTGGATATTGTGCGCATCAACACTACCCGTGTTTTTCATCTTTCTACATGTGAAGAAGAAAAACCCTTAGTTCAAACCTGCTTGTTTTTATAATAAAGTTTATTCTCCTCCTCCTCATGTGTTGGTGTGAAAAAAATATAAATGATCTTAGTTTGTCGAATCCAGAGATTTCCGCATTGAACGTCAATGCAAAACTAATATCTGGTCTCCAAAATATCCACTTGGATCATGTTAGTCATTAAGGGCTCCTTTCCGCGTTACAGTATTGCTCCGATAAATATGCTGCAGTAACAAAATTTTTACTTTATTTTTTGTGTATTTAGTCTTGTTGCCACGCTCTATCAAAGTTTGTTTCAGCAGGCCTATAGTGAACGTAACAGGCCAATTCTTTATAATCAGCTTGCAAAGTGAGACGTATTCTTAACAATATTAACATAGGCATTGTTCAGATTGATGAAAATGTATTTATTCATTGTGAATCAATTAATTTCTACTCATCACAGCCAACCATGGGCTATCTCTGGAGTGATGACAAAACACTACATATTCATTGCTGGCAGAAAACTGGTCATTGGCGAAGAGCGAAGAGTTTTCAGGGGCCATGCGTTTGAACGTCCACTTGGTGAGGGTAAGTGGCTATATATTTGTATATTGTGATTTTAGAGGGAGATGAAAAGGCATTTGGAGTTTTCAACTACAGATGCAGCTATATGCAGTAAATAACCACGCAGAAACGAGTGTGAGCAGCCACATTATGAATATGCAAAAAAAATCTTCTACAGTTTTTGTTATAAATAATTTTACACGGTGTGGTGGCAATCATATTGAGAAAAATTTTGTTGCCAGCAAATTACTACGTGACGTCTCTCTGGGGCAAACGAATTAAAACTAGTACTCCCTATGCTCGTAGTTTAGCTCTTGGAGTTACTCAGCTTGAGCATTTTTTATCATTCATCCCTCGATCTGCGTCTAAACCACTGCATGTATCTCAGCGATGCCATGTGCCGCGCAAGCCTGAGATCGAACGAGCGCGCCGCCGAAAAGTCTGCTAAATCTTTGCAGAAGTTGCCTCGAGATGACGCTGCAGCCACTGCTTGTCGGCGCGCCCCATTGGTCCATAATCTCGCAATCGTTTTCCCCTTCGCTCGATTTTAACCCTCCTCCACTCCCGGTTCTTGCGCTCTTGGTCTGAACACTTCCCGAAGCATCAAGTAGATCGTGGCCGGCAATGCAGGCGCACGAAAGCGCAAGGGAGCACCAGTGACAACGTAGCAGCAGACGACGTGATCCCGCATCACAGCCTCTCTGCTCCGAGGTGCCTGCTCGCTTCTACCACTGAGCATTGATTCATCCTGTCGTCAAAAGTCAGCTCGGAAGTCAGCTGCGCTTAGTGACAGGACATTTTTGTACAAGTACAGCTGGCTATGTTTTGGAAGTAGGAAAATTCCGAAGTTGGGACTTACAGCTGGGACACATAAACTGCTTGGTGGAGACAAAAGAAACTGAAGTTCTGAGATAGCCGACAGTTTTGTTCAAGTGGAGCTAGGGACTTTGCCGTAGATTCTGGCCCATAAAGGACGTGAACTTTTTTACGCCACTGCAACGGTTCCATATTTGTTGGGGCAGTGTTGTGTGAAGCATACGTCAAGAAGAGACAACTACGTGGAACGTCAGTGACAAGCTCTGCTTATTCTGTTGGTCCTTGGGCCATCGCCTCGTGGAGGTAAGCCTTTTATTATGCACCAAAGTTAGAGGATGCCGCCATGTATTCGGTGTTGTGACAAAATATTTGACAGCGATGAACGTAGACAATAATCTACGCAAAAGACATTGGTAGTGTATTAAAGTACACCTTACGTGCCGCTGGCCTCATGTGCATTCCGAAAAAAAGCAGAAATGGGGAAGATTTCACGATGCCAATTTCTTATCGCTGGTGACGCAGTTTTTTTTTCTTTTCTAAGCACCTGTTTTATTTTTTCGTTCTGAAGTTCTTTCGAAGAATAAAGAAGTTGACAATTATCCCATTCAGGACAACACAATAGTCTCAGCCTCCTTTTTTCTCAATTTAAAAGTGCTAGGGCACCCACTCATGAAACCGTGGTGACCGCTAAAAAATGCTGCTGTTTCTGTCAGCTGCGTTCGCTTTTTGTACATAAAACTTATTCCTTTTATCTTAATTTTATTCGGTTCGCTCTTGCGAATTTTAGAAGGAGGGTGGTATTTCATTGCTCCGTACGAGTAGGCTTTTTCACTTACCGTCATTGACAGGTGGATTTTCACTTACGAAACTGTGCTTTATTTCTTTGCAAGCCGGTGGCATGAAAGTATTTTTTTATCTCCAAAATGCTGCAATGCAAAAAAAAAAACTAAGTGCACCATTTTGACCAATTGAACGAAATTCGTCCAGCAAAAAAAAAAATTATGGAAGGAACGTTTACGTTGGAGAAATTGGCTATGATAGGAGAGAAGAGAAAAGAAAAAGCTAATATGGATGAAATGATTTCATTTATATAGTCTCATTCAAAAAAGTGAACCTTTGAAGTGAATAGGATGACTTTCACTTTTGCAAACGTTGAAGTTTCGCGTCCGTCCGCAATGGTAAATGCTCCATCTTCACAGGAACGCGTGTTATCATTCATTAACACTATGAAATATATTATTCAATAGAAACTTCCATAACATTCTCTTACACTTACCAACATATTTTTATGTGAATAATACATTTAAAGCCGCCAATATCTACTTCGTAGACAGCACACACTTAAGGGTGTCGATAATTAAACACTGTCGGTTGAAAGTAATCCTGAAATGCGTTGTTTCAGTGTTGAAACAAGACCAGAATTAAATGATACGATTGTCGTGTGATATAGTTGATGTAAATTAAATATTATCTCATATCAGGCTATATATAACTTTTCCTCCAGATCTAAAGCCCCAAACCCAATGCAGGGCATCTCCTTTTCTCCCATGCATTTCAAGCTCGCTCGGTCAAAAGTGGAACACACGAGGTGCAGTGACTATAAAAAAAATGAATCGCTAAACCATGCTTAGAACTTTGAGCGAATTCAGTTTCTTTACATAAATTAACATTGAATACTTTGATACCACTCAGCAGTCACGTTTGGAATTTGAAATTGCTTTCAAGCCGGATACTTTGAACCTTGTAAGCTGAATATTCAGTGCTTCGAACCAAGTAAGAACACGAAAGAGCCTCATTTAGAAAATTATAACGTGACAGCGTATTATAGCCCTGTTTGTATTGCCTTCGCAATCACAAGTCCGCCTTCCCTTTTCGGTACACACCGCAACAGTGCTACAAGGAAATGGACGACTGAGCGCGGGGCACTGACCGTTTCAAGCTATTATATATTACTTGCTTCAAGCACAGCGTTGAAATGCGTACTACATCATGATGATTCCTTTTACAAAATGGCGAAGTAGGCACTACGCCTCCGTCAGGCTACAAGCGTACCTGCACAGCTTCACATACTGCAGATGCTGTTTGCTGCTCATCAAAACTAATCACACCTGTAGGCGTTGTCCTAGGTGTAGCTGTAAACCACCAACCCTTTGTTCCAATTCACATGTCCTGACGCCCATCGCGATCATGCGAGTCCCCCACGCAACAATAGATGCGCGAACGCGTCTTCCTTCAACATACAGTACGTGTACGGTTCGTTTCTTCCAGAAGCTTCTTCAAGCTGTAGCATGTCGCTGCTGTTTTAAAGAGCAACTTACTGCGTAGAACACCTCTGTTCTATTCGTGCCAAAGCCTAGGATTTTTATTATCATCTATCTTGAATTTTTACTCTCGGAGATTGGAGATATTGTCGCTGGCCACCAAAGACGCCGACATCGACACGGGAATTTCTGTGGAACGAGATCTTTAACGCTATAGTGTTAAAATAGACTCCTCAAGCATATAGTTGTTCTTCGAAGCAAAGTAAATAAGGTTGCCAAGAACTATTTTTTCGAATTCAATTGAGAAAGAACCCAGTTGGGATGTTTTTCGCGTTCGTCATACAATTTTGCTTATAAATTCATGAAAAAATGTTAGTCTTGTTAAAGTGCTTCCACACAGTGCTGGGTAGAAGTACTTACTGAGAGAAGTATTGAGTAATACAGAAAACGTAATACATATGCTAGATTTTCAAATGCATATATTGTGGTAACTTTGCTTTGAGGTAAGGGGATATTTCAAAGATACATTTGCAACATAACGAAACAAAGTATCTAAGAAATCATTTACAGGAATACAGAAAGCGAAATACTTATATATTTCAGGGATGCTGAGCTTGCCGAAACACATTATTGAAATGCATCATAAAGCTGCCAATAATGTTTCTGTGTAGTGAAGCTTGTAAGCAAAGAATACTGCTCTTTTAAATACGAAACCTGAGTAAATATAGATCAAACAATGATTTATTTTACGCAGATGATGTGCTTTGCTGACAGAGATTTCCGGTTATTTGCATTTAGGCAAATGGAGTTTCTGAAGTTTGACGTCTGTTGGCAGCCTTGGTTCAGATTCGAGACAAGACCCGCAAACTGATGGAATATCTGGGCACCTGAAAAAAATTGGGGCTGCTGCATCAACTTCAAGAGATGAAGACTTTATCAGTGATACAACAAATATTCCCACTCTGATTCGGCGGTTCATGCGTCGAGCGCATACCCTTATAAGCCAGTTCGTGCGTGTATGGCATTTTCGCCACCCTCTCTTTGTAACCGAACGATGTCATGCCTTTAGTTAACCCCTAAAAGTCTTCCTCTCCCAGTTTCAAACACGTCATATCATTTCCTGCAAAAAGGGGTAACGAGATAGCCGTGTCCTGTAGAGTATCACGATACAATTCGTACAATGTTTATGTATTTGACGATAAGAACACATTATTTTCAAATGTATCTCGATATAAAAGTACAATTACTCAAAAGCATCACCAAAATATTATCACAAAGCTCTTGTATTACTATACAGCTTAGACCTGCTTCCCCATTAGGCGCGCTAAGCAGTGTAAATCTTGAAAGGGATTGCTACAAAAAATCACAGAATGGTTTCTAAAGCACGGATATAAGGTAACATTTCTTGAGAACACGCGAAATAAACGCTAAAATCCCTGCCCAGACTTAAACAGACTTAGACAGACTGTCCAGACTTAAATTGAACAAATTTCTTACGACAAATGAACATCAGCGAGCCGACAAAAGCGGCAGTTTCAGAACGTGAAGCACGTTCCATCATCCCCCTGTTCAGCGCCCTGTTTGTTGTAACTAAGAGCCGGCCGCAGATAGTTGTGAGTGCTTTTTCTATGCACCAGCAAAGCAAGAAAAGCAACAGTGCCACCCATAAGGACTATAGGAAGGGTTTGCCATTCGTCGCGAGGCAGACTAATTTTCCGGCTTGCTGAAACGCCCATCACCCGTGAAACAGAGACGCGATTGTTGGATGATTGCGCTAATTAAAAAATTTTTCTCATTTTTCGCCAATCTACCTTCACTCTAAAACGAGGTTGCGGTGTCCAAGTTCGCATATGCCACAGAAAAAAAATCAATAATTTTTTTTCGCTGTGAACAAGGCGCTGCGCAAAACACTCGCACGCGCCCAAGCGCAAAAAGACGAACGTAAGAAACGTTCGAAGGTGAAAAACAAGTGCTTAAATTTTGTGAGTAATGGTGTTTTGATTGTATAGCAACCACACCCTTTAACTCTCAAAATATGGCCTTAGCATTAAACACACTAATCAGGAATATACTTTGGTACGTTCAACTGTGACATCGCTTTCCACTTGATTTTCACCGGTTCGCATTTGTGTAATTTCATGCGTAGTTGTGCGCTTATTTAAAAATTGATTTTCGTCCCTGGTAATGCACACGCGAAAGTGTTTTCATTTGACACACTTTTAGCAAAGTACGCATGCGCGAATTTCACAGGCAGGCCCTATATACGTAAGTACTATTCATTATTGCTCCACTTTAGAGCCATTCGAAGTTGCTTAAAGGGACACATTCTAGGCTGCTTACAGGGCGCAAGTCAACTATATAGATAGATATGTGGAGATTAACGTCCCGAAACCACTATATGAATATGAGAGACGCCGTAGCGGAGGGCTCCGGATATTTCCGGCACCTGGGGTTCTTTGACGAGCACCCGAATATGAGCACACGGACCTACAACATTGCCGCCTCCATTGGAAATGCAGCAGCCGAGGCCGGGATTCGATCGCGCGACCTGTGGGTCAGCAGCCGAGTATCTTAGCCACTAGACCACGACGGCAGGGCAAAAATTTGAGGAAAATGCACAAGAACACATGCTCCGCAGTAGGCCATTGTCAAAATGATTCCGATGTCATCAGACGGACCACCTTAAATTATGCGCTAGCAATCGGTCTATCTATACTAACTAAATAAAGAGCCTTCTGCGCATGAAGAGACGCAATAAAATGCTGCTTGTTCACTTCTGTTTGATTTATGAAAAAAACAAACAACGTCGGATGTTACTACGGAAAAAGGCGCGAATGGCTCAAAAATTCAATTTTCGCGGAGTCGCACTACACAGGTGGTGCCATCTAGCAGAACGCAGTTTAACAAAAAAAATGACTACATTCTCAGAGCCAATGTTGGGAAACTGATCAATGGCCGTTGTTGCTACTGTGGCTTCAGCTGGATTTGGTCTGCTGCTACTTGCGCAGTAAAGCCTGGCAACGTTGTGCACTGCAACAGTGACGTCAGTCGGTCCGGTCAGTCCACTTCTTGAGGCGGGTAATTTGAAGTGCGCTAACCCGATACGGACCAATCAAACCTGGTTATATATCAAAGTAGTCCTTTCTTTGCACAAAAGTAACACTACGAGGTTTCCGGATCACTACTTTAACAGTGAACGTCGACCTAATAGTTACCTTTAGTGTCTATTTAATATTTTCCTGTCGCAGATAAACAACGTGGTATTCAGGGCAGCTTCCTACATCTCCCTCCTCCGCCTTGGTTTGGCAATTTCGACTGCCTGCGTATGAATGCGTGCTCTATTCGTTGCTAGAACTCACCAATGTTTTAATAAATCACTTGAATAACGAGCGTAAACAGTGATTGTTACAAAACGCTACAATTAGTGGCAAACTCAAGCCTCGTTTGTTTTCTATAACAACAGGGTCTCACAAATGTGAGATCACGTAATACTTCTCGTATTTGTCAGCAAGAAACACATGCGCTGGGATAGGTGTATAGCATACGACGCCTCCACCCACTTTATGCTGCTTTGTGTGGACATGGTTTATGTCCTCTCCTCGCTATAGAGAGTGAAAAAAAATATTTTTATGGTTAGAAAGTACCAGCACATTTTAACGGCCACTTCACCTCCTCAGAAGCTAGCGTTAAATACTTGGGTATTACTTTCCATAACGACCACACATAGGCTACTCACGTTACCAATCTTACCAATGCCACTAATCGTACTTTAGGCTGTCTTAAGCTAAATCTAAGACATGCATCTCCTCCAGTGAAATTACAAGCCTCTAAAGCACTAATCCAGCCTAAATTAAAATATGATTGCTCTGTCTGGCATCCCCCTGAACGCGTTCTAATCGATTTAATAAAATCAGTACAAAACCAAGCGACGAGATTTATTTATTCTGTTTATTTTTACTCGACAACTCTAGCTTAAAACAAAAGACAGGTCTAACTACTCTTCCGGAAAATCACAAGGCTTTCACTCTTTCATAGGTTTTTTTCATGTCCTACGTAACTGTTCTCCCATTAATCCAGCTCATCGCATCTCTCAACGCACCAGCCATGATAAAGCCCTTACACCCTCTTCGTGCTCGCACCGCCATGCATCTGCAATCATTCTTTGTCAAGACTGCCCTCGACTTGAACAATCTTCCCACAGACTCCGTCATTCACACCAGCCATGCTCGATTTCAACAACTCTGTTGAGTCACACTTTGTAAATAATAACTTACTTGTTTGTTTTTCCTACTTTCCATGTAAAACGCTGTGATGTGTACAGAGTCCTTAAGGTATATTCAATAAAATAAAATAAAACAACGTTTGCACAGCTTTTTGTTACAAATCTTCGGAAATGTGTCACCCAGACGCGTGCATATACCTTTATAAAGAAACAATACGCGCAAAGAGAAACGCGATATTTCAGAACAAAACTCTGTAAGCGCTGACTATATCCATGAAACTACACTTCTGTGGTGGCCCCACCTGCCATTTCCACACATGATGAGGCTCTACGTGAAAGAAAATGCCCTGAGTCGTTCGTTATTTTTTCTATGTTGGTTACCTGAAAGCTTGATCACGCATGTGCTTCCACTGGTCTCGCTATGCCAGGCCACGTTTCGTCATTCCACAATACTCCCCAATACTCCACAATACTGCGCGTTCACGACGGGCCTTCATAAACAAGCTCGGCTTCCCGTAGTCCTCTCTCATTTATTTAACCGTGAATTGTCGTTACATATGAACTGCAATGTACCCAGTACACCCCGTGCACGCGAACATTCTTCTGCGCCAGGAAGCAGCCTTAAAACGCAATGGCCTTGTGAGAGAAATGAGAAAAAATTGGCAGTTCTCACGTACCTTGGAATCGACGCTAAGCGAAGCATGCGCAGGGAAGGTGACCATGTTGCAATTTTTTTATTTTGAACGACACGTCATGAAATTACGCTAAACATATGTGCAAAAGTTGCGCGCACAGACATATGTTTCAGAGTTGCTGTTTATATAACCAGTTGTTTACACTTGCACAATGATATCAACTGGAACATGCGTATATTAGCACACCAAAAGCTGATATGAATCGCGGATGCTCGCGAAGATGCTGGCCCGAGACACTGCTAAATAAATCAACTTCAGCGCATGGCACTGAACCATAATGACGTTAACCCGACATAACCGCTGTAACAAAGGAGTAATATTTTTAAAAGTGGGTAGGCAGCACTGCGACCACTATTGAAGTTTCACGAAGATTAGCGTCTATTTGTAAAGTAGTTCCGAGACCTGGCGTAGCTCTGTGGAAGAATGCTTGACTGCCACGCAGAATGCTTGGTTTCGATTCTTGCTGGAACCCTGAAGTTTGTTATTTGCAAACGCTGCTTATGTCCGGTTTTCCTTAACACTGGCATTTATTCTATGCCTTCATTGAGTCGACGCTACCAATCTCGGGTATTGCTTAGCGCTCACGCGCTAAAATTGCGCATGTGTGTTCTCGTCGTTTCTGGGTAGATACTAAGCGTCAATCACCTGTGGCACATACCAGCGGCACATACACGCTCGTGGGTATGCGCCACTGTCTGGCGGGAAGTGTTTGACGACATACGCGACGGGAAGGGGACATTATTTATGTTCTGACAACCGCGTCATATTTCTCAAGCCATCTTACTCTCCCATGCTAATTTTGGTTCACGCCAAGTTAAGGGGGTGACCACGAGAGTACCCAAACGTAAGCGGCTAGATAGATAGATAGATAGATAGATAGATAGATAGATAGATAGATAGATAGATAGATAGATAAATAGATAAATAGATAGATAGATAGATACGCTCAAAGTCACCGAAGTTGGCTAAGGAATGCTTCGCATTTAAAACTGCAGGCAGACGCTGTGACATTATCGAGCACCACGGCGGTGTAGCGGTTACGATGCTTGGCTGCTGACCTTAAGGTTGTGGGTCTGACTCCAGCCATGGTGGTCGTATCACAATTAACACAAAGTGTTGGAGGCCCGTGTACTGTGCCATATCAGTTCACCTAATGGACATGAGATGGTAAAAAAGTTCCGGAACTTTCCACGGAATTGTCCCTGAACCATGTTGCATTTTCCACGTACCATTCTAGACATCATTATTATCGCATTATCCTTGACTTCTATTACGAATCAGTTCAAAAGAAAAGTGCAGCTATTTGAAAATTTTTAAAAGCACATGCAGAGCATGCGATGAGCTATGAACCACGCAGTGCCTTTTCGTGCTTTTCTTAATCGAGTGACATCTTTTTTTTTTACAGTCCTAGCGGCCTATGTCGGTAAAAGTGGGCTGAGAAGTGACAGCTAGATAGTGCCCTTTGGCCACTGCACGGTGTCCATACTTATGTAAGGAACGAAGAACAAATGCATAAAACAAGCCCACACACACAATCGTTGATTGGCAGGATGGCTAGCTACGAAGCGTTTATGGCTGCGCCGACACAGCACGGAACGAAGAAAAATTACGACAGGAGGTTTTTACGAGGCCTTTCCCGCGTGTTCCGTTTGATGTGCCCTCAATTGTTTCTTCTCTATGCGCGGGCCACTCTTCGTGCCACCACTGAGGAGATGTCCGCACCAAAAAAGGCGAAAAAACAAAACCTGCACTCGTCAGAAAAACGAACAGCCATTTACGGGGGCAGGCCGTATACTCGCGAACGGACGGATGGTCGTTCATATCGTCCAGGATTCGCTTCACTTATTATTTTTCCGGCAATGCGAGCGCACGTGCGAAAAAAAAGATCGAGCAACTGAAGTGGGAAGTAAGAAGACCGTTCTGAGAACGCAACACACGTTCGTGCTTTGCACTGTACGTCCGCGGTGCCCGCTGCTTCGCTGAGAGGATTGCCTTCGCGCGAGAGGAAAAGGAATCGGAGCAACAGCCGAGTCGGTCGTGAAAGTGCTCATTTGCTGTTCGCAACGGCCGTTTACGGCATCCAGGAAATGACCTTTAGCGGTTCACGCTTCCTTACTATCGTGACACCCTCGCCTACATTTCGTTGCTTGAGATTTAGCCAGGTCTTATAGCGCCGCCAAGTGTTCTTGTAACGTGTCATGCCGTCCATCGCTGCGATCTGTTTGCCCTTTATCGTGAAATACCTAGCGAGATGATAAGACTTAGAGAGAGATGGCATTGCCAGTGAAACATCGCGAAGTCACTTACTGCTTCCCACTTCCGATATAAGCCACACGGAAATCGATACCAGAGTCACTGCACAAGCTCTGAATGCTGTTGGAGGTTAGTTTGTTGGCACCTCTCAAAATTAAGGCTCTTTAGGCTAGACGTCCTATGCTTTTGTAACCCGACTGTTGGGTTCTGTGCGCCATGTGAATCATTCCCGCGAGCTAGTAATATGTGTATCACACGAGAACAACATGAGAAATGATTGGCGGAGAACTGAATTTCGACAACCCACCGTGGAGATCGAGTGATTAAAGCACTACACTGCTGGCCTGAAGACGGTAGAGTCGAATCCCTGCCCTGGAAGCTGCATTGCAACGGATGTGAAATGCTGCCGGTCCGTGTGTTCAGATTCAGGTGCATGTTAACGAAGCCTGAGTGGTCCTAATTTTTGGAGCGCTTCATTGCTGCTTCCCACATAGTGATATTGTGACTTTGAGATGTAGAACATTGTAATATTGAAATTTAACATTCGTATAATCTTCTTGAATAAATATATGAATTGCGCTCGGAAACATCTCTGTATTTGAATGACATTTAAATTACATATGCTTCTGTAGAGTAATTACGAAAATGTATAAAAATGTGTACATTTTGTAAGAAAAAAACTTTATTTTGTGTAGGAATTCAAATTTATATATTCACGTAAGCCTTATAAAAAGCAGATGAAATTATGTGGAATTTCAGAGACACAATTACAATTATTGGAATGGTATTCAAATTTCATGCGTGGCCACAAGAGTCCACCGCAAATAGAAGAAAGATATATTCATTCGAAAAAAACATGCCACTCTCGTAATAAGAGACAGATATTTTCACTAAAAGGCGGTGGGTTTGTTTCGTTCTCGTTCTGTATGCCCATTTCGGCCGTATAGCTTCCATGAAACCCTTTAATGAAGAAATCTAGGCGTTCGAACAATCACACTGAATACAGACCCCGCCAACGATCATTTGAACATTGTGCCATGCGCAATCGTACTTTTTGCAATCAACTTTCCCCACACATTTTAATTATACGTTTTACCTTTGTTACAATATGCCGGTGACGTTTACAAAAAAGTGACGGCTATGACTTGGAGAAGGGAGAAGAACAATGAGAGAACCCACAGGAAGGTTACCGAGGCATATGCCCGGTCGGCTGCCCTATGCTGTGGATATGATAAAGTGGAGAGAGAGGGAATAATGTTAATGGGGGGCTGGAGAGGTTTGCCTGGTTTTTCACCTGACAGGCTACTCCTGGTACCGGGTGATGACAATGATATATACAATGATACACACACAACACATACAGTTACATACACGCATAACAGTCACAAGCGAAGTGTAAAGATGAGAAAGAGAGAGCGGAGACACAGAAGAAAAATAGATGAGAAAATTGTCAGTAAATGGGCTGTTGTAGCGTGTGGTACCACTGCTGCATAAGCAGCTGCGGCCCTCCACAAAATTTAAGGGCGTTCACATAGGCCCCTAGTCTCCAGATAGTGCAAAAAAGGCTTTGACTGCTTTGTGAACCCAACAAAATAGAGGACGGTGCTCCAGCTGCATCTTATCTGCCAACGAGGAGGATCATACGTCTTGGATGGCGTTAGGCTTGCACCGAAACAATTCTGTTGTAGTTACTGGGTGCAAAAAGGTCACTGCAATTGTGGCACAGCCTACGTTTGCGAAAAGGGCGTGCTTTTCAAACACAGCGAAGCAACAACTGAGACGCTTATTTGCGTTCATCTGTACCTGTGAGTACATTGCGTGCGTCATTTGTGAGTCAGAAACGCGGGGCACGTTTCAATCTGCTTGCCAATCTGCGCGTGACCTTCCAATTTGTACCTAACGCACTCATTTCTTCATCTTTGCGGGAAACCTGTGACTTTTTTTCTCAATCCTAAAAGCCCCCGTAAAGAACGTTATCGAGGCGCACCTTAGTTCATTGCGCTCACATCTGGGAGTCGTCAGATTTAACAGAGAGTTTCTCAGTATGTTCAAGGACCGTCGTATAGGTTGAAAGTGGAAAACAAAAGTTGCAGATAGTCTATCATAGTAGAATTTAATGCGAAAAGCAGGGGCGAAGAACTTCACACATACCGAGCGATGTGTAGACTGATGCGTGGCAAAAAATGCGTAACGAGGTTCACTGTCACGCTGGATCCAATTAAAATAGCTTTCTTGAACGCCAGCCACTAAATGCACCCTTCTTTGTTAACATTCGTATATCATAACCATTTACCATTTGCACAACTTATATGTGGATGTTCCTCCATAAAACTGTCGTTTCCGAGCGTTATTCGCGTGAGGTTCTTCCTTCAGCCCTGTTTTTTTTTTTGCGGTAAATTGCAGTACTCTGAGGCTCCAAGTCACCCGACAAGCCTCTATTAGTAGCGCACATCTTTTGTGCAATAGATGTCTATTTAGGAAGAAAAGATAAAGAAATGTCAACGATGACCGGGTGTGCGGGTGAGACACAGATGGGATTGGCCGCGCACACACTGTTTTTCTAACCTTGACTCGAAGCAGCCCCCTATAGGCGAGCTTCAAGAAAACAAGTCAAGATTCCCTATCTAGCAAGCCTCTTCATCATGCGGTCGTTCAATTACACAGCGCTTCATGGCGGTTTTTTACCATTGTCCTTTTGGCCTACTTGGTGTAGTCATACAGGGATGCTCGGCATTCTGGACGGGTAACACGGGGGCGTGTCGCGATTGAATTTTTCCCTTATGATCAAAGAGGCAGTGCGTCCATTCCTTTATGAATCGAATGACGACCCTTCCTGCGGTGGTGCATGGCAAAGCACACAGTATTAACTACTGTCCTATGCGGAAGATGTCGATGCCCTGGAAGGAACGCTGAAGTAACAGACGTCATCGGCGAATGTTTACTCAAGCATATTGCCTCTACCTTGCCAATCGAATCTTGTAGTCTGGGCTACTTGATACGGGATGGAATAGAGGAAGAATGTGGAGAAATACAACGCTGGGTAACTCGCCCTTGGTAATCAGACTAGTCTTTTCCAATAGCATCCCGACTCACGTTGCGCGGGTGGCGACCTCATTACGAGAGAGAATAAAACGACGTGCCCTTGCTTTTTATGGCGCACCGAGTAACATTATTCGGTGCATTATTGGAGTGCCTTCTGTTCAGCCTCTTCTTTTCTCTTTGCTGTATTACATCGAGTTTCACGGCATCGTGCCTCAAATACCTTTCGCTTTAGATTGCTTGGTTTTCTTCACCCACCCATCGAGAATGTCGAGGTTCTGCCACAAATTAACTAAACAAATCGCAACTTTTTATTTGCGGCTACTGCGTATTACTTTGAACACCGTTATGAAAAATATGATCCCGGACTTTGATCACGAATGTCCGACGCTGTGTTTATAATACCGCCTGTGGGCTTGTGTTGATGAGTTATAATTGTCACACATTTTTTCACACTGCATTACATTCCTTGTACACTCTTTCATGAGCCCATACTAAAATTCTCGTCATCTATGTTTTGAAACTTATTATACTCTTCTCAAAGAGTTGTGTGAGACGCGATGCTCCTAGGAGTCTCGCATCCCATGATGAAGCGCATTAAGCGGCCTTACTATTTCTTCATCTCCTCTGCAACACTACGCTCTAAACGAAACGGGGGAGCGAGAATGAAACAGGCTTCGTTTCTCATGTTGAGAGCAGTGACTTTTTCCTTTGCGGACGGCTTAGGCGTCGTGACTTCTTGGAGCGAACGTCAGCAGAGAAGCGTTTATATGTAGTCATGCGCACGTGTGCTCACGTAGAGTTACGCAGTGTCTCCGTGCATAGCAGATCAGCAGAAAATTTTCATAATACGTACGGCGGCTTCTATATTTCCACATCTTTTCGCGCTAAATGAGAGGTCTCAGACTATCTAGTCCTACCCGGCGTCGGCCTGTCAAGTGCGATTACCTGTGTGAAGAAATTATGCAGGCAGTGCACGAATGACGTTTATTGTTTTGTTTTATGTGTATGCTAGTATCTGCGCGTTTTAACCACGCAAGTATTTCACGATGGTGTACACCAAGACATCGCGTAATTTCGTCACTAATATGGCGTTACGCATTCTCTTCCAACGTATTATAAAGAAAACAATTACAGGGAAAGGTTCATTTGGCAGGCATCAAACTCACGCGCCTTCACTCCGCATCACGCGGCGAAAAACGACTAGGCCACAAAAGCTACGTTTTTCAGCATACTAACAGGGTGCATTTATATAGACCTTGTACTGCTTATTGCACGTAAATCTCGCAGACACTTTTCGTTATTACTCGTGACATGGCGCGAAGAGCCCGAAAGCCACGCTTTAAATGGCAACCACGCCATTCCTCTGCCCTACAGTACGTCGTCGCCAGTGGGCGCACACTTATCTGCTGTTGGGAGTAGGTTATTGGCATTTTGCATTCACCACAAGTTTTCGTTGATAATACAAAGTATACATGAAGGTCACTTCGCTCACATGTATCGGGCGCGTTTCATAAAGCAGGCAGCAGCTCAAACACGTAGAACTAACAACTGCAACACTGGTTTGCGCTTAGTCTATGTGTGTTCTTTCAATGCGTTCTTCGTACTTGAGAAGTTTGCTGAATGCATCGAGTTGTTTGCCATTTATGGTGTAACATTCAGATTTGTAGCTATTGCAGTCATTGCTTCGTCCTTGCAGCGAAGCACTCCACAATAAATGCTCAATCAGCTCTGTGAAAGCACGTTTCACCTTCATGTTGCCCCGCTGCAGTGGTGTAGTGTCTCAGGTACTCAGCTGCTAGCCTGCAGATCGCGGGATCGAATCCGGGCAACGGCGGCTGTATTTTCGGTGGAGGCGAAAATGCTGCAGGAAATATTCTCAGAATTGGGTGCACGTTAAGGAAACCCATGGGTGGTCCAAATTTTTGAAGCCTTCACTAAGGCATCTTTCATAATCATGTTGTAGTTTTGGAACGTGAAACCCCACATATCGATCAAATCATCGCCTTCATGTTAAAACGATACCTAAAATGGAAGGATCAGCCATATTTTTTCTCACTCGTAGTGCGAGGTGCGGTGCATCATTTCATGTGTCTCACGTATTCGTAAACGTTCGCACACAATCTCGTTGTAATGCCTGCATCACAAAGCAGTTGTGCAACATATTGGACACTTTAGAATGTGCAGCATGCTTTCTGATGTTTCTTTTTATGTTTTTTTAGGCTTTCACTAGAATGACAAGCGCCCGCACCTTTAGTTTGACCAAGTCTTCTTTTAAAAGGCTGGATTACAAATGTAAGAAAATTTTGTGGTAGTTTTGGCATGTTAAACCCCACTAAATTATCAATCAAAATATACAAAAAACGTTAAACTGCATCATGATTCTACATTACCAAAAAAAAAATCTAATCACTTTGCGAAATCAACCATCAATTTCAGTTGTATTGAATTACGTGCTCCATGACCAAAAGCTATTATGCACGCGTGCATAATGTAGCTTTCGTGAACGTGACTGTTTCGGCATTTTGAATTTCAACAAAATGCACTTTTAGTTGCAGCTACCCGTACTAGAGCCCTGCTAACACTCACTCGCCTTTGTGGAAAGTTAATTCAAATCAACAGTAGTAGTAACCACCATGAAAACAATAATGACGGCGCATGTTGACCTCAAGCTGACACACTAGGCGAATGCCATGACGTAACTGTAGGGAAGGCGTATGCAGATATAAGAAAATAAATGATTACGAATGAAGTCCTTAAGCCCGCACGATGTCCGTTGACTGTGTCGCCGAAGGTCGCCGTCCGACCGAAACGCAGGTGTTACCTATATATACCATACATGCAGCGTTCCTACGATGGCTATGGTTTGAAAGGACACCACACCTTGTTCTTCCGTTTGTCCGTCTGGCCATCAGTACATCTGTCCGTCCCTCCTCCCTTTCGTCCGTGCACGTGTTCTTCCGTTCATTCGTCTATTCATCCGTTCGTGCATCTGTCTATATGTTCGTGCGTGAATCCGTCCATTCGTTCATCTTTTGTCTTTTGTACTATTAGGTGACTTCAACGTATACATTATAAGCCATAAGACCTAGCTAGCTTCGCTCCTTCATCAGGAATAACTTCGTGGATCGGCTGCCACGTTTTATTTATTTTTCTGATATATGTATTCTTTCCGTGGGGTGTTAATAAATTATCTCTGTCCGCCAGAAGGACATTTGGTTGTATAGCGTATATATATAGGCCTTCTCATGCATTATTTTTTATAATAAAACATCTCAAATACGAGGCTTCTCCGGTGTTCATTCACGGCTACATTATGTGGAGGAACTCTCGCGTAACGTACCGTATAGTCAAAGCATATATTACACACACAGCAAAAACGTTCTTACCACAGATTGTTATCAAGATTAATTGTGACGGAACAACGTAAAACATCACAAAGCACAAACCCCATAGTTGTCGGCGACTTCATAAATATTGTGCTCTTTAGGACCTAGTTTCGTCCAAACCTCTCGATTCGCTTCGTGGAGATGCGTGGATTTTTTCAACTAGTTTTAAATCGCATAAGATGGCGCCAGCTACAACCTACTTTATGGCAGTGGTGTTCTCACACATCTAGCTTCTCATTTATCGTAAAACATCCTTATACCAAATTATTTCTCTGTTTAGGAGAGCAAGGGCTACCCCATTTCTTTTGTTAAGTTTGTAGCAGAACGCTGATCCATTTAGCGGGAAACATGTATTTGAGTCCAGGAGCTCGAGGCAAATGCATTCAAGAAACCAAACTTGTTCCCAAAATCTCACACTCTTAGAAAACAACACACTTAGTGATAACAAAAGCACTGGCAGGTAATGTCCTGAAGGCATCTCGGAGCTGTCCGGAGCGGTCTCGCAATGCTATTTCTGATCCCAGAGGCATCATGCTCTCACTTAATGATAGCGTGCTCATTTAGCGCCCACGTCATCCATGAAACTGTGTATAACGGTTCTTAAAGCAGCGCCACTTTGTCGGCGCTGACACATATTTGCACTGATCACGCGTTTATTAACGATCGTACTCGTAACACGTCTAATGGGCACTAATACTCACGTCACTACGCATGTCTCCATCAGTCCCCTTTCGCCGCTCATTCTGGCTAACGGCGTCGTAGAAGACGCGACCCTTCTTGCAAGCTCAGCTCTACGCGGGTAATCACGTGAACAATTTGCGGAATGTCCTTCAGCAAAACCAAAATACTCTATAGAAGTGCACACTGTAGCGGTGGCATCAATGAATCTGCTGTCTTATAGTATTTGCAGCCGCCATTTATTAGTGTTCGGTAGGCTACGCAGAGGTGTTTTGCAAGTGATAGGATGAGTCAGCTGATTGCGCTGGTAATACGGGTGTGCACAAATTCTCTATCTCACAGAGAAAAGATATTGAGAGACAAGGTGGTGAGCCAGGTTGAACCAGGTTTGCTACCCCGTCTGCGGCTTCTTGCGTGCTTGCGGTGTCTTTTGATGGTCGCTAATTCTTTTGTGCGCGCTCCATCGCGGTGAACCAGCGCCTGGATTGCACGCCACCGTTTGAAATGGGCAACCTGCCCTTATTTGAGTGCTCACTTGTGAAATTGATACAGTCGCGTAATGAAAAAAAAAAGACCTATATCGCTTTCATGCCCTTCATATATTACGTTGAGTGTGCACGATGGCGTAATATTCTTTCCTTTGACAGAGTATGGTGATATAAAATGTTGAGGGCACAAGGAAGAGATTGCATTTGCATGATACATTCCGGGCATTCGCACACGACGCGTCGATTGATTTCCTAATTTCTGTGGTGTATCGAGGAGGCCATCCTTTAGCGGAACGCATACACAAGCGTAAATGCGACGCCCAACAATGGTAACAGACTGGAAAGTTCAACGGACGGAATAGACATTACACCACTAGTTTACCGTCTACCGCGAAGCAATTCAATATATTCTAAAGCAATTATATATATATAAGAAAGTTTGATTAGTTTCAAAAGTTGCTATATTTGTACGTAATTCCTTTGAAAACTTTCCCTCCGTGCACCTTTACCGGCGCACTTTTGGTGAAATGTGCCTCGGTGGTTTGACACTATATACAATACTGATGTCTACCGAGGGCACACGAACAAGTGCTGACTTGGAAGTTGGGACAGAAAGTTTTTTACGGGGAACATACTGTTACGGTTAGAATGAGTTTAACTATATTTACAGGAGAGATCAGGCGACGATCGGCAATGATGGCGAACGTAGGCCGAACCAAGTCACTTCCTCTTCCTCTACCTTGTCCCCAAAACCATGGCCCGGCTCATACCGTATCATTCCCCGGTTCGCAGACGAAGCCCGCTGGGCGAGCCGAATCATTGACGTAGTGTGGGATGGAACTGCTTGAGACGAGCTACATGCACCAACTGTGTTTGGCTTGACCGACGACCAGCTGACGTCAAGCGTGCCACAACGTAGGTCAAGTCACTCAGGCACTACGTAGGTCAGTCACTCAGGTCAAGTCACATAGTGCACTAAAAATTTCTGGCATAAGACACGTTTGCGGTGAAGGGTCCACAGTCACACGAGGTCCCTCTTTTCGAATGGAACGGTGTCGTGGCGTTGATCATACCTCTGCTTGGAGCGATCTTGCAATGCCAGTGTGCGAATATGGGCAATTTGGCGGGCTTCTTCACCTCGGCACAGTGTTTGAACAACTGAATCGTCCGTATGGAGCTCGAATGGAAGTATTGTATTGAGGCAGCTGCGCGGTTGTCGAGCGTAGAGTATGTAGAACAGAGTGAAGTCCGTGGGTTCATGCTTCGCTGTATTATAAGAATAGGTGATGAATGGCAAAATCTCATCCGGGTTTCTGTGATTTGAGGATACATACATAGCTAACATATTAGTAAGCGTGCGGTTTGTGCATTCCATGGGCCATTCGTCTGGGGATGCGTTGAATGGGGAACCTGCGAAGTGCAGAGACAAAGCAATTCCTCTACAGTGTCGGCAATGAACTGGCGACCGCGATCACTGAAGATGACATGAGGTGGACCACGGTGAAGAACGATGGATTGTAACAGGAAAGAGGCGTCGGAATCCACTGTGGAAGATGGTATCGCAGCAGTTTCAGCATATCTGGTAAGGTGATCGACGTAGACTATGATCCAGCGGTTGTTCTTGCAAGACGGCGGAAAAGGTCCTAGCAGGTCGATACCAACTTATTCGAAAGGTGCTGTGGGCGGCGTTGTAGGGTGAAGGAGGCCATGCGGACTGCTTGTAGGACGTCTGTGGCGCTGGCGTTTGTCGCAACTGTAGACGTATTGCTTCGTACATTGTCGCATTTTAGACCAGTAGAAGCGCTCTTGAGTTCGATGCAAAGTGCGGATGAATCCAAGATGGCCAGACGTCAGGTCATCATGCATGAAATAGAGGACGTCGTACCACAGGCTTTGGGGAACCACTAGCAAATACCGCGCACCATTTGCCAAGAAATTGACCTTGTACAACAGTCCATTGCGAAGACAAAAGCGACCCCTGCCCTTGGGGCTTCTGACAGTGGCGAATAAAGAGTCTAAAGTCAAGTCATTGCGCTGTTCTCGCTTGAACGTGGTGACATCAAGAAATGCGCGTGAAACAGTTGCAAAGCAAATGTCGAACGTGTGTGTATTGTCGTCAGTCGTAGACAATGGAAGACGAGGAAGACAATCGGCGTCGGTATGACGCCGTCCGCTTTTGTATGCAACATTAAAGTCAAATTCCTGAAGGCGTAGAGCCCAGCGTGCAAGGCGTCCAGAAGGGTCTCGGAGAGAAACGAGCCAGCGTAGAGAATGATGGTCTGTTAGATTCATTAAAGGACGCTCATACAGGTAACAACGAAACTTCTGAATACCAAATAAGGCTGCCAAGCATTCTTGTTCGGTCACAGTGTAATTTTTTTCAGCCTTGCTGAGGGGACGGCTCGTATAGGCAACGACTTGCTCTCTGTCAATATGACACTGAACAAGAACGCCTCCGACGCCAATACCGCTTGCGTCGCTGCGTGCTTCTGTAGGATCATATGGGTCAAAATGACGGAGAAATCGCTCTGATCTCAGCAGAAATTAGAGTTGACTGAACGCAGCATCACATTCAGATGTCCACTCAAATGCACTGTCTTTGCGCAAGAGGCTGGTCATTGGGTAAACGATTTCCGCAAGCAAATTTAGGCACAAAGCGTCGAAAATAAGAACATAACCCGAGAAAGCTGCGAAGTTCTTTTACAGACGTGGGTGGCTTAACGCGCTGACCTCTTCAATTTTCCGGGGGTCAAGCATGACCGCATCTTTGTTTACCAAATGGCCAAGGATCAAGGCCTGCCGTTCACCGAACCAACACTTCTTGGAGTTCAAGACCAAGCCAGCCTTTCCCACAGTCCAAAACGAGGCTCAAACGAACGTTATGGTCTTCGAATGTGCGGCCAAAAATGACAACGTCGTCCAGATAGCACAAAGAGATCTACCGTTTGAGTCTATGAAGGATCGAGTCCATAAATCTTTCAAAAGTTGCGGGGGCATTGCATAGCTCAAATGGCATCACATTGAACTGATATAGTCCATCCGGTGTTACAAATGCCGTTTTCTCCTTATCAGCAGGGTGCATGGGGATCTGCCAATATCCTCATCGCAGATCGAGTGAAGAAAAGTATAAAGCAGAATTTAGAGAGCCAATTACGTCGTCGATCCGAGGCAGCAAATATACATCCTCTTTTGTCAAGGCATTCAATCATCTATAATCAACGCAAAACCTCCAAAAACCGTCTTTCTTGGGAACTAAAATCACAGGTGCTGCCCACGGGCTGCATGACTCTTTAATAACGCCCTGCTGCAACATGTGCTGAACTTGTTCAGCTATAACTTTCCGCAAGTATGACGACACCCTGTAAGGTTTTTGCCGAACCGGATGGGCAAAGCCTGTGTCAATGGTATGCTGTGGTCGAGAGCATGGTAAAGACAGTTGCTTACCGTTTTCTCCGAAGTCAAACACTGACCCATGTCTTTGTAATAGTTGGACCAATTGTTGTTGTTCATGGAACCGTAGCGTCTTGCTAACCATACTCAAAATGTGGGACTCATGGAACGTACACCGTTTAGGGGCGCCCACGCGTTTCTCACTTTCTTTGTCGATGATATCGACAATTGAATTTTTCGTGACACCAAGGAAGAGTGCGAGCTTCATTTATAGAAAAAGAATAATTGGCGCAGACGAAGAATCAAGTACCCACAAAAAGCGCAGCCATTAGTAATTGAAATAATTGAATGAGGCACGATTGCATCTTTCTTTGCACACTGAACCTTGAGAGGTTGAACGACGGCATCAAAGACTGATACTGCAGCTATTGGAGTAGGTACGGCTACTGAATTTATAGACCATGGTTTTAATGTCAGATCTTTGGAAACAATCATTAAGTCTTCCAGAGGCAGCGGCTGCTCAACTAGGGCGGGAAGGACATCCCCACCGCTAACAGAAACTTCATCCGTACCACAGTCGACGAAAGCTCCACACTCTTGGAGGAAGTCAGTGCCGAGATTACCATCATGTGTACACCATTTCAGAATCAGGAACTCAGTTGGGAACGCCTTTCTCGCCAACAACACGTTGACGGCACATACTCCTACGGGTTGAAGTATGTCCCCGCCCATGCCACGAAATCTACCAGAATCCTGATAGGAAAATATATCTTTGCGGACTAAGCAATCTTTAAACAAACTCCTCATAACAGAAACTGTTGCACCAGTATCCACTAAAGCCGTTGCACACAATCCGTCTATTGACACACATATCCGGTTTTTCTTCATCGTAACTGGCGGAGATATAAGAGGTGAATCCTGTTGTGCGACCTCACCTCCATCGCCCGCGCCGGCTAGTTTTCCCGGCGGTGTTGGTGGCGACCGCCGCCGTAGAGGTGAAGGAGAGCGATGCGTTTGGCCAGGTGGAGGTGTCAAGCTACGGTCTGAAGCAGGGGAAGTTCCACGCCGGCTCCCTTGTCATCATGTGCTATTGGGATACGTGGACCCCCAAGGATCGTCATAATAATTGTGGCCGCCGTGAGGAGGTCTTGACGATGGCTCGTATCTCGATGTCATCTCTCTCTGCCGATGGCAGAACCGAGCAATGTGTCCTGGAGCACCACTGCTGTAGCACACAGAAGGTTGACGATATGCATTTCGGAAAGCATTGCGAGGGCGTGGTGACACAAAGCATATTCGTTCGGGATCGTATAGGTGGCGGCCAGCTGTCGAGGGTAACTGAAGCGGCGCTGGTGTCTGGTGTCTTGTTAGTGACTGCGCTGCGGCCTAGGCGGTGTGCCAGAAACGTAGTCATACTTCTCGATGCCTGCTGCAGCAATGGAAAGAGGATGCTGATGCTGGTCTGGAACCGGCAAGAGTGTTGCTTCGCAAGGCGCCGCTCGAGTGTGTCCACTGAGTTCTTCACGCACGATCTCAAGTATTGTAGACGCAAGATTGGAAGGCGCATAGTTGTGAACACTCGCTGCCGTGGTCACATCAGGTAATCGACCAAATTTAGGAGCAATGCGCCTCATCTTCAGCGTCGCAAACGTGCGACAGTGCCGTATGACATCGGCAACTGTACCAATGCTGTTTTTGCCGATAAGAAAGTAATAAACATTCTCTGCGATGCCCTTCAGCAGGTAGCCGACTTTGTCCTCCTCGGACATGCAAAAGTTAGCGGTGTTGCATAGCTTCAGGATCGCCTTGACATACATCGTGCACGTTTCGCCTGGGACCTGGGCTCTTTGCAGCAGTGCTTGTTCAGCTTGCTTCTTCTATGCCATGGTGTACCCGAAACACTCCTTGATTTCGGACACGAAGCCCCCACGTTTTGAGGGCGTCCTCATGGTTCTCATACCATGTGAGCGCCGTGTCCCTCAAGAAGAACACCACGCTAGTCAACTGAGTTGCTGCGTCCCAAGAGTAGTAGTTGCTCACCCGCTTGTAATGTTTGAGCCACTCGTCCACGTCTTCACCAGATTTGCCCCCGAAAGGACGGGGCTCTATCAGATGCTGACGCTTCCGAAGACCAGCCGCAGCTGAGGTCGGTAGTAAAGGTGTCGCTGGAACTGGCGGTGCAGTGCCGTCAGCTGCGGGGTTCAGCGTTTTCTCTTCACCGTGAAACATCTTGACCACCAGCGGTAACGGGGGTAGCCCAGCAATGCGGCGGCTTCGGCGTAGCTCTGGTTGTTGCAGAACTGTGTTGCTTGGTTAGGTACCCCACACCTCCACCATAAAACTGTTACGGTTAGATTGAGTTTAACTGTATTTACAGGAGAGATCAGGCGACCATCGGCGATGATGGCGAACGTTGGCCAAACCAAGTCACTTCCTCTTCCTCTACCTTTGTTCCCCAAACATGGCCCGGCTCATACAATATCAATACATTTATAAGTGCAGGCACACAAGCAGGGCTGCGAAACTTTGAAAAAGAAAACAGTCTCGAAAAGAGTGTGCAACACTGTCCTGCCGATTTCTCTGTCGGTTAAACACAAGTTCTACGAGTCTCCGAAGGATACTGCGATAGTAACGGGACAGCGGTAAATTATTGAAGTTTTGGCAGCCCAGAGTGGTTCTTTTGTACCCCTTAATATTGTCTTCAGACACAGTCGGTCCATTTCAGACACAGTCGGTCCAAACAAAAAACAGAGCAACTGCATGTCTGAATATTCACAGAGCGGTAAAACTTCTCGTGCCATATGAGACGTGCGTGGCTGCGCAAGTGAGGAAATTGTCACGTCGGTCGACCCCGCTGCCAGCACGCCCACCCGTCTGCACTTATACTTCGATTTCCTGAGAAACGGTCCTACTGGCCTCGGTCTCCGCAATATACAGAGCCTATAAAAACATTCAGCAAACCAGAATACCGACACGAGCGGCGCATATTTCAGTCACAGGTTCTCTTTTATGAAGCAGAGAAGTTTAAGAATGGGGACGGTTTCCTATTTTATAAACCTCGAGGTCGCCATTTCCACTAGGCGTGGTTTGGGAAAAAAATATTGCCTTTAAAAAGCTCGCCGAGTTTTCGTGGCATGTTGTTCTGCTGACTTTGAATACTCATTGTAATAAATCTTCCCTGACGTGCTTTAAATCACACGCAATTTTGTAAATTGGCCTTTCTTATACTCCAATACTACTTGCGTGGCTACACGTGCACCCGTCATATTGCTTTTGAAAGTATACGAATCGTGGCATGCATGCTTTACGGGGCTTAAATACAGAGATCACCGCACAAGTCGCGGTCTATTAAATAAATGAAGATTTAAAGAGATCCAAATCGAAACAAGGTCTTCAACAGCTACCTGAGGAGGCATGTCACCATAGCCAATTTTTTTCTTATTGCTTAGGGTTGTTGCGTTCGTCAAGGCTTTGAAAAAATAGCCACTGTAGAAAAGAATTTGTTGTGAGAAGGAGAAAAACAAAGTTTTTTCGGAAAGTCAGTCAATAACGTCAGACATTGATCGTCACTCTCAGCCGCCGGCCAGAATCCGAGAAGAAAATGCAGGAGCAAAAGCTTCAGTGATAATATCCTGCTGGATATTGGGGTATGAGCTGCGGAGCACGGCCACTCAAGATTTCACACTTTGATTAATTGATTGATTGATTGATTGATTGATTGATATGTTGGGTTTAACGTCCCGAAACCACCATATGATGATGAGAGACGCCGTAGTGGAGGGCTCTGGAAATTTCGACCACCTGGGGTTCTTTAACGCGCACCCAAATCTGAGCACACGGGCCTACAACATTTCCACCTGCATCGGAAATGCAGCCGCTGCAGCCGGGATTCGATCCCGCGACCTGCGGGTCAGCAGCCTAGTACCTTAGCCACTAGACCACCGCGGTGAGGCAATATTTCATACTTTGTAAACCGCCGCGATAACTAGGATATGTCGACATGATGTTCACCGAATTTGCCAACTCATCACAAATTCCATCACTAGGACTGGAACTATTCTGGGTGACGCTTGTTGTAAAGTATAGTTTCGAAAAACTTTCGTCTGTCTTTCGCCACTTAGCCTCACCTCTGTTACTGGGCGATTTGTCTACTCCGGCATATACTTACTTATTGAGCCTGTAGTGTGCTACAATTACATGATGGTAGATTTGATCGTGAGGAAAAGCAAATGAAAAAGAGAGGAGCAGATAAGAACATACCAAGCAGCCCTTCCCTTCCTCGTTCTTTAAAAAACATATTTTGCACCTCAGTCAAGTGCACCCCAGCAGTGTAGGCACCAAGTGAAAAAAAAAAAGGCCTTTTGGTGAGGGCAAGCCAGTGCTTTGTCGAAAAAATGTCCCCCTTATTGTGTATCCTTCTTTCGTCGCTTGTTATTGCTAGGTCAGTCCTATTGGGAGAAGTTATGACAGCCAAGGGCATCATTTAACCATATGGTGTAGTAGCGCAAATTCACGGGGACGAAGAGGACAAGAAAACACGACACTCGCTACACTCGCAACTAGTTTTTATTTCAGAAGCAGCACTTCATATATAACCCATAACCCTAGCCACACAGAAAAGAACTACGAACACTGAATCATTGCCAACAGAATATTATTGTCGAAACGTCGACATTGTATTGATGTTTTCGGACTGTTTTAATATTTCGCTTGCACAACTCTATCTATCTATCTATCTATCTATCTATCTATCTATCTATCTATCTATCTATCTATCTATCTATCTATCTATCTATCTATCTATCTATCTATCTATCTATCATACTATCTATCTATCTATATATCTATCTATCTATCTATCTATTTATCTATCTATCTATCTATCTATCTCATTGTATGCAATGTAAAGCTTACGAGAGCACATATCAAGGGCGTCAATTGATGGATGCCATAAAATTGATTCCCTGTACTTTTAAAAGCCCGGCCACCCCTTATAGAGGAGGTTCAATCTGTGGAAAAGAAAAAAAATTCCATGTGCCGTATTTGATATACAATGTCATATACTGGCATTGTTTGCCTTATCTGAAATCCCTATAGTTTACAAGTACAAAAGAAGGGAATAGAGCTAAGTACCGTTCTGTTGACATGGAAAGAAAGATCGCTAACGTATATGACCTGCAAATGGCACGTAAAGCCGCAGAAGCTATTATTATTTTAATTCACGTCTAGGAGTCAGTTCAGATTCTCAGATGGAGATCTCCAGTATTTCGGAACAAATACTGGCGTAATTTTCGCTGCTGCGAATGCCGATATTTGACGCTCAAAATGCAAGCACCTAATCACTCATGCTCATTTATCGATCTTGTTGAATTATCTCGAAACCAGAGGGATCACGTCGCGTTTGTACAATATGGGCACAAAGTAGAAATCATTTACGTGAAAGTATTGGCAACTAAGCAAAAAGTATTTCATATGCACTAATATGCTGATTCCAAGTTATAAAATGTGACAGCGTGGCCCAAAACTGAACATTGGTGCCCGCATCTAGGTGCATACCGGCAACAAACCAATTGCCTGAAAGACAGGTCGGGCCTGTCTAAAAGCGGGCAAATCGCAACTCTTTGCAACAAACTGCCGTTTCTACGCTGTAGCTATAGAGGTCACAGAAGACACGGTTTCAGGGACAGACTGACTGTACTTCTTAGTACATGCAGTGCTCGCTTTCTCCTTTTCCCTCCCCATTCACTTATGTCCAGTGCAGGGTAGCAAATCGCACGTTCGTCAGGTTAGGCTCCCTGTCATTCCTTGTCTCGCTTTATCTCTCTCTCTGTCTCTCTACGGCGCAGCTACACTTAGTGCATGGTAATTGTTGGGCCTTGACGACGTCGCACTTGCGACAGCTACATCCTCACAGACATTCCTTTTCTTTTCTTGGAACTTGACCGGGAATTATTTTTGGCGTTGCTTCTCTGCACGCACTGTTTATATAATGAATGGATGAAGCAACTGCCCTCCAAAATCCCTTTGGACCCAAATTAATCGTTATTCTCTTTTCCTCTCCTTGCGCTCCCTACGCCGAGAAACCCTGTTTTTCTAGCGAGGTTCTCCCATTTCCACGGCGCTCCCGCGAGATATCCGAGATGTATGGTATCGGTTAAAGAGAATCGCGGGTAGCAACGCGCCACTGGCGCCGAAGTTACGCCTTGCGTCAAGTGCGTCGCCTGAATGCCTTTCCCCATACACGTCACATGCCTTCACTTGCTCCCTATACTGGCTTCTATTTTTTTTATTATTCCGCAATATGTCTTCGCTTGGCTGCTACCAACTTCGATCCAGAGTCCGACAGCGATTGTTCGTAGCAACTTCCTCTTTTGCTTCGATGAGCTTCCCGTTTCTTTATACTCGTTCTCGATCATTTCGAACACACGAGGGATCGCTGCATTCTTGGAAGTAGTCCGCAGAGCAAAGGCTGCCTGGTGGGGCGAACTTTTGCTTAGAACACAGAACTAGACGCATGGACGTAAGTAGCGTAGGAAGGCGAAGATCTGGCTAAGCTCAACACCCGTTCCTTTAGATGCCAGTTCAGAGCAGGGAGTACGAGCAACGAGCCTGAATGGAGAATGTCCAGGCATTTTATTTAAAGGCACCATCGAAGAAGTTGCTTTAGCAGCGCGAGTGAACTATCGGTAAGAATTGAATCTTTTTTTTTTCTTTTTACCGAGAGCCAGCTCACGATGGGAAACACTTAGTGTATACTGAACCTGAATTCGACAAAGAATGCAGAAGCATGCCGGTTTTCTGTATCTTTTACTTTAAATTATTGATTTCTTTTTCAAAAGTGTGATATCATAACATTCACAAAAATGCTCCGTTGTTATCTTGCTATAAATATTTTAATGTAACATTGAAAGATAAACGCGCACTTAGTTTCAGTGGTTCAAATGAAGAAACCACACAGTTATTTTTTGTTTTGACATCAAAAGAAAGAGAAAGGAGTAAAAAGGAGGGCACGGAGGCCAACCAGATGCTAAAAATTATGCGCTGCCAAGCAGATGAACAAGTTGATTTCCAATACCTGTGAAAATATTTTTTTGACGTCCTGGTTGCGTATATATGGGATACGTGGCTGGGATTCTCGTGTTCTTTTCTTTTGCGACGTTGTTTTCATTTCGTATTTCCGTCTACCAAAAACTTCTTCGGCAATATTAACTCGACGGGATACAAAGCGCGCATTTTAGGGGCATTTAAACTTATCTCTAATATAAGAAAAAGCCGGATTTGACCTGATGTGGAAGTATGTGAGCAGCTGGTAGTAATGTAGCAGGTGGCAAGGCAGAGTAGTTTAAGCCACAAGGATAGGATAGCATTGACGGACAGGTTTCATGGGATGGCAAGAATGTCTGCCTACTTTCCGAATTGATGGAACTGTGCACTTTTGGAGAACGTTGATTTCAAAAACGAATGAACTATCCTCATTATAATCATTCCCAGCGTCACTCTGAATAATAATAATAATAATAATAATAATAATATTAACATCAATGATAGTTGAGGGAGTATATCATGATAACTTCACCTACACGTATTGGTGCGTATACACGATTGAAATCATCCCGGTCTTGTGAAGTTTTAGTTAATTTTCTTTCAGACAATGAAATGACATACAAGAAACTTCGCAAGTTTCTTGTATGTTATTAGGGTACTTTATACGTCAATACCCTTATTGCCATGTCATGGCCGAAACTCAAGATTGTGTGGACGCCGGCTCATTTGTAAGGATTCATTGTGAGTACAAAGCTCCTAAAGCAACACGTTCCCAGAAGTACTCATTCTTAGCCTCTGTGTATGTGTCGCCGTAAGCGCTGTGTATTCAGAATTATACGGCAAGACAAAAAAATATACAGAACACAAACTCAAACTTATCCGCACACAATTATCAGACATTGCAAAAGACAGAATTTTTGTTTCTTTGGTGAGTAGTTTTAGCGCTCTCTACACATTATAATCAGGCAACAGCTACAAAATGTACTCTTTTATTTTAAAGATTTTGTCGCAGAGCAGTTCAAGCCAAGGCAACAGCTACAAAATGTACTCTTTTATTTTAAAGATTTTGTCGCAGAGCAGTTCAAGCCATTTCCACCATAGTGGACATTACCCCGACGAGTCAAGATCAAATTCCCTGAGTTTGCAAGTTCTGCTTCCTGCGAGCAATGTAAACCGGAGAAATCCCTGTCTGGGTCGCTGGAGACAATGCAAACATTGTTGTGATGACTTGTACTACGAGCGGATGGCAAACCTGCCACTAGTACATCTAGAATCGCTGTCCATCTTAACGTCCCACGGCCACGACATGTCGAGGAGAGGCCACTTTGCGCTGGACATTAGTACCGAAAGTGTCAATTTGAGGTTGTGGTATTGAATACATAATTGCGATGCACGTCCAGGCACTACAGTGTTAATTTGAAGCTTCTCGTAACCCGTCTTCAAAACTATAAAAAAATACCACAATATTTGTTATTCGTGGCAGTATTGTTTTAAAACTCGATTTTAATGTAACACCGGCTGTTGCCTTTTATAAACATTCAAACGCACAACTGCAATTAAACTGAGTTCTTGAGCCCATGACATTCGGTTTTGAGGGCTTAAGTTTCAATGCTCGGAGAACTTTACCGCGATAGCAAAGTCGCATACGCTAAGAACGGCAACGCAGCTGTAGAGTCTGAACGTTATATTCGAATGTAAGTCTTCGCTGCATAGCAGTGTACGCGTGAAACGTTCTGGTGCGTCAAAATACAAAGAGCTGTCATGAAAATTCAATAAAGAATAACACAAGCGAAGCAGTGGAAGGGCCAGCTTTTGAACAGAGACAAAAAAAAGTAGCACTTATTTGCACTGCATGAAGAGGAAGCCGTCATAGTTAATCTTCTCAAATCTACGACGAAGCCCAATTCGTGTCAGTGTTTCTGACAGCTGCACAAACACGAACACGGTACTTTACGAAAACCTTGTTTCTTTAAATCAATATCCTGTTGTGCTCTCGCTGATTCGGCTACTTCTATGATTACGTTCATTTTGTTTGATACTCGTTTTTCTTCGCAGAAATGAACGACAAGGGAATATTTTTATTGTTAGCAATTCTTGAAACGCGCATTGTAGTTACCTAAAAATGCTTACTGAAACGCAAAAAAGACGGACAAATACACAATAAGCCCTCTTGCACTTGAACAGTCTTTATCCGCTGTGTAAAGTCCTATCGATGGTGTGAGGCTCTTTTCTGAAAATCTTGACATTGCATGCGTCCCGCAAAAGGCGGTTAGGCCGATACAAGCCAGTGGACGGCTTTCGTTAGACACATCGCTCGGTATATTCATGTGGATGATGCGATAGTTTATGCACAATCAATATTAGAAAATAAGCCCATGGAAGCAAGAACTCTTGCCGGTTCACTCGGTTCTGTGTATTAGATGCGTACAAAGTTCAAACGCTACCTCTAACAATAAATTTATTAGAGTAGGGCATGATATGAGCTTAGCGATATATCCATGAGCACATGGATTCTTGTCACGTCGAAATCACGTATTAAAAGCACATGATGGCTTTTTTTTATATGGCAACCAATCAATATCTTGTAATTTAGCTAAACCAAAAAAAAAAATAAGGGAGCGAGCTTTCAGAACTCTTGAACACTCCAGGAGTTCTAAAAATACTGCCGAAATCACTACCACTGTGAAAATACTACCGCTCTGGAGGAACCCCATTCAGCGTTCGACCACTAACCCAAGCAGTCGGCAGATAGATGAAAAACCGCCGGCTTAAAACAACCTCAGCAGTGATCTAAAAACGGAAAGACTACGCATGGTTACACCAGGACTCGGAGAAAAAAAATCAATCTTACGAAAGGATGTCACTATGCAGAACGTTTACCTGTAATAAGGGGGAGATGTGCTGCTTGTATGTGCACTTGGAGATGCACTATGCTTTTTACAATCTTCCAGCGAAGGTCCCCAATAACGTAATTCATACTTTTTATTCCTGTCCTTTTTGTTTATTTCTGTTCTATACAACCATGTTGTCATATTTGCAAACCCGGACGTACAGACACACACAACGCCATCTATTGATCGATTCAGAAACTAGAGGTGGCTACGCATTACCACTACTACTAATACAGAGGAGAGAACGAGCCAAAGCCTACTGAGCTTCACCGCTAAACAATTTCCAGGTCATACAGGGGATCGAAAGCAGGCCGTTGCGGGGCAACTAATTGTACTGCCACACACTCAAGCGGCTTTTTTGTTCTCTCTTACATGGTATTTATATCACAAAAAAAGTTTACTTATATTCATAGCGTACAAAATACTAAAGGTCACCTCGACAAATGTGTGTGGTGTGTGTAGAAAATAAGGAGACAGACATGCCGTAGCAAGTATAATCACAAAGTAGCAAGTATAGGCATCACAAAATCAATTTTATGCAACACACTGTTCTTGAAGGGTAATTGAGGAAGGCAATGTTTGAGCTCTCGATACCAGTGCAGCTGAAACTGCAGCTCATAAACGTCTTATGGCAGCACAGTTCTATGTACGGCGAAAATAATTTACTCTGCTTGAAAACACAGTGAAAACAAGTTTGATGCATTACAACCACGCGCGTTCTCTGTACAGGCTTCAGAATTCAACAGGTGATATCCCAGCAATATTTGGTGGTACAAGCGTACATTGAGATTAGGAGTCCGGACATGCCAATATCATAATGACGTCGTAGTTTGAAGTCGGTCATCCACTACAAATGGCAAGCATGTAACTGCGTGTGTCCCCTTAAGACCACTTAGAGTGTGCATAAGAAGTTCAAAATCATTTCACTTACACAATTGCTCGTACCGTAAAGCATGCTACCTGTTACACAGAAAGCAACCGTATGCGAAAGTATTACTGACTTAAGCCACTTGCAATTTTCTCGAATTACAAGCTCAACTTCTCGAGTAACACTATACATTCAAAGGCCTGAGCTAAGTGGATGAATTACGCACTAGGGACAGGATGTCACTACCGCGTTCGACTCTTGTAGGTGAACTCAAGGATTTCTACCTTTATTTTTTCGGAAATTTTGGCTGCCTTTGACCTTTCTACGATTAAGATGCCAGTGTATTCTCTAGACGAAGCATTGTGGAGCCATTTCAGCAAGGGATATGTGGGGCTGCACACAGGAATTGAGTGAATTATGTGAAAATAACTCCTCAAATAGAGGCAGCCACGCGTCGAAGATAATGCGAAAAGAACGAAGAACGTCTTGCGACAGAAAAAAAAAGAAAAATTTATAGATGTGATTTGGAAAGCGCGAGCATTCACTGACAGTTATATGAACACGCTAAGTAAAAAAAAATTGAGGAAAACATACTCAACACGTTACGAAAGCCAGCATGAATGCCACAGGTGGCAGCGCATACCACTTCTTTTCATCAGATCATATGCATAAAAGCAGGTTGATGGATGAACCACTTGCGCAACACCGCTCATTCACCCAAGCAGGGATAAGTGAAATCTGGGGGAGCCGGGGAAAGGCTGCCGTCTCCACGTTTCCTGTTGATCGAGAATCTCTCGCACAAAAACAGCCGTAGGCTGCTGCGTGTTTGCAAGCATTTGATGTACGAGTCTCGCTGTGCGGAGGGTTCACCAACCCACTCATTTCTTCACACTTCAATGGAAGGAGGCATATTTCTTCGTGCTTCAATGGAAGCTCATGATAAAGAGGATGCAATCCCTGAGGCTTTATTTTGTCTGCTATGTCCTTTATTCTTCACTGACCATCGGTACTATTTTTCGACCTTCTTAGAGTTCACTGACGGTTTTTTACGCCACAAGTCCCGTCGCCACTCAGCGAGCGCATAGCATTTCGGCCCTCGAAGGTATCCTGCCCCCAAATGTATTTCAACGTGCTATTTTACAGACGATAGTCCTTCTTTGGATCCTTCAATGGGAAAATTTTGGCTTGGCTGTCTCTCTTTCGGCCCGTTTGTCGGGTGGCATGTCTGTGAGTCAATCGAAGCGGCTAAAATTCAATCACATCCGCAACGCCCACCAATATTGATCTGGCTTCCGCGTTCATAATTCTGCGTATTGTCGATTGTAAAGAAAATTGTGAGCATATTTGCGGCGCAGCCTTCAAAAGTCAATATTCTGTGGCGTGTTTCTTTATAATATAAAAGGCATACATAACTAATTCTCAGAAACGGAGCGTTCATTACGCTGCACTGACAGTGCAACGTTTCACACGAAAAAGTAGGTGTTTCCTAAGCTTCGCTTAGACGATACGATGGTGGCACCTTCCCGTCACTTTGCATTCTCCAAATTGTGGCCTCCGTAATGGCGTGCACACGCCGCGCACTCGCTATATCGGAGGCCGTCCTTTCGTTTTTCAAAGTTACGGCCAGATGGCGCTCATGTCTCACGCAGCGCTTTCGGAATCCCATTCAGCGATCTTTTCTCACAGAACAATAAATAAACGTTTTATTCACACCCTCGAGACGGAAGATTATCGCCTTTCTACGAAATTCGCAGTGAAACATGCAGATACGTGCCCAATGTTAAGTTTTTTTTTTAAGTGAAGCTCGCTTTTGTCGGTGTTGCGCTTTTTGAAATGGCAAAGCGACTTTCTATTGACATATACTGTCGTTAAGAGCGGCCAGATTCAATTGATGCCTTTCATTGTGGTATTTTACAGCCACACGCATCATCGGCGTTGTAGCTTGCACCGACATAACTGTCGTGTTCAAAGCATCTGAGTGAAAGACAACCTCGCAATGAATGATGAATTAGTTAGGCCGCAGCAGTAAGCAATCACACAGTAACAACAAAAGAAAGAAAGCAGCAAAGAAACAAACAAATGAAGAACAAAGCAAAAATGAACCAAGGAAAACGAATGTTGTATGTCAGACAGACACAAGCCAAGCTTCGCTTGTGCTCACTTTCTCTTAACGAGACGTGCTCCTGAATTATTACAGAAGTGGTGCAAGCGTATACTTTCGGCGTCCCCAATACCCACAGTGGCTCTCAAACTTTTCCTGATTTTTCAATCGCTGGTTGAAAAACAAAAACAGCACTTTATGCTGAAGGTTATGACAACCCTTTCAATGGTTCATGCCCAGACAACGCGTTTCTTATGTCCTCGCTTTAGTTAGGGGCGGATGGCAACGCGTCGAAAGAGAAAGCCGCTCGAGGAGACTAACATGGCGGCACTCAAAAGTCATCGCGGCCGTGATAAAAATGGTATGTGACAGGCGCTCTCCTTGAAATGAGAAGGATGACCGGGTATTCCCTTTTCTTGAGACAACTCTCGCCACCACTGCAGCCCCTTTGCATGGGGCGACGTTAATAGAAGTCGCTGGGCGGGAGGACCATCTCTCGAGAAAATTAATGTCCGGCGCCCTTCGGGGCCACTGGTCCCAACTTCCAAGCGACCGACCCATCCTTCTTTTCCGCCTTCACTCGAGCACACGTTCTCGTGAACATAACTTTGAGAGGTTTGCAGTTATCAACGCCCGACGTTGAAAAGTGAAAAAATTTCTGAAAGCCCCGCCAGAAGTTGTAGAGGGCTGGTTCCACGAGCGCAAAATTTGCTTACAGATGAGAAGGTCCCACAGCTTGAAATTGAAACGAAAAAATACCCAAAAGCGTAACAGTCTTTTTCATTTGAGGTTGCGCAGGGCAGTAAAATGGACACCGCGTCGTCGTACAGGACCGATCTGTGGTTATTCATATAACAATTTCTTAATGAGTGGACAGATGATTGCATTCCTTTATTTGCACGAAAAAATAAAGGGTCAACTGCGTTGCCTACTATCACTCTAGCAACGGTAGAATTAATGAACTTTTTAAAAAGCTCGCTAATTTGACGCTTAGTCATTCAGAGAATTGTGTAATGTAGACGAGCTTCACGGTTCACTCTAGTATATCTATTGTTTAATGGCATCAAACTATCTATAATTCGATCCGATCTGGTTGCATACTACGTAGTTATTTCAGATGGCTCTCAGTTCGCGCCAGCATGAAACGTCCCGAATCTGTGACGCAAAAGAGGAAAGACGGCGTACTCGGAAAACCAAGAAAAAAGGACTGTTCATGTTGCTACCTTGATCAGTCATTAACTACGATCTTGCGCACATGCATATCCGAAACCCACCACATTCATGCAAGCTCGATGGAAGGCGCACGCAGTGCCAGAAAATTCAAACATGGCTGAAGACTTTGACTAAGCGTAGCATGGCGTAGCTCACAACCCGCTCGGCATTCTGACACAAAAATCTTTTGCTACACTGTTATTAACGAACTATCAGTTGCCGGTCACTTTGCCTCCAAACAACTAATAAGGTAATCAGAAAGTGATAAGAAGGAAGGGCAGAGGACGTTTTGGGTTAATTGAGCAGGAAACGCTGCCGACGTCGCCATATAAAGAACACTGGCACAGTATCCCTAAGTTTGCGGTGCTTACACTGGTACGCTCTACAAGCCTTCGCTGTGATATATGCTCCACTTACTGCACATGCTGGGCGCTTTCTAAAGAATGTCCAAGTTTGCTGTATCTGTGAAAAGAGTTGACTTGCCAGGAATATGGTTCGCCTATTTCACGAGGCAAGATCCACATGCAGCCGGCGTCTTTCTCTGCCTCGTTCCTCTTGGGGATGTAAACAAGTCAAGTCTAAAAACAACATCGAAACCGCACGTGCTCGCACTTACCAGAATAATCGCGACGGTTAAGTCCTGACTACCCTCGCTGCTGCCTTTCAAACAACAGGTATTCTCTAGTAGGTGTTTTCGATAGATGCGCGAAGCGTCGCTCCACAAAGACTTTGCTCAGTCATATAATAAAACGCGTCTAAGATCTAGCTTTCGAGACTTACCATGGCCAAACAAAAAAAAAGGAGCATCGACTTTGTAGGACTTATCGACAATGTCTCTGCCAGAATAAAAATGGCCACATCACCAACTACCAAACGATCCAATTTTAAGACAGTAATGCAGAATGCACGTTTATTCAACGGACGCTAATCTTCTTGCAGAATATATAAATCTTACTGGTGTTTTATTTTGATTCTTCAAACTTTATTTTGGTACTGATACATTTTGACCATATTATTGCTTCTGTCAGCGTATAGAGAGGCAGATGATCACATTAGGAGCTACCAACTGACAAATAATCATTCGCACACTACCTGGGGGCATGAAGTCTGCCACAACGAGACCTTCACTATAACTCAAAGAAAGACGTAGAAATTTAAGGGCTCGTTTTTTGTTTGTTAGACACAATATTAATGAGAACTAATAGATTTCGTGCTGCGCAATGCCAACAGGCTGATTAAGAGTGTTGCACACTCGGCTGTCATGGCTTTTAGCAGCGCTGACTAACATTTCTAGGTTTGAAGTATACATGCATAGCCCATGACGTCGAAGGATGGATGCGCGACGCTGTAGCTCTGTTGGTAGGGAATTGGACGCCTTATTTGAAGGTCGCAGATTCAGGTACTGTCAGCGGCTCGTCATCTTTTCGTCAACTTTTCATTCCTCATATTTACACTAAAATTACTTCTAATAACATCCCCTATACATTGCTCGGTATGATTTTCTGTCAGTTCTCATTCATATTTCGTCTAAGACAAACGAACGTTACGTATTATTTTTAGGAATGTGATTTTCATTTCAGTCAGAGACTGAGAGCCAAACGACAATATACCTTAGAGACGTTAAAAAATGGTTTCACTGTGGTTGGCTGCAATGGCATACTGAGGTGAACAATGCTCGGCATGCATCCGCAGGTGCGAATCACACAAGAACGCAAATGGACGAAGATCATGCGCATAAAAAATTGTAGTGCCCAAGAAAAATGCTGTTAGTGCGTAAGGTCCTTTTTCGTTTTGTGTTTTTGCATCATGCACGTCTATTCGTACACGGAGGAAATTCTTGCAACAATTCTGAGAGTTACACTTGCTTCACAATTTTCTTTTCCCTATATTACTTCAAAAGCATTGCAATTCGGATGTTAATAGGACGTGCTGCATTTGGCAAAGTCTTGATCATATTGATAGGCTCTTGGAGCGTGGAACAATACTCCACATAGTGTTCTACCGTGCAAGTCAGCTACTTTCTACAAGCTGAAATATAATACAGTGTTACCGCTAGTAACATTAAAAAATATTAACGGCTCAGGATACTGATTCTGGATGATAGGAAACGTTCGACACGTGTGTTTCATATATTCAAACATTATGTCGAGGTTTTCTTGACGGCAAAACTAAGTCATAAGACAGAGCAGAACTTCTTGTAACAATGCAATTTGATTTGAAATGCATCACTGGGGTAACAGTATGTCAGATACATCAGAGTGCATTGAATGAGCTGGTAGTGTGGACGTACTTGTGACTTTGCATTTACGAAACTACCGAACGTACTTTTTTTTACTTGAGGGAAACTTGCCGCGACATTTGAAGGGTAACTAGAATGAATGTACCAAATAAATTCATTTATTTTGTGAGATAGTGTGGCAATTCCCCGAAATGTTCAAGTCCTTCATCAGCAGGCAAATTCACACCATGCACTGCAAAATTAGGTTATAGCTTGGCCACTCGGGCAGGCGTGCCGTATTATGTAGCCACTTCTTTGTATAGTTAGATAGAGCACAACGTAACTCTCTTTGCCTCAAAACAAACTAATATCTAGCAGGATTCACAATACTCTTGTAAAGTAATGATAAACTTGGTAATGAAGCCAGGAAACGCTGAACCGCAAACCACACTTCGCTCTTGTAGAGTCAGGAGAACTTACATTATGCGCGGTGGTGCCCTCATAAGCGTTCTCATTTGCTCGCATTCGCTTTGAGAACCACACTTTTTTTTTCTTTTTACTAAGTCGCGCACGCCGACGAGTGCATGACTACAATGCCGCATTCGGTGATGGGAGTCGCCCAATTCCCCACCTCACCTACCCGTGGTGTCGTAGGCAAGATAAGGGCAATCTAGACGTCATACCGGAGCTCAGCACCGTACGTAGTAAACGAATCGACGAAAGAGGCATTTAGAAAACACTTTTTCCGCTGCGACTACGTTAGCACCGGGACTACTTCGGAAACATTGCTATACGGGAAACAGCGTTGAAAGCGGTAGATACATTAGTACCGGAGGCCAAGAGAGTGCAATTGGCTCACAGTGAATTCACGGGTTCGACTTCATTTAGGTGAGTGGCGTCATTGCATTGTGCTATGTGTGCACTACAGGGAAATGCCGCCTTGCTACACTTCTTTAGTAGGAGTTAAGAAGCGAGAAGAGTTTCTTCCAAGCGTGGCAGTCCATTTATGCGTGGTCGAGTTTGCCGACGTGCACTCGAAAGATTATCACCGTTTCCGTTTGCGGCGGGCTTTTGTTCACTATGCGATACGAGATTTCAAAGGTTCCGCGCATGAAAACAAAATAAATATATTTGGTCAAGTAGTTTCCCAGCATCAAGGAGGCTTTCGTTGACTTATTCGCCTATAAAGTTGTAATGCCGTAAAAGATGGAAGTTTTCAAATCTGCGTACATCTAATATTACAATCGTAGCAATCACAAGTTTTTCATATTATTCTAAAATAACAAGTATTCCTAGACTTAAAGTAATGCCAGGAATGAGAAGTAACTCAAGGTATATGCTCACTACGTAATCCGGAAGAAAGAGAATATATATAAACTACGTTATAATAGTTGTTTTTCCTTAGTGATATGCACTATTTGACTACGGTCACCATATCAATATTTAAATTTTTACCCATGAATTCTCGCTTGAGCGCAATGATCGATTTTCGCGAAGCTTTTGATTTGTGGAAGATGTCTTCTTTGCCAGGCCCTGCCAGCTTTTTGTTTTTCAAGTATAAATCAAGGTTACCGCTACAGGGAACCATTTCAGCGTGACATTTTTATGCGAATGTGAGGGGGTTCGCTAGGTCGATTACATTGTAGTGTGAAGTGCAGGAGCCACTTTCCTGAACAGTACTACTGAAGTGTCTTTCTTTTGTGGCAATAATTGAATAAGCTCTTAGTAAACACGTTATGAAAATGCAATAAAATTTATATGTATTTAATGTAAGATCCCTTGTAAATGTACTCTGAAAAACTTGGAAAGCCATTGGACTCATTAGAGAGACGTGTCGAACGTTTTAATAGAGCTAATATTAACACTGAAATATGAATTTGTAGACACGTATTTTTTTTTCAATAAAGAGGCCCTTGAACTCATTTAGAGCATTCCTGAAAACACTGCCAATCGGTACTCGAGGCTCACAAAAACGCGCGAGCCAAATACAATAAAAGAGCACGTGATTTGTGGTTTACAATAAATTGTCTGTCAGCTGAAAATCGCTTTCTTTTCTCTCGAAAATTCACGCTATGGTTTCAAAATTCGCTACGTCACAGGTAAAGCAACACTCATTGGCTCATTTAGGCACTGCGTGCCCTGTCGTTACTGTGGATGCAGCGGGAGGCGGCGACTTGTTTCCGCGTCGGAAGACTTGTTCATTGGAACAAAAAAGAAGAGCAAAAGTGCTCAAGGTCTTGACGCCTGCATGTAGCCTTTACTTATACCCCGTGAAATCTTTTCCGGCTTAGATTCCTGCGCCCTCATCGAGACGAAAGAAGGGAGAATGCAATCGAGTCATATGTGGGGTTTAACGTCCCAAAACCATCGTATGATCATGAGAGATTCCGAGAGAATGCGATTGCAGCGTGCTACAAAGCTTTTACTCCACCAGTTCTGGATGGATTCTGCAAACCTTTTCGGTGGTGAATTAGTGCGGCAATAAAGCTTCCTTAGGGAGTTCATTCCATGGTTCCTTGAAAAAGTTTTGCGGAGTCCCATTTGAAGCATTATTTCAAATATAAGACGATTGATGTGCGCCTAAGTATCAGCGTGCGTGCATGTCACCAGAAGGTGCTGTAGCTTCCAAAACCAGGTTCGCTAAAACATTTACATATGAATGCGCAATAAAAAAGCAACTACAACCCTGCGAAGCACGGCTAGCCTTCGCGTCATATCGACTGCCATGACAAAAGGATAGGCCGTTTTTCCGGTTTTTTCTCAGTTCTACTTATACTCAAATTACAATAAAACTGGCACGCGAAACATGCCTGACAAAATTCTCGACAGGCAGTTTTCACCTTTTCGCTATCAAAATGAACCGATAAACGATACTTAAAAAAAAAAAGCTGAGACGTGCTAGCACAGCTTGATCGATGATGAAGATGTTCGAAACTCACCCAGCTGTCAGCGCTACTTCAGTGCTTTCTGTAGCAACTCCAGCAACTTCCCCTCTCTTTGATTTTTCATGATTCTGCTTCTTCGTGAAGACCAGCGACGTCTGGCAACAACTCTGCGCTTATTTGTAGTCTTGTACAGAGAGATAAAAAGAAAAAAAACACAGCTTCATTGCTACACGAAGGAAGGTTCTTAACTGCATTAACCGAACTTCAAGAGTTTAAAATTGCTGATACGGAGTAGTGCGACACGGTCCAGGAGAATTTCCAGCCGCCGTTCGAAGATCTCCCTCATTTCTAGCTCACTCTGTTTTTTTATGTAGTGACAATTTTTTTTAAATAAAACAAATATATATGTAAGACTTAGTGAGTTGAATGTTTTGAGGTTTGGGCTGAGTCCAAGCTGTTACGAAAACCAAAAATAAAAACCTCACAATGATGTAGGAGCACCTACAGACCGCAGGCCGGTGATGTTGGCTTGTCTCCCAACTCTAACGACAACATATATATATATATATATATATATATATATATATATATATATATATATATATATATATATATATATATATATATATATATATATATATATATATATATATATTCGTCTTCTTACCAACGAGTATGATCGAAGAGGCGGAAGTAAGGATCGCGTCGAAGAGATAAACTATTGTTTTGTTATTTATGGCAAGCTGTCTCGGAAACAGTCACGGTGACGCTTGGAAGCCATATTTTCTTTATTATGGTTTTTAAGAGTGTGTATTGGCAAAATGCGTCGAATATGCTTGATTTGGTCTTTGGAAAAGTAGGAAAAAAGAACCAAACGTGTACTGTGACCATTGACGACTATAAAAATTACGTTATAAAATTAAAATATATGTCTGCAGTTCACACAATTTTGACCCATGCACCTCCACTCTCTCTCTCTCTCTCTTTCTATATATATATATATATATATATATATATATATATATATATATATAATAATTTATATATATTTATATATATATATATATATAGGTCAAGTATATCCTCCGTGAGAAAGGTAACAACGGAAGCGTTTATTTCGACAATTGCGGCCTTCGTCTGGCCTTCCTCATTCCTGACGAAGGCCAGACACTGGCCGAAACTGTCGACACAAACGCTTTCGTTGTTACCGTTCTCATGGAAGACGTACTTGACTATTGGCAACGCTACGGCCAATTTTGCAACCCGGCCAGCCTATATATATATATATATATAATGCATCTGCAACAGATTTCCGACAATATGGGGAATCCATACAGACTGCCAAGGGTCCATATTCAGCCAGTCTCTGGCGGCTGCTTTGTATCGACATGCAGAGGGTACATTTGTTATGCAAACGTTTGTTGGCGCACACTTGTGCATACCGGCTACTTCTATGGCTAAGCACAGTTGTAGGTGATATATGTGGCGCAGTGGTCACGACAATCACCACACTTGAAGGTTTTCGCATACATTTTCATTTGTATTTGTCTTAACAGTTGCGTATCTTCATATCTTTCTCCATAAAGTTTGCATTTAAACGAGTCGCACACACTGTAACTAAAGCCACTGTTTACTTTGTTTAATTGACGTTAAGCCTAGGATTTTGTTATTTCCCCAGCATACCGAGTCAACGTTTAATCCATAATTCAGTTCCCAAAATTAAGTCACTGTCTTTCAAAAAAAAAAAGACATGTTCGAAGATTTAGCATGTCGATCTAATAAGGAATCGATGCAACTCGGTTAGTAAATCGATGCAGGCTTGAAAAGTACGTCACAACTAAATTCCGCTCTAAGTGAAGTTAGGATGTATCGTGGGTATACGGTCTCGAGCAGCGAGATGCCCGCTTTATTCGAAAAGCATACGGCTCGCATAACAATCGCACTGGCAGGAATCGATACACCCTCATGTGTGGAGGCGGTGACGATCCGATCAATGATTCTGTGGCAGACGAGAACCACACAGTCTGGCGACCATCGAGACAAACGTTAGCAGCATTTACTGCGACAGTATTTATAGATCGGGCCTCCATCAAACAGGCCTCGTCGTGTTTACTTGCAACATAAAATCTTGCTTATCTTTTTCTAGGGTTCAGAACAAACGAGTTCCCAGAAAGAATTACGAACGCTTCATGTTCGTCCAGAACAGAGTTCTGACTCGGTACAGCGTTGTCTCCACCGTCATCGGGCTGTTGTGACTGCTGCCGTCATCCATAATGCGTGCTATTGTCATCGAGGTTGTTTATCTTTTCGTTTCAGCCGCTACTGTGATATGTGGGACTTAACGGTGTCTCTTACGTGCCGCGCTTAGCAAAGAGGGGTTGAATTTGTTAGGTTACTCGGAGGTGTTAACTTCACCTACTTCGTTGTTTTGCAATGGTGGAATTCACGTGTAACAGAAGCCATACCTAACACTCCGCGCCTTGAAGGTCACACTAAAACTATTCACGCCTTCTACGTGGATGAAAAAGTTAGAGCTTAGATTAAGAATGAAAGATACATTATTCAATTATTGGAGATGATACCGATAATAATAACTGTTGGATTTAGACATCCTGAAATTATGACACTGTTTTGAGGGGTGCCGGAGTTTAAAAGGCTCCTGAAATTTCGACCACTTTAGGGTCACTAACGCGCAGCTGAGTCTACGCTCATGGGCCTAAACCGATCTACGTCTATTGAAAATGCGGGCACAGCAAGACTGGCATACATATTATGACCTTTCAGCAGTGCTGCGCTACAGCCAGTACACAACTGTGCTCGGAAAATTGACTCAAAGAATCGCCGCTTCTCGCTAAGGTTTATTCAGCAGAACACACACAGTAGTACCAAATACTTACGTCGCTGAACAATAAATATGAAGCAGCAGCTTACCCAAACACTCACGTTTCTAATTGGTGTAAGCTGTACAAATTTATCTATTTATTTATATGGTGGTTAAAGAAATATCTGCGAATAAGGTGCCTTTCCTGTGCTATTACGGAATCTACCTTCTTATAGGTGAGGGCCCCGCCGTGGTGGTCTATAATAGCTAAGGTACTCGGCTGCTAAACCGCAGGTCACGGGATCGATTCCTGGCTGCGGCGGCTGCATTTTCGCCTCCGTAGAAAATGCTATAGGCCCGCGTTCTCTGATTTTGACACACGTTAAAAAACCCCAGGTCGTCTAAATTTCCGGAGCCCAGTTTTACGGCGTCACTTATAATGATATGGTGGTTTTAGGACGTTAAACCCCACATATCAATCATCAATTCTTGTAGGTAAGTTTATACGTTTCATTAAAGATGCCATTATACGTTTCGTTGAAGGGCTCGGGTTGACTGTGTGACTCAAGCAATCAGACAACCCCGTAAGGGTTAGACACACTTATAAATCACTTGAGATGGCCATAGCAGACGCGTACGTTCTATTGACTACATTTATTGTAGCCGTATATTTACTTTTTACCCTGTCATCAACGACATTGTTATTCGACATCCTTCATTGGCAAAGGTAAAGGTGCTAGATGTAAAAACCAGCACCTCTCAAGACTGGAAACTTGCCATTGATAATCTGCGACGAGGTAGCATATCTCAGTAATGGTAAGGTGGCTGGACAAATCATTCATTAATTTCGTCATTCAATGCCTTCCGCAATCATCGGAACAATTGAATGGACACATGCACTGAAAAGGTGACGTTAATAATTGGGTATTGCCTTACAATTGGGCCGCAAATTTTTACAGCAGCAAATGAATAAATGAAGGAATAAATGAAGGAATGAATGAATGAACCCACCAAACAGTAAATCAATCTGCCAACGTTGCTCCATTGCTGCCTCATCATACTTGTTCCCGGGAAAGGGACCCCTATATTTCTTCCTAACATCCTACTGCAACTACTGGACGTTGCCTTGATTACACGCTACGCTGCTAGAGAACAATATTACTTGCTAAATTGAAACACAAATCTTATACCAATCAGTCTCATTTGCATTGCTTCGAGAGATTTCATTGAAAAATTGCCCTTAATGGATTGGCGTCTTAAACTTTTCGCCTAAGACTCAACCACTTGGCACAGAAAAAGCCCTGACTCTTCGAAATACGTGTGCGAGAAACATGCATGCTTACGCACGATAATCCGTACTAAGCTTCACCAAGTACGAGGCCCCGCGTTTACAGTTTATGCGAGCGCGCCATCGCACGCGTGCGGCCTTCGGAGAGTAAGCCAAGATAAGAAGCCAGCCCCTCGCGAAAAAGCTGCATCCTCGTTGAGAAGCTTTTGCAGATTTCTTCCAGGAGCCTCCATCACGCAAAAAAGGGGACACCCGCTACACCATCTCCCGAACTGTGTTAAAGATTACGACGCTAAGCCGTCAGGTCCCAAACGAATGAAAAATAATATGTGAGCACCTCTGTGAAATCTTCTGTTGTGTGTGAGCGTTTCGGGTGCGTTAATCTCCGTAATTTGTAGACTGCTCTATTTAGTGAAATGTTTTTTCTCATAACCATATGGTCGTTTTGGGAAACCCCACATAGCAATTGACAATTTGTTTTATTGCAGTACTGGGAGGAGCACCACGTGTGTTAGATGCGAAGTAGCTCTTTGACTCAAGTGGGTAACGCCGTACGTACTTGCGTCCGTATGAATGCACTGCAACCCGTTCTCTTCGCAGCAGGTGTTGGAGCAGTGCCAAGTAGGTCACCCTGCTGCTGCGCGTTGACTTCACACTCTCCTCACACGCTTTCCTCATAGGCGCGCTGACGTGACTGTTTCTCTCACTCGCAGCACGCTCGCCGCAGCGCCTGCAGCTGCTGGCTCTTCGACCCACTTGCAACCCACTTCTCTCTCGCTTCACCCTCTCTATCACTCTCAACGCTCGACCACACGCCGAGTAGAAACACTTTTTTTGGCTCGGTTATTTGCGATGAATCTTATACAAAACCCAAGCCGCCTTCCGTGTCTTTGCTTTTCAAACAAACGTCTACTAGAGCAAGCGCTACACCAATTTTCGCTTCATACCGTTCTTCCAGCATCCACGTCAACGCCAGTTTCAACCCGATCAACGCCACGCGCACTGCTGCTGCTCTGCATCCCATCATGTTTGCCTTCGGGGAGATCATCCGTAATTTTGTTTCTTCGTGTTCCAATTTGCGCAGTTTTGTGACCGTCCATTACATTACGGCAAGAACCAAAAGCATGAGAAGACGAGTGTGCGGCACCAGTGCGCCTTCCTAAATAAATGTATTCCTAAATTAATTCAGGATACCTCGCACTATTGGCAAAGTGAGAGCAGTCGAAGCTTGGTATGTTCAACCCTGGTCTACTAGGCTTCTTTATTCACTTTCTTTCTCTCTTTCTCTCTTTTTTTGGTGTCTCTGTTCCTTTCTTCTTTTACTTTGTATCTTCATATTTTTCCCTCTCTGTTTTCTTCTCACTTTCTCGCTGCCTGTCTACTTGTAGCTTTACCCATATGTTTTATGCTTTTCTCGGTTTTTCACAATTATTCTCTTTCGACTAATCTTCATCTCTATTTCTAAAATTTTCTTTCTTGTTTATTTTTCTCTCCATTTCTCGCGTATGCTGTCTCTGTTTAGTTTTCTGTTTTTTTCCCCTTCCGTGCTTTTTTTGCCTTTCTTTGAATTTATGTTTATTTTCTTTCTTTGTGCTCGTTTTCTCACCCATCCGGGATGTCGCATCCCACGACGGTGTTCCAGGAGCTAAGCAGAATACGAAGCAGGAGAAGAAGACTGAGAGAATGTGTACAGATTCGTGACGATGATAGCTTCCTGCTCGCTCTTCATGGGCTACCGGGCTGCTTAAAACAGCACCGCTGTCAAACCGCGGCGAGGAACCCTGACATATCCAGCACGTGGAACAGCAGGCTTAGTCTTAGCATTCCGCTTTTGGTCACGTGGCAGAGACATGCCATGATGCTCGGAAATGGCCTTGTCGGTCATTGCACAGCCAAGACACACGACCCCGTCCTTTTGATGGCGTACTTAGTCGCAGCCGCCTTGCCCGTTCCGTTGGCAGTCCAACGCAGCACCGCTTATCTTACGAGCAGGCCGTTTCCTTGATGATGCGCAAACCAAGACAACGAACGCCTTCGGAGACTCGCGTCCGTGCCATGAATTCTGACTAATGCGTGCACTGACGGCTGTCAGTGAAAGCCGTCTTGAGACGAGGTTCAGACTCGCCAAAATCTCGAGCGGCTCCTGTTCAGGCGTAATTACACAGGGGCAATGAAAGAAAACGCGAGCGGCTGGCTTGTTTGATAATTCGTTTCGTGAGCGCCCAGCTGAATCCCTACTCGTGGGACACGCCATGATCTATGGAAGGGATGACCCCGCTAGCTTCCGCTTACCGCGAACGTCCCAGTCACGGGGTTTCTCATAACGCTATGGGAAGGCCGACGGTGTTTACTTTTTTTTTTCGGTGTGGCATGCAAGGCAGATTGGTAAAACTGCATTCACCCTTGAATTTAAAGTCATAGCATGTGTTGCATATTGCTTGCTATAACTCTAATGTATTTGTTTAAAAGAAAGTTTGTGTCACTACCTCACGATCCAAAAACGTAGTGGGTAAGTGTTGTTCAACGGAAATTCTCGGGATCACCCATCCATTCGCCTAAGACGATTCGAAGGTCAAAGTAATCTTTTTTTTTTCTTCTGGCATCAATGTACAGATTCAATACCTTCTGTGGCTGAATTTATTTAAACCCTCTAGTACGTAGGGCTTCGTAAATATATTGGAGATTTCATTCGTTAATTTGGAAAAATTATTCTTATTCTTTTTTATTCTCCACAAGAATTGGAGGCTTCCCCGTTGACTTCGGGAGTCACGGCCCTTTCCTACAACATGGTTGAAATGATGTTCTGCGCCGAGTACACTAATGCCAGCTTCGCGCACTCTTTCACTATGTTAAAGAATGCGCGAAGCTGGCATTAGTGTCCAGGCTTTAGGCTCTGTCGAAGAGGTAGCTTGCTTTTTTATGCCACATTTAGAGACGCCTACCATGGACACCGATTGTGTGCGCCCATTCGCCAACCTCACCGAGGAACGCTTTTGCGATGTAAACCTTGGTTAAAGGAAATCTGAAGTGGTTAGAAGTTTTGTCAGTGTTTAGGCAAGGGCCTCATCAAACTATTCGCACCAAAATCTTTGCGACACACCGTGTACCAAGGCCGCTACGGCCAATAGTATCATACCCTCCTTCCCACCTCTGCCTTGAATTCTCAACTCATATGAAACGCTGTCATCGCTTGCGATTGCACAGCTCCCATGAGCGCACTCGACCATTTGAGCTTCGCCCAGTAACGACCTCTGAGACTGCACGCAAACAGGTTGCGTGCAAACTTGGAGACCCTTAGCCCAGTGCGCCCGCCAACACGCACGCTGTTTGTCACCAGAGGTAAAGGTCGCGGACTGGTTCATATATGCTCTGGCTGGGGCCACCACCCTACCAGCCGATCGTCCGCACATTTCACACTCAATCATATCCGCAGCCTAGACGACGTCACATTTCCAGTGGATGTCGTTCTGTGGATAGGCAGTTGAATACGCATTTGCCTGAGCGGCCGTAATTTTCGGCCATCCACCGCTCTAAAGCATTGTAAGGAATTACACAATTAATGTAGTGCTTAAATAAGCCCGTTAATGACCCTAAAGACTGTTTCTACTGGTCTAGTGCGATTCTACAAAACGTAATTGAACATCGGGAGCAACGCCTTCTGATTGCTAGCCTGCTTCGATTCTCGATGCACACCTGTACCATGCCGTAACGACTGTGCGCCAAACATTGGCCGTTTAGAAGCATCATTGAACGCCGAATGCAAGCACTCTGGTTTAGTGCGGACAACGCCAAAACGATTCCTCTTGGCAATCAGCGGAGGGTCCCATTATGCTCCCGTAGGGCGACGTGCAAACATACATTGCTGTTCGCTTTTTTCATGCTTCTGCTGCTGATGATTATGTCCGAGTGCTTTGTAATGGGTGGGCCTTTGGAACACTTCCACATCGCTTGACTTCCTCAGACTTCCGATTCAATTTGACGCTTCAGACCCGCAACATCACATGCGTTAGGAGACTTTTTACGCTTTGTGACAAACATATAGTGTTTTGTATTTTTTTAAGGTTTCAACAATAATTGAGGCTCTGTGGGCATAGTTTTCTGCCCTAACGTGGGGTTGGAAAAGTACAAAGACAAGTTGAGATATAATAATAACGTATGTTCCCACAATTACTGAGAACACAGGCGAGCTGAACTCGCAACAGCAATTCGCACAGGCCTCTGATCTACGTAGCCTTGCACATATATCAAACTGCTAGCCAACGTAGCGTAAACTTTTTACTGTGGTCCTGTCTAAAAAGTGGGGAGCTTGGCATCCAGAAGACTTCTTTGAGTTCGGTAGGGGCGGTGGGATAAGATGCGCTGCGAAAAAGAACGCAAAAGACCCAATAAACTCATGTGTTGCGTACCACTGCCATGTTACTATCCCTTCTGTGCTTCATCACTCCCAAGAGTTATGCAGAATCTTACTTAGTACCACATTTTGAGAAACGATCGTAAACTGCCGTTACAAGATATAAAATAGTTCCCATGCACCATATCTATAGGTACTTGCTCTAACTACAGTATGCCAAAATGCAATACAGTAGGCGAAAAAAACTCCGCAAGAATGACAACGAAAGATAATCGTTTCTGCGAAGGTTATGGCGGATCCCTCGGGGTAGCGTAGCTTAAGTTCTTTCTTACTCCCATCGTCTTACGACCCCCAGGGGCGAACTTCGCCGTGTCCTTGCTGCTAAGACGTAGCCAGCGGCCTTCCCAAAGCAATCTTATATAGTTTAGTCTTTTCGCGTATCGAAGTGAGGGCTATTCCTGAACAGTTGCACTGGGACCGTGTTAGCTCCTCTATGCGGCCAGTACCGGAAATTTTTACGACTCACCGTCTATGCCGGCTTGACTGGTGTCCTTTTTTTCATTTTTATTTGCTTTATGCATGACCAGATGTAGAGAGACCTCAGGTCAAGAGTACACAGACTGCTCGATTGCTCCTTTTTCATATATGTGACTGCGAAGGAGTGCTCGTTGCCAAATAATCAGAGGCTCTGAAAAGAGCAAATAAACATTAAATACCAGGTTCTATACTCGTCTGTGAACATCATGGCCAGCAGTTGGATCGTTAGAACACCGTAGGCGGCTGCGGCTTCACTTGTCTCGGCGTTAATTCACGCTGCTCTGCGCTTTGAAAATGCTTCGATTTTCATGTCTTCTTCCGCCTGCCGAGTGACTCATTTGCGCCTTATACCGAGTCGAAAGTGCTCATAACAGTGTTATTGCAATCACTATGTCGCAAATGCTGTAGGCCCATGTGCTAAAATTTAGGTGCACGTTGCAGAACCCCCCCCCCCCCATATCCCATATCCATAATGGTGGTTTTGGGACGTTAAGCCCCACATATCAATCAGCGATCACTGCGTCACCACACGAAAGGCCCGAATATTAGAAGGAAGTGCTAGAGCCGAGCTTCGCGCCATTGTGACAGGGTTCGCTTGTGTAAAGCAAGTGAGGGCATCTGCGTTTATGCAGTTTTAACGGAAACTGATATATATTCGAAGGAGGAGGGTAAACAATTGTTTGGTGCCATATACAAGTAGCTCATGTTTAGCGTGGGAGAGTCCGCTGTTTGTAAGGCAGCCAGAAAACTTTGGTTCCTGGCAGCTGCCTCAGCCTGCTCCGTGTTCAAATTTGTGCTTCCGACTTGTAGCTGAGAACCGAGTTTCAAGAAGTCCATCAGAAATTCTAAAAAAAATCGGCGAAATGACAGATTTGTTCGGCGACATCATAATTACTTCTGCTATAGCCGCAACTGTTTTGAAACGGTTAGAGAAATCATTTGAACTAGTAATGAAGAAAGTAAATGGTTTGCCTTTTGATATGGAGAACTTTGATGGTTTTATCAAGTAGCAGAACCGAAATTCTTTATGCGAAGGAATCGTCGCAGCCTTGAGGTTTCGACAAAGCGACCTCTAATGATAATCCCAAAGTATTGAAATTCATCCGAATAAAGCGGTGAAAAAAACCCAAAACTCAGAAGAGCCCAACTGCGATAGCATTATAGACGTCCAGAATGGGCGAGTGTCCTTTTGTATTCTTTGTTTTAAGCGCTGTGCGCGAGTCGAGAGTGAAATAACGATCGAAGCGTCAGTTACGTTTGTATGTGCACTGCCATTCGCAAACGAAGCTATAGATTCTCGCTGTTACTCGTACAATGAAATAAATACGACATAAATGCGGTGAACAGTGAACATTAGTTAATAATGTGAAGTAGCACAAGCTAAGAAACGGCAACTGCGTATACCTTGGAAATTTTAAGGAATATATATCCGGAACTGAATTATTGTTTTAAAATATTGTTACATCTTCAATTGCTAGCCATTCTCCTGATTGTTGGTGGGCAGCAGCAAGTGCTGGAACCTTGCGGTATGTTTCCCACTAACATAAGTATCCGAGGTTTTACGTCCCGAAACTACCATATGAATATGAGAGACACGGTTGTGGGGTGCTCGCGAAATTTGCACCATCTCCTGATATTTACGTGCTCTAGCATCGCACCGTACACGTGCCTCAACCATTTCGCCTCCATAGCAATGCGACTGCCACGGCCCGGATAAAACAAGCGAGCTTTGGGTCAGCAGCAAAGCACCCTAACCACGTTTCACTGAGGCGGACTACGTTGCATTTCCCCATTAATAAACTAAAATCTATAGGGCGAACGTTTCCGCAAAGAAGAGTTCATGAATGAGAATTCAATACTCACTGGAGCCTGCGCAGACAAAAATTTCTGACAATTTCTGCTCAAAAAAGGCAGTTTATATCGTTTTTACATGCGGAGCATGTTATACTAGGGGCTAGTCATGCGCCGTCGCCGTCCGCAGCATGCCCTCCTCCTCCGCCAGCCATCTGTGCATCCTTCCTCCTCTCAAAACAGCGCGCGCTACGCTCACTTCGACCCTCCGCGCGCCGCGCGACCTTTAATTTTACGTGCGCCAGCTGTATGCTAACGCGCGCATGCGCAGGCAGGGGCCGGCGCTCGCTATAGATAACCGAGTGTCGGGGCGCACCGCCCTTCATCAGTTGGTTTGTGCGGTTGCTCCACGTCCGATATCACTGGTGAATATGTATGCTAACGAATCCGCAAACACACTTACTGACGTCCCTTCCAATATCGTCAGCCAATGTGTTGGAGGAACCGCAAGCAATTCCGAAGACACTTTGTCCGTGGACTCCACGCGGAGGTGCGAGACGTCATCGTCGAGCGGAGGATCCCCAACGCGAAGCAGCTGCGATACGTCAACGTCCAGCGGAAGATTCCTAGCTTCGAGAACGCGAAGCCGCTGCGAGGCGTAAGCATCGGCAAGAGAATCCGGACGGTGAAGCCGCGTGCAAGCGTCGATGCCGCCGTGGAACGCCACCGATGACGTCGACGTTCCGGCTGCGTGCCCGCACGGGTTCCAGTGACCTGCCGGTGGCGTGGGAATTCACGTCAAGCGTGACGACGTTGACTCCGTCAAAGACCTACAACTGTGGCCCGGCGCTCAACAACGCGCCAACGGCGAGCACTGCGTCGCTAGCTTCTGCGGAGTCGACGTCATGACGATGTACCTCGTGCCCAACCTATGGCGTGCCGTCGTGGAGAAGTACGTCGACGAAGCCGCAGAAGAATACCTGAAACAATGACCGCTACGACGACCCTTCGTGATAGTTGGCGATTTCAACGTCGACGTCATCAAGGACGATTGGGTGGTCGACTACATGGAGTCGCGGCACTGGCTGAAACGAGCAACGCGCGACGGCAAACATCATCCGACCACGGTTCACGAGACGAGCATCGACCACATCTTTGCAAATTTCGACCTTCGACCGCTGCAACTAGACCCACTCACCCTTCACTTTACGGACCATAAAGCCATTTTGCTCAAAATACCCAAAGCGTCTCGTCAATAAACATTGTTTTTCGCAGCATACGTGCGTGGGTGTTCACTCGTGTTCACTCATAACACACACGCATGTCGCAAATTACAAAACACATTTATCGCAGTTCATCATATATGCTCCGCATACTAACCAGTGTTCCCTCTCGGGAACTGCGGTCATTTTTTATACTGCTTATTAAGACGGATGCTCGGGCTAGTTGGTTATTTGGAATCAGCATATTTGCAGAGCGCAAAACAAATACTAGTTATAGCGTAACCACGGATGGGAAAATGCATTTACAGGAAACTTTCCTGTTCATGTCTCTTCCTTCGGTATTGATGCTGTAATTACTCGCTTTTCTATGCTGTCCAATTGTGTTTATAGCGCTGGTCTGAAAAGCATTGGTACTCCTGAAATAAATAATTACTCGTGTTTAGTTTTCCTGCCTTTATATCACTGCGCAAAAATGATAGGAGCTTTCCCACATGCCAAAGACCATAGGGGCCGCTATTTCTCTGGTAAAAAAAAATTCAAAATTTCCGCATATTTACATGAATATTCACTTGTGTAAACCGAGGTACAATTATTTTATCTTATTTTACCGTTTAAGCAATGCAGTTTCATTTTACTTGCATTAGAAATAATTTATTATTAAGAAGTTTTTATTCGTTAATTTTATTATACAGATAAGTTTTCAGCTTTTGAAAAGGCTTGTTTGAGAAGGTATAACCGTACTTCCCCGCGTACCCGGCGCAGTTATGTAGGCCTCAAAAAGTTTTTTTTGAATTTGTAAATAGGTTAGTGAATGACATAAACAAAACGCACACACTGTTGTCACCAGAGCAGTGAGTGCAACACGAGGGGGAAAAATGGCGCACTGAATTAAAGGTGACATACTGAGCAGACACGGTTTATCGCACGCATCGTGATAGGGAGAATGCAACCCAAAGCTTGCCCGGATATTCACTGTTTCATTGCAGCAAATGTATGGACAATAGACCTAAGCTCTCGTGCTTGTGCTGGGTGGGATACGTGTACATGGTAACTGCTGATGGCGATGTCGTGCAAGAACTCGTGTCGCGCTCGCATTACCGTTCGTCACTGATGACAGGATCGCTTGTATGGGCCGTGCGGTCGTTCTCATGACAGCGTAATCCTCGCAATATTTCGTCTATCTTCTTTCAAGATCTCCCATTTATGTTCTGGGTGGTACAAGCTATAACGGGAGAAAAGAAGAGAGCGAGGGTGGAGAAAGGGGTCGTGTGCCGCGAAACGGGGTGTTTGGTCTAAGCCATTAACTGCCCAGGCCTCTTCCTCTACACTAGCTTATATTAAAACAAATGAAAATAACCTATGAAATGATCATAATAAGACATGAAAACCTGTTTCTAAAATACAGCAGCGCTATTGCAACTCCACCGAATAGCGTCGCGCTATTGCAACATAGCTTGCGGCAATGGCGTCATAAAACTGCAGATTCACGTGGTGTTTCCTCTAAAGGGCTATGCCCACAAGCCTGCGCCAATGAACGCGCACCCCAGAGTGACGTCATGAATGGGACAGCTGATAACCCTGCCTTCGGAGTACATGGTTTAGTACATGAGGGGGAGAGAGAGGGAGAGAGAGAAACAAAGGAGAAAGGCAGGCTATTTAACTAAACTTGCCTTGGCTGATTACCCTACAGTGTCTAAACGTAGGGTAGGAAAAAGGTTATTATAAGACAAGACAAGACATTTGAACGGTGACGCTCCTGAAATTTTAGGCTGTACCCGATTATAAATAAACCCAACTTTCTGGGCCATGACAGTGCTGCGTTGTTGGAGTATAGGACCAATAGAATTTCCCATAACCTTTCAAGATTTCGCACAATAACTTCAGCAGCCGGAGAGTATTCAAAACCGGGAACAATACTACGATCACCTCTGTTGCGTAAAGGCAAAAGAATCTGCACAACATAACATAAACAACAGAAAATTTTCAACAAATCGCTGACCGTTCCAAAATCAGCTGCGATAATTATAACATGAAGCAATAAACAAATAAACAGTGCAGCAGTTTCACGGTGTGCCTATTCAGTGGCTCGTTAATAAAAGAAGGCCAACGTGCTTACTTCTAGTCGCTGTAGATAGAACCTTATTAATGAGGCAACTCAACGTTGCCTCATTAATAAGTTAAAAACAAGTTCATTAATTCAATTTTTTCGTCATTATTTCTAATGAAATGCTTGTAATATTTTTGCTATGAGCAGTTGGTAATAGCATCTCTTGAGCAAAATCTCGATAGATTGTCCCACTGGGGTGGGCGATTGAGAAAAAAGCTTTGCCTTCGTTTCTGAAAGGAAATCGGATGCAACCTATCCGGAAAACGTCGTCATATTTATTACTCCAGGGACGCGATTCGTAACGATATGCAGTTTTGCCATTGGTGGGCTGATCAGTCATGCACCAGGAATCACCAGAACTGGGACTTAATTTAAAGAAATGCGCTGCAAGGCACCTGGTAGAACGTTATCTCTCTATCCTTTCTTAAAAAAGGAAATGCGAAAGCAAATCGTCATTCAGAGCAATCGCCCATCCATCATGAAGGGACATGCCGCCTACTACAAAGTGGAATTCGTTAAACGAGGATGTGAGCAGAAAACATATCGTCCCTCGACACCATACCATTCGTCAACATATGGAGTCACGGCGCGCACGAACCGAACAATTGTAAACATGCTCTCCGTGTATGCTTCATTCAACGACAAGAACTGGAATGACGAACTTCTTTATTATAACGTATGCGTTTTACACAGATCCGCATGCGACTACCGGCTATAGTCATTTCTTCTTGCTTTATGCGCATCCGCCCTGGCACACTCTCCACAAAATTGTGCCTTTCTCTTCTCGCGAGAACCTCACTGTGGTCGAAACCCTCTGCATTGCTGAAGGGGTGCGTCGCGTTGCTCGTTTACCGACTTTGGCATCGCAAGACAAATGAAAAATGTGCTACGATGGTCGCCACCGTTCTGTGACTTATTGTCCCGGTGATTTAGTGTGGCTTTTGACCTCGGTGCGGAAGCGCGGGTTATGCCGGCAGTTTTTGTCCGGAAACGTTGGACCCTTTTTTTATTCTCAACAAACTCACCGAGGCCACGTACACAATGGCTAGCCTCACGGTGAGTGGTCGAAGAGCTGCTAAAACCCAAGCTGTCCATGATGCTCGCTTGAAGTTCTTCACTCCAAGATGAATCGCCTAACTCACCCGGTGGGCTTCGACTGCGACGAGGAGAAAAATGGTGTACGGATCCACGACAAAAACGAAGACCAGTGAACGTGCTGGCTACCCTGAGAGGCAGCTACAAAGAAGGCGAAGACGCAGCTGGAATCAGCCTGTTCGCCGCTGGCCTTCGCGGCCTAATAAACGGTCTCTTCATTCGTACGAGTCTTGGTCTCCTCTGCGCGTAACAACGTACCTAATGAAACTTTGGACAGGGATTGACTGAAAGGCACAAAAAATGCCACAATGGTTGAAGAGATTTTTCGCTGACCATACGCAAAAGTTAGCTTCCACTGAACAGTTTAATCAAGAACAGTTATAGATACACGGTGACCACTACGTCAGGTTGTAGATGGTCATACATAGTAACACAGGCTGTCCATGGTATAATTTTAAAAAATTCACTTGAGTAGGACCTTTTAAAAAAATAATACCACTCGCTGCATACTTTCGCATATCTGGAAATTATGGTCCACGAAAAAAACATTCCTTGCAGCAAACAAAAATGAGGACAACAGTTCAACCTTCAGAAATATTCAGAGGGCGAAGATATGACGCTAACTAACTAAGCCTATTCATTACGAAAACCATGTTACCAGATTCGAGGCTAAATCGTGAAATTTCATTACTAGTGTAGCTCAAACATCTAAAACAGACCTAACCTGCGAATGCGAAGTGCATTACTTCTTGCACTTGAAATGTCTTTTACGAGGCTTGTATCTGTAGGCTGAACATTCAGAAATAGATGTTACGTTAGAGCATAGCTGCGTATAAGCACTGTGCAGTCTTGGTTCTGGTAAATAATTTTATTCTTGGGAATAATTCACGTACTATTACTGAGTTTCAGATTATGACTAATTGTTCAAGGTGACTCACTGTACTCATAGCACATCGGGTTTATGGCCATCTTTTAGCTTTCTAAATGCTTCCAGTGGCAATGCCATCACCTATGAACATGCCGTTGTTCTTTTCTGCACTGTAAATTAAATTTCGCTGAGGGGTTCAAGCGCATCGGCTTTCAAGATCAGATAGTCGTAAAGTTGTGTTCAACTTCACGGCAGTACAGATTTTTTTTTTCGCCAGTGCGAGCCACGAAAACTGATATAGTGGACATTTAGACGTCCCCTTTTGCCGGAAGTCCTGAATCTTCGGGTGATTGGATTTTCAATTATGCAAGCATTTCTTCCTAAAGCATGATCAGCAGAACATGAGAAGTTGCGCACTGGGAAATTCGACGGTCGCTTAGAATTCGACAGTACTGATATTAGACTTAGTGTGATATCCCTTAGTCATCCATATCAGGACGAGACAATGCATCCCGCCAAGCCCAGAAATTGCGGTATAAAAACTTAGGCCTTGAATATCTATCTATCTATCTATCTATCTATCTATCTATCTATCTATCAATCTATCTATCTATCTATCTATCTATCTATATATATATATATATATATATATATATATATATATATATATATATATATATATATATGTGACGTAAGAAGGCAGGGATGGTTAGGAGAAGTAGAGAAGGAAGAAGTTAGAATAGAATAAACATGGGGTATGAGCCAGGCCACGTCACCCAGTCATCGTAGCGTCACACAAGTCGACAGGATGGAGACCTGCATGCCCCTTCATCAGTCGCTCATCATGAACGCAGTTCCCCACAAGACACCCTGACCATAAATCATCTACCGATTCATCTTCAACGAGGACACAACGACCAGCACCATGACAGATTCATCGGCCGACCTTGACATCCCCAAGTACACCGGAGCAGCGGACGATGGACCCGTGCAGGACTGGTTCTACCTGTACGAGCTCCATGCTACCGCTGCATCATGGTCGGAACGGGAGATAATCATCAACTTTACCGACTACATCTCCGGTGAGGCTTTCAAATTCTACCTCACTCACATATTTCAAAATGACGAGTCATGGAAAAAGATTAAAGAAGAAATGACCATCCGATTTCAAGAATACAATGACGATTATGACGAAGACTCGCTTATAACCAACCATCCACATGCAATCGCACTCGGTTGTCAATTTCACAAGCAGTCTTCAAGCTCACGAATGCTCAGCATGAATCGACCACTACCACAACAAAAAGTAGAACATGAGTACACTTACAAGCGACCAAGCGTATTTCGGGAAAACCACAGCCATCGCTCGGGCCTCCGTTTTACACGCAAGACGGCACTTCCAAAATCATCGCTTCAGCGTATGACACGAGACGTTGCCCAACCACGCCATGACGACTCGAAAAGGTGTTTTTCATCACAAGACTTTATTTCGATGGCTCAGCCAAGCTCTGGCCCTTCTGTGCAGATGCATGCACCAGAAGAGCATGCATCGTTCGTTGCACAGAAAGACAGCCATTCCCAACTGGAATTTGACCAAACCACGCCTGATGCGGCGTCGCCATTGAAAACAAAGCCATCTGAAAGCCCAAACACAGGAGGCTCGGAAGCGACTCCAACAGGTTGCCAGGTGCCAGAAGACTACGTAATCGATGCTGCCGAAGGCGCCTCTGATGTTCCTCCAGTCAAACCTGTCTTACCAACTTCGCTGCCTGAAAAGCTTTGTAACAGCTGCCAACTGAACAATACGTCAAATCGCCAAGAAAAGCATTGTCTAATTGCAAAAAGGCTGCCACCTCATCAACACTTATCGCAACATCAGCAAGGTCAGAACAATGAAATCGCCCAGATTAAGCGTCTTGTTATTCGACACGGACAACTTGAGACGTCGGAAGAACACACATGGTGTCAAGGAAAACGTTTACAAACGACTCAACCGAAACGACAACATATTCAAGATGCCTCACTCGAGACAAAGAAAGCATCGAATCCCAGACGTTTTCCCAAAGGACGTCGAGTAAGTTTTCTCAAGCTGAGATCAATACTCAGGCAACATGACATACGACGACAGAAAAGGCGCAAATCAACACCCTGTAGCCCGGAAGGACGCGGAAATCACCGGAACAACCTTGGTCAACAAACATGCAGACGGGTGGCCCTGCATGTGTACCAATCAAGGCAAAGAGCACGACGCTTACGCAAATCAAGCTGCTGGTGCTCCAAAGCCTTCACACTACGTTCATTCCTTGCCAGAGTACAAACAGTTTCATCGTCTGCAGTTTCCACGTTAAAGGTGTACTTGTGTTCTATAGTACGCAACAGTCAGCCTCGCCCACCAGAACTCTAGGACTAACCGGACTGCTGCACTCTCCCGTGAAGCTAGTGTGTTTATGGAAACTTCCTGGGACATGGAACAATCTTCCCTTTTTTGACTGTGTTCACTTTTTAGTCCTGCATGTTCAGTTTATAATTTCTGTTAGTCTGACGCAACTTCTTTCGGGGGGAGGGGGAATCCTGTGACGTAAGAAGGCAGGGATGGTTAGGAGAAGTAGAGAAGGAAGAAGTTAGAATAGAATAAACATGGGGTATGAGCCAGGCCACGTCACCCAGTCATCGTAGCGTCACATATATATATATATATATATATATATATATATATATATATATATATATATATATATATATATATATATATATATATATATATATATATATATATATATATTTATGGGGGGAGGAACCGTGTATGAAAGATCCACTCCTTTCTCAATAGATGGTCTTGGTCGCAAGCATAATCGCAGCCAACTTCGCTTTGGCACCTAATGTATTACAAAGCATGGAGTTACTGCTACATAAGTGGATGCGTGCCTAAGCCAAGGCACACAATAAAATATCACTTCTCTCCCCTTCTGGTGCGAAACGTTTTGGATAGTTCTTTGGACAAGTTAGGAAGGAATGGCTAGATACATTGCGCGTAGGATCAACTGAACCTTCTGCCTTATTACACAAATATGTTGTGTATGACCGCAGCCGATTACAGTGATGAAGGCACTAATATGTTAGACAGGTCACTCGACGTGACATGCACAAGAACCAACTTAATTTGTAATATTTTTTGCTCGAAATTAACACAGCTAAAGATATCTTGGTGTGCATTTTTAGCTGAAGTTGTCCCTGATTCTGTGTAAATTTAAAACAGGACGGAGTGCCGGATATTTCAGCATACAAACTTATGTTATTCAACAATAATTAGTTGGAGCTGACTACAAACAACTACTTCTCTTTCCTTTATTGAAATATAGTACGCAGTGCCTTCCTACCATGTTTTGTGAAATTTAGACCTTTACGAACAGCACACCATAATTCGCGCCTGATGGTTTACGCAACAATGACTCGTTTCTTCTGAAATGACGCAAGACTTAACTATTTATGCATCGGCGAATTGCATTGATTTACTCTCCACTGGGCAATGTTTTCCACTTGATGTTAGTTGTCCTGTTTACCAGAAAACGCTGAAAAAACTTTCACGCTTGTCCTAAAGCTTTTGTTTTTCACGCGATTTTATTGAAAACATTGCTATTGATAGTTAGAAATATTTTTAAGTTGGGTTACACAGTACTATGAAAATTTTCTGGCAGATTTTTGGGTCGAAGCTTAAATTCTTGAATTTACCAACATTGACTACCTGGGTGTATCTTATTTAACCACACTGTTTTGAATGTCTCTATTTTTGTGCAGGTGCCCCATGGAGGCTACCTACATGAGCAATTAGGGGTAACCGACAGCAAAAAAAGAAACATTTTCGGGACACTCACACAAAATGGATCAATCAATCACAACGGTATCACCAGCGACACCACTTGACGTGCTGAACAGAAGTGATCACAACGTCCTTCTAAATCCTTCCAGTAGCAAACTGCCACCAGCTAATCCACTGGCGGCCCTCACATCCTTCTTAACGCTACTGGCCCAGAAGGCGTTACTGAGAGTCCTCAGCGCAGCACCTTGCAATGGAACCATTTGGCCCTGTCAGGCAGGAATAAGTGACAACACATCCAGTGCGACGCCTCTCGATCATCTCGAACACGTCGATTACGACAGTGACGTCGATACTAGGACAGTCGAAGAAGTCCTAGCCATCGCCGTGCCCATCCTTTTTGGTGCCATCGCGGTGATCGGCTTCTTTGGCAACGCCCTGGTTGTTCTTGTGGTGCTCTGCGACCCGCAAATGCGATCCACCACTAACAACCTCATCATCAACCTCGCGATGGCTGACCTGCTCTTCATCGTCTTCTGCGTCCCCTTCACCGGATGGGACTACACCCTCAACTACTGGCCGTTCGGTGATGCCTGGTGTCGCATTGTCCAGTACCTCGTGATCGTGTGCGCGTACGCAAGCATCTACACACTGGTGCTCATGTCCCTTGACCGGTTCCTCGCGGTCGTCCATCCGATCACTTCCATGTCTATCAGAACGGAACGAAACGCCAACCTCGCCATTCTCTTCACCTGGGTCGTCATCCTCGCCGCCTGCGTTCCTGCTCTCTTCGCTCACGGGGTCGTGCTCATCGAGGAGAACTACTCGGCCTGCACTTTCAGGACCGACATGGGCTACAACATAGCAGCCTTCCAGATATCGTTCTTCATGTCCTCCTTCGTCGTCCCATTGGCCATAGTGTTCGTGCTGTACCTCCTGATGTTGAAGAGGCTCTGGCTTGCAGCCGCACCTGGAGGCCGCATCAGCGCCGAGAGCATGCGCTCCAAGAAGCGCGTCACTCGTCTCGTCGTGGTCGTCGTGGTTGTGTTCGCGTTGTGCTGGTGTCCCGTGCAGGTGGTGCTGGTGCTCAAGAGCGTTGACTTGTACGGGCGGACCATGAACGCGCCACGCATCGTCGTCCAGATCGCCTCACAGATACTTGCCTACACCAACTCCTGCGTGAATCCGTTCCTGTACGCCTTCCTCTCAGACAACTTCCGCAAGAGCTTCCGTAAGGTCATCTGCTGTGGCCGCAAGACGCCATATGCACGTGGTTCTTCGGGGAAGGGCAGATCGCGCACCGTCGACGATGCGGAAAAGACGAGGAAGGAGAGCTCGGCAGCGTGTGTCACAAAACTTACCAAGGTGTCCAATGACATACTGTGAACGCTCTAAAAAGGTTTGCTGATAGAGAGGACATTCAATCAATCGTTGTTCGTTACTGTGTGGGATTATTCGACTTTAGTATTACCGTCTCAAGATGAGAGAAAACGAAAAGGCCTGCAAAGAACTCGATTCACGGGAGTCATTGGTGCGCGTCACTCGACAAAGTATTGAGGGCATCTAGTGCGCCATGTTTTTTGCGCAGCCCGCTCTCGAATTTTGCTTGAAAATGTACAGGATGATCAACACCAGCAGCCATAACTTCAAAAACCCGCGAACACACTATCACTTTGAACACAGGGAAATGAAAGCACAATATTCTACTCAACAGTTACTTTGTATTTAAAGTTTTCTTTTTGAACTTGCTGTCTTGCCTTGTGAAGTTCTACTTCGAAGACATCTTCACGGGAAAAAATGATCGTAAATAATAAATGATCATGACACCAAGTGAACATGTGACCAGTGTGGGCCATCAGTTATGTAGGTTAATGGCGTATTTATCGAAAGATTAACCATCGTTTTGTAAAATCAATAGGCAATGCTTAGTTTATTGAATGTCATTTCGGCTCTATGCAGTGGCAATCCTTGTTTTGTGAAACGCGCCGGCAAACAGCATGCAAGTTTACCGCAAATAACACAGTTATAGCATTATCGCCGCTTACACGTCACCAATAATTGTGTTAGCGAAGACTGCTCAAAAGGATTGCAGTACAGTCTTGTCGCGATGATATTCAAAAAGGTATCGCTCAGTGAGATTGGTGCTTGCGCGTAGGAGACCAAATACGGCAGGGTGGAATATATAAGTAAGAACTGGTTGTAGTTTTTGGTGAAAAATAATAATGTCTAACCAACTCGACAAAATTAAAAACTGTATTTTCATTTGTCGATCATTCGAGGTTCAAAAAGAAGGAATAGACCTAACGGTACGCCCTAGTTGAAAGAGGAACGCATCTAAAATTTTTTCTGGCTCTATCATGTTTCCTTGGTGCCACGGTTTTAAAGAGCATCACCTTATTGTAGAAATGACTACCCCTCAGAAAGCCCAACAGGGTGGTTCATTAAACAATGTTTTATGCGCTGAATGAAATATATGAAGTCATGTTGATGCTCATGCAAAATGTGAACGCAGATGACAAAACAGACAGGCAAGCTTGTTTGTCGTCATTGCTAACTGAATTCTGCAGCGCAAAGCGTCTATTCAATTTAATATGTATCTGTGCTGTAAAATTCAATTCTTCATAGGTGAATGCTGAACAAGGATATTGTTACTGCTACAACTTACCACATTTTCTTTTGAAAGGTAGAATCCTTGCAACTCCTGCTACCACAGTTGTTGTCATAGTTGTTTTGCTGCATTTAAAGATAGAAAAGAAACATCAACCACATAAAGCCTACAGTAGTCTTAAGCCCTTGCTGTTAGAATGATTGACTCTACCGGATAAGTTTGAAAAAGGGCACTGGCGTAGTAAAACTTACAGGACACTAGCGTACTTTCGGGGTAAGCTGCTGTACAGCAGCAGTTTCCGTCCTTGAACCTCCTCCGCATCACTGCTTCATGCAACATTTCATGCTTCTCACCGAGTATAGAGGGTTGTTGAGTAGAAGAGACGAAAAGTGTGTGGCAAGCCGGAATGAGAATGGCGATTTTTATTCATCGTTATTCGGAATACTCATCGATAAACGAAGCATACAGGTTCTAGATTTTCAGACCAAACCAATATTTCAGAACAATATTTCGCTGAATAATTCTGACAAAAAGTTACCGAAAGCACATCATTTGTATTGTAGTCTTTTGTGGTGTCTCGGACAAAAAAAAAAGAAATGCACTTGAAGAATGTGTACCCTATTAAACGATACGCTAGGGCTTCCAAAAAGATACATAAGATTGGATCAGGCTGAAATCGCTTGCAGTGGCGTCGATCCTTTTCTAGTTTGCGTAAATATTAAGTGAAGAGAGCTGTGCATAGCATTATCCGCTGCTTTGGGAAGAGTACGAACGTACACTTCTTTATTAGTATAGCCATTATGCTACGCCGTTGGGAAACTTCGAAAGAAAGGCTGTTGTGCGAGGAAGATTGCAGAAAAGCATAAAGAAAGCATGACTAGAATACGACAGCAAAACTTTTGTAAAGGGGCACCACGTTAAAATAAAACAAACGAATGGTGCACTATTTTTTTTTTCAAGAAGGTAATCATGAGCCATCGTGTTTGCGGTTCCTTTCGTGTCGTACATCCTAAATTTTTACACCCTTAAAGGCTCAACGCTGAAAATTGTTCGAACTTATACAGACTCAGTAATTGGTTCGTGTCAGTTTCATAGACATAATAATAATTGCCGTTAGCTAACTCATCTTTACGTCGCCCTTGATTGTCACTTGTAATGCAGCCCACAGAGGCAGTGTGATAGTCAATGGTGTTTCTACGGTAGCCTTTTTTTGGGAATGACAAAAACCATTCATAACGCTTCATTCTTCAGCTGCTTGAACTATCTTGTTGCCATACACAAAGTCATTTTAGATTTTAAAAATATTGTGCACCACAGCATAAGCATCCTCGCGATAAACCGCGATTGGCCGATGGAAAAAATAAAGCTCAGTGCTCAAATTGTTGAAAGCAAGAAAGAATAGACTGCACCCGCCGAAGTGAAGAAATATTAAATTTACTCGTCGTCTATACCTGATAATCTTCTCTGTCACACAACAGCTCTTTTCAGTACCGTAGATGTGGCTTCTACAAGATGCGGGGGCACCCAGCTGGACTGTCGAAAGAGTAATAGGAAAAGCGGTCTGAGAACATTCGACCCCCGTCCTCGTTCTCCCATTTTACCTTTCACATCACTGGGACATTAGTCCCTAAATAACGTCGTTGCGTTGAAACGCTCAATGCGTGGCGCGCAGATGAAATTACCAAAGAGCTTTTTGAACCACCTTGTCGGAGTTACATTCAAAGCGCGTTGAAAAAATGTTCGCAGTTCGACGAGCGAGCGTTCCCAATGTTTCAATGCGCATGCGCCATGTTGAGAGCCCACTGTCGCGCACAACGTGACCTGCATTTCAATCTACTCTGTGTCGCCTTCTTCACATATTTTATTTTCCGCACGTGACGAGTGCCACAGATTCTGTGTAGATAATAGGCATGTTCACGAGGGTATTCTCAATCATAAATGCCTTGGGAAATATCACCCTTTACGAAAACCCAATCGATTATCGAATTGGACAAAACACAAAGTCTGCACTGTGACTGCGTATTATGATGAGGTAATATCACGCTAAGGTGAATAGGCAATTGCGTCATCGGCGCCACAGTACTGCTAGAAAAAAAAATTGCCCGCAGCTTCCCTCGGGGGAACACTGAGGAGGATGCGGACCATATAATTGGTTAAGGGGGTGTTAAAGTGCGACTTACTTGGGTCGATAGCTAAATTGGTTAACGTGGTTGTGAAATGGGGTGTTAAATTGCGGCTTACTTGGGTCGATGGCTAAATTGGTTAACGTGGTTGTAGGAGGGGGTGTTAAATGAGTGAACACGTACACACGTATGCGAAAGGGCGGCGCTGGTCGAAGGGACGTCGATCATTGTGTTTGTGGATTCGTTGGAATTCATTTCACCGCGACCTTGGACGTCGACGCGCCGTACAAACCAACCGACGAGCGGCAACTGAGCGAGCGAGCGCCGACCTTGAGTATATATACAGCACGACGGCGCATGCACTGTCAGCTGTTGAATGTTCTCGAAGCGCGACGCCACATGCGCGTCCACTGGAGAATCAGGAGAATTGTAGATGTCGAACGCGGTGTGTAGAGGAGGAAAGGTGCACAGATGGTGGAGGAGTGAAGCGCGCGCGGTGTGTAGAGGAGGAAGGGATGCACAGATGGTGGAAGAGTGGGCGACGGCGCGACGGCGCATGCGCGCGCGTCAGCTGTCGAATGTTCGAGAAGCGGTGCGGACGGCGCACTACAAGGCGCGAGTATAAGATGCTCCGCATCTAAAAATTGCACCATTTCTCCAAGGAGCTATGGGGTGATGGGGGGGGGGGGCATCGCAATTGTGTGGCGCGAGTAGTCCGTTCTTTTTTTTTTCAATCAAGGAACTCGTTAGGAAACGCTGCCTGCATCGGCTTTGCGAGACACCGCAGGAAATGCCAGGAGGAGAAGGGGGAGTGAGTGTAGGTAAGCAGACGTCCCCTGCCTCAGCGTTGCTAATGTACCTAGATAAAACGAGTATTTTTCATCTAGGAACCTTAGGTGTCGCGACGAAATAAGGGAGAGTGTATGAGAAGAGAGACAGAGAGAAGGGGACGTTCATGCGCCATGTGGGAGCGAGCGCAAGCAACGCCGACTAAATCGGCGTTGGCGCAAGCAGGTGGTGGAAGAGAAGTGGAGAGAGTAACTCCCAGATGTTGTAGAGAAGAAAGGAGGAGAGTCGCGCATGCGTACTGTGAGTGTGGACGATGGACACGTGACATACCCGCGAGCAAGAGATGCTCCACATCTAAAACATTTAGATACGGTTACCACATTGAAGTTCTAGCTGTAGTTACTGTGTCGCCAAAACCAGGAACGTGACGTCTTCTGAGCGTTCGCTATAACAAAGGGTTGTTTAGACTGATTTATCAGCGCCAAAAATACGACACATTCAGGAAGACACAACACACAGTGCTGTATTCACAACTGGTGTAATATTTAAAAGACAGGGCCTTCTTTTATTCAGTTGTGAGTACAGCGCTGCGTGTTGTGTCTTTGTGAATGTGTCGTCTTTATTGCGCTGACAAATAAGTCTAAATATTTATGAACTAACTCGCCCAAGCAACAGTTTTAACAAACGGCTCCCAAGAAAGTGATTGAGAATGCCGACTCGGGCTGCTGCTCGTTTTCAATATCTTTTGAATGACGTTTCGGCGTATAAAATCCCGTGTAAAAGAAGAGACGCGAACAAGTATAGACTTGTAATTCCTAGAACCTTCGTTATTCCATCCTTTAGAATGTTCACCAATGAATAGGTATGAAGGCATACTGTATTATGATTGAGAAAATTGTGCCATATAGACCACTACCGAGATTACGTGTATGTTAATCATTGTTGACGCAATAAAGATATATTTCGTGCTTAGTGTTATTACTGGACCTACAAGCTTGACCATCTTAATTTGTCATCTCAGGTGGGTAAATGCAGCTGTACTGAGAGCAAAACTATAGTGTAAGAAGAAGACAGCTCGGACACTTTCTGGGCTGCATTTAGATGTTCTGTTATTTCCAGTATTTCCAGAACATGTGCTTCTCTTTCCACACATAAAGGCCTATGTCGCTGCAAATAGGAAGAAACCAGCTCATCACTGTGGAGCTCTAAGTTTCAAGTCAAGTGTGGGCCTTCCTGCCTAGGATGCAGCGGTGAGTCTTAGTCTTTCTGTCCCTACATGTGAACATCCACGCGCTTGATGCCTTCCCTGGGGCTAAAAATCAGATACTCTGAGTTTAAATAGGTAATTCTCTTGTCTGCATGTAATTTCTAGCAAGTGCTCACATAAAAAACACTACAAATCATCTACATTTATTGATCGGAAGCATATAAAATGTTGAAATAGCGAGATACTTTCCTGTACAATAGACAAAGCATAACTGCTTAGAGTGAGGTTCTAGCTTCATGCCTTAGTGCACGCTTCACGTTTGCCGCGATGTACACGTCCTTCGTTGTTATGTATGTGACCTAAACAAGTTTCCGGGTGGGTAAATATTGAGCAAAACAGTAATAAACCAGTGATGCACCAACGATAAACAAATTTGCCGTAACCTGCAACCCTAAAGAGCCGGTATCATTAACTTCGGTGTATTGCGATGCTAGGTATATCCTGATCCAAAAATCTTGCTTAAACAACACAATCACTTTTCTCAAAGAGCTCGTCTTTAAAGCAGCTAATGCGCAAATGTCCAGTTGTCGATTTCTTCCGTCAAATGAAAGGCCGGGCCCTTCACAGGCCAGGAAGTATTGTGGTCTGCGCAAGTGTCCCATGAACGATTAACTAGCACAGGATTTTTTCCCTCTTTAAAGCGAGTTTCGTTTCAAATCTACACTGACTTCACAGCATGGTGTGGGCTCCTTACGCGCTCACATAAGATTTCACGACACTTATTCAACCACTGAGCTTCGTGTGCTTGTTGGTGTAGCCCAAGTTGCTATCTCGTATGTTTTTGTACCTAACGCCACCAGAGCTGACCATACGTGTGCGTGGACTAACAAACGTTAACATAGTGAGCTGACTTCACGCTAGTTTCAATGTCAGAAGGCCAGCGCCTGTGCCACTACATTCGCTGCATTCGAGTACACTGCGCCTTTGCGGTTTGAGCCACAACCAGATCCTGTATTTTCTTGCAGTGCAGCACATTGGCTCCCTATCGGGGCCTGCAGTGAAAGCGTGTAGACTTTTCGTGCAAGACCGACATCCAAGACTTTCGCCAAAGCAAGTGATATCGAGCTGTCAGTCGACAAACACTGTATATTCACGTTCAACGACGGCGTTTTTTTAAAAGTTCATTCGTTTCAGCGTATCTCATTTTTATTCTTGTTTGTTTTCATTTTTTTGACCCACTTCTACCTGGCACCGAATTGTTTTTTTCAAGGAGACAAGCACCGTGGCAGTGTTATCACGTCAGGCAGAAGAAGCACCACTGCTAAGTGTTAGCAAAGGCCGGAAAGTATGAACGATCGTTCATAAAGGCACGTCACCTGCTAAACGCAGTGTGTCATCAATTTACTAACAAGGCGACTTTTGCCTGTGATATGAGGCATAAAAGAAGGGCTCACACAGACTTGGTATATTTATTTCTTTTTAAAACGATGTCATCGGCAGATAACCAAGATTTTAATTTGTAGTAGCAAGTTGCAGGCTTACGCGTCAGCAGCTGTCCTGTACTAAGACTCGTAATGCGTACAAAAATGTCTACCCAGTAAATTTGCAGAGTTGATATTATTTAGCGAATACGAGCCAACGCTTTAACAGTAATGTTCACTTTAGAAGTTCAAGGCTGTAGTAGATAGTTTTCTTAATATTACGCCCACTTCGTGAACATGACAGATTATTCTGGAACCTAGGTCGCCGCCAGTATTAAAGCTAAAATATGCAATGTCAAGGCTATAAATGCCGACACGCTTCGCCGCTTGTCAGTTCATCGACGGCCGACGCTCCGTTCGCCGCTATCAGTGCAAGACATTCCGTTTTCCGCGCACAAGTTCCCCAAACGCACAGTTTTTTTATTTGACCCGCAGTCTTCTTCATTCATTCACGTCACGACTTCGTGACCATAACGGCGCTGAGTGAGATATGGACGCCATCTGGCAGTGTCGTCGGGAAACATGATGTTTTGCAGAACGTTGGGTCACCATCAGCTGGCAGCACCATATGATTTACGAATTGCTTTTTCGTGTGAAGTGCCGCTTTGTGAGCGCAGCGTAAGAAACATTAGCGTGTTTAGAATTATATACCAATTTATTTTTCAGGACAGGAAAACACTACTTAATGCTTTCATATTCACCTTGCGCCTGAGGTAAACTTAATGCTTGCTTTTTGATCGACAGGGTTTTGATCGACAGAGGCCCTTCATAATAATGTTGTGGAATAGAGGAGAGATAACTGCCGCTTGTGGGATGCCTTTCACCGCTGTCGCAATGAGCGATGTGAACGCCTGCCGTTTGTGTGGCAATAAACAGTAAACATCTAGAAGAAATACAATATTTTTAAGCCAGATTTTGGGGATGATTTCAATTAAGATAACCTCAGCCTTGGTTTCGCCAAGCTGTAGTTTGTGTTCCTAAAAGGAGCATTCTCATTCAACTAAGGTTGTAAAACCCCACTTCCCTTTTTCAAGCATCGAGACGAGTCGATAGCCCGGTGAAATTAGCGCATGACCGGAAAATTCTAATAGCATAAGTGTGGTTTGACCACCTAAGAAGCAACAAAGTGCAGCAGCAAAGCCCTCTTTCTTCTGAAAGTAGCACAGTTCCACTGCCATACAACCTGCCTATTTGTTTTCCACGCCATAATTACTAATCTGACTTAGCCATTCTCTTGTCGGGTTGACTGTTAGGCGACTGTGCCCTGCTCAGGTCCATCGAATGCGAGCTGCCTGTAGCAAGCGTTGCCTGCGTAGTTTCAAGAGGTGACACCCTTTTAAGAAGGGGGGTGCTGCTTCAGCAGTTGTTTGATCGGTTACTGCATAATTTATAGAGCCTTGCTGATCGACTCTGTATCCATAGCATCCCCCTCCACTTGAGGAGCTGAGGCCCTACGCCTACTGAGAGTGCCTTCGCATCCCCTGGGGGGGAGGGGGTATCTGCTGTCCCACCCTGCGAGGAAAAAGATTCGGGAAATGACTCATGGTGAGCCATCACCTGCTAAAGCTCTTACTTGAGGCAAGAATTCTGTTGTATCAATCAAGCTAGCCTGGGGTTTTCCTTATGCTCTGGCAAGGGTGCCTAAGTTACCTCTGGTTGCAGCGCCACTGGCTTCTGCTTAACTAGATCCGCCCAGGTAGGCTTTTCTGGATCCGAACTCGGGAATGGGCGTGGCCCCGGGGGCGACTGCTCCGGCGGCCAGCTGGCGTGACGGAACGCCCCCGACTGGGAGCACTTGATACGCTGGAATCCCGCGAATGGCTCTCCGGGACCAGCTTTTGCCGAGTCCCTTTGGCGCATGTTCAGCGCAGTTGTCTTCTCCGCCGCACGGCGTAAGGAACTTGAAAGCGTTCTTTCCACGTTTTGTTCATTGTATGTTGTCGTCCTCCTCAAAGGGCACAATTTGGCGAGCACTGGTGATCGTCGATAGGGGAGGTGAGCTCACAGCTTCTGCACATGGCTGACACTCCTACATGCGACTACTGCGGAGCTGAAGAGACCATCGAACACGTCCTGTGCAGCTGCGCTTGTTACGACACACAGCGATGCCAGCTCCGGATGATTTTGAATCGACTTGACCCCGGACCATTTCGTGTGCAGAAGATACTAGGACCTTGGGCATCTGCCTCAGTTGCGCAGAAAGCAACTAAAGCACTGCTACTTTACCTTAAGTCAACAAACCTGAGCGACCGCCTGTAGACTGTGTGTGCTTGCTCCCCGAGTGTGCTCGTGATTGTGTGTGCCTTCTCATCTTTCTGCAACCTCTTTTCTCCCCTTTATCCCTTCCCCAGTGCAGGGTAGCAAACCGGATGTGTGTCTGGTTAACCTCCCTGCCTTTCCTTGCATCTTTATCTCTCTCTCTCTCTCTTTGGGGGTTTGAGACCAACGTAGACCCTGTGTCTTAGGCGTCCACACGCGTAACACATGTCATTTTGTAGTTGTAGAGCGTGCATCGCAGCAAGCTAACGCCGCACACAACGTAGTTGTGCACGTTCATAACGTAGTTGTGCATGTTCAGAACCACCGTGGTGGTGGTCTTGATCATTTTAACTTCTAGGGCCTTCAAATTTCCCTGGTTGAACATCGTTGGTTGGAGCTGGACCTCGCTGATTTCAGCATCCACTCCTTGAATGACTGTTGGAAGTGTTATCAGGGTACGCCATATATGCCACCACATAGTACATTCATTCGTTTATCCAGAATTGCTGGATCCCTGCGTAGGAGCTTGCATTCTTCTGCAGCGGTATGGAAATGACGAGAATATTCTGGGCAATCTTTGGGCAAACGATGTCACCCTCAGTCTCGGCCAGGCTTATAGCAGCTGCCATGCCAATAGCCTGCGCAAGCCTTTTTTGGCGTACTTTTCTGAGGTGAAGTCCATTTCTCGGCCTAACGATAATTCGTATGTGGTCCATCGGCGGCCGCTAGAGCCTAGATGTGATGCAGCTGTAAGATTCGGCATCGAGCTTTGCGGGGTTGCCTCTCTTCGAGCCCACATTGCCCATCAAAACTGGCGTTTCAATACGAGCTTCCTTGTTCCTTCCCGGGGTGGTCGTCCAACACGGGTGGTTCGCTTCTCCATGAGATATTTTCTGTCCTCCCAGCATCTCTACTCCGGGCATGTTGTCCCACTTCTTTCGTGTCTCAACGTAGACGCTAGACTGAGCCCAGCAAAGCTAGCCGCGCCATGGTAGGTTCCTCCCGAAAAGTTCTGCTAACTCGGCAAAAAATTACTCACCAAAAAAAGTATGGTATGGACGTGATCCTCGGATAAAAACAACGTCGAACGAAATGCAGCTTGGCCACAGAAAACAAAATTGTTCGCAATGAAAATAATATAGAAGCGGGTGCCGAACTTCTGGCGTCCGCACTGGAGGGAACCCTATTCCTTTCTCCACAACACATAAAGGCACATTTTCTGTTCTTTGCATTGCGTCGTCTTCTAATTTGTTGTGGCATCACCTTCAGTACAACGGTGAAAAAAAAACAGTGTGACTCACTTGCGCATAACCCGAGCACTGAAGTACGGCAAAGAAGCGTCAAACTACACTTCTTTACAATACATGAAGTATTCGTTCACAATAAGTGCACCAGTATTTAAATAATGGCTAACTTAATGCCTTAAGTGCGTTTAGATTTCACGATACTGTCTCTTTAAATTTGCCGGAATACCATGATACACTACTAGAACACATTTTATTGCTGATATCTGCAACAGGTTCATTAGAAAACCTATGGTTACAAGTAACATTTACTGCCGTAGCGTCATTGCTTCAAATAGTGCACAAAGCAGACTCATAATATCTTTTTTTTTCTAAGCATTGCACTCCAAAAACTACATGTGGTGGGGCCATGAGCAAGAACTTAAAAGTCGTCTTGACGAAGCCCGCGGTATCTTGAAGTGTTCGAGTTTTACAGTACTCTATCTCATTACACTACAAGCACACGTTAAAGAAAAAGTTGTAGCGCTTTCAAATGCCTCTAGCTGGCATGAAAGTTGCAGTATGAACGGTGTTTGCAGCCCGTTTCCACCATTCTCTTGTCAAGGAGGGCGGACTTCAAACGCACCGTATGCACCTTCATATTTTTTTCTGAGTGTTTTGGTTTGTGTACACATAAGAAAATTCTAAAACCTCACCTAAAGAATAACGAGTAGGGGGCCCAACCCTCTCCCCATATGCTTACGTCAGTGTTGCTGAATAGTGTAGGAACTAGTGAGTTTGCATTCCACGACACTTTTATCTCCGACTCTCCGACACATTGGAAAGACGTCTTTGGTGGATTCGACAGCAGTTAGTTAGAAGGAAAACAGCTTCACTGTACACGTGGTGCTCCTGGAACGCGGAGCATTCAGTGTGAGTAGTTTCGTGATTCTCTTCTTTTCTACTCATGCGGATGTCACTGCCCAATGCACGGAGGGCTCTTGACGTTTACTCTTAAAGCAGGAATCCGCCACGCTTTCGACAAAGAAATCTCTGACAGGCAAACCAGTAATTACGTTAGTGTCTTGCAGATATATTGACACAATGAAAGGCAAGTGTAATGTGAAAGCCTTGTGATTGGATCTCATTCGTCTAGCTGTTGCTTTAGTCCGACTATTTGCGCACGTGGCGAAAGGGTTTCTCGTAATTCCTTGGAAAAGAAGGAAAACATCCCAAGGAATACGAGGTTAAGAGCTTTTCTGTGTGCTCTGGCTCAGACGCACCTATTCACCCTGTACTGAAAGAGGCACGCTTTCTTTGCACTAGAAACGTTTGCTCATGAATGGCGTGCGAAAATAAAGGCTTAGTTGAAAAAAAAACCAAAAAAAACATATAGGAGTGCAAAATGGAAGCAAAAGAAAAAGACGACAATTTTAGTTCAATGAATACGTATGTCAAACGCGGTGGCTACGTTACGCATAACCGAACGTTTCTCTCCTAAAGTGTGCCTTCTATTTCATGGGGGAATGCTGTAGAGCGGGTTTAAAAAATGCCTCACCGTTTTGTTGAGGTGATAAAGAGCTATTGATTTGCTGATGCTCCTTCCAGCTGCGTCCAAACAGAATCGTTAGCGAAGTAAACTTCAGGGTTTCTGGTAAGAATCAAACAACGTTTTCTTTCAAAAACATGCGAAATACTTGAGCAAGCATAGACGTGAAATAAATGTCTAAGGTAAACTCTGAACGAATGTGTTCCTTGACTTTACCCCAATGACTGTACTGGCTCCTTGCTTCATTAGGCATTGAAATAAATGGATTTCTCTAAGACAAAACTTCGTGGAGCGAAAGATCGCTTCACTTTCTTAGAGACAAAAAAGCAGACCTCACAGATAAATGCGAAGCGAAGGTAAGTGAAGTTTTCTGTTGTCTTTGAAGTTTGTGGTGGTAGAAAACATTTTATAGCAGAAATTGACAGAGTTGAACTATTATCGTAATATTTTATAAGGTGATATATTACATCAAGGGGTGCGAAGTAGAACGAAGGAAAGTAGAATGGCATTATCCCCTGCTTGGCAGCTTTCCCAATATTCGCGCCATTAGTGCATAGCTGCCATAATTCTGTTGTTGAACTGCACAAAAAGATCCAGAAATTCATTCTACTTAGCACCCAGCGAAAGACTCACAAAGCTACAATAAATAAGATAAACCAACAAAATCACTGGTACAGTTTCTTATAAGAACATAAGAAAAAGCGATAGAAATTTTAGGTGTATTGGGGAAGTGACAAGCTATGTCTTCTTGGCCTATGTACGCAGGTGTACTTTGTTCTTATATGGCTGCGTACAAACGCAAGCTTCTTTCTACTTTGTCTCTTAGCACCTTAGAATGAACTAGTTCGCCCCCTGATACTTCGTTCCCGAGCAAATATGAGAATTCAGTGTATATCCACAAAATCGTTATACGAAACAGTAAAGGCCATAGTAACGTGCAAGATCGCGGACGTAGGCAAGAAATCTTTTCCTTAAGCTGAAAAATATGTCCTCAGGGAAACTGAATATACCATTTCTTTATACTTTTATCCAAAAGTGCCCTTCCGTGAACAACTTATGATACTAAGAGAATGGTGCCTCTGGTGATGTGTGCGGCGTAACATGAATTGATCGGTTACTGGTTCCTGCTAGAATGCTATGTAAACACACCACCACAGGAAAAAACGGGGATTAAAGGCAAACATCGGCCCGTGTCGTCTTCGCACTACATTGCGTGTTTGGTGTGCTGCTATTCAACCACGGTGGTCTGTAACAGGCAGTGTGGTATAGCACGCTGTTTGGCAGTGAACACTGCAGCCGCCATACTTTTTTTCTTTCAAATGACCCTTCGATGAACGTGTAATGCGGAAATTACAGTTTTGCCCAAGGCAGTGACCTGTTCGTAAAGCGGGGCAAGTTACTCCAATATCCCTTTCCTGCTGACAGCGCGGGAGTGTTTGACTTCCTTCGTCCGAAAGCGATGCCTGGACAGGTAGTCCATTAATGTCAGAGGCGGTGCAAATTATGGTCACGCCAAACCGGCATGCAAACAAAGGCTGAAAACCACGGTTAATTTTCCTCAGACAGGCTGGCTGACGTTTATATAGGTGGACCTACCTTTGCCAAAGGCTACCATGCTATATTTGACGTGTTATATTTGAGAGTTATATTAAGAAAGTTGCTCGTCGTTACAGGTGACAGCCGCATTTTTGGCCAAGATGTTCGCCACTAGTGCCCTTCAGCAGGGCCATAAAACTGTCAAGACAAGGGCTGCGAGGGCTGGTGTGTCAGCAGTGAAATGAGATGCCAAGCAAAAGATAAAAGCTGCAACGAACAATATCTTGGGAAAAGCAAGCTAAAGTGCCTTAGGGTAGGTTGCTGGTTGCAAGCTAAGTAGCAATGTATGTTCGAAACCCAAAAGGTTGTACACCAATGTTTAATAATACACGTGATATTGCGCAAATACTTGTAATAAAGGGGCGTGCCTGATTTGTTTAATCTGCCGAACCAGAAAGAAAATACAATCTAATAAGTATTTGTCATGTACGAGTTAAGAAATGTTTGGATAAACATAACGCAACTTAATCAAAGGCTGGAAACGCAGAAAGATACACATGAGCACTGACTTGACACTCAGTTTAGTTACACTTTTATAGGCGTCTTCATGCACTATCTGGCTACATCACCTGAACCAGTGTAAATAAATATAATTCCATGTTAACGAGTAGGAAGATATCTTCGTGCAGATTCCCACTGATATTACATAAGAGAACCGAGTGTATACATCGCAAGCCTGACACTCCTGAACTATACTTGGAAGACGCATTTTCTTGATAGAAAAACTGAACACACCCAGAGTGCTCACGGGTATCAATCTAGATACGGAAATTAATCGAGAGGTTGATTCTCTGGATTGTCTTTTTAGTTGTGTCATCATCACGTGTTTCGCCCTGTTTTTGTTAGTCGCATGTTCTTTTACTAGCGTCATCAAAGTTCACAGTAGTGCTGTTACCACATGTTTCAATTTTATTGTTCTTTTCAGTCAGTGTATTGATCCGTCAACGTCCCTGTCCGAGAGATGTCTGCATCAAACGTGCTTTCCTACTGCCTTTTGTACTGGAGGAAGGGCACACTCTCTTCGCCTCACTTCGCCGTGAACTGCGTCCGTGATGAGCCGCTATTCAGAGCAGCGATGATATCATGTGAATGGCGTCATCTTCCTACGTCACGTTAGGCTATGTGATGAATAAATCACTAAACATTATGGTCTTTCACAAAATGGCGTCACTGGTGGCTGGTACCCTGTGACGTCATGTTATGCTTTTTCGCATCCCTCTTGTTCACGCTCATTCCACCGACGCTCAGTTTTCGCGATTGATGACGTACATAGGCATTCGGCGTAAGTGACCAGAAAGAATAGGAGGTGCAGACGATAGATATTAAAATGCAGCTCTAAAATACGGCGTGCAGACATGAGCACAAGAGGCAAGTCAGCACACCTAAAACACAAACTAACCACTCGCAACTCGCACAGCGACGGAAAAGAACAAGAAGCACGAAAGCATATGTGCACATGCCCATAGGTTTGTATATTTAATGTGCACGCGCCCATACGCTTTCTTGCTTTGCGAATGCACACCTAATATTCGAACCTACGGATTTGCGCAGGTATGTTTTCCTGCCTTCTTTTTCTTTCCGCAGCTGTGTGCATTTTCGGCTGTTAGTAGATGTTAGTGGTGTCGTGACTTACTTCTAGTGTGTGTGTTTGCACACTTTGTCTCTCAGGATGAATACGTACAAGCTAGATCACCTTTCTGTTAGGTAAATAAGTTATTTTAGCACTTCAAGGAAACATCACCGTTTCTTTTTTCCAAAGAGCCACGCGTTAAAGACGCAGCACAAAAAAAGGTGTTTGTAACTTTTTTTCATTACGTTAACATGACATGAATGACGAGGACTAGCTGTTGTATAAAATATGCCCTGCCTTCAATAAATAGAAATGGAAAATGTGTGCTCTTACCGAAGTGCACGTAGGTGTGAACTAATACAAAGTATATCTTCAGCCTGGCATGTCACTAAAGTTTTCGCCAATTCGAGATAGACGATTTGCGTATATTTCTGCCAAACACACTGAAGTTAAGATTTCAATATTAAAATTCCAAAGCAAACATTTCTGCTGCGACATTCATCACTTTTAATGATGATGAAGTTCGGATTTGTGAAAGTTTTCATGTTAAGTTTGTTTCATTTATTCCCAAAGAGTTCATGATTATTTCATTCGAATGCACCAGGCTGGATTAATCATACAACGAATTATGCCTCCATTTCATTCAAAAGTAACCAGCAGCAGTCCGCTGCACAGTTATTGGGCAGACGTGACATGGTTTTTATGACCTATGAAGTAGCCGTACAAGAAATAGGAAGTTTTACATTCATTACTGGAAACCGATAGCTTCTGATTTGGAAGCCAACTTGCATTGTTCTCGCATTTGGCACTGGTTAAGTTTAGTCGTGTGCTAAACTGGGCTTCATGCTTCATTTTAAAAGAGGTGCGAATGAGCACCGAGTCTATATTTTCACTTGCCAAATTCTAGTACTGCTTTATTACTCATTCATTAGGTTGCGCAGCTGTTGACAGGACGCTGACTGCTTGCCTCCGCTAACAGTCGGAAATTTTGTGCCATTTTTTTTTTGTTCGTTATCAATCACATTTCACAGGCCACTGAACGTGGTACTTATATTGATCTATAAGCGTTACTCAGGGGCCTGTTTATGTGAGTAAAAAATTTCGTCATTCTAGCATCTTGTTTTTGTGTTTTATGTTATGCGTAAAAACACCAGCCATCTCTTTTTTCTCGTTTCCTTGGCCGTGGCGGACATGCCGGCCTACCATTCATTGCAATATAAATAAATAATCCCAGCCCACAAGCAACAACAACAAATGAAAACGAAAAACTTCTTGTGTAATTGTCGGAAACTGTGATGTTATAGATTGCTCTTCTCACCTGGTTTGCGCTGGTTTGCACTTGTCAGCCGATTGTTGAGAAAGTGGCTGACTGCTGACGGCAGAGTAAATTACTTCTTTGTTTGACCATCGGGACAAACGCGCTAGAGAGGTACTGTCAGCGTTTTACATTGACAGGAAGGGGGAAAGGTGCGTGAGCAAACCGTCGGTGGCCCTTAGTGAAAAGGAAGTTCTCTACTTGGGTTCAACACTGCAGCCTTCAAGTGGCTATTTTCGAGGGCGGTTCTGTATATGTCTGCGTGTACTTGGTTTGACCATTTTTTTTCGGGTTCTCACACAAATGTTGCATTTTGTCAAGACTAGCTATTCTTATCTTCACCCTGATTTTTTTTTTTTTTTGCTGCGAACAAGCCCCGGAGTACCGCGTGACTAGGTCAGCTGCTTGATATATGCGTGTGTCCTTTCGAAATGTCTTTAGCGGCAAGTGAGCGCCTGTGGCTTGTCTTGCTTAGTCCTCGTCTGTTCTGTGCGCTTTTCCCATCACAAGTATAATCCACCAACTAGCCCAAGTTTTCCTTGTAGTGCATTTTAGGGTCAGTTTTGTTTCTTGATACGGCCTAACGACTGCACACCATGAGATACCACTTTTGCGGGCTGCACGTATCAAAAAAGCGGCGCATCGTCTATGAGGCATCCTCTTCCTAGACAAGGGGACCTCTATACAACACGAATGGCCGGCTGCATTTGGGAAATCTCATGACTCAGCTCATGGGACGCGCAACAGGCACAAGGGTATGTTGGCGAGTGCAAGTAAGTCCCTTATTTTGTCCAGCCAACATGTTTTGCCAGTACAATATGCCCGAAAGTACAATAAGCCCCAGATTTTATAGTATGGATACGTATTACGTTGTCTTATCTTATACATACGTATTATTTGGACCTATACTCTACGTGGGTTGTTGCTGGACCAATAGAGCAAATACCCAACTTTTTCGACGCACATAACGGATCATGTAAATTATTGTTCCTATACATACGAAAATTTCAGTGATGCACTATATACGTATAGAAAGGTAATTACATTTGAGTAGACAAGAAAGAGCCTTTAGAATAAAAGTTGAAGTCACGCATAGTTTTTATTTCTAGAAACACAGTGAGCCAGGTTTCAGCTACAAACAAACCTAACACTCGTTGTCACAGATATAAAGATTTAAAATTAGCTGATATTGAATCGAACGTGTTTTATTGAGCACATATTTTAAAGAGGACCCAAAACTGCTTGGGCTTCTTACGTTCCTCAACGTATCTTTTTCACTCTTTTTACATATGACCATTCATGATTCTTTTTGTTTCACAAAAAAAAACTACTCTTACGTTTCGTTTTCAGGAAAAGGTTGGCAATAGTTGCAACAAAGGCAGCAAAACTTTCCTCGGGACACTGGCCGAACATTGAAGCCGTGATGGTTACAATTTAGTACCGAACGAAGCGTTCATTTTGAAGAAACAGCAAATACGTAAGCTATGAGCCCAGCTAAGCTGTCTAAAGGGTTCTTGCTGTACCAACGAATAGATTTCCGTGTTCCTGAGTTTATGGCAGACAGCTTTTTATTGCTTTTGCGCTAAGAACATGTTACATGAAGAATATGGTTTAGCGTTTTGCTACCTTTAATGAATTGTTTATGTATGAGTCGTTGTGTACAAAACAGTGCACTATAATAAGCAGTCATATATATATCACGAAAGCAACTTTTCTGAACTTGAACTACCGCACCATCCGCGAATAACATGTTTTATTTATTTTAAATTTAGCTTTACCGATGAAATTTTGCGAAATGCAAATGTTTGGTATTTGAGGGTTGATAGGACCACGTTGAAATAATGTGTTGGCTTCTTCTTAGCGATAAAAAGTTGTTCCTCTTTCATTTCCCGACAATATTGTTAGGCATAGCAACATTTCTAAAATTAGCTCGATGTTATTAAAAATGGCCGCATATCCACGAAGTGAATGATGGAGAGTGGGGCAAAGAATCGTCCGTCCATTCGTTCTTGCTTCCGTCCGTCTATGCGTTCGTCTGTGTTACCGCCCATGCGTCCACCCGCCCATCCGTGCGTGCGTCCATTCGTGTGTCCGTCCCTGCGTTCGTCCATGCATCCGCCCCTGCGTCCGTTCATGTGTCCATCCATGCATCTGTCTGTGTGTCCGTTTCTCCATCTATTCAACACTCCATGTACCACTATCTCGCATCTTTTTATCATATATTCCCCATATAGAAGCACCGCCATCCAACGGACATTCCGAGAACTAAACAAGAGGTGGCACACGCACACTTTCTTACGGCTTGCGCTTCGTGTCTACTTCCCACCTTTAACCACCTCGAGTTCATGGTATATACTAGTTCACTGTCTTCATGACACTGTGGCCTAACGCTTGTTAAAACCTTCCTAAAACCAAGGGGGTTACGTCCAGCGAGTATAATGTAGCAACCTTTTCCTGTCGGATAGTGCTCAATGTACATGCCAATGGCTGCTGATGGGGAATGAGAGACAGGAGCATTCGGCTTTTAGTAAACGCGCACACTGCGAATAGTTTTTTTTATTTTTCAACAACGCATATGAGAAATCTCCCAATGGCACCACCTTGGAGGTCAAAATGTAACACTTGTTACACACTACGACGACGACCACGAGAGACGAACTGGTGCCGCTATAAGGAGCTTCGCCCCTAAAACTATGGACTATCTCCCCGAAGCGAACCCTGGTGGGATGTAAAGCAGCAGTAGTGCGCACAGCGTTGACCCAGTTGAAAAGGACGTCGACGCGGCTGCCGAAAGAATGGTTTGAAACGAAACTTGGTGTAGCGTCAGTGTTACCCTCGACCCGTCTCTATTCTCGAATGTAATCGGTGTTCTTGTCCCGTACCTCATCAGTGTCGTTGGTCTTCCAATACCGACGCTTGCGTTCGGCTTTACTGGCTCGCACCTTTTCGGTGTTCCAGGCTGGACGTCGTCATTCGCGAACGCTATTAGCTACACTATCCAGCAACGCCGGTGACGGCTTAGAAAGGTACGCGCACACTAGCGGGAAGCATGCCCCGTTGGCACCCCACCTGTCGCCTGTCGGCGCGATCGCGCGGCAAGCAGCGGCGCGCTGTCCACATTTTGTCGGTGCCGCGGCACCATGGCAGGGCTAGATAATCGCGAGCGAGCACGCGCAGTGCGCCTACCCGCGGCTTCATCTCACCGACAGATGGAGAGAGGTGGCGCGGGAGATGTGATGATGCTGACGTGAGGAGTGGGCTCCAGCGTTGCGAGTGATGGAGAGGGTGAAGCGAGCGAGATGACACGCGGCGACAGGCTAGAGAGAGTGACGTCGCGCGTGCTCACTGCGGAGGAAGGTGTGGTCTACTTGGCGCACCCTGGTGTGGAGCGACAGTGGCACACAGGCTAGTCAAAGGGCAGCTCGCATATAAAAATTCAAGTAATGAATTGAAAAGCTTTATTGGCAATTCGGGGCTTGAAATAAGTAATGATTATAGGAAATACGCATATGCTTTAATACTTTTAGAACGATATGCGCTGATGGGAAGACCATCAAGTAGGAAACATTAGAAAAGCAATGTTTCATGTGTTTTTTAACTTTCACATAAATAAATTGCATGCGATCTTAACCTATGAATCTCAATGAGAATATATTGTTCACTGAATGTTAAAGTTATTTCCTAAAACTCCAGTTTCACAAAAGCAAATGTCTAATCTAATATAATTGTCATCAGATCTAATACTATTGATTCATCCAACATTGTCTCGTTTTTAGATCTCACTAATAACGTTGTTTAACCCCTCAAGCTGTCACCAAGCTGTCACCAAACTGGTTTGGACGAGTAGAGCTCCTAATGGCAGAATAGGTACCACCCCCTAGCGTTCACACAAAGAAGTACGCATTTATGGGTTACACTGCGTGTCGTTTACTAGATGGCAGCATTTTCTCGAAAATTTAGTTTTCTGCAGTGGCAGGAGCGCAATTTTGTATGAAAAAAGGCTGTGCGGGGGTGGTGACCCATTCATAGGTGGCTCGTGAACACGAAAAAGAGGGTATACTCGGTTTTATCATCTTGTTTCAGTGATGATGATTCGAGTACAGATATTTCAATTGTGTTCGGAAGGGAAGACAACAACAATGGTAAATGAGTAGCTCCTCCGCTGATGATGATGACAACTCGGGTGCGAACATTGCGGGTACCCGCCATTGAAACCACCTTGCGTTATTCCACATTTAGAAATTTTTTTGCTCAGCCCGATGCTTCCAAACAGAAATACCCCAAGGCTGCTTAGCCTACGCAGGGGAAGAAAGATGTGGCGTCGGTAACTGTTTCGTTTTTAAGCCTTTTTATTTTATTAGTGGGAGGTAGGTCTTCTTCTTTTATGTATTGTTGAGAAATAAACTTCATTCCGTTGGTTACTAAGTATGTGGTGAAAATGTTTTTCCAACATCTACTAGCTACTTTTTAGTACAGTCATAATATAAATCAGCAGGGACATTTTGACGAAAAATTTTCAACAAAAATCACCATTTAAGGTGTTATGAGGTGTAAACAACTTACGGACTTGATTGTGGACATGACTGCTGTAGATACGCCTATAGTTATTTAGAAACTTGAAGGCCTCATTTACTTTGGCATATAAGGGTACATTTCTTCGCACTTTTATGGTATTTTGTGTCAGGTGAAAGCATTGATAACGTTCTTTTGCTATAGTCAGTGTACAATACTTTAAAATAATTATCTCTGAAATCCTACAGATGTTTTTGAAATGGTTCTTTTGCAACCTTAAATTATTCAAACGGCAATCAACCCTTATTTGCATTACACTCGATAGGAATATTGACTATTTTCAATCACCTATTTTGAGCACATTAGTATTCAACCAATAGTGATCGACAGAGGGTGCGAGAACACCATTAGTCAAGTTCATTTTCACTCTATGTCGACAAAAAAAGATCTATGCTATGACAAAAAGATTGTGCATCTTCAAAGGAACATCACAACAGGTACAAATAAAGACGATAGGGACTGAACATGATGGATACTAGGGAAAGTCCAACAACAAATCACCAAATGGTCAAGTTCGCACTTCTCAATTTCTACCCGGGACGCAGCGGACGCAATTAAATATTTTAAAGTGGGAGATAATAAAAAAACAATTGAAAAGATGACAATAAAAAGTTCCATGCGGACCGGTTCAGCTGTACACGTAGGGGAGTTGACGGGGTGCCGCTGAAGATCTCGCCAGCTTAGTCCCTCGTAGCACCCTCGTAGTCCAGGGTGCAACACCGAGCACACTCGACTATGAGGGTGCTCGGTGTTGCACCCGTCCGAATACGTGTCGCGGGACACTCCATGCTAGCCGTCTACGTGAGACTCGCGACGCCAGCGATCGCCCTTCTCGCTGGTTGAACGTCAATTGCCAAAGGAGTGAAAATGTCTTTGGGGCGTACACAACCCCCCATATGGTCATTCTTCTTTGAAAACGACGTGGCCGCCTTTTCTTGGAGGTGCAGTGATGACATGCCGGCGACGTTGTCGAGTAGTTTGTGGCCAGAAGCTTCTCCCTAGACACAAAGGCGCAAGTGGCGCACGGGTAAAACTGTTAGATGTTTGGGACTTAGTGCAACATGAAAATGAGGAGATTCTCTTTTTTTAAAAACACGAAAGAAAAGTTCGTACAAAAGGAAATATATCTAAACAAGCATGTTAACTTGTTAATAAATCTTCGTCTATTTACCCCAAACAAGATAACAAATAAAAGAGTATGTAAAAAAAGAAACCCAGAAAAAGTTAGTTAAAAAAACTAAGAATACTACAGAGTGCAAGGTAAACACTGAATTAGATGTGTGATTTGTACACGCCTTTGCAAACGCCTAAATATGTAAAAATGAACAATTTCTATTCATATTGCATTAAGGGCATGGTACAAGACAGCAAGCATATCTTGTTATTTTTCTTCTGATATTTTAGTAAAGCCTTGCTTTGAAAATTTACAGCCATATGTGTATTTATAGTGCCCGTTACAATTTCGTACGACAATTCATGCTTTTCGTGAGCCTTCGTGAAAAAGGTAGTCGAATTGTGTGAACACGTTGGCCAGACGAAGCGTTGCTTTGACAACAATGCTCTCAAAACTGCCCACGTTTTTTTTTTCAAATAAGCTCTGTACGGGAATATAGCAGGTGTGTGGGAACTTCAATGTGCCTGGTGTATTCTCGTACGAACAAGAATAAAAGGAAAGCCTGCGAATACACAAACTAACAGACATCATCGTTCCAACTACAGCAAAAAAGCAGCTCTTTTCGGCTTCTTTGTCAGTAGAGGCGTGACATCAGCTCCATCATTTCCCACACAAAACTTTTCAACACATTGACAGCGTCCAAAGTGATGTCATAATAGTTTAGATGTCAGCTATAATCTACAATACCTAATTACGTACAGTTCACCACTACTAACCAATTGCGCGATCCTTAAATGATGAACACGACCCAGTCGAGCGAGACGTGCCGCGAGGTCTAAGATGGATCACAAAGCGCCCGGACAAAAGGATTCGCACAATGGAAACCTCAACTGAAGGGAGGCTCAAGGAAGCGAACTGGCTTAACTAGCAAAGCCATTTCCTGCTTCATAGCGTCAGCAGTAGAGACGATTTGGTATTTTGAGTGGCGTAGCCCGTGCTAAATTAGACCGTGCCATGTGTGTAATATTATTTTACAACTTTTTGTGAGTTTTGCACGTATTCAAAAACGACTGGTACGAAAACGGATCAGTAATTTACTGTCAGTAGCCCTGGAAGGGATCAAATTGAGCTAAGCTAGTGACGGGCTTCTGTTTGACAGGTGTAATTAGAATTTCAAGCAGCTGACTCTCCACGTAGTTGAGTAGAATTATCAGGACAGACGTGAAAAAAAGCCATTCTGCAAGTAAAAATAGTAGTCGAAAATACACGTGTTGAATCACGCTACGGTTACGAAACGCACCGTATTGGAGGATTCCGGAAATATTCACAATCTGGGGTTCTTTAACTTGCATATAAATCTAAAGATGTTAGCTTCCAACACTTCACCTGCATTTAAACGCAGTTGCTTCCCCCAGGATTGTATCTCGCGACCAGTGTTGTGCAATGGGCATCTCCATTCCATTTCGGTTCTGTGCCCTAGAATTAGAATTTGCTGCAACTTAATTATTTTCTATTTCTTCGAATGAAAAAATTTGGACCATTTCCACTCCCATCCAGGGAATGGCCGGGCAGCTCAGTTCTATTCCTGTAATGCCCCAACGTAGAAAATTTATATTCATTGTTTTATCGAACTATAGTGACAGCCTGAAAAAGATTATGTCAACTGATTCATTAGGAATAGCAAAAGTACACAAAACGCATTACCAAGATCGTTGAAAGGCACTTTGACGACATATCTCTTGCAGTACGACCACCCTACTGGTTCTCATTTGACAGTTCTCTCATTATCATTAGTATTTGCTAGGTCAGCCTGTTTCGACGAATGATGATGTTTTATTATTGTTTAAACATAGATGTGTTAACGCTAAACTGACGACATGATGCATTTTAAAGCTTAAAATAGTAATGTTAAAGAAGTCTAAGTGGTTTTGCGACGCCTGTGAAGTGGTCGTTATTAAGAGAAAACTACGCTTTGGTTAGTATAGTACAGAAACATCCAGACTGGTTGCCAATAGCTGCACCACTCGTCAGCTGTCACGCTTGTCTAACTCTTCTCGCAAGCTCATATAGGGCGAGGATAGCTTTCTGCTGCAGAATCGCAAGTCGGGCGATTCGGGGGATGTTCGATACTGACAGCGTCCTTTTCTTCACACCTTATCTAATTCGTTGCGCTCTCAAATATGATACGATGAGAGCTTCTTCGGTTCATATGTGTACAACCATGCAATGTCTTTTTGGTCGCAAAGGTTATTCACGAGTGCCAGATACTAAACTGCTCATTAGATAAAGATGAACCGTGTACAGTATTTGCCACTTTCGTGTCGAGGTGTCAATGTGAACTAGCACACAGGAAAAATTTGTTTCTGCTTGCAATACCTGCTGGGATAATGCATTTGTTTGTATACTAAGTTATACTTCGGTTTTTCATTTACAAATTGACAGATCACTCACACTTTTACATCATGCCTGCCCTTGGCTCTGGCTAACTAAACGTGGACCTAGGAAATGCGATGTGTTGTTCGACTTCTAAGAAAACTGGTACTCAGGGCTGCATGACTGACATGACCATATTATTACAGTATAGTAGCAATCAAAGACGCAGCAAAATACATTCTTCACTGATGCCCTCATTGCATGGCAGTACAAACACTGGTATGTGCCCAGTCGTGGTACCAGAACGAATAAATAAGGAAAAAATAGGTAAGACCCCCAAGACCTTGAAGTAAGACACCCAAGACCTTGAAGTGCGGGCTAACCAGTTCTCAGCTAGAGATTCAACAACGCCTCACCTTCCACGCTAGAGTGGCAAGGGTCACTGACATCTTTTTCAACTTAAAAGTGGCCACCCACCTCTATTTATCGGTTCAAGCAAATTCTTTTAGAACAACAATACGTCCGGCAATTGTTCAATTGTTATTCGGCAATCACTACATCACAAAAATTGCTTAGGTGTCCTCGTGATTTTAACAGCTGCAATAATCATTGCAAGAATATTTAGAATACTGAAATAATGTTGCAATAAACCGAAAATAAAGAAGTTGAGGCAGAGGTGCCCCCGAGGAGGAAATATCACAAGGCGTAAAGGGGAAGGGTGGTATGCTACCGCCTTAATACCGTACGACGGGTACGAAGGGTATAGAACTGCGGTGACGGGGAAAAAAAAAAACTTCGGAGCAACACAGTCTGTATAACAACAAAATCGTAGTAGGTGCATTGCCTATAAATGCACTGCGCTAATAATGAGCGAAGCTATTTTTATAGCTACTGCTATATTGGCCAATTCAAGGCTCCATTTAATAATGTTTCAATTTCAAAAACTGTGCGTTCTAGAAAACGTGATATATTTCCTGAAAAAAAGGCTTCATTTCATTCCCATGACGTTTCGCACGAAAGAAACTTCATTTCATTCCCTATGTTTTCCCTCCTAACATTGTGCCCGATCACTTTTCATTCCATTTTGTTCTGTTGTCTCGAAAATCTGCAATGATTCCGGAGTCATTCAATCCAGTAGTGGCAACTCCGCTTCACTGCGGAGTAGCCCCTGCGGATTAGCAGTCAAGTGCTGTCACCAATTGACCACCATGGCAGTCTTCTGACAAGTAATACTCCAGAAATTATTCCGTTGTTTTGTAATTGAAAACATCCAACTTATGGAAAATAACTGCTTGCAAATGAGCCTCTTTCAGCCAGCAAGGAGTGAAATATGAACTTTTTTTCTTTTCACGCACTCATATTACGCATGTTTCTATAAGCTCGCACTTTACGCCTTCTCAGACTGTGCCACATATTCTCATCGTGCACTTCGAGTACGAAACTTCAATACGCGTAGAAGACTTCCAACTCTTTTTGCAGAGGCTACTACGCTAGGCCTATTCAGCTGGTTTCGTGAAGCGTGGTGTCATTTCCATAAGCCGATGTAAATGTATCACAGTTTCGATGCTTGAACAGCTGCAAATGTCGGTAATTGCTTTGGCTTGACATGCTATTGATACCGTGAGTATATAAATATCTCGAGCTCACTAGCTCTTTAAAGGCATTTTAATGCGAGACGGTTTCTGCATTTGTTTGAGGTGTGACCTACTGGAAGTGAGTCCAAATTATGCGTGTCCAAAAGCAAGAATAATTCTCCAAAGCAGTAAAATAATGTAAGAATATTTTTAGATGTCCAGGTAAGCCAACCGTTCTATGTGCCGAAAAGCAATGAGACAGCCGCCAGTCTTGTCTTGTCTTGTCGCCTAGGAGATCTTGGCTCATACCCACAAGGAGGATTTGACACACTGTACCTTATAATAGATATTTTTTTTGTACAACGCTTGCTAAAAAACAGAGAAGCTAGATAAGAACAATAATAATGTTCCTTTGGAAAAACGTGAAAAAGTGCAGAAGAATTCGATAAACCAGAATACATAAAACAAATTAACAAAAACAAGGAAGGCGGACAAAGAATCGGATATATCGTTTCTCAAGAACCAGCACGAGCCTCAGCCACAACAAACGTCTTCTTCGTCGTTCCTCCAGAAAGTGCCCGTATTAACGCGATAGCGTTAGAAAGCTCGTGTCACAGAAATTCTGCCGTAGCCGTGGGCATCCTCGGTTGCGAGGGAAAAGTCGTCCATGAGCGAAAAATTGAGACAGAAGCAAATAAGCCAAAGAATAAATTTTTCAGTCCCATTGAGGATCGAATCCGGGCAATTCGCGTGGCAAGCACGTGTTCTACAACAAAGCCACGATGCGTCCTACAATAAAGCCACGAAGCCACACAGTGCCCGGTATACGGAGCGTCATACTTGGGTATAAAGTTTGAGGGGACGCCGGAGGCAGATGATGGCACGTGGAGCCACACGATTGTTCTAAGGGCGTATGACGAAGCGGATGAACTTCAGTCATGAGAGGGCTTCCTGGCCCTTGATCGTGTGTGGTAAGCCAACGTGCTCTAGCTATACCGACATCTTTCAGCGAAAGTGGCGGCTTCGGCGGGAGTCGTCGATTCCGAAGGTTTCGGGTGGCATGAAAGGATAGTGTGCAAGAACGAGGAAGGCTCCGCATCATAACAAAGGAAGAACGAGGAGAACCCAGTTTTAGATTTAATGGCACTGTTGTGAGCATAAGTAACAAATGAAGACGATAATCGGAAAGATACATAGAGAGCATGTCACCTAGCGTGTGAATAAATTTCTCTGTCAACCTGTTGCTTTGGGGATGATATGCGGCAGTTTTTTTATGCACGATGATGCATTCGCTGACGAAGACTTCTACAGCTTCGGACAAGAAGAAATGCCCACGGTCACTGTGAAGCTCGCGGGGTGCACCATGCCGAAGGACGCGGTTGCACAGAATGAACAAGCCGGATTCACAAGCGGTGGCTTCGGGAAGCGCCCAAGTGTCAGCGTAGTGCATAAGGTGGTCCACGGCTACGATTACCCAGCCGTTTCCACTTGGTGTGTATGTTAGGGAACCGTATGCAAGTCAATTTTGATGCGGTCGAAAGGCCGAGAAAGACGAGGCAGTGGCTGGAGTGGCCCCCTGGTTGTGTGAGGAGAGCTCTTCCGGCGTTGGCACAAGGAACACGAACGGACGTACTGCCAAACAAATTAGTACATCTCGCGTCAGTAGCATTCCACCCCGAATGGCCTACCCTGCTTCCCTAAGTATGTGTTTAAGGAAAGCAGGGTAGGGCATACGGGGCGCTAATCAATATCAAGTTGTTTGAATAAGTTTGACTACTATTCTTGTTGATAGCAATCTGCTGAAATAAACTTCGCGACCGAGAAAATTTGAGAAAATTAGAATAAAGTAAACAGGGAAGCGGGTGAGTACGCTTATATTTGCTTTATTTGTCTTAGCGGCTAAGAACTGTGCAAACAAACGGACATCCCTTTCACTTCACCTCTGCGTGGAAACAAATTCGGCACTGTCCCTAATCGTTGACTTCCGTATCTGGTAGCGGACCGCGCACCGCAGTCTTCGTCGGCCTTTGTGTAATAATTTCGTTCACTGCGTTTCCCCGTGTCACTGATATTCATCACGAAGATAACGCAGGAAGGAACGCTTGTTTGAAGTTTTTTTCACCAGGTATCGTAGCAATCTCCGCCTCTCAAAAGAAAACCTATCGATCTTCCAGTGAAGGCCTACAATTTCCATTTTTTTTAGTTATTTCGACAAGTATTTTACCCGTGTATTGTCCGCCGTGGTTGTGTACCGGCTGCGGTGCTCGGATGCTGAGAGGAATGTCGTGGCTTCGATCCCGTTGGCGGCCGCATTTTGATGGAGGTGAAACGGCCACTGTGCATGCAATGTGAGAGCACGTTAAAGAACACCAAATGGTCAAATTTTTTGGAGCCGTGTACTTCGGCGTTCTCGATACTCATATCTTGGTTTTGACGCGTATAACACCAAATATCATACCTAACCTTTATATTAATTACACTTCTGCCGATGTATAATTTGCATCAATTATATTTCATAACTAGTGCCAAACATATAGATTTCGCAGCAGTTTTGTTCTCGTGAGACTTTATACGCAATAATCGAATGACTTTAAAGGGCGCCAAAAAAACCTTTGAGATTACGATGAACGAGTGCGCCATTCTACACCAGGGTTTCCTGTCTTTCGCTACGTACAATTCGTGACGCCACCCTCTTCTTCGCGTCACGTCAGGACGAAATAAGCTCTCGATTGTTCGGTACAGGAGATATATGTGCAGGTCATGGTCTAGTGCTGCGTATTGCCGTGCAGTTGCGTGCCTGTTCTTCTTGGTCTCACATGATAACCGTGCATATAAACTGATTTCACTCCTTTTTTTTACATTAGTGACCTCGCGAGTGAAGATAACAGCATGTAGTATGATAGTGCAAAAGCTTATGCAATTGACGTTGAAGGCGCGTTCACACTTCACCTCAAAGTGAGTGAAAGTGGCAAAAACTCACTGGAAGTTCACTCGCTTTGCTGCCCAAGCGGGCAGATATTCACGCCATGAGGCCAACGAAAAAAAAAATGTACCGTAAACAATTTTTTCGACACGCAAAAGCACATCGTCTTTCCGCGTCACGGCTTTGACCGCACTAGCTAAAACCACGTGATCTAAACAGCCGGCCACAGATTCAATATGGCGGCAAAGGTGGCGGCAGCGGCTCGCATCGGTTAAAATTGCAAGTGCCCTGTGCAGCCCGACGAAACTTCACGGCTTCAACGTGGACGCGTTCATCCTGGGCCTACAGTGGAAGTAGACAGTGCAACAGCAGCGAGTCGGCATGCCCATCGTGGCTCGTTTTTCCACGGCCCGGTGAATCCACCGCCGTCATGCCGTTGCGTTCACTCGTGTCAATTCTGCTACCGGATTCCTGAAACAACATTTGAAAAGGTACGAGCTGCTTTTTTTCAGTACTATACGTGAATAACCAGAATTCAGTGTGAAGTTTAATGATAAAAACACACTCGAAATCGAATGGATTATCAAAGTAGCAAAAACGGTGGTGGTTGGTGTTGGCTTGCTCAAACGGTACAATCAATGTGAACGTGTTCGACGCACGCGTACGTGGTTTTCCAGCTTCTATAGCGTTTTCGCTTCGCTTCTAAAGTGTTAATGTGACATGCGTGCTGATGTTCCACGTGTTTTTGGAAAAAAAATCAGTGGCGTGCATAAGATATCACTTGTAGGAAGAGTAGTGGGGGTGAGGTAGAAACTACTCTATCACCCTCTTCGTGGTTTATGGCTTTTTAAGCCAGTGCCTAATTGGTCACGCTTGGGAGAGAAGAAAAAGATTGTCGCTCAGTACCCGCGCAACTAAAAATAAATGGAACATTCGCGAACACTGAGGCTGTAATTGCCAGTATCTTTGTCATCAACCGAGTGCCTGCCCTGTTATTCTCTGACGGCAGTCGTAAAACTCTGTCACCTGAAACCCACTACGGCCCTCCACTACGGCGTCTCTCATAATCATATGGTGGTTTTGGGACGTTAAACCCCACATATCAATCAATCACCTGAAACCATCACGTGTCTGCCAACTTCCCAATTTCTTCCCTGCCACAAAAACCTCTGTCGTCACCAAAAAAGTGGGAACCATGTTCCCCTGTCAGGCGTTTACACCAAATCACCAAGGGCTGTGCAGTCACTCTAGGGCTGGCTCGCACTGAGCTTAAAAAAGCGCCAGCCCACGCAATGTCCAGTACATTTCAAAATTGGACATTGCAGTGGGGTGGTCGGAGTTGGCTTGGTGCCTGGAGGACTATGCGTGTGGGGTGCGCGACTGGGGCGGTGAATGCTATGGAGAACTGCGCGTGCCCGGGATGTGTTTCGGGGAGGTTAACTCCTCCTATTGTATTCTATTAGTGAACCCCCCTTTTAAAGTTGGCATCTACACCTCTTGCGTTCTTCGGAGGAAGGCGGATCAAATCCTAACTCGTTCTATTACCACTAATATTATTAGGGGTTTAACGTCCCACATTCACGATATCATTTTGAGATAGGCCGCAGTGGAGAACTCCGCAAATTATGACCACCTGAGGTCTTTTAAGGTGCAACTAAGCCTGAGTCAATCAAAAATGCAGCTGCCGGGCTTCAATCCCGCGACCTTCGGCTTAAGATTTGAAACACTACGTTACCGCCTTCCAAGTGTGATGAACAAATGGAAACTAACAACTGATAATCTGCGTATATTGTCTAAAACTGAAATGTTAAATCGGATGTGCTGATTGTGTTGTAAATGAATGTTGGGTGATTTCTGTAATGGTTATTCAGTTTTTATTCTTTCATGCATTGTTTTGTTTATGAATATTTTTGTATGTATTTTAGAGTTGTGATTCTATTATTTGCTGTCATGGGCCACACGCGTGTTTCTTTTGGTATAGTCGCTTTCCGCTGCCTGTAATGTTTGTAGTTTTTTGTAAATTTGTAGTTTTGATTTTTTTCTGGGTGAAGGGGCCAGTCAAGCTGTAAAATGCAGCTTTTTTTCCTTCGCACCAAACCACGTATACATTGTGTTTTCATGTACTTGTCACGTGGTTAAATAAACTCAAACTCAAACTCAAGTAGTCGAGCGCAATAGCCACTAGACCACCGTGGCAGAGCCACCCACAACTTCTAAAGTGTAAATGGTGGTTATTCAGCCATTCAGTTGAAACTGTAATGTACAGCGGTAAATAATAATCTTCCACGTTTATCACGAGTGCAGCAGCTTCGTTTGACTCGGCCACAAAGTACGAAATTGCGCGGGTGCAGTGCGCCAGCTGCCTTCCTGTGTCACCGTGCAAAATGTATGTAGCTGAAACTTAATAATCTCACGTGATCCCTTAAGAACTAATATGACACGACTCCAAACGCAAAGTCACTAATTTATTTCGCCTTGTCTTCTCAATTGATTTTTTTATCTCCCTTTTACCTCCACGTGCTTACTGTACCTAATGTTATTTTGTGATTCCACCAGAATCAGCCACATTCAATCAAACGAATACTTAAAGTATCCGTAAAATTGCGCTGCTGAAAGCGTGCGGAACCGAGGGCAGCCACCCACAACTACCTGGTTGACGTCATTCTAAGAAGAGCGCAACTGCGCGGACGCTTATCAAGGCAAATCCGTGCAAGCTTTCATAGGACGGACACTGAATCAGATAATCGTTTATGCAGGTGCACTCCTCTAACCACCTTCGACATCTTTGTGTACCAAAGGCTGTTTTTTCGTCTAGATATGCGGTTTTGCTATCTTTGATAAAGTGACTACATCACGTGATGACGTCGTTATGTAAAATTACTTCACATTGCATCTTATAGATGTCATGAATGTTGGCAATCAGGGAGTTCAGTCAGGGGTGACGTGACTGCGTGATTGTGATATTTTATATTACTCCTGTAGGCGATGCTGATATTCGTGGTGAAGTTTTCCATTCGATCAAGCATCCAAAGCATTCGCCTCGCGCAAGTAGACGGTCTTCGCATTCTAGTCGTCATAACCAAATGAGATTTCAGGACGTTTTTGAAATTCCAAAGAAGTGGCAGATTCCACGTGCAGTGGGAATCCGTAATATGCGAAGCACGAATGAGGAAACTTGATATGTCAGTTTAAAAGCAGAACAATGTTACGAGGCGGAGGTAAATTATGCCGTACATGACTTCCCAAGTCATGATTATCATGTTTGCATGTGTCACTTACCTTCGTCGTCTATTCACGTCACGTAATACCAAGTGTGGTATATGTTGAGCTAGCAAAAAAGCCGCGAGCGAGCTATGAGCGTAGCATGCAGTCATGATTACATGACTCATAGATAGATATTTTAGATGGCGCATAGAGAGATAAATAGATAAGCTCAAGATCGCCGTAGTTCGCTAAGAAATGCTTCACATTTAAAAGTGAAGGATGCTTTATAAATTCCAAATCGTGTTCGGCAACCCCTTGTGTCTATCGAGGTGCCGTGCAGTCGAAACGTAACGTTATGCGCGTGCCTCCCCGCTTGGATGATTGGACCATGGCCACTATCGCACACGCGGTGCACAGATATATTACGCAAGCAAAGCTCGAGTGTTTTAAACTACGGCATCGCCAACGCGACTGATTTCCGTTGTCGCACCCCCACGGCCACCTTGCACAATCTCAGTGCATGACGCATGAACCGGTTCGACGAGAGCATACGACATTGAAGGTTTCGCCTTAAAAAGGACCCTTCGACTTTTACTTTCTCACACACAAAGTGACCTTACGGAATCAAGGTAGTCTAAGCTTGGGGCGAAAGACAAATATTAAAGACGGTAGTCCTTCTTGGGGACCTTCGACGGAAACATTTTCGTCTGTCTGTCTGTCTGTCTGTCTGTTTGTCTGTACATTTGTCTGTTTGTCAGCCCTAACGATACCTCAAACGGCACCAAATGGCGAACCCCATCCACAGCGTCCACCGATATTGCTCAAGGTTTAGGATTCATAGTTGTGCAATTGTCAATTAAAAAGCAATTATTGCGCATATATGAGGAGCCACAACAACGCTTCGATGTTTTCTATGCCTTCCTTTATACTATATATAAAAGACACACAAGTAACTCTAAGAAATGTAGGGTTTAATCGCGCTGCGCCGCCAGTGAAACGCGATGCTCAAAAAGGTGTTTCCAACGCTTTGCTATGACGTCATGGTGGTGGCACCTGCCCGTCTGTTAGAGTTCTACACCTTATCACCTCCGAGACTGGCACGCATCTTTCTCCGCGTGCTGCACGCCTTTGTTTTTGAAGATAACTGCCAGATGGCACTTGTGTCTAATGTGCCTAGATGCGCTCGTTCGCCTACGCTACACGTTCGAGGCACTCTAACGCAGCGCCTGCAGAATACCATTCACCGATTTTCTTATGCACAACATCAAATAAACGTTTTGTTCACTCTCTCTAGACGCAAGACTATCGTCTTTAGACGACATTCACAGTGTAACATGTAGATGTGGGCCAATTATTTTTTTTTTGTGTATGCCTCCAGCGCTGTTACTCTCCGATAAAACGCGTATGTGTAAAGCGAAATGCATTCCAATTGACTTGATCAAAAGACAACTATAGCGCGAAGTAAGCTCAAAGTGTTAACGAACTCAACTAATACTTCTGTACGAATCGTGAAGGTGATGAATATTGGGATATACAAAACGTAGTGACGTTTAGTTTAACCTCATCACTCTCACTTGGAATCTGTTTTACCAGTTATTCACGGCGGAATATTCGTCAACACACCCTCTTCAAGTGTGAGAACCATAGTAGAGTACCGAGTGCTCAAAAAATTAACCACCTTTAAATGTGAAGCATTTCTTAGTGAACTTGGTGCCTTTGAGAATATCTATCTATCTATCTATCTATCTATCTATCTATCTATCTATCTATCTATCTATCTATCTATCTATCTATCTATCTATCTATCTATCTATCTATCTATCTATCTATCTATCTATCTATCTATCTATCTATCTATCTATCTATCTATCTATCTATCTATCTATCTATCTATCTATCTATCTATCTATCTATCTATCTTGCCACCTACGACTTTTAGCTCTCCTGGCCATTCCGTTAATGATATCAATACCAAATTTTGTATGGCATATTATGACTGTATGGCGAACTTAACTGACTAGTCACAACATGGCTACCATAATATATATGTCATGAATGTCATGATTTACATTTCATATTCTTGCTGCTCTTGCGGTGGTTTTCGTTTCATGAAAAGTTCGAAAACTGGCACGGTATGACATGACTGTATGGCGAACACAAGTGGCAGACGCTAGCATAAAAACAAGGACGTGCACGTCATGCAACTTATGAGTCATGACTATACGTCACGCTCATGGTACTCTTGCAAACGTTTCGCTACCTTCACATACACGAAATTCGGTGTTACTGCACTTGAATGCATGATGAAGGTAATTGACTGGTGCAAGCATGATAGTCATGAGATTCGTGTCAGGTTAAAGCATTCCTACACTCCACGCTCATGATGCGCTCGAGGCCGTCTCACTAGCACCACATATACATAGTTTGGTATTACCTGACGTGAATGGACGACGAAGGTATGTAACTGGTGCAAACATAATGATGATGAGGCGCATGTCATGTAACAACATGGCTACATGCTACGCTCATGATGCACACGGGGCCATTTCGCTAGCTTTACGTAGGCCAAATTTAGTATTACGGCACGTGAATGGATGACGAAGGTATGTAACTGCCGCAACCATGATAATCATGAGGTGCGTGCCATGTAGGAACACGACTACACGCCACAGTCAAGGCGACAATACACTTCAACGTGACCCTGCGCACGTACTCGCCGGCGATCATCTCGTCGCGTCACGCCGGCGATGCCACGCCAGGCACTGATCTGCCTGGCATATACTCGCAGGCGTGCGCAGCGCTGCGTTTCTTTAACGCATGCGCGTGTGAGCGTGGCAGGCGTTTCTCCATCACGAAGAGAGGCAATAACAGTGCTGTCTGGGTAACGTAATCGGCGCGAAACGCACTATGTCGCATTTCGCGCCGGTTGCCGCCTGGCCGCGCCGACAAACGCTAGTCGCGCCGGTCGCGCCTGCGTTCAGATTATAGAGTGCTCGCGTTGCTCACGCAGCGTTGCTGTGCCCAGTGTTCAAGCGCGTCAGCATTCCATCGGAGTGTGTTGGGCCTTTCATGATTCGCTTGTGGCCGCTTGGCTAGCTCCACATATAGAAATTTTAGTACCAGGAGACGTGAATAGATGATGAATTTAAATGAGACGTTCAAACATGATAATCACGACAAGGAAGTAATGTACGGCCTAATTTACCTCTGCCTCGTAGCGTTTTCCTCATTTTAAATTAACATATAAATCTTCCTCATCGTGCTTCGGATATCGTAGATTCCCACTGTACGTGGAATTTGCCAGTTTTTTTTTATTCTTACCTTTCCACCGAGTGTTCATGGTCAAAAGACCTGGAGCCCTCTCTGGATTTCGTACCAACCGGTTGTGCCCCCGCGATCTCCGACGGCAGCGCAGCTCTGACCGACTGGGTCGCCCTACGCCATCCCCTGACGCCGACAGGAGCTCTCACTGAGTGGTGCCTCGGACTCTTGTGACGGTGTTCATATTTCCTATGTTCTCCATCGTATGTGGGTCTCCCTGTCTCGGCTCCTATCTCTATCCCCATCTCTTTTCTTACACCCTATCTTTCTTAACCCCACCTTACCCCCATCCCGTGCGCAGAACTGCGGTGTCCTCCATTGAGAGAGAGCCAGTAACGGAATAGCGCTTATTTCTTCCTTTTTCTCTTCCAAAGTTACTTCGCAGCCCTCCTCTGCAATGTCTCTCGTAATCATGCCGTAGTTTAGGATTGTGAAACGCTACATATTATTAAGATATCGAGTATTTGATTGATATGTAGGGTTTAACGTCCCGAAACCACCATATGATTATGAGAGACGCCGTAGTCGAGGGCTCCCGAAATTTTGACCACCTGGGGTTTTTAACATGCACCCAAATTTGAGCACACAGGCCTACAACATTTCCGCCTAAAATAATGACTAGGAAAGACTCCAATGTTTGATGCTTTAATGCTAAGAATAATTGCTGGACACTTGAGCTTTGCCTGTAAGAGTTGAATGTGATAGCGCATCCTGTCGCAAGCATGCATTCGAACCAATGACTTTTTATTGTATGATTTTACTCGTGAAGTCCAAATTGTTGACTACTACAATGCAATCATTAAAGTTAAAGTGGCTTGTGTCAGTGAAGCTGTCGCTACTTTGCCTTAAAGAGAAACCAAAGACGTTTTAGAATTCGATATATCTTCGTGGTTAACAAGAACCGACGTCATTGTCGATAACGTGATTTTTTCGCTGATTTAACAGCAGCAGCTTTAGCCTACGTGAAAGAAACGTTTGTCTCACTGCACACCCGCGAGTGTGCCGAAAATGTGGTCATGGAAACCTACGTCTTCTTCGATTTCTCTCACAAAGCAATTCTTCACTCCGACGTACGGTTCACGCTCTCACTATAGACCCATTCACTCTTTACATACCCGGGCCCTTGATGACATCTCATTTCGTCCAAAGCCTAATTATCATTGGTGGACAACAAGAACTTCAGAAAAAAGCCTGCTTATTTTCTATAGTTTCTTCCTTTGTTTGGCAACATTATGTTCAATTGATTGTTCTGTTCAGCTAGATTAAAACTATAAAAAAGTTCTTTGTACGTCACGCACGTTTCTCTTATGTGATAGATAAAAGAAAGGTTTTTCTTACCCTTGAAAAGAGCTAAAAACATGCTTTCAATTTGGACGTTAGTACTTGGAAAATGAGTTGACCGGAAGATTTTTGTGGTACAACGTTTGCAAACTTGAAACTGTCTATACGCGTGTTTAGCTGAGAGTCACGTACACTCAGCTACGTGCGGATATATTGTTTCGAGACAGTGCAAGCAAGGTAGTGCAGGGCACTGCAAAGATTTCGCATTTTTAGGGGCGAAGCTCCTTAAAGCGGCACCCGTTCGTCCCTTGTTGCAATCGTAGTTCGTAACCAGTCTTACCCTTTGAACTGCAAGGTGGTGCCGGTGGGAGATTTCTCCAGTGCGTTGTAGAACAATAAAAAATTCGCAGCGTGCGCGTTAACTGAAAGCGGAGTTTTCCTCTCTCTCATTCCCAATTAGCAGCCATTGGCATGTACATTGAGCATTATCTGACAAGAAAGGGTTGCTATAGGGTTTATTCACTGGCCATAACCTTCTTGTTTTTGGAATGGTTTTAGCGAGCGCTGTGCCGCTGTGCCATGAATATAGTGAACTAGTCTGTACCATGAACTCGAGGTGGTTAAAGGTGGGAAGTAGACAAGAAGCACAAGCTGTAAGAAATTGTGCGTGTGCCACCTCTAGTTTAGGCCTTAGAATGTGCTGGATGGCGGTGATTCTATATGCGAAATATATGATGAAAATGTGCGAGATGATGGTGCTTGGAGTGTTGACTAGATGGACGAACGGACACAAAGAGAGATTCATGGAAGGACGCACAGATGGCTGCATGGACGGATGGAAGCATGCATGGACGCAGGGGCGGAGGTATGGACGAACGCAGGGACGGGGGCATGGATGAACGTGCGGACACACGAACAGACGCACGCACGGACAAGCGGATAGACGCACAGACGGTCACACAGACGGACGCATATATGAAGAAAAGATGCGAGATGGTGGTACTTGAAATGTTGGCTAGTTGGACGAATTACGCACAGACAGATGCATGGACGGATGCGCGGATTGCTGCATGGACGGATAGAATAATGCGCGGATGCAGGATTGGATGCACGAACAGACGCACGCACAGAGAGGCGGATGGACGGTCACAAAGATGGGCGCATAGATGGACGGAAGCAAGAACGAATTGACGGATGGTTGCTTCGCCCCCACTCTCCATCATTCACCCTGTGGGTATGTTGCCATTTTTTAAAATGCAAAGGATTTCTTTGGGAACTTCGGCGAATGGGAACGTATCTATCTATCTATCTATCTATCTATCTATCTATCTATCTATCTATCTATCTATCTATCTATCTATCTATCTATCTATCTATCTATCTATCTATCTATCTGTCTATCTATCTATCTATCTATCTATCTATCTATCTATCTATCTATCTATCTATCTATCTATCTATCTATCTATCTATCTATCTATCTATCTATCTATCTATCCGCCTACGACTTTTAGCTCTCCTGGCCGTTTCGATACTGGTATCAGTACCAAATTTGGTGTGACACAATGCGACTGTATGAAGAATTTATCTCACTATTCATAGCATGAAACGCATGATATGAATAGTGAGATAAATCATGACATTCATGACATGTAAATCATGTCATGAATGTCATGATTTACATTTCTTGGTCCTGCAGCTCTTGTAGTGGTTTTGTTCACATGGCTTGTTGCAAAACTTGTATGGTATGGCATGATTGCACGGAGAACACAAGTGACAGACCCTTACATGAAAATCATGGCATGCATGTCATGCAACAACATGAGTACATGCCACGCTCATGATGCGCTCGCGGCCGTTTCTCTAGCGTCACATATACCAAGTTTGGTATTACAGAACGTATATGGATGACAAAGGTATGTGACTGGTGAAAACATGATAATTATCATATGCGTGTCCTGTCACAAAATGAGTACATGCCACGCTCATGATGCGCTGGTGGACGTTTCGCTAGGTTTACTTATACTAAATTTGGCATTACGGGACGTGAATGGATGAAGAAGGTATGATACTGGTGCAAACATGAAAAACATTAGATACAGATGCGTGTCATGTAACAACATGACTACACGCTCTGCTAATGATGAGCTCGCAGCCGTTTCACTAGCTTCACATGTACCAAACTTGGCGTTACGCGACGTGAACGGATGACATTAGTAAATGACACATCCAAACATGATAATGCCGACATGCGTGTCGTGTAACAACATGACTACGAGCCACACTGATGATGCTCTCGCAGCCGTTTCGCTAGCTTCACATATGTCCAATTTGGTTTACGTGACGTCAGTGAATGACGAAGGTATGTGACTGCTGCAAACAAGATAATCATGAGATGCGTGTCATGTAATAACATGACTACATACCACAGTAAAGGCGCCAATACATTTCGACGTGACTCTGTGCGCGTGCTCGCCGGCGTCAATTTAGTGACGTCACGCCGGCGTTGCCACGTCAGGCACCAGTCCTGCCATATACTCGCAGGCGCGCGCCGCACTGTGTTGCTTTGACGCATGCACCTTTCGGAGCGTCCATCGTCCCTCCGTCACAAAAGAGGGAGACTTAGTGTTGTCTGGGTAACGCATCGGCGTGAAATGCAGGCTTTCGCATTTCGCGCCGGTTGCCATCGGGCCGCGCCGACGGGAGTTGGTCGCACCTGCGACAGAGTATAGCGTGCTCGCGTTTTGCTAACGTCGCGTCGCTGTTCCCAGTGTGCGTGCGTGTCAACGCTACATTGGAGTATATTGGGCCCTTCATGTTGTGCCCTTGGCCGTTTTGCTAGCTCCACATACACCAAATTTGGTGTTACATGACGTCAATGGATGACAAAATATATGACTGGTGCAAATATGAAAATCCTGACACGCGTGTCATGTAAGAACATGACAACAAACCACGCTGATAGCGTGCTCGTGGCCGTTTAGCTAGCTCCACATATATTAAATTTGGCATCACGTGACGTGAATAGGTTACACAGGTAAACGGCACATCCAAAGATAACAATCATGGCACGGAAGTCATGTACGTCGTCATTTACCTCCACCTCGTAACGTTGGGCTGACTTTAAAGTTACATATCGGCATATCTCATTCGTGCTGCGCATATCGCCTATTCCCACCGTACGTGGCATCTGCCAATTTTTGACGTCCGCGTTTCGATGAGACGTGGTGACCTTGGCTGTAAAGCAACGGCGAAATGAAGTGGATGCACCTTCACCCTGCGCTCAATCGACTTCGTAAGCGTTTAAAGAAATCGGTTCTGTGTTCCAAGCGCTACCTGAGCGAGCACCTCTCATGTCTTCAACCGTGACTCACAGCCTTATAGGAGTCAGTCCTTAGCTTTAAGCACATCTTTCCTTACCTGTAGGCGGAAAAAAAGTGGTTCTTTACTGTCCCCCAAAATAAATAACAAGTTTTCTGCTTCGGTGTTACAGAGTGACAATTCAAGTGACCGGATGTTTGAATGTGTGGTTCTTATATAAACAGAAAAGGCACCTAATTTTTGTCTGCCTGATTGGCGACATGGTACGGTGTCTTGTAGGTGTTCGCAGAAGCGGATAAAAAGAATAGTTGAAAAATAAAGAAGAGAGCACTAGAAGTACAGGAGCGACAGAAAGAATAGAGAAGAGATAGGAAAGATCGGGTACATGGTCGAAAAAGTCCGACGACGAGGCACCGCTCGGCGAGAGCTTCACGACGTCACAAGATCGCGCGGGCTTATCAACGACAGCTACGCTGGCGTCGGAGATCGCGGATGACAGAACCATTCAGCGGGGAATCCTGTTCATCCCTTGATGACACGTGCTAATTCGGTGCAGAGCTGACTGACACATTTCGCATAGTCTGAGCATGCCAGGGAAATCTCTCTAATTCCCACGATCCCAACTCCGCGAGAGAGGACTGTGAGGCGGATTGCTCGGCTGTCAGGACCTGAAGGCCCAAAAAGGCCCTGGTTCAATGGACGCGGGCGCCGTTGCTTGCCAATGAAGCTCCGGAATAGGGCTTCCACCTAGTGCTGTGAGGGAAGGAGTCCAATAAGAACCTAATCCAATCAATCCCCTGAAATCATTTACTGGTTCTTAAATGTTTGGCCAGCACCACCACCACCACCAAGAGACTCCCGGAAGTTTCTTATGAAGCAACAAGTGCTGCTGCTTAACCGAACCTACAAACGAGTGATCGGTGGAGAGAATCTTGGGTGTGTCTCCGAATCGCAGCAGTGCTGCCAAAAGCGGCGTCTCTTACTTTGATCAACCTCTCTCTCGGCCATGGAATATCTTGCTGGCGCGCCGGCTCTCCTCCTGTAAAAGATAATCCTGACGGCTAGATTCCACTCAAAACGCAAGCCCTCTTTGTCGGGGATCATAAAGAGTTCGCACATTAAAAATAAAGGTTGGTCGCTACTGCTAACCTACTTAGGTGCGACAGAGCAACAATGGGAGAATATTGAAAAAAAATGCCAGGATATTGAAGTTTCCGAAATGAAACCAGCGACAGAACTGTGGGGCTGTACCGTGACGGAGGTAGAGATATCTGTGCCTGAGCTGATAGGTTCCAGCAACCGCTCCTGATAACGCTGCCTGGATCATGCTTCTATATAAAGTACTAAGGGATTTAAACCGTTAATCCTTCTTCTTCTAAACATACCAACGTGAGCCGCGAACGTGCTGCTCTACTCTCAGATTTTACTTTCCTCCTTCGGTACGCAGGCCAGTGCCTGTGGCGGCAGGCCCCTGAGAACACAGCAGTGCTCTCACTGTTGCCTCCGAGCAGCCGTGATATCACATGACCAAGCGATAGGGTGACAGGAAGCTTTAGACTAACGTTTGCTGGCGCTGCGGGCGTCATGTGACTTTTAAATAGCGTTTGCCCTCCTGCAAACCGCAACGCACAATCGCTTTGACGTAGCCTCCAAATCAGCGTTTGCAGGCTGCACACGTGGCCGCTATTTTGGATTTTTTTGCGGGCGGGCCGCGAACGGCCACTGGCGTTACGACGCATGTGCAGTAGCAGCCACCACACCGCAATAGCTCACGGTGCGCTATTCTGATACTTCCCAATTGTCACTTGACTGAGCGGCACGGAGGCGAGCGGTCTCACGCGGTGGCCGGTCGTAACACGCGGCAAGAGACATGGCCTCAGAGATTGTGCGCTGGCAAGAGACTTCCAATTGAAAAGAGAGCGACGTTCCAGGCATAGTTTTTTTCTGGGAGACGTTAGTCAGAGTCAGACAGCACTAAACTTGCTGGGACTAAAACTGTGAGTGCTGTGAATTTTTGTTCACAGGGCCTAATTATGTGTGAGGACCACAGGACGGCTTTATGCTCTTCCATAGTAGAGTACCTAGTACTCTAAATCGTTACCCTCTTTTTTTAAACCCACGGATTTTCGCCTTTTTGTTTAACATGCAATGTACATATGTCTAAAAAGCTCATTTAGTGAGCCTGTGCATGCTCTGTTTTGTTGAAATGTTCTGTACAAGGGTACTTGATTTCCACTGTCTCGAGAATAAATGTTTCTGAACACAGATTTCTGGTCTCCCGTAGTAGAATACCAAGTGACAAGTACTCTGAATAGTTCAACACATCTTCTACACACTCCAAAAGTGGGCTTTCGCTTTGAGAGTTGATTGCTATATCCGGTCCAAAATACGTACTGTAAACACTTGGGGCACACTATTTATTGTGCGTTACTACTTGAGAATCTTGAATTATGAATTACTACGACGTAATCGATAACTTTGAGGGTCGCTTGTGTCAGTGAAAGTTTTGCAAATGACTGCATTCTGCGTCAGGGGTAGCATGCTTCAAAACACGAGCAGTTATGCGCATTAAATCTTTTCGAATTTGATATGCATCCACTATGTGGTCCTAAGAATATGCGCCCAGTAAGAGGTGCACCTCTTGTGATGGGTGGCTGGCTTTAAACCATGAATTCCTTATGATAACCGTATGTTCTGATGCCCCATGGCAATGTACACTTGTAACACGCAATATTAAAACGATATTACATGCTGTACTGTGAAGCTTGTACACAGGACACGTGTGTTTAATTGTGTTGTGTGAACGCTAGTTTCACTGCATTTCCAAGCGTAGGCAGTTATTTTACCTTTTTTTCCGGAGTTTTTTTAAGTTCACAGCTCAATTGCACATTTAGATTACTATTGTACAAAATTAGTTGTTTAATGCATATTGCGTACTTCTCGAGGCAGCCTTAGGTACGCATGTGTATATGTAAACCACATTTGTAATAAGATGTAAGGGAAAAAAATCACATGTCCATGGAGTGAATCATAAGTGCGGCAAAAAATAAAGCCTCACTATTATTATTACTACAAATCCCATCCGTCCATCCGTCCGTCCATCCGTATGTATGTATGTATGTATGTATGTATGTATGTATGTATGTATGTATGTATGTATGTATGTATGTACGTACGTACGTACGTACGTACGTATGGATGGATGGATGGATGGATGGATGGATGGATGGATGGATGGATGGATGGATGGATGGATGGATGGATGGATGGATGGATGGATGGATGGATGGATGGATGGATGGATGGATGGATGGATGGATGGATGGATGGATGGATGGATGGATGGATGGATGGATGGATGGATGGATGGATGGATGGATGGATGGATGGATGGATGTATGTATGTATGTATGTATGTATGTATGTATGTATGTATGTATGTATGTATGTATGTATGTATGTATGTATGTATGTATGTATGTATGTATGTATGTATGTATGTATGTATGTATGTATGTATGTATGTATGTATGTATGTATGTATGTATGTATGTATGTATGTATGTATGTATGTATGTATGTATGTATGTATGTATGTATGTATGTATGTATGTATGTATGTATGTATGTATGTATGTATGTATGTATGTATGTATGTATGTATGTATGTATGTATGTATGTATGTGAACACTCCATGTACCACCATCTCGCATTTTTTTCATCATATATCCATCATATACAAGTATATCCACTTAGCGGATATTCCAAAAATTAAACAAAAGGTCTTTACCTACAAATACTTACATCGTGAACACACCACCCACGGCTTAAGAAGCTTCGCTCCTCAAAGACAGATAGCGTGGCTTTATGGCAGAACACCAGCTTGCCACGCAATCACCCAGGGTTCAATTCTCACTAGGACTCAAAATGTTTTAATTTTATTTGTATTTTTCTCGACTTTTCTGCGACACGCACGATGATGATTTTTCGCCTCCAACCACCCACAGCCACGACAAAACTCACCCAGGAATGTCTGCGAAACGAGTTCTTTAGCGCTGTCGCGTTCACAAGAGAGGCCTGCTTGTGACACCCACCACCCTAAGCGTACGCAGCAGTACGGCCCTTCACATAGCCCGCTGTAAGCGTTAGTTGTGCGCCAACTTCTCTAATGGTTGTAATCATGTAATACTCAACTGCTCTAACAGTTGTTATCAGCTCGTAGGGTAACAAACTACGAACTGATAATCAGCATTTTGCGATGCAGCGAAGGCCGACCTACACATCTGAAGCCTGACACGAGAAACCGGGCGATGGCCACCGCACCGAAATGCGGCCGTCGATGGTGCGTCAGTCACATGTGCACTTGGATACGCCCTTTTCAGGTAACTGACGCTCTGTTCATCGCGTGTGTATCAGTGCTTCGCCATGTCTGATATGATGATATTATATGTTGTCCAGAGTACTTACTTTTCACTCAACTTGCCCATGCTTTATTCCTGCCTGAACGCGAACGCACGAGTATGGTTGTTGCCCGCAGCAGTAAAACTATCGCGCTGATCTCCAGCATCTAAAGAAGTACTACTCTTTGCAGGCAGCTTTGCGCAGTGTAAGATAAATAAAGAAAGAAAAGAAAGGAGAGAAAGGAAGGAATGAAGGAAGGAAAAAAGGAAGAGAGGAAGGAAGGAAGGAAGGAAGGAAGGAAGGAAGGAAGGAAGGAAGGAAGGAAGGAAGGAAGGAAGGAAGGAAGGAAGGAAGGAAGGAAGGAAGGAAGGAAGGAAGGAAGGAAGGAAGATTTTTTTATAACCCCCCTTTCCGTTGGAGACAAAACACATCAATTTTTTTTTCACTCAGTAGTTGCATGTTTTTATGTCAAACAATAACCTACCTAAGTCACCTAGTGATTAAATATTCTTGAATCTATTCAAGGAATTTTAAGAGCTAGTATGATTGTCCCGCTGTGGTGTCCTAGTGGATAAGGCGCTCTCCTGCTGACCCGCAGGTCACGGGATCGAATCCCGGCTGTTGCGGCTGCACTTTAGGTAGAGGCGAAAATGCTGTAGGCCCGTGTGCTGAGATTTGAGCGCACGTTAAACAACCCCAGGTGACTGAAATTTCCGGAGCCCTCCACTGCTGCATCTCTCATAATCATATGATGGTTTTGGGACAATAAACCCTTCACATCAATCGAGCTGGTATAGGAATAAGGACAGTGCTATTGATCCTAGCAGGGCATAAAAGTTCTAGGCTGAGCTAGTGCAACTGAATCAAGTTCCTTGATTTGGAGCGGCAACTCCGGTTTCCTTACAAATGCTGTCTTCATCTTTGAGGCCGGATTTTCTTGCTCTCTTAGCGTTCAGTTTCATAATTTGTTATGCCTTATTGCTCTTTCATGCTCGATGCGAGTGATCTAACATTATTTGCCACTCTTATAGGTTTATGCTTAGTCATGCCAGCGCTTCTTAGAGCTCAGCTCACGTCAGCATAAAGCTGTTGCTTTAAAGCCTGCCCTTTTCAGTTATACGGCTCATACCCCAGCATTTATTGTTGTGTTATTTGGCGTAAAAAGGAACTTTGTTCTCGTATTCTTCACTACACCCTTGATTTCTTTGTGTTGCGTGCACCACTTCTGACACCGCTCACACCTCTGACTTTTGTCTGTGCATCTGCTAAGCCAATTCGTCCCGATGCTATTCCTCCAACGCCTCCGATGAAGGCGTGATTTGGCAGTGCATCCTCTTTTCTCGAAGGAAATATGGTGCGACGTAAGTTCTCGAGAAGAAGCGTAGGTCGCGGCTAGTGCCTTTTATTTTGTTCGCTTGGCGACAAGAGAGCGAGTTGGTTGTGTAAGAATATTTTATAGTTAGGCTTTTTGTATGTCGCGAACATTTAGGAAAGTGAGAATGACATCTTTCTTAGGGAATATGGATCGCGGATTGAGATTGATAAAATGATTGAAATACGCCACGCAGAATTCGTTTTCTTTGTGTTCGAGAGGGAAAATTAAAGCCCCACTCGATAAATAATTCTTGGACACCAGAGCCGCCGCTGCGTTGAGTTTACATTATAGCTTCAGAGAGCTAGCTTGGAGGTTTGATAGTTTGTCTGCTATTCTCGAGTAGTAAAAACATTTTTTCGGCTTTGCCTCTGCTACCGAGAAAGCTGAATCGTGACTGGTACATATGAGAAGTGAAATATGCGGCATATATAATTCAAGGCGCTCTTGACTTATCATAAAATTAGTAGCAAGTGAAACTTTCAGTACTACCCCTCTTCCTTCCTTCCTTCTCTTTTAATTTATTAGATGCGGAGCATCTTATACTCGCGCCTTGTAGTGCGCCGTCCGCGCCGTCCGCACCGCTTCTCGAACATTCGACAGCTGACGCGCGCACATGCGCCGTCGCGCCATCGCCCACTCTTCCACCATCTGTGCATCCCTTCCTCCTCTACACACCGCGCGTGCTTCACTCCTCCACCATCTGTGCACCCTTCCTCCTCTACACACCGCGTTCGACATCCACAATTCTCCTGATTCTCCAGTGGACGCGCATGTGGCGTCGCGCTTCGAGAACATTCAACAGCTGACAGTGCATGTGCCGTCGAGCTGTATATATACTCAAGGTCGGCGCTCGCTCGCTCAGTTGCCGCTCGTCGGTTGGTTTGTACGGCGCGTCGACGTCCAAGGTCGCGGTGAAATGAATTCCAACGAATCCACAAACACAATGATCGACGTCCCTTCGACCAGCGCCGCCCTTTCGCATACGTGTGTACGTGTTCACTCATTTAACACCCCCTCCTACAACCACGTTAACCAATTTAGCCATCGACCCAAGTAAGTCGCACTTTAACACCCCGTTAACCAATTATATGCTCCGCATCCTCCTCAGTGTTCCCCCGAGGGAAGCTGCGGGCATTTTTTTCTTTTCTCCTTTTCCATCATTATTTGTGCGTTCTTCTATTTCTTTGTTCCTTCTATCCTTGTTTCTTTCTTATTCGGCAATACTTTATTCTTACTGTTCAATCACATCGTGCCAGGAGTCAGAGCTTCGTCTACTTGCTGATCAATGCAACACTTCAATTCTACATAAGTGGCAGCAGCAACGATTATGCGTGCAAATCCAGGAAAATACCAAATGGCGCAACGAAAAAGGACAAGTAACTACTTTGACAGGTCAGATCACCGTACGATTATTGGCTTTTCAATCACGGAGGAGCACACAGTCAAGAGAGCGCCCGTTACTGAAAAACGGCACATGCAAACACGCCTGTAACCGGTGCCACTTTGAGCGCCGCCTTTCCCTACCTTCGCCGGTGCCAGGCTTCTCACGTATGACCACATCGTTACCGCAATTGGTTTTTCTCAATGTGTGAGTGCCACTCTGTTCTCTGTATAGCGCCTAAGCTAAAGCCTTTTAGCGACCCTGCACTTCGCGCAAGTCCTTGTCACGCACAATGATGTTGTTTTGTTCGGCACCTTGGTGTCCACTTCGTTTGCTTGTGAGAAAATGAACTTTCTGTTTGTGTGAGAATGAATTTTCCTTATTCCCCAGGACGGCTCACTCATAGAGAAGGAATCTCATAGTTGAGTTTGATTTACTTAAAATCGGTGAACACTATTTTTTAGACACACAGGGCCTCATCAAGTGTGAAGCCCACGGGACGGCTTTAGGCTCTCTCATAGCAAAGTACCTCGTACTCCAAATCGTTACCACCTTTTGTACACATGTACCACGGAACAAATCCTATAGTAGAGTACCAAGTGTTACATACCGTTAAACGCTTTTTTAAGCACAGTTCTTTCACACTCTGAACAAAATCTATTTACATTATCCCGAGCTCAGCAGTTAACGAACCTGCCGTTATCAACGAAGCAAGCCCAGTAAGAAATCGAGCTTGCCGGCGTTGTCATGGTCCCTCAGTGCTAACAGTTGGGATATGAATCGTAACCCATATATGCCCAGTGTCCTACATCTAGGACGCTGAAACTTTGCAGCCTAATTCAATATTTTTTTCGGTAAAAAAGGTAGTGCCCCCTAACGTGTTTTTATGATGACGTCCTGCCCTGGTCACATGCAAGTCTAGGTGATCGCTGGGCTACGAATACCCACGTGCTTGCAGATAGAAAATGGCTATTTCGCGTGCGTGTACCTGAGCTACAGTGAACTAGAAGGGGCAGTGGGCTCACTCTCCGGCAGAGGGTATGCAGAGCGGCGGCTCCAGAAGTGTCGCACGTTTGTGGTTCTCTGGTCGCACGAGCGGCGGCGCTGGCATCGCCATCAATGGAAGAATTTTGGGAGGAACTTTGCAGCTAAGCCGGTTGTGAGCCGGTCAAGTATTGTAGAGCAACAGAGCTTGAGCCACGTTGTGTGGCTGTGGACATTGTCGCGCCGAGTTTTTGCCGTCAGCTTTGAGCGTTACGCACCACGCAAGATGACAAAATTCTTTACAGTGCATACTGTAACCATGCCGCGACAACGGCAAAACCACTGTTAGGCGCTTGGGTGTCTAACAGGCAACGTGTTCGTGAAGAGTAAGCAGGACCTGTCATTGTTTGGCGTCCTGAAGGATGAAAACAGGCCGAAAGAATGCTAGAAAAACCAGCACAGAGTGGACAAGCTTCTTGGACAAGATGAAGTGGACAAGATGAAGTGGAGTTTGCGAACTCCACTTCATCTGTGCATCTATGGAAAAAAAGTGCGCATACCTCACCCATTATCCACACCGAGGCTGTTTTCAACTTGTTCGGCTGACCAACTTTTCTGACCGAGGAGGCCTCCTTCGTCCCTCAAGTCAGCTGTACAGCTTCATGAAAAAGCTCGAGGATATTTTCGCAGTATGATTTTTCCAGAGTAAGCTGCACTCTGACAGCATTATGCACGTGCTGGAAATTGTTCAGCGCAGACTCTCGATTGAAGTTGATTGCAGTGTGCACGGAGCTACCCTCAAAGCGAAAGTAATTATTTTTACGTTGTCACACGTCTTCATTCAATTTGAAAGGACTGAACACTGACAATTAGGCAGGGAAGTGGCAGAGGACCAAGCAGCGGAAGATTAGCCGTCACACATGAAGTGAATAAGGTGTGCCAATCAGTGGCTAGATGGTGTACTTCAGTTCTTGCAAATAAGAACTTCATGCCAGGAGCAAAAGCTTCGTGTGTATATTTATTTAGTTTTTTCACTATGTCGCTCTACATATGTCTAACATGCGTGTATCTGCGTTACTATGATTATTATTAACCCCTAGAAAACTGTTGTGCCAGGGTCTAAAACTGAAGCGGAACAAAAATTATTCGTGCACTACGATTTCACTTTATAATAAAGGCGAAAACCCAGCCAGCACGCCGGCATGTTAAAGCTTATCTAGGAAGTGAACGTGCACTGTTTTCTAATTATGTCGCGAAAGGTCGGGCATAATCTTGTTGCGAATTCTTTCTAGGTTCGGTCTACACAGCATGAACCGTACGTTTGGTCACTGTATCAAACCATATAATTTGTGGGATACATCATCCTTTTCGACGAGGTGTTACATTCGAGGAAACACGATGTGGCCTGAACAAATATAGTGCTTATCAGGAATACTCTACTAACTCAAGCACACACCCTCCGAAACCCACACACCCACAAAAAGCGTTAGCTGCGTCGCACTAGACAGGAGAATGCACAGACTGCACCGGCTGCCATCGGACTAATTTTCGGGAAGCTGTATCGCAAAAAAAGGAAAAAAAGTGAAGCGAAAGCACCAGAAGCTCTTAATATAATCAGAGGGCAGTCAAAGCATGCAAGTTTATTACAAATATTGAATGAATGCACGTTTCAACTTTTACGAGCGGCCATCGGCGAGCAGCTTGCAGGTGAAGCTTCCATTGAAGATGCCTGTGGCGCCATCTCTCTTATGGGACACCGAAAGCGTCAGAGTAGCTGTGGAGTAAACCCACGGCCCTCTCCTAGTACACTGTACCTGAGCTTCATACCGTGAAAAAAAATATAAGTAATATAGAGTCGTATTCTTCTCAATGCTGCTGATATTTTTGTTCATTGTTCCTTGTTTATGGGGTGTGCAGTAACTTTCGCATGACAGTGATAAAAGTAATTGTTTTTTTTTTGTTCTTGATATGTCGAATATTAGTGCCCTAATTATAGGTCGGCTGAAAAACCATTGTTTGAAAGAGTATTTAATAAACGTTTCTGGAATCAATCATTTTGCGAAAAGAAATTAGTTTTGTTAATTTTTCAAAGTTTGAGCATATATGAGCTAATTCAGCGAAACTGTAATATCGTTTCCAGCCCCGTGGTATGCGTATTCAAAAAAAGCCTTAGGTGAGCTTGCCACCTAAATGGGAATATTACTTTTACTTCTTCTTTATGTGTGTTTTGTCTTTCGTGTTTGTTTTTTTGTGTAACGCCACATGTGTGTACAGAATTATTTTGTGTGTTTATGTATAAAAGTTCAGTTGAGAGATTGCCGCTTTTGTTTTGTGTATTCTCTCATGTTTTCGTGTTGCTTAAACGGCGCCGTTTCGCAATTATCAACAAAGCAAGAACCTCTGACTACTCTGCTTACTTCGATGCTAAAGAGGAGCATGATCCCTGCGCTCATTGCGCAAGAACGTCGCTCTGCAACCATGACGAAAGCGAAACCAGCCAGAGCTTTGGCAGTTTCGCAAATTGATTCCGCGATAACGACGCCTCATTATGGGGAAAAAAATTCTACCGATCATGCCCGGTAAACAAGAGTTCAAGTTGATCATTAGAGAACAAAGCCGCTTACGTTGCTGAAACCCCGCCTCAACGATTTCTTTTAACGAGACGCTGCGGATCAATGAAAGCCGGTTGTTCTGCAAGTCGCGTGTCCCACCGTGCTCGGATCTCCACTTTTGAAGCTTTATAGTGCGGCCCAATCTTAGGAAAACTGTGTGCTTTCAGCTAGAAATCGAGACAGCGAACATAGAGTGTGGCACAAAGATTACACCAAATCCCACTAAACGGAACCATTAGTGACATGCGAAGCAGCACATGGGTCGACTCTTCGTCGCGGGCACTTGTTCACGCGTCCTTGCAATTGGAGCACACCATGAATTCACTGCACTTTCTGTTGCTGTTACACGTCGCGAACTCCTGTTGGAGCACGCCACGCTGGCTCAACGCTGCGTCACGCCGCTCCATGTGGATTCTCGTTCTCCGATGCCATCACATGATTTCGTTGCCCGGTGTCATCACATAATTGCTGAGAGAGTGTAAGGGGAAGAGGCAACGGTGACTTACCCAACACCTTGCGTAGGTTAGAACGCGCTAGAATGAAATGGCTGAAATGCTCTGAAATGGGCTGTTTTGCGTGTGCAGCGAAGGTGGTCACGCTCTATACCAGATGGAACTCCATTATAAGCTGGTTCAGAAATAAGAAGATGCAGACTACGAGTATAAGCATATGCAGCATGCGTTGCTAATATACTTGGCGTGTGCCAGTGTAGCGTTGATGGCTATATAGGTTAATGATGTGGTGCTGCGATGCCGAAAGCACACGTCCTTCTCGTGATTCACTGTAAAACGTGCTGGCGAGTTGCTGCAATTCATGATTGATAGTAACTAGAATGACCCCTGCAAAAATTTAGCATTTCACAAGCGGGAATGTGTAAAAGCAATGACGTATCTTCAATGCTACACCAATGACAACAGCGGAGCGCTTGCGGGCGTGGTTATACCGTGCACCCGCCAAGAGTTTCTTGGAAAAGTGCGTACGCTTGTGCTTTAAAACAATTAGGTAATGTTAGGTCGTCGTGAAAAATATTGAACATATGTATGTGGGGAGTGAGATGTGTACTGCAAGGGTTCGAACCCATAATGTGTGTAATAAATATGCATTAGGCAAGGTAGTGGACATTACCTGAGCTTTTTGAAACTTAGTGAAGAGGAAGTGAGCAAGTGGTTTGAAAGGTGCAATCAAGTACTACAGTTTACTTTCTGAGCTCATCGCAAGCCAAGAATGAGAAAATTGTAGCAGAGCTTACGTACTTACTATATGCATGATTTGGGCGGCTTGTTCTTAGTAGTCATATTAGTGCACCAGTTTTAAAATGCTGGCAGAAGCCGATGTAAAGAACGCTTAAAGTGTGTAGAATTGTCAGTTCAACGTTCATATATGTTATGAGGGTGAAAATGCTGCAGATTCGCGCGCTCGAATTTGGGTGCCCGTTGAAGAACCCCAGGTGGTTGAAATTTCCGGAGCCCTTCATTACGGCGTCTCTCGTAAACTTTCGGTTCTTTTAGGACGGTGAACCCCGCATATCAAAGTTCATAAATGTTTGCGGACTGTATAAGTTGTACAATAGGAAGTCTTTCAGCAGCTTAATAGAAAGTTTAACAAAATTTAACGTAAACTCTTAGTGGGCTACCAAAGACTGTTTTTATCAAGCCTGCAGAGCTAAATTGAACACCAACTTCAAGGTGCATCTGCAAAGCGCTCTGCATCGAAGGTGGTAGGAAGTCAAGTTTAAGTCAAGGAACGTTTCCGAATACGAGGATTATTGGTTTATTCATGCTCCCCTTCAGTAGATTTCCTCAAAATATGAAATGGCGAATGAGCACCATTAAAACTACATGCATGTTAACAACAAATAATTGAAATTTTAGAGTGCGAAGTATTCCACTATGGGAGATCAAAAAGCTCTCCCAGGCGCGATTTAACGTTAATAATATGTTCAGAATAAATTGTGAATGTTTTATAGCAGAACACGCACTATGAAAGAGCTATCAGGGGTCCCCTTTGACATAGTGGTGGTTTTAAAAAACGTGGTAACAATTTTGAGTATTTGTTACTGCACTACTAATACATATGTACCAACAAATCAGATATACAAATGTGTGTTTATAAAAAGTGCTTTACAATTAAGAGTGCTTTGTAGTCTACTATGGGAGACCATAAAGCCGTCCCGTGTGCCCGGCAGTTTCGAAATGTGCCATCAGAAGAGAACATGAGTGTTTAGAAAAAGTGGTTAACGATTTAAAGTGCTTCGTGCTCCAGTATGGGAGAGCTGAAAGCCGTCCCATGGCAACTATAACGGTGTGTTTAGAAAGAGTGGTTAACGATCTAGAGTACTTGGTTCTCTACTATGGGAGAGCACAAAGCCGTCCTTTGGGCCTGACACTGACGGCACGACGTGCAGTTAAGTATCCACCCTTGACGGTACCCTAAACGGAATAAGTAGCTGGAAAGTTGTGTGGTATGGGCGGGAGGGGAGGTTAGAAAAACTGGGTAACGATTCAAAGTACTTGGTACTCTACAAAACGCGATAAGGACACGAAATAGCGCTTCAGTACACTTCTCGTTCCAATAGACAACCGTCTCGGATAATCGAACGTAACTGGTCTTGTTGTCACCCCTCAGTTACTTCAAAAGCCCCCAGAGTAGTCCTGGTTATTACGTAAACCATCAGGACCTAATTATAATAGGTATTTATTTATTTATTTATTTGAAACAAAACCCGCAGCGCCACTTAGGCATTATTGCGGGGGGCACAGAGCCTCATAAAATGAATCCGCAGTCTTGCGGCCAACTACATCGGCTGGTAACGTGTTCCATTCAACAATGGATTGCGGAAAAAAAGAATGCTTAAAAAGATCCGTTCTGGGGTTGTATGGCCGTACTTTAAATTTGTGATCATGACGGGAGGATTGATAATACGCTTTTTTTAAATAATCTGAAGCATTAATGCCCGTTTTATTGTTATATATCGAATAAAATAGTTTTAATCTTAGATTACGTCTTCGATCTTGTAAGTATTGCCAATTAAGTTCTCTTTTCATACAACGGGAGCTTTCAGTTCGGCCATATTTTCCCAGAACAAATCTTGCTGCCATCGACTGAATGCGCTCTAATTCATGAATATGTATTTTGTTAAACGGATCCCACACAGGACAGGCGTATTCTAGTATTGGTCTCACATAGGCATAATATGCGGCCTGTTTAACCTCCTTGGTTACATGTTTAAGATTTCTTTGTAAAAAGCCTAGGGCTTTTCCCGCTCTACTTACAACATTGCCAATGTGCTCAGACCATCCCCCATCCTCAGAAAGCGTGACACCCAAATACTTATATTTGTGTTCATACCTAATAACTTCATTGTTTAAGATGTACTGATTTGTAAATCTATTAACCTTTTTGGTGAAACTGACGTGAACACATTTATTCGTGTTTAATACCATGTCATTATTTTTACACCATGCCTCCACGTGATTAAGGTCATCCTGAAGCTGGGTGGAATCCGTTTGGTCGGTCAATTCAGTATACAACACACAGTCGTCAGCAAACATTCTGATACGACACCTAATTGTATCCGAAATATCATTAATAAACACAAGGAAGAGAAGCGGACCGAGTACGGAACCCTGAGGTACCCCTGATGTCACCGAAGCTAAACACGAACAAGATCCACCAAGCACAACCTTTTGTTTTCTTGAAGTTAAATAGTCCGCAATCCAACGGCAAATGGTTTGATGAATGTTCAAGTTCTGCAGTTTTTGAATCAGAATAGAGTGTGATACCGTATCGAAAGCCTTTCTGAAGTCTAAAAATAAACAATCAATCTGTCCTCGATTATCTAAAACTGATGCTATATCATGATAGAATTCAATTAATTGGGTTGTGCATGAAAAACCCTGTCTAAATCCGTGTTGTTTAGGATTAAAAAATTTAATTGAAGTCAGGTGATTCATTAAAGCAGAAAAAAGAACATGTTCAAGTACTTTACAACAAATCGGCGTCAAAGAAATTGGTCTGTAATTTGATACGTCTGATTTAGAACCACTTTTGAAAACTGGCACAACATTAGCTATTTTCCAATCATCAGGAAGCTTGCCTTCATCGAGTGATTTTTTATAGATAACATAAAGGTAACGAGCCACTGCCTCAGAGCAAAGTTTTAAAACTCTTGGTGATATGCCATCTGGGCCAGTTGCTTTACCTTCGTCAATGCGCTGTAACAACTTCATTATGCCATTGAATGAAAGCTCTATCTCACCCATAGGCAAATATTGTTCTTTTTTATTCGTGACAATCACTTGTGTAGGTGGGCGGAAGACCGATTTAAAGAAGTCGTTAAAAAGTGTGGCTTTATCTCGATCCTCAATTACAATCTCGCCACCGTAACGTAGGTTTGGTGGGCTAACCTTCTCAGTACCACATCGTCTCATATATTTCCAAAACCTTTTCTTATTAGAAAAGTCAGCGGCCAGACTCTTAAAATACTTTTTCTTGGCTTCTTTCAGTTCCATTTTATAAAGTGATGTCAAATCTTTCATTTTATTAAAATTTTCAGGGGATTTTTTTTGGCAGTATCGGGAAAAAGCCCTCTTGCGCTTTTTGATAAGCTGAATAAGATGCCCCTTAATCCAAGGTTTCTTTATTTTACTCAGTTTATCGCTTGAGACGCTCGGGACGTGACGCCGAATGAGCCCAGTAATGCGTTCCTTAAACACTTGCCATAGCTGCTCAACAGTTGCTTCGTCTGCACTGCATTCAAAAGACAGAAATTGTTGCTCAAGACCAGCTGATATTTGCTGATAGTTTGCTTTACTATAAAAGAAGATTCTCCTAGATTCGCATTTCTTTGTATTTACCCGAGATCTTGTTAGCTTTGCAAAGACGGCGTTGTGATCACTAATACCGGGAATAACGTGTGTTTCATTAATGACATCAGGGGTATTACAAAACAACAAATCCAGAATGTTGTCACCTCGCGTAGGACTGGAAACATACTGCATGAGGCCGAGCACGTCAGTCAACGTTTTCAATTCACAGTATGTCGCTGCCTGAGACTTTAAGACACAATTACCGTTATTCCACTCAGCATCCGGTAAATTAAAGTCACCAGCAAGAACGACACATTCTTTAGAAAATGTGCAGGCAATTTTTCTCAGCTGACGCATAACATTCGGTTCAAAGACAGGAGGCCGATAGAAAGCACCAACAATGAAACTAGAACGATTACTTTGCACTACTCGGCACCAAACAGATTCAGTTTCATTGTTATCAATAAAAATTTCTTCGGACATCAAAGAATCCTTCACAAGAATGAAAACACCACCACCATGCTTTGACCGGTCTTTTCGATATGTTTGAAAATTGCAAGGAAACATTTCAGAGTTCGAAACTGCTTCGTCAAGCCAAGATTCTGACCCAATGACTAAGTCAGCGTTCACTGACCCAATAAGGCCACCCAGCTCATCAGCTTTATTCTTAACACTTCGGCAATTCATCATCAGAAGGGCAATATCTCGGGCACCTTGGGGCTTTTGTCTCACTTCTTTGTTATCGCGTCACGAACGTCTTACTTTTGTGACATCTTGCGCAACGCTATCCCAAGTGTAAGTCCTACCATCAATGATAAGCTTATCAAAAGAAAGTTTCACTGTGTGACCATCTGCTTTTTTTGATTTTGCATATTCCCATAAGTGCTTTCTTTTTTCGCGCACCTGCTTGGAATAGTCGTCACTGATTGATAAGCCAGAATCTTTCAATTTGTGTGCATTTTTGTAGAGATCAGCCTTTTCTCGAAAGTTGTAAAGCCGTAGAATGACTGGTCTGTTCTTCCCCCGCTTCTTTGCTCCAATGCGGTGAATTCTTTCAACACTCATTAAGGTGACACCCATTTTAGCAGTAAAAATATCGTCAAGAACAGTTTTACGAAGTGATTCAGTTGTTTCACCAGTACTTTCTTTCAACCCATATACAACCAAATTATTACGTCTGCTTCTGTTCTCAAGATCATCGAGTTTCACTTGCATCTCAACAATGCCTGCCGATATTCGATCTACTGTTTTCTCACAATGCTTCATTTTTAGTGAAAGTTTGAGCAGACTAATTTTACAACGTTCAGAATATTGGCTGGCCCACCAAGTGAGCATATCACTCATAATGGCAACATCTGTACAGGCGAATTAAAAAAAACATGACACAGACCAACCGATTCAGGCATTCTTCAAGGCAGTTATGTTCTCAGGCATGCACACATTTTAGAGTTTTGGTTTTGGTTATAGTACAAAAATTATGGTACCGGTCAGGTGTGAGACTCAGAATTTTTTAAATCGTCTCGAAGTCTATGAAAGTCATTCGGATATGTCGAAAAGCTGTCGCACGTGCGAAAGGACCCACACGTTTCCTATAGGTATATGAAGTTCTCCGTAAGAGAAATCATGCCGCCCTGGTCGCATTGCAGATCCTATTGGAATTTATTTTTATAGGAGCACTTCACACGGGTGGCATTTATGATTTTTTCGTGCGCTTGTATATAAATTGTTACACCTAGTTGTTAGGCGAGTGGACAGTAATGTGGCAAAAGGCCTCATAACAGCGAGGAGTTGTGACAAACACGTTTGTGTGTGTGTGTGTGTGTGTGTGTGTGTGTGTGTGTGTGTGTATGTGTGTGTGTGTGTGTGTGTGCGCGTGCGTGCGTGCGTGCGTGCGTGTTTAGCTTTCTTAAAAGGGAGATTTTCAGGAAGTGTCACCTTTTTATGGCACCGGCTACTTCTTTTGACAGAAAATAGGGGCTCAGTATCCTGTGTTGTAAAAACGTTTCTTCAGTTAGCAAAGGTCAAGACTATTTTACCTTCGCTTGTTTCTAGACAGGATCTACAACAATTTACTTATTGCATTTGATATGACGACTAGATTTACAGGAGAAAATAGGTGACGTTTGAATAATTATACCAATACGCGCATTAAATATTAGTCTGCCTTAGTGTAAAGGGTGCTGAGCAACGTTACATCTAATCGGTTCAGCTAACGGTAGCATGCACTTGAATTTCTTCAAAGGTTACGTCAACCATTTCGTATATCTCTGTAGAGGATATCAAGCTACGGCATGTCTATGCATGTACGAAAAACTATACGCCTTTGAAGTTAACCTAACATGACTGTATTGTTAAACCGCAGCCACCTTCGTACTTGTGAATCTAGATGCGCCCCTTCACTTTGCAATCATTCTTTATCCATCCATGGGCAAGATTCTGGCCGCACAGGACCGCGCATGCAAGTTACATAACGCATCAAACGCGCTGATTTCATTAACAAACCGGTCTGCTTCTCCGTCTGTGATAGTAAGCACAGAATCAACGTTTTGTCGACGACATTAGTTACTTCTCTCTCTCTCTCTCTAACTTTTATTACTCTTACCTTCTTCTCCAGTACAAGGTAGCCTACCGGGCTCAGTCATGGTTAATCTCCCTGCCTTTCTTTCACCCTCATCCTGTCTCTTGATCAATCTGAAAAAAATCTGTATGGGGATGGGAAGTCCGACTGGTTTCTTAGAGGCCATGATGGGACCCACTACCTGAGATAATTGTGGAAATGGGTATTTTGAAGATGATAGATGGACGCTTCGCGTTGCGCAAATGATAGGCGAAGACTAGGAAAATGGCACATATTGAGTAGCAAACGCTAGGCGCGCGATTCATGATCTAGGTGCGCAAAGCAGTTGAAGAACAGTCATTGCACTTTGCAAGTACAATATAGGCTACCATCATCAACCCAACTTCATGATGCGACGTAAGCCGACCAAACAGAGCAAAAACGTGGGAATGTTACTCAGGTTCGCCAGTAGCCATTACGGCTAGTATATCACTCTATTTTATTTATTTATTTTGCTTGTCGGTGTGACGTATCACGCGATCTTATCACAAGGCAAAAGCTCGTATGCTGCAGAATGCTACGGGTGTCTGTGTTTTACCTGGTTTCTCGTCCATTACGCCTAGCGGTGGCAGCATATAACAGCATACGCTGCTGTAAGACATCGCCTGACAGCTCGGGCTCTTGAAGCGTCCTCCCCCAGATGGAGCGGTGGCAGCTCGAAGAATGACGGTGCTCCCAAAATCACGAGTGTGCACGTCGTCATCGAGCCAAATGCTACCAACAAAGATCGGGCCCGTGGAGCCATCAAAGGCTCGCGCAATGCCTCTTCATTGGAACGCTTTTCCGGCTACTTCCATATACTCAGAAGCTGTTGAAAGGGATCTATGTTTTAGGGGCGAAGCTCCTTATGGCGTGGCTTGTGCGTCCCGTTGTCGTATCTAACCACCAGTGGCACATATCCGAGAGAGTGGTTCTTAGACTGTCCGCTTGATGGTGGTACTTGTATATGAGGAATACATGGTGGGAAGATGTGAGATGGCTGTTCTTGGAGTGTTCACTAGATAGACGGATGGACGGACGTCCATCCGGACGAACAGACATAAGGACATAACCGAGAGAGCAGTCTTTAGAATGTCCACTGGATGACGTTACTTTATATGATTAGTACATGATGCAAAGATGTGAGATAGCGATACCTGGAGTGTTCACTTGAAAGACGGACGGACGCACCGACGGTCACATGGATGGACGGACATGCGGATGTACACAAGGGCGGATGGATGGACGCATGCACAGACAGAAGCAAGAACGAATGTGCGATCGGAAGCATGGACGGACTGACGAACGCTTCGTCCCACCAATCATCATTCACTCCGTGGTTAGGCTGTGATTTTTTTTTTTCGAAAACGGTGCGTTCAAATACGCGCGTGACCAGCGCAGTACGCAAGGCTGCATTCCTTTATAATCGCCGCCGCTGTGTTTTCTGCGTATGGCGCAACCGCCACCGAATTTCCGAACTTGTGAAAAGTTCTGTTTTGAAAGCAAGAAGAAAAAAATCCAGATAACAGTGCAACATATGCATGGAAACCTTGAATGCCAGTTCGAACAGTGAGAGCTGTTCGAAGAGGTTATGCGTGATATGAGTTTCGAACTGATTCATGGATGGAAAGAGGCCATTTAGGTGCAGCATGCATGTCAAAAGTATATAAAGAAGCAGGTCAAAACTTTGAAAAATGAAGCAATGTACAGTGCAGGTGCATGTCCAGTGGGCAGAGCTAGCGGCACCAGCCGGTATTCCGCGGAAGACGCCGGAAGTGAAGTGGAGCAGACGACTCGCCATCTGCTGCCAGGAGTGCAGTATTGATCCCTGTCCCGAGAGAGATAGGAACGCCACCGGTGCGTTCCTGAACACTTGGCTGGTTTCTCGCGCGGTCGGGCGGAGTGAGTTTCGAACATATCTCTACCTCGATTCACCCCAACCAGCTTGTTCGAATCGCACTGTCGTATTGTCTTCTGTTCGTTCTTTTACTCTGATTGCTGGAGAAAGACTCAATGATGACTTCCACCAGCGCCTGACTGTAAACATGGGGTATCTTGATATCGAGCCATGGTAGCAAACAGGATGAAAAAATAGGCGGATGCAGAGGAGTACAATAAGAAGCACTGACTTTTAGTAAGCATTTTGCATTCACAATGAAACATATACATACAACACATGCCCTTTGTATCTTGCTATAATGTGAAGCGTCATAGGTGTACTTTGGCATTTGAGTGAGAAAGGGCTTGAATATATTTTTTTTTTGCGCATGCAACAATTGGCCGGGTTTGGTATGTGTATTATATGTGCCTTGGTAACTTATCGTTCTCTCACGTTGTAACAGAACGATTGAATACCAACACACCCACTGTACTCTACTCCTACATTCCATGTCTCACGTCTAATAAGAAATAGTTAAGTTTAAGTCGGCGCTTGTTCTCGTTTTTTCTTTCTTTGTGTCCATATTGTTTTTGGCGCCGGTTGCTCTTCTTAAGCTTAAGCGGTTGCTCTTCTTCTCAACTGATTCAGCTATCTACATTTTTGTGGTTTGATTTCGGTTCAAATTAAGAGAGAAATAGCATATATACAAATATATATATATATATATAATAAAAATCACGCCTGCCCGAAGGCCCCGGCCTCTTTCACATTTTGCTGAACAACACGATATATACAGTGCTTCTTGCAACGTCGTTAAACCCGCGAACGTGTCAATCTTATCAATCTTATCTACAGGCATAATCTTTGTCTTCCCCATCCCAGGCTCAGCGAATTATATTTGAAAACGCTCGGTATTTTACTGGAGCGAAAATGTCATCATTCCTTTTGTATTAAGTAATGCTGTTCAAATTGTAACTAAACATCTACTCAGCAGTATCTAATGATTGTTTATGCGCAAATATTAGGAAACCTCAGGTTCAAATTAGTGTAATAAAGCTCCCGGTTCTAGTTGTTGTAAATAATCAAGAAGAATAGCTTAAGAAGTTGTGGTAGGATAATGGGTTCGTGATAGCTTATGCCAGTGGACATCAGAATATTGTGAGTAAGACGGGCTCGTAGAGATAGACATTGAGGTTGTAACTCATGTTTCTATCTAAGTTTAAGTGTCCGTTTTGAACTTGTTCTTTATGCGCTCTCATGAGCTATGTCATAATTTTGACGCAGTTCACAGGAAGCAGCACATGAAATGATTAGTCAAACATGGTAGTGCCATCGTAAAAGTGATCACGTGAAATAGTATATGTCAAATGAAATTCAATAAAGACCAATGTAATAGAAGTCTGCTTAATAGTGATAAAAATTCACCATATTTAATGTCCGAAAGCCATGAAATAATTATGCAGCACTCCGTAAAGAAGAGAGGGAAGGTGTTCTGGAAATTTAAACTCCGTGGAATTCTCTTACGCGCACATAAATTTAGGTATAAGGCCTCAACGTGTTAGCCTCCATGTAATATGCAATAAATGCGGCCCGGATCGACCATGATGACTGTCGCATCAGTGGCTGAGTTCGTAAGCCCTTTATCAGTGCAACAGTCCGACGTGCATTTGAATAGATAGTGTGCTAGTGCGAAGGGGCAGAACGTCATAACCTGCGCAGACGTATGCAACTACCATACCAAGGTCATCTACTATACGACAGCTTGCACACACGCTCTAATAAAACATCGAGTGCATGCCTTTTCTTTGAGCCAGTCCTGGCTGGCTACATGTAGGACTTCATATAAAGAGACAGCTTAACAATCGTTGATGTCCCTTGCCTTTCTGACAGGAGTGGAGAGATTCATTGAGAGCTTACGTGTCTTTTAAACAGAGTCACGAACTCATGAAAAGGAGCATAACAAAAAAGAGAGAACTCCGTTTTTTTTTTTGTTAGAGCATACATTTGCAGCCCAACAAAAACAATTCTAGCCCACCAGGAGAATTCGTCGCACAGAAGACGTCAATGGACGTCACCACACATCAGTTGCCGCTGATTGTTTTGGTCGCATTGATCGAGAAGCCCAAGGTTGGCAGCCGAGATGCGATGACCGAAATATGCTTTGACCGCAAAAATGAGGTGGAATGCAGCGCGGGGAACACAACAGCATGTGAGGAAATGGCATTGACTCGGGCAGGAAATATCGTAACGGCGACTGAAAGACGCCGTGCAAGATGTACATGCGCGTAGGATGGAGCATTGGCAGGAACTAAGAATCTAAGAAGGTTAAAAAGTGGTTGCTTGAGTGGTTGTGAAAGGACCACAATTGAAAGAGTAGACGCAATCCGAAGTCGGTGGAAGTTGTTTCCTGCGATGGCTTTCTTGGGACATACGTGAATACATATCATTCACGATTGGGACATTTTGCAACCGAAATACTGGCGTGGTACATCTCCCTAGGTTTCAGTGTTTTTTGCACTGTATGCACTCACGTTTTTGTATTCACAAGTGAACAACGGTGCATTTTCAGTACGTGAATAAAAGTCTGTATGTAAGCGGCTAAGGCCTGTTCTGCTTATGAATTTTAAATGAGCTCATCTTGCGCCAACTATGCTCTTCAATACAACTTCTAATTCCACCATATGAGATTCAACTCCCTCAAATTATTCAGTACATGTCTGAATCACTGCAGCAAATATTGTTGAGATCCCCTTCCGACGGCGTAACAATACACATGTGCGTCATAGTACGAGTGCATACACCACGGGGTGCAAATATAAGTGGGCGCCCGATAGCCACACTCACAAGCATTACACTAGGATCTGTAAGGTAGTATGAAACAGCTGCATCGCTTTGACACGATCCTGGTTGGGAAATGCCAAATCAATACACGTGTCTTGATTAGTACTCGCTGTTCATCAATAGGTGAAGCAAAACAGCCTAATGTTCAACAGGACATCAAAATCAAGGCCATATTTGCATACGTCCTCACACTGTTTTTCTTTTTTACAGTAAACCGTACTCCCACTCACGTCAACACGTGGAGCATACGTGCAAAGCATCCTGCTCGACGTCTTATGCGAAGTAGTAGTAAACAACTTTATTAAGACAATTTACGCTTATGCGAAGCTTTTAATTTTTTCCCTTTAAAGAAAGCCAGGTTCCACTTCTTGCCTTTGCGAAAAAAGCTAAACACGAGCTTGTAAATAATTGACACAATGCACAGCATCTCATAACTACGCGTAAAAGCAAAGTTGTATTCGACAGATGCCGAAGAAACGCTCGCCATCACTCTGAAGTGCTTCGTTAAAAGAAATTCTGGTGACGGGGCGTCAACTATGTAAGCAGCTTTGCTCTCTAAACATCATCCTGAACTCGTGCATACCGAGCGCGATCGATCTTTTATCTCCCTGACGACGCATCGTTATCACAGGATCAATGTGAGGAGTGGCCGGTGTTCATTCTTGGTAATTTATGATAAGATTTCTGAGCGACACCCTTTAGCAAAGAGCCTAACGTTCATATATCTGGCTGTCATCAAAGTATTACGGCGGCATCCACCCGCTTTGTTACAGAGCTTGACTCTTGTTCAAGCAGTAGCTTGGAGTCTGGCGGCTCAATGCTCCACTCGTAACGAAGTTATGTTTAGGTGACATTATTTGATAACTCGTAGTATTTCACGCTAAACTTGTTATGAGCTGCTCATTGCATTGGCAGCTGTGCCTTCCGCATCGCAAGCGAAAAAAATCACACCATATCCATGGAGTGAGTGATTTTGAGTGAGGAGAAGCGTGCATTCGTCCATGTGTGCGTCCATCGGTACATGCGTCCATATGTCCGATTGCCTTAGAGAATGCAGAAGGTGCGCGGGTAACACCGACGAGACGCGAGCCAAGGAAGCCGAGTGCAATCGTCTTCGACGCGCCTGCCGCTCTTGTTTTTTACGCGCTGCGTAAAAGTAAACACTTTTACGCAGCGCATATTTCCAAGGCGCCGCACTTGTGTAATGACAGTTCCCTCGTTTGCAGGCTTGATGAGGGTAGACAAGTCAACATTAGGAATGGCATTGTGAACGTCATAAATTACACCGGCAATTGATTTATCATCTATCGAGTAAAGGGGTGCATTTTAATGCCGCCTAGCTCAGTCGTTTGCTGCAGCTGTCCTAGCGCACTGACATCGTGCACGTCTATGACAAGAATATTCTTCCTTGGGTTTACTCGTACGTCCCTAATTTGATGTGGCACAGCACATTCCAGAGCAACGAAAAGGGCTTGTCTGTTCAGAATTCGTAGGTTGCTTGAAGGATCTTCCGGCATGAAGATGATGACATGGGGCCAGTGCGCAGGCCTTTACTGTACAGTCGCTGTACTTGCAGGAGGAGCTGATGCTTTTGTATTCGCCGTCCTTCTCTTCGCCCTCTTACCCCGGACAGGTATAAATAAAGCTGTCATCGGATGTGTCGCCTTCCGACATAAAATAGAGATCGGTGTCTTCAGTGTCACTGGGAGAGCCAGCTCGCTTCTTTGTGGTTGATGGGTCTGAGAACCGCTGACCAGGCGGGCCTCTGGCATGCTCCACGGCCATTACCGCAAGACGGGGAGGCGAGGCACCTTGAAAAACCGATGGTTTCACTAAAAATATACAGAGCGCAGAAACAAGCGTTTTTTTAAAGAGACACTTCTTCCTCTCGGAGAAGAAGAATATCTGCGACAATGGTCGTGCCGCTTTCTGCCAGTAGTTAACAAATATGTTCGATCAGTTTTTCACCTAGCCTGGTTCCTATAGCCAGGTCATCTGTCAGTGTCTGAATAATGCATGCAATCTGTATGTGTTTACTATTTGTATGTTTGTGTGTGCCCTGTACGAGTGGGAGTTCTTGTACATGTGCACTTCATTCTAGCGCTGTAAAATATGTAAATTGCGTGAATCTTGATACCTGTTGTATATGTTTACTAACATCTTCACTACATCTTGTAAATTCTGTACATGTTATATCTTGTCCATTGCCCATATTATGATTAGTGTATATATTTAGTATATGTAGTCATTAGTAACATGTGTTAGAGACACCCTATACGGACTTGGGCACTTTTGTTTAAATGTATCATGTGTGTTGTGCTTTGTCATTTTGTTATTGTGCTTGCTGTATAGACACTGCTTCCATAGGTTTGTTGCGTTCAACTATAGAATAAACTTTTTCTAAACAGACCAAAATTACTGCGTTGAACAATCTCATGGAAGAATATCGTCTCTAAAAAACTACCATATAACTCCCTTCTTGCTGGTTCTAAGATCCCTTAAGACACACTTCTTCCAAGCGTCCTATACACAATAAGCCATTATTGGTATGTAGCGCCAGAAGCGCATTAGCCAATACAACTACAACGGCGACAATAATAACAACAATTGCTGCAATTGTGCAAATATCTCCATTGCTTATCTTGCCGAACGAAAGTGTGGTGTGCTTTTGGCACCTTCGCAAAATGGTAATTTATCGAATAGTTGCTGCCTCGTAACAATGGGTGTGTTCTAATACTCATCGTAGACGGCTAAATAGACAGCTAAATCTACAGCGGCCATCGAAAGTCCTATTCCAGTTTTCAGGTAGCCGGCAAAGTAGACAGCTCCGAGAAGACCGCATCATAGACAAATATAATGAAGGCTACTTTGCTGTCTAAACAAGATGGCGGCTCAGCGAATCGCTCAGATAGACCAAATCTCGCCAGAATTGTCATCTGTGCTCAAGCAGACGCTTCTCCAGAAACTCACTGTGATTACCGTTTAATTTTATTCAGAATTTAACACGAAATAAGCAAACAGGGGGACACAATCTACTTAATGCTGTTTACCGCGTGCCTACAGGAGACTTTCAGAAGCCTAGAATGGGAACACTTAGGAATAAGAGTTATTGGAGAGTACCTTAGTAACCTGCGCTTCGCCGATGACATTCAATTGCTGAGTAACTCAGGGGACGAATTGCAACTCATTATTACAGAGTTAGACAAGCAGAACAGAAAGGTGGGTCTTAAAATTATTCAGCAGAAAAGAAAGTAATGTACAATAACCTCGCAAGAGAGCAGCGCTTTGAGATAGGTAATCACGCACTTCAAGTTGTAAAAGACTATGTCTACTTTGGACAGGTAATGACCGCGAAGCCGAGCCACGAGATTGAAGTAACTAGAAGAATAACAATGCCGTGGAGCACATTTGGCAAGCACTTTCAAATTATGACAGGTAGATTGCCACTATCTCTCAACAGGAAGGTATATAAGAGCTGTATTTTGCCGGTACTTAGCTACGGAGCAGAAACCTGGAGACTTACAAAGAGAGTTCAGCTTAAATTGAGGGCGATGCAGTGAGCAATGGAGAGAAAAATGGTCGGTGTAACCTTAGGAGACAAGAAGAGAGCAGACTGGATTAGGGAACAGACGGGGGTTAAGGATATCATAGTTGAAATCAAGAAGAGGAAATGGACATGGGCTGGGCACGTAGCGTGTATACAGGATAACCGTTGGTAATTAAGGGTAGTTAACTTGATTCCCAGAGAAGTGAAGCGGGTTAGGGGAAGACAGAAGGTTAGGTGGGCAGATGAGATTAAGTTTCCGGGTATAAATTGGCAGCAGCAAGCACAGGACCGGGTTACCTGGCGGAACATGGGAGAAGCCTTTTTTCTGCACTGGACGTAGTCAGGCTGATGATGAAGAAGAAGAAGACGATGATGATGATTATGATGATGATGATGATGATGAAGCAGCAGGAAGATTCAGCTCCTACGTTTGTTTATTTTGACTTTCTCTTCTCGACGCGTGGTGGCGCCTCGTCGCGTAAAAGCCGATCAGACGTGTTCCAATTTTCTGACAGCATGGGCTCGGTGCTGTCTTCTAAGCAGTCTGCGTAGACTGTCTACGTGCTGTCTGAGAATTTGAACATAGCCTATATTTGCAGTGTGTGTCCTAAAAGAGTTTAAAATTGTCCTCTTCAGAGAACATTGCCCCAGTTTGCGCTGAGAGGGCGCTCCACTTCTTGCGCAGATGGTTGGTGGCCAAGGCTAGCCGATAAGTCGTGATTTCTGCAGCGCAAGGTAAGAATTATAAGATACAGAGACAAAGGGAAAAGAGCGCAAACTCCCAGGTGAGTTTATCCTGCCCAATACAAACTAAGTATGCCAAGGCCACAAGAAATGAGCACGCGACCAATGTTGAGCAATGCGAAATGTTTTCTTCAGCCGCGTCCTCGTTGGTGCTCGTGTCCTGTAGCCCTCAGTGTATTTTTGGGAGACCCGGATTTTCATTTACTCTTTTTGATTTTCATTTTATTCACTTTGCTTCTATATGTCATTAAGAAGCCCTGGGAGCGTGCGTGCACCACTGGATAGTCGCGCATTCCTTCAGGGCAGCTACGTACGCTGTCTCCGGGAAAAATTGAAGCGATACTTCCGGAGCATGATTAATCAATCTGTTCTCGCCTGAGAGGTATTATCGATGAACACTGGACTGCGGAAGGGAGAACCATCGATTCAGAGGTACCCCGTTTGCTGTATTCTGTTGTGGCCTTAGTGTTCGAACAAATAAGCACTCCAGAAGAGAAATCGATCTTAGTTCGTGTCTATTGTTCCAAAAACACTTGGTGCGAGTGTACTCCGCGAAGCCAGCTCATTCCAGAGAGAATTGAATTCGTGATCCCTGCATTCTAGAAGTTTCGATTTGATTCAAAGAGGGTGTAGGGCAAATCGATAAGCGATTACAATACATCAACACAGGTTTCATTAAATTCTATAGAGACGTGCAAAACAAAGAGTATTTTAGCCGTGTACACTTCATTTTGTTAGTTTGTTTTACTTTTTGCAGAGAAGGGGGATCAGTGCTGGTGTCGTGTAAGCTCACTATTACCTCATGTTATAGTAGTTGTTTTACAGCACGAGCTGTATATGACTAGGAAACTGAAAGCCAATTGGCATCGGTGTCACGCGCTGTCTCTATTGGCTGTGCTATTAGTTGCGTCGTTCTCCGCGTCGTACCCAAGCACGCATGCCGTTGGCTGTGCTGTGAGTGACGTAACTCATGCTGTGGCGCCTGTGGTGCCTAGCACTGTGAATCAGTTTCTATGGACAACTTTTACATGGGCAAGCCACGAACAACTCATAAAAAAAAGCCAACACTGGGAACCTGAGAGAGCTCGCATTTACCGGGCCGATGGTGCAGTCCGGGAACAAAAACAGAATCGAAAGGCCAAGTGCCGGCAGTAGCAGCGTATGAATGATCGGGCAGCGTTCCGAGCAACGCTAAGTCGGGAACGAGAAGGCAAGCGCTGGTGGTAAGCGCATCCGGCAGAGCACGTCTCCGAGTTAGCTCGCAAGGTCAAGCAGTAAAACAACGCCGCACTGTGGGACAAGCGGTGTTGCGGGCGCAACAGCGTCAATGTTATAATTGTCGGAAGGGGCACTTTTGGTGGTGCTTTTTTCAGTGGCACTTTGGCTTCGGCTGCGACGTCCGTGACCGCCTGTGGTTTGAAAGCCACTACGATTAACGCATTGCGAAACGTAGTTACCCGCTCATCACACTACTGTGGTAAACCCAAGTCAAAAGTTTGTCTAACTTAGTTAAGATGCACCAACACATGACCAATAAATGTTAAAGGCTTCAGTTCAGCGTCGGGGGTGAGCCCACTGCCGAACGTTAAATCTTTCACTTATTACTCAGTTATACAGAGTGCTTGGCCAGTGAATTTGCTTGGCCAGATACGCCAATATACGTAACGATGTACGTAAATGAAGCGGTCTCCAGTTGGCACACCTTTGAAGTGCTGTGTGCCCCGCCAGGGTGGTCTAGTGGCTAAGGTACTCAGCTGGTGACCCGTAGGTCGCGGGATCAAATCCCGGCTGTGGCGGCTGCATTTCCGATGAAGGCGGAATAGTTGTAGGCCCGTGTACTCAGATTTGGGTGCACGTTAAAGAACCCCTGGTGGTCAAAATTTCCGGAGACCTCCACTACGGCGTCTCTCATAATCAAATAGTGGTTTTGGGACGCTGACCCTCACAAATCAAATCATGAAGTGCTGTGTGTTTTGTTCATGACCAATTTGCGTCTGTCGAGTAACCACACGTTCAAATGACTAAGGAAATTTTCGGAACAGAAGACACTTCACGTGTAAGTGCACCACACAGTTCTTTCTTTCTCTCATTCTTCATTTCAGATGTGAAGGAACTCTTGCTCTTGGGTATCTCACTTGTCCGACGTGTCCTCTCGCGCACAGCCGTCACTCAGCTATTATGAGAATGATGGGTAGTACACAAATTCGCCAACTCATTGTACCTGCGGGCTTCAAATGTGGCTTTGTTTATCGAGGTGTTTCCGCTTTGTTTCGAATAGGAGATCGAACCGTAGTGAACTTCGTTAGCCCATTAGGATTGGTGAGCCCATAGAGTTTTTCACAAATAGCTAGAGGCAAATTTGGCGCCACCGTCTAAGCGAATTTCTTATGGGGTGATGCTGAAGTTCTGGGAATGACGGTATATGTGTTTATGAGGCTTGTGTTGGCTAGTGTTGAGCGAGGCTTCGGCTCAAAAGCGAACACGACTGCGTAAATGAAGCTTCTTTAAAACAAACATTTTATAAGCGGATCTCATTCATGCGTAATATACTCTAAAATAAAAGTCTACTTACCTTGACCACGCTACCAAACAGTGAAATGAAGAAACAGACGAAAAAAAAGTGGCGGAGTGCACGCTCGCTTTGTCGTCTACCTGCCAAATTTAGTGGCCGTTGGTTACTTCTTACTCTTCGTAAAATTGAACATCGACGCAAAAGGTTCAAGTAATAAATGCAACAGCTTTCTGTGCAATGACAAAAATAAATGCATAGTACGTGCTATTCTTGTAAGAAATTTATTTATTTATTTATTCATGATACTTCACAGGGCCCGATAGGGCATTGAGTAAGGAGGGCAAGTACAAAACAAAAAATATCAGAGAAAATTGCATCAATAAATACAGGAAAACAAAATTGAAAAAAAAGAAAAAGGGTACAGAGCAGTTAAGGAACTTTTTTACACATGGCCAAAAACAGCAATTAACAGCAAGGAAAAAAATCTTATATATATATATATATTACTATTTAAAGAAATGCTTCGAGGAAATGCATAACAGTTACTGATAGATGATATTGTCAGGAAGATCATTTCATAGAACAATGGCTGGGGGAAGTGCTGATGAATCGAATGTATTAGTTCGTCCACTAATGCGTTTAATGCTATATTGGTTATGCAAGCGGCATGATATGCGCCAAGGCGCTTCCAGTTTCAAATTATTCATTTTAACGTGAAGCCAGGTGCGTCTTCGGGATATACAAGTCCGAGTCAAGTTCGAAGCTGACATATCCCAATATTCCCTTTCATCCAGCAGCAAACTAGCGCCAGATTTTCCACTAGGTATGATTGTGAGAAACTGTATGGGTGATCATGAAAGCGGTGATGCGTGAGTGCTCAACGTTTTCGGAACTTCGATCGTCTTGTGGCAAAGCGAATTCAGGCTTCAAGAAGCCAAACCAAGCCGAAAGAGTGAAGAACAGGCAAGTTTGTGTACTACCCATGATTGCCCCACTGGCGTACGCGCCCTGCATTGCAGCTTCCATAAACATTAGCGGCCGAGTTGTCTCTGCTATAGTATTGTAGGAATCTGATGACTTTTCGTACAGGCGTACAGCAAGAATAATATCTGTCATTGAAACTAAAATAAAATGACAGAACAGGATGGTTGCACATAGCAGAGAATAAAACTTAAGTTTAGTTCTATTGTTACAAGCCTTGGCTGGCCTTGCGGAATTTTTTTTTTGTCAAATGGCAAGCATGGTTTAATGTTGCTCCGAGATTTTTTCAGAAAAAAAAAAAAACCGCCAGGCCTGCGCGCAATGCGCAGCCAGACACAGCAAAAGCTAGAAAAGCAGCCTTTCAGAGACGCTCATTAGTAAACTGCTGCAAGCACACTTGCAGTGGGGCTGACCACTACGCCACAAATAATCATAACTTCTGTGTAGTAGGCCAGCATTCGCAATGTTGTGCTAAATAAATCTTCGGAAAGATGTAGCAGTCGCTAAACACTTTCCAGGAGTATTGTGCAAATTTTTAATCAGTGGCTGACGATTATGAAGAATTAGGTCTCAAGTTGTTATGCGCCAAAGTTATTAGGTGATGAAGAACAAGCTTTTTTATTAAAAAGTAGCATTGCACGATCAAGTCGTTCTGCAATTCACATTTTATGACGCCTGGATGTTCTTTTGCTGCTCTAAAACGCTTCATTACTCACAATAACGCGGTTGTTTTCCTTACATCAACCCTGCCTAAGGCAAATTTGCAAACTAGTTGCAAGCATGGGAGTCGCACAGTGATAAATTACGGGGCCAGAATGGACGGGTTATGGGTTCTCATCTTACCGTATTCTTGGTGTCTGTTTATTTACTCAGCTTTTTTTTTCCTATTTCGTGCGAAAGCGGTTACAGTGACGCACAACTACGGCGCCGAATGTGACTCGTGTTGTGATCTTATAACAGCTTTAGCTCAAAAAATGAATTTTCGATGAAGACACAAATGGAATCAAAATAGTCGAAAATATTTTAGATAAGTTGAGCATTATCTTTTTTGAAGCACGAATACATAGCGAACGAACTTCATTTTCTTTTTTTCGTGTAGTGTGTTTCACTAAGTGTAACAAACCATACAAAACAAGACTTTTCTTCATTCATCAATGTGCATCTCACTTGTAACATTGAAGACAACTTACGATGAACATCATGTGTTTCAGGTGAATCTAGAAGAAATTACGGCGCCCAGTGACTTGACCCTAAAGTAGACACGCGTACCAGTCTTTCTTCTTTGGCGGAATCATCATTGTTAAACAAAGCCATATAATATTTTTTTTAAAGTTGGATTACTTTTCCTTCTGCGATGAAGCCTTTATTTTTTTTAGGTGTTTATGCCCACACACTATTACGATGCCTACTTCTCTTCACCTGGATGTACTTCACTTTGTTTCAATTGCTAAGTTACAAACATTGTTAGTTTTGCTTGAATTTTGCGTGATTCTATTTCACCTCCTCATCAATTCAATGCAATCTCAACTTTACAGGGATAGCATATCAAATGAAAGGTTATATACATTTTGAACTTCTATTACGAAGGTCTGTTTGAAAGTAACATGAATCATGTATGGCTTTTTTACAGCAATACCGCCCCGCCGCGGTGGTCTAGTGGCTAAGGTACTCGGCTGCTGACCCGCAGGTCGCGGGTTCGATTCCCGGCTGCGGCGGCTGCATTTCCGATGGAGGCGGAAATGTTGTAGGCCCGTGTGCTCAGATTTGGGTGCACGTTAAAGAACCCCAGGTGGTCGAAATTTCCGGAGCCCTCCACTACGGCGTCTCTCATAATCATATGGTGGTTTTGGGACGTTAAACCTCACAAATCAATCAATCAATCAATCAATTACAGCAATACTATTCAACTACGTTGTTCTAGGTGTTTTCCGTTTACCTCACTTTTGTCCTCGTGTTATTCACAGCCTGAATGCAGACCTCGTTGAAAAACAGTTACGTATGTTTTTTTTTCTTAGTGCAACTCTTTTGTGAACACGCAGAATAAATATTATAAATAAAGAACTCGAGAACAAGACAATTATTTGTAAATTATGAAGACACATAGAGTGAACAAAAGTCGCTGAGTTAGAAAACTGATGTACCAAGAACGAATTTAGCAACGTAATAAAACGTTACACAAGAGGATTCTAAGGAGAAATTGAAGCAGTGTAAATTAGCAAGAGTGAAGGCAGTGCCCTTGGCAAGTCTGAACAATAAAAGCAATATTGTAGCGGAAACATGGGGTGGAGCACGTGACAGTTTCTTCTCACTCGCATAGACACGCCTACTGCGACGTTTTTTTTTTCTAACCTTTTAGTGTACAGAAAGGCTTGGTTCTCAGATTTAGGTGTATAGCTCGTAAAGATTCCTCTGATTTTCTCTGTGTTGTAGATAATTGTTAAGAGGCTTTTCGTTGTTATTTCCTTTTGATATAGCAACATTTGCTTCGTAAAAGTTAAAAAAAAATAGTAAGGTTATACTTGACTATTATCCAGCATGTTCTCCTAAATGACTCCTTTCTAGTTTTTCAAACAATATGTTTGTTGCTGAAAATTTGTAATTTTCTAATTACGATTTGGCGTACAATCTCGTGAATAAAACAGGAAATATATAACATTTTTCAACGTCTGTCTGAAGGATTAGCGCCAGTTGCGACATGGTACCGAATCTACGCGCATACCGGGTCATGCAAATTGCGGGTACCTTATGGCGCAAGCCGATCACGCAATGAGTGGCTTTGCAACCACTAGCGGTGCTATAACAGAAAAATACTGATTGTTCATTTTCTAAAGAAAGACATCCACAAAACATGTGCAAGAAAAAAAGTAAAATCATACAGCACTGCTTCATTTTCTACATTGTTCTTTTTTCCTGTTTCTTTCTTTAAAAAGAGCCTAATGGATACGCAGCAATAAGCCTAATTTACGATTTTATCAAAATATATTGCGGTACTCCTCCAACTTCAGGTGGTATTATTTCGAAAGGTGAATCGACATTTACTTTTTTCCACGTTCTTGTTGGTTTCAGTGACAACAAGCAGTGCGCATTCTCACTAAACATTATGGATTGACTGGAATATAATCGCTGATTTAAAGGCGCACCGATGAAAGGGAAAGATAATTACTAGTTCTCATCTCGAATACAATTGTTCAATACTGCATCATTGTGTTGTTGTCAGAGCCAAGTTTTTTTTTGTGCGATCATCTACTCATTCCTGAAAACGTTTGCGTGCTCAAAAAATTATAGCCTAGATATATTTCTGTCATCGTCAGCGAAAACAAGTCATATCGACTTTTCGCGAGTGCTGACAAGTTTTCACTGAAGGTATTCTTTCGTACGTATCTAATCATATGCGCATGGACAAGTAGATTGATTTTTCACAAAATAGCTCTCAGAATTGCTCAGATGCACGCACTAAATCACATTTGTGGGTGCATCTCAGAGCACCTGCCGACACACAGTACTTCGATCTGCAACGTGATTCTGCACGCCTTATGCAACGCGAGTGTCGTTCTATTGACTTGTGAAGTGTGCAAAAACATTATCAGAGAAAATTATATTTACAACTATTCTTGTGTTACACACCATAACACTAACGAACACTTTCCGTTAAAAGTATCGCCCCAACTAAACAAGTGGCTTTTTTTTTTAAGAAAGGGGATATCAGCATGTGAGGTTGTGTCAATTTTCGAAATCATCTGGTAATTCTTTCTTGGAAGCTAAACAGCCGGGGCAGTAAGAAGTTTTTTAAAGTTAAAAAGCAGGCCCACTGTCAAGAACTCACCCTCCGAAAGTGCGCAGACAGCGGTACCTCTTGGAAAATTTCAGAAAAAAAATTGAACGAATGAATCTAAAGTGGGCTGAGGTCGTCATAACTTTTCGATTAGTAAGGCAGATTCATATCCACGTGGTCAAAACGTTTTGAATTTTTTGATGAGCGTCAGCTGCGGTGATCACGTATGATGACAATACGCGCAAATTATACTGACTGTGAACGAAGTAGGACAACCACAGGACGTGCTAAGCCTTCAGTCGGTGCATTGGGGTCACTGGAAAACGGAAACTTGGTACAAACAAGATGACATAGGGGAGAAACAACTCAATAGTGATGGATGTACCAAACGTGGTATATGCATAAGGAAAGGGCGTACATCTGCATGCATGATATACTCGCAGAAACAGGGTATACAGCAGATGTGAAAAATATTGCAAACGTGAGTATCACAATAAACCCGACATACCAAACTTAGGTATAGCAATACAGCAAATACAGCAAATATGGGTACATCATCATAGGTAATATAAGAAACGTGGGTGTAGCACTACAGCAAGTATAGCAGTTGTGGGTATAACAATGCAAGAAATATAGAAAATGTGGTAAAGGTGGATGTAGCAATGTAGCAAATGTATCAAACGTGGAGATCACAAATATGAGTGGGTATAGCTTTTGTTATTGAACATGCAATTGTTTCTATACTGCCCATATGACTTTTTATATGAACTGTATGATGTATTATGTATTTTCATTTGTACTGCTCACGCTCAGTGCCAACAGGAATGGGATTCTTTTTTTTTATGGTTTTCGTAGCCCTTCTTCCAGCTCTTTTTTTGATGGAACGAAAGCAAAATAAACCTAAAATTCAAATCTAAGCGACACAATCAGGGTGATTACAACAAGCGTAACTGAGCGTTAAAAACCCATCACACAAATTCAAATGCGAAAAACTCAGTACAAAATAGTGACACGCTTCACGCACGTGCGTGTGTGCCTCGATCGCCCCACTCTGTTGTATACCGAATCCACAGAAAAAATAAGTGTTGAAGGTTCATGGTTCACAACCAGGACAAGATTAAGGGGGCCACCGCCGTGGTGGGCCCCGGAAAATTTGACAACCTGTGATTCTATAACGTGCGCCTATATCTGAGTAAAGAGGTCTCTAGCACTTAGTATGTGCCTCAATGCAGTTGTTGCATCTGTAAATTTGCCTCGCGAGCATTCGATGGGCCATGATTCACCATAGCGATTAGTCTACCTTGATGGGATCCCCACCATAGATGGAAATCAGCCTCCTCCTTCAGCCTATATCTGGAGTAAAGCTCCTTGAGACGTCACTCTGGCCCTATTGATTGATTTGTGGGGTTTAACGTCCCAAAACCACCATATGATTATGAGAGACGCCGTAGTGGAGGGCTCCGGAAATTTCGACCACCTGGGGTTCTTTAACGTGCGCCCAAATCTGAGTACACGGGCCTACAACATTTCCGCATCCATCGGAAATGCAGCCGCCGCAGCCGGGAATCGAACCCGCGATCTGCGGGTCAGCAGCCGAGTACCTTAGCCACTAGACCACCCTGGCGGGGATCACTCTGGCCCTCCGTCCATAAACCATCACCCAGCGTGTGCAGCGTATATCGTCTTAAAAATCTTTATGCAAAAAAGGTTATCCGAAGGTGGTTAGCCAGAGAAAACTAAGTAAAATGCTGTGACATCGGGAAAACACTAACATTATTCACCCACGAACCAAAGCATTTCACAAAAAAAGGTTAACAATAATAAAATAAAGGGCTCTTAAACAGAACAAAATAGAAAATCACGATTCACGATCCGATGCACTCTGCTTCACTCTATAATCAACATTCACTTCGAAGATATACGTGGTTTTTTTTCATGATTTGCGTTTATTGGGGGTTCGATCCGCCGCATATAGGACGTCTCGCTTTTCTGCAAAAGGAAAACAGTCATGAAAGTATTAGACACGATGTAAGAGACGAAAAGTCGACGTTAGTGCACGACAGATGCAGTAAAATGTGTCTTTATCGATTCGAAGCAGAGTTTGGTTGTGGGAAGTGAGCTGATGCGATCTAAGCTGCGTAGGCGTTCTTCTTTTCTAGAGAGCAACTCGAATTCTGGGGTAACGTGCGTGATTAATTTTTTTTTCGCTCTATAACGAGGCATGGTTATCAGGGGATCATTGTTAAGAGCTACCATTATTATGCATGTATGTAGCATGGTTCTTGGGTGACGCCTTCGGGAAAAGATCACAAAGATCATATATCTCACTATCGTCAAGATGACACGGTCACATGCACCTGCTTTGCTGCTGAACATGCCTCGCGTCCAAGCGGTAGGTTCACGTCTATGTGCTAAAACCTCACCTAGTAACGAAGTTAGCAGACATTGTTTCACAACGTGAAGGTTTTCGACTAAAGCTTCTTGTTTGTTAAAAATTTGTTTCATGGCTACGACTGTAGCACTGCGAGTGCAAAAAGTGGCATTGGCGAGAGCACCGGATTGTTGGCGAGTGCAAAGAAGAAGGGCCGTTTGCATGCGTGTTAGAGTAAGTCAATTTGATTGATATGTGGGGTTTAACGTCCCAAAACCACTATATGATTATGAGAGACGCCGTAGTGGAGGGCTCCGGAAATTTAGACCACCTGGGGTTCTTTAACGTGCACCCAAATCTGAGCACAGGAGCCTACAACATTTCCGCTTCTATCGGAAACGCAGCCGCCGCAGCCGGGATTCAATCTCGCGACCTGCGGGTCCTCAGCCGATTATCTTGGCCACTAGACGACTGCGGCGGGCAGTGTTAGAGTAAGCCGTTTTCCAATATTTGATCCTATTTTTATCATGAGTTACTCAGTGCGCAGCCACTTCAGATATGACTATATGACATTTCGCCATGGTGACTTTTCATTTTAGCTTCCTCTTTTTATTGTTGCTTGCCCACAAGAGCGCAACTGGCGTTTTTTCATGTAGCTCTGAAATGTTGATCTGTTAAGAACGTGACTGACGGTACAGATCCCGGCATGGAAAAAGTAGTGTTAGAATTACGCAACGAACATCAAAAAAAAAAGAAAGAACAAATAAAGGGAAGAAAGAAAGTGCACCAAAGTTCGCTTGCTACCATCTTTTGGTAACTCAGGGGCTCCTGAGTTGTTATTTACCTCCTATCGTTTAATCTTACCTAACATGCTATAGTACTCAGGGTAGTGGACGTACTGTAAGCTCTTTTACGGCTTTAGTATAGCAGACCAAGCCCACTTTTTGAAGCCAACAAAACCACTGTATTGCAGAGAAAACAGTATTCCATTATTCGCTTTCTTGTGCACATTGAAACTGCAGGGTTAAGCCACAAAAAGCCATCACGCAATTCTATCTTTAAATTAACCCCATCTGTAGTGGTGCATTTTTCCGCAAGAAATTATTGCTACACTCTATCACACCACTAAAAGTTTTCGACATGCAAGACACATATATAAGGCAAACCGACTCATAATACGCACTCTTGACAACACTTTAGTAGCATCTATTGGGCAAGACGTGGCGTAATCTACAGCGCTGTTTAAGGTTGTGTATGTTGTTGCATAGCTTGACCAAATATTCACGACGCAACTGAGAACGAGGAACAGGAAAAAAAAACGAATAAGACAGAGTAGGGCTAGCACTCTACCCTGTCTGGTGCCTATCGTGCTTCATCTAGTTTCTTATTCCTCGTTTAAGGTACTGCCGTAGATACTTCGTTAAGCTACAACCTACACTCTTTTGCGGAGCTATAGGTTGCGCCACATATATCAGTTCACGATAAACAATTGCACTGCGACGTCGCGTCTTTATCGGAAGTGAAGCAGCTGCCTCAGTGGGGTGAATGATTTTCCCGATGTCGTAGACAAAAGAAGAGTGAGCCATGTCATTAGCGCAGTGATTTCACGAGCAAAGCAGCGATGCCAAGAAGAACAACAGAGCAAATCGTCTTGCTGTGCGAGAAAACGCGACACCTTAAAACTGTAACTTCAGCAAGTTTGGACGCCGTATTTATGTGATTTTACAGGCTGGGTAAGAACGCTTTATGCTGGCGCTATACGACTTCTGAAGTGCACTGATGAGGCCTGGTACAAATATATAGTCGTGGTAACTGATGTTAGCTGAGTGACCACTTGTTTCAAGAGTAAAAAGAAACCAAATAATAATTTACTGTGACAATCAAGGTTACGGCACAGATAGATTCCCACTGTAAAGAAAAAAAAACAGCCTTCGAGAGCAGACAGGAGTTGTCACTGTAAATCAAATATTTCAATCAGGTGATCCATGAAAATTCAATTTTGTTTCATTCGCTACGTGTAAAGTTTCCGTGCACAATCTGAATCAGCGGCAGCTCTATATTTTACCATAATCTCCGTCAACATTAGCAGTAGTCAGTATTCATTAGCGCGAGAAGTTTTTTATGAGTAATTAATTTAGGCAGTTCACATAAGCAAATGATGCACCTAAAGTGACTATAAAATGAATAGTGCATCATGCACTGAATCTCGCTTGGCTGGGTCACCACAAAGCTGGTTGGCATGTAGGTCGCTCTAACTTCACGGGGATTCTACCCTCTCACCTATTTTTCTTTACCACTCCTAGCCACTTTACACTACACATGATTAAGCTACCTACCTTCTTCTTGGGTCCATCTTTTTTATTTAACTCTTTCTATCTCTTTAAACCGTTTTCTTTCTGTATTCTTTTTCTTCTCTATTAGTTACTCTGGGTTAAATTATTATAAAAGTGAACAAGAAAAGATATACAGAGAGACAGGAGGTAGGCACTGCAATGGCAAGACACCGGATTAACGAGATGCGACGACATCGCTTTCCGAATGTTTCAGTGTTGGACTACGGGCTTTTCCTCCTGTTTTGGAGGATTCGTTCATTCTTTCTCTTGCAACTCTGTAGTTACATCAATGTAAAACATCTCTCTTTTCTTTTAAACACTGTTCTCCCTGGTGCAAGTATGGGAAGATGTGGTTGGTCAGCAATTGGGGACATCTGAACGTGGCACCATCTCTCGTTGAAAGGAATGGCAGCCAGCCATAACTGAATGGGGTATAGATTAGAAAAATCGTATCTCTCGAAAAAATTGCAGTAGGCAACGCAAGCTTTCAGTAATGAAGAAAAAAAGAATCGGCGGACGAGATTCAAAGTGCGAAACCACGAGAGTGAAAGTTATTGATTCGTTATGTCATATTCGAAGAACGCGTTTTCAGTAAAACATTGCTGTGTGACTGTCTTCTGCAGCTTCTCTGCACACATTTGTCGTTCAAGTCAAACTTTGCACGCTCAAGAAAAATATCGCCAAATTCCTTGTGACTGGCTCTCAGCGCAAGCAAAATTGATTTCCTGTTCCCCATTGCTTCACAAGAAAATATTTTTGACACGTAATAAACGTTATACGTGCGCAGGCAATCTAGTTTGACTCAAAATTGCCCTCTAAAATCACATTCCTGCATGCAACCACACGTACCAGCAGTGATGCATCACTCAGATATTGAACAAAATTCTGAACACAAAGTGTCGTGCGAAATTTACGAGGCAAGTGCATTCTTTACGATGTAGAGAATATGCATGAAAAGAACATGAAATAAACAAGAACTTCATTGTCACCTGTCTTTTATTGCAAACAGTTACAACACGGAACAGGGTCAAAGCTAGGACACGAATATTCCAAGCAATTTCCCTAGCAACAAAGAGTTTTCCGGTAAGGTGATGATTTATTCCTGAATCGCCAGGTAATTCTTGAGCACTGCTAGGCCAGCTGGCCTAGTAAGAAGTTTTCGGAAGCCAAGAAACAGCCCCGACTCGCCATAAACCACTCACTACGGCAAAGGGTTTAGACAACACCTGTCTTGAAATAAAGAAGAAAAAATAAAACAAAAACTGACTTTTTTGTTTCAAGAAGGTGAGCTCAGGAAATTTTGGTGTGTGCGTACGCGACACTATCCTTCATTGTTTCTGTTTATCGATCGTAGATTGCTGCCTGCTAACATTTATTATTCCTGCATCCTACGGATTGAACCACCATGCATCCATCTGCTTAGAAGCACGATAGTTCTATTGCTATGTGAAACAAACGCGTCGAGGCAGGAAACATTGAAACGTTGCAACAGGAAATGACAGGTGATTTTGGCGAAGAACAGATTTCCAAGTCGGAAATGGCTGCTCTATGACAAGCCCGCATTCGAGAATTTATAAGTTATTGAAAACCGGCGAATCCGAATACGCATGTCACGGGAAAGTTTCAGACGTGTATTTGTGCAATCACGCATTTCTGCGAGTGCGCTAGCGCCGGGTTTCTAGCGTATGCATTTTCTCAACAGGTTCCAAAGCATACCTAATGCTCTAAATTCTCATCAACTTTTTATAACCGTATATACAAAATTCTCGAAACCGAGTTTGATCGCATTGCCTCAGTCCTTCAAACGCAGGGTCTTCAATGGAAGTGCCTTTGCATTACATGTGTAGGACTCTCAATGAACCCCCAACATGCAATTCTAGCGGCCTGTCATTAATTACTGGCTTTTCAGGAGTTTAAGTCGGGAAAAATAAAGAGTTCTTTGAATGCAACATCCGGAATCATTACGATTCTCGCTGAACCACTGCATGACCATGACACTACGAACAATGGCGGAAGCACTCTTAATCAATGGAGTTTTTTTAATGAATTAGGATGGGGAAGGCGTGTCTTCGCCTCTGTTTCCTTTGTGCGCATGCCAACGGGATTTCTTGAGGGCCTGGTAAGACTTTTACTTACCGCATGCCCAAGCATTCATTGTAAAAAAACCCAAGTAGTTTATGTTTCATTAAGCAAGAGTTTATTGGGCCACCTAATAGTATTTTATCGTTGCAGGCGGCACAACATTGTACTTACGACGGATACATGAAGCGCTCTAAAAATTGGTGGGAATACAACCGGTCATTTCTGTATCCACCCTTCACACAGCGCAGTACTGCGGACGATCACGATTGTTTAAATAGCTTTGTTTGCGAAAGAAATGACTACGTTATGGAAGTAATTGTATCGCATGCCACATCGAGGATGGTTGTTTGGCATACCACATCAGGAGACACACACTCTGTGAGCCCGAAGGCTGGTTGGTACATTTTGAGATCACTATGGTTCGAGCCATACATTATACAGTGACATTATACAAGAGGAACAACGCGACTTTCAAAGTAGATATTCGTGTTAAGCAATGCAACTTCGTAAAACTTTTCACCAATTGTTTGATACAAAAACCAAATGTTTGTTTAATATATTTCACATGAACCCTACTATCACCTTGTGTATAGGTATGGGGACATTAGCAATGTGGGAAATGTGTGATTTCTTCGGGCTTAACATGTATAAAGCTTCCGACTCGCAGGTCGTTGCAATGAATGCCGTTCGTAGTGGCGGCACCGTAGCGGTGTTAAGTGCAGGGACTATCCCAATCATGTCGTTGGAGCGCGCTGTGCGACCGAGAATCACGGAGTCTTTGATTGAGTGCTGATGGAGTCTTTGATTGAGGACGTCCCAGAGGTTTCTTTGAATTTTCAAAATTCTTTTTCTTTCTTTGCCCATTTTGATGCCTCGTTGTTGGTTCTATACAATAAAAATAAGAGTGGGACTGCTTGAATAACGTGAAGATCGCTGGCGTAGTTCCCACCCGAGTACGGTTGATCGATACGTTGCTGTCAAGACGGATGAAGAAAAAAAAAGAGAATTTTCGCCACTGACACAGCGATAATTGACAGTGAAAGTGAACGACTCCATCTTTACGTTCTTGTTCGAGTTAATCTAGTTACGCCATCAATTTTTCTTTTTCTTATGACACTTTCGAATACTTCGAAGTACAAGTCCAGTGGAAACTGAACATGCAAATGAGTTCTGCATAAATACCCGACAGGAAAAACGACTTTTTTTAGAGACCTTAAGCGATGTTCTCTCTTGCTCCTTATTTCCTTTTTTTGTTTTGTTTGTGAGAGTAGCGTGGGTAGTTTCACCAATAATCAATAGAAATTATGCATGCAACAGAATCGTTCGTTTCCGTGCGACTCGTCTTTTATACTGTGTTGTGTACTCTGTTACGTTGTTACGTACTCCGTTACGATAGGGGCCACCTCCTAAGGAAAAAGAAACAATATTGAAGGCCATCCTGTTACTTCACGTAGGTACCTGGTAGAGGTACTCGCACGGTGGCGTTTGTGTGTCCTGATATATTTCTTGCGTTTACACCTTCTTTCGTTACAATGCCTCAGAGGTCATTTAGAAAGTAGCGGTTTGTTCAGATCTGCTCCTCCATGTTCTGCAACAACTTTCGTTGTCCACAAGAATTGTTCCCGTTCTTCCATTAAGTTCAACTAATTTTCCTTAGTCATGAATGAATAAATAATAGACGTTCTTTAAAGTCCGGCAGTTTTGCCCGGCGAAGGGGGGGAAGAGGGGATTTACTCCTGTCCCTTCCAACTCTCCGTCGATTATGATGGTGGTGCCTCAGGTGACCGCTTAAAGTTCTTGCACCCGGGCGGCGTCGTAAACTGAATTTACCTTATAGGAGAACTGGGAGAAAACGTTGAAGCCTAGACAACTTGTGAACTAGATTCATATGGATGCACAGGTGTCATCTACAATATACCAACGACTAACGTAGAGTAGAACATATTTACAATGATATTATAAAGTGTGTGCAGTGGTACTGCACGCGAAACTCGCCTTAGCTTCTCATGTGAACACTCAACCACATCTTGAGGCCGCAGTGCGGGTTTGCTGCCGCGATACTTGCGAGCGTTCTCTGCTATAGCCGATCTTTTCTACAAAAGATCGAGTATAGGCTCGCACGTCCTCGTCTCTGGAGTGCAATTTTTTGAACCAGGCGTATGCACAAAGTACTTAGTACTTTTTGCTCACTTAGCTAGATATGTCTTTACACCAAAAACCAACTCTGTGCCCCGCTTCTCCCAGAATTTTCGAAACCGGTACTGCCATGGGCATTTTAAAAACACCCCCGAAAATTCAACCATATCATGCTCGAGAGTACCAGGTTTCCACATTTGAGAAGTGGGTGAATAGCTAATTGTTGCAACAGAAAAAAAAGATGAAAAATCTTTGTCCATACGTTTTTCAAATATTAGCTTATGCTTCTTTATGAAGCATATTCGGTATATTTTTTCTCTGACAGATGACCCATCAATCGCATACAAGATTTATTCTTTTTCGGACCCTTTCTGAGACTTCCGAAAACCGGAATGATCAACCTGTCCCGCATTGAACTAAAACGAAAGCAGGTCTGGGTGCTTGTGCCAATAAAAAACCATAGCCTCTTCAACGAAATGCTTACCGCTCCTCACTTGGCCTTGCACGCGTGATGCGGAGTCACTGGCACCAGCCCACCATTGACCAAGCAAAGTTTTGACGTGGTGATATCATTAATTCATGTCATGGTATGTGACATTGTTTTGTGTCACTTGCGGCGTGTTGGTGACGTCACTAATTGAGGTGACCTCTGACTTCGTGATAACGACACATAATGCCATCGTCCTATAGTCGTTCCATGATCTGTTGCATCACTGTGTGCTGACACTGACGTCAATGGCTGGTTATGGCGTTTAATAAATCATTTATTGCCATCGCCCTGATAATTTCTGGTAGTTAATGTTCAAAATGTTCAAGAGCGATTCAAAACAAAGTTAAAAATGTTTCAAGCTGCTGAGCCCGCTTCATCGTTCTCGATGGTTCGACACAAGTTGCACAAAATGCTCTGCGGAGAGCAGCGTGCTCTACACCCACGATTTCTATGTACACTATTCCAAGTTTCGGATATTTCGGACAAAAACAGCCTGTTATTCGAGAGAGCTCAAAGATGATTTGGTAGCCAAACTGTTCGATGTAGCTAGAGGTTATATTGCAGAAGTAAGCTTTAAAAGTCCCTCGGAGCTTCCAGTACCTTATAAATAAAATGTATACGGTGACCAGCTTTTTACATGCTAGTGTCGGTTTTTTTCATTCGAACAAGATTTAACACCAAATATAAGAACTCAAAAGACAGAAGGTTGTGCGGACAGCAGGAGACAAATCGAACAAAATAGAAGCTAACCTTAAAAACTTGCTTTCTTGGAGTGGCCGAACCGACAATCTATACATTCGAAGAAGTTTCAGACGTTTGCAGGGCAGAAACAATTCTAAGAGAGCGTCAAGCCACGAGGTCTTGAGCGCAACAACTTAAATTCAAAATGTTGCGCAGAAAACCCGTCCCATGTCCAGGTGTCGCTCCTCTATACGTTATCACGGTAGCACGATCGACTTCTATATTGTTTTTATTTTCATTTTTACGTCGTCCGAAACACGTTTCTACCAGTACAGTTCATTTGAAACCAAGAACGAAAACGTGATCGATGAACAGTACTCTATAAAAGCGTGGAAGGGCGTCTTCCAGTGGCAAAGAAATGTCACACTGAGGCTTTTATTTGTATCTTTTTATCTAAGCTGAAGGATCACAACCTCTCGGGAAAACTCAGGTGTGGACCTGTTCATCTAAATCCTGCGTGAGTGCTGTTGGCGAAAGAAAAATATTGATTGAATATGTCTTGCCAGAGCCATCGAGAGGTGGCGTGTTCTTAGAAATAGGTTTAGAAAATGAGAATTTTTCTTGCCGACCAGACATGCCCAAGTAATTGATAATAATATTGAATTATTATTAATCCATAAATCAATCAGTCATTTATTTAACGCGCCCTTTACCAACCATGAGGTCATATTGCAGGGGCGCGCAATATAAAACAATACAAATATTATAATAGTGTTAATAATAATATATATTAAAATATTATTAAAAAATATTATTAATATTATCAAGACGTTTAAATTCTCCCAGTTTTTACCAAGAAGGTAAGTCAATGAGCTTAATTGGATAGATATTGAATGTCGTGATAAGAAAAGTAGGAGCTTGGGCCTCGAATCGATGCCGCCAGGGTCTAAGGGCTACTGAAAGCTGTTTGGGCAGCGACCCGGTCTCAAAATCAAGGAAACCAATGAAGTTATTTTTGTCTCTCTCAATGCAAAAGCTGCTACAAAGAAGGTAAGCAAGCGAGCACGAGCCACTTCGCCCTGCCGGTGAAAGTACGGAGCCACAGCCGCAGGTCCTTCGAGAAAAAAATGGTTAGGCCGGCACCCTAAGCACGTCCTTTGGCCCTTTGTGCCACTGTTCGGTTCTGAAATACATAATTCTTCGTATATGTATTTTAAATATGTAATGTAAGTGTTATCTCACCTCTACAGTCATTCCTCATGCGGGCACTGTAGGTACCGTAAATATAAAATTGAACAAATAAATAAATAATAAGATTATGCGGCCTCCCCGCTGAAGCACTTCCGACATAAGCGTACTTTCGACGGCAAGTGGTGTCGATAAGTAACTCATAGTTGATAAGTTGTAGCTATTATATTGAAGTAACCATTTTATATGATGTTTTTGTGCAATAAACAGCAATGTAATTTGTTAGACAAGCACGCCATTCTAGACAGCTAGTGATCCTGATGTCGTCTGGTGTTTGTTAGCGTGCCCTACCATTTCCCAATCCACGGCCCCCAACCCTTTCACTGCAATTGAGGTGCGACCGCGGTGGAGACGCCAATGAAGCCGTAAACAGTGTGACTACGTCCTGCTTGGTTTATATGTTGGCGTGATGCGGTTCTGGCTAACGAAGAATCGAGCTCATCAATCCACACTTTTTTTGCATTAGGATTGATCACTCAAGACATTCACATAAAAAAGTTTCATGTTCTCCTTCTTGTTCACTTTCTTGTCTCTGGGGGCAGAGACACATTACTCCGTTTGGAGTTTCCTAACACGAATGCTTTCATTACACAGTTTCTTTCAGTCCGCTATTATATAGCCATTTTTGACGAGAACATTTGGCACAACAATCATAATCTAAGTGCAAAAGTGATAATTAGATAAATATAGCAGGGCAACTACATATCATGGGAGTTCCAGCTCAATAACCTCCAACTAAGGCTTGCGGATCAATGCGGCCAAATTACACGTATACGCGGCGGGCTTCCGCCAACCCAGAAAGGTCTGTAATTTACGCCACGGATGACCAAGCGCATCAACCATTGCTACTGGTCGTGTTCATATCAACGTATTATTCGTCCGTTCTTTCAACTTCGCTTTCCGTCGTTCTGGTTCTAAAGCTGGGAGCGAATCATATGATGTTACAGACGCACTAAACTAACTGGAGCAACATACGAACTTTGTCGTAATGAAGGGGTCGCTTATATGGGCACAGATGTTCTGCCAGTTTCCGAAAACGAAACATACGACCATTCCTTAGAAATAACCACATGGCTCTAGCGCCACAGCCTGCAATTATAACAGTCGTGTATAAAACTGCGTTTATTGTCCTTTTCAAACTTGTTTCTAACAAGCACAGATGATAGTGTGGTAAGTGTTACTTGAGCTGTAAACTAGTTTCTTCATGAACTATTGAATGTTATTGTTTACTTGAGCAATGTTAGCAATAACAATGCTTACGCGGAACTTGATGTTCGCACAGCATCGATCGAAATGGAACGTAACTCAATCTCAGAGGAGATCTTCGAATTGTGGCTTCCGAGTATCGCACCGGAAATTAAAGCTACTTGCGGGGGCCGCGCTTGCGCCATAGCCGTGAGCGTTGCAGGCCAGCAATATGATGGCAACAATGCCGCTGTATTACAGGAAAGCTGTGAATGGCTGGGTGATGAAAAAAGTATGGCATTTCGTGAGTCCGTGAGTGCGCAAAACAAACGAATAGAGAACGAGCAGTACTTGCATGAGCTACTCCGATTAGTCTCCAGGCTTGCATTAAAAGCACGCTTTGTCGGCTTTAAGTACCTTAGAGGTGACACACAGCGTAGCAGGAATCGCTACCCATAAAATTCTCGGGGGTGTTCATAAAACACTTTTTAGGCGAACTTCATCAAATTCATACGTGCATCCCTAAACGGGGCGATAGAGAAACCAAAAGGGGCAACCGATGACACCTCGATGGAACTCAGCTAATGATAAACACCGACCCGGATATTTCAGCTTTCCTGGTTTAACATGTGGGCGCAGTCCTTGTTCAGCTTCATTGTTTTGTTGCAAATCGACCATGCTTAGTGCTGTAGGCATGTATAATGGACCGAAACACGCGTTCTCCTCGGATAACTTCTTTTTTTACCATGGTAGACAGTGCTGCTTGCGATCATTGCGGCAGTGATGAAGCGATAGAGTACATTCCGTGTCACTGCCCTCGCTACTGCACGCACAGACTGCAGCTAGCTTCTGCGTTATACCGCCTTGATGACAGAGTCTTGTCAGAACGATCAATGCTCGAAAGCCGTCATGATCGGTCTTCGCACAGAAAACCAGTCAATGCCATATTGAACTTTTTGAGTGGTGGTGGGCTATTGAATAAGCTATAGCACCCCCGATTTCTCTTTTTTTTTCCCGCGCGTTTACTTTTCTCTTTGCTTTCCTTTTCCTCTTTCTTTCTCCTCCCCTTAGTGCAGGGTTGCAAACTGGATGATACAGTTATGGTTGACCTCCCTGCCTTTTCTCAATTTATTCTCTCTCTCTCTGAAAGAAAGGGGGAGATAGCACATCTCCCCCCTTTCTTTCAATTCACCAACTAATTACTTTTCGCAGAGGAGGACCAGAAACAGGCACGTGCGTCTGTTTGACTTTCCCTCGGTATCTTTCTTTTCTTCTCTGGCTCAATTCGGGAACGCTTACTTGTGATGTGTTTATCTTCCCCACCTATCCGTCTCTCTAATATAGTATAGCTCAGAAATCATACTAATGCAGTCTCAGCAGGCAATGATGGAAGGTGGCAACAGAGAACGTTGAAGTAACGACACCCGTCTGAAAATGGGCGCATCGAATGACGGCCGGATGTCGAAATAGCACCTTTTGTAACTAGTCATCTGACACAGCCTGCTATTAGGCCGAGCACATCCCGCTGACAAGGACATCGACATCTATATCCGAAGCAGCATGGCTTTTAGACGTGACGACAGTGTCATGATCCACCACTGATCGCAGCAACGGAACATTACGCGCTGACGGCGTTTTTCTTAGAGCCATTTGGCAGGCCCTGATTTTTTACACCCCGAAAAAAGCTTAGAAATTCGTGGAGTAGATCATGTCAATCACGTTTTCCAAACAATATAGAGCTGCGCGTAGCGCAGAGCATCCATGTATAAAAACAAATGCCGCGCTCGTTTTCTGTGCCTGATCAATCATCTTTTCATGCACAGTGACGCAAACTCGCCGATCGACATCTTCACGTATCACACAGCTTGTCGATTGAAGTAAACCAGTCACAAAGACGTGCTACGCCTTCTCCTTTCTGGGAGGGGCAAGGGCACCGAGGCCGAATGAAATTATCAGACAAGCTGAAACCAATGCTTAAAACTTCATAACTTTTTTAATAAAGCTGGCATTTGCAAAATTCTTGTGCCTGCATGCTCACCAAGCAAAAGTGCCTATACTTATATTTATAACTATTTTGGATTACGGGGTTCTTTACTAGCGTCAGAAAAATAAACAAAACTATTCGCCGTTGCGTGTGAAAACATACCACAATTAAACTCCTTTGCCTTCGCTAAGCTAAGTAGGCGATTGTCGCGAAGGCTTATATTACAGTCACACTTACGATTATTTTATTGTTTTACAGTCAATAAGCTTTGTTATTACTGTGAACATGATATGTTTCAAGTATCATAGCTTTGGTATATATAGATGCGTGATTCTACGCGAGGCACGCACGCACTTTTCTCTAGCCCGGCCGTGGCAAGGATCCGCAAGATAGGTTAAAGTCAACAACTGCGAGTTTGCGTTGAGGATCTGGGTAACACGCGTTTTCCTGCATACTGTTGCTCAGGTTCGGGAACCTTTCTGCCTATTTCGTGAAGTATAAGTAAGCGCGTCATTCGTTAAAGGAAATATAAAGAGAAACAGTGCATTAGTTTACGCCGATACATTGTTCTCGGACAATTCTAATAATGTTAATCGTACCGTCATAAGTGCAATGATACAACCAAAAATCCAAGTGATAGGTTTATTTTTGAAGTTTCGCGCCGAAGTCTGCGCACCTGAGGTCACGAATTTCTCAAAGTGTCATATTTTGCCGACATTCGTTTGTCGAAATTTCCCACATTTCATTATGTTAAGCCTCTGGCTCCATCAGCAGATACTGTGTTTCATTTCAACCTCTTAAGAGCTACGTAGGCTTCAGAAAACACCATCAAAATTTAAGACGTCATGGCGTTACGTGCAGAAATTCCAAGGTAGGCGTCACCGCTCACATTGGCTTCGTTTGCGTTTTCTCGCTTACCAATAGTCTTCTCGCGGAGAGCGCGCTGATTTTAGAATATGGAAAGAGTATGTTACTAAGGAAAAATCATTTTCCTCTTAAGTGTCTTTTAAGATTTACTTCATCACACCAACACCTTCATATGTCTCGCCAAACGCGTCGTTAGAGCGTCAGTGGCGTCATCATCCCCGTTTGTGGTGCGCAAATTTCATATGACAACATCCACAGCAGCGGAACTTGCCGCCTTACGTGCTGCTATACTTTATATCGCGGAAGCCCGACCGCAAAAATGGGCTGTGTTCTGTGACTCCAAGGCATCCCTTCAGAGCTTGCAATCAGCTTTACGACAGCGGGAGCACCAACAACTAGTGAATGAAATAAGAGAAGTGATTCACGAAGTTTTATCGAAAGGACATGACTTGGTGTTCCAGTGGTTACCGGGACATTGTGGTATTGTCGGTAATGACCTTGCTGATAATGCTGCCCGATCCGCCCACGCGGACGCCCAGACAACCCCAATTCCATTGTCGAGAACCGACGCTGCAAGGGGCCTTCACTCGTTCGCTAACACCATGTCGGAAACTTGGCTGAGTGACCCCAGTGTCAGGAACCGCCGCCTACACAAATTGGACCCATCGAGAAAGCTTCGAGTTCCATCAGACCTCTCCCGCCAGGATGCAACTTTGCTGTGCCGCCTGTGGTTAGGAGTAGCTTTTACAAAGGCGTACTCCTTTCGCATAGGAATGGCGGATAGCTCCCGATGTGAATCGTGCGACACTGACGAGACAATAGAACATCTACTGTGTTCATGTGAACGTTTTGCGAGCGAACGCAATCTGCTACGCGAAACGTTGGAAACACTAGACAGTAGACCTTTTTCCGAAGAAAAGATACTTGGCTCATGGCTTTACGCGTCGCTGGCCAGCGAAGCGACGCGGGCACTGCTAAGTTTTCTGAAGACGACCGGACTACGCGACCGCTTATAAGCGTGCAATGGACAAGGTCCCACCAACATACACGTTGCCCTTCACTTCTCTCTCTCTTCTCCTTTAATCCCCTCACCCCTTCCCCCAGTGCAGGGTAGCAAACCGGACGTGCGTCTGGTTGACCTCCCTGCCTTTCATTTCTTCCCTTCCTCCTCCTCCTCCTCATATCACCTCATCATGTTACCATATCAGATAAGAGTGCGGAAAAAAGTTGCACATTGTCGTGACCCTAACGTGACGTCACACAACGCTTATGAGAAGTTGGCGTCATCACAACACATTGCTTGGTCAGATGTGGACTGCTCACAGAAGGAGTTGTCAACCCGATGAGGCGCAGTAGGCATGCAAAGCCTCCCATTGAGGAGACCGTGCGAAAATTCATCTCGTAAACGGGCGGGAAGTAAAAAATCGGCCCGAATCTACATGTTACACTGTAAATGTCGTCGAAAAACGATAGTCTTGCGTCAGGAGAGAGTGAACAAAAGGTTTATTCGATGTTCTGCGCAAGAAAATCGGTGAATGGTATTCTGAAGGCGCTGCGTTTGAGTGCCTCGAGCGGAGGCGAACAAGCGCATCTAGGCACGTTAAACGCGAGCGCCATCTGGCAGTTATCTTCGAAATCGAAGGCGTGCGTGACCGCGGAGAAAGATGCGCGCAAGTCTCGGAGGTGATAAGGTGTAGAATGCAAAGCGACGGGCAGGTGCCACCACCGTGTCGTCGTAGCAAAGCGTTGGAAACACCTTCTTGAGCATCGCGTTGCACTGTGAGCTCAGCGCGTTAAACGCTACAGTCCTTTGAGTTACTTGTGTGTGCCCCTTTTAGTATAAAGGCAGACATACAAAACATAGACGTGTTGTTATGGCACTTCAGATATGCGCAATATTTGCTTTTTAACTGACAGTCACACAACTATGAATTCTAAGCATTGAGCAATATTGGAGGACGCTACAGAATGGGTTGGCCGTTTGGTGCCGTTTGAGGTATCGTTAGAGCGAAAAAACAAACAAATGTACAGACAGACAGACAGACCAAAATTTTTCCGTTGAAGTTCCCCAAGAAAGACTATCGTCTTTAAAAACATCGACTGAGAAGAAAAAGAACAAGTTGGTGATTCTCACTTTTGAGTTCTATGCGTGAACGTGTAAGTGACCATGTGAGCTTGTTAGAATCTTGAAGGTCATGTCTTCTCTCTAATTGTCGCTGGGCATTTCACAATGGCAAATTCACGAACAATGTTCCCGATTCTTGCTACGCTCATAGCCATAAAAGCTTCATACTTCTATTCTTTCTTTTTGAAAGCAACTGTTTTTGCAGATTATTTCACAAGAGGGATTCCTCTCGCTGCAACGAAGTATGAAAACAAGTGGTACGCATATAATACTGCATACCAGTCACCTCCATACCATTAGTCTCGCATTCACTTTAAGTTCCGATTAGGTTTAATATTTCTTAGCCTAATCAAATGTAGGCTGCGGAAGCGCGTAGGAATACCACAACGAAATCTTCGTTAGCCGAACTGTTTTACGACAACAAGCACTCGCACCAGTTCGCCAGTTCTGGCAGTCGCAATATTGCTCCAAGACAGTTTCTAGAGCGCTTTGCTGCACAGGGTAGCGAACCGGCTTTCCTACCAGGTGAAATTTTCTGTCTCATCTTTATATTTAATTTGCTCTGTCTTTCCTATAGCGCCGCAGCAACCTTCGTGACATGTAAAGTCGTCGGAGTTGCGCGCTACCTTGCCGAGGAAGCACGGTTGACATACAGCACTATGCGGCAGTGAGGCACTACAATTATGATGCCGGCAGTAACTTGGACAAACGGCTGCCCATTTGCCACTGGAAGGCTTCGAGGAGTGGCGCTGCATCCACCCCGTTGTATCCCTCACGCCAATGTATAATGCTTCCTTGTGATGGAGGTTAGTGAATGATGAATAAATGAAGAGTGTACTTAGAACGAAACAGCTTATGCGACTCCAAGATTACGTACGTGAGACCCACAAGAAGCTTAGAACATAGGACGTATTCGCAGTGAAGTACGGCTTTCTCGAATGTGCGAGGAATCTTTCCATGCACTAAGGAAGTGTTGCGCGCATGATATGTGGGGTTTAACGTCGCAAAACCACCATTTGATTATGAGAGACGCCGTAGTGGAGGGCTCCCGAAATTTTGACCACCTGGGGTTCTTTATCCTGCACCCAAATCTGAGTACACGGGCCTACAACATTTCCGCCTCCATCGGAAATGCAGCCGCCGCAGCCGGGAATCGAACCCGCGACCTGCGGGTCAGCATCCGAGTGCCTTAGCCACTAGACCACCGCGGCGGGGCAAGTGCTGCGCGCAAACAACTTAAACGTGTACGGCTGATTTTGCTTGAGAGAACCAAGAGCGTTTTATGCGTTTTCTTCAGGCTTTACGCATGTGTTGACATAAAACGGCAGCGAGAGGGGGTGAACAGTAATATATCCAGCTCGTTCGGACATCCGCAACATAGATAAGGGAACTTCTAAGCAATATTCTTCTGAGTGAATTGTGAATCCACTTGTGCACCGAGCGTTACTAAACCAACACGACCGACTGCCACTGCGGAAAGAAAAAAAAAACAAAAAAAGAGGAAAGGAGGTTGCACAAGTAGCCTCAAGCAGGATCGCCTCAGTGCTTCTGTGCGCCTCGCTGGCCTTTGCGTTGCTAAGCTTGTGCCCTCTCAGCTGTCTCCTTTTCACCTTTTGATAGGACATACAATACGTGACAATTCTTGCATTCTTCGAAACGTTTTTTTAGTTAATGTCCCTTTACATGTTTATTTAGGTGTACATTTGTTAGTGTTATTTTATCCTTTTCAGTCTTTCTTTCGATCTATGTATCTCTTTTTCTTTCTTTCTATCAATCATGCACGTTAAAGAACCACAGGTGATCGAAATTCTCGGAGCCCTCCACTACGGCGTCTCTCATAAACATATGGTGGTTTTGGGACGTTAAACCCAACATATCAATCAATAAAATTTATCAACCACACGTGACGAATTCCGACCATAGAAGCTGTGCTGTAAGATACAAGACCATCATTTCAAAACAGGTTATTCGTGGACAGGACCACGTTTCAGTGTCAAAAATAACGCAGAGACTGAGTCACACTTTTTTCGAGTCCTAGAAAGCATGGTGGTGAACACTAGTATTGATTGATGATTGATATGTGGTGTTTAACGCCGCAAAACCGCCATATATATATATTAGAGACGCCGTAGCGGAGAGCTCCGGAAATTTCGACTACCTTGGGTTTTTTTTTAACGTGCATCCACGCTGTTATTGTCTGTAACTGCATGAACGGAAGCTATACAAGCTTCCGTTCATGCTTGCGTTATAACACAAGTGTCTTGCAGGCAGTATTACTGTGCTCGGTGTCATTGTGGCGTCAGTACTGGCATATGTGTTTAGAAAAGGTTGATAATGATTCAGAGTACAAGGTAATTTGAAACAGAAAACGGCCGCTGAAACAGCCTGCTATGAGCGCTAGGCATGAGTGATTGCGTCTGAGCAAACACATTTGTGACAGGCACAGCTCTGAGGGCTATTTTTTTGTGCCTTTCAGCTCTCATTGTTTTTTTTTGTTTTTATATAAACGATGAAGCCATCTATATCTGTTCGTCATGAAAAGATTCGCTTAAATATCAACTGTCAAGCTATTGTTATGTTACCTTCCATTGCTGCGTTAAGCCTAAGTGGTTCGTCAGCACTTCGACTGGCGTTCAAATTGATTTCTTGAATCTAAATAATCTCCACTCAGGTTATCCGTTGACATATATCACCACCTTGCGCAGACCACTGCCTTCATCCAACCGAGGCTGCATCGTTTGCCTTTTTTATTAGCACGATTTGAAGCACATATGCCTTACCTCGATGACGTTCATTGTCAACACAGCTTACGAAAGCTGTAACTGGTGCCTCCGATAAACGCGACAGCGTTGAAGAGTTCGATTCTCAAAAATTTCGATAATGGAGGTGGTGTCGTTCATTGTGAACAAAAAATAATCTTTGCGTGACCTAAAATCGAGAAAGATGCAAATAATATAAATATTAGAAAATTAGAGGTCTAAGTGGCAATCGAATCCTGGCCATTGGCGTAGCGAGAGGGTGTTACACCACACAGCCACGTCTCTGCTTGTGAATATAGTGAAAATAACTTCCTCTGTTCAGAAGTGCAGTGAAAGCAACTTTTATGCTTTATAAACCCACGTGCCTTGTATACGCGCTTCACAACACTACATGAAATATTGCCGTGGTAATGCGTCGTACAACCGTACATTGCCATTGGCCATCAGAAGCTGTCGTTATCAAACAGATGATCTTGTAAAGCGAGTCGGCCACAGCAAAAGCCAGTCACCCATTGCAATACTAAATCCATAAGCCTATGTAGCGGGTGCATAGTAAGTTCCAGAAGATTTCATTCACTAAGTGTTTGAAGTACGCACTAGTAAGAGAATATCGCTATCGCGTTCAACTCCTAAATGCGAAGCCTAAGGGTACCCCGATTTTTATTTCAAGCTTGATAGCGCAACGAGACAAATACAAGATACAGGTATACACACGTCACCACTGCCGTCATCTCAACCGTTTTTTTAGAACTAATTAAACTAGTATTATGCAGCGCAAACGTGCCCACATGCTAGCAAATCTCACGAAAGGCCGCGATGTCAAACTGAAGAACGGACATTACAAAGCAAGAACACTGTGCTCGAAACCCCTGTCACCATTAATTGAGCGGTAGCTCTCCCAGTACTGGAGTAACCCAAATGAATGAACGTGATTTATGGGTCTGCTCTTTAGGTAGGTTGGTTGCAACAATTTCATTTTATTTACATTTCCCAAATGGCCTTCCTTGAACTGCTTAGAACACTTAAATGCATTTCGGTATCAGTGAGAGTTAACGCTTATTGAAATATCAACTCTAGCTGTGAGTGAAGAATTGGGGCTGGATTATTATGGTGACTGCCTCATTAGAATCTTCTGCCCACACTAATGATGCAGACTGCATCATTAGAATTTTCTGCCCACACTGGGGGACGACGACGAAGTGATTGTCTCACAGAACGTTTGTGCCCGTGTCTCAGTATTTTCAATTTGTTTTCCTGGAAATCCTAGGAGCTGCCGCTCCCTCCTTTGCGATGATGCTTCAGGACACACCTGAGAATGTTCCAGGCGTGCAACCGTCGCGCCGGGCTTTGTCGTCCAGGAAGCGTAGCAACGCGTCGAGCGACACGAACAGCGAGGCAACCAATTTGTACTCGAACGGCTTCGAGTCATCGGATGATGACTTCACGGTCGTCATGAGTCGATCTACAAAGCGAAGACTGCAGTGGACGACATCGTCGGCTAATGTGTCAACCGTTAAGACTGCGCCACAGCGGTGGTGGTACACCATGCTGTTTATGCCCGAAGACCCTGCATCTAACTTGCGACTCCTCAACAGGCAAGTTCTCTCTGTGCTTCTCGAGGAAACCGCGCCGAATGAGATCAAAGACGTGAGGATTAATGCACAGAAGAATGTCCTTGCTGTAGACGTTATGCACCGTAGCGCACTGCAAAGCCTTCAGCACATAACAGAAATCGGCAACGTGAAACTTCGGCCAACGGTCGCTACAGGTTTTAATGGCACTGTAGGCGTCATTTATGATGTGGATCTTTCCATCTCAGCTGATGACCTGCCAATACTAATAAAGCCAGCGACAGAAGGCACCCGCATCACGCACATTACCAGACTCGGCAACTCACGCTGCTTGAGGCTTGTGCTCGAGGGAGACAGCCTTCCCTCGTAGGTCAAAGTTGGCTATGTTCGCCACTCAGTGCGTCCATATATACCGAAGCCACTGCAATGCTACAAGTGCTACAAGATGGGACACGTAAAAGGTGTCTTTGAGAACAAAGTTGTGTGTCCGCGGTGCGCTGAGTCTCACTGAAAAGACGCCCTGCGGTGCTACCGAGTTACGATGTCCAAACTGCCACGGCGCTCATGATGCCTCATCCAAAGCTTGCCCGCGGGTGCGAAACGAGCACGCGGTACTCAGGCGTATGGTGCGGGACAATTCAACGCACAGTAAAGCTGCCGCTACACTACGCCGACGACGGCGTCGCGGGCGAAGACCATCACGGAAAACTGCTCTACCGGTAGAGAGATGTCATCCTCTATCAAAGAGGCTGACCCACAAATAACGAGCTCACTGAAGATGGATACTGCCAAACAAAAGAAAGGGACAGCAGTCGCACCTTCCGAACAGTGGCCCTCACTTGCACAAAGTCAACCTACTTCGGAGCTGCATCAAATCCCGCCGCCCTCGACGACCCCTCGAACCAGTGATGCGATGAATGAAGGTCAAGTGATAAGCTTGCTGCAATCTCTGATCAGTACCATGTGTGTCCTACTGAGTAATATGAAGACTTCGGCTGCGCAGACCGCACTGCATGTGCTGCACACCCTGAGTCCGGTGCTTGCAGCTCTAAAGTAAAACCATGGCCACCGAGGCACCGTCGCTTCGAGCGGAAGTCAAGAATGCATCTGTCTTTCAGTGGAACGCCAGAGGACTGAAGTCGCGCATGTCTGACTTCAGACAGTTTGTATTTGTGAACCACTTCCTCGTTATCGTGATTTGTGAACCCAACCATTGTGCTTCAATCAAGTTGTCAGTATATGAGTGCTTTATGTCCTCCACTCACAGAGACTGCAGCAAAGTTATTGTATTCATCCACCATGACCTCATTACGTTCACCACAAAGTCTTGTCTGATGAACGGAATCAGTATGTGTGCCTTACTGTGAAGAAGGATAAGGTTGCTTTTACGATTATCGGAGCTTACTTATCTCCACCAAGCCGCCTTGACGGCGAGCGCTTACGCGGTATTCTGACATCGACTCCAAGGCCATTGGTGATCACTGGTGACTTCAATGCCCACCATTTCCTATGGGGAAGCTCGAGGGACAACTCTAGAGGAAGAAAATTGGTGTCCTTAGCCTCAGAGTACGAACTCCGTTTGTAACGATGGAAGCCCCACATATTTACGCGGATCAGCCTAGAGTAGCTGCTTGGACCTTACATTGGTTTCTCGCTCACTTACCAGGAAAGTGCACTGGTTTTTGAATCTGGAAACGCGGGGCAGCGACCATATACCAACTTACTTGTGTATAGAAGGTTTCACCAGCTCCATGTCCTCGAGAGGCCTCAAATACACCAATTGGCCGAAATTCAAAATGGCAATGGAAGACTGCTGTACCGACGGCTCATCATATAATCTAGAGGACCCGATAAAGGATGTCCTGCAGAATACCACGCATACACATTTGACTCGTCACAAGCGCACCGATTTGGACATCGAGCTTGAGAAACTTCGCGCATTACGCCGTCGTGCAGAACGAAGGTACCGACGGACAAACTGCATGGATGATTTGAGGCTGGCTAGACGCATTCAAAATAAAATGCAGTGGCACATCAATAAACTGCCAGGCGACGTTGGACATCTTTTTGCGAGTCGTTGGATCCACGAAAGCCCCTATCACTTGATATGGCGAACTGCCCGAGGTCTTAGCACAACCCTGGGTCAGCGACCCCAGTTTACATCTCTGGCACTTCACCTACAATGCAGAGAGATTGACGTCGCAGAATCTTTCTGTAGAAAAATTGCCGGTGATTTCAATTTCACAGTATCAAAAACGGGAACATTTGACAACCTACCGCCCTCACGTGATCCTCGTATGGAATGCCAGTTTTCTATGGATGAGCTAGAGGCGGCACTGACACTGTGCAGACGTTCTTCAGCACCTAGACCTGACGGCATTACCTATCGCGCCCTTTGTAATCTTGGAGACGAAGCTCGGAAGGCACTCTTACGCCTATGCAACGACTCCTGGCATACTGGTACGGTTCCCCAGGCATGGAAGTCGAGTCACCTCATTCCACTTCTAAAGGCTGGTAAATTTCCTTCGGATGTTGCCTCATACCGTCCTACCGCACTTGCCAGTTGTGTGGGAAAAACGATGGAATGAATGACTCTAACACGAATGGAGTGGTATTTAGAGCACTACGAAATCTATCCAGTATCCATGACCAGATTCAGGCGCGGCCATTCGACAATCGACAACGTTGTTGATCTGGTGACATATGTTCAACACCAGAAAGCCTGTAAGAGACTGTGCGCCGCACTATTTCTACACGTTAAGGGGGCTTACAACAATGTCACCCATGAAACCATCCTTAGTGCTTTGGAAACAGTAGGTCTTGGTGGTAAGATATATATGTGGGTGTACAGCTACTTACAGCTGAGATCATTTTACGTGATGACAGCGAATGGCCCAACACCTGATTATTACAGCAGCCGAGGAATTCCTCAGGGAGGAGGGCTAAGCCCTACACTTTTCAACTCTCATTGGTCTAGCCGAGCAGCTACCTAGCACTGTAGACCTTTCTGTCTATGCTGATGACATGTGCATTTGTACATCAGGTGTGACAAGGCCTCAGCTTCGCGCCCGCCTTCAGAAGACTGCTACAACGACGTCATGCTACCTTCGTAAACAAGGCCTCGAGGTGTCCTGCGGAAAATGTGCAGTGGTAGCGTTCACGCGGAAACCAATGTCTGCTTACACTATATCGATTAATGAAGAATACATATCGTTCAGCAGAAGCCACAGGTTCTTGGGAGTCATAATAGAAACCTGTCGCGGACTCCAAACGTGAACTATGTGAAGAAGCGGCTGATCGCAACATGCCACATGTTCAAATTCCTTGCAGGAAAGAATTGGGGAGTGCCCATACCATCCATGCTACAACTGTACAGATTGCTGTTTATCGGATTCTTACGGTACAGCTTACCTGCAGTGTCTAACACCGGCAAGACCAACCTCCGTGCAGTTCAGAGCATTCAAATCCACGCACTTAAGATATGCCTTGGATTACCCCGCAGTGTTTCAACGGCTGAAACCATTGCCATCGCTCAACATCACTCGATAAATACGCATATTATTACCGAGACGATGCGCATGCACCTCGGGCATTATGCCAGGACCCCTTCTCACCACCTGGCAAGCCTAGCTGCTGAAGGCCCCGCACGACATATGGCACTATTGTCTACAAGCATAATTCATCGTTTGCTGAGACATACGCACCTGCATCAAAGCCACTGCTTACTCCTTGTAGCTTGAGCCCGCCGCGAGTTCACTTAATGATTCCAGGAATGAAGAGAAAATCGGACTTACTGACACATGCCCTGAAACAACTGAGTCTATTCCTACTGGAACAAAAATACAGTAACCACGTGCACATTTATACGGATGGCTCTACTACGCCGTCTAGTCCAGGTGGAGCAGTGGTTATACCATCTCAAGGGGTAACTCGGTGTTTAGGGCCCTCACATGTGACAACGTCAACAACGTCAGAACTCGAGGCTCTGCGCAATGCACTGGAACTCATTAATTCAGAAGAAAGACCAGGTAAATGGGCTGTGTTTTCTGACTCAAAACCAGCGTTACAATGCCTGATATCAGTTTTCCGACGCAGATGCACGACCAGTTGACCTACCAAACCGTGAAACTTCACCACCTTTGATACAAAAAGGCCATGACATCGTCTTTCAGTGGTTACATGGGCATTGTGGTGTAGCCGGCAATGATTCTGCAGATCATGCTGCTCGCACGTCACATAAAGAAGCGAACAGCATTCCGATTCCGCTTTCAAGAGCAGATGTGGCGAAGTAGATTCGTCAACTGGCCCGCAGTCTCACACTGACTGAGTGGAACACACCAAGCATACGACGTACAAGACTGCACGAACTCGACCCTACACTACAACTCCGGCCTCTACCCGGCCTACATCGACGTGCAGCTTCGCTTTTTTATCGCCTTTGGCTGGGAGTTGCTTTCACGAAAGCTTATACCACGTTAATCGGAATTACTGACAGTGCGGCGTGCGATGTTTGCGGCACCGACGAAAATATTGAACACCTGCTGTGCCATTGTCATCGATTTGCCTCACAGAGACAAGTACTTGCCAACGCAATGCGGTGACTGGATGATCGGCCTCTTTCTGTGCAGGTGCTATTACAGCAACGTCCACATGCCTCGACAGCCTACAAGGCAGTGAAAGCCCTGCTGTGTTTCCTGAGAAAGACAGGCTTGTGTGAACGCCTCTGACATGCGGTAGAGTTCTACACGCTGCAGTGAAATTACTGTCAGTCTCTCCCCACCCTTTTTTTTCTTTTCCCTTTTTTCCCTCTTTCTCGTCTTTCTTGTTCCCTTCCCTAATCCCCCAGTGTAGGGTAGCCAACCGGATGTCTTTCTGGTTAACCTCCCTGCCTTCTCCCTTTTGTTGCTTCATCCTCCCTCCTCCTCTGCCCACACTAAAACGCTAATATATTTCACCATTAGAAGACCGCTTGAATAGAGCGAAAAGACCTGGCTTTACCAACCGATAAAATCCTGCCTTACCATTCAATATGCGCAAGGCATTTTACCGCCAATAATTAGAAACAAATTCCTATATATATTGTTTATTTGTTGAGGGATTTGGTAAGGAATTTGTTAACCATGTGCTATCAGCAACAGAGGACCAACTGCCCCTATGTACGATTTACATAAAGGAAGTCGCAACGCAGTCACGGTTATAAATGGTCACCTGCAAAAAAGCAACCTTGGCCTATTCGTGCCACAAGGAACGAATCACGCACACAGGCAAGGCGTCTATTCACAGATGTCGCAAATTTCAGAACCCCGTAACGAAGTTTCGTCTTCAGAAACCTGTTTGCAACACACCGAACTTTCTTGGAGCTTCGCAGAACTTTCCACTCACGACAATAAACGAAGAGCTTTCGAGACCTAAGCATGGTTGCGGGTGTGCTCTTTCGGGCGTACTAGCGTTTGTGGTAACAATGGCTTTTATCTCCAGGCCGGCCAAGCGGAAACTTCGCCGACAGCGCTCGCTTGTTCTAGTAATTACTCTTTCTTGTGGGTCGCACGCCCAAAATTTTCGTTTCACCGGATAAGCTGACTTGTGAAGTTGGGCGCTCGACAAAGTCTGTTTTTCCACCATGCGCCCTTAATTACGAGCGCATGCTTCCAAACAACAACGCACGCTTCTTCAAAAATACTTTGTATAATTTAGGGAGACGTTTGAATCAGGCTTAACAAAGTAGTGTGCAGGCATTCACTCAGTTTTCGATAAATACATCAGTTCACATATGTACTTCTTTATCTTCGGGTGGATGCGGTCGGTGTTTGGGAGCGGTTATTTTTTATAGGCAAACAATTCATATAAAATTGCCAACTCAGAAGTACTTGTGAAAGACTCGAAAAACACAGAAATGCTCACAAACACTTGTAACACAAACGTAAAGGTGAGAACCTGTCGAAAGAGGCATCAGTGAGAAAGAGAGAGAGATGCAAGAAAATGCAGGGAGTTTAAGCAGACGCACGTCTCCGGTTTGCTGCCCTGTTTCACCGCAAAGGTCACTGCTTGACCCTTGCGGTGAACGCACACTGACACACACGTATATATATATATATCTATATATATATATATATATATATATATATATATATATATATATATATATATATATATATATATATATATATAGTTATAAACTTTGAGAATAGTGCAGTATAGGAAACAAAACAATAAAATATTTATTTAATCCTAACAGTTTAGGCTGGTGGACCAGCCTTCTTCGGAGGATGTAAGTCAGTTACATCCTCCGAAGAAGGCTGGTCCACCAGCCGAAACTGTTAGGATTAAATAAATATTTTATTGTTTTGTTTCCTATACTGCAATATTCTCGAAGTTTATAACTTTTATTACGGTAGCCGGAAGAAACTCTGATCATCTATTTCATATATATATATATATATATATAGGACGCTATGATGAATGGCAGACGTCGCCTGGCTCATACGCCATGTTTATTCCACTCTGACTTCTTCTTCATCCACTTCTAACTCCTAACCATCGCTTCATCCGTCACACGATTCCCCTTCCCCCCGAAAGAAGGCATGGATTACGAACAAGAAAAAGTAAAGAAGGCGAGGTTAAAAAGCTACAAATGTCAAAATTCACAATTGGTTCTACGCTTCAGGGATGTTCCGTAAACTTTCAAAGACTTCAGTGGAGAGTGCAGCAGTGCGGTTAACGCAGTAAATCTGGTGGGAGAGGCTGATGGTTGCGTCCTGGATAACACAAAAACGCTTTGGACCTAGAGATAGGGGTAATCACAGCTGGCATTCTTGTGAAGAACAAATGAGGTTCGAACATCTTGCACAATCAACAGTTCCGATATTGTGGGCATCGAATGCCTCATTGTGGGTGATACACAGGCCGTGCAGGCAGCTTGCGTGCTCGTTGATCGAGGTTGATTGGGCGCTCCCTGTGTTCCTGCCGAGTACAAGGGGTGCTTTTGTGGCTTTCGGAGATTTTTCTGTAGCCATGTCGCAGATGTTTTGATTGAAGGCGCATTTTCGATCTCTGGTGAAGAATGTATCCACGACGATGGGCCTTTTCACAATGTTCTTTGAGCCTTAAGAGTAGTTTCGTTGAAGTTTTTTTTCGTCGTGGACAATGCTGAAGTATACGTTGACGTTGTAGTTTCTTGGTTTCGTCGACTTGCTTGTGGTGTGACATTAATCGTGGAGTGCCCGGATTCTTAACAAGCCATTTACAGGCTTCTATGACGCCAACCAATGCAGCTGTTTCTGGTGCAAGACAATGTGGGGTGTTTCGCGCACTTGAATCTTCTGTATTCATAAACCGATCATTGTTGGTCGTTGCCTGAAGGGTACTTGTGTCATCAGAAGTCGCACCTACGCTTTTGTTTTCAGTGTTGGCAATGAGGTTGTGCACTGGATTGAGGTTGCTTCGATCTAGGGATTGATGAACGCATGACGCTTCTGCAAAAGACTTTTCTTCGCAGGATGCTGATTCTGAATGCTTCTGTCTTTGTGGAACTGCTGAGCTGAATACCAAGTCAGTTTGAAAAGTACGCATGCGGCACGAAGTATTCAATGCATCTGAGTCATCAATTGTTGATCCAATTCTTTTATGCAGCGGAGAGTTAAGCATTGGCAATATTTGCACGGATGAGGAACCAGATGGAAGGTAGGGAAAACGACAGCGTGGCCTTTCCATGAGCATGTGACTAACTTCACCTGACAGGAATTGTGAATTCATGCTCTGTGCTCGAATGCGTAAAGGCTGGTTATGACTGTGATAACTGAGTTCGAATGCACTGAGAATGTGTGTTCTAACCAGATTTTCATTAGAGTCTTGAAACCAGACGATCATTTCTTCTTTTATATTTTGCCAAGACTCGTCGTTGTTGAATATGTGGGTGAGGTAAAATTTAAATGCATCACCAGTGACAGTCGCTGAAGTTCGTAACCATCTCCCGTTCCGACCAACAAGCGGCGGTAGCGTGGAGCTCTAACAGGTCGAACCAGTCCTGTACAGGTCCATCGTCCGCTGCTCTGGTGTACTTGGGGATGAGAAGGTTAGTCAATGATTCTGTCATAGTGCTGGTCTCTGTGTGCGGCCAGGAGATTATTCTGTAGTCGATGTATGGTCAGGGTGCCTTGTGGAGAATTGCGTCGATGATGAGACATTGATGAACTGGCTGGGAGGTCTTCATCCTGTCGGCTCGTGTGACGCTATGATGAATGGGAGACAAGGCCTGGCTCATAGGCCATGTTTATTCCTATCTGACTTCTTCTTCATCCACTTCTTCTAACTCCTAACCATCGCTTCATACGTCATATATATATATATATATATATATACGAAGACTGACGATGACGTCAACGTCAGCGGCAAAACACTCGCTGATAGTGTTCATATAATTGCTATCGCAATAACAAGAAATGCTCTGACCACCCAACAGCAACAGCAAAGCTGTCTGCAAACGCTTATGGTCTCGTGAAGGACACGCCAAACGTAAAGGGCACAGCAGTATTTTACGAGGTCTTCTGCGTCAGTCCTGACTGTATCGGTGGCGTTTATTTCCCACCATGCCGGCACTTCGCGTACCCAAAAGGAAGTTAATCGCAACAGGAGTAAGAAATAGCGCCATCTTCAGCGTGAAAAACCATTTGCTGGGTTGTCAGTGTGAGTGCACAGGGTGGAAATCGTCAGTATTGCCTGGGAAGCTTGGATTGGCTTTATTGGTTACTCGACGCTGCCTGGTAATGCAAGAGTATAAGTGGGAGAGGAAGAAAGAAAGAAGCGTGAGGAAAAGACTCGAACAGTTCTTTACGCAAGAGGCTGAGATGAGTAGAAGGCGAAAGTCAGATATCCTTTTTTATGTTTTATTGTCGATGTATCAATGTGCCTCCTACCCCAAAAACTTTTTGACATCTCCCTTGACTTTGTGGCAGAACTATCTTGTGAGCCAACGACGATAGAATAGAATGACGTCATCATGCGAAGTAATCATAGTGACGCACAATGAATACGTCGAAATGGCCTATTGATTTTGGTGACTTTTGAGGTCATTTTTGACCGACGTCATGAATTGTCCTAGTTTGCATCACTCATGTTGACGCCGACGCTCAATATTAACAATTGATGAGACATTTATGGCTTCCTTACGGCGGATTGGCCAACTTTGTGCAATATAATGTCATACTTCTTTGTCATACTTCTCACAACTCAAAGCGTGCATGAAGGAAAACTTCAACAGAGAAGAAGGGAAAGTCAGGCCGCAGGATGAATGCTAAACTTCCAACTTTTGCTTTTATCATGACCTACAATACACAATAGGGCTCACCTCACAGTACATATGGCTCATGTACGTGTGGCATAGCAGACATGTACGTGTGGCATAATAGACATGGCATAGCTTATGAACGTGTGGCATAGCAGACATGTATGAAGAACGAAGTTTAGCTAATAATAAATTCTCGGAACCTGCCAAGGAAACCCAGGTGTTCTCCAGATAGAGATACAGATAGCATATTCACGCAGAACTTCACACATGTCGCGATAAAATTGGCCCCAGATAAACAGACCAGTCAACTGAAGACTGCGACCCTACACGACACGGTGATCAAACACAGAAGTGCGTCCAGATGTATTGCAAGACATAGCCGGAAAACGAACACAAGTAGACCATCACACGGGCCTCATATTCTGGCCCTGGACCCTGGTTCATAGCCTGGGCCCACCCCGGGCCCTGGGCTGCATCACCAAGCCTAGCCTTAGCCTGGCGTTTAGACGCATTGTTTCGTTTCAAGCCCGGGAACGTACACCCGAGCCGTACGGCTGGGGTGTTCATTACTAAACTTGTCCAGGGTGCGTGGGTTCATTACCAGGTCCATCCCGAGCTTGCTATATGTTATTAGTTGGTAATGCTCATTACTAACGATGCCTATTATATTTCGAAAAAATGCCTAGTGCTTTGTAGTGGTGATCGAACAGAAAATTTGGAGTGGAGTTTACATGCTTTAACATGTTGCTTTGGCCGCGGAGGTAGCTCAGTGATTAAGACATTTTGCTGTTAGTCCTCAGACTTGGGTGCAATTTCTGTGGCCATGGTGGTCGCATTTTCATGAGGTGTAACATAAATAAAAAAAAAAGGAGGGAGCATGACGTCATGCAGCCAGCCTTGGCAAGCCAAGCCGTTTTGAAGCCAGCAGTGTCGGCCAAACCCGTCACCTTGTACGCAATATGGCATCAGCCACGAGACTTGCCGATACTTTGGAGCATGGCGTCCGGTAGTTTTTAATTGAAGCGCGCTTGTTTGGTGTAGACCAGTGGTCGCGGCTCACGCAAGAGGTTCAAAAATGAAACATCATCGAGAGAACTAAAACCTAACGCCAGCTCTAACGTTTTCATCACGTGCTGAACCGACATGGTGGGTTTCACTGATGAGACACGGACGGTTTCACTCACGTGACGTAATTCTCCGTCATTTATTTTTAGAGGCGAAGCTCATTACGCCATAGGTCGTATGTCCCTCTGCGTCATCGTCGTAGTAGCCACCTCTCATTTAGTCCATAGAACGTCCGCTGAATGGCGGTGTTTGTATATGCTGAATATGAGATGAAAAGATGCGAGCTAGAGGTACTAGGAGCGTCACTAGACAGACGGACAAACGGATGGACAGACAGACAGACAGACAGACAGACAGACGGACGGACGGACGGACGGACGGACGGACAGACAGACGGACAGACGGACAGACGGACAGACGGACAGACGGACAGACGGACGGACGGACGGACGGACGGACGGACAGACGGACGGACGGACGGACGCATTTACGTTTGGACAGAAAGAGAGACAGACAGACAGACAGACGGACGGACGGACGCATTTACGTTTGGACAGAAAGAGAGACAGACAGACAGACGGACGGACGGACGCATTTACGTTTGGACAGAAAGAGAGACAGACAGACAGACGGACGGACGGACGCATTTACGTTTGGACAGAAAGAGAGACAGACAGACAGACGGACGGACGGACGCATTTACGTTTGGACAGAAAGAGAGACAGACAGACAGACAGACAGACAGACAGACAGACAGACAGACAGACAGACAGACAGACAGACGGACGGACGCATTTACGTTTGGACAGAAAGAGAGACAGACAGACAGACAGACAGACAGACAGACAGACAGACAGACGGACGGACGGACGGACGGACGCATTTACGTTTGGACAGAAAGAGAGACAGACAGACAGACAGACAGACAGACAGACAGACGGACGAACGGACGGACGGACGGACGGACGCATTTACGTTTGGACAGAAAGAGAGACAGACAGACAGACGGACGGACGGATGGACGGACGCATTTACGTTTGGACAGAAAGAGAGACAGACAGACAGACGGACGGACGGATGGACGGACGCATTTACGTTTGGACAGAAAGAGACAGACGCACGAATGGACAGACAGACAAACGCATGCATGGACAGACCTATGGACGGACGCACAAATGGACGCACGCACGGTTGGATGGACGCTTCAATCCACTCATCATCATCATTCACTTCGTGCATACGCTGTGATTTTTTTTGGTTTCATGAAGTGAAATGCAAGAACACCGATGTACTTACCTTTAGGTGCACGTTAAAGAATTTCAGGTAGATGAAATTAATCCGGTCCCCACTACGGCGTGCCTTGTAGTCATATCAAGCTTTTGGCACGTAGTAGCAAAGAATATGAATAAAATGTTGCTCCTATGGCACATGGCGAGTGACTACAATAACAGTGGAGTGAAAATAAAACGTAGCAAACAATTTAGTTATTAAAAGGGCACAACAAACGTGAGAAAGCGGATGGAAGCAATCCCGTGACGTTCTCATTAATTGACCAAGCGGGGTGGTCTAGTGGCTAAGGTACTCAGCTGCTGACCCGCAGGTTGCGGAACCGAATAATGGCTGTGGCGCCTGCGTTTTCGATGGAGGCGAAAATGCTGTAGGCCCGTGTGTTCAGACTTGGGTGCACGTTAAAGAATCTCAGGTGGTCGAAATTTGCGGAGCCCTCCACTACGGCATCTCATAATCATATGGTGGCTTTGGGACGTCAAACCCCACATATGGAATCATCATTGATTGATTGATTGATATGTGGGGTTTAACGTCCCAAAACCACTATATGATTATGAGAGACGCCGTAGTGGAGGGCTCCGGAAATTTAGACCACCTGGGGTTCTTTAACGTGCACCCAAATCTGAGCACACGGGCCTACAACATTTCCGCCTCCATCGGAAATGCAGCCGCCGCAGCCGGGATTCGAACCCGCGCCCTGCGGGTCAGCAGCCGAGTACCTTAGCCACTAGACCACCGCGGCGGGGCATATGGAATCATCATTCTAGCTAATTTTCTTCTGTACAGTCGTAATAAATTGAATATTTACAAATTTTTTAAAAGCCTCCTGTATAATAGGTTTTTGAGCAAGATAACAAGCGTTAACGTTAATATGTGGAGCAGCCACCAAAAGCTGATGAAGTGCAAATCGTTCATTTTCTAACGATGCCATGAAAACGTAATCTCCCTGTAGAATATATTTATACAATGTACTACATTCTTTTGACTGAACAAACTCAACCAGCCAAACCGTGACAAGGAATAAGTAAAGTTGTGTGGTTTCAGAAGCTTTCATTTTAACTTTGCCCCGTAATGTTATCGAGCCTCTTCGAGCAACTTGCGCTTGGCGTATACCATTAATCCTCAAGATTTCATCAGACGTTTTATTGTAACTGGTTACCACTGTACATCAAGCATAACAGAAATAAAGCACCATTTATCTCGTCATTCTTATTACCATGTTGCTAATATTCCCGCCTCTGCCTGTTTTGAGAAAATCTACCATCACACATCACTACGTAGCGAGCTCCTCATGCCTCCCACTTATCATTCATCTCGAATTGATCCCGAGCACAAGATTAAACGTACACTTCGCAACAGAAATAAATTTTCTTGCTTCTCCTTATCGGTCGTATTGAATGACTAGAAACAGCTACCAGGTGACATAATTTTCATTTTTGAACACTCCCTCTATTTTAAAATATTTTTCACTGGTACATTTCCTTCCTCATAGTCTCCCCCTCCCTATATTCATCTATTATACTCTACTTACCTGCAACATTCTTCTACTGGTGTCACGAAGCTGGCGTTTTCTTTTTTTTTTCCACATTTTTTTACGTTCGTAATTGGCTACTTCTAGTATATATTTTCCCACATTTTCAGCATTCAAATCGGGTATTTAGGTATGCAGTTCGTTTTCATCGTGTAAAGATTTCATTTCCTTTAGCGTTGTTTATCGTATATTGCCGCACGTGTGGTTTCGTCGCTTTGTATCCTTCATATGTTGCAACCAGTTAACCCTCTGTAATGCTTTGTTAGTTCCGGACACTAATAAGCAAACAAACAAACAGATAAATACATGGGTAAATGAATATGAAAATAAATATACTCTTTACTATTTCTGAACTCCCTACACTGCTGCAGGCTTGGGTGTTGTAAGCTGCATAAGTAAATGAGTAAACAAATCATTCATTCAAGTTAGTCGTTGCCGGAAGCCTGAGCACGGCCGCTGCATAAAAAACAAGGTTTTTTTCCCACTGGCTTAGACATGAGTGCCCTTGTAGTTCAGCACCCTGTCAAGACAGTCGCTGTATGTTTCAGGGCTTTTGCTGAGCACCAGCCTTTAGTAGGAAGTGCAGGCTGCGTATCACCGATGGCATCAGCGCAGCCTGACGATAACTTGCAGAGAGCAATCCTTACTTGCGCATGCTACTCATAAAATTTACAGTCCCCCTGGTACTATTCATTCTCTTCATTGCTGTCTCGACTCGCGACTCACATTGTCTGCAAAAAAAGATTAATTCCTGCCTCCTAGCGGCGCATGCCAGATAAGGTCATTGCTTGTGTCGAATTTGATAAGATAGAAATGGCATTTAACCTTTTCGTGTTTCAGAGGTATTAATTGATTGATATGTGGGGTTTTACGTTCCAAAACCACGATATGAATATAAGAGACGCACTAGTGGAGGGCTCCGGAAATTTCGACCACCTGGGGTTCTTTACCGTGCACCCAAATCCGAGCACACGGGCCTACAACATTTACGCCTCCATCGGAAATGCAACTGCCGCAGCCGGGATCCAAACCTTCAGAGGTATTATCTCTTGACAATCTATTACAATCCAAATTAAATTTCTATCTTCTCTCTCACAGAGTGCCGGAATTGGAATCCCTTTGGGAAACATTCCCCTATTCCGGGCTTCGGGAATGAGTAAACTAAGGTGATGGGCAGCAACGCATTCCTGACGACGCCAAATTTTCACCTGACGTCCGCTACATAACTTCTATGTCTTTTCCCGTACACTGGGAACGCTTTTATTTGTGTTTTCCATGAAGCGCTTTTCGCTGCTGCTGAAGTCCTCGCTTCCCTGTGGCTGACTTCGATCCAGAATACGAGAGCGAATGTCTGCTTTGAATGGCAACTCAGTACACAAAACATGAAGGAACAAGTATGCTTTTTTATGCTTGACTTTGCTTTATCTTATGTGCAATGACCTAGATATTCATCCGCTCTTCCAAAGAGGTCCCAAACAAAAAGGAACGCTTTTGGTAGCGTAAGGTTTAAGCGTGGACAAAGGTGGACTCTGCATCTATTGGGGCATATAGGTGGAAGATTTTGCACACCTTATCAACGACATTAACTGATAACACTTAATTCCACAAAGAAATGAACATGAATGAATTAACGAATAGAATAAAAGCTGACAAAACGAGAATGAACTTTGCTATTCATTGGACTGCTCGAATAACTTACCGTTCGCGAACATGAATAAACGGGGAGTAATGAAATTCCGCTGCATTTATTGCCGGCCAAATCTCTTAGGTTACACCCAATGACATTGAAAAAAAAAGTTGACATGATTGATGCCATGGAAGTCGCAGTTATGCTAAGCGTGTAGAGAGAAGGCGACTGTGGTGTAAGGCCAAGTTTTTTTTTATTGAACGAGATGTTACGAAAGTACTCTAAAATGTATGAACATTACCCGCAAAGACATGTGTTGACCAGTCACATATGTTTTAGATAACCAGTTGTTTACAGTTTTAACGGTTCCAGCAGATTTAAGAGTATTTCCAACAACAGAAGAGATAAGCTGAGTTTCGGCGCTTGTGCTTACGAAGATGATAGCCTTGGCTAGAGCTACGTAGACCCACTTCAGTGGAATACTCTCAATATGCCGTTGACGTTAGCATGATGTGTCACCTTTATTATTGTAGTAATGTTTCTGGAGTACTATAATGCACTAATTCCTTATCACAGAGCAATGTAATGCCTCTAAAATCAGACTGTCAGCACCCCAACAACAGCCGATGTTTCACAAACATTACGCCTGCATGGGGCATTTCTTCGACAGGAGTTCCGTGACAGTAGTGGAATACCTGAATGCCGCATGCACATGATGATTCCCGCTGAGGCCTTTTTTTATTGATATGATATATAAGGATATGTTGGCGCACATTATGGCGCCGGCTACTCCTTAGCCGTTGAGTGAAACTTGAACACGTATCTTGAAGTAAAACATACAAAGAAGTGCACCGAAAACAGAACAATCGGACACAGATATGCAGATACACTTATACGCACATATCACAACATAATGATAAGGAAATGTGCGAAAGTGAACGAATGAAGTCTGCGATAATGTCCCTCGTTAATATTCGGTCCACCTATCACAAAACAGCAGAGCACACGTCTGGCCCTTATGAAGATGCATTCGCTCGTGTGTACATGATAGTCGACACGCCATTCACTTCACAACACACACATGATGGGTGTCACATCATACTGCACATAATAAGTACATGTGTTATACAAATTAAAGTTCGTTATTTCTTAATACTAGTCAGCGATTCCACTATCTTGTGAAAAAAGTGTTAATGCTTTTAAAGCGTGTGACTGTGAAACTCCAGTTGGCCACGGGCCCAGAAGTTTCTTCATGCTAAACGGTCTGCAGTCTAATGCCAACAGTTCGGATATAAGACGCCGTTTCGGCGTGTCGTGGTGTGGACAGTCTATAAGAAGGTGACATACATCTTCATCTATAAATCTACATTCGCATTCGGGAGCTTCAGCTCTGCGGATTCTGTGCAAAAAATGTTTTGCGTATGCGGTGCCTCGCCTCAATCGGTGAATTAGAGTTTCCATACTTTTCTCTAATGCCAGTGTATTTTGAATTCAATAAATGGATCGATGTGCTATAAATCGCAGCTCTTTGTACTTTGGTCACATTAAGCAGTTTTGCTCATTCTGAAAGTTGTAGTCTTTATATTACTACGCAATTCATTTTTCGAAATTGGTAAAGAAACAGTAACGTCTTTACGATGTGATTATCGTGCTGCTTCATCGGCAGCTGTGTTTCCAAGAATGTTGCAATGGCCAGGTATCCACTGGAATTTGATCTCATGTTGCTCCTTGTTTGCTTTGGTAAGCTCTTTCAGCGTTTCGTATGTCATACTATCACTTATTACTGTCTTGTTTGTACTGGAGAGTGACCAAAATGCGGCCCGTGAGTCACTGAAAAGTACACATTTTCTAGCGTCTGCTGCCGAGTTTATAAACTTTACAGCATACAGAATAGCGAAGAGCTCAGCTGGAGTAGATGACGTCATGCGACATATTTTCAACGTTTCTTGAATTATGCTTAAACGTTTCCTGAATTATGCTTAAGCGTCTCCTGAATTATGAAGTATGCGACATACTTTAAACGTTTCCGATTATGCTGTGGGGTGATAAATGCCGATTTTGAAGACGTTGTAATACTTGAGTCATCTGTGTAAATGTGTATGTACCCTGGATACGGTATGTGTATCTGATAAAGCGCTAGTTGTTGAGCAGCTTGGATGAACATGTCTCTTTGATAATGCCATCCACTGAGAATTCAATGCTTGGTATTGCAAGCAGCCATGGAGCATAGTCCATATCGGAGCTCCAAAATTTGTTGCTTGGTAATATATGTACATTACTCTGTATATCTTTATGAGCATTGCTTTTATCCCTTCGCAAAATATCCAGTGCCAATGGGTGGTCCTTGTGTTGCGTCTGTAAGCGAAAAAAATGGCGGCATGTTTCGATTGCCCTCATGACTGGAAAAGGTGGTTGTCGAGTCTCTGCTATGACAAGGCTGCTGGAATTCACTCGTGGAACACCTATGCAGACGCGCAGTCCACTAGCTAATAGCCTTTGAAGTCGCTCCTCTGAAAAGCGGGAAAGGCCGTGTAAGACTGTCGCAGAATATGCAACTTTTTGTCGTATTAAAGCATTGTGAACAGTGAGCATGGATGATACAGATCCGCCCCATGATGTCCCAGCAATGCTGCGGAGCATATTCACTGGCGTATTCACCTTGTTTTTGAGTTTCTTTATGTGAGATGCCCACGATAGCTGCCTATCAAGTATTACTCCGATAAAGCGATGCTGTGTCAAAATCATTAGTGTTTCTCCTTCTAAATTGAGATTAAAGTTCTTTAACTTCTCACGGGTGAAGGGCTCCCCACTGAGGCCTTACGATATGACATTTGCATTCGGTTGGTCAAGGCTGCCGATGTGCGTTTTTCTTAATGCTCGCCATTTAGGTTACCAATCTATGTTCTCCCTGTTCCTCGGTAGATATAAACTGTCAAATATCTGTGGGGCGTATCCGCCTACTGTGACCGGTGGTATATGGATATGTGATACATGTGTCTGGAAGAAAGCGTATGACGTCAATGGTATTTTATCATTATTTGTCATAAGGAGACAGCCATAAGCACCTGATCCTGTTACCATATTGTGCTAATTTTGACCAACCGCAACTTAAGTGGGTGATCATGTAAGCATGCAGACGTAGCCTGATAGACAGACAGACAGATAGATAGATAGATAGATAGATAGATAGATAGATAGATAGATAGATAGATAGATAGATAGATAGATAGATAGATAGATAGATAGATAGATAGATAGATAGATAAGGATGCTATAAGTGTGTGTAGCGTGCACAAAATGCTTCCCATTAAAAAAACAGGATGACATATGTTCTGGCCTAAAATAAGTCTGCTAACCAGAGTTACAATCGCAATGCCATCAGTGCTGATGCGGGAGAACCCGGCACGTTTTTTGGGCTTCCTAAGCCCAGTTCAATTTCGATTGATTTTATAACTGATATTTGGTGTCTAACGTCTGAAAACCACCATATAAATAGGAGGGACGGTGTAAGGGAGGGCTCCAGACAATTCGACCACCAGGAGTACTTTAACGCGCAATCAGAATTCGATTGTCAACACTTGCTTCGCGCTCCTTTTTTTGTTGTTGTTGTTGTTGCTGGCTTTTTGCGAAGGAAGGAAATGACACCCCGAAAGTAGACACAGTACAGAAAATAAAGCACAAGGAGGACGCATGATGCACATTCATCTCGAATCTTTGCAGTTTGGTGACGTCTTAGCAATTATGAAAGAAACCAACAAATGGATGTGGTCTGATGAAATTCGATGGACCATACAGCGTCGAGCACCGGCGTTGCACTTTGAAAAAAAAAGCATACTTTTTTCGTGTTCTTCGCAGATAGTACCCAGTAAGTTGAGAAGAAAGAAGGCTGACACCTTGCGTGTACAAGAAAACAACATTTTTTGTTGGTGCAAACAGCTGTCAGAACTGTGACGAAGATTGTGCCTTGTTATTTTATCGTGACGAACAACATTAAAATGTGTCAGGATTATTCTTAAAATTTTTAAAGAAAGCGGCAAAGAAGACTTCAGTGGAAGGAATGTCCGTTATTAGGCTTGTCTTTTCAACACAGGTACATATGAAGACAATAAGCATTTGATAAAAAGAAAGTATTCGCTGTATATGCCTACAACACTGAAAAACTTTCCACATTGTTTTTTGTGCTTGTGAAAGACTGTTTGTCACGAAGTTTTTACTGGTCGGGATTCGCTTTTTCTCGGACAAATTCACAGAAGTAGTCAGCTCCTGTAGTAAAGAGGCCTTGATTTCAAATGAAATGGAGGTGGTGAGGCTAGTCGACGTCGCATTTTCTTGCGCTTTGCAAAAAAAGGAAAAATAATTCAGTGGGAGGCAGTTCGAAGTTGCTATTAGTTATTATACACCACCTTAAGTCAGCGGATAATGGTTAGGTAACCAGAAGGTAGAGAGTTATTATACATTTCACATAGATGACTCGGCGCCCAATCTCACAGGCTATGATAGGTTGCGTTAGGCCTCGTCTCGGTAGGTTGGGCTACATGTACTTATAGCTCAAGATATTCGCGTGCATTCACATCATTTAGCATGTGCTTTCTTAAGCCGGAAGTTCCGTGCATTTCTGTGTGGAACAACAGGCACCCGACAAGAAACGAGCGCACAAGCGATAATAAACACTCTTTGACTGCAGGTAACACTGTGAACAGCTGTTCCCCCAGCATGACAAAAGATATCAAAAAATGAGAACTAAACTCTGCAGCACAAATTGACGATTATACTCAGATGTGCTTAGCATAGCTCTCTAAAGTTTGGTTGGTTTTTTTTATTTGCTGATGTATGATGAGTGCGAGTTTAGTAGACGAAAAAAAATTGGTATGACGTGCTGGGATTTATGAAGTCAGCAGTTAATCATGATAACTATTAGATCGCCATAGCTGGTAAGAGTTACGATGTAGTTAGAGCGGGAAATTCTTCACGGTAAGATAAAAGAGACGTACTTGACACGCACAAAGGAATTACCTTTTTTGAAAGAACATGCGTAATCATTTCCTAAAAGGAAAAAAAAACTCTTTATGCTTTTATATTTTTTATATTTTCTATATAATTTTTTTCAAGGTAAATAAAATAAAAATTTATTTGAAAGCCACCGCTTGTCTGTGTTGCTTCTTTTGTGTGTTCCCATGTAGAATAGCGCACTTTCCTTTATATTCTAAAACCAACTAGCCCGAAGGTTTATATTACTATGAGACGTGATAGGCGTGAAAAAAACAAGGTCGCCTGCTATGACCTTAGTTACGTTATGCTGTGCAAGCCAACAAGAAACCTCTATACGGTCCTAAAGCTCAAGATTGCGGAGCGTCTACAACGCCATGCTGCGGCTCTGGCGGCAAGCTCCAGAGAAATTGGGGTAGGTGCGGCAGAGGCAGCAGGTGATTCAGTGGGCTTAAGGTCCCAAGATGAAACAAGTTTCCATGGTAGCGTCACTCGGTGTTCTCGTAGCCGTCCTCCTCACTCTCTCATTTACCCTCCTTATGCCTGCCATCCGCGTCTGTAATATGTGCATTCATTCTACGTGTACTTGCAAATGGCTGGTGGTGTTATTAATTATTATGTAAAAGGTTCAACCGAGTATGCATGCGCATATGGCTCAGGCCGCATTCTCGCCGAGACGAAAGACGATATCATAGCCAGGACATAAACTGAAGAGGAGGAGCGTTTCAGTTGGCCCCAAGTCGGCCAAAATTGTTTTGTTGTGCTCGTTAAATGCATAAACCGAGATTTTCAACAGCGCTGGGTTGCAGTAAAGCATAAGGAAACGGCATTCCTCTCTTCAATGGCACCATCTGCCTAGCGAAATACGGCGGAAGTATGCTGCAAAATATTTTGCCGCCATCGGGGATACAAGCAGTATGTTGTGTTTGTCCTGGATAATTTTCTCTTCATCTACAAATCAAATGGCTGCTTAAAAACTAGAACAGAATAATAAAGTATATCAAAGAGAAAAAAATACAGCATTTATCTGATAATAATTAGTGAACTGATAAAATCAGTAACAAAATGCCTGGAAATACAGATGAATTAACAAAATATAAAAAGTAACAATATAGTGAATAAAAGCGCTTATATTCACTTTAAATGAACACGTTGTTCAAGGGAAAATATTGAATGATTTAGAGAATGAATATGCGTTTAAAATGAGTTTGCATACAAACGGCTTTGCAGTACATTGCTGAGTACATTACGCTCATGAATCTATGCTACTTACTTGCCATGTCTATATTATACAAACCTCGTCTATAGCCTTTATTTATGCGATTCGGCAAACAGCTCCGACTTTTCGGAGAATAAGTTTTAATGAATTCCGGCAAATTAATTTCGTGAAACCTACGGGTCGTGGCAGGACTAAGCGAGAAGACAGTACACTTAAGCGAATAATTGTCCAAAAATTTCGCTCCAATGTGTTCTTTAAACAAGAATTAAATCATGAGGTCTAAGTATTTTATTGTAGTTAATGTGTGGGAAAAAATGTGGCTGATAATGTCATGTCACATTTTTCTTTTTTAACTACGACAATATTGTAGAGCCTAAGCTTCATTCAAAAGATTTCTAATAGGAAGTATGCAAGAATGGGTTTAGTAGTGATAGACTTATCTCCCAAAGCATGCCTTAAAAGAAATCGAAGTCTCATTCCAATAGGATTGATCCTTATTGCTTCGCATTTGATGTTTTACTTTTCAAGAATCAAGAGGAGCAAAAAAAATAAGCTTGTCCTCCTTGGCAATGCCGTTTAAGAAGCCCACAGCGCAAGAAAGTTGGCATCTGGCTGGAGGCGCTGGCATTTTTGAAACTGTCAAGGGCTGCGAAAAGCTTGCGTTTATGTAGAGCGCAAACATGTGCTGGTGCTTAAATAGTGCCAAATAATCACCGTTGAGAATGCAAGTGTTGGAGGATAGCGGATTGGTCATTGAGAATAACTGGTCACCTCCCAGGCCTAGTCGAATGAGGCAGCAGAAAAGAGGGAAGAAAAAAGGAGAGTTGTAGAGGAGGGGAACAGACTTCTCTTTTTCTCCTTCTTATACAATCGTTTGTGCTACCTTTGAAAAATAGACATACGTTATTCGGGCTAGGACACCAGAGCGTCCTCATGAATCTGAATAGGTTATTTCGCCCATCTATCTATCATGCCCGCTAATCGGCCTAAATCCCAATTATAGGAACGTGACGCTTCGCTTGCCAGATGCAATTACGACTGCCATGCATTCAATTCCGGGAATCAATCAAGTGAATCTCACAACGTGAAACCCAAAGTGGCCTAAACAAATACTTCAGAGGGCCACATCAAAAACCACTCATCACGAAGAAGCTGCTAATGCAGCCAATATCTAGTAGTAGAAAATAGAGCTTACAAGAACGCATCTGACAGGCGCACCCTTCTGGGCCGAATTTCTGTGGTGTTACCGGCATATGTATTTTCAAGCACAACGCCAAATTATGCTTGTTTTCGGGGAATGGGTGGGCGAACATTCGTGTCCAACGGCCGATTTCCGCGTGGCCGCTTTTTCGCCCTTTTGGTAGTTGTGGGGCTGTTCAGCCTTTGGAAAACCGATGTGAGTCCGTAGCTGCCAATTGCCGAGAGCGTGATTTGTTGCCCATGCTGGGAAGAATGAGACGAGAGATCCTCGCGTCTCTCTTTGAGGAGCTTTTGTTATTCGGGGAGCATGAGTTTCTGCGGCATTGGTCGCGCACTTTCGTCATGGTTGAACACGAAAGGACATAACTCATTTTTCCACCAACTTGGTGCTAAGCAGCACCCGTTGTTATATATGATTTCATTTGTTACAAATCGTGTTTCATTGCATAAATTGTATCGTTATATTATTGTATCATGATATCGCATTGAGTTCTTGTGTACATGTATGCCAACATTGTCATGTATATTATAGGAAATGTCTTCACTGCAACGTGGTGATGTTAGTCGTGATACATAGATGCTCCAAAGTGTACGTTCCCTGCTACTGGAATGTTATGAAGCCTTTGTGTTCTGTACATACTGTAAATAAAATTTTTCCAAACAGTTAAGCTCTCTCATAATAGAGTACCATGTACTTCGAATCGTTACCCACTGTTTTCTAACCCCCCCCCCCCCGTTTTTTTTGCCATTAAAATTTTACCTACTGCACAGATTATTGCACTCCCATCCTTCGAAACCTGTTCTAAGCTCCTCGAAAAGTCTGTCTGTAAAGATTCTTAAGGTTTCTAAGGTGCGAAAAGCCTGAATGCTGCCAAGAATGTTAGTTTTCAGGACCAATATACTTACACACAAACACACACACACACACACACACACACACACACACATATATATATATATATATATATATATATATATATATATATATATATATATATATATATATATATTCATGCCTTAAACGACATTACAACATTCTGGAACAAAGTGAACGTCTCAAACGTGCATTCCCATCCGCTCCAGGCGTCGTTTACCGACGACCACGTAACCTCAAAGACACACTTGTCCACTCTCAAATTAACACATCATCCCCCAATAATTGATGCCGACCTTCTTTAAAGACACGGTGTCTTGTATGTAAGCCGATGCGAGAAACACACAAAGCAACTAGCACGCAATCCAAGTTTTCGATTAACATACGAGGAAACCTAACATGCGATTCCTCTAATGTGGTATACCTACTGGAATGCAACGCGTGTAGTATGCAGTACATCGGACAAACAGAAACACCATTTAAGATTCGCTTCAATAATCATAGAGGCCATGCGAAATCAGCCCCAAATCTACCCCCATCAAAATATCTTAATCTTCCCGATCATGCATTCGACAAACTATCAGTAACGCTCTTAGAGACGGGATTTTTATCAAACCGAGAACGTGAACAACGAGAGTCATACCTTATCCACCGATTTAATACCCTCGATAGAGGAATAAATGAGAGTCCTGGTACACTTGCAGCAATGAAAGCATTAGAAAACAATAACGGCAATAATGAAAAAAAGTAACTGAGTTCACGGCACTGCAGCTGCGAAGGGTACTGGACAACCCAAAACAATTTCAATTGAATCTACTCTTCCTGAGTACAGCTGCCGCCTGTTTTTTGTTTTTTTTGTTTTTTACTACCCAATCAATTGTGCCAAGCATGACATGCCCAACAGCAACCCTCTGCACAGTCGGGAGGCCCCCACTGCACGCGTAATCCAGAAGCGGGCAAGAATTCGCATTGCGCCCGCTTACCAGCTTCTGCCGCAATACGCGGGAACTCTCTTTCTACAACGAAATGTTGACAGTGCGCTGAGTAGTTAAAGGCTTAGCCTTCTTGAAAAAAGCTCTTTTTACCCCACACCAAACCGCCAGAGCCAGGAGGCGCCGTCTGGTCGGGAAGAATGCGTTAGTGAAAGGAAGCATACACAGACCGCTGACATCAGAAAGGTGAAGGGGAAAAAAGGGAGAGAGATGGAGGGGGAAGTAGAAGGAAGAATGGAAGGGGGGCGCCTGGGGGGAGTCCACCTTATATTCTTTTTTTCCTTTTTTCTTTTCTTTTTTTCCCTTTCTTGTTTCTGTTTCTCTTTTTTTCAGTGTTTTTCTCTCTTTCCTTCTTGTTTGAGATTGTATAAAACCAGAGCACCAACAAACTGTACCTTCAATCCTGATGAAGGCCAGACTCTAGGCCGAAACGTCGAAATAAACCACGTTGTGACCCCGCTCACGGAGGATCTACTTGACTATATATATATATATATATATATATATATATATATATATATATATATATATATATATATATCAACACTAATGCAAGAGAGAGGAAACATAAGGCGCACACTTCTTGAATAACTTCTCATATTCATTTTTCGTGGCGTAGTTCCTTACATATCTCCTGAAGAATTTATCCGCAGATGCGCCAAACTGTGACAGCACACGAAGTACGTAACAAGTAGTTCTCTTGACGTAGAACTAACCAAGTTACGAAAATCCATGGCCTCCCGTTTGGCATCGGTACGTATTATGAATTATGTTTCACGGAAAGACCAGCCAAAATATTGAGTCCCACCCCCCTTCTTCGAGCTATCTCAAAACGCCTCAAATGTATAATTCTGAAGTAGGCGCAGTGCATTATTGAAAAAAAAAAAACTAGAGATCACCATAGGCTAGTTTCTTTTTTCTTTAATTTTGTAGTTGGAACTATAAGAAGCGCTGGTTGTTCCAAAACCAAGGATCACGAACAGCTAGCTATCTAACTCCCTTAACTCTTATCACCCTGAAAAGTGTATCTTGCCTCTGGCGTCCCTGATTACATGCAGTATGGTCGCCGCACATGAAATATGCATAAAAGCATTTTCTGCGTTACATCTATGAAGCGAAGAGTGCAAGAAGTGCGTGCTCCTTTACTAAAAGGCAGCAGCAGCAGTGTCACTTAAAAACACTCGACAAGCTATTTGAAAGGCAGAACTTTCTTTGTACAGAAGGAGAATGGTACAACAACACATTATTGCATCTGTCGTGGTGTGCCTCAGGGTGGTGAACGTTCTTAGGCCCACAGTTTTCAATCTAGCGCTCCTCGGCCTGGTTGACGCACTACCAGAATCAGTCCATCTATCAATATATGGAGATGACATATGCATCTGGGCTTCAGGCGTAACACGCCTTCATTTCCGTGCCCGGCTACAGAGAGTGGCTACACTAACGACAAAGTAGCTGGAAGAACGGGGACTAGAGCCGTCTTCAGAGAAGTGCTCGCTTATAGCATTCGCGCATAAGGCGATGAACCCATATGTTATTAAAATCAACGGACACACGATCAACGACGTGAAAAGTTACCGATTCCATGGAGTCATAGTTGATCGCGACCTCCCCTGGAGCCCTCACATCGCCCACATGAAAACGAAACTCACCATGATTACCCACGTGCTGAGGTTTCTTGCTGGAAAAACGTGGGGTGCATCGGCACGAGCAACGCTTTAACCTTACACTGTTCTGTTCCTTAATTATATGCGCTACAGCTCACCGTGCTTTGCGGGACCCGAAGAACAAACTTGCGCGTCCTCCAGTCGGAGCAAGCCCAAGTACGGCGAATATGCCTTGGTCTCCCGAGATGCGCGTCTACAGCAGTGACAGTCATCATTGCGCGTGATTATCCTGTCAATGCATACTTCCGCGTAGACACTTTGAGAATGCACCTAAGACATTTAACTCGGCTTCCATTTCATCACCTTGCCTCACTTCGAACTTCTAGGCCCCACTCAGCGTTCAGCGCAACTGTAGCTCAGCATTGCGCAGCTCTTCCATTGCACTCCACGCATGTAGCATAGCCACCGTTATGGTTGTAATGCCTACCCCCACTCAAAGCCCTTCTTACAATTCCTGACATCCAAAATAAGAAAACGTCATCACATCTAGCCCGGAAATAGGCCACATTACTCTTCCTGCAAGAGAAGCACAACGGACGCCTTCACATTTACACGAATGGCTATGTGTCTTCAGTAAGCTCGGCAGGGGCGGTGGTTATTTCCGCGAGGCACACCACAATTAAATTCATGACATCGCATTTGACGTCGTCGACAGCTGCAGAACTCGCCGCCATACGTGCAGCTCTTGAGTTTATAGTTTATTAACCTTCGTGAAATTGGTCTGTCTTCTCGGACTCGAAAGCAGCTCTTCAATGTCTTATGTCACCCTTTCGCCATGGACCTAATGAACAGTTAGTAGCTGAATTAAGGCTTCTTCATCCCGAAGCAATCACAAAACAGCACAGCATAGTGTATCAGTGGATAGAGAGAGAGAGGGAGAGAGAGAGAGTGAGAAAGGAAAGGCCGGGAGGTTAACCAGATATAGAGAGAGAGAGAGGGAGAGAGAGAGAGTGAGAAAGGAAAGGCCGGGAGATTAACCAGATATTGGCATCTGGTTTGCTACCTAGCGCTGGGGGCGGGAAAGTATAGGGGCAAGAAAGAGGGGTTAGATGAAGAAAAAAACGCACGCGCACTCATAAAAAAACGAAAACACACACAGGAAGGGCGCCCTAGCTACAACCGTTCAGTAAGGCCGGTCGATCGCAAAAAGTGTAGTAGCGCTTTCAGGGCCCTCTTCTGTGAAGTCGCATCCTGACGATACTGCAGAATTCCCTGCTCCGACAGAGGTTGATCATCAAATTTGTTGAGTTCCTTGTGAAGGCATAGTCATTGTTTACTATACGCTAGGCAGTCACAAAGAATATGTTGGATTGTTTGCTCTTTGCCACAGTGGCCACAGGCTGCGGTGTCGGCCATCCCAATGCGGAAAGCGTAGGTGTTGGTAAACGCAACGCCCAACCACAGCCAACATAACAGGGTCTGGTCTGCTCGGCGAAGCCTCGACGGGACTTGAAGACTTAGCGTAGAGTCAAGCGAGTACAGTCGGGCATGCTTGAAGTGGGGCTGATATATGAGATGTGGTTTGCTGGCGAGCAAATCTGTGGAGCTTTCGTGCAGCATCTGTCCTAGAAAGTGGTAGTCGCAGTTTATGATCTTCTGTGTAGGCTGAGCGGGCAGCTTGATCGGCCTGTTCATTGCCGATGATTCCGCAGTGACTGGGCAACCACTGAAATGTAATTTGGTGCCCTTTCTCAGTCAGGTGGTGTTTAACCGCTGCTATCTCTAGTACCAGCTGCTCGTGCGGTCCACTGTGTAAGGCTGATAGTAGAGACTGCAGTGCCGCCTTCGAGTCGCAGAGAATAGTCCACTTGCGTAAAGGTTGATCAACTAGAAATGGCAACGCGGCACGAAGTGCTGCCAATTCTGCTGCCGTTGATGTTGTTGTGTGAGATGTCTTGAATTTAATTGTCGTGGCCAACATTGGTATCACTACTGCTTCTGTAGTATCACTACTGCTCCTGTCTGGCTGAACCGATCCGTAAGTGTAGATATGTGTGGAGTCTTGATATTTCTCATACAAGAGAAGTAGTGTCAGCTGTTTAAGAGCCGGTGACGACAAATTGGCCTTTTTCTGGACGCCAGGTATGTTAATATTATTCATTGGTTGAGCGAGGCACCATGGCGGAGTCACAGGTCTAGCGGCAGGAGAGAACGAAGTTGGGATCGACTCACCATGTGCGGTCACTGTTTTGCAGTAAGATGTGCATGGTCGGACCACTGGTAGAGAGGCTAGGTGATGTCGAGGGGTTCCAGCAAGGTGTCGTATATGTGTCCTCAGCACTTCCACAATAATGTGGGTCTTGATGAGGTTGTCCCTTGTGATGGCGATAGTTGCCGCTGTTGACGCACTTTGGGGCAAGCCTAAACATATCCGGAGTGTTTGAGCCTGGACACTTTGAAGCAATCGTATGCTTGTTTTACTTGCGTTGGTTAACACAGGTAGGCTGTACCGAAGGAATCCAAGGAAAAGAATCCTGTATAGTCACAACATAGGAGTTGTGGACATTCCCCAGTTCTTTCCAGCGAAGAATTTGAACAAATGACAGATGCCTGTCAATCGGCTTTTCATGTATGACACATGTGAGCTCCATCAGAGGTCTCTGTCAATTATAACACATAGGAACTTGTATGATTGGAGATGACGTATTCTTTCGCTGTTTATCAGAACGCTGTAGTTATGCATTGGTTTGCGCGTAAATGCCACTAGTGCACATTTCTCAGAGGAAATTTCCAGACCTCGTTGACGGAGGTAATTAGCAACTTGAGTGACAGCTCTCTCAATTCACGCTCGCAGCTGTAGACGTGTTACTGCAGACGTCCAAACGCAGATGTCGTCCGCGTACATTGACAATCTGACAGTACTTGGCAGATCCTCATTGAGAGCTATTAGCGTCAGGTTGAATAGTACAGTGCTAAGTATGCCACCCTGGGGAACACCACGGCGGCTGTAATGTACCGAAGTGTCACCATCTTCGGTTCTCACGAAAAAGGATCGCTCAGAGCGATAGCTGCGTAGCTACTGAAACATCCGTCCACCCACTCCTACCTCCTTTAGAGCGGTGAGGATAGCTTCATGTGTGACGTTATCGTACGCCCCTTTAACATCAAGAAATAAAAAAGCGCAGAGACGCTTATGGCCTTTTTCGTGTTGCACGTAGCTGACCAGGTCAATGACGCTATCAGTTGATGACCGGCCACGGCGAAATCCCGTCATAGCGTCCGGGTAGATGTTGTGATGCTCCAGGAACCATTCTAGCCGTCCAAGTACCATCCTCTCCATCACTTTGCCCAAGCAACTAGCCAGTACAATTGGGCGGTATGATGTGAGCACCAATGGTGACTTGCCAGACTTCAGTAATGGAACCAAACGGCTGGTCTTCCAGTTAACTGGGAGGGTGCCCTCTCATCACGAATCGTTGTATGTCTCGAGGAGGGCACTCCTCGCACACTCACCAAGGTGACACAGTGCTCTGTTTGATATTCCATCAGACCCGGATTCTGATGTCCGTCTACACAAAGCCAGTGCTGCTTTAAGCTCATGAATAGAAAAAAATTGGTCCATGTGGTGATCGTGTGATGTCGTGCCACCACGTGAGAGCGTGGGAATGTTGGGATCTGCAAGTTGACCTTATCTAGATAAGTTGTCACAGAACTCTTCTGCCACGTCGACCTCCGATCTTTGTTGAGAAAGGGCTAGAGCCTTGAATGGAGACCGCTGAATGGGAGATGTGCGGAGCCCTCTTATTGTGCTCCACAAGTGTGATAAAGGCTTGCGAGGATCTAACGAAGCGCAGAAAGCTGCCTTACGTTGTGACTCTAGCTTGTCTATGCGGCGCTGTATCTTCTTCTGAAGACGCCTAGCGATTCGTAAATCGTCGATTGCTTTCGTACGTCGGTACCTTCGTTCCGCATGCCGTCGGAGAGCCCGAAGTTGTTCTAATTCCACATCAAATTCGGTTACTCTCGAAGAGCATGGGAGGGTGCACACTGTGTCTTGCACTGTGGACATTATCACCTCTTCTAAGTAAAATGAGGTGTTCTCTTGACAGCGTTCTTCCATGAGAGATTTAAACGTGGTCCAGTCCACTCTTTGGATAGTTTCGCGTACCTTGCAAGGTGATAATCCTCTGATCTTGACATATGTGGGAATGTGGTCGCTCCCATGTGTTTCTATGCCCGCAAACCATCCAGCACATCTGACGAGACCTCGAGAAACAAAAGCCAAGTCAAGGCAACTGCTGTATTCAGGGCCACGTAAAAATGTTGGGCTGCCATCATTTAACAAGCACAGCTCGTTGTCTGAAGCAAACGTTATCAGACTTCTATCCTTTGCACTGATCTTCGGGCTCCCCCATAGCGTATGGTGGGCGTTGAAGTCTCCGATGATCACCCATGGGCCAGGAGTGGACGATAGGATGTGTCCTAGTCTTCTGTGGTCAAATCTACTTGATGGCGACAGGTATGCACCAACAGCAGTGACAATAAGACCCTTTTTCTTCACTGTTAAATTGCTTATCGTTGTCAGGTGGCACAGGCCGAAAAATGTAGGTCAGGTCACGTCGAATAAACAGCAGAACCTTGCTGTTACCAGTATAACAAGCCGACATAAATGATTCGTACCCGGAGAGTCTAATAGCGCTCGATAAATTTGGATAGCAGATGACGATAATGGGAAACATATTGGTATAAACGAACCGACGGAAATCTGCAATGTGTGATTTCAGTCCTCGTGCATTCCACTGAAAAATTGTTGCTTTTTTTTTACCTTTTCTCTGAAAGACAGTGGCTGGTGGGCCATTACCTACTCAAAAGCCGCCAGTCCTGGACTCAGAGCGTCCAGTACTTGCAGAGAACTTCTGGCTGACGTTGTGCGCATGTTGTTTAACACCATGCGAATGGCATTAATTACGGGTCGTAGAAGAGCAATCACTTGCTTATCCAAGTTCCGCTGCTCCTCTGTTGTCGCAGCTTGCTCTGATGAATGCGGCTTCTGATGTGGTTCTTCCACAAGTTGCGTGCGCGTAAGTGGCGGCCACTCTTCAGTAGAGAGAGATCTACTTGTTTTCTGTCTTCCATCGTCTGCGTTCGCCGTGGTAAACCCTGCAGTGGGCGCCGTTTTCACATGCGTTGACTTACTTCTTGTAGTTGACTGTGTTCTTCGCGAAGATCTTCGACGGTGACGTCGTCGTCTTCGCCGGACTTTTTCCGCGGCCTCTTTGTGGGTAGAGCTGTCTCGCACCATTTGTCTAAAAATAGTAAACTCCTTCTTTATGCGTGGACAGTCTTTGGAAGATGCACTGTGGGCACTTAGACAATTAGGGCACTTTAGTATGGTTGCGCTGCATTTGTCCTCGGTGTGTGGTTCTGAGCATCGGGGGCACACTTCGAAGTTCCTGCACGCTCCCTGCACATGGCCGATTTTCTGGCACTTATGACATCGCATAGGTTTTGGAATAAATGGTCAGACCTGGTGGCGAAAGTGGCCAACCTTTACATGAGAGGGGAGACAGTCCCCTTTGAACGTAATTCTCACACGATGTGTGTTACCAAGGCGGCTGAGATTCACAATGACGTTATCTTCATTTGCTGGTTTTATTAGCACTGAGAAATCCGAGTTTGGAGTTTCAGTGGCGATGTCGTAAATGACTCCTGTTGAAGTGGTGCTATCAGCTGGTATTATAGACTTCACATTGATGTTACCCAGTTGCGTTAATTTCTGAAGCGCGTTTAGCGCACGTGGGTTCAGCTCATTGATTGCCAAGATGTTTCTTCTTGCGTTTAGACGTATTTCTTTGATCTGATTTGGCGTATTATTCTCGAGATACACAGAGAGCACTTGCCTGTTCAGCCCGCGTAGACTGTCGGTAGCCTTCAGCGGCACAAACAAGATAGAGTGAGGCCATCGCTGAGGGGCCGTTTTCATGGTAGTCGTGCTTGATGCCGAAGATGCATTGACGATCCGTCGTTTAGCCTTGCGTTACAGGACGGGTTGGAAGCCGTCGTCCGAGGACTCGTCGCTTGATGCGGAGTACAGCTCAGTGTCCTCACTGACACTAGACGCGTTTCTTCGCATCCCCGAAGCAGTCCCCGCGGTCGAACCGGACTCGGACGGTGACCCATGAGGTTGAACATCCATCACTACAATATATGAGGCGATAGATCCCACAACTGCGGCGAAAAAACCAGAAAAGCACAAAGACGAGCAAGATGTGTTCCGTAAACGAATCACTTCGTCTTCCTCTCCTGTCAGTGGATACCAGGTCATTTTGGTATATATGGCAATGACCACGCAGTTGAGGCCACTGAATCTGCACACGATGGTACCCAAGACACAGTCAGCTCGTTCTCAAGAACCGACGCAGCTACAAGACTTCGTTCACTTGCACGTGTTATCACGCTGGTACAGTGGAGCTCGACAGAATTCACAAACACGCGCCTGCATAACTTGGATCCCGATCTGCAGCTTCGTCTTCCCTCAGGCATATCTCGAGCTGAGGAGACTCTTCTATGCCACCTGTGGCTTGGAGTGGCCTTCACGAACGCATACTCTTAACTCATGGGCATGGCCAGCTCTTCTACATGCACTTACTGCAGCTGCGAAGAAACCATCGCGCACCTATGTGAGTCCACCCATTTCAATGCGCAAAAACAAGAACTGACTGCAGCTCTGGATGGACTGGATGATTGGCCTTTGTCGGAACAAAGGATTCTGGGTCATTCGCCGAGCCCATTCTCAGCCGAGAAGGCTTTAAAAGCTTTACTGCGCTTTTTGCGGACAACTGGCCTCAGACACAGACTTAAGTGTCTTATACTCTTTGATGTTGCCTTTCAGTTGTCAATGTTTTTTTTGTAGTTTCTCTCTCTCTTTTTCGCAACATATAATGTTAACATCTTTTATTCCCCTCACCCCTTTCTTCTGCATAGGGTAGTGAGCCGGTCTAAGAACTGGCTAACCTCCCTGTCCTTTCGCTTAAACTTTCCTCCTTCTCCTCCTCGACAAGTGTATTGTACAGCAATAAACTATTGATAATACATAACAGATTTGTTTACCACCATAACGAGGGAAATTATCCGCGTGTTAGTCTCCAAGAGAGCTATTCTCTTAGAAAAATATTGAGAAAAAGAGCAATAAGACTTAACTCGGGATAACGGCTAAAGCAGTGGTCGGGGGCAATATCGTCCTTTATGTTCTTTTTTTGTTATTTGGATTTTTATTATTTACCCAGCTTGATAATAATATGCCCCATAATAGAGAAAATGAGGTTACTTGTTGGTTCATACTATGGAAGTAAAACAGCGCAAAAATATAGACAAGGACCGAGGAAGATACGACACCACGCCGAAACATCAGCGCGGTGTCGTCTCTTCCTCTGTCCATGTCTATATTTTTGCGCTGCTTTTACTTCCCAATGAGCCCCACATTCAAATTGGCTGAAATATTTTCTTGCAAAAATGTTTTGACGTGACGACTTTTTTAATATGGCCACTCGTGCGTATTGTGTGAAGTTCTTTCTTTCTTTCACAGGGGCTCTAGTACTTGTGGCTGAGGTCATGGAGAGCACTTAGACACGCCAAACATTTCGTTGGGAATGAATTCTGACATGCGATATCCTTTCAAGTAAGAGGCACTAATGCAATACAAGGTCAAACCAGTATTTTTTTAACTGATGACAATGTTGTGCCCCTTTGTTTTTTTTTTGGAATACATATTTTTTCAGAATATCTGGTTTAGTAGGGATGATGAAGTGAGTTGGCAAGCCTCAATTTCGCAAGAGAGATAAATCTGAACAACACAGTAAAACGTGCCAAGGCAGGCACCACTTCCTTTTTACTTTCACCGCTGAAGAACATTGAAGGTATAGTCTTCGGCAGGAGTATTGTTCATATAAATGGTCATGACTAACTTACATTTAGATATTTATATTACGTAAATGGCGCACTTTACATAAATTAACGTCAAGAGCTGATTTGAAAAGTTTGATGGTTCTAATATTTACTAAGTATGTTTAATTCTCGTTTGAGAGTTTGCTTTATTTTTTCGTTGCCTTTGAAGTCTATTGATTGCTATTCTGTTTTGCTTTTCGTTACACAATTCTTGCTCAGCAATATTCATGTTTATTTTTAGCTCACTCTGTGATAGCTATTTGCCACGGTGGTCTAGTGGTGAAGCCATTCGGCTACTTTCAAGCTTTCGGCATTCAAGCCTTCATCAAAGATGTGACTCCTGCTGCCGGGACTCAATATCGTTACCTACGGTTCTGAAACCGATTGCCTTAGCCGTTAGACCACCATTAGTATGGGTTTAAATAACGAATGAGTGTATATAAAAGGATAGAGATATGAGGCTGCCCTCGCATTGTTGTGTGCGCCAAGGCGTAACAATTGTGGGCTTTGTACTTAGCACCCTGGCGATTCTTAAGCCGCAAAGCTGGTAATATGTACTGAACGCTGTACACAAATTTGAAAAGTGCACAAAAAAATGTGTTGCTGGTCCAAGAATGCACTGTTGCCGTATAAGGCCAGAACCTATGAATGGGTCAAATTCAATAGGTAAAAGTTACTCAACACCCTTGAAGGCGCTCATTCTCTTTTTTTTTCTTTGCTACACTACGACGACCATGATGAATCCTGTTCTTGGTTGCTTCCTTTCAAGAGATCATGAAACGTTCTTCAAAACTTACGACTACGTGCGTATTCAGAATTCTTGTGGCTCATTCAGTACTACACCTCGACTTTAGCATTCGAGTTCGTTCATTAGCTATTAAAGTATAATTCTCTGGCCACGTTCCCCTCAAATGTTTAGCTCACGCCACTTTCGGTCAGCGTTTCAAAAGTTTCTGTCATCGGCGAAACATGGCTACGCAGTCAAACTTGCTGAGGCATGGTTAACTGAGGTTCGTTGCATCATATCCTCACAACTGCGGGGTGAAGTTATCATGAACGTCATTTCCACTTTGATAAGTTACGTGGCATTCTCTCTCTCTCTCTCTCGACATATACGATAGGCATAGCGAGTACTAAGTCACCCGAAACACGCCCTAAAGCACAACCTAACGCAAGCAGTCAAAGACAAAAAAAAAGAAACAGTGGTACACTGCACTGAAAAAGCGAAGGCAACACAAAACAGAGCTCGGACGCACTATAAAGCGCAACCAAGCAGATCTCAGTCGGTGAATTCACAGTATAAGCAGATCAGAGTGCAGCTAATGCTGTTATCTTCTTTTTATTTTCTTAGTCTTCATAAACTTATCATTTTCGGAGCAAAAAAAAGCGAACGATCGTTTTATAATTTCTCTCACCATGACGTTTGACTGAGGTGCCATGTTATTGTCTATGGCGACAGTTGAGGCTCCATGGTCATTTAGGACCCTGAGAAAAGTACGGTTTCTAATTGGCGTTGTGAAGTTTAGGGTGTGTGTTGCAATGACTTTGGAATTCACATGTCTCTGTCTTGTTGGAGCAGGGACAATTACTAACCGCACGCTTCATTTTTGTTTCACGACCCCTTTTAATGAGACCCGGCACCTTGGGCACTACATACCTTACGACGTTCTCATTGAGACGTTAAGCGGTATTAGAAAAGAAGCATTACAAAGGCTTGGTAATAAATTTTACGGAAAAAGGAGGGCAGCATTCTGAAGTATGTGTCCAAGAAATGTCCAGGTCATAAGTTGCTAGTTTCAGTTGTAAGAGGCACTGGGAATTCAAGACAATTTCACGTTAGCCCGGAGATGGGGTAGCATTAGGCTCTTGGACAGGCACCCGTCTCAATAAAAGTACCTGCAGCCAGAATTGAGCAAGTTACCGCCGTTTCGTAAAGGTTCACCGATCTTGGAGCTAATGCGAAACTTTCCGATGTGCAGGAGACTCGCAAGCACCGCCGCAGTGTTCTAGTGGCTAAAGTACTCGGCTGCTGACCCGAAGGTCGCGCGATCAAATCCCGGCTGTGGTGGCTGCATTTCCTGTGGAGGCTAGAATATTGTAGGCCCGTGGGCTCAAATTTGGGTGCACGTTAAAGAACTTCAGGAGGTCGAAATTTCCGGAACCCTCCATAACGGGGTCTCTCATAATCATATCGTGCTTTTGCGACGTTAAACCCCAATGAATCAATCAATCATCAATCAGGACGCTCGCAATGTCTGCGATAACGGAGGCAGTGCATATCAGCGTGAGGCATATAAAACTTCCTTGTTAAAGGGCAGGCGACAGCGGGAAGGCTGGAAAGATTTCTACTTTTATTGCACACAAAAACGGAAGCAGATAGCTGTCGTCATCAAGGTAGCTTAGGTGAAGGCACGAGGGACGCTGTCAGTTTTTGCTTCTTTATTACTCCTAGAGCTGCGAGATAGCTTCCAATCATATTTTACCCTATTTTCGTTTCAACTATCGCAGTAAATTTCGCTGCTGGAGTATAATTTAGTGATTTTTTCCTTTTTTTATCTTTTATTTAAACTTTAGTGAGATCCGCGGTGCTGCTTGTATTCGCCAAGAAAAGCTTCTTTTGCTAAATAAAAGAGTGTGACTTCGAGAATGATAAAAAGAAAGCATGGGTTGACAGGCAACTAGAATTCTCTACTTCAAAGGCTGGATTATGCCCCCCCTCAATCAGTCTTACTGTGTACCTACATTCTTCACACCAATGTTCTGTCACGGCAACCTACACAGTCCGAGCGTCTGCACTGAGCCTTTAAGAAGTTTAGTCACTGTTCTTTATTTAGCGCTTCTTCCTTTTTTTAAAGTAATCATAATTTTTATGCATTTGAAACATAATCTAGGAAGTCACCATCCTTTGCCTATGTATCTTCCCTTTTATCTCCAGACTGGCTCGCAAAGCACGTTACTCTACGATACCGTCCCCTAGCTATATTTTTATCATGCTTTGTAAGCTTACGTTATTTTTTCCAACTCAATATTATAATATTACTTCTCATCAATCTTCGTCGGCAAGTCTGTCATTCAAAATAAAGAAAACTGCTTAAAAATACAGCCAAGAAACGAAAGTATTGCGCCAGCCATCAATCTTGGTCTCCAGGTATAGCAAATTGCAATAGACTGCGCATTCTTTACATCTGAGTGAGGGCCTTTTTGCGTTAACTAGTTAAAAAGAAGGCAATGCATATATATCCTTATATTTTTTTTTCTAATTACAAGTCACTGTAAGCAGGGTGCTCTGTTCATGTTATGGGAAGAAAGTTAACGCCGAAGTAAGCACTCAGCACTAATGTTTTCAAAGTATGCAAAGGGTGCGTGTGCCATAAGCAAGAAGGCAGAGGGCAGTTTTCGCATGTCACTTCAAAAGGTACGGTCGCTCTCTTGAACCTCATTGAATCTAAAAGGAAGGACATTTACGACATGGAACTTTCGAAGTGTATCTAATGAAGCTTCGTTAAATACCATTCGTTCCCAACAAACCTATAACGATAAAAACTCATGGTCGCGCTGCCGTGGTGGTCTAGTGGCTAAAGTACTCGGCTACTGACCTGCAGGTCGCGGGATTGAATCGCGCTGTCGCGGCTGAATTTTCGATAGAGAAGAAAATGCTGTAGGCCCGTGTGCTCAGCTCTGGGTGCACGTTACAAAACCTCATATCGTCGAAATTTTCGTACCCCTCCACTACGGCGCCTCTCATCATCATATGGTGGTTTGGGACGTTAAACCCCACATATCAATCAATCATTATACAATCAAAACTTATGGTCAAAATAAACATCGGGCATGGTCATACTTGGTTTCGAAGAGAGCGAAAGTGGCGCAACTCTCCGGAAACTGACTCGTTTCGCCGCCCAAGTGTCGGAGAACCACGCCGTATAGCCAGCGCGCGAAAATCAGTTCGAGACCGAGTTTCCTGCCACGTGAAGGCGGATCTGGTTTGCGCTTCACGGCGTTAGCTGCGCTAAATCAAACCATGTGATCTAACCAGCCGGCCACAAGTTCAACACTGCGGCGATTGCGTCAGCGGTGGCTCGCGTCGCCTCAAATCACTAACTACCTGTGCAGCATGACGACGCTGGACGGCCTCAACGGGGACGCATTCATCGAGTGGTTGTTTTGGATTAGAATCGCCGGCAACTCTGCAATTAGATGGTGCTGCGGCAGCGACTCAACATGCTCCAGCGTGTCTCGCGTTATGTACAGGCAGCTGAATCCAGCGCCGCCACTGCCGGTGCGTTCGTTTGCGTCGTTCCTGCTGGCTTAACTCGCGAAGCAACGTTTGGAAAGGCGCAAGCTCTTTTATTTCAGTACTTTGCGTGACTAACTGGAATTCGGTAAGAAATGTAGTGCTCAGAAAGCAGCAAAAATTGAAATAATTCTCAAGGTGGAAAAGACAGCGGCAGCGTGAGGGGTAGAACGAATGTGTACATTCTCAACTGACGCGGTTGTACTGCCGCACTGCTGATTCAGTTTCCACTTCACTCCTCAAGTCAAACGGCACAAGCACTTTTATCTAAATATCTCTGATTGGTGAGAGAACAAGTGCACAATGGCAAAAAGATTAAACGGAGAAAAATTTATATAGAAGGAAGGAATGTTAAAAAAGACAAGAAAAAATGTGGTGATACCTTTTTTTCTAGAAGTCGGTATAGCATGAAAGTCGAGCCTGTTTTCTCGGAGGAACTTGAGCATTTGTTGTGCATTGTTTTGCCACAAGCGCAATAGAATGACTACTTGTGCATCAAATTTAAAAGTCGCGTGAAGAACAACAAGAAGCTCGAAACTTCAAGCTCGAAACAAAAGTAGCTCAAAAAGCAACAAGCATGGACGAAAGGAACCTACACGAGGCGTGTGTGCTACAGCTACTCTCACAGCTGGAGACTTGAGTTGTGCTGCTCCAACAGAAAGAAAGACACACAAAGCGAATGCACAATACACCGGACAATCGCGAACTGTCACAATTCTTACTTTTTCTTGTGTGAACAGCGTGCTCCTTAAGCAAACGCGGCCACGGCAGCGAGCGAAGCGACCGTCATGCTTTCCCAAGTGACAAGTTTAATAAGCGTGCGCACGAGAGACCACCCTGCGTGGAGGCGCCGCTCATTGAAATGCTAGAGGCAACAATCTAGCACGTTCAACGCTACTCAACGTGACACTTTCGCGCAATCTCGCTATTGACGACAAAAGTGCGCTGAATTTTCGGAGGTCTGAGGGCTGCCAAACGATTTATCGTGTAGAGAAGTAGCCTCCACTTAGTAATCTTGACCACGTATGCTACACCATCTAGTGCGCTGAGGACGGATAAGCCCTTGTTTCGACGCCTGGCAATAGAACCATCCCTTCTAGTTTTTTTGTTTGAGATTTGTTAGCATGTATTTTACAATATCATATCCGTCACAAAAGTACATCAAGGGCGCCGTAGTGGACACTGGCATAAAATGCTATAGTGTTAAAAAAGACATGAACACAAGAAAGGAAATAACAACAAGAAGTAAAATAAATGAAGCGACTCAACAGCAGAGTGTGCAATGAAAATTAAGAAAAATATAGAAACAAATAGAGAGATTGAGATAGTTAGGCTCTTCCGCGGAATAAGTAGACGCAGCATGCATATGCTGGCGATGACCAGCAAGCCCTTACAACTGAGTTTTATTACGAAAAACTTTCGCATATCCACGAAATGCATGATGTTGAAAGAGCTTGCTCCAGAGATTAAATCCGCTAAACCTTGAATACTCTATACACATGCTCAATCATTATCAGATAAAGATGTGACAGGAGAGTGATTGTGGACTTATTGTACGCACAAGTTGTATACACTAAGTTTATTATTTACATATCAGTGTACTACATATAAATATTTATACACTCATGCAGTATATACATTTTGTTCCAAGTGCGATGATGTTTATTAGAACAGAGGAGTCGCAACGAGGTCGCGACGGAAAATGGGCGAACAGCAAGTCTGGCAAAGGCGGCACAGGTTCTCGCGCAATCAGAGCACGGGCTTTTCGTTGTCTTCCGAAGGCGCGTACGCGTTGGTGCGTATGCTCCACTACAATACCCCCGGGGTGAAGGGTAGCCATCCTGGCGACTCAGGGAGTAGGCACAATGATGGGGTCGTAGTAGGGCTTGAGACGGTCGACGTGTACGGTCTCGCGTCCTCGACGGCGCAAATCTGGTGATTGTGTTAATGGCTCGATGACGTAATTCACCGGGGAGGTCGCGTCAATCACACGGCAGGGACCATGGTACCGGGCCAGAAGTTTAGAAGACAGGCCAGGAACGTGCGGGGGCACCCAAAGCCACACAAGGGAGCCAGCACGAAATGTAGGAGCTATGCGGTGAGCGTCGTCGTGTCGACTCTTTTGTAGGCCTTGAGCCTCACTTGTCAGAGACCGAGCCAACTGACGGCAGTCTTCAGCGTATCTGGCGACTTCCGAAAGCGGGGAGCACTCAGATGCATCAGGGCGATACGGTAGTATAGTGTCGAGTGGCTGGGAAGGTTCGCGGCCGTACAATAGAAAGAATGGGGAAAAACCGGTAGTCGCTTGCGTCGCGGTGTTATAAGCGAAGGTAACAAAGGGCAATACAGCGTCCCAGTTAGTGTGGTCGGAGGAGGTGTACATCCTCAGCATGTCGCCAAGTGTGCGGTTGAACCGCTCAGTAAGACCATTTGTCTGTGGATGGTATGCGGTAGATTTCCGGTGGATAATGTTGCATTCAGTGAGGATAGCTTGGATGACCTCCGACAGGAACACTCGACCCCTATCACTGAGTAATTCCCGCGGAGCACCATGGCGTAGAATGAAGCTGCGGAGAATGAAGAGTGCAACTTCGTGGGCGGTCGCTGCCGGTAGAGCTGCAGTCTCAGCGTAGCGTGTCAGATGATCGACTCCGACAATAATCCACCGGTTTCCAGAGGAACTATATGGGAGGGGGCCATAGAGGTCTATACCCACGCGGTCGAATGGGCGAGCCGGGCATGGGAGCGGCTGTAACATGCCAGTAAGGTGCCGCGGAGGTGTCTTGTTCTGTTGGCAAGTGGTGCAAGACTGAACGTATTTCTGCACAAAGCGATACATTCCTCGCCAGTAATAGCGTTGGCGCAGCCTTTCGTAGGTTTTCAGGACACCTGCATGAGCACTTTGGGGATCTGCATAGAAATTCATGCAAATGTCAGAGCGCATATGAGTTGGGACAGCAAGGAGCCACTTCCGACCACCAGGCATGTAGTTACGGCGGTACAGAATGTTGTCTCGTAAGGAAAAGTGGGCTGCTTGCCGGCGTAGCGCTCTCGTGGAAGAGACAGCAGACGGATTGGTAAGGTAGTCGACTAACAAGGCAAGGTGTGGGTCTTTACGCTGCTCCGAAAGCATGTCAGTCGTGTCGAGTGGTGACAAGGTGGTAAAAGGGGGAGACAGAGAAGCCACATCTGGTGTTAATGACGATCGCGAAAGTGCATCGGCATCCGCATGCTTGCGACCGGAACGATATACGACACGGATGTCGTATTCTTGCAATTGAAGTGCCCAACGCCCCAGGCGTCCGGACGGGTCTTTCAAGGTGGACAGCCAACATAGAGCGTAGTGGTCTGTGACCACGTCGAAAGGACGGCCATAAAGGTACGGGCGAAACTTCGTCAACGCCCAGATTATGGCCAAACACTCCTTCTCTGTCACGGAGTAATTCAATTCAGCGTTCTTGAGAGCGCGACTTGCATAGGCGACTACGTATTCAGCTTGGGTGCCTTTCCGTTGTGCCAAAACTGCACCAAGACCGATGCAACTTGCATCGGTGTGAATTTCTGTGGCCGCAGCAGGGTCGAAGTGACGAAGAATAGGTGGTGAGGTCAGCAGGCGGCGCAGCTGGCGAAATGCGTCGTCACATGCAGGTGACCATGCAGATATGCCTTTGCTGTTGGAAAGCAGACTCGTGAGAGGTGCGATGATGGACGCGAAGTTGCGCACGAAGCGACGAAAGTAGGAGCAGAGACCGACAAAACTTCTTAGGGCTTTCAGTGATGCGGGCAACGGAAAGTCAGCGACAGCTCGAAGCTTATCGGGATCCGGAAGAACACCGTCTCTGGTGATGACATGTCCCAAGATGGTTAGTTTTCGTGCTGCGAAGTGGCACTTCTTGGAGTTAAGTTGTAGGCCTGCAGAAGTTAGACACGTCAGAATCTCGTGGAGGCGAGCAAGATGTGTCAGGAAATCAGATGAAAAGACTACGATGTCGTCCAGGTAACATAAGAAGGTTTTCCACTTGTGGGCACGCAACATGGTGTCGATCATGCGCTCAAATGTGGCAGGCGCGTTGCAGAGCCCAAATGGCATGACTTTGAACTCATACAGGCCATCGGGCGTTACAAAGGCTGTTTTAGGGCGATCACATTCAGCCATTGGTACCTGCCAATACCCAGAACGCAGATCCATGGATGTGAAGTACTCGGCGCCTTGTAAACAGTCAAGAGCATCGTCTATTCGTGGTAGCGGGTAGACGTCTTTCTTTGTAATCTTGTTTAAGCGGCGATAGTCCACGCAAAATCGAACGGTGCAATCTTTTTTCTTTACCAGAACCACGGGTGACGACCAAGCGCTTTGAGAAGGCTGTATGACTCCACGTTTAAGCATGTCATCTACTTGCTCCGTAATGACGCGGCGCTCTTCGGCAGAAACGCGGTAAGGACGCTGTCGCAGAGGCGAATGTGAGCCGGTGTCAATAGTATGAGTGACAGTCGTGGTGCGGCCCAAAGCAGGTTTCTGAAAGTCGAAAGAAGAGCGAAACTTGTTAAGGAGAGCAACAAGTTGGCTGCGATGCGAGGGGGGAAGGTCTGCGTCAATAGCATCGTCGAATGCTGGTGAGCTTGATGGCTCAGACGCCTGAGTGATTGCGGCAATCTGACATGGCGTTTCGTCGGGAAGAATAATATCATTGATATGGTCGACAGGTTGCACATATCCTAACGTTTCACCACGAAGCAAGCCAATGGGGTAGTTGCAGTGGTTGGTAACCAGCATTACGGTTAAACCAGACGCAATCGTAAGAACGGCAAATGGGAGCACGATGCCCTTGCGTTCAGTAAAAACAGGGGATGGCGTAAACACCACCGTGCCGTCAGGTTGCACCAGACATGAAAGGCTAATAGGGACCGAAGCTTCAGGAGGCAAGGTGATGTCGTCATCAGCGATGACTTTGCAGAGCAGAGGAGAGCGGTCGGGTGGTGGAAATTCACATGTTGGCACAAGGGACACTTCGGCACGGGAACAATCGATGATAGCTTCATGACGTGATAAGAAATCCCAACCCAGGATAAGGTCATGAGAGCAAGATGGTAGAACAAAAAACTGTACGACGTACAAAACGTCTCGGATGACGACGCGCGCCGTACACACAGCCGAGGGATGAATGCGTTGCGCGCTAGCTGTGGACAGCACAAAGCCAACTGAGAGATGCGGTCACTTTCTTCAGTTTCCTACAAAAGTTTGCGTTCATCACAGAAACGGCGGCCTTGGTATCAATTAACGCTAATTTGGTGACTCCCTCAACATCGACATCAACAACATTTTGCGGCGAAAATGGAGGCCTTGGGAATTGCGCACAAGTTGCAGTTCTTGCCTCCGGAACTGCACTGATTAGTTTCCCTCCTCAAGAGGTGGTCGACGACGCATAGGTGATGGCGATCGGCGACGAGGTGATGGGAAACGAGCAGTCGATGGGTGGCGATCTGAGTCGGAGTGCCTCTGTTCATATGCAGACGTGGTGGTCTGCTGCGGTGCGTAGGTAGGAGCTCCGAAGTATGCGTGCGCAGGCATGGGACGGCGGCGGCAGAAGCGTGCAATGTGGCCAGCGATGCCACACGCGAAGCAGACGGGACGATTGTCTCGGGTGCGCCACTCATTAGATGGACGGAAAAAGCGAGGTGGGGGCCTGTAGACTGGAGGCGAGGCCGGAGGAGGTGAAGCCGATAAGGCGACTGGATGCGGTGGGGGCCGTGCGACCACAGCTGCGTAGCTGAGAGGTGAAGGCGGCGCAGTTGGTGCGTAGCCAGCAGTTGAGAGATCAGATGGCACCGAAGTGCACGGGTAAGAGGCCGGCACTGTAGGGAGTGCATTGCAAATTTCAGTGCGTATGGCCTGCTGCATATTCGAAGGGAGGCTTGTCGTGGGCGCGTCACTATGCGGCAGCAGGGAAAGCTGTCGGGCGACTTCCTCCCTGATGAAGTTTTTAATCTGGTTCGACAGAGTTCCTTGGTGAACGTTGCCATTGGCGAGTGCGACGGCCGAGATCGAATCTGGTGATGGGAGACTGTCGGGCGATGTAACGCTGACGACGCAATTCATCGAAGCTCTGGCACAGGTTTACGAGGACTGCCACCGTGGTCGGGCTCTTCGCCAGCAACATCTGGAATGCGCCATCCTCGATGCCTTGGAGAATATGTCGAATTTTCTCTTCTTTAGGCATGGATGAGTTAACACGCCTGCAGAGGTCGAGCACATCCTCAATATAGCTAGTAAAGGTCTCACCAGGTTGCTGGGCTTGGTGGCGCAGACGCTAGTCAGCCCGGAGCTTGCGGACCTCTGGTCGGCCGAACGCTTCGGTCACGAGGGTCTTGAAGGTGGACCAGCTGGCGATGGCGGTTTCGCGGTTGGTGAACCATAGCTTGGCGACGTCAGCCAAGTAAAAGATGACATAGGCAAGCTTAGAGTCGGTGTCCCATTTGTTGCTGGCACTCACGCGCTCGTACAAGGAGAGCCAGTCTTCGACGTCTTGCTCACCACTGCCGCTGAAGATTGGTGGGTCCCGCTGACGGGTAGCACCGGGGCAGGTCAACGGGGCAGCCGATGGTGCTGGCTGTGCTGGGATGGGCTGGTTGGCGACTGCGTCAGTCATGTTGTACAGTAGTCTTTCGGCCAACTTGCGAGAGCGGAGCTCCAGGTCTGCTTAGGGATCTCAGCAGCCTCCACCAAATGCGATGATGTTTATTAGAACAGAGGAGTCGCAACGAGGTCGCGACGGAAAATGGGCGAACAGCAAGTCTGGCAAAGGCGGCACAGGTTCTCGCGCAATCAGAGCACGGGCTTTTCGTTGTCTTCCGAAGGCGCATACGCGTTGGTGCGTATGCTCCACTACACAAGGCTTACTTGCGGATCCCATAAGCTCGGAGGAACATTTTTCTTTTATTATAACTGCTCTGTGATTCGTAAAGAACAAAGCCAGAGGATACTGAATTATAGTATGTAGTGGAAAGATTGAGAAGGGTCCTGACGGTGGTTCCATGCTGCAGTCACATACGAACCTTCCGCGCCACCATCTTGGCTTCTGCGATGTTTATAGTGGGTAGCAGTATTGACGCGCACTGAGTGATGCCCTGCGAAAGAAAGGAAACACACCAAGAGTGAGTGCTATATATCCCCTTCAGTCACGAATGAAAATGCGCTGTCAGAAACCAAGCCATAATACCAAAACACTTGGTATTACACTTCACGTAAGAAAATGAAGCAAGGCGTTGTTTCGTGTGAGTTCAAATAATTAAAGCTGATGGGATGTGTAATGGATTATCGAATTATTCTTCCACCTGTCTGCTTCAGTACTTGCATAAAAAATTCACTTTAATGCCCAAAATGCATGTACAGATTGTTCTTTGGTTGTATTTGTTTCGAGCAAAGAAAAAAATACTTTTCACGTTGGTCTTCGATGCGTCACTTCGAACAATCTTTGAACATGGTAGTGCATCCAGCAAAGTTATCTTCTGCAGCAATATGCAGCATAATAAAGTTAAGTAATTGCCTGTTGTCCACTCGGAAGGCTTGGACGAATGTGCACAGTAAATTTCAAACCATTTGATGGAGCACCTGGTGTGTGACGTGCTATTGAAATCGCCATCTCCATTTGTACGCACTGTAACTGAAAGGGATATAAAGGCGCGGCCACCTATCGGTCTCCAATCAAACTAGAGAAAGCGCCAAGAGTACAGCGAGCATTGCCTGAACGGCGGCGCGTAATCTAGTGAGCGCTCTAGAAACGAAGAGCACAGCTGCACCTTCATTGAGAGCATGCACTAGCGTAAACACCGTCGCAGCGACGAGGAAACTGCCCTGCAAGATAAGCGAGCTTCTAAAACAACAAATATATAGCCTACAGAAAAGATAGCGCCACATGCTTATTCAAGAACCAAACCAATAATGAATAGCGGAGAAGAAAGGGCGCAAAAAAGCAAGTAACCACAAGAGAACACCACGAGTTGAAGATTATAAATGAGCCACTTCTTTTTCTCGTAAAAGTGGGGAGTGTTTGCTATGCAACTTCCTTAAGCTATTGCTGCTTCAATCATGATTCTAGTGTCTTCATTAGGATCACCAGCATGAACTCTTTTCTCAAGTGGGGAATGGCGTGTGCATACTGAGGCTTAAGAGATGAAAAAAAAATACCGTCTACCCGAAGGGGACCATGGGGTGATGGGGAGCATCGCGAGAGTTTTAAATGTTGTCTTTACCGTGTTTACCTGTTATCTACGTTACCTTTGAAGAGAACCTTGCGTGTTATTACGTTGCTAACTTGGTTTGTTAACACGCATCGCGTGAACGTTGCGTTAGAAATTCCCATGGTACTCCGCATCAACCCATCGTCACCTTCGCGGAGATGGAGGAGGAGGAGGAAAGAACTTTATTCAGAGTCCGGCGAGTAGATGAGGTGGGCGACTGGCCCCGCCTAGGTTACGACCAGGAGTCCTTGAATCCTGGCGGCTTCCTCGGCCCGCTATACGGTCAACATTTGGTATTCGAGGACGAAGCTGAGCATTGCGGCTTCTCAGCGTGCACGAAGGCTGTCAGCAGAGGCCGCATACTTGTTATGAGTACTAATCCCTATACATTCCCATAACATATGCTCCAGAGTGGCTCTGGAGTCGCAACGCTTGCACCTGTCTGTTTTGAATATATCAGGATATATAATGTGCTATAGTGCAGGATTCGGATATGCCCTAGTTTTTAACTGTCGCCATTCGACAGTTCGTCTTTTTATTAATTTTGGGTGAGGGTGCGGGAGTATGCCCCTCTCTAATCTATAATGTTTTGTAATTTCATCGTATCTGGTCATTTTGTCTTCCCACTCCCACTACTCTGCCACGCCGTAATCACCAGAGGAGGCTGGAGCGGCACTTGAGAGGGCAGCTCGGTCGGTGAGCCCTCCAGCTGCATCATGTACTGCCCCGTTGTTGCTGTCCTCCGCGATGGCATGAGCAGGTGTCCGTATAATATATGTATTTATGGGGCTTGTTCAACACCCTCCTTTGAGAATACGTAGTGCCACCGGGGAGATGAGGCCGTTGGCAAAGTTTCTCACTGCCGTTTGATAGTCACTGACTATTACGGTTGCATTTGTCTGAGCTACAGCGAGCGCTATGGCTACCTCTTTCGCTGTCTCGGTACTTGTGGTGCGTATTGTTGTGCATGTCGTACAGTGTTTTCTGCTATCGATTACGGCTGCGGTAAACTCCCGTCTGCGCTTGTATCGAGCAGCGTCTACGAAAACTGCGTCCTTGTCAATACCGAACTTCTTTGTATTTGTTTTGCTCTTGTCTCTCGTCTGGCCTTATTGTGTTTGGGGTGCATGTTTTTTGGCAAGGGTGGTATCATCATTGTTTCCATGGTCTCTTTTGGGATGTCCACTTTAACGCCGTGTTGCGTGTGATACGTTATGCCTAGTCGCTCTAGAATATGTCTTCCTGCTCGTGTCTTAGAGACACGTTCATATTGCGTCATACGCTGCGCCTCAATAAGCTCATCTATTGTATTGTGCAGGCCTAGCTGTAACCTGGTGCTTGTGCTAATCGGTAGCCCTATAGCTAGTTTGAATATTTTTCGAAGTGTAACTCTGCCGAACGCTGCCTATTTAGTTTGGTGTTTTTGTGTGAATTTATGACTTATCCGAGGATCATCGCCTTCCTGCGGGCAGCGATGGATCCAGACCCCAGCGTACGCAATCCGGACTTGGCGTCACCTTCAACGTCAACCTCAAGGAATCACAACAGCCGGGAGGATGTCAGCACCAGCGACAACACTGAACTGTACACGGCGAGTAGTGAAGACAACGACGATAATTTCGTCCCTGCAGTGACGCGTAAAGCTAAAAAGAGAATGGTCGGCATGTCTTCGCCAGCTAGCGTCTCTACCGTGAAGGCGGCGTGCAGTTCTGAACGCCATACCTTAATTTTTGTTCCTGTCGACTCTACGATCAACCTGAAGAACATGAACAGGCAAGTGATATCAGCGCGTCTCGAAGCTATCGTGCCTAATGAGATAAAGGATATTAAACTCAACCCAGGAAAGAATATCTTGGCCTTAGACGTTGAGCATCCGGCTGCGCTACATACCCTGCGAACAGTTACGGAGCTTGGAGGCATCTATCTCAGAACTTACATTCCGCAGGATGGTGACACGACGACGGGCGTCATTTATGACGTTGATGTTTCCATACCGAACGCAGACCTTCCTGTTCTGATAAATCCAGCTACTGGGGCAACGGACATATTGCAAGTATGCCGGCTTGCCAAATCCCGTCGCATCAAGGTGACCTTCAGAGGTGATTGCATCCCATCACATGTAAAGGTTGGTCATTTTCGTCACGTTGTCCGACCATACATCCCAAGACCACTACAGTGCCACAACTGTCTAAAACTGGGTTATGTTAGTGCTGTTTGCAACAACAAGCAAGCATGCCCACGCTGTGCCGGACGCCACAAAGCAGGGGCTTGCCAAGCAACTCTCCTAAAATGGAGCAACTGCAACGGGAACTAGGAGACCTCGTCCAAAGACTGCCCAGTACTGAAGAAAAATAGGAGCATTCTGACACAAATGGTTAAAGACGGATCCTCACAAAAGGAAGCGGTAACGGTTGTTCAACGACGGCGTTCCCGTCGACGGCGGTGCTCGAAGAAATGAAAAAGCAGTCCTGTGCCGAAGGTGCCTTCACTTACGCCGCCAACGCCACCACCACCGCCGCCACGACCACAGAGACCTCCCCCTCCACCAGGTTGGGTAAGTCCAGAGGTGCCGGAAGACACTGTGGCGCTACAGAGAACATCCGGTTCTGACTGGCCAACTTTACCGCGGGTACACGTGTCTACGGAACCACAATATTGACAGTCAACAACGAATATGCCCCCAGCAGGCAGTCTGTCCGCCCAAGAGGTAAAAGTTTTTTCTGTATTGAGGTCGTTCATGAGTGTTATTCGCACTCTATTGGATAGTCTACAGATCCCTGCCGCTAAATGCACGCTGCAAATCTTGGACACACTAGAACCAGTTCTTGCCGGACTTCAGTAACAAGATGGTGCACCATAGACCACATCAGCCTTTCCGAGAAAGAGTCAAGCGTGCTTCCATAATTCAGTGGAACACAAGAGGTCGACGGTCAAGAATGCCTGAGTTCAGACAATTCATTTTCGAAAATAAGTTTCCCATCGTCATCATTTGTGAATCACATTTTTCAAAAATGCCTCGACTGTCCAGCTAGGAATCATTCGTTTCTTCATCGTGCATTGAGCAAAGTCAAGTTGCTGTGTACATCCGTAAAGAACTCACTAACGTTCTCCAAAGAGTAGAGTCTCACAATGGAAATCACTACATGTGTCTATATGTTAAAAGAAGAAGTTCTTGTTTACGCTGATAGCCGCATATATGGCGCCGTCACGTCGACTAGATCAACAGATATTAAATGGTATATTTGCAACGACTCCGGTACCTTGAATATTGATGGGTGACGTCAACGCCCATCATTCATTGTGGGGAAGCATCAGGACGAATCGAAAAGGCAAGAACCTAGTTGATCTCGCATCAGAGCACGGGCTTCAGGTGCTGAACGACAGCGGCCCTACTTATCTCCGAGGAGTAACTTACAGCAGTTGCCTGGACTTGACATTAGTGTCGCATAGCATTGTCACGAAAGTCCAATGGTTCACAGATGTTGAAACACATGGCAGCGACCATATCCCCACGTACGTGACAATCAGAGGTCGGGACGATTCTTCTTTCCCTGTACATTCTAGACCTATTGACTGGGAAGAGTTTCATATATCAGTGGAGAGCAAGTGCATGCACGAACCGCCGGAATCCATTGAAGAAGTGATTAGTTGTGCAATGGAGACTTCCACGAAGATATGCTCGAAAGAATCGAGATGAACGGCACTCGACCAAGAGTTGGAACAACTTCGAGCGGTCCACCGACGTGCCGTAAGACGATACGGACGCACGAAATCTATCTCTGACCTCAGAGAATCCAGACGCATTCAGCAAAAAATCCAGCGTCGAATGCAGAAACTTCTTGAACAACGGTGGAAAAATTTTTGTGACTCGCTAGACCCTCGAAAGCCCTCGTCTCCCGTATGGAGGACTCTTCGAGGTATTCACTCACATCTGCAACAGCGTCATCCCTTCGCCGCTCTGGCGCTACATCAACGTTGCTCACAGCTTGATGTTTCCGTGGAATTTTGTTCAAAGATCGCCGGCGACATCTCTATACCGATCGATCTATTGCCACAGGATGTTCCAGTTGCACGAGATCAGCAAATGGAGGCTGCATTCACCATGGAAGAACTTCATGCGGCATTGAACACATGCAGACGCTCATCGTCCCCAGGTCCGGATGGAGTGACCTATACTGTCCTACGTCACCTAGGCCCGAAGGCACAGCGCTGTCTCCTGGACATTTTCAATAAGTCTTGGCATGATGGAATAGTGCCTGATGAGTGGAAGTGTAGTCGCCTGGTGCCTTTGCTGAAGCCCGGAAAGTCTCCATTCGATTTGGCATCATACCGGCCTATAGCACTAGTAAGCTGCGTTGGCAAGGTCATGGAGAGGATGCTGCTTACACGCATGGAATGGTACCTGGAACATTATAACATCTATCCTGATGCTATGGCTGGGTTTCGACGAGGTCGGTCCTCAGTTGATAGCGGTCGTGACTTAGTGACCTCTGTTCAGAATCAGAAAGCTCAGAAGCAGCTGTCGGTAGCTCTGTTATTAGACGTGAAGGGTGCCTATGACAACGTGACCCACGAGGCTGTTCTCAATGCTCTTGAAGCAGCTGAACTTGGATGTCGTGTCTTTCGATGGGTAAGAAGCTACCTCACAAAGACATCCATGTTCGTTTTAACTGAAGATGGGTCTACGAATAAGTATTTCACAAGTCGTGGGGTGCCACAAGGCGGTGTTTTGAGTCCAACTCTTTTCAACCTGGTTCTCGTGGGGCTCACCGAAATGCTGTCCCAGACGGCTTATATATCTCTCTACACTGACGATATCTGCATTTGGGTGTCCGGCGTGACACGGCCTTAAGTGCGCGCAAGAATACAGAGAGCGGCAACAATGACATGGACATACCTTCGCCAGCAAGGTTTGACTATTGCTACAGAAAAATGCGCAGCGGTGGTGTTCACGCAAACCGATGTCTTTCTACTCATTGTGCATCGATGGCAGATCAATCCCATATAAGAGCACTCATAGATTCTTAGGTGTCATCGTAAATATTGACCTAACCTGGAGCCCGCATCTCACATACCTGAAGAAAAAGCTCATTGGCATTGAGGATGTATTCAAGTTCATCGCCCGAAAATCATGGGGCCCATCCGTGCACTCCATGTTGCAGCTTTACACAGCCCTCTTTCTCGGAACTCTCCGGTACAGCCTTTTTGTCTTGTCCAACATGTGCAAGACTAACATCCGTGCACTGCAAAGCGTACAAGCCCAAGCACTTCGGACATGTCTTGGCATTCCAAGATGGTCCTCGACAGTGTCAACTATTGTTATTGTACAAGAATAACCGGTCACAATGCACATCATTGTCGAGACGCTGGAAGCGCACATTCGGCATTTATCACGGCTACCGTCACATCATTTAGCGTCTTTGACAGCTCGGAGGCCCCGTTCTTCGTACTGCGGTATCGTGACAAAACGTCAGGACATACTACCTCCTGGCTTCAAACTTGCGATGCATCCAGCAACTGCGCCAAAGAGTCTTCGTCAACCTGACGTGCGCTTATCAGTTCCTGGAACCTTTAAGAAGGCACGCATGTCAACGCTAGCTTTGAAGCATTGGACTTTGCGTCTGTTGGACGAAAGGTACTTCGACCGCATACATGTTTACGCCGATGGCTCCACTAGTTCCAACAGTTCCACAGGAGCAGTGGTTGTTCCATCTGAAAATGTGTTGCTTCAGTACAAGTTTTCTCACACCACGACGTCGACAGCAGCAGAGCTCGAAGCACTTCAAGGTGCAGTAAAGTAGATTCTTCGCCAGCAATCTAACCGATGGGCCATCTTTTGCGACTCCAGGTCAGCCTTACAGTCACTACGGTTTGTTATGCAGCACGGGTTACCTGAACGATCAGTATATCAGATAAGGCACGACTACAACGAAGCGCTCACGGAAGGTCACGATATTGTATTTTAGTGGTTGCCGAGTCATTGCGGAATCGTCGGCAATGACCGCGCGGATGAAGCTGCTCGATCGGCTCATGACCAAGACCAGCGCACACCCATACCACTCTTGAGAACGGACGCTTCAAGGCTACTACGATCACTTGCTTGTTGTATATCTCTCCTACAATGAAATACGCAGGGTTTTTCCTACACTCACCTGAATTCGGTCGACCCAAACTTGCAACTTCGTTTGCCTTCCTGGCTCCCACGATGTGCTGAAACTCTACTCTGTCGCATGAGGTTGGGCGTGGCATTTACGAATTCGTACTCTCGTCTCCTTGGAATGGCGAGCATTTCGGCATGCAACATCTGCGCCTGCGAGGAAACGCTTGAGCACATCCTATGTCATTGCCCAGCATACCAGACTGAACGACGTATTATGGAAGCCAAGCTCTGTCAGCTGAATTCACGGCCGCTTACAGAAGAGAAGATCCTGGAACCTTGGCCGACGGCTTCCCATACGCGCAAAGCCACGAAAGCCCTCTTGAATTTTTAAGGACCACCAGACTTGACGACCGCTTGTGAAAGAACTGTGCGAGACCGTGCTGTGTAGTCTCGAGCTGACTATTCATGCTTCTCTTTCTTACTCCTCTTCTTTTCTATCTCTTTCTCTTCTAATATTCTCCTTTTCCTTCACCCCAAGTGTAGGGTAGCCAACCGAGCCAAGCCTTGTTAACCTCACTGCCTTTCCTCTCTATTTATCTTTATCTCTCTCTTTCGAATGAGGCAGTCTAGCTTGATCTTTTCCGCGAATTGCCATTTTAATTATGGCGCTACGTATACTATTCTGCTTATCACGAATGCCTGTATCAACCTTATCGTGTTTTCCTCCCTCATCCCACTGTGTTTAGTTGCTATCTTTTTTATGAGTCTTATTATTTGGGCTACAGTTGCATCCAGTCGCCTGAGGATTTCTCCATTGTTGCCCTTGGCTTCGTGAGCAGATCCAGTACCCTGATCCTGTCGATTATGGGTATGGTTTTTCCATCGGCTGTTCTTAACTCTATTTCTTCTCTATGAGCGAGATCTTGTAGGCAGTTGCCTGGTTTGCGACCTGTACGAGTAAGTCTGTACAGCAACAGCTCCGATTTTTCCACAGAGCTGGCTAGCCGAGTATCTTCCAAATGCCGCTCGACCGTTTCGACTGCTGTTTGAAGCGTTTCCTCTATTTCACCATCACTACCACTTCTCACCCATAGGGTGATATCATCTGCATATATAGTATGATTCAGTCCTTCGATTGCTTGGAGCTTAGTTGGCAGTCCAATTAGAGCCAGATTGAATAACATAGGTGATAATACCGAGCCTTGCGGCGTACCTGCCCTGCCCATCTCTATTTCCTCCGAAACTAGGTCCCCTATTATGATCTTTGCCTTTCTTCCCGTCTGGAAATTAGGCACGTAATTGTATGTCCGTTGTCCCAGATCTAGATTGTTTGCCCTTTTTAGCACCGTTGCATGCGTTACATTATCAAAGGCCTTCTTGAGGTCTAAGCCTAGAATGGCCTTTGTCGCTGTTCCCGGATTATCTATAATCTAATGTTTTAACTGTAGCATTGCGTCTTGCCTTGAGAGGTTCCTCCTGAATCCTTACAATGTGGGTGGAAGCACATCCCGGTCCTCGAGATCCTCTCCAGAATCACGTTATCCTCTCCAGAATCACGTGCTCTACGAGTTTCCCCACACAAAATGTGAGAGATATGGGTCTCAAGTCCGCAATCTGCAGTCGCTTGCCTGGTTTGGGTATTGACACGATTTTTGCCGTCTTCCATTGTTGCGAAATCTGTCCTTCTTTCCACGATTTGTTAATGAATTCAGTTAACTTAGTTATGGGCTCGTCATCCAAATTGCGTAGTGTTTTGTTAGTTATGCCATCTGGTCCATGTGCTGATGTAATATTGAGTTTTTGCAAGATGGCCCTCACTTCTGCCTTATCGACCTTGTTGTCTAAATCATCATTTGCCAGCCCTGTGTAATTGGGTGTGTAACGGGAAGCGCTTGAGAGATGTATGTTTTCTTGATTTTATTCAGGAAATCCTGCTCTGTTCCTTGATATCTTTGTATTAACCGAATGATATTGTGCCTTTCTGCCAACTCTTTTCAGTCCAGGTTTAACAAATGTCTAAGGATGGTCTACGTTTTCGCCATTCCTATCTGGTTGTCCATGTCATTGCACTTTTCCTCCCACTGTTGTCTGCACAGCTGCTGGGCGTATTGCTCTATATCCCTGTTCAATTTAGCTATCCTTCTACGAAGTGTCCGGTTGTGCCTTTGGTTTTTCTACCTCCGTTGTAAACCTTCCTTAGCTTCCGACATGTGGAGAAGCTGATTGTCTACATACTCTAGCTGCGCCTTCGGTGGCACAATTTGCGTAGCGGCCTCCACGTCTCGTTTTAACTTTTCGGTCCATTCCTCAATACTCTGTATCATTTCGTCGGGCTCCTCTCTGGTGTTCCAGAACTTGTCCCAATCGACAAGTTTAAGCTGTGTGCCTTTTGCCTTCCGCGGCCCTGCCCTCACCGTTATTTCAAGTATAAAATGACCGCTTCCCAAGTCATGTTGCGTATTGGTCCATTGCGTGTCCAGTATGTTTTTGGTGAACGTCAAATCTGGCGTGGTATCCGCGCAAACGCTAGTACCTGTTCTTGTAGCAATGGATGGATTAGTCACGAGTTTCAGGCCCTTCTCCTGTGCGTCCAACAACAAGTTCCTGCCTTTCTGGGTTTCGATCCTGTATCCCCATGCACCGTGTGGGGCGTTGAAATCTTCTCTAATCACTAGCGCCCGGTTGCCCGTTATAGCGAGGGCTTTTGAAACAGCGTGCGGAATTTGTGCTTTCTGCATTTAAGACTGCTGTAAATATTCAATACAAAAAGACTGTCCTCTGTTTTTCGCGTGGGTATGAGCTCGAGGAGAATGTGATTTATTAGGGGCGAAGGGAATGTTTATTGGCGAGTACCTCTTTGTTTGGTTACATCAATCGAGGTCACCTGGACATCTCGAAACTCATATCTATACTAGCAGAGTGCCCATTAGCGGGGCAATTAAATGGTGAATAGAGACTGTGCCAGAAGGCTCTCGCGACATCATTATACACTGTTATCAATGTGCATGATTGAACTTTTGAAAATGAAAAGATAGACGAGTGGAGATCCAGTGAACACAAACTGCGCCGAAAAAGGCGCTCGCGACATCATTATACAAAGTTATATTATATCATTACAGAATACAGCAAAAAAATAACAATAATAATTCAGGGAGCGGAAGTGTGTGTTTAAAAGGGGGAGACCGGGGTTCGTAGCCTGCCCTGCCGCATCAAAAAGAACCGTGTGTGCCAGCGGCGCAGAAACTTCTCCTCGCCGCTGCTCTCAAGTTGTTCCGAGAGATGTCGCCAAACCATCTCTCGGACGCGGGACACCGTTGGGTAAGCCGCTCTCGTGGGTGTCCGCCTCGCCTCTGCTAGGCAGCGGCGTTTCCAGATGGCGAGCAAGGTACACATCACTACTAACTTGGCGAACGCGCCCTTGTTCCTGTTCAACGCCGGAGGGGGACGGATTTTGAAGTCCCTTGCTACAAGTCGCCATACGTGCTTGACCGCGGGGCACTCCGTGAGGGCGTGCGCCTGCGTTTCGTCGGCTCGACAGTTAGGGCAGCGCGGCGAGGGAACTATACCGAACCTGTGAAGCCGCTGACGTGTTGGTAAGACCCCCCCAGTTTTTTCGCCATGCAAAGTCCTGCGCTGATCGGGGTGTTTCCCGCGCATTCTTGGAGGCCTTCTTTTTCCACTTACGGGACATCAGTAGCTCGTCGTCACTTATCTGGTGTAGCGCGACGTCCTCCGCGATTCGGGCCGGTGGGGCGTCGTCCACGTCACAGTCAGGAGCCTCCCTCTGGAGCATCCGCATCGTGCTGGCAGCTGCCTTGTAAAACGGCGAGGGCGCCTCCGCGAGGGGGCCAAGTTGTCGGTCGGCCTCAAGGAAGGCCGCGCTTGTGCTGCTCCAATAGCGCATAAGACCTCTCCCCACATAATCACTGGAGCAAAAGAGGGCTCTAGCCGTTTTTAGCGCAAGAATTTTGCTTACTGTCAGTGCGTGAGTGAGGCCGAGGCCCCCCTCACTCACTGGGAGCTGCAGGAGTGTGCGTCGCACGGGCGCTGGCTTGTTCTCCCATAAAAAAGACCCGAGCATTTTTGACAACTGTGTGGCCGTTTTGGTGGGCATGACTGCCACCCTGCTCGCATAGTAGGCAAAGGCGCAGATGGTGGTTTTCGCGGCCACAGCCTTCTCACGAAGTGTGAGGTCTTTGGAGCTGAGACTGGTAATCGCCGCCCGTGCTCGTTCCAGCGCCCGCTGCCACGTTGTCTCTGCGACGCCGGCACAGCAGAAGTAGATGCCCAGAACCTTAACAATTCGACGACTTGGAGATTGCCGAGGGCTCCGCGAGGAAACTTGCCAAACAGGAGTGCCTTGCACTTTTGCCGGTTCAGTTCCGCGCCCGAGAGCTCCGCATATGATGCGAATACCGTCCGGAACTTCTGGAGACTTGCTGGGTCTCTGACGAACAAAGAAACGTCATCCGCATACGCCAATACTTTGATCTCCTCCTCGCCAGTCAGGGGAAAGCCTCTAATCTGCTCGTTTAGCGCCAAGTTCCTTATGAATGGTTCGAGTGAGAGAATGAAGAGGGTGGGCCCTAGCGGGCACCCCTGCCGGATCCCTCTCTCGTAGGCAAATTTGTCAGTTGGAGTGCCGTTCACAATGACTTGACACGTCAAGTCGCTGTATAAAGCAGAGATTATGTCAACAAAGCTTGCCGGGAACCCAAAGTGGCCTAAAACTTGGAGCATGTATTGGTGGCTGACCCGGTCGAAGGCCTTCGCCTGGTCCAGGGAAACGAAGGCGCCTGACAGGGACTTCGCTGTCATGTACTCGAAGACATCCCTTGTTACAGTCAGGTTCGCGAAGATAGAGCGGCCTGGAACCGCGCAAGCCTGCTGTGGGCCGATGATGGTTGGCAGGAGGAGCTTCAATCGTGTGTTCAGCAAAGAAGCTACAATCTTGTAGTCGACGTTTAGCAAAGAGATGGGCCGTCACGCCGACGGCTCCTCCTGTGGAACTCCTTCTTTCAGGAGGAGTGCAATCTTTCCTTCTCCGAATGACTTAGGCTTAGCTTTGCGCGTGACCACCATGTTGACAATTTCTGTGAGAGGGCGCTTGATAACATCAAAAAAGGTGGCATAAAAGTAGGCGGTTAGGCCGTCTGTGCCAGGGGCAGAGTTGGGGCGCATGCTCCTGATGGCGGTGAATACTTCCTCGACGAGTACCGCGCTGTCAAGCAGCGCGGCATCCTCCTCGCTTACGCGGATGAGATTCTGGCAGAGCTCTTCCGTGAGACGCACGTCACCCGGTCCACGGCTGGGTTCTGTTCTCCGGAATGCGGCCTCGTAGTAGTCTCTAAGGATCTCGGTGATCTCGTCAGGATCGGTTGTGACTGAGCTGTCTGGGCGTTTCAAACGAGAGATGCACACACTGCCGTTCCCGTGTGCCTCATTATGGTTCTCATCCCCTAGGCTGGGTGTCTCGGCCCACCCGGCGGGTGATCTAGCGGCTCGCTGTTGCAAAAGTCGGGTATATTCGGCTTCCAGCGTGGTTAGGTAATTCTGCATGCATAGCGTAAGTGTCTCGGCCCCTTTGACGATTCGGATTCTACGTAACGTCTCGTTGATCCTGGCTGTGATACGCCGCTTTCTCGCTCTGCCTTCGTCTTGTAATATTGCCTTCCACTCGATTTTTAATGCGTCCCAGGTGCATGGGGTCATACTCGGTGCAGTCGCCACAGATGCGCGCAGTCGGTTTCTAATGCGCTCGACGCTTTCCTGATCTTGTAACAAAGCTGCGTCGAGGCGCCATCCTTGGTCGGTTCTGCGGTCTCCGGGGGAACCGCTCAAGGTGGTGGTGAGCGGTAGGTGATCGGATTTTCTTGCCAGATCGACGGGGGGGAGAGGACCTCGCACGCAACCACTGAGGAAAGGAGGAAGTCGGGCAGGTAGGTACGGTTCAATCTGCTCGCCGATAGCTGCGAGGTGCGTGTCGGGACGAAGAGATTGCCACGCGTGTATAGCCAGGCGTCTGTCAGGCTGAGGTTCATCAAGAGCTTCCTGAGTTCTCTGGCGTGATAAGTGGACCCGCCTTGGCCCGGCCCCCTCACGTCCCGCTGGGAGTCGATGACGCAGTTGAAATTGCCCAGTAGAACGTGCGGGCGCGGCTCCGTGAGGTATGGGCGTAGCGCTTGAAAAAAGGAGTTGGTGTCGGACCTCCTAGCCAGTGCGTAAATATTCACGAAGCGGCACCGCTTCCCGTTCACGAAAAGGTCTAATAGAAGTATTCTACCGTTCGCGCCGAAGGTGCAAAACGCCTTGTGGCGGAAGCGGCCTGAAACAAAGATGGCCCCCACGCCGCAGGCCCTCGCGTTCGTCAGGGTGAAAAAGGCGTCAACCCGAAACTCCCTCTTGAAGGCGGACAGGTCGAGCGGCGACCGGAAGTTTGACTCCTGTATGAAGAGGACGTCGATTTCTTGGGCTTGAGCAAACGCTAGGACACCTTCCTGTTTTGCTCTGTCCCGGAAGCCCCTGACGTTCCAAGAGGCAAACTTAAGGTGAGGCATAACCTAATAATGATGTAGCTGAGATTGAGAAAGTGGACCGTGACGTGATGGCAACAGGGCGCGAGAGCCGACAAACGCATGCCTTATACGAAGGGCATGCAGCCTTGTACAACCTCAACTGGGAGTCGCAGAGTGTAGCGCGGGAGGGAACGACCGAATGAAGCGAGAGCGGGCAGAGCTGCCCCCAGCCCTCACTGGGGCTACCACTACGAGAAGGCCCGGGGCAGAGAGCTCAAGGAGCTCATTTCCTCGCTGAGCCTGACGCTTCTTACCGATCCGGCACAACCCACACGTTCCGGCAACTCAGTCACGCGAGACACATGCCCCGACCTCTCCCTCACCCGTCACATCCGCGATGCTACATGGGAAAATTTAGGCGAAAACCTAGGCAGCGATCACTTTTTACTCCGCATTTCGTTCACGCCGCGGCAGAAAATGCGCCAACACTGGGGCCAAGCCCGTCTCACCGATTGGACTCAGTTCAGAATGCAACCATTCCCCGCCGGCCTCTCCTCGACCGAATATGCAGCGTGGGCATCATACGCTCTTCATATGAAACAAGCGAACACTCGCACCCTTGCAACCTCTAATTTGACTCCTGCAATCGATCCACACCTCCTACATCTTTGGCACGCTCGCCGCGGGCTCATAAGGCGCTGGAAACGCAACAAACTTAATCGGAAACTTCGCGCTCGCATTGAGGCGCTCACTGCAGAGGCGGCCGCATACTCCGCACAACTTTCCGATGCTAACTGGGCAGACACCTGTTCGAAGGCTGCAAACCAGATGAGCTCTAAGAGTGCGTGGCGACTCTTTAGAAGCCTTCTCGATCCCTCCACCACCAGGGGAGAAACGCAACGCCAGCTCCACCGTGTTCTGCATGCATTTCAGGGCACTATGGATGAACTCGCGCGAGAACTTTGTGACCGCTACATCTGCCGCACAATTGATCCCGCAGGCCCAGCATATACGTATTCCGGCGCCCCTAACACCGAGCTCGACGCCCCATACACGCTTTCTGATTTACGATTTGCACTCACGAAAATGCGACGGGGCACGGCCCCTGGACGCGACGGAATCACAGTATCGCTCCTGGCAAATCTTCCCGACCAAGCACACCTCTCGCTACTCCAGCTTATAAATTCGATATGGGACGGTTTTCGGCTTCCAACGGAATGGACCACATCGGTCGTGACATTCATTCCCGAATCGGCAAAGTCCGTTAGTATTGAGGCACTGAGACCCATCTCACTTACGTCTTGCGCTGGCAAACTCATGGAAACCATGGTTCGCGAACGCCTTTCAGCCTACTTGGAGGCCAGGAGCACCTTTGCCGACACGATGTTTGGCTTTCGCCCGCATCTGTCGGCGCAGGACGTCCTGCTCCAGCTTCAACACGATATCATAGAGCCGACTACTATGCGCCATAACGATAAAGCCGTGCTCGCTCTCGATCTCCGCGGGGCGTTCGACAACGTCAAACACAGCACTATACTCACTAACCTGTCTACCACAAACTGCGGGCAGAAGACTTTCAACTACATTCGCACCTTTCTATCACATCGCACCGCCTTCATTCGCCTTAATTCTACCGAACACGGCCCGATCTTATTAGGCACGCGGGGTACACCTCAAGGGGCAGTCCTGTCTCCTCTGCTTTTTAACCTGGCGATGATGAACCTCCCCTCTCTTCTAAGCGAGGTCGAGGGAATACAACACGCACTATATGCGGACGATATCACAATTTTGACCAACACCGGCTCCTTAGCGCAAATCGAAGAACGCCTGCAAAAGGCTGCCCTTCTGGTGGACACCTACGCAGGTTCATGCAGCCTGGAGTGCTCTCCAGCTAAATCGGCTCTTCTTTCAGTCTCTCCGCTACCGCCGCCTCAAATTTTTCTTCCGTCCGGGCCCGTCCCGTCAGTGCAAAATATTCGGGTTCTTGGCCTTCACCTCACATCGTCCTTGGATCCAAAGGGCACAATATCAGGCCACAGACACACCAGCGAACAGGTGAGCCGCATGATACGGCGAGTTTCTACCAAGCGCGGCGGCCTCCGCGGGTCTCAGTCCCTCCAATTGGCCCACGCGTTTGTGACCAGTCGCGTCCTCTACGCCTTGCCTTACCTTCGCCTGCGTCGTCGACACGAGCACCAGCTGGACGTCCTTCTTCGTTCAGTATACAAACGCGCTCTGGACCTACCTATTGCAACTTCCAACAGCCGATTCACGGCTCTGGGGGTACACAACACCTTTGCAGAGATGCGCGAAGCTCATCGCGTTAATCAAATCAATCGACTGTCGCAGACGCCTTCAGGGCGCCGTCTTCTACACAGACTTGGCCTTAACCCGATATCTGACCAAGACCCTCTGCAGCCGATACCAGAGCTCTGGCGTCAAAAGCTATGGGTGGAACCTCTACCCCGTAATATGAACCCTGACCTCCATCCTGGCCGTAGGCTAGCACGCGCCGCGGCCCTTCATACGCGACACTCCGATCGTCCTGGTGTTTTATACGTGGACGTCTCGGTTCCCTCCCCCTCGGGTCACTTCACGGCTGCCGTGATTACAGAGGGCAAACACGTAGATGGCCTCTCCTTTCGAGCAGACACAGTAACGCACGCTGAAGAGGTTGCCATAGCTTTGGCCGCCTCTCACCCTGCCTCATGCACCATCCTGACGGACTCGCGCTCGGCCTGTTCTCAGTACCTTCAGGGTTCCATTGCTCCGCTGGCGGCTAGCCTACTACAGGCAGCCTCTTGGCACTTTAACCCTCATCCCATTCGTATAGTGTGGACCCCAGGCCACTCGGGCCTGCCCGGCAACGAGGCGGCAAATGCCGCTGCGCGCGCTTCTTCTGTCCGGGCCGTTGCCCCTCCATGTCCCGAGACGGAATCTGGCAATACCAACCTGACGCGCTTTCGCGAAATTTTGGCTTATTACCGGGCTTCGCGCCGCCTCTACCCGGACCCCGCACGCGGTTTGGAGAAAGCGGACGAACGACTGCTACGCCGCCTGCAGACGAACACCTTTATCAGTCCGGCGGTCGCCAGGCACTTTTTGCCGGAAATCAATGGCACCTGCTCGACCTGTCATGTGCTCGCCGACACATATCACGTCGTAGCATCGTGCCCAGTTAATCCCGTCCCTTTCATCATCCCCTTTTCCTATCCCAACTAGAGAGGCTTGGGAGGAGCACCTGCTCGGCTGCTCTACCTTGGCTGCACAACGCTCCTTGGTGGAGCGCGCACGGGCAGCTTCCAGCTCCACTGGCATCCCGGAATAGGGTCTTGCCACTCTAGCACGCCGATGGGCCACGTCGGCACTCTCTAGTAAACTTTTTCTGAAATAAATGTTTTTTACCACCACCGGGCAGAGCATACCGGGGGGGGGGGAGGGGGCAAGGCCGCCGGAGCGAGCAGACGCGCCGTGGCACCCGACCCGTGACGGAGTGGCTTATCAGCCAGGTGTGAATGGAATGATGCGAAAGAGCAGGCCGTGCCTGTGGGGGAAGAGGTGGCGAAGCCCGGAAGGGAACGACTGAGAGAAGCGAGTGTGAACAGAGTAGGCAGGAAGGCTGCGGAGCCGACAGAGCAAGAAGACGCGTTGCGGCGTTTGTTGGCGTCTCTGGGCATGGGCGGACTCCTTTGCCCCGAGGGACGCGTTGTGCGTTTGTCGGCGTCTCAGGGCGTGGGGGGTGGTTCCCCCATGCCCACTTCATCTTCCTCGAGCTTCTGGGCCTTCGCATGCGGTGGAGCGTAACTGTCGCTGCTTTGAGCAATGGGCCCGGGTCTGCGTTGCCGTGCGTCCCTGTTGGCGCCCGCTTCCCCGGCCGGTTCCCGCTTGTCGACGCGCATCCGTGAGCGAGAACGTGGTCTCTGCTCGAGACCTGTGGCTGTCTGAGCCGGTCTCGCGTCCGACTTCCGGCTTATTCGTGCCGGGTGGGGTGCAGGGGAAGATGACGGGGGCCGTCGGTCGTCCTCGCTACACTCGGGGGTGACGTAGTGCCCTTCCCCCCATATGGGGGGGCCGACGCTGGCGGCGTCTTGGACACGGACCTCCAGGTCTTGGGTGGTCACGGGGGCCAAGACGTTGGCGGGTGCGTCGGTGGGGGAGGTGTTTTTTACTCGTGACTCGTTGGTGTCGACGGCCACTTCAGCTGCGGGTGACGGAATCGGGCTGTCATTCTGTTCTGACCCGGGTGCGGCGGGCTGTGGGGGTAGCGATTGCGCTGAGGTCGCCTCATTGTCACTCGACTCGGTTTCGGTTGACATGGTGGTGGTGTCGTCCACCCTTACCGCCCCCCCCCCCGTTGGCAGACGAGGCTTCAGTGTCGCTACTTGTGAGCGCGCCTGTGTCAGACTCACGGTCTCCCGAAACGGAAGCCCCCTCCGACTTGCGGGGAGCGGGCCTGGGTGTAAGAACCTGCAGACGCGGTGAAATGGCAGCCTTGGTGGAGGCGGGTCTGCTTGACTGGTGGTGAGGCACAGCGGTTCCGGAAAGCGAGGGAAAGCCGCGGGCGGCAGAAGCGTACGAACGCTTACGGAAGCACTCGCGCGTTCCGTGGTGTCCCCCGCAGCGTTTGCAGTCGGCTGAGCAGCCCTCAGTGTCGTGGCCGAATGTGCTACATCGTTTACAGTACGCCGCGGTGCACGCGGTCGCCATATGCCCGGTCTCACCACAACGCGCACACACCCGACGCATGCCTCTATATTCGCACATTACTTTGTGCCCCGCGATCGTTAGGAAATTGGGGACAGGGCGACACATCTCAATTTTTACGAGACGCACCCCGTTCAACTTGGTCTGGCGAGTCGCTAGGGTGGCGAACGAAATGCCCTTCACTTTACCAAACTGCGCCAAGACATTACCGAGGGTCTCGTCCGACAGAAAGCCGGGGTAGCGGTAGACGTCAACATACGTAACCGGCGGCCCGACGGCCTCTACCGGCACGTTCACTCCGCTAACCCTGAAACCCTCAGCGACCATTAGCTTAGTTGCCTGACCGGCGTTGCGGGTGCAAACGAGAAATTTCGATCCCCCCATGTGTTGGAGCATCAGTACACTGTCATCACCGGCTGTTTCCTCTATCGCGTCTATTAAATCGTCCACTGAAACGTCGCCTTCGGGCGCTGAGAACATGAAACAATTCTTCTCACCGGGAGTTCGACTGGCATGGCCATACTTGTAGGTAGATTCTGCAGGCCGCGTCTGGCGAGGCTTGCAGGTGACTCGTTACGTGCAGGCGAGCTGCACACTGGTAGAACGCGGCTCAGCCGAGGCGGGGGCGAAGCTCCTGTTTAGAAAAAGTTTATTCTTTCATAGGACGAAACAAACCTAAGAGACAAGCGTCTGTATAACAGGTACAATAACAAACTCCTTATGGCGTGGCTTGGGCGTCCCTCGTATGTAACCATCAGTAGCACATACCCGAAATAGGTATAACACTTGACCTCCAAGGTGGTGCCAGTGAGAGATTTCTTCTGTGCGTTGTTTAACAATAAAAAATAGTGCTCAATGTACATGCCAATGGCTTCTAATGGGGAATGAGAGACATGAGCATTCGGCTTTTAGTCAACGCGCACGCTGCGATCCCCATTAGCAGCCATTGGCATGTACATTGAGCATTATCGGACAAGAAAGGGATGCTACATTATACTCGCTGGGTGTAACCTCCCTTGCTTTAGAAAGGTTTAGCGAGCGTTGAGCCGCAGTGCCATGAATACAATGAACTTGTATATACCATGAATGAACTCAAGGTGGTTAAAAATGAGAAGTAGATACGAAGCGCAAGCCGTAAGAAAGTAAAAGCCGAATTCTCCTGTCTCTCGTTTCTCATTAGCAGCCATTGGCATGTAAATTGAGCCCTATCTGACAGGGAAAGGTTGCTACGTTATACTCGCTGGGCGTAACCTCCTTGGTTTTCGAAAGGTTTAGCGAGCGTTTGGTCGCAGTGCCATGAATACAGTGAACTAGAATATACCATGAACTCGAGGTGGTTAAAGGTGGGAAGTGGACCCAAAGCGCAGGCCGTAAGAAAGTGTGCGTGTGCCACCTCTAGTTTAGTCCTTGGAATGTCCGCTGGATGGCGGTGCTTCTATATGGGGAATATATGATAAAAAGATGCGAGATGGTGGGACTTGGAGTGTTGAATAGATGAACGAACGGAGACACAAACAGATGCATGGATGGACGCATGAACGGACGCAGGGGCGGATGCATGAAAGAACGCAGGGACAGGTGCACAAACAGACGCATGGACGGTCACACAGACGAACGCATGGACGGACGAATGCTTCGCCCCACTTTCCATCATTCACTCCGTGGATATGCTGCCATTTTTTTGCCTTGATTTCCGTGTCATATTGCACCACCGCGTGGTTTCGCTTAACCAACGTTGCTAATGCCTTTGTCTCCCCATCAGCACTGCTGAATGACTTATATCCCGACAATTTGACCAGCCCGGGCGTTTCTTGCACCAGTATAACATCCGGGGTGCTGGTCGCTTTAGGATGTTGTTGCAAAAAGTATCGTTTTTGATTATATCCTCAACAATTTCATTGCCAAATCTCTTGTCTGTTCAAGGCGGCGTTACAGGCTCTCTAATCCCTCGGTGGGCTTCGAGGTCCCAGCGTATGGTTTGAAAGACGTCTTAACCGGGCCCCCACCACTTGACTGCGATCCCCATACTGCTAGCTTGGCGTCGAAATCAGCCACCATTTGCTGCACTTTCTGCAATATCGTCTTGTCTAGCTCCTCGATTTTGGCCTCTATGTTTGCCTCAAATCTAACTTCTTGTTGTTTGAGCTTAGTTTGCAATTTTCTTTCAATTTGTTCCATTTTTGGCTTCCATGGAGTTTGCGAATTCCTCCTGTCTTTCTTGGGGCATCACCACTGCTTTTGGTTTCATTACCACGCTTTTCGCGGAGATGGTGTAAATTTTTAGGGTCGAAGCTTCTTAAGGTGTGGGTCTGTATATACTTCTATGTATGTAGTTTTAGTAGTAATAGGCAGCCCTCCAGTGGCACATACCCCCCCTCGTGCACTAACCTCATGTCCACAAAATACGAAAAACGTAGCACGGCGTCATTATAACGCTCTCGGTGTTAGCAAAGCGCTGACAGCAGAAATGTGGTACATGCCCCGCCGCGGTGGTCTAGTGGCTAAGGCACTCGGCTGCTGACCCGTAGGGCGCGGGTTCGAATCCCGGCTGCGGCGGCTGCATTTCCGATGGAGGCGGAAATGTTGTAGGCCCGTGTGCTCAGATTTGGGTGCACGTTAAAGAACCCCAGGTGGTCTAAATTTCCGGAGCCCTCCACTACGGCGTCTCTCATAATCATAGAGTGGTTTTAGGACGTTAAACCCCACATATCAATCAATCAATCAGAAATGTGGTACATACTCTCCTTTAGTCCTTGGATTGTCCGCCAGATAGCGGTACGTATATACCATGAACATATGATAAAAAGAAGTGAGATGGCGGTAATTGAAGTGTCCGTCATATGGACGGACTGACGAACGGACGGACAGACGGACGAGTAGACGGACAGACAAATACATGGCCGGACGGACAGACGCATGGACGGAGGCACGAACGGACGTACGAATGGGCGCACGTGCGAACGGACGAACGCACGCGCAGATTGATGAACGCTTCGCCCCACTCATCATTCATTCGGTGGATATGCTGTGATTGTTTGTTAACGATCAGGCCACGAAATATCATTGTTCAGCAACGCACAGGAGACACATCCCACCGGTGCTAGCTTGCAGGTACTAGGCTATCAGTACTAGCTTGCAGGTCTAATACTTGCAAGCTAGCACCGGCGAAAGAAGGCGCAGCGCGAGCAGTTGGTATTTTTTTTTTCAAGCAAGAGACTTGTTTGCAGACCCTGCCTGCGTGTGCTTTGTTAGACGCTGCGGGAAGTCGCTCTTTAAAGACGATAGTCTTTCTTGGGATACTTTGACACCAAAATTCTAGCCTGTGCGTCTGTCGACTTGTCTGTGTATCCCCCGAAACCACTAAAATCTGACCACATCCGCAGCACACGAGTATCGATCTAGATTCAACATTCACTCTTGTGCGTGTTCTCGATTAAAGGAAATATTGCGCCTATCTGATGAACAACTACAACACGTCAATACCCGTGGCGTGTTTGTTTTTACTATAAAAGGCTTTCACTATATCAGTTATTCTAAGCAACGTAGCGTTTATTAGGTTTCGCGATATCAACGCTGTGCACGAAAAAGCGGGTGTTTCTGTGCGCTTTGCAAAGACAATACGATGGTGGCACCTATCTATCGGATCGCATTCTACAAACTAATGACTCCGAGATGGAGCGCACACACCGTGCCATCTTTTCGTTTTCTAAGAATACGGAGGCACGTACGTACGTCATGCAACACATGAATGAAAGAGATGTTTCGCATATAAAAGACCAATTCGCGTAGCTCAATCGACAAAGTTATTATACTGCTGAATTTTTTAGTGGCTCTCGGGTCCTCGTACACGTGTAGCTCAAACGTGTAACTAAAGCTATTTATTCAGTGCGGCAAAAAACCCACCGGTGCACTTGCTCTACGTTCAATGTTTCTTTAGGGTTTGGGAGGCTTGTGTCAGAGAACTTGGAGATGTTTACATAAAGATTGTGAAGTTGGTGAGAAGTGGCGTGCATTTCGACTTTTTTAGGTACCCAAGACACGGCCTCAGTTAAAGTTGCAAAAAAATGCCTTCAGAAGACCTGCGAGCCATTGCGAATTTTCGCACCATACGATAACTGTCCAGTTTTTAAAGGAGTCGCGCATAGTGTATGTAGTCGTTAGTTACATGTGTTTAATTTGAGGACCACGGGACGGCATTCAATCCTCCCATAGTAGAGTACCTAGTACTCTGAATCATTACCCACTTTTTCTAAACACACCCTACTGAGTTGGACACTTTTGGTTAAATGTGTCATGTGTGTCGTGCTTTGTCATTTTGCTATTGTGCTTGTTGTATAGACACTGGTTCCAATGGTTTGTTATGTCCCACGATAGGATAATTTTTTTCTAAACAAATCTTCCCACATTTCGTGAGTTAGAAGTGGGCGTGAACCGTGAAGGTCTTCTTCTGTCAGACTACAGGCTCGTCGTGACCTAGTTCACGGCCTAATTTTTGTCGCCACCGCTCATGAAGTGTGAGGTCCACGGGATGCCTTTATGCTCTCCCGTAGTCGAGTACCTCATACTCTTGATTATTACAGCTTTTTTTCTAAGTACCTTCTTTCTATTCAGTTACTCTTTGACGACATTCTGCTCTTTCATAGTAAAGTATACCCAATACTCTTAAAAAACACTTTTTCTGCGCATCTTACTTCACGGCCTCATCAAGTATGAGACCCACGAGAGGGCTCTGCACTCTCGCATTGTTAATTACTTGTTCTAAACATACATTTCATTATTATTTGTTACGAATGGGGATGTCGTCCCCCTTTTGAGAAAAACAACAGTTCTAGCGGCGTACCCTTAAGGAGGCTCTAGAATCGTAATTTTGGCTGCATTAATAGCTCGAGGAAGTGTTATCAGTAAAACGTTCATAATATTGTTGAATAAAAAGAACGTGCCTATTTTCTTTCTTTGCCACGTGTGGTTCCTAGTCATTTTCTTTGTTTCTTTCATAGTTTCTTCTTTCACTTGATTCTTGGGTAAGCATGAGGTCATCTTTTCAGCAGACTATATTTTTGAGTTTTCTTGTAATAAAAATAAGCTGGAAGTTTCCTTTCGTCGTCGTCAGCTCTAATTGTGCCATGTCTACATTTTGCTGAGGTGTTTAATAGTAGGATACCAACTAGCCCAATTCGACGCTTTACCGTAAAAAGCGAGAGGTATATAGGAAGAGGATGGTAAAAATAGATGAAAGGAATGAGATGGAAGTAGCAGTAAAAAAAATTATTGTAAGACAGGGAAATAAAAAAACGCTAAAAGAGCGACCTTTTAGAGCTTCTTTCACACAATCTTTGGGATGCTACAAGTGGAAAGCTTTGGCACAGAGTTCGTCAACCTCTCCGAATGTACCAATTCGTTGCACCATTAAATTAATTGGCACGAGTGCTTTTTTTTTGCCCCTCCTTGTCCACTCAGAATAGTTGGTCATTTTGGTTTATTTATAAACACGCGTCGTCACGCGAAGTAGCATGTTATAGGGGAATATCTGCGTTGTTCAGGTTTGAAATGTAGGTATACAAATCAAACGTTGCTAAACTGTTAAAAAGGTGCGTTCATTGATCTAAACCTAAAAAGAATACGGACTAAGTCATCAAATATTTTCAGTTGAATTGATAAGTCTTATGTTGAAAACGCGTTTACCACACACATCAACCTTGGATGTGCTAGTTTTAGCCAAAAGCGGCGCCCCTGAGGTATTCAGGTGTAATTAGTCTGTTTGCTTTATCAACCTAATTTAGCATTATCATGCACGAATAGATCTTACCGTATATTATATAAAGAGAATCAACTAGTACTCATCCGTCGCCGATTAAACAAACTTGGATTCAGAAATACATTTTCTCCATGAGCAGTAGGTTCAGTAATTAAATGTCCTCTATCCTGATTGCTTCAAGTATTTTCTATTTAAAATGTTTGCTTAAGAGGTAATAATGATATTGATTCACTATTGTGTCTTGTTCGAATATTGACAGAATGATGACAAAAACTTGCAGCTTGTTCCAACTTATCGATACTCTACTCCGATTCATTCACATATTAGGTACCTAAAAAAAACAAGTGCTTGAAAACCATAAATTGTTTGAAAGTATTATCACGCACCTAATGGGGTAGTGACAAGGAATGCCTTATAGATGTATACAAAAGCCTGTTACTTACACGCCATAACTGCAGAGTAATAATATACCAGTCTGCAACACCAACTGCCCTAAAGGTGCTCGACCCTGTTCACCATCTTGAAATTCGTCTTTCTGCGGGTGCTTTTCGCACTAAGCCCTGTGGAAAGCCTGTACGTTGAATCGAACAAGCGGTCACTACATCTCCGCAGATGCTACCTATCCTTTCTATACTTTCTTAAAATAAACGCAAACACCGAACCCCCTGTACACCCCACCATCAATGACTTGTGCAGTTCCGTTCTATTTCAAAATCGCCCTGCCATGAGACAGCCCTACGCACTTTGTGTGAGGAGTTTAGCCAAAAAATCAGTGTGCCAGTTAGTGAACACCATTTGGCTGCTACCGCTGTATATGTCCCGCCGTGGCAGTGGCAGCTCATAGATTGTTGTACGTCCTTCGTCGAAGGTACTAAAAGCGAGCCTATTGCTCAAAATTATACACACTTCCTTGAACTGCCGCATAAATATTCATGCACAGAAATGTTTACCGATGCCTCGAAGACTCGTGGCTTTGTGTCCTACGCAGCGGTTGGTCCATCCTTTTCAGATATAGGTGTCCTGCACCCCAATACGAGCATCTTCACTGCAGAGGCATACTCGATATTATTAGCCATCAAACATATCAAAGAATTTAAACTCTCAAGAGCTGTGATATATACTGATTTTCTAAGCGTGGTAACAGCTCTGAAATCCCTTAAAAAACGCCCGAACCCTATCTTGGTCTCTGTCTACTCACCACTATGCACGATCTATGCACAGTAGCAGGCCGTCATGGTCTGCTGGGTGCCAGGTCATCGCTAGGTTCAAGAGAACGTGTTAGCTGATCACCTCGTTGTTTCCGCCCACGAGAATGCCACAATCAATGCATCTATATCTGTCCCTGCGCTTGACCTCGTACCCTTCATTAAAAGAAAGGTCAAGAATTGTTGGTAGCATTTATGGGATAGGCAAACAAAAATAAACTTCACCTCATCAAGCCACATATCGCAAATTGACCGCCAACATCGAAGTCGTACTACACAAAAGTAACACTCACCAGGTTAACAATAGAACAAACACACAGCACACACTCACACCTTTTGTCTGGCGGCAATCCACGCCTCTGTGAAATATGCGGTGAAACTCACACCGTGCTTCATGTTTTATTACAGTGCAAAGACCTGAGTTTAGTTGGAAGAAACACTTTCGACTTCCCTTCCGCCGTCAAGTTCCCTTGCACCCATCGATGTGTATAGATAGAGCACCGATATTTAGTGGTCAATCGTTGTTCGCGGTCTTAAAAGATGTAAATTATTTTCACGTCATATTTCCTGTTATCCCTGCAGCACGACCTCTCTGAGTAGAGGTATTGGCTGCGATGGCTACACTGAACAAGGCACTTGCCTTGCGGCCCTTGGACACAAGGGCGTAGACGATCGAGCCACTTGTGCTAATGCCATACATGTCCGCCATTGCTTTATTATCGCAAACTTTCGCCATCTATTCACACTACCGACATAGCACGTCATGATTTTAATACTTCTATGTTTTACCCGCCTTAGCGGCAGGATTATTTAGGCCCCTATACAGCCACTTATGATAACCTTTGTTCATATCTCTAGTCTCCTGACCTGGCGCTCTTTCGCCATTGAATAGCCCTTGTGCCACAAAGCATCAAACGTCGTCATCATCGATGTTATTCAATCCAATTACTTGTGCCCGTCTGGAAGCTTGCTTTATTTTCGCCCAGTGAAAATATAAAGAGGAGGTGGTTGCAACAAAGTAACATTTCTCAGCTTTTCTTTGAGTGTCGTACTTTAGGCTCTGGCAGTGTAGGCCTTTTGATGAAAAAAAACGAAACAAAGAAGATAAAAAACAAAAATGGCCGAGTTGCTTGCAACTGAAAGATTTGCTTTCTGCTCCTGGAGTTTCTTTTTTTTGACCATGACATAAATTGCTACAGAGTACTCTGGATGAAGATGTCTCATTAGTGTAAAGGCTGCAACGGTGCGTCTCTGTGGTGCTTAGGGATTCGCGTGGATTCCTCAGTCTCAGTAAAGGAGGTGGAAAAAAACAAAAAAAGAACCAGGCACGAAGAAGCAGTAAAATTTATGAACTCTTCGAGCCAATATGCAATGCAATGTTGGCACGGCAGAAAATTTCCATTTGTGCAAGTGAATCACCGCTTAGCCGTACGACGATACAGAAGCCATGAACATTTAGAAAACAATAATAGTAATGCTTCGATAAGAGCTGAAACAAAGTTTGTTTCCTTTCCTACTTTACACAAACACCAACCTCGTAGAAGTAAAACACCGGAGACGTGTTCGTACTTACGACGAAGCTCTCTAACGAAAGTCTGTAAGGAGCTAAAGGAAACGTAGGTGTTAAAGGAGTGTCTAATGTATACTCCCCAACCGGGTTGCTCTCCTCTGAAGTAGGACTTTCTTAACGTGCCTTGTTTTTTTTTTACCTACACACAGTTTGTCGGTGATTTCGTGTGTCTGCCTGGGCTGCAATTTTTCTGGGGCCTACCAGATGCCATGAGTTTTTGCAAGGTTGTACGTAGACAAACTGTTTGATGTGTCAGCATTTGGCAGCATAAAGCACCATGGTACGTTTAAAATGTATGCGCCCTATATTAGCACTTCTTTGCATTGCTATATGTGTGGCAGCGGTCCTATTGCTGGGAGATCCACGCATTTTATTTCATCGAAAAGAATAGCTATCGCTAGAGCTATCCGAAGCTTCCGTTATTCAGAGGCAGGGTGCTAGGTGCGTAAGTCAGCACGTTGTGTATCTGCATAAAACAACAGTATGGGGAGTCATGCCAAGTTTGTTCAAGGCAACCAGGCCAAGAAGGACCAGACCTATAGCATTGGAATATTAATCCTTGGGAAAGTGTGACTTTCTGACCTCACTAAATGGACCAATGTTGGTACACTTTGATTAAAATCATTGAGCTATGTAAACTTGTTCACGATGATTTACAACTGCACATAGATGACAAGCGTTACCTGTTAAAACATCGTGCCGCAAAGTATTTCCTAAGTATTACTTTGGTCTTTTATTCACCATGCCATTTTTGTTTGTGTGAAATTACTGCGGTCAGATTTGCACATAATATTATACACATTTATTATCAGTTAAATTCTTTTTTTAGGGTCACCACTTCCATATTTTGCTTGCTCGTCTCTGTCCACAAAGCGCTCTTCATTCTGCCTCAACATCTCTCCGAACCCACTCAACTCGTAGCACTCGCAGGGTATGGAACGTGCCAAAAACCTTCGCCTTCATTTGCGGGTCTAGGCAAAGATGCGCAGAAAGGAATTTCGGGATAAAATTGAAAAATAAACATGCACTCGAAGCCTGAAATAAAAGTACTGAGACGCATTATTTGAAAACCTAATGAGATACTTCACCTATGCTTTAGTATTAGGGCAGCAAGACTATTCCGAAATACAAATACAGAAATGCAAATACCGAAATATTTTTTGCGGGCTGGGAAGAATTGTGCTGCGCAAGAACATTGTTAGGTACGCCATAACGTTCTTAGCATTTAGGAAGTTGCAAATTGCTTGCAAATCTCGCCTTGCGAAATTGGCAGGCGAACTTATGCGACTAATGTCCCTAGCGCACGCCACTTCATTCAAATATGAAAAATGTTTATTTGATGCACGAGATCAGCTTTGCCGAAAATGCTGCTGTAGCTGTGCTTAATCAACATCTACTAATAACGTCGGTTCAATTTCAACACTATTCTTGAGAACTGCTGAAATGCCTGGCCACGCCAATGAAAAAAAAATTGTGGTGCTCGGCTGGTTTTGATACACAGAGAACTTCGTAGGAGTAGGCCGACAATAACACTCCCTAGTCGATCCTATTGCCAGTGCCACTGGGCACTTGACCATCCGGGTTATTCTTTGCGAATGGAACACCTTTCGCAGCCTACCCTGTGTCACCAACTAGCGGCGCTCATTTCTCTCCTAAGCACAGAAAATTCTTTCTTCCTTTTTGAAAGCGTGGAGGCTGAATTCAGATGAAAAAGCTACGAAATATGTACGGGCTGGGTAGTAACGTCCAATAATCGATAAATACTAAAATCACGCCGCTACTAAGATATAAATGCCCATCATGAGTATGTAGATACAGAAGTACCGATAATGATTGATCGATATGTGGGGTTTAACGTCCCAAAACCACCATACGTATATAAAAGACGGCGTAGTGGAGGGGTCTGGAAGTTTCGACAACCTGAAGTTATTTAACGTGCACCAGAATCTGAGTACACGGGTCTGCAGCATTTCCGCCTCCATCGAAAACGCAGCTGCCCCAGCTGGGATTTGATCCCGCACCCTGCGCGTCAGCAGCTGAGTACCTTAGCCACTAGACCACCACGGCGGGGCAAGTAGAGATGCTCAAAAGTATATCTCAAATATCATTGCGGTACTCTTGTATCGTTATGCTGGCCACCATTGCTCAATTTTCAACGCAAGTACTTGTCAAATGGTTAGCAACATACATAATGCCACAATCCATCAAGTTTTGTGATTGATCCATTCTACTGAAAGTGCTGCCGAGCGCATACCACACCGAAAGACCCAGAATAATCGAGATAATCTTAGAACCTTTCGATGCGATTACAAGCCCAATGCGAATATTGCAAATGGGTCATTCCTCGCGGAATGTTTTATCATTTTCAGCCCCCATCTGAAGTCTACTTGACAAAATTCTGCTCATTTCTTGCATTGAAAAGAGTGAACTGCTGTAGCACATCCGAGAAAAGTTGTTTTACAGCGAAAGCTGTTACGAGATTACAATTCGGGTGACGCGCAGTTGTCCGCCGCCGCCGCCGCCGGTGTCCGTAACCACATCGCGTGATATCAGAAAAATAAACTGCACAAATGACACAGTGGAGCTTTAACCCGAGTCCTCTGGGTGCCTGCTCACTATTCTACAACTGAGCACACCAGTGCTTGGGACTTGTTCGCAAACTTGCCTGAGGCAGGCTTGATGTGTGGAAAGCAATCGCGTTATTACAACTTATAAAAGGTTTAAAAACAGCGAAAGAACAACCACGAATACTCCAACAGCATAACGAGTGGATTGTCCAATTCTCCAAGCCATTACAAAAGCTTGTTCTTGTTCCCCTATTAACGGCGTCGCATACCCACTTCAGGCATAATTCCCCATCGTCTTCAGCCACCGCATGAACCCTTGGCACCGAATTCCTTGCAAGTGTTTAGCGGATACCACGATTCACGGAAGAATGACAAAAAATAGCATAGCAAATGCCAGCCTACTACCAAAACAATTTTATCGTTAATGCCCTAGGGAGTATCAAGCAAGCGTGCTTGCAGTGTATTTACCCATAGAGTGTTTCGAATGGCTCTTGAAGGCCGCTTTTTTAGCTTTTGCTGTGACTGTACTGCGCCTTCCGTGCAGGCCTGGCTTTTTTTTTTTACATGGGAGCCTGCCTAATTACGCATAATATTGCTGAGTGTCTTATCACAGAAACTCCTCCCAGTTCCAAAAGTATGTTTGGTTACGTCAATGCCAACTTTTGATTAAATACCAAGAAAATGCGTCTTTCTATGGTGCTTGAGTTCGATAATGCTAATGCATATTTCTGTCATGCGGTCTTTCAGAAATATTTTTCCAAAAGCCTCTTTGTTTTCTTTTTCCACTTTGCGCATTTACACTCTCTATGATTATTTAAATAATGGATACTTGCTTTACAGAAGGTATAATTTACAATCAAAATATTTTCAAACCACTGCCACATAAAAATTTACAACAGAAAATTCATAAATTTTGAAAAATCGATGGGACGTTCAAGGTTTAGGTTCAATATAAACCCTGTGGTGCTCCCAATACAATTCAACTATTACATCAATAAAGTTAAGTTTAACATCTTTACATTTCAGCTTCTATATTTGCAAGTTTGTGTTTTAAAGACCAGAATGGTTTTTGAATAGCCACATTGATGGTTATATTCGCACTTGGTCCACAAGTCCGCTTTCTCCTCCTACTTCCCAATTGGCGTCAGAGCGAAACCTAATTCAATATAAAGACATTTAGATAAAAAAATAATTCTATCACGTTCCTTGTGCTTGCCGTTTTACACGCAACGGTGGTCATTCGCAGGGTATTATGTCACTCGGTAATGGCATTTACCTACCTGACACACCTGCATCGAGACCAGCATTCACAGCTACAGAGATTCGTTCAGCGAATGCGTTTTCTGAATTAATCGTGCACGCAACCCTCAAATATAGGGCTTTGGTAAAATTATACTCTCTTATTGAAGAAGCTGAAAAGCATTCATTGTGTTTCTGTAACAAACATTGTGCAATTCAAGGAAATTTCCACAATTACGCAATAGGCATTAGTCCCAACGGCTTTTGTCGACTACATTTTTGTAGAGGGGGTCTTCTGTTTTCGTGAACAAGTGACGGCGGTTTCGCGTTTGCACTGCGATGAATTTCTTCTGTTACCGAAGAGTAAGAAAGTGTGGAGAAAAATATGATCGTGCATGCTTTTTTTTCGCCACACAATAGTTTCCTGAAAGACTGTCACCAATTACGGATGTTATTTTTAAACGACTCCAGAGTGGGGTGAGTGAATTCTAAGGTGAATGCGAGTGTAGTGATAATTAATAAGACAAAAGGCTACAAAAGAGAGTTTCATTGCTGGTCACTCCTTCGAGTTTACATTTCAAGACCTTGATATGAATATGACTGAAGCCGTACGGCTCCGGAAATTCCTGCAGTAAGTCGTACTTTAACGTGCCCTCATGCCACACTGGCCTCTGGTACTTCGTCTGCATAGAAACGAGCAACGCTTGCGTCAGCCGCCGACAAGCATAGCCATCGCTATGATGACTATGGTGGTCGTATGATGGCTATGGTGGTTTGCTAATCTGGGAACAGATTAGCAAACAATGTCAGCAATAAAACCAACACATCATGTAATACATTTCTACCAGCGCACTTCGTGTTCCCACTACTCTTCATTTACAATCGTTATGTAAGTAGCTGCTAATATTACTATAACTTTATGGGAGGGGGGGGGGGTCTTGCGTACCAAACTAAATACGATTATAAAGCCTGGTGTAGTGAAGCATCTCAAAATTTTATTTCTGTGACGTTAAGTAACATCCATTCATATCGCAAAGAATACGTGCTACCAGCATTAAGGCTTCATCAAAATGCGATAGTAGCGGATGACATCAAGTCCACCACTTTCGGATCAGCAGCCAAGGGTCCATGACTACTGCGCCACCGGGGCAGGTTTCAAGTTCATCTGGTTGTAGCGTCGAGATAAGGAAAACAGAAAAACAATGTTTGCATGCTTAAAACTTCTTTCATGTTTCCCTTTTCGGTTTGTCCATATTGGCATTACCGTTTCTTAGTAGACCTGTTTTGTTGCCCCGCCCCTTTGTTAGGTACGTTCTAATATGTAATATTAATCACCATTATCATCTTCGTGGCCAACACACTGGGATGGCATTACTGGGTTGTCGTCATCCGAACTCTTTGACAAATGAGAGTGGATTTCGCGTAATCACCGGCTCTACAATTTACTAGATACCAAATCGAAAGTAATAAATTGTGGTCGTGCTTCACGTTGAATATTTTCGAAAGTAAAAAAAAAAGGTGGGGGGGGGGGGGGTTCACAGCTGTCTACGTTTTCTAAATGTTAAATAATACCCACCAAGGGAGGACGTTCAGCTCCCCTTAAATGGCTTTCAAAATGGCTCTTTTTTAAATCTTTTGCAGGATACATAGTTAATAGATCATCTACAATAAGTATTAACGGGGTAAAAGCAGAAGTTTAAGACGAAGTAGTTCTCGTATTTTTATTTCCGGCGTTTGCACTTCGGAGATATTGAGGTAATTTTAACTCGAGGACTTGCGCTAGACCCCACATTGCTTTAGATGCCAGATTTACAGCCACATGACACGGTTATCATGACAAATTGCTAATGGTAGTCGCTAAACCGAAAAATATATGCCGCTTTTGGATTGTGTGTGCTGCATGCTTAAAAAGACACTAGAAGCTAATAATTTAAGTCCCGGTGAGATGCAAGCGTTTGAGAAACCGTTAGTATAACCATCGGCAGTGCTCTGCTATGAGATAAGTCAAGGTAACGCATTATCTCCACGAGTCAAACATTTTGGAATGAGCCCCATTTTAAGTCACGTACTGGGCAGCATTATTCATTACTACTCAGTGCACTTACTATAAACAATAAACTTCCGTTCATCGGAGAATGTAACAAAAGAATGTACGTTTATTTATATATTTATTTATTTACTTTGCTAGTATAAACAAAAAACATGGAGACATTCAAAATAGGAAGGGAAAACTGACAAAATATACAAGCCACTTGAAAGGAAATGTCCGCCTGCTCATATAAGAAGAAGAAACAGAGAAAGAAAACAAAGAAGAGGCAACAAAAAAACTTCCAAAAACAAATGAAACAGACGTAAACAAAAATTTGTAGTTAATTTCTGTTTCATTTATAAATGATAAAAGTCACTTATTGGTGTTTTCACGGAGCACGTCACGAATCGTCCAAAAGTACCGTTTTTTTTTTTGCTGCTTTTCGCTCTGTTCAATAAATTGCGTATCAGATATTGTTTAATAATTATGTACTACTGCGTATGCCCTGCGCACTTACGGTAGTTCCTCTAATACAAAGCGTCACAAATTGTCGTGCCCGTGCCTCCATACACAATGCCACAAGATTTATATGGCGTTGTTGCAGCTGCGGCTTTGGGTATTTTCTTAGCGCAGCTACTGAGGTGCAGCCGGTGGCTAAGGCAAGCCAACCTCCGCCCTGAATCTGTTGGCTACTGTCATGCTGCATGCGCGGTAATCTGCCATGCCGGCTTCCGAGCAAAGAAAGCGGGCGACGTTGGTGAAAGCACATTTTACATGAGAAGGACTCTCCAGGCGGGCAATAAGCGGTGCACTAATCATTCAATCGTATTTTTTGGGGGGATCTCAATTTCTTTAAGCCTCGAACAAGCTCTACGAGGCCTCTCGGAAACCAACAACGCCATCATCGGCAGCTTGGTATTTGCTTTTAGAGCCCCTTTAAGTACCACTAAGGCTAATGAATTGGACTTGGGAAACTTGGACTTCTCCGTAAACTGGCGGTTCTTTATAAAGTTTTCTTAACTTCTTAAGGTTTCAAAACCAACCTAAGGAAAACTGATGTACCGGATGTAATCTAACATATTGCATGGACCTCCCGTAATTCGAGAATATAACCCCAGACCCTAAGATTATTACTTTCTGGAACTGTATTTTTTTATACTTCCCGTAGGTACTCACATCCTATAGCTGTCAGTAACCGAAGGCGCTAAGGTACGAACTGAATTTTAGTTCACATGATATTTTCCTTCGCTCTCACACACCCGGATTACGTTGTCTTGAATAATACTCGATTGAATCTTGTTACGCAGTTTGCCAGGAAGATGTACTTTCTAGCCGAAGTCTGGTCGCTGCAAGCCCGTAGCACTGCACAGCAAGTATTTTTTTTTTGGTTTGCATTAACTTTCCCTTTTAACTCTGCGACTTTTCCATCCCCGATATTGGATGAAATCTGTATCATGTGGGCAAAATGAATAAAATTATTTAACGTACGAAAGCGAAGACACCTTGCTCTTAATGAGAGAGTTTGTATGACTTTGAAAAGGCTGGACATTACTTCGCTCTTTGAAATCATTTTAACAGGGGAGCAGTTGAAGTTAAGAGAAACTTCATTAGTCACTAACAAACAATGCTTTCGTAATGCAGCGGCTCACGTTCTTTTCATCCGCTACGCGTACTGAGATAAATGTTGCAGCCGAAACGCCAAAGACATTCTTAAAGAAAAAAGCACAGCACACACACTCAAGTGCTGAGCATGATCTGCTTTATGTCTCAATATCTCTATGCACTTTTGTGACTGAGCTAGCCTCATCAGCCACAGGCACACAACAAGAGTTCTAAACGAGATCGAAGAAAGAAGGAAATTAGTATTTTAGGCAAACAAATACAAGAAACATAATGTGGACGAGTACAAGGACAAATATCCATTCCTGACTCATAGTTGAACTCCTTTCATAATGTTCTAAACTATTAACGCACAGCACGCATGCTCGTTTGCCCATCGGTCCACCATCAAGGTCTCTTCAGAACGCGTCTTAGAATTGTTTTGATTTGGTATGTGGGATTCAATGTTCCGAAACCACCACATCATTATGACAGACGCTGTAGTGGAGAGCTCCGGAAATTTCAACCTCCTGAGGTTCTTTACCGTGCACCCCAATCTGAGCACATCAGTCAATACAGCATTTCAGCCTGGATCGAAAATGCGGCCGCCGCAGCCGGGATTCGATCCCGCGACCTGCGGGTGAGCAGCCGAGTACCTTAGCCACTAGACCACCGCGGCGGGGCGCGTCTTAGAATAGCAGCTATAGAATTAGTATATAGAAGCTTTTTGGCGCACATTGCGCCACAAGGAAACTCTGTCCAGAAGCAAAAATTTTTAATTCAGTGGTGACAAAAAATATAGGAGCATCTGTTTTTGGCTCTTCGTTAGTGTTTGCGGAACTGTTAGTAGAGGCACACCAGTCGATTTGCGGCAGCTTGAAACGAATGTTCCATTGCATGCAAATATGTTACGATGGGAGGCAGTTTCGATTTGAGCACTCTCAAGTTCCTTTTACTCGGCCAATTCACGAGTAAGTAGTATCAGGTGACCACTAATACCAGTGACGTGACTGGCCACTTTCTACTTCGTTATCAGCACCGCTGATTTGTCTGTTGCGTAGAGCTCTGCGGAGCTCGTTTCCTCGATTGTCAAAGTGCGCTGCCGATATACCGCCGCCGCCCCGCCGCGGTGGTCTAGTGGCTAAGGTACTCGGCTGCCGACCCGCCGGTCGTGGGATCGAATCGCGGCTGCGGCAGCTGCGTTTCCGATGGAGATGGAAGTGTTGTAGGCCCATGTGCTCAAATTTGTGTGCACATTAAAGAACCGCAGGTGATCGAAATTTCCGGAGCCCTCCTCTACGGCGTCTCTCGTATTCATACGGTGTTTTTTGGGACGTTAAACTCCCCATATCAATCAAATCTACCGCCACAATGAACGATGGAGCCGAGTGGATTGTAAAGATCTACCAGAAGAGCTCCCTTCATGATTCGGCTTCCAGATGATTCGGCTTCCAGTTGATTCATTTTTTTAGTCGTGTAACTAAGGTCGCGATTTCCGACAATCTTTAAGCAGACATATTGCTTTGCGTGCTGAAACATTTCCACTATACTATCACTTGCGGTGTATAATAGACAAAGAAAATAGGAAGCAATCAGTTAATACTACCATCAGGATCAAAGAATGTGTTTCAGCAAGCCTGATACTACGGCTGTTTAAAGCTTTTCGGAACCATGTGTACCAGGACTCGGAATCAGCTATTCTTAACTATGCCAATGGCTTGATATCCCGTACCGCTGCTCGCTTGCTACGCTTCTGGCAGTCTCAGCGTTCCACAAGCCTCATCTGGACGCCACCACATGCTGGCCTCTTTGGCGACGAAGAGGCTCATTCTCTTTCCCGAGGTCTCACATTCTGGGCAGGAGATATGGAGTCCCCTCCACAGGCCGAGAAGTGCTTGCTCTCTTTTCGTGATATTCTGTCGTATTACCGGAATCAACGAATAATATACACACCCCCAGCCCCATCCCTAAACATAGCGCAGGCCGCCAATTGGCGACACCTACAAAGTCGCACTGCTCCATACCCCGTATTACTAAACGCCCGTCGGTCAGGCCAGTTTTCCTCTTCGAGCAAACTTGGCGGCAAACCAGGAGACTTCCTCCACGTACTCCTCACATGTCCCAACTTCCCACATCCCCCTCTTCCGGCTGTGCTAGTGTCATACTGGCAGAACATCACGACCAGCACTTCTGCGTTCGATCAGCGCCGGATCATCTCGCGCGCCATGAAGAGGATCGCACTTCAAGGGCTTTCCTTTGCTTTGTAAGGGTGCCTTCTCACCGTGAGGGAACACCCACGTGCTATGAGGGGGCTCGGCCTCCACACTCCAAAGTGGCATTAAGTGTTTCTACCTTCACTTTCACTTTCACTTTATTTTCTTAAAGACCCCACAGGGGGGGTGTTACATAAGGGGTGGGTTGTACAACAAAGATACAAAAGCCACAGGTTAACATTGCAGATGCATTGACTAACTTTGAATAAAACGTGATGGACAGGTGATTGAAACAACATCGTGGGGTAGGTCATTCCATTCTTTGGCGGCGCGGCAGAGAAATGATGCAGAAAATGTTGAGGTGCCAGATCGGGGTTCCACCACCACCACCAGGAGCTGCAAGCTGAATTGAGCGCTCGTGCTTCCGGAAAATAGAAATAGATAGAAATGCCTTATAGCGGCAAAAAAAAGGAAGGGGAAAGGAACAGTTGAACGCGTTAGTAAAATTCAGCCCCTAGTGCGCCCTTCAGCCACTAAGTGCATACTTATTATGTTTTGTCACACACACACACACACACACACACACACACACACACACACACACACACACACACACACACACACACACACACACACACACACACACACACACACACACACACACACACACACACACACACACACACACACACACACACACACACACACACACACACACACACACACACACACACACACACACACACACACACACACACACACACACACACACACACACACACACACACACACACACACACACACACACACACACACACACACACACACACACACACACACACACACACACACACACACACACACACACACACACACACACACACACACACACACACACACACACACACACACACACACACACACACACACACACACACACACACACACACACACACACACACACACACACACACACACACACACACACACACACACACACACACACACACACACACACACACACACACACACACACACACACACACACACACACACACACACACACACACACACACACACACACACACACACACACACACACACACACACACACACACACACACACACACACACACACACACACACACACACACACGCGCGCGCGCGCGCGCGCGCGGGGGCGCGCAAGAGTGACGTATCTATAGTGATGCAGTGATTGTGCAGGTGCAAATCCGCTTCCCTCTGCTATAGAACGGCGCTTTGCTGTAGCTGAGATACGTTTTTCACAATGTCCCACAGACGGCACTCAGACACACATGCACGCGCTTGCGTGAATGGTACTATCAGCGTCAAATGAAACCCGAACAGTTGCAAGCCTTTGCGATAGTGCAGTGCGTGCCGTCCGGTTATCACCATTGGCAGACGCGCGCATCGTATTCGGCACATTGCGCATATATGCGTGCCTGTTCGTAGTGATAAGTGGATGGCACGCACTATGCTGGTGCGAAGGCTTGCCGCTGTTCGGGTTTCATTTTACGCTGATTTTACATACAGGTTCCTGCTCTGAAGCAAGAGTCGCATGGCCTCCGCAATACATGCCGCGGGCTCGCCATCTTTCAGGCTATAAATAGTTTCAGAATTCCTCACAGATGGCAGCACATTATCTAGCGTTTGCTGTTTGCTTGATCAACGCCTCTGGAAAGGCATGGCATGTTATTCGCTTGATGGACATAGTTGTCCATTTTTAGAGCTTGTTGAAAGTTCCTGTGTATTTAGCGGCGATGGCTGCCCTATCGCCGCCTATTTTGACATAATTTGATAGCCTCCCAAGTGCGCCTACCAATCGCCAAAGCGGCTTAATTTCGTCGTGGCGCCTGTCGAACAAAATGCCTTAAGGAGACTCCTTCCACTGCATGGCATTTATGTAGGATTTTTTTCCCCAGGCAGCTGCAAGTAACGTCGTAGCTTTCTGGTAGAACACCTGCTTGATATCCGATCGACCGGGGTTCGAGCCTAATGGGACCGAGTATGTTATCCTTTATATTATTTGATTCTTTTTCGATTTTTTCACTCGCTGACGATTTTTCTCTCACAACCAACGGTGCCGACGACGACGGCGGAATTTCCGCGACACGAGTTCTTTAAATCCATCGCGTTAAAATTGCGCAACATTTTCGTATTTTGTCCAAAAAGAGACTCCCACCCTGAAAATTGATATGCGCTGGCGTCGGGATGCATGCTGGGTTCGATGCTTCAAAAATACTGGGGTGAATTTCTAAAAACGTTTTGACCTTCTCTAAAGAGAACGGTGCTGACGTGAGGTTTGTTTGTCTCCCTCGGCAAAAGCAGCAACCCTCACATCTGAAGTACCCACTCGCAAAATGCCACCCAAGGCAAGTATTAGCCCCAAGAAACACGTTCACGTCATAGCCACGTTGACACTGCTCTGCCCGTGCCCGCATGGACTCCTCCTGCTCGCCACCTCATGAAGGCATACCCTTGCATGTATGCTTGAATATGACAAACGCAGTGGCACATACATATGACAAAGGCAGTGTCACATACAGTTAGGTTTGACCAGTAGAAGGACGTCTCTACAACCATAGAGTTTTCTAATATACACTATAGGGAACTGTAGAACTAGTGTCTATGGAAGTTGAAACACACGGCACTTCAGCGAGCATGGGAATCATAGGTAGTACACAGACTTGTCTAATCTTCGTACTTCTGGCGTGCTTCTGGCTCCGTGTGTGTCTTCGTGTGGCTTAAAGCTTTTTTTCTCACGGAACAAAAATCAACAAATGTTCAGCGGTTGCGGTTCATCACCTTATTTTTTAAGCTTACCATGTCGAATCGGGTCAATCAATCAAAAAGAATACGTTCTTTTTTTTTTCAAAAACTACACCGCAATCAACAATAAGCGAAGTCGCAAGTGCGATTTGCCACCCGCACGCACGAACACTGGGCAAATCTGTGTACTACCCATCATTCCCATCGTCACTGAACGATCGAAGTGACAGAGTCTCCTCTAGTTAATTTTAGGAAACTATGTCTACAACCTCCTAAATCGTCCCAACAAATGGATTCACTTTTCGCCTTTGAATGCACAGGTTCCTCTCCTAAAACACAATACTTCTATCGAAACAGGTTGTGGCAGTGAAAAGAGAGCGTCGAAGCTGAACTTCAGGAAGCGGATCTGATCCCAGACAGTGGAGACCATATACCTAGGCAGGAACAGCTCCACTAAGGTGGACTTTGGGAAGGCGCAGACGCTGCTGCTTGCCACAGAAACACGTCGAAATCAATGAAAGGACAGCGTATCTTCATTGCCTCCTACGGCGCAGCGGACCGCGTCAAGCGCTAAATACAGAAAGCGTTCATTGGAAAAATAGATTTTACTGTGCCACTCAGGGTTGCGCAGGTGGTGTGGCCTTTTACGTAGGTATTGACGATCGTTTTCTGAATGAACGGGCCTTCATACTTGATTCTTGGTTTTACCCAGACGAAGGATGACATGGACTACGAGCCGGCTACAGCAACAGCAGACGCCGACAAAGATAAGGTATAGGGTGCTTCACATATAAAATATAAAAAATTGAAGCGACTGCATCAGTTGGCGATGAAGACGCAGCAATTTCTTTCGCACCGCATTCAGTCGAAGGAATATTGAAAAAAATTGGCAGATCTCCCGTACAGTGGGAATCGATGATATGTGAAACGCGACTGAGAAATGTTGATGTCACTTTAAATCAGCACAACGTTACGAGGTGGAAGTATATGATGCCGTACATGACTTCCGTGTCATGATTACCATGCTTGGATGTGTCGTTTACCTTCGTCATCTATTCACGTCACGCGATACCGAATTTAGTATATGTAACTTGGAGTGTTGAATAGATGGACGAACGGACACACAGACAGATGCATGAATGGACGCATGAACGAACGCAGGGGCGGATGCATGGACGGACGCACGAACAGACGACCGCACGGACAGGCGGATGGACGCACGCACGGTGACACAGACAGACGCATGAACGGACGGAAGCAAGAACGAATGGATGGACGAATGGTTCGCACCACTCTCCATCATTCACTCCGTGGATATGCAGCCATTATTTTTATGGTCACCCTCGTAGTTAGATTGGGGTGCACCCGAATTTTCTAAATTATCTGAGCCCTCCGCTATGGCGTCACTCGTAATGAAATTATGAATTTACGCTTTATACATGAAGAAGTATAATATTATTTATCCCGCCTTAAGATTTTCTGACACATCAAACATTCAAACACTTGACAATCTCCATATAAAACGCCCAATTGACGGCGGAAGCAGACGCTTACGCTCGGTTGCATAGTGTTATATTGCACCATATTTCATTTCTAAAAAAGTGGGTTCACCCCGACGTCATTTGTGCATCGGAGGCCTTGGAGAAATAGCAGTGAGATAAATTGTTTTCGCTTTCAAGTAGCCAAAGCAAAAGAAGCGAACAGTGCATGTGGTGCACGGACCAAGACAGGCAACACAACGGCGCTAGGAGAATACGAGGGCAAAGTTTGTTTTATGCAAGGTGATTGGAGATCCCGAAACTAGAGCGTCAAAAAACCAATAACGGAAGGTTTTTATAGCATACATGATAGCGGCTGCCTTGGTGGCAAGGGCGTTGTGTGGACACGATGCAATTTCTCAATGCGCTGACGTCACTGCGCGGAAAAATGTCCAGATTGTGAATATGGCTGACGAAGAAACTTGGTCTGGAGAGAATGGGAACAGCAAAGAGGAATTGAGCCTCTAAATCAAGGTTGGGTACTGAGGTGCCGGCGTAAGAACCCCTCTAAAGATAGCCGTCGTGAGAAGAACATCGTTATTACTGCGAAAATACAAAAGTCGTAAGAAAGGCAAGAGATCACTGCATATGGGTTTGACTTGATTGGGCAGCCTAGGTATGTTGCTGCGATGCCAGGCAGAGATAAATGTCAATATCTTATTTCATTAAAATGTTATAAGAATTTTGCCATTTCAGCAATACAAAAAAGCAGTCTGTACTTTAAGTCAAATGCTCTGTGTGTTCGTTCCGATCTTGCGAGGCCTCTTGCTGTTCTACGTCATTTGGCGGTGTTTTAAAATTTTGTTTGTAGAAAGCATACAAAAATGAAGAACAAAACAGCAATGACCAGTAATGCCTGAAACTTGCCGTTGAGTTTTCGTGCTCTGGAATCTGCAGCCGTGTCACCAAGTGTTATCGTATGTATGCACTCTGTTTTGTCAGCGATTGCCATAATCATCTAGACAATTGCGACAACTGTGATTAGGTTCTATTCAATGTTATTGAGTAATCGCGGTTTTGGGCTGCCAATTCAAAAACCATGATTGAATCTCGAAGCGAATGTCTCATTTCGTTGAAAGTGAAGTTGTAGAGATTTCTGCACTGCCCGATTTATCACAACAGCATATTATTTACCTCTTCGATGCATACGACAGGGCTGGCCCAAAAACATGATGTCAGCGAACTCCTGATGGGCCTCGTTTCCAAGGCCCTCCTATACGGCGATTCTCATATTTCTGATGCAGTAGCTGCAACGTAAAACCGCAGACGATTTTATTACTTCGAACCACATCGTCGGTTTTCAGAATGTCCTTCCGATTGTAGATAGGCGTAATAGGTTCATGTTAAAACCCGTCACGCGAGTTAGGTACCGGTCACAATTTTATTGAAAAAACAATTGGCCCCGTATCGGCCCGTTTTACTGAAAATATCGTCGAAAGACGATAGTATTGCGTCTGGAGAGTGTGAACAAAACGTTTATTTGATGTCCTTCGCATTAAAGACAGTGAATTGTATTCTGGAATTGCTGCATTAGAGAGCCTCAGAGAGCCTCGCTCCGTGCAGCGAAGGCGAACGGGCACATCGAGGATGGATGGATGGATTGATATGTCTGTACCCTTTAGATCAGGTGGTGGCTCACGTCACCAAGCCGTAATACTTAGTGAACCAAAAACTAGAGTTATGTTTTTTTTCTTTAAATAGTGGGGTTCAGGACTCGTACTTTGCAGTGATGGGTTTAATTTTCATTCGTGCCTTGAGTTCAGCCACCAATCAAATAACCTCCTTCTAGTTAATTCTGCCCGCTTAAAGTATATTTTGCCCTCCCTGTCCCTAAACAACAGTGCTTTGAAAAACTCTGCGCCATCATCTTGAACTATAGGGTGATGCCCTCTACAGAACATTATCAAGTGTTCGGCAGTTTTCTCTTCCTTTCCACACGCACTGCATACCGTGTCTACCTCTTCGTATATGGCCCGATATGTCTTGGTTCGCAATACTCCTGTCCTTTCCTGAAAGAGTAGAGAACTACCCCGAGTATTATATTCTTTCCTTGGCAATTTCCTGCTTAAAAGTTCGATAGATCTCTAGTGAAGACTTCTTAATTATGCCGATTCTCCACATATTGGTCTCAGCTTCCTTCGCCTTCTTCTGAACCGATAATTCTTTTTGGTTTGGCTTCCTGCCGTTTTCTAAGTATTTACCACTCTTTTTTATGGTTCGCTTCCTGCATTTTGTATCGACATTCTTCATGTTTGAGGCATCGAGGCACGTTATACACGAGTGCCATCTGGCAGATATCTTCGAAAACGAAGGAAGGCGTAAGCACCCGTGGAGAATAATGCGCTCCTGCCTCAAAGGCGTTAAGGTGTAGAGCGCAAAGCGACGGGCAGGTGCCACCACCTTTTCGTCTTATCAAAGCATCGGAAACACTTGCGTTTTATGAGCATCGTGTTGAGCGTGATAAACGATACGGTCCTTAAAATTACATATGTGTGCCTTCTCTGGGGCAAAGGCACACATACGAAACATCGACATGTTGTTATCGTGCCTCAGATATGCGCAGTAATTAGTTTTAATTGACAGTCGCACAAGTATAAATGCTGAAACTTGAGCAATATTGGTGGGCGCTGTGGATGGGGTTGGCCATTTGAGGTATCGCTTGGTGCCATTCGGGAATAGTTACCATGGTCAAACAGCCTTATGTACCGACAGACAGACAGAAAGGCAGACAGAGATACCGAAGTTCTGGCGTAGAAAGTCCCCAAGAAATACTATCGTCTCTAAAATGACAGTACCAACGAGAATAGACGCAAAATCTACGTCAGCGGACTAAGGTGTTATTGTTCATTCTTTGTATTTTTTATATTTGCGCAACTGGAGCAAACATAACAGAATTAGGCATGCAATAAAAAATGTAACATAAAAACACGTCCACAAAAAGCTATTAGGAGTCATCAAAATTCAGCAGCTCGCACGAAGTCTACAAGTTTATTTTATGTGAAAAAGTAAGCTAATAGAGGTTAAAGTTGCACCCCGTTCATAGCTCAAGCAAGGCAGACTGAGGCTTCAGGCCAGAGCAAGCAACAACAAATTGTTCACCTCTACGAAGAATATGGTAGGGTCAGCCGAGAGACAGCGAGGCAGAGGTCATGACTTCCCGGCCGCAGCGATCGGTCAGGGCGGGTGGCAGTGTCCATCTTGCCTGGCAGGCTTGGCACCTCTCCTTTGGGCAGCGCAGAAGATGCTCCTTCTAAAGCCCACAAGTGAGACACCTGAACTGCCACTGTGCAACACGTGGCACTATCTCTGGACAGCTGGTGTTCCTGGCTCACACAGCCTCTAAATTGAGTAGCTTGCCTCCAATCAAGCGTCTGGAGGAGTTATCAACGTCATTGCGTAGAGTGAGTTACTGGCGTCTTTCGTGTGCTTATCTGACATGTCATGTACGTTGGTATGCAGATGGTACCTCATGCGCTGCCGTAAGGTTATCACTTGTGTAAGAGCAGTGACGTCCCTTTCATCGTGATGAAGTTCAAGCGACGGCACAATTATAAGTCATGATCGTCAGCGTATCCAGCAACTCTCGTCTATAGTTATAGCCTTTATCGGAGCGTGTATGTAAATATTACTTCGTAGTTTTAAAAGCTGGCCGCAAAACTTCAAACAATACTGGCATTAGCCTGAGTTGTAGCTCGCATGCGGTCTTTTTGAGGTGTGTCGTGTCTGTGAACAGTGCCGTGCCATGTGGTATCATACTTGCCTCTCATGAAGCAAGCCTGGGTTTGAATCCGTCTTGAGGCTTGGTTTAATAAATCCTCTGTTTTTTCATCAAAGCTATCAGCTCGTAGATAATGCCCCTGTCACCGGCACTGCATTTTGTGCGAGAAGTTTCTTGAATTTATGGCGGTTTGGATTCCAAAGCGCGTTCATGCTGTCCCATGTTAAGATGTCCTATGTTGTCCCACATTGGGTGGCTTACAAGCCTCTTCCATGAGATGCCGCATGTGGGTGCGTTCTTCACATACCTGCCAGAAAAGTTTTCGCTGCTTTGGTGTCAACTGACCTTTTAATACCTTAGCGAAATTCAAGTCACCTTTTTGATTTCATAAAGAACCCCAGGTGGTCGAAATTTCCGGAGCCCTCCACTACGGCGTCTCTCATAATCATATGGTGGTTTTGGGACGTTAAACCCCACATAACAATCAATTTTCGATTTCATAACATGTAAACCGTGTGCATCTACAGTAATGTCGATGTATGCCGAGTTTTGTGTACACGAAGTTACGGAGACGCCTCGAGAGCCTGCAGGTAGACAGATAGCTCGTTTCATACATATACGTGATCGAAAGTTTTTTGGGGTAATAAGAAATGCTTTCAATTTAAAATTTATATTGCAGTGTGAACCATCGTATGAACCCCCAATTGTCCATTTTCATCTAGAGGTTGTCTGCCTCCAACGCCATACGGATGCGTTCATTGCAGCTATTTTTCGCAGAATACAAGAAAAAAAGCAAGAATAAAAACATTGGCCCCGTATCTGCAGGTTACACTGCAAATTTTGTCGAAAGATTATAGTTTTGCGTCTGAAGAGAGTGAACAAAACGTTTATTTGATGTTATGCACAATAAAATAGGTTAATGGTATTCTGAAGGCACTGCGTTGGAGTGCTTTGCGCGTTGAGGAGGTGAACGAGCGCATCAAACCAAGTCACACGTGAGACATGAGCGCTATATGGCAGTTATCTTGGAAAACGGAGCGCGCGGCGTGCGCGCCTGTCTTGGAGGCGATAAGGTGCAGAAAGCAAGGCGACGATTAGGTACCACCACCATGTCGTCTCAGCAAAGTGTTGTAAACACCTGCCTTTTCCTGCAAACGTGGCATGAACAGCGCCGCGTGATAAACGCTACGGTCTTCAGAATTACTTATGTTTGCCTTTTCTAGTAAAAAGACACACATACAGAAGGTCGACATGTTGTTATGTGCCTCAGATATGCACAATCATTGCTTTTTAATTGACAATTGCAGAAGTATGAACGCTGAATCTTGAGCAATATTGGTGGTTGCTGCGGATAGGGTCGGCCGTTTAGGTATATTTTCATGCCGTTTGGGGTATCGTTAAGGGCGCACAAACAGACAAATGTACAGACCGACAGACAAAATTTTTCAGTCAGAGGTCCCCGAGAAAGACTATCATCTTTAAGAATAACTATCTGGCAGCTATATTTGAATGGTACATGCAGGTTTTTTATCTAAAGCAAGAGCCGCATGGCCTCCAAGATACACGCTACGCGCTCGCCATCTCGGAGATCATAAAGAGTCTCACAATGTCTTACAGAGGGCAGTACATTATCTAGCGTTTGCTGTGTGCTTTATCAATGCCTCTGAAAAGACATATGCTTTTCCGCTAGATCGACATAGTTGTCCATTTTTAGAGCTGTTTTAAAGTTCCTGCGTGTTTTAGCGGTGATGGCTGTGCAATCCCGGCCATTTTTGACGTAGTTTTAGGCTTCCTAAATGCGCCTACAAATCGCCGATTGGGCTCGTTTTCGTTGTGACACCTGTCGAACTAAATGCGTTAAAGGGCCCCTAAAACACTTTTTCAAGTAATCATAGGTTGAAGTCACTAGAAGAATTTATTGCCCCACGAATGAAACGCCACAAAAATTTCAAGAATCCGTAAAGTGCGAGTGGAGTTACAAATGTTTGTCGCATGCTGCAATTGCATTTTCTCTTCTTTCATCCCGACGATAGCGCTGGAACCTAAACAGGAAGGGGTGGCAGGGGCAAAGAAACTACGTCACCCACGCCTCGTGACCTTGAGCACTTTTTTTCTTTTAATGCGTGGCTTTTGCAGTGTGAACGCCCGAGCACGCGTGGACAAGTAGCGGCCTCTCGCGGCAATCCCTGTAACTTGCTTTCGCGCCAACGGACAATTTTTTGCTCGCACTCAATGGTGCCGAAGGTGACGGGAGGATTTCTGCCACACGAACTCTCGAACGCTATTGCGTCAAAAAAGCCATTGCATCTTCCCACGGGTGGAAAGAACTCGAGTACTCAATTACGCAACAGTCGCGCGATGTACCACCACCAGTCTTCGACGCATTTAATCGAGTTTCCGTGGTAGGAAGATGCGAGCGACTTTTTTCATCATTTTAAATCTATTGCAAAAGTTTTGTTTGTTGTCGTCGCCATGTGGGACCACACAATTTGAGGTAAACGTTCAGTGTTCTCAAATTGTTGCTTATTCATTTCGTTGTTTTTATCTTCCGGCCAAACGTTGTAGATAACTGTACGCTGGAAAATACTCCTAGCAACACCTTATTGCTTTTTTTCAAGGACCCAAGGCAGCGAAAGTATTGTTTGCAACTTTTTTTACAGTGATCAGTAGCTTTGCGTACAGTAATGCCAAAATGGAATCGTGAATACTCTACCGCATCGTGTAATTTATGGTTGCGCCACCAGAACGTTTTTGCGTCTGTTCTAAACACCCGCATAAATATCATTGGGAACTAGCACCCAATTGTGGGGCAGCACGTGAGACTGCGTGTGTTTGAACTTCGGAGACGCCGATCTCACTGTTTTGAAATAGGCAGAGCAGCGGGTGGTAAAAAAATTAATTTATGTGGACGCTATCATCGTGTTCCCCTCATGAAAAAGAAAGTCATTCCTGGCATAAGCAGCCAAAACCACTTTAAGAGCAGCCCGACAACAAAGTCAGATGGGGGACGAACAGCAGCCTTCGCCCGGTGTAAGTCAGGATATTGTGCGCGTTCCGCATGACTTTTCTGACGCCAGCAATACTTTATTGACCTCTCCAACATCAGGAAGGGGCTCCCTGTCTACGTGAAACAGAAAAAATGTCTAATGCATCAAAATTATTGAACAAGTACGCAATCCTATTTTAAATCCAAATAAAATATCTTACAGGCATCGCTCGTCGCTAACTGTCGATCGTGATTCCCCCCGCTTGCAGAACTCTCAAACAACACAAGCATCTAGAGTTTGCAAACTTGTTGTTAGAGCTCCTTTGAGTTGCTTGCTTTTTGACGCCGTACAAAGGTGCGTGCTATGCCAAATCGGACACAGGTCATATTAAAACGAAGTGATTGGAGGAGACAATAGAAAATTACAGAAGAACGAACAACTGCAAATGGCCGCTTGTGCAATCTAACATTGAAACTCAGTGTTCTCAAAATCTGCCAGACGTTCATAATATAGCAGTAACTATAATGCAAACACTAGCCTCTTCGCGGAATAAATCTGTAACTCTGAATTGCAATTCAGGTAGCATTCGCTTTTGTGGATGGAATAGCTCATAAATGTGTGGTTAACGTAACAGCAACGAAACCATTAATCTCTTATGCTCGCACAAAGTACATTACTTCTTATAAGGGTTCATTCCCACCCGGCATAGCATTGGGCAGTAAGAGCGTCCTTGCTGCCTTTCATCATCATCATCAGCCTGACTACGTCCACTGCAGGAAAAAGGCCTCTCCCATGTTCCGACAGTTAAACTGGTCCTGTGCTTGCTGCTGCCAATTTATACCCGCGAACTTCTTAATCTCGTTTGCCCACCTAACCTTCTGTCTCCCCCTAACCCGCTTCCCTTCTCTGGGAATCCAGTTTGTTAACCTTAATGACCATCGGTTACCCTGTCTACGCACTACACGCCCGGCCCATGTCCACTTCCTCTTCTTTATTTCAACTATGATATCCTTAACCCCCGTTTGTTGCCTAATCCACTCTGCTCTTTTCTTGTCTCTTAAGGTTACACCTACCATTTTTATTTCCATTGTTCGCTGCGTCGTCCTCCATTTAAGCTGAACCCTCTTTGTAAGTCTCCAGGTTTCTGCTCCGTAGCTAAGTACCGGCAAGATACAGCTGTTATATACCTTCCTGTTGGGGATAGTGGTACTCTACCTGTCATAATTTGAGAGTGCTTGCCAATTATGCTCTACTCCATTCTTATTCTTCTAGTTACTTCAATCTCGTGGTTCGGCTCCGTGGTTATTACCTGCCCTAAGTAGACATAGTCTTTTACAACTTGAAGTGTACTATTATCTATCTCGAATCGCTGATCTTTCAATGAGCAACATATATTTTGCATAAAGTTGTGTACGGAATAATACAGCCCCATTTCAATCAGCTAAAGCAATCATATGGGCAAGACTACTTTGCGCATGAAACGTTATGAAGAACAAAAAATAAACCTGAATCAATAACGTAAAAATGCTGCACAATGTACACAGCATTTGTCGTCTTGCCCCAGCTGGAACGTCTTCAAGTATGTGGGCAGGCGAAATTCTCAGAAGCAAGCTTACCGCAAATATACTAAATGCAGAAAGACAAACGAAAGCCCAGGCTAGACGTCCAGTCTACATGGTATTTGGCATTGCTGCGTTGTCGTGGTTTGGGCATCAAGTTAGCTGCTAGCAGAAAACACACTACGTATCGCTCAACAGTGAATACTGAATATTAAACATATCTCTTAAACACAGCCTCTGTTTCTGCTTATAAAGTAATTCATGAAAAAGGTCCTTCCCGATAGGCCAACATATAAAGCCCATTTTCTACATATGCTTCAGGGAGTGTTCCTACAGTTTTTCATACACGCCTCGAATGTCAGCTGGATAGCGAGTTTCAACGGCAACTCCTTCGCTCAATCTCGAAATAAGATGCGACGCAGTTTTTCGCGAAAGTAATCACGAAGTGTGTTGACTGTGCTTCAAGCTTACGCATATACAGGTAACCACTTTAACGTGTGGAGTGTATTGAAGAGTATGTAACCTTTGAACAAATGACGACGTATCCAATACGTTTGTCTGGACAAGTGGGCAGTATAGCTTATTCCATGCTTCACAGATTAGGAGAACAACAACAGAACAGCGATAACAAGAAATGCATCCCAATCTAGGGCTGGACGACTCGGAGTAATATTACACTCTGTTTCTTTCTGCTTGTGTCTCGACTCAAGTAGCTCCGGAGTACACGTGACTCCGGTTCAATAAGGGATACGAGAGCCCACGTGCCATTCTCTATTACCTTGTAAGATTAGGTGGTGCGTCAGCACTGTGTCCTGTTGAGATGCCTTGTTTGCGTTCTGAGTCAATTCCGCAAGGCTTCTGGGAGGTTTAGGAGGCACTTCCTCGGCATATCACGAAACAATAGGATCACTTTCCAATACGCAAGACAAAGAAAGAAAACCGGCGGAATACAATTTTCGTCTTCGCTGAGGTTTAGTACGATTCTAAGCCACGTGATTTTCAATATAGCAATAACGAAACTGTTTCACAATGCCTTGAGTTGGCCTGTTGTTACATGCGAAAATATGGAAACTTGCGAAGACAACAATCAAGTTTAAAGTGAAAGCTGTTATCGAGTGACAGCGGTAATGTACCATATTTCTGGCTCCGCCACCGCCGGCATCTGTAACCACTACAACTCCAAGAAAGCAAAATATCTGAACGAAGAAATGTTAGAAATGTCAGCCCTTTTTTACGGGCTGTCATCATAAACAAAATAGTAGCACCTCCAACTGCTGGCTAGGTGCCCTCAACCACGCTATTGAAATGAAGCGAGGTCGTGAACATGGATTGAGAGATAACACCAATGGTGCCTGTTATTCTTTGTTTCCCCACACAGCCTATCTAGACATTGGTAAGCAGCCACTCTAATTTTTCAGGCATAGCTATGGAGGCAGTGTTGGTGTTTTGAGGCCTTAATATATCACAGTGAAAGATAATGTTAGATCCCAAGAAGAGCCCATTTTTTCAGGGTAGTTGTCCACCGCCACTACCGCATGTGTGCGTAACCTTAGCTTGAAGAAATAAGAATAATTTTACCCGTCGCGGTGGTCAGTGGCGAAGGTATACTCGACTGCTGACCCACGGGTCACGGGATCAAATCTCAGCTGCTGCAGCTGCATTTCCGATATAGGCGGAAATGTTGTTGGCCCGTGTGCTCAGATTTGGGTGCACGTTAAAGAACCTCAGCTGGTCGACATTTCCGGAGCCCTCCACTTCAGCGTTTCTCAAAATAATATGGTGATTTTGGAACGCTAAACCCCACATATTAAACAAAGAAATAAGAATAAATGAAAAATTAGAAGTTTACATGAATTGATCGCAATTGAACCCGAGTTCTCTGCGTGATCATCAAGTACTGAGCCATTGCTGAACCCGACTCCTCTGTGTGGTCGTCGAGTATTGAGTCATTGCACACTAAGCGAAGCTATCAAGTCTGCTAGAATGAACCACTCGCAATGAACGAAGCAAAGAAGGGAAATTGCAAGAGCTTCTTTGTTTGTTTCCTATATGCAGGCATACTTGTATGCATGAAAATCACAGAATGTGCTCCCTTAACCATTCTACCTAGCAGCGAGTCACTGTAAATCTAGTTTTCATGGATTAGAGAAGAAGGCTGGCGTAGAATTTGATATTAGGACCTGTTATCAACGAAATTTTTAGCGAAATATACGCATTGTCAACATCCTACACCACACACTTCAATGAAACGCTCTTCTCTACTACCTCTGGCGCATAAAGGTAAAGCTATAGGTTTGTGAATCTTAGCAAAACTGGTATTATTGAGAACTGTCTTACGGAAACTAGTGTTGCGCATTTATTGCCCGTCCGCTTATTGGTTTCATTCGTGAAAGTGCAGAACGTGTGTGTGTGCGTGCGTGTGTTAATGTGCAGGTGATTTAAATGTAGAGTTTAACATCCCAAAACCTCTATTTGATTATGAGAGACGCCGTAGTGGACGGCTCCGTAAACGTCGACCACCTGTGGTTCTTGAACGTGCACCCAAATCTGAGCACATGGGCCTTCATTATTTTTGCCTCCATCGATAATGCAGCCGCTACAGCCGAGATTCGATCCCGCGACCTGCTGGTTAGTAGGTGAGTACCTTGGTCACTAGATTGCAGAGGTGGGGCGCGTTTGTGCGTGTGTGCAGGCGGTCGGGCGGGCAAGCACACGCGCTCGCTTTTCTTCAAGGGCTTGAACGGCGCTTGTCTCAAAAACTCACAGCTTTGCAGCAAAGACGAAGCAATCAACGTAATAGCAACACATTGAAAAGTCACGGGTGGAATGGCAAGCAGATCGGAACGTGCCCCGCGTTTCTGACGCACCAATGACACACGAAACGGACTCTCGGGTACAGATTAACGCGAATAAGCGTTAGTTGTTACTTCACTGTGTGTGAAAATCGCACTCTTTTCGCAAACGGAGACGGTTAAACGGTTGCAGTGACCTTTGCGCGCCCGGTAACTAAAAAAAGATTCGTTCCAGTAAAAGCCGCAGGCCAGCGAAGACGTACGGTCCTCCCCAATACGAGATAAGGGCGCGCGAGTGAGCATCGACCTCTTGCTTTTCGCGGAGCAAAGTGCGCGTGAGGGATGGGAGCGCGCGCCACCACGTCGTGACGATGTTTCTACGCGCGTTTATCGTGCCATTTTGCTGGTAATGCTGACCACACAAATGTCCCCCCTCCCCAGAGATGGCCGTCAGCAGCGGTAAGTGGTAGATATAGATACCTTGCTGTTTGAACGTTGAAGGACGTGCTCCTGGGTGTCTCAGCGATTAACACTTCGCACTCACGATTCAGAGGACCCAACTTCAATTCTGCGTGCCGGAGACTTTCTCGGTATATTTTTCCTTTCTTGCATTTTCACATACTTATACACTCATAGAGATACGGTGAGTGACGGCAATGCCCACTTAGACGCCGACGCCGGCGGGAAAATCTAGCCGAGAGTGTCTATGAAGTTGCTGTCCCAATAATATACCATTGTGTGGGCGTTGCCGCAGTCTAGTGCCAGAGAACCACGTGAAACTGGCTATCAAAATAACGTACATATAAGCCCAACTACAGTGATGGTCTTGAAGTCTACGTAACAGACGCATCAAATTGTCCACTTTGATGTTCACAGCGCCATGTTGGTCTACTATCCAAGGCACTTGGCGGCTCACCCGCTGGTTGCGGAATCAAATTCCGGCCGCAGCTGCTGCATTTTCAAATGAGATGAAAAATCTTGGGCCCATGCACTCACATTTATGTGCACGTTAAAAGGGCCCAGGTGGTTGAAATTTCCGAAGCCCTCCTCTACGGCGCCTATCATAATTATGTGGTGGTTTTAGGGCGTTAAAGCAAAACAAAAAATAGATTTGGCGTGTACACGGCAAAGCTGAGTCGCTGGACTTTACTCCGCACAATTCGGGCGAGATGGCTGAACAGGGACAGAGGTGATCACTCTCCAATCTGAATCACTTGATATTTTCACAATCTTGCCCCTGATTCTTCTAAGTACTGAGTCAAGACTCCCATTCTTCATCAAAACTATAAGCCAGGGCTTCCTGTCAACGTGTACAACTCCGCAATAAAGCCGCAAATAGTCCCGCCCAACTCGCTTTTTGCCGGAGCTCATCAGCGTTACTAAACAGCTCACTTCTTCCTCGCCTTATATAATTCAGGCTGTGCGAACAAATGATCTCTGTCACCTCAACCTAAATTAGGCGAGTACCATATATCTAGCGGAACTTCTTTTTAGCTTCTATCGTTAGCAATGCTTCTGCGAGAGGTTGCGCATGTACACATTTGACCAGAGATGACTAGTTTGTCTCATTTATTGTTTGGTTGGTGCAGTTTTGTGGTGACTCTATGTAAGATCCAAGCTTTTCGATAATCTAGATAGGCTCATCACCACGTACTTACAGCATCCAAACTAGAAATGGGGTCACACCACGAAATTTCCGTGTTTCCAAGTCACACATACATCAGTAATCCATTCATCTATGCATTCAGGCATGTAGACCTCCATCCGTCTAAATGTTCCAATTCGGTTTACCTTTTCGATGCAAAAGATAAATAAGAAATTATGTAAAGTATACATTTCTCAGAGGTGGTACATTATGCATATCGTTGGCTGTTAGACGACACGAACGGGATTCCTCGAACATCTAATTCAGGAAAAGAGCGACCCAAACCCAGCTGCGCGGTAAGCAATCATTTTGAAATGATTCTGGAGTTCTGAACTACGACTATTCTCAAGGCCATTACTGAGGAAATTCAAAATGAAACATTCTCTGTCACGTTTCAATTATTTTTGCCCCCTCCCATCGTATCTCTTAACACCTTCCTTCTATGATTGGTTAGAATTTTTTTTCTTCTCAGCCTTCTCGTTGAGCTACAGTGAGCGTTTATCATTGTCAGAAGAACATTATTAAGTCAAAATGGTAAAAATGACATGAGAATGAACAGTCATTCCTTCCATACCTGTGCGGATGAGTTGATGAGGTATATACTATAATGTGGTTTATTACTAATTGGCGTCAAACAATTCTTGAGGCAACGATGTACAATTTTCAACAGGGATAGCGGCTTCGATCTAACACATAAAACACGACTATTTAGCTTCTTCGCAAATCGCCCCAGCAACACAAGCATCCACAATTGCCTGCGCAGCGCGTGTATAATGAACAGAAAGAAGCAACTGAGATCCGACCCAATTTATCCTTCGTGCTCATCCTTCTCTTTATTCATTCTACGACTCCCTACTCAGAGAAACGATTTCGCCTGGATGTTCTTCTATTTGGCAGGTGTTCCCAGGAGAGATCCGTAATTTACGGGAGAAGTTAAAAAAAATCGTGGACAGAAAAGCCCCTGATGCGAAATTCACGCCTGAAATCACCAGTGCCATTCGAACGCCTTTCTGCGTGCGCGGCAAATGGCTTTACTTGCCGCTATCTTGGCCCTTGTTCCTGTGATGTCCACGCTTGACTTCTGCCGACTTCGATTAGGAGCCCGAGAAGAATAGTTGACGTCTATGTGCTTCGAACAACTTGCAGTATTCTTATTTTCTGTACTCTATTTGGTTGTTGTACTCTGTTAACCGTTCAAAGAAATCAGGAAAGACAAACAAAAAAGGTCCCTCTAGAAACAGAAGGCACTATGGAATTTGTGCGAAGTATTTGGTGACGACAGAGAGCTACACATGCGGGCATGACACAACAAAATCAGTAAGATTTCACTAAACTTGACACTCTTTCTGTTGAACGCCAGCTCGTGGCAAAAAAAAATAAAAAATGAAAAGCTGACGGTAATAAATCTCTTCGATTTATAAGAGGATCGAGCGACAAGCATTTTGCGAGCAGTGAAAACAGCAAGTTGAAGTCACAGTGTGAGAAACTAGCAGCCCTAAATTTGAATATTACACGAAGAACGACAAGCAGCTTGATACTTTTAACGTGCCGTTGCAAGACAAAGAACGGTGTTGAAAGGACACACGTGTTTAAAGCTTGATACTTTCAAGAACGGCGCTGAAGAAAAACAGTGTGAACTAACAACTATCAAAGTTGTAACGTGTTTGTCTTTGAAGAACGCGTTCAAAATGACCACAAAATAAAACTCAACGCTGCTGCTTTTGAAAAATACTTTCGCTTTTCAAATTTTCTTTTGAAAAAAAATGCCCTAAGTAGCCGTAATATTGGATAAACGTCCATTGTGTTTGCAGTGCTGGCTATATAATTTGACACACGTTAAATATGCACTCCATGGCTACAGGCGTAACAGCGGCTTAACATCTGCATAAGCACCATTAACCGGAGTTCGTCTACGTATTACGAACAAGGGCAACCTCGCAAGCACAAGCTCTAATATTGGCTTACTCCTTGTCGTGTTGTTAGCCTAATGCCCACGTTGCTGTTCGCATCATTGCACAACTTGAACAGCTTGTCACAGAGAACATCTCTGACTGTTCAACATATATCAATGCGTCTAAAGCTTCTATGTATTTTGAGTGTCATTTCGAAACGTTTTCGAAAAAAAAAAAAACGTCACAGTCGCGTTCTCTCCACGTGCTTCTCTTAACGTCGATTCCTATGGTACGTGGAATGTGCGGAACCTTCTTTATCTGCGCGGCTCCAGACGAAGCCAACGCCGATAGCAAAAATGGTTTACTTGACCTATGTGTATGATGCCCCGTTCGAACTTCGCAATCCATCTGTGCCCTTTTAGATTGTTAAATTAGTTTATCTAGTTTGCCTTGGTTACCAGGTGTTCCACTTCATTGAGCTTTGCCTCTGCAAGATATCTAGTCAACATTCTTCGAACAGTAATAGTATCCACACAATTTCTGAATTTGTCTACGTTACCTACATATAATTCCTACAAAGCTAGCCATCGAATAATATCTGTACTTTACGCAATCATCGAACGTAGCAAGCATTCTTGGTGCACGAAGAGCTCCGTACCACCGGCGAACCTGAATGCCGCTTTCAAACCAAGCTGCTAGGGCTACCACAAGACACTGTACTAGCGCAAATCGAAACTCGAATGCATTTAGTGATGGTTTTGGGATGCTAAACCCCACATATCAATAAATCATCAATGAAATCATCGAGTACGATTTGTGCCTAACTTGGTAGAAGTTTCCTTGCAGATGGTAAATTATTTCCCGTACATTGCCACCTCTCTTTTTATATGCGAATCATGTCTTAGCAAATCAAAGATACTTTCATTATTTTTCAAAAGTGCTTACAACACTGTACTAGAAAAAGTGAAGGCAGTGCCTCTCCACCCATTATCTAGGAATAGAGCTTTGTTATGGTGATGCCCACTTGGAAATTATGTGGTTTTACAATTCACAAAAAAATGCTGGTTCAATTTCATTGATGCTATCGCCAAATTAATGTATAAGATTAGTATTTTTGATTTGTTATTCACATAATTAATAAAAACTTTGATGTTTCGTGAAAAAGCTATCACAGAACACGCGTTGCATGCTTAGTTCAAATGTCTCAACGATGACGTACAGTTTTAGGACATGCGTGTTCCACAGAACTATCATTAGAACTAACTACAGCACTTCCAACCACTTCAGACTGACCACGCACAACACTTTAGAATGTCAAAATTAGGCAAGACGCTCTACAAAGACGCCACGTACTAAAAAATGGTAACGCAAAAAACATGATACTGTAGAGAGAAATGAAAAACAATACGTTCTATATAACTACCATGACAAAGCTAGTTCTAGAGCTGTCGTAGACTCATACTAACGGTAGACGCAAGTATAGTTCTGGGGCGCACATACCACGGTTTCGCAGAAATATCTTTCAAAAAATTGCAGCATATCCACAAAGTGAATGATGATGAGTGGGGCGAAGCGCCCGTTATTCCGTCCGCACTTCCGTCCGATCATTTGTTATTGCTTCTGTCTGGGCGTGCGTCCGTGCATGCATCTGTCCGTCCGTGCGTCCATCAGTTCATCCGTTCGTTCGTGCGTCCTTCTGTGGGTTTGTTCATCCATTCGTGCACTGGTCCATTCGTCCGTCCATGCTTCTGTCTGCCTGTCCATCCTTCCGTCTGCGCATCCATTCATTCATCCGTCTGCTAGTTTGTCTGTCCGTTCATGCGTTCGTCCGTTCGTCCATCTAGTCAACACTTCAAGTACTGCCATCTCGCATCTGTTCATCATATATTCATCATACAGAAGTACCACCATCCAGCAGACATTCTAAGGAGTTACCGAGAGGTGGCTACCTACTACTACCTTACTACTACTACTACTACTACTACTACTACTAATTATTATTATTATTATTATTATTATTATTATTATTCCTGTTGCTGCTACTAATACTACTACTACTACTACTACTACTACTACATACATCGCAGATGCACGACCTATGGCTCAAGGAGCTTCGCCCCTAAAACTTTTACATAATGAGAGATACTACTTGTAAAACAACCAAGCCCGTAAATGGGTTGACACGCAACATTCAGAAATAAAGAGCAGCCTCGCGATTGTCCATTTGATATGGACACTACGAAAAACACCAGCATAAGGCCTATAACTTAATAGAACTATTTAGCAACGAAACCACATTCCCTGTCACATTTTTGTATGCTAGTGCAATTATTTCGAGAACTAATACTTTTCACTCCATATACACATGTAGTAAGATCTTCAAGAACTAATTTTCTTGTTGTCAAAACGACACCATATTGCAAAGACCTTCACGCCAATGTCTTCATTTCAACTCTTTTCGCATGCATTAAACAAAATTGCCCGCAGCTTCCTCGGGGGAACACTGAGGAGGATGCGGACCATATAATTGGTTAACGGGGTGTTAAAGTGCAACTTACTTGGGTCGATGGCTAAATTGGTTAACGTGGTTGTGAAATGTGGTGTTAAATTGCGACTTACTTGGGTCGATGGCTAAATTGGTTAACGTGGTTGTAGGAGGGGTGTTAAATGAGTGAACACGTACACACGTATGCGAAAGGGCGGCGCTGGTCGAAGGGACGTCGATCATTGTGTTTGTGGATTCGTTGGAATTCATTTCACCGCGACCTTGGACGTCGACGCGCCGTACAAACCAACCGACGAGCGGCAACTGAGCGAGCGAGCGCCGACCTTGAGTATATACACAGCACGACGGCGCATGCACTGTCAGCTGTTGAATGTTCTCGAAGCGCGACGCCACATGCGCGTCCACTGGAGAATCAGGAGAATTGTAGATGTCGAACGCGGTGTGTAGAGGAGGAAGGGTGCACAGATGGTGGAGGAGTGAAGCGCGCGCGGTGTGTAGAGGAGGAAGGGATGCACAGATGGTGGAAGAGTGGGCGACGGCGCGACGGCGCATGCGCGCGCGTCAGCTGTCGAATGTTCGAGAAGCGGTGCGGACGGCGCACTACAAGGCGCGAGTATAAGATGCTCCGCATCTAAAAGTCACAGCTTTGCCATAGAGGCGAAGCAACGAACACGATATCAACAAATTGGAAAGTCAGGTGCAGAATGGCAAGCAGATCGAAACGTGCCCCGTGTTTTTCACACACAAATGATGCACAGAACGTACTCACTGGTACAGATGAATTCAAATAAGCATCTCAGTTGTTACTTCGCTGTGTCTGAAAAGCGCACCCTTTTTACAAACGGATGATATTTGACGATTGCAGTGACCTTTGTGCGCCCGGAAACTACAATGGAATCGTTCTGGCGAAGGTCCAAAGCCAACAAAGAAGTCGCGAGATGAGGGTGCGCGAGTGACCCTCCACTTCTTTCCTCTCCACGGGGCAAAGTGCCAGTGAGAGATGAGAGCGCGAACCGCCGCGTCATGACGATGTGGCGACGCATGCTCATCGCGCCATTTTGCTGGGCATGCTGAAAACACGAAAGCCGCCCCCCCCCCCCCCCTGAGATGTTCATCACCAGCAATATGTGGTAGATGCAAATAGCTTACCGTTTGAACGTTGAAGGATGTGCTCCTCGGTGGCTCAGTGGTTAACAAATCGCACTCTTGTTACAGAGGTGCCACGTTTGATTCCGCAAGGCGAAGTCTTTTTCTAGATTATTCTTGTTTCTTTTCTTTTCGTATATACGTATACATATAGGTCGAGTGATGGCGACACCGACGCCGGCAGCAAAATCCAGCCGAGTGTGTCCTTATAATTGCTATTGCAATAAAATAGCCGTAAAGAGGCATTACTCGTCATTCAAAATGTAGTAGTACTAGTAAGAGTAGCCGAGCTAGAAACCTAGTGCTACGCAGGGGACATATGGGTGAACAGCGTAGTTCACCCTGCAGGGTGGTGCCTCTATTCTAATGCCCGATTGACAGGAGCCATTGGTTCAACTCTTTGGATCAGTCACAGCAGATATTCCAGGGCCAGACTGGACTGTGAAGTGCTGAATGGAGAAACTTTATTCAAAGTCCGGCAGTTTTCTGCCGGCAAGGCAGGGGAAAGAGGGAATAAACCCATGTCCCGTCACACCCTCCAACGGTGATGATTCCGATTGGATCGCGTTGGGCATTTGCGCCTGTTCGCTCTGTCATGTTGTGTGATGTCGTTGAATGTGGTCAGGTGATCGCCTCACAACTTTTTCAGTTGTCGTTGTTCTGTTGCTAATAATGTTGTAGTCACCAAATATTAGAGATGGAGGCGGCCATCGAATCGCTCACGGCTCGGTGAGTGATACCTCTTGCTACGGTGGGCGCTGGCTGGTTGCCTGCAAGCGGGATGCTGACGTGAGCCGGGGTCAACAGGAAGAAGACCATCGCACTTTCGCTTTTCAAATGAGAGGATGACGATGTTGAAGCCATCGCTCCTTGAAGCTCACTGTTATCCCTGCTGCCATATCCAGATTGAAACATGTGGGCTGGCAACGAGATGCGGCCGCACTCGAAGCTAGAGTGGGCACCCTGCGAGTTGTTGATCATGACTGCAGCTTCCGGCACCACAACGAAAACAAGAGATAAACCCTCCTCTTCGACCATTTTTGTATATCCCGTTCGCACCGTGGCACTTTCTATGCGTTTGTCCATATGATACACAACTGCGGTCACGTACGTGCAATCGCTGTGTTTTGGATACAAAGACGCTTATGGCGGACTTCAATGCGGTGCGGTGCAGTGTGACCATCCTTACTGCGCATGCGCAAGAGCTGGCCCAAGATTTACCAGAACACGCTCAGGTGCAATTGCGTTCTGGTCTTTGTTAGGAGCTGGGTAAGACGCTGAGGCCTCTTCACCTTACACTCTCTCAGCAATCACTTGATGGCATCGGGGAACAAGCTTCTACACACGCACGATGAACCCGCGTGAGCCAACGTGGCGTGATGATGAACGCGCGTTGCCTGCCTCGCCAAGAGTTTGAGACGTGTAACAGCAATAGAAATTACAGTGAATGGATGGTGTGCTCAACTTGCAAGGGATCGTGAACATTGGCCAAGGCTCCCGTGATGAATGGAACATTAGGTCGGCCCATGCGCTACTTCGCATGCTGCTCATGGTTCCCGACAGTTTGAGATGGTGTAACTTTTTTCTTGCCCACCCGTCATCTATTGCTGCTTTGGGACCGTTACCCGCCACGGATGTCCATGCTGTCTTTCATGTATTAGGATAAATCTTGTGGAGACTAGAGAGACTTCTTGTAGTAGATGCGGTCACAGCGAAACATAAATCAATACCTTGTCATCCCTAATACAATATTTGTTGCCTACATTGCCAACCGTAATACGCTAGCTGTCTGCACCTCACGTATATTGGGAGTGACTCTAACATTGGCGCAACTTCAGTCAAGCGACGGAGTTTTTTGAAGTCACCGTCCAGTGACATTGCCATTTCATCCTATTTTAAACAGACGCCGAACTGAATTATGACGTCTTACATTACCGTCAACACATTGTGATGGCATTGCTGCCCTCATGTTGGCCCCTGGCACCACTAGCAGCAGTCACTTTTCACTATTCATTATTCATGTAAGAATTTCACCAACTAAAGGATGAATGGATGAGACGGCCTTGAAGACAGCGCATTACAATTCACTTAAGTTCTTTAAAATTTGTTGTGCAGCGTTTTGTCGGCATACCGGCCATTTAGCCACTTCGAAATTCGAAACTGGTCTTATAAAACGAAACCGACAGGTCATGTTTGCATTGCGGGCACGTGACAATGTTTAAAGTTAAGGTTTACGTATTGACTATTTTCAGTGCCCACAATACGTGATTTATTGGTGAAACAAGTAGCGTATATGATACAACTTTGAGTCAAATAAATAGGAGTTTTTGCACCACCTGGATGGCCGGCAGTACAGAAAAAACGAGCGTGCATAACGCAGGCAAGAGCCCTGTGAATAAATGCTAACATCTAAGTATCCTTACATCGACTGTTTAATTAAACCACGTCTTTCAATACCTGGACTACTATTCACGAGGAGTGATCTTTTCACGAAACACTTTTTGGCATTCTGTCTTGCTTGCATATAAATATTGATAAACGTTTGATAATCTCGATTATTTCATGAAGTATGCCCTTCGCAAACTTGTGCGCAGAAGGCAATTTTTCATTTAATTTACCGTGTACGCTAGAGCAAAGTCGGACTGTTGCTCGGCAGTCTTGGGGTAGGTTTGACCACTCAAAAATAATGGCAAAACAGCCAGTTTAGTGGAGAGTTAATCTCTTAAGCTCTGAGCTTCGACCATTGGTTTCTAATGTGGTTCGTGAACACCTAAGTGTGTGCGATGTCACCTTTCAGAATCCTAAACCTTTTCCTAAAAAAAATGAGAATGTTTTTGCCACAAAAAGTCTCTTGAGAGCAGCGCCTTATAGTTTTTTTTTGTGTTCCGCACCACAAATACCATTTGCATATCAACAGAGATGACATTTACTGCCCTTTCTGCACGAGATGGTTTTGAGGGATGTGTCAAAGTTTCCCAGTTTCTGGACATAGTTCTCGCAAGCTTGATTTTTCTAAGCTCACATATTCGTAAACAAAACACATTTAGAGACAGGTCAAATTTGTTCTCCAGACCACGCAAGCTATTGACAAGCTTGTGAGATTGAACTGCCGTGGCTTTCCTGCAAAAACAAATAAGATAAGCAAACTTTACGCAGCATGTTCTGTAAATTCGTCACTCTCTCCTCTCAGTTTTTTTGTCAACATTCGAGATATTGCAGATCAATTTTGATCACCCACAAGAGGAATTGGGACGACCAATGACAGAGAACAACTGGCGTAGACTCTTAAGTATTTTGTCCACGATTGCAACACATTTCTTTCTTGCGTTTACGCAAAAGATAGCCGTGCATAATTTGTAGACTCATGCAAGTACTCCCTGCCGTTCCCGAGAGAAATAGAAAGGTAGATTAAAAAACAAGAGACGAAATAGAAACCTGCGTCGTAAATTGTGCTTGCGTTGCCATAACAGCACTGCACAAGCACAACAACAGCGTATGTGCTCTGGTGAATACGTAAAAAATATTGTGCCGATTCAATCGCGATGCAGAAAACTAAATTCGGTGAAACTGCCTTTGCGGGTCTGTGGGGACAGCATAGCCAAAGCAAATGTTCTTACATCAGTCGCACAATTCCCAAAAGCAAACTTATTTGTGTTTTCTGCACTCAGTCGAGAGACGGATCTCCTGCTACAATATATGGTATGTGTTGAGGGTATAAAGAATGGGTTTGAGCTGTGGACTTGCTCAAGCACGAGCAATAACTCATCCAAACCTGCTGAGACAGATTTCAAAGCACATACATCGTGACGATGCTTGTAGCGCCCTCAGGAGGATATGGTTGGATAAACAAGTCCTTATTTAGGTCGTTTTCCATACAACGAACAAAAATGAATTCGATGACCCACATGAGCACTTCGAAACAGGCAAAGAGAGATGTATAGCTTACGACAAGGTACAGTGAAAACATCGAAGATATATAGACTTTCTGCTCATTTAGAACGCAGAATGTGACCCGAGTTCAGTGAAGTATACACGCAACCAATACAATAAATTTTACAGAACATACTAGGATGAAAGAAAGTCCAGTCCATGCACTCTGCGTGAGATGTGTGTCTGCAGATGGCGACGTTGGAAATAAGACGTGTCGTATTCGCCATTATCATTTTCTACTGCTTGCAAGAGTGTCTGTATGGTCGATGTTTCCCTGCATTGCATAATACTAATATCGTTTTGCGTGTACAATTGTGGAACGTTGTATTTGTCTAGTTAATGTCGTAGCTTAACCGAAAGAAAGAGTGGGAGAGAAAAAGAAAAAAAAATATGTGTGTGCTTAATTTGAGCCAGAGAGGTTGGTCTGTGCTGTTGGTTACATCTAATAGCACACCCTAGCACACCAAATAGTCAACCTAAGTGCGAATGATAACAAGATTATCTTTCCAGAAAAGCTCGGTATGCCGCTTTCAAGCACTAACATTAACGACAACATAGGGCAATACCTAAACCTGCTACGAGAAACCTACAAACAGGGGTTTCCTGAGTTATGTTGAAAAGTGGCACGATATTCAGGAAAGAGAAAAAGGAGGGGCAGAGACTGACAGCTACGTTGGTTGTGAAGAGCTCCGTAAAGACGTTCACAGTTTGCTCCACCGGTCGAAGAACTATTATTGTCTTCAAAGTTCGCAAGAAAAATTTTGTGTGCCTCTGTGGCAGCCGCACTACGCCAACAAAGCTTCGATATCCCTCTTCCTTTTTTTTTACTTAATAAAAAACTCAACTCTCCCTCTCAGTGGGGTTTATCTTGTGATAATATGATATGGCATACTCATATATCCGGAATCTCTTGATTTTATGGTTTTTGCCCAATACACGCCCGGGGACCGTTAGGGAACAAACACGGACACACACACGCTGTTGTAACTCGTTCATTGCTCGTGCACGTTTTAAATCGCGTTATTTCTTCGTTCTTGCTAGACTAGTTGTTCGCGCTCTGGTCGGGCCTGCTCTGCGGTTGGACCAGGCACAGTTCTCACTTTAAACTACCGGGCGAGATTCCGGCGGGCGAACTTCAACGTGTAATCAGGCCAGGGCCGAAAACGACTTCCAGTGCATAGTTACATTGCACATATTCGCGTTGTGATATGGCCACGTCATATGCGTTTCGTGTTTGTGTTTGTAAGCTACTTTACAACATTTTTTCAGGTTAATTACTTCTCGCGCTGATACTAAAGTTTGCAGTTACAAGTTTATATTCAGCGACAATGAATTTATCTTCTTCCTTTCCCGTGGCACAGAAAAACAGTGGCGTTTCTTCTAAAACCACTGCCTTCAATCCCTAATGGCCCCAAACTCAGCATTTCTTTTCACAAAAATAGTGTTATTACGATTTCGCCTTAACCATTTCTGCATACGCAAAGCACGCACGTCATCAATACAAATATTCATTTCATTTTTTTAGGAGAGGGGGGTTTCTTTTAAAACCTCATTATCTTGTGTTAATTGAGCGTTACAGAGAAATTGAAGCCGAGGATAGCATAACAAAATGGGCGCAAAGTTTATAGCTGCTCTAAATGGGAACGCATCTTGGAAAATAGTTCTAGAAAAAAGAACTGAAAGTCAGCGATGTTCTTAGGAATAAAAGAGGTCACACCACTGATCATTTGTTCATTCTATAATAGATGACCTCCACATGACAGTGCAGAATTTCATGCTCCGTTAATGATGTAAAGAACGTCATTGTCCAATTGGCCTTGACAAGAAAGGTGGCTGAGTCCATCTAAGGAAGTCAGAAAGCTTAGGGTGAAAAAGTTGAGCAACACTACTACGTTGCACCGCAGAAACTCTCTTCGCACTGTGGAGGTTACGGGGCCCCTTAGCCGATAAGAAGGACGGTTAGGCCGCGCGACGAAGCGGCGCAGGATGTACACTTCCGCGCTGCGTCACCAATTAGGCACTCTCTCGCTTTACGTTTGATAAGCTACGTTTAAAAATGCGTAATGCTTAATAGTGGAATGTTACCAACTCGTCCTGAAAGGTGTCCTTCTGAAGTTAGCATCCCTTGTTGTCTGCGTGTGTATACGTTCGGCGCGACTGGGATGGGGCTAGCAGGTGGCAGTGCCGGAAAAATAGAACATGACTACACACAAAGGCACTGGCGTCATTCGTCTCGAGGCTATCATGAAGTGGTTGCACTCTGTGGACCGTAAGTTCTGAACTTGCTATTTGCTTTCAGTTTATGTCGTGGAGCTTCAGCAAAAAAAAATGGCAGCATATCCACGGAGTGAATGATGGAGAGTGGGGCGAAGAATTCGTCCGTCCATTCGTTCTTGCTTCCGTCCGTCCACGCGTCCATCAGTGTGACCGTCCATGCGTCCATCAGCCCGTCCGTGCGTGCGTCTGTTCGTGCGTCCGTCCCTGCGCTCGTCCATGCAGCCGCCCTTGCATCCGTTCATGCGTCCATCCATGCATCTGCCTATGTGTCCGTTCGTCCATCTATTCAACACTCCAAGTACCACCATCTCGCATCTTTTCATCATACATTCCCCATATAGAAGCACCACCATCCAGCGGACATTCCAAGGACTAAAATAGAGGTGGCACACGCGCACTCTCTTACGGCTTGCGGTTCGGGTCCACTTCCCACCTTTAACCACCTCGAGTTCGTGGTATATACTTGTTCACTGTATTCATGGCACCGCAGCCGAACGCTCGCTAAACCTTTCGAAAACCAAGGAGGTTACGCCCAGCGAGTATGACGTAGCAAACATTTACTGTAATATAGTGCTCAATGTACATGCCAAGGGCTGCTAATGGGAAATGAAAGGCGGAGAATTCGGCTTTTACTTTCTTAAGGCTTGCGCTTCGTATCTACTTCCCGTTTTTAACCACCTCGAGTTTATTCATGGTATATACAAGTTCAATGTATTCATGGCATTGCGGCTCAACGCTCGCTGAATCTTTCTAAAGATAAGGAGGTTACACCCAGCGAATATAACGTAGCAACCCTATCTTGTCAGATAGTGCTCAATGTACATGCCAATGGCTGCTAATGGTGATCGCAGCCTGCGCGTCGACTAAAAGCCGAATGCTCCTGTCTCTCATTCCCCATTAGCAGCCATTGACATGTACACTGAGCACTATTTTTCATTGTTCAACAACGCACAGAAGAAGTCTCTCACCGGCACCACCTTGGAGGTCAAAATGTTATACTTGTTACATACTACGGGGGACGAACAGGTGCCGCTATAAGAAGCTTCGCCCCTAAAACAAGAGCTTATCTCGCCAATAACGACTAGTGTTGCGAATGGAAAACTTAGCCCATTCCCACTTCGCGAATGCTTGGGCAGGTCAATTGCATTCCTGTAATTCCTCAAAATAGCAAAGGCATGTTTATAGTTTTATTGAGTTAAGAATTGACGCCCCATAAAGCTGGTGTTACCAGATCCATTAGGAAGGGTAAAATTACGCAACCCACGTTAATAAGGTCGATAGATAGTATATTGGCGACATATCTCTTGCAGTACAACCATCCAACTGATTCTCATAGGGGCAGTTCTCATGCCATAGCATTAGCGCGTTCAGCATATTTGGATGAGTAGCGATATTTTATTAATGCTTAAGCTAAATGTGTTGATGCTAAAATGACGAAAAAGCGTGTTTTACGCTGACAAAAGTAATGTTCAAGAAGATTAGGCAGTTCTTCGACGTGCCTGGAGTGGTCCTGAATGTAGAAAAAACTAAGATAATGTTATTGGAGAACAAAATCTACTAGATGTGCTCGTATTAGTGAAGAGTGAACAACTCGGATACCTTGGGCATTTATATCAAATACAGAACACTAGGCCACACGTTTCATCACCATTCACGCCTTTCAAGCACGCCTGGCAAGCATCACGCCCACGTTTATACGAACCGCGATTTCAAGAAGCGCTTTTTTTCTTTTTTTAAATAAATGAACGAGTCGCCAACGACAACGGTAGTAAAAACTAAGATGTGAAGGTTGGAGAGAAAATAGTGATATACGGCGGCTGGGGCGCTGCCAAGGAAACAAAAAATCACGTCAGCTCCCGGTAAAGGGAACCATGCGAGAATGCGAAGCCGTGGGCGCTAATGCCTGCACTGGCGACGACGTTTGCGCTGGCGCTTATTGTGGCATTGCGCAGGAGAAAAAAACCTCCGGAGGTGCAAAGCACGCAACGATGCAGCGGTGTTTTCTACTGGAGCATGTCAATCACTGCTAATGGAAAGTAACAGACTGAAGACTCCGATTGGACACTGAGACCCGTAGACCCACAGTATGCTTTTATTTAACGCACACGCTGTGAATTCTTATTGTTCGACAACGCACAGGAGAAACATTCCACTACCACTAAATTGAAGGTCAAGATCCAGTGCCTATATATAAGGGGGGGGGGGAGCAGGGAATACTTGTGCAGCAGGAGCAGTCGGTTTTTTTTAATGCAAATCATATCCTAGTGAACTTTGGCGACTTTGAGCGTATCTATCATCTATCTATCTATCTATCTATCTATCTATCTATCTATCTATCTATCTATCTATCTATCTATCTATCTATCTATCTATCTATCTATCTATCTATTTATCTATCTATCTATCTGTCCATCTATCTATTTTTTTATCTATCTCTTTACCCGCCGATGACCTTTATATCCCCTGGCCGTTTCGATTAATGTATTGATACCATACTTGGTAAGGCATAACATGACTGTATGGAGAGGATATTTGATTAGTCTTAACATAAAAATCATGACATGCATCTTATGGATGTCATGATTTATATTTCATTGTCCTGCCGCTCTTGCAGTGGTTTCGTTCGCATGACACGTTTCAAAACTGGTATGGTATGATATGATTGCTTGATGAACACGAGCAGCAGACCTTTACATGAAAATCATGACATGCATGTCATCTAACAACATGTCTACATGCCGTGCTCATGATGCGCTCACGGCCATTTCGCTAGCGTCACATATACCAAAAAGAGAGAGCTGGCGACAGACGCAGTCCTTCAAGGCACATGCAGCACCCCAATCTTTTAAGCGTGGAGCTATTTAAGATGTTCAGCATGGCAAGCATTCATTTTATGTGATTTATATGGTCACGCTAAAAATAACGCGCTGAATACGGACTATAACAAAACTAGCGATGCTTACACGGGTCTAAACGAATCGAGATATAAAGTACTACAATTAACCCCAAATATTGCAGGAGTAATTGCAGTAACCAACTTAAAAGAGTTAAACCGTTTCAGCCGCAAGTGAAGGCGCCACTACCTCGCCGAGTCCGTCAATACTCCTCTTCCTGAGCCACCTCTCCATCGCCACTGCGCCGTTTGGTGCAGCATTCCTGCGTGAGTACGTGTGATGGGGAAAAACCCGAACGGAACTTCACCCACGCGTGGCGTTTCTGAACTGAGGTAATAAGCAGGAGGTTCATGAAGCGCACCAAAACGTAGCGCAGACGTCGCACATGGACTTTGTGAATCTGCCTAAGAAGATTTTACCAGTGACGGGGAAACGCTGCCTGCTTACCTCAATCGTTTGCATCATCGACGCCTCGGTGCACAGCGCAGTGGGAACTACGAACGGGAACATCTGGGTGCCCACGTGATGCACTTCCTCAGGTTTCACCCTAGTGGAGCTACCGTACGTTTCTTTTTAAAGACGATAGTCTTTCTTGGGTACCTTCGACGCAAAAATTTTGGTCTGTCTGTCTGTCTGTCTGTCTGTCTGTCTGTCTGTCTGTCTGTCTGTCTGTGCAATTGTCTGTTTGCCCACTCCTAACGGCATCGGGTACTTGAACCGGTTGACCCCTTCCACAGCGCCCACCAATGTTGCTCATGATTCAGCGTTCATACTTGTGCATTTGTCAATTAAAAAGCAATTATTGCGCATGTCTGGGGCACCATAACAACACCTATATAACTTGCATGTGTTAGCCCTGCCGTGGTGGTTTAGTGGCTAAGGTATTGGGCTGCTGACCCCCAGGTCGCGGGTACGTATCCCGGCTGTGGCGGCTGCATTTCTGATAGAGACGGAAATGTTGGAGGCCCATGTGCTGAGATTTGGGCGCACGTTAAAGAACCCTCGGTGGTCGAAATTTCCGGTGTCCTCCACTACGGCGTCTCTCATAATCATATTGTGGTTTTGGGACGTTAAACCACACATCAATATCTTGCATGTACATCTTTTATTAGAAAAGGCATACAAAAGTAATTTTCACGACCGTAACGGTTATCATGCTGAGCTGACCATGACACGCTTGCACGAAACGACGAGTGTTTCAAACGCTTCGCTGAGACGAGACGGTGGTGGCACCTACCCGTCGCCTTGCGTTCTACACCTTATGACCTCAGAGACGGGCGCGCACACCCGTCTCAGATCCACGCGCTTCATCTTCCAAAAAAAAAAAAACTGCAGATGGCACACATGTCTCACGTGTGACGTGACTTGATGCGTTCGTTCGCCTCCGCTGGACGCTCGAGGCACTCTAAAGCAACGCCTCCAGAATACCATTCACCGATTTTCTTGTGCAGAACATGAAATAAATGTCTTGTTCACTCTCTCCACACGCAGGACTATCATCTTTCGACGTCATTTGCAGAATACATGCAGATACGGGGCCATTTTTTTTTCTGGGGGCTAGTAATTTCCATAGCCCTGCTTTGAGGGCAAATAAGTGGTCATTAAATGCCAAATTACAAGAAATACTTGAGTCTCTAAACTATATTTAACAGAACAACCATATCTCTTTCAGTCGCGAAATTCACGTCGCATAATTCCAAGGCACTCAGCAGAACGATCCGAGAAAAAAAATGAAGGAATATTTTGTTCTGTTTTCAGTATTTAAATAATTAGTGTGTAACAAATTATCTAACTCATCTGCCATCATTGAGGTTCAGTGTTTGCATAAAAAGAAAAAAACTATTGGCCCGAAATGCACAAACAGTTTCTTTCGTGATTGGGTTCGTTGCCAGCGCAGAAAAGAGATACTCGTCACGCTGGTGCTGGAACGTGGAGTGTCGAATGATTGTCGAACATGGTAGTGTCTCAAGCAAAATCTTCATCTGCAGCATCATGCAGCAAACCTAAAAGAAATATTGATAATTATTCACTCAGTAAGCCCCCTGGTATGTGCACAACGAGATTCAGGCAAATTTAAGAAACAAGCAATGTGTGACGCACCTTCGAAGTTGGTGTACAATATTGTGTACGCCGTACATGTCCAATATTTACAGATTATATGCCTAGAACAAATGTACTCTTACACCTTTTCTATATTCACTGGTCTTCTTTAGAAATTCGAGTCCCTTGCAAGTTTTAGTGAAAAGAAACATTATTACCGATATTATATTGTGCCTAATGATTGTTTTTGAGAAGGTTCTATATTCCCGAAATTAGACAAGAATGCTTTTATTCGTTTTATATTAACTGTGTACATGGTTTCGTATCGTGTAACACATTTTCTTTTAGGTGCCCCTGTAGGTGCCCCTGTACTGTTCTTTAAGAGTTGGAGTGCGTACATTTTGATGTCTACACTCTGAAATACTTTTTTGGGCATCTATGCCCATCCCTGCCACATACAGATTGCATGGTGTTATAGCCAACAAGGTTCAAGGGATATTGTGCAAGTTTTTCATTTATCAATATAAAAAGACATTGAGAAAATTTTCTAAGTACCAATTTGTTATCTTTCCGATTAAAATGTTGTATATCAGGGTTTGCCAGTGATTGATTGCTGTATTCTTGTCATAGACAAAAAATGTTAAAATACTACACACTGTGAGAAAGCAAAGTTTCTTCAACGGGAGTCGAGGTCACAACCTGTCAGTCCTCGGCAACGCTGGCCGGGAACGCTATACTCACTGCGCCACGGCCACTTACGCTGGAAGCATTACAAACGCTCTTCTTACACCTAACGCTGTCCATTCGTGGTCCTCTTCGTTTTTTTTTTCAATTAATTGTATGTAAGGAGAGGTTTGTGCCGATGCGTGGCACCGGCTACTCCTTGCGGTCCTCTTCGTAAAGTTATGTAATGAATTATGACTGTGACATCCACAGTTAGTTCTTCAACGTCTAGTTTGTACGCGTCTGTTAATTTCGGCGCACTTCCAATAGGGAAGTGCAGGTGTTTTGTTCTTTTCTTTTTTTTCGGTGCATTAACACAACGTTCGAAGGCAACATTACTTCTATCATCGGCCTCACTCATGGCAACCATCCATATGAAAATCAGCTCTGTGTGGCTTCGCACTAGCTACGTGCGTTCTTCACTTACGCTCACCCCGAGAAAAATAGTAGCCGGCCAACGGCATATAGGCACGAAAAGCGTTGCGTTTCTCTATAGCCGGGCAGTGGCGTTCAATACTCTATGATGCCACGAGTAGAAGACCTGAGATAAAGTTCGGCGTCTATTCATTGCCGGCTCTCCAGGCTGCCACACTGCTTTCTCTGATTATGGTTTCATCGTTAACTACTACAGCTATCCTAAGCATACATGACCACTAAGGTTTATGTAATGATTGATCATCGACGTGAGCTGTCGTAATAAAAATATACCACTAACTATCAACATGAATGCGTTCCCATTATGATCATTATCAGCCTGACTACGTCATCCGCAAGACAAAGGCCTACCCAACGTTCGGCAGTCAACTCAATCCTCTGCTTGCTGCTGTCACTTTATACCCGCAAACTTCCTAATCTCAACTGTCCACCTAAATTTGTTTGCCCTTCACCCACTTGCCTTCTCTGGAAATCCAGTTAGCTACCTTTAGTGACCAACAGTCATTCTGCCTACGCACTACGTGTCCGGCTCATGTCTATTCTTTTTTATTTGAATTATGATATCCTTAACCCCGGTTCATTCCCTGACCCACTCCACTCTCTTCTTGTCTCTCAAGGTTACACCTATCATTTTCCTTGCAATCGCTCACAGCGTCTTCCTCACTTTGAGATGAACCCTCTTCACAGTGCGTTCGCGATAGCTGTCAAACTGTAAGGGACAAGGTTGGCAAGCTCTCATACAGAAAACATTCAACTTTTTATTCAAGAAGTTCCATTGTCGTGGTAAACGGATTTCCATCACGAAGGAATCCACCACGTTTGTTTTTTTATTTCTGTGTGGGGGGCATTAATCACGCTATTTTTCCTTCTAGGTAACACAACCTCTGCCATAGAGAAGGGAATTACCGACGCATAAAAGAAGAGAGGGCCGAACTTCATCCACCGCACTTTCAATACACATTCACCTGAGCAACACGTTGAGCCACCCTATCTTTCATATATGGTGAGTGTTCTTCATTGATCTAGCGTATGACCACAAGCATATCGTTCAGATCATCAGCTAATCTACTAAGACGAGAGTGTTACATGCCTGATCAAACGTTCAATGTTCATGTCAGTAGCGTCAGCACTAGTATTCCGTAAAATCATCATGTGATAATGTCAGCCTTTGAAGTCATCATGACGCCACAAGTAACCTAAGATTCTGACGTCATCATGAAGTGGTTGTGACATGAATATGATGCCACATAATATGACAGCACAAGATGACGTTATTAATTGACTTCGTCGCTCGGTAAAAGGTAGGTCAGTCACGGAGAGAATGAAATACCATGAAAGTTGCGGAAGAAACATATACAAATAAAATCTGGTAGTACGCCCTTCATGTAGTTGGAGCCAAACGTTTTGCCCACCTGTTATGCGTGTGGCCCCGCCATGCCATTGAAAAAGAGCAGCCAACGCACAGTCTGGACAGTCAACGATGGATGAACTGGCATGAATACGTGCAGTGGGTACCTCAACATCGAGTGTCTTTTGACTCTGGATGATGGTAGTCTATTGCCTCTCGAAAGTGATATTCTCCTGAAAACAAAAAAATACATATAAACTTTTGTGAAAAAATCAGTTTCACTGTGACCATAAAGTTAATTCCGTAGACGAAATGCTAGCTGACTTGATCCGTGCTCTCATTCGGAAATGGCTTTCCAGACTACGTTATGTTGCGGTTTAAGCAAGGAGGTACCAAGGAATAGAAAATTTAGTACGGACAGACCTCCCACTTTGGTGGCGATGGCAACAAGTGACACTGTTGCTTCTCTCACCAGCGTATGTTTAGCTGCTTCAGATTTCTCAATATTGAAAAAAATTTCTAATTTAATACATGTTTGTAGCCAATAATTCTGGTTCAAAATAAGAGTGTTACAGGATGCTTTATTATGTGAGCACATTTTTATTTCAGAAAAGAGCGCTTCTACTCACACGATAATCACAGAAAATATTCGAATGCAATCTATGAAAGAGGAGACTTTTTTTTCTGTGAGCAGCTGGGATTTCGGCAGCACTAGACGAACTAAGTTTGAGCTACGCACTTATGTCTACGTTGTTAAGGGCTCGAAGTTGAGAGCAGGTACGGCGGGCTTCATCAAGGTAGCTGGCTCCCTGCCATCGTCCGCATAGCCGATCTTCGGCAGTGAGGAGACCCGTTCGTAAAAAAAATAAAGCGAAGGTTTATTTACATCATATTCGAAAAATGGGAACTGTACAGAGATTTAAAATATTAGGTTATATACAGACGTTTATTCTATGATTCAGCTCTACGTGCAACAGAGATTCGGGTCTTATTTACAATATGCTTCGACTTTTATACCCATTTGATTCCTTACACGGCAGTTTGAAGAGGGCGGTAACCAGGGTTGCCGCAAATCAGTTGACGTGATGTCTCAGTGGTCCACCCACCAGAAAGAGTGCAGAAATCGGGCCACTCGTGAGAAAAAGAACGTAGGTGAGAATGTCCAATAGTCGTCGCGAGTGCACTGCACAATGATGCACCCGGCCAACGCCTTGAATGCACCGCAGGGCGAGGAGGTAGAGTGCGGCGTGGGAAAGTTGAGCTCCTCCGGGGAGTTGGCCGCTGACGCGAACGTCAGACGCGGTGCATGGATGCTTTCAGCTACAGGCTTCCAGGACTCTCTGGAACATGGCAGTCCGAACACTCGGCTATCTCTGAGAACGGCTTCTTCGACGCCTTCTCATGCTTCTGAACTGTTGGAGTTTTACGATGGCCTCGCGCTGATGACAATAGCCAAGTCGAGAGATTGACTTCATGAGAACAGCAACAGTGGCGCCGTCCCACGCTGTTCGAGCCCGTTCAACAAAAGAGTTGTCTCGTGAAGCTTTCGTTTACACCCGACCACAGAGAACTGCCTGGAACCCCTACAGGACAGAGTCTTGCTGACTGGGGGCCCATGGGGTTGAAAGACCTAGCAGACTGACTTACGCAGAATGGCGTCTGCCCAGAAGAACCACCGGATCAGTTGTAACAACGTGGACAATCAGAACCACTTCGGCAGCGTGACGCAAAAGCAGCTCAAGTTAAGTAGTACAACGGCACACACAGGAAGACGGACGTGAAAATGCGCTAACAGATCTCCGGGAAAATAAGTAAGGCCGCCTTCACCTATTTATAGCAAACCACATTCGCTTTATTAAACATAACACCCGCTCGTCCGGATGGATATGGCAGGAAAATACTAACCTAAACTTGCATTAAAACCTACATCTACGCGCAAAGGAAAAAAAAAGCAAAGCCTAGGCTGAAAGCGCAGTACAGTCAGTAACAGTGACAACTTGAAGAGCGATCATTCTAAAGCCTTTTTTGACACTCTTTGGCGAACTGCTACACGCAAACTTGCAAGGTGCCCTCTATGCTGTAAACCAACATATTTTTAGGGGCGAAACAGGGAAGTTTATTGCAAACTAGTAACAACACTTCAGGTGAGTACAACTGTCTGGTGTAACAAAATGACTTCAGTGGCGTGTACAAACAAGAGAACATAGATAGGATGTAACATACAGCACTTCCAATATTCTCACAGATCACGAATCACTGAAGAAAACAAAGAGAAAAGAAACGTAGAAAGCAGTAAATTGGAACAGATTCACATATTACGTGGGACGAGAAGCAATTTTCTCCCCCGAGTTAAAACGGCAGTAAAGGAAGTTCAATATTCCCGTTTCGAACTCCAAAAAAACGTGTATGCCATCTTCGGATAAATGCTTCTTCACCCTGAGTTTCCATCTGTTCGGTAAGGTACCGAACCATGACCATTCTAATCTTCTGTAACGCTGGGTATGCAGCTCGTTGGGGTCGTCGCCGTGCTTCAGCCATACAGCGGCGACGCCACAAGACGAACATTGTTACGTACAGTACGAGTTGTTCAAATAAGCCCCTTCTGCGCTGTTGGCTCGAAGGAATTGACACTCCTAATTGACGACGCACGACGTGCCACATGCCTTTGGCCACTACGCATTCAAACATTGTGTGGTGGATCGTTTCTCTTTTCCCGCAGTTAGGGCAGTGGTCATTGGGAACGACACCTCACTTTAACAGTCTCTGACGAGTGGGCAACACATCCCGTCGCCGCAGCCACTCAAATTCTCTATTTCCGGTACGTGGTTGTTCCGCCATTTCTTCCACTTGCTGGGCCATCTCCGTTTTTCCTCGTCAGTAATCGAGTGACTGATTAACATTTCTCGAATGCGTGCGGGTGCGAGCTTTGCAAAGTATTCTTCAGTGGCGTCGCCGTCAACCGAACGCTTGAGGCCCTCTGCTTCCTTATAAAAGGCATGTGGGTGTTCTGCTTGAGGTCCCCGGTACTTTTCTGACGTGATTGCGGCTCCAAGAGTTCCGGTTCAATATAGCAATAAGCTACGGCCAGAATAGTCATTGTCCTGAAACAATTTGTGAACTGTTTTAGCTGCAAGTGCCTTTGTGAATGTCGCAACATCTGGCAGACTGAGTCCTCCACAAGTTTTCGGGAACTTCAGGAACTTTTGTTGAACCTTCGGTGTCTTCCCGTCCCATAGGAAGGCTCCAACCAATGACGCAAAGCGGCTCGCAAAAAGTTTGGGTATGAGTGCAATGTCCCCGATATAAAAAGCATATGCGTGTGCTTTGGTTTTCACCACCGTCACTATGGCGTCAAGTGACAAATTGAAGTCAGTGGCACTAATTTAATCTTTTTAATAATGATGTTGCAGACGTAGCCGATGTAAAAATGAGATTGTTCGCAGATCATTTTATCCTGTACCAGCGAATAGACGGCTACCAGGATCATTTAAAACTAGATGATTCGCTAAAAAAGGTCGAAACCTGGTGTCGAGAGTGCAAAATGGAAATAAATACTGAGAAAACTGTCGCCATGTCAATTACAAAGAAAAAAGCAAGGGCATAATTTTCGTATTCGCTGGGAAATGTCCCACTTCGCAACGTCGCTGCCTGCAAACATCTAGGCATCTTGATATCGTCCGACTTAAATTGGACTGCGCATGTCGAACATATTACAAAAAAGGCACTCGGCAGGTTATTTTTTCTAAAGCGAACCCTTCGTCATTCGACACCGCGAACAAAACCTTTAGCGTATACCATGCTTATCCGCCCAATACTCGAATATGCGAGTGTGGCCTGGTTCCCCTTCACAAACAAATATGTAGCCCCACTTGAAAGAATACAACGTAAAGCAGTCCGTTTTATGTATTACCGTTATAGGCGTACCGACTCGCCTAATGCTCTTTTCATAAGAGCGGATCTACCCACCCTGGCAAGCCACGCCAAGCTTCATAGCCTGAGATTTTTGTATCTGGTGCAACACAACTCTCTGAAAATAAATCTGGCTAATTATGTTAAGGTTAACAGTAAGCGCCAAACACGAAATAAACATTGTCACACACTTGATGAGTACTCCTTCAAGAACAATGTTTTTGGCCACTCTTTTTTTCCGTGAGCCATACGCGCTTGGAATGCCCTGCACCCCACCATGTTGACACAGCCGACAGTTGATGAATTTGTTAATCGAGCGAGTGAATGTGTGCTGACTTTTATTTAGACGTCATTTCCTGAATCGATGATGTCGCAAGTTTTAACTCTGTCTGTACGATTTCGTTTTGTATTTGTTTTTTTTTTGCTAGCCCCAGCATTTCATCTGATGTTTATATTCATAAAGGCTCTTTGCCTATCACTACGGCGAATTTTGCACTATGTTTGAGATATTCGCTTCAAATTTCAAGTGCTTGCAACATGTATTTTTAGTCTGTGTATTGCTTGTTTTAACTATGTACAATGTGACACTACTCCTGTAATAATCCCGTCATGGTATTGACAGTATTCTGAATAGATAAATACGCAAAGACCTGCGTGGCTCGATGTACGGCGTCCTCCCAATTTCTTTTGGCCCCCTCCCCGTCTTGAAAGTATACCCCGAGGACTTTTACGGCATCCACGTATTGAATACCACCGGCAAAGAGCCGTGGAAGCTACCGAAACGAAGGGCTTTGCTTTTCTCCGCATTCAGGAAACCACCCGATAAACTGGCATACTCTTCGAACAGCTCCAAGAAAGCGCGGTAACTGGCTTGGTTTCGCACGAACACAGAGATGTCATCCGCATAAGTGGTGATGCTAACTCAAGACCTGTCATTGGAAAGCCCTGAATATTAGGGCACTTTGCCACTTTTTTAAGGAGAGGATCTATGGAAAGAACAAAGAGCACCGGTGCGATTGGGCATCCCTGGTGAACACCTCTTTTTACTGGAAAGCTTGCTGTCTCCACGCCGTTGATGAGAAGTCGGCTGGTCATGTTGGTGTATAGAAGCTTTATACAGCGAACGAACTGCTCAGGCAAACGAAACATTCTAAGTACGAGGTATAGGTAGTCATGTTCGACCCTGTCAAAGGCCTTAGCTTGATCCAATGACACGAAAGCACCAGTAACGTTTTTGGCGTTGGCATAGTAGAACAAATCTCTCATCAGAGTAAGTGTTTGAAAAATTGACTAACCCGGCACTGCACACGTTTTCGAGGGTGGCACTATATCGGGCAGAAAAAGTTTTAGCCTCAAGCCAAGGATCGTAGCTACAAGTTTGTAGTCCGTGTTAAGGAGGGTAATCGGCCTCCATGACCGTGGATCGTCAGGATCCATGCCCTCCTTTGGCAGCAAGACTAGACGGCCCTCACTGAAAGACCTTGGCTTTTGCCCATCAAGAATGAATCTGTCAGTAAGTGCGTCGCCTAGGACGTCGAAGAAAGTTATATAAAGCCCCGTCAGTATTCCGTCTTGACCTGGAGCCGTGGTAGTGTTCATTTTCCTCAAGGCTTGCCAAACTTCATATTTCGTCGCCTCAGCGCAGAGCATATCAGACGCCTCAGGACACAGCGTGGGCAAGCCTTCGCAAAAGTCCGCGATTCTTTGACGCTGGTTGCTGTCTTTGGAGCGATGATCTGCAGAGCAGAGCCTTTCAAAATACGCCCTAAAGTCCTCCTCAATTGATTTGATATTTGTGACGATGCTTCCACACTCTGTCCGTGCTGCACCGATAATACTGGGCTAGTGTTTCCTTACCACTACTCGCTGTGCGTATGCCAAGCTACCTAGTTCATCCGTAGGCAGGTGCAGTTCCTCTGCGCTTTTAAAAGCCCCGGACCTTGCCCTCAACAAGAGGTCGTATTTAGCCTTTTTGGCCCCAATGTACTCTTGAATTGCACCAGTCAGATTACCTGCTGGCTCAATGATTTGAATACGCCTAAATGTTTCATTCATTTGTGATGTTGGACGTGCATGACGCATTTTGCCGGCCTCCTGCGCAATCACACGCCATCTGGCCTTCAAGAGATCCCATGCTGTCGGCGTAATTTGCGGCGTGTCTTCCTAAGACGCATAGATATTCATGCACATTTCAGATACCGAAACTTCAACATTTAAAATTGATGAATCCATTCGCCACAACTTGGAGCAATGCCTTCCCAGCTGGGCCTTCAAGCTGAACAGCACTGGCATGTGGTCGCTGAGCTTGCGTTGCCCAGGCGCTAAAGAAATGACATCGCATGTCTCTAAACTTGCAACAAGCTCGTTAGGAATATAGACTCTGTCAATCCTGCTCTGAGACGTACCCTGAACGCGCGTGGCTCCAAAGGTGTTCCCGTGAAGCGTTGTCCATGCATCGACCAGCTTCAACTCTCCACATATTTTCTGCAACTCTTTCGAATGGTATGTGCTTTGTCCTTGACTAGGGCCTCAGACATCTCGAACAGAATCAAAAACACAGTTGAAATCACCTAAAAGCCATCGGCTATACCATGCTGAATGCGCCGGTTGTCGTCCGAAATCACCTAACAACACGCACGGTGCTGAATTTAGCAGGAATGACCTGGCACCTCTAAAAAAGTCATGGGCAAGAGACCTATCCACGGGCGCGTAAAAGTTGGTGAATCGGATTTTCTGGTCGTTTATCCACATGTCCACTGAAATAACACGGCCTTCTGCATCGAAGGGGCAGTGCGCACCCTGTCTGAACATCGGATTGAGAAACACGACACCGGTGCCACGCGACTGCGTCTGCGTTAAGGAGAAGAAGGCTTCAACCGAAAATCTAGTACGGAAGGTCATGATGTCGTGCCACGTTCGAATCTTGGTCGCTTGCAGAAAAAGCACGTCGACCCCGAGCGAGCGCACTAGGTTCATTATCTCCTGTTGTTTTACGAGATCTTTGAAACCATGAACATTGAAAGTCATGAAAGATAGCCTATCCATTTAAAATAAATTTAGGGGGAAACGAAACAATAGTTTTTTTTCCTTTTTTTAACAGCGATGTGTCCAGGGGACGGCATGGCCTCTCCTGTGTCAAGCGGCAGTGGATGAAGTCAACGTGATGATACTCGAAGGGCTGGCGCTGAGATTTACTCACGCGCACAGATAGAACGGACCCAGTAAGCAACACCAATAATAACAGAAATAGTACACTCAGCATGCAACGTACCTCACGTGATGCAATTACTATAACAGGGCATAACCATCACAGCATATAGCTCACAAATTGGCACATGAAGGTTCCATCGTGAATGACAGTAACATATGGAATACTAAACAGTTTGCATATGTATCAGAGACAACAAATGCATAGTGGTTGTACGGCTGGGAAGCAAGAATCGCAACGGTACAGAGAACAGGAAGCGGAAAGAATGGATGTGGGCAGCACAAATTAAAAAAAAACATTGAGTCCTCACCCGCATTAGGTGATGAATCTCGGTTTGGCGAATCTACTCGGGTCTTTTTGGATGTTCCAGAGGTGCTGACATCAATTCCACTGCTTGAACTACCAGGCTTGGTGCGACGCTGAGAATTTGTGGCTCTAGACAACTTGTCGGGAGAACACGTATTTTCAGGAGACAAAGATACCGATCTTGAGGCTTGCGAAAATCTGTCACTCCTTAATTTTCGTGATGGTGACCGGCTCCTACGATTTTCTGGATGTCTTGTCGGATGCTTCTTCTTGGGCCTGTACAGTGTGCGTGCGAGACGTGTTAGGTTTCCATGAAGACCTGGTCTTTACTTCTTTAGTGGGCGTCGTCTTCACGCTACGTTCCAGGCCCACAGGGGGCCGTTCATGGAGCTCGTCACTTGCACTTGTTACCTCGGAAGGTCGGAGCGATTTTCCCGGTTGGCCAGCGCTCCGAGATGCTTGGGACGCTTCCTCCAGTGGTGATTCGTTCGAGGATTTTTCGTTTTCTGTGGCCTTGAGTTCCTCTGATGAAGACGTAGCAGACGCACTCGGCGTTTCCACAGCGTTACTGGGCACCTCTGACGACGTTGTGGGAGATGACAACGCCGCGGTGTCCCCAGTCAGCGCAGAAACGTCGTTGTCACTCGTTGTGCATGGCGACGCGGCATCAGCGCCGCTAGCGTCTTCTGTCTTGGCGTCATAAAATTCTGTGTCGGTTGCGCTGTCTTCATCCCAATAATCTGGAATCTTCTGTGGCCGTGGCTTAGTTTTGCGCTGCAAAACTTCGATGTGCCTGGATGTTCCAATTTGGGTTGTTCTCTTCGAAGCACTCTCTCCAAGTTCTGGGAATTCTTTCATTGACTGTGAGGTGCTCTGCGCTGCGTCTGCGTATGACTTGGGACGGAAGCCATCTTTCGTCGCGCGGTCTCCATTACAGCGCTTAGATTTGGACACACAATCCCCAGATGTATAGCCGAAGGTGCCACATCGTTGACAGAAGAATGTTGTGCAAGTAGCCGCAACATGACCTTCTCTGCTGCAGCGTGCGCATACTCTGCGCATACCACGATACTCTAGCATCACGCGGTGACCTTGAATTGATAGGAAGTTAGGGGTGGGCTTGGCCATCTCGATTCGGACGATGCGGGTACCAGTGTACGTTGATTGATGCCTTTGAAAGGTAACAAATGTGATACCCTTGACTTTTCCGTATGGCTGAAGAGCCGAAATAACTGCATTATCTGACACGTACGGCGGGAGGCGGAGCAAACTGACTTGTACGCTTGGCGCCCCGACTGCTTCAACTTGTACCTTATGACCTTGTAACTTGAATCCTTGGTTTACCATCAACTTGGTTGCTTATGCAGCCGACCGAGCCGCAACTAGAAACTTCAAGGCTCCGAGGTGTTGGAGTAACAGCACCCTTTCACTCCCCATGACGTCTTCGAGGCCATCGATGATCTCGTCGACGGACGCCGTCCCCTCCGGGACGGTGAAGTTGAAGCAGTGCTCCTTGAACGGGAGTGCCACAGGCCTTGACGCCATCCTCGCTGGTCCCGGCAGGGGCCGATGACGATGGGATCAGGTCTAAAAAAAACTGGCTGGCAAAGTCGCGTGTGGACACCCGGCAGCAACGCCACCGGAACGCTGTCCGCGTTGAAGGCCGGAACGCCGAAGCTCCTTAAAGCGGCACCCGTTCGTCCCTCGTAGCCGTAGTAGTAGTGTGTAACAAGTATGACGTTTTGACCTCCAAGATGGTGCCGGTGAGATATTTTTTCTGTGCGTTGTTGAACAATAAAAAATAGTGCTCAATGTAAATGCCAATAGCTTTAAGGGGGAAATAGAGACAGCAGAATTCAGCTTTTAGTTAACGCGCACGCTGCAAATTATTTATTGTTCAACAACGCTCCGAAGACAAGAAAGGGTTGCTACGTTATACTCGCTCGGCCTACCTCCTACGTTTTAGAAAGGTTTAGCGAGTGTCGGGCTGCAGTATCATGACTATAGTGAACTAGTATATACCATGAACTCGAGGTGGTTAAAGATGGGAAGTAGCCACGAAGCGCAAGCCGTAAGAAAGTGTGCGTGTGCCTCCTCTCGCTCAGTTCTTGGAATGTCCGCTGGATGGCGGTGCTTCTATGATGAAAAGAAGCACAATATATGATGAGAAGATGCGAGATGGTGGTACTTAGAGTGTTGAATAGGTGGACGAACGGACACACAGACAGATGCATGGACGGACGTACAGGTGGCTGCACGGACGGATGGATGCATGGACGGACGCAGGAGCGGATGCATGGACGAAAGCAGGGACAGACGCACACATGAACGTGCGGGCGCATGAACAGACGCACGCATGGATGGGCGGATAGACGCACGGGCGGCCACACAGACGCACGCATGGATGAACGGAAGCAAGAACGAATGAACGGACGGATGCTTCGCCCCACTATCCGTCATTCACTCCGTGGATATGCTGCCATTTTTTCATGCAGCGGCTGCCGGCGATGAATAATTATGCCTTATCGTTTTGTAGTGGGTTGGTGCCTTGTAGGACGCATTACTTATGCAACTCGCATTGCGCGACACCTGTTTTAAGTGTGAATACACTTTATAAGCGACCCTAAACCATCCACCGCCGTCGGCGGCGTCCGCAGTCTTCTCCCTATCTTTAAAAGAAAGAGGACTTGGCGGGCCGCAGCGCGACGCTCTACCGAATAAGCCACGGACGCGACGCTGATATCGGTGTCAGTAACGCGCCTTATATCTTTAACGCCGCTGCGCGCGTTCCCCTCCCCCTTCGCTCGCTCCTCCGCTCTCCTCGCTCGCTGCAGCTGCGCGCGCACCCCTCTTTCTCGCGCGCCCGCCTTCTCTCTCAGTCTCCCGTTGAGAGCGGGTCGTGCGATGGATGTCCTGGAGGCAACGCTACCACCAACAACGAATGCAGTACAACCGAATGCCAGCACTGCACCCGTCGTTGGAGGTGACGGTACCGCGGTGGTTTCGCCGACCGTTGATCGTGGTCGTTGCCGACCACGATCAACGGTGGCTTCATAGACTTGGCGTTCAGTAGGAACTGTACGGTCCGCTCCGTCTTGCCGGATCCGCTCACCGTACATTTCTCGGATCACAAAGCGCTGGTACTAACCGTGAGCTACAACGATAACACGAATAGGTGCTAATCTGTAGTGTAGTTTGTGTGTGTGTGTGTGGGACGCGCTCGCGATGTGTGCATTTAATGCATCGTACGAAAATCGTGAAGTGTAAATAAATAATACTTCGTATATAATGTATCTGTGTACAAATGCTTCATGACAAACAACACCTAAATTCATTAATTACACTTTAATCATCATCATCAGTAATAAAACTCCCAAGCAATTCCCCGAGGGTGAACATGGTTAAGTGCGAATGCACGGGGTGATGCTATGAGGTGTAGTAAAGTTAAAATCCGTTGGCGTTCGCCAGTGAGTTAACGTAAACTCCCCCGTGTGGTCAAATTGCGATTCCCAGGAACCATTACACCATAAAGGCACCATAGTGTGAATAATAAATATAATAGTGCGAATTAATAAATACCCCTCATAGCATCACCCCGTGCATTCGCACTTAACCATGTTCACCCTCGGGGAAATGCTTGGGAGTTTTTGCTTTTGTTGTACTTAAGCGCTTTATCACTTGTATGAATGCGATTCTGTTTTTGACGTGAATTCGGCCTAGATTCAATTCGCATCGGAGGACAAGTGTCGCTGTGTGGTAGCATGCTGGCCTAGCACTCTGGGGACACGGACTCTATTACCTATTTGCCCTTGATATTCTATATTTTTTTTTGTTTTTTTATGTTATTTTGCGTGACAGTGGTTATGGACACCGATGGATGCGGTAAAATACGGCGTCGAAAACGACCTTTTTTGTGGTCTCAATATATTTTCACTGTTCGAAAAGCAAACCAACAACTACATTACCACTTCGACTTCATATCAATGCAGCCAGGCAATGTGGCTCTGTTTCATCGTACAAACGTGAAAGTATCGTTCGTTTCCCTGGGCAGGGCAGTCAGACTCTTGAAGCTATAGCTATGGGAGTTCAGTCAGATTTTAAATTATGCGTTGAAATAACCTCCTCATCCTTAACAACGTCTAGCTATTTACTGACCAAGGTTTATAACTTCTCAGAGTTCCAGTGGCAACGGAAAATATAATATGGAACCAGTTGTTTGCATGGAGTTCCCAATTGTACGCTCTGATCTTGATCATTATCTCGATCACAGAATTAGTCATTATGAATAAGCAGATTTTTGGGGTCGCAGCTAGAAATTGGTTGTGCTCGCTTGCTCTTACTCTGGTTGGTGTCCTAGTGGTAATAACATTGTGCTATAATTTTTCACTTTTTACAATGCACTGATCACAATCACCCACATTCTGTGTATACCTTTTGGCAATCGAGTCTCCCGTGCATCACGTAATATATATATATATATATATATATATATATATATATATATATATATATATATATATATATATATATATATATATATATATATATAAATTTGAATGGGCTATCATAAATTTATTTTGGAAACGATAAAGTATAGTACAGACACTAACTTAACTTAACCACGCACGTCTTGGATATCTCAGCTTTATGATTATCTGTGCTGTGTTTATTTTCCTTAGGAATATACCCAATCAAAGTATAAAGCTTCGCTGAACTGCCGCAAATTTCCGCTACAAGCCGCAAAATCGTTCGCCTTGTGCCCTATGTCTAGCTAGATACTTGAACATGTTCAAATGCGTTCTACGTGCAAATGAAAAGAGAAAAAAATCACAATGACAGCACAAGAACATCATTTTTGTGGACAGAGCCGCACATTCCTCGGGGTCGCGTAGCTCACGTATCCTTTCTTTTGTCTTCTCGTCTTACGACTCCCAAAGACAAACTCCGCCATGTCTTCACTGCTCAGTCGTAGTTTGGCTGCTTTCCAAAAGCGACCCTTCATAGGCTATGCATTGCGCGTATCCAACGGCGGGCTATTTCTGTTGTGCGCATTGGGAACCACATGTGCTTGTGTCTGCGAGCCGGATGTGAGGTCTTTATGACTCACTGTCTTCGCCGCCTCTGTTACCATGCCTTTTTTACTTCTTTTCTCTTTTATACAGGACCACATGTAGAGAGAGTGCCAGTCAAGTGTGGGCAGACTGCTGCGTTCTTTGCTTTTTTTATTACATGCATAGCTGCCGGAGAACGGTCGAGTAAATAAACAATGGCTCTAGAAAGAGATGATTAATTTAAAAATCTAGATTCCATTCGCTACTGTGAAGATGGAAACGAGCGAATTTACGATGGAAGCACCTGCAGTGGCTGCGGCGGTGCACCGTATTCCAGACAATTCGCGCTTCTGCACACTCTCGCGCTGTTTCAGTTTCCGCTCCTTTTCCCCAGAGAGAGAGACACACATCTATACTATCGCAGAAGGGTTTCTTGAAGGGCTAATTGGTACATGATGCTGAAAGGAACAGCGCAAAAAACGCGACGGAGAAAGCGCTTGTGTCGTGTGTTCAATTTTTCTCCATCCCGTGTTTTGCGCTGTTCCTTTCAGTATCCATATTATATACAGTCGAAATTACTAATGTTTTATACCAGCACGAACATGGTGTGTGCGTCACGCAACTGATGGACCTAGTGACCTTTCAAAAGCGCCGTCACCACTAACGAGTATAGCGTGAATTGCGAAACAAGCCGTAGGCATAGCCAGGAGGTGGGGTGTGCTAAGCAGCTTTTATAGACTGATGTACGTACATATCCGTCTATAAAAATAACTTTTGTCCCCAAGCGCGGTTCTTGTTAACCATTGGAAGTTATAAGAAAAATCAAGGCCGGATATATTCTGATAGAGGGAGAATCTATTTGTAAAAGAGGCAAGAAGGAAAGACATGGATGTTAACGTGCAATAAACCTGTAATCGCTTCCCTAAACTAGAGAGGGGAGCCGATGAAGTAAAGATAAAGAATTGGGCAGATCCCACGTACCTTCGGAATCGATGTTGTGCGAAGCATACAGATTCGAGGTGAATGTGTCTTAATTTCTTTATGCGCGAGATGTTGTGAAGTGATGCTCAATATATGTACAACGCCCCGCACACACATACACTAAACAGCCGCACATTATTTATATTAGCAGTTGCTTGAAGTGGCGTAACGATGTCAAAAGCAACATGAAAAATACGAACATTAGAAGCGGTCAGCTGGTATGAAGCGCTGCTGTATGCGCTAGGGCTCACGAGGATGGTATCCCTGAACACTGCCACTCCATGCAGTAAACCTCAGCGAATGGCGCATTACTGCAATAGGCACTAACCCGACATGACGGCTATATCGTAGGAGTACATATGTAATGTTCATAAAATTTGATGACCAGTACCGCAACGAGAACTGACATTTCAAGTTTCAGTTTCAGTTTCAGTTTTATTGAGCATTTTCTTCACAGAGTTGCGAAAAAGAAAACGCAAGGATAAGAGCAAAAAGCTGCTATGTTAGCAGCTTGACGAGGCTCCTACCCCTTTTACACCCTCACGAAATGAGGGTGTAATTGCAAAGTATATCAGAGACCTGGCCTGGCTCTGTGGAAGAATTATCGATTGCTACGTAGAATGCTTGGGTTTGATTCCTGCTGGGACACTGACATTTATTCTTTGCATTCGTGTGGTCGACGCTGCCTATGCCACTTTTTTCTTAACGCCCAAGCGTTAAAGTTACGCATGTGTGTTCTTGCCGTTCCTGGGTTCATCTGAAATGTCTATCACTTGTGGCACATAGCCGCATAGCAGTGGCACATACGCGCCCCCGGGTATGTTCCACTGTTTGTTTTTTATTTGAGAGTGTTGGATGAAGTGTGCGACAAGATTGTGACATTATTCACGTCACGACTGGCACGTGGTATTCGTCAAGCCGTCTCACACTCCCGTACTAGTTTTGGTGTACACCAAATCAAGGGGGTGATCATAAGAGCACCTAGACGGAGGCGGCAAGATAGATATATAGATAGGTAGGCGCCAAAAGTGCTTTCAGTACGCAAAAAAAGGCTTCGCATTTAAAAAGCTAAGGAAAGAAGGCGCATAAACAATAACAGACCTGTGAGGAGTGGGAGCGATAGTTTTACAGGCCACTGCTCCGTAAAAAAAGGTCACTAAAGCCATGATAGAACTTGCTTGACATTACCATTTGATTCAGCATTTTAAGAATGAAGCAATTAGAGTTGTGGTCCGGTCTGTATGCGTTAACATAAATACACCCGGGCGAACACGGCAAACTTGTTACTGATAGAAAAGTACGTAAACTGTTATAGCCATTAGAAGCTGTTGTTATGCCAGCATACGGCTACAGCAGTCAATGTTAGCCACTAATGAGCAGGCTGTTTCAAATGTTCCCACTAGCTTACAGATATAAGCGTTAATAACATTATTATTAATAATATTGTTATTATTATTTGTGATGATACTATTATAACTGGTGTATGGTGCAACGTGACGGAATTTGTTTGCATCCTACAATACCCCCATCAGCATTACTTTGATGGTCCAAAATTTTATTCGCGTGTGGAGCTCCACCATCCTTTAATACGTTCACAGGTATCTTTTGCACGTTCGCATATGTGTACCACAAATGTTAAACGCTTAATAAATAAACGGGTGTGAGGGAGGGGGCTGTCTTCTAAACCTGTTCAGCAGCCCACACTGCATTCGCCACAGCTCTTATCTAGTGCAGCACCTGGTGCGTTCAGGTTTCACGATGCTCCAACTCCTAAAACATGTTGAATGACTCGAATGCTTCTATAGTTACAACATCATCGGCAGAAACGTGGTGCTTGTATCAGCCGAATCCTCTTTGTATTCTTGCTCATGATATTCAGTCTTTTTGCGCTTCTATATGATGCCGCTGCCTAATGTTCAAACTGCTCTTTTGGTTTACTGCTTGAGTAGGAATACGCCCCGCTTTCGAGGAAGAAACCTCTGACAGTGAAACCACTATTTTCATTAGTGTCTTGCCGATTGTTGCCACAACGAAAGGCAAGTGTGACATGAAATCCTCACACTTGGCTCAATCTATTCTCGTCTTACTTTAGCCTGGCTATCCACGCACGTGATGGAAGTGTTCATTCACTTCGTTATTGCCGAGAAAACAAGAAAGACTTGAACCATCTCCCGTTTAAGGCAACCATGTGTAGATGCGAAGTAGCGGGCGCTAACGCGTACACTCGCGGCGGTGTTGACGCTGGTGTTAATCAAGCGAAAGCCAACTAAGAACGCCCTAGACTGAATTATCTGGTGAATTTGTTCTGCAGATGTACCAGTACCAGCATATTATAGCGATAAAAAATTTCTTTCGTCATCCAGCGCCTACATACAGTGGGTAGGTGGCTAGTGAAATGCTGTGCAGGGCGAGCAGTCAGTTTTTTTTTTTTTTTTTTTACTAGCAGACTCTGCATTCGTTGGCCTTGCGAGGCGAGAGGGGGGGTGGGGTGGAAGCGACCGTTTTTGCGGAGGTCTTCCTGGGCCGGCACGAGATGCGAGCACGCGCTGTGAGGGTTTAAGGAGGGACAGCGTTACACAGGCTACTCAAATAGCTGCTTCGTATCTAAAAAAATGACAGAATGAATTGGAGGTGGAGTCATTTTTTTTTGGACTCTGTAAGTCGCTCATTCAATTGGGAGCACCCACGCTGTGGTGGAAGTCGGGCGCTTTGTTCGCACCCCAATTGTTTGCTCACAGATCATGGGGTGAGAAAAAGGCTCCATCACAAGAAACCAAAAAAAACCAGACATGTATAAATAGAAATTACAAGCAAAATACATTGGCGAACTTTCTGGGCCCCAGAGTATGCAAATTAGAGGTAGTAGCCACGTTACGCAAGCAGGAACGTTCCCATTGTGAAAGTGTCTGCCTGCTAAATTATGCGAGAATGTGCAAGCAAACATTGAAAAATAATTTGTTGAAGAGAGTAAACTGTTTCTTTCCATAGAGTAAAGAACGGTTCATTTGCCGGCACCCGTACCAGCTGTGTCCAAACAGACTCATTAGCAATGTAAACTCGACAGTTTGTGGTGACAGTAGCGGTGGAGTTTTATTACGAAACCCTCCACCATGATTGAGCAAACGAAAACGTGACATTGGTGTTCGATGCGCACACTGCATATTTCATCACATCACTCACTTGAACTCTTTTGGATCCCTCATTTGGAGAATATACTTGAACAAGCGTATTTCTAAAGGAAATAAAATACGTTGATGGAAAGCTGGGTGTATCCTACAGGCCAAAATGAGGTGGATCTTACAGATGAGAGACAATCAATGATAAGCGAAGTTTTCTGTAGAGTTTGATCAAGTGAGCTCACGTCCCCGTTGCAAGCAGTCTAATCCTGCTCCCTTCGCCTAGTCCTCGACATTAGACTTTGTTAATTTCAAGCCTAATTTCGATGTTTCTCGTAAAAGTGGTCTGGCAGTTGGTCAGCTTGTAATTAATCTTTGAAAACAGATTCAGCCAGACAACGCAAAAAGCATATGTCTTTGTTCTTTTTTGCAAGTTCTCTATCATGAAGGTTTCCATGAAACCACCTTCTTCAGAGAGGGCTGTAGTGGCATTGCTGCTGACTCAGCCACGTTTTTCATTTGGGCATCTTATCAATTCTATCGGCCCAGCATTCTGGTAAAACCTCTATGATTGGATAAGAACGGCCCCAGTAATGAAATTAGAGAATGTCATACGATTTCACTTGGTCGAAATTAGCACGCCGAGTATTGTTTCACTATCACGTACGAAGAATTTGAGGCCGCGCGAAAATAAACAACTCCAATGAACGAGCAGGAAACAAGACTAGTGCTGAACTTTCAAACGAATATTTGTTAAAAATTCACCACTATCACCAAGTACGCCAACAATAATCATAGTGCGGATATGCGTACTTCTTTATTGTGAGGTGTTTATTCAGAATACAACGTACCTGAGTAGAGCATATAAGTAATGTCGTGCTCAAACACTAATCTCTAGCTTTATAGATACAATAACCGTGCATAATTTCTTTTTTTATTTTACACACGTCAAAAATCTAGAGTCTCCGAACTTGGGTGCACATATGCAATTTTTACCATGGTAGGCTGCTGGCTGTCACCGCCATTTTTTTAATTGTTCTGATGTTGCTTACTGCTGTCATTAAAATATTACTCAGTTTCCCCAATGCACACTCTCTCACATCTTTGTGGCATGGTTAATAGTGCAATGTATTCGTTTTCGAATAATCAAAGCGTTGCGCAGCCTCGAAGTTTGTTCGCGGAAAGCAGAAAACACGAGGTTAACTTTGGGCCTTCTGGTCACTTTCTTCGGGTTATGCGATAACTTTTGAACATATATATAGAATTAAGTGAAACTGTCTTTTTTCAGTTTTATTGCTCATCATCTTTTCTTCTTGAATGTTTATTCTTTGCAGCAATGTTTTACACACACCTGTAATCGCAGAAGTAGGAAAAACTGTACGATTTAAAGCGTATAGTCTGTTGGAATAGGCTGTCCATTATTTGGCACTCACACGATTTGATAACTGCGATTTGTACAGAATTGATGGAGATTCCTCCCTTTTATAAGTTTAGAGTGAGTACTATCATATGGAAGAATCCATTTTTTTCGGTCTGGCTAGGTACGCCCAGCAAGCATGTTCACTAGACGCATGAAAGAAAATAATAATTAAGATGCTTCCTGGACCTACCCAGATAGAAAAGCATCCTTCTGCTTAAGAATGCTCACTTCAAACCTGTAAAAAGGCGAATGGCTATCAATTGTGGAGTACATGCAATTAACTATTACTGTGAGCCCGAAATGACTGATAAGCAACTTACACCAACTGGTCCTCGCATGCGCAAACTCCTTTTGGGCATGACACGCAACTCTCTACTGACTGTGAGAGCCGGATATCTTGGATCACTGCAGAGAGAAAGCGAACACTGCAGGTATTCTGGAGGCAGCCCCTTACGTCAGCCATAAACGGATATATCTCATGCTAAATATTGTGGGTAGCTGATCGACCTTCATTATACTGCAAACATCGTTTAGCAGGTACTGTATTACGACAGGGTCTACCACGGCTTCACTGGCACGATTTTGTCACCGATATTACGTGGCAAAACATGCACTAACATATGGGAAGGGAAAGAAAGAAAACTAGCAGAAAAGGTTTACTCGCCGGAAGTCGAAATTCGCTCCGCAGTGTGTAGCGCGAAACGACTCGGTTAGACAGGCTACGTTCTTAAGCTTACCAACGGCGAGCTATCTCAGCCCATTATTTTCCAACAGTGGTACAAAAAGCTCGGTAGCACTCATGTTTCTGGTTATCACTTACTATATGGCGCTAATGGCACGATAGTCACGCTATTTGTTTAGAAAAAATGTTTAACGATTTCGAGTACTTTGTACTCAACTATGGGAGAGCACTGAGCCGTCCCGTAAACGGAGCCTGACAAGCTTAACTCACGCAAAGTAACGACCATTGATGACTTTCGCTTTCGTCCTCCGATGAGCCGGATTAGCATAGGTGGGCAAGAAGAGGTTAAAAAATAGCCCGGTGATTTTCTACACTTTCCTTTTGTTATTTGGCAAAATATATTCAAACAAAATGTTCTTTTGGGCAACATAAAAACTACAAGCGATTGCCTTCACCGCTGCGCACGTTCTTTTTATCTGAAAGACCAGTGAGAGACTTTCCTCACCCTTGAGAAAACGTGAAAACGTCCTTTCAGTTTCGACGTTACGAACTGGCGGATTAGGTAACCGGAAGGTTTTTTGAAACAATCTATGGGTCATCGCCCAGTGCATCGCCAATGCGCCCGTGCCTCTACAGGGCTTGGTCAATCACGTGCACGCACTTCTCTCATGAAGCGGGTGGTTCGTACGTCTTCTTCATTCACGGCAAGTGTGCGTCGTATTTGCAGAAAGGACGAATGCATCTTCGCCCACTGCAGCTATAGTGAACTAGTCTATTCTAGTTCACTATACTGCAGCTGCTGCGTTTGAAAAAGTAGTGTGCTGCTTACGCACAAAGAAGTGTACATGGTGACAGCGGCTCGCGGTTGTCCTTTGCATGACTTTGCATTCGTTTCGTGCGCCCTACTTTCTGAGTGAGCGGCGTGCTTTTCAAGCTTAGGAACTTGGGAATTCGCGCTTATCCTGTGCAAGTTATTCTCGGGTATCCTTTCTGCTTCAGCAGCGCGCTCCAAACTTCAAGCTGCTTGCCGTTCTTGGTGTAGCATTACTGTTTGCTCCCATACCATTTCTTTGTTCGCCTTTATAGTGACGCTATGTACAATAAACACTCAACTGCCTCCGCGAAGACAAGTTTTACTTTCACGTTGTAGGGTTTCTTATGACAGGTGAATCAGACATGATTTGTCCTACTTTTATTCGACACCAACTAATAGCAACTACAATTATAAACCAATTGGTTATTAGTTAATCCCAGCTTCTAATTGTAAATATCATTACCCAGTGAAATATATTTGAACGCAACGACAAGAATCACGAAGCAGTAAGCATTGCACAAGCGCATAACAAAAGGGCAACATGTTTTTTTTTTCCTTTGACGGATATGTAGGAACAAATACACGGAAATACTGCCCAAGTAAAGAAGCTCTACTCTTTGATAGACTACATACAATGCACTACAACAGAAAAAGAAGCAGCAAGCCATTATGGGCTCACCGAGGTCCGCATTACTTTGAAAAATTACTGAAGTCTCCGTAAGCTAGCGTATATCGAGTCCACCTAGTGTGAACGAGAGATCTCTTGCTCCTTTTTGCCGTTGCCTCTTTTGCAAAGCAGAAAAAGCGTTCACATTTATTTCTGTTCACTGCTGAAAAAAAAAACGTTCGGTGTGACATGGGGTTTATGGCCCACTACGAGGTTCTTGAACCCAATGCACCTGCTCCATCTATGCAGATTACGGAGGGTCATCGTTTTCTTAGACGCCTAGGAAGATTTAGGGATGACGTGTCTAATAAATCGTAGGCGAATGCGGAAAGGCTAGCGCGGTTCAATAAAAAGAATTTAATATATATCGAGCACAGCAAAACCTGCAAGGCCGGCGCCGAGAACAACTCCATTATATTGATAGTGTAATAAAAAATGGCACGAAAATTAAAGCTACAAGAAATATCCTAACGCATCCAAGCAAAGGCGAAGAGAAAAATATGGTGACGCCAGGGTAAATAGAGAATATAATATGGCGGATTGCAAGAGGCGCTGCGTACCATACAGATCCTTTTGCTAAGAAACCCTAACTTTTGTTCATGTCACAAGCCTACTTATAATGTCAGCGTGCAGTGATGAGTGTAAAGAGTGTGCACCTATAAAGTATATATATATATATATATATATATATATATATATATATATATATATATATATATATATATATATATATATATATAAGTACCCACTTTATATATATATATATATATATATAAAGTGGGTACTTAGCTACGGAGCAGAAACCTGGAGACTTACAAAGAGGGTTCAGCTTAAATTGAGGACGACGCAGCGAGCAATGGAAAGAAAAATGGTAGGTGTAACCTTAAGAGACAAGAAGAGAGCATAGTGGATTAGGGAACAAACGGGGGTTAAGGATATCATAGCTGAAATCAAGAAGAAGAAATGGACATGGGCAGGGCATGTAGCCCGTAGACAGGATAACCGCTGGTCATTAAGGGTAACTGACTGGATTCCCAGAGAAGGGAAGCGGGTTAGGGGGAGACAGAAGGTTAGGTGGGCAGATGAGATTAAGAAGTTTGCGGGTATAAATTGGAAGCAGCAAGCACAGGACCGGGTTAACTGGCGGAACATGGGAGAGGCCTTTGTCCTGCAGTGGACGTAGTCAGGCTGATGATGATGATGATGATGATATATATATATATATATATATATATATATATGTGTGTGTGTGTGTGTGTGTGTGAGATCTAACAGACAATAATGCCAAGCAAAGTATAGGGGAAGTTATTAGACCAAATTATAATGTAAATGCTTGGAAATAAAAGTGGGTGAAAAGATAACTTGCCGTAGGCAGGAACCGGAAGCTCGTAGGTTCAGTTCCTGCCCACGGCAAATTATCTTTTCACCCACCTTTCTTTCTTAGCATTTACATTACCATTCGGTTTATTAACTTCCCGTATATTTTCCTTGGCGTTATTGTCTGTTAGATCTCATTATTGTTGTGTCGAGACACGTGAATCGAGCCCTTAGGTATACACTTCTTTCTCTTATATATATATATATATATATATATATATACATATATATATATATATATATATATATATATATATATATATATATATATTTATTTATTTATTTATTTATTTATTTATTTATAAGGGAAAGAAGTGTATACTCAAGGGCTCGTTTATTCATGCTTTGGCACAATTCATATTTTGACACGCTGCGTTACAGTGCCTCTACCGTGCAGCGAAGGCGAACGAGCGCATAAAGTCACGTCACACGTGGGATATGAGCGTCATCTGGGAGTTTTCTTGGAAAACAGAGCACGTGGCTCTGAGGCAAGTGTGCGCACCCGTCTCAGAGGGGATAAGTTGTATTACGCAAAGCGGCGGGTAGGTGCCACCACCGTCTCGTTTTAGCAAAGCGTTAGAAGCACTCGCCTGCTCGTGAAAGCGTTGTATGGTCAGCGCGGCGTGATAAGCGCTACGGTCCCTAAAATTACCTATGTATGCCTTTTCTTGTAAAAGACGCATATGCAGAGTATATTCGTGGTATTGTGGTGCCCCAAACATGCGCAATAATCGCTTTTTATTCGACAATTGGACGAGTATGAACGCTGAATCTTGAGCAACATTGGTGGGTGCTGTGGATGGGGTGGGCCATTCAAATACCCTATGCTGTTAAGAGTGCACAAACAGACATATGTACAGACAGACAGACAGACAGACAGACAGACAGACAAGACGGACAGACAGACAGACAGACAGACAGACAGACAGACAGACAGATCAAAATTTTTGCGTCGAAGGTCTACAAGAAAGACTGTCGTTTTTAAAAAGAAGCATACCAGGAAGCTCCAAGCACCAGCAACGCACGCGTATTCAAACACCTCTGTTAATCTTGGGAGGTTACGATTTTCAAGGTGGAGCTGGTTGATCCTTAGAACATGTATATAGCATTAATATTGACTGATACAAGCGTGTCTAGCTATATAGCATCAGGGCATGTGATCGCCATGAAGAATTCATGGTTGAAGAACTGTGGCCTACCACAAAATACACATACGTTAATGCGCGTATTCCATAAGGGACACGTAGTGGGTGCATAGCAAGTTCAAAACAGATATCACGCGCACACTTGCTCATGGTTTGTAGCATGCTGCCTAATACACATAATGCAGGCATATTTCAAGGTTTCACTGACACAACACAAGTTACAACTTTAGTGAATACATTGTAGTAATTCACAATTTAAACTTCTCGACTAACATCATACAATAACGAGTACACCTAAGTGGTTCAAGTAGGCACGTACTATAAGGACAGGATATTGCAATCGCGTTGAGCGCTTCAAGGTGAAGCTCAAGAATTACTTTTTTTTGCTAAACTTGAACCCTGCGCACCCTCTAACTTCGTACGACTCCCTACTTAACCTCATTCAGTGACGTGGCACTTGCGGCAGAAACGTTTGGCGACTGCGGTTCGTTAGGTGAGGCGAGTTTGAGACCTTGCAACTACGTGCTGAGCTACAACGGCTGGTAACAGCGTGTGCTACCTAGTGGTGCTCAGCATGTTCCTATCAAAATAGGGTGGTCGTAAAGTAACATACAGGTGAACAAGAGATAGAGAGAGAGATAAAGATGCAAGGAAAGGCAGGGAGGTTAACCAGACGCACATCCGGTTTGCTACCCTGCACTGGGGAAGGGATAAAGGGGAGAAAAGAGGTTGCAAAAAGATGAGAAGGTACACACAATCACGAGCACACTCGGGGAGCACACAGTCTACAGGCGGTCGCTCAGGTTTGTTGACTTTAGGTAAAGTAGCAGTGCTTTAGTTGCTTTCTGCGCAACTGAGGCAGATGCCCAAGGTCCTAGTATCTTCTGCACACTAAATGGTCCGGGGTCAAGTCGATTCGAAACCATCCGGAGCTGGCATCGCTGTGTGTCATAGCAAGCGCAGCTGCACAGGACGTGTTCGATGGTCTCTTCAGCTCCGCAGTAGTCGCATCTAGGAGTGTCTGCCATACCAATGCGAAAGGAGTACACCTTTGTAAATGCAACACCCAACCAAAGGCGGCATAACAGTGTCGCATCAGAGCGGGAAAGTTGTGATGGTGAACAAATTTTTTATACAAATAGGGACAGCGTAACATTTTTTTTTCTTCAATGTAAAAATATTGAGAGTAAAATATTGTTTTGGTAATTTGCCTTCGTCTTCTAGACACTTCCGTCTTTCCACAGAATGTACTGATGTAAGTATTATTTGCTTTGTACTAGCTTTACTATGAAACATTTTTTTTTGCCATTGGTTCTAATTACTACAAAACTGTGTTAGATTTGGATAAAAATTTGTTTTTTTGATGGGACACATCTGCCCCTGTTTTGCAATATATGTACTACCACGCATGGGACAACAGAACTGTTAATTATTGTGAGTGATCGGCGTCAAAGTGGAAGGAAAGAGAAGAAGAAATCACTCGTTCGGGTTTTCGAAAGAAGGAATTTGTCTAACTTTCTGCGACTGAATTTTTGTCTTTTCGCCATGTCTAATTCGTTGTCTTATCACAGTTTTTGTAGCATTTCTGTAAGGCAAACGCAGGTCGGCAAACTTATTTCTCTGTAGCATTGTCCAGATTTCTCAATGGAGTTTCCCCAACTATATGAATATAGACACGCTTAGCAATGTTACTGCATGCGTTCTAGTACAAGGCAATATGCAAGAATGGCAAGGTGGCCATGTTCGGGAAACTGCGAGTAATACAATACTATACTCCTGTTGTCAGCGAACCGGTGAGCTCACAAAAAACAACCCTCAAAAGAGTGCGCCTACAGGGGCCTGCTCATGGTCAAAAAACCAAGGCTGTTTGGGTACGCATATCTTTCGCGATGAGAACAATATAGTATGGCGTGTTGTATCACAGGTCAGAATGGCAACAGAGCACGTGTTGTGTATGCCATACTATGCCTCATAACACATTCCCAGCAACTATACCTCATCTTCCTGTCGTTTTTAAAGTGCTGAAAAAGTGCAATTACAGCACATAATTACGGCACTTCAAGGTTTACATAATTAGGTAATTTCGCGGTGAAACCAGAGTGTAGCGAGAGAGAGAAAAGTGGGCCAAATAGTACAAGATGGGGCACATGGCAGAAAAAAATTATATCAAAAAACAACAAATCGTGTACATTTCGCACATCGTTTAGAAGCACGCACATGTGATAATTATGCTGGTCGTCTGCATTAAGGGTCCAGCACTTCCTTGACTAAAGCTTGTAATAACATAAAATTTCTTCTGCAGTGCAAAGTTCTTATAAGCAGCAATAGTGCTAAAATAAGGCATGTAATCATGATTACACTTGCCATGAGCTAATACATTCTTTCAGTCTGACAATACAGGTGGGCGTGTGCGAGCAACTCTGTCGTGAGTAAGTTGAGCAGCGCTGCGAAGTTGAGGATTGAGAAAAACTGGCCTACACAGACAAAACGCATCCAGAAATTGAATTTGTCCAACGAAAAAAACTGAAAATGGGGGTCGAGTGACATATAGAAAACGTACAGAGTACATAAATTACTCCATTTTCATAGTTCTTGTTCTATGACCTGAGTTGTCAGATGCGCTTGTCTGCGTAGTCAAGTTTTTTTTCTCTCTCTCTCTTCAACATCGCAGCACTGCCTTGTTCTAACGTTCGAACTAGCATCCGCACAAGGTCTTCTGTCGTGCGTATTTTGCTTTCACATCCGAGAAGAGAAAACCACAAGCCTGGAGGCATGACATGCTCAGTTTCTGCAACAAGACCTTCTTGTTTGTCGTCAAATTATTTCAGACCGACTGCCCGGCCGCGGTGGTCTAGTGGTTAAGGTACTCGGCTGCTGACCCGCAGGTCGCGGGTTCCATTCCCCGCTGCGGCGGCTGCATTTCCGATGGAGGCGGAAATGTTGTAGGCCCGTGTGCTCAGATTTGGGTGCACGTTAAAGAACCCCAGGTGGTCGAAATTTCCGAAGCCCTCCACTACGACGTCTCTCATAATCATATAGTGGTTTTGGGACGTTAAACCCCACAAATCAATCAATATTTCAGACCAACTAGCACTTTCAAGCCGGCAGCTCAAACCTAAGCGTTCAATGAGACCCTTGTATGCAAACGGCGGCGCACTTCTGAGTAAGAAATAACCTGAAAAACTCGCAGGGCTTCTTATCCTTAAACCAAGACGGCTCCAATGCTTAAGTCATAAACGTTCTCATTATCATCTCAGCCAATGTATCGATCATTCCCCGTCCCCCAAGAGAGGCTCTCTGCACTTGACCTGGTTTCGCACTGCTTGCAAGGTCAGAGACACCGCAACTTTCTGCACCTTACCTGTTTTTCCCGCTGCCTCCGTGATAGGCCAACCCTTGACCAAGTGATGGTCACGTGATCACGTCATGGTGTACGGTCATGATTCGCGACGTATGATCATGTCATTTGGTGATGTCATATGGTCATGATAATTGTTTGCGTCACTTCTTTTGACGCCGCCGCCGACGATATGAGACAAAAGTTAGATTGTGCTTCTGATGATGCAACTAGAATTTTCACTTTGATAAGCGTGACGCTTTCTGGTTTCTGTGGGGGCAGGCTATCTTGCAGAGCCCCCGCTGACAATTACGACTCGCCTAGGCTGGTCACAAGTAGCCGATTAGCATCCGAGTCTAATTTGAAGGGTAGTGCGCCTCCCACCAATAATTCGACTGGCTGTATTTAATTAGCGGTGAGGCAACGTCCAACGTTCACAGAGTGCACTGGTTGTTGTGTTCAAGCGTAAGGGTCAAGTCGCACCCCGTCAATTTGTCGCCCTAATTTATTGGACAAAAAAATCTCGCGAAAAATTTATGAGTATGCGTGGAAGTGTTTGTATTTTGCGCCGCACCCTCGAATCTCACTCAGAGAATTAAAATATGGCTTATCTTGTTGAAACTGGAGTTTCCCCGGAATGGTATGCGCCAATGTTCTCACCACGGATGTACTTCAAACAATTATTATAGAAATTGTGGGCTTACCCAAATAGTGTTTAATATGCGAATGCTCGACAGAATTCACTTTTTAAGAAAGTTTTGCGCATCTATGCGACTTCCCGTCTTAAAGGAATAATCAACTGTGTTTTGCTTAAAACACACACGTGTCGCGTAGGTGAACCCTTATTGCATCCGGTGACATTTTCGAATTTTTCCACACATGGGTGCATATTAGGCTGAGAGAGGCACGCATTAAAGATTTGCTTTGACGATTTGTGGAGCGCTTGGGCAAGGTAGCAAGTTTCTTGTCCTTAAAATTTTCTCAGGCGCCATCTCTGTTTGGCGCTAATTCGTTCACTGATGACTGCAACTTAGTACGAACTAATAACCACTCACTACGTTCCGGCATGACCTTTTATGTTTGCTGCTCGGAAGAATTATGTAAGCGGATGACGTTTGGCCCTTGCTTCGGTCAACCGCAGCCTGAAAGCAATGAAGGTAAGATTATTTTCTGAGAGCCTTCGTAACGCCTACGAGCACTTGTTTCGTCACAACCCTACGGTGACGCGAGAGTCCCCTTACGTCGAAGTGGGAAATCTGAAGAGAAAGGACAAAAAGTATACAGTACTGAGGTTGTACAAGTACTTGCAGAAGAAACTTGTAGAAGTAGAACTAGGATGAGTAACACAGTGATTGAAGGGTAAACAAACGTGACTGTTATTTGATGAAAGTGAGTGACTGTTGTTATGGAAATGAAAGAAATATATAGAAGGAAAATGCAATAGGTCTACGAAATCACAACGATTCTCCCATTTTACGTAGCCACGTTAACACACAAAATAAAAAGACAACTATTTAATCTTACAAATTATTGTCTCAAATACTGTTTTTAGATATCGTGAATGGGCTACGGCAACAAACAGTTATTGCTAAATACTTGAGCTTCAATTCGCGTTTTTTTTTTATTTTTAAGAATGAGGGACGCATATCTTGACACACGCTGTGTAAAATTATTGTGGGGGAAAAATACTTTTAGATTCAATAATTTTTCTATTGCAACTGGTCTTTTTTTCTATTTGGTTGTTTTTTGCGTGGCTTCGTAACTTTTTTGCTTTTTTCCCTGATTACATGTTTTTCCAAAGGCTTCGAAAAAATTCGAGCTTCAAAACACTAAAACTTAAAAACTCTCTCGGCCCCAACTATTGCATCTGCCATTATTTTTTAAACAGGCCTATTAATGAAGAAATAACAAATAGCTTCACTTCTGCGTTTAAAATGTACCCAAAAGTCTTTTTTGTAATGAACGTACTTAAATACACATAAAACAGGTAGCCGAAAGACCACACGTAAATTGCTGTGTACATAAGGGTCATTTATATAGCAGTGCTTAATATCGCAAACTAGAATTAGGTGTAGCATCAATTATTCACCTAGGTTTAAGCATATTTTCACTTACATTTGACGTCACATTATGACGCAACATACGGCGCCGATCACGCCATGTGCCCCCGGGTATACTGACTCTTGTTAAAGCTTGGCGGTTATTTTCGAATTTGAATGTTTCGATAGTTATAGTTAAGGGAGCCGCGAAAAACGCGGGACACAAAACAATGAGAACACTAGGACGGGCGCCGTTTCTCGTGTTCTCATTGTTTTGTGTCCCATGTTTTCTTTTTTTTTCGCCGTTCTTAGCTACGAACCCACGCCAACTCGCCCACCTGTCTCGCCGTACTTAATCTCAATTTCCTTAAAAAAGCAGCTTGAGCCATGGCCGGGTCCCCAGAAAATTACTCGCTGGTCGAGTTGTTATCGCTGTAGAAAGGGGCAGCATATGTGTTTTCTTAACGAGAAATATACGAGACCTTTTCTTGATTAAAAAAATCAAATAAAATAAACGTTCAATCTTTCGGAGGCGGTATGCTCCCTTGGTAATATACATGACTTTTATTGTGATTAAGAGGTCCCTCGTGCCCTTGCACGGAAAGATAAGCGTAACCTTCGCAAGAGTGTTCCTTTCTGGATTATCAAGTTTGGTCCGTAAAATCTTTGGTGTCCTTTCCTTTTAAATAAATTAGAAGAAAATTGGTTCTCAAGACGGTGGGCTTATGTGAACAGCTCTGAATGGCGGTGCAGTTCCTCGCGCTAAAGTGCTCTCGCTGCCTCTCTCTCTTTTTTTCTTCTTTGTTTTCTTCTTCATCTCTGTTACTCGTGTTCCTTTTCCCCTTCTGCAATTCTTTGTAGTAAGAATAGAGAACTGCGATATTTCGGCATTAACCTATCTATCTATCTATCTATCTATCTATCTATCTATCTATCTATCTATCTATCTATCTATCTATCTATCTATCTATCTATCTATCTATCTATCTATCTATCTATCTATCTTTCTATCTATCCTTCTATTATCTATCTATCTATCTATCTATCTATCTATCTATCTATCTATCTATCTATCTATCTATCTGTCTGTCTGTCTGTCTGTCTGTCTGTCTATCTGTCTGTCTGTCTATCTATCTATCTATCTATCTATCTATCTATCTATCTATCTATCTATCTATCTATCTATCTATCTATCTATCTAATTAGCAGAGTTCAAAAAGTCTAGTTATGCTCCGTAATTACCTTCACTTTACCTTTGCAAGACTTCAACAGGAAGCGGTAAAACAACGGGATAATAGAACAGTCGAAAGCGTACACGCACCTCGCGTTTCGAGGGTGAGCGTCACTTCTTCGTCGCCGTCTGAGCAGATGAACAGTCCGCGGCTGCCATCCGCAGAGTCCATGCGAATCGTGTACGTCGGGGAAGTCAGAAAGGTGCCCTCTGGGAGTCACCTGGTCACGATTAGAAGGTCGCGAGAATTGGCAGTTCAATCGAGTTGCATACTCTTAACTCTCGCGCCCTGCGAAGAAGTGTAAAAGGGTTCATGACACCGACAAAGATGCAACAGTTCACCTAACGTGCTCTCGGTTGCCAATGCTATTCACAGCGACAGACGCGACATAAGCTGAAGATCCGGCGAAGATCTAGCCGGAATGTTGGCGTTCAGTCTCCCCGACCATTGATGTACAGGAGAAATATTACTGCAATAAATATCTCATCGTCCGTTGTTTACGCGTATAGTGAGCTACCTAGCCTAAACTGCTCTGCCACTGTTGCTTCTTCCGCAGCTATACGTAGTTTATTATATAAGTTCGTACTTGAACTTTATTTCCTCTGTTTGTTTATACGAACAGAATCCTACCATCGTCCTTTGAGTGTGGTACTGAATGTGGCACGATTACTTATCTCATCAAGGTGAATGAATGCCTCGTATGTCTAATAGTACGTCGCGATGAAGCCAGTGCACGTTATGGTGCTCGGCTGCTGACATGGCCGACGCGGGTTTGATGCCGGCCGCGGTGAGTAAACGGGAGTGAAATAAGTGAGGCACGCGTAATTTGCGATGTTGCTTCACGTTGAAGAACGCCAGATGGTCACTGAACAATGAGTTTCACGGGAACGGACGTTCGGACAAGCGCTACTTGTCTCCTTCAAGAATGCAACCTCTGTCGAAACCTCGTGTTCGTGAATTTTTGTGTTAACATTTAGGAATGGAAGCGTCATTGAGACTTCTAAAAAATGATTGAATTCGCCAATGCTGATGTAGAAAAATAGATGTAGTGGCAATGATAGCGACCATTCTGCTGCATTTTAGGAAGTCGTAAGAGACTCACTGACAGACATTAATCCAGTGTCAACATCGTCCTGCCATTCTGTAGCGTTTTTTTTTGTTACTTACCTATGTAACCGCAAAATATATATTACAGCGATAACATATTGTATCACTCAAAACTGAAATAAAAGGTTCACAACATATACTGGAATTTTATTCTCTACTTACATGAGCTCTACTTTCATCAATTTTCGTACCAAGCCCAATAATTCATTCTCAGATCTTAGCAAACGAAGTAATAAAAGAAATAATAAAAGAACTTAAGAACTTATATGAAACATTCAATAATGCTAGTTATTTGCAAAAACACCACACGACCATTAGGTGGGCCGGAGTGTGCCACTTGATTTTACCACGTATGCCCATAACGTGCAACCATACATATGTACACTGGTAATAATAGGAACACATGCGTTGCCCTCTAATCACACGTACAGGGCCGTCCACTCTAGGTACGAACACAGCACACCGTGTCAGCGCTCCGCGAGGCGCCAGCGCACACGGTGCGGCCGCGCATCGAAGCTCATCGGCGCAGGCGCACAGACATTGTGTAAGCTCTTGTGCTACGCTGGCACGCCATGCGGGCTTTGAGGGGAAGCACGCCTATCTATCGGCAGGCTCGTAGTAATTGAGTGCGCCGCAGCGGTGTTGCAGGAATGTGAACTTCTTTACGCAGTTTTCCACGAACTCTATGAGTGGTTCCCTTTCTCAGTGCCACAACTCCAATTTATGGGTGGCATTTGCGAAAATTGCTCCGTGTTACTTTGTTTTAAGCAAATGAGCACCGCAAAGCAGCTTTGCATATATGGGATACACTGTAGAAGAGTGCGGCGGATAGTTGCGTCCATGTTTGCTTCTCTAGCACGGGCTGACATAAGCATCTCACGAGCCTACTTCGCTCTAATGTATATAAAATTTTCTTTCAAATCGGCTGAGTTGCGGTGGCACAACATTCATATTGTTGTCTGTTGACAGTCTTTATACGAGCTTACTACGAACAGATCAGTCTTTTCCGATAGTCACCTAAGAAGCGGCCTTCGTGCAAGCAAGACGACTGCCCTTCCCTGGTATGTTTCATGATAAAGCACAAGTACCCGTCGTTCCTACAGCCTTACTGGCTCAGTATATAGAGCCAGTGGACCTTCCGGTAGTTGCCGCCGGCTGGGTATGCTCCTTTTTTTCTCAAGTCGTACTTCCCCGCGCTGAAGTTACGCTATTAAGGGCAGTTTGCAATGACCCCAAAACAGCTCCTCGGCTTTTAGTGTTAACAGCGTTGAATTCGCTCTACTAGGCTTGTGCGAATATTCGAAGCATTCGAATATTCGAACGAATAAGTGAGTATTCGAATTTACTTCGATTCGAATTTAAATTATCGAATATTTTCGAAGTATTCGCAATGGACGAATAAAAGTACATTAGTCCACCTGTAAAACAAGTTTCACTGCAATAAGAGATTGCCAAGCCGTGAAAACGCCTACTCAAAAAAATTTTGCTTTGCCGCAAAGTCCCCCTTCAGATTTAAAGGGGCCCTGCAACACTTGCTGAGCATGGTCAGAAAACGCTGCCGATCGGTGGTCGAGGCTACCGAGAACACGCGAGGAAAGTATTATAGCGCAGCACGTGGCCTGAAATTCACAATGAATTTTCAAAGCTAAAAATTGCTCTCTTCCCTCGGCAAATAACACTACAAGCACAAAAATTACTTGTCACAGCCAAGAAAAAAAATCGCAGCATATCCCCGGAGTGAATGATGGAGAGTGGGGCAAAGAATTTGTCCGTCCATTCGTTCTTGCTTCCGTCCGTCCATGCGTCTGTCAGTGTGACCGTCCATGCGTCCATCAGCCCGTCCGTGCGTGCGTCTGTTCGTGCGTCCGTCCCTGCGTTCGTCCGTACAGCCGCCCCTGCGTCCGTTCATGCGTCCGTCCATGCATCTGTCTATGTGTCCGTTAGTCCATCTATTCAACACTCCAAGTACCACTATCTCGCATCTCTTCATCATATATTCGCCATATAGAAGCACCGCCATCCAGCGGACATTCCAAGGACTAAACGAGAGGTGGCACACGCACACTTTCTTACGGCTTGCACTGCGGGTCCACTTCCCACATTTAACCACCTCGAGTTCATGGTATATACTAGTTCACTGTATTCATGGCACTGCGGCCGAACGCTCGCTAAACCTTTCGAAAACCAAGGAGGTTACGCCCAGCGAGTATGACGTAGCAAACTTTTTCAGTCAGATTGTGCTCAATGTACATGCCAATGGCTGCTAATGGGAAATGAGAGGCGGAGAATTCGGCTTTTATTTTCTTACGGCTAGCGCTTCGTATCTACTTCCCATTTTTAACTACCTCGAGTTCATTCATGGTATATACAAGTTCATTGTATTCATGGCACTGCGGCTCAACGCTCGCTAAACCTTTCTAAAGCTAAGGAGGTTACACCCAGCGAGTATAACGTAGCAACCCTTTCTTGTCAGATAGTGCTCAATGTACATGCCAATGGCTGCTAATGGTGATCGCAGCTTGCGCGTTAACTAAAAGCCGAATTCTCCTGTCTCTCATTCCCCATTATCAGCCATTGACAGGTACATTGAGCACTATTTTTTATTGTTCAACAACGCACAGAAGAAGTCTCTCACCGGCACCACCTTGGAGGTCAAAATGTTATACTTGTTACATACTACGGGAAACGAACGGGTGCTGTTATAAGAAGCTTCGCTCCTAAAATACGGCTCTGGTCACAGTCATTGGCTGATTTGAGCATGGCGTGCTCGTCGTTATCGGAACGCCGCGTGAGGCCGCCACTAGTCGACAAGTACGTGCGGCCTCGTATTCGAAGAAACAAAAAGAGAAAAAATGCTCAAGGTCACTAGGCGCTCATGATGTTTTTTTTTTCTTTTCCCATGCCATCCTTCCCGACTTAGCTTCCAGCTCTTTTGACGGGTCGAGAATGGAGAATGCAATTGCAGCATGCGACAAAGTTTTGGAACTCCGCTCGTACTGGACTGATTCTAGAAACTTTGCGGCGGTAAATTTGTGAGGCAACAAGCATGTTTACTGGCTTCATGGATACTTGAAAAAGTGTTGCAGAGCCCCTTTAAAAGAAAATGTTGCCCTCAAGTTAATTATTCATTTTATTAGGCTTGTTATGATGGTTTATATGGTTTAAGCAAAATAAATTTTAAAACGTTATGTATCTTACATGTTATCACTCTTATCCTACCGAATCTACTAATCAAAGTTGTTTCGACTTCCTTTCAACGAAAAAAAAGGCATTGGCATAGAGCCCCTATTTCAATTCAAAAGAAATATTGTCACGGGGTCGTGATGTGACCAAAGACAGTAAACTTCGTGTTGGGATTTAATTGTTTATTTGGGCGAGCCTGTGCCCGGTAAAGGGAAAGTCTAATTACAGCAGCAGTCCTGCACAGATAGCAGTCTCGGACTGATAGCGGCGAACGCAGCGTCGGCCTTCGATCAACAACTGACAAGCGGCGAAGCGCGTCAACATTTATATCCTTGCCGTCGAATGTTCTAGCGTTATCGCTGGCTGTGTCGTAGGTTCCAGAACAATCTGTACCGTTCACACAGTGGGCGTGATCTTATCGAAATGATCTACTACAGTCCGGAACCTTCTCGAAACCTACAGGCGCGGTTTGCGCCGAGAATCGTGTGGTGTTTCGGAACGATAACAAAAACTTGTGAAATGCAACGTGGCATTGCCCTCCTCTGAAAAAAGGCATCGTCCCGATGCTTTAACTAAAGATGAAGGTACAATAATAATGCAAGAAAGTACAATGAATAAATTACAATACAACAATAATAAAAAAAACACTGTTTCAGTTTGTTAACGTGCATGAAACGGCTTGAGGCGCGTGACATGGACGACTTCAGGTCGCGATCGGCGTCGTTGAGAGTTCGTGATGCCGTCGGGGACAACCTCGTAATCAAGTGGGCCGAGACGTCGAACCACCTTGTACGGTCCGGAGTACCGTCGGAGAAGCTTTTCACTTAGTCCACGTCGGCGTATCGGCGTCCACACCCAAACACGTTCACCGGGCTGGTATTCCACGAAGCGTCGTCGAAGGTTGTAACGGTGGCTGTCTGTCGTCTGTTGATTCTTGATACGAAGACGCGCAAGTTGTCGGGCTTCTTCGGCGCGTTGAAGGTACTCGCTCACATCGAGGTTTTCTTCGTCGGTGACGTTGGGTAACATGGCCTCGAGCGTCGTTGCCGGGCTCCTTCCGTAGACCAATTTGTATGGAGATATCTGCGTCGTCTCCTGCACCGCCGTGTTGTATGCGAAGGTCACATACGGAAGAATGGTGTCCCACGTCTTGTGTTCGACATCGACGTACATTGACAGCATGTCGGCGATCGTCTTGTTAAGGCGCTCGGTGAGGCCGTTGGTCTGTGGGTGGTACGCTGTCGTCCGGCGGTGGTTTGTTTGGCTGTATGCCAAGATCGCTTGAGTTAAGTCGGCAGTGAATGCCGTTCCTCTGTCGGTGATAAGGACCTCCGGGGCGCCGTGACATAGGACGATATTTTCGACGAAGAACTTAGCTACCTCGGATGCACTGCCTTTTGGCAGGGCTTTTGTCTCGGCGTAGCGGGTGAGGTAGTCGGTAGCTACCACGATTCACTTGTTTCCGAAAGCCGACGTCGGGAACGGCCCCAGTAGGTCCATACCAATCTGCTGGAAAGGTCGGCAAGGTGAATCAATTGGCTGCAGAAGTCCCGCTGGCCTTGTCGGCGGTGTCTTGCGTCGCTGACAGTCCCGGCATGTCCTCACATAACGAGTGACGTCGGTGGTAAGACGTGGCCAGTAGTACCTTTCTTGTATCCTCGCGAGCGTGCGGGAAACACCAAGGTGCCCTGCCGTCGGATCGTCGTGCAGGGCCTGCAGGAGTTCTGCTCGCAGAGCTGAGGCACCACAAGGAGGTACTTAGCTCGAAGCGGTGAAAAGTTTTTCTTTTGTAGAAGACCATTTCGTAGAAAGAACGACGCAAGTGCGCGCTTGAATACCTTCGGGACTTCGGTGGTCCTGCCTTCGAGGTATTCTATTAGGGCTTTCAGTTCCGGGTCGGCCCGCTGTCGTTCAGCGAATTCGTCGGTAGTTATCGTTCCCAAGAAGTAGTCGTCATCCGAGTCGTCGGGTAGCGGATGGTCGACAGGCGCACGAGAGAGACAGTCAGCGTCAGAGTGTTTTTTGCCGGACTTGTAAATGACAGTAATGTCATATTCTTGGAGTCTCAGGCTCCATCGTGCGAGGCGACCTGAAGGGTCCTTCAAGGTGGCTAGCCAACACAAGGCGTGGTGGTCGCTCACAACTTTGAAGGGCCTGCCGTAGAGGTAGGGGCGAAATTTCGACGTAGCCCAGATGATGTCGAGGCACTCCTTTTCTGTTGTGGAATAATTTGCTTCTGCTTTGGATAGCGATCGGCTGGCGTAACTAATTACCCTTTCAAATCCGTCAGACCTCTGCACAAGAACGGCGCCAAGACCTACGCTGCTTGCGTCAGTATGTATTTCTGTCTCGGCGAATTCTTCGAAATGGGCAAGTAACGGAGGCGTCTGGAGGCGATGTTTAAGCTCCTGGAAATCGTGTTCCTGTGGCGTTTCCCAATTGAACTCCGAGTCGGCCTTGGTAAGGTTAGTGAGAGGATCGGCGATGCGGGCGAAGTTTTTTACTAACCGCCTATAATAGGCGCACAGGCCCAGAAATTGGCGCACGGCCTTCTTGTCAGTGGGCGGCGGGAAGTCGGCGATGGCGGCTGTTTTCCGTGGATCGGGACGAACTCCAGACTTGCTGATAACGTGTCCCAGAAACAAGAGCTCCTCATACGCAAATCTGCACTTTTCTGGCTTCAGTGTGTGTCCGGACGTCTTGATGGCTTGAAGTACAGCTTCAAGGCGCCGAAGATGCTCGTCGAAACTCGAGGAAAACACGACGACGTCGTCCAAGTACACAAAGCAAGTCTGCCACTTCAATCCTGCCAGTGCTGTATCCATAACGCGTTGAAAAGTTGCAGGCGCTGAGCAAAGGTCGAAGGGCATCACCTTAAACTCGAAGAGGCCGTCCGGTGTTATAAACGCCGTCTTCTCTCGGTCTCTTTCGTCGACTTCGATTTGCCACTAGCCAGTCTTGAGGTCCATTGACGAGAAGTACTTGGCGTTATGGAGCCGATCAAGGGCGTCGTCTATTCGTGGGAGAGGGTACACGTCCTTTCTTGTGATTTTGTTCAGGCGGCGATAATCGACGCAGAAACGTAGGGTCCCATCTTTTTTCTTCACTAACACCACGGGGGATGCCCACGGACTCTTGGACGGCTGGATAATGTCATCTCGCAGCATTTCATCAACTTGTCTCTTCATTGCCTCACGTTCTCGCGTCGAAACCCTGTACGGACTCTGACGGAGTGGTCTGGCATTTTCTTCGGTTATGATTCGATGTTTCGTGATTAGGGTCTGCCGAATTTTCGATGACGACGAAAAGCAATCTTCGTATTGCAGGAGCAGGGCCTTGAGCTGTTCTTGCTTATCGTTCGGAAGTCTGGGATTGACGTCGAAAGCTATGGGAGGGGCTTGGTTTCTCTGAGCAGGTTCCGCAGAATCGGCGAGGGCGAAAGCACTGGTGGCTTCGACAATTTCTTCGATGTATGCGACCGTTGTTCCTTTGTTCACATGTTTGTACTCATTGCTGAAATTCGTGAGCATAACCGTTGCTTTGCCTCCCCGCAGCTCTGCAATTCCTCTTGCGACGCAAATATTTTGGGTGACCAACAGATGCTGACTGCCTTCAACGACGCCTTCCAAGTCAGGTGATTTAGGAGCGCCGTCTGAAATAATGACGCTTGAGCGAGGCGGAATGGTGACTTGTTCTTCCAGCACATTCAAGGCATGGTGTCCTGACGGCGTGCGCGGCGGTAGTGCTTCTTCTGTGGATAACGTTATCGACCTTGTTTTTAGGTTGATGACAGCACCATGGAGACATAAGAAGTCCATGCCAAGGATGACATCTCTCGAGCAACGCTGTAGGACTACGAAGTCTCTAGGATAAATACGGCCGTTAATGGTGACTCTCGCTGTGCAGATATCTGCAGGCGTTACGAGATGACCTCCGGCTGTGCGGATTTCAGGGCCTTTCCAAGCTGTTCTAACTTTCTTTAACTTTGCGGCGAACGACCCACTGATGACAGAATAGTCGGCTCCAGTATCGACGAGAGCAGTCACAGTGTGGCCGTCGATAAGAACGTCGAGGTCGCTAGTTCGCCGTCTCGCATTACAGTTAGGGCGTGGCGTCGGGTCACGGCTGCGTCGGCTTGTTCCTCTGCTTCCATGTTGCGTCGTCCGGCCACCTTCGGTAAGTGAGCTTTTACCTTCAGGGCTTTGCCTGGTTGGTGTTGCGTTCAAAAAGCTCCGTCGCGTCGGCGTCGTCGTCGGAGGATCTTCCGTAGTTCGTCGCACAGCAACCGCACCTCCATCGGTTGCTGCCCTTAGTTTCCCGGATACGGGCTGGGAGACCGGCCCCGCGTTGGGCCAGAGTACTGCCGGGGGTGCGGTGACATGCGGCGGCTGGGCGACGGCGAACGGGAAGGACTTCGTGGTGTCCATTGAGTTCCTGCCAGGTAGTCGGCGATGTCACGTGGCCGATCTCCTGGCTGCGGACGCAGTGCATTGACGGCGAAGCCACGCAGTCCCATCTGTCGGTACTGGCAACGGCGGTATGTGTGCCAGGCCTCGCCGCAGTGGTAGCAGAGCGGGCGGTTGTCAGGTGCACGCCAAACGTCCGTTTTCCTCGGTGCACTGCGCTGGCCCGCTGGGGAACGGTAGGACGTCGGTTGGGGTGGTGGTGGCGGTGGCGTCTGGCGACGGAAGTGTGACGGGGCGGCATTTTGGCGTGGATGAGGAGGAGCGTTGTGGCACACTGCAGCGGCGTAGCTCATAGTTTCTGGCTCGGGCGGCGGTGTTTCGGGAATTCGAAGCGATTGCCGGACTTCTTCTCGCACAATTTTGGCGATCGAATCCACTTGAGGCTGCGCCGAAGGCAACAGTTTGCGCAGCTCTTCCCGCACGATCGCTCGGATCGTTTCACGCAGGTTGTTGGAGTCACTGGCTTGAGCAGCGGCGCATTCTGGAATCACACGACGATTATACTGTCTGGTGCGCATGTCCAGCGTTTTTTCGATGGTGGTCGCCTCGGATACAAATTCTTTGACGGTGTTCGGTGGATTCCTCATTAGTCCCGCGAAGAGCTCCTGTTTGACCCCTCGCATGAGGAAACGAACTTTCTTTTCCTCAGGCGTGTCTGGGTCAGCGTGACGGAATAGGCGGGTCATCTCCTCTGTGAAAATTCCAACCTTTTCATTTGGTAGCTGAACCCGGGTCTCGAGTAGAGCAGCGGCCCTCTCTTTGCGAGCGACGCTTGCGAACGTTTGCAGAAATGCGCCGCAGAAGACATCCCACGTTCGGAGCGTGGACTCCCGATTCTCTAGCCAGGTCCTTGCGGTGTCTTCCAGGTAGAAGTACACACGACGGAGCTTTTCTTCGTTGTCCCAGTGGTTGAGGGCGGCCACACGGTCATATGTTTCTAGCCAGGTCTCCGGGTCTTCAAACGATGAGCCATGGAACGTTGGTGGTTCCCTGGCTTGATGAATGACGATCGCGGGCTGGGACGCTCCGGTTGTCATTGTCGTTGCAGTCGAGGTCATGGTCTTGGTCTTCCGCGCCGTGTCTTGTAGAAGGCCGTACTCCGGTGGGAGACCTTACTGTCGGCGGCTCGTTCGCTGCTCTTGGTTGGCGTCGGTGTCTTCTCCGCGATGGGGGCTGGGTTCACGGCTTGACGGGGGTGTCCGGTACATGAACGAAGCAGCACCTCCACCAGATGTCACGGAGTCATGACGTGACCCAAGACAGTAAACTTCGTGTTGGGATTTAACTGTTTATTTTGGTGAACCTGTGGCCGGTAAAGGGAAAGTCTAATTACAGCACCAGTCTTGCACAGATAGCAGTCTCGGACTGATAGCGGCGAACGCAGCGTCGGCCTTCGATCAACAACTGACAAGCGGCGAAGCGCGTCAACATTTATACCCTTGCCGTCGAATGTTCTAGCGTTATCGCTGGCGGTGTCGTAGGTTCCAGAACAATCTGTACCGTTCGCACAGTGGGCGTGATCTTATCGAAATGATCTACTACAGTCCGGAACCTTCTCGAAACCTGCAGGCGCGGTTTGCGCCGAGAATCGTGTGGTGTTTCGGAACGATAACAAAAACTTGTGAAATGGAACGTGGCAATATCGTGTAGGTGAGTTAGGGTATGATAAATATTCCCTTTTCTACATGTCATACATACTATTCGAATTCGACTCGAAATTATTCGACCAAAATCACTATTCGCTTCGAATGCGCTTCGACCCTGAAATTCTCTATTCGCACAAGCCTACTCTTTACCATCTTTAAACAAATGGCCGGGTTAAACATCACGCACAGAAAAGCCATCGTCGTTCACGAACACTGCATGTGTAATCACATCCAGATGACTCATAAAGCATCCAGCCGTCCATCACATCCGCCCTATCAACAACGTAAGACGCGAGGGAAATCCGTTCTCTGGTATACCCTGAACGGGCGAGGCCATACACCTACCTTGCGCATCATGCTAAAATATTTGTTACCACTACTGAAATTTCGTATCTCCTTCTGAAAGGTTCGCAAGATTACTCCAGTGCTATTGTGGTTTATGCTATCACGCGTTTCACATTTTCGTTATTGCTAGTGATTCTGTGATGAGGCTCTGATTGTTTTCCTAGCTGTGTTCTTTGTTAAGCCAGGATTAATTTTGTCGGTATTTTTAGGGGCCAGGCTTCTTAAGGCGTGGGTTGGTCGTCGCTTTTATGTATGCATGAATGTATAGTAACCACCTTACAGCATATCCACGGAGTGAATGATGATGAGTAGGGCGAAGCTTCGGAGGGTTTTATTGGCCAACCATGAATCATCCGCTGGCCACGTCAGTCCGTCGTCTGTCTGTCTGTTTGACGCACAGACGGACGTATGGATGGACGCATGAATGAATGGACGGACGGATGGATGCACGAACGAATGGATGGATGGACTGACTGGTGGATGCACGGACAGACGGATGAATGCATGCAAGGACTGGTGCACGGACGCACGGAAGCGTGGACGAACCGACGGATGTGTCGCCCCACTCATCATCATTCACTCCGTGGATATGCTGCAATTTTCTGTTCGCGTAGCCAGGAGGCATTTTTCACTCGTTGATTTTATTCGGCTGCGACAACCTCACAACATAGGGATTCAATTTACGTATAGTGCTCTAGCCGTTACAATATTTCTTGAGAGAGAAATAAGGGCTTCGTGAAGTTGAATAACCATGGGTGATATAAATCGGTGTTACCGTATACGATACCGCATATGTAGGGCTTTAGTCAAAATTAAACGGACACAACTATAGCGTTTTTCATATATCTTTATTGGCTTGCGGTTGATTCCGTTAAAGCAATGCAATGCCGAGATGTTCGCCAAATTGGACGAAAATGTGAAAAAATATACAGGCTAGAGAACTGAAACTCACCTACGCCAGCGGCCCAAGGTCAAGAAATAATTTCGTGCTGCAAGTGCCGGGACAGGGAATAGTGGTTAGAAGTGAAATGAAATCTAACACTACTACCCGGATGAAGGTACTCGGCATGTCTCATATGTGGATCATTTTTCGGGTGGAGATGGTGTTAGGATTAGAGGAAAATACCGATACGAGATCTCCGTAGTGACAGATATGGGACGCAAATTTCAAGCTATACCACATTTTCTTGTTCCGCGGTTACTCTTCAATGCATGGTGACTGCAATGAGTGCCTCACGAAAAAAAAAATTGCTCGAGATCAGTCCCGTCTCTGTGGCGTACGCGAACAACGCGTTAATATTCTCGATAGGCGAGTAACCAACGAGACAAACATTTTATATTCTCGGAGAAGCTGCGCGCAGTCAGCCAAACCGTCCGTGGGTCGCATTCGACTCGAGCGCCTCATGGTGGATACTCTTTCTTTACGCATGAATCTGCAGTAGGCGACCCGTCCATTATCACAACGGCTTGTGGCGCGCTACATCGCTGCTGACATGCTACCTGCTAGAGGCAAGTAACATTTTCGTTCTGAATATCAAAAACGAAAGTGTTTTTTGGTATACTGGAACGCATAAATATCGGACCATTTGTCTTTTTTTTCTACACCTGCCTATTTGTCTGTCTGTTTGGCGCGCGATTGGGCCACCTTGTCATAATTTAAGCACTTGCTGAACACCCAGGCATCATGAATTGATTGCGGCGTTCATACATGTGAACATAGATGTGAAAATAACAATTCTTTGCTTTTCATGAATTTACTGTCTCTAATGCCTAAGAAATGTTGTCTGTAGTAAATGTTTTCTAGGTAGTGGAAGTAGCTTGTTTATCGCGTGTATATAATGCAATGTAGTTGTTGTATCTGTTCATCAAATAATTACGTTACCTCTTCTTGAAGACAGCCACCCGTTTGAATGAGCGCACAGCCAAGACGTTTATTTTTTTCAGGGGGATGCGAAAAGGGGATGACGTTCAACGAAGCTTTATGAGTGTTCCTTTGCTTCATCGTGTGTGCTTCGTAATATACACATAAATATTTTAAATTTCAATTCGAGGACGATTGCGCTTACTAAGGTCGTGAAGACGAAACCCTACTTGGATTTTTCGTTTGATCTATTGGTGAACTTTTTAACATGCTTAACGGTTTGTGAACGCTTTGCTTATGTTCTATGAAGTTGGTGCCCAACATAGTGCTGAAGTCTTCATGGAAAGTGGGCGATATACCACTGAAAGTTTACCTAAATTTTTGTTAAACTTTTCAGTAGGCTGCTTTAAAACTTTCCGTTATCTAACATATAGAGTCTGCTTATATTTATGAACTCTAAATGAACAATTCCAGACATTTCAAGAGTTCTTTACTTCGTCTTATACCAGTCATTAGGACTGATACAGTAATACGATTACTAACAATAAGCCGTACAAATTGCGTACAATTATCACTGTTTCATTGTTAGCTTGCGATGAGCTCAGCAAGTCAATTGTACTACTGTGTTGCACCTCTCAAACCACTTCCTCTCTATTAAGTTGAAATGAGCTCAGGACATGTCCACTACGATGCCTAATGCATCTTTTATGCAAACATTATGGAATCGAACTGTCGCAATGCACAACTCACTCACCACATAGAGATTTTCAATGTTTCTGTTTTTTTCACGGTGACGCAACTTTCCATTATTGTTTTAAAGCACAAGCGCACGCATTATCCCCTGCAACTCTAGGTGGGTACTCTGTATCCACGCCCACAAGCTCTAGCTAATTGTCATTGCTGTAGCATTAGGCATACTCTATTGCTTTTATACATTCCTGGTTGTAAAATGCCCAATTCATACAGGGGTGTTTATGAGGAGTTACTGTTAATCATGAACTGCAGCAAATTACCAGCGAGTTCTACAGCGGGCCAGGAGAAGGACAACGTATGCTTTCGCTGCCACGTTATTAGCCTATTTAATCATCAGCACTACTGATCTACATCTAAGCACGCTAAGCTTACCAGCAGCGGAAGCTGCATATGCCTCTGATCAATCACAGTCCGTCTTTTTTGGTCACTTAGACTCCTTGTTCGACGTCTTGCTTTTTGGCAGAGTGCACACAACTTTCATAATACTGGGTCACAATATGAAGCTTCAAAAGTAGACATCTGAGCTCAGTGATACACGCGACATACAGAACAACCTGTTTCCATTATTCCGCAAAGCCCCATTAAAAGAAATTGTTGGGGCGGAGTTTCAGCTTCGTAAGCGGCTTTGCTCTCTAATGATCAACCTGAACTGTTGTTTACCGGTCATCGCCGCGGAACTTTTTTTTCGCCTTCACCAGGCGTCGTTATCGCTGAAATAATTTGCGAAACTGCTGGAGCTCCCATTAGTTTAGCTTTCGTCATAATTGCAGAGCGACGCTCTTGCACAAAGAACGCAGGAATCATGCTCCTCTTTACCATCGAAGTAAGTAGCTAAGTCGGAGGCGCTTGCTTCGTTGATAATTACGAAATGGCACCGTTAATCAAGACGAAAACTCAAAGGAGTATATGATTGATTGATTGATTAATTGATTGAAAATTGATTGATTTATTGGTTGATTGGTTGATTGATTGAATTGTTTTAGAATCTCACGCCCCAAAACCACGGTATGAATATGAGAGACGCCAGAGATGAGGGCTTCAGAACTTTTGGGCACCTGGGGTTCTTTAACGGGCACCCAAATCTGAGCACATGGGCCTACAGCATTTTCACCTTTATAGAAAATGCAGCCGCCGCAGCCGGGATTCGATCCTGCGAACTACGGGTCAGCAGTCGAGTACATTTGCCACTAGACTAACGCGGCGGAGCTAATAGCACACGAAACACAAGAAGCAATCTCTCAGCTGAAGTTTTATTCACACACGCATATTATAAATATGTACGCACAGGTGGCCTCATACATATAAAACACACGAAGGAAACAAGAAACTTACAAAAAGAACAAAAATTTAAATTAATATACGTGACGTATGAAGGTAGCGATGGTTTGTAGAGGCAGGGGAGGAAGAAGTCAGAACAGAACAAACATGGGGTATGAGCCAGGCCACGTCTCCGATTCATCATAGCGTCACACAAGTCGACAGGATGAAGACCTGGCGGCCACTTCATCAACCGGCCACCATCTTCGAACGTCTCAGCAAGACGCAGTGACCGAACGTGGACCACGAAATTACATCCCAACACTACACCAAGACCAGCATCATGACAGCATCATCAGACGACCTTGACATCCCCAAGTACACGGGATCAGCGGACGACGGACCCGTACAGGACTGGTTCAACCTATTCGAGGTCCACGCCGCCACTGCATCCTGGTCGGAACGGGAGATGATCATAAACTTCACTGACTACATCTCAGGTGAGGCATTCAAGTTTTACCTCACCCACATCTTCGAGAACGATGAGCCTTGGCAAAAGATAAAAGAAGAAATGATCATCTGGTTTCAAGACTATAATCAACATTCGGTTACAACCAGCCATATCGATGCATTCAAATTCAGTCATCACATTCATACGCAGCCTTCACGCATTCGAGCCCAGAGCAGATGTTTACCATTCCCGTCAGGCGAAGTCAGTCATCTGCTCACAGAAAGACATCCGAGCCGTTTTTCTGCGAGGCCCAACCTTCCGCCTGGTTTCGCATCTGCACAAATATCGCCAACGCTAACCTCTTCCCTGCAAAACACAAATCAAGACAATATTCAAGCACCCAATGTACTTGACTGTTCATCTTGCTTACGTAAGCCATCATTTGGTTCTGTGCCAAGTAGCTCGTCTGGTGCTCGTCACTCTCATCGCACCCCTCAAGATATCGCCACATACGCAACAGACCACCTGAAATATCGGTCAAATAACTTTTCAAGCCACTGTCATTCAGAAAGCGGTTGTACTTCAGGAACGCTTGGCTCAATTCTCCGCAAAGAAACAAACATACGGAATCGGAACCACGTCAAGCCATGTTTGCGGTGATGTCATCCTCAGGAACTGAAACAACCGAAAGTCGAAGCACTACGGAGTCACTATTGTATGTAAGTCTCGCCGATAAAAATGAAAATGTATCTACTGCTTTCCTTGACACGAATCATGCTTGCATCCCACTCGTAAATAATTCTGGTACTACCGACAGCGTCTTCTTATTCAACGACAATGACCACCCGCAATTTTCTCAACACCATCACCAAATCAAGAAAACATGACGACGAATGAAAACTTCAACGGAAGCACGCTCCCAACTTGAACGACTTAAAAATATAAGAACTTTGATCCTAGGGCTATTTCAAGAAGAAAGACGTTTCCGGATGAAGGAACATCGTCACAGACGCTCTCTGCGCCAGCGGTTACACAGACGACAACACCACAGAAAACGCCCATTAATACGCGGAGCAACTTCTTGCACGCCGCCAGCACACAGGCATTTAGCCGTCACCACCTCTCAAAAAGCACGCATACTAGATACAATGCATCTGTCGAAGCCACGACTCAGAATCCGACGCATTAGACATCTAACCTTCAAACGCTACAAGGACTCCCAACCTTGTTCGTTTTTCGCTACTATCCAGGCTGTGTCATCATCATTTTCCACGTCAAATGCATAGGTACGCTCTCCAGAACGCAACAGCCAGCCTCGCCCACCTGAGGTATCCTAGATCTCACTGGACTGCCTTCCCTGTGAATCTTTTTGTGCAAGTGCATGGAACTGCCGTGTTACATGGAACTACTCTATTTTGTGATATTTTTTCCTATGATGAGACACCACTTGTTCGTGCTTCATAGTTTGTAGCTTGCGCATTCTTTCGGGGGGAGGGGGAATCATGTGACGTATGAAGGTAGCGATGGTTAGTAGAGGCAGGGGAGGAAGAAGTCAGAACAGAATTAACATGGGGTATGAGCCAGGCCACGTCTCGGATTCATCATAGCGTCACATATACCTATTCAGGTACAATGCTCAATGCTCCAAAGCTACAAATGGGAAGCTCATCTTATTTTGAATCTTTATACTACGAGCCTGGAAACGATACTAGTAACGTTGAATTGGGGTTCGTATTACAAATCTTATCAGTGAAGGGCCTATACAACGCTTCCAAGCTTTATTTGTTGCTGAGCTTGACTCAATGGTTAAGGCAGCTTCCTTAACTGCTCAACTCGTGCCAATGTAATGGATACTGTTTCAAACATGCATTTCTGAGGTCAAGATAGTGTTTAGATAAGTGGCTAACGATTTAGAGTACTTCGTATTCTCGTAAGGGAGAGCACAAAGCCATCCCGTTGGCCTCACTATATTGACAAAAGCTGTTGCGTGACGCAGAGTGTTTAGAAAAAGTGGTGAGTGATTCAGAGAACCTTTAACGCTACTATTAGAGGGCAAAGAGCCGTCCTAGCAAACCCATTGGAATTTCGGTTTACTGCGTTTGAACAAAGTGTTTACCGACTTAGATCAATTTGTACTCTACTATGGGGAAAGAGAAAAAAGATGTGGGCTAACTGTGTTGTCCTACGCGTAAAATTGGGCGCTGGAGAGCGTAGGACAATGCGGCCCTCGAAGTTGCACCGGTTACGGGCTTATTTGTACGTGCCGTTTTTCAGTAACGGATGCCTTGTAGACCCTGTGCTTCACGGCGATAAGTAATTTATGATGTGGCAATCTGATCTCTCATCAAAGTTATTTGTCATTTCCCGTGGCCACATTTCATAGTTCATTGAGTTGGCACATTTGACCATTGGTGCTGCCTGGAACAAATGAAGTGCTGTCCTGATAAGCACGTTTATGAAGGTCTGATTCGCGGAATGATGTAGATGAACAGTTGGCATAAAGTATTATGCAATAATAAATAAAGACAAAAAATTGGCAGATCCCACTTACAGTGGGAATCGATTATATTCGAAGCACGAATGAGGAAGATTGATATGTCACTTTAAAATTAGCACAACGTTATGAGGTGGAGGTAAATTATGCCGTATATGACTTCCGTGTCATGATTATCATGTTTAAATGTGTCGTTTACCTTCATCGTCTATTCACGTCCCGGGATGCAAAAGTTAGTATATGTGAAGCTAGCGAAACGGTGACAAGCACGCTATAAACGTAGTATGCAGCGGTGTTCTTTCATGACGGGTGTGTCATGATTATCATGTTTCCACCAGTCACATACCTTCGTCCTTCATTGACGTCTCGTGACACCAAATTCGGTATATGTGGAGCCAGAGAAACGGCCGCGAGCGCATCACGAAGGAACCAATACACTCCAAAGTGACGTTGACGTGTGCGCACTTTATAGAGTTCTCGCGTTAGCAAAACGCTACAACTCTATAGTCTCATGCCAGGCGCGACCAGCGTCAATCTGCGCGGCCCGATGGCAACCGGTGCGAAATGTGACATGCTGCATTTCGCACCGATGCGTTACCCAGACAGTGCTGCAACTGCCTCTTTTCGTGACGGAGGGACGCCGAACGCGCTGCAACGCGCATGCGTCAAAGCAACGCAGCGCGGCGCACGCCTGCGAGTATATGGCAGGACCGGCGCCTGGCGTGGCCACGCCAGCTTGACGCGACGAAACGAACGCCGGCGCACACGCGCGCCCTGTCACGTCAAAGTGTACTGGTGCCTTGACTGTGGCATGTGGTCATGTTGTCTCATGACACGCATCTCATGATCATCATGTTTGCACCAGTAAGTACCTTCGTCATCCATTGACGTCACGTAATGCCAAATTTGATATATTTGAAACTAGCGAAACGGCCGCGAGCGCATCATCAGTGTGGCATGTAGTCATGTTGTTACATGACACGCATGTCTTGATTATCATGTTTGGATGTGTCATTTACCTATGTTGTCCGTTTGCGTCACGTAATACCAAATTTGGTTCATGTGAACCTAGACAAATGGCCACGAACGCATCATGAGCGTAGCATGTAGTAAAGGTGCATGACACACACATCATGACTATCATGTTTGCACCAGTCACATACCTTCGTCATCCATTCCCGTACCATATTACCAATTTCGGTATATGTGACGCTAGCAAAATGACTGCGAGTGCATCATAAGCGTGGCATGTAGTCATGTTGTTACATGACACGCATATCATAACTTCCATGTCAAGGTTTGTCGCTTGTGTTCCATGCAATCATGTCATACCATACCAGTTTTTAACATGTCATGCGAACGAAACCACCGCAAAAGCAGCAAGACAATGAAATGTAAATCATGACATTCATAACGCACATGTCATGATTTTCATGTTGTGACTAGCTAAATATGCTCCTTATAGTGTCATGTTATGCCATACCAAGTTTGGTATCCATTATCTAAACGGCATTAGAGCTAAAGGTCATAGGTGGCTAGATAGACAGATAGATAGATAGATAGATAGATAGATAGATAGATAGATAGATAGATAGATAGATAGATAGATAGATAGATAGATAGATAGATAGATAGATAGATAGATAGATACGCTCAAAGATGCCGAAGCTCGCTTAGAAATGCTTCGCATTTAAAAGAAAAGGGGAGAGAAGAAATGAAAGGGCGATAGATAGAAAAAAAATAATTAAGGAAACAAACACAAATAAAAAGAAAGACAAGTTGTACACTACCATTTTTTTGTTACGTGATGGGCTCCTCAAATTTTATGTGCCGCATATCTCACTTTTCAAATAAACCGATCACGTTTCAGTGTTCACGGTAGCAGAGGCACAGGCAAAACTGAACTTCACTACTGAAGAACAGCCGACCATGGTTCTTTGTCAAGCTTTCAGGCTCACTCGGAGAATCGAATCTAATCTCTAAGCAGGGGTGGCTCCAGTGTCCAAGAAAGAAATAATTATCGAGTGACGCTGGGAAAACATGCTGAAAGAACAAAAACTGAAATGCGGCATCAAATAATTGTATCATTTTATCAACCTCAATTCACCATTGTTATTTCCCCAAGAAATATCTCATTCTCACTTCCCTAAATGTTTTTGACACACAAGAAGCCTAAGTACAAAATAATCACACGCCCACAATTCGCACTCTTGTTGTCAAGCGAATGGACTTCAAGGCACAAGCAGTGGCTGACGCTTATTCGTGAGCCCTTTTGTGGCACCATATTTTACTTGGACTAAAGAGGAGGCGCCGCCAGGTCGTGCCTTCATCGGAGGTGCTGAAAGAACGGCATTGTGGTAAATCGTTTTCGCAGACGCATAGACAGAAGAAAGAGATGCGAGAGATGTCCGTGGTGCAGTTAACACGACAAGCAAAACAAGGGTGTCGTGAAGAATACGAGTGCAAAGTACCGTTTCACGCTGAAGAACGCAGCAAAAAATGCAAGGATATAAGCCATATATAACTGGTAGTGGCAGGTTTTAAAGCAAGGGCTTTATGCCTACGTGAGCCGATCTCTCAAAAACGCTGACGGGACTAGTCATAAACATATCAAGGCGGCAAATGATGTTAGCCGCGAGATAGGTATGAGAGTGAAAGAGCATAACAGAGCAAAAAAAGCCCAACATTGGATAAAACTCAACGCTACGATAGCGAGAATATTCGGTATCTATAGGCGAAAGACGGTATTCGTGATGAGACCGGATTGTCGCTCTAAATCAAAATATTTATTCTAGCTGCGCATAAAACTTTCATGCCGTATTAGGATCAGGGGCACCATCTATATTCTTATCATACTAGCTCTCTAAATTCTTTGAGTAGGTGCAGAAATATTTCATGATTAGGTATTTGAGGTAGATTATCGTTTCAAATAAGAAAAAGGGTTATTACTGAGTGAAATCTAAAAACAAAAAACTTTTTGTTTGCTCAGTCCTTAACGAAAATATAGGGTATACGTGAAGCTTTCAGTGCGCTTGCCTGACACAAAATGTCTTTCTTTCTTTTTTTCTTTCTTTCTTTCTTTCTTCCTTTCTTTCTTTCATTTTTTCTTTCTTTCTTTCTTTCTTTCTTTCTTTCTTTCTTTCTTTTTTGGACGTTAAATGCCACATATCAATCAAAACAATTCTATTCCACTGCGCAATGTTGCCTTCAAACCATACTTAAACGTTGGGAGTTGGACCTTAAGTTACGTGATTAACAGCGCGATGGTTGAATCGCTCAAGGCAACAAGTTTATTTAGGCGTTCGCATTCAGGAAGGAATAGATAGTGGTCAAGTTAAACGAAAAGTCTGTAGCCTGGACCAACAATAACGTTTGCCATAACAGACACGGGTGATAACTGACAAACGTGCGATCGAGAGAGTGTCAGTTATAAAGGAAAAATGGCATATCCAACTATAGGCATGTGACCAATGCACATTCGACGGCCGCATTTCCGTGCGGTGGCCATTGCCAGGTGTCCCACGCCAGACTTCACCACCGAAATATGTGTGTTACAAAAACTTCGTAATATCGATCATTGGAAACCGAGATGGAGGCCCGACATGTGACAAAGATGGCGTAACGACCACATGCCGGAAGTGGTCAGAAAAATATACTGGCTGCGGTGATGGGACTCGTTGCCCACTCGCCAGAGTCGGGAGTAGTTCCCAACGGTTGCTGCCCCAAGTGTGCCAAAAAAATAAACTATCTGAGATACGATGTTTGAATGCGTAGCGCGCAAAGGTCTATTGCACGCTGATCGGAGTCAATTAGGAGTCTCTGCTCGTCGTGTGGTCAGAGCAAGATGACTTTATGCGCTCAACTTGTATTTTCTGTCACTGTGTTCGTATTGTGGCATCGCGCTAAGCTCACAACCAATCACGAGTAGCTGCCTTTACAATAATCATTTTGCATTATCTCACTGCACAGACAGGAATGCGAGGTGAAGAAGCGATCCTCAGATGGTAGCAAACACGATATTTCAGGCGAAGAAAAGAAGTATTCAACTTCCTCTACTGCAATTTTCAAAGGGCCTGACGCGTTTTGAGAGCAACTGTAGCACTTCTTCCCAGCTGATATGGGATTCTATGCAAACTTTGTCAGCTTTTCTGTTCATTTCTCCTGTTTTGTTCAGTGATCTACGATGGTGTCGCAGTGCCATACATCGTAACTGTTCCTTCGTCTGTGTACGCGCCGTTAAAGTCGGGTTTGTTACCGGGTGCATTTCTGCTCACCTGACATGCTCTTACTACTATCCACTAAACTTTCCTCTCTCAAAAATACTTTGAAAATTCAGAAAGTAAAAAAAAACTTCACGAGCTTTAGATTTCGTGCTTTTAGGCAAGAATTTCTGCTTTACTGCTCCTGCATCCAGGGAACTGAATCCGCTAAGGGTATTTAAGGCAACTGCTCCCTTCAATACGCCACGTTTTGATAATGTCTAATTGTATATAATGACGCGCTCCTGAATGTCATGTGGTGGCTACGAGCATCCAATGTAAACACGCTCTGCAACCCGCAGCCAAGATTGTTTGAGAGCTTTCCAGTGCGGGATATTCTGCTAATCAGTTGTGATCTTATAAGTAAAAGTCCTAATGAGCCTTCATTCTTTCGCGATGAACTCAAATAAAGCTGACACTATCAGTAAGTACTGCGTAATTTTGTCACAGGGGCTCAAAGCCCCGCCTCAACATGGCGTTAGTAGGTGGGCCTTGCCATTTAATAGATGACACGATAACATGAATTTGCTATGTTAGATCACAGACGTATTCACAATAACGTGAATGTGTGATAGATCTGATTGTATTGTCTCCCCCTAATGAAGTGAAAGCAAGCAACTTAATGTACGCATATTTTTTATAAGCTCTAAAAGTCACATAAAAAACCGTTCATCAATTTCATACAGGTGAAAGGTTCCCTAAACACAAACTTTTGGCACGTGTTTTCACACACAGAAGGCGCCCTACTAGTTGCCGTCGCAACCCCATTTGTGAATGCCGTTTAGGATACATAATCGAACACAGCGTGATTACCACTGAATTATGATAATGAGCACAATGTGCAACGCTATGTGTATCTTGACGACGTAGCACATAGCCTATTGTACCACTAGTAGGTAATTTGAGCTCCGTATTATACAACGTGTTTTTAAGGGAAATGAAGAACATTTACGCATCTTGTTGACTCTGCATTTAAATAAAGATGTTACCGCGATCATTATCTTCACCGCTATTGTCACTTGGTGACCGGAATAATTGCTGTCCAAAACAAACGGAATAATATAGGTGGACGTATACTTATATATGGAATTCGAAAGACGGGGAAAGACAGAAAAGAAAGAATACTTTTTGAGAACATTCGCACATTATCACTTCCGTTCACAGTGCAACATAATAATTGAGAGTAGCTAGTGCTAAAGCTTCTTCGATGTTCTTTTCTTAACAAGTATTTATTAAATTGGTTAGACTATTTTAGCGTGTACTTATAAAGTCTGTACCTCGAAATTAAAATGCCGAAAGCTATTGCTGCCTCAACAAACGCGGAAATTGGCCGTCTGTGTTGTCAACACGAGCTGTATTGTTTATTTAATATTTATTTTTTTTAATTTCATCATCAGCGTACATTGTATATTCCCGAGGAGGAAGGGTAGTGCACTACAAAATAAAATAAGAAACATGAAGCGCATGTCATGAAATCATAGCAACTGATTGAGGCTCCGCCGAAGTTCAATACTTTGAACTTAGAAAACATCATGAAAAAGCTAATCATGGACAATGAATTTGATTTGATTAGACAGCGAATGCAATACCCAACATAGAATATAGGTACAACAAAACATAATTTAGGGAACTATTTAATGCTTGTTCAAGGGTATTTGTAAATTCATTAGTCAGTGATCTTTCCTAATGAAGCAGGCCGGGAACTCCATTCATTACAAGCTCTTGAAAGATATGATTGGGCTCGTTTTACTGTGTTGCAATGTTGCCGTCTTTCAACGTGGGATCGTAAACCACGGTCACTCGATGACCTCAACCCCTGATATCATCATCACTTCATCTGGCACCAGAGTTTGTCATATCATCACGATGTCGCTGTGGCGTGACATAACCTGAATTTCCTTGGTTAAGTCATCACATGGTGTCGTATGGTCGATGGTGAGCGTATTCCAGATTCTCTGCAAATTCTCTGATAAAAAGCTTCCAGCATGTCTGATCTCAGCTGCAATTCAAAAGTGCATTGAATTCAGAGCACTTTAATATGGGTTGGTGACTTCAAAAGCTTGCGAAGTCTTGTAGGCCCGTGTGCTCAGATTTAGGTGCACGTTAAAAAACTCCAGGTGGTCAAAATTTCCGGAGCTCTCCACTACGGCGTGTCTCATGATCATATGGTGGTTTTGGGACGTTAAAACCCACATATCAATCATTCAGAAGCTTGCGAAGAAACAGCAGCTTGCTTTCGTATGATGGTTATTTTATTTAAATGCACCAGGAACCATGTCAATTAGCGTCTTTGCGACAGTTGTCTACATATCAAGAGATTTCTTGTTACATTGCAATTTCGGCAGCGTGATGTGTGCAAGAACGAAAAAAAAACAAAATACATTCTTGAACCAGTTTATTCTTCTTAGTTGACATTTTTAGGCCCAATATTTGCTACAAACTAAGCGTTCACTGAAACCATCTCGTTTCGAGAACTGTTTTTTTAAAGATAGTACGAAGTACGTATATACTGTGTCTAGTTATGGGGTAGCTATGATATATGTTTTTGGTGGGAATATGTCATGCATGGGTGTAACAAGGGAGACACCAAGGGTTACGACAGGACAAAAAAAAAGACAGAACGGGTGCGTGATAATCATAAACTTAAAATCTTTTGTGAGCCGCCCCACGAGTGAAAGCAAGAGATTGAGTGAAGGGGTTAAAGTGGGAACATGAATATGTGAGAAGAAAAATTGGCGCCGTATGTGCATGTTGGTCCGCCAATGTCGTCGAAATACGATAGCCTTGCGTGCGGAGGGAGCGAACAAAACATTTATTTGATGTTCTGCGCAGGAAAATCGGTGAATGGTATTCTGGAGGCGCCGCGTTAGAGGGGAGGTGAACGAGTGCATCAAGTCACGTCACACGTGAGACATGAGCGCCATCTGGCAGTTTTTTTGGTAAACGAAGCGCGTGGCTCTGAGACGGGTGTGCGCGCCCGTCTCTAGGTGATAACGTGTAAACGCAAGGCGACCGGTATCTGCCACACCGTGTCGTCTTAGCAAAGCGTTGTAAACACTCGCCTTTTCGTGCAAGTGTTGCATGGTCAGTGCAACGTCATAAGCGCAACGGTCCTTAAAATTACTTATGTATGCCTTTTCTAGTAAAAGACGCACATGCACAATATATACGTGTTGATATGGTGCCGACGACATTCGCAATAATTGCTTTTTAATTGACGATTGCGCAAGTATGGACGCTAAATCTTGTGCAACTTAGGTGGGAGCTGCGGATGGCGTCGGTCGTTTCAAGTACCCGGTGTCGTTAAGAGTAGAAAAACACACAGACGTACAGACAGACAGACAGACAGACAGACAGACAGACAGACAGACAGACAGACAGACAGACGGACGGACGGACGGACGGACGGACGGACGGACGGACGGACGGACAGACAGACAGACAGACAGACAGACGGACGGACGGACAGACGGACGGACAGACGGACGGACAGACGGACGGACAGACAGACAGACAGACAGACAGACAGACAGACAGACAGACAGACAGACAGACAGACAGACAGACAGACAGACAGACAGACAGACAGACAGACAGACAGACAGACAGACAGGCAGGCAGGCAGGCAGGCAGGCAGGCAGGCAGGCAGGCAGGCAGGCAGGCCAAAATTTTTTCGGCGAAGGTCCCCATGAAAGACTATCGTCTTTCTGAACCAGAGAAAACTGCAGTAAAACACGATGCGCGTGTCAATATTGCGCGACCCACCTCAGCTTGCTTGTCTTTGCAAGGACTGCAATGTCTCGCTTAGGAATTCAATTTCTTCTTTACTTAGACACAAGGTTTGAGTGCTTGCGCACGCACCGAAGTCGTCAGATACCATGCTCAAGGTCTCACTATTTCCCTTAGCTGCTTTTTCGAGTGAAACAGGACCTTTACCGGATCAAACAAGGCCCTTCAATCGCGCTCTGAGCGGAGCGATGCCAACTTTCGCAGGCCCGCAGTTCTGTCCGCGTACATAACGATGATTTATTAAGCAGTATAGCATGTTACAAATTTTAAATGTATTTGTTTTTACGTGGCTATATGTTGCCCCATATTACACGCTTTTTAGTCCCGTGACACCTCATGTGGTGGGACATGAGACTAGCCACGTGACCAGTACGTCATGTAAGAAGATCTTCAGTTGCCCTAGTGGACACGTAAATTTTTAATCGTGGGAATTTTTCATAAGTGAGCTTATCACGTTACTGGATGTGACATAATTTCACGTAACTTTTAGTCTCCTGACAAGTTATTCTGTAAGGTTATGTAGGTTTAGGACGCGAGCCGGTATAATAACACGTCACGTCATCTTTAGCCACGTAAACTGGCTCCTTCATCACACTTTGAGCGTTCCACCCCAGGCGAATTGGTTCATCTGTTTCGGGATGGACGCAAAAGTTGAAGATCACAAAGGGTTCACGTACTGGTTCATCGTTATGATAATTCCTGTTTTTAATACACAGAGCAGTAAAAAACCTAAAGGTATCCGCTCCTAAAGGAGGGCTGACACAGAAATTTTCAGTTGCCTTTTTCTTGAGTCTAATGAAAGGCGAAGCCCTCAAGAACGTACTAATTACTATTATACGCATAAATGTTCCCTGAAAACTCAATTGCAATGTGTTTGTAAACGTTCGTTTTGGTTCTCACATTACCTAGACAACACTGCACGTTATGAACGTTTTCTGACGTGCTGGGGCATTTTATGGTCCAATTTCCACAGCCACTCTACGCCGTGGCTCTGTTGGTACCGCATTAGCGGCAGTTATAGAAATTTTAGTATGCCTGACGTATGCCTATATTTTAGTATGCCTGATTTTAGTATGCCTCACAACTTGCTGCTTGAAGGCATTATATTGAGTATGGCAGCCTGACGTCAAGCTCGTGCCGATGTTGGTTGGTTCATGACTGTAAAATCACCTTTCATATCACAATAAAGTAAGTATCTTACCTTCAATTACTGTGTTCCACACTTTCCCAAAGCCGTGTCTGTATATACAGGAAGCTTGAACGGCCTTAAAAACTCACTTTTGAAAAATCTTGCCAGATCTCCTGTCAAACTTTCACAGCACGCTCCATCAATCTGCTATCGCCTCACAGGGGATATTGATGAGGCGTTGACTGAGTAAGATTGACGCATCAGTTCACTAGCAAAAATATCCTTATATTAGGTTGTGGCTGTATATTTTGAGTAAGCGCAAGCTTCAGGGGACATCAATCGTACCTCGCATTTGTTGTCCATAAAAACATTTGATGCGAGTGTACTTCGAGAAGAAAGCTCACTCGAGAGAGAACACAACTCAAGTCATCGTTCCCGGTGTATTTTCGTGCGAGAAGCTTGGAAGAGCGAGGAAGCAGTGGCGAATCTGATCGACGTGTGATTCTGGCGTACGGACACACGCTTCCAAAAAAGGATATAGGTGCACGCAATGTTAGCACTGCGTTAACAATGAAGACTTCAGTCACTTTTTTTTTATAATCACGGGCAGTAAAAGAGAAAAATTGCTGTTGAGGTGTAAGCTCGCAACTCACCTTGGGTGATTTTATTGGTTATTGGTTATTGGCAGATACGTCAATTTATGGACGAATGCACGCAGATGAAGCTATCTTTTTCAGTTCTTTCTTCGTTGTGAAAGAGAAAATTGCGTCTTCTCTGTGTACGCCGGCTTGAAGGTAAAAGAAAGGATACTGAAATGAACCAAGCTTTGATAGTATTCCGTCATTTCGGGCTCCGTGTACATCAACAAAGTTTTGAGGCTGAAAGATTAAAAAAAATATTTGCATTCACGCCTGTTTTACATCCTACTCTTATTTTCATTATTTAGTTGTTTTTGGTAAGCCGTGTCGAGGGAGTATAAATGCACGATTTCGAAAACCGAGCACCTTAGAAAAACATTCCCGTCGCTGTTGGTTATCAGCTTCAACACGATCAGCGCAAAAAAAAAAGCACGAGAAAGTGCACGACACAAGCGCCGTCTAACAACTGTAAGTTTAATGGAAGAAACGTGTCATATATATGCAAACATGAAGCCAAGGAAAATCTTGACACCCCCTACCAAGCACGTAATAGATCTCATCATCTGTGAGAGCGATTGCATATACATGACACGTTTCTTCCATTAAACTTGCAGTTATTAGACAGCGCTTGTGTCATGGACTTTCTTGTGTTTTTTTATCCTCTTTTTTGCACTAATCGTGTTCGGTAGGTTCAAACTAGCCAAATTTGCTGCTTTGCATCTGGTTATCCGCTTAGCGCTGTCGCATAATCAACGCTGCATGCTAAGTCAGTTTTGTAATACTGATAGGATTTTACCACATGGTTTTCGAGCATCAGATATTGGCATGTCCTTTCACAAGAAAGCACAAAAGGAACATTGATTTTATTTAAACGCTAAAAAAAAACGTGCCCAAGGTCTCACATAAGTCTAGCACTTTTACACAAAGTCTAACATAAAAACTTAACTCAAATATGTTGGTGAACGTATTTACAAGATTCGGTGGAATTTTTTAATTGGCACGTCAGTTTGCGGTGAACGTTTTGTTCCGTGAGGTATACCGGAAAAGAACCTTCAGGTAAACAGGGTTGTGTAAAAAACAGAATAGTTTTAAAGATTACAAATTCTTGAGGCAATAACGTGCGTGGTTGAAGCAAAAGTGTTTGTAAAACACAAACATTCGTACAGAATAAACATTTAGTTTGATATTCAACGTAGTTATAAAGGTTTTAGGTTTCGTGACACCACTGAGATTATAGGGGAGTGCGTAGTGGAAAGCTCCGCAAATTTGGACCATCTGGTACTATTTACCTGCAAATAAATCTATGTACAAGGTTCTCTGAGCATTTAACCTCGAACGAAATGCGACCGCCGAGGACGAGATTATATACCACAACCCTGGGGTGCAGCAGTAAATTGGAGAATCTTTTTTTTAGAGCCACGCTGCGTCTCTGCCAATAGCAATCTTCGATAACTCACCTAGCTGCCACTTTTTTCTTCAATCCGTTGATTATGTATATAGCCATAAAAAACAATCAAGGTATAAAGTAGGAAACTTAAAAGCAGTGTTCTTGTCAAGTGGATCCTTCTTGCCGAATTGGGCATTGGTGTCATTGCTAATTACCAACCCACTGCAACAAAAAATGAAAGAGAATTTAGGTTGGCCAAAAATATATATATCGCAGGCTGTTTTATGAATATCACCTAAGATGAGACGAAGGCAAAGGCAACCTTTTCCTTGTCGAAGTGTCATTGCTGCCTCGCCACCAACCCAAAACTTTCTGCACCTAACGTGGCTTATGAACACCTCGTTATTCGGAGATATCTCACCTGGCCTACCATTGGCCTTTTGCTGATATCTTGTGATGACGTCAGAATGTTAAGTCACAGGGGCGTTTTAGTTACATCATGATAACGTCACAAACTTTGAAATTTGTGAAATTGGATGACGTACTACTGTGACTTCGTGATGACATAATGCTCCTTTTTCGGCATCCTTCCTGTTGACGCCGTTGACGTTGGAGGCTGTTCAAAATTGGCGGTGGTGAAACATCTCAGGCTTTGGCCTTAAGACAAGTCGAATATTGTAGCGTAAACAGGCGTATCGAAAAGTGAAATCGCATAGCAAATGACCTCAAATCAGAGAGAATAAATATGAAAGTGCTACATGCTTTTCGTTGCTTTGTGTCTTTTGTCCGACCTTGTTAGCAACGTAGTCAGGATGGCATGACACCGATGAATGTAAGGCGCTCCCACAGTGTTTTGCTGCGTCACATGGGGATAATTGTGTCATCTCTTCAAAGAACAGTAAGGATGTGTACACGCTCTGCAGTAACTTGAACAAAATATAAAATTTGTCACAAGTGAACTGAACACGACGCATACTATTAGCGATAGCCCATATTTCTTGAGGTTACCTTTCAATTTACTCTAACAAAATATCTCTATTCAGCTAATTTGTTTGAGCTCTTAGTTTGTTGCTCAAGGCCTAAAGTGTGATCGCCATGTTGTAGAGCACCCTTTGTCACTTGTTTACAGTTTTGCCTTGAGCTGATACTTAAAGAGTGGATTTTATCGAAAGAATGTCACTAGGCTGGTTATATGATAAATAAAAAAAAACGCTAGGCCTGCTTGGTAGGCGCAGCATAGTCATGACGAAAGCTAGAAGTGCGGCCTTTCAGAGTCTTTTTGACACACTCATTGGGTAACTACTGCAAGCACACTTGCTTGGTACCCACCAGGGCATTAATAATAGGCTTTTGGGTAGTAGGCCGGTATAAGCTATGCTATTTTTCATTAATCTTCCTAGAAGCGTGGTATCGGCTGAACACTTGCAAGAAATTTTGTGCCAATTGTCCATGCAGTGGCTGACGACGATGAGGAATTTAGGCTGAAGTGGGTATGCGCCACAGTTAATAGGGAAACATCAACAAGATATTGTAGTGTGTTTGAGCATTGTACAGCCCACTCGTTACGCTATTCGGATTGTGCGACGACTGGTTGTTCTTTCGCTGTTGTAAGACACTTTGTAAGTCGTATTAGCGTGATTGCTTTCCCGACATCAAGCCTACCTAAGGCAAGTTTGGCATCAACTCACAAGCCTGGGTGTAGCTCAGTGGTAGAATACAGGGCTGCCACTCAGCGCACCCGGGTTCAAGCCCCACTGCGCCATTGGTGCTAAGTCATGGCTGCCTAAGGCAAGTTTGACAACAAGATACAAGCACCCGCGTAACTCAATGGTAGAATATTGGGGTGTCAGCCAGTGGACTCGGGTTAAAGCCTCACTGTGTCATTGGTTCAAGTTTCTTTTTCTTACTTCGCGCGATGTGGTTATGGACACCGGTGCTGGCGGCGGTGGCGGACATCATGCAACTGCGCGTGACCCGAAAAGTGATCTCACAACAGCTTTCGCTGTAAAAAAACAGTTCAATTGCTACTGGATAAAACTCAGTTCGGGCAAAATGCACGGCGGAAGGATGAAGAAGGGGAAAATTGCCAGCCACGTGTTTGCTCTACGAAACCGCCAGACAATGCATATACGGGCTTCTTAGCGAGAAAGATTTCCAGCATCGTACATGGGACCATCACAGCTCCTCCGTGGTCACTCTACTAAAGGGTGATCATTGATTGATTGATAAGTGGGGTTTAATGTCCCAAAACCACCATATGATTATGAGAGACGCCATAGTGGAGGACTCCGGAAATTTTGACCACCTGGGGTTCTTTAACGTGCACCCACAGCTGAGCACACGAGCCTACAGCATTTTCGCCTCCATCGAAAATGCAGGCGCCGCAGCCGGAATTCTATCCCACGACCTGCGGGTCAGCAGCCGAGTACCTTAGCCACTAGACCACCGCGGCGGGGCTATAGGGTGACCAGTACAGGTAGAGACACAGCCCGGAAATTTATTTGTCCCAGATTGGACACCTTGACCAGATACTAAATTATTCGGTAATTAAGAGGCTACGTTTCTTAGCAATACGTATAAAACGTTTTCTGGTTTTCTAAATAATAGTTCGCGTCGTTTAAGCTGTGTGAATCGTTGTCATGGTGGTCACAGCATCCGGCTTCTGTGCTCGAGAGCAGTGAAGTTGGATGCGCGTTATTCAGGCGCATCCTGAATTCAGTTCTGTTCCTGAATTCAGTTATGTCCTACCAACTTGCCCAAGCTTCCACGCTTCATAGCTGCGCTGTGGTTAGGGTATCTAAGACAATGAAAGAAAAAAAAATGTTCTACCCATACACCATCAGTGTCTGTTTCCAGACTGAAGTGACGCAAATTGGTTGCTGCGAGGGAGCAGCATAAAATAAGTTCTTGTTGCAACCGCTTTCCTTGCTGTCGTGCGACACAAAAAAAGCCTTCAGGAAGCATGCGAAGGTTTTTTGGTACACTGCCAGGTCATGAAAATATCGAGTCTACTTTACGCCCGCTGGCAAAAAGAGCATGTTCAACACTTGCTGTCACGCCTATGAGAGGGCGCTAACATTCCCAGCTTTAGATGTGCACACGTACATCACACAGTGAACGAGAGGATGGCCGCCGCTTTAATTCAATAAATAATAAATCAGGCGAGTTATTCGATGTTTGTAGTTGCAGTCCCTGCCACCGGCAAGCCGCCTTTCAGTCCACTGTGACTTTTTCTTAATTATATATTACATACTGCAGAATACAGTTAAAAAGCCTGCCAATTACGTCTCCTATAAATTTTCCCCTTATTGTCTGTTGATTTCTACTCAGGTTGTATGTTACATTTGGTATACACAACAAAAATTTTTAAGCATATCTACCACACCAATTAAGTATGTGCCATCATCAGCGACAACCCATAAATCTCACGTCCAACCATTCAACAGTATGATACCTGGATGCATACCGTCAACTCTGGAGGACAGCTAAATAGGCTAGCGAGAGCGTGTGAAGCATCCACGTTTTATGGGGTCCTGAACCGAGGACTGAAGTCTCGGAGCAGTCTGATATCTGCTTGGTTTCTTTTTATATTAATAAATGTTTGCACTCACTTGTCAAGCAGCCTGCCGAATTCAGTAACGAATGGTTTACTCCTTCGTGATGAAACAGCGACTCTGAGGGGTTGAAAAAAAGTAGCAGCCATTCGAGCATTACCCAGGCAAAAAGAATAGATTGGCCGTCAAGAAAAAAAAATATTGGAGCATTTTTTTTTCTATTTGATTGATGAATTTGTGGGGTTTAACGTCCCAAAACCACCATAAGATTATGAGAGACGCCGTAGTGGAGGGCTCCGGAAATTTCGACCACCTTGTGTTCTTTAACGTGCACCCAAAATTGAGCACATGGGCCTACAACATTTCCGCCTCCATCGGAAATGCAGCCGCCATAGCCGGGATTATCCCGTGACCTGCGGGTCAGCAGCCGAGTGAGTACCTTAGCCACTAGACCACCGTGGTGGGGAAGAACATTCTCTTTGAAACGTTGCAAGACGTTCCGCCATGCTCTCCAGTTTTTATGGCTTGTGTTTCGAGAATTGAGTAGATTTAACGGGACCAACAATACTATTCGTTTGCGTCAAAGCCACTTCTTTTTTATGCGTTCTCTAATTTGTTGCATTGAAGAGTCATCTTTTCAGTATAAAAAGCTGAAGGTGATCCAAGTCCTTGGCGTAGGTTTCTTGTGGTGGCTTCCGTCGTCGGCACCCATGTGCCTTGCTAACCTCCCTGTCATTCGTTTACATATCACCCTTGCTCATAGCTCACACACCTTGAGTAGCCAAAGAAAAGCGACGTTGATTCCAGGTTACTGCTACGGTATGCAGCAGCTTTAAAAGTGCTACATCGACCGTAATGTTCATATAAAATCAAACTTCGTATTCTCTTTCTTTTAAGAAATAGTGAATACTTATTCCCGTTCGGTTCCAAACACTTTCTACAAAAAAGACGTAACAACGTTTCGTACTATACCTCCGGGGTTGGAGCTCCTTAAGTTTTATGTAACTCACGTGTATTCGCAGTACCCTAGGAACGGTCCACCGATCAGCAAGCAACAATGTCATTTACGACATCATCACGAAACGTCATGGTATGTGACATACTGGTGATGCCACAAACTGTGAAGACTTGAGAAATCACGCTCACGACACATGATGCCAACATCAACTGATGATTTTTTGCATCATATAGCGTTTATTTATTTATTTATTAGAATACCCTCAGGGCCCGTAGGGCATTACAGAGGGGGTGGGTACAACATATATAACACACAAGAAAAAAAGACAAAATAAAGAAACAAGTATCAGATGCGCAAATCAGGAAGGCAACATAAGTCAACTAAAAATGTATAAGAATTCAAGCACATACAAGACAAAGATAGATAATGAAAACTGCGTATAGTTACAAGCATTGCTGAGAAATTGCAGTCTTGAATAACAAAGGGTCTGTTATTGATACAACGGAAGAGGGAAGGTGGTTCCAATCGGCGGCTGTTTTCGGTAAGAAGGCTGCTGAAAATAATTTCGTGCGGCAAAACGGAATGGCAACCTTATGCTGATGATCAATGCGCGATGAGTGGTATGACGGTTGTGAAATGAGGTCTCGCTTCATTGATGGATTGTGAAAAAATATCTTATGAAAAAAATGCAGTCGTGCCAGTTTCCTCCGGACAGTTAAATTGGGTAGGTCAAGGTTAGATTTCATTTCTGATATGCTAGTAGTACGGGAATAATTAGAACAAATGAACCGAACTGAGCGGTTCTGAACAGATTCTAACGCGTTAATTAAATTTTGCTGCACGGGATCCCATATAGCGGACGCGTACTCAAGCTTTGGGCGAATTAGTGATCGGTATAATAGAATTTTGAGGGACAGCGGAGCGCGAGAAAAGTTGCGGCGTAAGTATCCTAGCGTTCGGTTAGCGTTACTACAGATGTAGGTAACATGCGTGTGCCAAGATAGATTGTTGACTAGTGCCTACATTTAGTTTTTAATGGGTCATCTTGAAGATCCCTAATAAATTTGCATGTTGTAGTTCCTATAACCTAACAAGTGCTTAATTAGGGCTTTTTTGTTCGTGCTATATATGGTAGGCACATAGAAACAATAGTGGGAAGGGAAAAATAGAAAAGAAAGAGTGCTGTTTCTCTGTATACTTTTCCTTTCTATTTTATGTTGCGCTGTAGCTACAAAAGTGATTATACGTAGAAAAAAGGGACAAGAAGTGTAGAGTTTCCTGTCATTTTTGTTTCCTTTGTTCACGGCCAATGTCTGCTACTTCATCATATGGCGTATTGATCAGTCACCAACTAGCCTAGCTCTCAATTCTATTGAGCTACTATATTCGTACGGTTTGAAGTGTCAGGCGGCAACATGAAAAAAAAAGAAGAGCAACTTTGGAGTGGCTGGAAGTACTCCATCATCGTGGATCGTCCGACATATGTTATGCAAAGTGGTCTCCGAAGAGCAGGAAACTTCTCAGCAAACTTCTCGGCGAGAATTTCTGAACACGCAGTTTAAGCTTATTGATCCCATAGATACAGAAGAGGTTCTCCACTCGCGAGAGCTCAAAAATGATTTCAAAGCGAAGGTGTTCAAAGTAACTAGGCATCAACTGAAGGAAACAAGTTATTGAAAATTCCTCGTAGCTGTCAGTGCTTTTTGAACGAATTGGTTGCCGCTACTTTTTTAGATGATATAACTTTTTCTTTTCTCCACCAAAATATTGAACTCAAATAAGGAAGAAAGCAATAAACAGTCATGACTGTTTATTTTGTGCAAGGAGAATGAAAATAAATATAATAAAACAGATGCTGTTTCAGAAGCTTCTTGTCTTGTCTTGTATTCTTGACTTCTAGTTGTGGAAGGGCATCCCGTGAGGCTTCTTCTTTTCATGAACCTGATAAGTAGCAGCCTCTCGGTAAAACCCCGGTGAGGACACGTGCCTTGAAATTCGGCCTCTGTGTAATTTATTACTCAAATATACCAATCGAAATTACTTTGCCACAATAAAAGAGCTGTGAAGTGTCCCTAAAATGGTCTTAGTGAATTTTACTTGCTACTCTATCCAAGTTACACAAAATATAAATGAATAAATATATGTTAATACTGATATTATTATTATTATTATTATTATTATTATTATTATTATTATTATTATTATTATTATTATTATTATTATTATTATTATTATTATTATTATTATTATTATTATTATTATTATTATTATTATTATTAAACACATATATAGTAACAATAGTGATATTGAACAGTAGATTGATGTTTTACTGAGTAAAACCACGACTTGATTGCGAAGCATGCTGCAGTGAAGTGCCGCCGAAAATTCGACGATCTGGTGTGTTTTAGGGTGGAGTGAGATGGCGCAGTACTTGGTCTTCCAGGATTTCGCCTCCATTGTAATGGGCCACAGCAGCCGTCATAGAACCTATGACCTGCGCGTTACTACGCTTTCTTTGGTTTTTGCATGTGATGCCTTCGTGGGGTTGTGGCCAGCGTAAAATAGGGCCCTCAGGTCACACTTTTTACCCCCCCCCCCCACACCCGCTACTAAATATTGAGCCACGATTACTCTGCAAAGCTTAGGTTTCTTTTTTTGCTTTCTTTTCTTCTGCTTCGGATTCCTTTAGTTCCTCCTCATCCTTTTCTTCCTCTTCTTTTCGTCATTTCTTCTTTTCGCCATTTCTTCTTTTCGTCATTTTCTTCCTATTCTTCCTCGTCATTTTTCTCTGCGACTTCGCCTTCTTCGCACATGAGGTGGAGATTCATCATTCCGTTCATAGGTGCCTCGCACAAATAAACGTTTCCATTGCGCTATTGGTTGTTTTCCCTTTAGTACACCCTCCGCTGAAAACTGTGAACAGACGAAATATAAGCTCAAAGGCAAAATTCAATATAGCGATGACTAGTACGACTACATTTGGCAAGCTTAGATAAGGTTGTGACCCTAGCTTGCACGTTAGTGCGTTCAAATTTCACTCTTCAGCACCCACAACCCGAGAACGCTCTGTAATTTAGAAAATTATTGGTTGATTGATATGCAGGGTCTAACGTCACAAAATCACCACAAGATTATGAGAGACGCCGCAGTAGAGGGCTCTAGAAATTTCGACCACCTGGGCGGTTTTACCGTGCACCCAATTTTGAGCACACGGGCCTACAGCATTTGCACCTCCATCGAAAATGCAGCTGCCGCAGCCGCCGGAATTCGATCGCGTGACCTGCGGGTTAGCAGCCGAATACATATAGAAAATAGAAAGAAAAGTGCATAGACAATGAGCGACGGCACCAGTTTCTAAAATATCATTCATTGAGTTCCTCAAATTCAGCTTTGGTGATTCTTCGAAAACCGAGACAAAGTCATAAAGCTCTATCACTTTGTCGCATTCACTGAATCAATGCATACGTCTTACTGTAATTAAGGGGTCACCTAAATTAACACAGATGTTCCGCTCTGAAAACATAACCGATATACCTCTTCTTCAATATTTCTGTAGGTTTTACTAATGTATACACGATTACTGCTGGTTGATCTAAAGCTGGGTTGGATGTGTAGGCTGGCCAGGTCGTCTCCGCAGGGGGCGAGGTTGCATCGTCGATGCTGCCGGAAGGCGGGGGCGGCTTCGGGGAAGAGAGTTTCTTCGAGAAGAACGCCAAAGGGCGCCAGTTGTTTCCCAAACGCTGCATGAGAGAGGCTCCGGCGGCGGTGCTAGAGGCGTCTGTGAAATGACCCAGGGGTGCCTCTGGCTTGGGATGGGAGAGCAGCGTAGCATGGCAGAGAGCAGTTTTGCAGTCTTCGAACGCTTGCGTTAAGGCTGGGGTCCAAGTGACAGGATGGTTGCCGCGTTGGCCAGCGAACGCATCATAGAGAGGGGCCTGATATGTGGCTGCTTTAGGCACGAAGCGCCTGTAAAAGTTGAACATGCCCAGAAAACGGCGGAGGTCTTTCGTTGTGGCAGGCAACGCGTAATTTTGCAGGGCCAGGGTGCAGTCACGCAAGCGTCTAGTTCCTTCTGAAGATATTTCAAGGCCAAGAAACGTGACGGCGGGGGCGTCGAGCGTGCTTTTCTGAACGTTTATGAGTAAGCCGTGTTCATCGAGACGCTGGAACAGTTGACGAAGGTGTTGGCGATGTTCCGTTTCGTTGCGGGAGAAGATCACGATGTCGTCTAGGTACACGAAACAGAAGTCCAGGCCGCAGACGACGTCGTCGATGAAACGTTGAAAGGTTTGTTCCGCGTTGCGGAGACCAAAACTGATGAAAGGGAATTCTAATAGACCGAAAGGCGTGATAACTGCGGTCTTTGGGACGTCATCCGGATTTACAGTAATTTGTGTGTAGGCCTTTACGGGGTCCACCACTGAGAAGATAGTGCTGCCGTCTAAGCGGTGTGTAAAGTCCTGTATATGACGGACGGGGTACCTGTCGGGGACGGTGCGGGCGTTGAGGCGCGATAATCTCCGCAGGGGCGCCAGCCATTGGTCTTCTTTGGTACCAGATGAAGTAGTGAGGTGTAAGGTCCCTCCGAGTGGCGGGCAGTACCTTCGCAGAACATGGCTTCGAATTAGGCCTGTGCGATTCGTAGGCGGTCCGGGGCTAGCCGACGGGCGTGGCATGAGACAGGGGGGCCGGGAGTAGTACGAATGTAGTGCACGGTTGAGTGGCGCACCTCTCGCAGACGCCCGCTAGGTCGAGTCAGGTCAGGAAATTCTGCGAGGATGTCATGGTATGGTGACTGGTTCCCAATGGTGAGTGCCTTGACATTAGGCTGTTGGGTGGTCGCACGTTGGCCCGGCGTGAAGAGGCCTGTTTTAGCGTCGATAAGTCGGTCATATCGACAGTCAGGTAAAAGATTGTAGTACGCCGAGAATTCGGACCCGATGTTTGGCTCTGCGACGTCGGCGATGACGAAATTCCATGGAAAATATCGACACAAGTTTTTGAAGTTTATGTTAAGGCGGAGCGAGCCATAGGTCTTGATGGTCGAATGGCTCGTCACGCTGAGCTCAAAGAACGTGCAAGGACACTTGTCACGCAGAAAGGTTCGGGGAAAGCAACAGATGTCGGAGCCACAGTCGACGAGGAACCGCCACTTTGTGACTTGGTCGGTGATGAATATGCAACGACCTCTAAGTTGGCAGCTCACGGCCGTCTCTACGGCCTGCCATTGACGTTTCCCTGACGTCCAGCTGAGCAAGGTGGTTGACATTTCCGGGCTTTGTCCCTGAAGTGGCGATGGTAGTAGCAGGGGCCGTTATCATTTACGTGCGATGAAGCGGCGTTGTTGTCTTTGCTTTGGGAGCGTTTTTGTGGATGCAGCTTCAGGCTTTGATCTAGGCGCCTTTGAATTGAGTCCAGCTGACGGGTAATTTCGTCGACACGGCACGCGAGCTGGCTGCTGGACTGTCGGGTGCCAATGACGTTGACGGTGTGAGGCGATGCTGGCAACAAAATCTCGAACGACTTGATCAGCGATGAGAAAGATTTGGTCAAGCGGCAGATTCGGCTGCACCTAGAGAATGGCCTGCGTATGTGAGGGTAGACGCTGAAGCCAGATGATACGGAGGAGGAAGTCGTCGACCGGGGTGCTGCCCAAGAGGTCACGCATGTAACGCAGGAGCTGCGATGGCTTGCGGTCACCGAGTTCTTCGTGCTGGAGTAGGTGACGCACCTTCTCGTCTCGTGAAGGTAAAAGCCGGCGGATTAGTTTCCTCTTCAGGTGTACGTAACGGTCATCAGCCAGTGGATTCACAAGTATATCGCGAGCCTCGGCCGCATAGCGAGAGTCTAGATGCGCGATGACGCAGTCATAGCGCGTCCGGTCCTGGGTGATGCGTGCCGTGGAAAACTGCGCCTCGACTTGAGTGAAACCACACGTCAGGCACCTCTGCCCAAAACGGCGGAAGTTTGACGGCGACGCGACAAACGTCCGTGTTGGTGGCAGCCGCAGCAATGGAGGCGCCCGAGGTGGCAGGGACCGCTGTAGCGAAGCTTTGGGGGGGGGGGGGGGGCTGACTCCAGTGGGGTGGTGCACGGTCGTCGGACGAGAGTGCTTCATTTTCATTGTGCTGCTGCTGTTCCCGGAGCTGCTGCTCTTTGTTCTGGATCACTCGTTGCTGGGCCTGAAGTTGTTGCAGTTGTTGTACTTGTTGTTGAAGGGCAGCAAGGGTTTCTTCGTCAGCCATGCCGGAGTGGTACATTCGTTTTCCGGGTCACCAGATGTGGCATAACATAGTTTTAATGTTTCCGCACTGAAGGTTATACAATGACTGCCCCTGAATCGGGGCATACACACAGTTTTCTTGCTTCTTTAGGGCGAGAGTGTTCTTACCGCCGGCGCCCGTGTTTGGAGGCATCGCGGCGACGCGCAGGCGCAGAAGCGGCGCCGACCCGTTTCGCCACAGATGTTTTGTTTAAGCTTATTTTGGAAAAGGCATAAGTGATAATGTGGTAAGCGATATGTGCAGCTGTATACTAATTTCTATGTAGGATATTCCACATTAGGGTTCAAAACAGAAATGTTTACAAGGGCAATAATTAGAAGATGGTTTTCGCAACGCGTTATTCGAAACGTTCCAGTGGGAAAAATTTCTGAGTGATAGCCATAGGTGTTGCTGGCAAGCAAAGTGCTGTGAGCACTGCTACTGTTTTAAAGCAAAGCTGAACACGGCTACGAAATGCAAATTGTGGATGTTTGTCTGTCCCGAAGTGTGCAGAAGTTATAGTAAAGAAGCACTGTTCCAGAAAAGTTTCCACGCTTGCACTATTTTCTCTTCAGGTTTTATCTCCTTACACATCTAGGAATGTCATCTGCCGCAGTATGACTGGTTACGCGTAAAATACTCGATGTGCTCTCAACATTCTTAGGTCGTCACCTACAGCGCTTCTTTGTAGGCGACGCTACCAAGTGCAAAGCTTGAAGCAGGGTCTCTTGAATTAGGTGATAAAAAAATAAAAACTTACCTTAGCAAACGGTTCAAGAGTTCCCAGCTCGAGATACAAGACGGGGACGCACGCTTCGGCTTCGCTTGTGCACCATATGCACGAACGGTTGGGTCATTGATTTATTTTATCCTAAATTGATCGTATTTAGTGTTATACGTTAATAATGAACAAGTATGTGCACTCTTTCCTGGTGATACATTCCTCCTCATCATTCCTTTCTATGCATCGCTAAATGTTTTGCCCAGAGCAGTGCAAGAGTCTGCACCTGCGCATGCGCTTCTTCTGACCACCTTATTTTCCTTTTCTGTTTATTCTCCTGTATTTAGAGAAAATTCACTTGTGCAGTGTTCTCTTTCCCGCGCCGTCCTGTCTCTGCACTATACCGCAGAAAAGAACATGGTTTCAAATACTGTTAGTATAATCACAGTGGAAGATACAATGTAGATGTATTGCTGTGTAAGTTCATCTGGGAAAATTAGGAAAGCCATCTACTTTGTAGTGAACACTTTATTTGAACGTCTACCTCAGATCGGACGCACACACCACAAGACCACAGCTGTTCGGATTTGCGAAGTCATGCACCTCGCACCGCTGCCGTCCGGATTGGTTTTGAAACACACAGTGCTCCGATATTGCGTCGTTATCAATTTTCCGCAGCACAGTAGAGTTCACCAACTAATTGGTGCTGGATGACAAAAGAAAATGCCGGTCCGAAACTCCGCCAAAGAGTGGCTCAGGGTCCTATCTTCATGGAGACGCTCGCAGACGATGCCGCGACTGTGCCCAACGAAACATGGTGGATGTACTCAGTCCTGCGAGAGTGCTAACGACTGTGAATAATCTGTATTATCTGTGCTGCAACACTGACATTTTTTTAGATCGGCTACCTCTAAGCATTGTGGTATAGGGGCACTTTAACAAGCCCCTTAAAACTTGGTGTGCTCTCCTCTGTCTTTACACATCTTTCTTGTTTGTTTGTGCAATACTTACAACCAGATAGCCTTATTTGAAACAAAACAATTATTTATGCTAGCCGCCTATTGTACTGAGACTTACAGAAGTAGGCGAAATGTATTAAGGGAAACAATCAAATAGGATGCGCGCCTATTTGTAAATGTTTTGATCTTCTCGGCCATGAAATTTCACCTTTGCAATATTAGTCGGCTACATTACGACAGCCGTCATTTCCGCTTAACTTTCCAGTCAACACAATGATTGAGTTCAAAACTTCCATAGTGGAGGCGTGGTGGGCTTCGAACTTTCTCAGGCTCTCAAACGTTCGTGGTAAAAATTGCTTGCCTCACAAGGGCAGCCATGCCAAAATTTGGCTGTGATCACCAGTTTATTGCGCCAATTACTTACTCGCACTGTTCACTCACTGAAAACTTTCGTGTCTCCTATAAAGTTAAAGTGTTAAGTATTTTTTGTTTGAGGCTGTGTCTGACAGCCAGCAAATCTGGAATGAGTGAAACTCCATCATATCTCTGCAGGCAGACCCAGAAATTTCTTCGAACTTGTGATTGACAATAGGGATTTTAAAGGCAAAAAGTTAGCTGAACAATTTAATAAATTCTTCACATCAATGAATGAAAGCTCGCATCAAACAATTGCCTTTGAGTGCTTCCCAGCGGCACTCAAGGAATTAGTATTTTTTGTCCGACGGTGAAGATGAGGTAATACGAGTGTTTGAAAGTTTTCAGATGTCTAAGAGCCAGGAACTCAATGGCCTAAAAATGGAAGCGATAAAACATGTTATTGGTCTACTCAGTCCTTTTTTTGACGCCCATTTTCTACGTTTCCTTAGAAAGTGGCCTTTTTTGACAAATATGAAGGATGCTAACGTGACGGTGATCCACCAAAATTGAGATAAAAACACTTTACGAAATTATAGATCCACTTCAATTCTCCCGATTTATTGCAAAGGACTTGAAGAAACTGTTCATGCTAGACTATTGAAACTTTTTGACAAACAATCTATTATAACTAAATCACAATGCGGCTTTAGATCAGGCTTCTCAGCGTAAAGAGTTCTTTTGTTTCAAAAAATTTGATTTTTAGAAATATCGAGGCCAAAAGGTTTGAACTCGCGATATTTTTAAGTATGTTGAAAGCATTCGACAAAATAAACCACAAGACACTAGCAAGAAACCTGCGGTGTTACAGAATTCGAGGTGTAGCCCTAAATCTGATCAAAAGTGACCTAAACAACAGACACCACTGTGTATCTATGAAAACAGCGAAATTTCGCCTGCGCAAATGCTTAAAGAGAGTGATCCCCAAGGCAGCTTATTGGGTCCTCTTCCAATCATCATATTTGTAAAACATATGGTACATGTTCACTCTTCAACCCAATACATAATCTACGCAGATGATACAAGCTTATCTTTTCAGGTACGAATGTTATTCATCTCGTAAATACAGCTAACTCAACATTATAAAAAAATATACAGCTTGACCCTTACAAATATTGGCTTATAAATTTTTCAAAAAGAAAAGCTGTTGTTTTTCGCTTCAAATCAACCCTTAATGAAATAATTGAATCCTGCAATTTCATGTTATATAACAGCACAATCAAATTCTCTTCCACCGCAAATTTTTTAGGCGTTCTTCTTCATGAGAACATGAAATGTCCTTATCCTACAAAATTTTTATACAAGCTTGGCAAAGTATTAGGCATCTTGAGAAAATGCCAGGGTGTAATGCCATTTCCTCAAAAACTTTTGATATTCAATGCCCTCTTTGCATCCCATCTGAGTTATTGCAACTTGACTTGGTGTAAAGGAACAAAGCAATGTATTAGTAATCCTATTATCTTACAGAAATAAAGTGCTACGGTCTGTTGGTAATCTTCCTTGTAAGCATTTAACCTTGTCTGTCATTTTTGCCGCAGTTCTATCCCACATTTGTTCAAAAATTCACAGTTTTTCGCCACATTGGTAGCAGGGCTAGCCTCAATGCATATCTTTCAGGATTACGTTAGCGCTGTATGCCCTTCTTTAAGGCTAATCTGATACAGCTTTTAGCCCCGCCGCGGTGGTCTAGTGGCTAAGGTACTCGGCTGCTGACCCGCAGGTCGCGGGTTCAAATCCCAGCTGCGGCGGCTGCATTTCCAATGGAGGCGCAAATGTTGTAGGCCCGTGTGCTCAGATTTGGGTACACGTTCAAGAACCCAGGTGGTCGAAATTTCAGGATCCCTCCACTAAGGCGCCTTACTTAATCATATGGTGGTTTTGTGACGTAAAACCCCACATATCGATCAATCAATGATGCACCTGTTACTGCTTTATCATACAATTCGGTGCACAGCGATTATGATTCCTGGAATCATAATCGCTGTGTCAAGGGAATGATATGCGTTTGTTCGGTTGAATAAACGTTGTAAGCGCTGGGGTTGTGTGCGGGACTAGGCTGCCAGGGATTCACAGTTCGAAGAACATCTTTTTACTTGCGGTGCATTCTGAGACATCAGTCGTGTGGCAAGACGCACTAATCTGCTGAAGAGGGACGCTCTTTTTTCCACCGCTTATGACCTCGATCGAAACGAAATGTACCTGAAAGACATAATTAAGGAAACAGCAATGTTTTTACGAATCGCCTACCAGGCACCGCGCAACAGTGCGGGATGAAGATACATCACTAAATATCATTACTTTCACAGCAGCCCGGGGTTTCAGCGACAAGGAGTAAGGTGCCAGGAGCCTATCTTTTAATGACATAATGATGAGGTTATAGAAAGAGATTAATACCCCAATAAGGTAAGTCCACGTTCACCAATGCAAGAGGTAAGTCAGAAACGCACAAACGCAGAAATTTCAGTTGTCGTGACTGGGTCGTCTTTAGCAGGCAATGAGCCTTTTCTTTTGAAGGTGCTCTTACCGCAAGGACTCTTTATAACACATGTTAGGGCGTTTATTAGCTGGTACACAGCGAGAATACACAATGGCGACAGTCACGGCCGCTCAGCGCAAGCGGCGTCCTTTTTGGGTACACCCACTGGAAAGCACTTGAGAGTTCAACCCATTTCACTGTTCGTAAGCTTCTCTACAATTATTCCGGGATCGAAGAGAGAGCCGCCTGGCGGCATAACAGCTTGTCACTATGAGCGGGCTATAGTAAGCCTTCAGGCGCTCCACATTGACTATGTCGCACTCGTGACGGCGAATGTCTGAATATTGTTCAATTGGTTCGATCAGATAGTTTAACGGAGATGTGCGCTCAATGACACGGTAGGAGCCTTCGTATTTCGGGAGTTGTTTGGAAGAAAGGCCAGCTACAGAGGTCTGGATTGAGAGCAATACGAGCGCACCAGGAAAGAACGTGGGCTCAGAAGTGGCAGAGCCGTAACTAATACTCTACTGCCGCTCTTGCTCATGCCTCGTAAATGTCTTGGCAAGCTCGCGACACTCTTCAGAAAGCATGGCTGTCTCAGAAATAGGTGCACACTCAGATGGATCCGACGTGTACGGGAATATCTTGTCGACGGTGGGCTACGGGTGCCTTCCGTACTAAGAAGAAAGGTGAAAAACCGGTCGTGCTCTGAGGGGCAGCGTTGTAGGCGTAGGTGACGAAGGGCAGTATAGTATCCCAATTCGTGTAGTTGGCGGCGACGCACATCGAATGCATGTCACCAAGGGTGCGGTTAAAGCGTTCGGTGAGGCCATTCGTCTGCAGATGGTAAGCAGTAGTTTTGCGGTGGACAGAATGGCACTCTGTGAGAATGGCTTTGACGACTTCCGACAAAAAAAGCGGTCTCGGTCGCTGAGAAGCTCCTGTGGTGAACCGTGGCACAGTATGAATCGATGCAATATCACGCGGAAGGACGCAACATCACGCGCAGTAGCCGCAGGGAGAGCCATTGTCTCGGCGTATCGCCTGAAATGATCTACGGCGACGATGGCTTAGCGGTTACCAGCCGACGTTAGAGGAAGTGGTCCATACATATTGGAGGAAGTGGTACCGATGTAAGGTTGTCAGCAATGTAAGGGCCCAATACATCAAGAGAAGACGGATAAAAAGTGGAAACAGCACTCATGGTACGCGAATTGAAACAACGCGAGTCATCGGGTACGTCCAAGATTTGTGCGTCGTCGACTGATTTCACTCCGCCGAGACATTCCCCTCGAACCAAGGAAACAGTGTACGGAAATCGGTTGGTCACAAAAATAGTGGCGTTGCCCTGGGTGATTTGCACGGTAGCGAAAGTTACCAGCAGCCCTTTCCTTTTGCAAGCACGGTCAGATGGCCAAACGATTACAATCGTGCCGGAGAGACCGGCGCGGTAGACCGATACGCCCGTCTTCTGGCGTCAAGTGCAAGAAGGGTGAGAGTTCAATTTCGGCAGTGGCCCAATGGACGACGGCATCGTGACGGGAGAGAAAATCCCACCCCAGGATGGCGTCATGAGACCATGCAGGAATGATGATGAATTGGGCGACATACAGAACGTCCTGAACGACAACGCGAGCGGCGCACCCTGCTGTAGGATGAATACAATGCGAACTAAAGGTATAAAGGGACAACCCAGAAATTGGCGTCGTCACTTTTCGATGTAAGCGAGAGAGGTTTTCATCCATAACTGTTAGGGCAGCTCCAGTGTCAATAAGAGTAGATGCATGAACACCATCCACAACCACGCCAATAACATTAGATGGGCGGCTCGGACGTCTTTCGCAATGCGATAGCGTTGCAGTTGGGCACTTCTTTCTTGCCCAACTGCTCCTGCGGTCGTTGTTGTTCTTGCTACTCAAATATTCTGACAAAACTTCGCTTGGTCTGCTGCTTGAATGGTGCACATCTATCCTATTTATCAGAAACTATTCCAACTTTCTTCACGCTACACGCTGTAGAATCTTTTAAATACGTGTCCCTTCTTTTTTTTAACTTTCCTCTTCTCTCTCATTCTTTTTTCTTCCCCTATTTCCTCTATGCCTCACCTTCCTAAAAGAGCAGGCAGGCTTTGGGCCTCTATAAGTGGCAAATGTCAGCCTGTTCCCTCCTTATTTCCTCGGTCTTCTTGTTCTCTATGTACCCAAAGCAAATAACATAAAATAAATGAGAATAGCGTTTTGGTCGCCCTGCCGTTCGTAAGATTCTTTTCTAAACGTTGATGATAGCGGTCTTAAAATCGGACCAGGTTGCAAAATCGGATGCGTCTTTGTTGTACCACAAACTGGCAACGCCAGCAAGGTAGAACACCAAGTTGGTCAACTTGCTGTCCTCGTCCCTATCGTTGGGGACGCTCACGCGCTCGGGAATGGTGAGCCAGTCCTCCACGTCAGTGCCGTCAGCGCCTGTGAAGATGGGTGCATCGAGGATACTGGGGACATCGGGAGAAGCGGGTGGCATAGGGGGAGGCGTTTGCTGAGAGGCGTCGTGGGGCACGGTAGATACCAGGGTACGTTATGGTAGCTCCAAGGGCATCGGAGGGGAATGAAGCACTCTCCACCAATTTGTTAGGGCGTTTATTAGCCGGCACACGGCGAGCGCACACAATGGCGACAGTCACGGCCAAGAACGTTCTCCCAGCGCGAGCGGCGTTCTGTTTGGGTAGACGCACTAGAAAGCACTTGAGAGCTCGACTAGTTTCAGAGTTCGGAGGCTTCTTTATACCCGTGACAACTGTTCCTGACCCATGGTTGACACTTTCGTTAAGATATCTGATCTGCTTATATGTATTCGAAGCTTGTTAGGTGGGCGTCTGCGTGCGCTTCCATGTGGGCATTTTACGATATGATTGCATGTATATCGATCTACAAATTTGTAACAGGATTAGCTAGTTATTGCGCGGCCGATTCTGCACAAAGAAGAAATTTTTATCATAGACTCAACCAAGACAGCGTTGTCCACAAAGACGGCTTTCTGAAGAGCTTCAGTTCTGTCTTGGGAGATGGAGAATAGATTTTATAATCACACGAGCAGTGCTTGGTGGTCCTGCTTTAACCACCGTATAGTATATTTGTGATCAATCAGAGAAATTTAGATAACCAATCAATTTATACGGAAATGGTAGGGAGATCTTGGTCCCAAAAATTGGCCCGAATCTACATGTTACATTGTCAATGTCATCGAAAGACGATAGTCTTGCGTCTGGAGAGAGTGAACAAAACGTTTATTTGATGTTCTGCGCAAGAAACTCGGTGAAAGGTATTCTGAAGGCGCTGCGTTAGAGTGCCTCGACCGTGTAACGGAAGCGAACAAGCGCATCTAGGCACGTTAAACACGAACGCCATCTGGCAGTTATCTTCGAAAACGAAGGCATGCGTGACCGCTGAGAGAGAGAGAGAGAGAGAGAGAGAGAGATAAAGATGCAAGGAAAGGCAGGGAGGTTAACCAGACGCACATCCGGTTTGCTACACTGCACTGGGGAAGGGATAAAGGGGAGAAAAGAGGTTGCAGAAAGATGAGAAGGTACACACAATCACGAGCACACTCGGGGAGCACACACAGTTTACAGGCGGTCGCTCAGGTTTGTTGACTTAAGGTAAAGTAGCAGTGCTTTAGTTGCTTTCTGCGCAACTGAGGCAGAGGCCCAAGGTCCTAGTATCTTCTGCACACAAAATGGTCCGGGGTCAAGTCGATTCAAAACCATCCGTAGCTGGCATCGCTGTGCGTCGTAGCAAGCGCAGCTGCACAGGACGTGTTCGATGGTCTCTTCATCTCCGCAGAAGTCGCATGTAGGAGTGTCTGCCATACCAATGCGAAAGGAGTACACCTTTGTGAATGCAACACCCAACCAAAGGCGGCATAACAGTGTCACATCAGAGCGGGAAAGTTGTGATGGTAGCTTTAGCTTGAGCGAAGGATCCAGTTCATAAAATTGACACCTTTGGAAGCTGGTAGACGACCAGAACGTGCGTGTGAGATCTCGAGCCAGCAGGTAAAGTTGTCTTGCTGCATCATTCCTTGATAGAGGAATAGGGACTACACGGGTTTCTTCATGGGCTGAGCGGGCTGCATCATCGGTTAATTGATTTCCGGTAATACCAATATGTCCAGGCAGCCATTGATATATAATATGTTCTCGTGCTAGAGCTTCATGATGGCAATGTCTTATTTCTTGTACCAGTTGGTCATGGCTCCTCCTACGCATGGCAGACTGCAAACTCTGAAGCGCTGCCTTTGAATCACAGAATATGACCCATTTTCGTGGACGTTCTTGAACGAGATATTGTAAAGCAGCCCTTATAGCAGCAAGCTCTGATGCCGTAGATGTAGTCATATGCGACAACTTAAACTTGATTGTCATTTCTGCAGCCAGAATTACAGCGGCACCTGATGAGCTGCTGTATGAGACGGACCCATCAGTGTATATCTGCGTTCGGTCTAAGTACACCTCATGTAATAATAGCAGTGTTGCTTGCTTCAATGCTACTATGGAGTGACTGCTTTTCTTTTTGATTCTCGGAATTTCTAGACGTACTTGCAGCTGGTCGAGGCACCACAAAGGGCATGCCGTTCTCGCAGCTGGCGTATATCCTGATGGAATGATGTTTAGGTGCTTGGCTATGACGTCTGAAAAGGTAGCACGTGCTCTTCCGGGAGGTAGAAGGGCCAAGTGGTGGTCGGGGACACGGCTAGCATGTCGAATGTGCGCTCTGAGGCAATCCACAACTATATATGTCCTGACCGGATGGTATTTGGCAAGCATGATTGTGGCATAAGTTGAAGCGCATCGGGGCAGTCCTAGGCAGATACGCAGTGCCTGACCCTGCAAACTCTCCAATGAATGAGTATTCGATTTGCAAGTGTTGGTCAGTACCGGCAAGCTGTAGCGCAATAGACCCAGAAATAGGGCCCTGTACAGCTGTAGCATGGAGGCCACAGAAGTTCCCCATGCTTTACCGCACAAGAATTTCATGATATTCACAATAGATAGCAGTCTCTTTTTCAAGTACGCACAATGTGGGCTCCACGAAAGACTTCTGTCGATTATTATGCCCAGGAAACGATGCGTCCGTGCATATTTGACACTCTCCCCATTGATGTAAACAGGGTATGGCATCATTGGTTTGCGTGTAAACGCCATCAACGCGCACTTCACAGTTGATATATTTAGGCCTTGTTTCTGAAGGTAGGCTGTTGTGAGGGTTGCTGCCCGCTGTATTCGTGCACGCACCTGAGGGCGAGTAACTGCAGCACTCCAGAGGCAAATATCATCGGCGTATATGGATAGGCACACCGACTTTGGCAGAACCTTTACCAGACCAATGAGGGCCACATTGAACAATGTGGGGCTTAAAACACCTCCCTGAGGTACTCCGCAGTAGGTGTAATGTTGGGCAGTTGTACCCTCATATGTTTGTACAAAGAAACCCCTGCCAGTTATATAATCTTTTATCCATTGAAACATTCGTCCACCAATGCCCATTGCTGCGAGAGAAGTGAGGATGGCATCGTGAGCTACATTATCATATGCACCCTTCACGTCAAGAAAGAGTGCCATTGATATGCGCTTACGACTTTTTTCTTGTTGAACAAATGTCGATAAATCAAGGACACAGTCAATGGAGGAGCAGCCCCGACGAAAGCCTGCCATGCAAGAAGGGTATTTGGTGTATCGTTCCAAGTACCACTCGAGACGAAATAGAACCATTCTTTCCATCACTTTTCCGAGGCAGCTTGCGAGGGCAATAGGGCGATACGCTGTCAAGTCCAATGGTGATTTTCCCGATTTCAAAAGTGGTATTAATCGACTTATTTTTCACTCTCGGGGAACACTGCCGCTGAGCCAGGAGTTGTTGAAGCATGTTAAAAGTTCTTTTCTAGCTTTTTGTCCAAGGTGTCCCAACGCACTATAAGTAATACCATAAGGACCTGGCGATGACATGCGCTTAGAAGCGACTAACGCACCTTCCAGTTCTTCCATGGTGAACGGAATGTCCATTTCTGGTAATCGCGTCTCAGGAACGATCACGGCGTCGATGCTCTCGTTCATAATATTCCCGGAAACTCTCGTGCAAAATTCTTCAGCCACCTCGAGTTCTGTTTTTCCACGATGGAGTGCCAAAGCCTTAAAAGGGTATCGTTGTTGTGGAGAGGAGCGAAGACCACGAACTGTTCTCCAGATATATGACAGCGGTTTATGAGGGTCTAGAGATTCGCAGAATGCTTTCCAGCGTTCGCTCTTCAGTTTGTAAATGCGTCGTTGAATCTTTTCCTGGAGCCGCTGAGAAAGATGCGCGCCGGTCACGGAGGTGATAAGGTGTAAAATGGAAAGCGACGGGCAGGCGCCACCACTGTGCCGTCGTACCAAAGCGTTGGAAACACCTTCTTGAGTATCGCGTTGCAGTGTCACCGCAGCGCGTTAAACGCTACAGTTTTTACAGTGTTTTGTGTGTGTCCTCTTCTAGTATAAAGGCAGACATACGAAGCGTAGAAATGTTGTAGTAGCGCCTCAAATATGCTCAATATTTGCTTCTTTAATTGACAATTGCACAACTATTAACGCTAAACCTTGAGCAATATTGAAGGGCGCTGGAGATGGGGTTGGCCGGTCGGTGCCGTTTGAGGTATCGTTAAGGTGAAAAAACAGACAAATGTACAGACATACAAGCAGTCATACCGACAGACCAAACTTTTTCCGTCGAAGGTCCCCGAGAAAGACTATCGGCTTTAATAACGCAACAAGATTTTGAAATTGAAAGTAGGGGATCATGAATTAGGACGTTACTTGTGCGTTAACAACAGTCCTAAAAAGCTCATAAATTTGCGAGCACGCAGAGAGGAAAATCCGAATGTCATAAATTTTTGGAGAAAAAAGCAACAGAATCAAATAAAGATAGCATGCGCATATACAGGGCCCACAGTGTGGTGGATTTTCTCATTCTAGCAGGAAAATAGGCACGCGAGCAAAAGAAACAATACAAACGGTGCTAAAGGGCGACAGAGCGGGGGCCTTTGGTGGCATCTTTATGATACGGCTAAACCAAAGTTGTGACTTGCACGTAGCTGCCATGACCACCTGGCTGCTAAGAGCTAAGCATAGGAACGCTGTTTCATGAAATGTCGTCTTGGTCAGGCCTGATATATATATATATATATATATATATATATATATATATATATATATATATATATATATATATAGGGTGGCGCTACGCGTCTCCAAATGCGCGTGTATTGTTCTTAGCAGTTTGTAGCGCCTCAGAATATTTGTTTTTATCCGCTCAGCTGACAACCACGAAGAACTGCTTATTAAACATTTTAAATACTGACACTGGGGAAAATAATCGAAAACCTGTACTCTATTCTAGAAATAAAATTTTCCATTTACGTTAAGATACCCACGCTAGTTAATTTTTTTTCAGCGTTTGTTTAAAGTTGCAAATTTAAAAAAGAATTGGCAGATCCCACGTACAGTGGGAATCATTGATTTCTGACGCACAAATAAGAAATGTTAATATGTCACTTTCAAAGCAGCACAATGCTTCGGGGTGAAGGTAAATTATGCCGTACATGACTTCCGTGTGATGATTATTTGAGTTGAATGTGTCGTTTATTTTCGTCATCCATTCATGTCACGTGATGCCAAATTTAGTATATGCCTAGTTAGCGAAACGGCCGCGAGTTCAGCACGAAGGGCCCAATATGCTCCAACGTAACGCTGCCACGCACGACGCTATGTACTCTATAGCGACGCTATGTACTATATAGCGATGGTAGGTACTACACATAGCGACGCTATGTACTCTATAGTCTGACGCTAGGCGCAACCGACGTGACCAGCGTCCTTCGGCGCGGCCCGATGGCAACCAGTGCGAAATGTGACATGCTGTATTTCGCGCCGATGGGTTAACCAGACAGCACTGCGTCTGCCTCTTTTCGGGACGGAGGAACGCCAAACGCGCTGAAACGCGCATGCGTCAAAGCAACGCAGCGCGGCGCGCACCTGCGCAAATGGTAGGCCTGCGTTTGGCGTGGCAACGCCGGCGAGATGTGACGAAACGAACACCAGCGTGCACGCGCACCGGGTCACGTCGAAGTATATTGGTGCCTCGACTGTGGCATGTAGTCATGTTATCACACGACACGCATCTCATGATTATCATGTTTGCACCAGTCGCATACCTTCGTCATCCATTGACGTTACGTAATACCAAATTTGGCGCATGTGAAGCGAGCGAAACGGCCACGAGCAAATCTTGAGTGTGGCATGTAGACATGTTGTTACATGACACGCATACCGTGATTATAATGTTTGGGTGTGTCACTTACCTATGTCGTCCGTTCGTGTGATGTAATACCAAATTTGGTACCTGTGAACCTAGCGAAACGGCCACGAGCGCCTCATGAGCGTAGCATGTAGTTATGTCGATACATGACACGCATTTCATGTTCATCATGTTTGCACCAGTCCCATACCTTCGTCATCCATTCACGTCCCGTATTAAAAAATATGGTATCAGATTGATTGATTGATATGGGAGGTTTCACGTCCCAAAACCACCATATGATTATGGGAGACGCCGTAGTGAATGGTTCCGGAAAGTTCAACCAAATGGGGCTCTTTAACGTGCACCGAAATCTGAGCACACAGGCTTACAACATTTCCGCCTCTGTCGGAAATGCAGCCGCCGCAGCCGAGATTCGAACCCGCGACCTGCGGGTCAGCAGCCGAGTACCTTAGACACTAGACCACAGCGGCGGGGCTTATGATATAATTGAAGCTTGCGGAACGACCACCAGCGCATCATGAGCGTGGCATATGGTCATGTTCTTACATGACACGCATCTCATGATTATCATGTTTGCACCAGTCACGTACCTTCGTCATCTATTCCCGTACCGTAATACCAAATTTGGTATATATCATGCTAGCGAATCGGCCATGAGTGCATCATGAGCGTGGCATGTAGTCATGTTGTTTCATGACACGCATGTCATGATTTTCATGCTAGGGTCTATCCCTTGCGTTCGCCATGCAATCATGTCATAGCGTACCAGTTTCGCAACATGTCATGTGAACGAAACCACCACAAGAGGAGCAAGACCACGAAATGTATATCATGACATTCATGACACGCACATCATGATTTTAATGTTATGACTAGTCACATATGGTCGTCCTACAGTCATGATATGCATACCATTTTTGGTATCAATACCGTCATCGAAACGGCCAGGAGAGCTAAATGTCATAGATAGATAGATAGATAGATAGATAGATAGATAGATAGATAGATAGATAGATAGATAGATAGATAGATAGATAGATAGACTCAAAGTCACCGAAGTTTGCTAAGAAATGTTTCTCATTTAAAAAAACCACGTGATTGCCGCCGAATGTACGACGCTATTAGTGTCCTCAATTGTAAGTTGAAATTATCAGCAAAAATTTCTCACATACACAGGTTGCTTAAACAGGCCATCGATGACTACGACGAACGCTAAGCGGTGGTTGAAGGGTTCCAAGTTTGTTATAGTTTGTGACCATTGCGCAGTGGATAGCGTGCCTGGAATCTGTTGCAGCAGACCCAGAGGTCAAAGGTTAAACGATTGAACTTCTTTTCAAATGCGAAGCATTTCTTAGCGAACTTCAGTGACTTTGAGAAAATCTATCTATCTATCTATCTATCTATCTATCTATCTATCTATCTATCTATCTATCTATCTATCTAGCCACCTACGACTTTTAGCTCTCCTGGCCGTTACAATAATGGTATCGATACCAAACTTGGCATGTCAAAACATGACTGTATGAAGAACATATTTGACTTGTCATAACATAAAAATCATGATATGTATGTCATGTTTGTCGTGATTTACAATTCAGGATCCTGCGGCTTTTGCGGTGGTTTTGTTCACATATCATATTGCAAAATTGGTATGGTATGACATGATTGCATGGCGAACACAAGTGACAGAGCATAAATTGAAAATCATGGCATGCGTGTCATGTAGCAACATGACTACGTTCCACGCTCATGATGCGCTCGATGCCACTTCGCCAGTGTCACATATACCAAATTTGGTATTACGGTACGTGAATGCATTACGATGGTCTTTGACTAGTGCAAACATGATAATCATGAGATGCTTGTCATGTAACAACATGACTATATGCTATGCTCATTTCGTGCTCGCGGCCGTTTCGCTAGCTTCACATGTACAAAACACAGTATTACGCAACGTGAACGGACGACATTGGTAAATGACACATCCAAAGATGACAATCACGACAAGCGTGTCATGTAACCACATGGCTACAAGCCACACTCACGATGCGGTCTCGGCCGTTTCGCTAGCCTAACTTGCGCTAAATTTGGTATTACGTGACACCAATGAATGACGAAGGTATGTGAACGGTGGAAACATGATAATTATGAGGTGCGCGACATGTGAGAACATGACTACATGCCACAGTCAAGCTTCCAATACATTTCGACATGACGCATTGCGCGTGCTCGCCGGCGTTCATTTCATCGCGTCACGCCTGGGTTGCTACGCCAGGCACCGGTCCTGACATATATTCACAGCAGCGCGCCGCACTGCGTTGCTTTGACGCATGCGCGTGTCAGCGCGTTCAGCATCCCGCTGTCACGAAAAGAGGGAGACGCAGTGTTGTGTGGGTAACGCATCGGCGTGAGATGCAGCATGTCGCATTTCGCGCCGGTTGCCGTCGGGCCGTGCCGACGGATGCTGGTCGCGCTTGGCGTCAGACTATAAGGGCTCGCGTTTTGCTAACGTTGCGTCGCTTTGTCCTGCTTGCGCGCGCCTCCATAATACCATTCACCGATTCTCTCGCACAGAACATCAAATAAACGTTTTGTTGACTCTCTCCAGACGCAAGACTATCGTCTTTCGACGACATTTGCAGTGTAACATACAGATTCGGGCCAACTTCTTTGGGGTACGAGAGTCGGCGTAGCTTGCTCAGTGATTGCTGGTTTCATTTTGTACCTTTGCATCTGTCATCTTTTTCACTGTTGTTCGTGCTTAGTAAGGTATTTGTAATAGCCTTTTTGTCAATACAAGTTCATTTGGAGGTTAGCGCTTGTCCCATTCTTTTTTTGTTTTGTCCGTCATGTGTCAACTTCGCGTTGTTAACCCCAAGTATTTCGACGCGGGCTTCTCGAGTTCGTTTTTATTGGTTATTGTGATTTTCATGTATTTCTTCCACAAAGCGGTTTCGAACGTAATACGCGAACGTACAAACATTCTTTCATGAGCCGAGTTCAAGGACCTGAAGAGAAAGTCGAAGTGAAGTCACTCGTCATCGTTATGTGAGTGAAAAACGCAAAGCACAAGTTGCTCTTTTGGAATGAAATCTTATCCGTGAAAGTAAACGACACCGAAAACGACGCCAAATCAATGAAGTGATTGAATCTGGTCGTCAGTGAGCCCTGTACAGAATGGGGTTGTAAAGTTTTCGATCATGTTGTAGAACAAGGCGACAGACAGAAAGCGTTATCAAGCACCCCGTTGTTATTCGAAGCAAGAAAACACACAAAAAATCTTGTAACAGTGAATTTAATATTGTGTGGTTGGATGGAAACAACTTCACTGAAGTCCTGGCGACGTGCAACAGCTCAGACTCAAGTCTCCGGTAGCTTCGACGGTTCGATACCTTGCGACTTCTTGGACACGCTGGACCACCCACTCCGATGAAGTTGAACGTTCGCAAAGTGTGTGCACACTTTGAATAAAAAGCTGCTAGAGCTACTGTCATATAGCGCGCGACAAAACTTTGTGGCTGATTCGAAGATCTCGGCATGTTGTGTAGACTTTTTCTAGGCACTGTGGCGTATACATTTGCACAAGAGGTCTCGCCTTCAAGGAAACAGGCAACAGCTTCTAGAAAAGAAAGCTTTGGCACGGAAAATACATTTGCCCTTCCTGAAGTGGAAATTCGTTCCGGCTCAGGTCACCATTCCTTTACGGACTGAAATCACCCTGGAGCTAGAAGATGGCAGTGAGAAGGTAAATGATGGGCAACTACAAAAAATGCAAACTGACAAAAGGACCAAACATCGTTGGGTGTCTGTAATGTGCATGAAGAATATGAAAAATGTAAGGTATGTCTCTGTTCATTAAATTCGAACGCATGTCGTCTTGGCGTTTCACCTGATGATGAACGTGACTTCAACCATAATATCGAACATGGTTTGCAAGGAGTGGGACTGGAATGTGCTAACGGCTTCTTCGCCCGATTCATCTTTCTTGCTTGTTATCAAGCATAGCTGTTCACTCACCCATAGCCATAATGCGTAGCCACGAACAGATAAGGGATTGCTGCATCCACCCACCTAGACAGTCTGGCGTGTCGTTCGGTCACGCGGTCATGTATGGTGTTCAAGTGATTTCATTCTCTCACTGTTAGGGCACAAGTTCACCCAAAATATGCTCACAATGTGGTCTCTGCTTCATATTTCTTGGCACCGGCAATCTCGCCATCTCTCCGTGACATTTGGTGGAAGAGCGCAGCAGTGTTCGCCATCGATGGCGTCCAGTGAAGCGTTACAGAACAACTTGCGGAAGGAGGTGGTCCGCATTTAGCTGGAAAGTTTTGTCACCGGAGGCTATTATGAACTTGTGCCTCGTTTTCGTCTTCCGCCACTTTTTCTGTGTCTGCCTTTTCAGTGCTGCTGTCGCGGCTCGACGGTGGGGCACGAGGCACCGGCAAACATGACAGATGCAAGAAAAACACTCAATATGTGCACGACGGTTGCTTTGCTGGACGACGTCACCTAGGTAAGCGATATCTTGGCTCTCTGTGACTCGAGCCACGAAACGTCATCGGTGGTTATTAATAATGTGAGGTTCCTATTGAAAGGATTCAAGGCGAAAACCATAGAAACCAGAGAAAAAAGAACACACACAGGGCGCTGGCTTGCAACAAAACTTTTATTCTTCAAACCACGCATGTATACCTATGAGTTTGCAATGAAAAAGAAGAAGCAAAAGTGAGAGTAAAATTATAAAAATTAAGCACCATGAAACTTTTTTCATAGCGCGTTCAACCAACCAGATAAAAAGACGACTTCCTTTTCGACTATCACTTGTGTTACCATTTTTCGTTCCACTGCAGATGTGTATATGCATGGTTTGAAGAACAAAGTTTTGTGTTGGGTCAGTATCGTTTTTTGTCTGTTTTCTCGTTTTTCGCGCTGTTTCTTTCAAATATGTTGTACCAACACGCCCAAGCAACCACTTAATATGCGAGGTTTGACGTTAACCCCAAGCTACCACAGAAAAAGAAGCCGAAAGCTCATTGCAGGCCCGCTTCTTGTAAACAACTCGTGGTAATAGTATCTTTAGTTTTATGTCACAACAGATCACTGCCTCAAGTCATCTATATGGGATCACTGACGTTGTGACACCATCACTGCAGGGTGACATGTATTTAGTTTCAGTCGAATTAGATCATTACTCCATGCGCTTATTTTATTTTCGCTAATGTTTTGAGAAACTCCGGTGTCTACTAGGTGTTCCGATTCATGGTTCATGTAATGCTTTTGCATTACACCCAAATAAATGTCAAACACCTGTAGAAGTCGTTCCTAGTTGAACTTTGCTGTAATCCGTTATAACGCTCTGCAGAACTCGGCAGTGAGGCAACGGGGTAACTGCTTGGAAGAGGGGGCACGTCGGCCTTGGTTGGAAAGTTGAAGGGGCGAAAGAGAGGCTTGTTTGGAGTGAGAGAAGGCGATCAGGGAAAACCGGAGCGTGATCGCGAAAGCTGAAACAGTGACCTTTCTTGAGCCCGCTGTAGATACCCTTGGGTGACCAATTACTACTAGTCATGCAAGGTACCTACTGCGCCATAAATTGTAATTTTCATGAAATTAAGAAGCACCCAATACACTGTTCGTTTTTTTCGTCATTATGTGAAGAACCCGGATACCCACTACACATCTGAAGGTCATTATGGACACTGTGTTGTGACTTATGATGATAAAGAATTATGATTGTGTCTTTTGTTATAGGTTGGACTCAGGACACAACCGGCTCATTGCGCTATTCGTATTATCTAGTACATCTTTGTCATTTTACTCTACTACCACGCTATATTGCCCATATAATTCTGACTGCATTCCCGACATGACGCCTGCACATATCGTATTTGTGCGATGGTTTTTCAAGCACTAGCGTGCCTCTGCGGTTTAATAACCGACCTCCGCACAAAGTCTACATGTTGAAATCCTATACCATTTTAGAAAATTTCAGATATTTTGCTCGTTATCTAGTACGGACACCGATGGTGGCGAAGGCAGCACAGAACTACGATGTATAAATTGACTGTTCTGATGTATAGCACTTTTGAGTGGAAAAAGCACAAATTAGAAATGCACGTAGCGCGGTTACTTTGCTCTTCAAATATATTGAAGGCCTCTTGATATATTCATTTTCTGGAGCATTATTTAGCTCAAAGCTTTCCTTTGTATAAAGTTATTAGCTTAATAACTTTCATTGGGGTACGCAATAAACTGTTGGCATGTAAACCCCTCACTGTGCTTTTTTAAACGCATAGTTTACAATACTACATTTCGGTCACAGTACATGCGTTATTGAAGCGATGCACTCTCCAGCTCTAAAAAAAACTAAGCAGTAAATAGACATGGCTCTGAAAACACAGCTGAAAGAATGCTGGTTAGAGGGTCACGGATCAAATCTGTGTTTGAACTGTGCACTTCTAAATTATTAACGAAACGGCATATAGCGAATTGACATGCGCTCATTTGCTGTTCTTTCTTGTGATGGTTTTATACTATATTACGAGTCACCAAAGAGGGAACTCAATGGCGCGAACAAGCTCCTTGCACCTACACAAGGCACAAATGCGTGATTTCAAGAAATGAAGCTTCGAATTCCAAACGTGTGTATCAATAAATCGAGAACACCAAAGCTCTTTGTAGCAGAGTAAATTGAGCATGCAATAGGCGACGCAGCGCACTGCTCTCTATGATTGCATCTTGCCTAGTTAAGCAGTTCTACTGGTCATTTATACCGGGGACTTGCTTATACATCACCTCATATCACTGTAATTGACACTAAGCTCTCGCACAGCAAAACTATCAGCGTTCCTACTAGTGTTTTCCGGGTGCCCATCTTTTCAACCCTTGTTTTCGTGGAACAACCAATAGGGGTCGTACGCGGGTCCTATGTATGCACAAGATAGGCGACTGAGGTCGTTGAACTTGGAAACTGTGCTATAGAGTGCAGTCATCCCATACTAGGGAAGCACAGTTCTGTATTTGCTTTTTAGTTTCGCTGCTGACACCAGTATAGTAGTTGATGAATCTTTTATTGAAGATTAGGGAAACATAATTAATTAAGGCAATGGCTCGGCATCGCTCAAGTAATCGGAAAGGATATGAAATGGTGCTAGGCGCGCTCGCGGCCATAAACTTCCACACAGCAACACGATTCGAAGGGACGTGAGAATGTGGTATTTTAATCTCAGCCTACGCCTGGAGTTAGCTATTCTCGCTGTCCTGAAAAGTAATATTTAATTAAGAAACCAATTCGCAAATGTGGGTGTTTGAGTATGTAAACATTGTACACATCAAGGTTTACACGAATGTTACAGGTGAGCGTGCTTGAATTCGAATGATTGAGTTTTCGTTATGAAAATGCTGACTTCAGCCGCTTTGTATGCTTGATAACTTCTCTCTGACATATAAGCGTTGGGATCAAGTAATTTTTTTGTATAGCGCACGTAAGTTAAAAATAAAATCAGAATGATTACATCGTGTGGGAAGAAATGGTTGTGAATAGCTGAAAATTTCTCGGAGGCGCTCGACCCTCAAGATGAAGCTTGAAAGGGAAAATAAACATTATTGCCGATTTTGTTTATGTAATGCCACAAGATAGCCAACATGCAAAAGAACACAATGCAGTGAGTTAGTTACTTTATGCAAGAAGTTACGAACACTGAACATACTAAACTAGTAACACTGAAACTCATAAATGAGTCGGCGAATAAACGACCTGTTCGCTCCCGATATAACATGTGTTTTACCATAGAAAGCTTAATAATTTCATGTGTATTTGCAAGAGAGCCTTAGCCGTGAAAACTGAATTTTGTGCTATGCAAATCAAGGATTTCTTGGCTATGGTTATTCACGACACCTTTGTACACGACTTGTCATGAAGCGAATGTGATGTTTGAAGTCGTTGCACTTTTATATTAATGACTTGGCGTTTTCAGAGCAAACGTGCACGCGCCCTGACCCTGGTCTCGACCGAGCCGATACGTCTAGGACTGCTCTAACCACGCGCACAGCGTAGCCATCTCGCCGTAAATGGCACCGGCTAACTGCTTTTGCCATCAGAGTTTGTCAGTGCAAAACGTTTAGCCCTCTCCTTACTCGTCCAAGATCAGCGCGAGAAATCGCCGCCATCTGCTCAGCCTAAATTAGGCGAAAGAGGCTAAGAAGCGTTGGCGTTCTTCCAACCTCCATCGTCTTGTCTGCATCTGCGAAGAAAGCCCTTGTTCACTAGGCGACTGGTCAAAGTAGAAAATGTTAACGGTGAGCATGAACGTTACCGGGAGGTCTAATTTTCTGCTTGGCCGGTGCCATTGTGTCGTCACCCTAACAGTCCCTGCCAGAGAATCCTTGTTTTCATTGCTATTTGTTCGCTTATTTTATTTTGACCAAGCTTCGCTAACATAGACTGCTGTAAGTGCTAGTAATGTGTACAAGCTATACCAGTTTCAAATGTAGGTATTCTCGTTAAATTTCTGAACAATTGATGATTACCAGAAGGCAGATGTCCGCCATCATGATATTCTAAAGAGGACAAAAAAGAAAAACGTTAGCAAAGTATATCATACAGTGCCGACGACTAACAGCGCAAGAAAATTGCAACAGTGCGTGCCATAGTATTCATGCTATCCAACTGAATAAATGAATTGTGTGTTGGAGTAGATGCAGCAACGTGTATGTTGCCCTCCACCACTATACACAGCACCTCCACCACTTGAAACGGGGTGTTGAACCAGCAGGAGTTGACTCGGCGAACGAAAGCTTTATTTAGCGCAAGGGCTAACTGAACGCAAGCCTGCGATCACAGCAAGTCTTCTTCCTTTTCTATACTCGAGCTCCATGCCCACTGCCCTCGTTACAATCTATGAAAGAGGACTACAAAAGACCCACGCTGTGACTACGCGGGAGCCTTTGCCACTTTTGCCACCACGGCACTGTATTACCATACAGTCATCTTTCATTACGTCCTCATAAGGTCAGTAAACATTATTGCATTTCTGCCCTTCTAGCAAGACTTCCCACCATGGTAATTTCGAGGCGAGTGCGGTGATCCTACCTTAGGTGAAGATGACATTCTGAGTGGGTATGTTTCTTGAAAACTGAGAAAGAAAGGCTGTGTTGTTGCCTTCTCACCAGTACAAGCAGAAACGGGTGAGTCAAATGGTTCACGCTTTCCGCAGTGAGTTTAATGACACGCTAGCAAAGATAACTATTCAGCTTTGCCATTTCTGTGCGTACTAGTGAGAATGCAAATATAGTCTTTTTCCCCATTTTCCGGATTGTTGGCAGAGCCAAGGAGGCTAGGGAAAGCCATAGGGATTCTGAAATCGGGAGACCTCGCAACAAAATAGAAGCGGGGTGTGCATCGCATACCTTGTCGAACTAAAAATATTTCTTATCCTTTTCTAGTTGTATACTGACCAGGCAGACTTCTGTCGAATGTTCACCTTTGATACTTATATATGCGTAGCGAGTCCCTCACTTGTATCGCTGAAAGGCGGACAATAGCGTAAAGGCGGCTGTGGTACTTTGAGGAAGTTCTGATTCCCGGCGTAGTCATTACCTTGCGGAAAGAGACAACTTCCAACAGCGTCAGCCTTCTGCCAGCAGGAATCTGCGCCCTGAATCCGTATTTGAAGTACCGTAATAATCAGTGAATTTTCGCCATAGTTGTTTCAATGGCAACCCTTGCAGTATCATTGTCCTGTAAATTATGCAAGTAGTTTACGGAAGAAACACATGATAGTCTTTCCCACAAGAGAATTTGATGTCATTTCTTCCAAGTGACCTTAAAATGTAATATAGTTTCTAGTGATGAAGCATTCAACTTAGTCATTCCGAAAAGTGTCAGTATCCTCGACCCCGCTGACACTGACAAGAGCGTCGCTGGCTGTGTCATTCCATGAGCTCAGTAGGAACCATCAGTGTGAATCGCAGCCAGCGTACCACTGGTGGTGTCAACGCAGCCTGAAACACGTTTGTTAAAAACAATCCATAGTAGGACCTCGAATCTATACCGAAAAATTTTACAGGCATTGACTATTTTTCTTTTGCTCTTTTATTTTTATTCTTATCCTGATTTCCATTGTATATGAATGACATTATGTCCTGCCATGTAGCAGGGCTGGGCCCCTAACGAGTTTGTGTGTGCATTTTACATACTAAGAGCACATTAAATTTTACATGTATGTGCATTTTACCTATATTTACAAACTACGAGCACTGAACTTTTCCGTGTGACGCTGTATTATTTCCCAAAATTTCATATGATCCAATGTAGTTTGCATCTTCGCCCTCTCTTGTGACTCCCAGAACTAGAATCCATTTTCCAACCATTCCCTTATTTTGGTTATCCCAGGAGTGGTTGCAGATTCGCGAAAGAAGAAAGCAAGAATGGTAGATGACAACGCACCACTGGCCCCAAAGTTACGCTCTGGCATCGGCTGCATCGCTCTAATGCATTTCCCTGTACACTCCAGATATCGCTACTTGCGTCCAGTACTTGACGCTTTTGAGTCCGGATGATGCCATTGCTTCGTTGTTTCTGACTTATATCTATATTGTGACTGCGATTGTCAGACTTGCTGCTTCGGCACTAAAAATGAACAAAAAAGGTAGGGATATACTTGTCCTTTTGTATGGAAACAAACTAGCCATTGCTGTGTTTTATAAGGAAGGTCTTAAAGAACAGCAGAAGAGATCACACAAAGGTTTTGCCAAGGACAGAGTACTGACAGCTGCATCTAGCTGGGTGAATTATCACATTTTTATAAACTTAGCGCCCATTTTTATGACGACAGTTCGGCCAAAATACTTAAATGAATAAATGAACAGACAAATAAATTGCAACAGTAAAACATTGAAGACTCGGCTTTATCACATCAACTACAGCGTATTAGCACAAAACGTGTACAAGAGTGCATAGTACAAGTATTTGCCTGAAGGGTGTCCGAATATATGTTCGTATGGTGCACATTTTCATCTGTGTGTAGGTATTTTTAATTCCTTTAGGTATAAACATATAGGTAGGTATAGTTTCTGTTTCTATATAGAAGTTTTATTGTGCCTTGCGTATTGTTTTCCCATAAAGTGTTGATGATATTACTTAGATCTCTGCAATGTGCTGGTGTTAGAAGGGGGCAGCACCCAAGTCAAGATGCATAAGCGTGCCCCACCGTGGTGGTCTAGTGGCCAAGGTACTCGGCTGCTGACCCCCAGGTCGCAAAGCCGAATCCCGACAGCGGCGGCTGCATTTCCGATGGAGGTGGAAATGTTGTAGGCCTGTGTGCTGAGATTTGGGTGAACGTGAAAGAACCCCAGCTGGTTGAAATTTCCGGAGTCGTCCACTACGGTGTTTCTTATAACCATATGGTGGATTTGGGATGTTAAACCCCACATATTAATCAGACTGCATAAACGTTCAGTTCAGTCTTCTCAGTTTTACTAAATTAAATGCTCGAGTAACTACGAGCACGCGAGCATAATCAAAGGACAAGTGAATTTCCACTTTATTTTCGGTCTCCCAGGACTTGTTGAGCGAACCACAAGGGATCGAAAAAAAAGCGGTCCATTTTTCGTCTTTATCTGATTAAATTCAATCCGGAGCATCACTCCCAGCTTGTCTTTAGAGATGTGCTGGAACATCAGAAGCCACGGTTGTATGAACGAATCGTTTTCTGGGGTGAAGAGGACGTGCATCTTTATCTATAGTGTTGCCGGGCAAGTGAATATTCATTTTGCGCTACGCGCTAGGTGTGCATGACAAAAAATAGTTTGGGGGAGCGGACATCGGCCCGTAGTGCCGCCCCGGCCTACGCCATTACCAGAAACTGCTTTTTTGTTTGTGGGGTCGAGGGAGAAGGGTGATTAACAAGAATTTAGTGTTGTATTTGTGCCTAATGTACTTAACTCTATTGAAATGCCCGTGATGTTCTTCATGCAGTGCGTATTACGAAATCCACAGATATAGCAGCACGCTTGCAGAGAAAACTGCCATCTCCGTCTTCCTGTACGCTTGGCCCAACAAGATCATGTATGGTCGCGGTGACAGCGATAGCCTTAAAACGTGACTATCTGATGACATTCTTACTTAGTAAAGCAACGCTTTTCTGAAAACTGTCTACGTTTGCCGAAACCTTTATTATGGCGTCTCCACGCTGCACACTTGCAGCAGTTCCCAATGACATTAAACTTTTTCTTTGACGAGGCTTCGTTAATACTTCTCCTAATCAAGGTCACGACTTTCATTTTATGCAAGAACTTGCACATCTCCGAATTTAGTTGCATGCTTCGTTTTTATTTTTGTCAAGGCCAGTCACAGCCGGCAAAAAACCTCTATTTCGGTGTGGTCTAACTTTGATTTATATGTGGGGTTTCCCCTGCCCAAACAAGCATATGATTATGAGACGCTGGGAAGGGCTACGGAAATTTCGACCTCCTGGGGTTTTATAGCGTGTACCCAAATCTGATCACACAGGCCTGCAGCCTTTCTTGCTCCATCGAAAATGCAGCTGCCGCAGCCGGGATACGATTCCGCGACCTACGGGTCAGCAGCCGAGTACCTTAGCCACTATACCACCACGCCGCATGAGTGTACTTTAACGTAAAAATTGACAAAATAGCTGTGGACCTGTTATGGCTTGAATTACGATTGTAAAATAACTGCAGTAAGAAAGGAGTGGCGGAAATTGGTGATCTTGAACAATCACACTCGTTTACCGGCGTTGCCAGACACACTTTACTCGGACATCTCATTGCCGTTTATTTATTTGTTTCTTTAATGAAAAAAAGTACCCACATAAGGAACGCGTTAAAAAGAATGACGAGGAGAAGAAATACGGCGAATGATACATGAAATAGGTTTGAAGTTCTGGGGGTTGAACATGTCCAAGCAGTTGATAAAAGAGATGTAAAAGTGTAAGCCCAGAGCAGAATGTGACGGATCGTCTACTATCGACCGTCGACTCTGCTACGAGCTTCAAAAAAAGGGCACTTCCTCCATTTTACAAGAGAGGGTGGTCGGAAAGCTGAAGGGAACGTGGATAATCGCGCCTTGCGCGTTCAGCAAAAAATGTAGTGGTTTCGCAAGCATTTGCCAAACTTAAGACGAGCATGTAATCTGCGACTTTCTGTCATGTTTTTTGTCAAACGAACACAGTTAAAACAACAGTATTATTTTTGTCTCTTAGAGCAAGACATAAAGTAAGTGTAAGCGGGAGGACTGTCTCCTTGTAGACGTGTCTTATAACATCAGAAACGTACGTATACAATAGATATGTATACAAAAAAGAGCGATTTGCAGCATACTCACATTTCTCCGAAAACCTTTTCCAGATATCTGCTTCGGGCACAAGCTGTGTGCTTAGCAAAAGTGGCTAACGATTCAGAGTTCTGGTTACTCTACTGTGAGATATGACCGCCTGTGCGCCTCACTTTTGATGAGGCCAGGTTAACAAATATTACGCGGTGAACGAGTGCAAGACGGCGCAAGGAAGGACGCCGTACCTACGGTCGGCGCGATGGTTTTGAACCGCCTATAAAGCAAGCATTAACAAAGGTCTTCTCGTCGCGCATTTTTTTTACTTTTGCACGAACACTTCCTTGAAAAAGGAAGTGTTCGTGCAAAAGCCAGCACCAGCACCAGAAAAGTCGCATACAGCATACAGAAAAGTCGTGTAGGGTGAATGCTGCAATGAAGAAGTAACTGTAGGCCAGGATTCTGATGTTTCTCTCTTGTAAGCCTTGTTATCAAAAGGAATAGGCATGCTGGGCTCTTTCTTTGCTAAGTCTTGGCAGGGTAAGCAATCAAATATAAAAATTTCATAGTTAATACGATACGATATGTGTGTTTGCACACGGCGATAGCACGGTATAATCCTGAGTAACTGTCTCGTGGAGGGCTCTAAAGTTTTCAACACTCTGGTGTTCTTTAACATGCACGCAGACTCAAAGACGGGCAAACTTTGATGTCTTGTCGTCTCCTTCTCCGGTTTTTTTCTTCCCTCTATAGTTGTTTTTATTTCTTTATGTTACTCTCTATTTCGGTATCGTTTATTTTGCCACACCGAGCCTTCAATCTCATAATCAACTAAGGATGAAAACAATGGAAACATGATGTGAAGACGAGGTTAACAGATATTTTGGCAGTCCCAGTTCTGATTATATGGTTTCAGGAATGTGGCCTACCGCCTAGAAGGACTCTTGTTGGGAAGCTGGACATTGTCAAGACAAAAAAAACGTTCATTTTGATTACCTGCTTCACTGCAGCGCTATTTACACAACCGTCTAGTCGTCATCAAAGCGAGACAACGTACATTTTCGGGACTCATGTTAAGGTTCTGAATTCTTAATTCCTAACGTGACGGCTTTCAGGCAAGCCTTCTTAACGTGTGCCGTACACAACCCGATAGCTAGTAACACCTTTTCCGAAATAAGTGCTTGCAGCCGGGAGAGCTAGGAATGGTCGGTCTTTGTTACTAATTAATATCACTGGCATGAAGCAGTATCGCCGCCGTTCATGTCATTATCTATTAATAAAACGACACACATAGCTTCGTGTCACTGCGAACGCACGTTTTCTATTTTTATATATGTTGTTTGAAAGATGGTGAAGCTTCGTTTCTTGAAATTCATCTCTAGTTTACAGAAGAAAAACAATTGACCGGTTACACGTAATAATACATGAGAATGGATGTTATGCGAAACATGCAGAGAGAAAGTATTTATGGTGTGATTATCTTATAGAGCGAAACTATACGTACGAAGCTTATACGCACAGGCCTTGTCAAGTGTACGGTATGTTTTATATTACAATTTGTGTACTCTTGCGTGAGGATGTCAACAGTAACATGAGCCTTACCAACACTAGAAGCGGTGAGATGGATGTAGCGCTAGTGATCGTTAGGATGGTTGCCCTGGACACTGCAATATAAATCAACTTCAGTGGATAGCGCCCAACTACAATAATAAAAACCGACATGACAGCTCTATCTTAGGTGCACATATGCGTTGTTTATAGGATGCATGTTTGACGAATAATGCGCCTTTACAAGATCTTTTTCCTATGTAACTTCGTGATCTGCCGTGGCTCCGTGGTAAAATACTTGACTGCCACACCTAGATGGAAGCCGACAGATGGAAACACGCAGTGGGATAGTCAGGGTGAACAGTGAAAGCGCCTTAGACAGGCTGGCCAGCCCGTCTGAGGCGCTTCCACTGTCCAACCTGATTATCCCACTTGATTTCAACCCGGAATACTTAGGTCAGATTCCCGCGCTGTCATGGTCGTTAAACGCTTTCGTAATTAAGCTGCTAATTCCTGTTTTTGCACTCCTGAGTAAATATGAACACTCAATTATTCAATTACGTACAATAAAATTACAAAGCACTTTTACTTGGAACGCCGCATTTTTCCACCCCCACATCCGAAACGTAACCGACCGCAGGCATTAACCCTACGCCTATTACAGACACACACGTACCCAAACCTTGCCACGCTTCACGTTTATTATCCCGATGCATACCCCAGCGACACATGCCCATCATGTGGACACACAGCGACACTCGAACACATGCTCTGGGAGTGTAGAACAACTCCTCCCGACTCTACCTCAAGCAAGTGGGAGAGGTACCTCAGGAGCTCACTTCTCGCCGACCAGCGATGGGCCGTCCAGCAGGCCCACGAAGCGGCCACCAGGTACTCCCTGTCGGTCCCTACGTGGGAGACGCTTGCTACGCGCTAAGCGCGTCCTGCAGGACCGAAATAAAGTTTTTTCATTCCATTCCTATATTTGTGGCACACACAAAAGAGTAGTACGCAGTTATCTGCCACACATGTCTGGCGGAAAGGGTTTGACAACGTAGGCGACGCGAATGTCGCGTTATTCATATTAGAACTAGCAAGTGATATTCGTCGAAACATCTTACCATCCTATACTATTTTTGGTTTACGCAAATTATGGGGGTGGTCATGAGAGCACTCTGATGTAGCCTGCGAAAACGATATATGCACAGATAGATAGATAGATAGATAGATAGATAGATAGATAGATAGATAGATAGATAGATAGATAGATAGATAGATAGATAGATAGATAGATAGATAGATAGATAGATAGATAGATAGACACGTGATAAGTGGCCGCAGTATGCGAAGCGATTCCTCGGAGTCAAAAACGATTTCAGGTGTTCATTGGCCTAACGGTCACATGATGACAGGTGATGCTACACGTGTGCATGCCTGATTTATTGTATTTCTGTCGTTTTTATTTGTTTCTTCATGTCTTTATCTCTTTCTCATTGCACGATGCGCCCTTGTGATTCCTTCCTCCGTGCTCTCAACTGGACGTTCTTCCTGACGTGCAGCAGCAACATACTTTATTTACTACACCCAAGGAGCACCATCAGAGAACTGCTCATGTTCAGTTTTGTTCGTCGAAGGGCATTAGAGAGAGCTGCGAGAAGTTTCCTATATATCGAAGTGCAACACAATGGTAGAGCTCAAAGTCAATAAAAAATGTCAGACACCAGTAAGTGGAAACCAGTTGTTAAAATTTCAATTCAACCCGCCTGCAGTTGCTCCATGTATCCCTAATAATATCCCGAGAAAGGAGATCCACCAAACCCCTGGGTTTTCGCAAAAGTTTCCCAACGCAGGGTGTTCGCAGAATTCGGACCGAGACGAAGCCCATTAATAAAGATTAGACACCCCGTTGGGCAAGAGTTTTTTGCTTAATTTACGAGTGAAACCTTGGAAAGTGTTGGCTGTCACATTGTTGAGAATTCATATTTCTCCTAAAGCTGAAATAACATCACAAAACACTCGATAGCGCTTTACCACACTGAACTCCAAGCACCCAGGATGGTCTGCAAGGGCTCCGTCAAGATAAGCACTTTTACGAGTAATAACATGCAGGATATTCACTGCATGCGACTTAGATGCATTATATTACATTTTCGCTTCTGTAACAGGAACACCCAGACATTGCTTCTTTAGAAAAAGACAAAACGCCACTTTCACTAATAAGGAGACGACTGAGAAATAACTCAGTAACAAAATACGCCTAGCAATTTGTGTCGCCAAGCTGCTTAAAGCGATATAGAGTCAACGGCCAAGTATAGTGTTCTCTGAGACTGGTAATCTGTAAAAATAATGTGTTAGATGGTTGAAAGTTAGGAGAAGCAGGGAACATAGCATCTGCTTCTTTTCCAAAATATACTTTTCATAAGCGAGTTTTCCTATTGGTCAGCCCAGTTGACAAATGGTATGTTCCACATCGGGATTGGCTGTAGTACTCTTCTGCAGAAAAAAAAATATCCTCAAGAGGTTTTTATGGCTACGGGCAATGGTGGCGAAACAGGCAAAACTGTTTGTAAGGGCATACCCTGTTGGTGATATGAGATGAGCTCCAAAATATTTCAAAACTTTATTTCACAAAAATTCTGGCAGTAGATATTTTCACAAATCGAGGACGCCGAAGTACTATGACATGTAACACCCAAGGTTTTCAGACCGAAAACAATGAAAATGCTCTTAGGTTTTTTTACATGCAAAATAAATGTTTTTAGCAGAATGCACTTTTCGGCGAGTTGGTACAACTCAATATCGGAGGAAATTTGAAACATCGTACAAAATGGTAAGAAACCAGCCACGTCACATGTTGATTACCTTCGTCATTCTCTATCGTGTAGAGTTGGCCTGGGTGAACCACATAAGTTTCTTCCGAGTATTGTTCATGTAAATGATAATCAGTCGTTTTTGTTGCACTATAAAGGGACGCAACTTTGCTGATAAAGTCAAATGCTGCACAAAGGGCTCCTAAAGTGTATGATTTTTTAACGTATCGGTTCATGGCAGTTACCTTTATGAGGAAACTTTACAAGTTCCACGTAGCTAATAACTTGGTGGTGCGGTGTGTTCTCATTACGACTGTTTAACATATTCTCACCTGTTTTCTGCTATATTTATCGTTCTGTACACCATGAGGGCTACTAAGATTCGCGTATCACTACACATCATTCTGTGATAATTCAAACTTTTTTTAAAAGTGATGACTTGTGCTATTGCTATGCTATCGCTTTCTATGGTGGAGTGAAGAAAATTGTCATCATTATCTGATGATCCATCTTAAGTATATCTAAAGGTAAATCTGTATTATTCATCAACAATATGCGCCCTCTCTTTGGCGAATGACACTCATTGCAGGACAGAAGAAATGCAACACGTTGAAACACGCAGGACACATTGCAGTACTTTAAATTGCCAGTTTATTTATTTACACACTTCAAGTGTTCAGAAATATCTGCATGCGCCCGGGTAGCAAGGCATCAATTAAGACATACCGTGTTAGGTGATGTGTTCATAATCTGACAAAACCTTGCTACAATTCAAGCACGTTGAACTAAACTTCTTGCCAGTAGACCTCCCCCCTCCCTCTTTTTGCCAGTCCTATGGCCTAATACCCTACGACTCTCTATCAAATACCAGAAATCAACAACTAATGTAACAAGCAGAAAAATACCTATAGCAGTTCGTAGAAGGACAGATACATGTAAGAAAACGGGACAATGGAGTTACTAAGTGTCCCAGAAATAGCGGGGGTTGCTCAGTCTAGGAAACCTGAATGCATGAACATCGCAGTGTCAGATGGAGAAATATGATGCCTAGAAAATAGTACCATAGACTTTGTTCGTTCTTCCGGGAGCTTCATTATATGGACGGCAAAAGGTTCGTCATTCTAGTTGCACAGAAATATCCACACAATTTACTACTTGTGCTATTCATTGTAGTGTGTTTGCAATTAATTGCATAACATATAATTTTTTTTCATAATTTGCATTTTCTCAGGTTCTACAAACAACTTCATTCAGATGGCAGCTGGAGATCATATGTCACGGATGATCTGATCAGCATGTTTCGTAGACGACGGCTGAAAATGTTGTGCCGAAATTCCCAATTCCAATATGTACCGAATATCTCAACAATTTCTCGTGTTAATTTTTATTTGTATGTGCAGGGCAATCCTATCACGGCCAGCGCACGACAAATACCAAAAAAAAACTCAAGAAAGTGCATGACAGAAGTGATACATACAAACTGAAAGTTTACTGAAAGAAACGTGTCATATATATGCAGACATAAAGGAATAAAAAAGCTTGACTCCTTCCATTAAGCACGTAATCAAGTGTGCTGTAAATGCACAATCTCAGCATCTGTGAGAAAGATTGAACGTGTGTTCACGCACCTGTCTACTGCTGTTTTAATCCCATACACATCAGCAATTTTACGCATGCGCTGGTCTCTATGCCTCATCAACACAGTTTCACGCACTTGTGAAATTGCTGAAGCATATGGGATCAAAACAGCAGCAGACAGGTGCTTGAGCACACCTTCAAGCGCTCTCACAGATGCTGAGATTGTGCCTTTACAGCACACTTGATTACGTGCTTAATGGAAAGAGTCAAGCTTTTTTATACCTTTATGTCTGCGTATATATGACACGTTTCTTTTCATTAAACTTTCAGCTGGTATGCATCTCTTGTGTCGTGCACTTTACTTTGTTTTTTTTATTATTGTTGTGCGCTGAACGTAATAAGTATGTTCCAACTAGACCAATTTGCTACTTTACTGTGTAGTGCAATAGTTCTACCAAACGAAATACGTGCAATCCCTGAATGTTGGCAGGTTTTATAGGTAGATGACATTACTCTGGGCAACGCCAACATTCTTGGCAGGCATTTAAAAGTCGGCAAACTGCGGATAATTTATTTAAAATTGCTGTTTAAATGCATCCTATTCTGCCAGAAGACAAATAATACAACCAAAATAGACCACCCGGAATACTTAGCGCTATCTGTTACATCAGAAAACTATGTAACTCTGTAAGATATCGTGAATGGGTGTTTTCCAAGAAATAAATGCTGTAAATTCCAATCACACACACGACGTAGTTACAGTTTGGTTTCTGTGTCCGCTGTTCGTTGGTTTCGGGACATAAGTATGCGGCATTTTTGAGTCAGGATAGAAAGATGCGCTTTTTGGTAGTTTGTAATCGTTCAGCGAACTGGGAGCGCGGGGAAGACACACAAGAAGCAAAGCGTGCATGTGTGCCTCTTCGCTTGTTCTGTATGTGCTTCCACGCTCCCTGTTCGCTGAATGATTATTCAGTCACGGCCACAACATCCGCAACAGCCAAAGGCTGTTTTGTTTTGAGGCTGAGTCCTGGCATCACTGCTTCTGACATAAAAAAACATAGCACTACCATAAATCTGTCTCTCCTTTCTTGCGGGCAACTTCAGAGTAAATTTCAGACTTAATTTTTCTACATCGAAGCTGACTACAAAGGCTATGGTGATTGAATCACTCTTCGATGCGTCCTCTGAGATGCTTCTTCAAGCCTTTTCGTGGGGTGCTGCACGATGACATGCTTCATTTCTCTGAGCTAGTGCCTAGTTTCGAAAGTGCCGTGTAACGTGAAAATTTTCTAACAGAAAGCCAGTTGTCTGCGCACCATGAAAAAGTGTTTTTCAATATTGTTCTTTCGTCTTCATTTCTTATTATGGCCATTCTTGAAACCCAGCCGGGCCCTAAAATTTCCTCGTCTGGCGTTCCCTCCCCCCCCCCAACCTTCACCACTTTTTGCAGCAACCCCTTTCACCATGACAGCGACCAAGATTTAAGTGCAACCAAACAGAAATGTGGCGGTGTGCTGATTGCCATTGACATTTCTCTTAAATTTCTTAGACGGAAAGGCCTGAATCTTTCGAAGAATCAATCTGCTTGAAATGAGCCTGGAGTGTCGAGGTAAATTGTTAATGGGAGGTTTCTATTTACCGCCAAGCAATTCCACTGCCATGTTTATGATGTCATGTCTTAAATTGAACACGCGATTTCGTCTTATGGTGCGCACATAAATATTGTTCTTGGTGACTTTAATGTGCCTGGAATTGTTGAGAGCACGCTAAATGTTTCTCATTAGAGATAACTCAATAATAAAAGTGCTGCCCGCTCGTGGATCTTTCAGCGTTTCTCTCCTGCAACATAACACAGTTTTCACTGGCAGATGCAATATCTTAGACCTCTTGTCTGTCAAACATTAAACCTGTTGACGTTTGATGCTCCGACATCACTCTCGTTAGTCTTGACAAAATTGCACCCACCATAGCGTAAAATTATGTGTGTGTGGGGTAAACCTAGCTACAGCAGTCATTTTAAACAATCTCTAAGATTTCCTTTCTGGAGAGGTCACTACACGGGCTTTTAACATTACTTCTCAGCCGTTGGTTTGTCACAATTTGCTGACAAACCAAGTGTGGATGACTAAGTCGAGCAGTTTATGGAGCGTGTAACAGCATGCATAAATTTACACCACATTTTGCGCCTAAACATCATAAATTTCTCCCCTTGTTGACCCTCAACTTACAAGTGCACTGAAGCATGAGAGATCACGCCTACAAGAAGGCCAAATGTTCTCCTTTCAGCAAGTGGAAGAAAGAGTTAAACTTTTCTCGAACACACTCTAAACACGACCACAGTTTATGTATTGCATTACCAGAAAAAAATCTTTCTGATAGTCCAGGTCACTTTTGGAAGTACGTACGCAAATGTTAGCAAAAGGGGGGCGTCCTTTAGGCTACTAAACTCGGATGGTGTCGAAGTGCATGACGTCGCTAACTGTTTCGCCACGCATTTTTCATCCGTCTGTAAGGCCTCAGACTCTAGGGCACAGATAGTACAACAGCCCAAGGCAGTTAGCACATCTAGTGGTCCATCTCAGGCTGAAAAGCTCATGTGCTCATCCATTAGGCGCTTAAAACCATTCTTATCAAGTGGCCCTAAGGGCATTCATAACAACCAAGGACCGGTACTACGTCCACTCTTATTTTATGTTACGTTAATGTGTTTTTTTGCAATTTGGTATATTCTTTTCTATTGTATGCCGAAGACATCAACATATTTAAAGGAAACGCATTCAGTAAACGAGTGCCGCTTTCTGCAGTCAAATTTGCGCCCTTTCTTCGAATGGTGTGATAACAATAACCTTTGTCTAAATTCGTCAAAGACTAAATTCTCGATTATATCTCGCAAAACATTCATCGTGTCATTTCATACTCTGTCGATACCGTGCCTTTGTGTATATTTATGAATTCAGTGAGCATGATGCTCTTTTTGATAGCATGCTCAATTTTTCTGCTCACACCAAGCATACATCCACGCGAGTCTTTTGTTTTCCCGGCAGTGTTTGCAAAATCTCTCGAGAATTCAGTGCTCCTTTAGCCTGCCAGAATTTTTACAGCACAATAGGTCTTTCTCAACTTGAGTATGCATCTTTTATCTCGAATGGCCGCCCAAAATCTGGCAGTGACGTCATTGAGCGAGTCAAGAAAAAAATTTAGAAGCATTTAGAACCATCCTTTTGCTAGTAATGACTCGGGATCTCTTTTCAGTGATGCCGGATTATTATCATTGTCATTGCTTCACTGTCGACAAAACCACTCGCACCTGTTATTTCTTTACAAACCAATCCACGGTATGTTATCCCGTGGTTTACTTCTCAGTTGTGCGAATTTTCGGAGTCGAAAAAATACGTACGTTGCCAAGTAGAATCGACCATTTCATGTGCCTACGCACTTTTTTGAACACTCTACCACTCGCAGAATACAATACACTATAGTGTTAACTTTCTTGATCCTGATTCTTTTCACAATCAACTGTCAATTTTTTCATCGCAGCACTGCACTGTCTGGACATAGTTTTTCGCGATGTACGAATTTGACCCCTTTCCGTCTTTCAAGGAAGCATTTACATAATTGTGTATATTGCTCTTCATTTTCAGCTTTCATTCTATGATTCTCTTGTTTTACTAGTCTACTAATTTTGTGCTGATTTGTTTTTGACTGCACCTTCCCTCTTTTTCATTTTTTCGTCTGAAGATTGTCTGTATTGTATTGTATTGTTTTATGCTTTTATTTTTGCGTGTGTCTGCACTGTGATCTCATGGCTTGTTCTGATGCACGGAATAAATGATTGATTATTTTTACATGTCGGGGGACATTTATTCGTCGCCTGTAAGAGCTGAGCGTGCCACACGCTTTCCAATTCCCAATCGACAGCCTGCTGTCACTTGTCGGTGGCGCCTTAAACTGTGCCGTAAAGAAAATCAAAATGCAAAAGACCTCCGGCTGCACTGTTTATTCGTACTTGCCTCGAGTTTGCGCTAACGGCCAAGGCTGTTTTTTTTTACTCACAATCAAACACGCCACCAACAGCATCAAATATTAGACAAAACAAAATGTTTAGCTTTATCGTTTGAATATTACGTCAAGAGAGTTACTTGAAATGCAGTCATTCAACGTCTTTTATTCAATGCACCTCTTTCGCCTACGTCATTTATTCCACGTCTTTAACTAGGGTATTCGTTCTACGTCTTTTCCCTAGGGTATTCTCAGACGCACTACACATAGAATCTTTTTCATACAGCACTTCCCAGGAAAGACTACCGTGGTGGGAAATATTCTATTTTCCTTCGTATCTCTCTAACGAAAAACAAGTGGTGTTGGCGCGCAAAACCGGTGGTACTGGGGGTACTGGGAGAGCACCAACAAATTAGGAGTAAATAACAAAACGCCGAAATTTCCTTCAGGCCCACCTAGTAGATGTTCGCTGATTTCAAATAAGTGAAGAACGTTCATAAAGACTACACCTTATTAGGCCGCCTAGGCGTTATCGTTTACGCCGAGGCATAGTATGCGTAAGTTTTCTGCTAAGCGTACCAGGAACTTCAAAGCCATGAAAGTGATAAATTGTTCTAAATATGTGAAAAAATTTGAGTCACGGTGGCAATAAAAAGTGATGCCTATGTAAGCGGTAAACTCATTAGGTAGAGACTGTTACTAAGCCCACTTAAGGCCACAATGTTTCTTCTTTATTCTTACACAATGACTGCCCTAATGAGTGCTCTTTACAATTCTTTGCTTTTATGAGCCGCCACCAAAATCTCGTTTATATTCCTTAATTCAGTTCATAAAAAGGTCTACGTAAGATATGCTACGGCGTTCTTGATTAGAAAGGAAGCAGCCGAGTGAAAAGTAGCCCAACACATGATTAATGATGCATTTTGCAGAAATTATCATAAGCGTCGTGAAGATTGTGTGTATAGACGTCATGTATCCCGTGCCCCACTGAAGCAACGCTGGGAAATGAAGACGAGTTGAAGTTAAGCAGGATTAAAATCCATTCTCATGAGAATTTTCTAGAAGCGTGAAAGATTAACTCTTTTTAGATACATATGGGTACTCCTTAGCAGTGTGTTTATTTCAAACAACACAAAGCTGCTTGAATATTTGGTTGAAAAAATATTTTGTACCGTCTTGAATAGGAGTTAGAGCTATCTTGCAACATTCCACCTTCGTTGTGAGAAAGTGTCTTATGGAAATTACAAATCAGCCTTTGAACGACGCACACATAAAAAAAACAAAAAATATGAAGAGCATGCTGACTAGTATCAACGAGTGCCTTTTGCCGTGGCCAAACAGGTAACCCGAGGGAAAAATTTAAAAAAAAAGCATTCATAACGGCAGTCCAGAGTGCACATTTGCAAAGATTAATGTCATCGATCAAGGTATTCATGCTCTTTTATTCACACAGCGTTAAATTGAATGTTTTTCGCAAGTATTCCCATGACCGTGACGGCGGGGAAGTCATTCGTTGAGCGAAAAATAAGCTTTGTCTTTGAGTGAAAATTACAAAGCTTTGAAATAATAAATCATAAAAAATTTGAGTAAATTCAGGACAGAATGTCTGAATAGCAAGCAAGTGTTGTACGAAAAGACCACGTCTCTGCTTTCGATAGTTTCGGAAAATAAAAGCCTCTTATGAATGTCATGTCGGAAGGAGTATCTTGAACGTGTGTCATATTGTATGAAAAAAGCACAAAATCAACCGGGGCATTAAGATACCTGCATCGCGAAATGAGCGAGTGGTTGAAAGGCACACAGGTTGCACAGCTCGAAGTAATAATTACTAATTTTTAAAAACTACAGCCTACAAAAATGGTGCAGTTGTACGAGTGGGTGTGTATTCTTACAGATGTGTAGTGATAATTTGCAAAAGAGAGATTATGTAATATTGAGCACTCTGCAAGCCCAATCGCAGTAAGCACTCTCGCTTAGTCAGAAACAGACTATGTTATGCGCACAGAAGTCTTTTTTTTATGGTGTGGTGTCTGCCCAAATGCCAAGATTTGCTATCGATTGAGAAGATGTAGATGTAGATGCATATTCTAAATTTTTGGCTCACACCTATTCTGGGGCATCGCCCAAGAGTCAAGTGCCTTCAAAAGTGATATATATATATATATATATATATATATATATATATATATATATATATATATATATATATATATATATATATATTTATTTATTTATTTATATATATTGTAGTGGGCAATTCGCAAAGCACTGACTAGTGGGACCATCTCTCTCTCAGTGCGAAGCACGAGAGTGTGCACGAGCTGTAGACGCTGGACTGCTCGAGCATTTCTGTCCGTACCGGCTGCCTGCCTACTACCTGCTGGCATCGCTATTAAACTCCCTTGCAAAGTGGTGGAGGTGCTGGGTACGCAAACCTGGAACTTCGAAGCCGGAAGCTTCCCACTGCATCAGCAATGCCTGATCAGACAACCGAGCAAAGTACCACCCTGCAAAGCACGGCCCGACCTCAACTGGTCATCGTACCTACCAGCCTGCGCCAACGGGATCCCCCCTTCTTCAGCGGCACCGAGGACGAAGATGGGGAAGTCTGGTTGCAGCTGTTTGAAAAGGTGAGCGCCGCCAACAAGTGGGACGACCCCTCGAAATAGGAGTACATCCCATTTTATCTCAAAGACGTTGGCAGCCTGTGGTTTATAAACCACCGTACTGAATTTACCACTTGGACCGCTTTCAAGACCACCCTTGCAGCTGTGTTTGATCGCCCCGCAGTGCGCAAGCTGCGTGGTGAACAGCGCCTACGCGGACGAGCACAAATGCAGGGCGAAAACTTCACTTGCGATATTGAAGATGTCATCGATATATGCCGGCGCTTTAACCTAGAGATGACCGAACAAGACAAGATCCGGCATATCTTGAAAAGAATACACAATGATGCCTTTCAAATGTTGCTGACAAAGGGCCCAAGTACCGTATCCGAACTTGTGACCATGTGCCACAGCTTGGAAGAGATTCGCAAGCAACGTGCATCAGTTTGAAGGTCGACGACAGCAGACGACTCTCTCGCTGCCCTGGCCGTCAGTGGTGACAGCACCCTGCTGGAGCAGATAAAAGAATATGTACGCGAAGAGGTCGCACGACATCTTTCGTGTCTGTCGTATCTGCCGACCACCGAAGCACCAATGAACCGCCTAACGCCGACAATCAGACAGGCTATTCAGGAGCAGGTCTCCGAGGCGTTGCCACTGCCTACGCCTGCCTCTCCATCAACACCTGTTGCTGTGCCGCTGACTTATGCGGCCGTCGCGGCAACACCTCCGCCTCGTCTACCATTGTATACGCCACAACCTGTGCGACCTTCCACCGCACTGTTTCCAGCTACACAGCAGCACGTCGGAAATCCTTGGCGCACTGATGACAACCGGCCGATGTTACTTTTGCGGGATTCCAGGTCACGTTGCACGTATATGTCATCGGCGCTTCACAGTTAATGCACCAAGATACCCTGACTACTCGTTTAGGCCTGCATACCACGCGCCTCACGTGCCACCTGAAGTTCACGAACGCGATGCGCAAGCTGCTTTCAGTACCCGAACCTCCGCTTCTCGGCGTTCTACTTCCCGCTTGCCTTCCCCTTCAACAAGTCGTCGTTCTGTGTCACCTATGCGTCGACGACCCACCTCAATTGAGACGGAAAACTAACTGCCGCAGCTCCGGAGTCATGAGCGGCGCCATCGCCAAATCGTTCAAGTCCTTGCTTGTCTCACGCCAATCTTATCGATCTAATCGTCAAGCACTCGTCGATACCGGTGCCGCAGTATATGTGATTAGTCAAATACGGCTGCTCTTTTCGTAAAGTGACGATGCTTTCTCCCGTAGTTTCTCTTAGCACTGCGCGCGCCCAACAAATCGAGCCCGTCGCGGCATGTACGGCAAAAGTGGTTATTCGAGACGTGTTGTACATCATTGATTTTCTTGTGTTGGCCTCATGTTCCCACGATGTCACCCTAGGATGGGATTTCTTACCACGTCATCACGCCGTCGTGGACTGCGCTCAGGCCGAAGTGGAGTTGTTACCGTTTCGTGATGCGCCTTCTGTTGATGCGGCCGTATCTAGTGTGGCTAATCTTGTCGTGACGGACATAGACCTTCCTCCTTTCAGCGCCCAGTTTGTCCCTGCCTGCTGCACTTCACATACTGATGCTACCGTCCTATTCACGCCATCTGACATCTTCGGCAGCCGCCACCACACATCGCTGCCATTCGCCGTTCTTGCACTTTGTAAAGACACTACCGGAATATTTATTTACAATCCGAACTTGTGCCTCCTCAGTTTGCGCCGCAACGAGACGCTCGGCTACATTCAGCTTATCGATGAAGGTACTGTTATGTCTGCGATTTCTTCGACACCAAGCCGAATATGGAGCTGAACGCGTTGGTTCCTCACTTTGCCTCGAACAGCATGTCGTCCGATGCATTTAACAGTTTTATTGACAGCCATCTCACCCCGGCTCAACGAGAGCAGCTTGTTACCCTGCTGCATGAATTCAGGCGTTCGTTTGACTTTCCCCAAGCGGTGCTAGAAAGAACGAACACCATTGTGCACACGATTGACACAGGGAAGAGTACTCCTTTGCGCCAGCGCCCCTATCGTGTGTCCCCGGCGGAGCGTCACGTAATTGCAGAACAAGTAGACGACATGCTACAGCGTGGAGTCATCAAGCCTTCTTGTAGTCCTTGCTCTTCACCAGTTGTACTCGTCCAAAAAAAAAAGGATGGTTCGATCCGGTTCTGCGTGGCCTACAGGCGCCTAAACAACATTACGAGAAAAGATGTTTGCCCTCTTCCCCGCATAGATGACGCTCTCGATTGTCTCCAAGGTGCAGAATTCTTTTCCTCGCTTGACCTTCGCTCAGGTTATTGGCAGGCCCCAATGGCTGAGTCTGATCGTCCAAAAACGGCGTTAGTCACACCGGATGGTCTCTATGAACTTACCGTAAAGCCATTCAAACTCTGCAATGCGCCCGGCACATTCGAGCGAATGATGGACAGCATTTTACGCGGTCTCAATTGGTACATATGCTTGTGCTATCTCGATGACGTTGTGGTCTTTTCACCCGATTTCACTTCGCATCTCACTCGTCTGCGTAAAATTCTACAGTGCCTTACAAACGCCAGGCTTCAGCTTAACCTGAAGAAACGTCACTTCGGGGCTAAGCAACTCACCATACTTGGTCATGTCGTCTCGAAAGCCGGCATCCTTCCTGACCCTGACAAGCTTCGTGCTGTTGCCGAATTTCCTAAGCCGACTACAGGTAAAGAACTACGGAGCTCTGTGGGCCTGTGCTCCTATTTTTGTCGGTTTGTCCAGACCTTTGCTTCTATCATCGCTCCTCTCACGAAACTCCTTACTGGCCCAGCAGATCTTTCGAATTGGACAGCTGCCTGTGACGAATCATTCGCAACACTGCGCCAACTCCTTACCTCACCACCCGTACTGCGTCATTACGACCCTACTGTGCCAACCGAAGTACACATGGATGCAAGTGGCGTCGGCCTTGGTGCAGTACTCGCGCCATGCAAACCAGGTTTTACGTAGTATGTGGTCGTCTATGCCAGCCGCGCCCTCACTAAGGCCGGAGCCAACTATTCTGTTACGGAAAAAGAGTGCCTGGCGATTGTGTGGGCGTTAAACAAGTTTCGCCCCTATTTGTAAGGCCAAACTTTTGATGTGGTATTTTTTTTGGCCCCAACTGCCAAGGAGCTCACAGTGCTTCCTCCAAGGACTGTCCTCAGATTAAGAAAGAGATTAATATTCTGAGGCAAATGGTGCGAGACAACTCGACTCACAGAGAAGCTGCGCAAAAAGTAAGGCGAAGGCACCGTCATCGTCGAAGGTCCTCACGAAGGACAGTGCAAAATCTGACGAGAAAGTCAGAAACTCAAGTGAAATCGACAGGCGCAGCTCCTAGCACGGCAAACATCTGCGCTGAAAGAGAAGATGCTGGGAGATCTCTCTCTCCAAAGAAATGGCCACCCCTTCAGCCTATAAGATCTGTTGAGCCTAAACAGAAGCCGCCTACACGGCCTGTTGAGCCTCAACAAAAGCCGCCTCAAGAACAAGCACAAGATGCTGCAACGGCCGGGAAGCCAGATCATCGCGTGATTGTGATGCTAAGATCATCAGTGGACACCACTCGCGTGTTGTTAAGCGACATGAATACACCGTCAGCCAAAAGTGCCCTTCAAGTACTGGACGCGCTTAGTCCAGTGCTAGCAGCCCTAGAGTAGACCATGGCTAACTCACCGCTGTCTTTCAGGCATGAGGTTCATAAAGCAGCAATACTGCAGTGGAATGCCAGGGGACTGAGATCACGCATTGGTGACTTTCGTCTATTTGTGTACGTCAATATGTTTCCCGTAATCGTCATCTGTGAGCCGAACTTATCGAGTGCAATACGACTATCGAGATACGAACCTTTTATGTCGTCTACTGTTACTGAAAGCAGCAAGGTTCTGGTGTACATTTGCCGAGACCTCACTTACATCCTTCAACCTGTACCACCTCATGACGGAAACCAATACGTATGCTTAAGAGTGAAAAAGAGGAGGCTCAACATCACTGTGGTAGGCGCATACCTATCGCCATCAAGCCGTTTCGATAAAAAAAAAACTACGAGACATCATAGCGTTAACTCCTGACCCGTGTGTTATCATTGGAGATTTTAACGCTCATCATACATTATGGGGAAGTAAGAATACCAACATGAAGGGCAGAAACTTGGTGTCTTTTGCCTCCGACAACAAACTTTGGTTACTGAACGATGGCAGTCCTACATTTTTACGTGGCTCCATATACAGTAGCTGTCTCGACTTGGCTTTTGTTTCGCGAAGCCTAGTGAAACATACGGAATGGTTCACGGATATAGAAACGCATGGGAGTGATCACATTCCAACATACATCAAGATCAGAGGATTGTCGCCTCCTAAAGTGCGCGACATGGTTGAAAGAGTGGACTGGAAAAAATTTCAGTCTTATATGGAAGACCAATGCCAAGAACACACATCCGATTTACAAGAGGCCATCAAGAGCACTGTAAAAGAGACTGTGTGTACGATCCCATGCCGTGTAAGAATCATTGACATTGACATAGAGCTGGAGCGGCTTCGAGCCTTGCGACGACGAGCTGAAAGAAGGTACCGGTGCACGAAGGACATAGAAGATTTACGGACTGCCAGACGTATGCAGAAGATCAAACGTCGGTTGGACAAGCTAGAAGTCCAACGCTGGATTACTTTCTGCGAGTCACTCGACCCTAGTAAGCCTTTATCGCAGATATGGAGGACGGTTAGAGGTTTGCGGTCATCCCCCATTCAGAAGTCACCATTCAAGGCCTTAGCCCTTCACCAAAATCGACAAGATGTGGACGTTGCTGAAGATTTCTGTGCTGGATTATCAGGGCAAACTACAGCACTTAGCAGCCTACCACTTTCGAGCAGTTGTCCGCCACCACCTGATTTATGTATGGACTTCCCGTTCACCATTCAGGAGCTCAAGGCAGCACTCGCTTCATGCAAACGTACCTCCGCACCAGGACCTGACGGAATCTCCTACAGAGCCCTGTGTCATCTGGCTGAGCGCGCGATAGTAGCTCTACTTCAACTATATAATGATTGTTGGCTAGAGGGCGCTGTCCCCTAAGTTCGAAAACTAGTCGTCTAGTACCACTGCTAAAACCTGGCAAATCACCATTGGAACTCTCCTCCTATCACCCGATCGCATTGGCTAGTTGCGTGGGTAAAGTGAGAGAGAGATTGATTCTCGGCCGACTCGAGTGGTACTAGGAGTATCACGAGATCTACCCAAATGCCATGGCTGGCTTTTGACGTAGTCGATCATCGATCGATAGCGTCATCGACCTAATCACGTACGTTAAACACGAGAAAGGCCATAAGCGTCTTTGTGCCTCTCTGTTCCTTGATGCCAAAGGAGCCTATGATAACGTTACACATGAAGCCGTCCTTACCGCACTAGAAGAGATTGGAGTGGGTGGACGAATGTTTAAGTGGATACGCAGTTATCTCCAATTGCGATCCTATTTTGTGAGTACAGAGACCGGGAACACGTCTGCACATTTAAGTTGACGTGGCGTCCCTCAGGGTGCTGTACTGAGCCCCGTTCTATTCAATATAACACTAATCGCTCTCCATACGCACCTACCAAACAATATTTATCTATCAACACACGCTGATGACATCTGCATCTGGACATGTGCGGTAACTCGCCTGCAGTTACGAGCGATAATACAGAGAGCTGCTACTGCAACTGCTTTGTATCTACGCAATCGAGGCCTGGAAATTTCCTCCGGAAAATGCGCTCTTTTGGCATTTACGCGCAAACCCATGTTGAATTACAGAGTGTCAATTAACGGTCAAAATATACCATATCGTTGATCTCACAAATTTCTGGGTGTCATACTCGACAGAGACATATCATGGAGCCCTCATGTGTCGTATTTGAAAAAGCGATTGACAGGCATATGCCATCTTTTCAAGTTTCTCACTGGAAAGACTTGGGGAATGCAGCCTAATGCTATGTTACGACTGTACAGGGTGCTTTTTCTTGGCTTTTTACGATACAGTCTGCCTACTTTATCAAACGCCAGCAAAACAAGTCGACGCATGAAACAAAGCGTTCAGGCACAGGCGCTTCGAATATGTCTAGGTCTGCCTCAGGGTGCCTCAACAATGGCGACTATAGCTATTGCCAAAGACCACCTCGTGCAGACCCATATTGAAATTGAAGCTTTGAGGACACACATAGGGCATGTGGGCCGGACTCCCTACCACCACCTAGCCTCTCTACCAGCGGATAGACCTCATACTTCCTTTTGTCGAACAATAACTGCACATGGTGACTCCCTACCAACTGGTTTTACGCCCGCGGCGAGACCTTCAGTTCCTCCATGGTGCCTCAAACAGCCAGTCATCAACCTGAAAATACCAGGCATCCAGAAAAAACGAGATTTCTCAATACCAGCCCTCAAGCAGCTGGCCTTAATTCTGCTGTACGAGAAGTACCAAGACTACTCCCACGTCTACACCGACGGCTCCGTCCTGCCCAACAGCTCAACTGCGGTGGTCGTTATTCCAACGCACGCCACAACCATCAAATTCAGGACAGCTCATGCAACCACAACAACGGCAGCAGAGCTTGCAGCGCTTTGTGCTGCGCTGCGTTTCATTAACGACCAAAGCACGCAACGGTGGACGATTTTCTGTGACTGTAAGGCGGCACTGCAGTCACTTCTGTCAAATCTACGCCGTGGCCCACACGAGCAGTTGATATTTGAAACATCAGAAATGCTACACCATATAACAGAGAAAGGGCACCACGTCATATTTCAGTGGTTGCCAAGCCGCTGTGGAATTATCGGTAACGGACGAGCTGATCAAGCTGCCCGTTCCGCCCATAGAGAAGACAACAACCAGTCAATACCTCTCAAGGACGGACGCTGCTAGGAGGCTCCGCATTCTCGCTCGCCAACGCTCCATGGCTCTTTGGAATGAGCCTCTCTTTACGCAGGCAAGATTACGATCCCTTGATCCAACGTTAAGCATACAGCTTCCAAAAAAAGTTCGACGACGTGACGCTACTGCTCTGTGCAGACTATGCTTGGGAGTTGCGTTTACCCGTGCGTACGCGTTCCGCATAGGTATGGCCGACACCGCCGACTGTGCACACTGCGGAGATGAAGACACCATTCGACATATCCTGTGTGACTGCCCAAAATACAACCTGGAAAGACAACAGCTTTCCAATAATCTAAACAGGTAAGATGACCAGCCGCTGTCAGAAGAAAGTATGCTGCGCCATCGTCATGACTCATCGTCACAGAAGAAAGCCGTGCAAGCGCTACTGGCCTTCTTGCGAACTGCTGGCCTGTCGGGAGGCCTCTGAGTGAACTGATTTCGTGTGTGCGTGTGTGTCGGTGTTTTTCTCTTATTTATTTTTCAACTCTCCCTTTCTCTTTCAACCCCCTATTCCCCAACCCCAGTGTAGGGTAGCATACCGGGTACTAGCATCTGGTTAGCCTCCCTGCCTTCCTTTTTTCTCGTTTCTCTCTCTCTCTCTCTTAATGTGGTAACTGATCATCACGCACTCTGTTGGTTGGCTTCACTGAAAGATCCTTCTGGTCACCTCGGACGTTGGGCACTACGCCTCCCGGAATTGGACATACGCGTCGTCTACCGATCGAGGTGAAAGCACTCTGACGCAGATGCGCTTTCACAATCACCCGTGAAATCTGATGATACGGAAATATCAGCCCTTGACCTTCCTCTCTCTGCCGTCAACGTCACAGACATGTCATCCGAACAGCGGAAAGACCCTTGCATTGTCTCGCTCTTGAATATGCTTTCTAACGCATCAACTTCCAGTTACCCGCGTGCTCTTCGCCACCAAGCAACGCATTTCGCCATACGGGATGGCCTCTTATACCGTCGCAACTACCAAAGGGTGGGTCGTCAATGGCTGCTAGTCATACCCAGCCATATGCGGTCTGAAATCTGCGAATATGTTCATGCTGAGCCGCAACACGCACATGCCGGTGCGCTAAAGACGTATGAGTGGATCCGCCAACGTTACTACTGGCGGGGTATGTACACGTTTGTACGCAAACACATTCGCTCATGTTCCCTGTGCCAGCAGCACAAGACATTTCCTCATTCACCCAGTCAACTTCAGCCTTTACCATGTCCTGCACACCCATTTGACCGTGTTGGGATTGACCTATACGGCCCACTGCCGTGATTTGTTGGTGGTAATCGATGGGTGATAGTGGCTGCCGACCACCAGACAAGGTAGGCCGAAACGGCAGCGCTACCTTCGGCTGGTGCTCGTGACGTTGCAACCTTCATCTTGCATCGGTTTGTCCTTAGTCATGGTGCACCACGGGAACTCCTGAGTGACAGGGGCCGCGTATTTTTGTCCGAAGTTCTGCAGCAGCTCTTACATTCATGCCGTACAGTACACCGCACATCAACAGCCTACCACCCTCATATGAACGGTCTAACGGAACGTTTCAATAGAACCCTCGTGGACATGCTCGCTGTGTACATTGATTCCTACCACTCCGATTGGGAAGTTGTCCTTCCTTTCGTGACGTATGCCAACAATACTGTGATTCAATCAACAACCAGCTTTTCTCCAATTTTTCTTTTATATGGTCGTGACCCATGCAGCACATTTGACACAATTCTGCCATACAATCCTGATGCCTCCGAGTTCAGCCCAGTGTCTGAAATGGCCGAAAATGTCGAAGAGTGTCGTCAGCTTGCACGGTCTTTCACAGCCGAGATTCAAGCCCTCCAAAAAGATCGCCACGACCGTGATCTTGTTCAGGACACTTTCCCCGTCGGTTCTCTTGTGTGGCTCCAGCTGCCTTTCCACTCTCCTGGACCGACTCCCAAGTTTCCACCGAAGTATACTGGCCCTTACCATGTCATACAGCACCCTTCTTTTGTCACCTATGTGATTGAACCGCTCAAGCCGTCCACGAACAAGCGCCGCCTTGGTCGTGAGACGGTCCACGTCAGTCGCCTCAAGCTCTGCTACGACCCTCCTGTTCTCTCGTCACCTTGAGTCGCCAGGATGGTTCGTCTTCGTCGCCGGGGTATTGTAGTGGGGAATTCTCAAAACACTGACTAGTGGGACTATCTCTCACTGAGTGCGAAGCACGAGTGTGTGCACGAGCTGTAGACGCTGGACTGCTCGAGCATTTCTGTCCGTACTGGCTGCCTGCCTACTACCTGGCGCCGCTATTAAACTCCCTTGCAATATATATATATATATATATATATATATATATATATATATATATATATATATATATATATATATATATATATATAGGGAAAAATAAGTATACGCCTCTAAAAAACTGTTTATTAGTGACGTTTCGATCGGAGACCAATCTTCATCAGGCGAAATTTAGTAGGCTCCGACGCGTTTTTATGCCAACTTCCAGCCGAGAGACAGCGAGAGAAAAAGAAAAGGAAAAAAAGAAACAAGAAAAAAAAAGAAAGCGAGGAAAAAAGAAAAAATTTCTATACTAGTGGCTCACTACCCATCATGCACTGATAAGCAGCTGAACGGCCAGGTGTGCGTACTACGCATAGCACGTGCATTCAAAAAAGAGAAAAAAAGAAAAAGAGAAAAAACAAGAAAAAAGAAAGAAAACAAGAAAAAAAAACAAAAAACGCACCTGGGCCAGTGGCAATACCACCCATTATACACTGATAAGTAGTCAAACGCAGCCAAAAACCTCTCAGCAGCCACGAACCTCTCAAGAAAGAAGTATGAAGCACTTAAGGCACTTAGTGACCCAACGGACATCGTTATAAAACCAGCGGATAAAGGAGGAGGAATTGTATTATTAAATAAATCGGACTATATCGAAGAGGGCACCCGCCAACTAACCAACACATATTTCTACAAACCACTGGATAAAGATCCAACCCCAGAACATCAAGCAATAATAACCACCGCACTCCATGATGTGGTAAAGCTCGGAGAGTTAGATCCTAATCTATCTAGGGCACTTACTGTAGCACGTGCCAAACCAGGACGGTTCTATATGCTCCCGAAAATACACAAAAAAGGAAACCCCGGCCGACCAATTATTTCAGGAAGAGGTATCCTTACCGAACCAATATCAAGTTACTTAGACTCTCTAATTAAGAACATGTGATACCAACCAGTTCATTAGGACGATCAAAGATCTCACAATCCCTGAGGATGCCTTTCTTGTAACTCTTGATGTTACTTCCCTTTACACCGATATACCACACAGTGACGGCGTCAAAGCACTAGTACAAGCCTATAGTTCACATAAATCTGACAACTCACCAAACGCAATAGTCATTGAAACCTTCGCTAAGTTGGTTCTCCAGCTCAACAGCTTCGAGTTTTCTAACCAATACTACTTACAAATTAATGGCGCGGCTATGGGGACTCGCATGACACCTAACTACGCAAACATCTTTATGAATGACCTTGAAACTAAGTTTCTATCAACCCAGAAATTTCAGCCACTTCTCTACCGACGCTTCCTCGAAGATATTTTTATCATTTGGACAGACACACAGGACAGCTTAATAAATTTTATAGAATCGTTTAACAAAGTTCCTCCAGACATAACGTTCACTTATGCGTACTCAACAACTGAAATAAATTTTCTAGACGTCCACGTAACAGTAAAAGACGAGTAATTAGCTACTAACGTTTACAAAAAGCCTACAGACAGGCAGCAATACCTTCATTTCGATAGCTGTCACCCTCGTCACTGCAAGACATTCATCCCGTACTCCCAGACTCACCGATTCAAAACAATTTGCTCCCGTTCCGAAGACTTTGAAGCCAACACAGAGAACTTGCGCAAGGTACTTTCAAAACAACATAATCCTCCTTCCATAGTCAACGACGCTATACACAAAGCAGCAAACCTAGATCGCCAGCAGCTACTTGACCAGCAGAAATAATTGAAACAAGAAGGACGAAAGAACTTAGTTTTAACATTTTGTAGCAACACCCCTAACGTAAACAAAATTCTAAAGAAACACTTTAACATCTTACAACAGAATGAACGACTATCAAAAGTTTTCCCTTCCCCTCCACGAGTGGTATATAGACGCCCCAAAAACATTAAAGATTATCTTGTGCGGCCAAAAACCAATAAAACGTCTATAACTGGATGTCAACCATGTGGCAAAGCCTGCGGCAAGGTGTGCCAACACATACAGGTAACCAACGTTGCTGAAAGCACACAATCTGATTTCAAGTACTTCATTAATTCAAGCCTTAACTGTGACAGCTCCAACCTAATATACCTTCTCGAGTGCGGAAAGTGCGGTATTCAATACATAGGACAGACTGACACAGCCTTTCGCATCCGCTTCAATAACCACCGTTCACATTTTCATTCACTTCCGGATCTGCCTCTGTCTCATCATATTAACTGCGGAAACCAACCATTTGATTCCATAAAGGTCACACTCTTACAAAGCGGTTTCTCTAGCACAAGGGAACGTGAACAACGCGCATCATACATGATTTATAAATTTAATACATTTAAAGCTGGTCTAAATAACACTCCCGGCATACTTTCTTCAATTCGCGCTCTGGAAGATTCGGGATAATATTTATCCCAACCAAACGTTTTAGTTTTCTTTTTTTCTTTCCTTTTTTCCTTCTCTTTTTTAGTTTCCTTAATTTTCATTTTTCTTCTCTTCTGATTTCGCCCGGAGCACGTGTTCGGGCGTGCGGCATGGGCACGCGCATTCCTAGAAAGGTGGACCACTAAACGAAGTGAAATGACACATCCAAGCCCTGAGGTAATAACTTGAAAAACAACCTCCAGTATATATTTAATATTCTTGAGCCGCAGACCGGAGATCGTAGCTACGTGGCATGTGCCTATCCTGCACGTGCGGAGCTTTGACACGCGTAGCGCTTGTTTGCTGTTCTTATCTCCTTTTTTTTCTCTCTTTTTTCCGCTTTTTCCTTTTTTTCTTTTTTTTTAATTTATCACCTCGTTCGGACGTAGCCCTGCTCACCAGGCTTCAAGAGCAACTACGAAGGGGGAGAACAGGTGGAATGCGACAGCGACAATGATCGCAAAGAATGTACTGTGGTATTCTTTACAAGCTACCGCGAAAGCTGATGAGAGGTGAACCTCAGGAGTCAAACTTTTCATCACTGGAATTTGCTTAATTTAGCCCCCTGGACCAAAAAACTTGCCATGATTGTATGTTGTTTACCACTCGTTTTTTTTTTTTACAAAATGCACCTGCCATTAATAGTACGCAAACGTGGTCGTTTGACTACTTATCAGTGCATAATGGGTGGTATTGCCACTGGCCCAGGTGCGTTCTTTTGTTGTTTTTTCTCGTTTTTTTTTCTTGTTTTTTTTCTCTTTTTCTTTTTTTTCTTTTCTTTAATGCACGTGCTATGCGTAGTACGCACACCTGGCCGTTCGGCTGCTTATCATTGCATGATGGGTAGTGGCCGACTGGTATATGTAGATTTTTCTTTTTCTCTTGATTTCTTTTTTTTCTTTTTTTTCCTTTTCTTTTTCTCTCGCTCTCTCTCTCGGCTGAAAGTTGGCATAAAAACGCGTCGAAGCCTACTAAATTTCGTCTGATGAAGGTCGGTCTCCGATCGAAACGTCACCAATAAACAGTTTTTTAGAGACGTATACTTATTTTTCCTTAATTCTACGGCAACCGAAGCCAGACTCTTTATATTCTACGTATATATATATATATATATATATATATATATATATATATATATATATATATATATATATATATATATATATATATATATATATATGCGGGAAGAGTAATTTCTTGTTACACACACAAATATATTTTGCAAATTATTCAGAAGTAAACAATTAGATTAATCAGTTCCTACTGAAATAAAAATAAAGGACTGATATCAAAAAGTTTTTTAATGGCGTACACGGGTAATTGAGAACCTATGTTATTCATTTTGTTGAGTAAATGTGTTCGACTGTTGAGTGATATCTTGCACGGCCTCGCATGTTTTGCTCTTGCTGTGCCTAAGTATATGTGAACCTAGCAATAGTAAATTTGACGTTGTCAAAAGTAATCCAAAGATATGTAACCGCTTTTCTATAGATATCTTTCTAAATGTTGAAGAGGTTCGAACAGAGTTCAAGAAGTGTTCTATAGTTATTTCTTGTCCAATAAAAAGCGGGGAGGGATTCATGCCCTCCCTGACTAAATAAAGTTGATTGAAGGAATACGACAGCGTAACAAGATGAATAAATGTTCCCGACCTCCGTTATGACTTAAGAAAATTTGCAGGGTGTTGTTAGATGGTTACCATCCAAGGAAATTCTTGAAGATCGTGTAGCGCAGTGTCGCATCGTTATTTGCCTCCGAATTGTAGCCGCTACTATAAAAGCTCTTTAAAAGCTTTTATAAAAGCTTTCACTAGTGCATCAGCAGTTTCATTTGTATTTATGACTCTATTTCCAGGCACCCGTATACTAATCGTACCTGAGTTAAAAGCTCCAGTACTAGGGAATTCAATTCGTTCAATGCGTTCAAATCACCGGATGCCGTGAGCGCACTGCAGACCGAAAGAGTCCGTTACTATTACGGCGGAATTTCCTCATGTTAGTTTTCGAAGGCGATGAAGATAGGCCGCGATTTCGCTATTTCATTTTTTTGTTGAAGGAGAAGCTCAAGACTCCTTAAAGTTGTTTAACAAAATCCTGCAAGCCATGCTTAGAGATTAATCAATCCAGGTTTGGATAACGTGGACTTCAAAGTTTGTTTTTTTTTGCCACGTTGATCATTGTATTTTTCCGACACCCGTGTGCTATTGAATTGTTAATTACAACCATGCTGCGTACAAACAGAGCAAGAATGATTCCTGTTGCATTCTTTATGTTGCATGAGTGCTCTTGAAGAGTCAGTCCTTTCAGAGAACATTTTGTTTACTCTGAGTCCAACATTTTATAGGATAAAGGCATGTCGTGGACAACCATCAAGTGGTATTCAAATAAAGATCCACTTTGATTCTTGAGCGAGACCTTATAGCCGCTTCTTTCAAGCTCATTTCGTTAGAGACATCGCTCAGTTTTGTGGACGCTCCAAAAAGAGGTAATAAATGACCGCCTATTTAACGCAACCAGATAGCCTCCTTTTGCAAGAACGGCTCTTTTTTTTTCGAATCACTCATCATCCTGCAAGATGCTACGCAGACGGCGCAGCTGATTGAGTGTCTTTTTACTCTAAAAAGCACGCTGAAGGATGACCACGTATGCTTCTGTGTTTTTCTATTCACGCACTGCAAGCGGAAAAGGCAGCTTATGCAACAGCAAGTGACAAAGCTAGCACCAAGGTTAGAGTGCGGAATCGAAGTCATTGGGCGTGCAAAGAATGCCTGCGATGTACATTCTGACACAGGGCTAATAGCTTCGCAATACTTACACGGCAGAAGCGATTGTTACACTTATCAATGAATGCAACATGGAAGCTGGGATCTACCTCTTAGTATTTTTAGCTAAAAATGTTTATACATAACCACTACTACTACTGGTACTACTACTACTATAATTATTACTGCTAATTTTGTAATAGCAATAATAAGTAATAGGGATTAAAGGACACCTGAAGACAAAACGTTTCTTTGCAACTTTTTTGCAGGAATTTGTAGCTTTGCGTATGCTAATGCCAAAATAGAATCGTCAATGCTTTACGCATCGTATAATTTATGCTAGCATCCTTCATTCAGAGCGACTTTGCGTCAGTTGGAAACGCCCACGTAATGCCATAAGAAACTAGCGCTTCACAGCGGGGCAGCGCCTGGGTCTGCCTGCACTTAAACTTCAGTCATGCTGAACAAGGCGTCTCAGTATAGGATGGCCCGCACGTGGTGAAGAACGAAACGATGCGGATATTTTGAGCGTGTCTGCATCAGATAAAAAGAGGAGCCTTTCTGGCAAAAGCAGCCAAGCCCATTTTGAGAGCAGCCCGACAACAAAGTGAGAGTTTTGACGAACAACAGTCCTCGCCGGCTGCCAGACTGGAAACTGTCTGCATGAAATAACAGAAAATGCCGATTCCATCTAAGTAATTGAACGAGCACGCACTTTTACTTTTAAACCGAATTCAAATATCTTGTAAGCAACGCCCATCAATAACAGTTGGTCAGATGTCTGTCCGTATGCAAGATTATCAAATAACACAAGCACCTCGAGTTACCGAATTTGGCGTCAAAGGGGTTTCAATGTTCAAAAAAATTGGCAGATCCCACGTACAGTGGGAATCGATGATATGCGAAGAACAAATGAGAAAGGTTGATATGTCATTTTAAGATCACCACAACGTTACGAAATGGAGGTGAATGATGCCGTACAAGACTTCCGTGTCATGATTATCACGCTTGGATGTGTCGTTTACCTTCGTCAAATATCCACGTCACATGATACAAAGTTTAGTATACGTGGAGCTAGCGAAACGACCGCGAGCGCGCTGTGAGTGTGGTATGTTGTCTTGGCAATACATGACGTGCGTGTCAGGATTATCATGTTTGCACCAGTCATATAATTTCTTCATCCATTGACGTGACATAACTCCAAATTTGCTATATGTTGAGCTAGGAAAACGGCCGCGGGCTCATCATGAAGGACCCAATATACTCCAACGTAGCGTTGACGCGCACGAACGCTGTGCATAGCGACGCTACGTTAGCGAAACGCAAGCACTATATAGTATGCCGCCAGGCACGACCGTCGCGCGTCGCGACCAGCATCCGTCGGCGTGGCCCGACGGCAACCGGTGCGAAATGCGGCATGCTGTATAGCGCGCCGACGCGTTACTCAGACAACACTGCGTTTCCCCCTTTTCGTGACAAAGGAACGTCGGAAGCGCTGAAACGCGCACGCGTCAAAGCAACGCAGCGCGGCGCGCACCTGCTAGTATATGGCAGGACCGGCACCTGGCGTCACAACGCCGGCATGGTGCGTCGAAATGAACGCCGATGAGCACGCGCACCGCGTCACGCTGAAATGTATTGGCGCCTTGGCTGTGGCAAGTAGTCATGTTCTCGCATGACACACATCTCATGATTATCATGTTTGCACCAGTCATATAACTTCATCATCCATTGACGTCACGTAATACCAAATTTGTCTTATGTGAAGCTAGCGAAATGGCCACGAGCACATCATGAGTGTGGCATTTCATGTTTTTACATGAAACTCACGTCGTGATTATCATGTTTGTATGTGCCATTTACCTATGTCGTCCGTTCGCATCGCGTAATACCAAGTTTGGTACGTGTGAAGCTAGCAAAACGGCTTTGAACGCATCGTGAGCGTAGCATGTAGTCATGTTGTTACATGACACGCATCTCATGTTTATCATGTTTGCACCAGTATCATACCTTCGTCATCCATTCACGTCCCGTAATACCATATTTGGAATAAGTAAAGCTAGTGAAACGGCCGCCAGCGCATCATTAGCGTGGCATGTAGTCATGTTGTTACATGATACGCATATCATGATTATCATGTTTGCACCAGTCACGTACCTTCGTCATCTATTCACGAACCATAATACCAAATTTGGTATATGTGGTGCTAGCGAAACAGCCGCGCGCGCATCATGACCTCGGCATGTAGTCATGTGTTTACATGACACTCATGTTATAATTTTCATGTTAGGGCATGTATATTGTGTTCGCGGTGCAATCATGCTATAGCATACCAGTTTTGCAGCATGCCAAGTGAACGAATCCACCGCAAGAGCGTCAGGACCATGAATTTTAAATCATGACATTAATCACATCCTTGTGATGACTTTCATTATACGACTAGTCAATTAAGTTCTTCATACAGTCATATAATGCCATACCAAGTTTGGTATTGATACCATTATAGAAACGGCTAGGAGTGTTAAAAGTCGTAGGCGACTAGTTGATAGATAGATAGATAGATAGATAGATAGATAGATAGATAGATAGATAGATAGATAGATAGATAGATAGATAGATTAGATAAATAGATAGATAGATAGATAGATAGATAGATAGATACTCCCAAAGTAGCCGAAGTTCGCTAGGAAATTCTTCTGATTTAAAATCTCGGTATTGGTAGAGGAGTGCTCCGGAACATTTGACCAACTGGGGTTTTTTCATGTTGAGTAACAATGAACTCTGACTATGAGGGTGTGGTGGCGGTCACTGGCACACGCGCTATCTCGGCAGTCATCATCAGACGGTTCACATATCCTCCTACTGGCCTTGATCCAACGGCAAAAGACTGTGCGAAAACCAAATGTTTCCCTGTAGCGTACTCTGGAACCAATCTTGCCTTAGCCGTGTCCTCTTGGGAACTTTTAGTAACCAATCAAAACTCTCACGTGATTACGTGATGAGGAAACGTCACACCATGTGTCATGATAGCAACGTAAAGATGACGTCACATACTTTAGTGGCCTGTGATGTCATGTTCACGCCTTAAGGTGTCAGCACTTGCTGTTTTGTGCCACTGTTGTTGGCGCCAGAGACGCCGCTGGTCACTTGACAAGATCGATGAGTATAAGGCTTTCGTCATTATTCTTTATTATATTTTGTTCGCTCCAGGCCGTTATGGTTCTTGCCACTGTCGCAGCGCATGTCGGCGTGAGGCCGCCATATTTGGAAATGTCCAATCAGGGAGGGCAAACACAGAACACGATTTCGTATTGCGTGGCTCTGTCTTGACCACTTCTTATACGGATATTTATCGCTACTATAACATAAAAGAGAAAACACAAACAAAAGCAAGATTATTTCTCCTACGCCAGTCGGAGAAGCAAGTACGCTTGGATAAATCTTAACAAGAGGAAACACACACATCCGGCATAAAGCTAAGGTTTTGTAGTGGAGCTGCTCGTGCTACATTTACTAAAACGCCTTCTGAGAAGTATTTTCTCGGCGAAGGTGTGCTAATTTTCTTGGTATAGGCTGATTAACGTTCAGCGAAACGCCTACATTGCAGCGTAGGCCAGCCAAATGTCCTTAGCTCGGCAGCGGTAGGGTTAGAACGTTCTTGGGTCATTGCTTGCTCACTGAAAATGAGCACTGATAGAACGATGTTCCCGGCCTCCTTGCTTCAATGGCTTTGTATACTATCAAATAAATAACAAAGTAGACTGGAGGGCTGATTCCTGGCGCAAAGTTTGGTGCATATTTTCAGTGGCATCAGTGGCTGCGTTTTCTCGTTACCTCGAATGGACGACTCAAGGGCCCGAAGGCAAATATTGTATCGGCGCGTTCCACCAGTCGGAATGTTTGCGACAACAATATCTGCTGTGTATATGCATATATGACGCAGAAAAAAACGTGAAAACATGCGCTTGTTAGCGTGGAGTAATCGTAAAAAGCAGCGCTAGTTTAGAAGAGAAAAAAGACAACAGAACGGAGGGCTGAATCAGCACTCTTTCCTGTTGCTTTTCTTCTTCTCTCGTACACCGGCGCTATTTTCACAATGAATCTTAGGGCATGTTTGCAACATGTTTCCCATAGACATATGCAGCCCCGCTGCGGTGGTCTAGTGGCTAAGGTACTCGGCTGCTGACCCGCAGGTCGCGGGTTCGATTCCCGGCTGCGGAGGCTGCATTTCCGATGGAGGCGGAAATGTTGTAGGCCCGTGTGCTCAGATTTGGGCGTACGTTAAAGAACCCCAGGTGGTCGAAATTTCCGGAGCCCTCCACTACGGCGTCTCTCATAATCATATGGTGGTTTTGGGATGTTAAACCCCACAAATCAATCAAATCATAGACATATGCAGTGAAAGAAGGCAAAGTCTAACAGCATATGCATATAGTTCCCGCGTTTAATTATCACCACGTTCACAGCAAGAAAGATATGTTGTCTGACAATTGCTGTTCGCGGTGCTGAAAAAAGTTGGCAGATCTCACGTACCTGGGAATCGTCATTATGATAAGCATGCGGAGGGAAAGTGACCGTGTTGCAATTTTGTTTATTGAGCGACATGTCATGAAGTGGCACTAAATATATGTACAAATGTTGTACGCACAGACATATGTTCGAGAGTCAGACGTTTCTATAACTAGTAGTTTGCACTTGCGCAACGATCCCAACTGACACATGCGTATTTGCAGCACCAGACTCTGAAGCACAGATGCTCGCGAGGATGCTGGCCCTAGACATTGCTACATAAATCAACTTCAGCGCATGGCAACAAACCACAATTGACGTTAACCCAACGTGATGGCTGTATAAAAGAAGTGCATATGTAATGTTTATGAAATTCCGTATGCACACTGCAACAACAGACTTTTCACGACAATTAGCGTCTATTTGAAAAGTATTTCCGAGACCTGGCATAGCTCTGTAGTAAAATGCGTCATTGCATTGCAGAATGCTTGGCTTTGAATCCAGCTGGGACTCTGACAATTATTCTATGCATTCGTCGGGTCGACGCATCCGATGTCGGGCATTTCTTAACGCTCACGCGTTAGAATTGCTCATGTGTGTTCTCATCGTTCCTGGTTAGATACTGAATGTCGATCACCTGTGGCGCACTCCGCATACCAGCGGCACGTACCCGCCCATGGGTATGTGCCACTGTCTGGCAGGAAGTGTTTGACAACGTACGGAACGGGATTATGACATTATTCATGTCTTCACCAGCGCATCAAATTCGTCAAACCTTCTTACCCTCCCATGCTACTTATTGGCACACGCAAACGTAAGTGGCTAGACAGACAGACAGACAGACAGACAGACAGACAGACAGACAGACAGACAGACAGACAGACAGACAGACAGACAGACAGACAGACAGACAGACAGATAGATAGATAGATAGATAGATAGACAGACAGATAGATAGATAGATAGATAGATAGATAGATAGATAGATAGATAGATAGATAGATAGATAGATAGATAGATAGATAGATAGATAGATAGATAGATAGATAGATAGATAGATAGATAGATAGATAGATAGATAGATAGATACGCAAAATTTCGCCGAAGTTCATTAAGGACTACTTCGCATTTATATATGTTTTTATACTTTAGCTGTAAATACATTTTAACAGAAATACTTATTACATATCAATTCCTTCTCACATTGAGGTCGTTCAGCAGTGCCCGGATAGGACACTGTCAATTGAAATGAATCCGTGCGTACCGCTACTATGCTGACTGCGTGTGCTCCTGCGTGCAGCTTTCATGATGCAGCTTATGTGCACTGGTAACTTTCTGTATCGGAGACTGACGTTTTGTGTCGTGTATATAAACGAGCCCTTAATGCACAGAACAAGGCGGTAAACCCCTGCTATGAAGGTAATCTGGTCACCATTTTTGGGAACTTTAAAGAAGAAGAATTGTCGCGAAGCGATCAAAAATATGTGACAATGCTACCGAGTAGTGCTGTGTATGAACGTTGCACATCATCAGGGTTGTATGCAGTTACTCTTTTCGGGGGAGGGGGCACCTTTTTCATCTCATGTGGAGTTCGGGCACACCAATGGCATTTTGCGCTATGTACAGATGGCGAAAAAAATTCGAGGGCCCAGGCCTGGAGCACCACCTCCTGGCAACACCACTTTTGCTCTTAACTGAAGAATATGAAATACTGACGCACTTATGAGTCTGAAAGTTTGCAAAAAAGTTGAAGAAAATTGTGCTGTTATAAGTAGGCGTTCTCCGAACGACGTCCTGTGTAACTTTGTGTATTGTTTATGGATAAGCAACCTTATAATCTTTTTTACCATTCTTATACTTCAGGTGCATTATTGTGCACATTTGATTGACCTTACTTTCACTAGTCCACATTGTGTAATGGAAAGAACACAAATATTTTAAAAACCACGCAATAACGCACTCGTCATGTGATCCGGCCAACTACATTGCAAAATAGAATATTCACCACTCTGTCTGCCACCGGAAGTGAAGAAAATCATTCTCTTATCTCTACGCATCGTAGTGACATCAGTTATTAAAAATATAAATTCCTAAGGCTCTCGAACGATTTCTTTCTTTGTAAATTTTTTTACACTTCACCTCACCAGCACCCCCTTCCTTGCTGTCACTTATGGAAGGCACTCCGACACAAGCTGACATCCACCTATTTCAGCCTTCATATGAGATTTTGCTTCACGCTGAAAATTTCTACTAGGTTATTCTAGAGAATATTTGATTGGACTATGTTTACTCCATTTTCACCAGGTGCATTAGTGCGGTCATTTGACTGCCCTTACTTTTACCACTGCATAAAATGTAATGAAAAATATATAACCATTCTTGAAAGCACACAATAACCTTCTCGTCATATGTTCCAGCCAACTGCATCGCGAAATAAAATATTCACTCCTCTGCCTGACTTGCACTGAAAGTAAAGGAAAGGAATCTCTCATATTTCAACTCTACGCATCGCAGTGACATAATTTATTCATGATATACAGTTCTGAGACTCTAGAATGACTTCTTTGTTTAGAGTTTTTTTTTTTTTTTACACTTCACCTCACCCGCACTCCCTTCCTTGCTGTCACTTATCGAAAGCACTCAGGCAGAAACTGACATCCACCTATTTTATCCTTCGAATCAGGTTTTGCTTCGCGCTGACAAATTTTGATTAGGTTATTCTAGAAACTATTTGATTGGATTTTTTTTACTCAATTTTGGCCAGGAGGATCCTTCTTGCAGTCGAGGCCTCGTCCTTATTATCCCGACGCACGGCTCCCCACCTATGTTTTCTTTATATTATCACAAAATTCCTTCTTAGCTTATCTCTGTAACTCTTCTATGGCTGCGGTTGAACAAAATCTTTGCCATGTGCGAAAAGAAAGTTCTTCTCGAGGTAAACCAAGGCTACAATGCAACTGATAAATGAAAACAATTTTAAAGGTTCCAGAAGCCCTAGACGTGATTAATAATTTTAGATAAATTTAAAGATCTTGTAGTTTACGTGCGCGAGAACTGCACTATTCGCGAACTAAATTTATGATGATCATGAATCAACTCGTCCTCTTTTCTTCAGCTTGCCTCCCAAAACACGTGCACCTATGTTTCTGGTGTGAGATGCATCAAATGTGATTAGCCAGAAAACGGGTAGTGAAGTAAGATTATAGATATAGTCAGAAAAATAGGAAAGCAATGCAGCAAGAGAAAAGCAGAGAAGAAGTTACACAAAAAGAGAAATACACTAATAGAAACTGTAACAAACAGCTGGACACCCGATATGGTCGAATGTGAATGGGAAGATCACCTGTGTTCCTGGGACGCTTCACAGAGGAATTGTGGCTGAGTGGTTGTGTGAACGTCGGCGTTGTGCTTTCCTATACTAGAGTTGTGTACTCTGAATCGTTACCGACTTTCTCTAAACACACGTCGACGTTGTCGTGGTGGGAGACACAAAAACGACATAGGGTGGTTGATTGCTCAGGTGTGTACCGGGCTATCATGGGGCGTAATGTCATGTTGAAAAACGCGATATCCGCAGAGCAACAAGGAAGATTTGAGCATACGCCTGCTCCAAATGGGGTGACGTGATTCTCAGATAAGGATCGTAAAATGGTGACCGGGATGCTCTGTGTAGCACTTGCGTCGTAAAGCCGAAATTTATTACAGCCACGTATATCCGCTTAGCGGCTATGGAAACAATCTCATGTGTCACAGGGATGTCGCAAGCTAGGTGGACATAAAATTTAGGCGTGACTACGTAGTCACCGTCAAGGGTGGATTGTGTTCAATTCTACTAATGCTAGGCTTTCAGCTGGCATGCGGATAAAGTCTGTGGTACAGAGGTCCTTCTGGAATTTGCTGGGAGTACCAGACTCCAAAAGAAGAGCCAAGCAAAGGGTGCCATCTTAACAGTGGATTAGTGCCGAACACGTCGATAGGAAGGTTGCCCTGAAATGAAATACCGCGGGGTTTTGTTGGGCACCTTAAAAAATTGTGGAAAGTAGCGGCTGGCAACAGTTATCGAGTGCTGCACGTACCAGTGACGACGACAGTATCGCCATAGGCAGTGCGGACAGCTTTAGATGTTGCAGGCGCAATCATTTTTTGCTAGAGTTTGCGATAAGGAAGAAGACCACTTAATTATTATGTACAGCTGAACTACAGTAGCAATTCTTGTCGTCATAGAAAGGCCGTCTACATGCAGATAAATTAACTTCGTCTTTGTAGGTAGCATCAACGGAGAATTGGGGTCAGACGAAAATGATGCCGCACTGTCACCAGGAGATGCAAGATTTATAGTTTTCCGTTATGGACGAGACGTATGTATTTAGTTGGCGAGGAGTGGCGACGTCGTTGAAGCTATGGTGAAAAAGCAGTAGGATGGTTGTTAGGTTTGTGAGAAGCAGGGTACGTACGGTTGGTTGAATACGCGCGCTGATCTTCATACAATCAGCGTATGGTGCAGCGTATGGTTGAGAAGGGGAGGAACACTGCCTCCAATATTGTGGCGCATATGTTGGTGCAGGAGTATCACCCTTTTCTTCTTGCTGTTGTTTCATTGTTAATTTTTATTTCATTGTGAAAAGAGTGTCAAATTCTCAATACGTGCTTTTTGTTACACGCTTCCCTTGCATGCTGGAGTTGCGTTTCCTGGTTCCAGATTGCGCAATTAGACTTACCAGAGCCTAGCTCACAACTGAAAAGCGTAAAACATGCCTCGAACGCAGGTTTTGGTGCGGGATAGTTGCTATGGTAATTAAATGTCTGAAGGAGTATATCGGAGAATGGCTGCCTGCATGATTTCAAACAATACGGCTAAAGTCATTCGCGGTGCATAAACAAAAGTCTTGCATTACAAATTAATAGGCAATGTGTTGCTGCTAGTACGGTCCATAGGCTTCTTCAAACACATTTACTGACAGTTAGGCAGCGTTAGCCCCAATACACCTATTGCTAGTCGAATTTGCCCACTTTAGTCTTTCTTAGTAAACAGTACTCTGCATTAAGGAGTGGTGTCTGATACGTTGAGTTTTGTAAAAATAACTAGAGGGCACTCTGGCACTACCACCCTAGAAGCTATATATGTGTAGCAGAGAAATTTGTATAGTCTTCATGCTTTCAAGATTCCAACGCACTTGTGTCTTTGGTCGTTGTTATGCATTTTTTGTTTCCAATAAAAGAACTGCCCGTGGTGGTCATCGTCATCCGACCCAAAATGGCGAGCCTAAAAATTTCCCTGAGGTGCAACTGCTGCTCGTTTTCTTACTGTCGTCTCGCTACAAAGCGGCTCCAAACCACACAGAAGCAAAAGGAGGCGAAAGAACAGATATTGGACACATTTCTGTCCTACCTATCATTCTCATGCCAGCTGAAGTGCAGCGCGATGCAGTTCTAATAGACACTAGCTCCAGAGTTTTCTCCGGTGTACTTATAAGAAACTCTACGCTTTGCTGCCCGAAGTCAGCGGGGATGCCACCGATAAAAATATACGAAAAAAAAATGAGAGAATGCGACGGGGCAGTGTATGGAAGCCTCGCATTGGCATAGTTCACTTAGAGCACGGTTCTCTATATGTCATAATCCACTCTAGGAATCCGTTCTTTCTAGCACTGAGCTTTGAGCGAGTTCCCAGACGCAACCGACGAAGTGGGGCTTTTCTATCGCTGCTGCGGAAGCCGCTTAGCATTCAAACGGTAAAGAAGTTTCTATGGCTTCAGTATGATGTGGGCGTCGCGTAGTGATTGCGGTACGAAATATAACGCGAATGACAGCACCCACACAACTCGTCATATTGGCCACTGCACGTATTTATGCGGAATCCCTCAAAAAATTTCAACTATGGTGCATCCTGAGAAATCAAGCGTCGAAGATTAAATTAAAACCTTGATTGAAAACTGACTGGAACGTAGAAATGATATGAGCCTTTCTAGTTACTTTAACTACGTCATCTTAGTAAAAAATATTGTAAACGCATTTTGCTTGGAAAATTTATGGTTGGCATCAGCATATTTGTGTGTTTTGAAGCTACGATACAGAAAACAGAAGCAATATCAGGAAGTAAGCAAAAGTAAGTTAAACAAATTGTTAGAATTTGATCTGTATAGAAAGACAAACGGCAAGAACACTCGTGTCTTTATAATGGCATTTCTATAGTCAAAAAGAAAGTTGTTCTAAATTGAGAAGAAAGGAAAATCTTAGACACTGCTATTTCGAAAACCATTTTTTGTAATAAACAACACGGAGCACGCAGCAAACATGTAGAATTACAAGAAATTAGATAGACGTACTGTGGATTTGAATGTTAATTTGTAGGCTTCTAACGACTGCCTTTGGTGCGTGTTACACAAGCATGTGGCCTCACCTACGCGAACTTCTTTAGAGTCGAGGCATGTGGCTTTCGGAAATTCCGGCAGTTTTCTCACCAATTCATTCCATCGCAGCAAATGTGGCACAGTTCTTTCAGTATTTCCTTAAGAGACATGCCCCGGAAGTGTGCATTACATTTACTCAAAAAGACAGTAATATCCCTTCGACGCGTAATGCGTAACTTCATATTGGAGCACTGGAATAAACCAGAACACCAGCACAAGCGGCTGCACAAATGGGACACGGAGATGAAGCTACGTGTGCTTCAATAGTCGAAGCGAAGCATCTCAAGCATTATCCACCGCATTCGCAATGGTGTGGTTTAGACGAGATGTCACACTCACTCGATTGGCTGCAATGACGCAGGTCCCGATTGTGGCCACATTCAGTTGTCAGAAACTCTCAAACATATATTTTTCGACGTTCCAGCGTACACAAGTTTACGACAGCAACTGATATATTCGATTGGACAATATATTAGTCGACCATTAACCAATGAGGTTGTGTTAGGTACTTGGCCTGATGCCGGCAGCACAAATGTGGTGATGGAAGCCGTCGTTTCATTTTTAGAAGCCACTGGATTGGATGCACGCCTGTGGAGTTACCCCATTCTACCAAGACGAGGTCTCATCTCCCTACCTTACCATCGTCATTCAACACTCTTTCACTCCCAACTCACCCTTCTCCAGCGTAGAGTAGGAGACAAGAGTGAACTGTAGCTCAGGCTAACCTTTCTACCCATCTCTGAATAAATTACCTCTCTCTCTCTTACTCTCTCTGTCCCCCAAGAGAAATACTTAAGGAATCTTGCTTCCAGGTTTTTTTCTTCACAGCCTTGGAATTGATCCTCCCAGCCACCTTCCTGAAGCTTGCTGAACCTAACGTGATTGTGCAGGACCTTCAATGCAATTCTCGTTCACGTCACGTTCTTTTGTGCAGCCTCCGTGTTTGACTCACCTTTAAACAGGAGACGAAGTTGCACGATAACATCAAGTTAGGGCATCACAATTACGCGACAATGACGCCAAGATGACCTCCCAAACACGTTATAAAACTTAAGGTTGACAAAATTGCCGGAGTTCTCCACTACGGTGTCTATCATAATCATATAGTGTTTTTGAAATGTTAAACCCCAACAATTATAATATATAATATGACGTTAATAATTTCAGTGGTTTCTTACTTCAAACGAAGTTATATGATGATGTGATGGATGACCTTAGGTTCCAATTAAGTAGCGTGACTTTTGATACGCCAAAGTGTCATCGTTAAAAGACACCGAGAAATAAAGCGACGAGGCATTGCTGAAATTTCTAAAGACTACTAATTGCACGAGCGGCGGGAGTCTGATCATGGTGCCGAAACTCTACAAGACTTCCGAGCTGTGATTTTACGCTTTCTTTTCCTCTTTCTCTAAATATCTCCTGTCCATTTCCCCTATGCAGGGTACCATACCAATTATGCTGAAGTGGTTAACGGCCCTGTCCTTTCTCTATAACTTTTCTTCCTTCAAAGGTGCTCAAATCGCACTTGACTAACACGTACCACCTTTAACTGCTCATTTTTACTCATTCATGTGAACAAAACTGCCTAGAAGGTCTCGTGATATGTTGTCAGATCATGCGAAATGTTGAATACTGCTTGGCCTATCAAAAATACGGGGCTTTTGTCATACAAGTTTCACCTAGAAGGCTCATGTCTAAACTTTTTTTGTTCCGTGTTTCTTGTAGTAAACACGTCTTCTTATAGTGTAAAGAATTGCCGCGCAGCATCCCGCGATCTCGAACACTGCCATGGAAGAGTTGCCATTCTGGCGAAATGTCTGCTGATGTACGAATATTCTGAAGAAAACAATCAAATTCTCGTAATCGAAAGAATGTCAAAACCAGCACTGTTTTTTTTTTCGCTGACATATGACTATGGCCATCCTAAGACTTGTGCTGAGCTAGCGATGAGCAGACAGCGCACCCTAAATAACGTACAGAAAACGCAAAGTACTGAGCCTTCTTCTCGTCGTAGATATCTCAGAGTTTTCACTTACGTGAGAAAACAGGGCAGTGAATCACTGTAAAATTTATGTTTATTCGCTACCCTTTCTCTCCATGACAAAACGGGAAGAGATTCAGGTAGAGAGAAGAGTCAGTTAAAAAAATCATATTGTTTCCTAGAAGCCAGCTTTGCTTGTAATCTAAAATAAAGCCAAAATATTTCGGTTGTCAACGAAGTTATTATATGGGCGTTCAAGCTGAAAGATTACTTAGCGCTTAATGCATGTCAGTGGTGGTGTTATAAAAGTTACGCCACTTGGCTGCGCAACCGAAGGTAGTGGGCTTAATAACAGGCCTTGCGGTCGCCTTTTCATCAGGGCGAAATGATAGACGGCCACGTACTGTACAGTACACTTAAAAAAATTACGAATAGTTGAAATTTGCACAGCCATACAGTACAGTCCTAATCAGGCCTTCGTTAAATGGTGAATGAATACAGGAAGCTATACGGCAAACTTCTGAATTGCTAGCTATATCCAGAACCTTAGGTGGGAAGTGATTGAGAGCTTACTGCGTCCATTCCAATCATACGGTAGTTTGGGCACGAAAATACAAAGTAATATTCATGACGTGTAGTAGGTGTATGAATTCGGTCTTTGATCATGCACCGAATAGGCTCTTACGAGTTGCGAATCAATTGTGACGCTGTCACTTTCGTGCACGATCAACGCAATACTATAAAAGCTCTAAGTAATATTCCACCAGATTTCACATGCTTGCGAATCCTTGACTGGAACTTCAACTACGAAGCTGCGATATTTTTTTCCGAAGCAAGGATTCTCTAACTCACAAATATCGGCAGTGTACGCGGAAATCTCAGTGCCATTGTGAATAATTGCGTCATGTTAAGTGCACAAGTTGCATGCATATTTGCATGGGCTGTTTTCATATATGTGGTGTGATCTCCATGGCGACATTATACAACTGACAAGCCGTTTCTCATATGGCAGTCTAATTGAGAAAGCAGAAAAAACTGGAAGAAAGACAGAGAACAAGAAAGAAAAAAAATAAATTGAAAAAGAACGAAAGATTGAAAGAAAGCGAAAAAATAACAACAAAAGAGACGAGTGCATGAATGAATGAATGAATGAAAAATGAAATAATAAATGAAACAAAACCTGAAAAATGATATAAAGAGAGAAACACAAAAGAAAGAAAGAAAGAAATAGAAAGAAAGAAAGGAAAAAAGAAAAAGAAAGAAAGAAAGAGAGAAAGAAAGACGTTAGACATACAGATGCGAAGCTAGACTTGCTCCCCTAATTTTGTTAAAAAACTTTCGTTAATTTAACGCCACCTATTCACCAAGCTTCGTGGAACTAAATTACCCCGCCTTGGGCTTGAAAGAAACCTCACGCGACCTTTTAGAGCTTGCGGGCCTCGCCACCCTTCTTTCAAAGGTTCCTCTTTGATTGCATCTGCCCTGAACAGTCGTGCATCCTTCCCTTTTGAAATAATCTGGAAGGTGCACAAAGAGGGTTGCTCGGATAAGTGTGAGCTGCCCAGGAAATTGCAGAGATATACTGTATGTGTCTTAGAAATAGATCTACTTGAACTTGCTCAAACTTCACAACCATCTGTCAAAGTGCAGCCGCGTTCATTATAGCAGTTTGTTCATAGAAGTATACATCGATTTAAGAAATGCACAAACATTTTGTGAAAGTAACACATGCAGCCAATAACACTGAAGAGAAAATCATATTTTGAACAGGGATCTGTAATCATATGTAACTCATTTTATTATCTAATGTGTGGCAATTTCATATGCATAAATTAAATCCAGATTGCCCAATCATCAGTAATATACTTAACGCATGTTTTTATTTCCTTTTTGCTGTTCACGTGGTTTATGAACACTGTAAAAAAAGCAAAGGAAAAACACGGCACTCATTCTGGCAGTGGTTCTTGTGTTTTGAGATGTCAATGTCCGGTTAAAGAACACCAGATAATTCCAAATTTCCGGAGGCCGTCACTACCATATCCTTCATTACCATATCGTACTTTTGGGACCTAGCACTCCACAAAATCCTATATTATTATTTTTATTATTATTATTATTATTATTATTATTATTAACAGGCGTTGCATTTAGTATTGTGAAGCATTTCTGCGAAGTCTTTTTGCAGTAGTTCAGCCCCATTTGTAGACGTCTCTGTAGTCTCATGCAGCTCCATATGCATGAGCACTGGAGTAACTTTGTTACTTGCGAGCTCTGCTGGTGATATCTCAACTGTCTCGTAGCGCAACAGAATGGTGTGGCACACCATCGCTTGTGCTGCAAGGGTGACGTCAATACGTGCGGAATATATTTAAAATTTTCATGGTACGCGAACTCATTTTGTGTAACAAGCCTGGTTTATTCTATGCTGCTACTGTATACGAAGTGCGCCGCTAAACGAATATAGATATGGTAGAAAACAGCATGTTCACATGAAGCAGATAGGCTGGATCTTTCGATGCATAGGTTCCAGGCAACAAAATGCAGAATGCAGTGTCGACACCCTTTGGGTGGCACCTCTTTCATTTGTTCAGCAATGTAAACATATAAGTGAACTTGCGTGGAGAATAAATCAACAAAGAAATAACTACAGCATGTACTTGATGCACGTGCTCGCAGGATTGCTTGCTTCATGAAGCGTACACTATTCTAGTATTTACGTAAGTTTCTGAAGCACAGTCACGATGCAAAACTGAAAAACTTCGTTCCAGCTGCGTAGGTATTATAGCTATAGGCACGGTAGAGGACAGAGCAATTCATACACCACAATGTGAAGCACCACTATCAACCTGGCACGATTCCGCATATAGATGGGTAGCTGCACGAATCACGCCTATTTTTTTAGGGGCGAAGCTTTTTATTGTCTAACCTTGTGACAAGTCATGCGTAACGGAGAGAAGAAGAGACGAGAAAAAAAAAGAAGGCAAGAAAGAGATGACCATTTCTCGTCTCGTTTGCTAGATAGCGTTACTCTGCCGCTACTCTCCGAGTGGCTGCTACGCGAGCTTTGCTAATGAGTGCCTCACTTAGTCTTCTGGATAGTCATCGTACGTGGCGAATTGTTGGCGGGCCGTGGATGGAGCAGAGCGGCGGGTGCGTTCAAGACGCTTGCACTCAGCTTGCTTCGCTCGTGTCTCGTCGGTGTTACCCGTGCGCCGTCTGCATTCTCGAACGTGTACGGATGCATGGACGCATTCGCGGGCGGTTGGACGGATGGACGCTTCGCCCCACTCATAATCATTCAGTCTGTGGATATGCTGTAATTTTTTTCTTCGATCCAGTACCGCGGTGCCGCCGGTTCAGTGCACGTCTCCTATAGGTCACCACCAGTGCTCACAGCTTCATTCCATGTTGCTTTACGCTCGTCTTCAGGGGAAACTTGTACGTTTACTTTTTATTATAATAGCGCAAACGAAACACTCACAAACTACGGTGCGTGCGTTGAACAGCCGCTGGGGCTGCTACAGCGTCAAATTCACGGTGAAAAGATCAATGCCAAATGGGGCCACAGCATTCAACATGATTTGGAATGTGAAGATTCCAGAAGAATTGAAAGCAATGTTTGCTAGCCTAATTCATTGCTAGACATTGAAAATAATGAAGTCACAGCTTGATCTGACCTGCTGCTAACATGCGGCGCAATAACAGTGAGACGCTGAGAGAGCATGCGTAATTTCCTGTTTATTATTATTTTAGGGTTATTTCATATTAGTGTATTACGCTTCATATCCTTGTTCAAGTGAAAAACTAGTCATTACAGTGTTTACACACATACAGAAATAAATAATCTTTAAGAGAGGAGATGGGTTGCATTTTTCATCTCCTCTCCTACCCTGTGTCTACGGCAGTGTCATTTAGAGACTATGGGTACACACCTCTAAAGCTCCTGAATTTTATTCAGGGGCTTTACGTACCACCGGTTTGAAAAATAGCGTCCACAGAACTGTTATGCTACATGCGGCACTTCAAGTAGAGTTTATAAAATCATTCAGTTGAGTTGCATGGCCAAATTATTACAGCAGGACGTCCCAAAGTTACCGAGAAACAGACTGCGGCACCTTCTATGGGTACATGATCGGAGTAAGTACAAAAAATACAAACATCCTTCATTAAAAGATTGATGCTTGCTGGAAACATTTTGTTCCACCTTACTATCATCAGGCGGATGACATTCAATTTACCAGTCTTTTTTTCTCTCAGTTGTGTATCTTTTACACTGCGAACACTGTATCAGAAAATTTACCATCCATAATTATCGCCAATCTAATGTGAACAATTTTATCTTCGTAAAAAAAGAATTACAATTCACAATTGCGTGAGTGAATACGGTAAGGCTTCGGTTGCAAATTACCCCACTAGTCCAGTACGTGGAAGGAAAGCTCTTTTGTTATTAAAATGAAGCTGATTCTTTGCCTAAAGAGTGAAAAAAACAAAAACAAAGGGTTGCTGAATTTTAAGAGTGGCGCCGTGACAATGCACGTGGTAATTAGGCCTGAAACGCCGGATTGTCGAGCTCAATAAAAAGGAAGAATGACTTCGATACCAACGCTTTAGGAAAATAATTTCAGAAGGCCACTTCAGTATACTCATTTGCACGGGCTCGCACCGTTTAAGAGCCAGGGAGCCTGTGAAAGGAGCCCCGTGCAGTTAATTAAAAAGTCTGCCTTCAATTATTAAAAGACTTTCCTTCGCACTCGCTAAAAAGGGACTCTGCAGAAGCTGAGCACATCGGTTGTGTGTCATTTACAAAACATTATTTATTTCGCATTGAAATGGTCCACAACGCTTTTTGCAATACGTGTCGCAGCAAGCAGATAATACGACGCCCTCAACGTCACTGTGAGTGGTCAAGAGGATTTCCCTGATGTCAAGAGGATTTGCCTGATGTCTCCTCTGGCGAACCTTAACCATATACCGATGTCCTAAAACCTTTTTTCTCTCTCTCTTTCTCTTCTATTTCCTCTCTTTCTCTCATCTTTATGCCCCCCTTCCTATTTCCCCAGCGTAGGGTAGCAAACCGGGCATGTGCCTGGTTAACCTCCCTGCCTTCCCTCTTGTTGTTTATCCCCCCCTTTTTTTTTATTCGATTCGACTGTCGTCCTCAGAGGCCATTGCTATTGAAGGCACCAAAGGCACTGACTACGTTTTTAAGATAAACTACCTTGTACAAGTGGCTGTGACAGCGAAAATGTGTACTGAAAGGAAAGGACTGTGGCTGACCACGTGTTTTTCCCCAGAGTTTTTTCGCCACCAACTTATCCTCACGTATAGGATAGCGAACAGTTTCTTCCTGCACTGGTTAACTTCCAAGACAACTGAATCTTGGAATAGTACTTGCCTGCCTTTCCTTCTGCATCGTTTTTTACGTCTTGCACAATAATAAAGCTATTGCGCCATGCATGTAAAAAAGGTAAGGTAGTTCTCCACATCACATCATCAATAGAAGGCATTCAGGTACGCCAAGCCCTCAAAGTTGAGTGAATTCGCATTTCCACAAAGGGGTTTTATCGTTTCTTCGTGAATTTGTGTGTGAAATCAGGGCAGAAAGAAAGCCCAACTGAACTATGAGGACGCATTACACAACTGGCTACTTGTAGTGACAAAGATCAAGATTTTTCAAGGTAACCTCTTGTGAGCCCAAAAAGAACCACCCATTTTGGTGGCGAAGATGTCCGCCGCCACCCCCTCACCCCGCTGGCGGTGACCCTCACTGATATTACACAGAAGCGAAAAGAAAAGGAGCATTTGACGTAGGTTTCAATGCACGCATTTCGCGCTGCCGGTACGTGTTCGAATAGAGATCTACACAGGAGCTTGAAACATTTTTCGAAAAAAATTTAAAAAGAAAGCTGTGTACAAGCGTCATGCCTAGCGAGACATCGCGTTCACAGATGAAATAAGTGGCTGTAGGTGAAGATAGTCATAGAGTGAGATGTGGCAGTGATGGCTAGTATTTCCCGCAAAGTTGGTTCAGTTCGCGTCACTTCATCCGGAAAGTGCAAGTGCCGCGATAAGCACTGGTAGCGCTTTGAAGTTATCGTTCTTTCATGTGTTGGTTTGGAAGCGAAGCTGTGTCAGCGATGTCGATAGCGAACTAGACACTATATGCGCTACAGCGCTGTTTTGAAATGCACTAATTTAAGATCTGGTGTAAACAGCTACGATGTGCATTCATGTGTTCATTATTGTTAATGATATTATTATTAATCATAACCATTTGTAAAGTTTAACACCCCAACACCGCCTTACGATTATGAAAGACGCCGCAGCGAAGGGATCCGGAAATTTCGACCACCTGGGGTTCTTTACCGTGCGCCCAAATCTAAGCACCCGGGCCAGCAGCATTTTCGCCTCCATCGAAAATGCATCCACCGCAGCCGGGATTCGATCCCGCGATCTGCAGAGCAGCAGACGGATGTCTTAGCCATTAGACCACTGCGGTAGGACAGTTGTGTATTCATTAACGTAGAACATCATAAAATCGAATATCGCTTTATATTGTTTACGGTAAGCGATATTCAGTTTATAGGGACTTTGTTACCCTGCCTTAACCGTCGTAATTACGTAGCTCCCGACCTATTGCTGCACTGGCATCTAAGTCTGTATTCTGAAACTATTTTGTTTCGCAATGCTCTCGAGAATACGCTCGTTGAAAGTCCGTCTTCATTACATCGGACTCAAAATGGCACATTTCTGAACCACTTCCTTCTCGTGTATTACGCCCTCACTGTGCTTCGTGTGTTCGAGACTCACTCGGATTTACCAGCACCAAATGTTCTCAAGCTTTTGCGAAAGTCCTATTCAGTGGCTTCATCAATTATTCTTTGGCGGCGAGCGCACAAAACGCTCTTCTCGACAAAAAACGATGTATAAGTTTCGTCACATGTCCCACCATGTGGTTCCTGTTTTCTAGAGGATATCGCAATATTAAATGCGCAATAATAAAACACTGGCTGAGATATATAGATTCTTTTGTGTTGTCGTCGTCGCGTTCTCCAAGCAGTATATAGGCTTCCGGAGGAAAGGATTCCATCTCGTACGCTCAATTGCAGCCGGGCTTCAGGAACACATTTGCTTGAGAGATCTAATTAGGGAAAGAACAGTAAAAATTTTATGTTATCCCAGCTCACGGGCGTGCTCTGGCATTCGAAAAGCGATGAAGTGATTACAGCTCGAACAGTCGGAAGATTGAATTATGATGAAGCAAGTTCAAAGTAGCCTTTCAAGTTCACAATCGCAGAACACTACACTTGTCAGATGAGTGCTATTTTGCTGTGTATCACAGTCATGTTAATATGTGGAGGAACAGCGAACGTGAATGCATTGAGTTAGTTCTACATTGCTTACATTCCTTGGGCTACGTACATACGGTATAAGGAAAGTATATTCTACTTCAATTTGATGATGGCGATACGATGTTTTTATTGCGAAGCTTGGGAAATCGTACAATTGACGAACTCAGAGCCCTAACCTATAGCAAATCATTCGTTTCAATATCGCATTTGTCCGCGGAGATGCAAAGGCTAAAACAGAGAGAAAAGGTGCTGAGATTGTCAAAGGAACCATTGTTGTTGCACGTAACATCTATAGTCGTAGGGAAGAGCACGAAATTTTCAATTTCGCCTCTTCTAAACATTTTTATAGCTTCCCGAAACGACATTTTGACCATCCTCATTTCTGAGGAGCTAGGCTCTCTCGAAATGACCCTGGTCGACGCTAACGCAGTAGCCATGAAGTAGACACTCATGATATAATCATATATATGACGTAAAAAATACCCCCTCCTCTTCGAATAAACAGTGTAACGTTTAATTTATTGATTGTTATTCGATTTACATTTTCAATATACACCTAAATGATGAGAAGTCATTTGCGATATTTTTTTTTCGTGCGCTCTATTTCTTTTTCTGACGTCCTTCCTTTCTTTTTTTTTGAGTACCAACACTCCAAAAGTATTTTCGGTATATTAAATCTTTCAACCTCTATATCCTCTTCTAAGCTGCTAACCATTTTTGCGCCAACTGAAAACTCTGCGCTACACACTAAGTGGACTTTGTAATGCAGATAGGATGTCTTGACCTCTCCCTGTCAAGACAAATTCTCTCACGTCTTTTCACGTAGCCGTACTGAAAGATTGTTTTTTAGATAAAAAACTGATAGAGAAACACACAAATATGTACTTGCTTCTCGACGGAAACACATAAAAGTTTAAACCAAATGCGCAGCCATTTTGCTTAAGGAGCTTTGCAAAAAAAATATTTTCAGAATGTTACCTTGCGTCATAAACGTCCGGAGACACGTTGTTAGGAGTTATTTAATAAAAAAAACGCCAGACCAGGTTCGTTGGCCCAGCACAGTCCTAGCGAAAGCCAGAAGAGTGGCCTTTCAAAGCCTTTTATAAGCACTCGTTTGGTAAATACTGCAAGCACACTTGCTTGATGCCCACTACGACATTATTAATAAAAATTTTAGGGTAGAGTGCCGGCATTCGCTCTGCCATTTTTCGTCATTCTTATGAGAAGCTTGGTATTCGCTAAATTATAGCGAGTAGTTTTGTGCTAATTGTTCATGCAGTGGCTGGCGACGATTAGGAATAATCCTGAAGTAGGTATGTGCCACATTTAATAGCTGAAAAAAAAAACAGGCTTTTGTAGTGGGTTGGAGCATTGGATGACCCCCCTCGTTACGCTATTCACAGTGTGTCATGACTGCTAGTTCTTTCGCTGTTATAAAACACGTTATAGCCCCGACGCGGTGGTCCAGTGGCTAAGGTACTCGGCTGCTGACCCGCAGGTCGCGGGATCAAATGCCGGCTGTAGCGGCTGCATTTCCTATGGAGGCGGAAATGTTGTAGGCCCGCGTGGTCAGATTCGGGTGCACGTTATAGAACTGCAGGTGCTCGAAAATTTCGGAGCCCTCCACTACGGCGTCTCTCATAATCATATGGTGGTTTTGGAACGTAAATCCCACATATCAAGTCAATTAAAATTCGTTATAAGTTGTATTAACTCGATTGCTCCACCGACATCAAGCCTGCCTAAGGCAAGTTTGCCAACAAGCCTGAAGTACCAGCCTAACTCAGTAATAGAATACCGGGCTGGCCCCCATGGAGCGTTTCCGGGTTCGAGCCTCACTGTGTCGTTGGTACTATTTTTTTTCTCTAATTTCGGGTGATATGGTTATGCACACCAGTGGCGGCGGCGGACAACTACAGCGCTGTGCGAGAACCGAGTTGTGATATCATAACAGCTTTCGCTGTAATAGGATGATTGTGGATGACCAAACTGACAAGGAGGACGGTGTAGAATTAGCTGGAGACGCGCACAACAGAATACCATTAGAAGATATTACATTATAGTGTGGTGTAGGTTTGGTGATTGAAGCAGTTTTGCTTATCAAACATAAAAAATAACCGCTATTGTACTTCGTACAGATAGTTAACTTGTAAAGCTAGAAAATGTGCCACTAATATTCAACAGTGATTTCATTCGATGGTTTTTTTATGATTTCTCTAAAGTATTGCTTATTTGGGTCCTGAAATAACAATTATCGGTCGCAAACCGTATTTATTTCTTCTTTTTTAGTGGACCGATGGTGAGCAGTGCGATTTTCTCAATTTTTGTGGCACATGCGCGCTTGTACTTCTCATGCACAGAAGCTGAAGACTTAGTGTTTAACGCTGGAATATCAAGCGTCCCGAAAAAGTCAAAATGGAGAGAAATTGAGCGCTACCAGAAAAAAAAACAGCAGAAACAACCGACATAGTAGTATAGTCTACGCACTTACGGCTGGCGGTTTTAACGACGGTGCCTATTTCAGTGGAGAATCAGCGGCTGTATTTAACAGTACACACTACATGTGGAACTTGTGGTGCAGGACCCTAGCTTAATACACCGGCATCACGGACGGTGTATATATGCGCATTTCTTTTTAAACCTTTAATGCTGTCGAAATGCATATGAGGGGAAATCCCAGGGCTTACCAGACACATTTATGATGACATAGTGATAAGGTTCACTTATATTGCTTATCTTAAAAGCTAACCCGTGAAAGCAAAGTAGAAATGACATATTTTTGCCAGAATATTGAAGTAGCGATGGTGACAGCAATAGACCTTCCAAGTGTTAAAAATATTTTTTTAATTTTTTTTTACTTTCTGTATGCTAGTGTTTCATTATAATCGCGCTCGAAGTTTCCCCCCTCGCAATAATATACCGTGCAGCCTATTTTGTGAGCGCTGGCTTCAGTTTTTCCCTGCAAAAGCTCAAATTTGGTAGTGGTCGTCTGTGTAGATGCTTCAAAATACCCCAAGTATGTGCTCTATATAGCAGCTGTAACTCCGCTACAAGGAGAACTCCTCACACCACTGACGCTTCTAAGCTCGGATGGGAACACGGGGTACCCCACAGGGAGCAGTGTTATCACCGCTCCTTTTCAACATTGCTATGATGCGTCTTCCAAGCGAATTGGCCAGGGTGGAAGGCACACAACACGCAGTATATGCCGATGATATTACAATCTGGACCACTAAAGGGAGCCTTGGTGAAATGCAGGAACGCCTTCAGCAGGCTGCATCCATAGTCGAGGCGTATGCCAACGATTGTGGACTCCAATGTGCTCCAAACAAATCAGAGCTTCTGCACGTTAGAGCGAAGCCAAGAGATAAGTCAGCCATACACATCTCCCTGTCTGGGGTTCCCATCAGAGAAATGGAGGAGCTCCGGATTCTGGGCCTGTTCATTCACCACAGACTCAGACCGGACTCCACTATAGCGAAACTCAAGAGAATAGGCGAACAGGTAGGGCGCATGATCCACCGCGTTTCCAACAAGCGGGGTGGTCTGCGGGGCCAGGACGCGCTTCGGCTCGCCCATGCCTTCGTGACTAGCCGGATCCTCTACGCCGTCCCATACCTTCGCACTAACAAGCAAGAAGACGAAAGAATATATTCCATCATTCGTAAGGCTACTAAACGAGCTCTGGATCTCCCGGTGGCCACTTCCAACGCCAAACTGAGGGCGTTAGGTGTGCTCAACTCCTACCAGGAGTTGCGGGAGGCCCACCTTATGAATCAATATACGCGGCTCGTGCAGACGGTTCCCGGGCGCCGCCTGCTGAACCGCTTACATATACAGCACACTTGCACTGCAGAGGAGGCGGAGCGTATTCCGGAACTGTGGCGGCATATGCTCTCGGTCTCTCCACTTCCCAGTAACATGGATAAGCACACGCACGAAAGCAGAAGACAGGCGCGGGCTCGGACGCTTGAGAGGCAACACGGCTCCCGACCTGGTGTATTCTACGTAGATATAGCACGGCCTTCACCCACGGGATTTTACACGGCCTGTGTAGTTCACCGGGAAAAGCATGTCAATGGGCTCTCGTTCGGAGCACAAAATCCAGAGCGCGCTGAGGAAATCGCGATAGCGCTTGCTGCTGCGGACCCCAACTCGAAAGTTATCATCACGGACTCCCGAAAAGCATGTGCTCATTACTTGGTAGGAGAGATGTCCCCCCTAGCCAGCCAAATTCTAAAACGGGCTCTCGCTGATCCAGCCCCGAAACGCATCGTATGGGCTCCTGGCCATCAGGGCTTACGAGGTAATGAGGCCGCTGACGCGGCCACCCGAGCGCTTACCCACCGGGCTCCTCACCTTGGCTCTTATGACTCGGAGGCCAATACACCGCTGCTGCGGTTCAAAGAAATTCTGACCTATTATCGCGACACTCACCGCCTTTACCCGGCTCCTGCAAAGGGGTTGAGTAAGGCGGAAGAGCGAACTCTAAGACGCCTGCAGACGGGTACTCTACTTTGTCCTGCAGTCCTAAAATATTTCGATGCGAACACAGATGGGCGGTGCCCACACTGCGGGGAGACGTGTGATATCTTCCACATGGTATGGGCATGTCCAAAAAAAATTACGGCATATTCACGGGGTGAATGATGATAAATGGGCGAAGCTCCGGAGGGATTCATCGGTAAACTGTGAATCTTCCGTGTAATTCGCCCAGTCGATCATCATGTAAAGACGTGAGAAACGCTGTGTGTGTATATACACAAATCAACTTTTATTTGTTCTTAGACGATGGATGGCTTGCGATGTCCCTTGCCTCGCGCGCTCGCACATCGGGATTCTTCTGCGAGCGCGCGCTGCTGCCGCCTTGCGCTCTCTCCGCTGTACAGCCTTATCCATCCGGCGACTCCGAGCGCGCGCCAACAGCGAACGGATTTTATTACAACGCTCCCCCTAGCGTACGTCGCCGCACTAAATAGAACAATTGCCTTCAACCAATGACACGCGCCATATGTGACATCATTCCTATTTTATAAGATCTCGCGTCTTTCATCAACTACAAGTACCGCTTTCTAGTTTATAACATCTTGCATCTTTTCATCATCAGCTACAAGTACCACCATCTAGTAAACACTACAAGAACTAAACGAGAGGTGGCTACATACAGGAGACGGTACCGCCATCTAGTGAACACTGCAAGAACTAAACTAGAGGTGGCTACATACAGGGGACGGTACCGCCATCTAGTGAACACTGCAAGAACTAAACTAGAGGTGGCTACATACAGGCTACAGGGGACGCACAGCCCACACCCTAAGGAGCTTCGCCCCTAAAAATCCCCACCTACCCCTTCCCTTACCCCTTCCCGAGAGGCATGGGAGACTGCCCTCATCAACTGCTCATCACTAGAGTCTCAACGGGCTCTGGTGAGACGGGCGCGAGTTGGGGCCTCGTCATGCGGTGTCCCGGACTAAGGACGCCGACCATGTAGCGGGGTCATGCTTTGGCCCCGTACCTCTCTCTTTTATAATAAATGTTTTTCATCATCATTATCTAAGCTCGGGCCATGACCGCGAAGAACAGGTAGCAATCGCATTAGCAATGGCGAACAGAATCTGCGCTATAGTTTACATAAATTCCAGAACCATGGCCCAGGCCTTGTGTGTGGGCTTGGTCTGTGAAGAAGCGATCCACGCGCTCTGGCGTGTCGCGTGTACAAACACCAAGCCTACAATTTGGTTCCCGGACTTTATGGGCTCCGACGCCCACCTCCTCGTTCCAAACTGCAACGAGCTTGCTCACTCCTAGGCTCAAGACCTTACTCACCGCACCGGGAAAGAAGGTATTCCACAGCCTCAGGGTGAGAAACGGCCCTGGAACCAACTCCAGACCTATTGATGGAATCTTTCAGCACTGTTGAAAATCTAATAAACGCTGCCTGGTAGCCAGTGAAGGCTAAGAAGAAAAAGGAGATCATGTTCGATCATGGAGACGATGGCTTCTGGCTGAATTTTTCTGCGTCTGTTGACGTTTTAGCGTCCACATAATATTCGGTACCGAAACCCGGCACCGAATAAGGGACCTTTAGTGTCCTGCCCCCCGCGCGGACAAGCCTTCCTCCTAAGCACGGCGCGCAGGGTTTCTATACTCTCGCTTCACGTCGCGAGCGGGGAGGACTCGACTGGTGGATGCGAAGATCGTCGTTGGACGACGTGAGCCAGCAGCAGTAATCTAACAATGAATCGTCTCAAAAGCAAGCGACCTGTACGACGCGCGCAGAACACAGACTATTCAGGAAGCGCGAATTCTACTCGATTCCGCTAGCGTCGACATCGCGAAGCTCACAGACGTAAAGCAACGACTCTCCGCTAGCAATGATGAGCTGTCGCACATTCACGAGTAGTATGATCAGTATATCCCAACAGAACGTATCGAAGAAAAGCAAATTGCTACCGTGGAATACCAAGATGAAGCGTTGAGCATGCTCGCTGAAATAGGGTGCAGCCGTTCACAAGTAGAACGTGAACAGGCCGGGCATGCGCAAGCGGCCAGAGGTGAAAACACAGCAGCGATGCCTTTCAACCATGATGCTTCCGCAAGATTTCTGACATCCCGGTGACCGCAGCTTCAGATGCCAACAATCAAAGGTGACACTGCATAGTGAACAGGCTATTCGGAGCAATTCGAACCGCTGATAGACCGCAATAACGACCTGATCCCATCCACGAAGTTTTACAACCTTAAGAGCTTCGTATCTGCGGTGACGCAGCGACAGCAATCACGGGTTTTCCCACGACCGAACCTTGCTTCGCCGGCGCCGTGCATACTATGAAGGAAAAGTTCGGCGATGAGACGACGATTATTCAGCACCATCTGACGGCGCTGAGAAATCTCCCAAGGGTGACATCCGCCAACGACATCCGTGGTTAGCGAAAGTTGTAGGATGCCAAGCAGTTGATTATTCGCTGTCTTTGAGCCCTGAACTTGCCGACATAACGTATTCAGCTATGCTCATCGATATCTTGCAGAACGATCTACCGTGGGACATCGGTTTTTCTTTCACTAGAGAAAAACAGCGCCACGCCTTAACAAGACCCACCAAACTACGTTTTCCTCAAGCCTCATCCAGTGCTCCAGCGAAGGCGTCGGCTGCGTCAGATGCCAAGCTAAATGACCTGCTACTATTCATACGAGTGGAGCTCGAAAGCCGAGAGCAGCACGCACTGCAGCATCAGAGACCCGCTTTGGAGGATCACTCGGACCGAAGAAATGGTGGCATTCCAGCGGCATCAGTTTTGCACACCCCATCTATACCCAAGTTCAAGTGCTTCTTCTGCCATGTTGATCAGCACGGGGCGCGCAGCTGCAACGCTGATATTCCTCTTGCAGTGAAAAAAATGCAGATCCCACGTACAGTGGGAATAGATGATATGCCAAGCATGAATTAGAAATGTTGATACGGCACTTTAAAATCAGCACAACGTTACGAGGTGGAGGTAAATGATGCCGTAATGACTTCCATATCAGGATTATCATGTTTGTATGCGTCGTTTACCTTCGCCATCTATTCACGTCACGTGATACCGGATATGAGGAGCTAGCGAAATAGTTATGAGTGTGGTATGCTGCCATGTCCTTACATGAAGGCACTTGATCTCTAAGTGGGCACTATCAAAAACGAGCATGTTTCCGCCATCTTGGCAGTGGCAAAAGCTGGCTGCACTTCTGCTGCCAAGGCGTTGCAAAGCTTCCAGTGCAGCAATTTTTTAATCCTCCTTGCTTTAAACCACCTTGAGGGTAAGCGAGGAAAGCGGTAATGCAGTAACTGGAGGGAGGCGACTTCGCAGAAATATTTTAGATTTGGATAATGTTGCTACCGCGAAGTGCGGTAATGGGTCGACGAAATTCCGCTTCTACTGAAGATGTGCTGACTGGGACGAACGCCAAGCAACGCGCGTTGCAGGTGCTATTTGCGAAAACAATAGTATAGATGACTTACTTTACTGCTCCAAAGTGGCGAAACCACTTCATCTGCTAGCAGCAGCGCAATGAAAGAGATAATAGCCCATAAATATTCCTTCTCTTTTCTGTAGAATAGGTCTTCGGCCATACCATTTTCTGGATAGTTACTGACAGCACCACTTTTGTATTGTAGTAGTTAAGGCCCTTGCGCATGAAGGGCCTACGCCCCTTTAGTTACTAACAGTACAAATAAACATTTATTAGCTCTCTCTCTGTACAAGCACAATTTGAAAAACGTGTTCCCAAAATTGTGTGGTTCCCCAAATGTTCAGACAAAATTTTTCGACAATTCAGAGTACAAGCACTCTGCTATGGGAACACAAACATCGTGAGTTCGGTGGAAGGTAGCGCACCGTGCTTGGAGCCGGATGTTTGCACCTACACGTAATCTCGACAACATTTTCAGCCCCCATAGTTTATGGGGCCGCCTTGAAGAGTGTCTTTTCAACATTCGATAATGATTTGGAAAACGGTAATGCAAGCGAATATGCTTGAAAATCTTCGCATTGCCTTTGAGAACTTTAGTCAAACATTACCAAGAAGAAGCATCGCAAACACTGTCATCATTAGATGCGAATATTTATTGCTGTTATTTCTGTCACCTAACGAGAACAATAAGTAAATGAATTGAATGAGAGAATAAAAAATTGGCAGCATATCCACGGAGTGAATGACGGAGAGTGAAGCGAAGCATTCATCCGTCCATTCGTTCTTGCTTCCGTCCGTCCATGCTTCCGTCTGTGTGACCGTCTATGCGTCCATCAACTCATCCGTGCATGCGTCTGTTCGTGCTCCGTCCCTGCGTTCGTCCTTGCATCCGCCCCTGCGTCTGTCCATGAGTCCATCCATGCATCTGTCTGTGTGTCCGATCGTACTTCTATTCAACACTCCAAGTACCACCATCTCGCATCTTTTCATCATGTATTGCCCATATAAAAGCACCGCCATACAGCGGACATTGCAAGGACTTAACGAGAGGTGCCACACGCACACTTTCTTACGACTTGCACTTCCAGTCTGCTTCCTACCTTTAACCACCTCGAGTTCATGGTATATACTAGTTCACTGTATTCATGGCACTGCGGCCTAACACTCTCTAAACCTTTCTAAAACCAAGGAAGTAACGCCCAGGGAGTATAATGTAGCAACATTTTCCCGTCAGATAGTGCTCAATGTACATGCCAAGGGCTGCTAATGTGAAATGAGAGACAGGAGAATTCGGCTTTTCCTTTCTTACGGCTTGCGCTTCGTATCTACCTCCAACCTTTAACCACCTTGGGTTCATTCATGGTATATACTAGTTCATTGTATTCGCGGCACTGCGGCTCAACGCTTGCTAAACCTTTCTAAAACTAAGGAGGTCACACCCGGCGAGTCTAACGTAGCAACTATTTCTTGTCAGACAATGCTCAATGCACATGCCAATGACTGCTAATGGGGATCGCTGCGTGCACGTTAACTAAAAGCCGAATGTTCCTGTCTCTCACTTCCCATTAACACTCATTGCCCTATACATTGAGCACTATATTTATTGTTTGACAACCCACAGAAGAAATCTCTCACCGACACCACCTTGGAGGTCAAAATGTTATACTTACTACATACTATAACGGCTACGTGGGACGAACGAGCGCCGCTATAAAAAGCTTCGCCCCTAAAACAGCACATCTTCCCTTCGGTGGAAGTGGCCAACACTTACCATATGGTCTGGGCCTGCCAAATGAACCCAAAATAACCCCCTTTTCCAACCCCACCAAAGAGCACTGGGAGACGACCCTACTCAATAGCTCCAAACTAGAGGAACAGCGAACTCTAGTCCAGCGGGCTCGGGTGGCGGCCTCGACTAATGACGTCCCGGACAAGGGATGTAAACCAGCCCGGTGGGGATAACGGCTATCTGGCACAGCCAGCATCAATAAAGGTTTTTTCCTCCTCTCTCCTCCCTTCGGTCATCCGTTATTTCGACTGAGCACTTGCCACCTAGCGACCGAACCTGGAAACAAGGTCGACCTTAAAAAGAGATGTTACCACGTACGCATTATAAACATTGGCCCTCAATCTCCATGTTACACTGCAAATTTCGTCGAAAGACGATAGTTTTGCGTCTGGAGAGAAAAAAACAAACGTTTATTTGGTGTTCTGCGCAAGAAAATTGGTGCATGGTATTCTGGAGGCGCTGCGTTAGAGTGCTCAGATCGTGCAGCGGAGGCGAACGAGCGCATCTAGGCAAATTAGACACGAGCGCCATCTGGCAGTTGTCTTCAAAAACGAAGGCGTGCGCGCCCGCGGAGAAAAAAGAGCGCCTGTCTCGGAGGCGAGAAGGTGTAGAACGCAAAGCGCGGGCAGGTGCCACCACCGTGTCGTCTTCGCAACGCGTTGGAAACACCTTTTTGAAAATCGCGTTGTACTGTCAGCGCAGCGTGAGGAACGATACACTCCTTAGTTACTCGTGTAAGCCTTCTCTTGTATAAAGGCACTCATACAAAACATCGACGCGTTGTTATGGTGCCTCAGATGTGCGCAATTTTTCTTTTTAATTGACAATCGCACAAGTATGAACACTGAAACTTGAGCAATATTGGTGTGTGCTGCGGACGGGGTCGGCCGTTTGGTGCCGCTTGACGTATCGTTTAGGGCAGACAAAGAGAGAAGTGTACAGACACACAGACAAACAGACAGACAAAATTTTTCCGTCAAATGTCACCAAGGAAGACTATCGTCTTTCAAAGAGGCAGTGTATATCGCTCCTTTATTTTCGCCGTGGTGCAAACATGAGCCCCCCCCCCCCCCCCAAAAAAAAAGCAGCAGATGATACGAAACGTACTTTTAAATGCGAAGCATTTCTTAGCGAACTTCAGCGACTTTGAGCGTATCTATCTATCTACTTAACTATCTAGCCACGTAGGACTTTTAGCTCTCTTGGCCGTTTCAATAATGGTATTCATACCAAATTTGGCATGACATACCATGACTGTATGAGGAACATATTTAACTATTCATGAGATGAAAATATTGATATGTATCTCATGAATGTCGTGATTTGCATTTCATGATCCTGCAGCTCTTGCGGTGGTTTCGTCCACATGGTATGTTGCAAAACGGGTATGGTATGGCAAAAGTGCATGTCAAACACAAGTGACAAAACCTAACAAAAAATCATGACATGCATGTCATGTACACACATAACTACGTTCCACGCCCATGATTCACTCGCGGCCGTTTAGCCAGCGTCACATATATCAAATTTGGTATTACGGTAAGTGAATGGGTAGCGATGGTATGTGACTGGTGCAAACATGATAATCATGAGATCTGTGTCATGTAATAATATGACTACATGCCACAGTCAAGAGCGTGGTATGTTGTCATGTCCTTACATGACACGCGTGTCAGAATTATCCTGTTTGCACCATATTTCGTCACCCATTGACGTCTCGTAACACCAAATTCGGTATATGTAGAGCTAGCAAAACGGCCGCGAGAGCATCATGAAGGGCCCAATATACTCCAATGTGGCGTTGACGCGCGTGCTCGCTGGGCATAGTGACGCTACGTCAGCAAAACGCGAGCATTCTATAGTCTGACGCCAGACACGACCGGCGCGACCAGCTTCCATCGTCGTGACTCGATGGCAACTGGTGCGAAATGCCACATGCTGCATTTCTCGCCGATGACATTACCCCAACAGCACTGCGTCTGCCTCTTTTCGTGACGGAGGGACGCCGGACGTGCTGAAACGGGCATGTGTCAAATCAACGCAGCGCGGCACGCGCCTGCGCAGGACCGGTGCCTGGCGTGGCCACGCTGGCATGACGACACGAAACGAACGCCGGTGCGCACGCGTGCTGTGTCTCGTCAAAGTGTATTGGCGCCTTGACTGTGGCAAGTAGTCATGTTGTCACATGACACGCATCTCATGATTATCATGTTTGCACCAGTCACATACCTTCGTCACCCATTGACGTCACGTAATACCGAATTCGGCATATGTGAAGCTTGCGAAACGGCCGCGAGTGCATCATGAGAGTGGCATGTAGTCATGTTGTTTCATGACACGTATGTCGTGATTATCATGTTTGGATGTGTCATCTACCTATGTCGTCCGTTCGCATCACGTCATACCAAATTTGGTACATGTGAAGCTAGCGAAACGGCAATGAGCGCATCATGAGCGTGGCGTGTAGTCATGTTTTTACATGACACGCATGTCATGTAACACGCATGGTAGGGTCACGCATGTAACACGCATGTTAGGGTGACACGCATGTTAGGGTCTGTCGCTTGTGTTTGCCATGCAATCATGTCATACCATACCAGTTTTGCAACATGTCCTGTGAACAAAACCACCACAAAAGCAGCGAGACCTTGAGATGTAACTCATGACAATGACGACATACATCTCATGATTTTTATGTTATGACTATTCAAATATGCTCGTCATACAGTCATGTTATACCATCTCAAGTTTGGTATTGATACTATTATCCAAACGGCCAGGAGAGCTAAAAGTCGTAGGCGGCTAGATAGATAGATAGATAGATAGATAGATAGATAGATAGATAGATAGATAGATAGATAGATAGATAGATAGATAGATAGATAGATAGATAGATAGATAGATAGATAGATAGATAGATAGATAGATAGATAGATAGATAGATAGATAGATAGATGGATAGATGGATAGATAGATAGATGGATAGATGGATAGATAGATAGATAGATAGATATGTTAGAAACTTGCGAAGAAGTGTAGGAGAGTAATGTCATGGTATTCATTCTCAAACATAATAGCCGATAGTTTTTTCACGGTTTAATTTACATCGCCTCCTCATGAAAGCATCTAGGTGCTGAATTCTAGTGGACGCCTTTTGGCTTCGAATAAAGTGGGCATACGCAACTAGTCGGTGCAGCTTTTAACACAAGAGCTTTAAAGGGCCCTTAAATCACCCATCGGTCGAAGTTAAGTTGTGGCAGGGAAATAGTTAGTATGAGGCACCAATTACCGGCGTGTTGTGTGTAGCGCAAATAATGCGGCTGATGCAGAGGGCGTAGCCAGCTCCCGTCCCGTCAACTAACAAAGCGGATCGGTTCCGCGAAGGCGAACGCGGAAGACACGAGCATGGGAAAGAAAGGAGACTTCTTCGTTCACACGGTTCACTAGCGGAGCCGTCAAGGTCGCCCCCGTTCGGAACTAGAAGGGGAGGGCTTACTCGGAAGAGCGTCTGGCAAGAGGCAGGTCAGGCGCCACCGTTTGAGATTAAGCCATTGTTGGCTGCCACGCGTGCAATTGAGAATGAGGCGGGGACGCGACCACTTGGCTGACCGGGACATAAGGCCCGTGTACATGGACGCGACGGGGGCGGGCTGAGTTGAGTGGCGGGTTCAGCTTACCTCGACGCGCCCGAGTTTATATGAACTCGCACGGACGAGTTGAGGTGAACGGTGATCGCAGCGACGTTTTGCGTCGAGGCGAGCCGAAAGCCCGTCTTTCGGTACCGGTTTCCGCTCGTTCAAGCCTGCGCTCTCGCCGCTGTGGGCTGCGGTTGTTTACGCAGTTGTCGCTCCGCCACCGCGATGGCTGTCTTGGTATTTTTTCTCAGTTTGCACCAGCTGTACTTTATGGTTGTGTTGGTGTCTTGGCTAACACAGCACAACGCGATGGCAGCAGTGGTTCTGTTGCGGCACAGCGCTCGCCGCAGGCGTATCCGCAGCCTGACGCACCGTCTCTTGTTCACCCCTGGCTGGTCTCTCCGGGAATTCGCCGTGATTCATGGCTTGTAACGCCTTTCATTTGTGTACCTGATGCTGTGGAAAATCCTTTGAAGCCCTACACGCGAGTCATTTTTTGCAATAGTTGTGGCTTGTCGCTAATACGAATTAAGCGGCGCCCTGAACCTCGTTGAAAATTTTAAATTGAAAACAATAAGCAGTTTTTAAATGAAAATGACTAAAGATCCTCATCAATTGTTGGAACAAAGTGTACAGTTCCACCACAATTAAGTGCGCCGTGTTCCTCTTGCCTCATACGCTCACCCTGTTTGGCTAATCTGATTTCTGTGGCTTTTGGACTGAATGGTGAGATCCTTACACGATGAATTTTTAATCTGAGGGCTTGTAATTTCAATTGGAATGCAATATACAATTTTGAGTAAAATTTCTATCGGCCTACGTAAGCATTTCTTCAAATTCTTCCAACAGGCCCTTATTTGCTCCCACGTTCACGTCAGGCCCTGTTCCTTCAAACATCTTTCCAGGTCCATGAATATGTCCTTATTTTTTTGCCACTTGCTATCGAGCAAATCACTCAGTTTTTTCTCATTGACTAAAGCTAGCAACGTCGTTATTTCATCATGTGTTCACATGGTGCGTGGAGCCCGCGAGGATGTCATCGTGCCTAGCGCGCGCGTACCGGCCGACAGAGAAAGAGCAACGTCGGAGTGATGGGGACAGGGGAAGCGGAGACCGCGACGGGCGGGAGAGGTCACGAGCCGTCAACTCAGCGCGACCGGTTATACATGCCCTTTCTGAGCGCGGCGAGTTCGGTGAACCTACCCCCTGTCTCCGGGTCGACGGGACTCGCCGCGACGACTCTCCGCCCCTACGCGTCCGCTTATACATGGGGAGGGTGAGTCCAGAAAACCTGTTTATTTCGACTCAACGCGCCCTCGTCGGGTCAATGTAAACGGGCCTATAGTGGCGGCAGGGAGACGAGCGTAACCTCCCCCGCTGTACATCATTACCGCGTGCTGTTAGGATGTCGGGGCGCCTCGCTGTCGCATGCACACCTGGTAAGCGCACGGAGCCCAACGGTGTACTCACCACTCTTATAAGGAGGCTTCTACGAAGCAACATTTAATGAGAGAGCTGACGGGGCTCGAGCGTGAGAACGGCTGCCGACGGAAGTCGGCCGACGGAGGCAGCATGGCCTGGCATGGGAGAGAGTATCACACGCGCAGAACTTATCCCTTTGCATGTTTTATTTGGTAACGTGGTTTTAACCAATGTAGCGCCTGTTATGAAGGTGTTTCTGCGATTGGCTGTGATGATGCGAGTCCCAACATGTGATTGGTTTGTGTGAAGACTCTTTGTTCAACCGAGGGTTGAAAAGAGGATGTTTGAATCTGAAATGAAGAACGGAGGTTCGGGCTTGGACTCGGGCAGTCGCCTGAGGCTGCAATAAAGCGTCTCTTCACCGGACTACGGCTCTTCCTTCGCGCTGCCACCGTGCACTCGAGTCATCGAGGGGACCCATTCCGAACCTCAAACATCTTCCCTCCTTGGCTAGTGTTGAAGCTAGTCGAGGAGGAGGAATTTAACTGAAATCATGTTCGAGTGTGCGAAGAACACGGAGCTGAGAGAATTTTTCAAAATGGTGTCGTAATAGTGGAGCTAGATGTGTTTGATTATCGAAACCGTGACGTTCATTCCTTCCATTCTCTCCTGCACTGCCCTCATGCTATCCTCTCTCAAGCCGCTTGCCCTCTCCGACCAGCCCTCCCAATCTCACGTGGCACACGTCATCGCTAACGCACTCCTTGAAACACGCTCTACTTCCGGTTGCTGCAACTCTGCCCGCTGACTCCGTTAGCTGCCTTGTACCGGCTTGGTTGTTGGCGAATCATGGCTGGTGGGATTATAGGAACTGCGCCGGTGGGAACACTGCGCAGCCCACACGCCTGATTCATCAGCTGATGCGTGAGTGACGCACGCACACGGGCAACACGACGAACAGCAAGCAGTGTGGACAGCTGCTTGCAGACTGATTTGAGGTCGTAGGCTCTTGCTAGAACAATCACAGCATATTTGAATCGGTGCGTCAGAGACATTCTAGCAATACGTCACGCACAGGCACGAAATGCACTGAAAGAAGACGGCATGGTTTCTTGGAATTTGTGACGCGTCAGGGGAGCGTTGCGCTGCCACTTGTAAAATTGCTGATCGTTACGGAATCGTGTACAGGATGCGCGTGTTTACTTAAAATCTTCAATGACCCTCTAACGAGCTTCTTTTGCAGACGTTGGCGTCATTGGTTGCGAGCGCAAAATCTTGTACGCGAATCGCAGTGAAAGTAACTTGCATGTCTCACAAGCACACGGGTCCTGTATACATGTTTCACAATGCAGCTTGTAATATAACAATAATATTGCGTGGTACAAGCGTACATTGCAATTGGACGCAAGAACGTGTGATTATCACGAATTCATGGTTTAAATCAGGCCACCATCTACAAAAGGTACACATGTTGCTGTGCAGTTCCTCCTAAATAGGCACTAAAGTCAAATAACAATTTACGTCTGAGTGAAAGTTCAATGTATGACAACATCTAAAACGGCAACATTATCTACAACAGAGTCCTACTTACCGAGAAATTGAAGTAAATTCACAAGAACACCGCCGCTGTATAAAATTCTCAAAATGATCTCGATACATCAGATCGACCGCCTACAAGTTATTACTAATGATAGATCCAGCTCCACTAAATAAAGAACTTTCCGTCGTCTAGGTTTGGTCCTCCCTTCTCCTCTCGCACCTGAAAGGGGTGGAGGACCTTTCTGCTAATTTAATAATGTTTGTTCATCATCATCATCAACCGTGTATCAAGAGACGCAACAAAATGTGGCCTGTTTGTTTCTGTTTGAGTCATGAAGAAAACCACCGCTGGACGTTACAATGGGGAATGGCACGAATGGTTCGAAAATTCAAGTTTCACGTAGTTACACTGAGCACATGTTGCTATCTAGCGGGGCGCAGATCAATAAAGAAAAATGTCAGCAATCTTAGAGCCAATGATGGGAAGTCGATCAACGGCCGCTGTTGCTGCTGTGGCTTCCGCTGATTTCGGTCTGCTGTTACTAGCGCAGTAAAGCGGGACAAAGATGTGCACGGCGACAGTGACGCGAGTCGGTCCGGTTCGTCCGCTTCTTGAGGCGGGTAATTTGAAGTGCGCTAACCCGATGCGGACCACTAAGACGTGATTTTATTTTAAACTAGACCCTTAATTATACAAAAATAACACTACGAGGTTTCTGTACCACTATTTTCACAATAAACGTCGACTTAATGGTTGCTCTTAGTGTCGCTTCAAGGTCACGTGTTGGGTGCACAGCAAGCTAAAAAAAAGACATAACGCGCACAATTCCTTGAGGTGTAAAGCATGCTACCCATTGCACAGAATGCAGCAGTATGCGAAAGCTTCACTGAAACATGAACTTTTGAACTCTATAGGCACTAGGGACAGGATATGGCTATCGCGTTGAATTCTGAAAGGTGAAGTTCAAGGATACTCAAATTTTCAAAACCTCACATTGTCCTCATGCACGTGTGTATGACGACTCGAAGGTTAAGGTGAGCTTCTTTTTCTTCTCACTCGATGCATTCGTATTTGCACTACCCTAAAAAAAAATTCAGATTTTAACTAGCTATTTCAGTGCCTTTGAGACTTGGACTTCGTGAAGACGTGGTTTGATGAACTCATAATCTCAAACAGTTATGATGACGTCGTCATAACGTTACAAAGTTTCGAAACATATGATGACGTGATTGCCTCATATGATGGTGTCGTAACAAAAATACCTCATCAAGTGACTTTTGCATCGTTTTTGAGGCTGCCGACGCTGGCGGTCAGTTTTTGTTATACAAAGCATCCTAACATTTTTGCCCTAATAATACATCTCAAATAACGACGGCGTTCACGGCCCAATCAAAGAATGATACATCAAGCATTTTTGTTGCAAACGAGCAATTGAGATAGTTGTACGCTAGAGCACTTCATCGCTAAGAGCCTAAGGCTTTTGATGCGTTGCTTGCTTTTTCGGAGCAATGTGATGATGTCGAGATTGGCTCGTTCCTATGAGCAAATGCGTTGTAATAGCGCAGGGCGAGAGTATATCAGTGCTATGCTTTGAAATATCACATGATGTGTTGAGAAAAAGTTGTCAACGATTTAGAGTACCTGTGGGAGAGCATAAAGCGTTCTCGTGGGTCTCTGAAGTACCAAACCTAGCGAACCAGCTGCTGAAATGTCCCACGTATGATAGCGCTAACAACACATTATGCCGAGTTTCCCCGAATTAGGCGAGTTAACAAACTTTTGTTTCGCGTGTAAAAGAATTCTTAAACAGAAATTGTTTTGGTTGATTATTTTACAGGCTGAAGCATCGTTAAAGTTTATAGAAAAAAAAGGGAATAGAAGAGCAGTTATTCTGAAATACCTGCATGTTCAATCAATCTATATCGCAAGTGGTGTTCTCAAAATCTGCCAAACACACGTTACGCGTCACGAACTACTGTAAGTATATTATGAACAACAAACTTGACAAAGACCAAAGTATCTCTTTCCATACGTTTGAAGCCACTGGGTTGTTCAGACATTCAAACTGGTGTCTGTACAAATACGTTCTTGCCTTCTAAACAACGTACGATGTAAGTGAAAGAAAACAAGGCCCTATTATGTGTAATGCGTGAACAATAAGCATTGCTAGTACATGTCTTCGTGTTCGTCCACTTTTTCTTAACCAAGCTATTTAATAAATTTTCCATTATTTGTTTGTTTCATAGAATATTTGAAATGAAATGACGTATAGTTTTGGGTAGCTGCATACTTCAATTTTCTGATCAGAGGTTCATTGAATGGCTATCATCTGAAATATTTCGCGAGGTCTTTGTTAAGACACAGGGATGGTTCAGAATAGAAAAAAGTATCAATCATACCGTATGTATGGTTCCAAGAATGTTGCCCCGCTGCAATGGCTTTGTGGCCAAGCTACTCGGCTGCTGACCCGCAGGTCGAAGGAGCAGATTCTGAATGCAGTGGCTGCTATATGACGGAGGCCAAGATGCTGCTGGTCCTTGGGCTCAGATTTAGGTGCACGTTAAAGAACACCAGGTGGTGTGAATTTCCGGAGCCCTCCATTACGGCGTCTCTCATAGTTATAGGGTGCTTTTGGGAGGCTATAAGCCCCACATACCAATCATGTTTTCAAGGACGTTCGTACCAACGTCATTGGTTACCGATTGGCCCTTTCAATTTCCAGCTACCAGATGACACTGTGGTTGGCTGTGGTTGCTGTCTCATTTTATGGTTTATGCGGCCTATCCGCTCAGCATTTACGGCGCTTGCCTGGTAACCCAAAGCTGAGTGGTCGAATGAAGTCGTAGTGGTCGTATTAGTTTGGAGACGAAATCATAGGGGAGTCCCTTTTTTGGGCCATGTCAGTGCAGATTAGAGAACTGCACATAACATTTATGTGCCAGAAACTTTTATGATGACGTAGTGATATCGTTTACTTATATTGCTTATCTTGAAAGCTATCCAATGAAAGCAAAGCAAAAATGTCATAGTTTTGCCTGAATAATGAAGTAGCGACGGCGACAGCAATAAAACTTCCAAAAGTATTTTTTTGTTTTTTTCACTTCCTCTACACTAGCGTGTGAATGTAATAGTGCTCGAAGCCCCCGCCCCCCCCCCCCCCCCAATGATAACAGTTTTTCCTATATTGTGTGCGCTTGTTTCCGTTTTTCCCAGCAAAAGTTCGAAGTTGAAAGCGATCGTCTCTGTAGGTGCTTCAAAACACTTCAAGTATGTACACTATGTAGCAGCTGTAACTTCGCTACTAGGAGAGCTCCTCCCACCACCGACGCTTCTGAGGTCAAGCCCTGACCACGCACAACAGGTAGCAATCGCATTAGCAATGGCAAACACAACCTGTGCTATAGTTTACATGGATTCCAGAACCATGGCCCAGGCCTTGTATGTGGGCTTGGTCTGTGAAGAAGCAACCCACGTGCTCTGACGTGCCGCGTGGATTGACACCAAGCATACAATTTCGTTCCCGGACCTTATGGACTCAAACGCCCACCTACTCGTTCCAAACAGCAATGAGCTTGCCCACTGCTAGGCGTGAGACCTTACTCGCCACATCAAAAAAGAGGGCAGTACACAGCCTAATGGTGAGAAACGGCTCTGGATCCAACTCCAGACCTATTGATGGAATCTGTCAGCACTGTTGAAATTGTATAAACGCAGCTAGCCAGTGAAGAAGAAGAAGAAAAAAAAGATCGCGTTTGATGATGGCGATGATGGCTTCTGGCTGAATTTTTGCGCGCATGTTAACGTTTTAGCATCCACATAATTTTGGTGCCGAAACCCGGAACTGAACCAGGGACCTTCAGAGCCCTGCCCCCCGTGCAGACAAGCCTTCCTCCTACGCACGGCGTGAAGGGCCTCAACTCTCGCTCCACGTCGCGGGCGGTGAAGACTGGACTGATGGATGCGAGGATCGGCATTGGACGATGTCAGCCAGCAGCAGGAATCTCCGAATGAATCAACTCAAAAGCAAGCTATCTGCACGACACAGATTATTCAGGAATTGCGAATTCTACTTGACTCCACTAGCGTCGACATTGCGAAGCTCACAGCCATAAAACAACTTCTCTTCGCTAGCAATGATGAGCTGTGGCAAACTAATGGGTAGTATTGCTAGTATATCCCAACAGAACGTATCGAAGAAGATTAAAGCGCTACCATGGACTACCAAGATGAAGCGTTGAGATAGGGTGCAAGCGTTCACAAATGGAACGCGAACAGGCCGGCCATGCGCAAGTGGCCAGAGGTGAAAGCACAGCAGCGATGGCTTACAACCACGATACTCCCGCAAGATTTATGACATCCCGGTGACCGCAGCTTCAGATCCCAACAATCAAAGATGACATAATGAACAGGCTATTCGGAGCAGTTGATTCGCTCCAAAGCAGCGGCAAAGGCGTCTGCCTCAGTCTTGGCCAATGGGCCGAGATTCGACTCAACATCGCCCACAAGGAAAAGTAGCAATTCAGACAAGGTAAAGCATACTTTTTATAGTAATGAGACAGAACGCTTAGCCGCGTCAGTCCACTCTTTCGGGCACGACACCACTATGATACAATAATTGCTGGACTTCAACGAGGCATCATCTGCCAATTACCTAACCTGTAACAACGGCAATGGTGTGAAAGGCATACTGGAAGCGATGTCGTGCCCGAAGCCGGCGACAGCTGAATGGCCTAAAGGCTATTAAGTTGTCCCCGCTTTGTGTGACGATGGTAGTAGTCCCCGCTCTGTGTAACGATGGTGGTACTGATTCCACGTTGCCAAACGAGTGGCTGTGAGCTGTCCAGATTTGGGCTTGCATACGTCGTCAATTGACAGGCTGGGAGCGGGCCAGTTTCGCTATTCTGGTGGGCGCCAAGGGCGAAGGAGCAGATAGTTCATGTCATGGCAATATGTAACAACGGCATTGGTGTGAAAGGCATACTGGATGTGACGTCATGCCCCAACATTGTACTGACAAGTAATGAAAAAACGGAGGCAACAACCGCATTGGTAAAAGTTTCAAGGACACCAGAGTTTGAGCGGCAGTTGTAGACTGATAGTGAAGACTTATGTCAAGCAAGACTGCCGGACAATAGTGTTTTGTCCGTCTCCATCTGTTTCTCTTCCATATCTTACTATATTCTTTTTCTCATGTAATTACATTGAATCTCTAATTACTTTGAATACCATCTCGTGCCGCTGTTGGCATCAGTACGAAAGTGTATATAACTGGTTACATATAAAACATACATGGCTGTTCAATATATGTTTGTGCATACGTACCTTTAGCGCCAGTTCGTAACGTTTGGCTAATGAGAACACAGTCACCTTCTCTGCGCAGGCTTCACATAAGGTTTATTTCAGAGTATACGGGATCTGCCGAAATGTTTCTCTTTAAGAAGCTACAAATTCCTACCACTTCTTTTTTCGGACAGACTATCAAATTTCCACAGTCATAATTCTTGCTCCCATATGACAGTGATTTATCACATTATAACCCCGCACTATTCGTACGTTCTTTGCTTTGAAAGAGCCCCCTACAATGGCATACTGTATAAATTCATTAGCTCTGGTCAAACGAGTAGAGCGGAATATGCCTCCAGCAACGGCATTTTTCTGTCAGTTGTTGTTTTGAGCGCTTTGTGCCATCCTGTGTCACTGAAAACATATGTGACAACACTTACGTTCTTTTCTGAAGGTTCGTTTTTACTTACACGAACCACGGAGACACGACACCTGTGTGAGCTTTGCTAAGCAGCGAGGAGTCATCTCATGATGAACTGCATCTCCCACCCACCATGGTAGCTCAACAATAAAGGTTTGCTCTAGAAGTGCTCCAGTACGAGAGTTTATTCTCAGTACGCAGTGACTGCTTTTTATTGCGAAAAAAAATTGAACAAAATGAGGACTTCTTTAGGGACAAAGCTCCATATTTCGAGGCTTATCCACTGGTGGCATTGACGTTTGTCGTAGCTGAGCACGATGACGATGGTGCTCATGACGGTGAACATGACGATTATGATTCCGGACAACGACAGGCTTGTACTGGATATGACGCCTTGATATGCTCTACGATGCATTTTATGTGGGCCGAAACAACCAACAATAAACAGGAAACGTGCACCGACCTTGTTTTTGACAACTTCGCCCGCAGCGGCGTCTGCGTGCGCAGGCGTTTGGTGTGTAGCGACACCATGGACCCGAGCTAACGGGGGTGGGGGGTTAGCTTGGGTCTCCCAGGCCTAGCCGACTCCATCCCATGCCTAGCCGTGCGTGGCTTTGCTGTGTCCGGGGAAAAGGGGATGGTTGAGCCGATTTCGGGTGATTGGTCATTGAAGCCTCCCCCCCTCCCGACCGGCAGAGGCAACACACCCCTTTGGCCCAGGTTTCACGCAGACGGCACCCCCGGGCTGAACCACCCAGGGGAAATCGGTGGTCGCCTTTTCCTATCTCTCTCTCTACCTGCACCTTCGTCTTTCCCTCTCACTTTACATCTTTCCTGTCTTCTACTCTCTTCCAGTCACTTCTAACTTTCCTGGCGGCAAGGGTTAACCGTGAGTGGTCATCCAATCTTGGTATACCATATTAGGTTATAGCAGCGGCGTACGAATGGCGTCGTGCAGACTTTTATGAAGCTGCCGCATCTTCTTGTAGGGTTTCGTGGTGGTCGGTCGGCGCTGCTGCCAAACTTTCTAAATATTAATTGGCGGAAGCTTTCTCTGAACTCTCTGATCGACCTCTAAAAAGAGGTCGCACCGAAGTTGCATTCCATTCCAATCTCCGAATTGACCTAAACAACTTCCCCCGTTTCCATGTTTTACATAGCGAAGGATATTCAGCTCTGCGTAAACTGTCCCCCTTCTTGGTTGCGAAATTCCTAGCTGAAGCAATAGCAAAGGAATAGAAAGCATGAAAAATGAACACCGGAGACCTTCTGATAGAAATAGTAAGGAAAGAACAAGAAACAAAACTCCATGACATAAACAGTATCAGAAACATGGATATCACAATCACAACTCACCGATCTCTAAACACATGTAGGGTTATTTCGGAAGTAGATTTTCTGAACCTGAGCGACTAGGAGCTCCTCGAGGGTTTCCAAGATGGAAATGTAAAGGTCCAAGGAATAACAATCAGACGAAAAAAACGAAAAACTCCCGACAAAGCACATATTCCTTACTTTTGGCACAAGCACACTTCCTAGCTCTCTCGAAGCAGGATACCTTAAAATGAATACCAGACAATACATACCGAATCCAAGGCGCTGCTTTAAGTTCCAGAAGTTCGGCCACGCTTCACAATCTTGTAGACGTAAAGAATTGATTGATTGATATGTGGCGTTTACGTCCCAAACCCACCGTATGAATATGAGATACGCCGTAGTGGAGGGCTGCGGAAGTTTCGACCGCCTGGGTTTCTCTGGCGTGCACCCGGGTCTGGGCGCGCGGGCCTGCAGCATTGCCGCCTCCGTCAGAGGTGCGGCCGCCGCATCCGGGATTCCGTCCCGCGAACTGCGGGTCGGCGGCCGGGTGCCTTAGCCACTAGATGACTGCGGCAGGGGGAGAGGTAAAGAAACCTGTGCCAACTGCAGCGCCAACGACCACAAGTCAGAGAAATGTCAGTAATCTCCCCGCTGCGTGAACTGCAAAGGCAATCACCCGGCCTATTCCCGATCGTGTTCATGCTCAAAAAACGAACAAAAAAATAGTTGCTCTCACAGTCAAAGAAAAACTAAGTTTCTTTGAAGCGAGGAAGCAGCACGGTATGACAGGGGGCAACTCCGCAATGGCCTCAGGAGCCTAAGGGGATCGCGGCCAGTGGTCCCGTAGCACCTCCACTTGCCCCTTTGGTGGTAGCAGCCAGTGCTGCTCCACCATCAATATCCAAGGTGGCCCTACCTGCTTCCGTTGCGCAGGGCCCACGACTCAGTCGCACACCAAAGCCCGAGACGCGCACCTCAGGGGCTGGCTCTCAATCCTCCAGCGCCTCGAACAAGGCGATGGAGGTCGACCCTTAAACCTCGGTGTCGTCGACACCGAAAAACCAGCGCTCTCTCGATCGCGCCAAGCAGGACAACACCCCAATAAAGCTGCAACCCAAGCGAAAACCTAAGTGGTTATCGCTCTTCACGAACCCAGTTTTTACCACATGTCACCTACAATCATTTTAACAACCAATCTACATTATTAGTACATTTGCTTCCTTTCATTTCTATCATGGCTTTCAGTATTCATTGGCACGTCAGAGGTTTACTTAAGAACTTAGGTGATATTAAAGACATCTTTAACAAGTTTTCCCTGATAGCATTTGGCCTTCGGGAAACAAACCTGGGCGCAAAGCACACTCGTATGCTAAAAGAATATACAGTTGTCCGTAAGAACCGGCAACATTGTAACCGTTTATCGGGAGGAGTTTCAGTTGCAAAAGCGACATTCCCACCCAAGAAATCACAATAAACACCCCTCTAGAGGCTGTGGCAGTCAGCATTATTGCACACAAAACCATATCCTTCTGCTTTATCTACATTCCCCCGAACGAGCAATTAACACTACAAGAACTTGAGGACTTGACCGTCCAACTTCCAGAAAGGTTTGTTCTCGTAGGAGATTTTAACTCCCATGGTACGCTATGGGGCAGCAACAAAGCGGGCCAAAGAGGGCAACTGATTGAAGATTTTATTTTTTCGAATGAAATTTGTCTTCTAAACTCTGCCACACCAACATACTTCTGAGCAAGTTAAGGCAAGTTTAGTTGCCTCGATCTAGCATTCTGTTCGCAATCTTTTTTTAATGATTTTAAGTGGGAAGTCCTGGACTCTTCGTACGGCAGTGATCACCTACTTGTAATCATCAAACTGCCATCCTCACTACCCACCATCTCCTCTAAACCACGCCGCTGGCTAATTCATCTTGCGGACTGGCCACTGTTTTCAGAGAATGCGAAATTCGAGGACGCCATCTCACCAGATATGGCCATCGATGACATAAACGACCAAATCACAGATATCGTAATTACAGCCGCAGAAAAAAAAATGATACCACGATCATGAAACCATGTCCGAAATAAATGCTGGTGGACAAAGGAATGGAGCAAAGCAAAGAAACTGCAAAGCAAAGCTTGGGGTGTCCTGAGGAGGTGCCCCGCGTAATGTAACCTCGTAAACTTCAAACAGGCTAAAGCAAAGACGCGATATATCCGTAGACAGGCTGAAAAAACATCTAGGAGCAATTACGTATCTTTCATAAATAGCACTGTCTCGTCTAAGTGATTGTTGAATCAGTTGAGAAAAATCAGAGCAGACTACTCAACCTACACAGTACCCATTCTCCAAAGCCCAAAAATCCAGACAACAACACAAGAACAAGTCGACACATTAGGGGAACTCTTTCACAACAATTCCAGTTCAGCCATTTACACTGATACTTTGCTCAAACACAAACAAATGCAGAGAAGCAGAAACTACCGCTCACAGGTGTTTTACACGAAGCTTACGACCAACCCCTAAGTCAACAGAAACTAAACAGGGTATTCGCACATGGTAAAAAAAAGTAGGCCCCGGCAACATACACTACTCTATGTTGGCAGACCTGTCTGAATCATCTACAAAAGTTTTACTTACACTTTTCAACATGGTATGACAATCTGGATCTATGCCAAAACAATGGCAAACTGCCATAATAGTCCCATTTTTGAAAGGTGGAAAACGCCGAACATCCCCTAGGAGCTACAGACCAATCGCTCTTACCAGCTTCCTGGCGAAAACTTACGAAAGTATCATAAATTGCAGACCATCATTTATTCTGTACTCCAGAAATTTGAAAGACAATCACCAGTGCGGATATAAAAAACGGTTGCTCAACCACTGACCATCTTGTTCGTCTGGAGCATGGAATACGAGAGGCTTTTAGTCACAAGCAGCACTGTCTTGCGGTATTTTTCGACCTAGAAAAGGCCTATGATACCACGTGGAGACACGAAATTCTGCGAGACCTCGCAAATCTAGGCATTCGAGGCAAAATGCTAAAATGTTTGTCCGATTTCATGACAAACAGAACATTCCAGGTGTGGTTATGCACTATAATTTCACGTACATTTATCCAGGATAACGGCATACATCAAGGCTGCGTCCTTAGCACTACTCTATTTAGAGTAAAAATGAATTCCATTATTACGGTCATACCACCCACAATCATGCACTCTCTATATATTGGCGACCTTCAAATCGCTTATCATGCTTCTAACCTATCAACATGTGAGAAGCAACTTCAAGTTACCATAAACAAACACATTCGGCTAACATAAATGGCTTCCGATTTTCTACACAAAAGACGGTTGCTGTGGTATTTACATTGAAAAGAAGAACATCTCCAGACCCAGAGCTTACAATAAACAACATGACATTCATGATGAAGCATGAACAAAAATTCGTAGTGGTTACATTTGACAGTAAACTGAACTTTCTTTCTCATATTAATTTTGCTCAAAATCAACGCCAATAAAGCGCCTAATATCCTAAAGGATTTATTCCATAAGCATTGGGGTTTTGATCGATTATGCCTATTGAAGGTTTATCGTTCTATAGTGCGCAGCATTTAAGATTATGGGTGCATTGTTCACGGCTCGGTCAGAAAATCTTGCATTCGCCGTCTAGACCTCATACACAATCTCGGTCTGCATGTATAAAATGGTGCCTATAGAATATCCTTAGTCCAGAGTTTGTACATATATTGCATTGGACCTCCGCTATGCCAGCGCCGCATATTTTTAACCATCTCATATGTTTTAAAGATTAGGTCTCAGTCTCGACATATATGCCACGACATCACGACGCTATGCCGCTCACGCTTATGCTACTCAAACATGTCACACGTCATCGAACCATTGATTTTACGATTAGAAGAGCATTGCCGCACCTACAATATATTGCCGCGAACGTAATAACAGACAGCGACAAAACGACGTCTTGCTTGCCCTCAGACCAGGACGCAAAAGCCCTCTTCTTTCTTCATTTCCAAGGGATTCCCCTACAGTTGATGGCTCATACCCATTACCTGTGACATTACTCCCTTTCCTCGAAAAGCATCGGCTCGATGTGGGTAATGAGTGTTGAGAAAAAATGAGAAAGAAAAGATGCTACCATGGAACCCAACAACTCCGTCGTAAGGGAAAAAAATGGGCTGCCGTCATAGAAGTACTCAATAAATAAAGGAGTAAGTACACAAGACAATTGCATGGTAAGTTAGTCCACGTTTGATGGATGACGCGAGAAATATGGCTTGAGTCTTGACACGTGCACCACATCACTTTCTGGAAACCGACGGGAACGTCTTGAGGTGCCCTCAGGGAGAACTTCATAAGTAACGTCACTGAGTCGGCGCAGAACTTTGTAAGGGCCGAAGTAGCGCCGAAGCAACTTCTCAGAGTGACAACGCTGTCGGATGGGAGTCCACACCCAAACTTCATCGCCTGGTTGGAAGGTAACCTCTCGGTGTGTAAGGTTGTAGCGGTGTGCGTCGGCAGTTTGGCGAGCCTGAATACGGCATCGGGCGAGTTGACGGGCCTCCTCGGCGCGTTGAGCGAACAATGCAGCGTCCGTGTTGAACATGCTCAAGTTGTTGGGAAGGAGCATTGCGTCGAGCATTGTAGTGACCTCTCGACCATGAACTAAGCGAAATGGGGTGCAACCTGTACTCTCTCGGACTGCTGTATTATAAGCAAAAGTTACGTAAGGGAGTATATCATCCCAGTTCTTGTGATCAACGGCCACATACATTGACAGCATATCTACAATGGTCTTGTTAAACCGTTCAGTGAGTCCATTTGTTTGGGGGTGATAACCAGTGGTTTTCCGATGTTTTGTACCACTTAGTCTCCGCACTTCTTGAAGCACCTCTGCGGTGAAAGCTGTACCACGATCAGTATTTATCACAGCTGGCACTCCGTGATGAAGTACGATGCTGGTGACAAAAAACTGTGCGATTTCGGCTGCGGTAGCTTTGGGCAGGGCCTTTGTTTCGCTGTAACGCGTTAAAAAATCGGTGGCAACCACAATCCACCGGTTTCCAGACGAAGAGGTGAGAAATGAGCCGAGCAAGTCAATGCCAATTTGATGGAATGGTGTCTTCGGCGTGGCAATAGGCTGTAGTAGTCCTGCTGGTTGGACAGGGGGAGTCTTACGGCGTTGGCAGTCGCGGCATGTGCGGACGTACTGCTTGACTGTCTTCGCGAGGCGGGGCCAGTAGTATGAGCGGCGAATTCTTTCCAATGTGCGCGTGTATCCAAGGTGTCCGCATGATGGTTCGTCGTGACGAGCATGTAAAATATCGTCCCGAAGCGAGGTTGGCGCAACCAGTAGGTAAGTAGCCTGGGTATGGTCGAAATTTTTCTTATAGAGGACTCCATCCCTGATGCAGAACGAGGCCAGCGAACGTGCGAAGTTTCGAGGAAGGCTGCGTTTTCAGCCTTCGAGGTAGTCAAGCCTTCGAGGTAGGCTTAGCTCCATGTCGTCGCGTTGTTGTTGAGCCAGGTCTGTAGCTGACACAGAAGAAAGGAATGTATCGTCCTCTTCAACGTCCGCGTTCGTACTTCCAATTGGTGCACGTGAGAGACAGTCAGCATCAGTGTGTTTGCGTCTGACTTGTGAATGACTGTAACGTCAAATTCTTGCAGCCGAAGGCTCCAGCGTGCTAGACGACCGGAAGGGTCTTTGAGGTTGGCGAGCTAGCATAAAGTGTTGCTAACTACCCTGAATGGTCGACCGTATCAATAAGGGCGAAACTTTGTTATAGCCCAAACAACGGCTAAGCATTCTTTTTCTGTTGCAGAGTAGTTTTTCTCTGCAGATGATAGTGCTCGACTTGCATAGGCAATCACGCGCTCTAAGCCATCTTTCCATTGAACCAGTACAGCTCCAAGTCCGACGTTGCTGGCATTCGTGTGTAGCTCTGTGGCAGCGTTATCGTCAAAGTGACCGAGTACAGGTGGGGCTTGGAGATGGTTTCGTAGCGTGTCAAAGGCGTGATGCTGATCATGACCCCAAACAAACGGTACGCCGTCTTTCGTAAGTTTATTTAGCGGTTCAGCGATTTTAAAAAAGCCTTTGACGAAGCGTCTGTAATATGCGCAGAGTCCCAAAAATCGGCGGAGGTCGCGCTTGTTTGTTGGGACAGGAAATGCGGCAACAGCTTTCGTTTTCTCAGGGTCTGGGTGTATACCGGCGTGGCTGACGACGTGACCAAGAAATTTCAGTTCCTCGAACTCAAAGTGGCATTTCTCAGGTTTGAGAGAAAGTCCAGCTGTTCGAATCGCCTGAAGAACTGCCTGTAAGCGCTGGACGTGCTGCTCAAACGTGTCCGAGAAGACGACCACATCGTCAAGGTAGACAAGGCACGATTGCCATTTTAGCCCAGAAAGAACCGTGTCCATCATTCTTTGAAAAGTAGCTGGTGCCGAGCATAAGCCGAAGGGAAGGACCTTGAACTCGTAGAGTCCGTCAGGAGTAATGAAGGCGGTCTTTTCGCGGTCGCGCTCATCAACCGATATTTGCTAATAGCCGCTGCGTAGATCCATGGAAGAAAAGTAACGAGCATTGCGAATGCGGTCCAGCGAGTCGTCTATTCGTGGTAAAGGATACACGTCTTTCTTCGTGATCTTATTCAACTTTCGGTAGTCGACACAAAATCGCAGAGTACCATCTTTTTTTCTTTACTAACACAACAGGGGACGCCCAGGGACTGGTCGATGGCTGGATGACATCGTCCTTGAGCATCTGCTGGACCCGTTGGCGTATAACGTCTTGTTCTTTTTGCGAGACTCTGTAGGCATGCTGTCGAATGGGTCTCTCGGTAGGCTCGGTGATGATACGATGCTTGGCAAGCGGTGTCTGGTTAACTTTCGAAGTCGTAGCGAAGCAGTCCCGAAATGAGCCGAGTAGCTTCAAAAGACGTTCCCGTTGTGCAGACGGTAGACCCTGGTTTACGTCGAGAGTGCTTGCAAATGTCAATGCGGAATTGTCACATGACGAAAGAGCAGATAATGTTGAGGGACCAGGGACGCCGGCAATATCCTCAAGGTATGCGATCGCAGTGTGTTTGGTAAGATGGCGATACTCCTCGCTGAAATTCGTGACTAATAGGCAAGCCTGCTTTCTACTGGGCTGAACAATACCTCGGGCAACGCAGATTTGTTGTGCAAAAAGTAGGGACAAATTTCCTTCTGCAATTACAGCATCGGGGACGTCTTGGTCACATTCAACGTTGATAAAAAGGCTGCTGCGGGGAGGCAGAGTAACAGATTCAGAAGATACACGTAGGGCAGCCTTCGATGAGCGAGCGTTTTCCGGTTCAGGATGAAACGGGTCCTCGAACGACACCTGCAAGTCTCGTAGGTCAATAATTGCGCCGTGCTCGCGAAGAAAGTCCAGCCCCAGAATGAGTGGACGGGAGCACACAGGTAATACTAGTAAAGACTCTGTGAACGTCGAAGCACGGACTCGAACACGTGCTTTGCACATTCCAGTTGGCGTCACAAGGTGGCCCCCTGCCGTGCGCAATGGCGGTCCTTGCCAAGGGGTAGTTACCTTCCTCAGTTGGGATGCTAGGGCGCTGCTCATAACCGAATAATCGGCGCCGGTGTCGACGAGGGCCGTGACGACGTGATTATCGACGTGTACGGTGATGTCGGCGGAAACAGTCTTATGACTTTCGGTCACGACTGGAAAGTCAGAACGGTCTTCGTCGGGTCTTTGCGTCGAAGGAGGCTCTTTGACAGTTCGTTGGGACGCGGCTTCGCCCCCAGGAGCCGCGGTTTCTAGTTTCCCCTGCGGGGACTCGGTGACCGGCCTCTGAAAGGAGCATAAGATGACGAGGGAATGCTAGGTGACGTAGGGCGGCGAGGTGATGGGGATCGTGATTGGGGGCGTTGACCAAGGCGAGGAGGAGCTTGCTGGCCCGTAAGGTACGCTACGATGTCGCGGGGACGCTCACCGTAACGCGGGCACCGAGCATCAGGGTGAAAGCCACGGAGACCAAGTTGGCAGTACTGGCAGTTACGGTAGACGTGACCCGCTTCGCCGCAGTGGTAGCAGAGTGGACGGTTATCGGACGTACGCCACACGCTGGCCCTTGTGGCGTTCTGCCGCGATCCAGATGGACGATAAGTTGGTGCACTCGGAAACCTTGAGGTGGGTGGCGGAGTCGAAGAGGTGCCCTGGAATCAATGGCTAGCCTGATCCATTCTCCCCATGGTGGGATCAGGGCCATGTGGTGCAGGAGATCGCAGAGCCGCCGCATAAGTCAGCACAGGGGCCTCAGGCCTTGTTGGCGCGAGTGCGGTGACCACCTGTCGGATCTCATTTCGGATTAAGTCTGCGAGAGCACTTGCGGGTGGTTGGGGTCCCGCTGCTTGGAGTTGGCGCAGCTCGTCCCGCACGACGCTTCTTATGAACTCAGCGAGGGCATGCCTCTCGCTGTCAGCCCCGATAAAGCATGCAGCAGGAGTCACGTTGTGGCGTTCATACTGTGACGACCTATACTGGAGAGTACGCTCCATTGTGGTTGCCTCATTTATGAACTCTGCCACAGTCGTCGGTGGATTGCGCACGAGTCCGGCGCAGAGCTGCTCTTTTACCTCACGCATTAAATGCCGCACCTTCTTTTCCACGGACATTGCAGGGTCAGCACACTTGAAGAGTCGAAGCATGTCCTCGACAAACATCGAAACTCTCTCGTTGGGTCGTTGGTTCCGAGACGAGATAGCCTGCTCCGCTCTCTCTTTCTTTTCAGTGCTGCGGTACGCATCACGAAACTGTCGGCTGAACTCATGCCACGTCGCAAAGGAACCCTCGTGATTCTCGTACCACGTTTTGGCAGAGTCTTCTAACGCAAAGTAAACTCTCCGCAGCTTGCGAGCTTCATCCCATTCGTTGATGTTGGCAACTCAATTGAAGTGGTCAAGCCAGTCGTCAACATCTTCATAAATGTCTCCATGTAATGAGCGTGTAGTTTGCCGCGCATGAAAAACATGCGGGAGAAAAGAATAGGTGTCGTTGGTTTGACTCGCCTGGTTGTTAGTTGAAGTTGCCATCTCGTCTTGAGAGAGGGGACCGTACACGGGAGATAGTCCTTGCAGGCGGCGACTACTTCTTGCCGTGGGAGCTGTAGCTGTCTCCAAGTAACTCGGTGTGTCGGCTGAAAATCTGCAGCCGAGGCGCATTTACCCCGCACCTCCACCAGTGCCGCGAACGTAATAACAGACAGCGACGAAACGACGTCTTACTTGCCCTCAGACCAGGACGCAAAATCCCTCTTCTTTCTTCATTTCCAAGGGATTCCCCTACAGTTCATGGCTCATACCCATTACCTGTGACAATATGTATTGACGTGCTGAAATTTACCATCAAACCACCGAGACTGCCGCCATGGGCTGACCTGGCGGAACTGTGCGATTTTCACTGACAAGTTTTTAGAAAAAATAACACCGCACCACAACACATATTTCGAGAATTCCGCGCAATCCAGGAAAAATACAACGGTTATACCGAAATTTACACAGATGGCTCGAAAACAAAACACCATGTTGGCAATGTTGGCATTAGGATTGTGACAGAAGAAAGCGCTGTCAGCATTATACTACTAGAGTGCATGTCCGTTTTTAGAGCTGAACCGTATGCCTTATGGGAAGCAGTAAAAAAAATCATCACTGAGGAATACTTACAAACAATATACACTGATTCATTAAGTTCAATGAAAGCGCTACATTTAAAATCTAAGCGCCAACCTTGTCTAGGTGACAAACTACATATGATTCTTTCTAATAATGAGAATATGACTGCCCATTTCTGTTGGGTTCCAAGCTACATAGGGATAGCAGGCAAGGAAAAGGCGGACGAATGCTGGTCTTTGCCGCACAGACATCAGTTTAACATACAAAGGTTCCCCTTAAAGATAGCCTATACGTACTAGAAAGTGGATTCCCCCAAAACCTTTGGGATTAAAATGTATATACTGGCTATCACTAGGTACCTTGTGTTTAGTGCAGCTTAGCCTGAGTTGATCTTGCGCCAATAAACCCAATATAACTAACTATTCGGAGCAGTTCGAACCGCTAATAGACCGCAATAACGACCTGACCCCATCCACGAAGTTTTACTACATGTAGAGCTTTGTATCTGCGGTGACGCAGCGACAGCACTCGCGGGTTTGCCCACGACCGAATCTTGCTACGCCGACGCCGTGCATACTATGAAGGAAAAGTTCGGCGATGAGACGACGATTATTCAGCACCATCTGACGGTGCTGAGAAATCTTTCAAGGGTGACATCTTCCAATGACATCCGTAGTTAGCGAAAGTTGTAGGATGCCAAGCAGTTGAATATTCGCTGTCTTGGAGCCCTGAACCTGCCGACATAACGTATTCAGCTATGCTAATCGATATTTTACAGAAGGCTCTACCGTGGGACATCGGTTTTTCTTTCACTAGAGAAAAACAGCACCGCGTCTTGACAATTAAGACCCAACGAAATACGTTTTGCTCAAGCCTCGTCCAGTGCTCCAGCGAAGGCGTCGGCTGCGTCGGATGCTGAGCTAAATGATCTGCTACTATTCATACGAGTGGAGCTCGAAAGCCGAGAGCAGCACGCACTGCAGCATCTGAGACCTGCTTTGGTGGATCACTCAGACCGAAGAAATGGTGGCATCCCAGCGGCATCAGTTTTGCACACCCCATCTATACCCAAGTTCAAGTGCTTCTTCTGCCATGTTGATCAGCACGGGGCGCGCAGCTGCAACGCTGATATTCCTCTTGCAGTGAAAAAAATGCAGATCCCACGTACAGTGGGAATCGATGATATGCGAAGCACGAATTAGAAATGTTGATATGGCACTTTAAAATCAGCACAACGTTACGAGGTGGAGGTAAATAATGCCGTACATGACTTCCATATCATGATTATCATGTTTGGATGCGTCGTTTACCTTCGCCATGTATTCACGTCACGTGATACCGGAAATGAGGAGCTAGCGAAATAGTTAAGAGAACGTTATCAGTGTGAGTATGGAAGGCACTTGATCTCTAAGTGGGCACTATCAAAAACGAGCATGTTTCCGCCATCTTGGCAGTGGCAAAAGCTGGCTGCACTTCTGCTGCCAACGCATTGCGGAGCTTCCACTGCAGCAATTTTTTTATATCCTCCTTGCTTTAAACCACCTTGAGCGTAAGCGAGGAAAGCGGTAATGCAGTAACTGGAGGGAGGTGACTTCGCAGAACTTTTTAAGATTTGGATAAAGTCGCCACCGCAAAGTGCGGTAATGGGTCGACAAAATTCCGCTTCTACTGAAAATGTGCTGACTGGGACGGACGTCAAGCAACGCGCGTTGCAGGTGCTGTTTGCGAAAGCTATAGTATTGATGACTCACTTTACTGCTCCAAAGTGGCGAAACCACTTTACCTGCTAGCAGCAGCCTAATGGAAGAGAGACTAGCCCATAAATATTTCTTATTTCTTCTGTAGAACAGGTTTTCGAGCATACCATTTTCTGGATAGTTACTGACAGCACCCACTTTTGTATTGTCAGTAACTAAAGTAGTTATGGCCCTTGCGCACGAAGCGCCTACGCCATTTATTTACTAAATGTACTAATAAACATTTCTTCACTCTCTCTCTGTACAAGCACAATTTGAAAAATGTGTTCCCCAAGTTGTGTGGCTCCCCACACGTTCAAAACATTTTTTTCGACAATTCAGAGTACAAGCACTCTACTATGGGAACACAAGCAACGTGAGTTCGGTGGTCGGCAGCATACCGTGCTTGGAGCTGGATGTTTGCACGTACACGTAATCTCGACAATATTTTCAGCCACCATAGTTTATGGGGCCGCCTTGAAGAGTGGCTTTTCAATATTCGATAATGATCTGGAAAACCGGTAACGCAAGCGAATAGGCTTGAAAATCTTGGCATTGCCTTTGAGAACTTTAGACGAACATTACCGAGAAGAAGCATCGCAAGCGCTGTCGTCATCAGATGCGAATATTTATTGCTGTAATTTCTGTCACCTAACGAGTACAATAAGTAAATGAATCGGGTGAGAGAATAAAAAATTGGCAGCATATCCAAGGAGTGAATGACGGAGAGTGGGGCGAAGCATTCATCCGTCCATTCGTTCTTGCTTCCGTCCGTTCATGCATCCGTCTGTGTGACCGTCCATGCGTCCATCCACTCATCCGTGCATGCGTCTGTTCGTGCTCCGTCCCTGCGTTCGTCCTTGCATCCGCCCCTGCGTCTGTCCATGAGTCCATCCATGCATCTGTCTGTGTGTCCGATCGTACTTCTATTCAACACTCCAAGTACCACCATCTCGCATCTTTTCATCATGTATTGCCCATATAAAAGCACCGCCATCCAGCGGACATTGCAAGGACTTAACGAGAGGTGCCACACGCACACTTTCTTACGACTAGCACTTCCAGTCTGCTTCCTACCTTTAACCACCTCGAGTTCATGGTATATACTAGTTCACTGTATTCATGGCACTGCGGCCCAACGCTCTCTAAACCCTTCTAAAACCAAGGAAGTAACGCCCAGGGAGTATAATGTAGCAACATTTTCCTGTCAGATAGTGCTCAATGTACATGCCAAGGGCTGCTAATGTGAAATGATAGACAGGAGAATTCGGCTTTTACTTTCTTACGGCTTGCGCTTCGTATATACCTCCAACCTTTAACGACCTCGAGTTCATTTATGGTATATACTAGTTCATTGTATTCGCGGCACTGCGGCTCAACGCTTGCTAAACCTTTCTAAAACAAAGGAGGTCACACCCAGCGAGTATAACGTAGCAACTATTTTTTGTCAGACAATGCTCAATGTACATGCATATGACTGCTAATGGGGATCGCAGCGTGCGCGTTAACTAAAAGCCGAATGTTCCTGTCTCTCACTTGCCATTAACACTCATTGGCCTATACATTGAGCACTATTTTTATTGTTTGACAACGCACAGAAGAAATCTCTCACCGACACCACCTGGGAGATCAAAATGTTATACTTACTACATACTACAACGGCTACGAGGGACGAACGAGTGCCGTTATAAGGAGCTTCGCCCCTAAAACAGCACATCTTCCCTTCGGTCATTCGTGATTTCGACTGAGCGCTTGCCACCTAGCGACCGAACCTGGAAACAAGGTCGACCTTAAAAAGAGATGTTACCACGTACGCATTATAAACATTGGCCCTGAATCTCCATGTTACACTGCAAATTTCGTCGAAAGACGATAGTTTTGCGTCTGGGGAGAAAAAAACAAACGTTCACTTTGTGTTCTGCGCAAGAAAATTGGTGAATGGTATTCTGGAAGCACTGCGTTAGAGTGCCTAGATCGTGCAGCGGAGGCGAACGAGCGCATCGAGGCAAGTTAGACACGAGCGCCATCTGGCAGTTGTCTTCGAAAACGAAGGCGTGCGCGCCCGCGGAGAAAAAAGAGCGCCTGTCTCGGAGGCGAGAAGGTGTAGAACGCAAAGCGCGGGCAGGTGCCACCACCGTGTCGTCTTTGCATAGCGTTGGAAACACCTTTTTGATGATCGCGTTGTACTGTCAGCGCAGCGTGAGGAACGATGCATTCCTTAGTTACTTGTGTGAGCCTTCTCTTGTATAAAGGCACTCATACAAAACATCGACGCGTTGTTATGGTGCCTCAGATGTGCCCAATTTTTCTTTTCAATCGACAATCGCACAAGTATGAACGCTGAAACTTGAGCAATATTGGTGTGCGCTGCGGACGGGGTCGGCCGTTTGGTGCCGCTTGACGTATCGTTCAGGGCAGACAAACAGAGAAGTGTACAGACACACAGACAAACAGACAGACAAAATTTTTCCGTCAAAGGTCACCAAGAAAGACTGTCGTCTTTCAAAGAGGCAGCGTATATCGCTCCTTTATTTTCACCGTGGCGCAAGCGTGAGCCCCCCCCCCCCCCAAAAAAAAAAAAAAGCAGTAGATGATACGAAACGTACTTTTAAATGCGAAGCATTTCTTAGCGAACTTCAGCGACTTTGAGCGTATCTATCTATCTACTTATCTATCTAGCCGCGTAGGACTTTTAGCTCTCTTGGCCGTTTCAATGATGGTATTGATACCAAACTTGGCATGACATAACATGACTGTATGAGGAACATATTTAACTATTAATGAGATTAAAATCATGATATGTATCTCATGAATGTCATGATTTGCATTTCATGATCCTGCTGCTCTAGCGGTGGTTTCGTCCACATGGTATGTTGCAAAACGGGTATGGTATGGCAAAAGTGCACGTCAAACACAAGTGACAAAACCTAACAAAAAATCATGACATGCATGTCATGTACACACATAACTACGTTCCACGCCCATGATTCACTCGTTGCCATTTAGCTAGCGTCACATATATCAAATTTGGTGTTATGGTAAGTGAATGGATAGCGATGGTATGTGACTGGTGCAAACATGGTAATCATGAGATCTGCGTCATGTAATAACATGACTACATGCCACAGTCAAGAGCGTGGTATGTTGTCATGTCCTTACATGACACGCGTGTCAGAAGTATCATGTTTGCAGCATATTTCGTCACCCATTGACGTCTCGTAACACCAAATTCGGTATATGTGGAGCTAGCAAAACGGCCGCGAGAGCATCATGAAGGGCCCAATATACTCCAATGTGGCGTTGACGAGCGTGCGCGCGCGCTGGGCACAGCGACGCTACGTCAGCAAAACGCGAGCACTCTATAGTCTGGCGCCAGGCACGACCGGCGCGACCAGCTTCCATCGTCGTGACTCGATGGCGACCGGTGCGAAATGCCACGTGCTACATTTCGCGTTGATGCGTTACCCAAACAGCACTGCATCTGCCTGTTTTGGTGACGGAGGGACGCCGCACGCGCTGAAACGCGCATGTGTCAAAGCAACGCAGCGCGGCACGCGCCTGCGAGCATATGGCAGGACCGCTGCCTAGCGTGGCCACGCTGGCATGACGCGACGAAACGAACGCCGGTGCGCAGGCGTGCTGTGTTTCGCCGAAGTGCATTGGCGCCTTGACCGTGGCATGTAGTCATGTTGTCACATGACACGCATCTCATGATTATCATGTTTGCACCAGTCACATACCTTCGTCACCCATTGACGTCACGTATTACCAAATTCGGCATATGTGAAGCTTGCGAAACGGCCGCGAGCGCATCATGAGAGTGGCATGTAGTCATGTTGTTACATGACACGTATGTCGTGATTATCATGTTTGGATGTGTCATCTACCTATGTCGTCCGTTCGCATCACGTCATACCAAATTTGGTACATGTGAAGCTAGCGAAACGGCTATGAGCGCATCATGAGCGTGGCGTGTAGTCATGTTGTTACTTAAGACGCATGTCGTAATGTTCATGTTAGGGTCTGTCGCTTGTGTTTTCCATGCAATAGTGTCATGCCATACCAGTTTTGCAACATGTCCCGTGAACGAAACCACCACAAGAGCTGCGAGACCTTGAGATGTAACTCATGACAATAATGACATATATCCCATGATTTTCATGTTATGACTAGTCAAATATGCTCGTCATACTGTCATGTTATACCATATCAAGTATGGTATCGATACCATTATCCCATCGGCTAGGAGAGCTAGAAGTCCTAGGCGGATAGATAGATAGATAGATAGATAGATAGATAGATAGATAGATAGATAGATAGATAGATAGATAGATAGATAGATAGATAGATATGTTAGAAACTTGCGCAAGAAGTGTAAGGGAGTACTGTCATGGTATTCACTATCAAACGTAACAGCCGTTTGGTTTTTCGCGGTTTTATTTACATCGCCTCCTCAGGAAAGCATCTAGGTGCGGAATTCAAGTGGGCGCCTCCTGGCTTCGATTAAAATAGGCATACGCAAATAGTCTGTGCAGCTTTTAACCCAATAGCTTTAAAGGGCCCTTAAATCGCCCACAGGTCAAAATTAAGTTGTGGCAGGGAAATCATGTTCGAGTGTGCGAAGAACACGGAGCTGTGAGAATTTTTCAAAACGGTGTCGTAATAGTGGAGCCAGACGCGTTTGATTATCGAAACCGTGACGTTCATTCCTTCCATTCTCTCCGCTCTCGTTGACCGGATTACTCCGATATCGTCGCCGGCACTGTGTCGGATCATCAAGTTTTAACTGTCCTGGGAACCGCACACCCTTCCCGAGGCTGTAGAGCATCTCCATTTTTCTCTATCGCCTTCAGAAGAATCCATGTGAGCGCTGGGCCACTGGGCCTAAGCGTCGACCCAGCTCGCCTGTGCGAGTACGGGTGACTTAGCCTAACGGCGGGACCCCTTCCACAACAATATGGACGCTAGCACTACGCCAACTGCTGATGTGACTACTACCGGATGCGTTCAACCCGCATTCAGCCCCAACGACACACATGTTAACACGGAATCTCTCGACCTCGACGAGCTCACATCAGCAAGCGAAGATGACGTTGCTGTGCACCATCCCACATCGTCCGCATCGCTGGGACCGGCGAGCGACACCGACGCGAACTGGAAACTGGCGATTTCCCGTCGCCAGCGTCAACGCCAGAAAAAAATCGACAAAGCTCGAGCGGAATTGATGCAGCCGGCTGGTCCTGCAAGCACTCCGCCTAGCCACGTCAACGCCGGGGCAGCTGCGGCTGCGAGCGCTCCTGCTGCGCAGGCAGACGTGGCTGCCGTCGCACCGGCGCGAACACCACCACCCGTAACGAAGCCGCGCCAGCTACGACGGAAGCCGCCGCCGCTTCCACGCACGGACATAAAGATCATCTTGCGACCAAAAAAGGGCCTGACCATTCGGAACTTCACTACACATCAAATCTCCCGAGCCGTAGCACTGGCGGGCAATTCTCAACAACATTGTACTGGTGATCATTTCATTATACGTACTCGCCCCAGGTCGAACATCATCATTGCCAGCACGCCACATGTTGAGACGGCCGAAATTCTTCGTCGGATCACCACCCTCACGCTTGAGAGGAAGACCTACGAATTCAATACCTATGTGGCGGCCCCTGAGGGCACCTTGCGGGGAGTTATTCATGGGATAGACCCTGGCACAACTCCGGAAGAACTCACCGCCAACCTCCGCGTGCGCACGCAGGGAGTGACAGTGCACAGTGCACGAATGCTTGGTGCTACCAAATCTGCCGTGATCACTTTTGAAGGCCCCCTTCTGCCCCCATATGTACTGTATTACGGTGGGGAGGTGGCCTGCCACCCGTACAAGCCGACGCGACAAGCCTGCCAAGTCTGCTTACAACCGGGCCACCGCTCAGACGTATGCCCCACGCCAAACACTCCCGTGTGTCGGCAGTGTGGTATCCTCAACCCCGTTGACGGTCACCCCTGTGCTCCCAAATGTCACTTGTGTGGAGATGCCCACATAACGGGCGCAAAAGAGTGCTCTCAGAGACTGATGGCGCCGCGCCCACGGCCACCTCCTCAAGCAGCAGCACCAGCCAGGGGCCGCAACCCCCATCGTAAACAACCCACTCCCAAACGCAGGTGGTTCAGCAAGGAAAACGAGACCTCATGCAGCCACTCCCGCTCACGCTCGAGGTCACAGTCCTTCCCACCCCTCCCTTCTGTGGAACCTGGCCAACAGCAGCAGCCAAAGCAGCGACAGCATCTGAAGACCCAGATGACCAAGGGGCAGCAGCAGCAGCAGCAATCCACCTGTCAACAGTCCCAGCATGCCTCCAGCAAACATAATGAGAAGCCCAATCCCACTCCATCAGCCGGTGCCGACAATAAAGTGAGCTGGTCAGCAAATGTAGATCCTCCCATCGCTCCACTCAATACCCTGTCCACCGCATACGAACACCTTCTCGCGGAAAACATAAAACTCAAACAGGAGCTGGCGGCCGTCAGGGCACGTCAAGCCAAGGACAGTTCTCAACTTCATTCCCTAATGGCGCGTCTTGGATCGCCGCCCGACTCCCCCGAAAAAAAACACCCAACCTCCGAAGAGACAGAAAATCCCTAAAACGGTGCTATCAATTCCTGCTGCGTCGGGCACCACAGTCACACGGGAAGAGTTACGCGAAATGCTCTCAACGCTCGCGCAGCAGCTATCCCAACAATTCAGTGCCGTATTCACGCAGTTCGGAGAACGCCTAGACTCTCTCGAGACACGCTTCGAGGCGCGAATTGCTGAAACAGGCGAAAACATACGCAGGAAGAGGGCCACTCGTAGCTCGCACGCCACGACAGATCACGGTTACCATAAACTAGGATTGGAATCACATGCATCCGAAGTCCTCGCTATCCCCACATTCACACCCAGCGCCCTCACTCTCACCCCTACATCGGCGTCGCAAGCCGAGATTCCGATACCCACGCCTTTCCACTCAACGAATTAACCATGGGCAGCACAGCCCCACTCTTCGGCGAACATTTAGAAGTCTGGCAATGGAAGTGCCGCGGCTTCTGCAGAAAGCGGAGCCTCCTCCAACAGTACATTAATACACACCTTGCTCGGCCAGATGTCATAGCGCTTCAGGAGCCCGGAACGCCACCCATATTTTCAGGTTATGAGTCCTATATTAGTCAAACAAAGGGCAAAGCGGCCATCCTGATTGACAAAGCGCTAACCGCAGTTGGCATAGACAATATCCCAGACACCAACATACAACATGTGATTGTGGAGCTAGTTCTCAGGCAAAAAAAGGAGAAAAGCGAAGTATCATGATTGTCAACGTATATAGCGCCCCAAAGCAAAAAACCACTGATTTCCAAGCCCTCGTCCAAGGTGCCTGCCGATTGGCCCAGGGAAAAGAACTCTTACTGCTCGGCGACTTCAACACTCTCGACGAACGCTGGGGTTACAACAGTTCGGATGTCAAAGGCAAACAGCTTGCGGCTGCCACTGAAAAATTTCAGCTTGAACTGCTTACGGATCCCGCGTTCCCTACCCGGATCGGCAACAGTGTGTGCAGGGACACTTGCCCAGATCTCACCTTCGCCCGTGGCCGTGCAAACTATAACTGGGACAACCTGCAGGAATCCTTGGGCAGCGACCACTTCAGTCTCCGCACAAAAGTTACAGAGAGCGCAGCGCGTCAGTCTATTGGAGAAGCACGCATCACAAACGGGGACGCCTTTCGTCGTGAGAGCGAACATTCACTCGACAGCCTCACAAGCCTCACCGACTGGTGCACCCAAATTAAAGAAATTCGAGAGCGTTGGACCACCACCATTAACAGAACACCTGCACTGCCGGAAGTGGACGGCCATCTGCTACATCTGTGGGAAGCCCGAAGGAGCCTCATCCGCAGATGGAGGACGCAAAAACATAACCGACGCCTCAAGCTAAGGATCGCCACACTCACCACTCAGGCAGAGCAGTACGCTACAGAACTGGCGCGACTCAATTGGGCCCAGTTTAGCGACTCTCTTCGAGGCTCATTGGGCACGGCCCGCTCGTGGAACATTTTGCGCGCTTTGATGGACCCCACTCGAACAAAAAATGAGACGAATAAGTCAGTCATGCGCCTCATACACGCCTTTGAGGGTACTGACGATGAGCTGCTGGATCAAGTCCGGTGAAAATGCTTTGGCGATTTCTACCCACCCGCCTCTCAGGCTGCGTATCGTGGACGTGCCAATGACACTCTCGACCGACCAATAACGGTGGACGAAGTTTACGCAGCCATTCGCAGCAGCAATCGCAACACAGCTGCTGGGGCTGACGGAATCACGTACTCCCTTATCAGGAACCTCAACGACAGCGCCGTACAAGAAATCACGGCGTTTTTCAATGATCATTGGCAATGTGGCACGCTTCCTCCTGAATGGAAGCACGCGGAGGTCATAATGATACCGAAGCCGGGCAAAAAACTTCAGATCGAAAACCTCCGACCAATATCCCTCACTTCCTGCCTTGGTAAACTCTTCGAGTGCGTCATCACTAATCGCGTGCAAGATTACCTCGAGGACAATGACCTTTTCCCGCACTCAATGTACGGGTTTCGGGGACATCTTTCAACGCAGGATGTACTGCTACAATTAAAAGAAGTCATTGATAACGCCCCCCAGTAAGGAGAAAACATTATCTTGACTTTAGACATTAAGGGCGCGTTTGATAACGTTAGCCACCAGGCCATACTTGAGGGCCTCGAGGCTCTTCATTGTGGGCAGCGCGTCTACAGTTATGTTCACGCCTTCTTGTCGCACCGCACTGCCACAGTCGGTCTCAGCTCCATCCGATCACATGTTATCAGGGTTCCGAACAAGCGCACCCCGCAGGGCTCAGTGATTTCCCCGCTACTCTTTAATGTAGCTATGGTTGGCCTGGCACATGAACTCCACCGCATCGATGGCATCCATCACGCAATGTATGCGGACGATATCACCGTCTGGGCCACGCGGGGGTCCATTGGAGATAAAGAATATAACCTCCAGCAGGCAGCCACATGCGCCGAAATATACGCGCACGCACGAGGCCTGGCGTGTGCATCAGAAAAATGTGAGCTTCTACGAATTTATCGACGCAAGCTCCCACCATCGATGCAGAACAACCAAGGCTCCCGCTTCCAGGTCGTCCTTGCTGGCAAACAAATCCCAGAGAAATCCACCATTCGAATATTAGGCATGTGGGTACAGTCGAACCACCATGTGAATCACACAATTTCCCTTCTCCGCACCACTACACTGCAAGTGGCCCGAATGATATCTCGGGTAGCCACTCGTCGCCATGGCATGCACGAGGACACCCTGAAACTCATACGTAGCCTCGTGGTCAGTAGGGTGACATACAGTTTGCCCTACCAACGCCTCGCCAAGAGCGAACAGGGCCAAGTAGACGCAATGCTCCGCAAGGCCTACAAAGCGGAACTCAAGCTACCACCAGGTACTCCTTCTAGCAAGCTCCTCGCATTGGGCCTACACAACACCTTTGAAGAACTTTGTGAAGCGCAACTCGCCACACAGCTGCAACGGCTCACGCAAACACCTACAGGCCATGACCTGCTCCTACGCCTTGGCTACATCAGCCAGTTTCACGACGCAGCTCGTCGCAAGCTCATTCCGGACCAACTTCGTGCCACTTATAAGGTCGCTCCCATCCCCCGCAATATGGATCCCCGACTACATCAGGGCCGGAGGGAAGCCCGAGTGGAAGCCCTCGAGCGAACTTATGCACACAAGCACACTACGTACTATGTTGACGCCGCCAACTACGACCATGCAAACAATAAGGCTGTAGCCACAGTCGTGGACCACACACTCACAGAACGTACCAGCGCTTCCGTGCGGTGCCACAACATCACCGATGCTGAAGAAACTGCCATCGCGCTCGCTCTCGCCCTCGGCTACAGACAACGAAGGTCGCTGACAGTTCTCACGGACTCTCAAGCAGCTTGTCGCAACTACCTACAGGGGCGCATCAGCCAACCCGCTCTCAACGTAATCATGAGCGTTACAGACACTGGCGAGCATTCTATTACTCATCCACTCAGAATTTGGCATCGGATTATATGGACTCCGGGCCACATGGGACTAGAGGGGAATCAGGCAGCGGATAGGGTAGTATCGAGGGTATGCGAGCCGAGCACCTTGCAACTCCGCCCCTGAGGAACTCGTTCCGGTCCCTTGCGACTATTCTGCCATCCTAAATCATTACAGAGGACTTAGGAAAGCTTATTCGCTACCACACCGAACACTGAATAAAGAGGAATCAGTCAGCCGGAGGCAAATTCAAACCGACACGTTTCCAAATTTGCACATTCTGAGTAAAATGCACCTCTCGGCATACTCTCCTCTCTGCCCATGGTGTTCAGCTAAAGCCACTCTGTACCACGTCACGTGGGAGTGTCAGGCCATTACAGCCTTACAACAAGTACAAAATCCAACAGCGGAGCGATGGGAGGAGCTGCTGGCCAGCGAGAACCTGGAAGATCAGTTGAGTCTGATCAACCGGGCCCGCAGAGCGGCTGCTGCAAGCGGAGCCCTGGACTAAGGGCCCCCCCACCGCAAACCAAGCATCTCCGACTACTCGGAGCTTCTCCGCAGAAAATTTCATGTAAATAAATAAATAAATACGTTTTCACCCCCCTTCATTCTCTCCTGCGCTACTTCGTGGTATCAGAGTCCCTTAATACCGTTCTGGTCACGAAACTTCTCCGTCACTCTATGGGAGAGCTTGATATGGTGCCAAGAGCGGCCGCTACGCGGCGCTAGCCGTCCTAGGGGGGCCATCGCCCCGCTGCGCCCGGCGGGGCGCACTGGCCGCGGCGGCATCCCGAAGGCGTTGTGTGGTGGCAGCTCGCGGTTTCTGCATCAGCGAAACGCGAACTTCATGTGCCAGTGCACCGTGCTCAAGGTGGACGGCATGAAAATTTGAATGAACAATGCCTAAGGCGTGCTGTGTGACGGGTTGCAGCTCCGGATACCGAAGCAACAAAGAAAAGGCGTCGCTCTTCTGTTTCCCAAGTAGCGCCGAACTCCGAGAGAAATGGAAGCGAGCTACACCGCGGTTGGAAGCTGGCGGTTTCAGCTTCGAAAGTAAGAACGTTCGGGTGTGCGAAAAGCATTTTGATGCTAGCGACGTTGTGAGAACCGACGAGCACATCGTGAACGGGGTGGTCGTGTCGCTTCAGCGAGAGAGACCGAGGCTTCGCACGAACGCCGTTCCAAGAATTTTTGACGGGCTCCCGGCATATCAAGCCGAAACCGCGTTCACGGCCTGCGACTCAGAGGCAACCAGCGAAGAGGCGGCGCGAATTGTCACCGGAATGCGCAGCAGTGGAATGCCAAAATGTCAACACCGACTCGGCAGGAGAAGCCAGTGACGGTAAGCTCTTGAGCCGGTTTAGTCGCGGCGTTACTTTGTTCCCTCAGTCGCATGACCCTGTGTTAGCGGCTGGTGGCATTGAGGTGCTTCTGAACAGTGTTATTGATTTGTATTACAGATGCAGCAGCCAGCGATAGCGGACACGCAGATCAGGCCTGCCAAACGGAACAGGCAGTGTGTTCGTTTCTTGAAGTGCAGGCGCTAAAGGCGCAGCTTTCGAGTATGCGGCAACGACTCGAACGGTGTCAGAAGCAGCTTGCGAAGATGAGAGTCCTGGCCAACAAAAATGCAAGACTCTTGCGAAACCTGGACAAGCTATCTACCCGCGAGAAGCTTATTTACGATCAGTGCATCATGAAGGCAAACGCGAAATCTCCGAAAGCTGCCAGGTAATCTTCAGTCGCACATAACTGCCACGAAGCTATGAATATAATCGCACTTCTTTTTCGTGCCACTGTCTTGTGCATATTTTTTAAGAGCAGTGCACGCTAGCATTGCATGTCAGAGTAATCCTAAATCGCCCGCTTTGCATGATCGCACAATGCAAGCTGTCTGTTGCTCTCGTACTGGAGTAGGGGTGCATGTTAATATTGAAAATGACAAGGCATTTTTAAACGCGGTGGTTGTGTATTGCGGTATGAGGAAAGATGGTGTGATGCATGTCGTGCATCTTCTTTTTTCTGCTTGCTGTGGTTATGCACTTGCACTGTTCACTCACCAGCCTCGGTTTACCTGAATGCACAACGAGCCTGCACTCTCTTTAGGTACAAAAAAGCATGGATTTATGACTGCCTGCTACTGAAGATTAAGTCGACAGCGGTCTATACATTCCTTCACGAGAATGAGTACCTTCCCTTGCCCAACCCTCGCACCCTCTACACGTACCTGAGGAGCCTCAAGGCTGACTTTGGTTTTGACAGCAGTCTATTCACCGTTCTCAAAGACAAGCTGCAAGTACTTCCTGAGCGAGAGCGTCGAGGTTTGGAACAATGCACAAACTTACTACTGCATTCTATGACTTCATATCTCATATGTGGTGCATGTCTAATAAGATGTATTTTTTCACAGGTGTCCTGATGTTCGATGAAATGAGCGTAAGAAAGAGTGTGCACATTAGGGAGTCAGACATGGCTCTGCTCGGAAAAGTTAACTTCGCTGAGCACACAAGACCCTCGGACTGTGAGAAAGATGGCGATCACGTCCTGGTCTTTCTCTTCCGACCATTTCTTGGAGGGTGGTCGCAGACTGTTGGGACCTTTTGTTCCTCCGGTGCAGCCCCTGGTTCAATAGTAGCGAAGTTGTTGCTCCAGTGCATTGTGCACCTTTCGAACGCTGGCGCTATTGTCGATGCTGTTACATGCGACAATTCAACACCAAATCGTTCAGCTTTAAGGAGCTTGGGTTAGTATCTGGGGACACGAGTTAAATTTGTCAAATTAAGAATTGAACACTACTAACTGCATTGATGTGTTCTTTTCAGGGATAAACAGTGACCAGAAACAGCTGCAAACTTCATTCCAGCATCCATGTGACCCTTCACGGACAGTGCAGGCACTAATTGATCCACCGCATGTCTTCAAATGCATAAGGAACAATCTTCAGAAGGTTGGAAAGTTTCTGGTAAGCAGTAATTCGTATCTACGTCAGGTTACTCCCTTTGCGAGGAGTGGCTTCACCTTTTTATCGCAGCTACCGGAAGGACATGAGGTCCATCACTTCCACTACTCTGCCCTGCTGGAGTACGAGGAGCAACAGGCTGGCCTTCGGGCTGTCCCAAAGCTCACAAGGGCTCACATCTTCCCGAACGCCTTCCAGAAGATGAGTGTTCGGCTTGCTGTTCAGGCGAGTAACCACTCCTAGTAATTAGTAAGGCTACTTACAGGCGAACTAATGACACAAAGCTTTGCTGATGATTTGTCAAAAAAGACAAATTTCATTGCAAGCTCTTTCGAACAACAGTGTGCCATCATTTTCAGCTTTTCAGCGGAAGCACGGCGTCTGCAATGGAGTTTTATAGCAAGCAAGAAGGCTGCCAAAAGCTACATAACTCCGCAGGTACATACGACTTCACGAAGCAGATGAACGATCTATTTGACTGCCTCAACTCAAGAAGACCACAGGACGTGCAATACAACGAAGCCGAGCACATCGCGGTGAGCGAGTAAATCACACCCAAATATGTTTTTCTTTTATAGTGTACTCAAGGTTAATATTTCTTGCATTGCAGACATTGAAGGCGAACATAAAGTGGCTGGAGGATCGCTGCACATACATAGAGAGCCTGCCGAAGCAGAGGCAGGTGTGCTTCCTTAGCAAACCAACTTGTGGTGCACTGAGGATAACGCTGCACAGCACGGTGGCCCTGATTGATCGACTCTTGAAGTCTGGCTTCCGTTATGTTCTAGTTGGAAACCTCGGCCAAGACCCTTTAGAGGTAACTCAGGTACTTTTTGGCACGGTGTGTTGGTACATATACCTTTCTTTTTCCCTCTCCAGCGCTTCTTTGGGATAGCCAGGCATGTTGTAGGAGACGGGGGCCAACCAACTGTTCAGCAGTTTTTGTTTATATACCGGATGCTGTCGGTGAACAACCTCGTGCGGCCACCTAAGCGAGCTTCAGTTGACGGAAGCGGGCCACAACTGCTTCTCACTCTGCAAGGTCTTTTTGACAAGGAAAAGCCCTCTACGACTCAGGTATTTTGCAGTTTGTGTCCTGTATGTGTCCTGAAGTTTCTTTTTTATCACCCTGAAAATTCAGGAAGTTGTGCACATTTCAGGTGGACACACTAGCTGTTCTGCTGGACGATGTCCTGCTGGAGCCAACAACAGACTGCGTGGATGACATTGGCCCCCTTTCGACCAAAGACTCCATTTTGGATTACCTCGGCGGATATGTGGCCAAGAAGTTTTCTACTCTGGATTGCTTAGGCTGCATCGAAACGATGTTGAGCACAACACGTCAGCCATCTGCCTTGATCCAAACAAAATCGAGGGGCTATTTGAAAGTACCCAGCAGCCGTCTTCTTGCTCTCCTGAAAATTGTTGAAGAACATGTGGAGACGTACACGGTGCAAAACATTGCATGCGGTGACGTGTACGCGAGGATTGTTGAGGGCATTTTGCTCGACAGCCGCACAGCGTCAGCAAGTGTAGGTTGTCTGTTGCACTTTTTAGGGACAACAGCTGAGGTTGTACACTTTTTTTGAGATGTAGATTACATTTCTTCACTCGAGAAAAAAACAAAGCCTCGCGGGCAACTGTGCGCAGTTCTTGCCCTGCAAGTGGTGGGCGGAAGCCACAGTGTTAATCATAATGGCTGTGTATGTGAGCACGCCTTCCCATTTGTATATAGTGTTGTATATCTTGTATACATTACACTGTAATATTTTCGTACTATTCATATTTATCTGCATATAGTGTAAATAGTGTATATTCAAATACAGTTTATTTTAGGCAGTGAGCTAAGGCAGAGTGCAGCTGTTAATGAAACGAAATACACATTGTACAGTAGAGTCACAGATTGTGTAACATTGCTCAGAACAGCTGCAATAGTTTCTAGTGCTTTTCTTCTCCAAAGTGTTGTTCTCAGTGTATTTTGTGTAAATAAATGTTTTCCAACTTTCTCCCCATTACGTGCACCATATGTGAATCTCCCATTCATAAGTACACACCTGACTACTAGGCGGCGTATCATTAGCACCAAATTTAAGATTTATTGCATGCCTTAAATCGTTACTGCCCTTCCCCCCCCCCTCCCACCCAAAAAATAAAAACAAATGTGTGATGAGGTACCTCGGTAGTGGCAGAGGCGGCCAAGCGGCTAGCACTGACATCAAAAGGAACTTCCAGATTAGGCTGCTGTACTTCCGTTCCCGGAGAAATCATGGGTTGTCGGCCGGTAAATAATAATGCCCTAAACAGTAAACACAAGGAAACGTCAAGCGGCGGATGTCCCGTGTAAACTGCGTGAAAAGAAGTGATCAATCAAATGTTGGGCACGTTTAGAGCGGTCGCGAAAGCCCTCGGCATCGAAAGTCCCCGCGTCAAAAAAGCGATCGGCGCTCACAAACGTGTGTCCAAAACAACTGCGCATTTGGGTATAAACTCAATTGAAAGGTCTGGAATAAAACTTCTGGCTCAACCATTCAGTTCATTTGAATACTTGGGTAGTAGCGCGCGAGAGGCGAGCCGGATATAAACCAATGTGATTGCTCCTGTACTACCCGGTCGTGTTTCATTTCGTTCACCTTCCTCCCCCTATTAGCGGCCCTACCAGAATATAAAGCTCACCTACCGCATAAACATAATCGCCCTTTGGCCGGGCGCAAGTACAAACATGTTGTCGAGCAGATCAAGCAGTAGCTGCTCGCATCAAGAGCATGGAGCATAAGCATCGTCTTTCAACACTTGCGAGCTATAGCTCGCAAGTACCGCTACGAAGCATCGTAAGTATGCATATAATTGGGCTATGAGACAATTATTGACACAATGCGTTATCGCTCGGTGTGAGAACACTTTTAATGCGCTGCTGTTTATAAGGTGGGCCCGCACTTCCAAGTAAACTACGCGTGCGTTCCAAAGTAAACAGCTCTCATTCGTCGTCGACACTGGATCCCGTTTCTACTTATTTATCTGGTGGCATTGATGCGTTCAGAGACGTTTAAAAAAAGGTAACAGGAAGAACAGCACGCACATAATCGCGTCGAAACGTCGGCCGCAGTGCGCATACAAGCCCAGCAGTGGCGGCGGCTTGTGGCCCCCATACGACGGGTGGCGCCTCTAGCGACAGATTTTGTCCCTATATCAACCTTCGGGCGGAGTTTCGTGACCAGAAAAGCATTGAAGGACTCTGGTGGTATCCTCTCTCAAGCCACTTTGCCCTCTCCGACCAGCCCTCCCAATCTCACGTGGCACACGTCATCGCTAACGCAATGCTTGAAACACGCTCTACTTCCGGTTGCTGCAACTCTGCCCGCTGACTCCGTTAGCTGCCTTGTACCAGCTTGGCTGTTGGCGCGTCATGGCTGGTGGGATTATAGAAACTGTGCCGGTGCGAATCCTGCGCATTCCACACGCCCTATTTATCAGCTGATTCGTGAGTGACGCACGCACACGGGCAACACGACGAACAGCAAGCAGCTGGACAGCTGCTTGCAGACTGAATTGAGGTCGTAGGCTCTTGCTAGAACAATCACAGCATAATTGAATCGGTGCGTCAGAGACATTCTAGCAATACGTCACGCGCAGGCACGAAATGCACTGAAAGAAGAAGGCATGGTTTCTTGGAATTTGTGACGCGTCAGGGGAGCGTTGCGCTGCCACTTGTGGAATTGTTGATCGTAACGGAATCATGTACAGGATGCGCGTGTTTACTTAAAATGTTCAATGACCCTCTAAAGAGCCTAATTCGCCGACATTGAGGTCGTTGGTTGCAAGCGCAAAATCTTCTACGCGAAATGCAGTGAAAATAACTTGCATGTCTCACAAGCACACGAGTCCTGTATACATGCTTCACAATACAGCTTGTAATATAACAATAATATTGCGTGGTACAAGCGTACGTTGCGATTGGGCGTCAGAACATGTCATTATCACAAATTCATGGTTTAAATCAGGCCACCCTCTACAAAAGGCACACATGTTGCTGTTCATTTTCTCTTAAATGGGCACTAAAGTCAAATAAAAATTTACGTCTTAGTGAAAGCTCAACGTATGACATCTAAAACGACAACATTATCTACAACAGTGCCCTACTTACCGAGAAATTGAAGTGTAGAAAATTCTCAAAATGATCCCGATGACATCAGATCGACCGCCTACAAGTTATAACTAATAATAGATCCAGTAGATCCAGCTGCAGTAAATAAAGAACTTTCCTTGAATCAAGAGACGCAACAAAATGATGTTGTTTGTTTCTGTTTGAGTTGTTGTTGTTATTGTTGTTGTTGTTGTTGTTGTTGTTGTCTTTATTTCAGACAAATGTATGTCTCGGATACATGGGCGAAAGGCAGATGTCCTCTGCCTGACGGGACCTAAGTACCCGAAAGCACCGCTCAGAGCATACAATATAAAATAATTAAAATATAACACACTAATAATTAATGCGTCATTCTTTTTGTACAGAGTAAATGGAGTACATAATTGTACAGTAATAAAAAAGATATATAACACTACAAATAACGAAACCAGAGAAACTTATGACTGCTATATACAGAACTTATCAATCTTGAGGACCGGATAGAAGGTAAGCTTTAATATATATTTTGAAAGACTTCAGAGACAAAGATTTCTGCGCGATTTCTATAACCTAAGTATGTTTGTTGAGAAGGCTGGGAATTAAATGTGTGAGTGCTTGCTTTCCATAGGTGGTTCGGACAAGTGGAATTCCCTAATGGTCGTATCTTAATTCATAAGGCACAGAGCTACTAGATTGCAGTTCTATATATCTAGAAGAATTAAGCTTAATATCGTTAAAAACAGCAGAGTAAATGAAACTCATATAGTTGATTCACCTTTAGAACACAGTGTTCTAAAAAGTGTGAACCTGTGTGATCGTTGTATGATAGGATTTCTACACATCGTATTGATTCTTCTGCAATCTTATTAGCCTAACAAGATTAGTTTTAGATGTACACTCCCAAATCATTATGCTGTAGTGAAGGTGTGAATGAATTAGGGTGTAATATAGCTGCCACTTTAAAGATTTTGAAACAAGGTCTCTAAGCTTGTGGAGTACAGCGAGGGACCTTGATATGAATCATGAAAAAAAGAACCGCCGGACGTTACAATGAGGAATGGCACGAATGGTTCGAAAATTCAAGTTTCACGTAGCTACACTGGGCGCGTGTTGCTATCTAGCGGGGCGCACATAAATAAAAAAAATGTCTGCAATCTTAGAGCCAATGGTGGGAAATCGATCAACGGCCGCTGTTGCTGCTCTGGCTCCCGCTTATTTCGGTCTGCTGCTACTAGCGCAGTAAAGCCGGACAAAGTTGTGCACGGCAGAAGTGACGCGAGTCGGTCCGGTCGGTCTGCTTCTTGAGGCGGGTAATTTGAAGTGTGCTAACCCGATGCGGACCACTAAGACGTGATTTTATTTTAAAATAGGCCCTTCCTTTACAAAAGTAACACTACGAGGTTTCTGGACCACTATTTTCACAATCAACGTGGACTTAATAATTGCTTTAGTGTCGCTTTAAGGCCACGTGTTGGGTGCACAGCACCTTCACAAAAGACATAACGCGCACAATTCCTTGAGGTTTAAAGCATTCTACCCATTGCACAGAATGCAGCCGTATGCGAAATCTTCACTGAAACTTGAACTCTTGAACTCTATAGGCACTAGGGACAGGATATGGCTATCGCGTTGAATTTTTAAAGGCGAAGTTCAAGGATACTCAAATTTTCAAAAACTCACATTGTCCTCTTGCACTTGTGTATGACAACTCGAAGGTTAAGGTGAGCTTCTTTTTCTTCTCACTCGATGCATTCGTCTTTGCTCTACCCCCCAAAAAAAGAATTCTGATTTTAACTAGCTATTTCAGTGCCTTTGAGACTTTGACTTCGTGCAGACGTCGTTTGATGAACTCATAATCTCAAGCAGTTATGATGACGTCATCGTAACGTTACAAAGTTTCGAAACCTGTGACGACGTGATTGCCTCACATGATGGTGTCATAACAAAAATACCTCATCAAGTGACTTTTGCATCGTTTTTGAGGCTGCCGACGCTGGCGGTCAGTTTTTGTTATATGAAGCATCCTAACGTTCTTGCCCTAATGATACATCTGAAGTAACGACGGCGTTCACGGCCCAATCAAGGAATTATAGGTCAACTATTTTTTGCAAACGAGCAATTGAGATAACTGTACGCTAGAGCGCTTCATCGCTTTTGATGTGTTGCTTGGTTTTTTTTTTTTTTGGAGCATTGTGATGATGTCCAGTTTGGCTCGATCCAATGAGCAAATGCGTTGTAAAAGCGCAAGGCAAGAGTATATCAGTGCTATACTTGGAAATATCACAAGATGTGTTTAGAAAAAATTGTCAACGATTTAGAGTACCTGTTCCTCTACTGCGGGAGAGCATAAAGCCGTCCAGTGGGCCTCTGAAGTACCAAACCACCCGAACCAGCTGCTGAAATGTTCCACGTATGATAGCGCTAACAACACATTATGCTGAGTTTTCCCGAATTAGGCGAGTTAACAAACTTTTGTTTCGCGTGTAAAAGAAGTCTTAAACAGAAATTCTTTTGGTTGATTATTTTACAGGCTGAAGCATCGTTAAAGTTTATAGAAAAAAAAGGGAATAGAAGAGCAGTTATTCTGAAATACCTGCATGTTCAATCAATCTATATCGCAAGTGGTATTCTCGAAATCTGCCAGATACACGTTACGTGTCACGAACTACTATAAGTATATTATGAACAACGAACTTGACAAAGACGAAAGTATCTTTTTCCAAACGTTTGAAGCCACTGGGTTGTTCAGACATTCAAACTGGTGTCTGAACAAATACGTTCTTGCCTTCTAAACAACTTACCATGTAAATGAAAGAAAACAAGGCCCTATTATGTGTAATGCGTGAGCAATAAGCCTTGCTACTACATGTTTTCGTGTTGTTTCACTTTTTTTTAACCAAGCTTTTTATTAAAATTTACCATTCTTTGTTTGTTTAGTAGAAGATTTGAAATGAAATGACGTATAGTTTTGGGGAGCTGCATATTTCAATTTTCTGATCAGGGATTCATTGAATGGCTATCGTTTGAAATATTTCACGAGGTCTTTGTTATGACACAGGGATGGTTCAGAATGGAAAAAAGTTTCGACCATGCCGTATTTATGGTGCCAAGAATGTTGCCCCGCCGCAGTGGCTTTGTGGCCAAGCTACTCGGCTGCTGACCCGCAATTCGAAGGAGCGGATTCTGAATGCAGTGGCTGCTTTACGACGGAGGCCAAAATGCTGCTGGTCCATGTGCTCAGATTTGGGTGCACGTTGAAGAACACGAGGTGGTGTGAATTTCTGGAGCCCTCCATTACGGCGTCTCTCATAGTTATAGGGTGCTTTTGGGAGGCTATAAGCCCCATGTACCAATCAAGTTTTCAAGGACGTTCGTGCCAACGTCATTGTTTACTGATTAACCCTTTATATTTCCAGTTACCGGATGACACTGTGGTTGGCTGTGGTTGCTGTCTTATTTTATGGCTTATGCGGCATGTCCGCTCAGCATTTACGGCGCTTGCCTGGTAACTCAAAGCTGAGTGGTCGAATGAAGTCGTAGTGGTCGTATTAGTCTGGAGGCGAAATCATAGTGGAGACCCTTTTCTTGGGCCATGTCAGTGCACATTAGAGAACCGCACATGGTCGAAATTTGCTGAGTCATCCAGTATAGCATCTGTAATAATCGCATCGTGATCTTAGCATGCAAAGCCCGAGAAGTTACTCATACGTTAAAGTCACCACACGCAGCAGGGCTACATGCTTTCCTTGTTTCGTAGTTTATGCGACCCATAACATGCCTTCGCCCACTTGTGGCTTTCTTTCGTGGCCTGCCCGCGCAACCACTCCATTCTTTTCGCGCTTTTTTTGCTGAGCAGCGTGCTCTTCTAGTTTTGCGTGACCTGTTATGCAATGCACGAATATTCTACGCCCAAGTGAAGTAGGAGTCTTCAAGTCTCAAACACTTTCCTGGAATTCTCGCCACTTCTTTTTATGCGTGAATTGTAGGTTTGTGGCAAATACAAATGTAGTGGTGGCGTCTTGCATATGACCAAGTTGCAATGCGAGATTTCGAAAGAGCCCAACAATATATTTCTCGATCGTACGGATATTCCGCTGTGATGAATATACATTTTACGGTACTTTCAACAGTTTATTATTTTTGTGGGTAAGGCTAACAGAACAAAATGATAGAGCAGTCCTTTAACCTTGCCAATTATTATCGTTCATTGGTTGTTAAACTCATGTGTTGCTGCTTTGAATTTTGCCACTAACTTTAACGTGGAGTTTTGCAAGCTAATTTTACAAACCACGTGTCACAGACAACAACTGAAAAAGACCTAGAAGACAAAGAGCGGTGAATACTTTGATAGTTTATTACTCAGCAATAATTACTTCCCAGTTGATTAGCAAGCATGCGAAAGAGTTTTTAATGTGACATCAAGGTGATGGAAACTAAAAAAAAGGCATTACTTAGCTCCGGTAGCACTGCATGTGTGACAAAACGTTTCTATTAGACTTTATATTCTAAATTTATGAATGTGGGCACATAAAACACATGAATACACTTCAGTTGTATTTGTCCAGTCATCGCAGAATGTCCTCCTTCTAGAACATTCTCCACTTCAAAGCACCTCAGTTGATCAAAGTTTCCGTAGCCCTCTACTACGACGTCTTTCATGATCACATGGTCGTTTTCCCTTGTTAAGCCTCACATATCAATCAATTGTAGACCATACAACCAAGTGGCGCACTATTGTAGTACCTAGCGAGTCACGCACTTGAGAAGAAACATTAGCGGGGCAAATTTGTACCAACCGTAGAAATTGAAAATGCGACCTGTGATGCAAGAGATTTTTAGCGCAATCTGTATGTTGTCTGTACCTATAGCAATGCACATTTTATTAAAATGAAGTGCTATTGGAGTTAGCGCATAACGTTAGAAAACACCGTCAGTATAACTTGGAATACTTATTGTCTCGAAAATGCGCACTCATATGTTCGTCTGCTCTATAAAAGTGTTATTCCAGATTTTTAGGGCTTCAATGGTGCCAGTAAAATTATAGAGGAGCGTATGTAAGTGTTGACACATGTACCGTAACACCGCGAAACAACCTCAAAGATGTTGTCAAACCAACAATATTTGTTGTACAAACTTAAATGGTATTCGTTAGGTCCAAGTATGGGTCATATTAGGAGGTATAAGTTGGCTTGTGTATGACGAAGCTGATTCCCTGGTCTCAAAGCAGTCAATTTCAAACAAAATAGTCGCATGACGCAAGATGCGACCGCCCTCTTGCAAAAACTACTTTTCACTTGCGCGAGCTCACCCGTAACCATTCAGTGTTCACAGAAGCGGCTCCTAGCCTTCACCATAACCACTCGTATAGGCCCACTCTAAACGAGTACCATTTCGTAGTTAAGCCACAAGCGAGCCCGCTCAACTGCCTTTATTCAGGAGCTCATCAGCGTAACAATGCAGGTTCCTAGTTGCTCGTCTTACATAATTGGCCTTGCGCGAACGAATTGGCCCTGTCCACTCGGCCTAAATTAGGCGAGTGCCGTCACTCTAGACAAGCGTTCTTCTAACTTCTATTGTGAGCAGTGCTTCTACAAACGCACGTGTCTTTACGCAACTGGGCAAATTGGACTTGTGGCTTTCATTTGGTGCTCGGCTGATGCAGTTTTGTGGTAACCCTACCTAAGCCACAGACTCAGCATTTCTAGATGAGCTAATGATGACGTATTTACGACACCCGATTTCACGACTCGTTCTAACTGCTTGGTCATTCTGTGTGTCAGTTGCCCATACACCACATACGCCTACACCGTCATCTGCACAGCTTGCTCATTTGCTGCCACGTAAAATGAAAACAATCAGGATAATACCCCTCGCTGTGGTATTACAGTATAAATGTTGTTGGTTGTTTAGATATAGGTCATGAGGTATATTCATGGTGCATCACAGTGCTTAGAAAAGTCGACGCTAACTGAGCTGCTCTTTTAGGGAACGCGAAGTAACATTTATTTCCAGAGAGAAGCGATGTGCAAAAGAGATACCACAGTGATTTGAATGAATAAAACAATTCTAAATGTGATGTGAAGTTTTAGTCTATTTGTTTTTGTGTTATGATCTAAGGACAGCACGATAGTACACTCGGGGACACACAAAAGAAACGGCACCGGCAAGCACTGACTTTCAACTAAAACTTTATTTAAAACGAAAAAAAAAGATTATATACGGAAAAGCTATAAAAATTAAAAGCATGACAAAATTTCTTTCAAGGGTCGATTACATATGTATCTACCAATCGGCCTTCATCAAAGTGCTACCGCTACGGCCGCGAATTGACCCGTGTCTTTAGAGAACGCAACTAATCACAATAACCGCTTCACCAAACATGCCAGTTAAGCTTCAGCATTAGGTGATTGCAATTTCGAAAACCTAACAATTACGCTACCTCTGATTTTGTGTTTTACAACGAAAGCCGTTATAAGATCGCATCTCGAGTCACACGCAGCGCCATAGTTGTCCGCCGCCGCCGCCGGTGTCCATAACAACATCGCGCGAAATTAGAAAAAAAAACCTAGTACCAATGACACTGTGGGGCTTGAGCCCGGGTCCACTGGGTGCTAACCCAGTATTCTGCCACTGAGCCCCGCCGGGGCTTCAGAGTAGTTGGCGAACTTGCCTTGGGCAGGTTAGATGTCAGGAAAGCAATCGCGTTAATACGACTTTTAAATCGTTTTAAAACATCGATAGAACAAGCTGTTGTCATGCAATGCGAATGTGTAACGAGTGGGTCGTCCAATGCTGCAATTCATTACAAACAGTCTTTTTTTTCAGATATTAACTGCAGCACAATCCTACTGCAGGCAGAATTCCTCACTGTCGTCAGCCACTGCATGAACAATTGTCACAAAATTCCTCGAGAGTGCTTAGCGAATGCCACGCTTCTCAGAAGAATGGCAAAAAATAGCATAGCAAATGACAGCCCACTATCCAAAAATGTTTAACAATACTGCCGCAGTGGGCATCAAGCAAGTGCGCTAGCAGCAGTTACCCAATGCGTGTTTATAGAAAACGCTCAAAAAAGCCGCTCTTTTAGCTTTCGCTGTGACTCTGCGGCGCCTTCCGCGCAGGCCTGGCGTTTTTTTTAATTCTACAACTTCTATAAGCAACACATTTATTTTTGCTTGACGGCGAAGCGCATGACTAATGTACAGGAAAAAGCTATTTACTCATGGAATTCCTTTCGACTCAATTTAACCCATTTCGTCTTCCTCTCGCCTTTCTTCTACGCCCCACTCACTGCGCCTTGAAAAGCCCAATCCGCTACGCTCTTCCGCGTCCTACGCATTCTCGTGAGAGACATCTGATTGACTGGAACAGTTAAAAATAATCAGTGGTAGCAACGCGCTACTGGTGCCAAAGTTAAGCCTGGCGTCAGCGGCATTGTCCGAAGAAGCATGTCTTTACTGGATTCCAACTCAGCCCATTTTCTTCCTGCTGACGTCTTCACTTGACTGCTGTAGAGTTCGGTTCGAAATTCGAGAAAAATTGCTCACGTCGACGTCTTATTACCGCAAAAAATGTTCCAGTTTTTTTTATTTGTTGTATCCTGCTTCTTTTGCACGCCAGAGGTATTTCCGCTTCGTTCCGACGAGCTTGTGCACTGAAAAAGGCAGTCACAATTGCAAGTTATGGTGACAACAGAAAACTAGATGTAGAAGCATGGCAGAAAAGAAACAGAGATTCTCATTAGGCTCGGCATCAAAACAAAAAAAATCAAAAATTGGCAGATCACGCGTACAGTGGGAATTGATATACGAAGCACGAAAAAGAAATGTTCATATGTCACTTTAAAGTCCGCACAACGTTACGAAGTGGAGGTAAATGATGCCGTACATGACTTCCGTGTCATGATTATCATGTTTCGATGTGTCGTTTACCTTCGTCATCTATTCCCGTTACGTGATACCTAATTTAGTATATGTGGAGCTCGCGAAACGGCTGCGAGCATGATATGAGCGAGGTATTTTGTCATGTTTCTACATGACACACGTGTCAGGGTTATCATGTTTGTACCAGTCATGTATTTCGTCATCTGTTGACGTCACATAACACCAAATTTGGTATATGTGGAGGTAGCAAAACGGCCACGAGCGCATCATGAAGAGCCCAATATACTCCAACGTAGCGTTGACGCGTGCACACGCTGGGCACAGTGACGCTGCGTTAGCGAAACGCGAGCACTTATAGTCTGACGCCAGGCGCGACCAGGGTCTGTCGGTGCGGCCCGTGGGCAAGCGGCGCGAAATGCGACAGGCTGCATTTCGCGCCGATGCGTTACCCAGAAAACACTGCGTTTCCCTCTTTTCGTGACGGAGGGATGCCGGACGCGCTGAAACGCGCATGCGTCAAAGCCACGCAGCGCGGCGGCGTCTGCGAGTATAATGCAGGACCGGCGCCTTGCATGGCGACGCGACGAAATAAACGCCGGCAAGCGCGAGCACCACGTAACGTTGAAATATATTGACGTAGTCATGTTCTCTCAGGACATATAGTCATGTCCTCACATGACACGCATTTCATGATTATCATGTTTGCACCAATCACATACCTTCGTCACCCATTGGCGTCACGTAATAGCAAGTTTGGTACATGTGAAACTAGTGAAATGACCGCGAGCGCATCATGAGCATAGCATGTAGTCTTGTTGTTACATGGCAACATCTCATGTTTATCATGTTAGCACCTTTGTCATCCATTCACGTCCCGTAATACCAAATTTAGCATAAGTGAAGCTGGCGAAACGGCCGCCAGCGCATCATGGACGTGGCTTATGGTCATGTTATTACATGACACTCATTTCATGACTATCATGCTTGCACCAGTCACATACCTTCGTCATTCATTCACGTACCGTAATACCAAATTTGCTATATGTGACGCTAGCGAAACGGCCGCGAGCGCATCATGAGCGTGGAACGTAGTCATGTTGTTACATGACACGCATGTCATAATTTTCAAGTGAGGGTCTGTGACTTGTGTTCGCCATGCGATCATCTCATACCATACCCATTTTGCAACATGCCATGCGAACAAAACCACCGCAACAGCTGCAGGGCCAAGAAATGTAAACCAGGGCGTTCATAACATACATATCATGATTTTATTGTTATTACTAGTCACATATGTACTTCATACAGCCATGTTATGCCATACCAAGATTAGTATTGATACCATTATCTAAACGGCCAGGAGAGATAAATGTCGTAGGCAGATAGATAGATAGATAGATAGATGGATAGATAGATAGATAGATAGATAGATAGATAGATAGATAGATAGATAGATAGATAGATAGATAGAAAGATAGATAGATAGATAGATAGATAGATAGATAGATAGATAGATAGATAGATAGATAGATAGATAGATAGATAGATAGATAGATAGATAGATAGATAGATAGATAGATAGATAGATAGATAGATAGATAGATAGATAGATAGATAGATAGATAGATAGATAGATAGATAGATAGATGGATGGATGGATGGATGGATGGATGGATGGATGGATGGATGGATGGATGGATGGATGGATGGATGGACGGACGGACGGACGGACGGACGGACGGACGGACGGACCGACGGACGGACGGACGGATGGTTGGATGGATGGATGGATGGATGGATGGATATGCTTAAGGTCGCCGAAGTTCGCTAAGAAATGCTTCGCAATTAAAATTAAAAAGAGCACTCAGGCAAGTTATTTTCTGCTCGTTTACAAGTTCTAGCAACGCGCATTGCGAGAGCACAAAGACGCGGCAGGGAATGTATTCACTGGGCAAGTTGCAGTGTCATTGGTGCAAGAGTTGAAGAAGGATTGAATCTAAATAAGCATGCTTCGGCTTTTATATAGCAAAACTTCTCCAGAGCAATACCTCTCGCTTGTCTATAGAGAACAAGAACATTTATCTTTTGATATTTCTTAGAATTGTGCACTAATAAGATGCGTATACGTATATAAACATGCGCCGCTTGCATTATCATCAGTGGCGTTTTTTACTTTGGACCATAAACTCATGCTCAGCGCCTCATGTGTGCCAAGATGTGATGGTGTGTCAAAATTTCAAATTGGGCATGTGAACATGCGTTAGTTTTCTTTTAAAAGTGATGCTTTTACAACGCAACTATGCATTCCGGGCATCTCCAAAGGTACATTATTGAAATAAAAAGAAAATAACAATTAGAAAGTTTTGATTTCATGCTGTCAGAGCGTTTTCGGGCATTTTTTTTTTTTCGATTTATGAACTGAGCTGCTGTCCTTCGTTTCTACTTGCGAAACATAAGTGTTTAGTTGGCTTTCTCTGGAACACGATGCAGTTAATTTTACCATTAAAACATTCGATTGTCGCAAGTAAATGAACTTAGAATGCATGAATGGAAGCATAGCGCAACCAACGTTCTCAAAACGCCTTCAATTGCGACAGTAGGCGAAAAAAGTTTAACGGCTCAATTAATCCGAGCAAAAGCACAAAGAAAAAGCAAACACTACACGAGCTCTGAGTTTGAAGTGAAAATTTGTATTGAAGGAAAAATGTAGTATACCAATACTATGCACACTTTCTCAACGCAAGAAAAGAAAGCTTATGAGGACAATTTCGGCATTGAATTGTTAAAACATTGTCTGGCTTTATAACCTGGCTCAATTGATTGCTCATGTACCATCCTAAAAATAAGATAAAGCCATTTAACTATTTGCTAATGTCAGCGCAAACTTGAAAGGAAGGGGGAACTCATGTAAGCTTTTTGTATACCTTATGTTCTTCACCAACAAAAAACAGACAGAAAGAAAGATAAACAAAAAGGAAGACTAATGAGTGGATATTTTTGGTTGGCAATAAATTAGTCGTTAAGGAGAGTAAATTTAAGACGATATGAATACAACACAGGGTCATTGTTACCATAATCAGGCCCCAATATGTATTTCTCAAAAGAATCATCTATGCATCGCCTCAAAGTTCCACTGATTTCGTTTTATCTTCGAAAATACAGCACCCTAAAAATAGTTACTCAGTGCAATTCGTCACATATTCTGTCCCATTTGAGAAAATGAAAACATAACAGACTGTTGAAGGACAGCCGTGACGCTGGTCAACTCATTTGTTTATTCACTGTCAGCCGCTCAATGCTTGAGCTTCGAGTGAAGATTCATTACTACTCATTTGTATTACCCTGAGAAAATGCATTTGATGCACTCAAGTTGGATCCCATAAGAGACGGTGATTGGTAACACGTCTGAAGTTTTGCATTTGTCGGCGTTATTGCATAACTGAAGGCATGCAAGTGTATATTTTGCGAAAATGTAATCACCGCTCTCGTTGCCAACTCTCCGCAATCTTTCATCGCACTGGAAAAGCAGCCCCACTTATTGACAAAGCTGTATCTCAAGTATCCATAGATGGAGGCGGAAATGTTGTAGGCCCGTGTGCTCAGATTTGGGTGCACGTTAAAGAACCCCCGGTGGTCTAAATTTCCGGAACCCTCCACTACGGCGTCTCTCATAATCATATAGTGGTTTTGGGACGTTAAACCCCACATATCAATCAAATCATCAAGTATCCATATTTTCTATTGTCAGACACTGGGATCGTCTATAGGCTTTTATTCTTTTGTGGATGTGACTGGTTGATGCGATAAAGCACAAAACTTTGTTATGTGGCTTGACCACGAAGGTTTTTATCTGGACAACAACGGCAAAACTATGACACAGACGTCGTTCTGGGAATCAGCATGATGACTGCTTTTTCCTGGTGAAAAGCACATCATTGAATGGGTAGAAACTAATCAACGTTTCGAAGTGAAGATCAAATATTAGGAAAATGAGATGTATTATCATTGTGTGAATTTCAAAGCAGCTCTGCCCTGTCAGCGAGCGTGTTCTATTGTGACTGCCATTTGAAATAAAATATTTCCACTGACAGCGCCTGACGTTGGGAACTGCGGAATCCCAAAAGCGCTGTCCAACCGACTGAGCTCATGGTGCTGTACAGTGTTTTCTATATCTGTATAAATATAATATAACTCCACTCAAAAGCATGCAAGAAAACATAATTGAGATCATAAGCTAATGAATTTTCGCTATCATATAGGTACGTCAGTTACAGTGACGATGTCGCACTCAATTTTAATGATCTTAGTTGTTCATAAAAATATGGCTACTCTGGAAAATGAGAATTTCACTTTTTTCTACAGCCACTTCAAAGACAAGCAGTTATTCCAGGGCATCAAAGCACATAATATTGTGCATAATGAAGTCACGTTATTAACTGCAGCAAAGAAACCTTGCTGGTCAGTTTTATTGTGTGCATTCTAACAACACTTACATATCGACAAAAATGTGTCCCACAGACTCGCCTCAGCCCACCGCGGTGGTCTAGTGGCTAAGGTACTCGGCTGCTGACCCGCAGGACGCGGCATCGAATCCCGGCTGTGGTGGCTGCATTTCTGATGGAGGCGGAAATGTTGTGTGTCTGTGTGCTCAGATTATGGTGCACGTTAAAAAAAACCCAGGTGGTCGGAATTTCCGGAGCCCTCCACTATGGCGTCTCTCATAATCACATGGTGGTTTTGGGGCGTTAAACCCCACATATCAATCAATTCACAGACTCGCCTTATTACTCTCTCGTAATTCAACTGGGACACAGCATGATAAAGAGTATTTTCTAAAATAAATAGAATTATTCATCTTGTGACCCAGAATGCAATGCAACGCCATGCAATGCACACACGCACACACAAACAAAAACATGAACCCCTCACGCTGCATTCAGATAACTCTTAACTTCGAACTTTTACCCCTCAGAGCGGGGGACCATTGGCAGGCCGGGGACAGAAGGTCGTCATCGCTTCATCTTCCCTAATGAAGAGGCAGCTTTCTTTTAGATTCGACCAATACGTGGCGTGGAAGCACTGCGATGAAACTTACCTGTAATGTCTACATGTCTTGTGCTTTCACTGCCGATGCATTGATTGGCGTACTGCTACTTTTTACAATATGGTAATCGTGGTCCCGGTTATTGTATAGGTCTCTGTAACACTCCTGTTCTAATTAACTATCCTATCCATATTCGTAATTACTTTGCCTTCCATGTCCCTTAATATCTGGTTTTTGCCTATTCCAAGTTTCTTCTTCATCACTTTGATGTTTCCTTCGTTGATTAGAGCTTTGTAAATGATCTTCACGCTATACCTTCTTACATCAGATACATTACGCTTATTAATCAACTTCGAGAGCTCTGCCGTCATCGGCATACTATTTTCTCTTTTGTTTTATTGACGGTAATCTTTTGATGTTGCTTAATGAGGTTCTTCATCTCCTGTCTAACTACTGTACCTTCAACTTCCACTGCACCATCCGCAACGATAGTTGCCGATTATCATTCGTTGCGTGATAGCTAAGGCCGGTTGTTTCGATAAGAGCCATGCATCTTTTCTGAAGAGAAACTGAATTCCTGCAATTTCCATCTCGATGCTAGCTCATTGATTGGCTTCTTGTGCATCAGTTTATTTCATACCTTCTTCAAGTCTAGGCGAATTCAAGACCTTACGGTGCTATGGCTACTTCATTCTACTTTACCAAGCATTTCCGCATCCTCCATGATGCCTGGGTGTAATCGCAGAATAGGTCAGGAAAGCCATTGAGGAAATGTAAAGATGCAAAGGCGCTGGTGGGTATCAGGTAACACCAGATCTGCTGAAAGAGGGAGAAGAGATTGTCTTAGCAAAACTCGCCACCCTGTTCGCGAAGTGTCTCCTGACTGTTAGTGTGCCGAAATCTTGGAAGAATGCTACCTTAATCTGAAATAAGAAAGGGAACTACAAGTACTTGAAGAATTGCAGGACAATCAGCTTGCTATCGGTCATCTACAAGGCATTTAAAAATATAATTGCGAACACAATTAGGTCACTAAAATCCAATAAACCAAAGGATCAAGTTGTACTTTGTACAGGCTACTGAACAGTCGACCACAATTAAACGATTAATCAGGTGACAGGGAAGTGATCCGAATACAACCAACCACTATACAAAGCATTCATTGTTTACGAGGAGCCACTTGATTCAGCAGTGATATCAAACAGTCGTACGAAATCAGCGTGCCGACGCACCATGTGTAAGACGCACCATATGGAAGAAATCTACAGCGCAATAATTGTGAGGAAAATTCTTCATAAATAAAGTGACAGAATACCAATCATGACTCCTTGTAAAACAAGGAGACATGATCTCGCCAATGCTAGTTACCGATTGCGCACAGGAAGCGCTCAAAGGTGTCAAATGAGAAGTAGAGATACAAGTTACTGGATAATACCTTGGTACTATGCAAACACTGTCGAAATGAAATTATTTACGCCTCTAAGCAAACAAAGTAAACCAGGTTATCAGAAATGAGTACAACGAAAATAAGTACAACAAAAGGCTAACAAACAAAAGATTGTAAACATAGTTGAAGTCGACCCAAAATTCTGAACAGTGTTAAATTAAATATGCAACAAGACCCCTGAAATGCATTGTAAGACGTAGCAGTGTGCAGATAGCAAAAAAAAAAATTGGCAGATCCCGCGCACCTGGGAATCGACGTCATACGAAGCATGTAGAGGGAAGGTCACCGTGTTGAAATTATTTTATTGAGCGACACGTCACGAAATCACAAAAAGATATTTATACAAATGTTGCACACACAGACATACGTGGAAGAGCTGCAGTTGTTTATATAACCAGTGTTTCGCACTTGCGCAACGATGCCAACTGGAACATGCGTATTAGCAACACGAGAAGATGCCATGTAGCGCTAATGCTTCCGAAGATGCTGGTCCTGGACACTGCTACATAAATCAATTTCAGCGTATGGCAACTATTTAACCACAATAGACGTTAACGCAACGTGACGGCTGTATGAAAGAGTACATATGTGATATTTATAAAATCGAGTAGGCAGCACTGCCGCAACTATTGATGTTTTACGAAGATTGGTGTCTGTTTATTAGGTACTTCCGAGACCTGGCGTAGCAATGTGGCAGAATGCTTCATCGCCATGCAGAATGCTTGGATTGGATTGCAGCTGGAACCTTGGCATTTATTCTTTGCATTCGTTGGGTCGACGCTACCGATGTCGAGTATTTCTTAACGCCCGAGCGTTAAAATTGCCCGTGTGTGTTCTCGTCGTTCCTTAGAAGATACTAAATGTCAATCACTTGTGGCACATACCCGCATACCAGCGGCACATCCCGCCCGTGCGTATGTGCCACTGTCTGGCAGGAAGTATTGTACGACGTACGGGATAAGATTGGGACGTTATTCATGTCTTCACCAGTGCTTCAAATTCATCATACCATCTTACCCGCCAATGCTAATTTTGGTTCACGTCAAGTTAGGGAGGTGACCTTGATAGCACCCAAACGTAAGCGGCTAGATAGATAGATAGATAGATAGATAGATAGATAGATAGATAGATAGATAGATAGATAGATAGATAGATAGATAGATAGATAGATAGATAGATAGATAGATAGATAGATAGATAGATAGATAGATAGATAGATAGATAGATAGATAGATAGATAGATAGATAGATAGATACTCTCAGTCACCGAAGTTCGCTAAGAAATGCTTCGCATTCAAAATAAAGCAAGTCCTAACATTTTATTGTAAACTAGACATTATGGTAAGAAAACACGCGTGCGTCATACGAAACCTAAGTATTCGAGTGAACACTTAAACAAACAGCAGCAGAGTAAACGTTAATATAGACACGTAATTCGGCTACATATTGATCACCTTTAAAGAGGTAACGATACTGCTTACTGAACAAGACAATAGGTTGAGGTTGATCACAGTGAAAGGGAGTTCAAGGTGTAACAGGCAAGATTTTGTATGCTCGCTTGAGACAGACTCATCACCTGCTGACACCTGTTTCTGAAAGCTCAGAAATCATCTTAGACGAAATGGTGCTTTCAAGACGCTGAATTCTGTGTGCACACAGTGCGTGACTTCTTCCCAACGAGATATATTCGTGCAGTGCAGGGGTCAGCCCAATTTCATAGATGGAAACACAAAGTCCGACTTTTCTTCTGCGAACTGCGAACTACAGGATGTTAATGACCAAACGAGCCCTTTTCTGGTTACATATAACCTGATATTGCCAAGAGGGACATGACTCGAGAAAAAACATACTGTGGCCAATATTTTCAACTTTCCTCTCTACTGCAGCCATTATCAACTCGATATGAAGCGCTAGGATGGGAGGAAAAGATAACTTGTTTTTTGCCTGAACTGATCATTCCTTTTGCTTGTTACCTAGTGGTATAATCTATTATGTTTTTTATGTAGCTACATGTCTGGAATGTCTACATTGCTGCTTTTCTGCTGGTCATTGTTCGTTGATTTCATTAGCTTCTTGCAACGACTACTTTTGTGCAGGGGATGTGCCTATTGCTTACCTTCATTAGTTGGCACGTCAGTGCTTCTCATTAACTTACCTCTAACATGCCTTATCCAAGGTTGTTTCGCGACACCTGAAGATCTGACACTGACCACACTGCCCCGCCTAATTAACCCAACACTTTTGCGCTGACTACTCGTCTATGCACTTCGGAAACTTTTTTTTTTTGCATCGACTGTGTAGGTAGCAGTCGCCTGTTTGCTTTTCATCCATACTCGCGTTGGTTAGCAGGTGACATCCTGCATTATATTAGGCTTGTTTTCTTCGGCTTGCCTGATTACATTACTAAAAAACGGTTTCCCAATTTTCATCAAAAAAAAGGTTCATGACTCGCTGCTCTTTAATCGTTCCTGTCAGAAGGTGTTACATTAACAACTCCCTGCTCTTTGGCATGGCCGACAACTTTCACACACTATTCGCCCACCTTCGATCGAAACTATAATATGCCGCTATGACAATAACTAAGTTCGGGAGCATGAACTGTAACTACAGGTTCGGACATTATCGTAGAGACAAGCACGAACGAAAGCAGTTTCGGGCAAACAGGCTGAGAAATTGTTCAATGAAGGGCTGCACGTCAAATAGACTCGATCACAGCCTCAAGATTAAGAAAAAACATTCTCTTGAAGTTAAAGTCATCCGTTATTTTTTTTTGTCTTGGAATTGTGCGATATATAAAAAAACTTTCTAACTAGCAAGGAGTGAGAAAAATTACGTGAAGAACATGCCGTTCTCTACGCAATAGAGTCACTTCATTGCATTTTGCATTATTAGAGTTGAGCCGTCCCTGCTGTCATGTCAAGGGGTTGATGCAGCATCTACCAATAAATATTTACGAAATTGAACAAAAAAATTAAGAATCGAGTGACACTTTTCGGCACTGAAGCTTGAGTTACGTTAGCTTCTGTTGTGCATTCAGTTTTTTGATAATGCTGCTGGCGTGCTCAGGCTTAGATAAAACATTTTAGTGATTGAAATAAAAAAGACTCATGGACATGCATGTGCCGTATCTGTACTTGATTCGAGCATTCTTGAAGGCTCATACAAGATATGTTAGACGCCGAGGCAAAACATTTTTTTGTGAACCTATACAAAACAAGCCTGCCTCACAACGCAATTTTTTTGTAATTCAATGACATATATCGAACATACAACGAGACGAAATATCTTCCTTGTATGCTTCCTTATATGAAGCTGGCAACCCCAACCCTGTGTCATAAACAATTGTATTTTGTTTAATTTTTTACACGGGAAGATGGCACTTTTTTCAGCAGCTGGCAACGCAATTTCTCTATAATACAGTAAACGTTCATCGCAATGAGCCCAGACTAAATCAAATGTGGTTCTACTGGAATTACCTTTTAGGAAAGCTTTGACTTGGAAAAGTAATAGTCCGACAATCTCTGTCGGAGCTGAAAAGCAAGGCGCAAACGAGCTTGCAGTAAGCAGGACCATTGCAGAGTGAGTGGTAACTGGGTACGTTGCTGCATTGCAGTAGCTATGACGAAATGGCAAGCAGCCTTAGTGGCCCGTATTCTAGTCTCAACAAGCCTGTACGGCCTTTCTATGCGCATTATTTACTCGACAGTCACCGCTGTGCGACCCTGACGTGCACAAAAAGAAGCTAAGGAAAATGATGAAGTCGTCGGGCATCAGGGTTGTGCCAAGATGTCACCGTGTTTCTTCCGGTGGAACGAGTTTTGGCCTGAGATGGAAAAACGATGCACTGTTCAGGCATCCAATACTAAAAAAAAAACAAAGGTTCTGAACGAACAAAAACTGTCTGTTTACCTAAGAGGAGAAGAGAAGTAGAAGAGAAAAGGAGACGAATGAGCGATGAGCGTGGCTTAGAAGCATCGGTACTGCAATGCGACACTGCGGAGAAAGTGTGGTGTGAATGTTGGTTTGGTACGAAAAATGACCAAGAGATAAATATCAATATTAGGCGAAACTTTCATAATTTGAAAATTTCATATACAGCTTCAGAGGCAATTTCAGCGACTCAAATGACCTGGTGTTGGTGATTGTACACACAGGAGGCCATCGAAAGTACACCGGTAACCGGCGTTTTTGCATGTGCTATTTTGCAATTACTAATGTTCTTGCGAAAAAAAAGAAGCAGATGAAGAAAGAAAGAAAACAATCTTCTCCTCTTGAATTACTTCATTACAAAATATTGAGCGCTTACCTGACGTCATAGATCGGCAAATTCACTTATGACTCCACCGACTATTATGCACTTAGTTACTTATTTATTTATTTATTTATTTATTTTACCCTCAGGGTACACAGTACATTTCAGAGGGGAAGGGCATGCACAACAATCAAAAAAACAAGGAATACAAAGCAAATGTCATAAACATGTTGTCACTAATTGGGGCACAAAGATTATTACTCCTAACAACTCACATTATAATAAAGCAATTGATAACACTAATTTTATTTTTATTACATGGTGAAGGCACAAAGCAATACAAATAAACTTTTCAACAAACATACAGGGGGTAATTAGGTAATCATTGTTTTAAGGACATCCTTTGATGTAGGCAGGGAATTCCATTCATTACAAGTTCTTGGGAGATATGATTGGGCATATGTTACTGTGTTGCAATGGGGGACTGTGACTTTTTGTTGGTGATTACGGCAAAGAGAAATGAAGGGAGCAGCTTGGATTAAACGGGAACGGAGTTTCGGATTATGATAGAATATTTCATGAAACAGGCAAATGCGAATGCGCTCTCGGTGGGTAACTAGTGGGATGAGGCTTAGAGATGCCTTCATTTGAGTTACACTAGCTGAACGATGGTAGTTAGCCAAAATGAAACGAACTGCACGATTTCGAACAGATTCTAACAGTCTGACACCGGCCCGTAAGTCTGAATGAGTCTGGGTGAGCAGTATTTTGGTGACTTTAGGTGAGAGTGAGCCCTGTTGCAGAACTTTTACAGGCTCTGAGACCCAGTGATTTCGCTTGTGGAAACGCCAGGCCTGCGCGGAAGGCGCAGCACAGTCACAGCGAAAGCTAGAAGAGTGGCCTTTCAGAGCCTTTTTTGAACACTCATTGGGTAACTGCTGCAAGCACACTTGCAGAGTACCCTCTATGGTATTAATTATAATAATTTATGGGTAGTTGGCCGGCGTTCGCTATGCTACCATTCGTCATTCTTCTGAGAAGCCTGGTATCCGCTTAACAATTGCAAAGAATTTTCCGCCAATTGTTCAGGCAGTGGCGGGCAACAATGAGGAATTATGCCTGAAGAAGGTATGCGCCACAGTTGTTACGTGATCAAGAAGAAGCATTTGCAGTGGGTTGGAGCACTGGACCACCAACTCGTTACGCTATTCGCATTGCGTGACGACTGGTTGTTTTTCTTTTTTGCTCTTTTCAACACTTTATTACTCGTATCAAAGCGTTTCCTTTCCTGTTATCAAGGTTTCCTAAGGCAAGTTTGCAAGCAAGTCCCAAGCACCTTATGACTCAGTGGTCGAATACTGGGCTGGCACGCACTAAACACGCGTTCGAGCCCCACTGTACCATTTGTACTAGTTTTTTTTCCTTGTTTGTGCAATATTTGTTACGGACGACGGCGGACAACCACGGCACCACGCGTGACTCGAGTTTTGATCTTGTCACAGCTGTCACTATTAAAAATAATGGTGAGTCTGTGTCCAAGTGAACGCTAAGCACAAAACATATTACTTGAGGGAGCCTTATAGTGAGCTCCACCAGTTATTGCCTACCTTTGTTTGACAGCCGCCTAATATATACCACTTTTTTCAATGAAAGTGTGTTCTAAAAAATAATTGTTCACTAGAATGAAGAACATAAACGAATGTTACTTAGTCATGGAAAATAAAGTAGAGAAAAAAACTGCAAGTTCTATTGAATTTATTTCAATCGATTTATGATGGCCTAATTTATACACTTTTTACCATCATACTGCATAAGCAAAGGTTTCTGAGATGAGGCTGTGATTTATAATAAATTGCTTCTATGTTCAGGCAAAGCATACTTTAATTTTTGTGTCACATTCTCAATGAAACCGGAAGAGATGGTTGCAGAAAAGGCCACAGCCTATCACAGTATTCAACGCTGACGGATCACTACGACAAAACCCAAACAAGATTCTGCACCAAAGGTTAGGCGCACATATCAGCCAAACATATCTTCCCCTGCTTCCCGAATGGAGGCTTCGGATTGCTTCAGGCGGCATTTGCATGCTTCTGTTCCCATCCCAAATATTTTATTCATTCTAAGTTGAATGACCCACCACGACAGCAAAGCTGAAACAAAAAAACAGAAACAACGGTGAATAAGTCAACGAGCGAGACATCGCATATCGAAGTATCTATTCGCGGGGCGTTGGAAACCCCGCATCCAGTGAAAACGCACAGAGCGTAGGATGTAGTAAGCACACGCCACTCTCGCCGCTCGAGAACATGTACTCGCGTGACATGAGATTCCACTTTCTCGAAACATTGACGGGTTAAGAAGACGTGCGTCGAATATTTACGCTGGCTTTCTGACTTTCTGCTGTCTGAATGTGTTGCACTTGCAGTCAGCAGCCCTCTGCCACACTCCGTTTTGCGAGCTCCACCTTGGCGCTTGTGGTTTGGGCTCCTTACGTTGAGCGATCGTTACACTTGCCCAGGGCCGTTTTATTAACATTGTATAAGCTCCAGCTTAATTGAAATGTGGGTTGTAATATCCCAGAAGTATATGCACGAGGTCACGTCTGAGAGAATGAAAGTGAGCTTATAAAAGGAATTTGACGACTCCTTCAGAACGTGGCCACGAATATTGTGTCCGCCGATATGCGTACTCACTGAAGTGTATAACATACGTGCACACGTTTAACAACGATGTGAACAGAAGTAGAAATAAGCCACCATGAAGTTGTACAACCAAGGAGAACTTGGGTACTTAGCAAGCACACGTTCACTACAAATATTTTTGCTCCTAAAATGCCACCCTTGCTTCGTTAAACATTATAATTCGTTGCTATCGCTGTCATAGCTTTCCCCCTTTCGGCAAAACATCAACTTTAATCAATATGTTTTGTAAGTAGGTACGCAATATGTTAAAAATTAGTGTAAATCAATGAGCAGTGCAATTTGTAGAAGTGTTTTGAAATTTTTAAAACGATTCTGGCAACATGAGCATATGTTCTATTTCAGCATTCCTTTTATTTTAAACAAAATTAGGAGCTGTAGTTTCAAACTAAGCTATAAATCCATTTATTTATTTACGAGAGCAGACAATTAGCCAGTTTTATTTTGTGGGTGGAGGGACATACAGCTCTTTATAACTATTTGGCTCTGCGATCATTCAGCGACCATCGGAAATATGGGTTGTACAAGTAATTGCTTAGTCTTCGTACTTGCGTGGCGGTGAATTGCAGGCGTAGCTTCGTTTGTTGCTGTGTTTCGGTTTTGTTTTGAAGGAAGGAAGAAACTATTTTGAACTTCGTGACCCGATTCAAAATGGTAAGCCTGCAAGAATAAGGTGGTAAAGCGCAACTACCGGACGACTGCAAATTGTTGTTTCATGACCAAGCAGATGCCATGAGCAGTAGGAACGTAAAGTACGAAGACTACGCAAATCCGTGTACTACCCGTAATTCCCATGCTCGACGAAGTGCCATTCGGTTCAGCTTCCTTAGACACTAGCGCCAGTGTATTGTGTGTATATAGGAAACTCTATGGGAAGGGGAAGCACTTGATGCCAAGTGTGTCCCAAAAAACATCTCTATATAAATATAGTCCATACGTTAATCCTGCGGAAGATTGGGGAAATACATATTTCCAGCTGTATCCTTAATAAATAAAGTGCTCAAACTTGCTTGAAAACGGCAGTGTTCGGGTTCCATGTACGTGAAGTAGATGTTCTGATTCGAGAAAAATCGTTCATTTTTAATTCTTTCCGACGTGAGCTGTGAAATGTTGTCTGTGAATGAGTGAAATAAACGTAACCTTATTGTGACAAATATTTTGTGACAACACATGAATATGTGTAATTTACAATGATCTACAGCACTTAACTTGTAGTTGAATATGTATGAATAGTGATACAACGCTAGCTCTGTATTTTGCACGAATATAATGAAATCATATGCTAACGGAAAAAACCAAGTTTCTTGCGGTATCTTCATTCCCAGGAAAAGAAATGAAGCATACTTTCGATGACCTTCGAAAAAAACGGCAATTTGAATGTGTCGTTAGAGAGCTAGAGTTCGTGCTAATAATAAAATAAAAAACTGAAATATCTCGTTTTTTTCTTAGCCACACGTCGATGCGACTTCAAGAAACAAGTGACGTACACAAGTGCATGCAAAATGTCTCGAAAGGTTCATGCAACGTATATATTACAATTGTTTTTCAAAAAACTTGAAGCGATTTAGAAAATGCTAGCTTAAACCATCGTAAGTGCTACAGATATTGCATAAAAGAAATGAAGGCGGAGAAACCTGATGGGTTGCCTCGGTGACCCACTAGATCCAATCGTCGGCTGCTGGCCAGAAAAACACAGATTTGGTCGTAGTCACTGCAAAGGTCTTCTGTTGGGACCATAAGGCCTGATAATATTGTGCTCTGTGATGCAAGTGCACATTAGAGAACTCCACCCGATCGAAATTACAGGGGGCCCTCCACTTTGTCGTCTCCCGTAGCCTAGACTGCTCTGATTGGTCTAATATCCCAAACCAAATGGAACCGAACATATCCTCGCGCGTATTCTGAGCATAAGTAAAGTATTGGGAGCAATGCCGTACCAAGCCAAACGTATCCTCCTAGTCGGCAATGTGAGACTTTGATTGGCAGGTGATTCGAGCTTAAGAGAAGGGGTATTCGCAAAAACAGGATGAGGTTTTACCTGAGCCACTCACGTGAATAGCAACACGAGGTCAGTTTTAGTGTAGAAAGTTAGAGAGTTTGTGTTATTTGTTGAGTTCGACATCACTTATTCATTATACGGAAATCTGCGCAGCACATAATAATGAATAAGCAGTAGTGCACAGAAGTTGGCCAACGACAATGTGGCATCACGTGATCCAAAAACAATTGTTACATACATGTCCTCGAAAAATCCCCAAATGACGGACAACCAAAGAGTTAGAGAAAATGGATGCAGTGTACAAAACTGCTTGCTAGGGTGGTTGTTCTTTCACATATGAAAACAATGCCCCGTCAATCCCTTCATTAACGCGAGATAGCCTTGGAACAGTTCAGCAACGCTCTTCGCAGAGTGATTGACACCAAGAAAATCGTGTGCACTGCACGAAACGTGGTGACAAGTTCAAGCGTCTTGTACATATCGCGATGAAGGTGAAATGTTAGATGCTGCTTGGTTTGGATTTATTGATTTAATAAATTTAGTAGAAAGGTAGACCACCCAAGGTGGTCTACATTTCCGCCACCCTTTACCGTGGTGTCTTTCTTAAACATCACTTAGTTTTCAGGTGTGAAACCACATTTTCACTTGTTCGTAATATTTATATATTCATTATTAATAATAAATTGAAAGTTTAGTTACATATCAGGAACTGTCTTTTGCACGTCACATCCTTCGTCTTGTAATTACTGCGCTTATGAAGTTCAGTTTGCGATTGACCAGCCTGTGCAAAATAACAGTCATTATAAAACACTTCGTTGTTACATTTCGCTTGCCATTGAACACAGATTCTGGGTGATTTTGTGTCAAAATGATAGTTTGCACAATGTTCTTGGTTAGGTGGTGACATATTTTGTTTCCTGCCTGAGGAGTGGTAGAAATCGTCATCACAGTTTTTCACCCGCATTTTTTTTCTCGCAAACCAATTACGAGTGCTTTGCAGATCACAAGAAAAGTAGAGCAAAAACTAATGGTTCTATGCGAAAACGTGCTTACTCTACAGTAGGCCCTTTTCAAAACAATGCGCCATCAGTGAAGCAAGTCGTAACCTGTTTTAACGTTACGTAGGACCCAAGCTTAGGGTCGTTTTTAAAGCTGCCACCATGTCGTTGCCCGCACGAAGTAAGTGGCAGGAATGACATCAGGTTAGTCAATTGCGTTTGCAATTAGACGCAGTGAAGACATCAGAGACGTGTGTGGGAAAATTAAACAACAGATTCAATATACTTGTATGCAGCACAAGGGACGAAATACTTCAAACTAAAAAGCATACGTATAAAGACAATAAATAGACCTACAGGCAAGAAGTATTAGAATGGGTAAAATTTTAATGCACAATAAAACAAACAGTTAAGTAAATAAAAAATATACTTAGCTAAAGACGCAAATATTTAGAAGTTCTTACAGGTGATGGGATATGTGCGGTGATTGTCAGCGTTGAGTCAGCGACGGTTAGATGCAAAAAGTCCCGAAGAGTTCTGGCACGACGACGATGCCGGCGCTGTTGAAGCGCTGATCTTTCCGGGTTCTAGGGCTTGACGGTGAACAGAGGTAGCTTGAGCTAACCTGAGTTGAAGTTTCAATGCCGATACGGAACAGGCGTTATTACGCGTTTCAACAGCGTTGGCAAGCAGCGTTACGGCTGGTTGACTCGCATCTAAAAACTACGCATTCTTTGTGCAGATTTTCAGCAAGTTTCCGTCGCAGCCTGTTCCCGTCGCTGCCGTAGCGGCCTGTTTCTTCTGGGCCAGCGTGGTTTTCGACAGGATTTAGTGCGCCGGCGCAGTCTGCTCTTCGAATCAGCGTTTTTATCGTTGAATTCATCGACGAGATCCGACGCCCGCATTTATCGTGCTGCCACGAGATCTGCTGTTACCGAGCAGCGCTTGGTGCCTGCCCCTTCAGGCCTATATAAGGACGTCGCAAGTGCTTCGTCTTCATTTGGCAAGCAGCGTTACGGCTGGTTGACTCGCATCTAAAAACTACGCATTCTTTGTGCAGGTTTGTGGTATTCAAGTTGTCTTTTCTTATTTTTTTTTTTTTTTTTAATTCTTAGCCGTGACTGCTGCTTTTGCCAAGTTGTTACATTGTATACTGCACTATGCCTACTAATACCGAGCTTGCTAAGCGAATAGACGCGCTCGAAAGTCTGTTCGATGGTAGGCTTGAACGTGTGGTTGCAGACCTTGTTTCTAAGTGTTCTAACAAGCTACATGAACTCGGCTTTGATCAATGCGCAACTCTGGCGGAAAGTGTTCAGCACTTAAGTGATGTTTTTGATGACATGAGGGTGAGGCAGGACGAGCTGGTGACTGCGAACCGCGCACTCTCCGCAAAAAATGAGGCGTTGGAAAAAAAAGTTGCTGATCTAGAACAGTATTCTCGACTGAATAATGTTGAGATAAAGGGTGTTCCGGTCACGCAAAATGAAGATTGCCTTGCAATCGTGAAAACCATTGGCAATGCCATCGGCTGCTCTGTTTCTCCCTCTGACTTGGACGTTGTCCATCGTGTGGCCACAAAGTCTAAGGAGAAGAACATTATCGCTCGCTTTTGTTGCCGCGAGAAGAAAGGCGAGTTTGTTCGTAGGGCTCGCAAAGCCCGTCTACGTACTGGCCAAATTGGCTTTTCTGGTTCCACTGATGCTGCTGTGTTCGTTAATGATCACCTTACTGTCGAGAACAAACGCTTGTTTTCTAAGGCACTAGCTCTTAAGAAGGAGAAGAGCTGGCAGTTTTTATGGACGGACAACTGCCAGATTAAGGCTCGTCAGACTAGCAGCAGCAAAGTGTTCATCTTAAAGTCTGAGAACGACCTTCGGGTTTTCAACTAAGTCGTGTGTTATCGATTCTAGGGACAATTCTCTCTCTCTCTCTCTTTTTCTAATTTTTTTTTTTTTGTCCTTGACGAGTACTTGTCAATCATGTCCTTTTCTGCTGAAGAATTTATTTCGTTTCTATCTGATAATCAACGCTCTCTAGTTCATTTCAATGCACGTAGCTTGCGAAGGAATCACGACAACATTAATAGTTTCATTCACTCTACCAGACACTCTTTTTCATTTATATGTATATCAGAAACCTGGCTTTCCGATGTGGATGCTAATCTATATGGTTTTACGTCGTACAAATCTGAATACTGTCATCGTGCATCTGACAACTATGGTGGCTCAGCCATTTTCATTTCTTCTGGCATTAATTATATTCGCAGATTGGACCTTCATATTACCATCCCCTATTGCGAATCAGTTTGGATAGAAATTGAACAGCCACAGGTTACTCATAATCAAAAAAATTTAATACTCGCTTGCATCTATCGCTCACCTTCCTCCTCATTTATCCAGTTCTTATCGGCTCTTGAGACTGTCCTGAACACTCTATCAATGGAGAACAAAAATGTATTGTTGGTAGGCGATATCAACATTAACCTATTAGATTCTCATTCAAGAACTACAAGTGCCTATAATGATTGCCTTCTAGGGTACGGGTTAACGTGCCTCATCGATTCGTACACTAGATCCAACCCACGTGGCTCTAACACTCTTTTGGATCATGCTTTTTGTAACTTTAATCCTAGAGTGTCCGGGGTGGTTGATGTCGATATTACCGATCATTATCCCATCTTCATCACATTTGATAGCCCTATAACTCAAATCAACACAATTTTTACTGCACTGCGATTTGACAAAGACAATTTCATCAGTGCAATTTCAAACTGTGACTGGTCCAAAGTTAGCTCGCAAGCTGATCCACAATCAGCGGTTGATACATTTTCTTCTTTATTCTCAGAAGCTGTTTCTTCTAGTACTCACACTATTGCTTATAACAAGAAATACCAAGAGCCTCAAAGCCCTTGGATGACATCTGCCTTATTAACCAGTCTCAGAAAGAAGGATAACCTCTATAGGAAAGTTAAGAGACAACCCTTTAATATCGCCTTGGCACTTCGCTATAAAAGTTACTGTAATACTCTTAACTCTTTGCTAAAACTTGCCAAGAAACGCTATTATAATGAGGAATTTATAAAGAACAAAAATAATCATAAAAAACAGTGGAAACTGCTCAATGAATTCTTGAATTCGCCTACAATTAACTCGCCCATAACGAAAATCACTCACCATAACGCTACTTATTGTCACTCTGACGACATTGCTAATGCGTTTTCTGAGTATTTTTGTTCGTCATCCAATTCCTCAAAAAATGTTCCTTCACCTAGTTTGCCGCGCTTACCTCACTCATTTTTTCTCTTTCCCTCTTCCTCTGACGAAATAGTATCAGCTATTCGTAATCTTAAAAATACTTCTCCCGGTCTGGATAACATTTGTGCACACCATTTAAAGATGGTGGCTCATATAATTTCTCAGCCCTTAACCCATATAATCAATCTCATTTTTTCTAAAGGTTCTTTTCCTGACTCATTAAAGCGTGCAAAAATTATACCAATTTTCAAGAAAGGCGATAAAGATGATATTAAAAATTATAGGCCTATCTCTATTCTTCCATCATTAAGTAAACTAATTGAACAACTGTTTGTAAAGCGTCTTAGTTCTTACCTTTCGAAATTTAATGTTATAAAACCTTCCCAGTTTGGTTTTCGTCATGGAAGCTCCACTAACCTTGCTCTGCTTTCTTTGACAGACTTCATCAAACATTCCATTGATACTGGTAACTTCTCGGGTTCAGTCTTTTTGGATTTAACTAAAGCCTTTGACACGCTCAATCACTCCATTCTTTTCAATAAGTTAGATTCTTATGGTATTACTGGACCAGCTTTAAATTTTCTGAAAAGTTACCTGTTTAACCGAAAAAATGTGGTCTTTACAGGTGGCTCTTACTCTAACATTAAGATTACCAATCAAGGTGTTCCGCAGGGGTCCATTCTTGGCCCCCTCCTATTCATTATTTATATTAATGATCTCCCTGACGTCATTTGCTCTGCACATTGTGTTTTGTACGCTGACGACACCACAGTATCATGTAAGGCCAAAACAGTTCCATCTTTAATATCAAAACTAAACTCTGTACTCAGCGATGTAGTTTTATGGTGCAACAACAATGATCTAACGATAAACCCCTCTAAAACTCAGTTCATGGTTTTCAGGTCTGCTCATAAACATTTGTTAACTTCTGCTGCTATAACTATGGGTCCTAATACTATCCATGCTTGTGATACTGTTTCTTTTCTCGGTGTACGTTTAGACATAACCCTTAATTTTGGTCTACACTTATTAGACATAAAGAAAAAGACTGCTTTTGGTATTCGTGCATTGATTAAAGCTAGGCCATATTTTTCCACTAATGCATTACTATCGCTCTACTTCTCATTTATTCATAGTCATTTTAACTATGGCATAATTACCTGGGCCAACACCTATCACTCGTACATCTCATCTGTACAACATATACAGAACCAAGCAATCCGCATTATCACTTTCAGCCCTCGTCGTTCGAACGCTATTTCTTTGCTTAGACAATACAATATTCTGTGTATTAGTAGGTTATTTGAATTTCATTGTACTTGTTTGTTCTTTAATATAATTCACCGTCGGCTACCCTTCGACCTCATCAACTGTGACTTATTGATAAACACTAACCGCACTCGCTTCGCATTGGAGCGAAATTTATTACTACCCCGAGTTTGCACTAATTACGGCATAAAGTCTTTGTCATTCACAGCTATTTCATTATGGAACTCTATTCCACCAAATATAAAGTCTCTATCCAACTTGTATACATTCAAAAAAACTTTGAAATTATATCTTCTGTCACTATAAATTATTCTATGTTGTCCTTTTTGCATTTTGACTTAGCGATTGTATTTGTTGAAGTTGTGATTATTACTATGTTTTATCGCTTCGTTATTTTTCTATAGTTGCTTTATAGCATTGTTTTGTTAATATTACATTGTCTTGCCATTTGCCTTTGCACTTGTTTACATGCTTTCTTCATCGTGGGTCCCCCTACAGTCTTCGGACTATGGGACCCTAGTCTGTAAAACGTCTTCTTCATTTTATGTATCGCCAGTCTGTTAATAATAATAAACTTCAAACTTCAAACTTCAAACTAGACGAACGGCTAACCTTAGGTGACGAGCTGATACAAAGCCAAAATGAAAACTTCTAGAACAGATACTCAATGATATACTTAGATGAGATACTAGATTATACTTATTCTCTCCTTGAGCGAAAAGAGGACCATCGACATGGGACCAGCCACGTGCGTGACATTGGTCTCAAAACTCCGTCCTAAAGTTATATTTGAACCTCATTCATTTGCAAAAGCGGGGCTTGTTCTCAACTGGGCGATGGTGACAAACTTGCGAGGCGATCATTCACAGCTCGCCGGTGTGTTAGTTCTACCTTGAGAAAGGGCATTTACCATGGTTCTCTGCCGATGCATCCAGTGGCCCTTATTCTGGCTGGGGAATACGTCAGTTGCCCCTCGTCACCAAAGACACGAAGAGTGAATTCTCAGCGGTGGACGCCCGAGACGAACACGCCCACCAGGCCTTGACGACTCGATAACTCTCTTAATGCCCAAGCGGTTTCTCGGTCAGGGATAGAAGCACGGCGCATGTTAACTTAGCGTGGCACCAGTTCACAAATATGACAGTCCTTGAGAGACCGATTCGTAGCTGCATCAGTTAAACCGACCAACTCCTATTTTCGCGACTAATTATATTTCGCTCCTCCAGCTATGGTACCACCCGTCCTCGGCTTCTTTGTCCTAGCATAGTCTCTGCGATGTGTGTTCAGAGAAAACGTAATTCTAGGCCTTCTTGCAGGTTATCCTCACTATTGTCATATCGAACTTGACAGTGGGCTTTCTTTTTCCAGAATAGGAGAACTGGCACAGCATTTCTCTTCATAGCCTCGTGTTCAGCCACGATCATGTGATTATGACTCTAAATGCGCCTTAGTAGCTACGACTGCTGTGTAGGCGTTTCTTTGTTCGTTGTATCATCTGTCCAACCGGGCACACACTACTTGTTTGTGTCTTTAGAAAAAGTGGTTAACGATTTATAGTACTCGGTACTCTACTATGGGAGAGCAGAAAGCCGTCCAATGCCGCCTGCGCAACACCCATTCTGAACACTCGGCCAAGAATGCTGATAATCTAATTAGAAAATGGATTACAGCGCGAACACAACACCGAATTTCCTCATGCCTTACCAACAAACCGACGTAGTAACTCTTGTTAAGCTGATGAGCCTTGTGACACATACGTCTTGCTGCGTTATTTCATGTTTGCAGAAGTGGTTAGCTTGCCCACACATGCCATGCTCGTACGAGCAGTATATATAACCAACGCGAGGCGAAGCCTACAGCTAAATTGGAATCGTGTTGAGGTAGTTGCATGCGTGTTTGCTGTCTACATTTCATTCAGCCTAGTTTATCGTATGCGTCCTCGCACTGTACGTTTTCATCCAGGTCAATTTCAGTTAGAAATTCCAACGCCACTCACTTGCGTATCTGCCGAGTATAAGACTTACACCAAGTTGATATTCATACATATACTGTCACCTTTGTTGAACATTAACAGCCACAATTCACGATAATAAAGTATAATTTTATGGTATTACGCGGTATTACGTTTTTCAATTAGCACACTGAAATTCGCTCCCCGAAAAGTGCGGGTAGATGTCGGTTCAAACACTAAAAAACTTCACTATGAACACCCACAAAAAAGTAAGCTTCAGCACGAGGATGAAATAATGCATGGGGTAGCAAATAATCAGGATGCCGCATGAGGAACGATGAGCCGATTGGAGCTTCTAACGCACCGTCCAAGACCAAAGGACGTGCAATAAAAACACACTCATAAGACGAGCGCGAACGGTTACAGCTGATTACTTGCAGCGCGCTGCTCAAACAAAAGGAACGACAGTCGAAAACGACGGTGAGCTATACACAGGACGAGCACAAAACGAAGAACTGTCGCAATTATCTATTTGAGTTTGAGTAGATTCCTACAGCCGAGCACTATTCACTATTTCTTTTTTTTTACTAAAACTGCGATATGTGGAGTCACCGCTTCAAGCCTGCTACCGCCGGGTGGCGCTTGAGGCATTTCTCTTCGGTGTTCCAGATCATGAGTAGAAACAGGAAACGGCCACTTTTCGATGCACGTCTCAAGGGCAGGGAAAACAAAGTCAAGCTGTGTTTAAAGCACGCCACTTTCGCAATCTTTCGGGTGATACCTCCGAGCTCAGCCTTCCGGTGGCAAAAAATGGTACGCATAAAAGCTTTCCACCGATAATCTAAACATCGCATCCAACGCGGCACGCTGGGGAGCGAGGACTAGCACGTTCAAATCCTGGTGGCACGCATCGAAGTTTTTAGGGGCGAAGATCCTCTTAGTCTAACATTGTCATGCATCCCGCGTAACGTACATAAGAAGAAAACAAAAAAAAAAGGAAAGCAGCATCTACCGAACAGTGTAATAGATGGAGCTGTCTCAGAGAAGCACATACAAACTGCAGCTGAGTGAGGATATTCTAGATGGCACAGTATCACTATTCTCCGATTGGCTGCTGGGCGAGCTGTGCCTGGGTACGCAGAAAACGAGTGCCTCTTTCAGTCTCCTGGATCGTCGCCATACGTGGTGGTTCATTGGTGGTGGTGCATGGATGAAGCAGAGCGGCAGTTGTGGAGTGACACGGTGGCTCGTGCAGGTCGCCCAGTTGGTCGGGCAAGGGCGAAGCGTAGCAGAGGGCCACAGCGTCTTGCGTTCGTCACCAGACAGAGCAACATACAGACGCACAGTTAAACAGACAAACGGACGGACACACAGACGGACGTATCTACGAACAGACGGGTGGACCGACGCACGTACGCACGGACGGATGAACAGACAGATGGATGCACTGAAATACAGAAGTATGCATGGTCGAGTGGATGCATGGACGACGGGTCGATGGACGTTTCGCCCCACTCATCAATTTTGTGGGAAAAAAATAAATAAAACAGGAAGCGGCTACCTGCCATCTTGAGATACTTAGTAAACGTGACGATGTCAAGTTCCTTATGATACGTGATCTGCAACATCAATACACTTGACGCGTGGCCATCATGAGGTCGCTCAGGCGGAGCTGTTCACAGAGGCAATGGTAAAAATTACGAGAGGCCCTTGTTCACATTGCGCTCAGCTGTTTATCGTGATGACAAATCATTGAAATCATACGGCAAAACTTTCAGGTTTGGTACGCATACTTGATCCTTTGGAACATAAACAGTGCTCCATCCGTTCATGTGCACGATGGCAAGAACATTCCTACAGAGTTTAGGACAGCTCCACGAAAGGAACAGAAGAATAAGTACATGGCTAGTTCGCTTACAAGCCAAGAGTTTTGGCGTGCTCGCGTGTAAGGAACAAGGGAAGCTTTTCTTTGACGTTCTTTTCTGCGGCAACAGCTACGGGTAGCATTTAGCAGGGCCTTCAGAAAGTTATCTGGTAGTACTGCTCTGTGTTGCTTAGTGTACTACCTCGCTGAGCCTGGAGCGTTGCACAAATTTGAAGTTCATGCCATTTTTTTTCTCGAGAAGGCACATACCCGTTAGCGGGTATGCATCGCATGAATGCGGATATGCCTCACAGGTGGTCGACAACTTACATCAACCCAAGAACGACGGCGAGAAGAGACATGCGTAACTTTAACGCATTAGCTTTAAGAAAAAGGTGACATCGGCAGCGTTGACCCGATGAATTTAAAAAATAAATGTCAGGGTCTAAGCAGCAACCGAACATGAGCATTCTGCTTGGCAATGAAGTATTCTACCGCAAACCAGGCTATAGGTCTCGAAACTCCGTTTTAAATAGACCCTAATGTATGTGAAGCGCCCATAGTGGTAGCAGTGTAGGCTATGCAATTTCATAAACAGTGAATATGTACTCCAATGAAACAGCCATCACGACCGGGTAATGTCAGTTGTAGTTAGTTGCCATCCGCAGAAGTTGATTTAAGTAGCAGTATCGAGGACTACTGTCCTCGCGAGCACCAGGACATCATATCGGCTTACAGCTTCTGGTGTTGCTAATAACCATGCAGATGTTGGCATTGGTACGCAACTGTAAACAACTGGTTACGTAAAATATAGTTTAATATAATACATGTGATTGTGTGTGTATTTGTGCATTTCTTTAACGGCAATTCACAACGTTCCGTTTGATAAAGAAACACAACTCCGTTACTTTCCGTCCGCATGCTTTAAATAACATGGATTTCCGAGATAGGTGGCACCTGTCAGATGTTTTTTCATTCTTTCTTATTTATGTAATATACGTAGGCCTAGATTTGGTGGTTGATGTTTACGACCCGCGATTTTACGCTGATGCTCCTAGTATGTATTGTTCCAAATAGTTCGCAAGACCAAACAATATTTGCTCTTTAATTGACTATCGCTCAAGTATGAACGCTGAAACTTCAGCAATATTGGTGGACGCTGGGGATGGGGTTCACCGTTTGGCGTATTGCTTGGTTCCGTTTGGGGCATTGTTACGACAGACAACCAGACAAATGTACAGACGTACAGAAAGACAGACAGACAGACGAAATTTTTGTGTCGAAGTACCCAAAAAAGACTATTGTCTTTATTACACAGCTGTTATTAATTCTTAGCTGCCTGCAAAGGGTCGGCTTCTTCGCAGCATGGAGGTGCCACCTCTGACCTCGCGATGGTGGTCGGTGATTAGCAGCACGGGAATTATTGGAGATGGAGCGAGCGGCACCCGAAAACCAGCATCTCAACTCTGCTGCCTATAGTGTTAGCCATAAAGTTTCCCAAAATACACTAGAGGGAACTCTGGCACTAGTGTCTACGGGAGCTGCAACACACGGCGCTTCAGCGAGCATGAGAATTATGGGTAGTGCACACATTTGTCTAATAGTTGTACTTCTGGCCTGCTTTTGGCTCCCTGTGTGTTCGTGTGGCTTGGAGCTGTTTTCTTACGAAACAAGTATTAGCAAATGTTCAGCGGTTGCACTTCATTTTATTTTTTTAAGACTTACTTTCCAAATCGGCTCACGAAGTTCAAAAGGATTCAACCTTTCATTCAAAATAAAACCGAAACACAGCAATAAACGAAGCCACAAGTACGACTCGCCGTCCGCAAGTATGAAGACTAGGCAAATGTGTGTGCTACCCATCATTCCCATGGTCGCTGAACGATCGCAGCGCTAGAGTGCCTTCTAGTTAATTTAAGGAAACTCTATGACGTTAGCACGTACAGTAACTCTAATTACATACGCCGCTGCAACAACTTTGATGATGTCTAAACAGTGAACCACGTGACCGCGAGGAGGCACAACCAGAGAGCCTTCCACGATTTCAACGCAAATACAGATGCCAAACGCAGGGCTGTCGAAAGATATGAACGCGGCCAGGATTCATGCGCCCCAGGAACAGCATCACCATAAGCAGTCGATCACACCGCAGGAACGAGGAGTGAGGCGTGTGCAGAAAAATTCGAATACAAACTGCAATAAAGCTTCACTGGTGATCCTTTTTATTTCTTCCGGGTAGTGGAACCCGAAATTATTCTGTCTATATTCTCATTTCCTCTTATTGTGTGAGTGGGTGTTCTGTAGTGTGTGCGTGTGTGTGTTTGTTTTTGAGTGCGTGCACACAGCAAGAGTCCGCATTGTGATCCGTTGCTGTGCATAAGACCACATGAACTTTTCCTTTGATTATTACATCACAATGCGGCATGGATTCTTAAAGCAGAATCTTATGGTTTCCGCTACAGCACCAATACCATGAAAAACAAAAAGGACTAACGGTGACTAGTGTTCCCTAAATCATGAATCAAGTCAGCTAGAGCCCTATTATGTAAGGCAGTATGTTGCGTCGGCTCTCTATACGGTGACGGTGCCTGTCTGCTCAACATATGTACACTGTCGTCCTTTATTGAAGGGAACACGCGAACGCGTGGCCTGTGCTCTGCGGCAGTGGCCTACAGCACCATCAACCGAGAGCAAAAGAAAACACGTTCGCTTTCAGCGTCATCTGTTGGCAAAAAAAAATAATTACGCGTCACGGCCGGCAGACACCGCTGCTAGATTACACTCCCTCACAGCTAACGCGTGCAGTTCATAGTCCACTACCAAAATATCAAACGTTGCGCGCGACCATGGCGCAAGCTGCAGTAATCACCCGATATCGCTCACCGCGTGAACGGTGAGTTAACGTAATCCAGCAGTGCTGGTCTACCAGCCATGGCTCGTTATCTTGCTTGGCAACAGATGGCGCCAAAAACGAACGTTCTTTCTTCACTTGTCGGTTGATGGTGCTGTAGGCAGCCGCGGCGGAGCACAGGCCACGCGTTCACGTGTTCCCTTTCGTAAAGAACGACAGTGTAGTGTTGCGATACTGTAACCCTCATCTAAATGCCGCATCTGAACCATTTGGTGACGCAGGATAATTTAGCCTTAAGTAGTCTGCCACTGTCCCATGGGCACGCTCAAGATGAGGTTCGCATGTCGGCTGCATGACCACATGATTTTAAATGTGGGGTTTAACGTCCTAAAACATGCCAGCGGTAAGTGGTTGATATAAATAGATTGCCGTTTTAACGTTAAAGGAGGTGCTTTCTGTAGCGCAGTGGCCAACGCCACGCACTCACAGGCAAGAGGTCAGATTTTCGATTCCGCGCGGCGGAGATGGATCAATTTTTTTTCTCGAGTTTCCTTCTATATATAGATACGCGTACATATACGGTGAATGACGGTGGTCATCAATGCCGACTCCAGCGGCAAGATCAAGCAAAGTGTGTCCTCACACTTGTTGTCGCATTGAAAAACCACAGAATACCCACAAAGTGAATGATGATGAGTGGGGCGAAGTTCCGAAGGGTCTTATCGGTAAACCGTGAATCGCTTGTCCGCAGCTCTCGTTTGTCCATTCATCTGTCCGTCCATCCGTCTTCTGTCTGTCTGTCTGTCTGTCTGTCTGTCTGTCTGTCTCTCTGTATGTCTGTGTGTCTGCCCATCCGTCCATCCATCCGTCCGTCCGTCCACCTGTACATCTATGTGTCAATGCTATTGGTTGGTGCTAAGTACTCAGCATGCGTTTCATGGTGGGCTCCGACCAAGGCAGTTACATGTTATGTTCGGAATAAATTGCGAACGCTTCAGCACAATGTACGAAGTCTGCTACAGGAGATGCATAAGCTGTGTTTAGGAAATTTTTTCAACAATTTAGAGTACCTGGTACTCTACTATGGGAGCGATGAAAGCGATCCCGAGGGCCATTGGGATACCAAAAGCGTAATTTAGAGAATTTAGTGTGTTTATAAAAAGTGGTTAACAATTTAGAATACTTCGTACTGTACTAGTTTGTGTGAATTTTATTTCCAGATGTATCTTACATAACCTCTGTGTACACAAAAGATTTAAAATGTATTTGGAAAAAGAATTCGGCAGATCCCACGTACCTGGGAATCAACTTTATGCGAAGCACGCGGAGGGAAGGTGACCATGTTGCATTTTATCTTGTGAGTGACACGTCATCAAATGACGCTAAATATATGTACAAATGTTGCACGCAGAGACATATGTTGAAGAGTTGCAGATGCTTATATAACCAGGTTTCCACTTGCTCAGTGATGTCGGCTGGAAATCTGTTCTAGCAACAGAAGAAGCTGCTATTAAGCGCTGATGCTCACGAAGATGCTGGCCCGTGACACTGCTACTTAAATCAATTTCAGCTCATGGCACCTTACCACCTTTGACGTTAACCCGACGTGACGGCTGTAAGAAAGGAGTACATTAGTAATGTTTAAAAAATTGGGTTGGCAGCACTGCAACCACTATTGACGTTTCACGAAAGTTAGCGTCTATTTGAAAAGTATTTCCGAGACCTGGCGTAGTTTTATGGTAGAATGCTTGGGTTCGATTCCTGCTGGGACCATGACATTTATTGTTTGCATTCGTCGGGTGACTAACGCTGCCTATGTCAGGCTATTCTTAGGACTGACATTTATTCTACGCCTTCGTTGGGTCAACGCTATACCAATACCGGGTATTGTGTTCTCGTCGTTCCTGGGTAGATGCTAAGTGTCGATCACCTGTGGCACATACCCGCTTAGCAGCGGCACGTACCCGCCCGTGAGTATGTGCCACTGTCTGCGGAAAGTATATTACGACGTACGGGACAAGATTGGGACGTTGTTCATGTCTTCACCAGTGATTCGTATTCGTCATACTATCTTACCCGCCCATGCTAGTTTTGGTTCACGTCAAGTTAAGGGGGTGGCCACGAGAGCACCCAAACGTAAGCGGCTAGATAGATAGATAGATAGATAGATAGATAGATAGATAGATAGATAGATAGATAGATAGATAGATAGATAGATAGATAGATAGATAGATACGCTCAAAGCCACCGAAGTTCACCAAGAAATTCTTCGCATTTAAAAGCGTTTAACGGTTTCGAGAACTTTGTACTCAACTATGAAAGGGCAGTGTGCCGTGTCTTCCTAACGCCAGTTTAAGATAATTTTAATTCCGGATATATCTTACACAGCTTATTTGCACACAGAAAAATGGACAATGGTGATCAATGCGTATGTACAATGCAGGCTGTTATATACAGCGAAAGAACTTATAGCGTATGCAGTTACTGATTTATTTGTGGCGTTTAACGTCCCAAAACCACCATATGTATATGAGAGACGCCGTAGTGGAGGGCTTCGGATATTTTAACCACCTGGGGTTCTTTAACGTGCACCCAAATCTGAGTACACGGGCCTACAACATTTCCGCCTTCATCGGAAATGCAGCCGTCACAGCCGGGATTTGATCCCGCGACCTGCGGGTCAGCAGCCGAGTAGCTTAGCCACTAGACCAGTATGCAGTGACGTACAATGCAAAAATTGTACCACAAAGGCAGGACATTCATGACATCGATATAATTAAACTCAAATAAACAGTAAGGCTCCATATAAACAAACAAGGGGAGGTCATTCACAGTGCAGGGTGATTTTTTCCATTCACCTTCGAGGACAATTTTCTCTCGTGCTCAAGAACAATAATGCACAAAGAACACCAACTGATGGCCTGCGAGCAGTTACTGTGCTTAGAGCCACTCGAACGTGATCATGTTTAGCTTAAATAATCTTCAAAAGCCTTCGTGATGGATCTGGCTGCGCGGCACAGTTACACTACGTATACAAACAGCCGTAATATTGTCACGGGGTCGTGACATGACTGAAGACAGGAGACTGGGTGGTCCGATCAAACTGTTTATTTAGGCGAACTTGTGCCCAGTAAACGGAAAAACGAGTTACAGTAGCAGACCTGCTCTGATAGCGGTGAACAGAGCGTCGGCCGTTGATCAACTGACAAGCGGCAAAGCGCGTCGGCGTATAAACACTAGCGAGCGATCGAATATTCTGGCTTTATCGCTAGCGGTGACGTAGGTTCCAGACTAATCTGTAATTTTCGCGAACTGAGCGTTATCTTGGCGAAATGATCTACTAGATTCCCGAAACTTGCCCAATACTGCAGGCACGGTTCGCGCAGAAAATTACGTACAGTGTAATAGGGCGATAAGAAAACTTAACGAAAGGAATGTGGCAATATAAACTTTATTGCACAGCGGGCTGGGAAAAGAAATAAAGTGATCCATTTTATTCCTTTAACAAAACTGCGCAATGAATATACCGACAATGGTATTCTTTAAATGTGTGCCACAAATCGTTCATGAAGCAGGAGGCAGGCTCAAGCAGAAGCATCACTGATAGCCTTCACACTAAAATGATGAATAAACTAAGGAATAAACACCAGTTTACGTTATTTCATATGACACAAAAAGTAGCGATTTTCAGGCTGTGAATTCGCTCAAAGCGTTAAAAAGGGCAGTTGGCTCTCGCTACAGCGGTCCGCAGCGACCTTTCAACGTGTTGCAAATTTTCGCTCTGATCGCAGCGCCGGGAGTTATTTTTGGTCTGTACCCGTCGAAATAGGGCCGGGCTGGTCAAGCCGACGTACTAGAGTCGACGTGTTTGTTTTGGTGATTGCCGATGTTGAGCATTTTGGAATGAATTTAGATTGGAAAGTGTTCCTAAATGACGAAACAAGCGGGCCCTCTGTTACCGTTCACGAAAACTTTACGATATCATAATGCACAGAAACTTACACTGCATTTGTACCTTCTTCAGGTGAAAGAACAGGAAGCGAACAGGAAGAACGGAGAAAGCTGCAGCAAAACGACTCAACGCCACGCGCAAGTGTGGCGCTTACTAATTTCAGGCACAATTCCTCATCGTAATCAGCCACTGCATGATCAATTGACACAAAATTTTTTGCAAGTGTTTAGCGGATACCACGGTTCTCAGGAGAATGACTAAAAACAGAATAACGAATGTTGGCCTACTACATTTTCTTATTAATAATGTTGTAGTGGGCATCAAGCAAGTGTGTTTTGAGCAGTCATCCAACGAGTGTCTAGAAAGGCTCTGAAAGTTTGCTCTTCTAGCTTTCGCTGTGACTGTGTGGCGCCTTTCGCGCAGCCCTGGCGTTTTTTTTCTTTTTTCTAAAAGGATAACCTTAGGAAAAAAACAGTATCACACGAGGAAGTTACATTGAACCGGTTTGATACATTCGCATAGTGGTATGTCACGCCGTGGACAAGCCATTCTGCTCTCTTTTTTCCGGCACTCATCAGTGTGAGTAACAGGTCTGCAGTAAGTTTCCCCAATATTTTCGGGCACTGATTTACACGCCACAAATATGTATATACGGCAGTGGCAAATGAAGGTGCCGTCATTTATTAGGTTCTACGTTTCTGCAAACTTATTTTGGCCCGATTTGTGCACCTGGACTGCCTAGCATACTTCCTAACGTCTGAGTGCCAGAGGCGAACAAGTGCCCAAAATTTGTCCGCTTTGTCATGGCTCAAGTACCTTGATTTAGCAAAGCAAAGAAACAGCGCTGATCTCGGAAGACATTCAAACAGGGCGCGCTTGGTCACACGATCGTATGTGGTGGCGTAAATATTCAATTTCCTGAACTCAAAATTGTTTTATCTGTACCTACTACTGCACTGATAAAAATCTTTCTGTTTCGGCAGTTTCAGCGAAAATTATTCTTGGCCATGACCTTTCAAAACATGGTTTGCTGCTGCTTTGTCATTCTCATACAGTATTCTGATTGAAGATGTTAATCTAAATGTCGACTGTAAGCTCCGAAGGAGTACAAATTGCCTCGTTAATTTCTCGATACTTGACGCAAAACTACCCGTAAAAAATTCAGGGGTGGCTACTTAAATGTGCACTTTCAACTGCATCCCAAAATATACCTCGCCAGAGACGCTGTCTGGGTTTGATTGATTTGTGGGGTTTAACGTCCCAAAACCACTATTTGATTATGAGAGACGCCGTAGTGGAGGACTCCGGAAATTTTGACCACCTGGGGTTCTTTAACGTGCACCCAAATCTGAGTACATAGGCCTACAACATTTCCGCCTCCATCGGAAATGCAACCGCCGCAGCCGGGAATCGAACCCGCGACCTGCGGGTCGGCAGCCGAGTACCTTAGCCACTAGACCACCGCGGTGGGGCACGCTGTCTGGGTTCTTGAAACCACCGGGCTGCGAAACACCGAGGACGTTTAAGAACACAAAGCCTTCCGCTGCCATGTAGATAACTTGCCCAAAAAAGCCGTCAAGCGTCTCCAACCGATGGCATGAGAAGCAATGGAAAACTGCTCGCTGTTTTCGTTATTTTACACGGGCTCTGAAAGATCGAAAACTCAAAAAGGTATTCGGAAGCAGATATACAGATAAAAGCAAGCGAAGGCGGAAGATCGAGTGGTCAGTAAAGTCACCTTAAACGTAGCGTGTTTAAGCATATGGCTCAAGGTCCCGTTCCCAGAATGCATCACTGATAATGTAAGGACAAGACAATGCTCATGCGCAGGAAAGAAATGTGTTCAATATAAAAGAAAACGACTGCCAAATGTAGGGCCTAACTATCATATTCATGAACATTACGTAGACGGAGCTACCAAGGCGCTTCTCTCGTTTCTTTACATATGATGGCGTGAAACCTGGAACCATGACTCTGGCCGGAAGTGAGACCACTAGGAGCACCCATGAACTGACGTGACGGCAGGTATCGTGAGGCGGTCAACGAGACGGGAGCCCTTACGTCTGCTTCTGTTTCACACTGACTCGCCTTTCGTGACAAAACCCAATATTCGTAAGTTAGAACAGTCCATTTAGGTGAACGACATACATCTTCACAGCGCAGTACGCCAATGAAAGCATTGTCTTGAGACTAGCGAGACTATTCTTAAAAGCCCACCGACTAGTCAATGGTATATCTCAACCCATATCAAGATCCGTGAGGCCAGGGTAACGAATCTTCGTCCGCACCCCCTCCTGTAAAGTGCAATCTTTCAAGCAGCAACAACATAACGCGCCGTTGTAAACTACCCTAACGAATGGGACTTCGAGACTCTCAAGATTCACATGGAGAATCTTCATGATCCAGGCTTGGTCCTTGAAACTACCAGCTGTGTGCCTGCCCGTCTCATGGAACTTTCTTGTGGCGATATATGCAACATTCGTGATGGCCAGGATGCCCAATTCTTTTGGTGAGGTCTGCCAAGGAGGCTTCAGGAGCGGGAGGAGAGGTGAAAGCCCGGCATCACCAGATGACGTAGGGCAACTTATGCCGTAATAACTACAGCAACGTTAGTAACCGTTGGAACCACTAACTACTGAACTCAACGCAAGCCGGTCGAAAACTCTAAGGGCTGACAATGCTAGTGTTTCCACTCAAAAAGTTCTATTGGCACAGTCGGCAATTCGTTCTATATAGAGGAAGATGACTGCCGCACCAAGGGCATAGGTACCATCCCAATGCGTGTTAAGGAATTCTCTTAAATAGCAGACTGGGCAGCCATGGCGTCAGTCTCGTTTCTTGACCAAATGAACAAAGAAAAGCAGCAACAATGAAAAAAGTCATAAAAAATAAAGCAAGAGAGACAACAACAAAAACAGAGAAGAAAAAAGAAAAGAAGAGAATCAAATGTTCTCAAGGTCCTACGTACGTTAGAATAGATGGTATGCGAAGCATGCGGAGGCAAGGCGAATCTATCCTGAATATCTTTAATGAGCGAAACGTTGTCAAGTGCCGGTTCGTATACGTAAAGCACATGAGCACACGTACAGTAAACAGACGCCTATGTTTCGTATTAGCAGTTCTTTGTTGTTGCGTAACATTGCCAACAGCAACATGGATACCAGCAACACCAGCAGCGGTAAGCTGATATAAAGCGTTGGTGTTTGCAATGGGGCTTACGAGGACGGTAGCTTTCGAAACTTCTACACAAATCAACCTCAGTGGAAGGCGCCTTAATTCAATTGACGTTAACCTAACATTACAACTGTATCTTAAGAGTGCGTCTGTAATTTTTATGAAGTTTTAGAGCCAGTACTATACCTGAATTGACGTTTTAAGATTGTAAGGGTCTATTTGAAAACTATTGTCCGAGGCCTGGTGTGGCTTTGTTCTAGAATACTTTGTTGCCACGCAGAATTTTAGGGTTTTATTCCTGATAAGATACCAACATTTATTCTTTGCCTTCGTCTGGTCAGCGCTGCCTATGTCAGCTTTCTCTTAACGCTAAAGCGTTCAACTACCCACGTGTAATCTCCAAAATATTGATGGTAGCCGACAGATGAAAACAACGTAGTGGGTAATCATAAGATGAGCAGGTGAAGTGCATCAGACTGGCTGGCTGTCGTTTCTATAGGAGAACCTATCTTTTTCAAAGGCACCCTGTCAACCTTGGCGTGTTAATTTTAAAGGGGTTAGTGGTGACGTCATATCGTTGAGGTGACACGTGTCCCTGTTGATGATCGCTGTCTTAAAATAAAATTACTATAAAGAGAAGAGTGCAGTCCTCGCTTCACTTAAAGTCAGGTGGTAGTCATTCAAAAATGTTCTCAAAATGAAAAAAAAAGGAAAAGCGCAAAGTTGGAGCGGTGTGTTCCAAAAGGGGCGGCTGCTTCAGACACGAACAAGTGAAAGAGCTTAAAGCTTCAGGTCGGCTGTCACAGAACGAGCGCTAAAAATGTGCGCGCCGCCAAATTCTTGCGATAACGCGCGAAAGAGACGCCGCGAGGTCAAAAGAAAAAAAACAAACATCCAAGGCTCCCCGGGGAGCGCGCTCTCCTCTCGGAAGCGTGGCTTCGCCGACGAACCTCCTCACCCCCCAACGGCGGCCTAGCAAGCGCTGGAAAGTTCCAGAAGGAAATAGGCGTGGTCGGACCGAGTTGAGTCATCCGACGCGGAGGGCATTCGAACCGTCTCGCCTCTCCCCAGCCTTCGCTGCGTATCGCGCCGACTAAATGACGAGAACCTTCTGGAATCTCGCGCAGAAGGTCTTTAACCGAGCAGCGGAGACGAGAGATCAGGAGAAGACGGAAGTTCGCGCAAGAGCGCGTAGGGTATCCCGCCGTGTAGTCGGCGAAGGTTTTGTCCGTAGGGACAAGGCAGGAGAAGTGAGGTTTCCTGGAAGAGAAACTTCGAAGGAGAAGACGGAAGTTAGCGGCAGAGCGCGTAGGGTATTCTGCCGTGTAGTCGGCGAAGGTTTTGTCGGTAGCGACAACGGAGAAGAAGAAGAGGATTTCCACCTGAGGGGTGAAGGCTCGAGCTACAGGCAAGAGCGTGTGTTTACCGCTATCGAGCGAATACGCGTGGCAACAGCTGCGTGTGTGAAGCCGACGTGTTTCCGGCGAAGAAGTTGAAGCTTGAAGAGTGGCCAATTGAAGACGCGAGGTTTCCTGGAAGAGAAACTTCAGGGGGCAGCGGAACGACAACAACGCTAAACTTTGAGTGAGTGATTCTCGGAAGAGCATCATTCAGACTTTTGTTCCAAGGACTTTGGACTGAATAGGTTTTCTATTTCTTTCGTCTTTAAGTGTCTTGGCTGTTAAATGCATGCGACTGCATTGTAGTGTGAATTGTTGTCTGTGTCCGTTGTTTTGAGTGTGGCTGATTCTACTGTGAAGTACGTTGATTGATTGGTGACATATTGTACTCACTTATTGTGGAGTGTGCATACGTGTGTATTGTTTTTGATCTGCCGTTAATAAGAATATAATTTTGTTTTTTTATCAACTCTCGGCTCTGACTTGTTCTTTGGGCCACAGCCGGCGTCCGCTGGCGCGCCAAAAAGGACCTCGTCTAAATTGTCCACGCTTTCGTGGTGCGGTTCGGGGGGCCGATACTTCGGCCCTTGGAATTAGCCCGGCGATAGCCTCCCTAATTAACGGGACCGGTGTGACATCGGCAGATGGTCACCACGTCCGGCTACCAGAAAAGGTTGCCGAAAAAAGCGGTGTAGGCCTGTTCCTGAAAAGCTATGGGTGAGACATACAAGAAATCAGTTAAAAACAGGGGAGGGGGGAGTAGGCGGCGTATATTTAAACACCAAGAAGTCGAAGGCAAGCCGTACTGAATATGTTCAGAAGAGCACGTGTATAATGGGGATGGTCATTGGCAAAATTATGCCTTCCGTATCGGAGTAGGTGGCCCGCTCAGCGGAATTGATTCATGAATTTGGAGGCATGTTGGCTGACAAAAAGTGAAATTCAGAATGCAAAGGAAATGAGCAACGAGGAGTGAATTACACACACAAAAGGGGGGGGGAGAGAAAAGGTGGGGGCATACGTGGGACGTTAAAGTAGACAGATGAAAAAAAATGAGAAGAACAAAAAAGTAGACAGAAGAAAGACGCATAGAACTTTCTGGGTTGGCAATGTCCTAAAACGATGCGTGGTAGGAGTGGTTTTGGAAACGAGGAAAGAGGAAACACAGCAGTGATTTAACGGTTCTTTTAAATTAGAACTGCGTGGTTTTATATACACACAGTCATATCTATAACTCAAATTGAAATATTGTAAGAGAACATTAATAGTACGATATGCGGGCTGGGAGTGATTCAATGTAGTACCGATTATGTCAATTTGAAGCTTGAACGTATCTTGTGTCCGTAAATATTGCCTCAATTATGCTATGGCTTTCAGTGATTCCGAATTGCCACGTGCAACATTGATTCCTGAAGGGTGTAGGGACTTAACTTTGTGCATAAAAAAGATTCCATGTATTTTCTCTCTCTTCGTGACCGGAAACTGGTTTGTAGAACGTAAAGCTTTGCTTGGTTGAAATTGTGGACCTGTTTGTTGAAGTGACCGGCTACTGCTCTTGGTAAATTGTGCTTTGTGTCTGCACGGTGGCCGTTCAGTCTTCCGTGAATCGGCTGCCCAGTTTTGCCTATATATTGTTTTCTACAGGTGGCAAACTCAAGCCAGTATATTAGGTTGTTTGTAGTGCAGGTGAAGCTCGATGTGACTTTGTGAATTGTAATCAGATGCTGTGCTTTTTACGCTGGTAACCAGCTGTATGTGTTTGCAGGTGGAGTATTCGGGCCAACCACAGGGACCAGACGATCTTCTATTCTTTGCTTTAAGTTTTACGTGAACAAGCATGTCTGTAAGGTTACCTTAGTAGTGTGGCAGCTTGAGCTTGTTGGTATGACATGACTATAGATATAGCGCGAGAAAAGAACGAACACACAGAGACAAGAAGGACACGAGCGCTCGCGTCCTTCGTGTCCTTCTTGTTTCGGTGTGTTCGTTCTGTTCTCACGCTATATCTATCGTTAAGAATAGCGTTGCGTCTGTAGGCGACTTTAGGCGGTTCGACAAAGATTTCCTCAAGTTTCTGATCGGTGGTTAGAATTGGATAGTATTTGTGAGGTTGTTGTTTATGTTAGGGAGTACATTAGAAAACTTCGTAGTGAGAACAGGTGTAGTTGCTGTATTGCGCTTATGGGCCGTCGTTTCAGTGCTTCAATGCGGTCCAGTTGCAGTGCGTCTGTATAGGCTTTGTCAAGGAATGTGTTAGTGTGGTTTTTGTTTGATAGTGTTCCTTTTAGGGCGGTAAGTTTACTTATGTAGTAATCCTTGTTTTCTACGCATATGCAGCGTAACATTGTTGCCTGACTCTTCAAAATGCCCTGTTTACAGTGTCTCGGGGGATGGCTTGTATAATCTAAGTATTGTTGCTTTTCAATTGGTTTTTTATACGGAGTTGTCTTTAGTACACCATTTTCAAGATATATTGTGATGTCCAGAAAGCTGATGCGCTGAGCCGAGGTATCAGAGGTGAACTTTATTGTTGTATGAAATGAGTTTAAGAATGAGGTGAAGTTATCTAGATTGTGCTACCCATGTCCCCATATTTTAAATATGTCATCTATGTACCGAAGGTATGTGTGAAGTTTGTTCTCACAGTGAGACAGGAATTCGGTTTCCACATTCCCATGAATATATTTGTGTAAGTGGGAGCAAATGGGGTACCCAAGCTTGTTCCCTATATGTTAAGGTAGTAGTTTTCCTCGAATTCAAAGTAGTTATGTAACAGTATATTTCTAGTTGTGTTGAATATATTTTAATACAATGTTGTGCGCTTTGTCGAAATAAGGTTAGCTTAAATGGAGCTGATTCACCGGGGATAGGAATGTTCGTATATAAAGCGGTGACATCTGGTGTCAAAAAATGGCGTCTTGTGGTAGACTACCATTCCTAATAATTTCCTGTATTATTATGAGTGGGTGGGATGTATCTTGCACAAATGACGGCAATGACTTTGGATTTACACCTATAAAGTCGTTTAGAATTACGGAGAGGTTACCAGTTGGGGTGTTGTTGTTTGATAGTGTTGGGCGCCCTGGAATAATAATAGTGTATCTGCGAATGGTATTTTGTGAATTTTCGGTAGGAGAAAGAAGAGCCCAGCTGCTTTGCTGTTTGGGTTCAAGAATTTAAATTCTGATGGAGTTGTGAGTTCATCTGCTTAAAGAGACCTAAGCTGGTTGGTAATTATGAATGTGTATTGCTCTGTTCTATTGTTGTCTAATTTACGATAGTGTTCAGGGTTGTTCAGTTGTCTATAAGCTTCGTGCTTTTACTTTTCTATTGAGCAGATCACTATGCTTCCACCCTTATATGCCGCCTTAATTATAATAGCCTTGTCTTCGCGGGACTCTAACCTCAAGTTACGCCAAGGCGATATAATTAAGGTGGCTGATAAGGGTGGAAGCATAGTGATCTGGTCAATAGAGAAGTACAAGCACGAAGTTTACAGACAACTGAGCAACCCTGAACACTACCATAAATTAGACAACGATAGAACAGAGCAATACACATGCACAGTTACCAATCAGCTTAGATATCTTTTCGCAAATGAACTGACAACTCAATCAGAATTTGAATTCTTGAAACCAAACAACAAAAGCAGCTGGGCTCTTCCATCTCCTACAGAAAATTCAAAAAATACCATCCGCAGAATTATACAGCATCAATATTCCAGGGCGCCCATTACTATCAAACAACAACACCATAACTGAGAACCTCTTCGTAATTCTAAACCACTACATAGGTGTAATTCCAAAGTCATTGCCGTCATTTGTGCAAGATACACCCCACCCCCTCAGAATAATAGAGGAAACTAATTGGAATGTTACCCGACCGCACTACGCCATTCTTTTCAGAGTAGATGTTACCGCTGTATATACGAACGTTCCTAACGCGGTTAACTTCAGTTAGGCTAGCCTTATCTCGACAGAGCGCACAAGATTGCGTGGAAATTTAGTCAACACTACTATAATTAGTACTGTCAAATAACTACTTTGAATTCGAGAAACAGTACTACCTTTAAATACAGGGAACAAGTATGGGTACCCCATTTGCTGCCACCATGCAAATATATTCATGGGAATTCTGGAAACTGAATTCTTGTCTCACTGTGAGAAGAAACCTCACACATACCTTCGGTACATAGATGACATATTTATAGTATGGGGACATGGGCAGCACAATCTATATAAACTCACCTAATTTCGAAACTCATTTTTACAACAACAAAGTTCACTTCTGATACCTGAGCTCAGCGCATCAACTTTCTAGACACGACCCTATATCTTGAAATGAGGTACTGAACAAAACTCTGTGTAAAAAACCATTTGACAAGAAACAATACTTAGATTATACAAGCCATCACCCGAGACACTGTAAACAGGGCATTTTGAAGAGTCAAGCAACAAGGTTACGCCGCATATGCGGAGAAAACGAAAACTACGTAAACAGACTTACTGCCCCAGAAGGAACACTATCAGACAGAAACCACCCTAACACATTCCCTGACAAAGCCTATACAAACGAACTGGAACTGGACCACGAAGAAGCACTCAAACGACGTCCCAAAGGCACAATACAGCAACTACACCTCCTCTCACAACAAAGTTTTCTAATGCACTCCCTAAAGTAAACGAAATCCTCACAAATTAGTATCCAATTCAAACCACCAACCAGAAACTTAAGAATAACTTCCCGAACCGCTTAAAGTCGCCTATAGATGCAACGCTAACCTTAAAGCATGCTTGTTCCCCCAAAACCTATAGCAAGGATTAGGACAACGTCCGGCCCCTGTTCCCTGCCCAGATGCTCCACCTGTAGACACATACAACCGGCTACCAGCGTAAAAAGCGCAGTATCTTATTACATTCACAAGGTCACATCAAGCTTCACCTGAACTTCGAACAACCAAATATACTGTCTTGAGTGTGCCAACTGTAAAAAACTACATATAGGCAAAACTAGGAAGCCGTTTCACGTAAACCTGAATGGCCACCATGCAGACACAAAGCACAATTTACCAAGAGCAGTTACCAGTGACTTCAATAAACAGGACCACAATTTCGACAAAGCAAATGTTTACGCTCTACAAACCAATTTCTGGTCACAACGAGAAAAAAAATGCATGGAAATATATTTGATACACAAATTTAGGTCCCTACACCCATCATAAATCAATTTAGCACGTGGCAGTTGAGAATCACTGAAAGTCATAGGGTAATTGAGGCAATATTTACAGAGACAAGATACGTTCAACCTTCAAATAGACAAAACCGGCAGTACATTGAAGCCCGCATATTGTGTACAATAATGTTCGCTTTCCATTTTTGAATTTGAGTTATAGATATTATTGTGTGTATATGAAACCACAAAGCTGTATTTTAAAAGAGTTGTTAAACCACTGCTTTATTTCCCCTTTCCTCGTTTCTAAAACCACACCTACCACGCATCTTTATAGAACATTGCCAACCCAGAAATTTCTCTGCGTCTTTCGCCTCTGTCCTGTTTTTTCTTCTCCTTTTTTTTCGTCTGTTTACCCTAACGTCCAACGTATCCCCCCGCCTTTTCTCTCCCCCCTTTTTTGTGTGTGTTTTGCTCCTAGTTGTTCATTTTGTTTGCATTCTCTATTTCCCTTTCTGTGAGCCCACTTGCCGCCCAATTCTTTAATCAATTTCGCTGAGCGGGCCCCCTACTGGGATAAGGAGGGCATATCTTTGCCGATGACCGTTCCCATTAAACACTAGCTGTTCAGAACCTATGCGGTATTGCTTGCCTTCGACATGGCGTTTAAAATACGCCGCCTACTTCCCCCCCCTCCCCTGTTTGTAACTGTTTTCTTGTCGTATGTCTCATTCATAGGTTGTCGGGAACAGGCGTTCATCGCTATTTTCGGCAACCTTTTCTGGTATCCGGACGTGGCGGCCGTCTGCTGACTCCAAAGTTTTAAGCTCTTTCACTTGTTTCTGTCCGAAGCGGCTGCCCCTTTTGCAGCACACCGCTCGAACTTTGCGCTTTTCCTTTTGTTTTCATTTTGAGAACATTTTTGAATTACTACCACCTGACTTGAAGTGAAGCGAGGACTGCACTCTTCTCTTTGGAGTATTTCGCTTTTCAGACAGCGATCATCAACAGAGACACGCACCACCATCATGACTTGACATCACCACTAACCCCTTTAAAACTAACATGCCAAGGACGACACGGTGCCTTTGAAAGAGATAGGTCCTCCGTTCGAAACGTTGGCAAGCCAGTATGAGGCACTTCATCTGTTCATTTTATGATTATCTCTCTACCATGTGTGTTCACGCCGTTCCTGGGTAGATATAAAATGTTTATCACCTGCGGCATATGGCCGCAAACCAGTGGCACGTACCCGGCCCGGAGTATGCGCCACTATTTTTTTCGGGAAGGGTTTGACGTCGTACGCGACGGGATTCGGACAGTAATCATTCCATGACAAGCTTGTCGCATTCGACAAATCATCTTACCCTTCCATACTGATTTTGGTGTACCCAAAATAAGAGAGTATCATGAGAGCACCCAGAGGTAGGCAACTTGATAGATAGATAGATAGATAGATAGATAGATAGATAGACAGATAGATAGATAGATAGATAGATAGATAGATAGATAGATAGATAGATAGATAGATAGATAGATAGATAGATAGATCTATCGACGTTGCTTTGGTTTGGGTACGGCTTATGTGTCCTTTAAGAAACGAATGGAGGCTAGAGATTGAGAAGATGATGAGGATGAAAATTGATTACGTGGTCGCGATCAATTCTCGAAAGCAAATCTCAAATGTCTCCCACACTTTTATGTATATATTACGCCTCTTTGCAATAGAACTCGGGATCTCTAGTAGACCAAGCACACATACCCGTAGCTTGCCTCCGCTTTATTTTCGTGCTTCGGGGTGCATAAACATGAGTCATTGTAACCACCACCAGCGATATCGAAAACCCTCAAACTGCTTTCTTAAGTTACTCATATGAGCCAGGGAGTCTTCAAGTGCACGCCACCTTCGTTTTGTCGGTGCGTACATGAAGGCTCGCTCGCTCAGCTGATATAACAAAGAAACCTTATGACTCATTGGGCATGATAGAACGGAGTTACTCAGCAATACTGCTTCCCCGTTCTAACGAATCGCTACACCAAACCTCCTCGTGTTTAGGGAGCCTTCATTTGCACGTGCCTCCGTTTTTAAAGTGAGAACTGTGATATGGTTACTAAGGACCAACTCCGGCGGCCACCATACTTGACCAGCCGCCATGTTGGTTCTTCGTAGTGGCTCCCTTACATGGGAGAAAGCATGTGTTTATCCAAGAAATGGTCTGTTATATAGCAAGTTCTGAAAACCGGAGGCTTGTGCTCTGCTGTTAACCACCTTTTTTTATAACGGAAACAATGAGAACTTTGGCCCAAATTTGTATAGTATACCTGAAAACAGCTCGTTTCTCGGAGCTGGTGCGCCCACCGAAATGGCTGAGTGATGATTATTTGGGAGCCTATAATTACAATGGGGAGAACTTTTACGTCACTTCGAACGGAAATAAATTTAAATTTGCATACCTGAAGCCAAAGCCACCTTATCGCAGCAGGTACTACAAAGCCATTTTTTTTTCAGGGCAAGAGGCCACTCTACATTGTATGACGGTGCCTGGAGCAACGGGAAAGCGGATGAAACAATCACGTAGCTTGGGAGATGATTTAGACTCCAACCAGAGGTTTTGAAAAAACCAGACGTTTCGAAACCGACTTGGTTCCTTCCTCAGGGGTGACTGCGGGACGACTTAGCAGCGGTGTCTTCAAAGCACTCGCGGGGCGGATAATGACCCCCTCTCTCTCTCGTTTCGCCGTGGAGCGCAGACCATGTGTATACAATGGGGGAAGAGTTCCGAAAGAGCGGTTGGTGTTATGGGCTGTCCTCTGTGTGTGCCACGACTCGAGTAATAGCCTTCTCCTCAAGTTCGGCTCGCTTTCAAGGATGACCGTTGCTTCGAAATTTATCCGCTGATCCAGCGCCTCCGCATAATCGGCGACTCCGCTGCGCTCTTTGTAGAGCTTTTGCGCATCGTTGTCACGTTGCTTCAGTCGTTCCGGTAGGTTTTTTGTCTCGTCGATATACGAAGAAGGACACTCGGCACACGGAGTTTTGTAAACGACACTGGAGGTCTTGTCCATTGCTGGCTGGTCTTTTGGGCGAAGGAGGACGTGGCCCAGCGTACACCAAGGCACGTGCGCGATGCGAACCTCTTTCTTTTTGAATATCCGCGCCAACATCTCGCTGGTTCCCTGAGCGTATGGGACCAGCACGCATTTCAGGGGGTTGTCAATTAGGGTGATTGGCGTTTTCGTATCCTCTGTTGCTTTGCGCGGCGCGTGGTGGCTTGAATGAAGCGAGTGCTGGCTTGAATGAAGGTCCGCTATTACGTGGGCATCTCCTTTCGTTCGCTCCGTGTCATTGAAGCATAAGTTGTTAGCTCTCTGGAGTAGCGTGCTCACAACCGAGGCCTTGTGGCAGGCGGGGTGGGAAAAAGCAAATTGAAGGTAGCGGCCAATGTGCGGTGGCTTCCTGTGAACGGAGAAGTCGAGGCCGTTGCGGTTTCTTGCAACCTGGACGTCGAGAAAGAGCAGGCAGTGGTCTTTCACACTCGGTCCTGAATTCTTTGGCTGGGTGTACGGAATTTAGGTACTGCCTGAAGTTTTCAACTTCAGATGTCGTCATGACGCAGAAGCAATCGTCCATATAACGGAGAAAAAGCTTGGGTCCCGACGAGAAGGAGCTGAGCGCTTTCTTTTCTACGTACTCCATGGGCAGGTTTGTCATTCTGATGGAGATGGAAGCTCCCATCGCGGTTCCACTGTTCTGCTTGAAAATAGTTCCTTTGTCGGAGAAGTACATACTGGACAGGCAGAACTCCAGTAAATGGCAGAACTCAACCGCCAAATGAGTTATTTCACTCAGGCTTCCGTTCCCCTCAAGCGCAGAACTGGCGGATGAGACAGCTAAGGGCACTGAGAAATTGGTCAACAATAAAATGACGTCAAATTCCTGTCATCTTCGATGCTCACATCTGACACTAGCTGCATGAAGTGGCCGGAGTCACGGACATGAGTTGATGTCTTTCCGGTTAGGGTGGCAAAAATTCGGTGCAGAAAATTCGAAAGGGCTCAGCATGGGGAGGAATTCAAGTCTACAATCTAAACATATATGACATAACATGAATGTATAAAGCACGTATCTGACTGGTCATAACATAAAAATCATGAATGTCGTAATTTACAATTCATGGTCCTGCAGCTCTTGCGGTAGTTTCGTTCACATGGCATGTTGCAAAACTGGTATGGTATGATATGATTGCATGGCGAACACAAGCGAGAGACCATAACATGAAAATCTTGACATGCGTGTCATGAGATAACATGATAACATGCCAAGCTCATGATTCAATCGCGGGCGTTCCGCTAGCGCCACATATACCAAATTTGTATTACGGTAGGTGAATAGATGACAAAGGTATGTGACTGGTGCAAGCATGATAACATTGATATGCGTGTCATGTAACATGACTACATGCCACGCTCATGATGCAATGGCGGCCGTTTCGCTAGATTCACTTATACCAAATATGATATTAAGGGACGTGAATTGATGACGAAGGTATGATACTGGTGCAATCATCATAAACGTGAGATGCGTGTCATGTAACAACAAGACTCCAAGCTACGCTCATGATGTGCTCGCGGACGTCTCGATAGTTTCACATGTACAAAACTTGGTATAACGTGACGCGACCGGACGACATAAGTAAAGACCTATACAAATATAATAATCACGACATGCATGTCATGTAGCTACATAACTACATGCCACACTCATGATGTGCTCGCGGCCGTTTCACTAGCTCTACATATGCCAAATTTGGTAATACGTGACGTCGATGGATGACGAGGGTATGTGACTTGTGCAAACATAATAATCATGAAATGCGTATCATGTGAGAACATGACTACATGCCACAGACAAGGCGCAAATACATTTGGACGTGTCGCGGTGTCCGTGCTCACCGGCGTTCATTTCGTCGGGTCACGCCGACGTCGCCACGCGAGGCGCCGGTCCTGCCACATACTCGCAAGCACGGACCGCACTGCGTTGCTTTGACGCATGCGCGTTTCAGCGCATCCGGCGTCGCTCCATCGCAAAAAGGGGAAGACGCAGTGTTGTCTGGGTTACGTACTGGCGTGAAACGCAGTGTGGTGAGTTTCGCGCCGATTGCCGTCGGGCCGCGCCGACGGACGCTGGTCGAGGCGGTCGTGCCTGCGTCAGGCTGTATACAGTGCTCTCGTTTTGCTAACGCAGCGTCGCTGTGCTTAGCGTGCGCTCGCATCAACGCTACATTTGAGTATATTGGGCCCCTCATGATGCACTACACATAAACCAGCTACACATAAACCACCAAACTAGCCAAACATAAACCAAGTTTGGTGTTACGTGACGTGAATGGATGACGAACGTATATGATTGGTGCAAACACGATAATACTGACACGCATTTCCTGTAAGAACATGACAACATACCACGCTCATAGCGTGCTTGTGGTTGTTTCACTAGCTCCAATTGCACGAAGTTTGGTATCACGTGACGTGAATAAATGACGAATGTAAATGACACATCAAAAATTAATAATCATGACATGTAAGTAATGCACGGCATCATTTACCTCCACGTCGTAACGTTGTGCTGATTTTAATGTGACATATCAACGTTTCTCATTCTCTTTTAAAGTTACCTATATGTGCATTTTCTGAAGAAAAAGTGCAATACCTAACCGTTATCTATTGATATTGAGCCTCACGTATGCATAATCTTTTATTTTTGAGTGACAATGTTCTCAACTATGAACGCATCCACCAGATTAAGATGGGTGAGTGTTGATGAAGGGGTTACACTTTGGCAGGTGGCTGAATCGTAGGAAAGACACCGGTAGACAAGTAGACCAAAGGTGCTGCGCTGAAGTAGCCGAGAAAAAGACTGTCGTCTTCGAAAATGACCTCTTTCTTAGTACTGCCAAAAGCCTTCATATATTCGAGCTGATTGATATGTGGTTTTGTGTCAAGAGGACAATATAAGAGTGACAAGCACCAAGATAAATAGCAATGATGAGAACGTACAAAATCATCGCTTTGAGAAGGGGTTATCCTTGGGGCTTAGGACGCATCACATTGTTTATTAAACCCAGATGCCCACCGTGGGGTGACTTCAATTATTGGGGCTAAGCTGCTGAGCAAAAATGCATGCGTTTGTTCTTGGCCGTTGTGGTTGCATTTCGGATTAACCAAAATACGAAATCCCAATGGGCTTAGATTTGGGCAATTTTTAAGGAACTGCTAGTTTTCGCAATCACTTGAGTGCACCACAATATCAAGCGTCTTAGGCATATTATTTGTAACGTAATACCCCTAAAATCATTAGAATATTGACTGAACCGACTGCAATTTTTTTTTGCTCGTGTAAAGCTGTTTAACAAGCAGTCCTAAAGACTATATTTAGAGTGCATTCAACGCTCATCGCCAGACACACTCGTTTTTTAAATTTTACAGCGCGTAACCACTGCCTCAGCCCGGCCACGCCAGTAGACCTAGAAACAATTTAGGTTCTTGTAAACTGTTTCGATACAACTACACTATCGATGCGAGTAATGAAGATTAGTCTAGAATAGACGCGCACACCAACTTTGAAGCTGGTATCTTTCTGCCTGTTTTCATGAAAACAGGCAGAAAGTTTCGGGAAGTCACATGTACTAATGATCAGAACGAACTCGAGAAAAACATTGAAAACGTGCGGGAGTGGTGTGTAGAATGGGGAATGGAATTAAATTTGGAAAAAAGTGTATATCTCTGTGTAACGAGAAAGAAAAACCCCAGTGAACACGTGTATAAATTAGGATCGTCTTCTCTCACACAGGTTGACAGTTATAAGTACCTCGGCGTTACGTTAACAAACAACTTATCATGAAACATGCACATAGATAATATTTGCTCGTCTGCCTTTCGGAAATTACTCTTCCTAAGATATAAGCTAAGAAATTCCCCTCGAAACGTAAAGCTTCTTAGTTATTTCACTTTCGTTAGGCCGAAGCTGGAGTATGCGAGTATCGTGTGGGACCCCGATACTAAACAAAACGTTAAAAAACTTGAAAGGATTCAGCGGAAGGCCATTCGGTTTGTTTATTCTAGGTTTTTGCGAACGGACTCCCCCACAGACCTAATGCTAGCTAATAATATTCTTTCCCTTCACGATCGTAGAAAGAAGTCCCGCCTTGATTTTCTGTCTCTTTTATATAATCGCAAACTTCCCCTTGATCCAACCCCTTTTCTTTCTCCATTAAACACAAGACCGACAAGACAACGCCAACCGGATGCACTAACTCCGTACTTCGCGAGAATGGACACGTTCAAAATTTTCATTTTTTCCACGCACCATTTCAGACTGGAACCAGACAATCGAATGTAGTACTTGCGATACTGAGTAACTGTGCACTGTATTTTTGTTTTGCGTGTATTGTATTTCTCTTTGCATTACACCATGCCCTCCTGCTTGGACCGAAAAATGGTCCGCAGTATGTATTAAATAAATAAATAAATGAAAGTCTATGCAACTTCGTGGTGCAATGATCAATTACTCAATGCCCCACCGCGGTGGTCTAGTAGCTAAGCTACTCAGCTGCTTACCCGCTGGTCACGGGATCGAATCGCGGCTGCGGCGGCTGCATTTCCGACTGAAGCGGAAATTTGTAGGCCCGTGTGCTCAGATTTGAGCGCACGTTACAGAACCCCAGGTGGGCTGAATTTCCGGAGCCCTCCACTAAGGCGTGTCTCATAATCATATGGTGATTTTGAGACGTTAGACCACACGTAATAATCAATCTTGGCTGTTGTGGTCGCATTTCAGATAAACCAAAATACGAAATCCATTGGGCTTAGACTTGGGCAGTTTTTAAGGAACTCCGAGTTTTTGCAATTACTTGAGTGCACCACAACAATAATTGTCTTAGACATATTATTTATTACTTGATATTCCTGTAATAATTATAATTTTTCCTAACAAACTGTGATTTTTAGTTAGTGTAAAGCTGTTAACAAAGTTGGCCTAAAGATTGTATATTACAGTGCTTCAACGCAGATCGCCAGACACACTTGTTTTTTAAAATTTTACAACGCGTAACCCCCACCTCGCCTCGGTCACGCCAGTGGGCCTAGAAACAATTTCGGTTCTTGTGAACTGTTCCAATACAACTGCACACTGGATGCGAGTAATCAAGATCAGTCTAGAACAGACGCGCACACCGACAATAACGCTGGGATCTTTCTGCCTGCTTTCTTGAAAGTCTATGCAATTTTGTGGTGCAACGATCGATTACTCAATGATTGAGGATATTTCTCGATGCTATCAATTTATAGCTAATACTAATCCAACTATTTCGTTTCTTTTTGAAGATCAAGACGTCGCTCACTTAGGAAACAGGATGGTAAGTAAAATTTATATTAGACATGATTCTCTATAACACCAGCTTGATGATATAGCAGTATACTGATATCTGATACACAAATTCGGATTTTAGGCTCAATCAGTTTTTTATTAAGGATGACGCGAAAGAAGGCCTGCTTGATATACTCGGTTTTATAGCTGACATCTATTTTTCCGTAAGGACGAATTCATCCAGCCACAAGACTTATTTTTTATATTCACGTCACTGTACCATCCGCACCCGTTGATAAACTTGAATAGAGAAAATTACACTCGAGTAAGCTTAACTTGCAGGAGGAACTACATTTTTTGGGGCGAGGGTCAGTGCTTGCTTCCATTGGCAATATTTTTCTATCTATCTATCTATCTATCTATCTATCTATCTATCTATCTATCTATCTATCTATCTATCTATCTATCTATCTATCTATCTATCTATCTATCTAACTATATATCTACCTCTATCTATCTAATCTATCTATCGAATACGTCTCCCTCTTCCCTCTGCCTGCCTGCCTGCCTGCGTACGCGCGCGCGCGTGTTTGTGTGTGTGTGTGTGTGTGTGTGTGTTGAGAAAACGCGGTGTTTATCAATATCAATGCCCAATCTCCAACAGCCACACAGCTAGACAGTCCAAGCACACTTCATTGTCGTGCCGAATAAAGGCAGTTTCCATATCCTTCCTCCTCCTATGCAGTATCTGACAACAGCGATAAGACTGCAGGACTTCAGCAAATACACTCGTGCGCCTTACGTGTGTGCCGAACGTCAACTTGTCACCAAAGTGGCCGCTAGTCGGCTTCATCGCTACACGTCACTGTTTCAAAGTCGTGCGTTGCGCTACGACAGTCTGCCGAGCGGTCTCTGAACAATGCTTCGCCATATCACAGACGTCGCGTAAGGCGAAAATAAACAAATAATCTTACATTGACGGCACTGAATTCCCATCCGTAAACACTGACAGAAGGAGTGCCAAGGAATCCAAAAGACAATGTGTTGTATATATGTCAGGCCTTTGTTTGCAGGGATAGATATTGCCACAAGGCAGTAGTGGGTCTGTCACCTCCATCAAGACGCCGACTGCCTGTCACGGTATCCAGTGGATCCGCCAGACGCCACAGAGAGAGCTACTCAGGCTTGTGTCTTATCAATATCAGACTTTCTTGATAGCGCTTCTGAGCAACGCCGCGACCCTCTTTTACTTTCCATCATAGAAAGCCTGAGTTCCGCTAATCCACCCACTTCTCTGAACTTGTATTTTCTTCATGAAGGGGTTCTCTACCACCCCAACATGCGCCCTAATGGTCCTGACCGCCTTCTCGTCATGCCTTCCCATTTGCGTGTAGATGTTCTCCGACAGCTTCACGATGAACCGGCCGCTGGTGACCTGGGAGTTTCCCGCACTTATGATCGCGTCCGGGGCTGTTTTTTCTGGCCACACATATATTGCTCTGAGCAAAAGTGTGTCACCAGCGGCGACCTTTGTCAACGTCGAAAACGACCAACATTGCTTCCAGCTGGCCTCCTTCATCCTATTGAGATTCCAAGACGAGAAATGACTGCAGCTCTGGATAGACTGGATGATTGGCCTTTGTCGGAACAAAGGATTCTGAGTCATTGGCTGAGCCCATCTTCAGCCCAGAAGGTTTTAAAAGCTCTGCTACGCTTTTCGCGGACATCTGGCCTCAGAGACAGACTTTAGTGTCTTATGCTCTTTGATGTTGCCTTTCCTCTGTCGCTATTTTTTTGTAATTTCTCTCTCTCTCTCTTTTTATTCGCAACGTTTTTTTATCATCTTTTAATCCCTTCACCCCTTTCCCCAGCACAGGGTAGCCAGCCGGTCTAAGAACTGGCTAACCTCCCTGTTCTTCCACTTAAACTTTCCTCCTCCTCCTCCTCCTCCTGCTGAACCATTATATACCGCGTAGGGCTCGACGTTCTCGGGCCATTTCCCACTTCTGCATCCGGGAACAAACGGGTTCCCGTGGCAACCGACTTCGCGACATGTTACGCAATAGCCCGCGCTCTCCCAACCAGCTGCGCTACCGATGACTTTCTACTGCATGACTTCATTTTGCATCATGGTGCTCCTCGACAGCTCGTTACCGACCAAAGCCGATACTTTTTATCTCGCGTCATTCAGGATATCGTACGTTCCTGTTCAACGACTCACAAGTTCACAACGGCATACCAACCACAAACTAATGGAGTTACAGAGCGCCCTGGATCGCACTATCACCGACATGTTGTCGGTGTATGTTTCTCCAGACCACCGCGACTGGGACGCAACGTTACCCTACGTCACCTTCGCTTACAACTCCTCCAGACATGACACGGCAGGCTATTCCGCATTGTACCTTTTTATGGGCGTGAACCCTCTCTGCCTCTTGATACAATCCCTCCAGCTGGTTCAAGCTCCCCTGTCACATACGTCCACGATGCCATAAAACGAGCCGACGCAGCACGACAGATTGCCCGAGAACGACTCATACTTTCCCAAGCCTCTCAGAAATATCGGTACGATAATCACCACCGTGAAATTTCGTATACATCCGGTTCTCTAGTACTCTTGGGGACCCCAAGTCGTCACATCGGCCTCTCAGAAAACCTCTTATTTCGCTATGACGGACCATACAAAGTCTTACGCAAGGTCACTAACCTCACCTACGAGATACAGCGAGTCATCAATGAAGCGTAATCTACGCCACCACCTTCTACTGTTTGCACATCGTAAGACTGAAGTTTTATGTGTGACCCAACACTCCGCTTTCGTAACAAGCGCCGGGTCGGCGTTTTAACGCTGTGGGGTAGTGCCACAAGGCAGTAGTGGGATCAGGGCATAAAGTGGCAGACGGACTCTGCCTGGGAGAAAAGACTACGAAGTGGTTAGAGACTGGTCCCAGCCCGCCAGTGCGCCAGCCATTGTCATCGTGTGTACACATCGTAAATATCTTCGAATAATGGTTTCTTTGTAATATTATATTTTGATGAGGCTTTGTACAGAAATACTGCGACACTGCAAAGTGCGAATCTACTCATCTGCTGAATATGCGTGATAAAGTGTCTACCGAGATCTGTGGCATCAAAAATGTCGTCGTAATGCACGTCGACAATAAAACACTCCAGTAGCACAGGTGTTTGGCTGATTGATTCATGATTTGCAGTAGAAAGCTTTGCTTAAAAACGTGATGAAGAAAGGATACCAGCCATGGCTCTGACTAACAAGCAACTGTCTTTTTTTTCCCGTCTGCACATACCGGGCACCCTGACTCTCTTTAGGCAATGATGCATGATGGCCTAGGATGCGCATGTACGAGGAAAAAATCATATCAAATTACTTTTCACCAACAACTAAAAATTGCAATATTCCCGGCAGGCAAGTGAACTCAGTTGCATTCTGACAGTCACCTTGTGCCAAACAACAAAAATTTCGTTCTATTACAGATAGTTTGTTAAATATGAGTATATAACTATGATACTAAGTATTGATAAAAAAGACGTAAAATCGTACTGGCAACGTTCGGGCCCCGCCGCGGTGGTCTACTGGCTAAGGTACTCGGTGGCTGACCCACAGGTCGCGGGTTCTATTCCCGGCTGCGGTGGCTGCATTGCCGATGGAGGCGGAAACGTTGTAGGCCCGTGTACTCAGATTTGGGTGCACGTTAAAGAACCCAAGGGGGTCGAAATTTCCGGAGCACTCCACTACGGCGTCTCTCATAATCAAATGATGGTTTTGGGACGTTTAACCCCAGAAATCAATCAATGGCAACGTTTGGGAGCATCTTCAAAAAAGTTGGGGATCCTAAAGCTTCGTCTTTAGGAGTTGAACGCCATAATGACATCCTGTTCTTAGTGCGTACTTCAAACACGCAGTAGATGAAGCTTTTGCCAATTTGCTTTGCACCAACTACCTGGCTTTGAGAGAATAGGGTCAGAAGCGTTTGCGCCTTTTGTATTGAAGTACTGGCTTTCAACTACGGAGTCATTATAATAATCACATAGTCACACGCCAATTCGCAATGAACGCTTGTACCATGCATATTTTACTCCAATATTTCATGTTGAATTGTAAAGCGTGTACCCAGAAAGCGTGTGTTTGTGAAGAGTGAAGCTACTTTCAATGCATTTCCTAGCAACAAAAGTTATTTTAACTGTTTTACGAGCAAAATTGTGGCCATGTGGCCGAACATCCCCTTGCAACAAAAATGACACGGATTCGATCTCCACTTACACCCAAAAACCTGGTTTGGTCCAGACGCAGCTTCAAGCTTTCTTTATCATTTATTCATTTTATTTGCATCTTTCTCAAATTTTCGGTCACGCATAAGATAAATTTTTCGCTCAAATATAACGACGCGGACGATGACACTGATGCCGACACCAAACACTCCTGCAAAATGAGCTCTTTAACGCTAAGGCGATAAAGCCCTATTCCAATATTTGCCTTATTGAATGTTTCACGTGAACCATTAATTGCAAGCGGAATAAAAGCCCGCCAAATAAAAAGGGAATGACGAAAATGGAGCATTCATGTGCAACGAACCTCCTGCTCTCAGCCGGGCTTTTAGTGAACAAAATCAGTGCAGCCGCGACCATCCGGCTGCATGGCAGCGCTGCTGTTTGACCCACAAGTTCTCGATTTGACTTACCCGGTTCTTCGGGTGCAGGTGTGTAGGCAGAATTTCTTTCGGGGAGGCATAGAGGCACCGTTATGAAATGATCATTATTCGCTCTATATGTCAATTCGAAAAGAATTGAGGGGGTTTGGTACGTGTCCGATGTGCCATCTTCTGGCTACACCGATGACAGCAAGCACTCGGAATTTGTTGGAACTGTTTTCGAGCTCCACCTTCAAGTTCATCAGTAGGCTGAGCAGGCCTCAGTCGATAGACCGAAGACGTGGTTAAAAATTAAAGGTCAACTTGGAGCTCAGACGTCAAATAATATTAGTTAGTGGTTGTTTTTCTCTAGCTGGTGCTACAAGAAAAAAATGGCCAATCGATGGCACAGTGAATTGCTTTTCTCCCTAGAAAAGTGCAAATTAGACATAAAATCTGCAATCACAAATATTTCCTGTTGATTTTTTGACACAAACTCCTCATGGCTTTGAGAGCTGTCAGGTTCGTTCAGTTTGCTCGCAATGTGTGGTGCTGTCCCGATATTGGCTTCACTGCTTTCATTGTGCTGGCCACCCATAATGATCGCGTTTATGTCATGAAGACAAAAGTCGCGGCGCTAGAAAACACCAGCAGTAACACCGCATGCGGTTCAGCTTGTAGTTTGTGTTCGTAAAGGAACTTCCTAGAAATTTCTATAACCGAGATGAAACACCTTAGAGGGCCTATTCATAGCTCGTATCACCCAAAGAAAGGCATTGATTATAATCGATTCAGCTCAATGAACTGTTCTTAGTGTTGTTGTTATCATAACTTTTCTATGACAACACTAACAAGAATGAACCTTTTTTGGTGGTTGGTTGCACATAGAAACTGTATTTTCGTCATCTCAAAAAATAATTTTCCCTGCCATTTTCGTGTGCTTTGTCTTGCACAAGACCCATTGTAAGGTCTTGTGCAAGACAAAGCACACTTTACAGAATTTGAAGACAGCAAAAGCCAAAGCGGTAAGAAGGGGATGCAGCCTTTACAGCTTCCTTTACCAAAGGGCACACATGGCTTGCCATGCAAGCTAGTGTCATTTTCTGCTAATATATTAAGCATTGCTTGCATGCATTTATGTCTATTTTATGCTAGTTCGTTGGCGCAAACGCCACATTGCCTTTCGGGGTGTCCGGTTCATTCTCTTTGGTCGCAATATGTGAGGCTTGGCTGGCGCTGGATTTTTCGCTTTCATTTGGGTTGGTGACCCGTTCTGGCGGCGTATATGTCATGACATCAAAAGTCTCAGCGCCAGAAAACACATAAAATAACATCACAAGCTTTTTCGTTTCTAGTTCATGTTCGTAACACAGCTTATTAGAAATATTGTTAAGGGAGATGAAACCCCCTATAACCTAGTATAAACACTCATATCGTCCAAAGAAACCATTGCTTATAAGAGGTTTAGCTCAATAAACTTTTCCTAATGTCGCTATTATAATGATGTCTTTTAAATTGACAATACAAATAGGAATGATATTTTTAGTGGTTGGTTACGCACTCAAACTGTCTTTTTCTCGTCTATAAAAAAAATTGGCCATGTCATTTTTGCAAAGGCTTTCCCATCATAAGGTATTTTGTGAGGCAAAGCACGCATTACAAAACTTCAAGACGGCAAAGGCCACAATTGTTGAGAAGGGGACGCAACCTTTATAGCATCCTTAACCAAAAGGCGCATCTGGCTTGCCATGCCAGCTATTGTTATTTTACTATTATTATATTGAGCAGTGTTTGCATGTATTCGCGCTTATTCTATACTAATTCCTTGATGAATTTCCACGTTGCTCTGTCACGTGTCCAGTTCATTCCTTTGGTCGCAATGTGTGATGCTGGGCTGGCGCTAGCCTTTTCTCTTTCATTGCGGTTGGCCGCTCGTTCTGGTGGCGTTTATGTTGTGACACCAAGAGTTGTACTGCTAGAAAACACTAGAAATAACACCGCATGTTTTTATATTTTTGCTTCATGATCCTAACTCATCTTTCTAGAAGTGTTACTAACTGAGATGAAACCCTTTATAACCGTTGATTAAACTCGCATATCGTCCAAAGAAAGCCATTGCTTATAAGCAATCTACCTCATTGAACTACTCCTTATGTCGTCGCTGTATAATGAAGTTTTACTATTACAACAATGATAAAAATGACCTTTTTTGTGGTTGCTTATGAGCAGATATTGTCTTTTTCTCGTCTCTACAAATAATATTCCCCTGTCAATTCAAAGGCGGCTTTTCCACCGCAAGACTTTTTTGAAGGCAAAGCACGCTCTACAGGACTTTCAAGAGTCCGTGAATTTTTTTTTTCACATTCTGGTTTTAAATAAACCACTACTAGAACAAATCATTAGCACCAGAGTTTAATTCAAACTCCCAAATATCAAAAGAGCTGAGAGTACTGAAAAAGAACCCTCCTCCTCCACTCCACCTTTCACTCTCTACTGCCCTCAACTCTTCTTTCGATTGCTCGGGGCTAAGCCCCGCCTTCACGGCGCCTGCATCACTTTGCGGCGTGAGATCACATACGCGTAAATCACACCACCAATCTAATAGCGGCAGTCTGTGCTGCGTGTTCCGCAGCTTATCAGATCGGCTGGAAACGATGACGTCAGTGGGGCAAAGCATGTCGCTTTGTGTATGGGCGATTGGAAACGCGCTTGGCCGAGTCGCACTAATCTGCAGCGATCTGGAGGAATTCGCAGCTTTAAAGCATTGTAATAAATTACACAGTTTACGCAGAGAGCCCAAATTGGTCTCTGAATTACCCTTCGGACTTCGTCTACCAGCCCAACGTGTTTTTTTAATTGTTAAGACCATTTCAAGTTCCCTTTAAGACAGCAAAGGGCAGAGTGGTTGAGAAGGGGACGCAAAATTTATAGCTTTCTCTACCAAAGGGCGCATCTGGCTCTCCATGCCAGCTATTATTATTTCGCCACTAAAACATTAGGCGGTGTTTTTGCACTTCCATCTATTTTACGTTGGTTCGTTAACGCCAACTCTACATTGTTTAGCGAGGTGTCAAGTTCATTTCCTTTGTCCGTAATGTGTGACGCTGGCCTTGCGCTTGCCTCAGAGCTTTCACTGTGGTCGGCCGCCCGTTCTGTCGATGTTCATGTCATGACGGCAACAGTAGCAGTGCCAGAAAATTCCAGTGACAATACCCCATGGGATTCGGCTTTTTGTTCATGTTGGTAACACAACTTCATAGAAATTTGGTTACTGAGATGACACCCCTTAGAGCCGTTTATTAAACGATAATTTTGTCCAAATGAAGTCATTTCTTATAAGCGATGCTGCTGAATGAACTCTTCTTATTATTGTTGTTACATCTTGAGTTTTACTATCCACACTAATAAGACTGATCTTTTTTTGTCGCTGGTTATGAACTCAAACTGTCTTTTTTTTTCGAACCTACAAATAATATTCCCCTGTCATTTTAGTGGTGGCTTTTTCATTGTGCGGTTTTGTGCAAGGCAAAGTACGCTTTACAAACATTCAAGGCAGGAAAGGCTAGAGTGGTTGAGAAGGGGGCGCAACATTTATAGCTTTCATTACCGAGGGGCGCATCTGGCTTGCCATACCAGCTATTGTTATTTTGCTGCTAATATAACAAACTCTTTTTGCATGTACTGGCGTTTATTTTATCCTGGTTCGTTGAAGAAAACTACACTGCTTTGCGAAGTGTCTGGTTAACTCCCTCAGTCACAATGTGTGACGCTGAGCTGTTGTTCGCCGAACGTTCTTGTGGCATTAATGTCATGACGCCAAGAGTAGCAGTGCCAGATAATACGTGAAATGACACCGCGTGCTTTTCAGTTGTTAGTTCATGTTCATAACTTAACGTCATAGAAATATTATCAACTGAGATGAAACCCCTTGTAACCGTTGATGAAACACGCATATCATCCAAGAGAGCTATTTCTTAGAAGCGTTCCTGCTCAATTACATGCTATTACGGCCACTGTTATATTATTGAGTTTTACTATGACAACACTGATAAAAATGCCTGTTTTTATTGTGGTTGGTTATGAATTGAAAATGTCTTTTCCTCGTTGTTACAAACATTACTCTCCTGTCAATTTAGGGGTGGCGTTCCCACCGTAAGACTCTCTGCAAGGCAAAGCACGCTTTACAAAACTTCATAAGGTCCCCGAAACAGATTTTTCACTATCCATTTTTGATTAAACCATTACTGGAGCAAATCATTGACACCAGAGTTTAATTGAAACACCCATTATTAACAGAGCTATGACTACTAAAAAAGTACTCTCCTTCTCCACTCCGTTTTTTTACCTTCGACTGCCCTCAACTCTTTCTTCGAGCGCCCTGGGCGAAGCTCCGACTTCATGGTGTCTGCGTCCCGATGTGGCCTTAGAGCGCATGCGCATAAATCCTACCCCAGCTCTGATACCGGCAGTCTGTGCTGCGTGGTCCACAGCCAATCAAATGAGCTCTAAACGATAACGTCAGTGAGGCAGAGCGTGTTGCTTGGTGTATGGGCACTTGAAAACGCGTTTGGCCCAGTCGCAGCGATCTGCAGCGGTCTCAAGACATTCGCTTCTTTAAAGCTTTGTAATAATATACGCTGTTGACGCAGAGAGCTCAATTTAGTCTCTAAATTACCATTGTGACTTTGTCTACCGCATCAATGTGTTTGTTCAATATCGTCAAACCCCTTTCAGGGTCCCTTTATGACAAAATAGGCCCGAGTGATTGAGAAGGAGACGCAAGTTTTATAGCTTTCTTACACAAAGGGCGCATCTGGCTCTCCATGCCAGCTATTGTTATTTTGCTGCTAATACTTTAGGATGCGTTTTTTGTATTTCCATTTATTTCTGGTTGGTTCGTTGACGCAAAGTTCACGTTGCTTTGCAAGGTGTCCAGTTCATTCTCTTTAGTCGCAGCGTGTGACACTAGGCGGGCGCTGGCTTTTTCACTTTATTTGTGGTTGGCCGCCCGTTCTGGCGGCGTTTTTGATGCCATGAGTTATAGCGCCAGAAAACACCACAACAAACACCGTATGCTGTTGAGCTTTTAGTTCGTGTTTGTAAGCTAACTTCCTACAAATAATAACTGAGATGAAACCCCTTACAACCGTTGATTAAACTCTCATATCGCCCAAAGATAGCCATTGCTTATAAGCGATCCTGCTCAACGAGCTGTGTATAACATTGCTGTTATAATAACATTTTTTCTGTGACAACACTATTACGAATGATGTTTTTTTGGTGGTTGATTATGCACTCAAACTCTTTTTTTCTCGTCTAAAAAATTATTTTTCCCTGCCAATTTCGTGATGGCTTTCTCACTGTAAGGACCTCTGCAAGGCAAAGCACGCTTTATAAAAGTTTAAGGCACCAAAGACAAGAGTGGCTGAGAAGAGGCGACACCTTTATAGCTTCCTTTATTAAAGTGTGCACCTGGCTTGCCATGCCAGCTATTGTTATCTTGCTGCTAATATATTAGGCAGTGTTTGCATGTATTTGTGCCTATGTTATGCTGGTTCGTTGACGCAAACTCCACGCATGCTTTCCAGCTTTTCGTTCATGTTTCTTAACTCAACATCCTTGAAATAATAACTGACAAGAAACCCCTTATAGCCGGTAATTAAACACTCATATAGTCCAAAAGAAGCCCATCCTTATATGAGATCTAGCTCAATAAACTGTTTTTAATGTCGCTGTTAGAATATTGAGTTTTACTATGACAACACTGATAATATTGATGTTTTATTTTGGTGGTTGGTGATGCACTCAAACTGCTTTTCTCGTCGCAAGTACTTATTTCTCTGCCATTTCAGCGATGGCTTAACCACAGTAAGGCTTTCTTCAAGGCAAAGCACGCTTTACACAACTTAAGACAGCAAAGGCCAGAGTTGTTGAGAAGGTGGCGCAACCATTATGGCTTTCTTTACCAAAGAGCGCATGTGGCTTGCGTTTTTAACTAATGTTATTATTCTGCTAATACATAAGGCAGTGTTTTTGTATTTGCATTACTTTCATGTTGGTTTGTTCAAACCAACCCTACATCGCTTTGGGTGGGGTCAGGTTAATTACCTTTGGTCGCATTGTCTGACGCTGGCCTTGCGTAACGCAACTTTTTAGACATTTTTGTACTGAGATGAAACCCCTTAAAACTGTTTATGAAACACTCATACTATACAAAGAAAGGTATTTTTTGTCGACATCCAGTTGATATAACTGTTGGTAATGTCACTTTTATACTAATGAGTTTCATTATGACAACTATGATAAGAATGCTCTTGTTGGTGGTTGGTTATTAATTCCAATTTTCTTTTTCTTGTCTCTACATTATTTTGCCCGGCCAATTTTGCAATGTCATTCCCATTGTAAAACTTTTTTCAAGGCAAAGGAATTTTTACCGATCTTTCGGACAGAAAAGGCCAGAATGGTTTCGAAAGGAACGCAACCCTTATGACTTTCTGCACCAAACGACGTCTGTCGCTCACCATTCCAGTGTTTTCTTTTATCTGGGTTTACTTCATGATAGTTCCTTAACGCAAACACCGAATTGCTTTGCGAGGTGTCCGGTTCATTCTTTTTGTTCGCAATGTGTGCAGCTGGCCTGGCGCAGGCCTCAGAGCTTTCATTGTGGTCGTCCACCCGTTCCGGCAGCGTTTTCGTCATGACGCCAAGAGTCGCAAGCACCAGAAAAGCCAGCAATAACACCGCATGCAGTTCAGCTTCTTGTTTATGTTCGTTACGCAACCTCCTTGAAATTCTGTTACCAGAGATGAAACTCTTCAGAACTGTTCATTAAACACTGTTAACGTACAAAAAACTTTGGCAGATCCCACGTACCTGGGAATCGACGTTATGCGAAGCATGCAAAGGGAAGGTGACCGTGTTACAATTTTTTTATTGACTGACACGTCATAAAATGACGCGAATATATGTACAAATGTTGCACGCACAGACATATGTTGAAGAGCTGCAGATGTTTATGTAACCAGTACGTTGCAACTGGACAACGATGCGTACTAAGACACGCGTATTAGAAACTGTAGAAGCTAACATGAAGCACTGATGATCGCGAGGATGCTCGCCCAGGACATTGCTACAGATATCAACTTCAGCGCATGGCAACTAATTACAATGTACGTTAACCCAACGTGACGGATGTATCAAAGGAGTACATAGTTAATGTTTATAAAATTTTTTGGCAGCTGGGCAACCACTATCGATGTTTCATGAATGTTTGGGTCTATTTGAAAACTAGTTTCAAGACCTGGCGTAGCTCTGTAGAAAATGCTTCATTGCCGCACAGGAAGCTTTGGTTCGATTCTATCTGGGGCCCTAATATTTATGCTTTGCATTCGTCGGGTCAACACTACCAATGTCCGGTATTTAAATGCGAAGCATTTTTGGGGGAAACTTCAGCGACATTAAGCATATTTATCTGTCTGTCTGTCTGTCTGTCTGTCTGTCTGTCTGTCTGTCTGTCTGTCTGTCTGTTTAGGCGCCAACGACTTCTAGCTTCCAGGCCGTCTCAATAATGAATGGTATTGACATCAACACTGATACGGCATAACATTACTGTATTGTGAGCAAAATTGACTAGTCATAACATGAAAATTATGACATGTGTGTCAGAAATGTCATGATTTACTGTTCATGGTCTTGTTGCTCTTGCGATGGTTTCGTTCACATGACATTTTCCAGAACTGGTATAGAATGACATGGCTGCATGCGAACATAGGTTAGAGACCTTAACGTGGAAATTATGGCATGCATGTCATGATTTTTATGTTACAACTAGTCATGAATACACTCCAAGCTCATGGTGCGCTCACAGTCGTTTCGCTAGCTTCACATATACCAAACTTGGTATTACGGGACGTTTATGGATTACAAAGGTACATGACTGGTGCAAACATGATAATCTTGATCAGAGCGTCATGTGAAACATGACTACATTCTACGTTCAAAGCGTGCTCGCGGCCGTTTCACAAGCTAAACATATACGAAATTTGGTATTACGTGACGTTCATGGACGACGAAGGTAAATACCACGTCTAAACATGAAAATAATAATATGCGTGTCAAGTGAAACATGATTACACGCTATGCCCACAGTGTGCTCGCGGTCGCTTCGTTTGCTCCGCATATACCAAATTTGGTATCACATGACATCAATAAACGAAGAAGGTAAGTGACACGTCCAAGTATGATAATCAAGACATGCCTTCGATCTAAAAATGACAACATCCTACGCTCATAGCATGCTCGCGGCAACTTTGCTAGCTCCACATATCACGTCACGTGATACGAAATTTGGTATTTTCACGACAAAGGTTTATGACACATGCAAACATGATAATCACGACATGGAAGTCACGAACGGCATAATTTACGTCAGCCTTGTAAGATTATGCTCAATTTAAAGTGACACATAAACCTTCCTCATTTGTGCTCCGCATATCAATTCTCACAGAACGTTTGATCTGCCTTTTTTTAACACTCACGTGTTAAAATTCGCCCTGCGTGTTCTTGTCGTTCCTGGGTAGATACTAAGTGTATATCACCTTTGGCACATACCCGCATACCAGCGGCATATACCCACACGTGGGTATGTGCTACTGTCTGGCGGGAAGCGTTTGACGTACGCGACGGCATTGTGACAATATTCATGTCTTGACTAGAGTGTTATACTTAACAAACCATCTTACCCTCCCTGGCTAATTTTGGTTCTCGCCCAGGGGCAGACCACAAGAGCACCCAAACGTAACCGGCTAGATAGATAGATAGCCCCACTGCGGTGGTCTAGTGGCAGGTACTCGGCTGCTGACCCGCAGGTCACGGGTTCAAATCTCGGCTGCGACGGCTGCATTTCCGATGGAGCCAGAAATGTTGTGGGCCCGTGTGCTCAGATTCGGGTGCACGTTAAAGAACCCCAGGTAATCGAAATTTCCGGAGCCCTCCACTACGGCGTCCCTCATAATAATGTGGTGGTTTTGGGACGTCAAGCCCCACATATCAATCAATCAATTTGATAGATAAATACGCTCAAAGTCACGGGAGTTGGCGAAAAATGCTTCGCATTTAGAAAGCCATTGCTTATAAGCGACTTGCTCAATAAACTTTTCTTGATGTTACTGCTATAACAATAACTTTTACTATGACGAAACTGATAAGGATGATCTTTTTGATGGTTGGTTATGAACTCAAAGTTTCTTCTTCTAGTTCCATCGGAAAAGGTCCATTGCGTGATTTGCAAGGCGTTCAAGAGGGTGGTTGGCATACGTGTCAACACGAGCACCGACGTGTTTTTTGAGCTGGGCCTGCACAACACCCTGCTCGAATTGATCCAGGCGCACCTAATTGCACAATACGAGCTATTGTCAAAGTACAAGACGGGCAGACGCAATCTCATATCTTTAGGCATAACATACCACACGCAATTCGGGGAGAAGGCGATGGCTCCTATCACAGTCCGCGACCGTCTAATCGTCCCACCGCTCCCCAAAAACATGCACCCGACACACCACGTCGGGCGCCGCAACAAAAGAGCGAGTGAACTCCAAAGAATGTATGGCAAGAGCGAAGAAGCGGTGTACGTGGACGCCATGCGATAACCAGAGGGAAGGCGTGCTCACGTTATCGCCGTTGTGGATCGCATAGGCAAATGCATCGCGAGTGCTACGGGGCGTACGGAACACACAGAGGTGGCCGAAGAGGCGGCGGCTGCTCTTTCACTGGTCGCAGCACCGGAGGCTGCGGTCGTGATCAACTACTCGCAAGCTGCCGTCCGTGGCTTCGCACGCGGTCGCATCTCGTGTCTGGCGACCCGGATACTACAATCAAGTAATGTCTACAATGACGGCGGCGAGCTTCGAGGAGCGATGGCCTCAGCGTCACCGTCCTCCTATCTCAAAGCTTAAAACGCAAAAGTCTTCCTTCTGTAGACCCCAGCTCATACCAGCGTCCCGCTCGCAGGTAACCAGGCAGCCCACACCGCGGCTCGAGATCTCGCTCACCGAGCCACGGCCGAGTCGGTGGCCACTTTCGCCTCCGAGAGCGAGGTGGTGGCACGTTCCGCACAACAACAACTGGAATAGTCGTGGGTTGATTTTCTGACCATAGTCAACGAAATTACACAATATTACAGACTAAACAGACGCAAATACCCACCACCACGCAACAAACTGGACAGAATACAGGCCGTAACTCTGAGGTTATTACAAACAAATACTACCCCAGCCTGGTGATCCTACGCCTGTGTTATCCTCATCTATACCTGACGGACGCGTGTAAAGCTTGCGGGAAATGGGCCACACTGCGGCACATGCTTTGGGAGTATGCTGAAAAAGTTAGCGTCACTGCCGCCGCTCCCTTCGCGACGCATCATAGGCAGGGACAGATTCCGAGGCCAATTGCTGCTGCTACCACCATGCGAGGGCAGGGGCTGGCCTCCACCGCGGCTGCTGTCACTATTGCCGATCGGCGGCGCTGGGAGTTGGCACTAACTAGCGACGAGTTTGTCGACCAGCTCTTGGGTCGTTCAGCAAGTTGAATATGTCGCCCGGGTCCAAGGACTTCGAGCGGTCAGCTGAGGCACCGCCATCCTAATTGACGGAGAGTGGGAACGGACAGGGGCTAATCCCTTCTTCCCCCACCTCGCCCGGTGAAAACTGCCGGAATTTAAATGAAGTTTACTAATTCATTCATTGTCTCTACAAATACATTTCGTCGTGCAATTTTGCGACGGCTTTCTCAATGTAAGACCCTGCGCAAGGCAAAGAACGCTCTACAGAACTTCCAGACAGCTAAGAACAGAGTGGTTGAAAAGGGGACTAAACCTCTAGAGCTTTCTCCACCAAAAGGCGCCTGTGGCTCACCTTCACAGCTATTTTACGAGTGAAGCTCCTATGTGCGTGGGTCTGGCTCTCTCTTGTATGTATGTATACGATGGCCTATAGTTTCACCTTCACCAACTGGCCACTACTTGGCCTGTCATACCCTGGTCTTTTTTTTTACGATGTTGATGAAGCCAACTCTCGCCACTTGGTGCCCGAGACGCACCACCCGAGGTGGTATAGCAAAGTGGGAGACAAAACTGGCTGCCGCCATTCCGATAGCGACGATTGACTTGCTGGTCGCTCGAAATTAAAGCAGAAACGCTGGAGACGTTCTAGTAGGCTGAGAAAAACTTATAATCAGAACACTTGGCAGAGCTCCGGGGCCTCTTCCCATTTCCTCGGTGTTCCTCCCTTACACAACTCTCGGTGAATCATTGCCTGTTTGTCCTGCGATAGGAGAGTATATTTGGTCAATGAAAACCTCGCCATGAGGATGCTACCTTCGTGCGCGAGCGGGCTCAAGCCTTCTCCCAAAATAACACAACAACCAAAATTTAAATAAAACAAAACTGGAAAAAGTCTTAGAGGCATGGGCAGGATGTGCAGCGTGCCAATATTGAGACAGAGCTGCACGTACTGGGTATTGCGGTCATAGGACGACTTCCCTGTAACACGTCAGCTTCTTGACGACGGGCCAATAATCCGTTAGTTCACTGTGTGCTGTAAAAGGAACCGCTCGCTCACCTGTTACGAGCTCGTTTGCACGGGAGCAGTCGAACACATGCCACTGCGACAATACACATCAAATCGTTGACTGGCAGTCCGATCATCGCGACATCAGCCACGCTCTCACGAGTCGCTAGTCCACTTAATTCCGAGAGCTACCGGAGCTAGCAAGACTGGGAAAAAAGGTTGTCGGTGACCTCCGAGTTCTCGCAACGCGCGCTGCCTCGAAACGGCGTGCGTGAACACAGCGTGCGGCTGGGCTTCAGCTGAACCGAAGTGAGGAGTCACCTCGCCGCTCTCAGTCTCAGAAGAGGCCCATTGATGCGCCGACTGCCAGTACCGTGAGGCAAATAAGGGGCCGTCAACATGACGTTTATATAATCCACCGCTTTTGTTGTTCACGTGGCGGTTGGTTTCCTATTCCTGACTCAAGAGTAACTGGAAACGCCCGACCGTCTATGGTGCTGCCGAACTACGCGGCATACCATGCTGGTGCCGTACTGTCTGCGCGGTCACGGCAAATCTGGTCAGACACGCTCTGACTGAGTACCATTAAAGCAATGATTAATGGCACTCAGCTTACGGCAAAAAAAACTAACTGCCGGCAACCAATTCTAACCGTGGTCCTACATCCTCCTTGCAAACATCCGAGTACGCCTCATCACCCATCCACCACTTCACCGACCATAAAGCCGTTATAATAAAGGGAGAACGAGAGCAACGTATAGCTTCCACTTACTAATAATATATTTTCTAAAATTTACAAATATTAAAAGGTCAGGGGTTTTCACTACTATCGAGGAGCTTTAACCGTGTTCTCTAAGGCTGCTCACTGGCGCGCAATCTTGGACGCCATGCTGTACGTGCGTCCTAGACGAATAATTTTCTACTGGTGCTAGTAAATGTCAGGCCGAATTATTTGTTTCCACCGCTCACAGATGGCAGCGCCACCCACCTTGCCGTAAGAGAGCCCCATGTGACCGAGAATGCTTGAGGAATATAAGGTGCATTGGTACAGAGCCTTTCATCTGCTTGACTAAGCTCAGTTGTTCGAGCATAGGGCGCTTTTCGTTGTTAGCGAAGGAGTCAGAGATTTGAATCTCGGTGATTGAACTTGCTTTTAAGGCTGCTTTTTATTCTCATAGGGTAGCGTTCATTTGACAACGTCTTCTCCGAAGCGGAAATACGTACTAAAGTCTTGGTGGACCCCGTCATGAAATAATTTCATGTTAAAAAACAGAAGCGTTATTCAAAACGTGTCCGATACTTTTTCTAGCATTCCTGATATTAAGCATACCTTGTGCAAGCTAGCGCAAGCTAGAGCTATGTAGATTTTCTTACTTACACTATCAATCATTAATACAATTTATGCCACGACTACCACTTGTAGCATCACTTCATTGCGCAGAAAAGCGTGGCAGAAATATCATTGATGATAGACATATTTTTGTGGTACAACGCGAACAAAGCACAGGTACGCCATGAGACAGCGAAAGCAGCTTGTTCTCAGCAGCTGAGCCGCAAGATTGTCTTCTTCGTTCTCAAATCGAGCCAGAGACCCACTACCTGGTGTCCGCTATATTCCCCCATCATCGTTTTTGTCCACATGTAGACACGCGTCATTTGCCTCCCTCTCAAAGAGCATCGATACGATGCGAAGTTAATAATGCAGTTTTTGTAAGAAAAATCTCACGCAATCACTCGCTGACGTGAGGCTTCATGCGCACTACGTGAACAAGTTCAGGATGGCGCTGGCGACGCTTGGTACTACACGAACTGTCGGGAACAACTTCACAAGTGACATCACTCAGTTGTAGCAGCACTCGGTATGACCCAAAGCATCTTCTTAAAAGTTTTTCGGAAAGTGCTCGTTTCCGTACGGGTGTACAAACCCATGCTTTGTCGCCAGTTTGATAGACAACTGTTCTGCGGTGAGCGTTGTAGCGGCCTGCATCGTACTCTTGCTGCTGGCGGATCCGCAAACGTGCAAGTTGCCTAGCTTCTTCCGCGCGTTCCGTAAACGTGTTGGCGTCTGGGTCGATGTCGTCACTCTTGTGTGGTAGCATCGCATCTAACATAGTTCGTACTTCTCGTCCATGAACGACCCGTGTCATCACACAGGTGGACGCATAGTTATTAGGTCAGTGCTGGAATTGCAGTGGCGACGTTATTTCCGGGTATACGCTATACTACAAGGACTGCTATTTACCCCAAGCGCCTGTGATCATTAATTTAGCGCAGAAATGCTTTTTATACACAGTAGGAGTGTGTGAATCTCCGAGTCGAATTCAAAGCAAGTGTCAGCTAAACAAATACGTGGATTCGTCTGTGGATGTGCTAGTATTTGAAAGCTCGAATAATATAAAAGGACGAAGATTTGAAATGCGACCGAGACCAATTGTGCGACTTGGTTAGGGAGGGGTGGAGAAATATAACACTCTACTGTACACCTTTGATTAATACTGTCACCGATGTATTGATTTAAGTGTTAGAAAATGTTTGTCTTCAGGATAATTTTCCTTTATGCAGGTAAGACACACACACAGGTGAAAAAACCAACAAGCTCCTCACATCCTTGCTTCTGGCATAAAGAAAAGGGCTTCTTGCATTATTCGGTTACCCTAGCCGGAAGTGAAATAAAACCAAACTTTATTACATGCTTGCATAAAACATTCCGACAATGCCCTGCGAAAAACTCGGGGGTTGATTTCACACGTAAACATTTTTTTCAGGCTGTGCAGTGGGAACTGCCTCATCAGAGAGCATAGAGCAACGCTTTATCCAGGTACTGCAAACATTGCTTTGGGTTACCTTCTTTTCCCCGGCTTTTGAGGGGTCCAGTGAGCACATGTGTTCAACGGCAGGACAAACCGTAATTACACCAAGCTAGACTGAAGGCCGGTCATGTAGAACAGCTTGTGTTTGGGAAACAATATTTCTGGTCTTGCGGTAGCAGTGAGCCGCCCCATTATGTGCTCCCAGATTTGAGGAAATTTATTTTCTTTCTTTTCTTTTTTTTAAATGATGATAACATTTCTGTATTCACTATTTCCTCTTTAGATAGCCTGCTTTTTTGGCCACAATTCAATTCGACTTTGATTCGAAATGGAACTTCACTATTAGCACAGCCCTAACAAAAAGACGTTAGTCAACCTGATAACGCTTGGCACAAGGTGAAACACAACTCCATGCCCAGTTTCTTACTGGCTGCTTCATAAATTATTCACTCATAAATCTTGTGGCATGTGCTAATTTTTTTTTTCATTTTATTCGGTCAAATCAACTAAACGGTGTGACCTTTCTAACAAATATATCTCACGCTTTAAAAGGAGAGGCAATCCTCATAAACCGTTGTCAACAAAATTGACATGTTACCCGGAGAAGTAACGGTAGCCGTACAGAGAGAGCTTCAGTGAGATGCAAGCATATACGACTGGCTCTCATAGCAATCTTGGCACGCTTGTGACGCACTATATTGTCTTCGTAATGGACGTAAACCAAGACGTGTACGAGCCCGGCACTCGCCCTTTTGCACAAGATGGCATTGATTACAATGGTGCGACGGGCAGGAGGGTTGGCAATATGATAGGTCGTCAAGCCATCGCCTTTTTAGGGAGACCCAGAGCCCTGAGGCCAACAGTGTAGCCAAAGACAATTCTAAAGGGACACAAATATTCAAGCCACGTGGAGTCCGTAAAGGAAAAAAAATGACGTGAGCACAAGGGCCCAGCTAAATCAGACATAGGCTATCGTAACGTGCAGGGTGGCAGGAATAGGTTCAAGTGGGAAAAGGTGGAAGAGCAGTTAAGAAAGGAGGAGCTGATGGTATGTGGGGTTGAGGAGACACATCTTCGGGACTTGGAGCCATCACCATGCAATCCGGACTACGTATGGGAATATTGCCATAGAACAGAAGGCAGCTAGAGGGAAGTGGAATTGGGGCATCTATACATGAAAGTATGTGATGGCAAAGAGTCAAGCGTGGCTGCACGGAACATTTATGGTTAAAAGGAAAAGGAGCTTTGTAGATCAGACTCCTTGGTTTGGTTTACTTGTGAACGGGAGCAAAGGCCAGAGAGGAGAACCTAGCAATGGTAGAGTGTATAACGAATCACATTGATGAATCAGGATGAGAGTGCGAGATAAATATACTAGGAGATAGAAAAACGCACATAGAAGATATATATAGGTATACTGACCGAACAGGCAAAATGGTCATGAATATGTGTGAAAAGCATGCTTTGATCATTTTCAACAGTACTGAGAAGTGTGTAGGGCAAATAACATGGCAGGTGGGAAGGTTGCAGGTGACGATATACTATGCACTTATGTCACGTAGGATGTATTATAGGCTCAGTGGGAAGGATCATAGATGAATGTGGCTCCAGAAGTTTTGGTAGTGATTCCAAACATACCAAGCTAAATTTTGAAGAGCAATAAAAGTGGGAAGGAGACAATTTGAGCAACTACGGGCGAATTTTTATTTAAAAAGGCAAATAGGAATAGCTACTAAACAAACTGAGAAAGTAATCACTGAAGATAATAAAACAGTCTGGACGTACACGAATCTAATTACACTGTTTGAGCTAGAGCTAGCTAAGGCACGTGACAAGTCACCCAAGAAAAGGAGAAACAAACCTAAAAGTTGGTGGGATGAGGACGTCAAAAGAGCCATATCAAAATGTCAGGAAGCTTCAAGGGAGCACAGACGGGCTAAGCAGCAGGGCGAACCAACCGATGATGTCAAAAGAATATGAGACATCTTTCTAAGCTGTAGGAGGGAAGCATCCCTTCTGATCAAAGAAAAAAATTCGAAAAAAGGGGGCTCAGTGGCTAGCAGAAGTACATAAAAAGTATAGAAAGGCAGCTGTAAAATTTTGGAACCATCTATACTCCCTAAAAATGAGACAAGCCTAGAGCAGAAGTTTGTAACTACAACTCAAGGTGTTAGGCTAGAAGGGAACGAAGCTATTGAATATTTAAGAATAAGTGTGACAGAAAATTTCAACAAAGTGCCTTATGCACTTTATTAGAGAAGGATGCATCAAGCGGTGCAGTGGCTCTATTTTCACAACGAGAGTTTAAAAGGGCTGAAAAGAGGGTTCCAAGTAGTACATCAACAGGCCCAGATGGCATTCCAATTATGCTGGCAAAGGCATTGGGTCCCAAGTCTAAGCAGACTTTGAAAAAGGCAGCTAGCAAAACAATAATCGATGGTGATGTCTCCGAAGAATAGAAACTTAGCAGGATGGCCATGATATATAAAGGAAAGGTGCACAAAGCTGACATAAATAACTACCGTCCTATAACAGTGACATCAGTGGTCTACAAGCTGGCGATGAAGATTATAAAGGAAAGACTGCAGCCATGGATAGAGGATGAGAGGGTGCTCGGGGAACTCCAGAATGCGTTTCGGAAAAACAGAAGTTTGGAAGACAATCTAATCTCACTGACGCAGTGCATCGAAATAGTAGAAAAGGAACACAGGTCCCTGTGGCTATCATTTTGGGATATCAAGGGAGCGTATGATAGCGCCGTTAAAGAGGTTTTGTGGGGAGTACTAGACATACTAGGTGTAGAAGATGGAGTCACTAATCTTTTTAAAGATATCTATAAAAGTAACAAGGTAGTTATATAATAGGAAAAACAGGTATCCAAGCCCTCAGAGATAAAACGGGAGCATGGGCATGAGTGTCCTCTGTCACCCTTGTTATTCATGATGTACCTACAAGGATTAGAGCCCAAATTAGAGAGGAGTAGACTTGGCTTCAAACTCTCTTTCATCAAACAAGGAACACTCATTGAAGAGACACTACCAGCATTGATGTACGCAGATGACATAGTGCTAATGGCCAACAGCAAGGAAGATTTGCAGGAATAAATAGACATCTGCGGCAATGAGAGAGATAGGTTAGATTTCAGTTTCAGTAGGAAAAATCAGTTGTCCTAATTTTTAATGATAATGAAGGTAGTGAGCTTAGGATACAGAAAGTCACGCGAGAGATAACAGATAAATACAAGTATTTGGGTATGTGGATTAGCAATGGGACCGAGTACATAAGGAGTCACGAAATATACGTAACGCCTAAAAACAGGAATGCAGCCGTGAAGAAAAACAGGGCACTGTAGAATTACAATTGGTATGACGTCGTGAGAGGAATATGGAAAGGAGTCATGCTTCCTGGTCTGGATATCGACAATGCGGTCTTGTGCATGAGATCAGAGGTTCAAGCAATATTTGAAATTAAGCAACGTGGAATTGGCAGGCTTGCTTTAGGAGCTCACGGGAATACACCAAATCAAGGAGTACAAGGTGATATGGGAAGGACATCATTCAAGGGCAGGGAATCTAGCAGCAAGATAAAATTTGAGAAGCGATTGAAAAAAAATGGGAGAGGAGCGTTGGGCTAGAAAGGTTATCAGCTACTTGCACATGAGGAATGTCGATTCAAAATAGAGGAAACGAACCAGAAAATTGACGGTGAAGTACTTGGAAAACAGCATGCAGACAAATAAAAAATACTATCAGTTAAGAAGGAGGTGAATTAAACGGAGACCGATATGTGGAGAATCGGCATCATTAAAAAGCCTGCCCTAGAGATCTTTCAAACTTTCAAGTGGAAAATTGCCAAGGAAAACATCTATGGTAATACTCGGGGTAGTTCTCTACTGTTTGAGGCCAGGACGGGAGTATTGCGAACCAAGTCTTATCGGTCTAAATACAAAGGAGTAGACACGGCATGCAGTGCGTGTGGAGAGAAGGAGGAAACTGCCGAACACCTGATAATGTTCTGTAAAGGGCCTCACCCTATAGTTCAGGATGATGGCGCAGAGTTTTTCAAGTCACTGGGGTTTAAGGACAGCAAGGGTAAAATACACTTTAAGCAAGTAGAAATAACTAGATGGAAGTTATCTGATTGGTGGCTTAAATCAAGGCACGAGTGAAAATTAAATCCTTCACTGCAAAGTAGCAGGCCTCAACTTCACTATTTAAAGGGAAAAAAGATATATCTAGTTGTTGGTTCCCTAAGTATTCCGGCTAGGTGGCGTTAGCCGCTGCCAATCTAAAGGGTACAGCCATATCAGTCTACTCATTCATTCGTTACGAATGATTCTTACTATCAGGTTTTGCGTTGCGTTAAGTTTTGTCCACACGGCCTCATTAGGTGAGAGGTTTACGGGAGGGCTTCATGGTCGCCTTAGTATAGTACAAAGTACATCTACTCATCAACTGCTTTTTAAAAAAACACACACTTCTAAATCGTCTAGCATTACTTTTTTAAACACTTCTGAGAAATATTATTGTGGGCACAGCGTTGACTCCTGTTATCCGGGTACAAGGACATCAGATACACAGCCTCCCTCGAAGAACATACCACTTTTGTGTCGTGCCAGTCACCGACGTAGCGCTTGATCACCTACTACCAACTTGTAGTAGTCTTCATAGGGCTCGCACCAGTCACCAGTAGCTGATTCGCAAGTGTTAGTATGCTGGTCTTTTCGGGCACTGTGACTTTTGGTGTCACGACAGAAACCTTACCAGAACGGGCAGCCAGCCACAACGGAAGCACTTAGGCTTGCACCAGCCCAGCGTCCCACGTTGCGACCAAAGGGAATGAACCTGACACCTAGCAGAGTAATGTGGTGTATGTGTCAAGTAACCAATACAAAAGAAATCTAGATAATTGAAATAACTGCTAAGTACACTACCAGGATGATAAAAAACAGCTGTAAAGGTAAGTCACATGCGTCCTTTGGTATAGAAAACTATAAAAGTTGCGTCACCTTCTCAACCCTTCATGCATTTGCTGTCTTTAAATGTTGTAGAGCGTGCCTTGTCTTGCCCATTATCTCACAGTAGAAAAGTCATCTCAAAAATGGCAGAGAAAATTATTTTAGAGACGAGAAAAAGACAGTTTGTGTTCCTAACCGCTAAAACCAATCGCCTTATCATTGTTGGCCTAATGAAACTCATCAATATAACAGCTACCTTAGCAACAATTTTTCGAGCTGGATCGCCTATAAGCAATTGCTTTTTTGTACGATATGAGTGAACAAGAAACGGTCCTAAGGGGTTTTATCTCAGTTTAAAAAGTTTCTATGAAGTTGCGTTATGAACATGCACAAAAAGCTAAATCACATGTGGTGTTGTTGCTAGAGTGTTCTGGCGCTGCGACTCTTGGCGTCATGACATCAACGGCACCAGACTGGGCAGACGACCACATTGATTGTGCTGAGGCCAGCGCTAGCCCAGCGTGACACACTGCGGCCAAAGGAAATGAACTTGACTCCTCAGAAAGCAGTGTGGAGTTAGCGTCAAGGAAACAAGATGAAATAAACCCAGATGCATTAAAATACTGTTAATTTTAATAACAGTAAATTAAGAAAAACTTCACAGCATATCCACGGAGTGAATTATGATGAGCGGGCAGAAATTCATTTTTGTAAGAAGTTTTATTATTTGTCCTCCTGGGGTTCTTTAATTTACTCCTAAATCTGAGCCCACGGGTTCGCAGCATTTTCGCCTCCACCAAAAATGCAGCCGCCGCCGCCGGGATCAAAAACAGCGACCTGTGGGTCAGCAGCCGAGTACCTTATCCACTAGACCACAATGGCGGGGTGATGCGCATATTGACTACCAGTGATTATTGTGTGCTAGCTTATGTCATCGTTCCCACGATTCATGATATGCTCTGTCCTGGTATATTGCCACTCACGTTTCTTACTTACACTCTAGTTTTGTTTGAATCGTTTTTCAAGGTACTCGGCTGCTGACCTGCAGGTCATGGGTTCGAATCTCGGCTGTGGCGGCTGCATTTTTGATGTAGGCGAAACTGCTGTAGGCCTGTAAGCTCAGATTTGGGTGCACGTTAAAGAACCCCTGGTGGTCAAAATTTCCGCAGCCCTCCACTACGGCGTCTCTCAAGATTATACGATGGTTTTGGAACGTTAAACCCCACATATCAATCAATCATCATCAAATCATCAAGTGTTTGATTGATTGATGACGGTGACAGATTTTAACCGACTACAGTGACTGTGTCGCGCTTGACCACAGTGACTGTGTCACTTTTGATGACGGTGTCTACGAAAACGATGACCATAAAATCTCAAAGAGCCCAATTTGTCTCCTGCCTTACTGAGAATTCAACTGCATACAACCAGCGGAGCCTAGAGTTCCCTGAATGTTAGCTGAAATGACTACCTGTCGATTAACAACCGCCCTGTGATCATTAAATGACAGCTTTGAAACCCAATTTCCAGCGAATAACATTTTTTTCACTATTTCAAACACTTCCGTACACCAGATTTTCAAACAACATGCGCCTAAATTGTCTGCCGCTCGTCCTTTGAATCCCTGAAAAGCCCTTTCAGTGCGCGCTTTGCCCGAATTCAAAGCCCAAGTAAAAACAGATTTCTTTGCGACTTGGAAAAATAGCGTCTGACATAAAAAAACACATGTTGGCATTGAAGGTTTCTCGACATACATTGGTCCAAATTATTTCGTAACATAACATATTGAAAAATATTTGCAGTGTTCATAGGCTGAGATAGAGCTTGAAGGGAGTGTTCACATAAAGGTGTTTCCAAGAGTGGGAGAAGAGAGAGAAGATCAGTTCCACTTTGTCATAAGCATAAGAGGTAGCAACTCCATGTAAGACACGCACGCGAAATTATGCTCCTGAGATCATTTGAGCTTACTGCTCGGTAAAGAAGTCCACGGGACAGCTTTCAGCTCTCCCATAGTAGAATACTAAGTACTCTAAATCGTTAACCACTTTTTCTAAACTAGAAAAACAGATCTCAGGAGTATAAAATTCTCTTGATCGGGCCAAATAATTTAATAGTGTAGAACAAGGGTATCTTTTTGCTATTTTGCACATATTTGGCCTCCCAGAGCTGTATGTGCAACTGGTAGAAATATACTTTATCAGGACCTATCAAACTGTCTTTATTTCAACAATGAAGTGACAGAAGCTTTGCGATCCAAAAAGGGGTGAGGCAAGGCTGATCGTTGTCTCCGGTATTATTCATTTTGTCTCTAGAGCCTTTGATTACAAAGGTTGCAAACTGCAATGTTTCTAATGAAAGGATGGCAGACGAGGAAACCTTCAAAATTGTCGCATACGCCGATGATATTTCGGTATTTTGTCGTAACTTGTCTAGCTATAGTACATTCCTTGACATTTTGCTGAGTATCCCTATCTGTCTAGTGCTCTTTTAAACACCGCCAAAGGTAAGGCATTGCGCTTTGGAGGCTTCAGAGATCTATTGCCAGGAGACTTAGAATACGTTCAAGCTGTTGAGGTGTTAGGCCTTTACTTTAAGGAAGGAGATGTATCAAAAAAGACCTGGGATGACGTGCTTAGGAGATCTACCGATGTCATAGCAGCAGCCACTCATTTTAACCTCTCACTAACGGCAAAAGCAACAGTCATCAAGACACAGGCATGCGATTTTGCGTTTTACATAGCACACATCGAACTGCTACCTCACCATGTTACAGGACGCCTCGCTGCTATGGCGGGGACCTTTCTCTGGGGAGGAAAACCAGCAAAGGTACGGAGGAAATTTTTACGGCTTCCCACAAACCTCCAAGTCTCCAAAAAGTCGCAAAAACAACACAGAAGCTGTTCGATGACAGCAACTACCCCGGGTACAGGCTCATGATGTACTGGAGCAGCACACTAAAAGGTACTTTCACGGCCAATCCGTACATCGGACCACGAGCAGAAATTCCGCTTATGTTTTACAGAGCTGCCAGTGGCTTAAACAGAACAGTGGAATCAACAGGTTCATGCAGTCTGGAAGATGTTTCATCGCAAGAAATAAGCGAAATGGTGACAAGAAGCCCACTGAGCAAAGAGGAAGAAACAGCATCTTACACGAGAAAATGGAAACGATGGCGTTGCAATCGCGTACCTGATCAGGTGCGCGAATTTGATTGGTTGAGAAGATCGAGGACATTGCCTACGCGTGACCGGTTAGCTCATTGGGGAGTCGTTCCAAATGACCGCTGCCCAGACTCTGGCTAAAGAGAGACGACCCAACATGCTCTGTTTCAGTGCTCGGTGGCGAGGGGCGTCTGGCACATGGTACAACGCCTCTTTGGCTTTCGCATGGCGCGCATGGGAACAGAACGTGGGGTGTTTTCAACACTGGTCTTTACAGTAACCTTGTACGTACTGTGGCGGCGACGCTGTTTAGCGGAAGTACGGCACAAGCCGCATAGAGGCGCCTATGCTGCACTCCAGAAATTTCGGCTCATTGTGTGGAATCACCTAGATCAGCAGCTGGAAACGCACGGCGAAGAGGCCTTACTTCGACGATGGCACACACGTTTCTTCAAAGTAAGAGAGGTACAGCTGAGGTTTCCAGTTGTCCCGTACTAGCCATGCACCCACTCTAGTACGCATGCATAAGTGTTATCCTGTTAAATGTGGTTAACTTGATTCTTTTTAATTTTTCTTTCGCTTGTAACATTTGGATACTCAGTGATCAATTAGATTTTGGTGCTCATTTTAAGATGTATACACTGTCTTTACTTGTTTTCAATGTTTCGTTTGTGTACGTACAAGTTAAGTGCACAATAAACTTCCCCTTTTTCGCTCCTAAAAGAAGTTTTGGACGCCGGGCTGAAGTGTGACAGAACGTACGTAAAGCTTTGTGAACACTATCCAAGTATTGTGCCTGCTGGCTTGCCGACCATGGAAATACACGCACGAGCCGTATTCAGGAGCACCTAAGCGATGAAGGTGAGTTCACGCACTGCACTGACTTATTTTTTTGCACGGCAGAAACGCTGCTTTGATGCACTTCTAAACAAAATGCGCTTGGTTGTATTTACGTGCTGAAGCGTGAAAAATGTGGTAGCAAAGCACCGCGAGAAGAAATATTTTTTTTGCTCTCTTTCTCTTTCAGGGCTACTGCTCGTGCAAAGCAGGAAACCTCGCCTTTGACTGCACGGCATGTGCACAGCGGCACCCAACGTATTTCGGGAAACTTGTACAGCGAGGAAACAATAAAGAATAAATCATCGCTACTACTACTCGCAGTACTTGCCCGACTGCGGTAGTCAGAATCATTAGCGGAATCAGAATAACCGCGGTAATAGTTGTCAGTGCCTAAGTATAAAGCACCCGCAAACCACCAAAGTGAAGCCGACTGAACTCAGGCATGGGCTGGCTTTGTGGCCATCCCCCAAACGACAGTTATGACGGCTGCCACATGACGGCGCCACCATTTTTGAAAGTTGCAAATCGTCTGAAAAGCCTAGTGCTTGCATCGGTTGAGTTTGCACTTTGAGACGAAAAAAAAATGGGCCCACCTCTCCGAAGAGAATCGTGAGATAATGTGAATGCATTGCGTAGCATTTATAACGACGATTCTTACGTGAGTACCCAGCATTAGAAAAATGAAGTTGTTTTTTTTCTTCCACCGTGCAGCCGCTAGCGCCTTTCACCGCACGTGGCGTTTTTCCGTCGCGAGAAACGCAGTATGCGTTTCCAGCTTTAGTAGACAGCGTGCATGGTTCAAAACGCCAGGCCTGCGTGGAAGCGCAGCACAGTCACGGCCAAAGCTAGAAGAGCGGACTGTTAGGGCCTTTTTAAAACGCCCATTGGGTAACAACTGCAAGCACACTTGCTTGATACCCACTAGGGCATTATTAATACACTTTTGGGTAGTTTGGGTAGTAGGCCGGCATCCGCTATGCTATTTTTTTTTACATTCTTCTGAGAAGCGAGGTATCCGGTAAACATTTGCAAGGAATTTTGTGTCACTTGTTCATGCAGTGGCTGATGACGATAAGTTATGGCTGAAGTAGGTATGCGCCACAGTTAATAGGGGAACAAGAAGAAGTTTTTGTAATGGGTTGGAGCATTAGAAAGCCCACTCGTTACGCTTTTCGCATTGTGTGACGACTGGTTGTTCTTTCGCTGTTTTGAAACGCTTTATAGGTCGTATTAAAACGATTGCTTTCCCGACATCAAGCCTGCTTAAGGCAAGTTTGCCAGCAAGGCACAAGCACCAGCGTTTCTGAGAGGTAGAAGAGGTAGAATACTGGGTTGGCACCCCGCGGACCCGGGTTTGAGCTCCACTGTGTCATTGGTGCTAGGCTTTCCAACAAGTCACAAGCACCGGCGTAGCTCAGTGGTGGAATACTGAATTGGCACCCAGCAAACCCTAGTTTCGAGCCCCTTTGTGTCCTTGGTGCTAAGTGTTTTTTTTTTTAAATTCACGCGATGTCATTATCAACACCGGTGGTGACGGTGGCAGACAACTGCGCGTGACCCGATTTGTGATCCCAAAACCATTGTCACTGTAAAAGTACTGTGAAGTGAACCAAACAAACAGTGCTATCGGCTTGGCATTGGCGTTTCACAGCAGCATCTCGAGCACACATTTCGCAATGTTCGAGAGGGGCGCCCAGCCACCGAACAGTAGAGAGTGAGGCACGAAAGAACGGGAAGGTGGTAAGCAGGAAGCAGAGAAAGTGAAAGGCGACAGAAGGATTGGCAAAGCACTGCACCTACCCTCTCCTACACTCTCTCGCAACACTCGCTCCGGTTGTTAGGGCGTGGATAAGCAAGCACACCCGCAGCTGCTGCTATGGCAGAGGATGGTGGGTGGATCACGACAGGCGCATGACGTAGCCCGACTAAAGAATGGCTCCGCATTTTAAAGCATCCGCCCCAATATTTCTGCTTAACTGAAGGACAGGGGCAGGGTGGTTTTGCGAGTGCCACATTTATTTACTTTTAAGTAGTAACCATACGTGAAGCAAACAGATTACAACAAGTCTTTACGTATTAACCATGAAACACAGTTACAAAATGTAAGGGGAATCGCAACTATGGATAGTAGCAAGCGCTAGTAGCGGTCAGTTTGCTTTGGTCGCATCTAAGGTCGTGCGTGGGAGGTGATTACGCAGGAAACACTGCGGAATCAGGGCGTAGATGAAGTATATATAAACATTCTGGAAGAAATCTACAGGGGATCGACTGCTACCATAGTGCTTCATAGAGAAAGCAACAGAATACCAATCAAGAAGGGTGTAAGGCAGGGGGACACAATTTCCCCAATGCTGTTTACCGCGTGCTTACAGGAGGTTTTCAGAAGCCTAGAATGGCAACAGTTAGGGATAAGAGTCAATGGAGAATACCTTAGTAACCTGCGCTTCGCCGATGACATTGCATTGCTGAGTAACTCGGGGGACGAATTGCAACTCATGATTACGGAGTTAGACAAGGAGAGCAGAAAAGTGGGTCTTAAAATTAATCTGCAGAAAACGAAAGTAATGTACAACAACCTCGGCAAAGAGCAGCGCTTCGAGATAGGTAATAGTGCACTTGAAGTTGTAAAAGAATATGTCTACTTAGGGCAGGTAATAACCGCAGAGCCGAACCACGAGATTGAAGTAACTAGAAGAATAAGAATGGGGTGGAGCACATTCGGCAAGCACTCTCAAATTATGACAGGTAGATTGCCACTATCCCTCAAGAGGAAGGTATATACCAGCTGTATCTTGCCGGTACTTAGCTACGGAGCAGAAACCTGGAGACTTACAAAGAGGGTTCAGCTTAAATTGAGGACGACGCAGCGAGCAATGGAAAGAAAAATGGTAGGTGTAACCTTAAGAGACAAGAAGACAGCAGAGTGGATTAGGGAACAAACGGGGGTTAAGGATATCATAGCTGAAATCAAGAAGAAGAAATGGACATGGGCAGGGCATGTAGCGCGTAGACAGAATAACCACTGGTCATTAAGGGTAACTGACTGGACTCCCAGAGAAGGGAAGCGGGTTAGGGGGAGACAGAAGGTTAGGTGGGCAGATGAGATTAAGAAGTTTGCGGGTATAAATTGGAAGCAGCAAGCACAGGACCGGCTTAACTGGCTGAACATGGGAGAGGCCTTTGTCCTGCAGTGGACGTAGTCAGGCTGATGATGATGATGCTGATGATGATGAAGGTCGTGCGTGTCATTCCCTGTTAGACAGGCTGCGTTCTGCTCAGAGTGCTGAAAAAAAAGTTGTGGTATGCTGTATAACTATTTGCTGACGTCACTCGAGGTTGCATAACTGGTTCGTCGCAATAGAAGGGCTGATGAATTACAGTTAACAACTAAATGCTTTCAGCATAAACTGAGAAAAACGACGTTTTCGAAACTGCAATATACAGCCTCAAGGGCGTTCGCATTTGTATTTGTTACCATTTTCACGGGCTTGGCTCGGCAGATAAGAAAATGCTACTCGGAAGTTTATGCGTGCTCCATCTGACCAGAAAAACTTGGACGGCCACTTACCTACGCAACGCCCGTAATATAAGACTGTGGAACATGAATAAACAGTACAGAAAAAACACCAAACTAAGAGCGACGCTGCAGTCTCTGGAACTTTCAGGCAGGCAGGACCAATTCATCATCAACACCAAGTGCCTGTGCAAAAAAGCCTGCGACCTCCATCACTAAATTGTTCAGCAGTGAATACCGGCCCATTTCGCAATACAAGGCGAGATTCAGATATTGACGGCGCTGCCAATGCTGGGCATGACGCCTCGAAAGGAGCCATCGAGATGCTTCTTTCAAAAGAAGATGCTTCGACACTCGCATTGGCACAAGCTAGGCGCCTCCAGCAATCCCTGTGGACACACGCTAGTCATCATTACGGGCCTCTATACAAGATCAATCAATCAATCAATCCTGTACAACGGGCCAAAGGGAACGTGCCTTCACTGCATCAGATTCCACGTTGCATACTCTAACTGCTTTGGGCACAAGATTTAAATGTCGATTTCACCTTTGCGCTTTCGATGTAGCGTCCCGAGGGTCTCCATCATGAGCTGCGTCAATGCAGGATATACGCACTAGAGATACAGTGCCTGAAGGCATCCGTAAATATCCGACGAAACTCAGGTTAAGAGTTGTGGGCCGTGAAGCTGTGGGCCGTGAAGCTGTGGGCCCATATCAATGCAGCACAATTACGTTACCTACCACTAAAGTGCTGTTGACTTTCTTGCAGGGCACGAGTGTGAATGACACTGTGAGCGTTGTAGTCTAGGCGTGTGTGGCTGATAGTATTGTGCGCTTATAGGCTATATTATCATATCATCACCCGGCAACTGAAGTAGCACGGCAGGCGAAAAGGTAGACAAAATTACCCATAACTTTACTAAAACATTTTAGCAACCAGTGTGTACTATTATCATTGCATCGGCACATTGCATCTATGCTATTGTTGCATCAAAAATAAACCTATATATACTTACCTAACTTCGTACTGTGACTGCTCCGAGCCAATTATAGCAAGAGTGTAAGGTTATATGTCAGATTTTATGTATCGGGACCAACGCGGAATAGATAAAAACAGAAATCACTATTTTCCCTTCGGGCACATGTGAAGTTTTGAGATAGGCGTTTTTTTTTTGTATACAATATCGCAGCCATCGACACAGAGACTGGGAAGTGCATATTTGACATGCCTTTCCGTATTTTCTAGTGGTGCAATAGCTACGCACAATGAAGTCAGTCGCGTCATACGATACACCTATTTTATATTCGTAAAGCTTGCTTCGTTAAGACGTATATAGCCAACAACTAGAGATGTAGTTCTTTACCTGCAAAGTTTGAGTGGAGTATGTTTGCGCAGTCACGTGCAAAATGTGGACTTTTGATGCAAAACATGCGCAAAACTCGGCCTCGTGCTTGTGCAGCGGCAACCCTGAAGAAGCTACACATTCTTCATTGCGGTCGAGCAGCTCTCTTCACGCTTTTAGTCCGTTTGACCCAAAAAAGAAGTGCCCTTGTAGAATACAGAAAATGAAAGAACAGTGGATAAAACATAAAAAGCCACCAACAAGCTAATACACTTAAAAACAGTTGAAGTGTATAATATGTTTAGTCATGTTTACAAGATTAGGCAGCTGATTTTGCTCTAATGGCACTAAACATGAACCAGAGGTGGAACATGTGTTCCCTTGAACAAGGTTCTGAACATTGACTCCCACTTCATCACCATTCAGTGCTTTATGGAGCTCTCGGTCAGAGCGCACCAATGCGGATAAAGAGGCTTCAATATATTGCAAGAAAAGAAAACACCCGGCCATGCGTTTGTACAAAATAATTCATTTGAGCTTTGCGCTTTTTTCGGCAGTCATCACTATACCAATATTTATTTTTTTCACTTATGTACGAGTTAAGGAGTGAACCATAAATACCGAAGAGCTGCGTAAGTCTAACACGATCAGTCACTTCAATGATAACTCAAGGAATATCAAAGGAGCCGCTGCCTTTATGGAGCAGAGTCCAGTGCCAGTTAACGACTATGTGTCTAATCCAAAAAAAAGCTTCTAATTTGCAGACTGGCAAAATCTTCGTGGTTGTAATATGACTGTCACATCTCCAGGAAACACGATTCTTATTTGACATCCTTTATAATAGGGACATTGCAGCCGAAATCACAAGGAGTTTCAATTTGAAATATTATGAAGAAATATGGCAGGGAAAGAAGTAAAACCAGTTAATATCTTTCCTCCGAGTCATAGAACGGTGAAAAGCTGACTCCCGGAAAAACATTGCTTCCGCATTGAGAGTGGTGACAGCGAGATATCCGACATCTGTTTACAAGGTGTCCCAAAGACAAAAATGGACGAGAAAATTATATAGACGACGCCTTGAACGGGCAGTAAACAACCTGCTTACTTTAAAACAATGGAAAGAGCTGTTCAGTGCGAAGAAGGCAATTTTCGTTTCAATCAGCCTTAAAGTGGTGGACTCTGGCCACAACTTGAGTGTACCATTGTAGCCTGATCTCGTTATACATTTTTTATATAGCCATGTTATCTTTAAGTCTTCCTTCAGGATTCGGACTGTTGATATAATCAGGAACATCTTAAAGTGCACGTGAAAGCACCTGCTATGCCAACACAGCCGTACTTTTTGTTAAGTATAGAGAAGGAACCACCACGGCAATATTTATTATTCTGTGCAGACGCGATGTGCCCCCTCCACAAATCTGTAAGGCATTTAATGGACTTAGTTGGCGATACGTCTGCGACAATAAGCAATAATCCATGGTTGCCTTTTCTAATGAGTAAGCTTCAAACGATACGATCCTTATAACATTCCCGTTGACTGATGTCTGCTTGGTGCTTTCCTCTTTTACTGCACTGTAATGGCATGTGTCGACGTGATTCCTTCCATTGCACCACGCCAGTGGAGAGACTTCTTGCGAAGGACTCTCAACCCCGGGCGTGACTCTGAGGTAAAATATTTCGCTACCACGCAGAGTGCAAGGGCTGGATTCCTGTATCACCTTAGATATTTTTCTTGAATTCGCGCGAATGTGGTTATGAACACCATTGGTGGCAGAAACGGTAGCGACACAAAATGTGCCACACTAACCAGCCGTGCTTGTCATGTTATTCACTGTAAAACAACGCTGGTTGGCGATGAAGATGGACGCTCAGAAAACAATTAACGCATTTCGATAGTTCAGCTGTGCCCCTTCCGACACAGCAGAAATTATGTGAGGTGGCGAAGCAACTCACACTAGACAAAAATGTTTTCTCCTATAAATTTAAAATAAAGATACAGCCGATCGCAAACGGAAGCAGTGTTTGCAGAAACTTCTAGATTGAACATGTCGGAATAGACTCTATTGGCGAACGAAACAGAAGGGTAAATATAAGAAGGTCCATTTAGCTAGTGTATAAAACCAACATTGTATTGATGAACAAACACAGAGTACACTAATTATTTCACCCTCGCGCTGTCAATCGCTAGCTTCCTGGTAACATCAACTGGTGAAGCCATCGCCCTGAAAAGGTATTGGTCCGAGGTTTGAACCCCGGACCCGGACGGTTTTTTCGACTACCTAAAGGCTTTTCTTTCGGAGAAATTCATACGGATTTTCTTGCGGTTTTCCGCTACAAACAGGTGGTTGTCTTCTTTGCCTTTGTTAACCCTTCCACCACCTTGCGGATTCCTGCAGAACTCATTCGCAATACTGCATAAACGATATTAAAGCAGAGCAAATACTGTTTCTTTGGGTTAGACTCAATTTTTTAAGTGTTGTGCAAAATATTCATGTGTTTGGCTGTACGATTCCAGCATAGTCGCCTAATATTTGTCAATCTGTGAGGCTGGCCCGGTGAAGCCTATGTAACATAGGTTTGTTTAGAGTTCTGTAGTTATACTACACCTTGTTTTTGAGAAGTCGCTGAAGATTCGCTTCAGCCGCCACATTCTGTCTTATTGAGTGAGTGCGCTCTGTGTTGAATTATTTTCTGCCCATCATGCCTTCCTGTGAATAAAGTTTATTTTTTAGTTCTCTCGTGTGTGGACAGCATTTTGTTTTTGTTTTTCTCGCTGCATGAACGAACTTATGGAATATGTGATATTTTTTATGGTCTGATTGATCTACATAAAATATCCTTTAGTGCTATTTTATGTGCTAATTTTTTCTTAAGTTTGTTTCAGCCCGTCCTAATATATCTGCGAATGAATATCCAGCGGTATATAGACAGGCTATCATCGCCGTAACAACGGCAAACTTTTTTTAAATATCCACAAACATTTTGCGGCTATTTGGGTGATTCTTATTTACTTCACCATTTCTCGCTCCTGATATACTTATCGCTAGATCGCGCAACTGCTAACCTCAAGACTAACGCACGTAAAAATGATATCGAGGCAAAGATGTCCTTCGGCAGTCTCTGCATGGCGTGTAGAATCGATGGCGCAGGCGGGAGGACAGGTCTACATTTGTTTGCCGAGCCTTACGTTCCGCCACATTTTATCTCGATTGAATTCCGTCGACTGCCCTGTCACGTCTCCATCGGGACGAGTATGTGAAAAAAGAACAGAACAAAATTACTTTCGTAAACGTGTAGGCAAAAGCATAGAAGCGATAAACTATCTTAGAATAGAACAATTCAAACCGGAGGAATACAACAAGAAAGTTCGTGTTACGCTAAAAAACGCGAGAGCTTGAAACAGAAACGTCAAGAAAAAATATCTGTGTGTATGTCGTACTTAACTGACAGTGATGGGCATGGCAGCAATGATTTTATGCTGACAGGAGGCAATTTTTCAATGCGCTGACATGGGTGCGCATAAACATATCCAAATGACGAATGAAGTTTGTGTCAAAGAGATCCGTGCCTTCATTGCTGGATACAGATCAATAAAAAAAAATCAAGGGCTGAACTCGAAAGTTATGGCAGTAAGAAATTCTCGCAATAAAAACCCAGCATAGGCTGCGTGCGCGAAAACTGGCGCTTTGATTCGAAATCAGGGAAAGGAAGTCTGAATGGCATGGCATGGCTGCATGAGGATTTGATTTAGTCACATTGACTGAACATAAATCCATCTTGCGGGGATGCAAATTTAAGATATGGCACTTTATTTCCATAGCTGACAGGCGTCAATACGTATGTGGTTATGAAAAAAAGGTTTCACCAATATAGTGTTGTGAATATTTATATAGTTTGGGGCAAGTGCCATGAGCGCAAAGGCACATCGCAATGCCTATGCATAAATAACTGCGTCGGAGCAGGGCTAAAGTTTTAGCCTTACAGAGACGTTGAGAGTCTAACACAAAACAAAAATGATATAAATGCTGATTATCGTATTGCGTCGAACAAAGTCTGCTTTGCTGTATATTGAACAATGTATATGAATATTATCATACAAGAATGGTCTTCTCAGTTTGGTTGTCGCCATGGTTGCTTGAAAAGGTGTGATCGCAGAAGTAGCCGCAGGTGTCCAAAACCGTGCAGTAGAGACAATCTGAGAACCGTAAGAGCAGTTGTGTTATTTACGACATTTCAAGAAAAGGCAATATTATCACATCTGCCGTTATCAAATGCACACTTATGCTGATACACTGCATCGCTGTGAAAACACCTCGTCCTGAATACTGGGCTCGCATGGCTCAGAGTTTACTAGGGTGTGACACGTCTAGTACATTATGTAAAGGGATTGCCAAAGAAGCTACAGCAAAACATTTACACTCGCTAACAGCACTTGTGTACATAGATGTATGTAGTCCTTCACAGAACGCCATGTTGTCGCAATCAATGCTGAGTTTTGCACTACTGGGTGACTGACACTTATATTATGGATGCAATATCTAAAATACAAGAAATGAGTATTCGCCAATGTATAGCACATTATCAGCGAGTATAATTGCGCTAAGCAGCACATGAACACAAATCGTGCAGTGCAATGGCTAAGGTTATTGTACATTAGGTGACCCACGAATCTAGTGCCTACCGCTGAAATTACAAAGACACATCATTATTATCATCGTCATCCTGACTACGCCCCCTTCTTGGAAAAAACCTCTCCCACGTTCCACTAATCTACCTGGTCCGATGCCTGCTGTTGTTAAGCTATCCCCGGACCTTAATCTCATCTGCTCACCTAATTTCGCAGCTTCTTCTGGCTCTCGTAGATTCCCTCGGAAAACAGCATGTTACTCTTGTTGACCGATGATTATCAAGGTTTCTCACTACATGCAGTGCACGAGCCCGTTTGGGGTTCGTGACTTGGACTAAGACGTCTGTAACACGTGTTTTTACCCTGACTCACTCTTGTCTATTCTAGTCCTTTAAGCTTCAGCGTGTGATTTTTCTTTGCATGGCTCGCTGCATGGGACCTCACCAGTTGGACCAACCTATAATAAATTCTGCTGGCATGAGGACAACACATTTAAAGGCTAACTCTGGCGATTTTTCGAGGTCAGTGTATCTCAATAAAACTCATTGGCTACGTTCATTGGTACGTTTGCGCCATTCATGCCAAATTGCAAGCTTGAGAGATTCGCAAATTCTTTTACAATGAGTCTTATAGCTTGCTTCGAAACACCACTTTGTTTCGCAGAATTAGTGGTAACATTGTGCTTATGACGTTGAGTTTTTCCTGGCGGAAGTGACGGACCTGATGTGCCAGAGCAGGGTCCGCTTGTCTGCTATGGATTGTGTGGGTTTTAGCCGGCGCTTCCTTGGTTGAGCATGCCATTTCCCTTTCCGTACTGGTGGTTGCGTGATAGGTGAGAAATGGTGTTGTTGTGAGCTTCGTACGATTTGCCATATATTCACCAGAACTGCGTAAGCGTCTTACCCGGTCGTGGTGGATGGCTTGGACAGGTGGTGCCACCGGGCGTGCATTATGCGCAATCAGGCAGGTTCTGGCAAATGTTTACGTCACACCTGAAAGTGCACTCGGATGCCTTTCGGCTTCAGTATTACTGTATGTCGGCGATAAATTTGCTTTTTTTTCGAAGTTGTTGGCCTTTGAGAAGAGTTGGCCTTTGAGAATACCCTAAAATGGCTTTATTTTCCTCTATACGTGCAATTTGTTCCCGTTCCTGGATAACTACAAAGGCCGTAATAATTTTCATGCTCGTGGCATGGCACTATTTTAAACTTTAATAACGATGACTCAAGCGCTTCAGGACACGAAAGGAAATGAGAAACCTTGCTACGCACCGCAAGTTCTTTAAACCTGATTTCTCGAACCCACGTGCTCGAGCCTTGTATATAGGCTGAAACAAAAAAGAAAGTATATTTTTAGGAAACAAGTTACATGCACATAAAAAATAGAAAAAAAGACGAATTTACAGAAAACATACACAAAGAAAAAGTGGACCCTTTTCCGGCCATGTCTTGTTCCGGTGTTTCACGTGAGATAATTGAATATGAAAGCCAAGTTGGCGTTCCGGGTCGCGGAAGTGTTCGACGGAATTTTTCTTGGCCTTCCAGACAACGCCATTGGTTTTAAAATAGCTTTCAAGCTTTATTTTTCTATTGTACATGAGCGGTTGTCTGGACTATTGGTGAAAAAGTTCTGATTTCGGAAATTCAAGAACTTATGTAAATGTAAGCACTTCAGCAAGTTTCCTGCCCACGCACGCAGGTGAAAAGAGTCAAATATATGTTGTAATGAGCAATAAATTACATGTATCACCAGTCTCTCTCTCTCTCTCTCTCTCTGTATATATATGTATGTATATATATATATATATATATGTGTGTGTGTGTGTGTTTGTGTGTGTGTGTGTTTCGGCTGGTGGACCAGCCTTCGTCAATGTAACAAGTACATGTCAACGCATTTGCTTTTATATACGATTCCCAGATCAGTGACGTATATCACCGATTATACAATTATTGGCATGAAGTGTTCATGACGGTATAGTTAGATATGATGCATATATATATATATATATATATATATATATATATATATATATATATATATATATATATATATATATATATATATATATATATATATATATGTGTGTGTGTGTGTGTGTGTGTGTGTATTGCCGCATTCTTTTGTCATGTTTTCTTATCACCCCGTTTTCTGCATGATATCTAACTGTACCGTCATGAACACTTCATGCCATTAATTGTCTAATTGGGACACGACGGTGATCTGTGAATCGTATTTAAAAGCAAATGCGTTGACATGTACTTGTTACTTTGACGAAGGCTGGGCCACCAGCCGAAACTATATATATATATATATATATATATATATATATATATATATATATATATTGTTACACAAGGCAAGGTAACTTAATGGGGGTTTTTAATGGGCCCTGAGTCCACGATCACAGTATAATGATGATGATCTCCACCGCCATGGCTCGTACCCACTCAGAGGGATTGCAGTGGAGGCGGCACTGTCGTTTTCATTCTCTACCCGCACTTCTCTTGTTTTTCCTGGTAGTGATACTTCTTATCATTCCTCCGGTCTCAGACGAAGCCCTCTGGGCGAGTCATTCTTGCATCCTTCGTGTAAACGACTTCAGGCGGGCAGCATGCGTCACCTCTGTCTTGCATGAACGTCGGCCACTAGTGGTGATACGTGCAATTTCATAGTTGACCTCGCTGAGACGATGGAGTATCACGAAAGGACCGGCGTAGTGTGCCAGTAGCTTTTGGCTCAAGCCACGTCTGCGTATTGGGGTCCACACCCACACTAGATTACCGGGGGCATAGGTTACATGCCTGTGTTGGCTGTCGTAGCGAGTTTTGGAGGACTCTTGCGCTGCCAGTGTACATAAGCAGGCAAGTCGACGTGTCTCTTCCGCACGACACAAAGTTTTTGCAATTGTTAAATCGTCATGCACGACAAAAGGAAAGATAGTGTCCAGCGTATGTCGAGGTGAGCGAACGTAGAGCAGATAGAAAGGGCTGTAGCCTGTCGTTTCGTGTTTCGACGTGTTGAAGGCGTACGTGACGAATGGTAAAACTTCATCTCAGTTTTTGTGGTCAGAGGCGACGTACATTGACAACAAGTTGATCAACGTTCGGATTGTGCGCTCGGTGAGGCCGTTAGTTTGTGGATGATACGCAGTTGAGTGTCGGAACTTGGAAGCACACAAATGAAGTAATGATTCGACAATATCAGCGGTAATATGTCGTCCACGGTCACTTATTATCACGCGAGGAGGTCCGTGTCGGAGGATGACTGAATGCAACAGGAACTCCGAAACCTGGACTGCCATGGCGGAGCATAAGGCAGCCGTCTCGCAGTACCGCGTCAGGTAGTCGGTGCATACAATTATCCACCGGTTACCTTTTGAGGAGCATGGAAATGGTCCCATCAGATCAATCCCGACCTTTTCAAAAGGGGAACCGGGGGGCTTTACAGGTTGCAGGTGACCAACTGGACCCGAGGAGGGCCGCTTGTGGCTCTGGCACTGCGTACAGCTGGCCACGTTGTTCTGAATTGTCTTGCTTATTTTCGGCCAATACAACCGCTCTTTCGTGCGGTGCCTAGATGGCCAGAGGTGGGGTCATCATGCGTGAGACGCAAAAGAGACGTTTGGAGGGACGCAGGAACAACTAGCAGAAAGCGGGCGCCCGTCGTGGACAAGTTTCTCTGGTAAAGAAGACCATTTCGGACGCAGAATCGGCCTTCGCTTAATGAATTTCTCGCTCCAGGGAAGAGAGCTTTCAAGCTTGGGTCATTACGCTGCTCAGCGGCGAAAGTCACGGCATCGCAAAAGCCAGACGACAGAGAAGCGATAAGGAGGTCAAAGTTATCGCCTTCACAATCTGTCGATGGTAGTGGCATTCTGGAGAGGCAATCCGCATCAGCGTGTAGACGGCCAGTCTTGTATAAAATGGTGAAGCCTACAGGAGAAAGTTGCCGATTGTACACCCATAGCCACCGAAAAGCGGCAATTTAGAACAGGTAGCGCTCGACCATGCGAACGTGGCAGCGGGAGCACCGACGACTGTGTACGGTCGCCATCATCAGAGCAGATCGGCTGAGTGAAAGCGATCGATGTTCAGATGTGTCAGAGACACACGCTTCCTGTATGAAATGGTGCAGACGTGTACTTGCAAACGAATGGCCCATCGTGCGAGGCGGCCGGATGGGTCACGAAGGTTGACCAGCCAACACAGGGAATGGTGATCTGTGACGATAGTGAACTGGCGACCATAGATGTATGAGCAAAACTGTTGCACGGCAAAGACTACCGCTAGGCATTCCTGTTCAGTCACTGTGTAGTTGCGTTCAGGCTTGCTTAAAGAACGACTTGCGTACGCCACAACGTGTTCCTTCTTGCCAGAACGCTGAACGAGAATGGCACCGATACTGATGCCACTTGCGTCTGTGTGAATTTCCGTGGGCGACGAAGGATTGAAGTGCCGAAGTATTGGCTGCGAAGTTAACAAACACTTCAGCTTGTGAAAAGCGGCATCACACTCGGAGGTCTACTGAAACGGGCTGTTCTTGCGTAGAAGGCTCGTCAGGGGGTGAAAGACATCCGCAAACTTGGGTACGAACCGACGGAAATACGAGCAGAGCCCGATGAAGCTACGCAATTGTTTCACAGATTTAGGACGCTCGAACGATTCAACGGCCGCTGTCGTTTGTGGGTCAGGTGTAATGCCATCTTTGTCAACGAGATGTCCTAACACCAATGTCTCTCGCTCACCAAAGTGGCACTTTTTTGAATTCAATACAAGGCCAGCTTTTTCAATGCAGCTGAGCACGAGGTCTAGGCGAGTGTTGTGCTCCTCAAACGTACGTCCAAAAATTACGACATCATCAAGGTAACACATGCATATATGCCATTTTAAACCACGCAATATAGAGTCCATAAATCTTTCTAATGTCGCAGGAGCATTACATAATCCGAGTGGCATAACGTTGAACTCGTAAAGTCCGTTGGTCGTAACGAATGACGTCTTTTCTTTGTCAGCTGCGTGCATCGGAATTTGCCAGTAACCTGATCTCAGGTCGCCAGATGAAAAGTAGGACGCGGAATGCAGGCAGTCTAGAGCGTCATCGATGCGCGGCAGTGGATAGACGTCTTTCTTGGTAACAGAATTCAATCGGCGGTAGTCAACGCAAAATCTTCACGTACCATCCTTCTTCCTCACGGGAATGACGGGAGCATGCCCACGGACTTGCCGATTCCTGTATTATTTTCTTTTCAAGCATTTCTTGGACTTGCTCGTTGATGATCTTGCGCTCTGATGGTGCCACTCGGTAAGGGTTCTGCCTAATGGGATGCGCCGACTCGGTGTGGATCTGATGACGTATCCGGGACGCTGGGATTAAGGGCCTTTGGCTGTATTTGGAAAAATCGAACACTTTCGAGTGTTTAGATAGAACGTCGAGCAGTGTATGACGTTCGCTTTGGTCAAGTGACTTGCTGACCATTTGTAGCAATTGGGCATCTTCTGAACCTTCTAAGCCTAGATGTTCATTTTGGCTTGTAGCATCAACAAGCGCAACCAGCGTCGCACATGACTCGGGTCTAAATACTGCAAGTTTCATGCCGCCTGGCAAAATTGCAGGCTCCATGGAATTGTTCATTGTCCACACACCTGCCCGTCCATCAACGACTGACACTATACAATGGGACATGAGAATGTTCTTTTTCAGACATGCCAAGGGAATCGGTTCGAGCGTGGCGTCAAACGTGCCACAGTTGTTACTGGAACATGTCACAAGAACACACACAGCAGAAAATGCAGGAACGACTGTATCCACGGAGACGAAAAAGATGCATTCCTCCGGACAGGAATTTCTCTAGAGCGCCGTTGAGAAAGTACCGTGTATAGAAAGATGCCCACTTCTGCAGTCTACAGTTGCCCCACACTCACACAAGAAGTCAATACCCAAGATAACGTCTTGTGTAGACCGCGGGATAACCGCAAACTCTGTGCAAAACACTTTGCCACACAGCGAGACGTCCACAGAACAATATCCCACCGGACACAACACGTCACCACGTACACCACGAAATGTCACCCCACGGTTCAGGCAAAACATCACTTTTGGTCCTAGAAGGTTCTTAAAATTTACGCTCATCACCGAGGCTGTCGCGCTTGTATCCACAAGTGCCATAGTAGCCACTCCATCGACAACTACACGAACTTTGTTCTTCAACATAAACGCTGACGGGGGTATATCTGTAGATAGCACCTGTGATCTTGCGGCTTCACCCCCACTGGCCACACCGACTGGCCGCACCAAATATATAGGGAGTTTTGTCATCTTTTGTTATCACCCTGTTTTACTCTCAATGATTCTCAGCGCGAACCCCGCCTACACTGTTCAAGAAGCTTCGGGATGGCGGTGGATCATTTTGTTAAGATTACGCCCACTTCGTGAACACTACATATTTTTCTGGAACCTACGTAGCCACTAGCGATAACACTAGAATATTAAATGGCAAGTGGACACGTCGGCTGGCACCCAGCGATCACCATGTTAAATCCACTCCTGTTTTTCATGCAGCTTGCTCTGACCTGCCGACTAGCTTGCTCTGACCTCGACTACCGAAGCCAGCAGAGCGAACACGGTATCCACGCCTGTTCCACGAGCAATCCATGGAGGCTGCGCAGGGGAATTCCTAAGCCTGGGCGCCGACTGGGGACACCCATGCGCAAACTCGTCGATAACAATGAGCCAAGATATAAACGCCCCATTTCCATCGGATTTCTTCAGTGGGCACGTCGGCTGGCATTCAGCGAGCACCATGTTAAATCCACTACTGTTTTTCATGCAGCTTGCTCTGATCGCCTCGATTACCGAAGCCAGCACAGCAAACACGGTATCCACACCTGTTCCACGAGCAATCCATGGAGGCTGCGCAGGGGAGTTCCTAAGCCTGGGCGCCAACTGGGGGCACCCGTGCGAGACCTCGTCGATAACAACGAGCCGAGATATAAACTCCCCATTTCCATCTTATTTCTTCAGTAGGCACATCGGCTGGCATCCAGCGAGCACCATGTTAAATCCACTCCTGTTTTTCATGCAGGTTAGTAACAATGCTTCCACAATTAAATCCAATGACCTTTGCCTTGTCCAGCTGATGTGCCCACGTAGACTTACTGAAATGTACTTTACTGCCTGTGACTTCGTCTTGTCGCTACTCATGCTATGTGGTGACGTCGAGCCTAATCCAGGGCCTACCACTCAGCAGGTTCCAGGTGAACTCCTTGAGGGCCAGAAAAATATTCAACAAAGGCTCTGCAGAAAGTTGATGAAGCTACATCTGTGATAAATGAAATCAAGAATTTGACGCATGACATAGATTTACGAGTTACAGTTTTAGAAAGAAAGCTTGTTGACATAGAAGAATACAGCAGGCGTAACAACCTAATTATTTTTGGTATAGCTGAAAAACCAAAAGAAGCGTATGAAGAACTGTCGCAGCTTGTGTTGAAGGAAGTGTTCACTGATAAATTAGGTATAAAAGTTACATCGGCAGAAAAAATTCACAGATTGGGTCGGAATCAAGCTAACAAGCATCGACCGGTTATTATCAAGCTGTTCGATCACCGTGAGAAATTAAACATACTGAAACATTGCTTTAGACTAAAGGGCAGTAGCTACTCTGTATCGGAAGACTACTCCCCTACTACAAGGCAGGCACGCAAGAAACTATGGCAAAACACTGCGGAACTTCGGAGGTCGGGTCAGAAGGTTAAGTTAATCTAAAAAAAATAAAGATTGGTGAAGAACTATTCACTTGGGATGATGTGCATGACGAGAGAATCCCGGTGCACGATAGCATAAATAAGACAAAAAGAAGGCAAAGAAAGCAATGAACTGACACCAGACACAATAAATCGGAAAACCTAAGCTTCTGTGTTTTAATGCCCACAGCCTTGTAAATAAGTGGATTGACTTCAGTTGCCTAGTACAGTGTCATATTCCGTCAATTATATGCGTCACTGAAACCTGGCTTAATGAATCCATCTCTAAAAACGAATTTCTGCCCTCTGGTTACTCGGTTATTCGAAACGACAGGTCGAGTGGTCAAGGTGGTGGCGTTGCGCTCTTTATCGAAAACGACATTGAATACAAAACACTGCCTGATCTCTTCAAAACAGAGTCTGTCTGGTGTAAGATCAGGGTATGCGGCGTGTTTGTAGTGATTGGAACTGTTTACCGGCCACCAAGTGAAGATGATCATTGCATATTGGCAATCACGGACCATATCGTTAAGCAGAGACTTCTTGACAGCAAACTGATCCTATGCGGGGACTTCAACGTACCCCACATTAACTAAGAGTCCTTCACCACGACCGGCCGTTACAAAGTTCTCTGTATTTCAATGATTGACTTCGCTGTATCCCATGATTTTATTCAAGTTGTTCAAAGTCCCACCAGAGGTGGATCAATCCTGGACCTTGTTTTTGTTACAGTTGACCTATTGAATGGTGATTCAGAGTGCGAGGTTGTAGGAGGTATCTCGGATCACAATCCAGTCTTCGTCCAATTTTCTATTCACTACGAACTTAAGTAACCAGAATACAAACTTCTTACTGATTTTTCACGTGCCAAATTAAGGCGTACTTTCCCTGCTAGCAGATTCTTATGCAAATTGTCTTCTTTCAAGCAACAGTTGTGGTGTTAATGAGTTGGCGGAACACTTTGGCACGATTGTGTCCGACTGCATATCTAAATTCATGCCACACAAATGCGTGAAGCGCAATCCTAAACACCCATGGTATAACCGAGATATAATACAGTTTATTCGCCGCATAAAGCGACTACGTCACCGATGCTGCTCCAATCCAAACTACCAATTCACTTTGTGTACGTTAAAGGCAACACTCAAAAATAAAATGCATAAAGCTAGAGATTTCTATTACAATAACACGCTGTCAACGTTCATCAGGGAAAATCCGACCAAATTTTGGAAGACAATTTTTCCACCCTCCAGGAGAACCTGCTCTTTCATTATTAAAAAGGAAATATGTTCAGATGCTCAGACGATCTCGGAGGCCTTCAATAGTTATTTTAGGTCTGTTTTTACCGCTTATAACGGCAATGTTCCTTCTTTTGTCGCACCCTCTGTATCGGTAGCTATTTCGGATATTGAGTTAAGTTGCTCTGGAGTTCCTAATCTCTTACTCAACATAGATATTACTAAAAGTGCTGGCCCGGACGGAATCCCTAACGCTTTTCTGAAAAGGTATTCTGAATGGTGTGCACGATACCTCATAATTATATTCCAGAAATCGCTTGACTCTGGACGGGTCCCACGAATTTCGAAGACCGCCAATGTTGTTCCTATTTTAAAATCGGGTAAGAAGGAAATAATTTCTAACTACAGACCGCTTTCGTTATTATCCACGTGCTGCAAGCTACTCGAGCACATCATTCACAAGCACATTATTCAATACCACTGACAATATTTTTTCAGAGCATCAGCATGGTTTTCGCAGTGGTTTTTCGACTGTCACACAATTGATTGAATTTACACATGACATCGCCTCATCACTTAATAACCACGAACAAGTCGATGCCATTTTTATTGATTACTGCAAAGCTTTTGACAAGGTATGTCATAAAAAACTTCTGCTCAAACTTGATAACCTTCTTACAGGCCCAAATGCTGACAAATTACTTGATTGAATTACAGTATATTTGTACCTGAGGAGTCGGTTTGTTTGCTACAACCATGAACAGTCGTCACAAGCTCATATTTCTTCTGGTTTTCCACAAGGCTCTATCTTGGGACCCCTTTTATTCATAATTTACATTAACGATGTCACTCAGGTTGTCATTAACACTCCAGTTAAGCTTTGCCTATACGCCGATGACTGTGTATTGTATTCGAATATACGTAGCGTCACTGACCAAGTTTTGTTGAATGATGTGTTTTCTTCCTTTTGCGAATGAAGTAGAACTTGGCAAATGGAGCTTAATTTTTAGAAGACTGTGACAATAACTTTTACAAATAAAAAGGAGCCATTGCAATTTAGATATGGTGACTCCTATCACACACTGGAAAAAGTTCAGGAATTCAAGTATCTTGGTGTTCTATTCTCTCCAAACTGCAAGTGGCACATACACATCGACCTTATTTCTGCAAAATCGCTTAAGAAATTAGGTTACTTAAGAAGAACGCTAAAGGGCGCCACAAAAGAATGCAAGCTTATAGCCTTCAAATCACTGGTCAGGCCTCTTCTTGAATATGCGTCGGTTGTGTGGTCATTACATCTTGCAATTGACATAAATAAACTTGAGGCCATTCAGCGAAAAGCGCTTAGATTCATTTTTAACCATTATGACAGTGATTTCTCCCCTTCTGAGCACTACCATGCTTTATCGCTAAAGTGTTTAGAACACAGACGTATGTGTGATCGGCTTATCATGCTACATAACATCGTGCACAATTCCGTCCGCATAGCCACACCCATTTCGTTCACCAATCATCCTACCCAGTTGACTCACCGATACGATCCGTTGAACATTGTGCCATTCAAATGTTTTATTGATTGTTAGAAATATTCTTTTTTTCCTTGCACAGTTGACACTTGGAATAATCTGGACACTACTTTGAAACGACTACCGCATGCGCTGTTTGTTGAACAAGTGTCCAATTATGTAAACTGATGTTCTTAATTTTGCTGTTGTTCCTTTTGTTTGTTCTTTCATTGTTTGTTGAACAGGTGTCTAATTATGCAATTTTATGTTTCTTTATTTGTGGTGTTTTTGTTCGTTTATTGTAACCACTCCTGCAATGTCTCAAACATGAGACAGCAGTATCTGTAAATAAATAAATAAATAAATAAATAAATAAATAAAGTGTTCTTGACGGTACAATTAGAGATCATGCATATATATATATATATATATATATATATATATATATATATATATATATATATATATATATATATATATATATATAGCCAAATTTTTATCATGTTTTGTTATCACCCCGCTTTACCCCGTTTTCTGCATGATATCTAACTGTACCGTCATGAACACTTCATGCCATTAATTGTCTAATCGGTGATATACGTCGGTGATCTGTGAATCGGATTTAAAAGCAAATGCGTTGACATGTACTTGTTACTTTGATGAAGGCTGGTCCACCAGCCGAAACTCTATATATATATATATAAATATATATATATATATATATATATATATATATATATATATATATATATATATATATATATATATATATATATATATATATATATATATATGTATGTATGTATGTATATATAAGAGAAACAAGTGTATACTTAAGGGCTCGTTTTTCGTGGTTACACAGTAATAATGTGATATAACAGACAATAATGCCAAGGAAGGTATAGGAGAAATTATTAGGCCAATTGTAATGTAAATGAGAAAAAAGAAAAGTGGGTGAAAAGATAACTTGCCGAGAGCAGGATCCGAACCAGCGACCTTCTAATAACGCGTTCGATGCTCTACCACTGAGTTACCACGACAGCTAACCCCCCAGCCACATTATTGGGTATCTATGTCAATTTAAACGTAGGAGTGTCAGTCAGCGCCACTAGTAGCCATGGCGGCGAGTGTAGCACACTCTTTATGAGCCTGTTTGGCGTCACGTAGCACGTGAACTTATTACTTACTGGCTGCTGACCAATAGTCCCTCGTATACAACCTAAAGGCACCAAGTCTGCCAGTACGAGACCCTCGTAATGAATAAGAGAAACAAGTGTATACTTAAGGGCTCATTTTTCGTGTTTACACAATAATAATGAGATATAACAGACAGTAATGCCAAGGAAGGTATAGGGGAAATTATTAGGCTAATTGTAATTGTTATTGTAGGCCAATTGTAAGGTGAAAAGATAACTTGCCGTGGGAAGGATCCGATCCTGCCCACGGCAAGTTATCTTTTCACCCACTTTTCTTTCTTCTCATTTACGTTACAATTGGCCTAATAATTTTCCCTATACCTTCATTGGCATTATTGTCTCTTATAAATATATAGATATAGCTTGCCTGTGCTTAGCAATACCTGCAAGACCAATGTTCGTGTTTTACAGGCAGTACAAGCCCAAGCGCTGAGAGTGTGCCTCGGTCTGCCCAGATGTACGTCAACAGAAGCAACAATTGCAATTGCTGGTGACTATCCGATACAAACTCACATTGTTGTAGAAGTCCTGAGAACGCACATCCGACACTTCGCACGTGCCCCCGGCCATCACCTTGCACTGTTGCCTTCAGAGAGGCGCCAAGCATCGTTCGCCAAAATTATCGTGAAATACAACGATAAACTTCCCTCGGGCTTCACTCATGCATCTAAACCATCCATACCACCTTGGTGTCTTATTCGACCCACAGTGCATCTTAGTGTACCAGGGATCCGGAGGAAATCTGAGTTTTCGTCACCCGTGCTGAAACAACTGTCTCTTCTTCTTTTGCACGAGAAATATTCAGACAGCATACATGTATACACCGATGGTTCCACGAACCACCAGTGTTCGTCAGGGGCAGTAGTTATCCCAGCAAGAGGTGTTACCATCAGCTTTAGGACTGACCACTCCACGGCATCTACAGCAGCGGAACTAGCTGCTTTGCGTGCTGCACTTTGTGTGGTCAATCGGGAACCACCGCAACAATGGTCGATTTTCAGCGACTCAAGGGCTGCCCTACAATCTGTGCTCTCAGCACTGCGTCGCGGCCCATACGAACAGCTTGTTTTCGAAATTCGATGCCTTCTCCACACTTTACTCGAGAAAGGGCATCATGTGACGCTTCAATGGCTGCCAAGTCATTGCGGCATCATAGGAAACGAACATGCCGATACTGCCGCGCGGGCAGCCCTTGAAGGAACACGAAAAGAAGCCATACCACTTTCGAGGACTGATGCTGCCAGTAATCTTCGACGACTTGCGCGTGAAATCACGTTTTCACTATGGTGCCCACCAAGCATCGATACGAATCGTCAACACCACCTGTCCTATTTGATGGATCTGCGCATGCCCACTGGACTCGACCGAAGAGAAGCCACCCTACTTCATCGCGTATGGCTAGGAGTGGCATTTACAAAATCTTACTCCTTTGTCATAGGAATGGCCGACAACGCTCCCTGCGATGCCTGTCATTGCGAAGAGACGCTACACCACATCCTGCGTGACTGTCCATTGTATGAAATCCAGAGACAGTCACTGGCGTCTGCTTTTGCGCGCATCGACAACAGCCAAATATCTGTGGACACTATTCTGTCAAGTGCCCGAGAGAAGACACTGCAACAGAAGGCGACGAAAGCCCTCTTGAAATTCCTACGCGACACCGACTTGAACAAGTGACTGTAACAGCAATGTCACACACCGCGAAAGACAAGACTGGACTATGACTGAGTGTGCGCGCATGTGCTGCCAAATGTGCTGTTTCTATCTTCCCTCTCTGCTCTCTTTCATCTCCCCCATCCCTCCCCCATGCGCAGGGTAGCAAACCGGCTGCCTATAGGCTGGTTAACCTCCTTGCCTTTCTTTTCCCTCTATTTTCCTTCCTTCCATTGTCTCTTATATCTCATTATATATATATATATATATATATATATATAAATATATATATATATATATATATATATATATATATATATATATATATATATCTCAGCGCGAACCACGCCTACACTGTTCAAAAAGCTTCGGGATGGCGGTAGATCATTTGTTAAGATTACGCCCGCTTCGTGAACACTACACATTTTTCTGGAACCTACGTAGCCACTAGCGATAACACTAGAATATTAGATGGCAAGTGTATAAATGGCGACACGCTTCGCCACTTGTCAGTTGATTGACGGCCGACGCTCTGCTCGCCGCTGCAGTGCCAGTAGGGAGTTTTGTCATGTTTTGTTATGTTATCATATCATGTTTCGTTTTAATATATATATATATATATATATATATATATATATATATATATATATATATATATATATATATATATATATATATATATATATATATATATATATATATATAGTGCTACCCTACAACGGTTAAAGGTAGTAACATTCTCTATAGCGTGAATTATCTATCTGTCAGACAGGTGAGTTCATATCAGACATTCAGTGAGCTCAGCTGTAAAACGCTCTTCTAGCCCAGCCGTGCTCACTGACCTCCATGCTTTACCATACCGGGCAAGATGATGTGCAGCAAAGTGGCAGCATGAAATGACAACTTACCTCGAAAAAATAATCAAACTATTATATCAAAAACGGCTGATCACTGACGTACCTACAATTGAGGGAGCCTAAATAATTGAAAAAATGCCCATACAAATGCTCGTGTGAACACGGCCCCTTCAAGGGCCACATTATTGTATATTGCTGGCCCCGCGTGTGAAGAACAGTTGCGATGAAAGCTCTAACTTCTGTCTCCATGTTGCGCCTCATAAGGTGTACTTCACAGAACGGAACGGCTTTATGCTCTCCTAAAGTAGAGTACTGAGTACTCTAAATCGTTAAGCACTTTTTCAAAGCACACATGTTTTAGTTTGCTCTCGCGGGTCCACTGGCCAGGCAACGCCACCATTTGCTGAATTTAGTCAACCACTTTATTAACGTTGGTCGCGTACTAAGAACACAAATTAAAGTGACAAACTTTTGCTTAGGACAAAATTCATTTACACGACTAAAACCTAATTTTTTTCAAACGTTCAACACCAAATACCATCAATGTCGAGTGAAAGTGTCAGTGTGCAAAGCAGCTTCTATTCACAACTGAAATATTAGCACGGTGAGCAAATATTGAAACTAGAATTTCCGAAACAATGCGGAAACCATGAGGAATCACGAGCTGACCAAGTCAAACTTGACTGAATGATGTTTCTTATGAATGCACAATTATTTCTGATGGAACTTTACTAACGAACAGAAACGAAAGTTAAGGTGGAGATGGAAATGTGAAGTGATGCGAAATCATTGAACAGGAAATGCCGGTGGGTACAAAGCGGACTTTTCTTCTTTAAATAAGCAGCATTTCCTGAAAAAAGGGAAGACTACTAATAAAAACATTGTCTAATAGCATTCTCTTTAACTAATAAAAACATGAAATTCGTTATAAGTTTTTGAATGCCAGTTCTTAAAACAAAAACCTACAAGTTGCAAGCTGGCTGCATGCATTGTCACGAGCATAAAAGAGCTTCTATCTTATTGACATCATTTGAATAACAGGTGAGAAATAAAAGACGAACAGACTGCTGATTCGAACACATACACATTCAAACCTTTAATGAAGCTTATTTTACCGAAGGTAAACACATAGAACAAGCTATCCTAGTGACACTGCTTCTATGTCATTTCGGTCACGCTTCCAGACACCTAGTTTTACTCAAGTACTGAAAGAAATTGAATACCTGCTCAAATAACTGACCTCAATGCTTGTGCACACTCGTTGTCACTAGAAAACTTGGAAAACCATTGAGAAACTACAATTTCGAAGGTTAACGCACCACCAAGACATGTCAAAACATGAGATACCTGTCCCCTTCCCCATTTTTTACAGAGTAGCATGCCAGCGATATATTGGCGCCGGCAAAAATTTGGTTTTCCTAATAAAGAATTTCTCTCTATATATACTGCATGGTGCACCTGTTAGATGTGGTCGGCTATGGCTTCCGTTGGCTGCATGTCATATGGAACGTCTTTTCTTTACCGTATTCATACAAGGCATACTTGCGAAGCTAGATACGTGAGAACAATCGAACTTTTGATATCTCTGAGCTAGTGGAAAGGGTGAGCTCAGGAAACTTTTCTCGTGTTGTGCTATTTATTAACCACACAAGAAGCAATAGTGAAGACAAAAAAAACAAAACAATAGTTCCGTATAGTTCAAGAAAATTTTCTTACTTGTAAAATCTTTTGAAACAAAAAGAATTTCAACATTGACATCAGCTTCCATTCGGTAACCAATATCTTAGAATGTCCGGCCCCTGCTATGAACGTGTTTGTTCCTTGAAACCTAAAGTGGTTATTAGTATTCGGGTCCTGTTTCATACTGTTTGTTACGCATGCAAGTAAACTACAATTACTATGAACCATGGTTTATTGCGTTGATCCGCAGTTAGCGCCAACGGCGGTTCGCCGATTTTCGACAGTGAAAAAGCGTCCATGGTGGCTAACGTCACCTCCAAGGACACTACTATTTCCTCGGGTAACCACCTAACCGAGGTTGGCAGTGGCGTCATAACCGTAGTTACGCGTACCGTGTCCCATATGCAAAGCGTGGTTGCAAGTAACTACGGTTAGGTTAACCGAGGTTTAGGCCGCCTTCGTAACAAGGATATAAACCACAGTATGAGTAGTTTATACGCCGTATTAGAATACGGGGGGTGAAGTTCGACTATCCGGGCTTCATTAACGAGAACCGTAATCAAGGAACATGTGCGTTTTTTTTTTTAATTTCGCCCTACCTAAACGCGGCAGCTATAGCTGTTCAAAGAAGCGGTTTCCAGGAGCACAGTAGCGTGACAATCTACGCGCTAAGCTACCACGCAGTATCAGCCATCAAGTTTAGTTTCTCTATTGTGTTTGAAAAAATGTGGTGACAAAACAAAAAACCTTCGACAGAGATATCCCGACTTTTGACTAAGTGATTTGCGTTTCAAGTCTGGCGCGATATAAAAATGACAAAAAAAATTGCCATAAATCTGTCTGTTTTGCTGTAAATGTTGTCAGAAACAAAATAGTATTCAGCAGCCCTTCTTTCGTGCATAGCGTTGCATATACAGCACAGCCTAAGTAACACTGTCCTCTTCAGAATTGTGTATCTCTGTATTTTATCGTAAAGGAACACACCACCTAATAATCCGTTTTGACGATGCGCCTCGGATACGCGAAGTATTTGCTATTTTGTCCACAGTGTTCAAAAGTATGAACGCAGCCACAAATTCAAGGTGGCTGGGCGTTCAGCAAGTGATTAGACTTTGGCTGAGTGGCTGAATCGAATGACAGACTGACAGATAGAAAGACCAAAGAGAACGACTATGGTCATTAAATGATGCAGATGATGATTCACTTTTCCAACGCAAAGGTGTTCAATTATCCCCCACATCAACTCTGTGTCCCTTTTGCGCGCTAAAATGAAAAAAAGAAGCTAGTAAAAACAAATCTAAGCATCAATATTTCATAAATGTGCTGCAGTGGGGCCTATTTATAAGTATAGGAGCGGATAAAGACTGAAAGAAGTTCCGTATTGGTGTGATATATCTATTTGCTTCTCTTATCATCCTTGTTCTCGCACTTTTTCATCTTTCATTTCTCCTATGTAAACCGCTATGCGGGAATGTCAAAGATGTTTGGGAATTTCTAGCCCGACGGCTCATGAAGAGGAGCCCTTATACAAGCGTTCCTAATCGGGTTAGTGCCAGCTCCAAAATCCAGGACGCAAGGCAAGCCAATGCGCAATGCACATATAGGGTTTTAGCGCCACGCCGCTGCCCGATGAAACCATCACAGGTTTCTCTGCATGACATAGCTCCACTAATGTCATAATTGAGCGAAAAAAAGTGTAAAAAATTGCAGATCCCACGTACTGTGGAAATCGATGATATGTGAAGTACGACGGAGCAAGATTGCTATGCCACTTTAAAATCAGAACAGCATTACGATGCGGACGTAGCTTATGCCACACACGACTTCTATGCCTTGAATATCATAATTGAATGTGTGATTTACCTTCGTCGTCTATTCACGTCACGTGATACGCAATGCATTATCACGTGACATTATATGTGGAGCAAGCGAAACGGCCGCGAGAACGTTATGAGCGTAGAATGTAGTCATGTATTACATCAACACGCAAGTCAGGATTGTCATGCTTGGGAATGTCAATCACCTTCGTCAGCTTTTCACGTCTTGCGATACCAAAATTGGTATACGTTAAGCTAGCGAACCGGCCACGAGCACGCTATGAGCGTAGCATGTTGTCAATTATTACATGACACGCATATCAAGATTGCAATGTTTGGACGTGTCATTGATCTTCGTCGTCTATTCACGTCACGTAATACCACATTTCTTATATGTGAATCTAGCAAAACGGCAGCGAGTACGCTATGAGCGTAGAATCTGTCATGTTTTACATGACATGCATATCACGATGGTCTTGCTTAGATCTGCCATCTACCTTCGTCGTCTATTCACGTCACATGATACCATATTTGGTATACGTGGAGCTAGCGAAATGGCCGTGAGCACGCTATGAGGGTTGCAGGTAATCATGTTTCACATGACACGCATATATTGATTATCATGTTTCGAGGTGTCATTTACCTTTGTCATCTATCCACGTCACGTGATACCGAATTTGGTATATGTGAAGCTAGCAAAACGGCTGCGAGCGTGCTATGAGCGTAGCATGTAGTCATGTTTTACATGACATGCATGTCATGATTATCTTGTTTGGACACGTCATTTACCTTTGTCGTCCATTCACGTCACATACTACCAAATTCGGTATATGTGAAGCTAGTGAAAGCGCCGCGAGGGCGTAATGAGCGTGTTATGTTGTCATGTTCTTACATGACACGCATGTCGTGTTTATCTTGTTTGCACCAGTATCATACCTTCGTTATTCATTCACGTCCCATAGTACCAAATTTGGTATAAGTGAAGCTAGGAAAACGATTGCCAGTGCATGTTGAGCGTGGCCTGTAGTCATGTTGTTACATGACACGCACGTCATGATTTTTATGTTAGGGTCTGTCGCTTTCAATCATGCCATACCATACCAGTTTTGCAACATGCCATGTGAACAGAACCACCGCAAGAGCTGCAGGACCATGAAATCTAAATCATGACATTTATGACATGCAAGTCATGTTTTTCATGTTATGACTAGCCGAATATGTTCTTCATACAGTCATGCTATGCCATACAGAGTTTGGTATCAATACCATTATCGAAACGGCCAGGAGAGATAAAAGTCGTAGGTGGCTAGATAGATAGATAGATAGATAGATAGATAGATAGATAGATAGATAGATAGATAGATAGATAGATAGATAGATAGATAGATAGATAGATAGATAGATAGATAGATAGAAAGATAGATAGATAGATAGATAGATAGATAGATAGATAGATAGATAGATAGATAGATAGATAGATAGATAGATAGATAGATAGATAGATACCCGCCGCAGTGGTCTAGTGGCTAAGGTACTCGGCTGCTGACCCGCAGGGTGCGGGTTCGGATCCCGGCTGCGGCGGCTGCATTTTCGATGGAGGCGGAAATGTTGTAGGCCCGTGTGCTCAGATTTGGGTGCACGTTAAAGAACCCCAGGTGGTCTGAATTTCCAGAGCCCTCCACTACGGCGTCTCTGATAATCATATAGTGGTTTTGGGACGTTAAACCCCACATATCAATCATAGATAGATAGATAGATAGATAGATAGATAGATAGATAGATAGATAGATAGATAGATAGATAGATAGATAGATAGATAGATAGATAGATAGATAGATAGATAGATAGATAGATAGATAGATAGATAGATAGATAGATAGATAGAGTGATTGAGTCCATGTACCAAAGTGGATTGTACACAACATAGCAAAAGATAGTGCTTTGCCGAAAGCATTTCTGTGCTGCAGTGTCCTAATTGTCATATTTACTACATAAACCCACCAAACAAATGTGCGCATTAGTGGACTTTCATATTTATAGGAAATCAATGAAACAAACATAATCTACGTTGTTTTTCTGAACAAGAATCGGCAAACTATTTAATGTGCCTCTTACAACCCTTGATTTTAAATTTCCTTTTTGCACAATATTTTTTTCTTTCAACTATGCTCTGGAGTGCCCAATTTTTTGTGGCGTTATTAATCTTCGTACTTTTGTCATTTTGTCAATATTAAGCGCTTGTTATTCTTCGTTGTGTTAAAGTTCTTGCTGCCCTTGTCCAATAACATTTCTGTGTTGACCTGCGTTCGTCTTTCCGCCAACGCCAATTATTTTTCAGACACGTGATCACCAAATATTCCAAGGCGTTTAGGAAAACAATGACCGTTTTTTCCATAGTAGGAACAGCTCCGGTAGGTTCAGTGACCTTGCAATGAGCAATTGACACCCCGCTTGTTATTTTTCCTTTCAGTTATTTATGGCATTTCTGCACGCATTTACGTCATCTGCATTCTTTTTTATACCGCAGACCAGCGCATGTTCATTATCTTCAACAGCTACCTTTTCTGTTGTATTACACTGCAAGAAATTTATTCAATGAACACTGTTCGTGTGTAGTTGGTTAAACATACCTGTCTAAAACGGGAAACATTTTTGAGGGAAGTATTTGCTTGAAGAACGTTCGCTGTGGGGAGACATTGTCATTGCTAACAAATACGGCCGTAGCACAGCGTTTATGACGCATACAGTCTTTCAGGTGATTGTGATTGAAGTGCATAGTTCTTTTTTACAAAAGTCATGAAAAAATGTTTTTGATATATGATTGAGGAATAACCACAAGCTCATAGCTATTTTAATCTTTTATGCGACATTTTTCATAACAGCATTCTCGTTAGGATAAGCCCCTGATTTGAGGACACCTTCAGTGCAACTTGTCCTTTTGAAGTGAACCGGGATACTCGACTTCTACAGGCTATGGCAAGCTGGGTCTGCTATTTGAAAGGAGTTCATCGCTGAATGTGTCAGTTTCTGAAACAATAAAAGGTTTAAAAATGATTAACGACAGCTACGACAACCTAAGGACAAAACACTCGCGAAAATGTCTTCACACTCTTCATTTGACCAACATCGAAAACAGAAAACGGGTTCATAATGTGAATCCATCCAGCGTGTACAGTGAAAATGCTCATTCAGGTCAGCTCATTGTCTTTAACGAAAGAATACTTGATGCCTGATATGAGAATGGGCGTTCAGATCTCACTATCAGGTATACTTTTCTCGGCTGTCCTGTCCACCTACAGCCAGAAGATTCCTCTGATAAGCTCCGCATAGGTGAGCATACGTTTGCTAGGTTTTGTTCGCGAAATGGTTACGTAAAACACACTTTAGGCCCTTGCCTTTGGGAAGTGGGACCTGCCTATAAGCGAAAGAAAAAGCTTGTATTTAACGCCTTCGCTGTAAGGTGCTCTTGCCAGCGTCAATGCAACGGGTGTTTACGCCAGGGACTCATCTCAAGGCTTTGTTTGCTCCCCTGCGGTGCAGTCTTTCGTAACAAAGCCTCTGCCATACTTTCCAGAACCTCTGAAGTTAACTTTCTAATGATCCTCTTTACTCAAAACTGGAGGGAGCACAGACAGTTGAACTGCTTTCTACTCTCCTTAAGAAAACAGTGCTTCTTTTTATACATGCCCGAGCTGCAACATTCGCACATAATCTTGAAAATACGCACTTTCACAAGAGGAAAGTTGCAGTGTGTTTGTTTAACGTAACCATTGCACTTAAAATGTACTTTACGTGGTCCAAAATGTTCGCCCTTCTCTTGGACTTTGTATTGATAAATTTTTGTTTCCCTTTCTTTATGCTAGGTTCTCCCGATCTTGTTGGATTCCTAGGCAAACATTTCCATTACAAACAGAGTGAGCACCTTTACCCATAGAGTAGCGCTTGCATCAGAATGAGGCTTAGGGGCTGACAAAAAAGCACTCGAACTCCGCTTACTTCATGAGTATTTTTTAATTTGCTCCGCAGTCACTAAGTGAACTTTTTAACCACGTGGCAGTCAGTCGGGCTAAAGTAACGATTACACCAGTAAGAGCCAATCACGAGGCTTTCACGTCCCACTTGACTTTCATAGCGCTAACGTATCTGCAGGCATCTATTGTAGTTACTCGTTTCGCTATCAGGGATTCGCTTCCTCGAACGTTCAGCGAATTCTTGCCTGAAGTGTATTCGCCGACAGCCATTCATATGCCGGCATCTTCTTGGGGGGGGGGGGTATCCTAAAACTCTAATGCACTAAAGACATTATATTTCAGAAACACCCCGTTGACTTCTATGATGTCTTCTAAGTAAAAGCATTCGAATCATTTTAATATGTCAATATATGGTGGCATATCCGATGGGCTGAGCACATCGCCCGGTACTCCTCAAGCCTTCTAGTTTTCTTGTTCGTGTGCTTTAAAATGTAGAGTGCTAAGGCATGGAAGTATCTTGAAACATAGACACATCGAATGCTACGCCTAGGAACCCTGGTGTAACTGGAGTGATAAGTTGGTGGAGCTTATTGTCTCTTAGTTCTCATCAATATTGCTTGGAAAAAATAAAAACAGGTCCTTCAATTTCCACTTCATTCTTCATAAATATGTTATATAACTCTAGCTGTCATAATTGGGGCAGGTTCAAGTCGGCTATAATGAAAAAAATGCACTTGCGGGAACGCTACAAATTGCAAGTGAAAACTTTTGCAGCCCTATCTTTAGAAAAGTACTCAAGAAATATAAACGCTAACTTCCATTTATCCCTAAAAACACAAAATATTATCTATTGCTCACTGGGTGGCCTATTTCACAGCGCCACAGAATCATTTGTATATTCATGTTATGGTTACCGCTCCAGGATTTCGAAAGTTGTCCGTGATTAGGATAGATTTTCTACTGATGGTCGCGTTTATGTAAATGCGCCTTTCGCGCTCCCCGGCGCCTAATCGTGACACGTGATACACTTATCTGCACGAATCACCAAGCGAAAGTGAGTAGACACTCAAACACGCAAGCAGGTACTAAAGATGTCGTCAATAAGGGAGACCGGTGCCAAACCTGCCGGATGAACGCCTTCGGTATGTTCGTATCTGGACCTACGTCACCTCTATTTCAAAGGTCTTGGAGTTAGCCCTCATGAAGGCTTCCTTGAATGGCTTCTTACAATGGCGGTGATGTGCATCCCTGTGCATCAAGTATCACCTTCGTCAAGCTCACCGATGCAGATTTGCTAGTCGAGTCTCACCTCTCCCAACAAGTTTCTTGCCAACAGCCAAAACTGGCTGTGACATCTGATCTCATCTGGCAACGAAAGCCTACCGGCACCACGCAATCCGAGGGGTGGATAGTTAAGCAGCAGTTCACGGCCAAGCACCCAGGTTACGGCATCACTTTAGTTATGCGTAGATCGGGTGTGAGATTCGCAGTCACGTCACACAGAAAAAGCGCATCATTTGTTTCCTCGCTACTCGAAGGAGGACAGAATATATGCTGAAAGGCATCCCATCTCCAAACATGTAAAATTCTGTTTTGTATAAAGGAAATAAAGTAAGCGAAAAACTAACAAATGTCACTTATTGAATTTGAAGATGAATGTGTCAGTCGGAAGGAGCATAGGTCAAATCTCAAGAATAAAGCAGAACGAGCAAGACGGATTTTTTTGAATAGGTACTCAGCCGTCCCCTTGTATCTTTGGCTCCAACAGCGATACCCAAGGGTCCGCTTCTGCATCGAGCACTGATTGTTCCGCCATCCACGGGACGGCTATCAGCTCTCCCATAGTAGAGTACTAAGTACTCTAAATCGTTAACCACTTTTTCTAAACACAGTCTTGTGAGTTATTAGGGGCACCAAAGGCCTACGGGACGGCTTTATGTTCTTCCATAGTAGAGTACCTGGTACTGTTAATCGTTAACCACTTTTTCTAACCACACCAGTGGTGTATACCATTGTTGGTTTGTTATGAATGGTACGTTAATTATTGGCACTTTTACCAGGGACAACTTCTGACACTTGTTGTCTGGACTGGTGACCAAAAAAGCAAGGCGAGCGCACGCTTTAGGGCGTCCTCCGGCATGTGGGCGCCAATCTTGGAAAACGAGCCACCGAAGAAGACTTTAGCTGTTGACGTTGTCGTCCCTGAGAGGGCTAGTCCCGAGTGACTGAAAACATTTATTGGAAACAGAAGGAGGAGAGGTGCAGTCCTTCAGAGCCTTCAGTGCGTGAAGTCCTTATTCCGGGACCCCATTGATGACACTTTCTAACCAAGCCCTCTGGACCAAGGCCCTTTGGGCTTTAAGGTCCGAGCAACCCAGCAGGGTCGCCTCCCACTCCTCTCCGGTTGGGTTACGGTTGGGGGGAAGAGTTCAGCTGAGCTGGCAAGCCCAAACTATGTGGTAGGTGTCAGTCATTTGCCCACAGTATTGGCACTTACCAGTGAAGGAGGAATCGAAATGTTGCATAATTGCCGGGCAAAATAAAGTATTGGTGAAAGGTCTCCGCAAGATGCGTTCATTAACCTTCCCCAGCCCCATTGTAGGAGGTGGGTATTGACGATGCTAATTCTTGTAATAGGTCATAATATCTTTGAATGTCAGCACATACTCGCTATCCGCTTTCGGGTTTCAGGCACTCAGGATCTAAGCGGGATGCTCGGTGAACGAGTGCTCAGGCTGTCGTGTTCGCGGCTTCATTCTCCATTAGGCCCTGGTGGCCTGGATTCCAGACTAGGCAACGAGGGGTAGGGTTGAATCGCTGGTTGCTATAGTTCTCCAAAATTCTTTCCGCTGGTGTTGTGATCCAACCAGCTTCAAAATGTCGTTATGCCCCACGCGAATCTCGTATGATACACTGAGATCGATGGTCGGAGGCGGCTAGGGCTATAGCTAGCTCTTCCGCTTGTGTTGTGCCAAGAGCTTTGAAAGTGAGTTCATCTAAAGCAGGCTTTAAAAAATTGCCGGAGTGGAAGCTCCCGCAATGCTTTGCCAGCAGTAGTGAAGCCAGTGTTTGCCCTCCTAAGATCTCAGAAACATTCTATTTTCTGGTGGTGCCCGCTTAGACATCAAGTGGCTTTAAGTTGATAGCCTAAAGGCTACGTTAATTAAAATTTAAAAGGTATTTGTTCCCGAAGAAGTAATCCACTGAGACTAGTATCGGTGACTTAATCTCTAATAAAATTTGCCTTGACTTCGAGGCTTACAAAGGAAAACTAGTAACGCAAGGATGCACTTTGAGCACTATCTGAGCCGAAAAGGTCACCACGTTACACTCGTCGGGCGTGAGAGGAAAACTCTCCTGCTAGCGTCTATAGTTCATCGTGCCCTATATTAGGATGGCTGCCGAAGCCACCATCGTACGGTTCGCACGGCTTCACTCATGGGCAAGAATATTCATTCCAGACAGACAGACAGACAATGAACTTTATGTGATCCTGAGGAGCTTTCGTGGGAACTCCTATTGGGGACACGCGGAAGCCGCTGGCCGCGTCCAGGTCGGGCCTGGGACACCATGATGTTCCGCCCTTTCTTGGGCCCTCTGGATTGCCTGGATTTGTGCCTGGAGCGATGGGCTCCGGAGTGCCTCTTCCCAGTCGGCTTCGCTAGATAGAGGGCCATTAGGTAACTCGGGGCATTGCCATAGCATGCGCGCTAAGAAATAATTCTTTTCATTACATTCCGGAGAACTTGAGTCAACGTCTGTGGAGATACGACTGAGAAGGCCTCGCGAGCGGAACGAGCCCGTCTGGAGCATTCTAAGTGTAATTGACTGAGACCTATCTAACTTCGGGTGAGGAAGAGGATAGGCCCTTCTACTTAGCCGATAGTGAGATGTGATTTCATTAAACGTAAAAAGTGGATTGTTATGCTGGATTTCATCCTGACCCCATAAGGCATCCATGCCTCCGCGGCGCGTTAGATCTCGCGCACGGTCATGGGCAAGCCCGTTGAGGTTAGGTACGTGCTGATGAACGTCCGAACCTATATGGGCGGGAAACCAAGAGATGAAGTGAGTGCCAGGATCTGTTCTTCTTTCTAGAATGAAGGCAGCCTCTCCCGCTTGGTTACCCGACTCAAAAGCTTTGATGGCCCCTCGTGAGTCTGTTAACATGGTGGTTTGTGAGCGGTCGGTCATGGCCACGCCTATGGCGACCTTTTCTGCAACTGCGCTCGTAGCTAAGCTGACCGAGGCTGAGGAGTGTAATTCCCTGTTGCCGTCAATGACTGCCAGCGCGAATGTGCTAGACTTGCCATACTGAGCCGCGTCTACAAAGACAGTCGATTCTCAATTCTCGGTGGCGTTCTGTAATATCGCCCGTGCTCGGGCTTTTCGCCTCTCTACATTGTATTGCGGGTGCATATTCCAAGGGAATGGGCTGACCACAAAGGTTTCCCGCACCTCCTGGGATAAGGTAATTTCCCGTTCAGCAAGCATTCTGGGAGCCATGCCAGCCTCGTCCAGGATGCGTCTTGCTGCCCTGGTTGACGAGAGCCTGACCACCTGGGCGGTGACTTGCGCTTCGATCACTTCATCAATCTCGTTGTGCATACCGAGTTGTCTTAATTTGACAGAGCATGTGGTTACTGGTAACCCCTGTACCTTTTTGAGGCTCCTGTGAATGAGAGTGTCTAGCTTATTTCTTTCTGTTCTAGGCCAGCTAAGGGCCGATGCTACATAATTAATGTGGCTCATTAGGAAGGCATGATGGATCCGAAGTAGGTTGGCTTCACTTAGTCCCTTTCTGCGTCCTGATACTCTAGCAACAAGTCTCAGCATGCTTTCGGTTTCGGCCGTGATGTTCGTCAGGGTTTTGACGTTACACCCCCTCGCGTCAATCAGTAGTCCTAGGATTCTGATTGAATCTAATGGTGGAATGCGCTGTCCATTTCTTGCAAAAAGGAAGATGGAAATTTGGTCCAGGTGTGGAAGTCTCCTAACGCCTTGCCTGGTGGCCGGCCTGTACAGTAACAGTTCTGAATTGTTTGGAGAGAGTTGGAGGCCTGTGCCTTCTAGGTAGGACTCCGTTTCGTCTAGGGCTAATTGAAGTACGTTTTCTACTTCTGCGAGTGATCCTTCCGGGCACCAGATCGTGATATCGTCCGCGTAAAGCGAGTGGCCTGTATTGGGCAGGGATCTGAGCTTCTCCGATAAGCCCTTCATGACTATATTGAATAACAAGGGGGAGATGGCCACCCCTTAATAAGTGCCTCTGGCTCCTAAGGCGAACTCGTCTGACTTGTGTAGAGCGATCCTCAAGGTAGCCGTTCTATTCATCAGGAATGACATAAAAAAGGCCTGAAACTTTGCTCCCAGACCTACGCTGGCTGTGGCCTGCAAGAGAAAGCGATGAGATACGGTGTCAAAGGTTCAGGTCAAGGGCTAAGATCCCCCTAACATCCCTCGTTCTGTTATCGAAAATGTGCTTCTTGAGAAGTAGCATTACAACTTTTGTGAAAAGGCCAGGCCTGAAGACGATCATGTTGTGTGGGAATAGTTGCTTGCGTTCTATGTAGTTCGAGATCCTAATGAGGATCACATGTACCGCTACCTTGCCTACACAGGAGGTTAGCGATATCGGCCTTAGGTTGTCAAGATTCAAGGGCTTACGCAGTTCCAGTAATTTTTTAACCTCATTGGTCCATCTACTTGCTTTTCGTCGTGACTACTCCCGAAAACGTCGTTGACACGACGTCTTCAAAAGTAGGAATCGAAGAAGTGTACTGCGTTTAGAGCTTTGGAGGCCTGAACTACCAAGTTACCGTCAACTGTGAGGTCGCACTGGCCCACATAGTGGACGCGTCGCACCTCATCATCCGAAAAGAGCACGTCGCCATCGTACCCCTGGGACCCGAATTGTCCCAAGTTACCGCCCTGTTTCTGTCGTGCGGTGTACCCAGCGAAGTCCTCACACAAGCACTGTCTTCCTAAGGGAAGTTGCTGCACATCAGCAGAGGACTTACGGGGTCGCGTCCGACCGTGAACACTGGAACGCGATACGTCGGCATAGAAATGAAGTCTCGTCACTTGATTGATTGGAGTGTATTCGTACATTGGAGTGTACATTGTACATTGGCGTGTATTGGGCCCTTCATGATGAGCTCGCGGCCGTTTCGCTGGCTCCACATATACCAAACTCTGTGTTACGTTACGTGAATAGATGACGACGGTAAACAACGCATCCAAACGTGATAATCATGATCATGTATGGAATCATTTACCTCCACCTCGTAACGTTGTGCTGATTTGAAAATGACATATCAACATTTCTCATTCGTGCTTCGCATATCATCGATTCGCACTGTACATGAGATTTGTCAACATTTTTATAACGTATTTTTATTCTCGCCATGGCTCTCACTTTAAAAGTTCTAACCTTTAGAGGGCCACTCACCAGGTTTGACAATTTTGAGCTGACAAGCGCAATGCGTAGACGAGGCGTTCACGATCACGTCTGCCGAAATTTGCAACGCTACGCGCCGCGGAAACGGGTCAAATTTCAAGATTAACGCTGCTCCCCCTCCCCTCTGCCAGCGCACGCCTAGAGAACGAGGGCATGACGTGGGCGTATGAATGGCCCTACGTACACGGCAATGCAATGACGTTGGTCCTCTACGTAGACGACGCTGCTCTGACGTCGTCAACAGTATACCACGTGACATGGCAAAAATTATTTAACACAACATGCGTAGTTTATGTACTTGTTGCTTTAAGAGAATATTAAAACTTGAAATAAATAATGAGATGCAATAAAAATTTGTGCGCGTTTTTTTTTCATTTTTCCCCGTGAAGTGCTACGAGATGCGGGGTTAATGTGCCAGCGTTTCGCGTGCGTTCCTGTCCCCGCGGTCAGCGCATTGAGCAGACGACCGCCGTGGAACGCTCCTACGCATTCGCTCACTCATTGTGCTCATCTACTCTACCGCGTCTAAGCAACCGTTTCCAAACCATCCCGCATAAACAGGCAAATGAACACAAAATAACGCTGGTCAACAAAGCAACGCTGCTTGTGTGTTCGGGGGTTGGACTTGTTTGGGCACGTCATGCGCACGTCACCGCATGCTCGGATGCTGGAGAGGGTGGGAAAGAGATTTGTCTTGCGAAGGCTACGCGGAGGAGCGGCAAGGGTTCTGGCTCACCTCCTCTCACCCTCATTTCGCGCCGCTTCAAAAAACCTGTTTTCTCCGCTCGTAATGACCCGATTCAAAAAAGATTTGTGGCAAAACGTTCCTCATTGGACACCCAACAACTTCCACTGTCTAACTCAAATTCGGTATGGGGCCTGGTGAGTGGCCCTTTAACGTTCAGAGTTTCCGCAACCGACAAAAAAAGGCTGAAATATTGGATTTCGCGCGTTCAGTGTCGTGTCTCTTACTGTTTGTGAAAGAAATTAATTTTTAGGCTGTCTCGTGTACTCAATTTCAAACGCGCATTTGGTGTGGATTGTTTCTTTTCATACGCCAGCACGCGTCGAACAGGCGTCGAAGTTAATATATTGTTACATAAAAATGACACGAGGCATGTCCGTGACCACTCGCGTCGGTTCGCACTTCTGTAGGAGCATCGGGGTCGAAATGTGCAACAATAGGAGGTGTCGTTAGAGCGGTGATTAGCTGAGAGAAGGCGTCAGCTTGAGGAGGGCCCCAAAAAAATGGGACGTCTTGTTTGAGAAGGTCGGTGAGTGGCCGTGCGAGTGCCGCAAAGTTTTTCACGAACCGGCGAAAGTAGGAGCAGAGGCCCACAAAACTGCGAACATCATGGACAGAGCGTGGGACTGGGAAGTTTGTTACAGCGCGTAATTTCGCCGGGTCTGGCCGTACGCCGGCAGCGTCAACAAGGTGACCCAATACGGTAATCTGACGAAGACCGAAGTGGCACTTGGAGGAATTGAGCTGCAGGCCGGCCCGTCGAAATATGGATAGAATGGTCGAAAGGCGTTCAAGGTGGGTTGCAAAGGTAGGTGAGAAAATGATCACGTCGTCCAGGTAACACAAACATGTCGACCATTTAAATCCTTGTAGGAGCGTGTCCATCATTCTCTCGAAGGTCGCTGGCGCGTTGCAAAGCCCGAATGGCATGACCTTGAATTGGTAAAGACCATCAGGGGTAACGAAGCCGGTCTTTTCTCGGTCCATGTCATCTACAGCAATTTGCCAGTAGCCAGATCGGAGGTCGAGAGATGAAAAGAAGGTGGCACCATGGAGGCAATCAAGGGCATCGTCTATGCGTGGTAGAGGGTACACGTCTTTTTTAGTAATTTTGTTGAGGTGGCGATAATCAACGCAGAAACGCCATGAGCCGTCTTTCTTTTTTACTAATACCACGGGAGATGCCCAAGGGCTCGTTGATGGTTCGATTACGTTTTTCGTAAGCATTTTGGCCACTTCTTTCTGAATCACTTCTCGCTCAGACGCTGACACGCGGTACGGCCGACGGTGAATGGGCGCAGAGTCACCAGTGTTGATTCGGTGAGTGACAATTTTAGTCTGGCCCAAGAGACGATCGTCGGTGTCGAAAATGTCACTGTATGAGGCCAAAACTTGGCAGAGAGCGTCGGCCTGGTGAGACGACAGCTCCGATCCAATCATGTTTCGAAAAATACCATCGTCTGAGCTGGGTGGCCGTGAGACTGCGCTTCGATCAAGAGCAGATACAGCGACAACACTGACATCGTCCCCTGTTATGGCAGTTAGCTTGGCTAGAGACATCTGGCAGGGCAACACTTTAGGGGTGAAACCAAAGTTAAGGAGCGGAAGTAACACACAGTTATCCGCTATGGTCGCGATGGTATAGGGCACAGTAACACTGCGTGTCAGCCGAACGTCAGTAATTGGCGTAACGATATAATCACCGTCAGGAACGGGAGGGGTTGATGACAAAGACACGTACGTGACGGATCGAGGTGGCAGGCGAACGAAAGTGGTTGGGCTCAAGCGGCTGGTGGGCTTTGCAGAGTAGTCGGCAAAGGTTGGTAGATCAAGGCTGAGGGTACCAGACGAACAATCAAAAAAGGCCGAGTGTGCCGAAAGGAAATCAAGGCCAAGTATGAGGTCTTGAGGGCAGCAGGCTAGCACGGCAAAAAGGACCATGGCGTGACGACCGGCAATGCTGACACGAGCAGTGCACATTCCGATTACTGGTACAGTACCGCCATCGGCAACACGTATTGCCTGCGTCGTAGATGGCGTCATAATCTTTTGTAAGCGGCAGCGTAGAGAAGCGCTCATAATAGACAGGCGCGCACCTGTGTCAGTGAGGGCGGTCACAGGAACATGGTCGACTTCTACTTCAAGCAGGCTATGGTGCGTGGGAAGCGTCAGTAGAAGATTTTCGGCCGTCATTGGTATTGCAGCTTCACCTCTACAAGCTGCAATATCTAGTTTTCCTGCTGCGGTCGTCCACAGAAGCTCGGCGAGGAAAAGCGCCGAGGTGGCGGAGAGCGGGATTGGCGACGTAGCGGCGACGGGGAGCGAGAGCTACGGCGACCGGAAGAAGGAGCGTCAGGGTAGCGGCGACCGGGCAAAGGGGCGTCAGTGGAAGGCTCGTAAGATAACGACGAATAGAAATTGAAGGGTGCGGCGACTGAACGTCGAGGGGTCGCAGGATGCGTGAGCGCCCAGATAGAGAAAGTCTGACGTGGTTAGTTTGACCAACGGTGGCGGAAATAGCGAGAAACGTGCCCAGGCTGATGGCAGGAAAAACAAATAGGCCGGTCGTCGGGTGTTCGCCATTCGGAAGGGTTACAGAAGGGCATTGTTGGAGGTGAACGGCGAGCGTGTCCTCGGGAGTAGGACGGAACTTCAGGGCGAGTCAAAGGACATGCTGATGGAAGGTCGAGGTTTGCAAACTCTTGCCTCACCACAGCTTGTATTAACGCCACTGACGGCTGTTGTTGGTCAGAGGCGAGCGTTGCGAAAACGGGTGGCTCAAGAGGAGCCGAACAGGCGGCTTCGATTTCCCGACGAACAATGCGTGTGACGTTGTCATACGTGGGGGACTGGCGGGCGGCTTCACACGATGAGGTTGCGGCCGTGTCGCAGCCGGGTGAATCGCTGAGTAATACGGCGGCTCTTGGCTTCTTCGAACCGCCGGCACTCTTTAATGATGGCGTCGATGGTGGCAACTTTGTTGTAAACTAAAAGATTAAATGCGTCGTCTGCTATGCCTTTCAGCACATGGGCCACTTTCTCAGACTCACTCATGTGCTCGTCAATCTGGTGGGATAGGGCGATGACGTCGTGAATGTACGCGACGTACGACTCTGTCGACGTCTGTGCACGAGCCGCCAGTTGATTCCGCGCTGTGATCTGCCGCCCAACGTTGTCGCCAAAAAGGTCGCGGATCTTCTCTTTAAAGGAGTCCCAGCTCGTAATCTCCGCTTCGTGCGTCTCGAACCACACTCGCGGTGGGCCATCAAGGTAAAAAAGCACATTGCAAGCATTAGAGTCGGGTCCCACCTATAGCTTGCGCTGACCCGTTCGTACCGGTTGATCCATTTGTCGACGTCAACGCCATCCTGACCGGAAAATACACCGGGATCACGAGCAGGGGGTAGAACGACGTATGTAGAAGTCACGGTAGGGGCATGTGGTGAAGACGATGGTTGTTTAACCTGTGACATGGTTGGACCTATGATGATGCGGCCGTTGCGGAGCTTCGTGATGAAGACGGGGAAAAACCCAGCACCTCCACCACAAAGATGTTACGTAAAAATGACACGAGGCGTGTCTATTTAAAATCTATATTCAAACTGATGCGTATGGCGTCGACTAAGATGGAAGACAGCACGCACAACAGACAGACCACTTCCTCGTTGTCGTCTTCTGACCACTGATATGTCAGCTACGTAGCAATATTTAACCGAAGTCTTTTGCGTGACGATCATTATTCTTTCGACACCTTCGGACGCGTGCTGGCGTTTGACTGCTCCTTCTTTTCGTTGCGTATTAGATTTGTCTGTGAATTTCTGTGAATCAGCAACATCTGTGAATTCCAGCGCTTTTTTCACTCTCTTGATGCATTCTTTTTAAATTCACGACATGTGCTACATTTCGGGGACTTTATTGCGTCTATTTATTCCGCCGTCTTGGCGGATCCGCTCACCGTACATTTCTCGGATCACAAAGCGCTGGTACTAACCGTGAGCTACAACGATAACACGAATAGGTGCTAATCTGTAGTGTAGTTTGTGTGTGTGTGTGTGACGCGCTCGCGATGTGTGCATTTAATGCATCGTACGAAAATCTTGAAGTGTAAATAAATAATACTTCGTATATATTGTATCTGTGTACAAATGCTTCATGACAAACAACACTAAAATTCATTAATTACACTTTAATCATCATCATCAATAATAAAACTCCCAAGCATTTCCCCGAGGGTGAACATAGTTAAGTGCGAATGCACGGGGTGATGCTAAGAGCGGGAGTAAAGTTAAGATCCGTTGGCATTCGCCAGTGAGTTAACGTAAACTCCCCCGTGTGATCAAATTGCGATTCCCAGGAACCATTACACCATAAAGGCACCATAGTGTGAATAATAAATATAATAGTGCAAATTAATAAATACCCCTCATAGCATCATCCCGTGCATTCGCACTTAACCATGTTCACCCTCGGGGAAATGCTTGGGAGTTTTTATAAAGGTACGAGACAAACTCAGTTGCTCTGGCCATGCTTGGAAGCGTTGACTTCATGTTTACGTTTTTGGCAAGTAATAATGAAAAAAAAACGTGCGTCAGCTCATTGAACCAGTTGTACATATGTATATTTAGAGTAGGCCACACATTTGCTTCGGCTTGTTTTGGACTGTTTTTCTTTTCATTAACATAGATAAAATTATTTTTCACTGTTGATCGCTATCGAGCCAAATGAATGAAGGAGGTAGATACTATGCCACTTTCAAATCACCTCAGCGTAAGGAGATGGAGCTAAATTATACCATACACGGCTCTCGCGTCATGATTCTAATGTTTGCATGTCTGGTTTACCTTCGTCATCTATTCACGTCTCGTGACGCCAAATTTAGTATGTGTGGGGCTAGCGAAACGGCCGCGAACACGCTATGAGGGTGCATGGTATGCTTTCGACAATGTCAGTCATAACGCTGTGCTAGAGGGGCTTAGCAAATTAGATTCTGGAAAGAGAATACACAACTACATCAAAGCTTTTCTCAGTAACATAACCGCCACAATGGGTATGGGAGGCATCCGCTCTGATACGTTTAATATGCCCACAAAAGGAACACCCCAAGGTGCTGTGATATCGCCGATGCTGTTCAACATCGTTATGATCGGCTTAGCATGGAGCCTCGAAAACATTGAAGAACTCAGACATCCCATCTACGCAGATGATGTTTCAATCTGGGGGACGAGAGGATCTCTAGGACAAAAACAAGATCTTCTGCAACACGCAGCAGATACCGTTCACGACTACGTGCGTCAATGTGGCCTCGTCTGCTCTCCGGAGAAATCAGAAGTCCTGAGAGTCTACAGATGAGGATACGATCTGCAAAACTCCATAGACGTCTCTATAGGGGGAAAGGAGATTCCAGAAGTGTCCCAAATTAAGATTCTCGGCATGTGGATACAAAGCAACTGTCGTATGGACCACACCATTAGAGAGCTGTCAAACACTGCAGCGCAAATCACGAGGATGATCACCAGAATCTCTAACGAAAAATGGGGTATGAAGGAGGAGGACACTTGTAGGCTTGTACAGGCCCTCGTGGTCAGTAGGATTGTATACAGTGTCCCCTACTAAACACCACTACAACAGGAAAAAGAACAATTAGAGGCAATCTTTATAAAAGCCTACAAACTCGCCCTTGATCTACCTCTCAGCACCTCGACAGAGAAATTCCTTAAACTCGGGATAAACAACACAGTGCATCGAGGCACATCTTCTTGCGCAGAAAATGAGACTACTGCTGACTGCTACGGGCAGGTACACACTGCAGACATTGGGAATGAGGGATGCTTGCGGAGAAATCAATAAAACGGCGAGCATACCAAAGGACATTCGCCAGATCATTGAAGTCAGCTCAATACCTCGAAACATGCATCCAGAAATCCAAAAGGCTCGAAGACAAACCAGATCAGAAGCACAAGAAAAAAAATTGCCCGCAGCTTCCCTCGGGGGAACACTGAGGAGGATGCGGAGCATATAGTTGGTTAACCGGGTGTTAAAGTGCGACTTACTTGGGTCGATGGCTAAATTGGTTAACGTGGTTGTGAAATGGGGTGTTAAATTACGACTTACTTGTGTCGATGGCTAAATTGGTTAACGTGGTTGTAGGAGGGGGTGTTAAATGAGTGAACACGTACACACGTATGCGAAAGGGCGGCGCTGGTCGAAGGGACGTCGATCATTGTGTTTGTGGATTCGTTGGAATTCATTTCACCGCGACCTTGGACGTCGACGCGCCGTACAAAATAACCGACGAGCGGCAACTGAGCGAGCCAGCGCCGACCTTGAGTATATATACAGCGCGAAGGCGCATGCGCTGTCAGCTGTCGAATGTTCTCGAAGGAGAAGCGCGCGCGGCACAGCTGGTGGGCGACGGCGCGACGGCGCATGCGCGCGCGTCAGCTGTCGAATGTTCGAGAAGCGGTGCGGACGGCGCGGACGGCGCACTACAAGGCACGAGTATAAGATGCTTCCGCATCTAAAAAATTTCAAGGCGAGAACTGACGTATTGTACGTTGACGCGACCACATACAGAGAGCACTCCGGGACAGTTGTAAGCGTTGTTGATCATCAACTTAGGGAAGTCAACAGCGCTTCGATCAGAAGCAACAACATCTTCGAGGCTGAGGAAGTAGCGATCGCGCTCGCCATCACACACCAGAGCAAAGAGTCTACTACTGAAATAGTTACTGACTCGCAAGAAGCGTGTCGACGGTACAGCAGTGTACGCATACCCAGTGCTGCCATCCGCATACTCAAGGAAAGAAAAATCAACTTCTCGAGCTGCGTCATTACGTGGACACCAAGCCATGAAACTGTGACAGGGAACTAGCGTGCCGAAGCCATTGCCCGAGAATACGGTGACCGGGGGGCGCACATCGACAAGGAAGCAGCCACAGTTATTAGACGCTATGGAGCAATTTTAGAACACCAGAGAGCCCTAAGGAGGATATACCCTCCTCCCCACAAAGACCTCAGAAGAGAGCAGTCGGTTGCCTGGAGACGGCTGCAGACTAATACGTACCCCAATCTCAGTATTCTGAGTGAAATCTATCCGGGAATATACGCCAACAAATGCCCGCTATGCAGAGAACACTCCACGCTTTCCCACGTGACATTGGCCTGCCAACACACACAGGTAGTGCCAAGAAACTGTACACCAACACCGGAGCTGTGGGAGGTTACGCTGTCCTGCTCTAAGCTTGAAGAACAGCTCAAGATGATCGACAGAGCTTGCAAGATGGCAAAGGCCTCAGGGGCTCTATACTGAGGGCTCCACCTTCATCAGAAAAAAAACTCCCAAGCATTTCCCCGAGGGTGAACATGGTTAAGTGCGAATACACGGGGTGATGCTATGAGGAGTATTTATTAATTCGCACTATTATATTTATTAATCACACTATGGTGCCTTTATGGTGTAATGGTTTCTGGGAATCGCAATTTGATCACACTGGGCAGTTTACGTTAACTCACTGGCGAATGCCAACGGATTTTAACTTTACTCCCCCTCACGACCCGCTCTCGACGGGAGACTGAGAGAGAAGGCGGGCGCGCGAGAGAGAGGGGTGCGCGCGCAGCTGCAGCGAGCGAGGAGAGCGGAGGAGCGAGCGAAGGGGGAGGGGGTATAAAACGCGTTACTGACACCGATATCAGTGTCGCGTCCGTGGCTTATTCGGTAGAGCGTCGCGCTGCGGCCCGCCAAGTCCTCTTTCTTTTAAAGATAGAGAGAATGCGGACGCCGCCGACGGCGGTGGATGGTTTGGGGTCGCTTATAAAGTGTATTCACACTTGAATATTTGTAATAAAGCTTTGCATTCATTCATGCTGTCATGTTCTTAATTGACACGCGTGTCATGATTATCATGTTTGCACCAGTCATACACTTCTGTCATCCATTGATGTCACGAAACCTCAAGTTTGGTATATGTGGAGCTAGCGAAACAACCTTGAGTGCATCATGAAGGGTCCAATGTACTCCAACGTAACGTCGAGGCGCGCGCACGCTGGGCGCAGCGACACTACGTTTGCAGCACGCGAGCACACTATAGTCTGACGCAGGGCGCGACCTGCGTCCATCAGCGCGGCCGGACGGCAACCGGCGCGAAATGCTACATGCTGCATTTGGCGCCAATGCGTTACCCAGACAGCACTGCATCTCCCTTTCTTTTACGGATGCACGTCGGATGCGCTGAAACGCGCATGCATCAAAGCAACGCAGTGCACCTGCACCGCTTTGACGCATGCGCGTGTCTGCAGGGTGTCTGCAGTGCTAAGGTGAATTTTCTTCCGGAATGCCGCACGGAGATTGAAGTACGTTGGTTTTCCCTTTAGCGAATATAGGCTCCCTAAATATCTTCACTCCGGCAATGCGGTGGGTTGACCAGGTGGGTGAAACAAACCGTTTAAACTGTATTTTATACAAACTCGAGTCACGAACACGTTTTTGCTATTCTACAAAATTGGCAGCTCACTTAAAAAAACCCTTCATCTTTCAAAACTTGCTATATAAAAAAATTGGCCCCGTATCTGAATGTTTTACAGCAAAAATCGTCGAAAGACATTAGTCTTGCGTGTGGAGGGAATAAACAAAATGTTTTTAATGTTCTGCGCGAAAAAATCAGTGAACTGTATTCTGGAAGTGCTGTGTTAGAGTGTCTCCATCCGTGCAGCGAAGGCAAACGAGCACATCGAGGCATGTTAGACAAGAGCGCTATCTAGCAGCTATACTCGAATATGAAGGAAGGCATGCGCGCCCACAGAGAAAGCTGTGCGCCTGTCTTGGAGGCGGTAAGGTGTAAAACGTAAAGCGACGGGCAGGTGCCACCACCGTGTCGTCTTGGGTAAACGTTGGAAACACTTGCCTTTTTGAGCCTCGCGTTGCTTTGTCAGTGCAACGGGATAAACGCTATGGGCCCTTAGAATTACTTGTAAGTGCCTCCTCTAGTATAAAGCCACACATATAAAATATTGACGTGTTGTTATGGTGCCTGAGATATGCACCTTAATTACTTTTAGTAGACAATCGCACAAGTATAAGCGCTGAAACTTTAGCAATATTGGTGGGTGCTGCGCATGGAGTTGGCCGTTTGTAATATTGCTTGGTGCCGTTTGAGGTTTCGCTACGGTCGCAAACAGACAAATATACAGACAGACAGACCAAAACTTTTGCTTCGAAGTACGCCAAGAAAGACTATCGTCTTTAAAAAACCGCCCCCTTTTCGTTTAAAACCACGCTGCCTTCAATGTAAATGAGTGACCGCTGAGAACTAACATGGCAACCCGTCAAGTGTGGTGTCCATTTTAGCCAGTTGTAAACAACCATGATTGAAGTTGTCCCCACCCTAGAAGACGGGGACGCGCGCACATGAAGGCTCCATACGCGCTATAGAAACACCTGCGACGCCAGTGGCATCGAGCTGCCAAGGGCATGAATACCTGCCTCTCTTTCTGTTAGAAATCAGTCGAAATAAAATATTTGTCATGACCTAATTCAAACGAACAATTTTAAGCTATACAAAATAGGGAATCGCTAAATCAAAATGGAAAAAGATAGTCTTGCCTTTTGGGCTGAGAAATGTCGTCTGAAATCATTAAATTTCATCATAGCCAAACGTCAGTAACACACAGTAATCTAAACAGGAAGCGCCGATCTGTTGTTCTCTCCAACCACCAGGTGTGCTAGGGTCGATTGGGCCTCCGGGGTAGATGGGAGATTTCCGCTTTAATTTTTTTAGGGGTGAAGGTACTTATAGCGGCACCCGTGTGTCCCTCGTAGCCGTTGTAGTAGTGTGTAACAAGCATAATATTTTGACCTCCAAGGTGGTGCCGCCGACAGATTTCTTCTGTGCGTTGTTGAACAATAAAAGATAGTGCTCAATGTGCATGTTAATGGCTGCTAAGGGGGAATGAGAGACCGGAAAATTTGGCTTTTAGATAACGCGCACGCTACGAATTTTTTATTGTTCAACAACGCAAAGAAGACAAGAAAGGGTTGCTACGTTATACTTGCTGGGCGTAACCTCCTAGGATTTAGAAAGGTTTAGCGAGTGTTGGGCCGCAGTGCCATGAATACAGTGAACTAGTATATACCATCAACTCGAGGTGGTTAAAGGTGGGAAGTAGACACGAAGCGCAAGCCGTAAGAAAGTGTGCGTGTGCCTCCTCTCGTTTAGTCCTTGGAATGTCGCTGGATGGCGGTGCTGCTATATAAGGAATATATGATGAAAAGATACGAGATGGTGGTACTTTGAGTGTTGAATAGGTGGACGAACAGATACATAGAGAGATGCATGGATGGACGCACGGATGGCTGCATGGACGGATGGACGCATAAGCGGACGCAGAAGCGGATGCATGGACGAAAGCAGGGACGGACGCACAGATGAACGTGCGGACACACGAACAGACGCACGCGCGGATGGGCGGATGGACGCAAGGGCGGCCACACAGACGCACGCATGGATGAACGGAAGCAAGAACGAATGGACGGACGGATGCTTCGCCCCACTATCCATCATTCGCTCCGTGGATATGCTGCCATTTTTTCTCTATGGTACAAATTACTGTAAATCATTTACTTCTTTTTGTAAATCCCGTTTCCCCACGTTTCGCTCTCGGATGATGCAGTGGCCTCTTGAAGTGTCCTCTTGAATGGGGTGACAACTTGAAGTTGTCACCCCATTTTCTAAGCACGTGTAAATTAATTATAAGGACCACTCGATTCACTGCTATAGCAATGCAAATGTATTGCTAACATTGCTGTCTTTCAATTTATTTGGCTATTCCATGCCATTTCTGATGATGCAAGCGTGTTTCGAAGAAAGCCCAGATCATCGGCAGACATCAGGACCAGCGCACTCACGAAACTATAAAAAACCTGTCGTAAAGCACAACATTGTTTCTCAAGCAATATTATGCCATCTGTCTTTTTTGCCCAAGATTCTTTGTCAGAATCGCACTTTCTAACAATGACATGCTCTAGTGTTGTTTTGTGTTCGTTTCCGTATACAGGATTTCTTACTGTGCAGTAAAATTTCAGTTGACAGTCAACGCTTGTCTAAGTTGCCTTTTTGTGTCCACGTGTAGAAATGTCGGGCTGCGCCTATTTCACAGAGAAACACCAACTAGCGCCAAGCTTCACTACACTAAACGTACTCCAAGTCCCACAAAGAGAAGACATGGCGCCAGTAATACTGTGAATACCAATGGCCCTATTTTGTGTAATTCTTGTAATACCACATCTGTGCTTCTCTTCTCCTTGTTCGGTTTAAACAGTCTGTCGCTATATTCCTTCAGTTATCGAAACTCACATGCTCGGACTATACGCATGCCTATAGTTTAAAGAGTCGTAAGTATCAACTTTGTGCATTAACTACTTTAGAATATTTTGTGTGAGATTTCGTGTGAGATGCAATTGTGTGAGATGCAATATTTTGTGTGAGATGCAATTGACGAAGTAAATACAAAACTAGTTAGCCCAAGAAAAGTCGCTTAAAAAGTCAATAAGCTTTTTCAGCGAGAAACAAGCTAAGAATATAAGATTAGTCATTATTCGAAAACTGCTCTGCTCAAATCTCCAGAACCTCATCTTCGATGGATCTTCAGAAAAGCTTAACCATATGCAATTTATAGTTTAACTGAAATGGAAATTTAGAGGTATCGTTCTCGGCGGAGAGGAAATATGCTACGAGTTTTCTTTTCAAAATTTTGGAAAAATGTTTTAGCAGGTGTCACGTACATAAGCTGTAGTGAGAACTTCTTTCACGAAGAAAAACGTAAGAATGAAGACTACAGACATGAAAAAGTTATTCATCACTGAACTGAACCTGAATCTAAGCTAGATAGAGTTATCAAACGCAGTTTGAAAACCATGTAGTAGGAAGAGAATGCAATAACCAAAGTACTGTGACCTAATAATAGCTCAAGTTACAGCCTAATAATAAGGAAACGATCCAACAAATATGAATAGCGAAATGTTGAAGCTTCTATTGAGTCACGCAATGCTTGACACGCTAAAACTGGAAAATATTGAAGTCTAATCTTGCTGCTTCTGTATTTTTGCTATTTTTTATTTGGGTTCGCTAGCTTGTTTCAGTGTGATTCTCAGCGCAGTCTCGACACATATGCCCAAAACTTCAGAGAGCGTAGCTCGGAGTAAAGCTGAGTGCACACACTTCTGAGATATAAGGCGCCAAGATTGGCCTAGGGCTTTTATCACTTTTTGATTTTTTATTGCGCCACCATTGCTCTCAAGTTCTGTAGTATTCTGTGGTTGCATATGTTCAGCTTATTCCTATATTACTGTAACTGTTTATCGGGTTATGCGTTGCTTTTTTTTTCTTTTTAATCAACCTGTCATGAGAATTTGGGCTTACCCTTTTTTTTTTTTGGCAAACACACGAGATGCAGCCATTTCTTTGGCTAACTATTGCTTCATATTGAGACGGCGTCTTGCATATATAGCGGATGTTTTAACCACTTCTCATTGCGGAGGATAATTAAAAAAACTACAGAAATAACGATATTTGGAAAGCTCATTATTTTATTCTGGGCCGCTCAGATAATTGCGGCACCTTTTGGAGAGAATTTAAACCATGCGCTTCCTACTATGTTGCCTCTGTGATCCACATTGGCAATTTGGTCAACTACAGTTAGCTAAAGGGTAAACAATGGCACTTGGACGCCGTGGTGAGATTGCCGCTAACGGAGACCTAGGTTGAACAATATGGTCGCCTCTCTTTTTTTACGGCTATTTAATTGCCCTCCACATATTTCACTGCACAAATCAAAGCAAAAGTCGGATTCTATATTCCCTCCCCCTTATTTCCTTCTTTCTTTAAGTGGAAGCTTCGGGTCCCACGGTTAACTGCGAAGAATTTATACCAACTACAGTAGCAGTCAACTTCATTAGAGCCGCTTCACGCTCATTAGTGCTTCATATAATCTTCCCAACTTGACTGTCTAACATCCCTGCCTTTCCCTTCTATCTAGTTCCTTCTATCCTGTTCCTTCCTTACCATCCTGCTTTCCCTGAAATAAAACTTTTCAGGCACTCCAACTGGATCTTCATGCGTAACTCTCTTTACTCGGGTTATTTTTTCACAGCTTCTGAGCTGTATTTTTGTGCGCCTGTACTCACCGAGATCTCACGTGCCTGCACTTTGGTGTTGTATGAGCATGCTGTGTGGTACTTCCAGACAAAAACTATCACGTATTCACCGCGATTCCAAGACGACGCGTTAGGCGTCTGGGAGTCCGTGTTTGCATGCTGCAGGCGCTCCACTGTAATTACGCTTCGTGGAACCGCGAGCAGTTGTGTATACACAGAATGGTATGGCGGCGCTCACTTCTAGGTGACCTTTGTTCCACGAGCTCTAACACTTTTTCGGATAATGAACTAAGAAGCTAGAGTGGGTTTTCTAAGAGAAGGAGGTGTTGTATCGTCATGTCGTTTTTGGTTGTTCAATCATTGTCTTCAACTGCAGTAAATCAGTCGGACTCCCGATTCGGGAAAGAACATTGGTTTTTAAATGTAAAGTATATCTTAGCGAACTTCGGCGACTTTGAGCGTCTCCATCTATCTATCTATCTATCTATCTATCTATCTATCTATCTATCTATCTATCTATCTATCTATCTATCTATCTATCTATCTATCTATCTATCTATCTATCTATCTATCTATCTATCTCTCTATCTATCTATCTATCTATCTATCTATTTCCCACTCTATCTCTCTCTATATATATATATATATAAAGAGAGAGAGAGAAAAAAAATACATATATATATAGAGAGAGGGAGACAGAGAGAGAGACGAGAGAGAGAGACAGAGAGAGAGACGAGAGAGAGAGACAGAGAGAGATATATATTCATCTATCTATCTATCTATCTATCTATCTATCTATCTATCTATCTATCTATCTATCTATCTATCTATCTATCTATCTATCTAGCCGCCTACGACTTTCAGCTTTCCTGGCCGTTTCGATAATGTTACCAATACCACAAAATTCATGTGGCATAATATCATTGCATGAAGAGTATAACTGACTAGTCATAACATGAAAATGAAGACGTGTGTCACGAATGTCATGATTTACATTTCATAATCTTGCTGCCCTTGCGCTTGTTTCGTTCACATGACATATTGCGAAACTCCTATGGTATGACTTGACTGCATGGCTAACGTAAGTGACAGACCCTAACATGGAAATCATGACATGCATGTCATGTAGGTCATGACTATACATGCCGTGCTCATGGTGAGCTCGCGCTCGTTTCCCTAGCTTGACATATACCTAGTTTGGTATTACGGGACGTGAATAGATGACAAAGGTATATCACTGGTGCAAACATGATGATGATGAGATGCGTGATGATGATGATGATGATATGTGGGTTTTAACGTCTAAAAACCACCATATGATTATGATAGACGCCGTAGTGTAGGACTCCAGAAATTTCGACAATCTGGGGTTCTTTAACGAGCACACAAATCTGAGCACACGCGCATATTGCAATTGAAAATCAAGCCGCCGCAGCCGATATTCGATCCCGCGGCCTGCGGGTCAGCAGCCGAGTACCTTAGCTACTAGTCCACCACGCCGGGGTGCACATAGAGCACATGAATACACTTCAGTAGTAGTTGTGCAGTCATCCCAGAATGTCCTAGTTCTAGAACATTCTCCCCATTAAAAACCTCAGATGATCGAGATTTTCGAAACCCCCCACTACGGCGTCTCTCCTAATCATATGGTCATTTTGGCTCGTTAAGCCTCACATATTAATCAATTCCAGAGCGTCCAACCAAGTAGCGCATTACTGTAGTACCTAGCGAGTCAAGCACTCGGGAAGAAACATTAGCCCGGCAAATTTCTGCCGACCGTAGAAGGTCCGAGAAGCAGATGGCGTGGTGGTTTCACGGGTGTGCTTTTATGCATGGCGACTACGTAGTTTTTAAGGCACCCGGATAAACCTGACTACTACTACTACTAGAACAAGTAGAAATAGCAGTTGTAGGTAGCAGCTGTACTAGCAGCAGCAGCAGCAGCAGTAGCAGTAGTAGTAGTAGTAGTAGTAGTAGTAGTAGTAGTAGTAGTAGTAGTAGTAGTAGTAGTAGTAGTAGTAGTAGTAGTAGTGGTAGTAGTAGTAGTAGTAGTAGCAGTAGTAATAGTAGTAGTAGTATATTCTAGTACTACCCCCACAACCACGAGGTGGAACGGAATGCCGATGAACTGTGTGGATTTTAGGGTGCCTTGGCCAACGTAAGCGTCACATCATATGCGCATGTGGCCGTGGCTATCTTCGGGAGGAGGCATAGGATGTTCCGAGGCGGCGAGGAAAAGTTCAATGGGTGTGCTTGCTTGCTTGATCCTTTCTTTTGTGGCTCTCACCTACTAAGGGGGGTTGGCCAAGAAGCCGGGGGTTAATGCAAGTCAATACCTTTAGGTTTTCTAGACTAGAGGAATACGATTACTTTGTTTTGACTGTGAAATGAATTTGGTGCAATGTAAAAAAAAGGAAAGGGGAGGAGAGAAATAATAGAATTTGTTGAATATCTGAGGTGTAATCGTAATATGAAATTGTTCTGAAGGTTAAATCATTGCAGTGTAACAGCTAAATAATAAATGGTAGATTGGCTAGTAAAATTCGAGAGCTAATCAATGGCTCAGCAAGGTAATCTTCTTGTGGTATATAGAAATTCGCAGAGAGCCCCACAGATGTTCCTGTCGCTGTGTCTATATGTAGCGGCCCCAAAAGACAAAATATTAGGAGTAGTAAGTGACATCCTTAGTTTTTTTAATAAAATTTCGAAGCAAGTTTTCTTTGATTTTTGAAACGGTGACATGTGCTAAGAAAATGGTCGATATGTTCAGGTTCGTTACAGCTTGAGCACAGGGGGGATGACACCAGATCAAACCTGTTTAAGTAGAAATTAAGAGGTGGTACACGGCAACGTAATTTTGTTATAGAGATTTCCGATTCACGCGTGGGACGCCATTTATTTTTCCATGCGAAGTGCAGGTTCGAGAAATCTGGATTTGTTATCGTAACTTTTTATGAGTATTCAAGAAGGGAAAGTTTTCTAAACCTCGCTGCTGTTACATAAGCTGTAGGAGGCATGATTGGCACAATCGGAAGATCAAGGGATGTTGACGCGAGTGTGTCAACCATCTCATTTTTAAATATACTACGATGGCCTGGCACCCATATCATTCGCAGTAGACGAATGTTTGCTGAGATTAATGATTGAAACGTTTCTTGTGCTGCTGATGCCTCGACGATGATAAAAATGAACACACGGAATATGAGTCAGTCACTATTACAGCTGTCGAATGAGTCGCAGGAAGTTTACGAATAGCTAGTATATTGGCCGTCGCTTCGAATATTGGTGTATAATCTGGGAGGCGTAATGAAAATGACCAGAATAATGAGAGAGAACAAAATACCCAACCTGCCCTCTCGCCACTTACAGATGCATTCATTGCAATTGCTATATTAGTACCTAATTGAGACAATTGTTGTTCTAATAAACCAATCAAATATTTAGAAGGCAAGTGTTTAGCATTCATGGGGAAGATATCGTCAAATTCTATTTGCACTTGGCCCATTGGTTTGTCAGATGGTGTGATCTCGATAATATTAGCATTTAGAGCAACTAGAAGTGTTTGAACAAATAGCACTTTGGGTTTGATGATCAAAAATTAGCACGCGTTCTCTCCGTATTTCTCTTCATTTTTAGTCATCTTCATTTCTTCCTTCTCTCCCAAACACTAGAGCCGAGTTTTCCGGTGCGAAAAGTGATAACCCTGATGGCTCACAAAACAGAACGTGTAGAGAGAGAGAGAGAAAGTAGAGGAGACAGAGAAATAGACGGAAACACAGTACAATGTTTTGCGACAGAAAATATAGGCGAAACGAAGTTCCCATGAAGCCATGGCCTTCTATGTTATCCTTTGGGAAGGAGATAAATTGAAGTGAGGGTGAAAAATATATAGGTTATATTGAGCAAAACACTGAAATTTACCATGTGAAATTGAGAAAGTGTGACATTGAGAACATGTAGAAAGAAAGAAGTGAGCGTGAAATAGAGAGAGAATGAAAAAAACGAAAGAAAGCAAATAGATAATGGAAACATGAAAAAAAGATAAAGAAATATACAACACGTAACATACCTGTATGGTACACTACGTCTTACAAATAAAGAAATATACAACGCGTTACATACCGGTATGGTACGCTACGTCTTGCCGCTTGAGAAGTGAGTCACATCGGACGTTTGTCGGAGTGCTTTTTGGTGAATATCTTGTAAAGGATCCCTAACCGGGATTAGGTATTGGTAAATACTCGATGTCAGACATTCGCTTGTCGACTGGTCAGTTGGAAATATGGACATGTTTTTGAGTAGTGGCTTTCCTAAAAGAATATATACACCATGTGGCTCCCACATATCAACGTTATTTCCACAAAGCGTGGGCTCATTTGAACAGTGACAAGAATATTGTAGGAAGCGAAGCATTTGTTTCTTCGGATAGTAAGTGTTTTTTACGGGTATAATCGCATATACATCTGAAAAGGATAATCCGGCCGTCTTTTTCGAAGAACACACTCTCAAAGTGTAGGTTGATCCTTGGTTAATTCGATGAACTTTATTCGAAAGCTTGAACGCTCGAGTCAATATAAGTCTGAGAAGCGCATACATAATTTTTTTTTTTTGCTGAGGTCTTGTACAACAAGCGTTCCAAGGATCAAGTTTCTTCTCATAAAAGGGATGTTGGCTCATCCGCAGTCTTCGTAAGGCACCGTTCTATTTCTACAAGAAGCAGCTTAGTTCAGACCGGCACCCACTCACTGATATCTCGCATACCCTTGTTAGTTGAGAGGTCTGCATAACGAAGTGAATGACCTTCAGCGCCTCCTCGTTGGCCCGCGCTCGCAGGCAGTTGGAATAAGTGTGGGCGATCGCCTAAGTTGCTTTGTTACGGCCTTGAATTCTAATCTCCTTAAGACTCACACTGCAACACGGGACTGCTATTAGAAAGGTCATAGCGGAAAGTCAAAGGTCAAAGGGCAGAATTATTCATGGTAGCGATTCATTCAAAGTTCTTGGAAATAACACTTACATATTGCTCAAGGTACAGAGAAAAGATGTGTAGCTATACCTGCTACGAGAGCATCTTAACAGAAAGAGAAAAACTTACTTCTTGAGATGAGACAACGTGTGCATTTTTTAAAGAAATCTTTAAAAAAATATTCTGAGGAACAGAATGCAGTAGCTCTATCAGTCCTATAATTTCAAGCCGCGAGTCGTACGTCATTCCTTTCGCAGGCGTATTCAACCGCACAGATGCTGTCTTTCACGTTCAGATTACTGAGAGGCATTTTCAACTCCGCCGGGGTGTTGTAGCGGTTAGGAAGCTCGAGTGTTGACCGAAAAGTCGCGAGCTTGATCTCGGCCGTGGCGGTCACACTTCAATCGAAGCGAAGTGGCAGAGGCGACTGTACTGTGCAGTGCTCGTGCACGGTAAAAAAGACCAGATGGCTGACCCGCAGGGCGCGGGTTCGAATCCCGGCTGCGGCGGCTGCATTTCCGATGGAGGCGGAAATGTTGTAGGCCCATGTGCTCAGATTTGGGTGCACGTTAAAGAACCCCAGGTGGTCTAAATTTTCGGAGCCCTCCACTACGGCGTCTCTCATAATCATATAGTGGTTTTGGGACGTTAAACCCCACATATCAATCAAAAAAGACCAGATGGTCGAAATTTCCTCATCCCTCACATACGGCCTCTCTCACAATAATAGCGTAGCTTTGGGACGTTACGATTCACAGAGTTTTATTCTTAGATGCATTTTTTAAGTGAAGCTTTTAACAATGAGAAAATTTCCGCGGCGATGACCGCCATGGCATAGTTCGCGACCAGCCTAACACCGATACATGTACAGAATCGCATTTGCCAGTAATCATACCTTCCAAGATGCGCCGGCTACACGTGCCTTTGGTTGTTCTGCTTTCTAGTAATTTCTGCTCCTTTATGCTTGGGTTCATTGGTGATAATCCTGTTAGGAAAAGACCTATACGGCCCCCGAGGTCAAGGTAATAAGAACACGAAGCGTACTGAAGTGTACCTCAATTACTTTTACTGTAGACATAAGTCTGAAGAAGAACAACAAAGGTGCGTTCTGGATTGCCCCTCCGCTTCATTTTCATCGTATTTTTTAGGATCGAACAACGCAGTATCCGAAAAAGCAATCCGTTCTTTCATCAGGAATACCTGTGATTTCACGTTGTCACTTCTCATTGTTTCCTTTGATTCAGTCATTTCATACTTTAACGACGTTAAGTGACTGTTGTCTGCAGCAACCGAAGTGTTAAACACCTACGTACGGGGCTGAAGATGTAATTACACAGTCGAAGCAAAGGAAAAGCGACGCTAGGAATTGCAGTATCAGATAGATCAAAAAAGAAATGCTCTACGTCACGCACACAGGTGCCATGCTTCACTTGCCTTGTTTTACTTGATAAAGCAAAGGCTCCTAATTTCTAATGTCATGCTTTATCACTGTGTGACTAACGTATGCAAGACGCTCTTTTGTGGTTGCTCTTGTAGTCCACGTGCTTTCTACGAAAGGCGTTTTGTTGAGGTGGTCACCTTAAGTATATTTACGTTTAACCCTTCGTGGCTAACACCTTCTTTTCTGCCACGCCACGGTGGTCTAGTGGCTAAGGTACTCGGCTGCTGACCCGCAGGTCGCGGGATCGAATCCCGGCTTTGGCAGCTGCATTTCTCATTGAGGCGGAAATGTCGTAGGCCCATGTACTATATTTGGGTGCACGTTAAGGAACCCCAGGAGGTCGTAATTTCCGGAGCCCTCCACTAGTGGTGTCTCTCATAATCATATGGTGGTTTTGGGACGTTAAACCCTACCAACCAATCAATCAATCAATCAATCAATCAACCTTCTTTTCTGGGTTATATACTACATAATTGGTATCAGTTTCAGTATGTGGCCGTTTTTAGGAGGGAAGCTCCTCTTAATCTAACCTCGTCATGCGTCACGCGTAAGCCAGAGAAGAGACGAGAAAGAAAAGAAGACAGTGTCTCCCGTACAGTATAATAGACGGCGCTCCCTGATAGAAGTACATACAAACTGCAGTTGAGTGAAGATTTTCTAGATGGCGCAGTATCGCTACTCTCCGATTGGCTGCTGTGGGGACTGAGCCTGGGTACGCGGAGAACGAGTGCTTCTCTCAGTCTCCTGGATAGTAGCCGTACGGGTCAGATAGATGGTGGGGCATGGACGAAGCAGAGTTGCGGGCGCGTTGAAGACGCTTGCGCCCGGCTTCCTTGGCTCGCGTCATGTCGGTGTGACCCGTGCACCGTTTGCGTTCTCGAACGCGATCGGACGCACGAACGCATGCATGAACTGACCGACACACAGATGGTTGGGTGGACGGACGCTTCGCCCCCCTCATCATTATTCACTCCGTGAATATGCTGTGATTTTTTCATGAATTTTACCACTTGGACCTTTCCACGAGGGCTCTCAAAAAACTGACGCCTCCCAACTCCAAAGCGACTCTCCCCCTCCACCCACCCCCCTTTGTTCGAACTTCAATTGATGCTGCGTTGAGATAATTCACTCTTCCCCGTTCCATGCTTCAGTCGAAGGAAACGTCCGGACTTTTTATAAAGTTTATTCAATCATTCATTTATTCTAGTGAGCAGTAGTACACGTGCTCGTAGCTCTTTTCTGCACTCTTTGGGGCACATTTATTCTGTCAGTATTCGACTTTCCTCTTCATATCTTTATTCTAGAGACAAACATTTTCGACGCGCTTCACCTGCACTCTCTATTGAAACTAATTCGTCAAAAAGAAAATTACGTCCGCTCATCATCGTCACGGTGTTTGCGGCAGCAGGTGCCTATGAAGCCTCAAAAAAATAAGATATTGTTGTCTCTAATGCGTATTCGTCGTATTGACTTCCTTGAACAACTCCGCTTTCACACCAGTGAAGTGTCTTCTCCTCGGAGTTTCAACACGAGCCTACGTCTGAGACTTCCTTACAACACAGCTTTCACATATTTGCAAACTTTTCATTTCGCAACAGCTTGGACCCGGTCGAACCACGAGACCTTGAGCTCATTCCATCTGCACTGCATATTTCGTTGATGATAGTTTGGTTCGGTGCATTTCTCTAAGCTGGGTCTTTTTCAGAGAAAGAAAAATGAAGGGTATAAAATTCGAGGGAAATGTATCCGATCGAACTGCGCTGCCGGTAACCGCGATGCGTTGTTCCGGACCAAAAATTTGGCCGCTGATTCGATTACTGCAGTTGGCAGGGAAAGTTTACTTGAACAGGGAGAAGGAGGGCCATGTTTTTTTTTTTCTGTAAGAATAGGAGGACACAAGAGACCGTTGTTCGACAGTCGTTGCTGGTCTCCTTGAAGCTGAACTAATAAAAAACAGACTACAATAGAGAATAGATATCGAAATGGTGGTGAGGGAGACAAGAACAAAAAAGATACTAGGTTCTTGATACACGCGAAGAAGTGACGGTAAATAATTAGCTTTGGTCTGCAGCAACGCATAGCTAGAAATAATGCACGTGCAGACATGAAAAGGCTGTGGTGAAGAAACAAAGTCCGACAGCTGGTTGAGAATTGAGACGGAGTTCGCCAGATATATTATCTCTGAGGAATGTCCCACGCACTAATCTTCATTGAGATCAACGTGGAACACGGGTGTTTCATCATTAGTTGATGAAGTTTCTGACTGATTTCCAGCACACGCCTGGTTTATACGTTTTCAAGTACCCAGAAAAACAAATATTGAGATCATTCGTAACGTCTTCTTCAGTGAACAGACGTGGTGAGCAAAAAACATAAAATGCAAAAAAAATCACAGCAGTGGGAGAATCTCTGGAGGTAATCATCGGTAAATCATGAATCTTCCGTGTAATTCGCCACGACGACCTTCATTTAAAGACGTGAGAAACACTGTGTGTGGATGCCGTGCCACTTGAGCCTCCTGCTCTCTTACGGCAGGGTCTTGGTTGCAGTGTCGCACAGCTTCACGGCCCGCCAACAGCGAAGGAATTTTATTACAACGCTCCCCCTAACGTAAGTCACCGCACGAAATCAAACAATTGCCTTCCAGCAATGACACGCGAAATATGTGACATCATTGCTATTATAACATCTCGTTTCTTTGATTATCAACTACAGGTAACGCCATCTAGTTTTATAACATCTCGCATCTATTCATCAACTTCAAGTACCACCATCTAGTTAACACTCCAAATACCACCATCTAGTGTTATAAAATCTCACATAAACTATCACCATTCAGTAATAACCGCAAGAATTGAACTAGAAGTGGCTACCTACTACTACTACTACAACAACACATTTCAGAGGATGTACAGAACCAGGCCTTAAGGACCTTCACCCCTAAAAAAGAATCTCTTTATATAGCACTTGTTGTAACACTGTTTCTGTGAATAATGTAGTGCTAATGTATTCCTTGTGTAGGTTCAAGAGTATTTATGGTGCCCGCGCTTGACTCTACGCCAGCGTTATTCTGAAGAACACTTCCTACAGTATGACATTGTGCCGCTAGTAAAAAAACACACCTACAAGGGAGAGGCGAACAGAAAAGGGGGGGGGAGCTTCATAGTGATTTACGTCCAACATCAAACAAAACAATCTAATCTATACGGTTGCTCACATATGCGTAAAATAACCAAGGCTGCCTAATCGTACCATCTCTCAAAAAATCATACATCAGAAGACTGCAGCTGCTTTGAATTGACACTCCTTCGTTCATCGCATATTATAGCAATATGAGGACTTCAAACCACTCACACGCTGTCCGATACTTCCTTTTTATTCGGGATCGCTACCTCAAGAAATCGTAGTTCACACTTGCACACTTTGCATGCTCTGAAGTCCGCCAAGAAAAGAAAAAGGACTAAAAGAAATAGAACTCGCTTCTTTTCAATGTCTACTTGAGGAGGAGCAAGTTTTTTTTCCAGTCAACCATGGTGTAGTTTATATTCTCATGCTGAACTTTGCGCTAACTTTCTTTCGAAGTAGGAGATGGTGCAGGTAAATGGGAACTGAAACAATACGTATCATGCTGCCATGATACGTATTTCCTGTGATGAACTGAAAAATCTAGTGAAAAGTTGCATAAATCAACAAAAATGACTATATCTTGCCGTAAGCAAGCAACAGGCCGCCATCACAAATTTCGTCATCACCTGTGATTCGTCGAAACTCCAAGACATCACGCGTCGGATGGTGAAGACAACTGACTGCGCGTGCCGACAGGCGATGCCTCATTTATCTGATCGAAACGGGTTTTTGAACATGATAGTCTTTCCAGGGGACCTTCGACGCAAAAAAAAATTGGTCTGTCTGCCTGTACGCTTATCTGTTTGTCCACTCTTAACGGTACTGGTTACTATAAACAGGACGAGCCAATAGCCCAAACGGCCGACCATATCCACAGTGCCCACCAATCTTGCTCAAGGTTCAGCGTTCATACTTGTGTGATTATCAAACAAAAAGCAATTATTGCGCATATCTGAGGCACCATAACACCACGTACATATTCTGCATGCGTGTCCTTTACTAGAAAAGGCGTACATAAGTAATCCTAAGGACCATAGCGTTTATGACGCTGCGCTGACCATGCAACGCTTTTTGCTCTTAGTATGCGAACTGAGGAAGTCATAACGAGTTCGCTGTTCAATATCCATGTTCGAGCCAGTCGCTACTGTAAAAGCGATGATCGAAGACGATGTCAGTGCCATTATTGCGGCACAAAAAAGCGAGTGTCAACCAGCCACCTTGACCCGCGTCGGAAACATAATTTAGTAAGTATAAGATGTACGTCAATGCTTAATTTTACTGTAGTAAACCGATACAAACGACACGTTCAACCGCAGATATTAAATCACATAAGGAACATCAGCGTCAGTGTCGCTTTTAGCCACGTATTGGCATGGTCCGCCCTACGCGCGGGCATCGTGGGGAAACAAAAGCTATGAAGCGTGGAAGCTTGGGCAAGTTGGTAGGACATAACTGAATGCAGGAACAGCGCAACCTAGAAATAGTTCCTGCAAGTAGTTCCTGCATGCGCTGTTCCTGCATTCAGTTATGTCCTACCAACTTGCCCAAGTTTCCACGCTTCATAACTTCATTTCTAGTACAACGGGCTCTTTTTCTTGCTCCTTTGTTCCTCCGAGTGCAACGCTCTTTTCTGTCCTTGTTTTTTTTCGCTTCCATAGTTACGAAGTAACTACTTCTAGGTTGCGCTGTTCCTGCATTCAGAAACAAAAGCTATATGATGATTTTGACTGCTCATAGGGCAGTGCTTTTGATACAGTGGGCAATAAGCAGCGGGAATGAAGCATGCGGTGTATCAGCTAGTGCGCTCCCGCGAGAAAAAAAAAACACCAAAAAAATGAACCCGCACGAGTGCCGCACTTTATCACACAGGTAACATGAGCTCGGTACTGTGGTGCAAACTTCCTTATGCATAGATACGTAGTTTGTCTCATATAACAGTTCTGTTTACAATACCTTTGCGCTTTCCAAGTTCTGGCGCCCCGCCGTGGTGGACTAGTGGCTAAGGTACTCGGCTGCTGACCCACAGGTCGCGGGTTCAAATCCCGGCTGCGGTGGCTGCATTTCCGATGGAGGCGGAAATGTTGTAGGCCCGTGTGCTCAGATTTGGGTGCACGTTAAAGAACCCCAGGTGGTCGAAATTTCCGGAGCCCTCCACTACGGCGTTTCTCATAATTTTATGGTGGTTTCGGGACGTTAAACCCCATATATCAATCAATTCCAAGTTCTCGCCAGTACTTCAGTGGTGGTGCGTTAAAGTGCATGCGGTATATTAGCTGCGTTAAAAGCATGCGACTGTCGTGAAGAGCGCCCGATTTCGAGGCTGCCAACTGATATCTCTTTACACGTGTTTTCGCCGCAGCTGTTCAAGCAGCTACTGCGTCTAAATAGAGAAAAAGGAGGATACGTAACAAACAAGACATGCCTGAACATTCATGCTGGAATATTAATTTGCAGCCCCACAATTATTTTCTTTCTGTGCAGTGTCATAAAATCCCCATCACCTTCGTATCAACATACAGATCTGTAGCATAATGAAACTTGTTTTTGGGATAGGTGGTGAGTGCTGATTGTCTTGTTTGTTGCTCGGGCGGGTGAGTGAGGGTTTGCTGGGGGGAGTCATGGTTGCGCTAGTATCTTACAGTATGACGAACGGCAAACTAGCCCAACAACAAGATTTATTGCACTATATTTCTAGTAAACTGTGCTGAGCGCTGAGTGTCACGAGTATTGCTCGACTGTATGAGTAATTGTTTGTGTGAGTATTTCATGGAGTCAGTGTTGCGCTAATTATCTTACATATTGATATGTAGCACATTTCCATAGATGAATGTCAAGACTACTGCCATGACGTGCCCCATTCAGCACAGTGCAGATTGTAAGCAGCAGAACAATGTTGTACAAGCCGGCCTTCTGAACAAGAGAGGAAAGGTAGGTAAGGGGTACGGATACTTTAGATGCCCTTCCTACGTTCGCTTACAATATGCGAATTCACAAGTATTGACTAATAATGATTGAATAATATGCGAAGTTCACCGTCACAAAACCACCATATGCATATGAGAGACGCCGTAGTGGAAGGATTCGAAATTTCCGACCACCTGGGGTTCTAGAGTATGCACCCAAATCTGAGCACACGGGCCTACAGCATTTTCGCCTCCATCGAAAATGAAGCCGCCACAGCCGGGATTCCATCGCGCGACCTGCGGGTTAGCAGTCGAATACCTTAGCCACTAGAGCACTGTGGCGGGGTAGATGTATTCACTGTTATCAAGTCTGTCCCACAAGCAATGATCGAAATCGAGAGTCGTTATTAGAATGAAGCGCTGCTACGCAGACAGCTTGAACTCTAATTTTGCTTCGTTTGGTGGCATTCGAATGTTACGGTAATGATTGAGTGTCTGAATAACCGTGCAAGTGATTATTGCAACAAAGCATTGATTATTCTGAATTTCAACCGAAAAATGCTACCCGATCAGATGTCGAAATAAGAGAACCCGTGTTACACGGACGCTTTCGTCGGCGATCAAGACTGGCTCTGATAAATACATTCAAACACGCGATAGTGAGCGGTCGCTGCAACAAAGATATCCCGGCTCACTGGTTCTCAGATCGAGCGAAACAACGGTGAACGGTGTCTGCATAACGGCTTGCTATCCACGCGTTCTATAAAGATTCAAAGTGGGCGTCGTGGAAGTGAGGCAGCAGAGTGAGCTGATCACGACTGCGGTAAGCTCATGTTCACCAACTAACTACGCGCTACAATGGCACATGATTAGTCCTGCAGCCTTGCCCCAGTTTTCCTTTTCGCGAAGGCAAGTCGTGGTGGCAGCAAGGGCCTCCTTGGCTGCGGAAACACAGAAGGAACCGTGTCGCTGTTTAGTCGCACACACTTCATCGTCAATTCCAGTGACTTTCTCATGGATTTGAAGCCTTTTTATTTTAACTGCGGCAGCCCACTTCGCAGTCGTCTCCTGATGCGGAGGAAATTTGTGAAAAGCGACCTGATCACGACCGAAAGTGCTGCGGTAGCGATACGCCGGGCAGTGACTCGACACTGCGAGTCTATTTGAAGCCGCACAAACACAGCGAGAAAATGTCGGATGGCAAAATATCTCTGATCAGAAGAAGAAAACGGTGCCATGGCAAGAAACCCCTACAAGCTGGCCGAAGTGAGGGTTCATTAGGCAGCAGATTGCATAAGAAACGAGCCACAATCCCGAAGCTAACAAGCTGGGCGGCCCCGGGGACCCGGCTTGATCCCGCCACTGACTTCATCACCCTCTATTCCACGCTCCGCCCCTGCGCTCCGTCCACTCCGGGGGGCGTTCCCTCGATCAGAGTTTGCTTTCACCGCCGTTCTTTAATCATAAGTCGCGAAAAAAAAATCTAATGCAGGCTTGTTGTAAGAGGTTATGGATACTAAATTCTCAATAATTTTGTGAATGTAAAACCACTTCAGGATCCTTTTGAACGGGCAGAACTACTATTCAAATAGATACATATGTTCGTGAAACGTCCATGTTGGTTGCAGTGCTTGCTGTTATAAACGTTGCATAAGTACTGCGGTGACACAGCTGTCGCATCGAGTTAACGTCAATTGTAATCAAGTGTCATCCACTGAAGTTCACAGTAGCAGTGTTCAGGGCTACGACCTTCGCGAGTTCAGGCGCTACATATCAGCTTACCAATTTTGGTGTTGCTAACAAGTTGTTGTTGACACCATAACGCAACAGCAAACAGCTGGTAATACAAAACATATCTGTAACTTTGGTGTGCACAACATTTGTATATATCTTAAGCCCCACTTGATAACATTTCGCTCAATAAAAATAATATAACGTTCACCTTCGCTCCACATGCTTCACATAAGTCAATTACCAAGGTACGTGAATTTGTGGATTTTTTTTTTGTTACAAAGAAAAATAACTGAGAACGTACTATAAAAGATTCACTGAAATGCTTCGTTTCTAATAAAAAAACTCATTTTTATTTGCTTAACCCAACAAACCACAACAAAGGTATTTTAGCTGATGTTTTACGTCACAATATAAAGAAAAATCTTTCCCCAAGAATCAAAGCCTCAGGTCTACTCCATCAAATATATTTTCTGCTGTTATCTCGTAGCATCGCTGTCTTGCCTTTTTCAAACTCAAATTTTCTTTCAAACACAAATTAGGCCAGGACCAGCCTTGCAGAAAATTGCTTGCTGTTCGAGTCTTCACCATTACACGTTGTATCACGAGGCGATTTGCCTAACGAGAAAGCTATTGGTAGTTTTTATTCACACCTCAACCATATATATATATATATATATATATATATTCTCTTGAGATATTGTGTTTCTTAGTTCCTTGGAATATACGTGACTTCTATTGAGATTAAAAGGTGTCTCATTTGCTTGCGCCACCAGATAAGCAGAATCTTCCCAGGAGAGGTCCTTTTCTGGATTGCTTGAATTACCCAGTCCGTTCTTTGCGGTTATTCATATAGATAAAGTGTTAATGGCACTTGAAATTCAATGAAAGGGGAAGATTTCAGGAACAATGGAGGTTTGCGGCGATAAAGAAAATCATGAATACGGGTCACCAAAGAAGCCTGCGTGGCAATCGCATATAATGAAGCGGTTGTATAAAGCATTCGCTTCGCCGAAATAACGGTGTCGTCAGAAGTGTCTTTGTCAGCATCGGTGCGGGTCGTTAGTTGTGAGCGAAAAATCAGCGGTAACCATGACCGTGAAAATCAAACAGCTACTACGAAAAAACTATATAGAAATATTTAGTTAGAGTACCAATGGTTCCTACAGTCTGCACTACAAGCAAGTGTTCTATGGCCTTGCTGCAAAGTACTTCAGTTCAGTTTCAATTTATTTATTTTCATACAAAACATACGTGCTTATATACGTACACAGACGGAGGCTCAGAGCACCTGGCTGAAGGGTAACCTCCAGTCATAAATTGTGTTAAATATGAAATATTGAAATTCAACTCCGCCAACAACGTAGAATAACTTAAGGGAATAAATGTAATACAGACTAAGGTTAGTCAAATTTTAACAATTAAAAGTAAAACAAAAACACCGCTTAAAACATTTAAATATACAGAGAGAACCTAAAACGTTTGTACTACTTGAACGAAGGAATGAATAAAGCAAGAAAAAATGATTAGCTATGGCACAGTCAAGAGTACATGGATATGAACAGGTGTAGATATCTTACACATCTTAGAGTTGTAAAGTATTCAGAAGGAATTTGAATAATGTGTTTTTGGAACAAGCTATTGATGAGGACTGCTTAACGTTAAGAGGAAGACGGTCCCAGGTCGATAACGACGTTGAAGCAACCGGAGCGTTTTCCATAATTAGTATGAAGTAATGGCAAATCAAAATCATTGTTAGCTGCGAATCTTGTTTGATTGGTTTTGACTAGAACAGCTTTTTGACATATGCTCACTTGAGGAGGGTTCTTATTTTAACTTACATAATGCATAAATTGTACTTAACAAAAAAGGCCGTCTAGTGAAAGGATTCTGTTGTTATGAAGTAGGTCACACATAACCTGTGAACTCTGAATGAGCTTAACGGCAGTAAATGAACATATATATATATATATATATATATATATATATATATATATATATATATATTGTTACGCACAAGGAGGACCACGACGTATACGGCTGAAGGGGGCCGTTTATTTTGGTCGCGACGAAAAGCGCCGGAGCGGCCAACCGACTGATGATCGCAGTGTCGTCGTCTTCTTTCTTCCTCCAGCTTCGGGCAGCCAGCCTGTTCACCCACCTTCGTTTTCTTTCCAGGCATGCGCAACATTCCTCCCCTCGCAGACGAAGCCCGCCGGGCGCGGTAATTGATTCACCTTGGTGTGTACAGCTTCAATCGAGCGACATGGACTGCTTGGACTTTAGCGGCTCTTATACCACTTCTCGTGAGGCGATCTATCGTGTATGTGACTTCCGTGATTTTGTCGAGAACAACAAACGGTCCGTCATATGTGGCCAGGACCTTTTGGCATTACCCGCGTCTACGTACCGGAGTCCACAGCCACACTAAGTTGCCTGGACGGTAAGTTACAGCAAGGCCGGTGACGGACGTCATAGCGTGCCTTCGATTTTTCCTGTGATGCCAAAGTGCGTAGACAAGCAATACGACGCGGCTCTTCTGCAAGGCTGAGGATTTCGGTGACTGAGAGGCTCTTGTGCGCCGAGAATGGCAAAACTGTGCCGAGTGTATGCCGTGATGGTTGTGCGTTCATCAAGAAAAAGGGGCTATAGCCTGTTGTTTCGTGCTTAGCGGTGTTGAACGCGTACGTTAAATGGTAGCACGTCCTCCCAGTTCTTGTGGTCGGATGCCACATACATAGAAAGCATGTTTACAATTGTTCGGTTGCTGCGCTCCGTGAGCCCAATTGTTTGCGGATGGTATGGTGACGAGTGACGAAGGCGGGACTCACTCAATCGAATCAGCTCTTCTACTATATCTGCCGTAAATTGTCGCCCACGATCACCGATTATCACGTGAGGTGAGCCATGTCGGAGGATACCTTGCTGCAGCAGGAACATAAAGACGTCGCTGGCAGTTGCGGTTGGTATGGCCGCCGTTTCGCAGTAGCGCGTGAGGTAATCGACACAAACAATTATCCAGCGATTGGCCTTAGCTGACATTGGAAAAGGGCCCACGAGGTCCATGCCCACCTGTTGGAAAGGTGTGCTTGGAGGTTGCAAGGGCAGTAGAAGACCAGTCGGAGCAGTAGATGGGCGTTTGTGGCATTGACACTGCGTACAGCTGGCCACATACGCCTCGACTGACTGTCGCATTCCTGGCCAATAAAAGCGTTCCTTAGCACGGTAAAGCGTCCGCGCAGAGCCTAAATGTCCGGACGTAGAATCGTCGTGCATAGCACCTAAAATCGCTGTCCGAAGGCTCTCTGGCACTACCAGGAGGAAACGTGCGCCAGTGCTGGAAAAGCTCTTCTTATACAGGAGTACGTTGCTTATACAGAAATGACATGCCGTAGGAGCTGTGCAGAGCGATGATAGCCTGGTGTCCTTTCGCCGTTCATCTTTGAAAGCACTGAGGTCTGGAAACTTTGGTGACACAGAAGCTACGAGGTGGTCATGGTCATCGGCGTCACACTCTGTAGTGCTCAGTGGCATGCGCGAAAGGCAATCTGCGTCGGCGTGTCGTCGACCACTTTTGTATGAGACTATGAAGTTATACTCTTGGAGCCCAAGTGCCTAGCGTGCTAGGCGGCCGCAAAGATCCCGAACGTTGACGAGCCATCACAATGAGTGGTGGTCGGTTACGACTGTACAAGGGCGTCCATATAGGTAAGACCGAAACCGCTGAATCGCAAAAACTACTGCGAGGCATTTTTGTTCTGTGACAGTGTAATTCTGCTCGGGCCTACTCAAGGAGCGACTTGCGTATACAATCACGTGCTCGCGGTTACCATAACGTTGAACTAGGACGGCACCAATTCCTATGCTGCCGCTGGCATCCGTGTGCAGTTCTGTTGGAGCTGATGGGTTGAAGTGTTGACGAACAGCCCACGACGTCAGGAGGAACTTCAGTTAACAAAAAGAGGAGTTGCACTCCAAAGTCCACGCGAAGAAAGTATTCTTCTGTAGCAAACATGTCAGCGGGTACGCGACATCGGCAAATTTAGGTATAAAGCGGCCAAAATAGGAGCAAAGCCTCCCCCCAAAAAAACTGCGGAGCTCCCTAACAGAGCGCGGTGCGGTGAACGATTCAACGGCTACTGTCTTCTGGGGATCTGGACGGATGCCATCCTGATCGGCTAGGTGTCCGAGAACAAGGGTTTGTCGGTCTCTGAAGTGGCATTTATTTGAGTTAAGAACAACGGCAGCGTTTCCTATGCAAGTTAGTACAGTATCCAGACGTGAATTGTGTTCGCTGAAGGTGCTGCCACAGATGACGACGTCGTCGGATAGCACATGCAAATGCTCCACTTCAAGCCACGAAGAACAGTGTCCATAAATCGCTCGAACGTCACCGGCGCACTGCACAGTCCAAATGGCATCACGTTGAATTCGAAAAGGCTGTCAGGGGTTACAAAGGCTGTCTTTTCTTTATCTTCAGGATGCATGGAAGTTTGCCAGTAGCCCGATCTTATGTCTACAGAGGAAAAGTAAGAGGCCGAATGCAGACAGTCTATGGCATCTTTGATAAGGGGAAGTGGATACACGTCTTTTTTGTTACAGCATTCAATCGGCGATAATCGACGCAAAATCTCCAGGATCCGTCTTTCTTTTTAACGAGAATTACTGGAGCTGCCCAAGGACCTACCGACTCTTGAATGATTCCGTTTTCAATCATTTCGTTCACCTGCTCATTAATAATCTGCCGCTCGGATGGCGAAACACGGTATGGCTTTTGTCAAATCAGATTGTCTAAATACATGTTGATAGTCTGATGTGACCGAGAAGCAGCAATTAAGGACGCTTTGCCTTTCTGCGCAAAGTCGAATGCAGATACGTGCTTCGAAAGTACATTGACCATTGTTCGGCATTCACTTGTGCTCAGCGACTTATTCACCATTGACAAAAGAGCCGTTTCAAAACTGTAACTACTATGCTCTTCCGGCGCATCTCTAAGTTCGGTCACCAGTAAGACCTCGTGTTGTCCACTGACGACAGCTAACTTTAGACCGTCTGGTAACATCACGGGTTCTGTGGAGCAATTGACAGTCCATAAACCAGCGCGTCCACGTCTGATCGACACCACTCAACGTGGGATCAACACATTCTTTTTCATGCAGTTGGTGTACACTGGTTCTACGTTGGCATCAAAGTGGGCGGAATAGCTGTCGCTGCAACCAACAGGTACACGAACGGTTGATAACGGTGGTATGATAGTGTCGCCACAGACACACAATGCCGTCTCACCATCCACAGGGTTTTCCAAGAGTGCTGGTGGAACGTGATCACTCAAAAATATTGTCCCTGTGCGGCAGTCGACAGCCGCACCACATTCCCTAAAAAAGTCCATACCCAAAATAGCATCATGTGTTGCCTGCGGAATAATCACGAACTCCGTTGGGATAACGTGGCCTCCGAGAAACACGTCAGTTTGACACACACCAACAGGATGCAGTGGCTCACCACTCACTCCGCAAAACTTCGAAGCTTGATTCCACTTAAATAAAACCTTTCGTCCCGAGGTATCTTTGAAACACGCACTCAAGACAGAAATTGTTGCCCCCGTATCCACCAAAGCCATCACAGGCACATCGTCAACAAAAACACGTACTTTGTTCTTGATCATCAACACAGGAGGTATTTCTGATATTAGCACGTCTCCGGCGACCTCACCTCCATCGGCCGCGCTTGCTAGTTTTCCTGTGGCAAAGGAGACGTGTTGCGACGCCGCGGTGAAGGAGAACGGGGAACATGAGGCGGTGGAGGCATCAAGCTCCTGTCAGATGTAGGGGAGTGGTTCCGGAAGCTGCGTGTCCAGTAGTCGTCGCGAAGCAGCAGGTGTGTTGCCCTAGGGTCGTTGTACGGTCGATCAGACGATCGTGTGGAGTGCTGTGATGGGCCATAGTACGTTGCTCGCAGGTCATCGCGAAGTCGTTTGGAAGGCTGTGCAAAGTGTGGTGGGTAGCCATACCGGGGGGCTACACTTCGACCGTTGTAAAATCTTGAAATATGTCCGAAACTCTGTTTGTTCGTCAATGAATCGAGCATCGTCTTCCCTGGCGTAGTGGGTTGGTTCGTCCTGTATATCAAAAGGATAGACCGGGCGTCGTGAAGCAGGCGGGCGCTGAGGGCGCCGTTCATGGCGAAGAGCTGGCAAGCGTGGTGCCCTCCTTGGTTGTGGGGGTGCGCTGTACTCAATGGCTGCTGCACTGACCATCGATTGCCAAGGGGTCGTAGAAGGCGGCGGCGCAGGCACAGCCTCACGTGGCACATATACCGAATGTCGGTCGTTTATAAAATGGTTATCAACTGCTGAATGTGTCTATTCTCTATAGCAAAAAATATCTTCGCGAACGATCTGTCGAATCGTCGAGGACAGGCTTGGGCCTCGTGTCGATGCTGGCAACCGTTGTAACATTTGTGAGCCGGCCGAAGTTTGGAGCACTCATGTGCATTTTCAGCGGTTCGAAAGCTTGGCAATTCCGTATCACGTCAGACACCGAGCTCAGGTGTTCTTTTCCGATGAGAAAATTATAGACATCTTCGGCTATGCCTTTCAGCAAATGTCCTACTTTGTCTTCTTCTGACATCTGATCACTGACCACCTTGCAGAGCTTCAGCACATCTTCTATATACGCGGTACATGTTTCATCTGGAATCTGTGCGCGTTGAGACAATGTCTGCTCAGCCCGCTTCCTTTTGACACTCGAGTAGCCGAAACACGCTTTCAGCTCCGCAACAAAAACGTCCAATTAGTCAGTATGTCCTCGTGGTTGTCGTACCACACGAGCGCAGTATCCGCAAGGCAAAATACCACATTACCGAGCTGAGCGGCGGCATCCTAGCCGTTGGACTTGCTGACTCGCTTGTACTGGACGAGCCACGGGTCAACATCTTCTCCCGATTTTCCTCCGAAGGTTGGCGGGGCTCAGTAGTAGGGCACGGAGCCCACTGTAGTTGGCCTTGAAGCGTTAAATGACTGATCTTGGGCCATTACGACCGGCGCAGGCGGGAGTCCGGCAAGGTGGCGGCTGCGGCGAAGTCCTGGAAGTGAAGTTCTCGTCGTTGGATTTGTCTTACCCAGCACCTCCACCAATCTGTTACGCACAAGGAGGACCAGGACGTATACGGCTGAAGGGGGCCGTTTATTTTGGTCGCGAAGAGAAGCGCCGGAGCGGCCAACAGGTTGATGATCGCAGTGTCGTCGTCTTTCTTCCTCCAGCTCGGGCAGCCAGCCTGTTCACCCATCTTCATTTTCTTGCCAGGCATGCGCAACAAATATATATATATATATATATATATATATATATGTATATATATATATATATATATATATATATATATATATATATATATATATATATATATATATATATATATATATATATTATCATCATCAGCCTGACTACGTCCACTGCAGGACAAAGGCCTCTCCCATGCTCCGCCAGTTAACCCGGTCCTGTGCTTGCTGCTGCCAATTTACACCCGCAAACTTCCTAATCTCATGTGCCCACCTAACCTTCTGAATCCCCCTAACCCGCTTCCCTTCTCTGGGAATCCAGTTAGTTACCCTTAATGACCAGCGGTTATCCTGCCTACGCGCTACATGCCCGGCCCATGTCCATTTACTCTTCTTTAATTCAACTATGATATCCTTAAGCCCCGTTTGTCCCCTAATCCACTCTGCTCTCTTCTTGTCTCTTAAGGTTACACCTACCATTTTTCTTTCCATTGCTCGCTATGTCGTCCTCAATTTAAGCTGAAGCCTCTTTGTAAGTCTCCAGTTTCTGCTCCGTAGCTAAGTACCGGCAAGATACAGCTGTTATATACCTTCCTCTTGAGGGATAGTGGCAATCTACCTGTCATAATTTGAGAGTGCTTGCCGAATGTGCTCCACCCCATTCTTATTCTTCTAGTTACTTCAATCTCGTGGTTAGGCTCAGCGGTTATTACCTGCCCTAAGTAGACATAGTCTTTTACAACTTCAAGTGCACTATTACCAATCTCGAAGAGCTGCTCCTTTCCGAGGTTGTTGTACATTACTTTCGTTTTCTGCAGATTAATTTTAAGACCCACCTTTCTGCTCTCTTTGTATAACTCCGTAATCATAAGTTGCAATTCATCGCCTGAGTTACTCAGCATTGCAATGTCATCGGCGAAGCGCGGGTTACTAAGGTACTCTCCATAAATACTTATCCTTAACTGTTCCCATTCTAGGCTTCTGAAAACCTCCTGTAAGCACGCGGTAAATAGCATTGGGGAGATTATGTCCCCCTGCCTTACACCCATCTTGATTGGTATTCTGTTGCTTTCTTTATGAAGCACTATGGTAGCAGTTGATCTCTTGTAGATTTCTTCCAGAATGGTCATGTATACTTCATCTACGCCCTGATTCTGCAGTGTCTGCATAACGGCTGATATTTCTACTGAATCAAACGCCTTCTCGTAATCTATGAAGGATATGTATAGTGGTTGGTTATACTCTGAGCATTTCTCTATTACCTGATTGATAGTATAAATGTGGTCAATTGTTGAGTAGGCTGTTCGAAATCCTGCTTGTTCCTTTGGTTTATTGAATTCTAATGTTTCTTTACTCTGTTAGCAATTACCTTTGTAAATAGCTTGTATACTACAGAGAGCAAGCTGATCGGCCAGTAATTCTTCAAGTCCTTGTCACCTGCTTTCTTATGTATTAAGATGATGTTAGCGTTCTTCTAAGACTCTGGTACCTTTCCCGTCAGGAGACACCTCGTAAACAGGGTGGCTAATTTTTCTAACACAATCTGTCCTCCATCTTTCAGCAGATCTGACGTTACCTGATCCTCACCAGCAGCTTTGCCTCTTTGCATGCTCTCCAAAGCTTTTTTGACTTCTTGTATCATTACTGGTGGGGTGTCATCTGGGTTACTGCTAGTTCTTATAGTATTAAGGTCGTGGTTGTCTCGGCTACTGTACAGATCTCTGTAAAACTCCTCCGCTATTTTAACTATCCTATCCATATTGGTAATTATTTTGCCTTCTTTGTCCCTTAGTGCATACATCCGACTTTTGCCTATCCCAAGTTTCCTCTTCACTGCTTTGACGCTTCTTCCGTTTTTCAGAGCGTGTTCAATTCTCTCCATGTTATACCTTCTTAAATCGTATACTTTACGTTAATTAATCAACTTCGAAAGCTCTGCCAGTTCTATTTTGTCTGTTGTACTTGACACTTTCATGATTTGACGCTTCTTAATCAGGTTCTTCGTTTCCTGGGAAAGCTTGCCAGTGTCCTGTCTAGCTACCCTGCCTCCAACTTCCACTGCACACTCTGTAATTATACTTGTCAGATTATCATTCATTGTATCTACGCTAAGGTTGGTTTCCTCACTAAGAGCCGAGTACCTGTTCTGCAGCGACACTCTGAATTCCTGTACTTTCCCTCTAAGTGCAAGCTCATTGATCGCTTCTTGCGTATCAGTTTCTGTCGTTCCTTCTATAAGTCTAGGCGTATTCGAGACCGTACCATTCTATGATCACTGCATCGTATCTTGCCAACCACTTCCACATCCTGCACGATGCCTGGGTGTGCAGTCAATATAAAGTCTATTTCGTTCTTATTTTCGCCATTAGGGCTCCTTCATGTCCACTTGCGGTTTTCTCGTTTTCGGTAGAAGGTATTCAAAATCCGCAAATTATTGCGTTCTGCGAATTCGACTAATAGCTCTCCTCTGGCGTTTCTAGTGCCGATGCCATAATCTCCTACTGCCTGGTCTCCAGCCTGCTTCTTCCCTATCTTTGCATTAAAGTCGCCCATCACTATAGTATACTGTGTTTTACCTTACTCATTGCATATTCCACGTCTTCATAGAAGCTTTCAACTCAAGCGTATTCATGGCTGGATGTAGGCGTGTAAGCCTGTACTGCCTTCATCTTGTATCTTTTATTCAGTTTAATTACAATACCTACCACCCTTTCATTAATGCTATAGTATTCCTCTATGTTGCCAGCTATGTTTCTGTGAATTAGGAACCCCACTCCGAGTTCTCTTCTGTCTGCCAAGCCCCGATAGCAAAGGACGTGCTCATTCTGTAGCACAGTATAGGCCTCATCTGTCCTCCGGACCTCACTGAGCCCTATTATATCCCATTTAAAACCCTCTAGCTCCTCGAATAGTACAGCTAGACTTCCCTCACTAGACAAGGTTCTAGCGTTAAACTTTGCCAAGTTCAGGTTCCAATGGCGGCCTGTCCGCATCCAGACATTCTTAGCACCCCCTGCTGCGTTGCAGATCTGACCGCCGCCGTGGTCAGTTGCTTCGCAGCTGCTGGGGACTGAGGGCCGTGAGTTATTTGACGTATGCATGTGGGAGGTAGTGGCCAGATACTGCACCAGGGTGGCCAATCTTTCTCTGGTGAGGGTGTGCGTTCCCGGCGGTGGTTACCGGTGAGGCCTCACCCCAGGCCTCTTAATGCAGTTCCATCAACACGCGGATTTTTTTTTAATCCAGTTGGGAACTGCGCGGCACCGGGATTTGAACCACGGACCTCTTGAATATGCGAGGCGGATGCTCTAACCACTACGCCATCGCCGCATTTATATATATATATATATATATATATATATATATATATATATATATACATACATATGGTTACAGTCTCTTTTCCTCTTAACAATTTTTCAAGTACTAAAAAATCTTCAGTGCGTACCTTTAAAGATTACTCGCGAGCAGATGACGTATCTATAATAGAATACATGGAGTCGTGTTATGCTGTCTTTGAGGTGGGCGATGTCGAGACAATGTGGAATCAATTTAAAGAAATGTGTCATCATTGCATCAATCGTTTTATACCGAATAAACATAAAAAAGTGCACAAAACAACTCCCTGGATAACGCGAGATATAATTCACTTAAAACGAAAGATAAAACGCTTAAGGCAGAAGCATGCGCAGTCTCGTTCCCTCTCAGTCCTCAAAGACAGCCTTGCACGGGCTATACGCTCATCCAGAGATCGCTATTTTAAGACGCTACTGCCCAACTTCATAAAAACTGACCCGACTAAATTCTGGAACTACATTGGTGACAGAAAGAAACCTCTCACCGAAATGGCAATTGATAGCGTGATTGTAACCGATCAAATAAAAATTGCTGATCATCTTAATGCGTATTTTCAAAGTGTGTTTTCTGGCTCTAGTGTTTATGTTCCAAACGGTAGAGTGTTCGACCCATGCGAAGCCTCTTTCGTGTCTTATTCTGGTGTTTTTTCGATGCTTCTGAATCTTAATTCTAAAAAGTCCTGTGGACCTGATAATCTCCCAAATATGTTCCTAAGAAGATATGCCGAACATGTCGTTAAATTCCTGCATGAAATCTTCCGTGCTTCATTGTTGTCATCAAAGCTACCATGTGACTGGAAAGCCGCACGCATAAGTCCTGTATTCAAGAAAGGTGATCGCTTGTCGCCTCAAAATTACCGACCTATATCCTTGACCTCACCCTGCTGCAAATTATTAGAACACATAATTGCTACACAAATTGGAAATTTTTTGACTCAACATTCAATCCTAACCAATTTTCAACACGGCTTTAGAAAGGGATATTCGACAGTGACGCAACTAGTTACAATAATCCACTCATTTGCACTTAACCTGGATAACAATAGGCAAACTGACATAATATTTTTGGATTTCAGTAAGGCATTCGACAGGGTTCCACACGACAAATTGATCTTGAAACTTAAACGTATTGGCCTTCCCGAGATCCTTGTAAACTGGATTGCTGACTATCTAAATAACCGTGAACAGTTTGTTGCTATTAATGACCAGCGTTCGCAGTCTCTACAGGTCACATCAGGAGTACCCCAAGGAAGCGTCCTAGGGCCATTGCTTTTTCTTCTATACATAAATGATATTGTAAATGTCACCACCCCTTCTGTACAAATAAGATTATTTGCAGACGATTGTGTTTTGTTCCGGGTTATTAACTCTTTAGATGATCAAAATGAACTTAACTCAAACCTTCATAATATTCATCTGTGGTGCAATGAGTGGGGAATGATCCTTAATGCAGAAAAGAGTGTCTGCATGCGTTTGACACGTAAGAAAGTTCCACTAAATACTATGTACCAGCTTGGGTCTTCAACTCTTAGAGAGGTTACAAGCTACAAATATTTGGGCCTAACTATAACTAGTAATTTGTCTTGGAACATGCATGTAGACAACATATGTTCAGCTGCCTTTCGGAAACTTGGTTTTCTAAGACATAAACTGCGTACCTGTCCTGCCAATGTAAAGCTTCTTAGTTATTATTCTTTTATACGACCTAAACTGGAATACGCCAGCATTGTATGGGACCCTTACACTAAGCTTAATATTAACAAACTTGAGCGGGTTCAAAGGAAAGCTGTTCGGTTTATATATTCAAAATACTTACCGTCGGATTCACCTTCCGCGCTGATGTCTGCAAACGACATTCAGACCCTTGAATCCCGCAGACGCGAACAACGGCTGGATTTCCTTCAATTATTACTTAATCAAAAACTCGCAATCGATTCATCGCCTTACTTATCTTTTCTGTCAACAAGGAACACACGACATCATCATCCCAATTTGCTAACCCCATTTTTTGCGAGAACCGATGCCTTTATGTATTCTTTTTTTCCTCGAACAGTGTCGGACTGGAACAAGTTATGCGACCCTCATTCATTGTAACATATGTGTAACGTATTGTAAAGTACGACGTATGCAATGTATTGTCGTTGTTTGGCGTAAGTTACTACTTGTGTTGTGGAACATAGTGTAATGTAGTGTTGTAGAACCGGGTGTGTTGTTGCTTTGCATATTGAAGTTTATTGTAGTGTATAGAGCGAAGCGTGATGTTATTACATAACGAAGTGTATTGTAGCGTGTAAAACAAAGTGTGTTTTTCGTATGATGTACGTCATTACGCCTGTGGTATACGTGACGTGCCCTTCCTGCTTGGACCACTTAGGTCCGCAGTATGTATTAAATAAATAAAATAAATAAATATATATATATATATATATATATTATTACGAGGCAGTGGGCATGGCTCCGCCTCGTCGTAGATGCATCGATGGAGAAAAAGCGGATTTGGCAAGCGAGATCCTAGCAACCCTGAGGTGTCACACCTATCTGTAAATATTGCAAATACACTCCTTTCTATCTTCCGGGTATTTGTAATCCCCGTAACAAATTGGTGGACGTGCAGAGTAACGAAGCGCACTACAACGGTGCTCCGCAGTGGTCGTCAAATCGGAGTTTCCGTGATGAAACCGGAACTGATCCCACGGCCACCTCTCCATCGGCCTCGGCAACGCCTGCACCATCAACGGCATTGCCTGCAACATCTGCGGCAACGCCTCTACCAGCCCCACCCCCACCCACGTACGTGCTGACGCAACTGAACCATCCAGGAACGTTCTGCAGTACGGACGAAATTGATGTTGACGACTGGATAGCCGACTACGAACGTACCAGTGCGCTCAACCGGTATGACCCGACTCTCATGCTGGCCAACGTGCTGTTTTATCTGGAAGGCACGGCCAAAGTCTGGTACGATAACCATGAGGAGGAGATCGGCAGTTGGGACACGTTCAAGGAGAAGCTTCGCGATTTATTTGGGAAGCCCATCGGTCGAAAGGCGGCTGCCAAAAGTAGTTGTCTATAAGTGCTCAGACGTCCACAGAGCCGTATATCTCGTATATACAGGACGTGCTGGCTCTATGTCGTAAAGTCGACAACGACATGTCGGAGTCGAATAAGGTTCGCCACATCCTCAAGGAGATAGCGGACGATGCGTTCAGCCAGCTAATGTGCCGGAACTGCGCGACCGTCGAGGAAATTATTCAGGAATGCAGGCGTTTTGAACAGGCCAAAAGCAGGCGTATTTTAAGATCTTTCACTTGACTGCTCGACACCACTGCGACGTCCTCCTGCGAAGATGGACTGACCTCTCATCGGCAGTCTTCACCAGCGTCGGAAATTACGTGAATCGGCCGGCGGCAAATCGAATCAATCACACCTGCTCTTCCCAGCAACGGCCACGTCGATTCGCAAGTACCTCAGGTTTGCTTGGTATGGTCGATTGTGCGGGAAGAACTCAGCAATTTGGGCTTCGGTATCTGCGCCGTTGCTCAGTCTCGACCATTTGGCTTCCGTTCAAGGTCGCCGCCTCGCCCCAGGTCACCGCCCCAGGAACGGTCTTTTCCACGCTCTCGCAATCCGGCCGAATGGCGAATGGCGGATGATCGGCCGATCTGCTTTAACTGCCGTCGCATAGGGCACGTCGCACGGTATTGCCACAACCATTGGTCTTCCTCCCCAACGCACTATAACACTGCTTGCCACGCCGACAGCTACCGCCTTTTCCAGCCTCCTGCGCCGATCTCCGACAGCTACCGCGGCCTTCCACCCTTCGATGCCCCAATACGCAGCATAGCCGCTCACCGTCGCCTCAACGTCATAAGTCTCGTTCGCTGCCTGTACGTCGCCCGTCGTCCCCTTCTCCTCTACGACGACGCCCGACCTCTCCGCTCAATTCTCATCAGGGAAACTAAGCGGGGCAGCTCTTAGAGGTGGAGCTGCATCCTCAATACTGACCTTAAATCATCTCCTTGTACCGCCGACACAACAAAATTTGATCGACGTAGATGGCCTGATTGTTTCTGCACTTATTGACACCGGGGCGCATATTTCTGTGATGAGTGCCTGACTTCATCGCCGTCTGATGAAAGTTCTCACACCGGCTGCTTTTGGCATTGTTCGTGTCACTGACGGAAGAAGTCTAGCCATCATATGAATGTGCACAGCACGCACCACTATCGCCGATCACCCCCACATCTGTTCTCTTTGCAGTTATTGAGCAGTGCCCCATGACCTGATTCTTGGATTGGATTTCTTGTCCACTCGTGCCGCTCACATCGACTGTGCAACCGGCGTTCTCACACTTGAACTTCCTCGACTTGGGGCTGTGCCGTCCTCACCGTCACACCGATTGTGCGCTGTTGATTATGTTCGGCTGTCACTGCAAGCCACCACGTTTGCGGCCTTAACGATATCACCAGCTCTTCCTGACGGTGACTACATAGTGTCTCCATTAGTGGATGTGCTCTTGGCGCGAAGTGTTGCTGTGCCCGTACCATCGTGACTATCGTGGACAACTACGTTCAGCTTCTGCTTCTCAACTTTAGTAGTTCAACCCAAGTTCTCCCGCAAGGCATTTCGTTAGGCCATCTTCCCCACTTGATGCATGTAACATCGTGGCACTAGACCGTGAAGACTGTTCGTCTCCAATTGCAGCCAGCCGAGCAAACGCACCTTCCGATGAAAAAACGATGATGATTGCCTTTGATCTTCTGCCCTGTCAGGCTGCGCAACTCCACCACGTTCTGACCACCTACCGAGATATTTTTGACATCGATGACCACCCTTTAGGTCAAACATCCGTCGTGTGTCATCAAATACATACCGGCGATGCTAGTCTTGTTAGACGGCGACCATGTCGTGTTTCCCAGTCCGAACCCCATGTCATACAACGAGAAGTCGAAAAGATGCTCTCTAAAGGAGTCATAGAGGCCTCTTCAAGTCTATGGGAGTCACCTGTTGTTTTAGTCAAAAAGAAAGATGGCAATTGGAGATTTCGCGTTGACTACCGTGCCTTGAACAAGATAACCCGTAAAGACGTATATCCGCTGTTGCGAATCGACGACGCCCTTGACTGCCTTCATGGCGCGCGATACTTTTCATCTATAAATCTGCGTTCAGGCTGTTGGCAAGTTTCTGTCGACGACTTAGACCACGAAAAAACTGCCTTTGTCACACCGGACGGCCTTTATCAGTTCAACGTTATGCCTTTTGGGCTGTGCAACGCCCCGGCAACGTTCGAACGCATAATGAACTCTCTCCTCCGTGGTTATAAATGGTCCATCTGCCTTTGCTACCTCGACGATGTGATTGTTTTTTCTCCAACATTTGAAAGCCACCTAACTCGCCTGTCGACCATTCTAGCCGTTTTTCGTCGAGCGGGACTCCAGCTGAACTCGAAAAAGTGCAATTTCGGCCGACAAGAAATCACGGTCCTTGGTCATCGTGTAAGTGCTGCTGGCGTCCAACCGGACCCTTACAAGATTAGCGCTGTCAAAAACTTTCCCCTTCCTTCTACTAACAAAGATGTTCTTTGTTTTGTGGGCTTATGCGCGTACTTCCGACGTTTTATACACAATTTCGCTACAATTGCACCCCCATTCACTGGTCTCAAAAAGAATGCACCCTTCTCGGGGGGCCAAGACCAAGCAGCTGCGTTTTAGATGCGGAGCATCTTATACTCGCGCCTTGTAGTGCGCCGTCCGCACCGCTTCTCGAACATTCGACAGCTGACGCGCGCGCATGCGCTGTCGCGCCGTCGCCCACTCTTCCACCATCTGTGCATCCCTTCCTCCTCTACACACCGCGCGCGCTTCACTCCTCCACCATCTGTGCACCCTTCCTCCTCTACACACCGCGTTCGACATCTACAATTCTCCTGATTCTCCAGTGGACGCGCATGTGGCGTCGCGCTTCGAGAACATTCAACAGCTGACAGTGCATGCGCCGTCGTGCTGTATATATACTCAAGGTCGGCGCTCGCTCGCTCAGTTGCCGCTCGTCGGTTGGTTTGTACGGCGCGTCGACGTCCAAGGTCGCGGTGAAATGAATTCCAACAAATCCACAAACACAATGATCGACGTCCCTTCGACCAGCGCCGCCCTTTCGCATACGTGTGTACGTGTTCACTCATTTAACACCCCCTCCTACAACCACGTTAACCAATTTAGCCATCGACCCAAGTAAGTCGCAATTTAACACCCCATTTCACAACCACGTTAACCAATTTAGCCATCGACCCAAGTAAGTCGCACTTTAACACCCCGTTAACCAATTATATGGTCCGCATCCTCCTCAGTGTTCCCCCGAGGGAAGCTGCGGGCAATTTTTTTCATGCTGATCCAGCTGCTCACTTCACCACCGGTAATGGCTCACTTCGACCCGTCCGCGACGACTGAAGTTCGCACAGACGCCAGTGCTCACGGCATCGGTGCCGTCCTCGCTCAACACCAGGGGGGCTAAACGCGTGTTATTGCGTATGCCAGCCGCCTTCTCTCCACAGCTGAGCGAAACTATTCGATAACGGAGCGCGAGTGTCTTGCGTTTGTCTGGGCTGTAGCGAAATTTAGCCCCTACTTGTATGGCAGGGAGTTTTCAGTTATTACGGACCACCATGCTCTGTGTTGGTTGTCGTCGCTCAAGGACCCAACTGGTCGCCTAGGTCGCTGGGCTCTACGTCTCCAGGAGTATAACTTCGACGTAATTTATAAGTCTGGCAGTTTACAACAAGGCGCCGATTGTCTCTCGCATTATCCGGTAGATCCTGCTAGCCTCGCCGTCCATGAGAGTGATTCTTGTGTGCTCGCCATATCTGATTTGCGCGACATCGGCACAGAGCACCACCGGGACGCAACTCTCAAGACGTTCATTGAGCGAGTATCTTCAGGACATTCCGACCCTTCGCTCCGTCAATAAGTCCTCCGCAACGAAATTCTGTACCACCCCAACATGAAGCCTCATGGCCCGTACCTTTTGTTGGTTATCCCCCGACACCTGCGTGCCACCATTCTTCAACATCTGCATGACGCTCCGACGGCAGGACACCTAGGGTTTTCACGCACCTATCACCGCGTGTGGCAACGGTTCTTTTGGCCTAGCCTGTATGAATTTGTGCGCCGCTATGTCGCTGCTTGCGAGCGCTGCAAGCGTCGCAAACGTCCTACTCTCCGTACGGCTGACCAGCTCCAACCTATCGACATTCCCCTGGAACCATTCTTCCGCGTCGCCCTCGACTTCCTTGGACCTTTCCCAACGTCCGTGTCAGGCAACAAATGGATCGCTGTCGCAACAGACTATGCGACCAGATATGCTATAACTCGCGCCTTGTCAAGTAGCTGCGCTACAAACGTTGTAACTTTCTACTGAATAACGTCATTCTGCGGCATGGGGCTCCGCGCCAGTTTCTGACGGATCGTGGCCGCTGCTTCCTCGCAAAATTTATCGACAAAATCCTCCGTAGCCGCTCTACTGAACATCACCTTACCGCTGCCTACCATCCCCAGACCAACGGTCTCACAGAGCGCCTGAACCAAACTCTTACAGACATGTTGTCCATGTACGTCTCTGCTGATCACCGTGACTGGGGCGCAATGCTCCCTTACGTTATGTTTGTGTACAATTCATCAAGACATGACACCACCGGCTATTCTCCGTTCTTTTTTCTGCATGGCCGCGACGCTGCCTTGCCATTCGACACACTCCTTCCTTCTCATACCACCGAACCAATGGTGTATGCTCAGGACATTGCTTCTCGAGCCCGCGTCACTCGCCAAATCGCGCACACTTGCTCACTGCTTCTCAGGCCTCACAAAAAGTCCACTACAATGACTGGCACCGTGACGTTGACTATCCAACTGACTCTCTAGTCCTACTTTGGACGCCGCATCGACGTGAAGGCTTGTGCGAGAAGCTCCTTCCACGATACACCGGGCCCTACAAAGTTTTCCACAAGGTCACTGACGTCGACTGCCTCATCACTCCCGTTCAACCACCTTCATCTTCTGCCACAACACCTACTGATGTTGTCCATGTGTCGCGACTAAAACGCTACTACACTGCCAGTCTTTATTGACTTAGTGGCACCGTGACGGCGCTTCGTCCGCCAGGGGTGATATTGACGCAAGGTAGGTTGGCAACTATAGTAGCCAGCATCTGAAGACGACAACGAAGTAGATCTGTGTGCGCAATGGCATTGGCAGTGGGCACGAGGCAGTGGGCATGGCTCCACCCCGTCGTAGAGGCATCGATGAAGAAGAAGCGGATTCGGCGCGCGAGATCCATGCAACCCTGAGGTGTCACACCTATCTGTGAAGATTGCAAGTACACTAATTTCTATCTTCCGTGTATTTGTAATCCCCGTAACAGTATATATATATATATATATATATATATATATATATATATATATATATATATATATATGTGTGTGTGTGTGTGTGTGTGTGTGTGTGTGTGTGTGTGTGTGTGTGTGTGTGTGTGTGTGTGTGTGTGTGTGTGACATATGATGGGATTGATGGTTTGTAGAAGCAGAGAAGGAAGAAGTGAAACGGAATAAACATGGCGTATGAGCGAGGCTTCGTCTCCCATTCATCATAGCGTCACACAAGTCGACAGTATGAAGACCTGGCGGCCACTTCATCAACCGGCCACCACATTCGAACGTCTCAGCAAGACGCAGTGACCGAAAAGCATCATGACAGCACCATCAGACGACCTTGACATCCCCAAGTACACCGGATCAGCGGACGAAGGAACCGTACAGGACCAGTTCAACCTTTTCGAGCTCCACGCTGCCTCCGCATCTTGGTCGGAACTGGAGATGATCACAAGTTTCACTGACTACATCTCAGGTGAGGCATTCAAATTTTACATCACCCACATCTTCGAGAACGATAAGTCTTGGAAAAAGATCAAAGAAGAAATGATCATTCGTTTCGAAGAACACGATGAAGACCGGTCCATACCTCATCAGCGGAAGGCCTTTCAACTCAACCATCATAGTTACGCGAAGTCTTCCCGCAGTAAGCGTATTTCCCAAACAAGACTTCAGAGTAAATATTCCACCATTGTACCATCATATGACTCGTCCGAATACACTTCACGCATTACCACACCAACTAGGGACTTGCACGTCGCATCAGAGAAGGTAATGCCACCGTATGCCAATAGGTATGTAGACCATTTTGCCAAAAGACCGAACTTACGGTTGGATTCTTCACGGGCAATTAAATCGGCATTTACAATGTATTTACGGCACCGTAATACTTCAGGGATTACTGAACAACCCGAATCACTTGATGCTTCGTGCCGCACACATGGCCCACACAGCTTCGGACGCGTGACGGCATTTACGAATGACGAGTTAGTAAATCCGCATGAAACCAAACCAGACAACGAATGTTCACAGAAACATCATTCTCTCAATGTATTCACCTCAGCAGTTCCATCTCCTGTCATCAACTTTACTGATATACCCGATGAAGCACCTCATAAGGTCGTAGCATTCACGCATGACGATTTAGTGAATCCGCACGAAACTAAACCACACAACGAATGTTCACAAAAATCTCATTTGTTCAAAGTATTCAGCTCAGCAGTTCCACAAGCACAGGCTGCGCCAAATCAACCTCGATCAACGCACACGCAAGCTGCCTGCACAGCCTGTGCCACGACGAAGAATTCGATGCCTACGATATCCGTACTGTCGATTCTGCAAGGTGTTCGAACCTCGTTTGTTCTTCACAAGAATGCCGGCTGCGATTTCCGCTATCTCCACGTCCAAAGCATTCTTGTGTTATCCAGGGCGCAACCATCAGCCTCGCCCGCCAGATCTCTTATTGATATCACCAGACTGCCCAACTCTCCCCTCAAGTCTTAGCGACGAAGCAGACAACACGTGCAGTTTAAAACTTGTGAAACTACACGTTTATTTTGACATTGGTGACTTCCAAGCCACTCCTTGTTTACTTTTTCTTGTTTGTAAGTTGTAACTCATGCTTTCTTTCGGGGGGAGGGGGAATCATGTGACATATTATGGGATTGATGGTTTGTAGAAGCAGAGAAGGAAGAAGTCAGAACGGAATAAACATGGCGTATGAGCCAGGCTTCGTCTCCCATTCAACGTAGTGTCATATATATATATATATATATATATATATATATATATATATATATATATATATGCAGAGAAGTCTTCTTCGGGCATGTAAAAATATGGAGCAGAAGCGTAGGATCCTCCCTGCATGGCATCGAAGCAAGGAACTTTCGCAGCGTGTAAAAGTTTCAAAAGCACACATAACATAAGAATACACTACTGAGACCCTATTTCAGCATTAAGGGCTTTCACGGTTTCAACGAAGAGCGTGGCTGCGTAGTTTTTCACGTGTTTCCTTACGGATGCTTATCTGCTTCACCGTTCACAAAAAGGAAGACGTGACGTGAAAGCACGGCGCCACTGTATTTTTAGTTGACAATTTAGAGCCCGGCTCTAAGCTACCACCATATGGCATCATACCACAGGTATATTAAAACGTCATATAGTAAATCTTTTTAAGAAGTACAATTTTTTCATGGGAAAGAAAGTGACAAAACAAATAATAGCTTGATATATGCTGAAATATTGAATTTTGCTAGTTATTTGCTGAAATTTCGTGATATAAATCAGTCGTGTGTTGTGAGAAACCTCAGAATATATTTTATGAACTTAATGTGACTTATACAAGTGCGCACTGGTCCCACTACAAAAAAATTCATTAGCTGCTAGTTACATAAAATGGTATGGTGGTATTGTCCGTCTTTTTGAACACGTCATTTTTGCGATTTGCCTTCAGCGAAATTGCGTGCTCACAGATTCAGTATTGCTAAATTACGTTTTATGTACTTGGAACACCAAACTGCAGGTCATGGCGTTCTAGTTAGAGCCATCACCTGCTTTACACTTTTTACAAGATAGCCGCGTCACTGCTTCTTCAATGTTGCGTTTCCGACGTTGTTCGATCCAACTATTCCCTCTAAACACTAATTGCGCTCGGATTGTAAAGAAAAGTTGTTGGGGTACCGTACATCCTTCGACAGTGCTCTAACACGCACAATGATCCAATGATCCAAGATGGCTCTTATTTTTCTCTTCTAGGACACTCAACCCTTCCACACTCAAGTATTGGACACTTTAGTTGTACACTCAAGCGGAAACCTCCGCAACGCAGTTTTGGCTCCCCAAACTTTTCGTAAAGATGCTGAGTAAAACAAAAAGGGCAGCCTATGCGTGAATAAGGCCCGTAAGTGCTCGACTGAAGAAAACTCGCCCCGTTCCACGTGAGAGCAGACTCTCTATTCTCACGAAAAGTACAAAGCCTGGCTTGCGTGAATGAAGTATGTTGCCCAGCTATCTGAACCGTGCCGTGGCATAGTGCGTGGTAATTAGGCCTTGACACGCAGTAGGTGTGCTCAAAGAACTACAAAGGTTCGTCTAAGTGCACGGCGCTTCGGGAATAAGTAAATTTGCATGGAAACGTGAGCTAACTACGCGACGGGAGCCTGCTGCACTAATGAGCCAAAGCGCATGCCAAGACAAAAAAGAAGAAGCGTACACATCTCAGATATTGCAAGGCCAGCAATGTCGTCGTGTGGAAACAGTTGTGCGCAAGTTGAGTGTCAACTGGTTTCTAAAATGGCGAACCGAAAAGTGGTACTGATATCCAATTTAAAATCTTTACGGAAATGGTGAAAATAGTTTTTTACTGTACATCAATAACAGGTCGAATTACACCGAAGCTATGAGCAGTCGATCGTATTTTCAGAGTTTTTTGGAGCGTGCACAAAGCCGGCACCTGTCGGAAGAAGTGACGTCATGGCTCCCTTGTCGGACAGCCGGCCGGCAACGTTTCAAATCGCATGCCATTTAATAACAGAACAGTACATAAACGAGTCGTGGTCCCTCTACAAAAGATTAATTCCCTTCCATTGTTGCACAGACCATTTCACCTTGCCAAAGAATTATTTAAAACTCTTCGGAAAACTAAGTTCATCAGCACGAGATCGCGAACGCGCTTGTCAGGAAGCTAGTACCTCCACATGGTCTAACGTGCAGTGGTATCATTATATGAAAAGTAATGTTTATAGGTATGCGATGTGCGTCATTTTATCAGTGTCCTTGAGGCAGAGCCGTGGCTATTACGGCTGATTCGAGGCTTCGTAGTCCATCACTTTCTATATACCTGTAGTGCCATCATCACCATCATTTCTCAATCACCGCGCCGCGCCTCTCGCGCAGCTGATGCCCGCCAGTGCCGCCGTTCCAATCGACCTACCCCAAGGTATGGTTCATGCAGCTCGATGCCGTTCTTGCATTGAATGGCGTCACGGACCAGCCGCGGATGCACGCCATTCTTCAAGACGCCCTTCCGGTAGAGTTGCGTCATCTCTCTGGCACTTCAACCTCCAGCCAGCAGCCTTACGATGACCTCTGCTCTGCGGTGCTTGCCAGCTATGGCCTCACCTACCACCCGCTGCCGTTCACCCGCGACTCACAGGTTTCGTCTGCGTCGCAGCGTGCGGTACCCTCCGGCCCGAAAGTCTTCACTGACCGGGACCTAACTTACCTGACAACGTCTCCCTCCACCTTTGGTCCGGCCACTAGCGCAGTGAGTCTCGCACCCGGTCACAGATCCGACGAGGTTCTTGAAGTCGTTCCTGCTGCCGACAACCTGTCCAACACGAAGTGCGTTTTTTCGAAGTCCTCAGCCGATGGTCCTTCTGGCACGCTTGCTACCTGCACGTTTTCCACGAAAGCGATGGCACGCGACACCGTGGCCCTCGCCGTTTCCGCGACCACCAGCTCAGACGTCTCGGCCTCCTCCTCGCCGAAGCTGCTGGTCAGCTGCTCAACGGTGCCCCCTGCCGCTCCGCCACCTGCCACTGGTGCCAGCAATGGCCTGCCGGGTGCCTCGCCACATTCCACTCGCACCTCCACGGCCAGCAGCCGACCACACTCGGCGTCCCCGCTCCCCGCCCCTGTCCCTGTCTCTGTTTCGTTGTCTACGACGGGCCCCAGCGCCGTGCCTTCGCGGAGCCAGAGCCTGCCCTCATCGTCGGCGTCGACACCGGCAACCACCAAAGCAACTGCCACCGTCGCCCCTCTGCCCGTGGCGCCGCAGCAGGCACCTGCATCGAGACCCGGCGTAGCACAGGTGGTTTCGGCCAGCCCCAGTCCTCGCACCTCTGGTGCCCCCCGGCTCATCCAGCCGAAACAGCCACAAATCCTGCCCAAGCTGTCAAGCGGCAGCGCGAACATGACGACGCCTTCGGCAGCGGCGACCACCCGGTCCCAGTCTCCCCGGGCGGCCCAGCACAAGGCCACACCGCGGCCCGCGCCTGTACCGGCGCCGCAGCCTGCGACCACGGTGCAGTGCGGAGCCGCGATGGGGCTCAACACGGGGAGTCCGCTGCTCATCGGGAACCCCGCAGCAGCGTAGCCGGGCATGTTTCCGGCTGGACCTGCGCAGGGCACTTTCCTGCTGAACCAGTACATTCCGGGCCTGGGCCACAGCCCGATTCTGATACAAGGCGCACTGGGGCAGACCCAGAGCTCTCTGGGACAGATACAGGGGGTCCAGCTGGCCCTGCGGCCACCCCATGCCTTGGGCCTGACCCTGGGACCTTAGACGGGACCCAGGCCCCATGGGGGACATCCAGGACCGCTTGGCACCCCGACGCTTGTCATCCCACAAAACCTGGGGCCAAGGCCCAACATTTTTCTGGCACCGCCACGCATGATGTCGCCCCCCTCGTTTGCCATAGTCCCGGGACAGCCACTGACGCTGCAACAGCTGCAGGCCATGCTGCCCACGCAGACCATGCTGGCCCAGCCCACACTGGGTTCGTTCCAAACAGACCAGCACCAATCCCTGGTGCAGATACCGACGTTCACACAGCCGCAGATATTGGCGCATGACCACCATAACCACCACCACCATCATGGGGCCCTGTCGGGACCTCTAATCTCGACAGGCAGCAGTATAGTGTCCTCTGCACCCAGCGCCAACATTGTCACCCACCATTCTGTCATGACCTCGCGACACACGGTCCAATCTCGGCCTGTCCGACCAGGTCACCGTGAGACCCGCTTGTCGGCTACCACAGTGACCCGGCACTTCCTCCTTCGTCCCTTGCGCTTCTCCCAGAGTCGCCCACCGGAGACACACGCTTACCGATGGCCCATCAACGTTGACAACCTGGACTTTCCAAATGAACACTTTATGGATTGTCGTTCATGTATATAGCTTTTGTCACTATCTTTCTTTTTTTTCATATGCCTTCAAAACGCGCAAAGCGCTAGGGGGGGGAGCCCTGTAGTGCCATTATCACCATCATCTTTTCTCAGTCACCACGCCGCGCCTCTCGCGCAGCTGATGCTAGCTCGAGCTGCGCGAGGATTAGAACGAGCTCACGCACCTGGCGCGTCGGACGTGGACAGCCACCGCGGCTGCTCTTCAGGCGGTGAATAAAGTGGCGAGATCGGCACGGCCCCATCAGCCACTTTCGACGCCGTCTCACGTCTCTCTTTTCTCGCCGCTACATACCTATGTGCCTTGTGGTCGAGCTGTGCGCATTTCGCTTTTCTGCGATGGGCCACCGCGTCTGTGGAATTTTTCAGCTGTTTCATAGCTGCCTGCAGACGGCAGCTATACTGCCACCTTCACGCTACTACAATCTGCCTAAACGTTCAAGCAATCATGATCAGTTTACTTCATTGTGGTGAATAGATGAATAGTGCAACTTTATTTATTGTCCTGACAAAGGGGACTCAAGCAGGCTCAGGCTGACAGCCGCATTGTGGGCTCTCTTAGCACAAGGTATTCAGAACCTAGGCTCGTGTACGTGCCCACCGTCTTGATAACACCATTCTGTTTTTTTCTGCTCTCTTTTTAGACACAGCTAAGTGAAGAGACATATACAATCAAAGCTAGCAAATGTGGTCATTTTTTTATTTGTTCACGTTTGACATAATAGCTGCGCCCCACGTATTCACAGGCTACGCAGATTATCATCTCCAATAAATGCCTGTCACGATGTATTGGACGGTGTGTCGCAACTGGCAACGCTGTTATGACATCTTTCAGCGCTGCAGTAGCTCGGCCCTTCTTTCTGCGATGACGAACACTTTAAAACCGACGATTCACAGCGGCAAGGCAGGTGTCACACGTAGCATAAACTCTCGGGACTTTTCAGGCGTAGTGCAATTGCAAGCGAGAAGCTAAAAACTTCATTTAACAAAAAAGGGAGGTATGCAACGACTGCCTCATAAGAGGACGTGCACCCACAACTAGAAGGTGGGGATCCCTAGAACGGGGCACCATTGCTGTCGGCTACTGCCTGGGCTCGTCGAACCAAGTCTTGATGGTTAAAGCAGCCAAGCGGGATCACCTCCCGATCCTTCGGGTAAGGTTGGGAATAGGGGATAAAGCAAGGTTGCAGCGGCAGGCCCACACCATGCGGTAGATTTCCGAAGATTTCTTTCCACAGTGTGAGCAGCTGAAGGAAAAGACAGTATTAAAACAGGAACCACAGCCCTTGTGACTCTTGTGGTCGAGTTCGCGAGTGGACTGTCAGAACACGCATGTGGGCTTGTAGATACCACTGAGGGCCGCTGGGGCACGAGTTGCAACCTATAATGGTTGATAAAAAGACGCTTCCCTAAGCTATACAGTCGTATAATCTCTGGCTGATCGAGTGTCTTTTTCATTACTGCTCTTAACACGTCAGTGAAGTGCAGTTGTTGCAATTCATCTCTCCTCTTGAAGTTTCTGATGAGCTGAAAGTTTTGATGAACGCGTAAACATGCACTTTAATGTGCGCTCTTGCGCTTAGCTTCTGTACAAGAGTTCGTGATGTTTTGCTCAGAACCTGCTGAAAGTTTGTTAAATTTTCAATCAGGCTACCGAAGAACTTCTCATTATCGATCAAAGAAACTTTGCTAAAGTGTTTAAAATATACACTCGTGTTTCGAGGTTTTTCCCGTATTGTTTACCTTCTACCAGTATGCGTAACCGGTACGGTGACACTGCCATTCCTTACATTGAAGTGTGTATGCAGGATGGTGCCAAGAAATTTTTTCGAGGGATGTTTTTGTGGACAAGGGCTAACTTTGACTGCTCGTGGTCACAACGTGAGTACGTGTGAATCACGTTAACAGTCAAAGCATGAAAAATTTTGAAGTGCGCCAGAATCTCCTCAACTACCTCAACTAGTTACGGCCCTGTGTGTCTGCACTCTCTTATCCCTTCCTCTTCATTAACTTCAAACGAGATGAGCAATTCAATCACACTATTTCTTTGTACACACACAAAAACGTTCATTTTAAGTTGCACTGAGCTCAGACAGTGTCAAGTCTACTGTGTAAATGCATGTTCAGTTCGTACCCTACGACATCCAACCCTATTAGTTCACACCTCACTCACGACAGGCATACTTTTATTGACATTTTTCCAACAACGTGACATGGGCCACTTCATTTAAACCAGAATTGCCCAAGCCAACCCCTGCAACTCTTCTGGGCGCATGGTCTCTACAATAAAAAGCATTACCATATGTGACCTATCAAGTAGTGTGGATGCATACCACTTCGTAGAGATGCGTTATGCCAAAGCATACGGCATGTTTTTCACATTTCTGGTTGTGTAACCCCTAATCTATATACGCGGACGTCTGAATAGTTGTCACCGGTAATATAGTTCAGGAAGTTAACAAATTGAGCTGCAGCGTGTCAATTGAGAGAGCGGCGGCCACGAGCGCGCCGACCGTAGGAGAAAAGGAGAGGAGGACGACGATCGGGTGTTCGCGGAGTGGCACGTGGCAGCGGCCGGCAGCGGGCAGTTGCGGCCGAAGCTTAGAGGAAGAAAGAGGGTTTCTGGTCTGGCTGCGCGCCTTCCCTGCGGGGTTCTGGACCGAGCAGCTTAGAAACCCCCTACACAACGTAACTACCACGTAGGATTTCGCTTTCAAGGCATTCTTTTTTTTTCTTGCCATCAGCGTTATTATTGCACATGTCCACGCATCAACAATACCAGGAGGGTGCCATACTTGAATTGATACTAGCGGTTAGAATTTTCTTGTCATTTATATTCCACGTTCAATGTCTCGCGTTTCGACATAAAAGAAACAGATAAAAAAATGATAAAGCTTGACAACTAGAAGCTAACAAAAAGTCATGCAGCAGTTACAAGACAACCTGACTCCGTCACATGCATGAATGGACGGAGCTCATCGTTAAAAGCTCATCGTTAAAACAAATCGATATGGCGCAGTTTCCACAACATAAGTGGCTTTGTTTCTTAAAGATCAAACGAAACTCTTGTTTAAAACACATGATTAATTCCTTCTCGCTGTAATGATGCATCGTTATCACGGAATCAGTCTGAGAAACTGCGGGTGCTCGCTCACTAATCTTGCCCCGCCGCGGTGGTCTAGTGGCTAAGGTACTCGGCTGCTGACCCACAGGTCGTGGTATCCGATTCCGGAGCGCGCGGTTGCATTTTCTATGAAGGCAAAATGCTGTAGGCCCGTCTGCTCAGATTTGCATGCATGTTAAAAAGCCCCAGAATAGGCGATCGATCGATCATTTAACTCGATATCATCAAAGTAGAGTGATCAAATATACATGCTTTGACACGGAGGTCGTCTCGTGTCACAGTGTTAGCTTCGCGTTTGTGCACTAACTGCTGAACATACAGCTATACGAATCAAAGAGAAATTGTTTAACGATTTAGCGTACTTGGTTTTTTAGTATGGGAGATCTGAAAGCTCTCCCATCAGGACCGTTATGAACAGCTTTGATTCGTACGAAATGAGGACTGGTAACACACGCGTGTAGAAAAAAAAAGCTCAATGATTCAGTGTACGGTGCACTCTTTTGAAGGAGAGCAATACACTCTTCGTATACTGAATACAAATTCCTAATCACGTACAAGAAGTGTGTGTTTATAAAAAGTTGTTAACAATTAAGGGTAGCTTGTACTTACTATGAGAGAGAAAAAGCCCGTCCCGTGGGCCTCACATTTCATGAGGCCACATTCACAAGAATTATGCCGAGGTGGCGAATGCTGTTCGCACTACGGCAAAAAGTGTATTGAGAGTGTGCACGGAGATCGTGTGTTTTAGAAAAGTTGGTAATAATTCAGAGTACTTGGTACTGTAAGTTGGACATAGTCTTGGTAAAAAAAAGGTAACAGTTTAGTGAGAGAGAGATAAAGATGCAAGGAAAGGAAGGAAGGTTAACCAGACGCACATACAGTTTCCTACCCTGCACTGGTAAAGGGATGAAGGAGAGAAAATAGGTTGCAGAGAGATAAGAAGGTACACACAATCACGAGCACACTCGCGGGAGCACACACAGTCTACAGGCGGTCGCTCAGGTTTGTTGACTTTAAGTAAAGTAGGAGTGCTTTAGTAGCTTACTGCGCAACTGAGGCAGATGCCCAAGGTCCTAGAATCTTCTGCACACAAAATGGTCTGGAGTCAAATTGATTGAAAACCATCCGGAGCTGGCGTCGCTGTGTGTCGTAGCAAGCGCAGCTGCACAGGACGTGTTCAACGGTCTCTTCAGCTCCGCAGTAGTCGCATGTAGAAGTGTCTGCCATACCAATGCGAAAGGAGTATACACCTTTGTGAATGCAACAACCAACCAAAGGCGGCATAACAGTGTCGCATCGGAGAGAAAAAGTTGTGATGGTAGCTTTATCTTGAGCGAAGGATCCAGTTCATAAAATTGACACCTTTGGAAGCTGGTAGACGACCACAACGTGCGTGTAAGATCTCGATCCAGCAGGTAAAGTTGTCTTGCTGCATCATTCCTTGATAGAGGAATCAGCCCGCTCAGCCCATGAAGGAACCCGTGTGATAACGATTTAAAGTACAAGGTAACCTACTATGGGAGAGCGCGGTGTGGCGAGTCTTCGCAGGGTGAACACGGCTCAGTGTGATAGCACTTTGCTGAGTGCCAGTTCACCCAGTGCCGCCATGCCTGAAATCATAGCGGTGCCGACTCACACGAGCGCGTAGATCTTTCCATTATAGAGCCAGTGGTGGCGCTAATGCGTTACAAGGAACGCTGTTACCTGTAACGCATTACTTTTGTCGGTAAAATAGTATAGTACTAGTTATGATTTCGGAACTGTAACGGGTAACGTGCTTAAATTACCATGTTTCTGTAGCGTGCAGTTCAACGCTACCAGTTAGTTTTTCTGCATCTGGGTAACATTTTTGCTGAGCTGACCCCGACTAGTTCTTTCGACGCAGCGTCGAACTGCAGTTAGCCTGCCAGGCATGGCCAAAAAAATGCACGGGCGGAATCGACTTTGTTTGAAGAAATCAAGGGCAGAAAGTCAGGGCACACAAATCCCTTGTAAATTCAGTGACAAAGTGACATAGAGAGAGGACCACGATGCTCGGTCCTCAGGTCTATAATGCCTACGTAGAAGCCGCCGCTAGTGTACATAATTTGTGCTTTTAGATACCTAATAATATTTTTTGACAAATACAATTGGTAGTCGAATGTAAATCTTTTTAGGAGTGAAGCTCCTTGAGGTGTCGGCTGAGCGCCCGCCCTCGCCATCGTATGTAGACACCTTGGTTAGTTCTTGAACCGCCCGTAGAGGGTGGTACTTTTACATATAACGAAATGCATATATGCTGAAAAATGAAATGATACTATACTATAGGATGTTTGTTAGGTATTGAAAATAATAAAAATCACAGAATATCCATGAACTGAATGACACTCAGTGCGGCGAAGCGTCCGTAATTCTTTCCATGCTTCCGGCTGTCCGTTCATTCTTGCTTCCGTCCATCCGTCCACGCGTCCATTAATCCGTCCGTCTCCATGCATCCGTGCGTCCATCCATTCGTGCATCCGTTCATGGGTCCACCATCCGTCTGTTTCTACGTTAGTCCATCTGTCCAATTGTCCGTCCGTCCGTCCGTTCATTCATACATCCATCCATGCGTTCATCCATTCGTCCATCTCCGCGTTAGTCCATGCACACAACTGTCCGTCCGTCTGTGCGTTCATTCGTTCATACATGCGTTCGTCAGTCCAATCATGCGTCCGTCCATTCCTGCATCCATTCATGAGCCTATCCGTGCGTCCTCTCATGCGTTCATTCATTCGTCCCTGAGTTTGACCATGCGTACATCTGTGTGTACATCCGTCCATGCACCAAACAGAAGGACAAACAGACAACAGATGAACGAGACCAGGAAATATTTGTGGTTTATCGATAAAAAGTATGATACGCGCAAGGCGGTGGCCGCTAGCGCTCGAAAACGGATCCCCGATGTGCGAACGCGCGAGAATATAGGAACGATGTCACACGAAGACGTTGGTGATCGCGTGTTCGTCGGCGGTGCCGCACGCTAGGGGGCGCGGCGTAGTAAAATCAAGACGTGTGGCTGTCGAAGCTATACAAGGCGACCTCGGATGGTCAAGTTACGAGGCACGCGAGGCAAGGAGCAAGGCGGCCTACGAAGGACGTCTTCGCCTCATGAACGACCAGCGGTGGGCCCGTCGTGTATTTAGATACACCGCTATCAAGGGCATGAACACACCATGGCGCAGGCATCTCCACAATCTGTGCCGCAAGTACTCCCTTTTTACTGACCCTGTCCAGGAGGACAGTGAGAGGAAATGGGCAGTAGGAGTACAAAATAGAGTGCAGGAAGCTGAGACGTCGATGTGGCAGGCGGCTATGGAGAACAAACCCAGTCTGGCCCTATACAGAGCTCACAAGACCACCATCTCCGCCGAACGATTATACGACAATAATGTCGGCAGTGCGCTTGTGTTTGAGGCCCGTGGTGGAGCGCTGCGTACCCAGGTGTATCGCCGTCACTTCGACCCGTCGTTGGCCGACGGCACTGTACAGTGCAGCACATGCGGGAAAGACGAGGAGAACATTGAACACCTGGTGCTTCACTGTGAATGCCTGTGTCACCGTCAGACAGATGGCGCCACACTACCGGAGGCACTCGGCTTTGTGAAAGACTGCGGCGCACCGGGAGGCGACAGCCGCGATACTAACGTACACCCCCTGGCAGCGACAGCAATAACCAAAGCAAGGCTTCTACAGTGGTGGTCAAGGAGACAGTGAACAATTGTGATGTTCGTGGACCTGGTGTGATTTTTCTTTCCTTTTTTTTCTCATTCCGGTCAGGACACTAAAAGGTGCCCCCCCGGTATAAAGGGGAAGACCACCGAGATCATCATCGTCATCATCAAAGCCGTTCTGGTGCACACGCGCGTTCAGATGGTCGGTGGAAGGACAAGGCTGCAGAGCGGCGTGCGCGCAAGGCGGCGGCGGCTCGCGCTCGAACACGGAACCCCGATGTGCGAGCGCGCGAGGCAGAAGCGTGCCGTGAAGCTGTGTGGCGGCGCCGACAAGTTCCCGGCGTACGTGAACGGGAAACCCAAGCGGCGTGCGGACCCCGCTTCACTCCACTCTCCAACATTCACCTCATGGATATGCTGTCTTTTTATTCACAAATACATGTGTTCCGACTGCGGCAATAGTTTTCTGACCACTATGACAGCGGACACTGAGCTTCGACAACAAAAATAAATTATAAGGTCCATAACATTGTCGCGGGAAATATAGACCCAGAAGGCACAGACTTGAGGGAATTTATGTATTTACAACAGTTAGTCGAGCAGAGCTGCTGATACTAAGAGCTCGCACCAGCCTGTCCGTTGTCGTCCTCTTCTTTGTCTTGTTGATTGCTATATCACTGGTAAGTAGGAAGACCCCCGGCGGTAGAAGCACCGTCCTAGAGCTTTAGAGGCCGCCCTCAAAATCAGAGTTGTAGACTTGGAGCCATAACACGTGAAAAACGTCACTCGACTGAACTGATGACGACGGAGGGATTGGGCCAATCTTTAAAGTAACAGGCGATACCTGCCACATTACTCGGTAAGGTCCCATGTAATGACACAAAAAATTTCCAGATGGGCCCACCCGACGATGAAAAGATCATAGTAGCACAAGGAGACCAGGAGCGAAATGTGCGTCACGATGCGAAGCAGTATGACAAGGTCGTTATTTGGTGTGCGATGCCGTCAGACGAGCGCGGTCGAGCTGATGAGCATGGTCGGCTCGCGCAATAGCTTCACCAGCATACTCGCTGGTGGTCGAGGTGCTTGAAATGATGGCGTCCAACGATACAGTCGGCTCTCTTCCCTACAAGAGGTAGAAAGGTGAAAAGCCTGCTGTGTCTTGTTGGGACAAGTTGTAGGCGAATGTCGCGAAGCGTAGGGCAAGCTCCCAGCCTCGATGGTCCGGTGACACATACGGAACAAGCGTATCTGTAAGAGTACAAATAAAGCGTTCCGTGAGGCCATTGGTTTACGCGTGGTAAGCTGTGGCCACTTTGCGTCACGTGGAACAAGAACGTGGGAAGTCGGCGATGACTTGCAAAATAAATGTAAGTCATGGCCTTAAGGAGCTGGTTTAGTGCACCGTGAATAATTATAGCATAAATAACAAGAAGTTGGCAACGTCAGTCGCACATCTCGTCGGTAGAGCTCGAGTGATAGCGTAGCGTGTGGCGTAATCACTAGTCACGGCTATCTACTCTTCATCTACTGTTGATTCCGGAAAATAACCAAGCAGGTCTAACCTTATGCTGTAAAGTGTTTTCGTGGTTAGATCAGTTGGAAATGGCCAGCGGTTAGTAATGATGATGTTTTGTAACACTGACATAACTCACACGTGGTGACGTATCGGCGTATGGAGCGAGCAAGGCCTGGCCAGTAGAAACGGAGTCGTGCGTGCTCGTGCGTGCGAGGTACGCCCAGGTGTCCTACTCCAGGTGCATCGCAAACTTCGGCGAGAGCACTCTGCCATGATTGCTTAAGCACGCCAATGATAAGTCCATGCCCGTCCAGTCGGAAATCGCGGTGGCATAGGACATCCTCTCTAAACAAAAAGTGACGAACAGAGGCGTTTGTTGGGAAAGACTCTGTGTGGCTGATTATGTCAAGCAGCAATGGATCTTTTTTCTGTTGTCCCCCAATGTGAACGAAGTCGGATACTGAGAACATTAGTGCACTGTGATCGTGTCGGGGTGAGCAGGATTATCGACAGGGTATCGGGAGGGGCAATAGGCATCCTGGTGCAGGCAGCCAGAATTGTACACGGCCTAGCAAGTTCTTGCAGGTGCAACGCCTAGTGCCTAAAGCACACTGAAGAATATTTAGGACAGTTCAACCAGCAGAGCGCGGGGTGGTTTGTGACTATCGAAAATGGGGGTCTGTATAGGTATGGCCTGAACTTGGTCACCACCCATACAAGAGCCAAACACTCGCGCTAGGTGATACAATATTTATGTTCGGGCACGTATAAGAGGCATCTGGTGTATGCGACAAAACAGTCATGACCACGTTGTCGTTGGGCTAGCCCTCCGCCGATGGCATGGCCACTTGAATCAGTGCGAATCTCCTTAGGAGCAGCAAGGTCAAAGTGGGCCGAAATCAGAAATGTAGTTAGTGCGCTATTAGACTCGAGAACAAAGATACCTGTTCGCTGCCCCATGCAAATCAGTTGTCTGGCTTGAGTAGTTGCGTGTAGAGGCCTGACTCTTTGGGCGAAATTTTTCATGAAGTGATGAAATTAGGAGTACAGTCCGAGGAAGCTGCATACTTCCTTTAAAAATCGTGGTGCAAGAACAATTTTCAATGCGCTGGTTTTTGCTGGCTCGAATCGCACGCCGTTAACGTCCACTAAATGACCAAGAACTGCGATTTGGAGGCACCCAAAGGGATACTTGAACGACTTCATCTGAATGCCAAACAAAAAAAAAAAAACCTAACATGGCTGCTAGGTACTATGTGTCATTTTCAAATGTAGGTGAAAAAAATGGCATCATTCAAATAAAACCAACACGTACACCATTTAAAGCTTCTGAGCAGAGAGTCCATCATCCGATATAATGTGGCTGGAGCGTTTCAGAGGCCGAAGAGCTTGCGCTTGAATTGATACAGGCTGTCGGGTGTGACAAATGTCATCTTTTTTTTATTCATGTCATCTACCTCAATATCTTAGTACCCGGAACGCAGGTCTATGAAAGAAAAATAGCCGGTAACGTAGAGGCAATCCAGTGCATCATCTATTCGTGGCAGAAGGTACATGCCCTTTTTTGTGTGCTTTTGTTTAAATGCCAATAAACACCACAGAAATGTCATGTGCCGTCTTGCGGACTAGAATGACAGGAGGTGCCCAAGGACTGCAGGATGGCTCGGTGATATGCTTGGCAAGCAGTTTTTCGACCTCAGTTTGGATAATCTGATGCTCCGTCAACGGCCCGCGGTATGGACACCTAAGAATACGAAGCTAATCACCAGTGTTGATGAGGGAGGTCACACCGGTAGCTTGCCGCAATGAATGGCCGCCGAGGTATAGAACGTGGGTGTAAAAAAGCAGAACCCGGTGGAGCTCGTCAGTCTGCGGTTTGGTCAAATTATTGCAATCATTGTCTTAATTGCACTATCAGGGCAATGAGCGGATTAGGGCTGCATAGAGGTGTCGGAAGGAGCGGCCATGGTGAAAACATCTACTGCCTTGTCTTACAAGCAGCAAAGCAGTGTCAAAGCGATGCCTTGCGGCAGCATCAGCGGCAACCGACGGAAATTGGCTGCCGGGAGGCACGCAGAGTTCCCTTAGAAAGACGGGATGGTGTGGGATAATGTAATGCCGCTGCTGTTGAGGACATCGGTGACAGAAGTCAGTACATAGTAGACGTCAGGAACTAGTGGGCTTGATACGAACTCGACGTAGAGTAGTGTTTGAGGTGAAAGATCAGTACAATCGGCAGTGCAGAGGCGACTCAGTTGTGGTTCAGCGGGGTCTGTTATGATGAATCGCACAGGGAGCGTACTGCTGCCACAGGGAATAAGGGCAGAATGCGCCTACAAGAAGTCGACGCCTAACATAACGCCATGCGGGCACTTGTCCAGGAGGGCGAAAAAAACAACTCTGTGGCGATCAGGGATGCTTGCATGAGTAATACCCATTCCAACGACAGATGCAGCTCTGCCGTCGCCAACACGGACAAACTTAGTGGTCGCAGAAGTGAGAATTTTCCTGAGCTTGCGGCGAAAATCAAAGGTCATTACACAAGTTGGGCCCTGATGAGGTTTTGGTCCGTCTGTATGGTCAATAGAGCATTTTATTTCAGTCTAAGAGATGCAGCGCCACCTCCAGGACCTCCAACATTTAGTTTTCTTTCAGAGAACGTCGAGGGTAGGCGGAGGAAGTTTTGTTGATTGTTGTTATGTTATTGCACACTGTTTAAAAGACGAACATTTGAGATGAAAGACTAGACGGACGCAAACGCAAACTTTCAACTGAGTTTACCAGACACACATAATGATTTTATGTAGTTGCGTTTCGTGGTTACAAAAAAAAGGTTTAAAAATATATTACAAAAATTTCGAAACAGTACAATTCAAGGGACCAATCATGCCGAGGTAACACGGGCCAAGACACATCATTTCTTTTTGCATCAGTGCCAAAGAAGCCGTACTGACGCAGTCATCCCCCAGGTAGATCGCCTTGTACGCCTAAACTATTGCGCGTCACCTAGTGACTGTGCCTAGGGACCACGTTAGTTTCACGGAATATCGGCTGACATCCGCAATCACGACAATGCAAGCCTAGGTGGTAGTAGTAGTAGTAGTAGAAAACTTTATTATGTACATACTTCAGCCAGGCTAGAACTCCATTGCCCCAAGGTGGCCTTGCACCAAGTTATGCACATTGCTGTAGTGATCTCGCACTCTTTCATTTGGGCACTTGCCCGTCTGGCCTACGTATTTCTTTTCACATGAGAGTGGAATTACATATACCACTTTTTCAACGCACTCCACAAATTTGTGTCTGTGGTTAGTTTTGCACACTTGTTTCCTTCACGTTTTTTTTTTTACTTTGCAAAGAAACTACAAGTTGCGGGGTGCCGTAAAATTCACTCTCACTTCAACACGGCGCCATATTTGTTTAATAGGACGGTAGATGTCGGGAAAGTACGGTATCGCCACGGTACTACGAAACTTCCCATTTTATTTCTGGGATTTTCGCTGCTCTGGCTCCTCCGATGATTTCTTGACTTATTTCAATAGAGATTTAGCCACTGAACTAGTGATGTAATCAGAATACACAGCCTGCTGAAGCAGACCAAGTTGAAAGCTTGAAAGCTTTCTCGTACCAGATGATGGCAAGACTTCTGCAAAGAATTCTTCAGGTACGTGCTTACAACCCCTCTTTTCACTAAATTTGAGCGAATGAAACAGAAAAGGAGGAAAGATTTACTGGCGCACAGCTCGTATTTCAGGAACGCATGAGCACCCTGAAAGCTTACCCGCAAGTCCAAAACCTAATGGTTCCCTGTTTCACCAACTCCTGGGTCAGCGTCAAGGGTCTCACTCCTGCCTGAAAGGTTCCCAGTACATAAGTCATCTCGTCAAGACCCGAGGTCACCACTGTAGGAAATCATCGACGTAGTTGAACACTTTCTTTGCCTGCGTTATATTCAAAGAGCCAAAGAGCGCTTTGTCATGCTTTGCAAACAGGAGGTCACTCAGCGCCGGCGCGACACAGGAACCGATGCATACACCTAGTTTTTGTGTGTACATGCTGCTTCAGCGAACTGGGAGCGCGGGGGTAAACACAGACACAAAGCAAAGAAGAGGCACACAGCATAAGCGCTGAACCATTGTGAACCACCATCACACAGCATTCGCTGAACCATCATGAATTACCAACTAGCCCACCTTTCCATCCTATTTGTTTTGTGTGTACACCTTGTTTTACCAGATTATGAATGTCGATTGTAAATAAAATGAAAGAAGCTCAAGGAAACTTTACATTCACCAGCTCACACCCTGTGAATTATGAAGCTACATATCTTCACATTCCTCGACACAAGTCAGTATCGCCTCGTGGGGCAGTGAATAAAAAAAAACCTTTATATTGATCGACAAAAAAAAAATTACCAGTAGATCCTTACCGCACGGCTGTCACGTCAAGTGATCAATTCGTATCTTTTGAAATAAAACTGTCAACTTTTTGTTTCTTGTGAGAAATTGTTTTTTTTTTGCCAAAGATTTCGGCATTTTTTCAATAACACAATGTTTCCCACCAAAAATGGTGTTTTGTGAATGAAAGAGTTGACTACTTAGGGACATATGCAGCCGTAGAAACATGTAATCAGTCTATGGCTCCTTCAAAAAATGTCAGTGGACGTCTCCTAACTGGACTGGCTGTCTCCTGACTGGAGAAGATACCCTAATAAAAGCCTGAGGGCTTTCTTGTGATAATAGCAGGCGCACCGTCACTCAATATTGACGAAGGGCTTTAGATGAGTAGCTGGAACTATTGTCGACACTGAACAGAGCAAAACTTTCGCAGCAGGGGCATGATCGATTCTTACCTCACAAGGAGTATTCGTGAGGGCTCCTCAAGCCATGTTCCAACAATCAATACACAGATACCGAGATTTTACATTGTGAAGAGGTTTATTTTACTTTGCGAAGAGGTTTATTAGTTGTTCAACAACGTTATGGCTCTCAACGTTGAGGCAGCGTGAAGGTTGAGAGGCTGAGAGTGGACCAGAGGCACAGCAGCGATTCGAAGCACGAGCCGAGCGAGACGGTCATTGGCGATGCTGTTATAATGAGGCGCATCTTCTTCTTCACAGTATTCCATTCTCACCACACTCTCCAAACCTGTACGCGCTTTATAGGTGAATTGACTCCACCGCGGTGGTCTAGTGGCTGTATTATTCGGCTGCTGACCCGCAGGTCCCGGGATTGAATCCCTGCTGCAGCAGCTGCAATTTCGATGGAAGGCAAAAACGCTGTAGGCCTCTGTGCGCAGATTTGGGTACGCGGTGTAGAACCCCGGGTGGTCTAAATTTCCGCATCCCTTCTATACGGCGTCTGTCATAATGACGTGGTGGTTGTTGGGCGTTAAACGTTATTTATCAATCAAAATGTGCATGGGTGAATTAATTGCACTTTTCTCTCGTTGTTCTGAGAGCACTTCAATAGAATGCACTCTTCGAAGCGAGCTGTTTCCAGAAAGAATCATTGGTCATTCCCTGCGGATATTCGCAAGATGCTTTGGAGAGCGGTGAGCCGGCACCGACCTAAATCAATTTCCATGCGCCAACACGCGTTCCTAGAAAGAGTTATAGGTACATGCACCTAGAACTGGAACGTATAAATTTTTCAGAACATTTCAGATGGTTGGCAATATGACAGGAACTTTTGGTTTAGAATAACCCTCATTTCTCTCCCTTTTCGTTTTTCCTCGTTGGCCATTGATCTCTCCTAAATATTTGTTCCTCTACACCCGTAATGGGAGCTTCATTCATATCCTTCACATTCCAACGTCACAGTTGCTGCAGGCAGCAACGTCAATGTGTTTGTTCATATCTAGGCAACAAATAAAATACTTGTGACAACGTGAACTGATGAGTCACTTCGATAAAAGATCAGATGCCCATATTAGAGATGGTTTATGGCCGAAAAAGCCCATGATCTTGAGTGTATCAGTTAGATAGCGTCCGCAGTGGTGGAACAGCCGTTACGGCGTTCAGCTACATGTTGACCCGTAGGTCGCTGGTTTAATACCGTTCGCAGCAGGCGCCTTTCGATGGAAGTAGGAAAAAAGCTAGAGGCTCTTGAACGGCGCAATGTCTGCGCGTGTTCTAGAACACTAGTTAATGGGAGTTTCTGGAGCGCTTTATTGAGGCAGCTCTGATGAATATATTGCGGTTTCGAGGTGTTAAACTGTAAGTAATGTTTTTCTATTGAACAGTTCTTTATTCAAATGAATACGCTAAATACCACTGCACTTTTTGGAGCTGTCTTTACGCATGTTTGACGGAGTTTTTATGTACAAGGACCACATCAACGTTATTGAATATTAAAACTTGGTTTTACAAGAATGCTTATAATGAAGTCAGTTTTTTTTTGTCACCATTCAGTCCTGTCCCACTAACCATTAATCAACAAAAAAAGGAATGCTAAGTGAATTATAATAAAGTTATATCCGTGCCTTTTTTTTTCTTATCCGTTTTCTCATTATTTCTTGCCTGACCGTACTGCAGTATACAACAAGGAAATACCAAGAGAAATAAAGGCCTAATATTACAGAGCAATTCGATAAGACGCCGCTATCGAGAATTGTAATCGGCTTACCTCTGGGTAGAGTCAGCGCTGCACGCTAAGCTCATTTCATAATGCTGATAAAATTTTGCGTCATGTTTTTGTAGTAAACATTGGCACGTCTTTTCACCAAGACGCGAGGAAACGATAATATTTGCTTTGAATTGAAACTAAACAAAATGTTTTGCGTGCTTTTTTCCACAAATGGTAGCATTTCCTAAATCATCCTCATATTTTCCCTGCTGTGGAGGAGGTTTCTAAAATGGTTTCTGAGATCACACGTTGGTTCTAGAACACGCATGATCTCGGCTTGCTTTGACCTATGTAAAAAAATGGTACTTTGTGAATCGCACAATGGAAGACAAGAGAGCTGAAAATCAGATGTTGCTAAGCATCTCCTTCTTTTTCGATCTCTAGTGCTTATCGGCACAGCAATTACACGTGCCAATCATGAACGTTTACATAAAATAAACAACCCCGCCATCTTGTTGGAGTGATATAAAATTGCTAGAGATAACAATGCTTTCCTATTGCAAGAACAGCGTGATGCCAGTACGTTTTTTTGGCACTGTTACACGCTGGAGACGCTGGCACACGCTTGTAATCACTGGCCTTTCGCTGGGCGCACTGGGAAAAAGTCGCACTGGTCGGGGCGCTGGCTCAACCGCTGTGATGCTGGTGCGCACTGTGAAGCGCTGGAAGCGCTGGAATTTCCACTAGCAAGCGCTGGTGAATACTGGAGCACGCACTGTTTCTACCAGCACAGCTGCAGCGTGCATGTTATTGTAGCGTGTGCCGTGGTTTGTTTCGGTGTAGTTGAATATAGAAAACATGATTCGACGGCAGGGATAGATGCTACCCTAACAGATACCGAGCATACGTAATTTTTTAACAGATACCGAGCATACCTAAGCGGTCTTACCCAGTTCCCGGCCCAGCGAGCATTAAACCTGTCATAGATATTACCGGCGCTTCTTGCTTCGTTACACACAACTTTAAAGTGTGAGAATAACTGTAAAGTATAGTTTAGACATCCATGAACCTAAATCAACTATTACTTCTTGTGTCGATGTTCGCATAAGGAGCGCTTACGATCGATCGTCGCGCTTTCAGCTACGCAGGCTGTCACCGAAAGCTGCCGACCGCACTTAGCCGGTACTTCTCGGACTGATATGTAACAACATGCAATTTTCAGTTTGTAATGTAGTACGCCTTCGTGAACTGACACCCTGGCATACGTTTTCAGCGGATTGAATTCGTGTTTCTATGGGTGTTTTTTTTAATTGTCGGTACTGATATAACTGCATATATGTGTACACTGGCATGCCCGCTGTTTACTGTCAGCAGAGGCCAGAAAAACGGCTGTCGCTTGCCATCACCACTTCGTAAATGCATATCTGGCATTTATTAACCTTCTACTTACTTCAGGTACAGTTTAGGTAACAGTTGAAAATATTGCGAAGCTTAAATGCAGAAACTTCCAGCATCGCAACTCAGCTGCTTCGAAAGCAGCCTTACCCGGTGCCCCGTCCCAGCCAGGCCTATCGTGCCACCCGCGTCGGTGTACGTGCTGCCGGCGCTTTTTACTTTAAGTAGGCGCAATTCTAAAGTGTAAGACTGACTGTAAAGTACAGTTTATACATCCATTAGCCTGAATCAACCATTTATCCGCGTGTGCGGTGCCCGAACAAGGAGCGGCGACGATCGATGTGTCGTGCTTTCAGCAACGTATCTGTAGGCTGTCACCGAAAGCTTCCTTCTCAGCGCAGGAGCCGGTACTTCTCTGGTTCGTACGTGAGAACACGCAGTTTTGAGTTGGCGATTTGGTACGCGTTTGGTACTGGCATACTTCTTCAGCGGATTGCATAAGTCATTTCTTCGGAAGTTTCTTAGTTGCAGGTATCGATATAACTGCGACTCTGTACACTGACAAGCCCGTTGTATACTGCTACATCGTCGCTTGCGCGAAAGAAAAATACTCAATACTAACTCGTGTGCGTGGATATCTACCAAACAAGACATGTAAATCATCTGCACTTGTTGACCAGTAGCTAGAAACGACTATCAATGGAAAAAAGACTATCGGCAGCAACAGCTGACAATCTGTGGCTGCTCCTCCAGACAATTTGAGATTTTTCAGAGTTAAGATGTAGATGCTTCAAAAAACTTTGCGGTCTTGCTAATATCTGCACGTTATTCGGTGTCCGGAAGCTGTTCGTCACTTTCGAATCAAGACGCAATTGTTAGTTGGAAAGGAATTTCGTGTCAGTCTTGACTGTGCGACTTGTAAACATGAAGTTGAACGGCTCGTTCTCCGGATAAATAGTCCTTTTACAATCACATGATGCACGTTCTGGCGTGGCGTAGTGGATAGCGTATCAGTTAAAGTTCAGGAGATAGCGAGTTCAACTCCCTTCAAGCGCTCTTACTTTTTGCTCAATTTTATTTTTTTAAATTTTCATTGCGAATGCACGTTATTTTACTTATATATTTGTTTATTTATGGCGAATAGGCACTACCGTTTTATCCCTCGGAAGCCATTTTGCGCAAAGTACTGGGACGCGGCCGCTCCAGCGTCCCAGTACCTGCGCTGGGAGGCGCTGGTACCAGCGCCATAGTGGGCCCATAATCAGGCATAGCGCTAAACAATGGTACCCAGTGGCGCTGGTTTTTTCAATACGGTTACAGTGCAAAAAATTAATTCTGCAGCCTTCTTTATTCTAAAATCTAACAGAAAACTCCAGCAATATCAATTAGGGAATACAGAGTAGCTGCTCTCCATCGATCGGAAGCGCAATGTAAAAGTAGTCGTGGTGATCGTGTCCCTACTATACGTAAGCGCCTTTGATCTTCACGTGGCTGATCTCTTATTGACCTTCGATCGTTGACCTTGGCTAAGCGGCTGCACTCCCCTAAAATGGCATCCACGGTTGAGTAATTCTTACAGATTAAGAGATTGGAGGCATCGTCACCAACCCTTTTAAGAATATTGCCAACTTTGTTCACCTCCGGCCACTCGACATTGCATTTCCGACACAAAGATATCACATCTATGTACAAGAGGTAGGATCACACGTTCGTACTCTTCCGGCCGATACTCATTGTCATCTTCGTCTGGATCACTGCAATCACTTAACGTGCAGAATATTGCAGGGGTAATTGTAGTCATAGGAGCAGATGCAGATGCCGCATCATCTTCAGCCTAAGGAACACCGGGAACAGATGCAGACGCCGTATTTCCCATCATTGTTGCAGAGTGACCCCTCAAACGATGGCCACTGCGAAGTGTTCCGTTGCGAGCCGCTGTGCCCGCACCCAGCACGTCCACCGACGGAGAAGAGATGCAGATTTAGTCGTACAGCGTACTGTCGGCCAGAATATATGGCCGATGAGTACCAGGCGCAAGCGCTCTACGTGTTCTTGTCGTCTTCATCAGCGGAAACCACCACCCTGGTCATGTCTGTGTCGCACAGAAACACTATGATTAGAAATCTTTATAAAATGAGTTTTTCAACTAGGTATCCACGGTACCCAGGGGTTCCATGAAGGGGTTCCACGTTGCACCTTAGGGCGTAACGAGCAAGAAGAAAGAATGCAACCCAGTCCCGTTTCACCCATTTAGAAACTGATTTAGCGGAATTTCTATAACAACAAGAGATGTCAGCTATATTGAAGAAAATAGAACAGGCTAAAGTGGGCAGAGGTAATACGAGAAGCGTTATCACTTATATTGCCCCCTTTCATGTTTTTGTTTGCCTACATACTCACGAAAATGGTTAGGATTTAAGGTAATTCTAGAAAACCCATTGCGCTTCTGGAGAGTTCAAAAACGCATTTTTCCAGAACGGCAGCTCATTCAATGAGGCTGTGCCTTGAGAAAACACTGTACTCGGGCACAACTCTTTGGCAATGAAAGGAAAGCTACGTGAGTGTAGATCATGCACGTGTACTTCGACGCGAAGTAACTTCTTCGCGAAGAAACTGTATGAGTGGAGCTCCTGCACGTGTGCTTTTACGCGAAGTAACTCCGTGGGCGAAGCACCTGCACGTGTACTTCAATGCATGAAGCTCCTGCTTGTGTAGATTCACGTGAAGTACTTTTGTGGGGAGAGCTCCTGCACGTGCACTTCTACGTGAAGTAAATCTAAGGGCGGAACTTGTGCGTGGGTACTCCGCGAAGTAACTCTATCAATGGAGGTCGTGCACGTGTACGTCTACGCGAAGTAACTCATAGGGTGGAGCCTCTGCACGTCTACTTCTACACGTCCCGTAACACTAAGAGGAAAGTAATGGCTATTCGCCATCAACATTTCCTACCGATGCAGAGGCCACCTAGCATTTAAAGTGCACGTAAGCGGCAGGATTTTCTCGGATGCGCAAAAAGAGTGAGTGGCAATGCATACATTTGACTAATTTCGAAAATCTATGTGACGTTTACGGTACCATGTATCAAAAAGCTACACGTATAAAATAAAGACCTTGTGTTTACACCCCACGTAGAAAATGCGAACGCACTTCACATACTACAGAGGCGTTAGGAAAGGCGTAACTTGTTTCTCTAGCCTTCCTTTCGTTGTAAATAAAACTTGACCACGAGCATAGCTGTTGACTTCGGAAGTACCATTTCATAGTTAGTCTACATGCGTTCTTATTGAACGTCGCACCATCGCTTCAACTGTTTTCTTTGAATGCTGCTGTGAAATCTGGCCCTTTGTAAAGGAACACTTCTTATCGAGCTATTGGTTTCTTCCGGATACGTGGACTTCGTTTATGATTTCGTGTGTCTTTTAACACAACAGTGTTTTATGCCGCGCTGCACCAACGTATTTCCGCCATGGATATGACGTTCTTAATTGTACAGAATTGGCAGAAAAGATTTCCTCATTGAAAGATGCTTGTGTTAGCACACCTTCTGTCGCGCTCACCGATAAGGAAAAGTTATTCCTTTGCTTGTCAATGTGATGTACCTATGCATTGTCATTGTGTTCCGCGCATGACTAGTGTGACTGGTAACTGTATAAAAGCGAATACCTTCACAAGAAATAAATTGTTGGCAGTTCAGAACTCTGTCTAGTCTCTTCTCCTGTCCCCTCCGGCCCTGTCATTTGGTCTGGTAAGCATCCTTTATGATGTTATACCAACACGCCCAATCTCACTGTCTCTTAATTGTACGCTAACCGATCGCAAAGAAAAAAAAAATGGCCCCGTATCTGCATGTTACACTCCAAATGTCGTCGAAAGACGATAGTCTTGTGTCTGGGGAGAGGGTGAACAAAACGTTTATTTGATGTTCTGCGCAAGAAACTTGGTGCCTGGTATACTAAAGGCGTTGCCATGGAGTGCCTCGAGCGTCCAGCTGAGGCGAATGAGCGCATCAAGTCACGTCACACGTGAGACATTAGCACTATCTGGCAGTTATCTTGGAAAACGAAGCGCCCGCGCGCAGTGTGCGCGCCTGTCTCGGAGGTGATAAGGTGTAGAACGCAAGGCGACGGGTAAGTGCCACCACCGTGTCGTCTTAGCAAAGCGTTGGAAGCACTTGCCTTTTCGTGCAAGCGCTGCATGGTCAGCGCAGCGTGATAAATGCTATGGTCCTTAGAATCGCTTATGTATGCCTTGTGAAAGTTATACATAGAAAATATTGACGTGTTGTTATGGTGACTAAGATATGCACAATAATTGCTTAGAATTTACAATCGCACAAGCATGAACGTTGTACCTTGAGCAATATTGGTGGGTGCTGCGGACGGGGTCGGCCGTTTGAAATATCGTTAGGCCACTTAGGCGCCATTTGGGGTACCGTTAACGGTGGACAAATAAACAAATGTACAGACAGACAGACAGATAGACAGACAGGCAGACAGACAAAAACTTTTTGCATTGAAGGTTCCCAAGAAAGACTATCGTCTTTAAAAAACGAGAAGGAAAACATTCGCAGCGGGTCGTCGAAGCGGTGACCTCAAGCTGCTCATTGCCTAACGCTAACCACTACAACCTAAAGCGGCACTTCTTCCACGCGTTGACGACGAAGCATTTATGTATGTAGCCCCGGCAATCCTCAGACCTCGGCAACTACAGTGCGTTTTCGTCTTCAGTAACGAGATGCCGCGACAGGCACACTTTGGGCGTGCACGCTCTGGAAGTGGTTTTGCCACCTCACCCCGCGCTGCCTCCACATGGCGTGGTTTAGGTGCGTGTAGATTTTCTGCAGCGTAGACGCTCACTCGCGCATGCCGCCATCTCTAGATTCAGACACTTTCTTTCTCTTGTGCGTGTACCGCAAGCTTGCTTATCAAGTTACAGCAGGTAAAGCGAGCACGAACGTCATTTCTCTCGCTGCACTTCCGCGTTAACAAAAGCAGCCCGCTGCTCGCACACAAAGAAGTGAGAAATGTGACAGCTATTTGCGCTGGCCCTCTGTATCCATGTGCATTCTTTTCAACGTTTCTGTTTCTTGTTTGAGCAGCGTAATTTAAGTGTCGAGCTTTGACAGTTTTTTGTCCGTGCTCATCATGTTTATGCTCCATTTGATGCGTTTTCTGCTTGAGATGGGCGCCGCGAATTTCGAGCTGCTCGGCGTTCTTCGCTTGCCATTGCAATTTCTTAGTACAGCATTCATTTTTTTTCACCATTGCGCGGAAACAATGCACAATGAACACTAAACTACCTCAGCCCGTTTTACTTTCATGTTACACCGATTTCGTAAAAAAAGGAAGCAGCCAAGTTTTGTTCTTTTTTTGTATATTCATAGCTTTTGTATTCCTGTATTGCTCAGGACAGACATTCATTAAACTGTAATTTATGACGTACATATCGCGTAAGTGTTTTTTTTCTCGCGTCACAACTGTGAGTTGCTGAAGATATTTGTCACTTTACTCATGGCGACGACTACAAATGGCGCTTTGTTAAGATGCCTGGTCAGTCTTGATAAATGTAGCAGGGGGCTGAAATGTAATGATTCAGGAGCACCTACGCACAAGAATATTGATTGGTAGTTAAAGAAGTTTTCATAGGGGCACAATTCTATCAGAATAACATTACTCATGATGCGATAATTTCTCCCGTAGACCTTTAAACTGTCAATTTTTCATTGATATTTAGTAAAACTAACAACTGCTTAGAAGCGCCAAACTGAGGCACGCTTAGTTGCAACTTGAATTGATAATTTTTTGATGTGTGTTGCTAGTGATTATCGTGAACGATTGGCCAAATACCAACCGATGAAAAAACGATAGCACGAGTTTTTTGTTTTTATTTCAAATGCAAATCATAATACCTAATGCATATTTAACGTACTCATAACAAGTCCGAAAAATTTGGCAAGTCTTACGTACCTGGTAATCAGCCTTATGCGGAGCCTGTGCAGAGAAAGAAGCCCCGCCGCGGTGGCCTAGTGGCTAAGGCACTCGGCTGCTGACCCGCAGGACGAGGGTTCGAATCCCGGCTGCGGCGGCTGCATTTCCGATGGAGGCGGAAATGTTGTAGGCCAGTGTGCTCAGATTTGGGTGCACGTTAAAGAACCCCAGGTGGTCGAAATTTCCGAAGCCCTCCACTACGGCGTCTCTCATAATCATATAGTGGTTTTGGGACGTTAAACCCCACATATCAATCAATCAATCAATCATGTGCAGAGAAAGAAAGTGACCGAGTTGCAATTTTTTTATTGAGCGACACGTCACGAAATTACGCTAATTATATGTACAAATTTTGCACACACAGATATATGTTGAAGAGTTGCAGATATTTATATAAGCAGTTGTTTGCACTTGCACAATGATGCCGAATGGAACATGCATATTAGCGACACCAGCAGCTGATGAAGCGCTGATGCTCGCGAGAATGCCGGCCCTGGACACTGCTGCATAAATCAACTTCAGCGCATGACAAATAACCACAATTGACGTTAACCCGATGTGACAGTAACATTACAAGAGTACATATGTAATGTTTATCGAATTGGGTAGGTATTTCACGCAATTCATGTCACGTTTCACGAAGATTAGTGTCTATATGAATTGTAGTTCGGAGACCTGGCATAGCTCTGTGGTGAAATCTTTTATTGCCACGTAGAATGCTTGGGTTCGATTCCAGCTGGGAACCTGGCATTTATTCTTTGCGTTCGTCGGATCAACGGTACTGCTGTCGGGTTTTTCTTGACGCTCACGTGTCGAAATTGCCCATGTGTGTTCTGATCGTTTCTAGGTAGATACTAAGTGTCAATCACCTGTGGCGCATACCCGTTTACCAGTGGCACCCCGCCTATGGGTATGTGCCACTGTCTGGCGAGACGTTTTTGCCGACGTACGGGACGGAATTAGCACCTTCTTCATGTCTTGATCAGTGCGTCATATTCGTCAAACCATCTTACCCTCCCATGCAAATTTTGGTTCGCACGAAGTTAAGAGGGTGACAACCACAGAAGCCAAAGGTAAGCGGCTAGATAGATAGATAGATAGATAGATAGATAGATAGATAGATAGATAGATAGATAGATAGATAGATAGATAGATAGATAGATAGATAGATAGATAGATAGGCTCAAAGTTGCCGAAGTTCGTTAAGAAATGATTCGCATTTAAAAAAATCACGTGGTAAACATAACAAAAACGCGGCACGTCCATATTTGTCCAGTTTATTGGATATCATAGCAGGAGGAAGGCTTCGAGTCATCATGCTAGAAAAATGAGTCAGGTCCGTATTTCTTTAGTTTGTTGGGTGTTGTTGCTAGGAGAAAGCTTCGAGCCTTCATGCCAGTGACAATATTTACTCTTCATCGGCTGCAGTAAATCATGCAAAAATATAAACGAAGTGCTCCAATATAGCTATTTTACACTCATGTCCTTTCAGGATTGAAATAAAGCTCATAATTCTAGCCCAAGCTGTGTTACTCGCAATCTGGTTTTTATATCGTGGCCACAAAGCTGTGCAGCTGTCTCCAACTGTACACAGTTACTGTCAGCACAGTACAAAAGCCCTCACATGTACGTGCTTATTGTACTGCTGATTTAGGAGTGTCGCAGCAGAAGTTCAGAGACGCGTGAACAAGTCGCACCTGATGTCATCTTTGACGAAGTTTTCCGGGACTGTTTAAACTTGCAGCCACTCGCAGCCCATTTACCAGACGCAAGCACCTCTCATAAATGAACGTATGTAAAAACGGAAAAATCACTCGACAAACTTATAACGCTGCACCAAGTAACCGACTTGGCCTCTGTGGAAAATGCACTAGACGAAAAACCACGGCAGCTAAGAGATCTATAAACGTGCCATTGAGCTAGAGAAGCTGAAGTAGTTTCCTTTATACAGATAATATTACATATCTTCCTAAACAGAGTAAAACCCATGAATTCTGTCATTTGAGGTACTTGAGATACGCGTAGACAAACTGTGATGCACACAGCTGTACTCGGTTCAGCTGGCTATGCTACATGTGGCTTTGCCTGAGCTAGCGAAGTGATGATGATGACAGCCAGCATATGGACGACTCGGCTCCCTTCAAGCGGCCGGCACTTAAAACTGCCAAACCAGGATGTTTCTCGATTGTTCCATGATGTCTGAAACTACAAACTTCAGAGCACAGTGTCAAGCGTATGACGACTTTGTCTCTAAAACTTCGATTAAAAGATACAAGAAGCATGTTTTAGAAAATTACGAAGAAATCCGAAAATTTCAGTCGCTCGTACTGATTTCTAGATAAGAAGAACAATTTAGACACCAACTCTGAGAATGTGCAGGGGTTTTTTGATACGGCATACGATAGAAGCGCCCCGCCGCCTTAGCTCGTTTAACGCTGCGCGTCCTTCAGGGCGGCGTGCGCCTCAGCTGCTTTCCATAAATGCGCATTTTTGGCACGGCTTCCAGTTCTCCCATAGTAAAGTACTGAGTACTCTAAATCGTTGAACACTTTTTCCAAACACACTTCGCTGATGGGAAGTAGCAGTCGCACGTATCTGATCTTCCATAGTACAGTATCTAGTATTCTAAATTGTTAAACACCTCTTCTAAACACATTGTATTCTGCGTTCGCCTTTACAATAGAACGGACAAAAATTTATTCAAAACCTGCAGATTAGCCGCTGGGCATGGGACGCCTGGGTGATCACAGTAATGCCTAGTTCACACTGAAACATCCGCTTTCTACAGCGACCGAAATTCCCCTGCCACCGAAACGCAGCGTCGTTCGCACTGGACGCGCCCCGCGCCGCCGAGTATGCCATATACTACGGGGCGAACGCGGGATGGATGCGCTGTCAACCGGTTGTTGTCGCGGCTTGCAAACGCCACTACGCTATCAGGTGGTGTATACTTCGACGATTCTCGTACGCCAGAAGCAAGAAAATACAGTACTGCTTAATTTGCTGGCAAGTGGATGTCTTGTATTGCACGAAGAGCAGAAAAACCACCGACGCCAGCGGCGTTGGTGGGTTCGTTTTGCTCTGCAAGACCGCAACAAGCTCGGTCACGCCAACAGCAAGCTCGGTCACCTCTTTCACGTAATACGGACGTGAAGTAGGCACAGAGTAGGTTTAACTCCCGTTGGTTTCAACATTCAGTTACGTGCACTGCGGTATAACAAGTGAGTAGTGCTTGGCCAACATTTTTCAAAATTCCTTGACTAGCGCTCCTATTGGTCCGCGGTGACCAATTCGGCGGCAGACGCCGCAAAAATCGGTCCGAGAGTGATCGGCGCGGAGAGGGCCCTTTCAACGAATTTTGCCGCCACCGAACCGGATTCGGTGCACTTTCGGCGGTCGGAATGCTCAGTGTGAACGCGGCCTAAGTGCACTCCCAATAGTTAATTATTTTTAAATGTGAAGCATTTCTTATCGAAGTACGGTGACTTTGAGCGTATCTACATAACTATCTATATAGCCGCCTACGTCTTTTAGCTCTCCTGGCCGTTTCGATTGTGCTATCGATACCAAACTTGGCATGGCATAACATGACTGTATGAAAAACATATTCGACTATCCATAACATGAAAATCATGGTATGTCATGAACGCCATGATTTACATTTCATGCTCCTGCAACTCTTGCGGTGGTTTCGTTCACATGGCATGTTGCAAAACTGGTATGGTATGACATGATTGCATGGCGAACACAGGCGACAGACCTAACATGAAAATCATGACATGCGTGTCATGTAACAACGTGACTACGTTCCACGCTCATGATGCACTCGCGGTCGTTTCGTTAGCGTCACATATACCAAATTTGGTATTACGGTACGTAAATGGATAACGAAGGTATGTGACTGGTGCAAACATGATAATCATGAGATGCGCGTCATGTAATAACACGACTACATGCCACAGTCAAGACGCCAATACATTTCGGCGTGACGCTGTCCGCGTGCTCACCGGCGTTCATTTCGTCGTATCACGCCGGCGTTGCCATGGCTGGCGCCGGTCCTGCCATATACTCGCAGGCACGCGCCGCGCTGCGTAGCTTTGACGCATGCGTGTTTGAGCACATCCGGCATCCCTCTGTCGCGAAAATAGGGAGACGCAGTGTAGTCTGGGTAACGCTTCGGCGCGAAATGCAGCTTGTCGTATTTCGTGCCAGTTGCCGTCGGGCCGGGCTGACAGACGCTGCAGGTCGCGCCTGTCGTCAGACTTTAAGTGCTCGCGTTTTGCAAACGTAGCGTCACTGTGCGCAGCGTGCGTTCGCGTTAACGCTACATTGAGTATATTGGGTGCGCCCAATATACTCAATGTGGGGCGCTCATGGCCGTTTCGCTAGCTCCACATATACCGAATTTGGTGTTACGTGACGTCAATGAATTGCGAAATATGACTGGTGCAAACATGATAATCCTGACACGCACGTCTTGTAGAAACATTGCAACATACCAGGCTCATAGCGTGCTCGCGGCCGTTTTGCTAGCTCTACATATACGAAATGTGGTATCACGTGATTACAATAGATAACGAAGGTAAACGACACATCCAAACCTGATAATCATGACACGGAAGTCATGTACGGCATCAATTAGCTCCACCTCGTAACGTTGTGCTGATTTTGAAGTGACATATCAACATCTCTCATTCGTGCTTCGCATATCATCGATTCCCACTGTACGTGGGATCTGCCAATTTTTCTTATCCCTCACGCTACCTGAACAGTGCTGTCGAGGCTGTGGAATCGCATCATAACGTCATTTAGCCCGCGGAAGTGTTCACGTGTTTTCGGCGTCAACATAATATTTAGACACGTGTGTTGTGGTGGCGACGGTGAAAGCACATCCGTCTAATCTACTCTTTTCTACCTATTCAAGTTTGTAAAGTCGCAACTTTTTTTTTTCACGCCGCCTTACCGTATCGCTGTTTCCACCATGTGCCGGGGCTTTGCTGAGTGCTGTGTGCTAAATGTGCCTTTTTCCAAACCTAACGCTGCTGGAGGGAATGCGAACTGAGTGCCACTATGAATCCCTGGATGACGAACTATGGCAAGCACAGGCCACTCTTGTGATGAGCCCTTCCGTTATGATCGGCGCATCCTAATTTGCAACGAATAGGAGTACTCTTGCCATGTTGGCAGTTGCTCCGACTGGTCCTTGTGGAAGTTAAAAACTAAAGGCGAGTTTGGTCGCAGGGCATGAGGATGCACTGCTTATCATTTATCAAAATTGAAAATTGGAAAAAAACTAGAAAATATAAACACTTGATTGTACGCTTTGGTAGGGTTGCCTGCTCAGATCGCTCAGATTAAAGACTCAGCCTAGCGATTGTCACACAGGTATACTATAACATCTGAGCCGTTAAGTTAAGGAGGAAAAGTGCATTATTGAATTAGACAGTTTCAACAGAATATTGAAGCGCGCACTGCTCTACACAACGAACACTCGCACAGGTGGACGACGCAGGCGCTGAACATCAACTGATCTTTATTACAGGATAGAATTACTCAAGTAGGAACTCATGCGTCATTCATTCTTGGCATGTTCACTGATGACATGTTCACTCATGACATGTTCCGAGTAAAATAACCAAAATCAAGAGCACCTGGTCATGCGACACAACCAATTCGCATATACAAAAGTACCAAAAGACTGCCTTTGGTTGCTGCTACACGATAAGGTGTTCCTGGTTTTGATCTTTGCACTAGGCACACGGGATGTGCGAGCAACGCATGTGTTGCCTCCCTCTAGCGATTCTCTCTCCTAATAAAGATGAGTTGAAGTTCTGCGCTTGTGTCGTTCCCATTGTGTGCGTGTTCGCTGTGTAAGTCGATGTGCGCTGTCATATGACGTTATGTCGTACCAACTAACACGCCAGTATGCTTTAAATGAACTCGACCTCAACTGGCTTTCAGCAACAGAAGGCTACAGTCGCACCATGCTCGAAGCACCCACGGGATTCCACGTGGGCGTTCGTCTGAAAGACGGGCTTGTCCATCCAGCTGTGCGTCAAATCGCGTCGAAAATTGCGCCTTGTAGTTCCATTCGAGTAAAGCTATACTGACAGCGTAACACTAATGCGCATGTTTTATAAAGGCGAAGCTCCTTAGGGCGCGGGTCTGTCTATACTCCGTCTTTGTCGTACGTAGCCACCGGGATCCAAGATGGGAGATGGCAGTGCTTGGAGTGTTCACTAGGTGGACGCACGGACGGATGCATGAACGTGCGTACAGACAGACTAGCAGACGGACGGACTGATGGACATATGTGCGGAATGGATATGTGCCACAGGGGATGCGAGATGGCGGTACTTGGAGTGTTCGCTACATGAACGCACGGACGGGTGGATAGACAGACTAGAAGCCCGACGGAGAGATGGACGGACGCGTGGATGGACGCAGGGATGGTCGCGTGGACGGGCGGAAGCACAAATGAATGGATTGGCGGAAGCACGGACGGGCTGACGGACGCTTCGCCCCCCTCATCATCATTCACTCCGTGGATATGCTGGGATTTCTTTCCTTTTGTCGTGTTTTTAATGGTTTGATCACCATTAATTATATCACGTCTCTCACCCACACGTGTCTCTTTTAGCAAAATGGGGTCTTGAAGCAATGCACGTAAACCATAGCACTCACTTTCTGATAATCTTACATTGGGTGACATGACGTGTGCGGTTATCCGTTAGCGTGGCCGTAGATCGACAGGGGCTTGTTTCCGAGTAAAATCCTATTTGAAATATGCTGGTACGGTAAAAGCGCACCTACGTCATTCTCATTTGATTGCTACATCAGGGCTTGCTTAATTCGGTATGACAAGTCTTGCCATGTTTTATAAGCGGGACTTCGTGTCCATTTGGGTTCATCTGATTAGGCCAAAAAACTAATTTCACATACCGCGGTTACTCGGTAAACTAAGTTTATCGTGCCTCTTTCAAGGCACATCACTCCATGGTTGCGACAATGCTGGGTACGGTAAAGGAGTTCGCTGTAATAAACACTATGTTACACTCGACTCGACATCATGAACGTAGCTATCCGGTTGCAGCAGTGTGTTCGCAAGGGCAAGCTGGCTGGCTCACGTGTGTTTTTCGTCTTTTCGATAAACTTGGCTCTGGCATTTGTCTTCAGAAGCTGTCCCGGCGACAGCACGTGCTGTAGCATACAATCTGCGCACACGCGAAATATAGTTTGTCAGTTTCTCTACTTACACAACATATTTTTCCAATTCTGGTACGTTTACCCTTTCGAGCATTAGTATCTTCCCTTGTATTACTAATAACGATGCTCGCACAAGGAACTTTGTCAGTTTCTCTACTTACACAACATATTTTTCCAATTCTGGTACGTTTACCCTTTCGAGCATTAGTATCTTCCCTTGTATTACTAATAACGATGCTCGCACAAGGAACGTAACATTTGTATGCATCACATTAAGATGCACAATAGAGATACCTTGCTTTAGGTTATGCGTGAGCTTTTGCTCAAAGAAGGGACCTGGTAGATGCAATGCACATAAGTTATATACCAAGAATATCACTGTAGTTGCGTGATCTCGGCCAACCGATAAATCTTCAGGTAATTGCCACAATTAGTTTGTGTACGGACAGTGTAGAGAACCCACGCAAAAAAAGTGTTTTGAGAACACCAGCTTGATAGTTTTATTCACGTGGGCTTGGAAGGAATTCGACTCACAGTTTTATTTTGCGCAGCATAGTGCCTCTTTCAGAAATATGTAATGCATTTCGCAATATTAAATTAGGTAAGGGTTGGCGAACAGGCCGGCATAAAACAGACTGTGCCCATGTGCATCCCTCTAGGGTAAGTAACAAAACGAAACGTGAATTTCTTGTTTCTTAATTGGAATAGCCTTATGAACATTATAAGCACTGTTTTTTTTTTCGGAAATGGCATACCAACACGTTTAAACATCCATTTTAGCTGTTCTATTTGACTGGGTTGTTTTCCTCAGCTGAATAAAAAACTTTTTTGCTCCAAGCTCCTTCGTAAGAAGTCAAAACGCACTTCAAACAGCTTTTCTTTTTTTTTTGGCAAGCTTTCCTCGACGCGTTGCGCAACTTTTACGAGCTCAAACTTGCTACCTAACATTTATCGGGCACTGACACGATTAGGTACAGTCTTTCTCCGCGCTATAGAAATATAGAATTCGATCACTCGCCCTAAATGATGATAAAACTATTCTTGTTTGAAATCTATATGTATACAAGAAGTTCAATGCTTTTATTGATGTTTACGGGTTTGTTGTTATTTTTCTCGTGTATATTTTCTGCTACGAGCTTTAACCGTGCTAATAAGCCCACTCCTGCAATAGCCTTTTCAGGGGGTTGCAGTATTGAATAATAAATAAGAAAGTCAGTAAATCACTAATGTAATCGATGCGAACAGTTGTACTGAAATGGCTGTCGCCATATGTAGAAACAGCTATTATTAAGGTTCACATAGTTAGCGACGGACGTATTACCAATTATACTTTAGCGTTTTCTGACGCACCTATTTTGGCACCTTGTTGCATGACCACTCTCCTAACCCATTAAACGAGAGGTACTGAAAATATAGGTTGACTACAAGGATGCTCTAGCTCACAAACGTACAAAATTTACTCAAATGTAACAGTATTTTTCCTGAGCCATTTTCTTATCTAAAGTCGACCATCGCCTTACAATATAAGCGAATACATGTTTGTTTGTTTTTTTTTCTCTGGACGTAGTGCGAAGTCGCTTTTTGCGCGTATACAATCATGTTCACCATGTAACGAAGTAAAATGAGTAGACTTCCTACTCTATCATGGTTTTTACCATGGAAAAAAGGATAGAAACGTCCTCATCTATGTATACATAATCAACATCATTTCGCATGCTCTAAATTTGCTGACAATATTTTGACGTTACTAAACGTATTCTAAAGTGAAACATGCCCCGCCGCGGTGGTCTAGAGGCCACGGTACTCAGTTGCTGACCCACAGGTCACGGGATCAAATCCGAGCCTCGGCGGCTGAATTTCCGATGGAGGCAGAGATGTTGTAGGCTCGTGTGCTCAGATTTGGGCGCACGTTAAAGAACCCCAGGTGGTCGAAATTTTCGGAGCCCTCCACGATGACGTCTCTCATAATCATATGGTGGTTTTGGGATGTTAAACCACGCATATCATATCAATCAAAGTGAAACATATAATAAAAAGAAAGAAGGATGACAACTTAGGTGCAAGTTTAGCGAACAAGCAACCACATAACAATGAAGCCAAATTTTATGTCTCCTCCGGGCACGTAGGCATCCAGTGTTTCTCGCAGGCTGAATAAGACGGATTTTGGTGATAGACGCCGTGGTACAGAGACGCTCTAGTTTTCGAGTACTACCACTATTGATCTGTGACCCGCGATATATATGAGCACCGTCGGTGTGCTTCTCCACGCTTGGCAGGTTCCTTGACCATTCATGCGAAGTAGAGTTCGTGATATAGCATACATGTCTTTACCGCAATATTACTCTTCAATCAGGCCCCTTCGCTTGTTTTGTACTGAAGGTTATTCAAGTGCGATTTATTGGAACACTTTTTTAAAGGCACTGACAACAGATTTTTTTAAACCCAGTTTTTTACAGCTCAACAAAAAACTCGTCTTCGGTAATGATTTTGATTTCAGCAGTTATTTCCAAGAGTAGCACCGACGTATTTTAAACGAAATTTTTTGAACTTGAAAGTCTCTAAAAAAAGAGTCAAGTTTTGTAGGTCCCTTCTCCGACGTCACGCCAGACTACGCGGTGAGTGGTGCGGCCACCGTTCACTGTAATACGGCAAGAATGCGACAAACGTAGCTCTCGCTATAATGAAAGAGCGGGGTTGAGGCATATTCTAATCCACTCAGTCAGCGAGGCAGCCAAGCGTTCTATCACAAACGCCACACATGGCGCCACACACGGTGACAAATGGCGCTTATATATCTAATCAATAGCTGTAACGAGTGTATGTGTCGCAATCAAATACAACAGTTTCTAGCTAAGTAGTGCCCGCAGTAGCGCTTCGATTTCTGTAACGTCATCTGACGAGTTTAAGCGCAACTCCAAATTCTGGTGCCACTTTCATGTCACTGTTTTATGTACCACTTTTAAATCGAAGTTCTTTGTTATCGCTGACTACCAACAGACGCGACATCGCGACGTCATGGCAACATTTGTTAGGTACACTAATACAGTAAGGAAGTAAGAGCAAGCGCAATGTGTATTCATTAATAACAACAGTAACAAGCAGAGGATAACATCATCCTGTTCATCATAAGGTTTCTTTTTCAAGGATTTGCCCTCTATTAACAATCGCAATAATGAATCCGCAGATATACGACTATGGCAACTAGTCGACCTCTGCGTTCGAAACATTTTCGGTTGCACTGCTCGTATTTAGTCCCACGAATTATCGCGTCACAAAGCACAGTAACAAAGATATCCAGAACCAGCTTCCCCTTTTTGTAGGGGCCCTCAGGGCTCCTAGCTTGTTCAAGGCGTACTCGACAGCGCAAACAAACTTTCTTAAACTTCTATGTAAGTGTCGCCAAGCTGGGTAATCAATTATTTGTCATTAACGAAGAGCGCACACGGAGCACTCTTCGCAACACAGAAAGAAGCGTAAGCTCCACTGCATGCTTCATGAACCTGTTCTCGTCCTCAAGAAAGTATCGACCGAGCCTCGATGCACAATGCACAGGCATATTTTCACAGGTGCGTGTATTGTTAAATACGGTTGTTGCACGACTTTCAAAACAAGTGTACACACTTTGGAAGGAAGAGGCTGTACGTAGTGCGCACAATTCAAGAAGCGTTCCGTATTTAAATTTCACGGAATGATCTCATTCTCTAGAGAATAGATGAGCTTGTGTAGTTACCTCCGAGTTCAAATATGCGCACGGATTTCCAAAGCGGCGAGGCGATGCGAGACTGAATAGGTGGACGATTCCGTTATTTATCCTGTGAATATTTGTGCATTGGTACAGGCAAACAGCCAATAAAACGGTGTTCAGGCAGTAACCTAGAGCAGCTTTCAGCTCTGGAGATCGTCGAGAATTTTCTTGATGAAACAAGTACTAAAGAAACACACACTAAGGAGGATACAGAGGAGCGCTTACTAGCAACTGAAAATTATATCTCGAGCCCTGCCACGGTGATCTACTGGCTAAGGTACTCGGCTGCTGACCTGCAGGTCGCGGGATGGAATCCTGGCTGCGGCGGCTGCATTTTCGATGGAGGCGAAAATCTTGTAGGCCCATGTGCTCAGATTTGGGTGCATTTTAAAGAACTGCACGTGGCTGAAATTTTCGGAGCTCTCCACTACGGCGTCTCTCATTATTGTATCGTGGTTTTGGGACGTTAGACCCCATAAATCAATCAATCAATCAATCTATCAAAATTTTATTTTCAAGCGAACACTAATATATGCGTAACACGCATGTACGTCCTTCCGAACCCTCCGTGTCATCATAAACAACGTGCTATACCAAAAAAACCACTCCCATTATCGATGGCACACAACCGGAAACAAACACGTGTAAAGCCTCCCCCCCCCCCCCCCCCCCGAAAAAAAATAAGAAACGAAAACGTAAAGAAGAAAATTCTCTGGGTTATGCTACGTCCAAAAAAGCAAATTGCGAGTCTAGAGAATTTTCGACCAAGATAACCTTTTGATTTTATTGCATTTGATATTGAACCTGCTTCGAAGGCAGGCTCTTCGTAGACACTGCATTAGTACTGAAAGTTCTCTTCGGCACTACGTCGAAGTAATGTTATTATGTGAAGATCTTGAAATTATGTTATTTCTCGAAATCGCCTTCAATACACTCTGTATACGTTGTTATAAGTGGTAGTGGAACTGGCATGGTGTATGTTTTCAGATATCATGGTTCTTGGAATGTTATTCACATCACAAAGCAATATTTGCAGCCGAATTGGTTAGGATATTGACATTTCTCTGATATGCTTCCTTTCACACCTTACTTAACTTAACGAGTACTGACACAAGTACAAGACATCGTTGAAAGGAAATTTTTCGTTTCCTTGGTATGCAGTGTAAACGCTTTCCACACACGAGAGTCAGAAAACACCCATAAATATTTCATTTTTTTAATTTTACAGTTTTCGCCTGTGTAAAATGCATGCGAAAACATGAAAAAAAAATCGCAGCATATCCACGGGGTGAATGACGGAGAGTGGGGCGAAGCATGCGTCCGTCCATTCGTTCTTGCTTCCGTCCGTCCATGCGTCCATCCGTATACATATATATATATATATATATATATATATATATATATATATATATATATATATATATATATATATATATATATATATATATATATATATATATATATATATATATATATATATATATATATATATATATGAAGGCCGGACCCGCGGCCGAAACGTCAATAAAATCACTTCGTACGTGCGTCTTCTTCCCAATACGGATATATATATATATGTTCACTACAGACATGCCAGCCTGAAGCCTTGATGGCTCAAACTACCAAAGCTACTTGTTATGTTGTCAGCACTGTGCGTGAGCACTGGCTTAACTAGTTCGAAACTTGGTTGTTGATGCCATATTTTGGTGGTGATCACTATATGCTGTGTCCAATGCGTGGACTGGCTCAGCTACCACAAGCGTCAAGCTACGATTGTTGACGCCAGTTGAATTCGTCACTAGGGGACAGCGCGGAAGCATTCACACGAAACGACGTCACAACCGGCGAACGCCAACAGAACAGCAGACATTGTGGAAGCTGTCACACGTAAATGTACTATAAACAATTCGCTACATCTGCGAAGATACAGCTCGCATGTCTTCTCAGGCGATGCCTATGACGAAAAGAAGAAAAGTCACGTCCGCCTAGTTGTTTCAACAATGCACCTATGCAAGATCTTCTCCAGTGGTTATGGAGCTCGACCACTAATCCTTAAGGTCGTAGTCTTGGCTTTTGTGACATCATTTTGATCCAGAGTGAAATCTTGGAAACCATGAAAGAAGTCAGGTTCGGCTCTCAAGGCATGCTAGAAAACCATATAATAGCGTTCTCTCGCATTGCAAGCAGTTGGCTTGACAAAGGAAAGTCAGGGTAAAAATATCAGAAAGAGCGGGTAAGGATAAGAAATAGGGGCGAGTAAAAAATACAATAGAAAGACAGGGAGAGAGAGAGCGAGGTAACTAGAACGAAATAAGCAGATAGAGGGAGGAAGAAAGTAATAGCAAGAACGAAAGGGCGATAAAGATTTATAAATAGAGAAATAAACAAATATAGACACGGAGTGTGAAGGAAGAAGAGCAAGCATAGCAAATGTGAACGAAAGGAGATGGTGAGAGAGCGAAACTTTATCCCAAAGCAGGACCTGGTAGGTGCCCGTCAGCTATGCTATGGCGCAGTTTTTCGCGAAATATTGAAAGCTGCGCCTTCTGTTTTGTATTTTCAGACCTTGTCGAGGGCTGTACTAGAAAAAAAAACGACAATGCACCGGACCACAGAATTGCTTAGCTCCAATCGCCTCATGGTTTGTCAATTTTCGTCTGCTTTTAAGCTGCTCACCTATTGTAATAGCGTTATATAAATGGCGTGCAGCACAATCCCTAACTTCTACTTTTTTACCGGCTTAAAGTTACGAAGGGTACGTCAAGAAAAACTGCTTTAACGACAGCAAAAACCGAAATTCTGATTCGAGGAGGAGCCACAGTCGTGTTTTCAAACGACAGCTAAATAGGGGGTGAACTAATTCTCCGCACGAGAAACGAGATCGGTCTTCGGGTGACCTTTGCTTTGTGATGCTCGTTTATTTATATCACAGCGATATCCGGAAACGTGCGCGGATAAAACATACACTGGAACCACCGAACGATAAAATCTGGGTATTTCTCTCTCTTTTCGTTCGGGTTTCTTGCCGGGGATAATTGAATAATAAAGAAATCTCAGTATAACTTGAAGTCCATGATTATACCCTTGGAAGAAGTCATAGTCTTTTGTTCACTGGGAGATGTCTTCAACTTGATTTTTTTATTAGGTTTGCATGTCGAAAAACAAACAAGAAAATCCAGGGAGGTTTTGTTGCCGCATATCCTTTCTAAAGCTTAAGGGGATGGCGTTACGACGGGGCGGCCGTAATATAAGACCTCAAAGCAAGGCGCTGCTGATAAATCTACGCAAAATCTCCTCTCGAAGCACGTATGCAAAACAAGATTAATATAACAGTTGTTGTGCTTTCACGTTCTGAAAATGCGATGCGATTATATGTTCCACCACGCAGGCACCAATCATACGGTAGGAGCCACGCGCTGCCTCTAGCACAAAAGCGGCCACGGCATGCACATTTGACGGGATATTGGTGCTCAAGACGCGAGCGGCGGCAAGCCAATGCACCGTGCTCTGGCGCTTCGCTTGGGGTGTTTTCGTTCGCGCTCGCTCTCAAAAGAAGGTAAATTGTTAGCAGCTGGAGTGAGAGAGCTAAAGTGGTAGCGTATGTGCCTTTTTTTTCCGCCTGGCGTCCTACAACCTCAGTTGATTGCAGCCGCATCAAATTGTTGGTGAACAACGGAGGTGACGAGCCAGTGGCGCGAAAGTGCGCGCGTGCAGCACGGCTCACTGAACGATGAAAGCTTATCACCCTCGGGCTAACATGGCAGGAAACTCTGCGGCAGTTTGAGACAGACGACCGCAGTGATGGCACTGTCATGGTCGCCGCAGGGTTGCTATCGCGGAGCGATGTCGTTTGCCATTGCGTATGGTGTGCTATTCTTATTGTGCAACACTCGCGGCTGGCTGAATTCTTTGACGACGAGGACGGACCGCGGCTCTGACCAGAGGCGAAGCGGGAAAAGCACGCAATGCGCTGGCATCGAAAATGGCGTCGTTCTCCGATTGCATTCCTGTGCCAGCCGCTGAAAACGTCCTGTTCAGTAAGCACTTGTTACAGCAATTGGGGCATCTTCGTGAGTTACGCCTGCCCGTAGCCTAATTTAAAATGTTGCGAAAATTTCGACCGCTTATAGGGTTGTTTAGCGTCTCTGGTGAGTGACCCTTTAAAGGAGCACACGCCCCGCCGCGGTGGTCTAGTGGCTAAGGTACTCGGCTGCTGACCCGCAGGTCGCGGGTTCAAATCCCGGCTGCGGCGGCTGCATTTCCGATGGAGGCGGAAATGTCGAGGCCCGTGTGCTCAGATTTGGGTGCACGTAAAAGAACCCCAGGTGGTCAAAATTTCCGGAGCCCTCCATTACGGCGTCTCTCATAATTATATAGTGGTTTTGGGACGTTAAACCCCACAAATCAATCAATAAAGGAGCACTCACCAGACTCCCAATATACAAAAAAGAGCGCAATATGTTTTTTTTCCTTATGTTTCCCGTCGTTCTTGCGCACTACTGAGACGTAGACAGTAGTTTCCGTGACGTCTACAGCGTACATGCTCTCGATTCGTTGATATACGTGATATATCACATATGATTTGTCTTGTCTCCTGCACTGATTTTCCATGCATCTGCCCATCCGTACTTCTTTGTCTCGCATGAATATCAACCAATGAAACTTCATTTTTAGTGTTTGCAACTGCGCAAGTGGCGATAATGGCGTGCAGCCGAGGAGCGCGAAGTTCTTTTAGGCTCTAGCGCTTAGTGCAGATATTGTTCACGTACGTGCGTACAAAAACTAAGGGGCGAGGAGGATGCATTGTGTGTATGAAGGAGAGGAGAAAATAACCTTCTCGTATTTGAATGTGGAGAATCATTTTGCGTGCAAACAATGGGTGACCGGTAATATGGGCAATCGCAGAGAACTGTGGGATACGACGGCTTCCGGTTCGACGCATCCAACTGGTGACCAGCGGCACGTTCGCATTTCTGTACCGTTCCGTTTAAAAAAGCTCCTCTCCTAGCAATGTCAGTGCTTTAGAAGTTGTTTTCTTTTTTTATGCTAACCGTAACTGTGACGATGACAAGCTACCAAAGCCACCAACGGTAAAAACACTTTTTTTATCGCACTTAAATGATCTGCAATGCTTTTAAGGCCAAACCTCATAAGCGCGAAAATGCACGCGACAGCGACAAGCGACGCGACGTAGATCAGCTTCGCGCGATCAGTCGCTAGCGCAGACAAACCTCATTCACGCGACGGCTTCGGCGAGTGAATTCCACTGTTGCTGGCATGAGGCCGTCTACTCGCACCAAGAAAACCGCGTAGCGAGCGGTATGCAATTTAAAAATAAGATATGATGTGTTGTAATGAAACGGAAAGTGTTTATTATTGCCTTGCTGCACTTCTTTATATGCACATGCGTAAACATTGCGTTATTTTTTGTTGCGCATACGTGACTCGGGCAGGGTCACGTGCACCTTTGTCTTTTCCGGTATTTCGCTGTTTGCTGCTTGAGCCCAGCACTTCCGAGCGATGAGCGACGGTTTCCAAATCTGGAGAACCAAGTGATCGCGCGAAAACGAGCACGCGACACGTCGCTCGACCGCCCTGTTTCGTCGCTCATAGCGTCGCTCGTCGCTGTCGCGTGCATTTTCGCGCTTATGAGGTTTAGCCCTTATGCTGCTCGGGGGTACTGTCAGTGTTGCTAGCGGATCAGCCGATACAGAAAACAGTTTTCATTGTATGATACATTATACTGCAAACTAAAAAAAATCACCATTTTAAAGCTCTCAGGGGATGGTGATGACTGTAGCAGTGTGCTAAGTGTTTATTTCGGGATCGCTGCTTCGGCTGATATCGTCGGTCGATGGGCATGAACTGCAGCAGTAGTTATTGAGCGCGTTGAGATATCCTTTTTGTTTCTAGCCTTCAGCACGCTATAAGATGCATTACTTAGTCGAAGCAAGGTGCTTATTTGAACGCTGATCTTGATCAAGCTTCGCGGCATGGCGGCACATAAACAATGCAGTCATACATAAATGGCGCCGAACAATCGAAACCCTGCGCTTGTTTAACGCATTTCTTGCTTTGAGTACTGTCCTGGCGCACAGTTTGACCAAGATAAAAGCAAATGGACTCATCCAGCGCTTCCTGTAAACTTATTCTTGACTGAAGCTTTCGAGTTTTTTGTTATAGATGTGGGTGCAATTGTCGGCGCTCATCTCGTATGGCAGGTGAATTTTGCCCACGTGTCAGTGCCAGTGTCATATTATCTTTGCTAGGCGCGCGTGAGCGACAATTTATTTCGCAATATAATATTCGCAGAAAATTGATGCGTAAGCTTTTTTAGTTTGAGATACACAAGTACCTGTCATAAGATGGTTTTCGCACACTCTGGCTTCAGTGTTCCGTTGTCGAAGGCTACCTGTCACTGTGGCTCTCTTCAAAGCCACGGCCCACCTCATTTTTCTTTCTTTATTCCATGAGAATTGATAGCTGCGTTTGCCTTTCACGCTCTAGTTGAAGAAGCCAACGGCTGAACAACCAGCCGTGGTTTGTCAGGATGAAGATAAACGGGTTACCGGGTGGGTGAATCCCGAATAATCTGAGGCTTGCGGCGGAGCGGTTCGCCGTCGTCTGCTCTTCTCGAACCGGAAGCCGGTAGCAGACGGTGCATCCCACAATTCCTCGCTGTTTTACTGGTCACCTATTGTAGCTTTCCCGTGCGTAGAATCGGGGTCGCCATGACTCGTATTCGATTGCGCGACCTTCGGATTCGGTGGAACACCAGAGCCACAAGACCGCGCGGACAAGTCGTGATATAGGTTAGTCGATAGCGAAACTTTTTTCCTCTTCCTCTGTTTAAAGAAAATCCTAAAGGTAGACAAAAACATCATGCAGGAATCTTGTAGGAAGTTGAACGAGACCTGAAACAAAAAAAAGTAGGTGTTACTTAAGTCAAGCTTGTTGCACCTGGATTGTGTGAATGCCCTAGATAGGTTATGTTACGTTCTTTCTGTGTTACTTTTAGGTTGTTTCCGGCATTTTAGCTTGATGATGTTTCGTTGTTTAAAGGAACATCCTAGGCCTTTAGCTAGGCGATGCTAGACTGCTACTGAGTAGCTGCTGTGCTCATAGCGTTGATGTTTCCGAGGTTGCTTCTGAGTTGTTGCTGGGCTTTAGCTAGTTGGTTTTAGGTTATGGCTCAGCTATTAGTTGTTTTATTAGACTTCAGAATTTTACGGTATCGCTTTTTCAAGCCTCTAGTGACGTAGTTCAAGCATCACCGTTTCTTGTTCCTCTTTCGCACTATTTTTATCACTTTCTTTTTGTGACACTTTCTATTTTGTGTGTGTTTTTTTCTTTCTCTCTCCATTTTCTCTTTCTTCTTTTCTTCATATGTGCCTTTCTATCTCTCTTTACCCCATGTTTCGCTGAGCTGGTTTTCGGATAACATTCGCACCACTTGTACTCCATAATGGGACTTGCCCGATTCTGTTGGCATATGCACACCTTGGAAGTTTTCACATGACGGAGCGCGTGTTACCGAGAGCTTAAGTACTTTCACTGTAAAGTGAAAGAAAAGGACGCGTGCTGAACTCAATCATAATAATATTTTGTACAGAATGCACAGACTAATGTTTTACGGAAAGGTGTACTTTTGAAAGAGAATGAGAAATCGTACTGGAAACACTAATAAAGGCAAAAAGAAGAGAATGAATACCTTGCATGTCGAAGTTAACATATGCGCGAGCGCGTAATCTTGAGTGGCTCACACAAAAAAAAACACGTGTGGCAGCGTAAATTTGCATAAATCTTCGGGAAAAGCAAATGCAGTTATCTCGGATGGAAAAGTACACGTGTCATTTCGCGACCATAAATTTGTTTGAACAAGTGTATTTGAAAGTTGTTTGCCAGCATGTGGTCTCACACTTTTTTACTTTGCATGACAGCTGCCACCATGTTGCTATTAATGATCATGAAACTAGTTAAGACAAATTTCTGTTTTTATGACGTGGCACTCTCGATGGCAGTACGGCAGCGTTGTGGAAAACGCACCCTTTGTGGCAACGCGATGCCTCGCAGAAAAGGAGCTTTACAATAATGAGCGCTGCGCAAACCGTCAAATATATCAAAAACTGAATATTTGCTCGCCTACTTCATAATTTTTTTGCTTTAGTGTTAGGCTTTTTTAGGAGGCTTAAATACATCGATTGTGGTAATGATCAAACAAATTTCGTTAGGTAGTGATTTAAATAGCGAAAACTGGCCGTTTGATTATAAAGAGCCATTGGCACATCACAAAGTGCCATTGGCGCTTTGTGATGTCAAATTTTATTTGCCCTATTTGGGACAATTTACGGAGACAAATTTTCAGCCGTCTATAGCTGATCTTTCCTGGTTAGCCAAGCCTCTGCTGGGGCATAGGTGAAGGCCAGTGGCTTCAAGATACGGGACCCTGAATATAAGTACTGAATTATGATACCAACAAAATACACATACAAAAGCCGTATATGTCATCTCAGTTGGAACATCTGTCACAGTTGGCGTCTGCGCGAATTAGTCAAAAGCCCTCCATAGCACGCACAGTAACATTACTTTAACAGAGAGAACTGCGGTGCTGTGATTGTTCATTAACCAAGACAACGGTGGTTAGTACATGTATCTGGTCAGTGTTTGTGCTTCCGACTTCAAACGCACTTGGGCCTTTGTTCATTCTTGTGATTTTTATTGTTTAGAATCAAGGTATAGCTTGTTGTGGACATCATGAGTGGATTGAAGTTGGTCAGCGGAAAACGTCAAGATGGCGAATTAGGACGGGTGAAAATTCTCTCAACTTCGTTCGGCGACAAAAAAAAACTGATTACAGTCCACACTGAATCTAAAGAGCAAACTTAAGAAGACTTTACGTTCTACACGCAAATTTCGTGCAGACTGAAAAGCCACGATTTGTAGATCTGTCAGAGAAGTTTCTTCAAAGAACAAATTCTCACTTGACATCACAAAATGCGTTTACTTGTGATGTGATCATTCGACGTCATTCTATTTCGCTATCATTCGCGTGATAACAGCGAACGAATAACACGCTTGACCGGAAGAAATCGAAATGGTTTAATCAGTAAAGAGGGTGAGGTGTTTGTCATAGAGTTGAATGTTGTAGCACCTAATGGCTAACGAGGTAAAGAAGAATGCGAAATCTTCATTTTTGTTATTACAAAACGTGTCCATATGCTCAGTGTTGCTAGGATGATCGACACTCATGCGATAACTTTCCAGTAGCTTGAGACTGTGTATAACATACCATATGCTATTTTATTAAAACAGCAAGATATTTGAACTGACAACTTGAATTGTTCTTATGCCGAAGCTGCTTTTTTTTACAGTCTTGATTGACTAAGAAGCTTTGTGCTCGTTTTCCTCACCGTTCTATCTCGTCAGCCCTAGTCCTTCAATTTTTAGTTGAAGCATCAACAGGCGAGCGCAACATTTTTCAAACATCTTAAACTTTCCACATGAAAGCCGTAAAGACCAATACTCGACAGCACTCATAATCAGCTTACTGCTAGCTCCGAGGTCCGCGCTGCACGCTAAGTGAATTTTGCAAAGCACATAGGTTACGACGTCGGCTCCCTGTCGAAACTGATAATCGCACGTCTTTCCTCTCAGCTACAGATACTGAAAGATTATACTCCCATAAAATAAAAAAAAATGAATAATAGTGTGTAGACAAAAAAGGCATGAAAATTTAACCTAAATGAGCTGCCATGCCGCCTGACGGGGTTCGCCGAAAGTATTATGTGGAAAGTGACGTTAGATAACGCACGTTTTCAGGTTCGTTCAGCCAAAAGATATATATATATATATATATATATATATATATATATATATATATATATAGTCCAGTAGACCCTCCGTGAGCGGTCACAACGTGGTTTATTTCGACGTTTCGGCCTAGAGTCTGGCCTTCATCAGGATATATATATATATATATATATATACATATATATATATATATATATATATATATATATATATATATATATATATATATATATATATAGCACAGAAAGGCAGGGGGGTTAACCAAGCTTGGCTTGGTTGGCTGCCCTACGCTTGGAGTGGGGGAAAGGGAGAATAATAGAAAGGAAAGAGATAAAAAAGAAGAGGAGTATGAAAGAGAAGGATGAATAGTCAGCTCGAGACGACACAGCGCGGTCTCGCACAGCTCTTTCACAAGCGGTCGTGAAGTCTGGTGGTCCTTAAAAAGTACAAGAGGGCTTTCGTGGCATTGCGCACATGGGAAACCGTCGGCCAAGATCCCAGGATCTTCTCTTCTGTAAGTGGTCGTGAATCCAGGGGACAGAGTTTGGCTTCCATAATACGTCTTTGATACTGATTGATATGCTGGGCAACGGCATAGAATGTGCTCAAGCGTTTCCTCGCAGGCGCAGATGTTGCATGCCGAAGTGCTCGCCATTCCAAGGAGACGAGAAACTGAGCAAAGTGATGGGAATTTGTTAGAAATGCGAACAGCAAAAAACTTTTTGCATCGCCGCCACCGTGGTCTTGTGACTAAGGTACTCGTCTGCTGTCCCGCAGGTTGCGGGATCGAATACCGGTGGCAGCGGCTGTATTTCGATAGAAGCCAAACTACTGTAGGCCTGTGTGCTTATATTTGGGTGCACGTTAAAGGACCCCAGGTTGTCTAAATTACAGGAACCCTCCACTACGGCGTCTCTGATAATCACATTGTGGTTTTGGTACGTTAAAAATCACACACCAATAAACAAAAACCTTTTGAAGATGTAATAGGCTGCTTTTGAGTAGGCTCCCCGCCTAAACTAGTAGCTTTCCAAAAACGTATCATTCTGAGTGAAAACATCGCCCACAGGCCATTATGTAGTTAAAATTTGGGCTAAATTGAGGAGGATTGTATAACATAAAGCGATAAGACAAACTTGGTTGATTCATCTACGCTAGAAAGCGATATAACACGAATGTAAAACGTCTCCTTAGAGATGCTTTAAAGATAGGAGTCTGGTACAACACTGTATGCGGAATAGCTCGCAGGCCTTTTGCTTATCACGTTGTGCGTCAAGCTGAGTGCTTCTTTCTCAAAGCACGCCCACGTTCCGTTTTAAAAAGAACATTAGTTCTATACATTTAGCTAAGAGGAAACTGGGCGGCGCAATTATCTACAAATTTCAGAAGCCTAGATTCACCGGCAACCTGAATCGTGAATACTGAGTCATACAGAAGAGTTATGTTTGCTCTATAATCACCTAAGAGGCCCAGCACCATGTAAATTGGTGTTTCACATTTAGACTACCATTAAACGTAGATGAACACAAGCTAAAACTTGCTGATGTATCTACATTATAATGACGAACGTCCATCTTCAATGCTTCAACAAACCCTTGTGGTCACTGTAGTAGTTCACGGTGAGAGTGCTATAAAAACAGTGTGGTGTGACAGGTAGAAGATTGTCGCAGCTTTCAAGCAAAACTTGGCCTAAGGAGGCCTACTCGAAACGCGTTCAAGAGTTATGAAACACGACGACCTGACTACAAGAAAACATAACGCGCGTCGGTCTCGCCTGTTGGCCGGCCACGATGTTTGCCGGTGCACGAGAAAGCATGAAACGCGGTGTTGCAGTGAGGCTGCCAGGCTAGAAATATAAGGCTTGTACTCGTTGCAGTGCTATTTTCGGTAAGAATCGATGCTGTAAGCGAGGCTGACGCTTGACTAAGGTCGCCATCTAGCGATGTGTTAAGGCGTCGACCAATTTGTACTTCTAAAGGAAACGCGCCGATTGTAACAGAAGCGTAGCCACGACATGTTGAACGAGGTAAGGACAGATTCGACAATGATTATGCAATAATTATCTTACGATGATCTCTGCGAGAGGAAAGCGATACATAAAAAAAACTGGCCACGTATCTGCATGTTACACAGCAAATGTCGTTGACGATAGTCTTGCGTCTGGACAGAGCGAACAAAACGTTTATGTGATGTTCTGCACAAGACAATTGGTGAATGGTATTCTGAAGGCGTTGCGTTGAGTGCCTTGAGCGTGCAGCGGAGGCGAACGAGCACATCAAGTTGCGTCACACGTGAGACATGAGCGCTATCTCACAGTTGCTTGGGAAAACGAAGCGCGCCCGCCATGCGCGCCCGTCTCGGAAGTGATAAGGTATGGAACGGAAGGCGACGGGTAGGTGTCGCCACCGTGTCGTCTTAGCAAAGCGTTGGAAACACCTTTTCGTGGAAGCGTTGCCTGCTCAGTGCAACGTAATAAATGGTACGGTCCTTATTATTACTTATGTAGCTTTTTCTAGTAAGAGACACACATACAGAACATTGGCGTGTTGTTACGGTGCGTCAGATATGCGCAATAATTGCTTTTTAATTGACAATAACACAAGTATGAACGCTTAGTCTTGAGCAATATTGGTGGGCGCTGCGGACGTGGTCGGCCGTTTGGAGTATCGTTTGGCCACTTTGGTGCCGTGTAGGCTACCGTTGAGAGCGTACAATGAATTTTCGTGGTTCTATACCGCAACAGGCCACTCGCTGGTTCGAGGCCCACGGGACGGCTTTAAGCCCTCCCACAGTAGAGTACCTCGTACTCTAAATCGTTAACAGCTTTTACTAAGCACACAAATAGACAATAGTACAGACACACAGCCAGACCAAAATTTGCGCGTCGAAGGTCCCCCAAAAAGACTATTGTCTTTAAGAGGCGTGTTTGTTAGGCTTTCTGAGTTTGTGATCATGGCGCAGTGTGTAACGTGCCCGGTATCTTTCGATCGTCATGGACTGAGTGATAACTGCTTAGGCTCCCGTTCACAGAACTTTTTTTTTCTTAGCCGTCTGACAGTGTACATTTTTGTGACGCTATTTACGTGACTGAAACACGTGCCTGAATTTTCGACGGACACAAAACACTTGCATGTTAAAACATTCGACATGAAACCAATTCGCTCTAAAGAGATTTTTCAACTCAACAGCCACCATGTTTTAGAAAATTTCCTTCGCTTCGCCATCACAGCACAGGATGTGGGTTCCGAATTTCCACGGACGCCTCTTTGTAGCGCCTAGTGGACATCGCATAACACGTCGTCGCAGATATTTAAGCTTCGCCGGGTCACCCATCTATTCCCGTAGGGCCCGTGTGCTCAGATTTGGGTGCACGTTAAAGAACTCCAGGAGGTAGAAATTGCCGGAGCTCTCCACTATGGCGTCTTCACAATCATATGGTGGTTTTGGGACGTTAAATCCCACAAATCAATGAAATCATTCGCGTAAGGCAACTTAAAGGCCAAGGCTAGCTTCCTTTCTTCTGAGATGATTTATTCATCCTTTCATCCCACTCCCGAGCATTTTCTGAGCCTACCGTGGTTTTGCGCTGCCTCCGAGACTAGCCTGCCTTTGGTCATGTGACAACTTCATTTGATGACATCATCTTATGACGTCATGCTATTGTTCCAAGTTTGGAATATAATAATCTCTTTTACTGTCCCTTTTTCTACTGTTGCAGTGTTGACGCCAAAGAAGCAGATAGTCCACTTTAGCATTTGATAACGCATCTGTGACTTTCACCCCAGCAATATCCCTCATGTCAAAACAGCGTTCGTGGTGGAATTTTCGTAAGTGAGTGGTGGAGATAAACACAACCTAAAGCACTTTTCTAGCAACAGCTGACTGCTTTCTTGTAGCTCATTTTTCGGAATCACGGAAACACTCCAGCTCGGCCGAATCACACACTGGTGTCTTTAACGAGGAACGCTTCACGTTCTAAGGCGCTTGGGGCGTGAATCCATTAGCAGACTTAGATTTGTTACCTAGATCATTTATTAGGAGTACTGTAGCGTTCTAAGAGCGCAATCAGCAGCAGACTTTCCAATGAACTGAGTGATGAGGTCTATCGTGGTTCTCTAAAATCAACAGACACGTTGTGAAAACGCTAAACACGGCTGCCAGATTGCGAAACTTGGCAATAACGCGTTGTATGTCCCACCTATGATTGCAGTAGCAGCACACTGCACTGTGATCTGCCAAACTAGGCGTCATAATTAAGCTTTGTTCACTATCGAAAAGGCGTACCAATGCAAAAGCAGAAACACTAGTCATAAATAGTCGCGGTTGATTTCTTTCTATGCTGAAGGATTATAATAGTTGATAAAAAAAATTCAAGAGAACTATGAGTATCCTAAAATACCTGCTTTCCCAATCGAGCCATCAGAAGCGGTGCTCTTATTATCGACAAAACATCCATTATATGTTAGAAATTATAATTACTCTGTTATCCCGGGTCCGTATCTCATCTCCAACCACGACTACCACTTGCGGCAGTATTCAATTCGGTTCAGCAAAACGGCTCAAAAGCATCATGCCAACATAACTCCACCAACGCGATTTCACCATACCTTCTCAATATGTGCATGGATCTTAATCACGCGCATCTCTGCCAGCAAATGTACTGACCTGCAGGGCCTATCTTTCCGGCAGCCTTTCGACGAATAAGATATTTTGGGCATAAAGCGACGAAAGCAACAATAACGCCCCATTTGACCCCACGACAACATTTATGCAAGACTAACACTGCACAACAAATTACTACGGAGAGCAAGAACAAAAAAAAAACTAAGATAATGCCGTAAACTATTCGTGGAAACAGTATGCTGCTTTCCTTGTATTGCCTGCTGATAAGTCAAGTCCAGTACACGGCCAAGCACATCCTTAAAGAGGTATAATAAAAACTAAACACCATGCCTGATAACAAAAATTTACGCAAGAATTCTGGTTTACCTGTCCCTGGGGGTTCCCGTGAGGTGAGGTTTTGTGGCATGATGTGTATTTAGTAGGGTCTCCTATAAACGCTTAGAACTAAAAATTCGCAATCTGAAGCTTGAAAACAATACAACATAATACTGGAATTTCTTACTAACCGCTTCCAATCTGTAGAGCTAAAAAGCTACATCTCTAACCCTACTAGCGTTTTATTCTGACTTCCACAAGGCTCGGTTCTAGGTTCTCTTTAGTTCTTAATATATTATAATGACATAGCGCTTAACATAAGCTCGCAACTTCGGCTATTTGCAGACGACTGCGTAATTTGCAAAGAAAGAACTTGCCCTGCCAATAATACCATTTTACAATCTGACCTCGTTAGGCTGGCTGAGTGGTGCGACAGGTGGCAGATGGAAATTAATATAGGGAAAACAAAGCACTCGGAATCTAGTTCTGCTCTAATTCCTTTGCATAACTCATACACCATAAATGACATTTGAAATAAATCAGTTCAATCCTTTAAATATCTTGGGGTATTTTTCACAGCCAATCTAAACTGGACCACTCACATTGAACATATCACTACAAAAGCGATAAAAAAACTTGGCATCCTCAAAAGGCGATTATACCTTGCCAACAAAGAAACCATACTCCATTCATACATTTGCCTGATAAGACCATCGCTGGAGTATGCTTCAATAACATAGCATCCTCACACTGAAAATTTAACTTATCTGGTTGAATCAATTCAAAACAAAGCTGCGCGCTTCATGACGTCGTAATACTCACCGTATGAAAGCGTAAGTTCCATACTGAAATCGCTTAATCTGCCGTCCCTTGCCATGCGCTGTAAACTTGCAAGGCTATCTAATTTCCACTCACTCTTCCACAGCAATTCCCAGTTTGCGCGCAAGCATATCCTCTCGCCATGACACATTTCAGCCTGTGTTGATCACCCTTACAAAGTTAATCCCAACTTCCTGAGAACAAAAAAATACCAAAACTCGCACTTAGTCCTCTCAATAAACAACTGGAATTCCTCGCCACCTGATGTAGCCACTCTAACAGAATCATCATCCTTTCTGAAAGCGGTAAAAATGTTCTTAGAACTTCCAATCGAATAATGTAGTTATGAGGTGGTGTTGCTCATGTGAATTACTTGAATACCTTTTTGTGCGATATTCGCGCCTACACTTGGTTACCTGGAGCCTATTGTATTTTTATTAACGTACCATCTCTTCTGCAGAGTTTATATATATGTTTTTTTCCTTATCACTACTGTTGTATGTACTCTTTATTCCATTTAAGCTTGATATAATGATGCTTCTGAACATTTAACGTATCTTACACATGTTGAAAATCTTCCTAATCCCCCCCCCCCCCTATGTAATGCCCTTCCGGGACCTTAGGGTATGTAAATAAATAAATCAATACGTAAATTACTGATGCTCAATATGCAGCAACTAGCAATACAGTGAATACCACTAGTTATTTAAAATATGTAATAAATATGTCTCTGTTTCAACTTGCCTACAAATCTACAAATGAACAACATATGAAACGCCACCTCAGAAGCAATATTTTTTGTCCCTAAACTTGAGAAAGTGTCGATAGTGGTACGCCAACGCTTGAAATGTGCGCTGGACAGTGAATTCCCGCTAAGCACCTTCTGCAATCTTGATTAGCGATCTGACGCACTCTTTCGTAGAACTAATGATTACTTCTATCTAGAATGTTTCCAGCTCACAAGTATACTTATATACAAGAGACCACTTCAACGTGTTAAGGATATTGACGACTATTGTCTTTGCCGGAACGACGAAGTATCGAATCTCTTTGTCAGAGCAAGTCTTCAATATACCTTACCGGCATTGCTTTACAGCTCAAGCGGATTAGAGCGGAATGGCGTAGGCAAAGGAATGCAGCCCAATCTAAGGGTGTTCGAAGCGAAGTAATATGACACTTGCTTTTCTGACAGTCTATCGACTCGCATGGCTGCGGATAGAGGCGAGCCCGGTTCATTAATTGATACTACAGCACACCCGGTCATTTTTTTTTGTTCTTTTTAGGTAACATTGGTTGGGTGTCAGCGCAGCGCCCTTTCAGCTGCACCTACTATGTCAACCACGCACGACATGTTAGAGTTTTGTCAGACAGACTCTAGTCTTACCACTATTTATTGAATTACAATGAAACTGTAGGAATGCAGTTTGAATAATATATGTCTGAATATAGCAATAAAAGAATTGTTCTTGCAATCTCGAGAGATCGGCGTCTTTCTGCATGATTGAAAATGAGCAAAGACAACAGAGACATAAAAAGATTGTGACACGACTGAACTATTTCCTCTCGCCTTGTTTATCAGTCTTTTAATCCTGTCTGTTGTTCTGTTGTTCTGTTGTTTCGCTTGCTATTTTTTATCTTCAGATCTTTATATAAAACTTCGCGACTTATTAAGTGCGCGCAGTTGACACTGGGTCCAGTGGCGTACCAACTTCTTCACGAGTAGGGGGGGAGGGCTAAATACCGCACTCGTTATCTGGCATATATATATATATATATATATATATATATATATATATATATATATATATATATATATATATACATGAGAGAGAGAGACAACTTTTTTGACGCGCTCGCACTTTCACACCATTTTTCATTCACACAGGCCTTGTTTAATAGCGTCTTTGCACCCTCTTTAATAAATAATAATAAATAAATAATAAATATCTTTGCCAATAGCCCTCTTTGCACCCCCCCCCCCCCCTGGCTGGTACATCTATGCCTGGGTCACGCTCTTGCTTGGCCTCCTACATGGCAAGAAGTGGTATTCTTCCAAACAGTTTTGAAGTGGTAGTTAAATGCGTGTCTAGTAAAACCAAAATGGAATGTAATAAACTTATCATCGCTCTATAGCGCTAGTAAATTAAACACTGGTTACTTCTTCACAATGAAGGCAAGGGCAAACCATTCATAAATACGATAGTTTTAGCTTGCAGTTTTATTTACTAGTGAGGATGTTAACACCTGGAAGGCTCCAGGACAAGCTACGCAAGCTTTGCGAGAGATTACGTTGTAATGGTGGAAATATACTGTCACTCCTTACTGCCACATTGCCCGAGTGTTTATGGCCGAGTTTATGGGATTCCTAAAAAAATACTGTAATCTTTTGATAACTTAAAAAGAAACAAATTGATCTTGAGGATGTGTGAACTATACATAGCTGTCGAGGAATTAAGATGCTCTTAGCATTTAGGTAGCGCAGCTCGTGTAAGTCAGGAAATGATACTTCTTACTAAAAACATGTATTACTTCCACAAAATTATGATACATTAAATGATTTTGGAAGGAGCGACAGTTCTCCTTCCTGTGGCCAACCTAAACTGTCTTGTAACGTTATTTCTAATTACAAGCGGCACCCTATTCTAATTGATATTTATATAGCGTGTTAATTCAGCGGTTCAGTGTGCAATGACTGTGAAAACGGCAATGCGCAGCAGTACTACTAAACTGACGCTGACGCTAACAAATGTTGATTACCCCTTCATTAACGATAACGGATTATTCGTTCTTTAACAAGTGCCCCTATGTCAAAGCTACTAGCCATTCGGACTTAGGGCAAGCACAGATGCACGCACGAGACAGTAACGATCTACACAACGTACTTCACAACGTAATTCATATCTGATTGCACCACCAAGAACACAAGAAAGATTAAGTGAACAGAAAAAAAAGACACTCTTGGTAAAAATTTCCGAACCCCTCAACAACGATGTCACTTATAATCATGGTGGTTTTGGGAAGTTAAAGCCAAACAATTATTAGAATGGATGTAAGCGATGTGTCACACATCTGTGTCTGACTTTCTTTCTTTCCTTCTTTCACTCGCTTCAAACGATTCTTTCATTTTACAGTTTCCTCCTTTCATACTAGAATGCAGTTCTTCTTCCTCGACGCTGGCAGTGCAGCACATAAGTTGCTGCAGGTAAGAACTGTCACATGTTAACATCCGGGTTACAATAAAACGTGGTACCGGAAAAGAAATATTCGCCTTTACAAAAGTCCCGACTGCCACATCACAAATAGCTGATTGGCGACAATCGTACGATCGCGGAGATCAGTTATCAGAAAACGGCTCGAAAAAAAAATAGGCGTGTGAACGGCCACCCTCCTGGGGCGCATTCCTGTACACCCACGGGCACCACTTTTTTTTTTACGCACAGTTTCTCCTTTGAAATTTGTGATAAAAGTTTATTCATAATAGTAGTCATAATAATCATAAGTCACTAATTCATATACCGTGACCCCCCCCCCCCCCCCCCAAGAACTAAGAGGTCTTAGTGCAGGCAGACGCAAAAATGAAACAATAAAAAATATGCAATGCAGTACAGACAGTTTTTAGAAAAATTAATGAAATAAAAAGAGTGAAAAGGCACAACTAAAACAAAATCAGCGCGAAATAAGAAGAATGAGACAACAAGAATCATGCAGTGGGAGTGAAAATTAAAGCAGAATATACACGGCTATGAACAATCCTTCTTGAAAGACGGAAAATTGAGAAATCTCTACATTGTGAAAAACTATGTTAACACAGTGCAGAGCTGAGATAAAAACAGCGACAGTGGACTGTGAGGTATTGTGAAACATATAATATAATAATTGCTGTTTAGTGATCTTAAACCAGCACATTATGATGAGAGCTGCCGTATTTTAGTGTTCCGAAAATTCAGACCACTTCAGGGTCTTCAGCGTGTACCTTAACGTTATTACGCAGGTCTCAGGTACGTTAACCTCCCTTGAAAATGCAGCCGCTCTGTTCGGGATTCAATACCGCGACCTGCGGGTCAGCAGTGAAGCATTGTAACCACTAGACTACCTCTGGAGGAATCGATGACAGTGAGTCTTGAGAAACTTCGCCAGAGCGTGGCTTATAAGAAAGAAAATAAACTAGATCTGTGTGGAAGGCGCAGTACAGTCACCGCCAAGGCTAGAAGAGCGGCCTCTGAGAACCTTTTGTAAACATTTGTTGGGTAACTGCTGTAAGCACACTTGCTCTGTACACACTAAGGCATCATTAATAATATTTCCAGGGTAGTAGGCCGACATTCACTATGCTATCGTTCGTCATTCTAAGAACAATGGTATCCGCTAAACACTTGCTAAAAATTTTGTGCCAATTGTTCATGCGGTGGCTGACGACAATGAGGAATTATGGCCGAAGTGGGTATATGCCACATTTAATGTGTGGTCAAGAAGAAGCTTTCGTAATGGGTTGGAATATTGGACGCACTCATTACAGAATTCGCCTTGTGTGCCGTCTGGTTGTCCCTTTGCTGTTACAAAACGCTTTTTTATTCATATTTACGTGATTCCTTGCCCGACATCAAGCCTTTCGAAGGCAAGTTTGCGTACAATTCACAAGCACCGGCATGGCTCAGTGGTAGAATACTGGGCAGGCACGCAGCGGACCAGGGTTTGAGCCCCTTTGTGCCCTTCGCATTTTTCACTTGCTGAGCTTTTTGTTTTCTTATTTCGTGCAATAGTGAGCACGGAAATCGGCGGCGGTTGCGGCGGACAACTACGGCGCCACGCGTGACCCGAATCGCGATCTTATAACAGCTTTCGCTGTAAAAGACGCTTCTTTCAGGAACCCGTAAGCGACCATGGCGCACGGTTGTACTGCCCATCAGGTTTCCAGAAATAAACGCCAAACTGGTAAGCTTTGAAAGGCTGCAAGTCATATTCAACATTATTTCTATTACAGTGGGCTCTTTCTGTAGCCCGTCTGTTTCAACCAACGGCAACTTTTCGTGGCAAATTGCGATGTCAGCAGGTGAAGCACACGACCTTTTTGCTTCTTGCTCCATCTTTCGTGGGTTTTTCTTTTTGTTTTTCGGTCTTACATCACTCCCATTGGCGTCAACAAGCTTCTGGAGCAACTAACTAGATTTACTAAGCCTGTCTTCGTTAATGGTTTTCAGGTCTGGAAGATTTAAAAATAAACTTACAAAACCGGACTGGTACATGATCGTTCTTGCCTTGAGAACAACTTACGGCCTAAGCGCAAAAACAAAACAAGGTGTTGTTATAAGTTATGCACTCAGCATACGTTCTACAGCTGTTTTAATTAGATGACAATTTACTTTCTCAGAACAATGCGTTTTAGTTGAAGTTGTTTTTATCTGCTTGCCTCATAGAAGTTCTGAAGAGTAAAGAGGCGTATTTTTCTCGGGGCTGCAGAATTCAATTATCTGTTTAGGGGTTCATGGAAGGATGGTATTCGTATTGCTTTATGCTCCAAAGCTCTTTTCAGCATGGTACATATACCGGTAAGAGTTAAACAAATGCAGCACCAATGCCGTTTTTTTTTTTGCTTTCAGGGGTGTGCGTGACCCCTTCGATGTTTGCCAATTAGCACCTATTTTTATTTTCAGTTTACAGACCACGTGGGTCTGGGGCTTGTAGGGGATACAGTTTTCTTTTTTCAAAATTCTGCCATCAGACAGACTTTCGCTTTTTGTTTCACGGTATAAGCAACCTATCTGTGTCAATATTTTTGTGCTCAGCTGCCGACTAAAAAATATCGGTGTCAACCCGTGCACGGCAGTTGTATTTCAGTGGAGGCCAAATGATAGAGGCCTGTGTACTCTACACAAGATTGAAGAACTTTCCAGAGCCCTCCACTATGGCGTACCTGAACATCACACCGCAAATTAGGCATGTGAAACAAAATAAAGTGTTATTATATAAAATATTTAAAGAGATTACGCAAGGCTACTTTTGTTATTGCATGGTTTATATGCGGATAGCACTGATACACCCCCAAAAAACTGTTTTGCTCGGCTAGCTTGCATATACACTGCATTTTTGTCCACTTTCTCGCTGATCATCAGCTTCTGTTAGCTTTACGAGATCCGTGATTCATTGCCAGATACGAAGCATCGCCTGCTCATGTGGCCTCAGAGTCTGTGAATACGGACAGCTTTAGGGCAATTCTCGTGGATGTTTGGTATGCACAGCAAGCTTTAACAGCAAATGCAAAACAGCGGTACGTTTTTGATTTCTGCAAGTGGCCACTTTCATTTTGATTTCCTCGCGTGTTGAGATTTTCACGATCTTCTTTAGGTGCGAAGCTCCTAAAGGCGGTGGCCTGTCCATCCCTTGTATGTATGTATGTATGTATGTATGCATGTATGTATGTATGTATGTATGCATGTATGCATGTATGTATGCATGTATGCATGTATGTATGTATGTATGTATGTATGTAAATGTGTATGTATGTATGTATGTATGTATGTATGTAAATGTGTATGTATGTATGTATGTACGTACGTACGTGACCGCCTATAGTTTCACCTTTTCCAGCTGCCCAGTACTTCGTCCTTGCAAACATCACTACGCCCCATCACCGATACACCACTTCACCAACCATGAAGCAAATACTGTTGAAAAGTAGCCAATATTAAATGCAAGATGGTCATGTACTTCTATCCAGGTGCCCGTTGAACAACCATAGATTGTCCCACAGTGTCCATTCCTTGTTTGTACTTGACCACATATAGTTGCACCTTTGCCAACTGCCCACAACTTCGTCCTAGTAAACATCCCACTATACCCCATCACCGATCCACCACTTCACACACATAAAGCCGTTGTAATGAAGGGGGAGCGGAAGTGACGTATAGCTACTACCTATAAATTGTAGAATTTCTTGTTTAAATAGATACAGTATTTGTATATATAACTCTCCCGCGCTTCGCCCCTCTCATCAACATTCACTCCGTGGTATGCTGTGATTTTTATTATTTTAGGAGCTTCCCGATGTAATACAGATTAGCACAATTTATTTTGATGTAGTTTTCACTCTATATATGAATCTCGCATAAAGTGCCAACGTAGGTAACATGACAACAATGTTTTAGCGATACCAACTATTATGAGTGATTGCTCGAAGTAAGGAAGTGTTGCTAAAAAATTTATTCTAATGTTGGCGTCTGGTGTGAGGTACTTGTACACGGAATATTAGAGCGGCCTCTCAGGAAGCAACAAAAAAAAAGATCCAGTGAACAAACTCAAGTAAGGATCACAGAACCTGCCTAGTAGATTCAAGTAGTAGTAGTAGTAGCAATAGACTTTCATTTCAGCCAAGACTCAAGGCCGCGCATTTCGACCGCCTATGCGTCAAGTCGATCCAGTCGAGCCAGGTGGTGATGAAAACAGAAAGTGAGGCTAAAAGCTAAACTGCTGAGCAGTTGGGCAATAGAAAAGGAAGTGTGACAGGTTGGCCTATGTGGAAGGGCTACTCAATACTATAAAAAGGTAATAGCCAGCACACAAAGCACACGAGCATACTTGACCAGTATGCATTGACACAACGCAGAATTTTCTGTGTCTAGAGCTTTCTACAAAGCAGCTCATTGTTAAGTCGAGGAACTTAGTCGGGGTTTTATAAGCCACTAATTTTCGGCGATTGTTATGAACCGGTGTAATACATGACAGACGATTCGCAGTGCTAGAAAAAAAAAGGCGGAAGGGTCGCTACATAGTAGCGCAGTGTAAAATACGTCCTTTATATTTAGATGGGTCTCCACGAGACCCCACTTGAAAGGCAGTGACCTAGTCAGTCAGCATTCCGGAAGAAGGCTTAGACTCGCGATTGTGTTCAAAGTGTCAAAGTTTTTCGAAGGACCTGGGACACATGAAATTGTGAGTGCAGTCTCTGTATTGTCCACACCGGGAAACGTATTATTTATTTCGACTCATTACTATTACAATTCTTGCTTAACCTAAGGAAAAGTGTCACTGTAAATTAGTAAATTAGGGTAACTATTACAGCCTATATGGGAGTCTCGTTTGTTATTGTCATTCATGTGTGCCATGAGCCCTTTTTTTTTTGCCTTGAATAGCACCAGCCAAATTACACATGGGCATATGTTAGCGTTGCCGCTGGGCAGTTCCAGCAAACAATCTGAAAATGACGTTCAAAACAGCATTGTTCCATACAAACTACAATGGTATTTATTATTTCCCAGTTATATACACTTCAAAAGGCACACAATGTTGCGCACATGGCAAAACTGATTCGCTGAACTGGGAACAACCGATTTCCCGCAGGACGGTGGGAAAATGACAGACCCTTCATTATAAATATATTTGCATTTTCGCAAACTCTCCGTGACAATCACAGTGCTCGGCCAAGGCTCCTTCTAACTTTGGCCAAGACCATGTGCCTGGGCCAGATCTAAACGAGCACCGCGTCGCAATTAAGCCGCAAACGACCCCAACCAGCTCCCTTCGTCCATGTCCTCGTCAGCGTAGCAGTGCAGACTCTGTGTTGCTGGTTTTGTATAATTGAAGTTGCTTGAACAAATTACCGTCGTTCACTCGTCCTAAATTAGGCGAGTGCTGCCAACCTGGTCAAGCGTTTTTCTAACCTTTATAAGGGACTACGCCTCAGAGAAAAATTGCGTCTTTACGCCGCTGACCAGAGTTGTCTAGTTTGTCTTATTAACCTATCAGTTGGTGCACTTTTGTGGTACGCCTATACTTCGTACCTAGACTGATCGTTTCTGGATGGCTTAATCAACCTTCTTACAACCCCCGACTTTACGACAGGATCACACTACTTGGTCCAGCTGGTTTTTTAGCCGTCACTACATTACGACGGCTTACATCGACATCTGCACACCCTCGATTTGATTGATTGATTGATTGATTGATTGATTGATTGATTGGTCGATTGATTGATTGATTGATTGATATGGCTGTATCCTTTAGATTGGGCAGTGGCTAACGCCACCAAGCCGTAATACTTAATGAACCAAAAACTAGATTTATTTTTTCCTTTATATTGCGAGGTTGAGGATTCGTACTTTGAAGTGAAAGGTTTAATTTTCACTCGTGCCTTGACTTTAGCCACCAATCAGATAACCTCCTTCTAGTTAATTCTACACGCTCAGTCTGCCAGTTTGCTGCCACCTAGCGGTATGCATGTTGTTGGCAGTTTAGATAAAGCTCACGAGTTCTTTTCCCGCTGCATTTCAATGAAGGCGGAATGCGATGCTCAACGAGTTGCACGTGAAAGAATGCGAGATGAATAAACTTCATTGAAAATCTGGCTCTTCAAGTACGTCAGCCCAGAAAACCACACGAGCCCTTCTACCATTCTTGAGGGCAACATCATGGTGCGACTGCCTGTGAAACCTGAACTGTGTGTGGTGTGTGCGTTATGCGCAATGTGTCTCTCCTCCTCCTCTTCCTCTCTTCTCCCTCATTCCCCTCTCCCCCGTGTAGGGTAGCAAACTGGACTTAGTCTAGTTAACCTCCCTGGCTTTCTGATATTTTTTTTTCTCTTCTGGTACTTTATTGGAGTGAGGTGAAAGGAAGGGACCATCAGCCCCTGTCTTATCCCTCCCTGTGTCGATATTTCGAAATTATTCTGGTGCCCACAACTATGACCTATGAGGTATCCTCCATTATCACGCACGTGAAGCTCCAGAATCCACTCAGGCCTTTGCGCCTAATTTTCCCTGCACGTTTTGAGAAGCTATTTTCTTTATCAGTTTCTATATTGGTTTTTAAGAGACAGGACAAGCAACGACAAACAGAACAGAGCATTCAATACATCACAATTGCAGATTGACAACTGTAAAGGCGCACAACGACAAAAAAAGAAATAGAAACTAAGGCATATTGGCGAATGCCCATTCATTATTCATTGTAACTCGGCGTTTGTGATGTCTTGACTTCTCTTTTCTATCTGTATTAGCACGCCCTCTCTCTTATACGGGTATACCTACCAAGTAGCTCCGCTCTTTGCTATTCTATCGACGAGCTGCAGCCATTCTTCCACATTGTTGGGAAACACAGTGATAAATGTTTTGATAAAACTGAAAATGAGCACGTGCGAATGCGCACGTTTAACGCTCGTGTGAGCCTCGAGACTGTGTTTTGCATTGTAGGAAAACGGTAGTGGTTGGATGGTACATTGTGGCCCCTCTGTTCTGCTTCTAACATTGCTGAAGCGCGGTACTACAAAACATGCACATGCACATGCAAACATATGTTAAGAAATGAACAATTTCTTTACTGAGTGAAGCTCATTTATTTATTTTATTTGTTTAAAGATACTGTAGGTCTTCTGCAGACCCATACAGGAAGCGGGCATATAACATCACAGGTAAAGAATTTGATACAAAGTTGAGGAAATGCAATATTTTGAGGGACAATACGCGCAACAGCGGAACACTTACAATAGCGAGTGAAACAATACTACAATGGTGCTCTTCCCATACACGAGAATAAGACGAAAAAATTCTAAAAACCAAAAAATAATAAAAATGGGTTGACGAAGTTTGACGTGGCTCTTTACCTTCCTGCAGGCATGTAGCTGTTGAGGCTAGAATCTGCGATTTTGAAAATTTCTTCTGGCTCCGAATCGGCGCGACACCTTGAGCAGCATGTCACAATTTACAAAAGTGCGCTTGCGACTGACCTGGATACGGGTCGTCCAACCAAGACAGCAGCTCGGGCGAAAGTACACGTTTGAAGTGATGAAAAAGCGTTGGACAAAGGTTGCTGCTTGCGTGAGTGAAGGCTTCAGCAAGGGAACTTTTGTTCTTCGGGCTAGCTCCTGTACTTAGCAGGGCAAGTTCAGTTGTCATAACTTTGGCTCAAGTGACTGCCCCTGTTCACTCAATGCGACGGTCATAAAGATATTGGGAACAGTCACAAAGATATTCGTCGCTGTAGTCACTGAACGCACTGTGCTGAATATTGACCATAAACCAACTTTCAATTTCAAACCTGGATGTACTTCCTACATACACTGCAATTCGTGCACCTCAATTTTACTTATAGAGGTCACGTGAATAGTTTAAACAGCGTCACAATGAAATCATCTTCAAAACCTCATACCGGTAACTGTTTTACTTCCTCAAATCTTCCACCGACTATACGATTGGCCTCTCTTTCATAGCGTCATTCGAATGAATAGGAAGAAGCGATTGACTTTCGCAATTGATTTAAACTCAATTTAACCTTGCTCCTCCTCGTAGTGTGTCTTCATTCCACCAATCACAACTCCGACAAACAACCTTTCTGCATTGTTCTGCTTTTCAAACCTTGAGGGGAGTGGTCCCTGATTTACGCGAATGATCAAAGAGCATTTCAGAATGCAACGCGCCAGTGGCCGCAAAGTTACGCCTCGTGTGAGCAGCGTTGTCAGGATGCACTTCTGCGTGCATGGAAGTTGCCTTTACTTGAGACTAACTCAAGCCTTTTCATTCCTGCTGATGTCCTCGCTTGACTGCAACCGACTTCGATCCGGAAACCGAGAGCGATTGCTCGCGTTGACGTCCCTTTGCTTCAAAGAGCTTCCGGTTTCTTTTTTCTTGTATACTGCTTGTTTCGAGCAAACGAGTTATTCCAGAGCCGTTCCGGTCGACCTATTAAGAAAAGGCAGTGGCGATCGAGCTAAATGCATGGTGAGAAGAAAAATTGTACATGTAGGCCTGGGCTCGCGAAAACACAAAGTTTTCGGTAAGCTTAACACCCATCGCTATTATATGCCACTTCGTGGCAGTAAAAAAAACAAAAGCAAAAGGCACACTTGCAAAATACTCAGAATATTCGCGACTTCAGCGATTCATGCGGCACCCAGCGGCAATATAGGGAAGCTACGTACTGAGCTTCAAACAGTCCAAGCGCCAGCCGTATACGGTAGGAGCACGGTGGTATAGCGCCGCCCGTGAAGAAAAAACGAACGGCCAAGCAGATTTGTTTTATCTAGATGAGGCACCAATGTTAACTTATTACTCAAACTATCAAACTATTAAACTATTGAACTATTATTAACTCAAACCTATTAAATGACCATTGTATCCAGTGACTACATGTCACTGCGGTGCCCGAAGTATGTAAAGAAATTTTGCAGAGACGCGGTGCGCCATGGGCATTACACACACAATGTGACTACTTCAAGAACGCCGCTCACGCTTGCGGGCCACTGGGGCCGACTAAAATAAGATGCTCCGCGTCAACAACCTGCTCCCCTTCTACAAAACTGCGCAAACTGCAATCACGCTGCACAAAACTCAATATTGGCGTTAGCGACAGCGGACGCAGTGACCTCTGTGAATCCGCCATGCTAAAACTCCGCAGCACCCTCTCATGTTCATTCGAGTTGTGAATTTAGAGTATTAAGCAGCATGCCTTGCACGAGCGCTGAGCAACTGCCAGACAAATTTACAGCGCGAAGTACAGTCAAATGCTCAAAAGGAGAAAGAAAGATGCGATGGAAAATTTCAACCTGTTGCACGCCGTCAAAACCATCGTACAGCAACGCCGAGCACGAGAGTGGATGAATGGCTGTAGAGACCACGTCGTATCAGAAACTCGTAGCTTGATTTGAAATGCGCGCACTTGCGACTTTCAAGCATTATTATTATCATTTATGTCAACATGATCATTCAGCAAAATATCGTATGAATGATTTTAAATGCGAAGCATTTCTTAGCGAACTTCGGCGGCTTCGAGCGTATCTATCTATCTATCTATCTATCTATCTATCTATCTATCTATCTATCTATCTATCTATCTATCTATCTATCTATCTATCTATCTATCTATCTATCTATCTATCTATCTATATATCTATCTATCTATCTAGCCGCCTACGACTTTTAGCTCTCCGGGCTGTTTGAATAATGGTATCGATACCAAACTTGATATGACATAACATGACTGTGCGACGATCATATTGACTAGTCATAACATGAAAATAATGACATGTATTTCATGAATATGATGATTTACGTTTCATGGTCTTGTTCCTCTTGCGGTGGTCTCGTTCACATGACATGTTGCAAACTGGTATGGTATGACATGATTGCATGGCAAACACAAGCGACAGACCCTAACGTGGAAATCATGACATGCATGTCATGTAAGTCAGGAGTCATGACTACACGCCGCGCTCATGATGCGCTCGCAGCCGTCTAGCTATCTTCACATATACCAAATTCGGCGTTACGTGATGTGAATGGATGACGAAAGTATATCACTGGTGCAAACATGATAATCATGAGAGGCGTGTCATGTGACATTATGACTGCAGGCCGCACTCATTATGCCCTCGTAGCCATTTCGCTAGCTTCACATAACCAAATTTGGTATTATGGGACCTGAATGGACGATAAAAAGATGTGACTAGTGCAAGCATGATAATCATGTGATGTGTGTCATGTAAAAACATGACTACACGCTACGCTCATGATGCACTCGCTGCCGTCTCGCTAGCTTCACAAGTACCAAATGCAGTATTACGTGATGCGAAAGGACGACATGCAAATGATATGTCCAAACATGATAATCATGACATGCGTGTCATGTAACAACATGACTACATTCCGCACTCAAGATGCGCTCGGGGCAGTTTCACTAGATTCATATATGCCAAATTTGGTATTATGCCACGTGAATAATATGATGGAGGTATGTGACTGTTGCAAACATAATAATTATGAGATGTGTATCACGTAAGAGCATGACGCCACACTCAAGGCGCCAATACACTTAGACGTGACCCGGTGCGCGTGTGCTCCAGCGTTCGTTTCGTCGCATCACGCCGGCGATGCCACGCCAAGCGCCGATATGTCTGGCATATACTCACCGTTACGCGCCGCACTGCGTTGCTTTGACGCATGCGCGTTGGAGCACGCCCGGTGTCCCTTCGTCACGAAGCTAGGCCGACGCGGTGCATTCTGGGTAACGTGGTTGGTGCGAAATGCACCATGTCGCATTTTGCACTGGTTGCCGCCAGGCTACGCCGACAGACGCTGGTCGCGTCTGGCGTGAGACTATAGAGTGTTCGCGTTTTGCTAGCGTAGCGTTGCTGCGTCCAGCGCGCGCTCGTCAACGTTGCGTCGCAGTATATTGGGCCCTTCATGATGCTTTCACCGGCGTTTCGCTAGCTTCACATATTCCAAGTTTGGTATTACGGGGCGTGAATGGATGATGAAGGTATGTGACTGGTGCAAACATGATAATCATGAGATGCGTGTCATGTAACAACACGACCACATGCCACACTCATGATGCGCTTGCGGTAGTTTCTCTATGTTCATAAATACGAAATTGGTATTGCATGGCGTCAATAGACGGGGAAGTCAAATGACATGCCCGAACATAATAATTATGATATGCGTGTCATGTAAAACATGACTACATGCTACGCTCATAGCACGCTCGTGGCCGTTTCTCTAGCTCTACATAAACCAAATTTGGTATCAGGTGGCGTGAATAGAAGATGAAGGTAAATGACACGTCAAAACATAATAATTATGACATGGAAGTTATGTACGGCATGAGTTACCTCCGCCTCATAACGTTGTTTTGATTTTAAACTGACATATAAACCATCCTCATTCGTGCTTCGCATATCATCGATTCCCACTGTACATGGGATCTGCCATTTTTTTTTATTCCCACCCTTTTCCGGCACCTTGACCTACATAATAATACAACTACTGCTGGCCGAATAAATAGCTGATCTCATGATTAAGAACGACACTTCATTGGTTCTTTGCTCTCAGCATGAGAGGGCTCAAAGCGATAGCTTATTCTACCATGTGTAATTGCAGTCAGAACTGTGGGAAAGGAGCAAGCGCTTCTTGTCGTAATTCAAAACCTAAAATACGGTAAGCGAAGGATGTGGGAAAGCGACCTCAGGGCTGAACACACATGGCTGTCAACTATGCATACAGTTAATTATTGAGCTTAGTCGAAATTAGCAACATTAGCTACGTGAACAGGTAATCCGACGACACTCGAGTGCACACAATGTATCCACATAGCGCGTGTTTCATCGTCTTTATTGCAGTATTTACAAATGAGAGCACCCTTCTTTTTTGAGGAGAAAGAACTGGTTTTCATAAAATTTCTCACACATATAGACGTTTCCAGAGGAAACCTTGCTCCACCCCTCACTTCAAGTTATCTAAGGGCCCCAAATGTACCCCAAGGCGTTCCACACGTGTCATGGGCCTGTCATGTCATTGTTTAACGAGCGAGATTTTGACCAGGCAGGCTTTTAACGACAGCGGTGGCTAAAGAATATTGAAGCTGCCTTGAAATAACTCTTTACGTCGAAAACTTACCATGAAAGAGCTACGGATTAAAGACAACTTTTCAATTGAAGCATGTCATTCTTTTTATTTCATTTCTTGCACTCCTTGGGCAGCTTTCTTTTGTATAGTATCAGTCCCGTGTTCTTGATTGTGCAGTTGTGACAAGACATGACAAGCTCTTCATTTGTGTCCTGAGGGCCAGATATTTTCACTATGATTTTATCTTCAGAAACTTTCCTTGTTTCAAACACGACGCACGGGAGGGCACGCTGCAGTGAAACTTCCCCTCTTTATCGCAGAACTGTGTGGATGGCTGTGCTCGTCAACTATTTTAATATTAGAAAGCACCGTTATAACGCCCGCTAATAGAGCTCATGATGCGATACATTCATCGTCACTCGATCGCATGGCGTCTACAGTATAAGACCGGGATGGTCATTTCAGGTGGAATACAGGTAGCCGACATATCCAAACTGTGAGGTCACATTGTCACGCAGTGGTAGAGCCCTGAACCAAAGCTACATAAATAACCGAGAGTTAATCGCAATAACTTACTCGAAATTGAGAAAACGACCTCTGAGACATCGAGTTGATACAAACACCGAGCAAGATAGGGCACCACCGGCCCAGCAAGTGAGTGATTGCCACGGTAATCACTGGTTTGACCATGTAACGTACTTCCTCACATTCCACGGTAGCGGAGCTTCACTAAAAGACCCTAAAAAGAAAAAGAGTATTTTGTGCATTAGTTTAGTACAATTTTGAAATCCCGAAACGAGCGAAACGTGAATGCGAGCAGAGACGCACCTCGACTTTCCCGCACAAACCACAAGAAGACGAAGATTTTGAAGCTGTCTACTTTGTTTCAAGCAACTTAAAATCAGCCCCGCCGTGGTGGCCTAGTGACTAAGGTACTCGGCTGCTGACCCTCAGGTCGCGGTAGCAAATCCCGGCTGCGGCGGCTGCATTTCCGATGGAGGCGGAAATGTTGTAGGCCCGTGTGCTCAGATTGGGGTGCACGTTAAAGAACCCCAGGTGGTCGAAATTTCTGGAGCCCTGCACTACGGCGGCTCTCATAATCATATGGTGTAATCTCGGACGTTCAACCCCACATATCAATCAAACACCTTTAACTCAATAAAATTGAAGTACATTGTAATCTGTGGGTGTCATAGGGCTAGCATACGCAGCATCAGGAAATTTCACGGAGCCAATGTACATTTTTTGCCACGTACAGTGACACGTGCACCGTGTTTAGAAATAGAACAAGTGCTCTATGAAGGACCTAATAACGTTAATGTGGCCGGCAATCTTCTTTACTTCAACTTGAGGACGTAAACTAATAAAACGCTGAATAAAGAATGCTAAATTCGCTTCAGGTTCTTGCTTAGTCGTGAATTTCATTCAGCTCATCAGGTATTTTGCCACACAAGGCATGATTGCGTCATAACCTTCGCTACTGCAACATGTATGTTTTTGAGGAAACTTAGTAGAGGCGTGAGTAATACGAGACGAAGCAGAAAAAAAAAAGGCAGCATATCCACGGGGTGAACGATGCAGAGTGGGGCGAAGCATCTATCCATCCATTCGTTCTTGCTTCCGTCCGTTCATGCGTCCGTCTGTGTCACCGTCCGTGCGTCCATCTGCCCGTCCGTGCGTGCGTCTGTTCGTGCGTCCGTCCCTGCGTTCGTCCATGCATCCACCCCGGCATCCGTTAATGCGTCCATTCGTTCGTGCAGCCATTTGTGCGTCTGTCCATGCATCTGTCTGTGTGTCCGTTCGTCCATCTATTCAACACGCCAAGTACCACCATCTCGCATCTTTTCATCATATATTTCGTATATAGAAGCACCGCCATCCAGCGGACATTGCAAGGACTAAGCGAGAGGTGGGACATGCACACTTTCTTACTGCTTGCGCTTCGGGTCTCCTTCCTACCTTTAACCACCTAAAGTTCATGATATATACTAGTTCACTGTTCTCATGACACTGCGGCCCAACGCTCGCTAAACCTTTCTAAAACCAAGAAGGCTACGCCCACCGAATATCTTGTATACACTTTCTTGTCAGATAGTGCTCAATGTACATGCCAATGGCTGCTAATGGGGAATGCGAGACAGGATAATTTGGCTTTTAGTTAATGCGCACGCTTCGATTTTTTTTTGTTCAACAACGCACAGGAGAAATCTCCCGCCAGCACCACCTTGCAGGTCGAAGCGTAAGACATGTTACTTACTACCACGAGGGACGAACGGGTGCCGCTTTAAGGAGCTTCGCCTTTAAAAAACTGTTTGAAATGCGATAGCAGTTGGTGAGTAATAAATGCGCATATCATTAAATGGTCAACTACAAAGGTCAAACTAGCGTTCATATGTGACATTCATACCGGCACATTACAAAGGACCTTCGAAATAACATGCCTTTGGTATTTGCTATCGTATTACTCTCTGATATGTGTCCCGATGTTTATAGAAATGAATTAACATGGAAAGTATTTTTAAGAGAGATCAGTTGTCGCAAAAACTTGCAACAGCAGCTTTAAAATGCAACAAGATAGTTTAGTTCACACAGATGTGATAAAAAAAGGGAAGGACAGGCCACGTAATGCGCAGGTCAAACAAACAGTGATTGGTTAGAATGGCCGAATTGGTTTCAATATGGGTTAAGCACCGCTGAGAACTTGCAGAAGAAAGGTGGAGAGGAAAACTTGAGCATTTATTTATTTATTTGTCAGTACAACGTGGAATGAGCTCGTGCAAGATCAGGCAAATTGAACACTGTTGGTTGGAAGCTTCGTCATGCTGTGGACATAAAAGTAGGATGACGCTGCTTATAATTTTGATTGAGATAACATTGTCGGCGTAAACAGCTACTAGACTTTTTGGACCTCTGTTTCAAAGACCACGCGTACAGGTTATTATTGATACTGCCTGATACTGCCATTGTTCACCACGAGTGAAAACTGAGCCAACCGAGAAAGTGTTTCCGTAATTGGGTAGTGTCCGCACAAATACGTCTCATGATACGCTGGAAGCAACATATTTACATTTATATATATATATATATATATATATATATATATATATATATATATATATATATATATATGTAGTGGGAGTAATAATGCAATGGGCCAGTTAGTCTTCGTGAAGGTATGAGATATGGCACAACGGGAGCGTTGTCAACAAGGATAAATATATTTATTTCCCAACAGTTTCGGGAGGGGTCCTCCCTTCATCAGGGGATGAGTTATCAGGGGATGAGTATAACTCATCCCCTGATGAAGGGAGGACCCCTCCCGAAACTGTTGGGAAATAAATATATTTATCCTTGTTGACAACGCTCCCGTTGTGCCATATCTCATATATATATATATATATATATATATATATATATATATATATATATATATACATATACATATATATATATATATATATATATATATATATATATATATGCACGAACTTCACGCGCGCACACACATGCGAAATAACAACAAACGACTGCAGCTTAACTTCAGAATTTCTAGTGCTACAACTTGCACAGAAATCGAGCATATGCGAAAAATATCATCGCCCACGTGAGTGAATTCACGCCGCACACCGCATCGAGCTCGACCCTAATCTGCTTCGCATCTAAAAATAACAGTCGAGGCTTGGAAGCGATGGGCAGAAGCGGAGTGCGAGGCATGCGAACTACATGAACATCGGCGCACAGAGGTCGGGCACATTGCCTTGTGAATACTATAGATAGCTTGCAAAGCAGTGTCTGTGTGAATTTTGCGATAGGTTCTCGTGTGGCAGCCCTGATTTACCACGGACGCGCAGCAGGGTCTGTTACACTGCCTATACACGTGTACGCCCTTGCTTTCTTCGATCTGCAACACAGATGGACTATGTTATTGAAACCATGCTCTCACGCTCGTATGCAAGGGCTGCCCTCTGTTTTAAAATGCATATATTATAATATATTTTTCTTTAAGGCTGCCTATGTTGCAGTCGAGCAATTAAATGGTAAGAAGAAGTAAGAACTGCTGTTGTACGGTACTTTTGCTCGCACCCGTCCCTCCCGAAGGTGCAGCTATTGTTGACGAAACAAGTGCGCGTTGGTATGTTCTTGTCTTCGTTCGTGTAACTGATAAATTCGATCGCGATTGGTCTTACGTTTGTCGTACCTTGGTACCGGCAGTATCAGGGCCCTGTCATATTCTGAACAGAAAACGAAGCATCGGAAGTCTTCACAAAAGGAAGACAAACAATCAGCAACTTGCACCGTAAATTCTGTGATATGTGACTCATCTTATCCTCGTGTTCAACATGAGATGGTAGATAGAGCCTACGGGATCATCGAAGGATGGCACTGTACATTCTCAGTGTGTTTCCCTGTTGCAAAGGAGCGCCACACTACTACATCATCATAATCATCTTTATTGACGCCTCTTTTGTGATTTCGTGGCAGCAGTTTTGAGTGTACTGCGCATAACGTTCCCTGCCCGTATCAACTATTTTTTGTTTATTATATTGGCTACCTCCTACATCTTCTCCAGCCTTTTGTACACTCGTCCGGGTCCATGTGGTGCAAGTGGAGGGTCTTTCAATTCTCGTTCCCTCGCACCCCATGTATTCCTTAAAATATTATCTCTGCAATTTTTACTATTATTATTAAAAAATGTCACCCTTTATCATGGCTGGCCAAATGTGATGATATCCACAGACTGGTAATGATACAAACTTTAAAGAAAGACAACAAGAAAGAGCTCTGAAAAGCCCAATTGGCTCAAGTAGTCTTCGATCTTTATTTTGGTTAAAAAACTACAGCATCCTGCGGCTCATCATATTGTTCGGATGAGTGCGCCCGAAAAGACACAAAGGAAGCAGATAATAGTGAAGTTGCTTCAGGGCCGCCAGTCCTTTATTATATGCATGGTCATTAGGGAAAACAAATACACGCGATCGAAGACGAGCTGGGTCCCGCACCTTGGCAACATCGCGATCAGGCAGCGCATAAGTAGCTTACCATTTGTACTTATGCTTACATCTTCAAAACAGGAGGCTGCTATTGAATAGAGGACAGTGCAGCAAAGAATAAACGTAGTATGGACATCACGCTAAAACAAAACTTCCGCTGAGGCAAAACGTGGGGTGAATGCTACCACCAAGCACTCTTGAGGGTATCATTTTTTTACACAACCGATAAGTGTTGCGCTGGTCTCGTCTATAGTGCTTCCCAGTGGTTATTATCATTCTAGTACGACATTTGTGGGTTAAAGCCCCGGTCAGAGCAATAGAATTGCTTGCAACATTAAGTACACGAACCTGATAAAATATTGATGCCGATTACTTTCGTGTGGAACAATAGGTCCTTGAAAGCAAAAATAATGCGACTGTATCTCAAGCCATATTTGACAGTGAAAATGATACGACAAAAAGAAAGATGGCCACCTTAGATTAAATTAAGCTCGGGATTAGGCTCACGTGAGTATCATGGGCGTGGAAAATGTATCGACTGAATATGCCTGTATATTGCTTTAGACTTGCACTCCTACATTGTCGTTCGAGGCGAGCATGAGAAAGTAGTCAGGTCAGATAGGTGGTCTCAATCAATGCTTTGCAAATGAATATTGAGCAGCGCAAGGGTCATTTTTTGCGTTAATTCTTTTGTAAATTATTCATCTATGACACCAAAATGGAGTCTTTGCATTTATGAGAAGATAATGTCGTGTGTAAGACTGCATTTTAACGCAATAATGTTAAAGCGCTCAATTCCGCAATATTTCGGTGTCGGCGTCAGTGTTTTTGGTTGAGAGCAAAAACTGGGATCATTAAAAAGCTTTAGTTGCTCAGTTATTATGTACGTACTATTGATTGCTAACGGGTGGCCGGTGTTTCTTCAACTTCGCACCTGATTCGGCCCTCGCGCCGATCAGCATGCTGTGAGTCAATACCCCGCAACGTGTATCGGATATTGTGTAAACACCTTACCGAAACAATCCGTATAATGCGAGGCGGCAAGCACTCATGTCAACAAGAAAGTCAAGTTTTATTAGAGTAAAAAAGACTGAAAAAAAATTTTTTCGGAGGTCAGAAATTAGTGGAATTCACCTACATAATACTCAAGATGACGAAGAGCTGAAATTGCACAAACAAAAAAATGAAGCTGGGTTCCTGAGAAAAAAAAGTTCTCAAAATTCTCAGACCACGAACAGTTCGGTGAAACTTCATTCGTTACTACACCTGCTTGATTGTCTCCTAATTCTGCACTCATTATAAACGAAATATAAAAGAAACACAGCTCTGGTTTCATTTTATTTTTTGCCTTTTGAACTGTAAAAATATAGTTTTGTAGCATATGGTCAGTAATGAAAGTGCAGTTCTTGCCCGTTTTAGCATCTTACCAAATATTTCTAAGGGTGCGTTAAACACACATATTTAGGCCTTGAGTTTATATTATATTGCCAATGTATTTGAACGAATTATATGTAAGTGGCGTACCTTGACATGAACTACCTTTTCCTAAATTTAAACAACAAAATGGGAGAACTTGCAAGGTTAGAAGATTATACTAAAACTTGTAACCTTGTTCTTTGTAATACGAGGCAAGATGGTCACCTTTATAGTTTATTGTATGCTTCAGCGGTTTTTTTTTGAAAGACTCTCTTGGAAAAAATCCAAACTTTGTTTCTTCCAGAGACAGTTTTGGTGTGAAAACAGCGCACATTCCTGAGCTTCAACAAAATCAGCTTCATATTTTGCCTTCTAGAAAACTCGACGAGGTTGCGTTTTATGATGCTATGTTTTCTATGTCTCAGACAGGACATCACTCGCTAATGGGCGAAAGGCTCTTAGTGAAGACTCAATGGTCAGGAAGAACTCTCCGAGCTTTCTGACAGCTGCTAAAAAAAGCAATACCTACCTTAGTACCCTCAGGTAATGTTGACACGAAAGTGAAGTTTGATGGGTAAGCCTCGTATCTGTCTCCGACGAATATCTCTGCTACTTTGGTGGGGCTATTTCTTCACGTCTCAGACAGCATGCATGACATTTGCCTGGGAAAGAATGCAAGTAATTGTAAAAAAAAACAGTAAGCTGGCTGTTTAGGTCTTTCTTGTTGATTTTTAAGTCCATTTGGGCCAGATGCGAGCACTCACCGAGCTTTGATTCTTTAACTTTGTGCACCACTCGACAGAGTTTGCCTAGAACTGGTAGAAGGTGGTGGAGGCACACATGGCATATGAAAGCCCAAACATGGACAAAATAATATCGTTGAACCGCTGTATACGCGAAATAAATGCAATAACTTGACTACACACGCCGAGATATCTGAAGCGAGACAGGTATAATCTGCAAAAGTGAACAGAAATCAAAATTATCAACAAAGAACAGAGCACTGTCACTGCGAAAGTGTTCCAAACATCTCTGTATCTCAGCTTCTTTGTATGCTCCGCAGAAACATTCGCTCTGTGGTAGTTAACTTCACAAGTGTGCCAAGGCGTTGGACCCCGCTTTGTAAGAAAAACCTGCATGATACTAATGCAAGTACAGAAGTGAGAGGAGTGTTTAGTGCATGCCCACTCGTTGTTATGCTTTACCATCTCAGCGGTGTTTACTGCTCACGAGTACATTCTCTCCTCTGAAGCATTCAACATGCAAACAAGAAATATAGCAACTGAATGTTAGGCTCATCATTCCGGATGCAAATTTTGCGAACACCAAACTAATACATTATAGTTTGTTTTCTCTGAACAAAATAGGGTCCAAAAGTTTAAAATATAGAGTGAGCATAATTGTAAGCTGTCAAGATAGGTAATTTTTGTTTGTCTTTTAGGAGCTTGTTTTAATTATTAGACTTTCTGTGCTTTTCTAATAAACCTGCAACTGTCAGAATAGTCGATGATGATGATGATGAACAAACTTTATTTAATTAGCAGAAAGATCCTCCTCCCCTTTCAGGTGCGAGAGGAAAAGGGAGGACCAAAGCTAGACGATGGCCATGATCCATGTGATTTTTTTATTTCCTACTCATTTTTTGTGTATGTGCAGGCTATCATGGAATTAGGAAGACATTCTTGGAGTAAAAGCTATTACAGAGAGTGAGACTGGACGGATGAACCTTCAATTCAATCCACTCTATTTCATCAGGAGGAGGCCTATAAGTTTAGGAAAATGCCCTGTATGGTAGTGTAGAGGGTTGTTTTCATTATTATTGTGGAAGCAGTTATATGGACACTCTCGGCTGGATTTCGCCGCCGGCGTCGGCGTGCGCGTCGATGCCATGCACCATATCTGTATACGTACCTATACATGTGAAAACGCAAGAAAGAAAAACAACTCAGGGAAGAGACTCGGGCACGCTGAATCGAACGTGGGACCTCCACGTCGTGAATGCGAGGCGTTAACCACTGAGCCACGAGAGGTACCTCATTCAACGCCTAAACGGCAAACTATTCATATCTATCACTTACCGCTGTTGATGGGCATCTCGGGGGGAGGAACTATCGTGTTTTCAGTTTTATCAGCAAGATGGCGCAGTTAGTGCGTGGAGGCTCTCATTGCTCACGCGTACTTTGGCCCGCGTAGAGAATAAGGGGTTGTGGGATATACGCTCGATCGTGTGCCCTTATCTTGCAGTGGAGAGAATCGTACGTCTTGGTCAGCCTTTGAGTTTCGTCGGGACGATTCTGTTGTAGTTAGCGGGCGCAAAAAAAAACACTGCAATTGTTGCACAGCCTCCATGGCGCGCTCTTCAGACACAGCAAAGTAACAACTGAGACGCTTATTCGCGTTCGTCTCTACCTACGAGTGCGTTTTGCGCGTCATTTGTGCGTGGAAAACGCGGGGCAGGTTTGGATCTGCTTGTGGTTTTGCGCGTGACCTTCTAATTTGTAGTTATTGCGTTCCTTTCTTTGCCTTTGCGGCAAAGCTGTGAATTTTTCCCCAATACCAGTATACTAGAGCAATTCAATAATAAAGTACCTATGCAAACACATCTGATGCAATTTTGTGTCTCAAAAAAAAAACACTTACAGACACCAGCAAAAAGGGCAGCAGCAAAAAACAAGCACAAAAAGAAATACTATATAAAACAACGAAACGTCTCAGAAAAGACAACAAAGTGGCCCCAATGTCAAATCGTTCGAATGTATTTTTATAATACAATTATTATAGTGATGTGTGTATTTGTGAAAATATATTTTCATATTTAATCTGCACATAAAAACAACATATGTGTCATAGATGTGGGTCATCCACAGGCAAAAACACATATGCCAAGAACCTAAGCAAGGTCAACTATGCAGCAGCTGACTACTAAAAATGGAGGGAAAGAGATGCAAGGAACGAGAAGAAGGTCAATTATACGCACGTCAATCTCATGCATAAAACGAGCAGTGACCACGGATAAGCTAAGATGTGAACACAAACGTTGTTTTATAAAGTAGAGATTGTATAGAATACTAATCAGCATCCGTATTCATAAAAACATCTGATACCAAACACTTAGACATATAATTAGCGATGCCTTCTAATTAAAGCGCGTTTACGATAGGCAGGTTTTGTAAATTTGCCGCCGATGTATATTTGAACGCCAATGTTCGATGTCAGTTATTAGAAAGAAAAGGTAGGCAGGTGCCCCAAAGAGGTGCATGGTTGCAGCATGAAACGCAGGCTTTTTCTTTCTAATATAACCATGGTAATCAGGCAGTGCAGAAAGAAATTACATCAGTTTTTTGCTATGTTTTTATTCTTTTATACGGCTTTTTGTCAGTAAAAGTAATATCCGTAACCCTGCTTTATTATGACGCGAAGTTTTCCAACGTAACATCTCGTCAAGATATTCAAGGTGAAGCCACGGGAGAAGTCTCTACCCCAGGCTTCAGTACGAAACAAACATAAAAATGTTGGTCGTTCTGCTATTCTCGTAATGCCCCGCCGCGGTGGTCTAGTGGCTAAGGTACTCGGCTGATGACTCGCAGGTCACGGGATCGAGTCCCGGCAGCGGCGGCTGCATTTCCGATAGAGGCGGAAAAGTTGTAGACCCGTGTGCTCCGATTTAGGTGCTCGTTTAAGAACCCCAGGTGATCGAAATTTTTGGTGGCTTCCATTACGGCGTCTCTCGAAATCATATGGTGGTTTTGGGATGTTAAACCCAACATGTCAAGTCATATTCTCGTAATATCAAGTCAGCTAACCTCTGTGCGATTTATTTATCTGCGTACGTTGTGCGACAATAAAAAAGACTAACATTCCACAACGTTAAAACTTCTGACTAACATTCCATGAACGCCCCGCCGCGGTGGTCTAGTGGCTAAGGTACTAAGCTGCTGACCCGCAGGTCGCAGGTTCAAATCCCGGCTGCGGCGGCTGCATTTCCGATGGAGCCGGAAATGTCGTAGGCCCATGTGCTCAGATTTGGGTGCACGTTAAAGAAGCCCAGGTGGTCGACATTTCCGGAGAAAACAGTTACGCGGTATCATTGCATTACGAGAGAAAGAAAGAAAGAACGGAAGAAAGGAAGGAAGGAAGGAAGGAAGCAAGAAAGGAAGGAAAGAAGGTAGATAGGTAGGTAGGTAGGTAGCCCTGCCTCACCAAGCACTGTGTCCTGTCGCTCTCCTTGACATTGTCATTTGTCTTTTCTTTCGCTAATTAGGCATGTCTGGCACCAGTAATTCATGTGGCTCAGAAATGTTTTTTTTTGTTCTAATATTGATAAATTTAGGATATGCAACGTATTTCTGGAATCGATATTCGGTTTTAATTTCATCGGGAAGCTGCTATAAGCACGGCTGCAAGCAAATAAATTAAAGCTATAAAATACGCTTCGGATCATTGTCTAACCATTACTTAATCGCGCTACGAGAGGCGTGCCGCCATATCTTTACTATTGCAAGCGTGTCACAGCTGAAACAAAGCTGAAAGTGTCTTTGATGTTCTCAAACAATTTCATTCTTAGAGGGCGCAATGTGTTTAATGTTTCATTGTGCCTTATTTAAGATGGCATCGCTGATCATTGCTGAAGGATCGATATTGTTTGTGCCTTCATGGGCCCTTCGCTGAAGGATCTCTGTTACTGTTCATAAAAAAAGAGACAGGACGGCTGGCTTTCAATCCTGCCTTCTTGATTTGTCTTTGGTTCCTAGTTTTATCTCTCGTTAAGGTCTCAACCCAACCACCTAACGTTTATCCTAATAAACTCTTGCATTGTCAACACGGTAGAGGACTTACATATGCTTAGCGAACGGAAGAAAGAAGCACGCCTTCGTGATTACTTTATCGTTAGGACCATGCGTCTCATCCAATCTGGCCGGCTGGCTTTGCTAAGGTATTCCATATGTGTGGCGTTTGCTCAAGGACTGGCGTCAACTGAAATCTCCTACTCACTTGTTACTTTTATCTTGTGGAAGTCATTTTGTTTGACTTGGCCCCGTAAATGAGACGTCTCCTCTGCCGCGACACCACTGTGTTTGCAGCACATGGTTTGCAGCCATCCTTTTTCAGAAATGCAGTTCCATCCGCACTGGTTGCATCAGCATTTCCTGACAAAGAGACATCCCGTTTTGATTGTCTACCCTCTCTGGAGTGAGAAAGCGCACATTTCCGGATGGCGTTAATATCGGTGGGTGAATAGATGCATGTAGAGTGTAGCGTTCACGTATGGCTTATACCTTGTCACACGAGAAGATTTAATGTCATTTGCGCCAAATGACATTTACATTTAATGACATTAGTCGGCTGTCACACGGGAGCGTCTAACGTCATTGAAAGAAAATGATTTCAGAAAACGATGGAGCTAGCCAAACTCATTCGAATGAGTTTTCGCTGCGAAGATATACTCTCGCTGGAAGAGGGACGTGAACAGATTATATATGGAAGAGTTAATCAATCAAAACAAGAATTAACATAGTTTAATTTCTAAGAATTGTTTTATTTATTTGCATACAATTTAACTGAGCGGTTAGAAAAAAATGAACGTTCTCGTTCATTATCAAGAGGGTCGCCAGCCATGTTGGCCATGTCAATCATGTGCTCAGTGTTTAAGCAAGCCTTTGGAGCTTGTAGCTAATCTTCAATATCTCGCAACTGACTAGCCTGTTCTTCGATTTTATATGAAGCTGCCTGTCTTGGTTAACATGTCTGGCACAAATGGAGAAACACGCCGCGGCAACACTTCTTATTCGATCGGCCCGAGTAGTTGCAGCGGCTTCCTTGCACTCCACCATGTCAAGCATGTCAGCCATATTGAACGTTTACCACGTGACCCAAAAAGCAATTGTGGCTCTAGTGTCACCTCGACTTTCTAAGAGCTATAGGAGCTTTTCTTTGGATATTCAAAAAACTGCATATTCATTTTTCATCCTCATTTACATTCATGAGGAAACATTTTTTATAACGCTTAGTATACATAATAAAAATCTTACACACGCTGCCACTGTTTTTTTTTCAGTCCCGTCTTAGCGACATCTCAATTGCCATCATTTACAAATGGCATTATATATTACCGTGTAGCAGCACACGCCTCCTAATGTCAGTCGATGTGTCGAATGTCAATAGACTAAAATGACAATAAACTTTCTCGTGTGACAAAGGTATTATGTTGTCGCGCTGTGAGTCGCTTGTGCACTGGCACTTGCATAGGACACACGGCTTTTAGATCATTAATATCTTGGAGCAGGCACATAATAATTTCTTCACCTTCATCTAGATGATGTTTTCCTCATCATCGGTATTAAGCTTGCAGTAAACTAAAATTTGGAGCGCAAGTTTAGCATGTCAGACTGCATCGTCAATGTCACTGACACAAAGACGCTATACTTATGCTTGACGTCTTGACTGTAAACGGCAACTAGCTGGAGAATAACTCTGGAGAAGAACGAGAAAGTGGACGAATCTTAGCTAGAGAGTTCCTGAGCTACATTTATAACATGTATAAAGTAAAATGGAGGTCGTCATGTGGTTGCACTGGTGAAGACAGCAAAACACAGTGCGGTTGACTGAACGTTTATCTGGGCAAAAACACTCAAAGCATGGCGAATTAGGCTTCAAATGCAATGCTTTTGCATTTCGCACATAGAGTGAATGTAAGGCAAGAGGGCCTCATCAAGTGTGAGGCCCGCGGCATGGCCTCATACTCACTCATAGTAGAGTGCCAAGTAGTCAAAGTACCAAGTGCTCATTGTATGGGGCTCCGGGAAGGTTTCCTAAGAACATATTTTAAATAACAAATAAACAGCACGTAGGAAATAGTGAAAATGAACATCACAAGTACAGCAAATCAGCGTCTATGCCATTATTTATCCTTTCCTTTTTTTTGGAATGGTCTATGGTGTGGTAATACAATAAAAAACATGGAAACTTACCGAATCGCTGAAGCTTCACTTGGTACGCAGAAATAATTTGTTAAAAATTAGAGTACCTCTTGTCATCACCACTATACTGTGTTTTATATTTCACTGCTGTGCATTTCGTCGAGAACACAAAAGTAAACGAGCTGTTACTCAGCTTTAGGCAGCAGATGTAGATGTCATAAGCGTGCTTTGTCTTGAATTTTTTGCCAAATGTTGTTCTTTTATAAAATTGTCTCGTTCTTTGTTTCTTCTCCAGAAGCCATTATTCGCAAACTAATCTCGTTAAAGAGATGAGCTAGTGTTCGTTAAGGAGAGCTTGAATCCGGGAACTTCTGAGATTTTTGTGCAGAGCCGCTTCGTGTGGGGAATCGAACATACTACTTAGAACAGTGGGAGAGAAGTCAGTCTCCCGACAGTGAACCGGATGCGAGAACGTGGTCAGAATTTATTGAACCAAGTTTGACCAGCTGGAACCCCGGGTAACTAACAAAATATTCGCAGTCGGGTTAATGACTTGAAGCATTCTGGAAGTTGGGCATGTCTTAATTTTATCACGAGGCGTGAAATCTAGGAGGTTTAGGCCAAGCGAAATTAATACTGACGTTTATTCTTTTTGTTGTTTCTCTTTCACTCGAAGGGTCAGTCTGCTAGGCCATTTTGTCTAACATCGCTATAACTAGATTCGCTGGAAAACTTAACGCAAGCACTAAAGGAAATTTGACAGGTGAGGATGAGTGCTGCTACGAACTGTTTATTTCAGCCTACACCACTTTTACGTACCAAATAAAATCATACACAATGAACGTGCCCCTCTTTTTTATTGAATGTGTTTAAAGAAAAGTTTGTGCGTAGGTATGGCCTCGGATAGCCATCCTCTCTTGAGGTAAGATTCGTATTGTGAAGTTTTTATGGTTCATACAACAATACAAAATTTACCCATGAATGCATATTCGGATCGCTAATGCTCTCATAAGAGAGGCTTGTGCACGGAACCACGATGTGTTCAGAGGTTTATGTGTGCGTAGCTGGAATGATCACGCTCTACAGAAGTGTTAATCAGGCTCATTGCACAACAGTCTCTGAGCATTTGCCCGAACTTTAATTAAAGCTGTCGTGACAAAAGGCTGATAGACACAAAACACAAAACACGGCAAACTTGTGCCCAGATTTGTCTGCTAATGATTAAGAAACTCACTATATATTTCATCTCGTTCAGTATCTTTTTGTTAGTGTGGGTTTTTGCAAAATAATACTTTTGCGCGCACAAACATATTATGTTTAATCACAAATCACTAGAGACCGGATCATAGGCAAATGCCTATTTTGTTTAATGCATTCCTATCGTGCCACTTTGATGTACGAGCATGAATTAGAAGTGAATAATAGCTTCTATAGTGTTCTTATAGTGCCTATAAATGCCTATTTTCGACGTTCGTGCCTAAAATTTCTATAAGTGCTTATAAATGCCTAATTTTCCAAACTGGTGCTTATATATGAATTCTTCGAACCAAAAATGTGGCTTTCGAGCACAGTTAGAGACCGGTATTTAGGTTACCAGGCATAGCTGGGCTTTCGGAACTCTATGGGGTGCACCCTATGCTCCATATAATAAGTTTCTTCTAGCACTGTCAAGGCTACAAAGCCTCTTAGCCAATTGGTAGGCCAATTAGGAAGGCCGATAAATGCATTCATATCACCGGCGTCTGCTCGAATGCGTTGGGAACAGGAGGTGCTTTTGTGTAGCCGCCGGACGGTGGAAAACGAGTGCGAAATCTTGGATTGTCATCAGGGAAAACTCGAGTGTATACATAAAAAAGAATGCCCGCACGGTTTTCTTTTTCTTGTCATTTACTTCTTCAACGGCGAATCACTAGGTCACATGAGAATTTTACTTAGACACCGGAAGTTGTTGCGTGCTCAATGGAAAGCTTTGCACCACTGTAATTTTCTAACTCGTTCATTACAAGCTGCGAAAGCATGATGACAGGAGGTGAGCTTGAAACTTTTGCCACTCGCCCGGTGTAGACTTCGCAAGCCAAATTTTTTCTGTGCCTTCTTTGGTACCGGAGCAATTTGAAGCCGGAATTTCACACGAAGCAAACGCGTAAACACGCAATCCGCACGCAAGTTTACATTCGCATCACATGCCCATTCCAGGTCGTGCACGTAAGCAGTGTTGTGTCGTTTCGACGTTCTCTGACTTGTAATGTCTGTTTCTGCGGGATGGATCCCTCTATCCGCGCACGTTTGGAAAGGCTTGCACGAATCATGCATTCTTACCACGATACACAGTCTCGCACTGCATGGAACTGCTGTAAGGGAGGATGCTCCCAAAAGACGCCAAATGTTGTGAATGCTAGCGCCGGCACGAAGCGAGAATGGCGAGAACATTAGAAAGTTTTAGTACTGCGGAATGGTGCTACGTACGCATCACGCAAGCGCCTTGCGTTACGTGGCGTCGTTTGCCACTAATCGGCTTTTAGTACGCCGTAGTACCCGCGTACGAAACGAGCGTGAAGCGTGTTGCGCCATCTGGTATATCAAAATAGAAGCACGTGTTGTTGACAGCCAATGTGAGCCAATACAAGTGTTATAGCCAGATTATGGCCATATTTTAAGTCAAAGAGCCGGTCGGTGGCACTCGGTGCTTGCCTTCGATGCCGCCATTTTGCAAAACGAAGTCTCGCGCTGTCGCGAACTTGTTCGAGAGCGGCGCGATCACCTCATACGTACGCACGCACGCATCTCATGCGTGCGTACGTAGCGGCTGCGTACGTAATGCGATACGTGCGCGTTGTGGTCTGCGCATGCGCACTACGCAGAACGTGGCGTTCTTACGTACGCAACGCCACCACGTACGCAGCGTACGCAGTACTAAAACTCTCTATTAACGCAGACGGAATGAAGGCAGCTTAGCCTCACGTCTCGGTCAATACAAAGTTTAAAAATAAAGCGTGCAAAGGTTCCATTCGCATGTTTTAATATTTGTGTCAACCTTCATACTTCTATCCAGGCAACAGATAGCACAAATTACAGAAGTTGCCTGAATTATTCTTCCAGTGTCACGCTCTACTTTGACGTACGCAGGGCCATTCCTTGTATACGTCACCTCCAACATGCTGGGCGCACGCCTTGAGGTGAAGGTGTAATGGCCCTCAGTCTGACATTTCACATCTTTCCGGTGTGCGCAGCGCTGCAAATCTAGGCAGATCTTTAGGCAGATCAGATCGTAAGCGCCCAGTGCAGGCATTCCTCTGGCCTGCTCGAAATTCTCAAACCTGTTGAAGGGCCCTTCAGAGTGTTCACGGAGTGAAGAGAAATCGAGCCTGTGTGATTAGACCAAGCTAATCCGAAGCAATAAGACACTTCTGGTCTATTAGCGCTCTGACTATTTGCTCCTGTATAGCTTTTCTGGGCCGTGGCCAAAAGAAAAAGACCCAGGAGTGCGCTCATTTGACGGTGGACTCTTAAATCACAATGCTGGGCTAAAAAAGGAGAAACCGTATTCTGCAATCCCTGTGGGAGAAAGAAACTTGCATGGCTATGCTAGACCACTGCTGTATTTACAGCAGCATAAACTAAAACATTCCTGTTTGCTTCCTGTCATGGACAAAGATCCCGCACGTATTTCTCGGAAAATCTGAATTTTGTCAAAGTTTATTCTGCCTTTTTGATTTTGGGGGCCTGAAACAGCGTTTTTCCCGCCTATCTGGCGCATAAAACCTGCTTTTGTAAGGCCTCTAAATCCTACCTTTACTGATCACACACCCTAATTTTTTTCCTAAGACATAAGGGATAAATTCAAAAATGAGAAATCACAACTACCTCCATTAAAAATAAGCTCTTTAATCGGGGTTTAGATTTTGGGGGTGCTATCACTTTTAGTGACAAAAAGCGAGAGAGAGAAATATTTACTGTTTATTAGTGAAAAAGTTAACTGCTCATTAGTGGGCCCAGAACCTATCAAGGACTCACAGTGTCTGACAACGCGCGGCCACTGTGTGGTTGTTCGTCGCGCCTTAACCTGTGCAGCCAGGACTACCAAGAGGGAATGGTGGAACCCGGAATAGGACAATCGAGTGCGATCTGAATTAGGTGAATGTTATGCTGTTCAGTGGACAGTGGTTGTGGATCCAGTGTATAGTCCATGGATATGGTATATAGTAACGTGGTAGTTTAATCATTGTTTTTTCATGCGGTGAAACCTACGAAGGCCAATTTTTGTTACACTGCATGAACATTCACGGGACTTAAAAGACTAAGGCACTCTTGATAGCTTTTTCTGTGCGAAAAACAAAACAAATTTCCTGCCACGACAAAAAGCAAGGCTTCATATTTCTTGACAAACCAGATATTGCACCATTTGGCTACAGTGTTTTGTTTTGTTTTTTTCATCACTCTGCACATAATGAGTAGCATGCAGACGTTCCTGATTTGAAGATGTCCTAACATTTAGAACTGAATGCAAGCTATTCTTCCTTGTCATCAGTCTTCGGCCCCTTCAAAAATACGTCACGTGTTTGGGCTAAAACACCGTAACTGATACTGACGTCCAGTGTTTGTGATCTCGTACATTTCGGGTTGCTTGATGAAATGAAGTTGTACGATAATCCTTCACACAAAGACCAAGAGATATAAATTGCTTTTAAACTGATCTCCTAACGCCTGTTTACAAATAGTAAACCATTGCGTAGGAAGGAACAACCGTAAATCAAGTATAGAGAACGCTGTCTTCGAAATTTACACCTTTCTTTATGACCAGTTTAATGCAGGATTCATGCACAGCTGTTTCAAAGATGGCATAATCGACGTTACATGCAATATATATATACTGAATGTTATTTGACTAATTTAGAAATGAGCAGCCCTGATTTCACAGTTGCAGAGTAAATGGCCTATTGTAGCAAACTGGTGCAGTATTTCGAACGTTATACTCCAATTTATGTGATCATCTTTGTACGAGCAGATTGTCTTTCGGCCTGCCTGGTGTGGGTAGGCTGATTTTAGTTGGTTACCGATAAAAAATTTGTGTTTTTCGTTTACCATGTAAAGTGCGTACATGTGTATACATATTTTTTGTATCAAAACTTTGTGTGTCAGTGCAAGTTTTGTTCTGTGAACATGTTCCATCGGAATGTTGCCTATGTTCACGACCTGTGGGAATAAATTTTTCTAAACACACAGTTTTTCAGTAAACAAAACACATGAAGTCAAACAGAAAGTTTGGTGATATTGAAACAGTAAAACGTGCCGCCTAATAAATAGAAACAAATGTAGATAGTGCAACACTCTGCGGTAATATGAACAGCAGTTACATCAAATCTCAACAAGAGACCGAAAATACATCGTAGCGGCTACTTTGCAAACAGCCACCACGAAGACGAAATAAGGCTTAGCACAAAGTTATTACAAAATAGACAAGGTTGTGGCAACACACATCAATCATGGCAAAATAAGGTAATAGAGATACCGCCTATGAGTAACTACAACAGTATAAATAAGGCTTAATTATGGAAAAAGTTAACTGCTATTTATTAAGATTAGACATGTCGTGATGCACGGCGAGTAAGCGAGTCAGTTGTACGGCGTTAGCGACCGGGAAATGAAGCTCGTAAATTCCACCGCAAGATACAACGTGTTTGGCCGAAGCGCGAAAGCTTGCACTTTTTTTTTTTGTCTGTGACTATAGTTTGACGAGACGAAACTGGCAAGACGCTGCACACTTTTCTAATACAGAAAGCGTGACCCCACCCTGTTCCTTCACCCCAAAAAAAAATAGCTAGTGTATGTCGCCAGTGATAAGGCGCAAACGAAGCGGACAACACTTAACATGGCACGCGACTCTAGTTATTTTATTTCCATGCAGCGCTTCACATCCCATCACGTGCACTCGTATAATAAATATTCGCCGACAGTGTCCATGTAATTTCTATCTCAATAAAAAAAAACAAGAAAATCTTTACGTCTGCATATTGGCCACAAATAGTTATTTTGGGGGTGAAATACACGATTGTTTTTTTTTTCTGCTATTCGTGATGGGAATAGCTATAGTCACCTATCGTCGTGTATATCGCATTGAATAGTGCTTATTTTCTTGAATTGAAATGCAGTATTGCTATTGTTAAATGGCGGAGATGCCAGTGACAAATTTATAGACAATAATATTACATTTATTAGTAATAATAATAATAATATTAAGATATTAGTATTAAGTAATAAAAGTAACATGACATAAGAGAAAAGTGACAACTTTTGTAATCAAACAAGCTTGATTATCGTTAGTTACTTCATTGTATTTTTATTATCATCACGATACATGTGTGCTGTGGTAAGAGCGAAAGTTTAGATTTCTATAGAAGGCTGCTTGGCCTGCATCACATTTGTGATTGATTCTAGCCTTCTAAGTTGCCAGTGGAACTAGGAAAAGCGCCAATGAAAAGCCTTCATTGGTACACCTTCAAAAATCTATATTTCCATGACGCTGCTCATTCGTATTTTTTTAAGTTAATGGCTCATCTTAAGCGGAGCTAGAGTAGAGATAATGGCTGTAGCGTGGGTATACCTTTTAAAAAGTTCATAATATTTTGTTCACCCACCCTCGCTTAACACCATGAATGGTGTAAACGTCAGCGTCGCGGAACTATCGTCTCTCAAGTTGACTCGAATAAAAGGGGTCTGTTTACATATAACTACCGAAAAAAGCCTTCACTTGACAAAGTACGCTACAGTCTTTGCCCGAGCTGAATAGCCGCAATTAAAAGTTCGCCGTGAAGCGAACCGTGGCACATTGACCGGTAATTAGGTCAGGTGCTACATAGGTAGTTGTCGTGACGAAACCGGACGGGGGCATAGTGGCTCGTCTTCCAGTGTGAACAAGCCTACAGAGGCCCCTTCGGAAGCACTGTTTGCTTAGCACTTGTCCGCGCCCACGCACGCTCCAAAAGATTCGAAGGACAATGAAAAAGCAGTCGAGCGTTGTGGCTGTGCCAGGATGTCCTTTTCTGCGTTTCCGAGAAGCAAGTTTTGCCGTGGAGTCGAAGCAAGGTACTCTATCTAGACGGTCTCTATAACAAACAACGGTAGTTCTGGCAGAATAGAAAACAGTCGGGCCAATTTCGGCGAAGAGTAAACAAAGTGTCAGAAGTACACATATAAAAACGTTCAGGTACTCATGCTCTATTGTGAAAATACCTACATGAGAATCTTGACGGGCAGCGATCAGGACAGTGATCTCTTATGTTCCTCCACGTGGCCTCAATCGCCCTCGGCATATTCTAGCGCTGCCAAGCGTTGGACATGGTATGTTTGCTCCAACGAAGAACAGATGAAACGGCAGTATATTTCGCTGGCAAATTTCTGTTTCTCTTTTACCTGACGGCTAGGTCGACTGTATTGACTTGAGAGATTCCATTTTTGCCACGTATGAGTGAGCCAATTGAATTTGCTGCCCAGCCCTTAAGTGGGCTAAGAACCATCGCGTGCGACAGGTCGCGCAACTTTCGAGTTAGAAATCACAGCTGGCGCTCAAAACAAATTTTATCTCGGAACAGCAAAGCAAATGAAGATTTATGTCATTTCCGAAAGCTACAATATAAAAATGGAGTGTAGTGTGGTAGCGTTGTTCTTCTTCTAAAAGGCGCTTAACTATTTGTTTTAAGCAATGGCTCATAGCCCCAGTAAGTTTACGGCAATGAATTTCATGGGCGCGTGTCAGAATGCAGTGATAAGCGAAGCGAGGCAAAAGTGAACTTGTCAAGGGAGTGTCTGTGCGAAATGTCTGTGTAGATTTGTGATATTTTGTTGTTTAATGTCGGTGTACAAAATATAATCAGTAAGGAGCAGAGTTTTATTTCCATGTTAATTTGGCATATGTTCAAATATTTGCAAAAAAATTGGTAATTCAAACAAAAAACAAATATTTATAGAGTTGCTGTATATCTTTGCGTACATAACTCCCCCCTGAGGCAAAATAAACATTGCTATTCAGCATTCATGCCAAGCGTTGGCTACGGATAATCTACCAATCCATAATTATGCTATTGCCAGTGAACTGTTTTCTTGGAAATTGTTATCTATGCGTCTCTTCTATTTGGCTACACCTTCTGTGTCAATTCAAAAAGTTACACAGATGACCCTCCGGCCATGCAAAAGAGAAACTAAAAGCTACGACTGAAACCATACCGCACTCCATCTTTTCTTAGACGCTGCCAACATATCGTGTGCAACGCTTGGCGGCGCTGGTCTCAGTCGAAGCCGGTAGAAGCCACGCTACGAAGCGATCAAGTTAACCGCACCGACAGCTGCGTTGTTTTATTTTTGAGTCTTTCTTTCGTTGTATAGGTGTCTGTTTTTAAAGACGATAGTCTTTCTTAAAATACTTCAACGCGAAAATTTTGGTCTGTCTCTCTGTGTGTCTGTTTTTCCGTTTCCGTCTGTCGCTCGATTGAGCCACCAGTGTGAAAGCTTAACCCGTTGGTGAGTGACTATTCATCTTCATCTCTTGGTTGCGTACATACTAGCGAACATTCTCAATCAAAACGCAAACTTTATGCATAGTTGGCAGCAACATCAACACGTGAGCATGATGTTGTTTGTCAATTTCTTAAATATATTCTTTCTTTCTTTCCTTCTTTCTTTCTTTCTTAGCAGTTTGCAATGCTGCATTCTGACTTCTTTGTTCCTGCATGCTGGCAAGTGGGCCTTCATTGGTGTGCCTAGCAGAATAACATTCATCTTCCTACACGGAACTACGATGTGCATGCGTGAAACAGTTAAGCGAACAATAAAATACAACAGTGAAAGGCAGCGACGGAATCAATTTTTATGAAGATACGCCCACGATGAAATATCACACCGCCATATTGGAGGCCTTTCGTCACCTAATAGCGCAAGAGTGAGAGCGCATCAGTTATTGGAAAACGGCGTATAGAAGCATGTGACCGGCGCACCATAGTGGGCCGCCGTTTCGTGTACACGCTATTTTTGATGACTCGCCTGCGCAACTTTTCTAGCGTATGCCACCTTGCCTCCGGCAATAAATCTGCAACTCACAAAAGCTGTGTCTAAATATACTTCGCTTAACGCCGACAGGCTGGTATTCGTGAAGAATTCAGTTCTGTCTTATTTTTTGCTGCGTGGGACATTCAACCCATTTTGTGGAAATCGCTCGGACGTTATCTTGAGAGTGCACTGCAGCACTGCTATGTCGTTAGCAGTATGAAGCGAAACACGTGATGTGGTCGTTATTAATAGCACTTCGCCGTATTTTGCTTGCCATTTCTATTGTATATTTCACAATAGTTGTTCTTCATTCATGCGTTTCCCTTATAAGTATCATAGGTTGCGTTGAGTTATTCGTTCGTTTATTCGACCAGACAAGCCTTATTTTCGTGTACTCTTCTGCTGCTGCAACTGCGAAAGAAACTTACTACATTCTGGGCAATAACATCTTTGGTCTTTGGTAAGTACGAAGACTTATCGAAGCCTAAAACAACTTCAGCTTCTCGGAAAAGCGAGTGAGAATTTTTGAATCAATGTAATTTTTATCTCACCAAATAAATAATAATTTGTACACTTGCATTTCTTCTACGAAACAGGTCACGCTTGCATGAGCCTTGACGGCTACAGAAACTAATACGATCAGGATAGAAGGGAAATGATTGGCTGATTAAAACTATAGCATACTGGCTTATACTGCGTTTTCGCATTCAGTATCAACTATGGCCACTGAAGTATAACCTCCCATGTACCTTAAATAAGCACAAACATTTACTTCAACCTGCACTTACTGATTTACGTGAAATATCTATGTGCTACTAGTGTTCATACATTTCAATTATTTCGCAACCTTGTACTGAATTTTTCTTTGTATGCAGCTCTAAGTACGAATTTTCGTTCTTTTATTATATTGTGATGATGCTAATATTTTGAGTAGTGTACTGTCGAAATTATTCGTGTGCTTTGGATTATATATTTTATTCTTAAATATTTACTACTGCCATTTATTTCCGATAAATACCTTTCTTCAATGCCTTTGGTTAGTATTGTGTGTTGTTCAACAGTTTTTCATAAAAAGTGATGTGGATAGTACTGCTGTTTTATTATCTTTATCTGCTACTTATTTGTTGCAAATCTATTCAACTGTGACCTGTTTGCTATGTATTTGGTCGCCTGCGCTAATGTCAAGCTGTTTCATTACAACTTCTAGCCCAGGGGACCATCCAGGATCTAATCTATTGCTAATTCTGGAAAATAAATACAATTATTAATGGGCACAATACTGATAGAATACAAAAAATTTGGCTGAATGAACGCTTTATGGGACTATATACAATGTGCTGTCTGTTCTTGGTTTGAATACAATGGTAGAGAGAGAGAGAAATAAACGTTTACTTAGAAACAGTGTTCCGAGCGAGGTCCGGTATCACACTAAGGTGGGTGGATTCCCTAGTCCAGGAACCCTCTGGCTTCGACTGCCCTCTTGGCCCTGGCGACGAGTTGTCGCTGGTCTTCCAGGTCCTCGAGGACGAGCTTGGCCTCCCACTTTTCTATTAGGTGGTCGTCGTTTATTCTTGGGGTTTGATCCCGCTCCATTTGCATGTCGTAGTTAGCATGGCACTGGCATTGCAGGAGCAAGTGTGTTAATGTATAAAAAATTTTTAAAAAGAAGTAAAAAACTGGTGACCTTCTCAAACTGGTCAGCTTTCTATTGCTCGGCGGGGAATGACCATCGTTCGCAAGGCAGCGCACCACAAAACCGGCCTGGCTTTGACAAATGGGTATTTGAGTATGCAGTGGGTAGTCTTATCTATGTCATGCTGTTGGTGAGGAAGGGTACGTTAGGCTTTTAAGGGCGAAGTTTCTTAAGATCGAGGCTTGTCTGTTGTCGCCTCATAGCCAGCCGCTAATACTCGAGCACCGCCTCGGTGCCTCTTTGGCGCTCTCTAAACTCCTGCGGCCAACTCTTACATGCCACCGAACGCGCTCTTTCTTTCTCACTCGGCAGTCACCTGTCTTTGCGATTCAGTAATGATAATATGAATGAAGAACTCAAGGCGGAGGAGCGGACGGCTGCAGAACGGTTGCAGCAGGGCTCACCGTGTAGACACAGACGTTAGAGCTCAAGAAGCCGAAGTGGCACGCACTCACCGTCACAAACGCAAGCCACCGTTGCAGAGGTGACGAGGGCTCGCTTAACGGCGGTGGAACATGTCCAAAGACAATCCCACAACCTTTAGGTTACATATATGCAAGTCTCACTTTACACCGTATTCGAAGTTGCTGCTATTCCATTTATACTTACACTTTTGAGAATCGTTTGTATGATTAGTAAGCAATTTTGCAGGTGCATTCAAAAGGGTTGAGTGGAAGCTTATTATTTTTTGCAACGAGTCTCATTTGGTCGGACAAAAAACATAAAAAACACTAGTTTACTAGGGTTTAAATGTGAAATCACAGTGTTTGGTTTGCTCAACATTAAGTATAGTACGCACTGATATGTATAGTGAATGAATAACAATGCCATACAAACCAAAGAGATGGTGAGTCAGAATATGATGCAGAGTTGTAGTAATAAAAGAATGTGGCTTATCCCCCTATATATAATTGGCATAACACGAAAGTGAAACATGTCTTCAGGCAGGTAGTTCACCGTTTATTGTGCATTGTTTAGGCAACAGCAAAAATTGCAAGGTGACTTTGGAAGTGGGCAGCAGCTTAAAGCTTCCCGCACACAGCTCCAGCCAAAGCGTGCACGAAATTAGTATACGCAGGGCAAGCGCGAATAAACAACTGTCGCAGCTTGACACTTAAAGCTTAAAGCGCGCTGTTTAAGCAGAAAGAAAGACTCACAAAACTGGGGCGCAAGTATACACAGGAAAAGCGTGAACTGTCATAACTCTGCCTGCGCCGTGCATGTAAGCAACGCGCCCCTTTCGAAAACGCTGCCGTGGAAGCGTGCGAAGTGACGTTCGCCCTTTCCCGAATAAAGAGACTCATAAGCACGTGCGCAGGAAAGGCCGCGCTCTGTGGATGCGGAGCTTCGTGGAGGCGACAACTTTACGCCCAAGGTTTTACTCAACGTGAACATGTCGCGCCAGCCCCGCCACGGTGGTCTAGTGGCTAACGTACTCGGCTGCTGACCCGCAGGTCGCTGGTTCAAATCCCGGCTGCCACGGCTGCGTTTCCGATGGAGGCGGAAATGTCGTAGGCCCGTGTGCTCAGATTTGGCTGCACGTTAAAGAACCCCAGGTGGTCGAAATTTTCGGAGCCCTCCACTACGCCGTCTCTCATAATCATATGGTGCGTTTGGGACGTTGAACCCCAAAATCAACATGTCGAGCCATCTGACCACTGATAAAGAAAACGCGCTGAAGTTTTGATGCTCCGAGGACTGTCAAACGGTGTATGGTTTATATGAATGGCTTACCGGTAGCATTCCAGACAAGATACGTACGCACTGTGGCATAATTATCACCACGCGCTGGGAATTGAGAGGTTGCTGGTTGGATTCAGCACGACAGATGGTCGCCTTCTGGTTTTATTTCTTTGCAAGCTTTGAACATGTGTTTTTCACCGTAACTTCTATGACCGAAGTACGTCAGCGGAGCCGTGGTGAAACGCCGGCATAAAATACTTCCTTGTTAAAAATGTTTATGTTGCTGACATTGTGCGGAATATGAAAATAATGTTTAAATTGGCATTTAAGGCGTACATATGTAGAGGTTCGGGGTTTTGGGGACAGAAATATGACGCACGATGACAGACAATACGAGACAAAGCACTGAGGGGTCCTTGTGATCTCCATGGCCAACAGTAGCTCCACTGTGGCAAACCTTGACCCGCCAATAAAAAAAAGTATAGAGCTTCAAAGACTATGAAAGAACAATTATTTCTACTTTACAAAGCTAGCAAAACACTTAATCTTCTTGTTCTTTGAAACGCATGTTCATTTTATTGCGATAGCGTTATAGAGCTCGTTTCTCAAAAATTTTGGTGTCGGCGTCATTTGTGGTGAGCGAAAAAAAATTATCGTCTTGTCTTTGATCGAAAATCCAGAGATATGAAAATAAAATATATAAAGAAGTACCGTTCGAGTGACTATCAAACCCGAGCCATCTGGGTTACAATCAGTTGTTGAAGGTTCCTGCTTCAAAATTTTTACAGCGACAGCTATTATTGGATCACGACTCGGGTCTCGCGCAGCGCCATAGATGTGTGCCGCTGCAGCCGTTGTCCGTAACCTAATCGTGCGAAATTAGAAAAACAATTGGCCGCGTATCTGCATGGTATTCTGCAAATGTCGTCGACAGACGACAGTCTTGCGTCTGGAGAGATTGAACGAAACGTTTTTTTGATGTTCTCCACAAGAAAATCGGTGAATGGTATTCTTGAGGCGCTGCGTTAGAGTGCCTCGAGCGTGCAGCGGAGGCGAACGAGAGCACCAAGTCACGTCACACGCGAGACATGAGCGCTATCTGGCAGTTATCTCGGAAAACAAAATGCGTGGCTCTGAGACGGGCGTGCGCGCCTGTCTCGGAGTTGATAAGGTGTAGAACGCAAGGCGACGAGTAGGTGCCACCCATGTGTCGTCTTGGCAAAGCGTTAGAAACGCTTCCCTTTTCGTGCAAGCGTTACATGGTCAGCACCGTGTGATAAATGCTTCGCTCCTTAGAACAACTTATGTGTGCCTTTTCTAGTAAAAGACGCACATACAGAATATATAGGTGTTGCTATGATGCCTCAGATATGCGCGATAATTGGTTTTTATTGGACAATCGCACAATTATGAACGCTGAAGCTTCAGCAACATTGGTGGGCGCTGTGGATGGTTCGGTCATTTCAAATACCCGATGCTGTTAAGAGTGAACAAACAGACAAATGTACAGACAGACAGACAGACAGACCAAAATTTTTGCGTCGAAGGTCCCCAAGAAAGACTATCGTCTTTAAAACATCATCTCCCGCTCAAGAGAACCGTGTGTAGATACGAGGCAGTGAGCACTACTGCTTACACTGATGGCAGCGTTGACGCCGGCGCTCATTGGGGCGGTGCGCCGCAGAGAAACTTAGCGAGGCACGAAGCACGCAGTGGTGAAGTGGTGTTTCCTACGGGAACATACCAATTGCTGCTAATGTGCAATGAGAGACGAAAAAAACCCCGATCGGACACAGATACTCACAGTTCGCTTTTAGTCAAGTTGCTCGCTGCGAATTTTTATTGCTCAACAACGGACAGGAGCAATCTCCCACCGGCACTACCTTGGAGTTCAAGATTCAGTGCCAACATGTGCGGGGGGGGGAGGGGGAGCTACGAGCGGTGGCACAGCGCGAGCCGTCGGCTTCTTCAATCAAGAAACTCGTTAGGACCTGCGTCGGCTTTGCGAGGTGAGGGAGGGGAGGGTAGGAGAGGAGAGAGAGCGGGAGGGAACACTTTGCGGAATCGGTGTGTACACGCCAGGGGAAGGGATGGCTATAGGGAAGAGAGTGGTGCTGCTTGGGTCGGCTTTACGAGGAAAGAGAAGGAGAAGAGAGATAAATAGAGAGGAAAGACAAAGATTTTAACCAAGCTTGGCTCGTTTGGGTACCCTACACTTGGGGTGGGAGAAAGGGGGAATAATATGTTGAAGTAGTGATGCTACCCATAGGGTGCATGGCTAGTTCCTAGTGCAGCTTATACACCCCTCACACCGGGGTGGAGATGTAGGCGTGCTTACACATGGCTCCACCGGTGGTGGTTTCACATTTCACGTAATGATTTGGGAACCCACCACCTCCCAGAAAGGAAAGAGAAAGAAAAGAAGCGGAGTAAGAGAGAGAAAGATGAATAGTAAGCTCGAGACGACACAGCACGGTCTCACACTGTTCTTTCACTAGCGCACGTGAAGTCTGGTGGTCCTTGAGAAGCACAAGACGGCTTTCGTGGCTCTGCGCGTTTGCAAAACAATCGATCAAGGTTCCAGAATCTTCTTTTCTGTAAGCGGCCGTAAATCCAGCTGACAGAGCTGGGCTTCCATAATACGTCGTTCAGACTGGTATGCTGGGCAGTGGCATAAAATGTGCTCGAGCACCTCCTCGCAGGCGCATATGTCGCATGCCGAACTGCTCGCCATTCTAAGGAGACGAGAATGTGCATTCGTAAATGCCACGCCACACCTCATGCGACACAGAAAAGTTTCAGCACATCGTGGAAGCTCGAATGGCAAATGAAGTTGCCAGTTGGGGTCGATCGAATACAGGCACGCGTTGGAGATGCCCGGCGTATTTCATTGTAGCAGATTTATACGGCGAGCAAGTGATTGCGGTCGCCTTGCGGCGTCTGTTCTCAAGAGTGGTATGGGCGTACGCAAGTCTTGGTCATAAGCCGATCGAGCAGCTTCATCCGCGCGGTCATTGCCGACAATTCCGCAATGACTCAGCAACCATTGAAATAGAATATCGTGACCTTCGACGAGCGCTTCGTGATATTCTTGCCTTATCTGATATGTTGATTGCTCGTGTAACCTATGCTGCATAACAAACCGTAGTGTCTGTAAGGTTTACCTCGAGTAGCAAAAGATGGCTCACTGATTAGGTTGCTGCTGAAGAACGTATTCGACTGCACCTTGAAGCGCTGCGAGTTCTGCTGCTGTCGACGTTGTGGTGTGAGAAAACTTGTATTGAAGCAGCACGTTGCCAGATGGAACAACCACTGCTCCTTTAGAGCTGTTCAAACTAGTGGAGCCATTGCTCTAAACATGTATGCGGTCAAACTACCTTTCGTCCAAGAAACGCAGTCAATTGCTCCAGAGCTGGTGGTGACATTCGTGCCTTCCTAACAATTCCAGGAAGCGATAAGCGCACGTCAGGTTGACGGAGACACCTTAACGCAGCTGCTAGACGCATCTCAAGTTTGAAGCCAGGCGATAATATGTCCAGATGATTCGTCAATACCGCATAACAAAGAATGAGGCCTCCGCGCAGTCAAACACGCTAAATGATGTGATGGATGCCATGATAAATGTCGAATGTGCGCTTCCAGTGTCTCGACAAATATATGCGTTGTGACCGGCTGTTTTTGTGCGATAACAATCGTTGCTACTGTTGATAAGCATCTTGGAAGGTCAAGACGTGTCCAATGTGCTTGGGCTTGAACGCTCTGTAGTGCACGGATGTTAGTCTTGCACGTGTTAGACCGAGCAGTAAAGCTGTACTGGAGATGTCCGAGAAAGAAGGTTGTATAAAGCTGCAACATGAAGGGCACGGATGGGCCCCATGATTTTCCGGCGACGAACTTGATTACATGTTCAATGCCAATGAGCTTTTTTTTCGGGTATGCGACATGTGGGCTCCAGGTTAGGTCACGATCTACGATGACACCTAAAGATCTATGGTTGCTTTCATATGCGATTGATCTGTCATCGACGCACAATGGGTAGAAAGACATCGGTTTACGTGTAAACACCACTGCTGCGCGTTTTTCTGTGGCAACAGTCAAACCTTGCTGGTGAAGGTATGCCGATGTCATTGTTGCCGCCTTCTGTATCCTTGCGCGCACTTGAGGCCGTGTCATGCCGGACGCCCAAATGCAGATATCAGCGTAGAGAGATATATATGCCGTCTGTGGCAGCATTTTGGTGAGCCCCAGCAGAACCAGGTTGAAAAGAGTCGGACTCAGAACACCACCTGGTGGCACCCCACGACTTGCAAAATGCTTATTCGTAGACCCATCTTCAGTAAGAACGAACATGGATCTCTCTGCGAGGTAGCCTCTTACCCATCGAAAGACACGACCTCCAAGTTCAGCTGCTTCGAGAGCATTGAGAACATCCTCGTGGCTCTCATTGTCAGAGGCACCTTTCACGTCTAAGAACAGAGCTACCGAAAGCCACTTCTTAGCTTTCTTTTGCTGAAGAGAGGTCACTAAGTCAATGATGCTATTGATTGAAGATCGACCTCGTCGAAAGCCAATCATAACATCAGGATAGATGTTAAATTGTTTCCGATACCATTCCATGCGTGTAAGCAGCATCCTCTCCATGAACTTGCCGACGCGGCTTGCTAGTGGTATAGACCGGTATGATGCCAGATCCAATGGAGACTTTTCGGGCTTCAATAGAGGCAACAGGCGGCTGCACTTCCACTCATCAGGCACCATTCGATTGTGCCAAGACTTATTGAAAACGTCCAGGAGACAGCGTTGTGCCTTCGGGCCCAGGGTACGTAGGGCAGCTAAGGTCACTCCATCTGGACCTGGAGACGATGAGCGCCTGCGTGTGTTCAATGCCGCATGAAGTTCCTCCATAGTGAATGCAACCTCCATTTGCTGATCTCGTGCGGCTGGAACGTCCTGTGGCAATACATCGATTGGCATAGAGATGTCGCCGGCGATCTTTGCACGAAATTCACCAGAAACATCAAGCTGTGAGCGACGTTAATGTAGCGCCAGAGCAGCGAAGCGATGACGCTGTTGCAGATGCGAGTGGATACCTCAAAGAGTCTTCCATACGGGAGACAAAGGCTTTCGAGGGTCTAGCGAGTCACAAAAACTCTTCCATTGTTGTTCTTGGAGTTAGTGTATTTGACGCTGGATTTTCTTCTTAATGCGTCGGGATTCTCTGAGGTCATAAATAGATTTCGTGTGTCTGTATCGTCTTTCGGCACGCCGGCGAAACGCTCGAAGTTGCTCCAACTCTTGGTTGAGCGCGGTACGTCTCGATTCTTTCGAACATATCTTCGTGGAATTCTCCATCGCACAACTAATCACCTCTTCAATAAATTCCGGTGGCTCGTGCATGCACCAGCTCTCCACTGAATTCTGATACTATTCCCAGTCAATAAGTCTTGAGTGTCCTGGGGAAGCAGAATCGTTCAGACCTCCGGCTGTCACGTACGTGAGAATATGGTCACTGCCATCGGTTTTAATATCTGGGAAGCATTGGACTTTCATGACAATACTATTTATTTTATTTATTTATTTATTTATTTGTGGGCATTTTTTACAAAAATGCGACACTAATGTGAAGTATAGACTACTGCTATAAGTTACTCCTCGGAGATAAGTAGGGCTGCAGTCGTACAGCACCTGAAAACCATGCTCTGATGCGAGATCAACTAGCTTCGTGCCTTTTCGATTTGTCTTGATGCTTCCCCACAATGAATGATTGGCGTTGAAGTCACCCATCAATATCCAGGGTGCTCGGGAGTCGCACATGCGTAGTAAGGGTAGTCACGCCACACATCTAAGTGAGCTCTACCATTAAATGCTTCGCACTTATATATTGACCGATCATTGTCTGTGCATGTAACATTTGTACATATCATAAACATCATTTCGTAAATTTTTCCTGATTAAAAAACACCTCTCTTTTGTTCTAATTGAATGAAGTTTTTTTTCATTTTCACCACAGTAACCTTTCCTCTGTGTGTTTTGCACAACATCGATTTCCATGATGCATCCGATCTGCCAAATTAGTTTGCATTCATTAATCACATCATTCAATGTTGTGGCCATGAGAGCTTCGTATTGCTCAAGCTGCGTCTTTGAGATAAAATAGTAGGCAAATCTAAACGTCATCATTTCAAGAATTTTTATTTCTTGAGTATTGTTTGGTTAAATGATTTATTGCGACTTCGATTTCTTTTTCGCCGTAACATTGGGGGCGAAGATCAATAGCGCAGCTGTCTCGGGAGGCGGCATTGGTGTGCCGATCAGTCAGACCTAGCATGGTGGCTTTTGAAGAACACTTCAGGAAGGTGTACAAGCTCTGTTGGTTTTACACACAGTGCATCGGCGCTTTTCCATTTCTTTAGTATATTTGATTTCTGCACTACACGGGACGACTTTCTGCTCTCCCATAGTTGAGTACGTCGTACTCTAAATCGTTAACAACTTTTTCTAAAGTCACAGTATAACATCTTTACATTTCGTTTGTGTGTTCTTCGTTTACCATGTATTTTACTTATGCAAATATGTCTTTTTGTAACAATTCTTGTGTATCTTTGTATGTTGCGTTCCATGTACATATGTAAACATATCTTTTCTTAACAACATTTGGTGTGTCTGTGGATGTTGCGTTTTATTGCGATGTTCTGTTGGATTGTAATTAATGTTCACTGTTCGTGAGAATGAATTTCTTTGAACACAGTATCGTGATTTGATTGATATGTAAGGTTTACCGTCCCGAAACCACCATATGATTATGAGAGACGCTCTAGTGGAGGGTTCCGGAAATTTAGGCAACCTGGGGTTCTTTTACGTGCACCTAAATCTGAGCACACGGGCCTAATACGTTTCCGCCTCCATCGGAAATTCTGCCGCCGCAGCCGAGATTCAATCCCGCGACCTGCAGGTCAGCATTCGAGTACCTTTGCCACTAGACCACCGTGGCGGAGCCCTTAGAATTATGTTTTATGGGATATATTTATCGTTATGCCATTCATTGTAGCATGATATCGCATTGAGTTCTTGTGTAGATGTATGCTAACATCGTCATTTATATTAGAGCAATGATTTTTTTACTACCACGTAGTGATGTTGGTCGTGATACATAGATGTGCCGAAGTGTATGTGCCCTATTACTGGAATGTTATGAAGCCTTTGTGTCCTGCACGTTTTGTAAATAAAAATTTTTTCTAAACAGGTCTGAGATGGCATTATTCTCACCCATAGTAGAATACCAAGTACCCTGAATTGTTATACATTTTTTATTGACACAGCTTCCTTCTACAGTCTGCGTGCAACAGGGCCTCATCAAGTGTGAGGCCCATGGGACGGCTTCAGTCTCTTCAATAGTAATGAGCGTAGTACTCTTATTCGTTTTTCACTTTTTCTTAACGCAACACTTTTTCAAAACGCGTGGACGTCTGCAACGAACGGCATACTGAGCGTTAACTAGACAGAAACTCAAGGGAAAGAAGCCTTCATCAGAAAGGGGCACACAGGATTTTTCGGAGTGGGGAACGGCAATATTTAATTCCCGTTACAACTTCTTTTGGAAGGCACTGGCTGTAAAAAAAAAGTTGTTGCTTTTTACAAATAGTATGTGAAATGGCCTTTTGTGTTTCCTTATCTATTTGTATCCTTCTCTGCTCTCTGATAGTATGGCGGTGTTTTAAGTGACATCGTGCCTATACAGAGTTGTTTAGACGTGTCACTTAAGTCATATTGTTACATGGTGCAATTGCACTCACCTGAGCTCCTGTTACTAGTACGATATAAATTTTCCCATGTGAAGCGCTCAAGAGTTATTGTTAACACTCGAATAGTATTTTGAACTTTTTTTCTTTTGGGTGCTCCTATATACACAGCCATATGTAAAGGGTTACGTTTCGGGAGCTTCGGGGATTTATTGCTCAGAGATTGCCAATATGTTCAAGCTGTTAAGGTTTTAGGCCTTTATCGTGTAGAAGGAAATTAATAAGAAAAAACCTCGGATGAAGTAATCACAAGATCCTCAGGCGTCGTATCAACAATTACGCAGTTTAACCTGTGACTAGAGGCGGAAGGAAGAGTCATGAAGACGCAGACAGTCGCTTTTGCGTTCCACACAAGGATATTTAAAGAAAAATTGGTTCTACGTAGCAAACGCAAAAACGAGAACTGAATAAATGTGCGTGCACAGGACAAGTGACAGGGCCAGTCTGCGTAGCAGGTTTGCGTCACATAGCATCACGACAGGTAAGCGCTTGCTTTGTCTACGTCTCTATTTGTTTGCTTGATTTTTCTAAAAGCCACTGATTTCATGTCCTTCATCTTCACCAACTTTGCCAACAAGCCTCATTTTCAGCCCATCCGCTGTCTCTCAGCCATCTGAGGACCGGTTCATTACAGCTTGCACCGAAAAAGAGGGCCCATTCCGATGAATATTTTGCTTTCACGAAGGTAAACTACGGCGGGACGTTACTTCTGCAAGAGCTGTCCAGTCAGCCAACTGATGGCAGCACGTTTTCCTGTAGTTGTCGATTCAGCTGAAAAAAAAATGTGTGCCTTACTTCCAACACGAGTAGTGACAGGCGCGGAAACAGTGAAGTGACGAATGTATTTAGTTTTTTTTTTCTTTGCAACTGAAAGCTGGTCGTGCTGGCGTCAAATAAATCGTCCAGAAGGACATTAATCTTCACACAACGTCCGTTTCGTTTTTCAGTGATCTATGTGCACATAAGAAATGAACGAACGGAATTTAATTTTCTTCGAATGGCGAAAGCCTAGCTAGTACACCATACAAACGCAACGAAAGGGGTTTGATAAACAAAAGCAAAAAACAAATACAGCTGTAGATCAGGTCGTAGCACCATCGCCGGACGCAAGTGGACATAAATTGCCGATGACAAGAAAGATATATCTCAGACCAAACTCTGCCAACGGATTTTGCCTGAGTGAAATGTAATTTGTTTTCAGGGTTGGTTCCGGGACTTTCTCGGACATGCGTCCTTCATGACATTCTCGGAGTGCGAAGCTGTTTTCGTTTATTTTGTCTTGTAATACTCTTGTTTCTGTAGAGCCAACAACGGCTCGATTCCACATGTCACTAATTCAAAACGTGTGGTGAAAGAAAAGGAAACGATAATTTATACTAAAACATCATCGTATACTCAAAACATGACAAAATTATTGACCTGGGCCGCCACGCAGGATCACCCGAGCTTGGCGAAACACAGGATCTTGCCGAGCTCTGGAAACACCCCTATTATATTAGCCAACAGTGAAAAAAATTGAAATTCCCTCCTCATCGTACTGCGTTTGACTGATTACGAAGGAACCCGGCATCCCTTCAAGGACTGTCGACAAAGTTAGGCTTTGTTTACAAACCAAGGGCAACTTCTTTTATTCGTTTGTCATTCCACTGAGCGCGAAAGTGCACCCACCCAATCAAAGTGTCAGAAGCTTTCTCTCATAATAATTTTTAAAGGCGGGAGCTGAATAAATTCATTTTGAAGCTTTTAATGCCTGCAATAAGTCACCTTTCGAATAATCACCATAATGGCCTCTGAGAAACAAACATGGAGGTATTTTGAGCGCGTAAATAGACAAGAAACGAAAGACCGAGCAATACAAATGAGCTCTTCCACTCGGGCAGGCCGAACGCTTCACAACGCCACCTCAAATAAACCTGAGGCCACGTGTTCATTATCAAGGTCGACCAGCACATTTTAGCATGCTGCTAGGTTGATTGGTTGGTTTGTTTGTTTGTTTGTTTGTTTGTTTGTTGCCTAGATTCAAATGGGGCATACCCACTTTGAGCGAAAGGCAAAGAAAACATATAATATCCCATTGACAGTTACTGCACTATAGCTTACAAAAGAAAAAGAAAAGAAAGAGATGTATAAGGAAGACACTGTATCGGTGTGCACCTTCTTTGTCGCCTTCATTGTCCGTGAGCACTCGAACACGTGCGGATGGCTTATTAGTCATTTGACAAGGCAGTATTTTTCCTGATTATGTCAGGACATGCTTTTACGGAGGTAATTAAGCCAAGTCATGGTAAGACTAAGGTAATTACGCTATATCATAAAAGGGCCTATGCAAAATGAAGATATGTAACTCTGAAACCACGTTCAGTAAACCGCGCTGATTTTCGCGACGTTAATCATGAGCAAGCTAAGTAAAACCATGCTGATTAGACATCACTTGTATGACGGCAATTAGGATCGTGCTAAAGAGGTTTACGTTAATAGCTGAATCATACTGAATGTTTTGCTAATTGCACCCGAGATTATTGCCCTTTCTTTTGAAACCTTGCTAATTAAAACAAAACTGTTCATGTTATGGTATTTCACTGTCATTTCAATTCATATATACAATGAGCGTTAGGTGATTGGTATAATGAACATTGGGGCACAGCTCATGTGGCCTTCACTTCGAAGCAGCAGGCCAAGCAGATGAGTAGACGACCGGCTTTTTCTGAAAAGCTGGATGAAGCTAGGTTATCACAAGCTCCTCTACGTCAGTAGATGACCAAATAATTTTACGTGCAAAGAAGTTGCGGCTTAGCGTCCACCGCATCAAACGCTTGACAGTTACACGGGCGCTATGACAGTTACGAGTTGAACTAGGACCTTCTTAGAATCAATGAATTGTTTTCGAGTTAAGGTGTCAATCAGTTAAATTGACAGGCACCCGCGGCTAAGATCGGGTCAACCTACCACTTTTGCTCTCACAGAGGAGAAGTGCTTCCTCCACAACGCCATTGATCGGTGTGATTTATTTATTAGCTTTATCACGCAGACTAGGCCCACACGCACGTAGAAGTAAAAGTTATATCATCACGTGGCTACGATGGCTCGCATTGAATTTCCCAGTGCTCACGACGTATCCACTCATGCCGCACTGCCGCCATGATGTGAGGGCCCCTGGTGACAACCACTCCTTACACTTATCTGTAACATTTGATACAAGCGAAATGAGCAGCATGAGAGCGCTTCGTGTTCACCAGTGCTGCCTTCGACAGTGGAAATTTCCATGCTGTTGGTGGAATGAAAGAAGCTGAGCGGAAGGGGACAAGTACCCTCAAGCGCACCCGTGTGAGGCACGTATGCAGTTAGCAGAAAAAAAAAACAGCGCGAGAATTAAGTTTATGGTCCTGCACTGCTGAAATGTTGACTGAGCGGCGACGGCGCTGACACGTACGCAGCTGGTGGTGTTTCTTTGAAGGGCACCACAAATGCCCAACGTGCGTTTCTGACGCTACGTACTACGTTCTTGTAGCGATTTTTATCAGCGCTTAGACTATGCCATGGCCACCGCAGAACGAGCTCGAAGCTAACTAGTCTGCCCGAGAAGCTTGGGTCATCCTGCACAGCACGCCTGAGCGGAAAACTTTGATACAGCCTTTGAACCACACAATAAGTTTGACAAGAAAAAAATTCCCATGTCGTCTATAGTGTGTGCAGCTCAAATACTCAAAAATGCGCGCAAAAGCCCTGAACTGGAATCGTCGAGATGAGATGTAAAACAAAAAATAAGGACGAAACTAAACGTGTGCTGTCCTGATCAATTTATCATGCACTAACTCGCCCATTCAGAAGTACTTGTCTTGGAACAGGGTCTTATAGGTCGTTTATTACTCTTTCTCGTCCTCAAGTTGAAACCGTCGTTCCTTTAATAATTAGTTTAAGCTAAGAACAACTTCAAATGAAAATTACCAGAAAACCTAACGCATGCTGGTTGCGAAATTGCCCAAGCCTCCCCGACATTGCATGCTAAGTATGAAACTGAGTGCTGATACGTGCGTGTTTTAGCCCACCATGCAAGTTGCTTCAGGCACCCTGTCGATTCAGATGCATCAGATATATTAGAAAAAATTCACAGCATATCCACGGTGTGAATGATAATGAGTGTGGTGTGGGGACCGGCCATTCGTTTGTGTGTCCATCCGTCTGTGTCCGGTCGGATGGATGAATGAACAAACAGATGCACGTACAGACAGAAACATGGATGCACGGAGGCATGGACAGACGGATAGGTGCATGGAGGGATTCACAGACGGACGGACGGATGGAAGCGCGGACGGACGGACATATGGACAGACACAGAGAAAGGTGGATGGTAGCAGGTATGGACAGACGAAGAGTCAGACGGATGGAAGCGTGGATGGCCAGACAGATGTATGGATGCATGGAGGGACAGATGGAAGCACGGGTGAACGCATGTACGGAGGTGTGGACGAGTGGAGGGACGCTTCGCCCCGTTCATCATCATTCTTTACGTATATATGTTGTGAAAACCACTAACGTCGTTTAGTTATAGTATTCCCAGAGGCATATACACACAACGCCACCTATTGAGCAACTCATAAGTAAACGTGCATACGTACCTACATACTAGTACTAAAACTTCTACTACTACTACTACTACTACTACTACTACTACTACTACTACTACTACTACTACTACTACTACTACTACTACTATAGAGGAGGGAACGACCCACGGCCTAAGGAGCTTCGCTCCTAAATAAGCTGCCTTCAAACACCACTTCAAACACGTTTATTTGATAAGCGACGAGACGCTGTACTCTACGGCTGCAAAATCAATAGCATCAAAGCTGCTGTCTAGCTCCAGTGGTTTTCCACGATCAGGAAATGTGAGTTTTTGAACTAGAACTTTATTGTGCTCGTGAAAAGTTGTGTCACAATTTTATCTGCGAAGATCTCACTTTATATTGGGAGTAGGTTTCTTTGCTAACAAAACAACCTTTGTTCCTCAACCTTTGTTTCTTGTTCCTCAATAAAATTGCGTATTTATATCGCCACGTAAAAAGTAAGCAATTAGGAAAAGTAAATATCGCGCCATGAAGTACAAATGCACGATGTCGTAGGGCTTCCAGTTGTGACGTCATAGCTTATTTTAGTTTTTTTTCTGTTAGCTTTCCCCTCCATACGTAGACAGCGACGTTGGCTACGAGCTGCCAAATACTAGATGCATGTGCTTCTATGGAAGTTACGCTACCACTTTAGATATACATTTAGAAACTGTGAACTCCTTTTTATAAGGAAGCGGTGGCGATCACTGTCGCATGCGCTGTCGCAGCAATCATACAAAAATAATTCAAGCAAACCTACAAAAATAATTCAGGCCTGCTCGCTACTCCAGGCGCAGCCTGTGACGGCACTCAGTTTTCCGTCTTCTGTCGATGGCTGAATGTTTCCGTCATTCGAGGGAGCAAGATTGCTATAGGCCTACCAAAGCCTGTTGTGGTGGGTTGGTGCTTATTTTGGTGATTTGCGTGTAGTGATCTGCATGAAGATGACCGTGTTTTTCGAAACCTGTGAAGTGCTGCGTGGTGATGCGATGTGCTTCGTTCGCTGTGAGTTTGTGTAGTGTATGCCTGAGAGCTCCCACACTAGGGCAGGTCCAACTGTCACCGATATTGAAAATGTGCTGAAAGACAAGTGTTCTCATTACGAAAAAGCGACTAAAAAAGTGAAACGAGGATGTGCCGTTCATCGGGACGACATCCACATACGTTCTCTCTGTGATCCGAAGGTACGTGTTTTGGCACGTTCTGTTCTTTCTGTGAAACGTCATTTGTGCTTATGACTTGTCGGCGTAGGCGTTGACATTAGTGACATTCAGCTGAGCGTCACTGGCACTCATGGTCACGATAAAATTGTGTCCCGAGACAGTGCTACTGACTACATGGATTTCGCAGTTTTGATGACTGCATTTAGCGAGAGGCTCATCCCTTGGCTATGAATATATATATATATATATATATATATATATATATATATATATATATATATAGATATATATTCGTAGCCAAGAATTTGTAAAGTAATAGGTCGGCATCCGCTATGTTATTTTTCGTCATTCTTCTCAGAAGCGTGTTTCCTGCTAAACACTAGCAAGAACTTTTGTGGCAATGGTTCATGCAGTGTCTCACTAAGATGAGAAATTACGGCCGAAGTGGGTCTGCGTAAAAGTTAATAGGGGAACAAGAACAAACTTTTGTAATGAGTTTCCGCATTGGACGGCCCACTCGTTACGCTATTCGCATTGTGCGACGACAGGTTAATCTTTCGCTGTTTTAAAATGCTTTATATGTTGTATTAGCGCGATTGCTTCCCCGACATCAAGCTTGCTTTAGTTAAGTTTGTCAACAGGTCACATGCACTGGCGTAGCTCAGTGGTAGAACACTTGGCTGGCACCCAGCGCGCCTGGGTTCAAGTACCACCGTGTCATTGGTGCAAGGTTTTATTTTCGAATTTCGTGCGATGTGGTTACGGATCCCAGCCGTGGACAACTGCGCGTGACCCGAGTTGGGAAATCATAACACATGTGTGTTCAGAAAAAAAAAATGGCAGCACATCCACGGAATGATAGATAGTGGGGCGAAGCATCCCTCCGCCCATTCGTTCTTGCTTCCGTCCATCCATGCATCCGTCTGTGTGGCCGCCCGTGCGTCCATTCGCCCGTCCGTGCGTGCGTCTGTTCGCGCGTCCGCACGTTCATCTGTGCGTCCGTCCCTGCTTTCGTCCATACATCCACTCCTGCGTCCGTCAATGCGTCCATCCGTCCGTGCAGCCATCCGTGCGTCCGTCCATGCATCTGTCTGTGTGGCCGTTCGTACACCTATTCAACACTCCAAGTGCCTCCATCTCGTATCTTTTTATCATTTATTCCTCATATAGAAGCCCCGTCATCCACGGACATTCCAAGGACTGAACGAAAGGAGGCACACGCACACTTTCTTACGGCTTGCGCTTCGTGTCTACTTCCCACCTTTAACCACCTCGAGTTCATGGTATATACTAGTTCACTGTATTCCTGGCACTGCGGCCCAACGCTCACTAAATCTTTCTGAAACCAAGGAGGTTACACCCAGTGAGTATAACGTAGCAACCCTTTCTTGTCTTCTGTGCGTTGTTGAACAATAAAAAATTCGCAGCGTGCGCGTTAACTAAAAGCCGAATTCTCCTGTCTCTCATTCCCCATTAGCACCCATTGGCATGTACATTGAGTGCTATCTTTTATTGCTCAACAACGCACAGAAGAAATCTCTCATCGGCACCACCTTGGAGGTCAAAATGTTATACTTGTTACGCACTTCTACAACGACTACGAGGGACGAACGGGTGCCGTTATAAGAAGCTTCGCCCCTAAAAAATGGCTAACAATTTTGAGTACTGGGTACTCTGCTGGGAGAGAGCATAAAGCCATCCCGTGGGCCTCACGTGTTTAAGAGAATTTTATTTCTGAAAAAATCATACATACACAGAAGACATCTTATGTGTTACATTGTTCGTTCTCACTACGTTGCTAGTATATCTGAATATACATTCAAATGCACAACTCGAACACCCCCGTAGTATCACTGTGCGAGAGCATATGAAGCCAAAGTGCCCTTTGCTTGCTTTCTACAGACTACAGAAAAGAACCTCCAAAACTTCTCTTGTGAAGTCTATTGTGGTGAACAAATTACATTTTATGAGCCTGAATTATTCATGAACATTTGTGAAGATTACAGTAATTGCGCTCTGTGCCTAAGTTTTTTAAACATTAAACACTAACTAATAAAGAAATGGCCCCGTATCTACGTGTTTTACTGCAAATGTCATCGAAAGACGACAGTCTTGCGTATAGAGAGAGTGAACGAAGCGTTTATTTGATGTTATGTGCAAAAAAATTGGTTCATTGAATTTTGGAGGCGCTGTGTTAAAGAGTGTCAATCCGTGCAGCGAAGGCAAACGAGCACATCGAGGCACTTTAGACACGAGCGCTATCTGGCAGTTATCTTCGAAAACGAAGGAAGGTATGCGCGCCTGCCTCGGAGGTGATAAATTGTGGAACGCAACGCGACGGGGAGGAGCCACCACAGTGTTGTCTTAGCAAAGCGCTGGAAACACTTGCATTTTTGAGCATGGCTTTGCATTGTCAGCTCAGCGTGATTAACGCTACGGGCCTTAGAATTACTTACGTACGCCTTCTTTAGAATAAAGACATATACAAAATTTAAACGTCTTATTTCGGTGCGACCGATATGCACAATAATTGTTTTAATTGACAATCGCACAAGTGCAACCACTAAAACTTGAGAATTAATGGTGGGTGCTGTGGATGGGGTTGGCCGTATGGGGTACTGTCTGGGGTATTGTTACGCTGGAGAAACAGATAAGTGTACAGACAGACAGACAGACAGACAGACAGACAGACAGACAGACAGACAGACAGATTTTTGCGTCGAAGTAACCAAAGAAACATAATCGTCTTTCAAAAAACAGAAAGGGACAGGCTAATGACAGCTCTTTACGGATGGCGTTGTAATGTTGCAAGCAAAAAAATACGGTTTTCGTCCACTTCTGGGCTCCAGCAAAAATAACTGCATTTTTATTACAGGTTGCTTCACCTGGCCTAAACATCTTACGTGAAAGCGCTAACGTCGTACTTATTGCTTCAACGAGATTCTACGCAGGTTTGGAAGAGGAGTTTGGTAGATGCGAAGGTTTGGATAGATTCGAAGCAACTCACGTGTCTAGCGCTGTAGGTACGTGCGTCCGTACGAACGGGCTGCAACGCGTTTGCTTCGCCGCTGGTTTTGAAGCGACGCCAAGTAGGTCACACGGCCGGTGCGCGTTGACGTCACGCTCCCCTCGCAAGCTTCCCTCGGAGATGCGTGCTGACACCATTCTCTCTCTCTCCCGCAGCACGCTCGACATAGCGCTCACAGCTGCCGGCTTCTCCGCCCGCTCGCAACACACTTCTCTCTCGCATCACTCTCTCTACTGTCCATCGAGTGAAAATACTCTTTTTGCTCGTTTATATGCGAATGCTACACCGAATTTCACTTCAAACCGTTTTTCTAGCACCCGTGTCTACACCCGTTTTAACCGAGTAAACGCTGTTCGCTTCGCATCTCGTCAGGGTTCCCTTCGAGAGTCCACATTTTTATGGCTTACGCGTGAAACTTAGCGTAGCGTAGACAGCCCTTGATTTGAAAGAAAATTTGCACTTCGAACTAAAATCCACCCTTCACTCACGAGCCTTTCTACTATTCTGAAGGGCCACATCCCTATACGACTGCTTGTGAAACCTGCTCTGTGTGTGCTGTGTCTGTATGTGTGTATATGTATGTGTGTTATGTGCAATGTGTATCTTCTCCTTCTTCCTCTCTTTTACTCCCTCATTACCCTCTCCCCACGTGTGGGGTATCAAAACGCACTTTGTCTAGTTAACCTACCTGCCTTTCTTGTGTTTTTTCCATGTCTCATGAATTTCGCCCACATTTGCAGGCACGCAGATAAGTGGACACAAAGCTTCTGCCTACGCACTCAAAAAACGCATAACCTGATTTTCCAATGGGGTATGGTGGCGAGGATTCACCGACTTTGTCCTGTAGATGAAGTTTTGAGACACGTGACATAGGTTTCGAGTTAAACACGAGCAGTGGCCCGGGTCAGCTTTCACCCTCATAATTAGGGTGATGCAGTTTGCTGCTCGTGCGACACATTGCTTCCGATCGCGCAGTGCTGCCTCACCGGATCTGCATAGCAGTTAATTGTTATTACTCTACAGTGCCCACTATACCAGGGCTAGTGCTGGGAGCACGCACAGCAATGCTTCGGTTTTATTTGAATCATCGTACAACTTGGTGACAATGTAACCTTGGCATTGCGCCCGCCTCACCGTATAGCGTGCATAAACGTTTCTCATTATTGCAGATCATTCTGCTAAGCATGCTAACATCAACAATACAGCTTACTTTGAAACCAGCACGGCCACCAATACCAACGTGCCTAGACCGCTAATCAGATTATTGACGTCTTACTGCTGTTAATGACGCAATTGGTGTACAGTGTAAATTTCTTGTACTTTGACATTTTTATTTGCGTGGCGCAATTAAGTGCAGTGAGAAATTTTGTCTGAAACAGCTGACTTCATCTTCTTCATTGGCGCAGCTATAGGACATGGCGTATACGCATAAATTTGGATATTTGTTTATGCGTTTCCCTTTTCCATGCACAGAACTCCGTTTTTGCCGAAACAGAGGTTTTTTTTTTTTGAATAAATGGCGAGCTCTTCAGCAGAATAAGATTTTAGCTAACAAAACTAAAAAAACGGCAATTATTGTTTAAAAGATACTAGTTGGTCAGCTGGGGCGACCATGTAAGAAGGGTCTACTGGTCACTTACGGTGAAACGCCAGTAGGCCAGTTCTATTCTCCTTTCCATTGACCCCTCAAGCTACATGCGTGCCTGCATTATCAACATAACAGAAACAGCGCATACTTTTATGTCTAAAAGCACATCGGGTCTACTATCTTGCGCACCTTGTGGATGACGGTAGCCGGAAGAAACACTACATGCCAAGTTAAAGCACCAAATAGAGTAGCGTCACCTCTGCCAAACTGTCTAAAGCTTCAAAAAATGTGCCAACAATAATCCGACCAGCGGGGCTCACGTGTCTCAAGATGAAAAAAATCAAGAAAAGGTGCTTACTATGGGGGACCGCCATGCTGAAAAAGTTATTTGATTAAGATATTTACCAGCGAGTTATGAGGCCCTGTCTGAATAACAGAAGGGATGTGTCTGTCCCCTTCTGAATAATAAGTGTATGAAAGAATCTAATCATTATAGTACACAGACATCTAATCCACTATAAGGAAGAGCCGATTTTGCCACCGCCATGGTGGCTTTCGGGATATCCTCCACAAAATATCATTATGCGACGACGAATCCACCACATATCGCTATTAGTGAGGCCTCGTTGAGTAGTTATTCATAATTTAGTTGGCGACTATTTGTGTTTCATTGCATATATTGTATCGTTATACCAATCATTGTATCTTGACATCACATTGAGTTCTTGTGTACATGTATGCCAACATTGTCATGTGTATTGGAGCAGTAATGTTTTCATTGCAACGTAGTGATGTTTCTCTTGGTACATAGATGTGGCAAAGTGTGTGTGTCCTTATTACTGAAATGTTATGAAATCTTTGCTCTGTGTACATAGTGTAAATAAGTTTTTCTAAACACAAAAGAACACGTATATGTTTAAAGTGCTCACAGCCTTTGGTTTTCTTGGTTCTCTTGTGGAATTAATTATAAATACCTACTCTGGTATAAAAAGCTCACTAGTTCTAGATGGTGTCGAGAGTGCTGCCTTTTCTATAACACGTGGGGTGCGTCAGGGATGCCCATTGTCTACTGTTCTATTTGTCCTCACCCTTGAGCATTTCTCTATCCTCTTGAAGTGGATTCGCATGTCCAGGGTCTTGCGCTTCCTGGCAGCAGTGCCATGAAAGTCACAGCTTTTGCTCACGACATGACCTTGTACTCACCAACTGCGCATCGCTTCACACTGACGATCCGACGATTGCCGGGCAAGTGGCCATCGCCCTGGCCATCCTTGAAGGTGAATGGGAGGTCATCTATAGTGACTCTATGTCAGCTATTCGCGCTTTATAGCGCGGTATAATCTCCAAGAAAGCTCTGCGCGTGCTCCAGAGTGGTGGCTGCGACGGCATCAAGCACCACGTGCTGATTTGTTTTCCTGCACATGTTGGACAGGTCCAACCCCAACCTCAATGAGTCTGCCCACGAGGCCGCGCGTGCGCTAACCGACCGCGCCGGTTCAGGGCAACGATTCGGGGCCAACGGGGTTGCGGAAAACAGGGACGCGCCTGCCACGTACAACGAAATAACAAAACATTCTTACATCGCGCGAAGACTATATCCACTCCCTCATTCAAAACTTAATAGGCCACAGGCCCTTACACTCAGACTACTGCAGACCGACACGTACCCTAACCTGAGGTCCTTTGACGCTATTTATCTTGACGTGTTTCCCAATGACGCTTGCCCCGCATGTGGGGATGTATCCACGCTGGCGCACATGCTCTGGGAGTGCAAGGCAATGTACACTAACCCCAACACTACATCGGTCAGGTGGGAGGCGGCCCTACGCAACTCCCTCCTGGCCGACCAACTTTGGGCCGTCCAGCAGGCCCGCGGAGCGGCCGATAGACTTGGCCTAACGGTCCCGACGTGGGAGTCGCCCGCTGCGCGCTGACGCGCGCCTTGCAGGACCTCAATAAAGTTTCGCAACCAATGATCTTGTACCTTTAAGATGAAGATACTCTTTCACATAGCCTGCGTTCATTCTTTCAGTATGGTGACATTTAAGGTGCAGCGTTGAACATCACCCAGTCCCGGTATTTCTTCATTGGATCTCCTAACTCCGGACTTAGCTCCGCATCTCTTCTGCATCCGGCTGCGTCTCTTCGTACTTTAGGAATTCAGTACAACCCCTACGGAGTTTGTAACTTCATTTGGTCAAACGCCCTCGACGAAGTAAAACAAAAAATTGAAAACGCACGGCATTTCCATTTCCCACTTCTTGAGCGGAGCTACCTTGCGCAGACTTTGTTCTGCGGTCGCATTTGGTACTTTTCTCACGTGGAGCAACCACCTTTACGCATCGTGAGGTCATTGCAGTCTGCTTTTTGTTCCTTCTTTTGTTCCAGTGGCACTGACTTGGTTTCTCGTGCGGTGATAGCACAGCAGCGTTCCAAGGAAGGCTATGGTTTCTCTTTGGTGTCAATACGCTGCCGGCTACTGGCCCTGCGCTTCCTGTTGCGCCTCGTACAAGAAAACGAATCGCCCGCGCAAAATCCGACATAAAATTTTATAGGCACTCACCTTCGGCATTTAATGCATAATGTGAATATTAATCGCGGCCCAAAATCAGTAACACTTCCTTCGTTTCATGCAACAGCTGTCGCACTTTTTCGCCATATCCAGTCGACTTGTCCTGGGGTAGATGTGTTGGACAATCCAAGCGTGGACATGACAGCCGCTTTGTTGCTCCCGTTAGTTCCTCCGGCACCTCACACCCACTCTAGCCGTGTGTCTCGGAGCACGCTGACGGCATCATTTCTGCTTCATAGGTGGCGGGGAAGGGGGGGGGGGTTTACTCTTGATTGCCTCGGAAATTGGAAAATTATTCAGTAAGCAACATGCCCAAACTGTTTAGGCATGTTTTGAGACAATGCGTCGATGCTCGTGTTTTCTGAAGGGCCGTGCATGCTGAATTTCGTGGCCTCGGAGTGCATCTCTTTGTTTCTTCTGAGCGTTGTTCTCGAGGCCACTTCGCCTGCCTTCTCGTTGTTGCTGGTGCCTACTGTACTTGGCCCAATCCCTGTGAGTAGGTGGCAGCAGGTCGTTGCCGTCGCGCTCTCTTCTCGAACTTAGAGTGACATTACAAAGAAATACTATTTGTTTTGTCGGAGAAACCCTTGTTTCTCGGCGAGGAATTCCTTCTACACTGGTCCTGCCCTCTTGTTTTCATCTGCGAGGGACGTGTAAAGCTTGTTTTCAGGCCTGCCTGTTTTGGTAGGCTATAGTTTCTTCAATAGTCACACAGTACCTTGTAAATACCATGTAAATACCTAACATATACATATTTACGTTTCATGTAGGTGTTCTTCGTTTACCATGTAATGTGCATATGTAAACATATCTTTTTGTAACAACTTTTGGTGTGTCTGTGGATGTTGTGTTCCGTGTGCATATGTAAACATATTTTTCATAACAATTTTGGGGGTGTCTGTAAATGATCTGTTCCGTCTTGATGTTCTGTTGGATTGTAATTGATGTTCACTCTTCGTGAGAATAAATTTCTATAAACACATAAAAGTACAGAAATATTTCACAGATGAATAAAAGCAGCTTTCACTTAGTGGCGCAAGGTTGGGTCACAGCAAAGGTCCCGGGCCCATTTGAGATCCTTGTGTAATACATCTATCTGTTCATGATGGTTGGGTGGTCTTTCACATCATGCTGGTCCGTGATGACAATAGCTTTAGGGGTGAAGCTCCTTAAGGCGTGGGTGATGTGTATCCTGTAGCCATCTTCATTTTTAGTCCTTGGAATATCCGCTAGATGACAGTACTTGTATAGGATGAATATATGATGAAAAAAATGCGAGACGGCGGTGCTTGGGGTGTTCACTAGATGGACCGACGGGCAGACATACAGACAGACGGGCATGCGGGCAGAAAGACGGACAGACTGACAGACAGATAGACGCTAGGCAGAGAGACAGATGCCAGACATACAGACAGACCTACGGACGGACGGATGTACAGATGGACAGGTGGACGCACCGATGGACAGACAGATAGACAGATAGACGCACGGACGCACGGACGGATGGATATACGAATATTTGGATGGACGGATGGACAGAAGGACAGACAGACAGACAGACAGACAGACAGACAGACAGACAGACAGACAGACAGACAGACAGACAGACAGACAGACAGACATATGGACGAATGGACGGACACGGCCAGTGCATGATTCATGGTTTGTCGATAAACTTATCGAAGCTTCATCCTACTTATCATCATTCACTCCGTGCATATGCAGTGAATTTTTTTCGTATACCACACAAGGCATGCCTAAATCATCACAGCTCCGCTGTATAAGCAAAGCTGTCAAACTGATATACAACCACGTGTAGAGAACTCGCAGCTCACGGCAGAGAAAATTCCGCAAGTTCTCGAACAAGAGATTCAAGACAGACCTCCAAATTTACGTAATGCACCAACAAGATAGAGCTTACTAGAGTGCGTTGTTCCGATAAGACACAACTTTCACATTTCTTTTGGGCACTTCATTTTGAGGGCCTTGAAGTGAAGGCTCCGATAAGGGGTACCGCAGTGCGTCGACGGAAATATGGGTGTGGCTAGGCTCACCAGCGCTTGATCAAAACTGCTCGTCTGTTTGTACTACCTACGTTGAATATATGGGCGTTCCGAGACAAATAGTAGAGGCGTAGTGCTGCGTAAGCAGTCTGCGTCTGAATTATCTGAATGCGTGACCGAAACGTTTTCAGTATTGCCATGCCACCCTCAAGAAGAAACCTTTGAGGCCACGTATTTTACTTTCCAAGTGAAGCGTATGGTACGATAGCGATCTAACGTGCACTTAGTCGATTGCCACCGTACTTTGTCGACCCGTAGTGGTTAACCGTAGGAAAAATTGAGACGCTTCCTTTGTTATCGTCCCCACATGTATGTTCCATTCAAATGTGTCACTTGGTTGACGACCGTACATCACGTTAGTAGTTGTTCATACACACTTTTCACAGCTGAACATACCTGAATTATTTTTTATTGCGTCAGTTTAAAAAGACAAGAGAATCGTTGTGTGCCGGAAAGTAGGGAACAAGAACGAGCGGAAGAGGGGTGACACACGGGCGCCATTTTTCATGCCTGTCCTCCCACGCACGCAGTGCCATAAACTATGATAAACCGCCAAGCGTGCATCGCTACCAAAGTCAAAGCCTCTGTAGATATCTTCTCCTCCAGCTAAACAATAAAATTGAACATAGAACGCGTTTCCACTTGTTATATACAAAGAACATTTACTGCTTCTAGGCATACATACCTTAATAACTACAGAAAGGGGCTAACGGCAACGCTGTGGGAAGCGCCATGGAAAAGATAAAGAACATCAGAAAAATGCAGTGTGAATAGCACGAGGTACAAAGAATATATTCACACTACAAGGCATTTTGGACTACAACATTATTTCGCTACGGCTCCTGATATTCTGCAGTGTCACTTTTCTTATTTACTCAGAAACGCGTGGTATGGCTTCACGGAATTTTTTCGGGAAGCCATCTGGTCTTACTGAACAACATCTGAGTCTTTCCTGTTTGCGGAGTCATATGGGACGTTGCGTCTACCAGGAGCAGGGATACGTCTGCGCACCCCAGGCCGTCCTCAATAACGATAGGCTAAGAGTCACGGCAGTGAGCACTGATGACTCAGAAATCAATGTCGCTGCACAAAATGGAGGAGGATGAGGTGTGGCATGGTTCATGTGCAATAATAATCATAATATATCACTAATAATCTTATATGGGGCTTAATGTTTCAAAACCACGATACCATTGGGAGAGATGCGGTGGTGGAGGGCTCCGTCCGGTGAAATTTGCTCTTCATAACGTAAATTACTGCGTATAGCTATGAAGAAGACATATATAATTCCATTCTGGATTGAAATTTTCAACTAAATTAGCAAAAAAAAATCTGATGCAATGAAATTCTGGGCACAGTACGTATTTGCCGTGCACCAGGAACAGCTGAAAAAGATAGCTGGCATGGGCCTTTATTTAATTTATTTGCAGCGCCTTACTGAATGTTTCAAGCAGCCTAGCTTTTGTTTAGCTTTTTATTCGCATCCTTATTTTAGCGATAGATCCTATCTGCGGTTACACTGTTTATAAACACTGTACGCATGTCCATTCCAGACATATACAATATGTATCTTGTAATTTAAAGCAAAACAATGAGCCTCTCATGACTCTGTAAACCAGTTGATTGGTTGATTGATTGATTGGTTGATTTACTGATTGAGTTTTTGATTGATATCGGGCGTTTAACGTCCTAAAAACACCACATTATATGATAGGCGCCGTAGTGAAGGGATGCGGAAATTTCTACCACCTGGGGTTCTTTAACGTGCACCCATTTCTGCGCACACCGGTCTACAGCGTTATTGCCTCCATCGAAAATGCGCTGCAAACGAAGACTCGTAAGAATTTTCTAATGATACGATAGTTAATATAGCTTAAACACCTTGCTTAGCAAATTACCAAGCAAGTCACTTGCAAGGATAGAGAAATGTGTGTCTTTACCTTCGCCTTTTCTCGAAACAACGTATAACATTCATAGAACGAACTGAATACGCGCAACATCAAGCTCCTTCAATCAACTGGCACGATTTAAAAGACTAAGCTCCGTTTGTATTCGGAGAGATCCATTGAAAGCGGAATCCACTCAGCCCCATCGAACCTCTTTGAGTCAGTCGCGTGTCGAGAAAAAAAAATTTGCAGTCCAACCATGCACGTAATCCGGTCCGCTAAAATTTTTCCACGCAACTTGGTCACAAGTAACTCACGTGTATAAGCACATCTCGCCTCGTACGTTACCTATAATATGGTGAACTAATAATTTTTTGTCCCATCAACATTGATTGGTGGGTTCCCCAAACCATGTCAATTGTGACTTCACTGCCCTCGGAAAATTTCAATACCTTTAGAAGTAGGCTACTTCACTGTCCTCACTCAGGGCTTCTTCGTAAATTTCACATCTTTCAAAAAGTGGCAGGCACCTGTCTATTTGAAGGAAACTTGCGGTTTCTGTGTTCATTTTTTTATTATATGTACACATCTTTTTTGTGCCCTTACTTTGTATTTCCCCTACGTAATGTCCTTTGTGAGCCCTTACGGTTCTCGTATATATAAACGAATAAATATATGAATAAATAAAGAATAAATATAGTATGATGGTTTCCTCAGTTAGAGCTATCGAGGACGGTGCGGACACATGTGGAAGTTTCTAAGAAATAAACGAAGAAGAATTGGCTGCCTGTTTAGAGCTCTTCGAAATAAATCATCATGATTGCCATCAACATCATCAGCCTGATTACGCCGACTGCAGGGTGAAGGCCCCTTCCATGATCCGGCAATCAACCTGGTCTTGTGCTTTCCGTTGCTACGTTAAACACTCGAACTTTTTAATCTAATCAGCCCAGCTTACTTTGTCTCCTCTTCGTGCGTTTGCTTTCTCTGGGAATCTAAACAGTGGCACTTAATGACTAGTGGTTATCCTGCCTACGTGCTACGTGCCCGGCCCATTTTCATTTCTTTTTCTTGATTTCATCTAAGATATCCTTAACCCCGGTTTGTTCCCCGACCCATTCTGCTCTCTTTTTGTCTCTTGAGGTTACACCTATCATTTTTGTGCTCGATTTAAGCTGAACCCTCTTTGTAAGCCTCCAGGTTTCCCCTCGGCAGCTAAGCACTGGCAGGATGCTGATTTTATAAACCGGTGCCGATGAAAATATCGAACACCTGCTGTGCCACTGACCTCGAGACGCCTCAGAGAGACCAGTTCTTGCCAACGCATTGCGGCTAGTGGATGCTCGGCCACTTTCTGGGCGTGTGCTATTGCAGCACCGTACACATCCCTCGACAGCCCACAAGGCACTGAAAGCCCTCTTGTGTTTTTTAAGAAGAACGGGTTTGCGTGAACGCCTCTGACGTGCGGGGGAGTACTGCACGCTTCAGTCAATTTACTGTCTGTTTCTCCCTTTTTTCTTTTCCTTCTCTTTCCTCTTTCTCATTTTTCTTGTCCCCTTCCCTGATTCCGCATTGTAGGGTAGCCAACCGGATGTTTTTCTGGTTAACCTCCCTCTCTTCCTTCCTTCCTTCCTTTTTTTTTCCTTTTCTCCTTCCTTTCTTTTGAGGGTTAGTGGCAGATTACCTTTTATGACCAGTTCGAAATAAATGAGCGACGACGAATTGAAAAAAGATCGCCCGAAAATCTGTTTTTCTGCGCAACAAAACTAAAACATAAAATATTAGTTTACCGTAAAAGAAGAGATAAGGACAAATCCAAGAAAACTAGTGTTCATTGAAGATGAAATGGTACTGGATGAGATTGAAAGAGCTTATGATTAATTTGAGATGTATTGAAAACATGATGTACACTTTAGGCAGCTGGTATATCTCAAACAGTACGCTTCTGTGGCAATATCTATGTGAGAGCATAGGAAATGTCGATCTTTTACACTAGTACAGCTACAGGGTTTCATGGCTCGCCAATAAACTAGACTGCCTAAACTCATCGGCCTTCACTACCCCTGTTTTTATTGAGGTCAGGGTGAACGTTTTACGTACAGTTAAGATCAAGAATTCATTTCGCTCCTCTTACTTGCTCATGTTACGTTTCCCGGAAAGAGAAATCTTTGTAGATAAAAAGAAACGAAACACTGGAAGTCGATAAAATATGATGAGAGCTGTTGAACGTAACATTAGTCTTTTACAAAGGTTACCTGCCGCACATCATTTAGGAGAAGATTACACTGCTCTTTGATTGGAATTCAGGGATTTTGGAAGCTCTCTTGGTGAGGAAGCGTTCGGCGAAACAGTCAAGACTTAAGGTCGAAGTAGTAAACTGCTATACAGCGACAGTAGCCTTTGCTAGATGGTACATCTATACTTCATCATAACACATTACATTCCTTGATACATTGCACTTCTTACGCCATCTCGCGTCCACTAGCTCGTGCGACATAGCTCGGTTAGGAGTGCTCTCTTCGTGCTCTTCATCTTCTGCTTTGCGTCTCGAGCACATGCACCAAGTGCGTTCTCGACTGCTGCCATAATTTAACCTACATAAAAGGTATCTTCGATTTGGCTGCACCAGCAGACCCAGTTAAACGGGTGCAGCACCTTTCTCCTCGATTTACTGGTGCCGCGCGCGCGCTCTGCACTGGCTTTCACGTTTTGTCGCGGTACACGAGTTCTCTGCCGGCCTGCACCTGCTCAAAAGGAGGTGCACAGAGGTGCAGCATGACGTGCGCCCCTTCCTCCTCCCAAGCTTGGAGACGACGACGCTACGTGTCGTTCAGGACGTGCGTGCAAACAGTTGAGTCAAGCTTGTGCTGCCAACGGCTAATCTTAGCCGTGTCTTATCGGCAGCTATAGATTAGGACGGATTCTTTTACATCTGTTTCTCATGAGCCGAAAAATCACCACGGTTGACTACAGTTAGAGTCGTAGGGAAAAAAAAGGTTAAGGTAATAAAGATGCAGCTCAAGCTGCGCGCTCACTTCGTCTTTACGAAAGCGTGAAACCAATGTGGTAGGAAGCTCTCAAAAGAATGTTTTAAAATAAGTCCCCAAGAGAGCTTGCTCATGTGTTTTATATCGACATAGTTCAAAAAAAGTGCCTGTGTTGGTCGAATAACCCCCGAAATTTTTCGCTTTTTAAATGCGAAACATTTCTTAACAAACTTAGGCGACTTTGAGCGTATCTATCTATCTATCTATCTATCTATCTATCTATCTATCTATCTATCTATCTATCTATCTATCTATCTATCTATCTATCTATCTATCTATCTATCTATCTATCTAGCCATCTGCGGCTTTTAGCTCTCCTGGCCGTTTCGATAATGGTATAAATACCAAACTTGGTATGGCTTAACATGACTGTATGAAGAACGTATTTGACTAGTCATAACGTGAAAATCGTTATATTTATGTCATGAATGTCATGATTTACATTTCATGTTCCTACAGCTCTTGCGGTGGTTTTATTCACATGACATGTTGCAAAACAGGTATAGTATGACATGATTGCATGGCAAACACAAGCGACACACCATAACATGAAAATCATGACATGCGTGTCATGTAACAACATGACTACTTACCACGCTCATGATGCGCTTGCGACAGTTTCGCTAGCGTCATATGTACCAAATTTGGTATTGCGCTTCGTGAATGGATGACGAAGGTATGATACTGGTGCAAACTGGATAAACATGAAATGCGTGTCATGTAACAAAATGACTGCATGCTCATGACGCACTCGCGGCCGTTTCGCTAACTTCACATGTACCAAACTCGGTAATACGCGACGCTAATGGATGACGAAGGTATGTCATTGGTGCAAACATGATAATCATGAGATGCGTGTAATGTGAGTACATCACTACAGTTTTTTTCTCTCTTCTATGTATTTAACAGTAGACTGAGATACGGAGTCATTCCTGATGCGTTTCCTTTTCCGCCAACTGCGGTGCATCAGACCTCTGCTACCCTTGTTGCCATCTACTTGGAAGTTGTCTTGTAAGGCGGAAGCCTCAAATTCCTCATTAAACGCAAACATTCGTGGCACTGATGACAGCGTGAACATGACTGATGGCGACACTATGTGACGTAACCACGACGTCACAAATCGCAAAAGAAAACGTTGACATTGTAATGACGTGCTCAGCACACTACTGGGACATCCGATAATCACTTCATTCTGTAAGGGTGCCACTTGGTGGAAGGTAGGTGTATCATGTATGCAGTCCGAATCAGTTGATAGGCAGAGGACGCTAAGGAAGATGAAGAAAATATTGTCAAAATTCAGTGGCCTAGGTAGAGCGGATCTCAAGCCTTAGCGTCAGCAAACAGACCTTGAGCCGGGTGATGTCCTCGGCTTGTCAGATTGTCCAGAGCTTTTCCTGATGATCTGTGCTCAGCAGCATGGTCGCCCACTGCTTATCAGTAGCAATTGTGAGACCGCCTCTGGGCAGGTGTACAATATGAGAAATAGGTCCAGCATTTCCTTGCATTACTTGCACCTGTCGATAGACTGGCCTGCGTAATAGTGGCTGCAGACCACTGGGTTCAGGTATGTCTTTGTTTAAAGAGAACGCTAGGCCACCCCGAAAGTTTTCAGTGCTTTCAGTCTTGAAGGTAAGACAAAACCACATTAGGTGCAAAAGATTTTGGAATGAGAAGAACAAGAAAAATTTCGCTTTCACCTTCCTGCAGTTTTAGTCGATTTCATCAGAGACAGGGCAAGATTGTCGTCAACCTCCCGTATCACCCCAAGTGCTTAATTAAGGACGGAACTCAGCTGATGGTTTTCTAGTGAGTGTATGCCTGAAAGAAGCACTTATAATTCATTGCCGGATCAAGAAGATTGAAGTTCATTGTCTTTTAGTGAGCCTGCGCACAACCTCTGAAGGCGTTCCGAGTTCCTGTCTGAGGCGGCTTCCTCGACACGCTCGACAGCCTAGAATTGTGCTGCCAGGTTCTATCTGAACAATACGGTCTTCCGGCACGATGGGAGGCTGGCGGTAGAAGATAGAGAGGAATGGGCAGGGTTCGAAATATGTATTAAGTCCGGACAATCCTGACGGCTTAATTTACTAATTTGATTTCTTCTCTTTCCGAGGGCCATTACTTCTTCGGCGGGTTGCCTTTTCTAACCAGTCTATATAAGAGCGATTCAAAATTTTTGGCCAATCAGGTGAGTCTCGTGTCCACGAGGTAGCCTTTACGCATTCGATGGCCTCCTGCACGCGGTCTCAGATCACATCAATTATGTCTGTTCTCCATATCGTCGAGTTTGACATCTGGGCACGTTGATACTCCAGGAATAAAATGGTAAAAGCCCACTGAAAACAAGGACACCAAGAAGGTGTGTGTGTCTTCCTTCTTTGTGTCCTCGTTTTAAGTGCGCTTTTACTATTCTCAATCTCCAGGTCGTAATATATTACACCTATGGCGTGTGGCACAGTCATTCGATTTGATTTAATTGATTCGGTACTCCCAGAAGCACGAGGTTGAAGATCATAGGCAAGATCACGAAGTCCTGCTGGGTACCCGGCCTCCCGGAATTCATTTTATTTTACTGTAGTTGTGTCACTTGCACGCGTGATTTTTCTTCCCGTGAGTCGTAGTTGTACGTTCGCTACCCGAGATTCAGCTTGCCTATTTGTCGCATATATGGCATCGTGGCGAGTGTTATCGAAGGCTTTCTTCAGGTCGAGGCCGAAGATGGGTCTCACAGAGTGCCCATGATTTTCTGTGGTTTGTAGTTTGAGTTGCAGAAGGGCGTTTTGTCTGGAGAGATGTTTTTTGCTTCGAATAACTGTGTGTCACAGTAAGTTGTTGTCCTCGAGGTAATCCGTGAGTCTACTGAGACACGCATGTTCCATCAACTTACCTACACGACACGCGAGAGAGATGTGGTGCAGGTTCTTCTGACGTAGTTTTTTGTAGTGTTTTAGTATAAGCAGTACCTGTGCTTATTTTCATTCCTGAGGCAGATTTACATGCAGTCAACATGAAATTCTGTAAGTTAACGAAGTCTGTAAGTTTCTTGAGCGATCTGTAGTCGGATATTTTGCAGTGCCTTGTTTGATATGCCTTGTTGGACATGTTGGATATGTTTCAGTGCCTTGTGGAGCAAGGCCTGGGGCTGATTTCGTGTTGAGGTTGACGAGGACCACCTCGATGTCAGCATTGATAATTAGGCGTATACGATGGCGTTGCTTTCTCTGTTGTACTGTGGATGTACTTGCGGTGGCGTTTGAGGTATGTAAGGGAGCTCCACATCCAGTTGCAAATCTCACTCCTCGTTGAAGATCTCTACCCCTGGTACCACAACAAAGTTTACATTTCCCTGTGACATTAATAAAATAGTTTTAAAGGAGTAACATCAATATATAAAGCGCACTTTTTTTCGACTAACTGTAATGCTGTTACATGAGTGTCGATGTCACCCCACAGTTACCTAGCGTAGTGCACGTTCGTAGCGAGCCCACAATGCGCACACAATTGCGGCCTAAATAACAATTCTGCAAATACTTAATTGATACTACATTCATCTGCTTCGTAACCATATGTTCATTTTGAAAGTGCCACATAAAAAAACTTCCTCGTCCATGCTTCGCATCAGATTTCTTCCTACGATACCAGTGATCTGCTGAATTTTCGACAATCGATAAGAGAACCGAACCCCCAAGCGCGGCAAAATGCTTCGCTGCATTCCCTAGAGATCCCATTTTCACATTCAGATACGTTTTGGATGATATCGTTCTGGTTATGAAACTCGAGTGGAAATGGCTTAATGTGGCTAAAACAAACGCCACAGGTGCCATAGTGAGTATTAGGTTACTGCTCTTCTGTGTCATCAATGGCAGTCATGAGAACACTAAAGAAATACCATGCTCTCACTTGCCAGTTCTTTGGCCTCAAAATTTTCGATGGATGCTGATTTCTAGAGATATTATCACGTGGTCAGCGCAAATGTCAGCATAGCAAAAAGATGAAACGCAATCTCAACGGGGCATAAAAAGTGCGACTTTTGAATCTCGTTGTCCATATACGGTTGTTATAACTGCACCAGTCATGCTGCAACAACTTTCGTCCCATTCTAGTACCAGCCATTTGTATACATTTCGCAAATGGCATTTTGCTTTTTATTTGTGCTTCGATGAAGGCCACGACCATTTGCTCGAGGCTGTCGCTTTCATCGTTTTCACTGCGATACTGGTGAACCGCCCTGCTTTCATTTGCATTAAAAACCACTCGGAAATCGCACGGTTGGCTTATCGCTTACATTAAGCATTCTGCAGTCTTCGAATCACATTATGTTTCTTTTTTATTTAGCTCACTATTTGTTTCTGTTGTTGATTTAGTATATTGCTTAGTAGACAGAAACGAACTCGGAACAAATTACTTTACATAAATAAATGTTGTGACTTCAAGGTTGAAAATAATTTGAAGCCGTTGAAAGCAGGACAGACGACTGCACATCGTTTTTTGCATCGGTAATCACTGAATGAAGAACAACATGCAGCCGCGATTGCGTCGCGTGTGGTAAAATAGCGCCATTTTTGCAAGTGACCAATGCGATTGTTGAGCAATCATTTTGTTGATTGAACCATGATATGACACGCAATTATCTAGTGAAACAAGGCTTGAACAAGCGACCACCTGCACTTAATCAACAGACAATTTTGCAGCAACACACGTGTCAAAAAGCAAGAAGACGCAGTGAAAAAGTACTGTGGACGTTGAATTCAATTATTTTAAACGACATCGATATTCAGTAAGAACCTTGCACTGCTCGCGATACCCTCAAGCATCAACGGAAGACAAGACAGCGGAATGTCCCACCACACAAATCGCTTAAGGTTGACGAAGCTCGCCGGCCAAGACAAATTCAGGTTAACACCTATCCGCATTTGGAAATGTATAGCATGACATAAACACCAATGCATATGTTAACCAATGTTTGTGGTGCGAGTCACGACCCACATTGCAACACGTCCCACGAAACTTCCGGAGCAAGCCAATGGTGGTTCAGTCGCCTCTGGTAGTCACGCTGCTTGGGGAGCCTTGAGAGGCCGTCCTCGCCCGACCTGACCTGAGGACCCAAAGGGGTCTCCTCGATTAGGCCGGTGGAGCTGCAGCGGCCACTCCTGTCCTGGATTGCGGCAAATCACCCTTGAAATTCTCCCCTCCCTTTTTTTCATAAATGATATGTCGCATCATCATCAATTATGTTACATCAGAATCAAGGGAAGGCAATAGAGTAGTGACAAACATTACGCTCTGGCATGAAAACAAAACACCATTAATATTGAATAACACTTTCAGCTCATTTAGGAGATAGCAAAAACATAATGTAGCTTCTCTTGTGCAATCTTGTAGAATACTCAAATCTGTCGTAATTAAAAGATTTCCAGCATAAATAGAGATCACTCAAAATCCTAAATGATAAATAAGCGACAACATACTGGACTACATTATTGATCCCGCAAACATCCAAACTCACCAGACGAGCAAACAGGATGGGTTTTCTCGTCTCACGAATGTGTGTTTCTGGCGCTTAACAGTCCCGCGAACTGTGCGTAATCTCGTCAAATTTCAAGTTTTGTTCAATGATACTAAAGATATACAAAAGAGAATAACGAAATCTGGTTCCAAGCGGAAGGAAAATAATCATTGTGTCGATGTGCGATTGATTGAAACGAAGGTTGGCTTCGTTCCATTCAGCACCTTCATGAGCAGCATAAGATCAAACAAAATGTTTTGCGCCGGCTTACCTCTGGGTCTTTATTATTTGTTCCTTTATGCATCATTGTGTTTAGAGGAAACTCGCAATGAAAAGCGAAATGTCTCACTACGAGCACTTTTAACGTACAGTTACATTTCATTGACAGTTAGACATTGCTCTCTCTGCAGTGCGTGACCATGGCACTAACCGTTTTCCCTGTATTTTCCTCTCGTTTCTCTTATTTCTTCTCGCAACCTCTACAAACGTACTTTCCTCTCCTGTCTGCTCGTGTGATTTTATTCTCTTAGGTATGAGTATAGATTTTTGTCTCCTAGGAACCCGATAGTCAGATTACAGCCACGAAGGTTCGAGAAAGTCTGTAATAAATGTCTTTCTAAATAGCTTTCCTATCTCGTTAACACCACTTTATTATCATCAGTAACAGTCACCCTGGTCTTACCTTTTTAAAAGCGCCAAAACAAGGAAAAAAATTAATGACGGCAGTGTTAATATGCATCAAGGGAACAAAATATTCTTTATTACGTGGCGTCACCCTCATAAAACAGAGCCGCGAACCGGGGTACCCTTCGGTATATATAGGAAGGCTATAGCATAGAAACTTTAGCAGATATTGATCACCCGTTCGATATGAGCAAACAACCTGCTGCAATTAATCATGTTATGTCAATACTTCCGGGCCATTACCCGAGATTTCTTTCTTAATATTACTCACTATTACTTAAACGTTTTTGTCTCGGAAATTTTTTCTACTTGATTCCCGGCGATCGATGGTTGCTGGGAAAATGTCGACTCCTTTTCTTGCGCTTTTAGGTCATTATGGTAATATAAGAGCACAAACTCATGCTTCTGGAGAAAGCATAATTTCTCAATAACGCCAGTTGGAAGCTAGTGGTCTCGTTCTATCCAGGTGCTGAATAACTTGCATTCGAGAAGAACGTGCTGCTTTTTGTATGAAAAATGAAGCAAAAAATTAAAAATGTTCACTGCTACACGCGAACAAAATGCTGCGTTGAGCGAATATTTCTCCCGTAGTTTCAGTGAATTTCCATCAATTTGTAAATATAACTTCTGCTCTATCCTTTCCGGACTTCCTTTGAGAGATGATGTACGGTTTCTCGGTAGTAATACTTTATTTGTACTAGCACTGCTGGGACCTATTACAATCTCAACGGACGCAGAAAAGCACTGCTACAGTTTAATTGAGCTTAAATGAAAAGAAAAAGAACTGATATTTGTTGTTACCAGCTAGCGCGCGTAGCACATTTGCATTGGCAAAGACTGGGGTGGTTTGCACAAGGGTACAAGGCTTGTTCCTCAAATTTTTCACATTTGCAGGCTCATACATGCAAGTTAATGATCAGAATTTGGGGATATGGTAGCGTCATATTGCATAAAGTTTGAGATAGCAAACAGTAAATGGGCACACACCACTAAGATCTCACGTTCAGATAAATTATGCTTTTCTTTAAAGCATCCCCTCACCCCGCCGCAGTGGTATAGTGGTAATGGTACTCAGCCGCTGATCCGCTGGTCACGGGATCGAATCTCGGCTGTGGTGGCTGCATTTTTGATGAAGGCGAAAATGCTGTAGCCCGATGTTCTCAGACTGGGTGCACGTTAAAGAACCCCAGGTGGTCGAAATTTCCAGAGCCCTTCATACGGCGTCTCTCATAACCATATGATAGTTTAGGGACGTTTATCTTCACATATGGAAAAAAATTAGAGCATTGACGAAGTCTGATCCACTAGACGAAACGGTAGTGAAAATATACAGTGCCAAAGCAACCAAAGTCTTTATGTCCTTCCTACTGCTTATTCTATCTGAGTCCATGTCAGTTTGGTCACAATATATATATATATATATATATATATATATATATATATATATATATATATATATATATATATATATATATATATATATATATATATATATATATATATATATATATATATATATATATATATATATATATATATATATATATATATATATATATATAGGTCGGCGAACTCACTTACGTCACTTACGAATCGACTCGAGGCATAGGTCTGAGGTTGAGTGAGTCATAAGCAAAGTGAGCTTATTGAATGAGTCTTAGTGAGTCTACATTTATTTTGCTGACCTATATGTATACACATATATCACGAGAGACGTAGGAGTGACAATGATAACGAAATAGGGAAACGCCATGAATGCATTCAACACAAAGTCACCATGTAAACTAGAGGAGTTGTATCTGTCAAAGACGTAGAGGTACCTGCAAGACCGGCTTCTGCAAGTGTCGTTCAAAATTACACGATACACTATAGTTATGAATCATTTATGAAGCAGGACAGGGCGCACAATGCCATAGCGGATGTTTTAATATAGTCAAGACGCGGTAATAAAGCGATGCGTGCACCAACTCAGCTTTACACTTCGTTGACGATGTCGCTGTTGGGAACTAGTGTGACTCAGCTAATCTCGCCTGGAAAGGGTGGAGGGGTACTTCGAATACTCATCACGTAAGGCCAAACGTGCGCCACCTGGTAAGATTTCACTTTTTTTGCCACGTAATATTGCATCTATAACGTTGATGTCCAACAGACATGACACCCATTTAAGGTGCTTCTACAAAGGTTAGAGAAACGGCTAACACGCGTTCGACACAGTGTGCCGCATTGGTCTTTGATCTGTGGCTAAACCTGCGCCATCGTTCCAACGCCTGCCGCTATTTCTTTAGCTCCCGCTTCACTAGTAGTCAACAATGGCGAAATGATTTTCCAGTCCAAGAACTGATGGACATGTCTCCCACCGACATGAGTGAATAAAAGCATTTAAAAGTCTGAGGAACAGCGCCGGAAATGCCACGCGAAAAGACGTTGGACGCTTACAAATACGTCCCTCCCCTCCGAAGTCTGTGACCTAAACTGGCTTAGGGAATGGGAGGCTTTACCAACGGCCGACCGCCTTGCGGCGTGGGGCGGGGCGCCCTCCGCCACATGCCCGCAATGCGGCTGCGTCGAAATGCTGAACCATGTCTTTCATGAATGTATAGTAGCAGGCACCTTTTGGCGCATGGTTACCAGTATGTTCCAAATAAGTATGCAGTGGAAATCTAGCCACAGGGATAACTTTGTCGAACTCCTAGTGACTATCGGAGCCTTCGTCCTATGGAAGCGGAGGGGACTGGCCCGCCTGAGGGGACGCACTCAAAGAGCCATGTTTCCTCTGCTACATCGCTTAAGAAACGTTATGCTTATGCATCTCAACGAAGAATTAGTTATGCTGGGAGAGGAGGCTTCCCTCCGGCGCTGGTCTACGCCATTCATTATTGTAAAAAAGCAACAGAGTGTCTATGCCTTTCCTCCCCTATTGAGAGGTGGGCTAGAGCTTGCACCACTATGAAATTAAAGCGCGTATTTTCCTTTTATTCATTAGAAACATATCGTTTCGTGCAATATTGTTTTTGAGCACGAGAGCAAACTGTCCTCACATGTGAACGCAAAAACATCACCCTAAACTTTGAATGACCCCCTTTGTTTGTTCTTGAAGCCTTACTGTTTATTTAAGTTCAATCATCTCGATGTTTATGAATGTCCAGTCTTTGTTGTAACATTTTCGCCTTGTACATACATCACTGCATACGCAAATAAGTTCATTTCCCTGTATATAACAGCTTGCATTGTACATACGCATTGATCATCATTGTCCATCTTTTAGTGTGCACTTAAGCCCTGTAAATTATATCAGGAAATAAAGTTATCTTAAACCAGTAGCCATTCTTCCAACTGGTGACACGTCAAGAGAAGTTCACCACTGCAGCATTGAGGCCATATTTGGAAATCTCCTTTGTGTCACGACTAATTGGAAGGCTATCATCACCATGGTGTGGTGGCTCATCGTCGCTCTATCACATTTCGTGGGGATGCCTTAACCGACCACCAAACTTCGACTCTTTTTTAGGCCGATACAAGCTCTACATTACTATAGAGCAATGGGAGGTACAGCTTGTGCTTCTAGGTCACGTCAGGCAGGTGGCAGCCGCCAGTAGAGCTCTGGAATCCGGTCGCCCCCCCCCCCCCCTCCCCCTAACTCATCACCTCTGTCCCAATCTCTCATGAATACACTTCTCCTCAAGAACATTAGAGTTCTTGCTTGGGCCGTTTGTTCATATATGATATTTGTGCCATTAGTGTCATATCTTGGCCCATGAATGTGCAAATTGCTTCATAGACAAAATAAACTATTTCCAATTAAAGAAATGAATGAAACCACACATATATTTTCTTTCATAACCCTTAGTATTTGGACCAGAAGCACTCTCGCTTCCATTGAAAAAGTGGATGCCCTGGCTGGGAGTACATCCTGTGACCTTTGGTCCAGCAATAGAGTGTCCTAACTACTATACCATTATGGCAGGTTTAATGGGAAAGTTGAATCGTACAAGGTACCACAGCTGGTGAAAAGCCTAATTAGTGGGTGTATTGCAGCTAACGAAAGTTTACAAAGGGCGCAGAAAAAGTCATCACTTTCGTCATCATGCACAGCAGCAATATGTAGTTATAGGACTTCAATTGATTGATGATTGATATGTGAGTTTTAACATCCCAAAACCACCATATGATTATTAGAGACGCCATATTGGAGAGCTCCGGAAATTTTTAACACCTGGGGTTCTTTAACGTGCACCCAAATCTGAGCACACGGGCCTACAACATTTGCGCCTCCACCGGAAATGCAGCCGCCACAGCCGGAATTTTATCCCGTGACCTGCGAGTCAGCATCCGAGTACCTTAGCCACTAGAACGACGCGGCGGGGCTATAGAACTTCGAACATGTGCGTTATTTCTTAAGAAAAAGTATGGAATTTATTACCAAAATTAGTTATTGCGTATTAGATATTTCTCACCGGGGCTTGCACTTGCGGCGCTAATAGAACATCGGACGCCCTCTGTGAACAAGATTGTTTGACCTGACGCTTTGATAGCGAATGCAGAGCCTTTTCCTAGAGGAAGGCGTTTATTTTTGCGTACGCATGATAGCGTGCGCATCTATATAACCACGGAACCTTCAAGACGATCACGTGATGCCATCTGGTGATGTTATGACCACTTTTATACACCTATGTCATAGGATCGTCGCTTTGGCGTAAAACAATGTAATATCCCCACAATGTCTTCCTACAATTTAATGGCATGCAGATTATGATAATTGTGCTATATCCCGCGATATATATTTGTCATGCATTCATTAAATGTCGTACGCCAATATTGGTACACGCGCACGGAAATAAACAATTTCGAAAAGACCAAGATGTGGATGGCTTGATATCCTCCCCGCTTTCCAAAATATAGTGAACTTCATGAAAGCGAAATAAAACATTCAGAAAACCACGCTCAATAACTTGAAAAGGGGAAGTTTGATCGTACGTGTAACAAGTACGTTAACAAACGAAACAACGAAAAATTTTAAACAATGTACACATCTTACAAATGAGCACTAAAACACCAGCTTTCCTTTATATACCCGATTGTTAAAAGTTGAAGGAAAACAAAATAGACCAAATTTCCACATTTGAGATAATGCTACGCATGCATGCGTACTAGAGGATAGAGGCTTGGTTAGTACGGAACAACTGGAAGCTCCAGCTGTCCCTTCCCTACCCTACTATGGAAAGAACGTGTGTGCCATCGCCTACGGTAAGCCTTTTCGCTGTGCGTTTCCATCTGCTCATCGAGGTACTTTCACTCCCTGAGGCGTGTTTTCTGGAGTGTGGGTTAAGCGCCTTTGTGATGCTTGTACTCTACTTCCACTTAACAGCGTCGCCACTCCATGTGCTAGACGCATTTCGCCACCATGATCTCGAATCGACGTTGGACCGTCTCACTTTTGCCGCAGTTCGGACAGTGGTAATTCAGGACGACTTCGCATATATCCAACCTCTTGAGCGTAGAAACCGCCCCCTATCATCTCAAACAGTCATAAGTTTTAAAAGAATTTTATTTCCGGATATATGTTACATAGCTTATGTGCACACAGAAAAATGAACAATGGTGATCAATGCGTATGTACAATGCAAGCTGTTATATATAGCGAAAAGAACTTATTTGCGTATGCAGTGATGTACAATGCCAAAATTGTACAACAAAGACAGGGTATTCATGACCATCGAGATGATTACACTTAAATAAACTGTAAGGCTATATGAACAAACAGGAGGGCGGGGGGTCATTCAGAGTGTAGGGTGATGTTTTTGCATTCCCATGTGAAGACAGTTTGCTCTCGTGCTCAAGAACAGTACTGCACAAAAAAGACATGTTTCCAAAAAATAAAAGGAAAATACACACTGCAATTTCACAGTGGTACAAGTTTTAGCCCACCTCCTCAATAGGCGAGGAAAGGCATGGACACTCTGTTGTTTCTTTACAATAATGAATCGCGTAGACCAGCGTCGGAGGAAAGCCTCCTCTCCCAGCATGACTAGTCCTGTATTGAGATGCATAAGCATTATGTTTCTTAGCCGATGTAGTAGGGGAAACATGGCTCTCTGGGGACGTCCCCTCAGACGGGCCAGTCCCCTTCATTTCCATAAGACGAAGGCTCCGATAGCCATTAAGAGTTCGACAAAGTTATCCCTGTGGCTAGACTTATACTGCATACTTATTTGGAACATACTGGTAACCATGCGCCAAATGGTGCCTGCTACTATACATTCATAAAAGACATGGTTCAGCGTTTCGACGCGGCCACATTGCGGACATGTGGCCGAGGGTGCCACGCCCCACGCCGAAAGGCGGGAATGAACAGTCACGAACTAGGCTTACGGAACCCAATGCATAAAGAAGCCATCATGCACATGTCACTGTTCACACATATTATCAAAGCTCTGCACACATTAGCAGATATCGTTAATATGTTCTAGTATATAATGCTGCGAAATATTACAGGTTTTTTTTAACTTTGACCATGACGTGTGCTTGTTAGCTAAGAGACTAACCATTTCAACACTTCCAATATAGTATTATGATATTTCACTTACAATTCCGGTGGCGTGCACGCTAATGGAGCTTCGGCATACAAAGAGAAGTGGCAGAGACACATTTCAGTCTCGAAAGTGTTTGCATTAGCGTTGTGTTTAATGGTGGAAAACAACGTTTCCTGAAAAAAGTGCCGCCATATCCACGAAGTGAATGATGATGAGTGGGTGAAGTTCCGGAGGTAAACCGGGTAAACCATGAATCCTCCGTACATTTTGCCAACTCGATTTTATTGCAACTCTCCCCCAAGCGTACGTCGCCGCACTATATCGAACGATGACACGCGCCATATGTGGCATCATTCCTATTTTATAACACCTCGCATCTTTCATAATCAACTACACGTACCGCCGTCTAGTTTATAACATCTTGCATCTTTTGGATGGACGGACGGACGGACGGACGGACGGGTGGATGGATGGACGGACGGACGGATGGATGGATGGATGGATGGATGGATGGATGGATGGATGGATGGATGGATGGATGGACGGATGGATGGATGGATGGACGGACGGATGGCCGGATGGACGGATGGATATGGCTGTACCCTTTAGATCGGGCGGTGGCTAGCGTAATACTTAATGCCGTCAGCTACAAGTACCGCCATCTAGTGAACACTGCAAGAACTGAACGAGAGGTGGCTACATACAGGGGACGCACAGCCCACGCCTTAAGGAGCTTCGCTCCTTAAAAAAGTATTCAAGCTGTCATTCAATGAAGAGAGTTTCACTGTAATGTAGGCAGCGACCCGTATTTTCTCAACATTCCGGTAATGTTCGTTATTACTGGTCATATTCAGTATATTATTGAAGAAGTTCAGAAGTTACGAGCCACATTCTCGCTGACGCTGTCAAAAACAGTTACAGTTTGAGGCTGGAAGAGGACCAGGAGGTCAATGTGCGAGATGATCTTGGGCTGTATTTCTTGAGACAGAAATAACCGAGTCGTCCAGCTACACAGGGCTTTAAAACAGCAAAGAAACTATGCATTAGAGCACTGAGGTGACTATAATCAATCTAACATGATATATAGGGCCAACACTGAGTAAAAAAAGGGGGGCTGGTTAGCCAATAGGAAACAAGAAAGTCATTCACACCGAATTCATTTACGCTGCGTTGTCTGACCAGCGTCTCAAAGCGTGGCGCTGAAGCCTTAGGTTAATATAAGCGAGCACAGGGCAGCAACCAACGCTATCATATTTGCGCACAAATGACCAAGTTATGAGAACATGGCGGCCCCCAATAATAACGCTATAATTTCTATACCCTACTGCCTGAGCTGTGGGGTCCGTAAGTTCTAAACCATTACACGTAGGCTTTGACTCACGAAAAGCATTGAGCAGAAATGTGTCATACCTCCTATCGATTGTGTATATCATGACAGCGCAGTCCGTAAAACAGTGACAACACAAAGCTGATGATATGATATGTCGGGTTTAATGTTCCAAAACCACCATATGATTATATGAGACATCGTAGTGGAAGACTCCAGAAATTTCGACCACCCGGGGTTGTTTAACGTGCACCCGAATCTGAGCACACGGACCCACAATTTTTTCGCCGCCATCAAAAATGCAGTCGCCGCAACCGGGATTCGGTCCCGTGATCTGCACTCAAGCAGCTGAGTACCTTAGCCACTAGACCACAGCGGCGGGGCAGGCAACACAAAGTTAACTACAAACACACAGCCGTTCTCTTTAATGTATTCTCAAAGCCCAACTCTCAGCCCAGTTTTTTAGTAGCATAACATCAGACAGTCAAACTTTACGAAGTGTTTACGAAGCTTCAGTTTAACTCCCCGGTGAGCTGACATACTGAATGTAATATCTATCAGAGGTGCGTCAGTGAACATTTGTAAATATTGGTGAAATTTTCTAACACTTCTTCAACGTCGTAAGTTGAAGAAGTGTGAGAATAATGTAATGTAGAATAATCTAATGTACACCATTTACACAAGACTAATCTAATGTACACCGTTTACAGCATGGAAACATAGCAGTAAACACTGAGCGAGAGTCTGTGGGATCTTGGGTATTGGTTCCATATCTCCAGTATTTCTCATAGTCCACTTCACAGTACAGGAAGGTGGAAAATCACAGCAAGCTTCCATGACCACTAAAAATTTCCAGCAGAGTTGCAGGGTTTGGCTACCTTACGCCGATTCGGTTAGATTTTTCGGTCAGTGAGAGCAGAAAAAATGTCTTGGCTTCTAGACTCCATTCTGACTACATTCTTTTCCTCTCCACTTGATCCAAATTATCAACGCGTGCAATATCGCAGCCATGTGATGTTCACGTGCGTGCTGTCAAAACAAGACAGCTAAAGCACGGTTCTAGCTGCCAAGGTATAATTTGCAACTTTCATCATACAGGTGACGATCTTTATATAAAGAAAGGGTGGCTCAGTGGCCTAACACAAGTGAGGTTCATTGGTGGAGCTGATAAAATAAACATAAAAACAGAAACGTGAACTAACAGATGTTAATGAGCATATTTGTTGTCACTTCTTGCCTTCTAGTTTTTCAGTTCTGTCTTTGGAATGTCAAAAGAACTCACTCAATAGTCTATTCTACCATGTCCAACGAACCACTTGTATATTTTTTTCGGCTGAGGTGCGAACTACGACAATATATTAATCATCACGAAAGTAATTGTTGAAAAAAGGGCTACAATTTAGCGTATGCCTTGCCAGAAACAGGGATTACAAGCGCAATTGACCAGCTGTGCTCATTGTTATTGTCGAAACCTCATGCCATGTTAAGGTAAAACATAATATATGCGTGAAGAGATATTTATTTCAGCGACAGCACCAAGACATCATCATTCCGAGGAAAACGATAGCTAAAGTCAAGATTTAAAGGTGGCATCTCAATAACTCTTATTTTGAATTGGTCGCACTCCACATATTTTACGTTCTCGGGCAGTGTTTATCGCTGTTAGTCTTTGAAGTGAAAATGTTGAAGAGGTTTTCATGCACGCCTCGTAATTTTTCGGCCATTTTTATTACTCTATATATTCAGGTTGCTTTCTTTTTGGTTATTTTTTCCAAACTTGCGGCTATTTCTGTCTATTTGACTCAGAAACACGGGTGGCCAGAGTCTTGAAGATGGCCCGCGCGTTGACATTCCCCGCGGTCATTTTCCCATTCTGTGTGGTGAGCCTCTCTCAAATTGTCGCGTTGATCGGGTGACAATGTTCTAGAGGCCAGCTATGTCTTTCTCACGTATGACGAGATTGCACAGCACTCCTTAACTGATTTATGCAATAACTCCTTTGTATACAATCTAGTATAAGCATGGTGTATTCTTGTGCAGTGTGTCTCTCCTCTCTTTTTCTCTCTTTAACTCCCTTGTTCATCACTTCCCACGACTAGGTTAGCAAACAGGGCGTAGTCTAGTTAACTTCTCTGCTTTTTCTATATTTCCCCTCTCTCTACACTGATATCATAGGCAGATAGGTTTACTGCCCGTATTCGGACCCACTTCTAAGAAGAAGAAGCCACCAACGCCCGCAAGCTGTTTCTCACAAGAACTCCTTCACCACTACATTGCCTAAAGGTACAGACGAAGCTGGTCATAACTGGATTCAGTTTATACTCCTCGTATTTGTGCACCCGCATAGGTGTTTACTCGATCACTCCACACAAGGAGCACACAGTGAAAGACAAATACGGAGATGTGTGTAGGCAAATGGTAGACGTTTGTGCAAACACCGACGATGCTGGTAAGTGGACGCCATGTGTGTGCAATGATTCTAATCAAATTAACGAAAACCCCAGGTTGCAGCTTCTTTAGGGAAAGGTTTGGTGTCATTCATTTCTACACAACGCGCGTTTAGGTGACCGCATTGTTCTGTGTTTAGCAAAGACAATCGGTGCTGTTTGCTTGCTATTTTTCTTAAAACCTTGGCATTCTTTCGGAACCAAAGCCAGAACATTTGCTTCATCCTTGCAACAAACAGCTGCGAGAAACTCTTTCAGATCAAATGCAGGTGTGTGTTACCAATGTAACCTGTGGGGATGGACTCTGCAATTAGAAATTGTTTTTTTTTCGAAGCAGCTTTAGTTATTGGCCATATGGCTCTACAAATGATATGCCTACTTTAAATAAAAGTTGGACGTCATAATTTTTTCGAAAGTGTGAGTCTGACTGTACGTTTCTACAAAAACGCCTTTCACTAAAGGGTCACAAAGCCTTGATAAAAAGCAGAATTTGCAGCGCGTGACGATACGGATGATTCATTATATATTTATTAATAGTAGTTAAGATAGCTGATGGTATATAAGGTCATATTCTTACTACGCAAAAGCAGTACGTAGAGGGGACGAATATCGGAATTAGGTGCCCTTTTATTGAAATCGTCCTCTTACAACGTACTTGCTGGAAACCAAGAAGTCTTTCTTTTTGTAAGCTGACACTGAATTGGGAACTAACCACTCCATGTCCAAGCAAATGTCGCAGCCTCGATTTTTAAAAAAATACGCTATTGGTAATGAAATAAAATTTAACGCGCATATCTATAAAATGGAGGGAAAAAAACACAACCCATGCTGACTAATTTTAAATGTCTTTTGATACTCTGGAATGAAACAACTTTAGTCGTAAATTAGTAGACGAAAGCTCTGGCTGGCTATTCAGGTGAGCGCTTCAGGTGGTTCAAAAACACTAAAATTTACTGTCAGTGCTGATAGCGTTTGTGGTGCCAACATGAGTAATGCAAAAAATAATTATGTGACGAAGTCATCAGTCATCTGTTGTGACATCACCGTCGCTTCATATAGTGTGGTGTCACATAGTGACGTCATATTCCAGACATCGCCACATGCTGGAACCTAAGTCGATCGTTCTGGCAATGCAAAACAATGTTAGTTGCAGCAGTAGCTTTTAGAAGCCGGGGCTGGGTGGAATATAAGTACAGTCGTCGACTGAGTAAAAAAAGAAAAGAAGATGGCTTCTGAGTTATCATGCATTACAACAACAAATTAACTTTTTTTCTTAAGTAGCTTAAATCTCTTAAATGACAGGTTGCACGGCATCAGTCTCTTGAGACGAAAATAACCATTGGCTTAGCTATTAAGGCCGGAAAACACACTAACTGCGATATTATTGTAGAATTGCTTTGTTCATTACACTGCAGGTACCGTTTTTTAGATGTTTTAATTCATATATTTCTTGTTTTTGCCATTTATGATACCCCAATATTTAATATTGTCGCTACTGTACCCTTATTGTTCAGGTTTCCGTGAGTAAAAAGCTGCAGTTTTCGTAATGTGAATTGGACGAAAAAGATGAGTTTCTCATTTTTTATACTTCTGCTTGTTCTGTCACGGTGCGCTTATTGGGGGTAAACAGCATTCATGAAAACTCGGGAAGTAGACTGATAATAAAGCTTCAACTTGAACTAGTTGGCACGGTATTGCGATGTAGTTGTGCTGAGATGAATGCACGAATGACTAACGAAACAAGAGGGCGACGTGTTCACCACTTGTCCGGTCCTCTTGTTTTGCTAGTCATGCGTGCACTTCGCACGGCCCAACTAATTTACAATAAAAGGCGCGTTTATAAAGCCTACTAAATATGCGACAATGGATATATCGTCGGTATTTCTGACAGTCGATATCGTGCCCAGCCTGTGTTGACGCGAAATGTTCACGCGGAATCTTGGCAGAAACGCCTCACTGAAGCCTAGGCAAGCCGCGGAATATGAAAACACGTGTTAAAAAGGCCACCATCTCTCTGTGCGAACATGAAAGTCAGTGGTGGTTGTGTCAGACACCACACGTGCTAACGATATAGGGGGAGTAATACTGAAAGGCTGAGCACTTTAGGCGGACAGCCTCTCGTATGCTGCCGTTGTCACTTGGTGCAACGCAGGCAAAATGACACGTAGCATAACCAGTTGTAGCATATTTAGCATGCGCTCGTGCCAAAAAGAAATCAACTTTCTCCAATTCTTAGAGGATCAACATTGATCATGTTTTAGAGTGCGGACATTACTACTATGGCTGAGTAAGCACGGTCACAGAAACCACATATGAAAATTGAACGTTGAAGCGGGCGAGAAAGAGACAAAGAGAGAGCAGGGAAAGGGGAAAAATTGCTAGTTCCTCTGTTGCGGTTCCTCTGTAAAAGGCACATGACAGTGACAGATTAAGGCTCCCAACTATGGAAATCCATGTAAGACATCAAAAATTCAGCCACTGATTTTTACTTAAATGCAACTTATGTAGCATCAGGGGGCTAGATTATTATATAGCTTCCCTATGTAGCTCGTCTTGGAGCTTAAGAGATAGAATGACGCCTAAAATTGCTTATAAGCATTCATTTTTCTATTTGTAATTTATTACAGCTTCCGCCTTCTGTACGTGGTCAAGTCGCAGCGTATTAATAATAAAGGTCAACACACTGCTCGATAATACTTCAAACATAATTACAGTTTTGCTGTATAGCAAGGAATTCACAAAAACATCCATTACACTTTACCATCCTATTAAAGGATCTTTAAGGAGAAACTTCTCGCATGCGCACTATATAAACGAAGCCCCTGTACGTAGTTCCGAAGCTCCATTATCCAAAACAACAACAGCCGTGACAATACAGGCAATATTAGCATCATCGTACAAATATGGGCAAAGAATGCATTCGTAATGATTACTTAGGCTGAACATCTGGTGTATCCACCTTGGTCGACAGAAAAAGAAAGAAAGCGGCTTACACAGTTTTTTTTAGGGTGCAGTGAAAGCATTTACGAACGCACGTCTTGGGTAGCTTTTTGTGTTTTTGGTCAGTGTAGTCTAGTAGCGCTGGCAGGGGAACGAAAGCCCTAGCAAGAAGCCTGTTAATTTTCAACACTTTCCCCTCTGTGTATAGCGAAATATCTCGAACACATTTTTATAAGCTGCACACAAAACTAAAACAGTTAGTCCTTAACCATATAGCACCTTCCTTTTACCTGAAAGCCGGAAAAAAGTATTTCGTTACTCTAGCGTGCCTTCTAAAATCACAGCACTTTCACAGAGTGAATGATGATGAGTGGGGTGAAGCACCCATTTGTCCATTTGTCAGTGCGTCCGTTTCTCTGTGCGTGCGTCCATCTGTCTGTCCGTCCGTCAGAGCATCCGTCCGTCCTTTCGTCCATCTATCCGTGCTTGCCAGTGAGCGTGCGTGCATCCATCCGTCCGTCCATGTGCCTGTCTGTCTCTCTGTTTGTATATATGTCTGTCTTTCGGTCTGTTTACCTGTCTGTTTGTGTTTCTGTGTGTCTGTCTCTGTCTCTCTGTCTGTCAGTTTGCCTGCCTGTTTGTCTGTCTGTTTGTCTCACAGACAATGAGCACGAGCCACCGCGGTCCTTTACGCCCGCTGCTCCACTTCAACCATGCCTTACAAAATGGTCTAACACGTACGGTGACTATCCAGGAGAATGAGAGAGGCGCTCGTTCCCAAGGAGAGAGAGAGAGAGGGGGAAACACATTAATTGGGTAAAGCTTGTGAGTGAGGGTGGGAGAGGCCCGCCTGGACCACCCGCCGGGCTCGAGCAACGAGTTGACGCTGGCCGGTTTGGCTGAGAGATCGCAGCCTCCAACGCTTCACTGAGAAGGTCTTGGTCCACATCTGGTGCCGCTGCTTGGAGCCTTGGGACGCTTACCTTGCTATGCAGTAGGAGTGGAATCTCACACAACGCTTTCCCAGCAAACGTGAGGCCAGCTTCTGCCTTGCAAAGATATCGGAAACGTGGTCTTTTCTAGTAGTGCCCACCTAAAGATGAAGGGACTTTAGCCTGTTAGTGCAAATGCTATCTTAATTCTGTAGTAAACGATAGTTGCTCCCAACAAAATAAGACAAAGAATCAAGAACGGGTGCCTGAATCTCTAATAAAATTTGTCTTCAATTAGAAGGTTGCTTAGAAAAACTAGTGAGACCTTTACGCACTTGGAGTAATATGTGGCCCGAAAATGTTTCTACATTATTCTCGTTAGGCTTGCGAGAGAAACGCTATGTGTTTTATCGCTAAAAACGTTTTTCTTAACACAAATAGTGTTAAGTTGTCATGCACTTAGCAAGATGACAGCCGCAGCTGCAATCTTACTATACGCACAGCTCCATTTCTGGGAACATTTCCACTCCGGCATTTCTATAACCTCCTTGCTCGTACCCTACGTACCCAGGAATTTGTCTGTCTGGCGACGAGCACGAGCCGCCGTATTCTTCTTCGCCCATCGCTCTCCTTTGTCCATGCCCCACCAACTATCCGCCACATACGCCAACGACCCAGGAATCGGAGAGAGGCAGTCGTTTCCCACGCACCCAGGCCCAGCCCGTGAAGCAGCCAATCGGGGAGTAGCGGTACAGCGCCATCTAAAATATACTCTCTCAACCGCAGTTTGTGTGTACTTCTATGAAACAGCGCCATCTATTATACTGTTTGGGGGATACTGCCGCTTATGTTTGACGCTGGATAAAGTTACACTAAGAGGAGCTTCGCTCCTAAAACAAATTTTCCCTTTGGTGTTCGAAAGCAATAATTGAAGAGACAAGAAGCAACGTATGCTACTCTTATGACATTGTGAGAACCAGCCGGGAGGGTGGAATAATTGACAGTAGCTGTGCTTCTTTTTGTGTCAATACTTGAAAATGAACCTTGTATTATAACTGCCTAAATTGAAGCCGTAAAATAAACGTCTTGTGGTAAATGACTTTCACCACTGCGGCCCTATGAAAAACACATAAATTGGAGTATTTTGCAACCTTTCAGTCTCGTAGAAAAGCGACCTTTAATGCGCTCTCACACCTGTGGTTTAATAGATCACCCTCTCATCTGCATAAAACAGTTGTGACTAAATTTTTCGGCTCAGAAATACGAAAGTTTTGCAGTGGCGCCTGCACTGCTCAGTTGAAGGGCGTTCTCTTCGTCGTCGCGTTTCTGAGGAGCTGGCCGATACTGCAGCAAAGTTACGCATCGCATTGCGCGCTGAAACGCCGTCTCCCTTGATGCGAGGAAGAGGACGAGGAAGGAGGAAGAAAGTTTAAGCGGAAAGACAGGGAGGTTAGCCAGTTCTTAGACCGGCTGGCTACCATGTGCTGGGGAAAGGGGTGAGGGGAATGATAGATGTTAAAAAGAAATGCTGCGAAGAGAGGGAGAAATTACAAAAAAAAACTGCGACAGAGGAAAGGCAACATCAAAGAGTATAAGACACTAAAGTCTGTCTCTGAGGCCAGTTCTCCGCAAAAAGCGCAGTAAAGCTTTCAAAGCCTTCTGGGCTGAGGATGGGCTTGGCCAATGACCCAGAATCCTTTGTTCCGACAAAGGCCGATTTTCTAGTCTATCCAGAGCTGCAGTGAGTTCTTGTCTTTGCACATTGAAATAGGTGCACTCACACAGAAGGTGCGCGATGGTTTCTTCGCAACTGCAGTAAGTGCATGTAGGAGAGCTGGCCATCCCGATGAGATAAGAGTATGCGTTCGTGAAGGCCACTCCAAGCCACAGGCGGCATAGAAGAGTCTCCTCAGCTCGAGATATCCTTGGGGGAAGACGAAGCTGCAGATCGGGATCCAAGTTATGCAGGCGCGCGTTTGTGAAGTCTGTCGAGTTCCACTGTACCAGTGTGAGGTCACGTGCAAGCGAACGAAGTCTTGTAGCTGCGTCGGTTCTTGAGAACGGGATGGCTGTGTATTGGGTACCATCGTGTGCAGATCTAGCGGCCTCATCTGCGCGGTCATTGCCATATATACCGCAATGACCTGGTATCCACTGATACAATATGCTGTGCTGTTTTTTAGTTGCTTGGTGATGAAGAAGCCTTATTTCAGCTACTAACTGTTCATTAGGTCCATGGCGAAAGGGTGATATAAGACATTGAAGAGATGCCTTCGAGTCCGAGAAGATCGACCAAATTCCCGAAGGTTCTTTCACTATAAACTCCAGAGCTGCACGAATGGCTGCAAGTTCTGCAGCTGTCGACGACGTCAAATGCGATGTCATGAATTTAACTGTGATGTTCCTCGCGGGAATAACCACCGCCCCTGCAGAGCTTACTGAAGACACCGAGCCATCCGTGTAAATGTGAAGGCGTCCATTGTGCTTCTCTTGCAGGAAAAGCAATGTGGCCTGTTTCAGGGCTAGATGCGACGACTTTTTCTTATTTTGGATGCCAGGAATTGTAAGAAGGGCTTTGAGTGGGTGTAGGCACCATAATGGTATCGGCGGCTGTGCTGCATGCGTGAAGTGCAATGGAAGCACTGCGCAATGCTGAGCTACAGTTGCGCTGAACGCTGAGTGGGGCCTGGAAGTTCGAAGTGAGGCTAGGTGATGAAATGGAAGCCGAGCGAAATGTCTTATGTGCATTCTCAAAGCGTCTACGCGGATGTATGCGTTGACTGGATAATCACGCGCAATCATGACTGTCGCTGCTGTAGACGCGCATCTCGGGAGACCAAGGCATATCCTCAGGGCTTGGGCTTGGATCGACTGGAGGACGCGCAAGTTTGTTCTTCCGATCCCGCAAAGCACGGGTAAGCTGTATCGCATATAACCGAGGAACAAAACAGTGTAGAGTTGGAGCATTGCTTGTACGGATGCACCCCACGTTTTCCCAGCAAGAAACCTCAGTACGTGGGTGATCATGGTGAGTTTAGTTTTCATGTGGGCGAAGTGAGGGCTCCAGGAGAGGTCGCGATCAACTATGACTCCGAGGAATCGGTGGGTCTTCACGTAGTTGATCGTGTGTCCGTTGATTTTGATAACATATGGGCTCATAGCCTTATGCGTGAATGCTATAAGCGAGCATTTCTCTGATGACAGCTCTAGTCCCCGTTCTTCCAGGTACTTTGTCACTATTTTTGCCGCTCTCTGAAGCCGGGCACGCAAATGAAGGCGTGTTACGCCTGACGCCCAGATGCAGATGTCATCTGCATATATTGATAGATGGACAGATTCTGGAAGTGCATCAACCAGGCCGAGTAGCGCTAGATTGAAAAGTGTGGGGCTAAGAACGCCGCCTTGAGGCACACCTCGACGGTTGCAATGGTGCGTTGTTGTGCCATTCTCCGTCTGTACAAAGAAAGTTCTGCCTTTCAGATAGCTGTGGATCCATTGGTAAACCCGACCCCCTAATCCAACATTTTCCATGGCATCCAGAATGGCTTCATGTGATACGTTATCGTATGCACCTTTCACGTCCAAGAACAACGCCGCGGATAAACGTTTCAGTCTTTTCTGATGCTGAACACATGAGACCAGGTCTATAACGTTATCAATTGCGGACCTCCCACGCCGAAAGCCCGTCATAGCATGAGGGTATACCTCATGGCGCTCCAGGTACCACTCTAGACGAGTCAAAATCATCCTCTCCATCACTTTCCCGAAACAGCTGGTAAGCGCGATGGGGCGATAAGAGGTCAAGTGCAGAGGAGATTTACCTGGTTTAAGCACAGGGACGAGGCGGCTGGATTTCCATGAATGAGGGATAAGTCCGCTGCTCCACGAGTCGTTGTACACGGATAGTAGGGCCCGTCGAGCTGCTTCTCCGAGGTTGCAAAGAGCCATGTACGTGATCCCATCCGGACCAGGCGATGAAGACCGTTTGCATGCCGTCAAGGCCGCTTGTAGTTCCTCTAGAGAGAAAAAGGTGTCCATTCTTGAATCTCTGGAAACTGGAGCGTTTTCTAGGTGGCGCGTGGTGCACGTGGACGCATGACCGGCAACTTTCATGCAGAAATCTTCTGCTACTTCAATTTCGGTGCGTCCTTGGTGGAGAGAAAGACACTTGAAGAGGCGATGTTGATGTGGCGAAGTTCGTAGGCCACGGACAATCCTCCATGTCTGCGTCAAAGGCTTGTGTGGATCCAAAGATTCGCACAGATGTTTCCAGCGAAAGGATTGAAGTGAAATGATTCGCCGCTGAATTTTTTTCTGTAGGCGCCTTGCCTCCCTCAAGTCGTGAATGGACTTAGTGCGCCTATACCTTCTTTCTGCGCGACGACGGATCGCTCTGAGCCGTTCCAATTCCGCTTGATATTGACAATAATCTGAAGTATGTTGAATATGATAAGTCGCTTCTTGAGTAGCACCTCTAATCATATCCTCGAGGGTGTCAAGAGGAGGCGTTTTATTTTCTTGACACCTTTTTTCCGTCAGTGACCTGAACTTTGCCCAGTCGATGCGAGTCGAAGTGTCGTAGTTTGGCGATTTTTCCAGGCCCTTGATCTTCAAATAAGTTGGGATGTGGTCGCTTCCATGAGCTTCATAGTCTGCGAACCACTTGACCTTTCCATTTAGGCTTCGTGACACAAATGTCAAGTCAAGGCAGCTGCTGTATGTCGTTCCCCGTAGAAACGTTGGGCTTCCGTCGTTTACACAAAGCAGCTGCTGCTCCAGAGCAAAGGAGAATACTTGCCTTCCGCGACTGTCTGTCTTCTGACTTCCCCATAGTGGGTGGTGAGCGTTAAAATCTCCGGTGATGATCCATGGTCCAGGTGTGGCTGTTAACAGTGCACGTAGTCTTTCAGGTTCAAAACGGTTCGAAGGTGATATATATGCGCCTACGAGCGTGAAATTGAGGTCTCTACGTTTAACTGTCAAGCAGACATACTGGTTGTCATCGTGAGGTGCTACACGGTGCTCGATATAGGTAAGGTCGCATCTGATATATACAATGACTTTACTCTGTTCGTTGCAGGCAGCGGACTTGAAGGCTTCGTACCTGGATAGTCGTATTGCATTGTGTAGCCTTGGCTCACAGATAACAATATTGGGAAACTGGTTTTTGAACACAAATTGTCGTATATCAGAAATGCGGGGCTTGAGGCCTCGGGCATTCCACTGGAATATCGAAGCTCCTTTGACCTCCTTACGAAAGGCTTGCAGAGGCGGAGCCATGGTGCCTTTCCAGACTTGATAGCACCGGCTTCAGCGCATCCTCTAACTGAAGTGCACTCTTTGCAGCCGGACTGTCAATGCTAGTGAGGAGCATACGAATGGTATTCATAAGGGCCTTTACCATGGCTACGAATTCTTTGTCGCGACTATCACCGCATTGTCGTTCCGAAGTGATTGTAGACGAGCGATGTGGTGGCTCAGACGGTGCGTCTATCGTTGGCAGCACTGGCCATGCTTCAGGCGATCCTGTGATGCTCTTGTCTTGCTTGGAGGATTTGTTGTCGGTGTGTCTGGACACTTGAGGTGGTATGCCGGTGGTCGTTTGGTGAGGTTCAATCCTTGCTTCAGCACTGGGTCTCCTCAGGGGCCTCCGGCGACGAGACCGCCGGCGTCGTACTTGGGCAGCGGCCTCCCTGTGAGTTGAGCCATCCCGGACCATTTGCCTCAACACTTGCATTTCCTTTTTCATGATTGGGCAATCTTTCGACGATGCTTCGTGAGGGCCATGACAGTTTCGACATTTTCGAAGTTCTGCCTGGCAAGCGTCTGCGCTATGTGATTCTGAGCATAGCGAGCACACAGCCAGGTTTGTACAAACAGCACTGACATGTCCCAATCTATAAAATTTCCGGCATTGAAGGGGCTTCGGTACGAAGGGTCGCACTGTGTGTCGAAAATGTCCGACCTTGACTTGCGATGGAAGGCTGTCACCCTTGAACACGAGCTTCACGCAGCGTGATTTGCCAAGGCGACGAGCTTGCAGTATAGTAGGTTCTGCAGACACCGGTTTGATGAGAGCAGCAAAGTCACTTTCGCTCATGGAAATGTCGACGTCGTAAATGACGCCTGCCGTAGAGTCGCGGCCATCAAGTATATATGAGCGAACGTTGATGTTATCCAACATCTTGACGTTGCTCAGCACTTCCAATGTGCTTCGTTGAGTGACGTCTACGGCGAGGATATTCTTACGGCCATTGATCCGCACGTCCGCGATCTCTCCCTGGGCGAGTTCCTCAAGAAACCTAGACGTGACTTGACGATTGAGCCGGTTGAGACTATGAGCCGCATCGACCGGCACAAACACAATTGTGTATGTCGTGGGCTCTCGCGTCGTCGTCACATCCTTACTTGTTGTTGGAGACGGCATCACTAGTCTTCTTTTTCGCTGTCGCCTTGTCACAGGCACGAAGTCGCCTTCATCGGAGCTCTCATCGCTGGCCGTAGAGTAAATCAGCGTGTCTTCGCTGTCGGCATCACTCGGGTGGATCGTACGCTTTCTCGTGGTAGCTGCGGACGACGTCGATGGTTGCGGTAGAAGCCCAGGCGAATCCACGTCCATCGCCGCAGTCACTGGAACGGTGTCTTCCACAGAGTCGCAGAAAAAACTTTGAAAAATTACAGACAGCGACAGCAGTGTTCTACGCCAGAATCACTTCGTCGTCGTTCCTTTCCTTGATGCGAGCTTGGCAACATGAATTACGTCAACGCTTCCAGCGTTTGATTGCCACCTCGTCTCTGGCGGCGGCTGCATGGCGTTGTAGGCACAACCCTTGTGCCCACCCCGAGGTGTTACGCTATGCGAGGCAATCATGTTTTGGGATCACAATCACCTGTTTTTACGACCATGCAGACACCACCTACACAGCCGCTTCCTAAGCGTGATTGATCTCTCTTTCTGGCGCATTTTGAAGAAATTTCATGTTCTGCCATGCGGACAAACTGTGATATAATACCGCCTATGCTTAGAGGTTTGCCTTGCGTTCCTCGACAAGCAGTTGATTCTCTGCACGTCCCTCCATCAGTTGAAGAGGTAAAGGCAGCACTACAATCTATGAAACAGGGGACAGCCCCTGGGCCAGACGGTTTTCCAGTTGAAGGTTACATATCATTTTGGAATGAGCTTGGTACTGCATTAACCGCGGTTATCCAGGGTTGTTTCGAGGATGGTGTCTTTCCATCAAGTTTTCGAGATGGACGCATTGTGCTTATTTTAAAAGGTGATGTTTCTTCTGTTAATCCTGAAGATTGGAGACCTATCACGCTTCTTAACGTTGACTATAAGATATTCGCGACGGTGATCGTTCAGCGTTTGAAGGCTCTGTTGAACACTCTGGCGGGTCATCACCAGGCTTCATCTATGCCTGGACGGCAAATACACTGTTTCTCCTTCACCACCCGGGATATCATAACCTATACTCTGTCGCGATCTGCGCGTAGTCTCCTTGTGTCTTTAGACCAAGAGAAAGCATTTCACCGACTAGAGCACACGTATATCTTTAAAGTGCTCACAGCCCTTGGTTTTCCTGGTACTTTTGTTGAATTATTTAGACATACCTACTCTGGTATAAAAAGCACACTAGTTCTAGATGGTTGGGAGAGTGCGGCCTTTTCTATTACACGTGGGGTTCGTCAAGGATGCCCCTTGTCTCCTGTTCTCTCTGTCGTCAGCCTTGAGCCATTTTTGTGTGCTCTAGAAGCAGGTTCGCATGTCCGGGGTCTTGCGCTTCCCGGCCGCAGTACCGTAAAAGTCACAGCTTTCGCTGACGACATAACCCTGTACCTTTCAGATGAAGACAGTCTTTCTCATAGCCTGCGTTTATTCTTCTAGTATGGGGACACTTCAGGTGCCGTGCTACACCTCTCTGAATCCCGGTATTTGTTCATCGGATATCCCAACTCCGCACTTAGGTCCACATCTCTTCTTCAGCCGGCTGCGTCTCTTCGCATCCTAGGAATTCTATGCAACCACTACGGCATTTGTAACTCTGTTTGGTCGAACGCCCTCGATGAGTAAAACAAGAAATTGAGAACGCCCGGGAATTCGACTTCCCGCTTCTTGAGCGGAGGTACCTTGCGCAGACTGTGTTCTACGGTCGCATTTGGTACCTTTCTCACGTTTAACAGCTGCCTTTACGCATCGTGAGGTCATTGCAGTCTGCCTTGTGTTCCTTCTTTTGGTCTGGCGGCACTGAGTTGGTTTCTCGTGTGGCGTTAGGACAGCAGCGTTCCCAGGGACGTTTTGCTTACCCTTTGGTATCAATACGCTGCCGGCTATTGGCCCTGCGCTTCCTGTTGCACCTCGTACAAGGAGAGGAATCCCCCGCGCGAACTCTGGCATATTATTTTCTAGGCACTCACTCTCGGTATTTATTGCCTAATGTGCGCCTTAATCAGGGCCCACAATAATTAGTACTTCCTTCGTTTTATGCAACAGCTGTCGTGTTTTTTCGTCATATCCAGTCAACTTGTCCTGATTTAGATGTGTTAGACAACTCTATCGTTGACACAACAGCCGCGTTGTTGCTCCCGTTAGTTCCTTCAGCACGCGGCACCCACTCTAGTCGTGTGCCTTGGAGCAAGCTGACGGCATCATTTTTACCTGTCCACCTCCGGGACTTCATGTGGCGGCTTGGGTGGAGCTTTCTTCCTACCCTTGACCACCTAGAAAGGTGGATAATGGTCCAGTCATCAACATGTCCGAACTGCTCCCTACGGGTAACAAATCAGCATGTGTTAAAGCAATGTGTCGTTGCTCGTGTTTCTGGAGGGCTGTGCATGCAGGATATCGTGGCCTCGGAGTAAACCGCTTTGTTTCTTCTGGACGTTGTTCTCGTGACCGCTTTGCTTGCCTTCTTATTGTTGCTGGTGCCTACTGTCTTTGGCGTAACCGTTGTGAAGCTGTTGCAGCAGGTCGTCGCCGCCGTGCTCTCTTCCCGATTTTGGAGCGACTGTACAAAGAAATACTATCTGTTTTGTCGGAGGAACTCTTCTTTCTGGGTGAGGAGCAATTCCTTCGACACTGGTCCTGCCGTTTTGTGTTTGTTTGTGAGAGACGTGTAAGGCTTGTTTTCAGACATGCCTGGTATTGGTAGGTTAATCTTTGTTTAGTACTCATAAAAATACCTTGTAAATACTATGTAAATACCTGACATATAGATCTCTACATTTCATTTGTGTGTTCTTCGTTTACCATGTATTGTGCATATGTAGACATTGTTTTTGTAACAATTCCTGTGTAGTTGGGTAAGTTGTTTATGTTGTGTTCTGTTTATATATGTACACATATCTTTTTGTAACAACTTTTGGTGTGTCTGTGGATGTTGTGTTCTGTCGCAATGTTCTGTTGGATTGTAATTGATGTTCACTGTCTGTGAGAATGAATTTCTCTAAGCACATTATGTGCGTCATTTGGGGCATTCATTTTTATTCCACGCCAAAATTGATGTCTTGATATTTATGCAGTGCCAAGATCGACCGATGTGTCGCATATGTTATCCTAGTGTCATCGTAGGGCAGCAGTGCGCGAAGGATTACATGAGCACAGTGTACTTAAACGGATAATTTCAAAAAATTTCTCATACATTTGTCTTCTCAAAGAGACCGTTTCAATGACAATAGGCAATACGCAATTTTTGTATACATTTTTAGAAGCGAAACTCGATGTCCATATGAGATATGTTGTACTGAGAGTACACCTGCGATGTAGTAGTGGAGCAGGTGGCCCTTTCCTGGCCACCTCACATTCTGTATTGAGAAATTCAACAATAAATTTCGTCTTCGATTCAAACAAGGGCTTATCACTCATTTGACTTAACTGCTTAACTCTAATAATTAAAAGGGTAAATATTTAGCTTACTTAATTACTGTTCCAAATTGATGTCTTCCAACCTATCTCGATACCTGCTGCTACAGAAAAAGCAACTGTGAAAACAGCGAGCAAATAACGTTTTTAGCTGATTTTTTCAACAATACTGGACATATTTCTTGGAACGCCCTATATATGTGGCAAGTGAGGACACGAGAAAAAAAGTTGGCCCCATATGTACATGTTTCATTGCAAATGTCGTCTAATGATGATAGTTTTCCGTCTCGAGAGAGTGAATAAAAGAGTTATTCGATGTTCTGCGCTTAAAAATCGGTGATTGGGATTCTGGAGGCGCTGCGTTAAAGTGCCTTGATGTTCAGTGCGGGTAGGTGCCACTGCCGTATTGTCTCAACAAAGCGCAAGAAACACTCGCCTTTTCGTGCATGCATTGCATTGTGAGCTTAGTATAATGAACGCTACATCCCTTATAGTTACTTATGTATAAATTCTTTATAATAAAGAAATACGCCACAGTATCTTGACCTGTTGATGTTCTGCCTTAGATATGCGCATCATTTTTTTACATGCGAATTCATTTTTAGTCGGGTTATGTCAGGCATCCAGCGTTGTCTGTGGTGGTGTCCGCTCACCGGCAGGTGTTGTCTCTCCGCTCTCACTCCCTCTCCCACAACAGCAGCTGCGGACATTGCGCTAATCCGCCCCCCTAGCAACTGCAGCTTGTGATGCGATAATGTGTAAGAGAGGGTAGGTGCAGCGCTTCGCCGCTCCTACTCTCGCCGTTCGCTTTCTCTCTTTCTTGGGCCCCACTTTCCCGTCCAATCGAACCTCACTCTCGGTAATTCGCTGGCTGGGCGCCTATGAAGAACATCCAAAAGGTGTGGTAGAGAGCGAGAGAGAGAGAGAGATAAATAGAGAGAAAAGGCAGGGAAGTTAACCAAGCTTGGCTAGGTTGGCTACCCTACACTTGGGGTGGGGGAAAAGGGGAATGGTAGAAAGCAAACAGATAAAAAAGAAGAGTAAGAAACAGAAGGATGAATAGTTGGATACTACGCAGCATGGTCTCACGCTCTTCTTTCACAAGCGCTCGTGAAGTCTGGTGGTCCTTAAAGGAGCACACACACGAACTTACTCATGTCAAGATTTTTGCGTCAACGAGTAGCTACTGACCCCTGGTAGTGATTCGGGACCTAATACGCATGTGTGATTTGAATGAATATCTGTAATATTGATTTATATATCCGCTATCGAACGTGGTTCAAAATGGGTCAAAAGCCCGCCAAATCGTAGCACTTTCAGCGCTACATCGCTGCCACGTCGAGGCCGCTGCACAGCTGATGCTGCTTTCACAAAAAATGGTGACGTCATGCACACTGGCGTTTCGTCTGCTAGGAGCGCACGTGCAGTCGGTCCAGCTGTGTCTCAGATGATGTAGACTTAAGCCCCTCCATGCGTTTTTCGACGGCTAGGTTAAGTAGCGGCAACTCCCTTTAGTCCCGGCCTCGAGAATTGGCCTCTTGATGCCAGTGAAAGCCAACTTCTTCGCCAACACAGGATTTACCCTAGAGCAGCTCGGCGCGAAGTGAAGCGAGAAAATGTGGCTGTTATTCTTAGGCGTCCAGTTTCTCTGTCCATCGGCGATCTTGCTCGCTGGATTTTGTGCCCACCGGTTGTGCCCGCGCGCTCTCCGACGACAGCAAAGCTCTAGCCGACCGGCTCGCCCTACGCCATCTCCTGACGCCGTGTAGCTCTCGCTGAGTGGTGCCCCGTCCTCGGACTTCTGCGACCGTGTCCATCTCTCTCTATCTTCTCTTTACTTCTGTATATGGGTGTCCTCATCTCTATCTCTGTCCCGTTTAATCCTCCTTGTCCCTTTTAATCTCTCCTTACCCCCATCCCTCGTGATTCGCTGTTGATGTGTCACACCATGATGCAGACCGTTACGGGGCTCACTTTTCAAGAGTTTTCTCATTTTCAAGAATAACTTACAAAATGTTCATTGGCACGTACGAAGTTAACCCACTGGCTACGTCGAGGTTCGTAGCTTCGAAAGACATGAAACGCCACGCAATTCGCGCTTTTTCTGTGCCTCAAAGTGCAGCTTCTCACTGCACAGTGGTTCCCCGATGTTGTGGCTTCCTTTAATCATCCATTCGAATGTACCTCGAAGAAGGATATGCTGAAAAAGTACCTACAAAAGAACACCAACCATTTCGACCCTGGTATTATATGCCACGCCGAGCCGTCATACGTGAACCGCTCCACAACGAAGGTACGCATCGTGTTCGACGTTTTGTCTCACGAATCCGGGATCAAGTCCTTAAACGACAATCTGGAAGCCGGCCCAAATCTAAATCCCGACGTAGTGACGCTACTGCTTCGTTTTCGACGCTACAACATAGCAATGAACGCTGATGTTGAGAAGGCATTCCTTCAAATTGGCCTACAAGAACCCGACAGAGATGCGCTTCCCTTTTTGTGGTTCAAGACTTCACCTCAAGTGGACAGCCCACTGCCGGAAATAGAAGTTTGTAGAATGACGAAAGCGCTCTTTGGAGCTACTTCAAGTCATGTCCTATTGACTGGTACTATAAAGCACCACTTCAGGTCTGAAGAAAATTGCTTTGCTTCGACAGCCCGGCTATTGCAAGACTCCATATTGTCACGGGGTCGTGACGTGGCCGAAGACAGGAGACTTCTTGTTGGGATTTAACTGTTTATTTGGGCGAACCTGTGCCCGGTAAACAGAAAGTCCAATTACAGCAGCAGTCTCGCACAGATAGCAGTCTCAGACTGATAGCGGCGAACGGAGCGTCGGCCTTCGATCAAGTACTGACAAGCGGCGAAGCGCGTCGGCATTTATACTCCCGCCGTCGAATGTTCTAGCGCTACCGCTGGCGGCGGCGTACGTTCCAGAACAATCTGTACCATTCGCACAGTGGGCGTGATCTTATCGAAATGATCTACTACAGTCCGGAACCCTCTCGAAAACTGCAGGCGCGGTTTGCGCTGAGAATCGTGTGGTGTTTTGGGACGATAACAAAAGCTTGGGAAATGGAACGTGGCATTGCCCCCCTCTGAAAAAGGCATCGTCTCGATGCTTTAACTAAAGATGAAGGTACAATAATAATGCAAGAAAGTACAATGAATAAATTACAATACAACAATAATACAAAAAAGCTCTGTTTCAGTTTGTTAACGCGCATGAAACGGCTTTAGGCGTGCGACATGGACGACTTCAGGTCGCGATCGGCGTCGTTGAGAGTTCGTGATGCCGTCGGGGACAACCTCGTAATCAAGTGGGCCGAGACGTCGAACCACCCCTTACGGTCCGAAGTACCGTCGCAGAAGCTTTTCACTTAGTCCACGTCGACGTATCGGCGTCCACACCCAAACACGTTCACCGGGCTGGTATTCCACGAAGCGTCGTCGAAGGTTGTAACGGTGGCTGTCGGTCGTCTGTTGATTCTTGATACGTAGCCGCGCAAGTTGTCGGACTTCTTCGGCGCGATGAAGGTACTCGCTCACATCGAGGTTTTCTTCCTCGGTGACGTTGGGTAACATGGCATCGAGCGTCGTTGCCGGGCTCCTTCCGTAGACCAATTTGTATGGAGATATCTGCGTCGTCTCTTGCACCGCCGTGTTGTATGTGAAGGTCACATACGGAAGAATGGCTTCCCACGTCTTGTGTTCGACATCGACGTACATTGACAGCATGTCGGCGATCGTCTTGTTAAGCCGCTCGGTGAGGCCGTTGGTCTGTGGGTGGTACGCTGTCGTCCGGCGGTGGTTTGTTTGGCTGTATGCCAAGATCGCTTGAGTTAAGTCGGCAGTGAATGCCGTTCCTCTGTCGGTGATAAGGACCTCCGGGGCGCCGTGACGTAGGACGATATTTTCGACGAAGAACTTAGCTACCTCGGATGCACTGCCTTTTGGCAGGGCTTTTGTCTCGGCGTAGCGGGTGAGGTAGTCGGTAGCTACCACGATCCACTTGTTTCCGAAAGCCGACGTCGGGAACGGCCCCAGTAGGTTCATACCAATCTGCTGGAAAGGTCGGCAAGGTGGATCAATTGGCTGCAGAAGTCCCGCTGGCCTTGTCGGCGGTGTCTTGCGTCGCTGACAGTCCCGGCATGTCCTCACATAACGAGTGACGTCGGTGGTAAGACGCGGCCAGTAGTACCTTTCTTGTATCCTCGCGAGCGTGCGAGAAACACCGAGGTGCCCTGCCGTCGGATCGTCGTGCAGGGCCTGCAGGAGTTCTGGTCGCAGAGCTGAAGGCACCACAAGGAGGTACTTAGCCCGAAGCGGTGAAAAGTTTTTCTTTTGTAGAAGACCGTTTCGTAGAAAAAACGACGCAAGTGCGCGCTTGAATACCTTCGGGAGTTCGGTGGTCCTGCCTTCGAGGTATTCTATTAGGGCCTTAAGTTCCGGGTCGGCCCGCTGTCGTTCAGCGAAGTCGTCGGTAGTGATCGTTCCCAAGAAGTAGTCGTCATCCGGGTCGTCGGGTAGCGGTTGGTCGACAGGCGTACGAGAGAGACAGTCGGCGTCGGAGTGTTTTTTTCCGGACTTGTAAATGACAGTAATGTCATATTCTTGAAGTCTCAGGCTCCATCGTGCGAGGCGACCTGAAGGGTCCTTCAAAGTGGCTAGCCAACACAAGGCGTGGTGGTCGCTCACAACTTTGAAGGGCCTGCCGTAGAGGTATGGGCGAAATTTCGACGTAGCCCAGATGATGGCGAGGCACTCCTTTTCTGTTGTGGAATAATTTGCTTCTGCTTTGGATAGCGATCGGCTGGCGTAACTAATAACCCTTTCAAGTCCGTCAGCCCTCTGCACAAGAACGGCGCCAAGACCTACGCTGCTTGCGTCAGTATGTATTTCTGTCTCAGCGAATTCGTCGAAATGGGCGAGTAACGGAGGCGTCTGGAGGCGATGTTTACGCTCCTGGAAAGCGTGTTCCTGTGGCGTTTCCCACTTGAACTCCACGTCGGCCTTGGTAAGGTTAGTGAGAGGATCGGCGATGCGGGCGAAGTTTTTCACGAACCGCCTATAATAGGCGCACAGGCCCAGAAATCGGCGCACGGCTTTCTTGTCAGTGGGCGGCGGGAAGTCGGCGATGGCGGCTGTTTTCCGTGGATCGGGACGAACTTCACACTTGCTGATAACGTGCCCCAGAAACAAGAGCTCTTCATACGCAAATCTGCACTTTTCTGGCTTCAGTGTGAGTCCGGAAGTCTTGATGGCTTGAAGTACAGCTTCAAGGCGCCGAAGATGCTCGTCGAAACTCGAGGAAAACACGACGACGTCGTCCAAGTACACAAGGCAAGTCTGCCACTTCAATTCTGCCGGTACTGTATCCATAACGCGTTGAAAAGTCGCAGGCGCTGAGCAAAGGCCGAAGGGCATCACCTTAAACTCGAAGAGGCCGTCCGGTGTTATAAACGCCGTCTTCTCTCGGTCTCTTTCGTCGACTTCGATTTGCCAATAGCCAGTCTTGAGGTCCATTGACGAAAAGTACTTGGCGTTATGGAGCCGATCAAGTGCGTCGTCTATTCGTGGGAGAGGATACACGTCCTTTCTTGTGATTTTGTTCAGGCGGCGATAATCGACGCAGAAACGTAGGGTCCCATCCTTTTTCTTCACTAACACCACGGGGGATGCCCATAGGCTCTTGGACGGCTGGATAATGTCATCCCGCAGCATTTCATCAACTTGTCTCTTCATGGCCTCACGTTCTCGCGTCGAAACCCTGTACGGACTCTGACGGAGTGGTCTGGCATTTTCTTCGGTTATGATGCGATGTTTCGTGATTGGGGTCTGCCGAATTTTCGATGACGACGAAAAGCAATATTCCTATTGCAGGAGCAGGGCCTTGAGCTGTTCTTGCTTATCGTTCGGAAGTCTGGGATTGACGTCGAAAGCTATGGGAGGGGCTTGGTTCCTCTGAGCAGGTTCCGCAGAATCGGCGAGGGCAAAAGCACTGGTGGCTTCGAAAATTTCTTCGATGTATGCGACCGTTGTTCCTTTGTTCACATGTTTGTACTTATTGCTGAAATTCGTGAGCATAACCGTTGCTTTGCCTCCCCGCAGCTCTGCAATTCCTCTTGCGACGCAAATATTTCGGGTGACCAACAGATGCTGACTGCCTTCAACGACGCCTTTGAAGCCAGGTGATTCAGGAGCGCCGACTGAAATAATGACGCTTGAGCGAGGCGGAATGGTGACTTGTTCTTTCAGCACATTCAAGGCATGTTGTCCAGACGGCGTGCGCGGCGGTAGTGCTTCTTCTGTGGATAACGTTATCGACTTTGTTTTTAGGTTGATGACAGCACCATGGAGGCATAAGAAGTCCATGCCAAGAATGACATCTCTCGAGCAACGCTGTAGGACTATGAAGTCTGTAGGATAAATACGGCCGTTAATGGTGACTCTCGCTGTGCAGATTCCTGCAGGCGTTACGAGATGACCGCCGGCTGTGCGGATTTCAGGGCCTTTCCAAGCTGTCCTAACTTTTTTTAACCTCGCGGCGAACGACCCACTGATGACAGAATAGTCGGCTCCAGTATCGACGAGAGCGGTCACACTGTGGCCGTCGATAAGAACGTCGAGGTCGCTAGTTCGCCGTCTCGCATAACAGTTAGGGCGTGGCGTCGGGTCACGGCTGCGTCGGCTTGTTCCGCTGCTTCCATGTTGCGTCGTCAGGCCACCTTCGGTAAGTAAGCTTTCGCCGTCAGGGCTTTGCCTGGTTGGCGTTGTGTTCGGAAAGCTCCGTCGCGGCGTCGTCGTCGTCGGAGGATCTTCGGTAGTTCGTCGCACAGCAACCGCACCTCCACCGGTTGCTGCCCTTAGTTTCCCGGATACGGGCTAGGAGACCGGCCCCGCGTTGGGCCAGAGTACTGTCGGTGGTGCGGTGACGTGCGGCGGCTGGGCGACGGCGAACGCGAAGGGCTTCGTGGTGTCCACCGAGTTCCTGTCAGGTAGTCGGTGATATCACGTGGTCGTTCTCCTGGCTGTGGGCGCGGTGCATTGACGGCGAAGCCACGCAGTCCCATCTGTCGGTACTGGCAACGGCGGTATGTGTGTCCGGCCTCGCCGCAGTGGTAGCAGAGCGGGCGATGATCAGGGGTGCGCCAGACGTCAGTCTTCCTCGTTGCACTGCGCTGGGCCGCTGGCGAACGGTATGACGTCGGTGGGGGTGGTGGCGGCGGTGGCGTCTGTCGACGGAAGTGCGATGGGGCGGCGTTTTGGCGTGGACGGGGAGGAGCGTTGCGGCGCAGTTCAGCGGCGTAGCTCATAGCTTCCGGCTCGGGCAGCGGTGCGTGGGGAATTTGAAGCGATTGCCGAACTTCTTCTCGCACAATGTCGGCGATTGAATCCACTTGAGGCTGCGCCGAAGGCAACAGCTTGCGCAGCTCTTCCCGCACGATCGCTCGGATCGTTTCACGCAGATCTCCGGAGTTACTGGCTTGAGCAGCAGCGCAGTCTGCAGTCAGGCGACGATTATACTGTCTGGTGCGCATGTCCAGGGTCTTTTCGATAGTGGTCGCTTCGGCTACAAATTCTTGGACGGTTTTCGGTGGGTTTCTGATCAGCCCCGCGAAGAGCTCCTGTTTGACCCCTCGCATGAGGGAACGAACTTTTTTCTCCTCAGGCATGTCTGGGTCAGCGTGACGGAACAGTCGGGTCATTTCTTCTGTGAAAATGGCGACATTTTCATTTCGTAGCTGAACCCGGGTCTCTAATAAAGCAGCGGCCCTCTCTTTTAGAGCGACGCTCGCGAACGTTTGCAGGAATGCGCCGCAGAAAACATCCCACGTTCGGAGCGTGGACTCTCGATTTTCGAGCCAGGTCTTTGCGGTGTCTTTCAAATAGAAGAACACACGACGCAGCTTTTCATCATGGTCCCAGTGGTTGAGGGCGGCCACACGGTCGTATGTTTCTAGCCAGGACTCCGGGTCTTCGAACGATGACCCATGGAAAATTGGTGGTTCCCTGGGTTGATGCATGACCATCGTGGGCTGGGACGCTGCGGTTGTCATTGTCGCTGCAGTCGCGGTCATGGCCTTGGTCTTCCGCGCCTTGTCGTGTAGAAGCCCGTACTCCGGTGGTAGCCCTTGCTGTCGGCGGCTTGTTCGCTGCTCCTGGTTGGCGTCGGTGTCTTCTCCGCGACGTGGGCTGGGTTCACGGCTTGACGGGGGCGTCCGGTACATGAACGAAGCAGCACCTCCACCAGATGTCACGGGGTCGTGACGTGGCCGAAGACAGGAGACTTCTTGTTGGGATTTAACTGTTTATTTGGGCGAACCTGTGCCCGGTAAACAGAAAGTCCAATTACAGCAGCAGTCTCGCACAGATAGCAGTCTCAGACTGATAGCGGCGAACGGAGCGTCGGCCTTCGATCAACTACTGACAAGCGGCGAAGCGCGTCGGCATTTATACTCCCGCCGTCGAATGTTCTAGCGCTACCGCTGGCGGCGGCATACGTTCCAGAACAATCTGTACCATTCGCACAGTGGGCGTGATCTTATCGAAATGATCTACTACAGTCTGGAACCCTCTCGAAAACTGCAGGCGCGGTTTGCGCTGAGAATCGTGTGGTGTTTTGGGACGATAACAAAAGCTTGGGAAATGGAACGTGGCAATATGTAGGGATGGTCTTCTTATTGACGCTGACACCATTGAACAAGCTTCTCAAATGCATAAAGAGATAATTGAAATCTCCGAAGATGCTTCGATGAACATTCGTAAATGAGCCAGCAACGACCGCGTTGTACCGCCGTCTTCGTACAAGGAATCAATTCTTCCAAAAAAATCACTTTGCTCACCTTCGGGACCTTTGAGAGTCGTGGAACTTTATTGGAACAAACGGATGGATACCTTATCGTTTAGGCCCCAGGATATTTTACAGTTTATGGAGGAGCATCGAAATACCAAACGCTTTGTGCTCCATTCTCGGCTTTTAACATATGTGTACGATGACGTGGATGAGCCGTACCCCCTATCTCCACCAGCCTTTCTCTTTGGAAGAATACTGACAATGCTACCAGTTCATGACCTCAAAATCAAAACCGAGTCGACAAATGATCAACTGAAAAAACTTTGGAGCAAAAGAGAAGAGGATCTGCAAACTTTCTGGTCTCGGTTAAAGGAGTACCTCAAGGAACTCGGGAATTACACATTCAACCAAACAAAAAGAAAACACATATTGAAGGCAGGCAATGTAGTTCTACTCAGAGGAAAACATCGTCCCAGGCAACTGTGGAGCTTGGTTCGCATGCAACTTATCGGTGGACGTGACGGCATCGTGAGGACTTGCCTTGTACGCTTGCCCAACGGCACTTTTGTGAAGCGTCCTGTTCAGCTACTGTACCCATTGGAAGCCACCTAGCATCATTTGTCAGCGCGGGAGACTGTTGTGATTTCCTTTATTCATCAATCGCAACAGAAGAGCGGTCATCATCATTATCGAGCCTCCTCACGAGCTGACGCTTGGCCTCGTGGCAGCGCCGGCTCACCCTTGCCTTTTTTCTTTCTTCTTTAGTTCAATTAAAGCCTTTCATACGGCAAGACGTGTTTTTGCTTCATGTGAGCCGCGCCGCAGCAGAAAGGCTCAGTGGTTTACCGCACCCAACAATATGGCACGTACTGTCACTCTGAATGATTGTACTCACGCTGTGAAGCACATGTGAAATCAGTCGATTCGACACAATGAGTCGCACGAACGCTTCAACACAGCAAGGAGAAATATTAAGGAGAGCATGGCCAGGAGTCGGTTCCAAACACACTCTGAGATCGTTGACGTCATTGGTTCCAGCGTATCGTCACTCAGGATGGTGTTTGTGGAATGTATCACACCGAGCAGGTAGAACTAGTGTCGATGTCACGGCAGTATATTTTTCATTTTTTCTCGCGTTAGGTTTTCTATGCTGTTTCACATTGAATTTAAATAACTTCCACGGAATGGATGCGTTCAAATTCAGCCAAGAAGACCTATTCATAAATGATGGGCACATCTCAAGCTTGAAATTCGATGCCAGTGCTCCTTTAAGAAGTACAAAAGAACTTTCGTGACTTCGCGCGTATGCGAAACCGTCGGCCGAGGTCCCAGGATGTTGTTTTATTCAAGCGGCTGTGAATCCAGCTCACAAAGCTTGCCTTCCATAATACGTCGTTCAGACTGGTATACTGGGCATTAGCATAGAATGTGCTCGAGCGTCTCCTCGCAGGCGCGGATTGTGCATGCCGAACTGCTTGCCATTCCAAGGAGACAAGAATACGCATTCGTAAATGCCACGCCCAACCTCGTGCGACACAGCAATGTTTCGGCGCATCGTGGAAGCCCGGGTGGCAAACGAGGTTGCGAGTTGCGGTCGATCGAATACAGGTGCGCGTTGGAGAAACCTGGCGTGATCTATTGTAGAAGAGTAATACGGCGATCAAGTGATTGTAGCCGCCTTGCAGCGCCTGTTCTCAAGAAGGGTATGGGTGTACGCAGGTCTTGGTCATGAGCCCATCGAGCCGCTTCATCCGCGCGGTCACTGCCGATGATTCCGCAATGACTCGGCAACCGTTTCGGCAACAATTGAAATGCAATATCGTGACCTTCGACGAGCGCTTCATGGTTGTCATGCCTTATCTGATATACTAATCGTTCGTGTAACCCGTGCTGCATACTAAGCCATAGTGTCTGTAAGGCTGACCTCGAGTCACAAGAGATGACCCATTGATTAGGTTGCTGGCGAAGAATTGATTTGACTGCACCTTGAAGCGCTGCGAGCTCTGCTGCGGTCGACGACGTGGTGTGAGAAAACTTGTATTGAAGCAGCACACTACCAGATGGAACAGCCACTGTTCCTTTAGAGCTGTTCAAATTAGTGGAGCCATCGCTGTAAACATGTATGCGGTCAAAGTACGTTTCGACCAACAAACGCAAAGTCAATTGCTTCAGAGCTGGTGGTGACATGCGTGCCTTCTTAACAATTCCAGGAAGCGATAAGCACACGTCAGGTTGACGGAGACCCCTCAACGCAGCTGCTGGACGCATCGCAAGTTTGAAGCCATGCGATAATATGTCCTGATGAATTGTCACAATACTGCATAACGAAGAATGGGGCCTCCGCGCAGTCAAACACGCTAAATGTTGTGACGAACGCCGTGATAAATGCCGAATGTGTACTCTCAGCGACTCGACAATGATATGCCAACGCCAACGTGGAGCCGAGAAGGCTGGATTCCCTATATTTCGTCCACTCATACCTCACTGTGCACCATTCGCTGGCTGGGAAGCATCTGAAAGCGATGGCAGAAGTCGGCGAAGGCAAAAGCGTGATGGCAACGGTTTATTTTCTTAGCGCAAGAAATGTCTTCGCATCTGCACGATCCCTTTTGCGGAGGTGGCGGCATTTTATTAATCGATACTACGCACAAGTATGAACGCAGAAACCAGAGCAATATTAGTGGGCGCTGCCGATGTGGCTTAATTTTGGAATTAAATGCTAACAGATTAAAAAAGAAAAAGACAAGCCGTTTTAGTTGACAAACAGACACGTTTACAGACAGACAGACCGACAGACAGACGGACGGACGGAGAGACGGACAGACAGACAGACAGACAGACAGACAGACAAACAGACGTACGTACGTGCGGACGGACAGACAGACAGACAGAGAAAGACAGACAGACAGACAGACAGACAGACAGACAGACAGACAGGCAGGCAGACAGACGGGCAGACGGACGGACGGACGGACAGATAGACAGGCAGAGAGACAGACAGACACAGACACAGACAGACGGACAGACAGAGAGAAAGACAGAGAGACAGACAGACACAGAGACAGACAGACACACAGACAGACAGACACACAGACAGACAGACGGACATATAGACAGACAGACAGAGAGACACACAGACAGACAGACGGACATATCGACAGACAGACAGACAGACAGACGGACAGAGAGACAGACAGACAAACGGACAGACAGAGAGGCAGACAGACACACAGACAGGCACACAGAGAGACAGACGGACAGACAGAAAGACAGACAGACAGACAGACAGACACAGACACAGACAGACGGGCAGACAGACAGACAGACGGACGGATGGACGGACGGACAGAGAGACAGACAGAGAGACCGACGGACAGACAGAGAGACAGACAGACACATAGACAGACAGACATACATACAGACAGACAGACAGAGAGACACACAGACAAACAGACGGACATATAGACAGACAGACAGACAGACAGAGAGACACACAGACAGACAGACAGACGGACATATATACAGACAGACAGACGGACAGACAGAGAGACAGACGGACAGACAGAGAGACAGCCGGACAGACAGACAGACAGACAGACAGACAGACAGACAGACAGACAGACGGACGGACGGACGGACGGACAGATGGACAGACAGACAGACAGACAGACAGACAGACAGACGGACAGACAGACAGACGGATGGACGGACTGACAGACTGACAGACAGACAGACAGACAGACAGACAGACAGACAGACAGACGGACGGACAGACAGACAGACAGACAGACAGACAGACGGACGGACGGACGGACGGACGGACGGACAGACAGACAGACAGACGAAAATTTTTGCGTCGAAGTGTCCCAAGACAGGCTATCGTCTTTTGAAGTTGGTCACGTATCTGCGTTCTTAGCTGCAAGTGTCGTCGAAAGACAATAGTCTTTTGTATCGAGGCGCTACTTGATAGGTGGACGCCATCTGGATGTAATGTCAGGAAACAAAAGCTTGTGAGAAACACTAGGGCCTTTAAAGTTACGTATTTATGCTGTTCCTATTAAAGGGACCCACTATACTTATTTACTGATGCTGTGCTTTAGATGGGTGTAATATTCCTTTTTGATCGACAATGTTGACAAGTATGAGCGCCGACACAAGATCAAGATATGGCTGTTGAGCAATGGCCTAAACTTTCACCTGGTAGGTTAATCGTGAAAGACAGACTAACGGAAAGACCGACATGCCTATATTTAACTTTGAAGTATCCCAAGAAGTACTATGGTCTTCAATAATCGTACAGCTCTCTTTTTTATTTCTTACAATGTGCGCCTACGCACAGCTGGATTGAAGAAGCGGCACAAGTCCGGCCGTGGCCTACGCTGGCGCAAACCTGTGTATGGTGGAAACGTCACCCTCGCTTAATGACTGGCGTACCGAGTTCCTTTTGGATGAATATACCTCGTCCCTGCACCTCCCTCGCACAGTGCCTGTCTCCGCAAAGTAGAGGTAAAAAAACCTGTGGCCAAGCCGAAAAAAGTGGAAGCCAACGCGACTGCGGTGAAGGGAACCATCACAGTGTGAGAGGTAATTTCGTGCAGGACCACACGCTGAGTAATTTCGGTGAATTGCCTCGGGGCTTGTTTTCCAGGGTAAACAAATCTTGCACACCTTCTTTCGGAGCAGCTTTATTCGCTTACTAGTTGGCCGTAGAAAATGCTGGTACGCAAACTAATGAAAACTAATGATAAAGCTGGCATCCGTGTTTGCGCCAGGGTGTCGCAAACTTTTCCTAAACCTAGTAAAGTGCTATCGGCTGCTGAGAGTGTTCGGTGCTCAATTTTCATCAGGTACGTGCACTTTGACCGGAACGCAGGCAGAAGATGCACAGAGAGGTACTGGCGCTGACCACCAAGTGTAGTTGCTTAGCGCATGTATATTGGACCGATGTGTCAGTGGTCTACTCCTCGGTAGTGTCGTGTGTAACTAAACACGAACCAAGCCCAAATATAGGACTAGTATATTAATAAAAATTCGTGTTTTTGTAATAGTCCGAAAAAGGTTCGATAAGCACTTGCCGGTAAAAGTTTCGGCACTTCAAGTTTATCTAAAAAACTGGAATTTAAAAGGGCGTTCTCAACGTTCAAAGGCCATTTTCAAAGTTTAGATTACTCAATTGAAAAGAGTGCTCTTCCATCAGTGGCAGTAGCCTATTACCTCGACTGGGCAGTATAGGGAAACAGGAGTATCACGACAGTATTTTATGAATACTTTGGAATATCTATTTTTGTATCAAAACACACTTAAAAACTACATTTGTATCTCATTAGTCAAATACTTTTGCTATGTATTGTTTGTATAGCGATAGTGTTAGGGGCACGGCTATCTCGAAACTTTTTTGGGCGGGAAATGCGCTGATGTGTTTGCAGAGGAGGATGGAAGACTTTTTGTGTGTGTGTGTGCCGAGCCAAGCAACGAGGCGCGGCCACTCGGAAAATCTGGGGGGGGGGGGGCGAATAGGTTCTTACACGCACAGAACGGCCCATGTAGCAGGCGTCTTATGCCATGAGGTCAGAATCACGGAGGCAGTATTTTGATGCTCTACTGCTAGAATTCTTGAGCTCTAAAGCCAGGTTCCACATCCCTAATTTTTTGGAAGGCAACACATTTGGCGTGTCCTTCACTGAGAAATAAACGATGTCGTCCAAATGACAGTATGGGTGACAAGCTGCTGCTGCTTATCCCTTTCAGACTCCACTAACAAAAAACTGTTCTTAAATTTACCAAATCACTACATAGTTACTTCAAAACATCCAATATGCTAGTGCATCAGGAATATTGCGATAATTGTTGACATTATGAGTGGTATAGCGATTCATCGTAATCAAGTTGTAATTATATCTCTTTGCCTTGAAGTCCTCGATGCTTATTTTTGGCATAAGCAGGATAAAATCTCAGGTTAGAAAAACAGTGCTGATTCATATTTGTTTATACCCATTTTGGGCAAACAAAAACTGCTCTTGAGATGCTTGCAGGAAGCAGCACGTCGTAACGACTCATAGTGCCTTCAAAAAAGTGGTCATATCTCTCAGTACCCAGCAAAGTGAAGTTCAATGAAAACAAATTTATTATGTGAGAGGTTCATTGCATTCAAAGTACAATATAACTTGCTTTTTCTTAGCGACTACTCGATGCTAACATGTAAAACGAGTGGCGTACTCAATCTTGTACATAGCGTCTCAAAGGGTTAAATGAAGATAACGAAACAACCATCAGAGCATATGTTTAGCAATTATTAAGATATATTTTTGTTGTTATACCAGCGTTCATTCATGATTTCAGCGATTCATTCACTTGAAAAGTTCAGTTTGGTGCAACTATATTGAGAATAGTATTCGGTAAGTAATCAATGTCCTTGCGAAGCATCATCAGCATTCCTATTATTATATGTGTTCTAGTTATTTTTACAATTGTATTTGTATTCTCTTAACTGCGTTCCGAAGGGTTATTTGCGTTATTTTGCGTAAGTCTTTCTGATATTTCAGAAATATCCCGCTACGTCAAGAGCAAATCTATCTCAGTAACTGTACTCAGGGCTTCAGCGCAGGTATTTTGATAGCTGTATTCCGGAAAAAACTTTTGATTAGATCTCCCCAGCCCTGCCCATAACAAGCTTCAGGTTGTAATACGATTCAACGTGTGCGCTTTGTCTTGAAGTTTTTGTGCTGTCACGTATGCATATTTATGTGATGAAGCCTTCAATACATGTAAAGTACACTTACTGTGTCTCAATATTACCGTGGTTAGATATAATTTCGTCTGAAATATTTGTGTATAGTTCGATGATGATGATGATGATACTGCTGACGTTGATAACTATATCCATCATGATCATTATCATCATCATCAGCCTGATTACGTCCACTGCAGGACAAAGGCCTCTCCCATGTTCCGCCAGTTAACCCGGTCATGTGCTTGCTGCTACCAATTTATACCCGCAAACTTCTTAATCTCGTCTACCCATCTAACCTTCTGTCTCATCCTAACCCGCTTGCCTTCTCTGGGAATCCAGTTAGCTACCCTTAATGACCAGCGGTTATCCTGTATACGCGCTACATGCCCGGCCCATGTCCATTTCCTCTTCTTGATTTCAACTATGATATCCTTAACCCTCGTTTGTTCCCTGATCCACTCTGCTCTTTTCTTGTCTCTTAACGTTACACCTACCATTTTTCTTTCCGTTACTTGCTGCGTCGTCCGCAATTTAAGCTGAACCTTCTTTGTGAGTCTCTGTGTTTCTGCTCCGTAGTTAAGTACCGGCAAGATACAGCTGTTATATACCTTCCTCTTCAGGGATAGTGGCAGTCTACCTGTCATAATTTGAGAGTGCTTGCCAAATGTGCTCCACCCCATTTTTATTCTTCTAGTTACTTTGATCTCGTGGTTCAGCTCCGCGGTTATTACCTGCCCTAAGTATACACTGTCTTTCAGAAATTGAAGTGCACTATTAGCTATCTCGAAGCGCTGCTCTCTTACGAGGTTGTTGTACATTACTTTCGTTTTCTGCAGATTAACTTTAAGACCCACCTGTCTGCTCTCCTTGTCTAACTCCATAATCAAGAGTTGCAATTCTTCCCCTCAGTTACTGAGCAATGCAATGTCATCAGCGAGGCGCAGGTTACTACGGTACTCTCCATTAACTCTTATCCCTAACTGTTCCCATTCTAGCCTTCTGAAAACCTCATGTAAGCACGCGGCAAATAGCATTGGGGAGATTGTGTACTCCTGTCTTACACCCTTTTTGATTGATATTCTGTTGCTTTCTTTATGAAGCACTATGATAGCAGTTGATCCCATGTAGATTTCTGCCAGGATGTTTATACATACTTCATCGACGCCATGATTCCGCAGTGTCTGCATGACGGCTGATATTTCTACTGAATCAAACGCCTTCTCGTAATCTATGAAGGCTATATATAGTGGTTGGCTATATTCTGAGCATTTCTTTATTACCTCATTGACAGTATGAATGTGGTTGATTGTTGAGTAGCCTGTTCAAAATCCTGCTTGTTCCTTGGTTGATTGAATTCTAAAGTTTTCTTAACTCTGTTAGCAATTATTTTTGTAAATAGCTTGTTTACCATGCAGAGCAAGCTGATCAGCCTGTAAATCTTCAAGTCCTTGTCATCTCCTTTCGTGTGTATCAAGATGATATTAGCGTTCTTCTAAGACTGTGGTACTCTTCCCGTCAGGAGACAGCTCGTAAACAGGGTGGCTAGTTTTCTAACACAATCTGTCCTTCATCTTTCAGCAGATCTGACGTTAGCTGATCCTCACCAGCAGCTTTTCCTCTTTGCATGCTCTCCAAAGCTTTTCTAACTTCTTCTATCAATACCGGTGGGGTGTCATCTGGGTTACTGCTAGTTCTTCCAGTATTAAGGTCGTGGTTGTGCCGGCTACTGTACAGATCTGTGTAAAACTCCTCTGCTATTTTAACTATCCTATCTATATTGTAGTTATTTTGCCTTCTTTGTCCCTTAGTGCATACATCTAATTTTTGCCTATCGCAAGGTTCTTCTTCACTGCTTAGACGCTTCCTCCGTTTTTCAGAGCGTGTTTAATTCTCTCCATGTTATACCATCTTACATCGCATAACTTACGCCTATTAATCAACTTCGAAAGCTCTGCCAGTTCTATTTTGTCTGTTGTACTTGAGACTTTCATAATTTGACGCTTCTTGATGAGATTCTTCGTTTTCAGGGAAAGGTTGCCAGTGTCCTGTCTAACTACCCTGCCTCCAACTTCCACTGCATGCTCCGTAATGATACTCGTCAGATTATCATTCATTGTATCTACGCTAAGATTGGTTTCCTCACTAATAGCCGAGTACCTGTTCTAAAGCGAGACTCTGAATTCCTGTACTTTCTCTCTCAGTGCTAGCTCATTGATTGGCTTCTTGCGTATCAGTTTCTGTCGTTTCTTCTTAAAGTCTAGGTGAATTCGAGACCGTACCATTCTATGGTCACTGCATCGTACCTTGCCAACCACTGCCACATCCTGTACGATGCCTGGGTGTGCACTCATAAAATCTATTTCGTTCTTATTTTCGCCATTAGGGCTCCTCCATGTCCACTTGCGGTTTCCTCGTTTTCGGTAGAAGGTATTCAAAATTCGTAAATTATTGTGTTCTGCGAATTCTACCAGTAGCTCTCCCCTGGCATTTCTAGTACCGATGCCATAATCTCCTACTGCCTGGTCTCCAGCCTGCTTCTTCCCTACCTTTGCATTAAAGTCTCCCATCAGTATAGTGTACTGTGTTTTTATCTTACTCATTGCCCATTCCACGTCTTCATAGAAGCATTCAACTGAAGCGTCATCATGGCAGGATGTAGGCGCGTAAGCCTGTGTACCACCTTCATCTTGTATCTTTTATTCAGTTTACTATATTAACTATATAATTATATTAGTCATTGTATTAGATGACTAAAATAGTCATTATTATAGTATTGCCATTAAAATTGTTATTGTGCAAAGTAACAAAAACGCCGACCAAGTCAAAATACACAAAAATTAAAAAGACATTTCGGCTCACCACGCGGAAGCCTTGTTCAGTGACCACAAATGGCGTAGTGCACTCTTCTTATGCACGTTTTATCACGAGTGGCAGACATCGCACGTACACAGGGGGGAGTGTACAAAAAAGGCTCCGGGAACACTTTAATGACGTAAAGAACAAGAAAGTCCCTCCTAATGCCCTCGCAGAACATGTTGCGTCTACTGGGCACACTATTGCCTGGGATAAAGCCTGCGTTATTGCCACGGAAAGAAAGTTGTCACCACGATGGCACATGGAATCTCTAGCAATTCAATCTACTGCGCATACGTTGAACAGAAATGTTGGGACACTCCCCCCTGTGTAGGCGCCATGTCTGCAACGTGTGATGAAACGTGCATATGAAGATAGCACTACGCCATTTGCGCTCACTGTGAACAAGGCTCCCGTGTGGGGAGCCGAAACGTCTTTTTAATTATTGTGTATTTTACCTTGGTCGGCGTTTTTGTTACTTTGCACTATGTTTGTCCCCGACCAGATGGGATTCCGTCTGACTCTTGACTATATAATTGTTATTGTTATTAGCTCTTAATTTTTTCATCTGGAACATGTGGAAGGGTGGGAGAAAAAACTTAGGAGCAACTTGACTAGCTTCTGCACACCTAAAGGCCACGGTGGTGATTATGATGTGTGGCATTTGGAAACTGTTTCCAACATTTCAAACAAACAGTAAACGAGAAAAAAGAGAAATAGTGGAAAAGCACGATAAGCATCAGCAATTCAAGCCAACTTTATTGAAAATAAATAATAAGACCATATAGCAACGATTTGAAAGGGAAAATTAAATACCGCTTCACAGCGGTGGTCTAGTGGCTAAGGTACTCCGCTGCTGACCCGCAGGTCGTGGGATCAAACTCCCGCTGCGGCAGCTGCATTTCCAATGGAGGCGAAAATGCTTAAGGCCCGTGTGCTCAGATTTGGGTGCACGTTGAGGAACCCCAGGTGGTCGAAAATATCGGAGCCCTCCACTATGGCGTCTCATAATCCTATGGAGGTTTTCGGACGTTTAACCCCACACATCAATCGTAACATTAAATTCCGAAATTTATATAGAGAAAGAAAGATTAACAAGAAATACAACCTCATAAGCGTCGACTTTAATCCCCAAAAAACAAGACTGAGAAAATCGCCTCTGAAAGTAAAAAATAAAAAATGAACGCCAAAAGGACGGAGCCCTATATATAATGAGGTTGCTCAAGAATGCCTACAATAGGAGGGGAATAAGTCGAGAATGTACCCCAGCGGAGGCTACATGGAAGATCGTCAGCTTACAATCCGGTAGGTAAGAGGACGCGTGCATTCTTACCGCCAGTGGTAAGAACGCATGCAGGGTGCCCGCGTCAATGCACCACCGAGAAAGCCATTGTTCGCCATATTTTTCACGTGCATCAAGCACAGCGTTATCTCGTGTACTCTTTAAATGCGCAAGCAACACCTATAAGCAGACGATTACACGTTAGAGAAAATAATCAGCCTATTAAAATGAGAATGAGTTCCTAATGTAATGTTCTTTATTATCAGATTTCTAATGTAATAAAATATACTGCTGAATCACAGTACCAGAAAAGTAACTCAGCAATAACAGAATTGTAATCAATTACTTTTGTGTTACTTTCCATCACAATTCTGTGGCAGTAACCCAATCAAACAAGTTTACTCAATCTACAACGAACTGCTGTGGCTTTAAGGGAGAGAAGGCTGGAGGCTTGAAAGAAGACTAGAATGCTTATGGTGCCTTCCGTAGTACAGTGCAACAATTTTTCAAGTTTTAACAAATATTTTGAAAATTTTCACTAAATCTATCACGTTTCCTTGTTCCGATCGCATGCGGTTGAGGTAAGGGCGGTATTATAATCTGGCAACGCCTTGTGCACCAGCTTGTGGTTGTGCCGTGCTTCGATACTATAGTGTCGACCTCCTGCATGAAGCGTCACGTTTCGATGTTGGTGGCGCTTGCGTAACGCGTTTGCGGTAAGGCCAATGAAAAGGTATAAGAATGGGATCAGTCTGCCTTAACGGGAAGGCGGGGGGTCTACAACAAGGTGTGGTCGCATATTTGAGCACGCAATCGTGTTATGCTGGGGTCCACCTAAGCTCCTCTGACGCATTTCCATCACGGATATCACTTTTTAAACTATCGACCAACAGTTTGCAAAGATGAAATACGACTTCTAGTTCCGCAACACGTCGCGCAAAGCCACTAGGCCACAGAACGTACGCGGCCCAGCTTGGTAACAGTATATATATCACATACCGTTAGTGATCCCAGAGTTCGGCAACTTGAGAGCGTTTCCTCCAGTAGAGAGATGGCGCAAAACGCGTGTTTTTGGCATGCTATAAAGGTTGTCGCCCAGTGCGTCAAGATGCGTGCGCGGCTCCGCAGGGCGTGGTGGATCTACGCGTGCTCTTGTCTAGTGAATCGAGCGCTTTGTACCTCTCGTGCTTCCACTGCAAATTCGCCTGGACGTTACAGTTTTTAAAGGGAGCACGAATGTGTACTGCGCTTGTCCTGTCTTTATTTGTGCGTTCGTTTACTACGTCTTCCTATCTGTTTGAGAAATTTGATTGATTTGTGGGGTTTAACGTCCCAAAACCACCATTTGATTATGAGAGACGCCGTAGTGGAGGGCTCCGGAAATTTTGACCACCTGGGGTTCTTTAACGTGCACCCAAATCTGAGTACACGGGCCTACAACATTTCCGCCTCCATCGGAAATGCAACCGCCGCAGCCGGGAATCGAACCCGCGACCTGCGGGTCAGCAGCCGAGTACCTTAGCCACTAGACCACCGCGGCGGGGCTATCTGTTTGAGAAAAGATCGTTAAGCGCCTCATTGTTCTAGTTGTTCATTCACTTTCGTCTTGTTTATTCTCATTTTGTGCGACCTCCTTTCTTGAAGCCTGCGCTGCAAATTTGGAGCTGCCTGGCGTTTTTCGCGTGAATATACATTTGCTTGCTGTATAGCATTCATTCATTCACCCTTGTGTCGAAACAGTGTGCAATAAACATTCAACTTCCTTTTTACGACATGTTTCACTTCGGTGTTATACAGATTCCTAGACAGAAAGATCAGCCCCGTTTCTTTAGGGATGAAGCTCCTTACCCCGTGGGCAGTTCATCCCGTGTTTGTGGTAGCAGTCATCTCTCTTTTAGTCCTTAGAATGTCTGCTAAATGGCGGTACTTGCATATGATAATTATATGATGAAAAGATGCGACATGACGGTACTTGGAGTGCTCAGTATATGGACGGAGGAATGGACAGACAGAGGGATGGACGGAAGAACAGACGCATGGACTGCTGGACGGACAGATGGATAGACAGACAGACATACGGATGGACGCATGGACAGGCGGACGGATGGACGAATGGATGGTCGCACGAATAGACGGTTGCACGGACGGACGCACTGACGGACGGTAGCGCGGATGACGGACGTAGCACGGTCGCACGGACGGAGTGACGCACTCTTCGCCCCATTCATCATCATTCACTCCGTGAATATGATGTGATTTTTTTTTCTGGGTGGGAATTACTGTAGTAGTAAGAGACTGGGTACACAGCTTGATCGTGGTAAAAAAAAGAAGCAATGAAATGCCGGTAATCAGTTACAAAAAAGATGATTGAATCATTCCAAGCATTTCATTTTCAAAATATAATCAATTGTATCACAAAATTACATAGATATCTAACTTAATACAATCGAAACATTACTTGTAGCGCGTTAGATACCACTACGCCCCCAAAGTCTGCGTTTTCTATTCGTTCAGGCCAGAGTTCAATGGTTCTGTCACAATTTGATGGCGCTGCAGGCAATCTCGATACATAGCTTGGCACGCAGCTCCTCGGCACGCAGTAGTGGCGGCAGCCCAGTTTCCCTGGCTCCATGACGTAATCCTCGCCGCTCCTGATTCGTCATGCTTCTCGGATCGGATGTCGAGGCAATGAGCGTCAAGCCGCGTAGTACTCACTTTTCACCACTTCTGCATTGCGCGAAATGAAAGGTGTGGTTTCGTTGTTAACGCGGCCGTAAACCCACACGAGCTCGTTTCCGAATGAAATCTAATTTGAAACATGCTCGCCCGGTAAGTGCATGCCTTTTGCGTCCTCATCTAATCGCTCCTTGCGGGCGTGCTTACTCCACTATCCCAATTCATGTCTTGTGTTATCAAAGAGACTTCAAGTCCGGCTGCGTTGATCCGATTGCGTGTACAGGCTCATTTGGCTTACCCCGCTCATCCCATAAACTCGGTTTCTCGTATGTCCTTGAAGACGAATCGCCCTGTCGCTGCGACAATGCCGGCACGCTAGATGAGTTTGCAGTGGCAACATTGTGTTATAAACTCAGCTCGGCATCACGAACATGGCGTGCTCGTGTTGGCAAGCTACATGACTCGCGCGTGTTTTACGTCTTTCCGCTAAAGTTGGCTCTCGCATTCGTCTTGATTGATTGATTGATTGATTGATATGTGGGGTTTAACGTCCGAAAACCACTATATGATTATGAGAGACGCCGTAGTGGAGGGCTCCGGAAATTTAGACCACCTGGGGTTCTTTAACGTGCACCCAAATCTGAGCACACGGGCCTACAACATTTCCGCCTCCCTCGCATTCGTCTTCACGAATCTGTCTCGACCACTGCAGTGTCTTCCTTTCCCGACGAAGCACGCTGTAGCACACAGTCTCCGCACATGCGAGAAGTAATTTGTCAGTTTCCCTACTTATGCCACGTAATGTCATTCTTACTCCCGCACGTTCATTCTTTCGAGCATTAGTGTCTTGCCTTGCACTGCAAATGACCATTCTCGCGGGAGAAACGTAACATTTGTATGCGTCACATCATGATGCGAAGGAGAGATGTCTTAATTTAGGTTACGCATTAGACTGTGCCCGAAGAAGGGTAGAGGTGGGTACATGCGCATAGGTTTCATACCACGCTGATTAATGTACTTTCTCTACCTTATCACACCTTTATTGTTTACGCACAGCGTAAGGCACCGGCGGAAGAAACAGTGTTCAAAGAACATCTGCTTCACCCTTTTATCCAAGTGCATATGAAAGGCCTTTGACTCGTGGTTGTTTTCTGTGCAGCATAGCGCGTCTGCCAGAGAAATGTGTTGTACTTCTCAATACTACATTATATGAAGGTTGGAAAATACACAGGTGATAATACATACTGTGCCTGTGTGAATCACTGTAGGGGTAAGGAACAAAAAGCAATGTGATTTTTTGTTTCTTAATTGGCACGTCCTTATGAACATTATAAGCGCTGTTTTCTTTTCGAAATGACATGCCAACATTCCCAATCATCCACTTGAGTTGTTCTATTCGACTGTACCATCTTTCTTAGCTTATTAAAAACTTTTTTTGCTGCATGTTTCTTCATAGTATTCATATCACATTTGTAATTTTGATTTTTTTTCCTTTAGCAAACCTTTCTCTAAGCGCAAATAACAGAAACTTAACCTTGCTATCAGATTGAATATATACCGCAAGCTTAATTGTTTTATTTTGCACGCCTTCTGTTGTTACATCTCTCGTATGTTATGTCTCTTCAGAGCTTTTCCACACGGTATAAACCCACTCCTGCAATGGCTGTTCCACAGGGTAGCAGTATTGTGGAATATATATATATATATATATATATATATATATATATATATATATATATATATATATATATATATATATATTTATATATATATATATATATATATATATGTGCGGTTTAACGTCCCAAAACCACCATATGAGATTATGAGAGACGCCATAGTGGAGGGCTCCGGAACTTTCGACCACCCGGAGTTCTTTAACGTGCACCCAAATCTGAGCACACAGGCCTACAACATTTCCGCCTCCATCGGAAATGCAGTCTCCGCAGCCGGGATTTTATCCCCCGACCTGCGGGTCAGCAGCCGAGTACCTTACTCACTAGACCACCACGGTGGGGCTATATATACATATATATATATATATATATATATATATATATATATATATATATATATATATATATATATATATATATATATATATATATATATATATATATATATATATATATATATATATTGATACGCAACAGCCGGCACAGCCTGTCTGGAAGAAAGAGAAAGACGACGTCGGTGGCTGGTTGTTGATGAACTGTCGCCATCTTGTTCGCCGAGCACAGTGCTTCGTATTTAATTTATTAAATAAGTTACCCGTAACATTATTGGTGGAGGTGGACGACTACCGTACCTCGATGGAGACGCGCAGCGGTCGCAACACCGGGGACTCCTCGGCTACTTCAACTGCCAGTGCCTCATCCCCACCGGTCTCTCGATCCGAGTCGACAACCTACGTCACCCTGCCACCCCTGACGGATCCTGGAACTTTCTCCGCTGACGGCACCATCGACGTTGACTCCTGGCTGCACCGGTACGAGCGAGTCAGTGCTACCCACCGCTGGGATCCCACGCTCATGCTCGCCAATGTTGTGTTCTACCTCGACGGCACGCCGCGGACATGGTTCGAAACAAACGAAGCCAAAATCACAAGCTGGGATCTCTTCAAAACGAAGATTCGTGATCTTTTTGATGATACATCTGGTCGTCAGCTCGTTGCCAAGAAGACTCTCGCCACTCGCGCCCAGACGTCTACTGAATCGTACGTCTCATACATTCTTGACGTCTTGGCGCTTTGTAGCAAGGTCGACCAGCGCATGTCGGATGATGAAAAAGTTAATCACGTCCTCAAAGGGATTGCTGACGATGCCTTCAACCTGCTGGTTTTTAATAATGTCACGAGCATCGACACGATCCTGACAGAATGCCGCCGTCTAGAACAGGCTAAAGCCCGCCGCGTCACCGGCGGCATCACGCGCCTGCCGAACACAGCTGCTACTTCCTCTTGGGATGACGCCGTCCGCCCAGTTCCCCGATGTGACAACCTCACCCGCACCATTCGTCGTGAGGTCGAGGCAGCCCAACCAGTAGCTACTCCATTTCCAACGCCTGATCCTTCACCGACCACTATCTCACTGATACAAGCCGTCGTTCATCAAGAATTATCGAACGTCGGCCTGCACCCCATTCAACCAGTCTACTCTGCCGAGCCGTTTTGTCGTCGTCCATCCGCTCCTCGATTTGGTTCCAACTACTCTCGACAGCGCAATTTGTCCGAATGGCGTACACTGGACGACAAGCCCATATGCTTCAACTGCCGACGTGTCGGTCATATTGCTCGCCACTGCAGCAATCACTGGGCTCCGCCGGCACGCTATGGGCCTCCTACCCAAGCCACTTCTGACCACCAGTCGTCCTCAACATTTGATTTTGGTTCCCCTATGCCGACCACATCCTCTGATTCTGCCGCACCTCTGACGAGACCTCGCTACGCCCGCTCACCATCCCCTGCTCGCCGTGAATCTCGTTCGCCCCCACAACGCCGTCCTGCCTCTCCGACCTATTCGCAGCGCCCCCGACCGGAAAACTAGGCAGTGCAGCTTCTGGAGGTCAAGCTGCATTGACGACGACCTCTGCAAGAAATCCTCGTGTAACATTACCGACCACCCGGAATCTGTTGAACGTTACTTTAGACAATGTACCTGTGCGCGCGTTGATCGATACCGGCGCGCATGTGTCCATAATGAGTGCTGCTCTTCATCGCCGCCTAAAGAAAGTTGTCACACCCGCCTTGAACCGAGCCGTTCGAGTCGCCGACGGGGGAACTGCCGCGATTATTGGCATGTGCTCTGCCCATGTGACAATCGCCGATAGAAGCACTGCTGTTCTTTTGACCGTTATAGAAAATTGCCCTCATGGTCGAATTTTAGGTATGGATTTTCTAACCGCTCACTCGGCCCTTATAGATTGTTCAGCCGGCTGTCTTGAACTTGAGACACCGCTACTTTCCGATCCGACCAACCCACCTCAAAGCCGTCTTTGCTGAATTGATTTCGTACGCCTTCCGCCTAACTGTGTTCCACACATCGACCTCTTCTCTACTGCATCTGTACCTGGCGGCGATTAGATGGTGACACCAATTCATGCCGTGATGCTTACGCATGGCGTTGCTGTTCCGCACACCATTTTGACAATTGTTGAAAACCGCACATGCCTTCCTATTGTCAATTTTGCCCTCACAGCCCAAATTCTTCCACAAGGTATCTCCCTGGCCGAAATTACTGCTCTACAAGACCATACGGTTGAACCCTTCAGAGTGGATGATTGCTGCACCTCAGACAATGAACCAACTCTATCGCGTTCATCGGGCGTCGACGTTGACCACATGGTACCATCAGACCTCGCTCCTGATCAAGCGGAAGCCCTTCGTCACGTTCTGGAGTCCTATAGGGACATTTTCGACTTCGCCAGCACGGCTTTAAGCCGAACGAGTGTTGTTACTCATCGCATCAATACTGGTGACGCGAGTCCCATTCACCGACGTCCATACCGTGTTTCCGCGCCCGAGCGCACAGTCATACAACAGGAAGTCGAAAAGATGCTTGCAAAAGACATAATCGAACCCTCTTGTAGCCCCTGGGCTTCTCCTGTCGTCCTGATCAGAAAGAAGGATGGAACATGGCGCTTTTGTGTAGATTATAGGCATCTCAACAAAATTACGAAGAAAGATGTTTATCCGTTGCCTAGAATCGACGATGCCTTAGACTGCCTTTACGGTGCTACGTATTTTTCCACTATCGACCTTCGATCTGGCTATTGGCAGATCGCTGTGGATGAGATGGACCGTGAGAAGACCGCATTCGTCACTCCTGACGGGCTTTATCACTTCAAAGTTATGCCCTTTGGTCTCTGTAATGCGCCGGCCACATTCGAAAGAATGATGGACTCGTTGCTCCAAGGGTTTAAATGGTCAACCTGCTTATGTTATTTAGACGACGTTATCGTTTTCTCGCCCACATTCGACTCCCATCTCAAGCGTTTATCGGCGATTCTTGAAGTTTTTCGTCGAGCCGGACTTCAACTGAATTCGTCAAAATGCCACTTTGCTCGTCGTCAAATAACCGTGCTTGGCCACATCGTCGATGCCGCAGGAGTCCGCCCGGATCCCGAGAAAATTCGCGCCCTCACGGACTTTCCTGTTCTGAAGTCAACAAAGGACGTTCGCAGTTTTGTGGGCTTGTGCTCCTACTTTCGACGGTTTGTTAAGGACTTCGCCATCATTGCACGCCCACTCACAAACCTCCTGAAGAAGGACACCCCGTTTTTTTGGGGTGCTGATCAAGCCTCATCTTTTTCCCAGCTCACGACTCTCCTTACAACACCGCCGATTTTAGCCCATTTCGATCCATCAGCTCCAACCGAGGTTCGCACTGACGCTAGTGGGCATGGCATCGGGGCAATGCTAATGCAACATCAATGCGGACATGACCGTGTTATAGCATATGCAAGCCGCCTGCTATCTACAGCCGAGCGCAACTATTCAATCACGGAACGTGAGTGTCTCACTCTCGTGTGGGCAGTCGCCAAGTTTCGCCCATACTTATACGGGCGTCCATTCCGGGTAGTCACCGACCATCACGCGCTCTGCTGGCTGGCCTCACTCAAGGATGCCACAGGACGCCTCGCTCGTTGGTCCCTACGATTGCAAGAATACACGTTCACCGTAACGTACAAAACAGGGCGGTCACACCAAGATGCTGATTGCTTATCACGCTACCCTGTGGAAGAGGCTGCCCATACTGACACCTTTCCAGACCTTCTGTCTGAGACGCAGCTACTCAACCTTGGTCACGAACAACGCCTGGATGCTTCCCTGCGAACCATCATTGGCAAGCTTGAGTCAAGGCCTCGCGACGCATCTCTACAAATGTTCCTTGTAAAAGACGGCATCTTGTATCGCCGTAACCTCGATCCATATGGCCATGACTTGCTTCCCGTCATACCAGCACATCTTCGTGCGACTGTTCTCCACCAACTTCATGACGCTCCTTTGGCGGGCCACTTGGGCGTCTCTCGCACATACGACCGTGTACGTCGTCGTTTCTTTTGGCCTGGTCTTGCCCGCTCTGTTCGACGCTACGTCGCCGCTTGTGAACCCTGCCAGCGCCGCAAAAAGCCATCTTCCCTACCAGCTGGATTCCTTCAGCCGATTGACATTCCCATTGAACCTTTTTTTCGAGTTGGCCTCGACCTGCTTGGCCCATTCCCGATCTCCAGCTCAGGCAACAAATGGATCGCTGTCGCCACTGACTATGCGACACGGTACGCTATCACACGAGCACTTCCGACGAGTTGCGCAACCGATGTGGCGGGCTTTCTGGTATATATTATTTTAGTACACGGAGCTCCACGCCAACTTCTCACTGACCGGGGCCGCACCTTCCTATCAGCTGTCGTTGATGAAATCCTGCGCTCTTGCTCTGCCAAGCACAAGTTTGCCACTTCGTACCATCCGCAAACGAACGGTCTTACGGAGCGCCTCAACCGCACCATAACCGACATGCTTTCTAAATACGTAGCGGCCGACCACCAGGACTGGGACGTTCATTTGCCATTTGTGACGTTCGCATATAATTCGTCACGTCACGACACTGCCGGCTATTCACCATTCTATCTTCTATACGGCCGAGAACCCGCCCTACCATTTGACACCTTGCTGCCCTCGGTCACTGAGTATGCCGGCGAAGCCATCGCGCGAGCCGACCACGCACGCCAACTCGCCCGCAGCCGCCTGCAGGCTTCACAGGAGCACCAAAGACAGCTCTACGATTCCCATCATCGAAACGTGCACTTTTCACCGGGTTCCCTTGTCCTCCTCTGGTCCCCCACTCGGCGTGTAGGGCTTTCTGAAAAACTGCTGTCACGCTACACTGGACCATACCGCGTCGTTCGCCAGGTGACTGACGTTACATACGAGATCGTTCCAGCCGATTCAACGTCATCATCGTCACCTTCGAGTGACATCGTGCACATAGCTCGACTCAAGCCCTATCACGCTCGTTCTACCGCATCCGAGTTGCTCAAGCACCGAGACGGTGCTTCTATCGCCGGGGGGTTATGATACGCAACAGCCGGCACAGCCTGTCTGGAAGAAAGAGAAAGACGACGTCGGTGGCTGGTTGTTGATGAACTGTCGCCATCTCGTTCGCCGAGCACAGTGCTTCGTATTTAATTTATTAAATAAGTTACCCGTAACATTATATATATATATATATATATATATATATATATATATATATATATATATATATTGGTCAGTAAATTAGTGCCGTAATCCTTGTCACCAGTTGAAACGGCTTTCACCGTATATATAATAAGTTATTGTCAAGGAATACATAGTGAGCAACTGACGCATTACCCCAAATTTCTAGCATTTTCTGACACACTTCTTTTCAACACTTTGTTAACAACGTTTCTTCGCCTATGAACTAGGCCTACTGAAAATGTACGTTCACTATATGGATGCTCCAGCTCCTGAATATACAGTATTCATTCAAACGTGACATGACTTGTTTTCCATAATTTCTTCCTGAATTTCGGCTATCACGTCACAAGCGAATACTGAAATTTCATTTTTTTTCCCTGGACGTAATGAAAAGTCACTCTTTGTGTTACAAAGGTGGTCGTGTTGCAACCGTGTAAACAACTGTAATTTCTTACTCTATCACGACTTTTATAATCGAGAATCACAAAACAATGTGGTAGCAATATCATCGCTCAAGGGCGTCATCATACAACATTAGCACGATGTAACATGCCTCCGGATTTCCAGACGCCATTGTGACGTCGCTATTATTTTTTGTGGCGTGCAAGACTTATTTAAAAAAAAGGCCTGGTAGGTTAGGTGTATGTTAAGCGAACGAACGACCACTATTAAATGAGGCTAAAGCGAATGCCCCAATTGGTCCTATACGTATGGCTTCATCATCCTTTGCAGGCTGAATAAGACAAGATTTGGCGGTAACCTCTGTGGTAAAGAGGCGCGCGACTACGGTATCGATTTGTGAACCTCGAGATATACGAACACGGTCGGTGTGCTTCTCCACGCTTGGCTGGTTCCCTGACCAGTCAGGCGAGGTAGACTTCATGATTTGGCGTGTACCTAACGTCACCGCAACCTTATTGTTCGAAGGAGTTCCCTCACTCCTTCTGTGCGGAACGTTATTCACTTGCCATATACTGGAACACTCTTCATTGCAGGCATAGAGAAGCGATTTTCCTAGATCCGGTTTTTTTACGGCTCACCGAAAAGCTTTTTCATCGTAGCGGTTATACATTCAGCTCAATAGTTTCACGAGTAGGGCCGACGTCTTCCAAGCGAAATTTTTCGAACCGAAAAGTCTCTAAAAAACGAGTAGTGTTTCGCGAGCTTTTCCTTCGATGTCCAGCCAGACAACACGGCGAGCTATGCAGCCACCGCTCACCAGGAGCGTAGCCAGGGGGGTGGAACACCGGGCCCATGCAACCCCCCCCCCTACCCACCGAAATTTTTTTCCCTGTGACATTGAGGGCTGGAAACGACCATTTTAAGCAGATGCCCTCTTCAAAATAATGAAGGGGTCTACCTCGAATATTATTTCTGGATAGTGCCCTGCCATTCATTGCTAAACGGCGAAAATACAGCCGTTGTTCGCAGCTCTCACTACAAAAAAAAAAGAAGCTCCAGGAGAATTTAGTGTGCTCATTGACCTGCCAGGTAAATTTTCACGACATGCTTTATGCCCGGAGAGGAATCGTGCTTACAGATCCAACAAGCTACTCTAAGAGATTAACTATCACAATGAAATGCAACAGTTACTAGACAAGTATTCCTTTTGGTGTCGCTTTTATTCGTGTAACGTCATCAAAGGAGTGCAACCAGCACTACAAATCGTGGGATCATTTTCAAATCAGTCGTTTATGTATCAATATCAAATCGAAGCTTTTTCTCATCGTCAATAATCAGCTTCGATTCTCGGTCACAATTATAGTACAAAAATTACACACGTGGGTGCTAGCGTGCGCCCCCATTCGTGGTTCGCTTGCCCGGATCATCAGGTGATGCCAGTTCTTCACGTAATGAGCCTGAAAACAAGTGAAAGCTTGCATGGTGACCACAGCAAAAACTCATTACGGCGAAAGTGCAGGAAATGCGACCTGCACACTCGGCATTCTATGAGTGACATTACGACATTGGTGGCGTCATGGTATGTTCTCGAGGCCAATGACGGCTATTCGGCCTCTGCTTTCGAAATATTTTCGTTTGCAGGGTTCATGTGCAGTCTGCACAATTATCGCGTCTCAAAACACGACACAAATGACATCCATAACCACTTACTTGTCGGCCATTGTTGGGGCCCTCATGGCACGTAATTTCTTCAAGACGTACGCGACCTCACAAACTGCGACTTTTCTTAAACTTTTGCATATATTCGCACAGCTGCGTCATCACTTATTCGTCGCTGATGGCGAGCTCACAAAGAGTGCTTTTCTCGACAAACAAGGAAGTGGAAGTTCCGCTACACGCTTCGTGAATCTGTTCTCGTCTTGGAGAGAATATCGACCGAGTCTCGATGGGACAAAACACAAACATCAATTTTCAGGTGCCTAGATTATAATGTACGGTGGTTGTCACGCTTTCCAACAAGTGTACGCGCTTTCGAAGGAAGAGGTTGTACGTCGTATGGACGGTTTAAGTATTGTTCCGTACTCGCAATTCGCGGAACAAGCTAATTCCGTAGAGAATAGCCGACTTTGTGTTGTTATCTCCGAGTACAAATATGCGCAAGAATTTTAAAAGCGGTGAAGAAAATGTGAAACTTAATAGACGGCAGATTACGTTATTTGTCCTGTGAATACTTGTTTATTGTGTTTAGAAAAAATTTCTTTACAGCATGTACAGAACACAAAGGCTTCATACCATTCCAGTAACAGGGCACATACACTTCGGCACATCTATATTTCACGACTAACATCACTACGTTACAGTGAAGACATTTGCTCTAATATACATGATTATGTTGGCATACATGTACACAAAAATTCAATGTGATATCACGATACAAGGATATAACGATACAATAGATCCAAATGAAACACAATTTGTAACAAATGAAATCATATATAACAACTCAACGGGCGCTGCTTAGCACCAAGTAGGTCGAAAAATGAGTTGTATCCTTTCGTGTTCCACCTCGACGAAAGGGCACGACCAATGCCGCAGAAACTCTTGCTCCCCGAGGAAGAAAAGCTCCTCGGAAAGGAACGCGAGGATCTCTCGTCTCATTCTCCCCAGTATCGGCCACAAAGCACGCCGGCGGCAATTGGCAGCTACGGCCTCACATCGGTTTCTCCAAAGGCTGAACAGCCCCGCAACTATTAAGAGAGCGGAGAAGCGGCTACGCGGAAATCGGCCGTTGGACTCGAAAGTCCGCACACCCTGTCCCCGAAAACCAGCATTAACCGCACGCCAAAAAAGGCGGGAAACCACACATTCAAACGTCGCATGTCGATTGGTCTCTACCATGACGCAGTTGGGGCAAGTGGAAGTGCGAACCACCTGCCATCGCTGCAACCGATCTCGCGTGGGGAGCAAGCCCCAACCCAGCCTCCAGACAAAGTCTCTGAGATGCCCTGGCAACACTGCGGCAGTTATTGGTTTCCAAGCGCAGTTCATTACAGATTGATGATGCTGGGGCACCAAGGGCCGTAGAAGGGCGGCCATTGTGTCCACCACTTTAGAATCGGCCACCTCTATCTCTGGGCACGTAGCTTCCAAACGTCGGTGAAATGCCAGAAGGGCTCGATACAAAGATGGTAATTCAGTTGATTGGGGACCTTGGTTTATTTGGCTATCCGGCAAGAAGACACGTAGTGATGGCCCCAGATGGTAGCGAGCCAGTGTCTGAGCGGGCATGCCATCATTGCTTAGTATTCGTAATAGAGCGCGGAGGCACAATGTAGAAGCCGTGACGGAAGCGTCCGGGAATGCAAAACCGCCTTGATCTCGCGGTTGAGCTAACGCTGGACGCGATAATAATTCTGTGCCACCAGACCAAAAAAATGAACTGATGCAGCTTTGCACTTTCCTGCAGACGTGGAGCGGTGGTTTAACAGAATGGCAAAGGTACCAAAATTTTCCTAGGTACACCGTTTGAGTTAAGTTTCGGCGTTCCAAGAGGGGGAATTCGAAGTACCTGGCTGCTTTGATATCACTTAGAAGAGTTTGTACAACAGATGACCAGATGCTATCTTGTATACCAAATGCAGTGAAAGTAACTCCGAGTATTGAAATCTCAGGAGACCACTGTAAAGGCGACGTGATGTTGATACGACCGCTGGGGTTTCCAATGAAAAAATACTGGCATTTAGAAAAGTTTAACCTTGCACTGGAGATATTACCGAATTCATGGAATGTATCAAGAGCATACTGCAGCGACTGTTGATTATGTACATATAGAGTAATATCATCTGCATATGCAGTGACCTTTACTTGAGTGTTACTGAATATTACCTCTTCTTTTCAACAATGTGAATAAATATAATGTAACAAACTCCTTCCAGCCAGTTGTCGGTAAAGAAGTGTTATTAGTGGGAACTTATTCCCACGGTAAAGAAGTGTTATTAGTGCTTAAACTAAAAATATTTGTGTCAATTTCTGTTTAAAAGGTAAGATCACTTTTTCAGTGCCGCACAGTTAATCAGTTTTATTGAACATTATGCTTGAGTGTAAAGTCATAGTAGTACCATGGGAATGGCCACCGATAAAAAGTTGTGTTTTGATGAGCTTCAGCACTCACTGTACCAATGTAAACACACGTGCAAATAAGAGTTTAAAAAAACACAGATAAAGGCATAGCACACTGCATTCCATTTCATATCTCTGAAAAGATTCAGCACACCAAACCACAAAAACTTTGGGCAAACATGTTTGGACGCACAATTTACCTTCATCCTCTTTGCACGTCACGTAACAGAGCTAGCGAAACGGCCGGGAACGCGCTATGAGCGTAGCATGAAGTCACGTTTTTCATGACACGCTTGCCGGGATTGTAATGTATGACCATGTCAATTACCTTCTTCGTCCATTCACGTCACGTAATATCAAATTTGGTATATGTAAAGCTGCGAAACGGCCGCGAGCGCGACATGAGCGTGGTATGCTGTCAAGTTCTTACATGACGCGCATCTCATGATTATCATGTTTGCACCAGGCATATACCTTCGTCATTCATTGACGTCTCGTAACACCAAATTTGGTATATGTGAAGCTAGCGAAACGACAGAAAACGCAATGTGAGCATAGCATGTAGTTGAGTTTTACTTGACACGCATGTCACAATTATTATGTTTAAAAGTGTCATTTACATTTGTTCTCCATTCGCCCCACGTAATACCAATTGTGGTATAGGTGAAGCTAGTGAAACGGCCGCGAGTGCATCATAAGCGGGGTATGTAGTCATGTTCTTACATCACACGCATCTCATGATTATAATGTTAGCATTAGCCACATACCTCCATCATTCATTCACGTCTCGTATTACCACATGTGGTATATATTAAGGCTAGCAAACGACCGCTGGCGCACAATTAGCGTGGCATGCAGTTGCGACTGACAGGACATGCATGTCGTGATGACCATAACACTTTCGCAATATGTCATGGGAACAATACTACCAAGAGCAGCAAGACCATGAAAAGTAAATTATGACATTCATGACAGACACATCAAGCTTTTAATGTTATGACTTGTCACTTATGCTCGCCATACCGTCATGTTCGGCCATACGAATTTTGGTATCGATACCACAACCGAAATGGCCAGGAGAGCTAAAAGTCGTAGGCGGACAGACAGACAGACAGACTGACAGACAGACAGACAGACAGACAGACAGACAGACAGACAGACAGATAGATAGATAGATAGATAGATAGATAGATAGATAGATAGATAGATAGATAGATAGATAGATAGATAGATAGATAGATAGATAGATAGATAGATAGATAGATTCGCTCAAGTTCACCGAATTCGGTTAAGAAATGCTTTGCGTTTAAAAATCCAATGCAAACAATAATTCATATAGTCCCAGCAGAAATAAAACACAACCATTCTGCGTGGTGATCAAGTATCCTATCAAAAAGCCACGCCGAATCTCAGAACAACTTTGGAAAAAGACCCTACGCCATCGCAATGTTGGTGAAACGTGAATTGTGGTTGCAGTGCTGTCCATATAATTTTACAAATATTCAATACGTACTCCAATGATACAGGCATCACGTCAGGATCGGATCCATTCAAGTTAAGCGCCATCCACTGAAGTTAGTCTACGTAGCATCTTTCGTAGCACTATCAAGTGCCAACAGAGACTTGGCACATTTTGCACAGTTTGCAAAATTTGCACAATTTTTTCGTGTCATTTCGAAAGGTTTCCTTCGACAAAAAATTACACTACGTTCACCACCCGTTTGCATGCCTCGTGTGACATCGATTTCAATGGTGCGTGAAAACATGCCGATTTTCTTTGTATTTTCAGACCTTTTTAGGGGGCCTTTGAGAAAAAGAAGAGATACGAGGTACCAAACTACCGAAATGAATATCTCCAATTGCCTTTCGGTTTAATAATTGTTTTCTGCTATCAAACTGCTCACTCGTTATAATATTGCTGTATAACACACGCGCTGCAAAAGTTTTAGGTTCTATTTTTTTTTTCACCAGCTTGAACGCACGAATGACATCTTTACAAAAAGTGACTTAATGACACAAAAATGTCCATAGGTACATTTGTGGAGGTGCCACAGCCGTGTTTACAACAGACAACTAAATTAGGAGCAAATTTATATTTAGCACGATAAATCAGAAAGCTTTTAGGATGACATTTACTTTTTGACACTCATTTATGTAGCACAGCATTATCCCGAAATGTGCGCGGAAAGAAGGTTCACTTGAATCACTGAACAATGAAATTGCTTGTTTTTTTTTTTACTCATTTCGTTTCACTGCCTTACGTGCGATATTTGAATGCTAAAGAGATCTCAGAATAACCTGGATTTGTAGTTGCCTTAGGCGGAGGACATTGTTGATTGATATATGGGGTTTAACGTCCCAAAACCACCATATGATTATGAGAGACGCCGTAGTGGAGGGCTCCGGAAATTTAGACCACCTGGGGTTCTTTAACGTGCACCCAAATCTGAGCACACGGGCCTACAACACTTCCGCCTCCATCGGAAATGCAGCCGCCGCAGCCGGGATACGAACCCGCGACCTGCGGGTCAGCAGCCGAGTACCTTAGCCACTAGACCACCGGGCGGGGCGCGGAGGACATTGTTTTAATGTTCACTGGCGAACGTTTCAAGCTCAATTTATTTATATATTTATTGTTACGTTTGCACGAGGAAAAAGAAAGCAAGGTAAACCAGGTAAGTTATGTTAACGCATATCCTTACTAACGCTTAAAAGGCGATGGCTTTACCCCGCGGCTGCTGAGATATGAAGTCTTAAGGCAGGCGCTACTGACAAATCGATCCACTTTTTTTTTTGTCAACTCGTACGCAGAGCGGCAACGGTATAATAGTTGTTGAGGTTTCACGATCTCAAACTGCAATATCATGACAGGTGTCAGCGTATAGCGAAGAGGTTCGAAAAATTTCACCACCTGGCATACTTTAGCGTCTCTGTTTTTTTGAAAGCAGCTATTATTTCACGTGCATGGAATCGCGGGTGCCGTGGCTGGTATTTGATTTCGCGACCTTCGGTTTAGTGGTCAAGTCTCATGACCACAACACCACGAAGGCAAGTCATGACGTAGGAAGTTGAAGTTATGGCTATGGAACATAAAATTTTGTCTTATTTTTCTCTGAATAATGAATTGGGACTAAGCTAGACAAAGGCATAACTCAGGATAGCTAGGCGTGACGGTAATGTTGAAAATTCAACGTCTATAGAGTATAGCGCAGGCAGAAAAACAAAAGGAAGCTCGCACAAAGTCAAGCAAGGCTTGAAACAACAAAACTGTGCTATTATGAAGTCATGTTTATCATGTCTTGGGTTGTAACAGTGCGTAAGTGATGCCACGTTCTTTCTACGTCACTTTTAAATTGATTCCCGCATCTTAGCTTGGTGATGCCTGGTTGTTTCAATGCAGTTCCTGGGTTCTTAGCTGGGTGGTGCCGGGATGCCCCTGATCAAGCGCTTGGATCTTAGCTATGTTGTTTTCTTGGTTGCTTTTGTGCTGTTGCTGGGCTTTAGCTAGTTCTTTTTAGGTTACATTTAGGCTACTGCAGGTTTTGTTGCACTTCGAAATTCTCCGGTATCACTTTTTGAAGCTTCCAGCGACGCAGTGCAAGCTGGGTTGTTTTTTTCCCTGTCAGGTTGTTTATTTACCTTTTCGTATGTCTATGAAAAATACTATCATTGCTGCAATGCAAAGACTGGTAGAAAAGGAGCTTTACAGCAACCAACGTTGCGCAAAGCATCACATATATACAGCATTTATTATTTCCTCACCAGCTTCATTATATCGGCTTTTTTCTTCATCGTCAGACTTTATAAAAAGCCTAAATAGCTTTATTTCTGTAATAAATCAATAAGTTAGATTAGTAATCACTTTTATTAGCGAATGAAGGTGGTTAAAATGTGAATGTTGTAACCCTTTGTTTGCCATAAGTGCTTTGTGGTTTGGTATTTCCTTTTCCTTATTTGGGAATATTTTCAGACATATATCGTGAGCCTTGCATAGGTGATCTGCTATGCCTGCTGAGGCAAGCTCTGTTGGCGCACAGGGGAGAGCAGTTGGATTTTATGTACGGGATCCTGAATTTTACTACTGCGATATGGTAAAACGCAACACACAGACAAAAGTCATATATGCCACTTCAGTCAGCAATACTGAACCAGTTGGCGGCAGTGCGAATAGTCAGAAACCCTCGAAAGCATAGACTATAGTGCTACATTGACAGAGAGGCCTGTGGTGCTGTCATTGTTGGATCATGAAGAGAACTATGCTCATTACACGTATCTCGAAAGTGTTTGTGCTTGCGGCTTCGAAAGCGCGTGTGGCTTTCTTCATTCTTCTCTTTTATGTTTTGTTTATGGTCGATGTACGGCTTGTTGTGAACATCGTGAGCTGATTTGGATCGGTTAGCCTGACAACATCAAGATCGTAAAGTAGGACTGATGAAAAGTTTCTGTAATTTGTATTGCAAGCAAAAAAAAAACGGCTTCACATCACACTGGCCTGAAAGAACGAGTATGAGGAAAATCTACGTCCTACCTATCATCGCCATGTTGAATTGACAGCCATCATTATCAGCTCCCTCAGACACGTTTTAATTTAGTGTTATATATTGGAACTCCAATTCACAAAGATGAAATTCTCACATGGCGTCACAAAATGCAAAAGTTTATGACGCGATCCTACGGCATTGTTTTCAGGCTAAAAGTGGGCAGCTCACTGTGTTTCTAAAACGCAGGGTGCTCAGCATAAAACTTCCTCTGAGGGGGACAGTGCAATAAACTGGGAAGGCGAACCTAAATCAATGGGCCTGTCCTGAGAGTGCAGACTTTCGCAGGTGCTCAATTTAGCGTTCTGTGAACACAACGATGCTATTTCATGCTCATGGGTTGCACACATTTGCGCTAGAAGAACATCAGTAGCCTCTGCGCGTATGTACAACCTAGCCTAATGTGAATCTTGCCATGCCGGCATCGAACAAGAGCAACTGTGTCACGGGATAGAAAACTGTCAAGGAGAAAAAGGCAGGAGGCAAGATCCACTCACTTTTCTAGAGTTGCTCAACCGGCGAGCACTTCTGTATGAGAGAGGGGCTGTTTCATTTCTTATATTTTTTGTAGCAATGCAATGCTTATTTCTGGCCACTTATCAAGTTCTTCAAATGAAGTATTGTGGCAAGCACCAGCGTTAGCAGATTTTCATTATCGATCTCATTATCACCCGCGAGATACCAACTGAGTACACTGTTGACCTTAATTATTTGAAAGCTTTTAATCTAAGAAAAGGGCCAGGTATTCGATATGGAGTTGACTGTCGTAGCACGGAAAAGCTAAAGAGGGAGAGAAGAGTACAAAATCTATATTTTAACCGTGCGCAAATGCACCACTAGGCTGACTCAGGGGTGCTAAGCCAGTCGACGCTCGCGCGACAACTTTCCGATCGCGCTGGACTGTGTATCACATACCTTCTGTCATTTTCGTAAAACAGCAAGGTTTTTGAATTGCCAACTTCAATTGCTGTTATGTCAAAGCTGCTTGTTTTAGATCCACTTTATTCACGAGAGCAACATCGCTGTCGTTTTTGACTCGGTTTTATCTCGTATGCCAAAGTGCTTGAATTTCACGTTTAGGCCCCAACAGGGGTGCGCAACAATTTTAAGACGACGTCTTAAATTTTGAACGCTCAAAACAGTAAGCACGGATCCTCGACAGCGCCGCTCGTAATCAGCTTATCGCCAGCTCCAATCCCCGCGCTGCACGCTAAGCGGATTTTGCGAAGCAGATAGGATATGACGTCGTGTCCCTGTCGGAACTAAGAATCTCGCGGTTCTCCACGCAGCTTCACTGAAGAATTATGATCGATTATAAACACAAACATAGAAATGCATTTCAATCGAACGACATATAAACTTAACTTTAACGTGCTCCGACGCCGCTTCACGTGGTTTGCGAAAAGTTATATGAGAAAAGGGACGTTACTTGACACGAGCTGGGTAAAACGTTGTTTTGAGTTATGACAGAAATGTGGAACGTACAAAAAAAAACCCAACTGAGCAAAGCTATGAAAGAGTGGTTTTCTAAAAAAGCTAAGAACAAAAACTGCTTTAGTATGTAGTGTTTTGCTTCTGTGTCGGTAAACCTTTCAAAAACTTAGCTTTAGATGTTAAAACATGACCTGCACGCCCTAATGGATTTAGCATTGTGCATAAATTCAACAGACGCTTCTCAGATAGTAACATCATGATATAAAACGGTAGAGAAAACTTGGTTGATCCCTCCATGCTAGGAATTGATATAACGCTAATTTAAAACATCTCCTTACAGAAGTTTCATGTTTGCTCCACATTGCGATAAAATAGCATGCCCTGTGGTTTTCGTGTTTCAAATCTAGGCCACCGTAAAACGTGGATGAACACACGTTGAAGATTGTTAACGTATCTTCACCTTAATGACCAACGTATATGGTCAATCCTTGAAAAAAACCCTTGTGCTAGCTGTAGTTGTGAACGAATGGCGATAGCAGAACGGCGACGGTAGAACGGCGAGAGCAGAACAGTAAAGCAGTATTCCGCCTCTCACAAGCGGTGTTACAGGCATAGGAATGTCGCCGATTTGATAGAGAATTATGGATAAGCTTGCCTACTCACCACACGTCAAAGAATTTAATGACCCGACCACAAGAAAACGTAATGCGCGTAGTGTCCTTTCTGTTCACAGAACGCGACGTTTGTCGCGGCAAGCGTAAGCGAAAAACAGCGTGTTAGAGCAAGGCCTACAGCCAAAAGAGTTGACGCAAGCGCTTGTGACAAAACTATTTTTGGTAGGAATTGATAATAGGAGCAAATTTGACGCTTGGCTAAGGTCACCAGGCGGTGGTGTGTTAAGGCGTCAACGAATTTCCATTTCTATTGAAGACGCGCTGACTGTGACGGATGCCTAGCAAAGTCATATTGAACGAGGTAATTGTGTATTCAGCAATCATTATGCATATAATAATTTTACCAAGAGCATTCCGAGAGAAAAGTGTTTTATAAAAAAGGCACGTTTGGAAAGCTTTCGGAGTTTGTGACCGTTGCGAATAGGGTAGCGTTCCCGGCATCTGTCATCGCGGAACGAGAGGTCGTTGGTTTGACTCTTTTTGACGGAACTGTTCTCTTGGCCGTCTGATCGTGCACTTATAGTGACGTTACGTGACGGAAATACGTCACTAAAGTTGCGGTGGACATAAAAAGGTTGCCTACTAAAACACCCGAAATGAAACGCTTGCGTGGTAACGACATTTTTCAACTTAAAAGCCACAATGTTGCCCAAAAATTATATTTCTTTCGCAATCGCAGTGCGGCAACTCGGTGCCCGGTTCCAGTGGGCACCTCTTCATAGCGATTACTACAAATCATACAACTCTTCATCGCAAATGCCACAAACTCACAGGGCAACTTCCACTCCCATAAGGGAACTCGAAGGCAATAGCCAGCTTCATTTTTTTCTCAGTTCGTGTGTTTTTGGCCTTCCGCCCCACTCCCAAAAGCCTTCTTAATCTAACATAGTTCGGTGCTGCCAGCGAAATTCGCCTATCTTTAACCATGTGATAACGTTATTTTGTGACGTCATCTCATGACGCCATTATAACTTCCCAAGTTTCTATAATCTTTCACAGCATGGTGAATTCGACAACAGCAATCTCTCATCGTGTGAAGTTCTGCAATGTTGTGGTGTTTCCGTCGCCGACAGTAATAGTCGGCGTTAACATTTGATGAGGCCTCTAAGCCTTTCAACTCAGTAATATATTTAATATCACGACAGCGTTCATGGTGGAATCAAGCGTCGTTACCTCAATAAATCTTGCTAGTGAGCGATGGAGGCAAACGCCACCAATAGCACTTTCCTAGCAACCGCTTACAGCATTTTGGTATGTTGCTCGTTTCTCAGAAGTACATACGCCCCTGCCGCGCCAAATTGCACACTGGTGTTTCTAATGAGCAGCGGGACACGTCAATGACGCTTGTAGCACAAATTCATTAGCAGACAGGGGCTTTAGACTATTTCAAGCATATTGTAGTGTCAAAAGCACGCAATCCGCAGTGAACTCGCTAATGAGCTGAATCATGAGGTCGAGTATGACTGCTTAAAACAAACAATTACGTTGTGAAAGCGTAATACAAGAATGTCCTAATGATAGACCTGGCTGTGTCCCGTGGTATGTCCCACAAATGATTGCAGTAACAGCCCACTGCGTCGTTCTCTGTCAAATTAGGTGTGTGTATTAATTAACGCTTATTCGCAATCAAGGAGACGTACAAATGAAAAACGAAAACGCTATTCAAAATAGTCGCGGTTGATTTTTCTACATTATGGGAAATTATTACGGTTCATAGAAAAACTGTAGGAAGAATTGGTATCCTGAAATATTTGCTTTTGCATTCAAGCCACGAGACTTCGTGTACTGAATATCCACAAAAAATATTTTGCATACGAGAAATTAAAATGCGAGTGGTATTCTGGATTCTCATCTGATCTCTAACAGTAACTCGTACTTCTGGTAGTGCTAAGTTTGGTTCAAGAAACAACTCACAGGTGTCGCGTCACTGTAACTGAAACGAAACAACCTTATCATGTTTTAACACTAAGTGCATAGTTCGTAATTCGGTGCACTTCAGTCAGCAAAAGCACCAGCCTTTAAGACGTTTCAAGGAGCCTTTCAACATGCGAGAAATTTTTATCATCATGTGGTAAAAGCAACCCTAATGCCTCACTTTACTCACGGAAAACATCCATGCAGGAGCGACAGTCTACGACAATTTATGAACGGCAACAGTAACGGCAACAACGAAAGACTAAGTCAATCACGTAAAGTATTTGGGGAAATGGCATGCTAATTTTTCTGTGGCCTGCTGGTATGTCAAGTCAGGTGCACGGCCAGCCACATATTTAAAAAAACAGTTTGGTTATGAAAAAAGAACCTACCGCGCCTGAACACAAACACGTTGGCAGCTCTTCATGTGTATAAGTACCTGTGTTTTCTTACGATGTCCGGCTCTGCTACGTGAGATTTATTACTGACAATAAACATGCAGCAACAAGCCCCACAGCAAATACCACTGATTTTTCAAACTATTTATTAAATACGCCGCTGTTTTAACTTGTCCAGTGATCTCGGAATCTTTCGAAACGCCACCTCGTAGGTCTTTTTGCGCTAAACTTACGCAAGTGTCTCGTTAAATCAGCTATGGTGCCTGGAATCTTAGCAAGATAGTGAGCTCCAGCTACAACTGTTTCATTCAATCTTAATAAGGGATCCGGCGAACATATCCGCTGAAGTAACGACGACTTCTATCGAGTGGTTTCAAGCTCAGGCGTATAAATACGAAGGGTTGCTTACACGTGTGCAGTATATTGGCGACTAAAGCCCTTGCCGGTACAAAGTATCCAATCTCTATATCAGAGCAAGTCTTCAATTTACCATGGCGGCATTGCTTCACAGCTCAAGCGGATTCGAACGAAATAGCCTCAGCAAGGAATGCAGCTTAATATAAAGGTGTTCCACTCGAAGTAATACGACACTTGTTTTGTCGACAGTGTATCGACTCGCATATCAGCGGATAGTGGGCGAGCACGGTTCATTAAACGACACTATAGCCCACGTGCCCTTGTTACCAGAAAAAAAAATAGCTGCGTGTCGACGCTGCGTTCCCTTGAGCTGCCTCACATCTCTTGTTTCTGTAGAGCAAGCATACCAGACGGTGTCGGATCAGGCAGAGCCATGGTTGCAGCTTTATTCGGACGCAGGTGAAGTGAAAGACTGAAGGGGTTGTGGCTACGGCGTTCAGCCGGGTCAAGAGCTCGGCCATTCTGTTCTGCACGTGGCTCGCAGATCACGCGGCTCATTTTGTTTTTTTCGTGGCAAGCTGGCCTGGCGCAACACCTCCACTCAGTGGACACACTATTAATGAGGTCCTGGTTGAATGCTGGCTATATCGAGGAAACAAGAAGAAAAATATTTGGTTTCCAAGCTATATGTAGAATTTTAAGTGGAATATGATTGGGAGTTTAGGGGTAGGTCTGGAGGGTTGGGTGAGAGGGGGGCGCAAAGCCAGCCCCGTATATGGACATATTAGGAAAGGGGGCGCTAGCAGCAAATCTTCACCCCGCACCTCCCAGGAAGGAGAATCCTTCGCACACGTTTTACTCGATGTCGACACGTCAAACTCGTATGAAGTTCTTCAGCTATCGGCTTGCCACGAATTAGTAAGATGGAAATTAAATTTGTCAAATAACTCTACCACTTCAACTTTGCATTCGCGCGCGTTCGGGTATGATTAAAAGCACTCTGTATCGCAATATAGCGATCACAAACTTTTCTTCACAAAGTCGAGATGTGCGGCCACTTCGTACAACAACGAACACGTAAAAAAGACGTGACAAGACAGAACTATCTCCTACCACCTTCTTTATCAGCGTTTTATATGTGTACGTTGTCTTGCTTGCAACTTTTCAACTTCAATTTTTACCCCGAACGGCTCCTGGAGGCTCATTGTGGCTGAGCCTCTCATGTCGCAGGCAGATTCATTTTTGAAGCATTTTTCAAGCGCTATAGTCAAAGGCTTATTTAACGAACTCAAAAACTAGATGTAGTAAACAGTGTACCGCCCTATAGGACTAGAGAAAGTATACGCTGGTTACTGCTTACCAATGAAGGCGAGGAAAAAAGGAGTGATAGTGATAGCTTTAACGTACCTTTGGTTTTAACTCTCAGGATGAAACCATTTGGTGGGCTCTAGTACACGCTAAGGAAGCTTCAACAAACGATTATGTCGTCGTTGTGATAACCTACAATCGATTTATACAGTCACCTCGTTTTTGTGCTTATGGCAAAGTTTTTGGAATTCCTAATAGAAAAATATTGGCATCTTTTTACAACTTGAAAAGAAAAAATAATGTTGTTGACGTGTGGTCCAACACCATTTCAATCGTAGTTGTCTAGAGGATAGAACGCTCCAAACGTTTCAGTAACGCAGTTCGTAAAATTCCAAAAAATAAAACTTATAATCAGAAACACGTATTACTTTTACAAAGTAAAGTTGTATTGGGAGATTGCGTAAGTGGCGGCAGTTCACCTTCTTGTGGAAGCTCGACACTGTCTCGTAACGTTGCTTCTAATTACAAGAAGCACCCTAGTCTCACTGATCATCATTAACTTCTTAAAACAGCGCACGAGTGCGCCGCGATTGTGAGCGACTGAGCACAGCATCGCTATTATATTCATGCTGACTGTGATGAATGTTGATTACCCCTTTATTAACACTGACCAGTTATTCCTTCATTAACCCGTGTTCCTGTGTCAATTCTACTAGTCACTCGCATCTCGGGCAGTGCGCATTTCGACACTCAAAATTTAGAGTAATGATTTGAAGAATCTACAACGTAGTTCGTATGTGTTCGCGCTGCCAATATTCAACAAATGTCAAATGAATAAAAGAGTGCCAGGGTGAAAATCTACACCAAACATATTTCAACACGGCTTTACTTGTGAACTATAGTCTACAATGTCGTTTCCAACTAATGCAATATGGAAATCATAAGGGTAAATACCTCACTTCGTGTTGGTCTTCGACATTAAAATTTTCATAACACAGGGTATCGCAGATTACAGGTATGCAGAACGCCTACTTGTTAGTCACCCTTTTTTTTATATAAAGAGATTAGAAGCAAACTCTTTAGAACCTATATTACGTAATACAACATGTCGTTTAAGTTAGCTCATACTGCATAAAAATGCAGTTGACTGAATACAAGGGCAAGATAACAGGAGAACAGCTAAAAGAGGAAATAGAACAGGAGGCTCTTGCTTGTGCTATTAATTTCTTCGCCTTGCATTGTGTATTTATATTTTGCAAGACTTCAGTTCAATGCAATGCGTAAGCCACGGAATCACGACAGAGCAACCTATTGAACGTTCAAACAGCAAGCTATTCATGCCTACCACTTAGCGCTAGTGATGGGCATTTCCGGGGAACTACTATCGTGTTTTCAGCATTAACAGCGAGATGGCGCAATGAGAGCGCGTGACCAGATCGTCACTATGCCGCGGCGGGCGCTCTCATCTCCCACATGTGCTTTACTCAACGGAGAGGGGACGCTCCCGCATGCGCTAGCTTATCTCGCATTAAACACAATCGTAAACCTTGGGCTTTCACCGAAATGATTCTCTTGTAGTCAACGGGTGCACAATGGTCACTGCACTCGTTGAACAGTCTCTGTTTATAAAAACGGCGCGCTTTTCTGACACAGAGCTTATTCACGTTCATCTGCACCTGTAAGTACTCTTTGTGCGTCGTTTGAGCGTGAGAAACGTGGGCCGCCTTTAGATATGCTTGCCATTTTTTACACGGCCATCCAATTTTCGCTATCGCGTTCATTGATTCGCCTTCGCGAGACGCTGTGACTTTTTATTTGCTGCTAGTATATTTAGCAGTCTTTTCATGTATCGGGGCTTATTTCATGTTGTTTTCTTGACGCAAACTTCACATTGGTTTGCGAGGTGTCAGATTCATTCTCTTTGGTCGCAATGTGTGACGCTGAAGTGGGGCTGGCTTCCGCGTTTTCATTGTGGTTGACCACCCGTTCTGATGGCATTCATGTCAATATGGGAAGAGTCGCAGCGCCATAAATCACCAGAAATAACACCACAAGTGGTTAGGCTTCTGGTTATTGTTCCTAATGCAACTTCTGCAAAATTATGTTGACTGAGATGAAACCCCTTAGAATCGTTGATTAAACGCTCATATCGGCCAAAAAAGATGTTGCTTGTTTGCGATTCACTTTATTAGGCTGTTGTTAACCTCGCTTTTGTTATAATTAGTTTCTCTATATGACTACACTGATAAGTATGGTCTTTTATTATAGTTGCTTATGAACTCGATATGTGTTTTTCTCGTTTCTACAAATAACTTTCCCCTGACATGTTTCTGGTGGCTTTCCCACTCTAAGAGTACGTGCAAGGCAAAGCATATTCTACAGAGCATTGAGACAGTAAAGGCTACAGTGGTTGAGAAGGGGACTCATCCATTATAGCTTCCTATTACAAAGAGCGCCTGTGGCTTATCATGCCAGCTATTCTTAGTTTGGTGCTAATATAATTAGCACTGTTTTCATATGTCTGGGTTTATTTCATGTTGGTTCCTTGACGGAAACTTCACATTGCTTTGCGAGGTGTGAGGTTGATTGTCTTTAGGGCGCAAAGTATGACGCTGGACAGGTGCTGGTTTCAGCACTTTCATTGGGGTTGACAACCCGTTCTGATGGCGTTCATGTCATGATGCGAAGAGTCGCATTGCCAGAAAACTAGTAATGACACCGCAAGTATTCAGCTTCTTTTTTATGTTCTTAATGCAAGTTTCGAAAAATTTTGTTGACTGAGAAAACCCCTTAGAATCGTTGGTTAAACACTCATATTGGCCAAAGAAAGATATTGCTTGTAAGCGATTCATCTTATTAAGCTGTTGTCAAGATCACTTTGGTATTAATTAGTTTCTCTATATTACACTGATAAGTATGGTCTTTTTTGGTAGTTGCTTATGTACTCGAACTGTCTTTTTCTCATCTCTACAAACAATTTTCCCTGCCATGTTTGTGGTGGCTTTCCCACTCTAAGAGTACGTGCAAGGCAAAGCACGCTCTACAGAACTTCAAGACAGTAAAGGCCACAGTGGTTGGGAAGGGGACGCACCTTTTACAGCTTTCTATAACAAAGAGCGCCTGTGGCTTATCTTGCCAGCCGTTCCTAGTTTGGTGCTAATATAACTAGCGGTGTTTTCATGTATTTGGGTTTATTTCATGTTGGTTCCTTGACGGAAACTTCACATTGCTTTGCGAGGTGTGAGGTTGATTGTCTTTAGGGCGCAACGTATGACGCTGGACTGGTGCTGGCCTCAGCGCTTTTATTGGGGTTGGCCACCCGTTCTGACGGCGTTTATGTCATGAGGCGAAGAGTCGCATTGCCAGAAAACTCCAGCAATAACACCGCAAGAAGTTCAGCTTTTTGTTTGTGTCCTTAATGCAACTTTCTAGAAATTTTGAGCACAGCCTCTGTTTGCGAGAAAGGTGCGCTTTTCCGACACAGCGAAGTAACGACTGAGACGCTTATTCGCGTTCATCTGTACTTGTCAGTGCGTTTCGGGTGTTATTTGTGCGATCGAAGCGTGGGACACATTTCGATCTGCTTGTTATTCTCCGCGTGACTTTTCAATTTTTCGCTATCACATTCATTGCTGCGCCTTTACGGCAAACCTGTGACTTTTTTACTTATGCACTTTCTCTTTTCGCATCGCGCGATGCTCCCTACTAACAATTTCCTTCCTTCGTATCAGAAAACGTCTCTTTTTCCTAGTGGCTGCCATTGCAGTATGTCAGTTGCTGCAGGTAATAGCACCCGTCATATGTTAAGATCCAGGCAAGAGTAAAATGTGCCATAATGAAAAAGACTATTGACATTGATAAAACTTCAGACTGCCACATCATAAATGGTTGAATGGTGATAATCAAGAGCATGAGTTATCAGAAAACGGCTCGAACAAATACGCCTATCAACACAGCAAAGGCGTCCTGTCTGATAGGCGTCCTGTCTGATAGGCTAATGCTGTGTGGTTTTGGGCCACACAGCATTAGCCTAAATTATGATAGAAAAAGGCAATCTGGTGCTTCCTCTTGTATTTTAAAAACTTTCAAAGGCCGATCTAGGGAAAACGTCGTCTTAGGTGGGCATCCCTGAGCGTCACGTTAATGAGCAAATGTGGTTGGACGAACTACCTATGCAATTTTTGGCGGGAGTGGAAGAGTTAAGTTTGTAGGTGGAGTCCAAATTTATTCTTAGGATGTTAACGACTATAGTTGATCTCATTTTCCACTCAGTTTTAGCGCAAGTGGTAAGACTAGATTAGTCCTAGACTTATAGCTTCTACATGGATTATCTATAACGTACTTGTGACACCCGACCTTGCGAAAGGATCGATATGCTTAACCCTGCTGTTTGCCAGTCGTCGCTGCACTAAATTGGCATACATCATCATCTGAAAATTTATGTCGGCGCATTTGCTGCCACGTGTAACAAAAACAATGAGGATCATATTACTCTCCGTGCTAGTAAAGTATGCATGCTGTTGACTGTCTAGATAGAGGCCGTGAGTTCGATGCCTGTCTTACTTCAAGGCAGGGTAAATGAGACATTGAATGAGCTGCGCGTGAAATAATGCGAGATATTTCCAAATTAGTCTGCTGTTCACAACTACGGCCAAGCAGTAGCGACCGCTATTACTTGGTCATAAGGAGCTAAAAAATTCACGTATTTTTTTTTCGCTTATTGTTCCCTCAACGCTTTGAGAAGCATACCAAGTTATTAGCCCGTATATTGATGTTTAAAGGACAGGATGTGCATACACACACAAAACAAAATGCGAGATATATTCAAAATATTCTGCTTTTCCCCACTACGGCCACTCAGTAGCGACCTTTATTACTTGGTCGCAAGGAGCTAAAGAATTCACTTATCTTTTTTTTTCGCTTATTGTTCTCTCAACCTTTTCAGAGGCATACCAAGTTATTATCACATATATTGTTGTTTGAAAGACAGGACGTGAATTCACACACAAAACAGAGAAGTTACGAGACCACAAACTGCGACTGATGACTTTAAAAGCGCGCGACGGCAGAAACGAAAAACACTATTTGGCACTAAAACCTAACTGCACATGTCCATGCTTAAATATCAGTAAATCGGTGATTCTGGTTTTTGACTCATTTATCATATACGTGTTAATGCGGTCTTTCTCTTACATTTCAACACACCTGTCAAGTCGTGAAGCTCTTTGTCAATCAGTCCAATCAGTTAAATTAGTTCTTCCACATTGTAAGGAGACACGGTAATAAGTAATTCAATAGAAATCAAAACGAGCATTTGCAGTGATTTATCATCAACGGGGCTCATGCGAGCCTAGGGACCATGGTTTAGATAGTAAGAAAATGGTATATAATGTATGAGGAATCGGGGGCCCCTGCCTTTCTAATAACATTGCTTACGAGTGCTACAATGCAACAAGCATTGAGCCGATAAGCCTATAAGAGATATATGTTATAAAATTGTTTATTCTCTGAGAGAATATAATCCTTCAAGAAGGATTGCTGCGATTTTTTTGTCTTCCTGCCTACACGCCCTTCTTTGAGCTGCAATCTGCGATGACCAAATCATAGTGGCTACGAATCGACGCAAAAAGCGCGACGTTTTGAATCGCATGTCACAGATGGCGAAAGTGTCCTCACATCTTATTTACACCGTAAGTAAACCCAAGTTCCTATGCGGGTCCTTTGAACAAAACGGGCTTGGGGAAATCTGAGACTTGAAGTCGAGTAAAAGCGTTGTGCAAAGCTTTCAAAGCCTTCTGGGCTGAAGATGGGCTCGGCCAATGAACCAGAATCCTTTGTTCCGACAAAGGCCGACCGTCTAGTCTAACCAAAGCTGCAGTGAGTTTTTGTCTTTGCGCGTTAAAATGGGTGCATTCACACAGAAGGTGCGCGATGGTTTCTTCGCAACTGCAGTAAGTGCATGTAGGAGAGCTGGCCATCCTAATGAGATAAAAGTATGCGTTCGTGAAGGCCACTCTAAGCCACAGGCGGCATAGAAGAGTCTCCTCAGCTCTAGATATCCTTGGGGGAAGGCGAAGCTGCAGATTGGGATGCAAGTTATGCAGGCGCGCGTTTGTGAAGTCTGTTGAGTTCCACTCTACCAGTGTGAGGTCACGTGCAAGTGAACGAAGTCTTGTAGCTGCGTCGGTTCTTGACAACGGGATGGCTGTGTATTGTGAACCATCGTGCGCAGATCTATCGGCCTCATCTGCGCGGTCATTGCCATATATACCACAATGACCTGGTATCCACTGATACACTATGTGTGCTGTTTTTCGATTGCTTTGTGATGAAGAAGCCTTATTTCAGCTACTAACTGTTAATTAGGTCCATGGCGAAAGGGTGACATAAGACATTGAAGAGATTCCTTCGAGTCCGAGAAGATAGACCGAATTCCCGAAGGTTCTTTCACTATAAACTCCAGAGCTGCACGTATGGCCACATGTTCTGCAGCTGTAGACGACGTCAAATGCGATGTCATGAATTTAATTGTGATGTGCCTCGCGGGAATAACCACCGCCCCTGCAGAGCTTACTGAAGACACCGAGCCATCCGTGTAGATGTGAAGGCGCCCGTTGTGCTTCTCTTGCAGGAAAAGTAATGTGGCCTGTTTGAGGGCTAGATGCGATGACGTTTTCTCATTTTGGATGCCAGAAATTGTAAGAACGGCTTTCAGTGGGTGTAGGCACCATAATGGTATCGGCGGCTGTGCTGCATGAGTGAAGTGCAATGGAAGCACTGCGCAAAGCTGAGCTACAGTTGCGCTGAACGCTGAGTGGGGCCTGGAAGTTCGAAGTGAGGCGAGGTGATCAGATGGAACCTGAGCGAAATGTCTTATTTGCATTCTCAAAGCGTCTACGCGGATGTACGCGTTGACTGGATAATCACGCGCAATGATTACTGTCGCTGCTGTAGACGCGCATCTCGGGAGACCAAAGCATATTCTCAGGGCTTGGGCTTGGATCGACTGGAGGACGCGCAAGTTTGTTCTTCGGATCCCGCAAAGCACGGGTAAGCTGTATCGCATATAACCGAGGAACAGAACAGTGTAGAGTTGGAGCATTGCTCGTACCGATGCACCCCACGTTTTTCCAGCAAGAAACCTCAGTACGTGGGTGATCATGGTGAGTTTAGTTTTCATGTGGGCGATTTGAGGGCTCCGGGAGAGGTTGTGATCAACTATGACTCCGAGGAATCGGTGGGTCTTCACGTAGTTGATCGTGTGTCCGTTGATTTTAATAACATATGGGCTCATAGCCTTATGCGTGAATGCTATAAGCGAGCATTTCTCTGACGACAGCTCTAGTCCCCGTTCTTCCAGGTACTTTGTTGCTATTGTAGCCGCTCTCTGAAGCCGGGCGCGCAAATGAAGGCGTGTTACGCCTGACGCCCAGATCCAGATGTCATCTGCATATATTAATAGATGGACAGATTCTGGAAGTGCGTCAACCAGGCCGAGTAGCGCTAGATTGAAAAGTGTGGGGCTAAGAACACCGCCTTGCGGCATACCACGACGGTTGCAATGGTGCGTTGTTGTGCCATTCTCCGTCTGTACAAAGAAAGTTCTGCCTTTCAGATAGCTGTGGATCCATTGGTAAACCCGACCCCTATTCCAACATTTTCCATGACATCGAGAATGGCTTCATGTGATACGTTATTGTATGCACCTTTCACGTCCTAGAACAACGCCGCAGATAAACGTTTCAGTCTTTTTTGATGCTGAACAGATGAGACCAGGTCTATAACGTTATCAATTGCGGACCATCCACGCCGAAAGCCCATCATAGCATGAGGGTATACCTCGTGGTGCTCCAAGTACCACTCTAGGCGAGTCAAAATCATCCTCTACATCACTTTCCCGAAACAGCTGGTAAGCGCGATGGGGTGATAAGAGGTCAAGTGCAGAGGAGATTTACCTGGTTTAAGCACAGGGACGAGGTGGCAGGATTTCCATGAATGACGTATAAATCCGCTGCTCCACGAGTCGTTGTACACGGATAGAAGGGCCCGTCGAGCTGCTTCTCCGAGGTTGCAAAGAGCCATGTACGTGATCCCATACGGAGCAGGCAATGAAGATCGTTTGCATGCCGTCAAGGCCGCTTGTAGTTCCTCTAGAGAGAAAAAGGTGTCCGTTCTTGAATCTCTGGAAACTGAAGCGTTTTCTAGGTGGCGCGTGGTGCACAAGGACGCATGACCGGCAACTTTCATGCAGAAATCTTCTGCTACTTCAAAAAGGGCACTTGAAGGGGCGATGTTGATGTGGTGATGTTCGTAGGCCACGGACAATCCTCCATGTCTGCGTCAAAGGCTTGTCTATAAAAGGATAGAGATATGAGGCTGCCCTCGCATTATTGTGTGCGCCGAGGCGTAACAATTGTGGGCTTTGTACTTTGCACCCTGGCGATTCTTAAGTCACGAAGCTGGTAATGTGTACTGAACGCTCTACACAAAATTGAAAAGTGCACAAAAGATTGCGTTGCTGGTCCATGAATGCACTGTTGCTGTATAAGGCCAGAACCTATGAATGGGTCAAATTCAGTAGGTAAAAGTTACTCAACACCCTTGAAGGCGTTCATTCTCTTTTTTTTCTTTGCTACACTACGACGACCATGATGAATCCTGTTCTTGGTTGCTTCCTTTCAAGAGATCAGGAAACGTTCTTCAAAAATTACAACTACGTGAGTATTCAGAATCCTGGTGGCTTATTCAGTACTACACCTCGTTTTTAGCATTCGATTTCGTTTATTAGCTATTAAAGAATAATTCTCCGGCCACGTTTCCTTCAAATGTTTAGCTCACGCCACTTTAGGTCAGCGTTTCAAAAGTTTCTGTCATCGGCGAAACATGGCTACGCAGTCACATTTGCTGAGGCATGGTTAACTCAGGTTCTTTGCATCATATCCTCCCAACTGCGGTGTGCAGTCGTCAAGAACGTCATTTCCACTTTGATAAGTTGCGTGGCACTTTCTCTCTCTCTCTCTCGACATATACGATAGACATAGCGAGTACTAAGTCACCTGAAACACCCCCTGAAACACAACCTAACGCAACCAGACAAAGAAAAAACAGAAACACTGTTGCACTGCACAGAAAAAGCGAAGGCAACACAAAATGGAGCTCGGACGCACTCTAAAGTGGTGCCAAGCAGATCACACTCGGTGAATCCATAGTATAAGCAGATCAGAGTGCAATTAATGCTGTTATTTTCTTTTTTTTCTAGGTTTTCAGAAACATATCATTTTCAGAACCAAAAAAAAAGCGAACGATCGTTTTATAACTTATCTCACCATGACGCTTGACTGAGGTGCCATGTTAGTGTCTAAGGTGACAGTTGACGCCCCATGGTCATTTAAGACCCTGAGAAAACTACAGTTTCAAACTGGCGTTGTGAAGTTTAGAGTCTTTATTGCAATGACTTACTTCGGAATTTCACATGTCTCTTTCTTGTTGGAGCACGGACAATAACTAACCGCACGCTTCATTTTGTTTCACGATCACATTAAATAGACCCGGCGCCTTGGGCAATACATACCTTGCGACGTCCTTATTGAGACGTTAAGCGGTATTAAAGAAAAAGCATTACAAAGGCTTGGTAATGAATTTTACGGAAAAAGGAAGGCAGCATTCTGAAGTATGTGTCTAACAAATGTCCAGGTCATAAGTTACTGGCTTCAGTGGTAAGAGGCATAGAAAGTTCAAGACAATTTCCCGTTAGCCCGAAGATGGGGTAGCATTAGGCTCTTGGGCAGGCGCCTTTCTCCATGAAAGTACCTGCAGCCAGAATTGAGCACGTTACCGCCGTTTCGTAAAGGTTCACCGATCTCTGAGCTACTGCGAAACTTCACGATGTGCAAGACACTCGCAAGCGCCGCCACAGTTGTCTAGTGGCTAAGGTGCTCGGCTGCTGACCCGCAGGTCGCGGAATCAAATCCCGGCTGCGGCGGCTGCATTTCCTATGAAGGCTAGAATGTTGTAGGCCCGTGTGCTCAGATTTGGGTGCACGTTAAAGAACTCCGGGAGCTCGAAATTTCCGCAGCCCTCCGTAACAGCTTCTCTTATAATCATATCGTGCTTTCGGGACGTTAGGCCCCAACGAATCAATCAATCATCAATCAGGACGCTTGCAATGTCTGCGATATCGGAGGCAGTGCATATCCGCGTGAGGCATATAAAACTTCCTTGTTAAAGGGCAGGTGACAGGGGGAAGGCTGGAAAGATTTCTACTATTATTGCACATAAAAACGGAAGCAGATAGCTGTCGTCATCATGGTAGCTTAGGTGAAGGCAGGAGGGACGTTGTCAGTTTTTGCTTCTTTATTACTCCTCAAGCTGCGAGATAGCTTTCAGTCATATTTTACCGTATTTTCGTTTCAACTATCGCAGTCAATTTCGCTGCTGGAGTATAATTTAGCGATTTTTTCCTTTTTTTCAACATTTATTTAAACTTTAGTGAGATCCGTGGCGCTGCTTGTATTCGCCAAGAAAAGCTTCCTTTGCTAAATAAAAGAGTGTGACTTTGACGAGAATGATAAAAGGAAAGCATGTTTTGACAAGCAACTAGAGATCTCCACTTCAAAGGAAGGATTATGCCCCCCTTAATCAGTCTTACCGTGTACTTACATTCTTCGACACCCATGTTCTGTCACGGCAACCTATACAGTCCGAGCGTCTGCACTGAGCGTTTAAGAAGTTTAGTCACTGTTCTTCATTTAGCGCTTCTTCCTTTTTTAATGTAACTATATTATTTAGGGATTTGAAACTTAATCTAGGAAGTCACCATCCTTTGCCTATATATCTTCCCTTTTATCTCCAGACTGGCTCGCAAAGCACGATACCCTACAATACCGTCCCCTAGGTATATCTTTATCATGCCTTGTAAGCTGACATTGTTTTTTTTCAACTCAGTATTATAATATTAGTTCTCATCAATCTTCGTCGGCAAGTCTGTCGTTCAAAATAAAGAAAACTGCTTAAAAAATGAAGCCATGAAACGGAAGTATTGCGCCAGCCATCAATCTCGGTCTCCAGGTATAGCAAATTGCAATAGACTGCGCATTCTGTACATCTGAGTGAGGGTCTTATTGCGTTAACTAGTTAAAAAGGAGGCAATGCATATATATCCTTATATTTTTTTCTAATTACAAGTCACTGTAAGCAGGGTGCTCTGTTCTTGTTATGGGAAGAAAGTTAATGCTGAAGTAAGCACTCAGAACTGATGTATTCAAAGCATGCAAATGGTGCGTGTGCCATAAACAAGAAGGCAGAGCGCAGTTTTTGCATGTCACTTCAAAAGGCACTGTCGCTCTCTTGAACTGAATTCAATCTAAAAGCAAGAACATTTAGGACATGGAAGTTTTAAAGTGTATCTATTGAAGCTTCGTGAAGTACCATTCGTTCCCAATAAACCTATGGTGATACAAAACTTTTGGTCGCGCTGCCGCGGTGGTCTAGTGGCTATAGGGTACTCGGCTGCCGACCCGCAGGTCACGGGATCGGATCGCGGCTGTGGCGGCTGCATTTTCGATGAAGGCGAAAATGCTGTAGGCCCAAGTGCTCAGATGTGGGTGCACATTACAAAACACCATATGGTCGAAATTTCCGGAGCCCTCCACTACGGCGTCTCTTATCATCATATGGTGGTTTGGGACGTAAAACCGCACCTATCAACCAATCATTAATTAATCAAAACTTATGGTGAAAAAACACTTGGGGCACGTTCATACTTGGTTTCGAAGAGAGCGAAAGCGGCGCAACTTTTTGGAAACTGGCTTGTTTCGCCGCCCAAGTGGTCGGAGAAGTACGCTGCGTGGCCAGCGCGCCAAAATCAGTTCGAGTCCGATTTACCCACCACGCGAAGGTGGATCTGGTTTGCGCTTCATGGGGTTAGCTGTGCTAAATCAAGTCTAGTGGCTAAGGTACTCGGCTGCTGACTTGCAGGTCGCGAGATCGAACCCCGGCTGCGGTGGCTGCATTGCTGATGGAGGCGGAAATGTTGTAGGCCCGTGTGCTCAGACTGGCATTCGGTAAGAAAGGTAGTGCTTAGAAAGCAGCAAAAATTGAAATAATTCTCAATGTGGCGATGGCAGCGGCGGCGTCAGGGATAGAACGAATGTGTATATTCTCAACTCGCGCGGTTGTGGTGTTCCGGCTACTCAGGCAATTTCATTTCCACTTCACTCCTCAAGTGTAAATGCACCCTTAAAGTCAAACGGCACGAGCTCTTTTATCTAAATAGCTCTTATTGGTGAGAGAGCAAGTGCACAATAACAAAAAGATATAAACAAAAAAATATATAGAAGGAAGAAATATTAAAAGAGACAAGAAAAATGCGGCTGATACCTCTTTTCTAGAAGTCGGTATAGCATAAAAGTAGCCTGTTTTCTTGGAGGAAGTTGAGCATTTGTTGTGCATTGTTCTGCCACCAGCGCAATGGAATGACTACTTATGCATCAAATTGAAAAGTCGCGTGAAGAACAACAAGAAGCTCGAAAACTTCAAGCTCGAAACAAAAGCAGCTCAAAAAGCAGCAAGCATAGACGAAATGAACCTACACGGGAAGTGTGTGCTACAACTACTCTTACAGCTGGAGACTTGAGTTGGGCTCCTCAAAGAGAAAGAAGGACACACGAAACGAATGCACAATACACCGGACAATTGCGAACTGTCACAATTCTTACTTTTTCTTGTGTGAACAGCGTGCTCCTTAAGCAAACGCGGCCGCGGCCGCGAGCGAAGCGACCCTCATGCTTTTCCAAGTCACAAGTTTAATAAGCTTGCGCACGAGAGACCACCCTGCGTGGAGGCGCCGCTCATTGAAATGCTAGAGGCAACAATCTAGTACGTCCAACGCTACCCAACCCGACACGTTCGCGGAGTCTTGCTATTGACGACAAAAGTGCGCTGAATTTTCGGAGCTCTGAGGGCTGCCAAACGATTTATTGTGTATAGAAGTAGCTTCCACTTAGTAATCTTGACCACATATGCTACACGATCTAGTGCGCTGAGGACGGATAAGCCGTTGTTTCGACGCCTGGCAATAGAACCATGCCTTCTAGTTTTTTTTTTCGTTTGAAGTTTGTTAGCCTGTATTTTACAATATCATATCCGTCACAAAAGTACATCAAGGGAGCCGTAGTAGACACTGGCATAAAACGCTATCGTGTTAAAAAAGACACGAACACAAGGACGGAAAAAACAACAAGAAGTAAAATGAATGAAGCGACTCAAAAGCAGAGAGTGCAATGAAAATTAAGAAAAATATAGAAACAAATAGAGAGATTTAGATAGTTAAGCTCTTCCACGGAATAAGTAGACGCAGCATGCATATGCTGGGGATGACCAGCAAGCTCTTACAACTGAGTTTTATTACGAAAAAATTTCGCATATCCACGAAATGCATGATGTTGAAAGAGCTTGTTCGAGAGATTATTTCCGCTAAACTGTGAATATTGTGTTCATATGCTCTATCATTATCAGATAAAGACGTGACAGGAGAGCGGTTGTGGAGTGAATTTACTTACAAGTTATATACACAAGTTTATTATTGACATATCAGTGTACTATATGTAAATGTTTAAATACTCATGCAGCATATACATTTTGTTTCCGAGCTTACGTGCGGATCACATAAGCTCGGAGGAACATTTTCCTTTTATTATAACGACTTTGTGATTCATAAAGAACAAAGCCAGAGGATACTTAAATATAGTATGTAGTGGAAAGATTGAGAAGGGTCCTGACAGTGAGCCCATGCTGCAGCCACATTACGAACCCTCCGCGCCACCACCTTGGCTTCTGCGATGTTTATAGTGGGTAGCAGTATTGACACGCACTGAGTGATGTCCTGCGAGAAAAAGGAAACGCACCGAGATTGAGTGCTATATACAGGCGCGGCCACCCAGCGGTCTCCTATCAAACTAGATAACGCGCCGAGAGTGCAGCGAGAGTCGCCTGAACGACGGCGTGTCATCTAGTGAGCACTCTAAAAACGAAGAGCACTGCTGCACCTTTAGTGGGAGCATGCACTAGCGTAAACACTGTCCAAGCTACGAGACAACACCTGTGCAAATGGAGGAAGCTTCTAAAAAACAAATATATAGCCTACAGAAAAGATAGCACCACATGCTTATTCAAGAACCAAACGAATAACGAATAGCGAAGAAGGAAGCCCGCAATAAAAGCTACTAATGACCAAGGAACACCACATGCTGAATATTATAAATGAGCCTCTTCTTTTTCTCGTAAAGCTACAGAGAGTTTGCTGTGCAACTTCCTCAAGTTAATGCTGCTTCAATAATGATTCATCAGGATCACCAGGAATAACTATTTTCTCAAGTGGGAAATGGCATCTATATTCTGAGCCTTAAGAGACCGACAAAATTACACTATCCCTCTGAAGGGAACCATCGGGTGATGCGGAGCATCGAGAGGATTTTAAATGGTGTCTTCACCATGTTTACCGGTTTTCTGCGTTACCTTTGCAGTGAACCAAGCGTGTTATTACGTTGTTACCTGGTTCGTTAACGCGTATCGCTTGAACGTTGTGTTGGAAATTCCCACGGTACTCCGCAACAACCCATTGTTTCCTTCGCGAAGATAGTGTAAATTTCTATGGTCGAAGCTTCTTAAGGCGCGGGTCTATACATTTTTTATGTATGCAGCTGTAGTAGTAATAGGTAGCCACCAAGTGGCACATACCCATTCACGGGCACATATATCACACTCTCGGTGCTAACTAAGCGCTGACAGCAGAAATGTGGTAAATATACTCTCGTTAGGTTATTGGATTGTCCGCTGAATAGCGGTACTTGTATATGATGAATATATGATAGAAATAAGCGAGATGGTGGTACTTGAAGTGTCCACCATATGGATGGACTGACAAACGGACGAACAGGCAGAGAAGCAGACGAACAGGCATATACACGGACGGACAAACGCATGAACAGACGCACGAACGGACGCACGAACAGGTGCATGAACGGGTGCACGTACGGACGGACGAACGCACGCACAGGTTGACGGACGCTTCAACCCCCTCATCATCATTCATTCCATAAATATGCTCTGATTTTTTCGTTAAAAAGCACGCTACGAATTATTTATTGTTCAGCAACACACTGGAAAAATCTCCCACTGGTACTAGTTTGCAGGACCTGCAAGCTAGTACCGATGGGAGTACTGGTGCAAGCCAGTACCGGTCGCCAGTACTGGTCGCAAGCCAGTACCGGTTAGAAACTTGCTAGCATACACTGCCTGCGTGTACTTTGTTAGACGCTGTGGCAAGTCACTATTTAAAGACGATAGTCTTTCTTGGGATACTTCGACACCAAAAATCGAGCCTTTGCGTCTGTAGACTTGTCTATGGGTCACCGCAAACTGCTAAAATCTTATCACATCCGTCGAATAAAGGAAATATTGCGCGTATCTGAGGAACAACTACAACACGTCAATATCTTCAGCGTCTTTCTTTTTACTATAGAAGGCTTTCAGTATATAAATTACTCTAAGCAACGTAGTGTTTATTAGGCTCCGCTATATCAACGCTGTGCACGAAAGAGCGGGTGTTTCGTGCGCTTTGCGAAGAGACTACGATGGTTGCACCTACCCATCGCCTCGCATTCTACAAATTAAGGACTCCGAGATGGCACGTACGCTCCAAGGGCTCACTATATCGGAGGTCATCTTTTCGATTTCTGAGATCACTGCCAGCTGGTCAGTAAGTCAGTCAGTCAGTCCAGGAACTTTATTTGGTCCTGAGAAGACGAGAATGCCCCCATGAGGGGGTACCGTCTGGGGGCCCCACCCACGTTGGCACCGGGAGTTTAAAGCTCTCGGTGACTTCGCGGACTTTCTGGACAGCCTTTAGCTGCTGGTCCTTTGCGGAGCTGGTGATAAGCTGGAACCAATATTCCTCAGTGGAGGGAGACCCTGAGCCCCCATGCAAGTCGTGACATTGCCACAGCATGTGCTGGAGGGTGCACCTCGGATGACCACAGCGCGGACAGTGTGGGTCTATTCCGTCTAGAAATTTTGACCAAATAAACGGACATGAATACGTGTTTGTTTGTACAAAGTAAAAAATTTTACACCCAAAAGGGTGTAAAACGGGTGCTTTCAGCAGAAAGCACCCTTTCAACGCCCTTTAACACCCATAAATGGTCGATTGAAAAAAAAAACACGCATTTGTTTGGGTGCTTGCCTCGATAGCACCCTAAAATAGGCTCTAAGGAATACAGCAGAATGCCAGCAGAAGCCAATCGCGTTTCATCTATAATGGCAATTAACTGCAATCCACGTTACGAAAGCTCACCTTAGCGTTGGTTATAAGCTACATGTTTGCTGTGGATTATATACAGGAACATAATGTTCGCCCGAGTATGGGTGTGTGTGCGTGAGCCTGCGCATGTGTTCGCGTGTAAGCGCGATTATGTGCACACCCGTGCATGTGTGCGTGCGCGTGTATGTGCGAGTCCATGCTTGTGTTAAGCGTGCCTGTGCACATGTGTACGCCCATGCATGCGTGCGTTTACGGTCGCGTGTGTGTGTTCCGTATGTGTGTATACGTGTATGTGTGTGCGCCTGTGAATAAGTATGCGTGTGTATCAGCCCGTGCGCTCTCAAATTTCGTGTGTGTGTGCGGGGGGGGGGCACTGCTTCTTAGTGTTTAAGGTCCCACACCTGTTCAGACTGGGAGTCTATATGGGAGGTGGCTTAAGAAATGGCGGTGGTCAACGCACTGTACACGGACTATTCAGTACATGGAAAACAGCTGCACATTTTCGTACCTCATCATTGCTTACGAACTTGCTGTGGTAGCTGATTAGGTCCGCTGAGGCGCTTCTACGCTCGAAAACGTGGGTTATGACCAATTCACACGGAAAGCTGTCACTGCACTTATGCACAACCATCTTTTATATTAACAATGTTTAACAAGAACGTGCCCTGCCTTTGCTACAGGTGCTTAGCTAGCTCATTTGGCAACCATATAGAATTATGTGCTGATCATGTGGTCAGCAAAAAGTTTGTTATAACAACCTCGGCACGTTTCGTGGTGCGTGACAAGCCTTCTAAACATCCGCGACTGTGGATTAATTTGTTCCAGCTTCGACTACGCATTCAGTGTTTGCGGCACCATACGCGGAATTGCCAGACACAGACAATGCGAAAAGAAATTCCTCTGGAAAAAGGTGTAGCGATGCTCTCCCGCTAATGCCACCGAGGACGAAATAATTATTGTTTCTGGCCATTCCATGGTGCACTTTGTTTTTTGCAAGTTTTGCTTCACTATTTTTCGCCCACTGCAATCACATTCCGTCAAAATACTCAAAGAACCCGAGGCTGGTAAATAACCTGCGTCGCTGTGCGACTGGCTGGAAGGAGAGTTGCCATTTACAAGGAGTCATTCCACGTCGAACGGCCGTCCGCCGTATGCGCCATAGCGTTTGCCTTTCGGCGCCGTCTTGGCGGGTTTAGGGAGCCTACATACGCCGCGCCTTCGTCGTTTAGGGTGGCGACAGCAGAGTCCAAGGTTGTATAACGGTGGCTGCGGCGGCCGCCAAACTTGACGGGCCGCCTTTGGTCGCCTAGTGCCCGCCCGACCCAGGGAGCCGGCATGCGCCGCACCTCCGTAGGCGCGGAACAGACTATCTCTAGAACGTCCTGCTTCGAAACGATCGTACGTGATTAGCGGTTATCGCCAAGAAGCTTTCCAAAAACTTCCTGCTTCTAGGAACAGTTGAGATCGCGGGATTATTCGTTTAATGCGGCATTCACGTCCTTGGTAAAAGCTTGCCAGTGCCTCCTTTGGAAGCACTAGCTGCACGTAGAAGCAAGTAGAAGCGCGGAAATGGCCGGCGATTTTATGTCGCTTTGCTTCGCCGTCGTTCTTGACCCGGAAAGGTTCTGTGTTTAGGTAATTGCACGATGACGCCCGATTAGAGAGACGGTAATTTCATTTTCAGTTTTGTTTTTTGCCTTTTATATCATTTTAATTGTTTTGGCACTATTACCCTTTTATTTATTATGCACCATTATTCAATTACGCACTTTTGTGCAGATACAAGGCACTACATGTTATAAGGTTACCCCGCAAATGCTTTAGCATAGAAAATATCGGTGTGGTAGTAAAGTTTCTGATACAAGAAAAATGACCCTCACAGACTAAACCATTGTTGCCCACAAAACCTCCCCAGCCTATGCTTGAATCGTTCTGCTCGTACTGGGCACGTGCCCAATGTGCATTTTAACATGTTTACACACACTAACAAAAATACTGTTGAGGTGGCAACACAAAATATTACATCTATGGCTGAACATCCAAGTCATCATGCCTTGTAGCGTACTTTTATTACACGAATAAAGCAAGACAAAATTCCCGTAAAATTATTTTATTGCACTGCTTGCGTGACATGCAGATGCCCCTTTCTTGAACAACAGGCGTACATGGGAAATACAACAAACACACAAAGTAAATGTGTCCGAGCTAATAAAGGCATCGAGTTTTAAGAAGCACTTTATGTAGCAGGCTAATGCATGTAAAAGTGATATCACTCATTTGTGACTTTTTTCTAATGGTGCTGTTGAAAAAAAACTGAACACACAGGCAACGAGCAAGATTAAAGCCTAGATGGGCTACACAGGTGGACAATGCTGATGAGACCAACGCAGAGATAACTAATGAAAGAGAAAGCAAGTAGAGAAGAATACGGCTTGCTACACTGATGACAGTGAGAAGAAAGCATTTTACACAACTACTGCAGAAGTAGTACTTTGAGCACAGATACATACATGAACCAAAATATTGGGGAAATAAATCGATAAGAAAATCCCCCAAGCCCCACTGGGTTAATTTAAATTACCCCACTGAAAATTACATGACATTAGTCGAGAATAAAAACACGTCGTGAGCAACTGGCACAATGGAGAGCAACGTCTCAAGAGAAAGGTGCAATGTGAATGAAGGCACACCAGTGTTCCTGGTTTTGAATGCTTTTCTCGGGCTGGTACTGAGATCGTTTACCGCTATTTTGAACACACTATAATGTAAATTATACAAATAAGCATCAATTTTCCTTTATCATCATTGTACGGCAATGAAGTTGCATAGAGTCCTTAACAAAGGCAGTCGTAAATTATGATAGAACGTACCACCCAAGTCGTTCTAGTGTCCTCACATAAAAAAATAATCGCAGCTGCGTACGCTCTACGGCTCTAGCTGGCTGCTGGACTACTCCAAGTTTGCCGCAGCACAGGTTTTGCTTGCTGCCTCATTTACTCTGTGATTATGCTGCTGCCTGAGGTAAATCTTTAGTCTTGTTCGGACATATTTTTCGAGAAGCAGCTTCTCTACAGTAGGCTTGTTCAAACTGCAACATTTCAAGTGCATTTTTACAGACTTCTGCAGGGCACTTAGAAAGCTTGAAAATGGTTTTTTCACCTTCATGACTTCACCCATTTTAGCAAACGTTTTGAAGTTTTCTTCACAATCCATCAAAATTGTCATTACTGACATGCTTGGCTCGATGCGATTTCCGGCATTTTTTACGTATTCCTTCAACTGGATGCTGCTGCTGTATTTCCCAGGAGCACTGTCAGTCAGTACTGCTTTACAGCTTTTGCAGTTGTCTATAAACTTTAAGACAGACCTCAGAAGGAAACCACCAATGTACGCTACGATGTCGCACTCTGCTTCCGTCAGGCCAATCACAAACAAGTTCTCTAACTCCTCAGCCTGCTGAATGGGGTCTTCCTCTAGCTTTTTTAAGCTTGGGTCAAGCAAGTCAGCCAGATGACTGCTGTCGTCAATGTTGTAGCTCGAAGTCTTAGGGGTGTGTACAAACAGGCTGACACAAATGGCCTTCAGTGCACATTTAACATCATACGCACTTGGAACTGGCTTCTTCCCTCTCACAACTGAAAAAAATGTTTTCTAGGCAATCTTGTATCAGCCTAGAAGTGAGGACGTACAAGTACCCACGCCTCGCCAGGAGCTCCTCTGACAGGCGCAGCACAACAGTCGTCGACACCAAAAGACCGGCCTGCGATGGCTTCCAGTGTGCAGTTGCTCCAATGTTCATCCGAGTGAACGTAGCACATGCCAGCTGCAATGTCCCAACTGCTTCCTGGTGCTTTGCGCGGTCAAAATGACTTAAAGCAACGATGGGGTGTCGTTATGACATCAAAGTGTACCACTTAGTGACAAGGTCAAAAAACCAGGCAGTTGCTTCAGCTTCCGGCTTCAAGATTTTGAGCTTGATTAGGTAGCGAATGGCAGGAGGTGCCTCACGGAACAACTGCACCGCGATGTTTACTTTCATTTTTGCGAAATGACCATCGCTGACATGAATGTCCGACAGCTTGTTAGCGATTTTGAGGTCATTTTTTATCATATTCGAGAACAGCCTCAACATGTTCAAGGCTAACAGTTTTTCCTGGGATGCAATGCTCCTCTGTCGTCTCCTTCCCCAGGGTAAAACTTCCTGAGCGGAGAAGTTGCCCACGTATGTTTTTCAAAACGTGAGCAGGATCAGCCATGAAATACAGCTCCCTACCATCCAAGTGAGGGTGTGGTATAGAGCAGACAGTTTCCGAGTGCCTGTGGCTTGAAAACTCCAGCAGCTGCCACACTTTCCTGTTGGCACTTCCCATGTCACATGTTACAACAAGAACTCTCAAGGACACCTCCAAACAAAGCGCAATTAAATGAAATATAAGCTCCTTTAAAAGGCTTCCGTCAGTAGAACGACCAGTGAAGTGGTAAGCGATGACCTGTTTCCACCTCGTGTTTATACCTCCAATCATAAACACGAGAGCATGGTTTGCAACGTTTTCAGTTGACTCTGGAAGTTTCGTACCCCCAAAAAGGCAATCCAGAGAGCGGTCATGTTCAAACCCTTGACTAATTTCCATCTCATCCATGAAGAGGACGCAATCTTTCTCAATGTCCTCTATTGTTTCTGCCTTGCGCTTCAGAACACCCAGCACTTCAGTACACCAGGCAGAAAGCGAATGTTTTGCAATCTTCGAATCAATGTCCGGTTAGATGGCAGTGGGTACGACAGAGACCTGAGCAATTCGTAGCTTGTTGTACCACATGCGTGCTTTATTTGGAGGGCTACGCGTATAGTCTGAACTGACCACTTGCGAACCCTGCCTTTTGTTGTTAGAGCCTTCGTTTGATCTGCAGCAAGAAATGTCGATGATCTTAATGCGTTCAGTTCTTGCTGAACTAACCTTAGTTTCTTGTTTAGACTACGTACTTTTGATCTCGTCTGCTCATGCAGTTTTACCAAGTTTTTAAACCTCCTGCTTAAGTCGGCGTTTTTTTTCCGTAGCTCGGAATTTTCCCAATGCAACATCGACAACGTGGGAGTTGTGCTGCCTCCAAACATAAATGCAGCTGGCATGGTTGACTGCTCTTGTGCAGGAGTGAGACCTGCATCATTTGCTACGGTGTTTGGAGGGAGCTGTTTCATAATGGCTACGGATGCACCTGGAGTAGCGTGTGTGTCGCTTGCTAGATTGTTGGCAGACAGGTGTGGTGGAGAGGCGGCTACTGTCTTATGATGACACCGAAACTCACCAGCGCTGTCTGCGTCATTGGCTGGAGGAACAAATGACAGGGGCACACACACTGATGTACACTCGCCCCTACACTCAGCAGCACTGTCTGCATCACTTTCTAGATTATTTTTAGGCGATAGAGGAAATGAGACGGCTCCCAATGCGTGAGCAAGCCTGGACTCAGGATCACTGGTACTGATGCTTGCTGCCTTGTTGGTGGGCCAACGTGACAGCAAGTGGGCTTCTGGAGGATCACCTCTCACGAACTCAGCAGTGTCATGAGGAAGAGCATCTGGCTGTAAAACGGCTGCTGAAACATGAGCACTCAACTGAACACCGTTCTCAAAACTCGGTATGTCGCAAGGATCCATAGGCATCTGGGGAATGTCTCCAGATGGGCAAACACGTTTGGTGTTAGAAAAATTCGCAGGTTTCATGGCAGAAGTGCGCTTCTTCGGGGACTTCCGGTGTTTTGGAGCAGCTGGAAAAAATTAAACATACGAACATTACTACAATAACATGCTTGCCTATGCAATCTCATTCAGCAAACAGTTCCAATACTCATTTTCGCTTTGCAGACTAAAAATTACAAGCAAAATGTTATCATGCACTTTCTTGCATGGTCTGCACCACACAAAGCATATTACTGTTCCTTATAGATGTTCCGAGTAAAAAATAAGAGCGAAACGCCACAGTGCATTTGAGGCAAATGCATTTAGATGAGTTTGTCTTTTCTCTGAATGACCCAAACAAGATTCACAAATTCAAAGAAAAATTAAATTTGTGTCCATATTACGGCTTGATATAACGAGTTCAGATATGTTCTTACCACGATAGGGAAAGAGAGTTGAGACAGCATCCGGCCTCAGCTTTTTCAGTCCATCTTGTCGGTGCTGCTCAAAACTTGAATGTTCAAAATGTGCCTAGAATAGAAAAAGTCAATCTTAACAATATTTGAAAACCACATAATGCATTTGAATTAGTCGCTAGCGAGGCAGAATGGTCGCATTCGCACGTTTTTATCTTTTGGAATGGAAATTGATTATGCCCTCTAATTGCAGTATGGGAATTTTTATGGGGCGGCTCGCCATAGAAATCTTTGCAGACTTTAGTGACCCCTCGTACGCAGTTTGGCAGTGTTGCAAGAAAGAATCAATCATATATTCCACCCACGTGCGGAATAGCAGCACAAGCAACGCAGAGAACAATTGCCCGTCTGCGGTAGGGGGGATTTCACAACACCTACGAGGAGAGTCTACGGTAGAGGGGGAGATTGCCAGCCAATTTTTTCGGTGACCCGAAGAAAATATCCAGCCCACCGCAGCTTCAAAATCGATTTCCGAAGTCTGAAGATTTGTTCGAAGATTTGGCAGTCACTTAGTGACCGCTTTTGTCACTTGGTCTCGACCAATTTTTGTCGCAGTGACGAGAATAGCGTGTTTTTTTTTTAAGCGTGAACGGTCCGGGCCTTTTGGGGATGTTTTATAACCAGGCTTAGTTTTGAACATTCACGTTCCATCCATGCGTAATCCGGCATAATCGAACCACGCAAAGCATCCACTTGCGCGCACGCTGCATTCGCACGCTAAATTGCCGCTCGGCTACGCACAGCCGTCGCTGGAATCCATCAAAACCGGCCATGGCCTCCGCTACCGACGCGCAACGGCGCTGCGGCGACGGAGGAGAGGTTGAGGACACGACGACGCTCGCTGAAAGCGTTGCAGGTGCATAGCACTTACATATTAGAATATAGCTGCAAGTACGCGTGCGAAAAAACATGAAGCGAGGTGCAATACTCACAGCGCAAACACGAGAAGCAGCAGTGGGCTCCCAGCGGTCCCTTTTCACTTGTACGAGCCAGCGCTTTCTTCGGTTCGAGCTGGCCGGGAAGCTGAACATCCGTATGCCTTTTCTGCAATGGTTCGTACATTGCGGAACGCAACAGCCGGGCATTTTCGGTGCTCATACAACTCCCAACACGTTCACCGAGCTGGCGTGGTTACGAAAAGCTTCCCGTGGTCAACAAAAGTCACAGCGAGTTACAGGCGGCACGCACGCAGACACGCGCCCATGGCGGCAGTGAACCGACTGAGCACAAGATGGCGCCGCGTCTGCCCCGTTACTATGGCAACGTGTGCTGGCAACGCTGCCCGACAGCAGGAGGCGGCACGAGCTGCGCAAAGAGTGGCACCACCCTAAACGACGAAGGCGCGGCGCGGCGTATGTAGGCTCCATGGCGGGTTTTCCGCTCCTCCCCTCTCGCTCACCCCCGGCCAGCGTTGCTCCCACAACGGCGGCGTAGATAAGCAAATAGTTGCGTCACCGAACACCTGTGTCGACAGCTGCAGCGCCGCCGCCAGCGCCTCCTCCTTCTCTCTCTCAACGTTGCTCTCTCTGTCTCGTCTTTCAAATGCGTTGCGTTGTTCTGGGGTCTTGGTCGCTGTGTGTGTTCTAGCGAACAGGCGCATATTGAATGGTGGTCACGCATGACACCATGATCGAAGTGCCGCTCGGATTAAGGAATATTCATAGAGTGGCGGACACGGACAACGTGGGCCTGATAACGGTGAGTGTGATGTTTTCGTAGGTAGTAATCATACAGCGCTAGCTGGGCGCCTGCAGCAGCTCTGCCGAAGTAGGCTGCCAGCCTTTTACAACAGCATGCGTTCGCGGGCCTGTTGCAAATGCCCGATTAAACGTGTGACTTAACGAGTTCACACTGCTATGCGCGATGTTGTGTAAGTGCCTGCATCACTCATACACTGAGTGATGTGATCACTTAACAAGGGCGGGATTAGTTGCTGATCGCGCATTGTCTCTACACTGCACAAAGTGATTATTATTGTTTTAAGATGTGCTTTGGCCTAAATCGTAATAACATTTATATTAATACTCAAATGTGCAACGTGCTTTTGTCGGCGTAAGCGTAAAAAAAGAAAGAAAAGAAAAAATTTTGTACAGAGGCGCACTGTACGAAATGGCTTTTTTTTGCTGCCGCGATGCTCCCAGCACGTGCGCCTCGGTCTTTTAAGGTATTTAGGACAAGTGCCACCAGCAACAGGGAAAGATCTAGCAGACTTCCAAAGGCGCGTTGTTGTGGCCATCGCCGTGCGTTGTTTTCCCTCGTTACTGTTTGCTGTTTTCATGCTTTGCCTTCATCTGCGATAACGTTCGGCGTTATAACAGAATCGAGAGAATATACGTGACTGTGAGAGCTATGTGCGGTAGCTCTAGCATAAGCCAAGGCTGCTGCAACGTAGACAGCGTCCGCGCGCGTTGGTGTCGTTCGAGCGCTCCTACTAGCTTGATTGTGTTTACCTGAGTATTTAGGCACGGGCTACGTTTGTGAATCCCGTGGTCAATAATCGCTAATAGCGTGCCCCTGATTGCCATCAGAGGATGGGCTTGGTTGTCGAAATATGCCAGACGCTTTTTCTGAAAGCAAGCTTTGAAAAAAAAAAACTTTAAAGAAATACTTTCATACGTGCTAGACAGTACCTATTGCAGGCCCGCAACTTTTTAAAAACTGGACAAGCTATCACATCTTTTATCAAATTACAATGAATTACGATGATTGAATTATAGATGACGAATTTCTGTGCTAGATTAGGTGCACAAAACACATGTTCGCAGCCCTACGTCTAGAAAGCAGGAAGCACAGCGTCAAATTTGGATTAGATTCCATTGACGGAGCGTCTTGTGAGGGTAGAAAGAACGAGAAAATTGTTCATTTTTGATGCCCTTATAGAGGCAGTCAGAATTGCACTGATTGGTGACTTGTAACAATTCCTCAGATTGTTAGAGGCGTGATTAAAGTCAGTAAATCTTTTACTTTTTTTTGCAGACCTCTTCGCTAGTGCCACGCCCAAGATCATTTGTTCTCATGTAAAAGAGAAAGCAGACATGTCTTCGCTGTTTGTACATGAAGAGGTAAGTTCCTTGTCCGTTTTCATTAATGCTACATGTTCTGAACGTTGTACTTTAAGAAATGTTTTTCACACTGGCTCACTACCCTGGAAAGAATTTGATTCTTAGGTGAGTTCAAGCCTTCGTAAGTGTCATTTTTGAGCTGTAGTCTTACACTTCACCTCATTTCGGAAATTTGTTGTATGCTGGAAAACTCTTATCTTTATCATACGAAATTATTGGAATGTATGGGTTGTATGCTTCGAGTTCAGTGTAATGTCAATTACACGCCATTTCGAAGGATACACACTACACATTCTTTATATATGGTGCTGCCAGAACAGCACGAACATCCTTTTATGAGAAGTCATATTTGCTCTTATTACAGGATGAGAGGGTGCCGCTGACGTCCTGCGTAGTCTACCCCCCGGCCCCAGCCTAGAGCAAGCCTACTTCCTGAACCTCCACATGGATAAGCGAAAAATCTTCCGTGCCAGTAATGACGAAGGAGGAGTGACAGCACTGATGAGTTGATTTTTTTTTATTTTCAACATTGTCTATGGCCGCAAGGCCTTCAACAACCACCGTGATTAAGCGGCTTTTTCTCGGCGTGAGTTTGGAGTTTATCAAAGAAGTTGTCCAGGAAGTACGACGCTGAAAATTTTAGTGTCACAATGCCTAAACAACTTTTTCTAGTGTGGTCATGGTAGATGAACAAATATTGTTATTTGTGTAAGTTATTTTGCTTAAACATAGCTGGACCATTCCATGCCAAACGTCTCAGCCACTTTGGCGACCATCTGAATTGTATTTGAAAAAAAAAAATGTGCTGACTTACTGCGTTGAAAATAGTGAACTGCTAGAATATTTCAGCGAGAAAAAAAGTTTTGTTCATGTGGCTGGCTTATAACTTCCTGGCATAATGCCATCTGTAAGCTATTTGTGGAAAATTTTGTTTTAAAACTACCGCTCTTTATTTCTAAAGCAAATTCGGTCTACCTGTTAAGTAAATGTGCTTCTGTAAGGTATTTGAAGCTCAATATTAATAGTGCAATTTTTTCGCCACATTAGCTTCCAAAAATAAAGCCGAAATGTGTTATGTTTGCATTTTTTATTGCAATTTTGCACTTTGTATGAACATCTGAGCAGTGAGTACTTACTCCACAGAAGGCATATTTTGAGGAAAAAATATCTTTAAACCTCTCAAGCTGCTGAAATATACAAAAAAATATCACGAATTTCACAAAATTGTGATTTTTGTCCGTATTGAGATGCAATTTGCTCCATGTTGTGATACAATGAAAACTCATCATTATACCTAAATTGTAAGAAAATGAAATTCTTTCTGTAATAAAAATCTTATCGCAAAAAGGACAGGAAAGAGCGCTGTCAACTGAATTTTATTGAAGGTGCTACGAGCGTTTTTATACTGAGCACAAGACCAGGGCTCATCTGCAACAACACATGTGTGACCATGACAAAATAATTTTAGCCGAGAAGAAAATACTCTTTTTCGGAAAAGATAAGTGAAGGTGTACTGATGCATTGATCCTCTGCCAGCCTGATAAAGAGTTCTAAAATGTCTCATTTTTTCTGCTTGCTTTTTTTCAAAAACCGTGTTTTATTAAACCTAGGACTACACTGACATTCTTTACGGTGTCCGGCCATGAGACTACTGTAGCCCTTCTTAATATTTAAAGCATGCTATCTTGCTTGATCATTGAAGCATTGCCCAGTGTATCCTATGTTTACTTTTCCACGTGTTAGCGGTATCTCATACACATTAGATTGGCATTCAGTAAACCTATTCTAGTGACGAATGGTGCAAGATTGACTATTCCTGTTGCTGTGTGAACATGCACTTTTGAAAGCCTGCAAGGGGTGGAAAACAACAATGTCATATCTGCTGGTTCTTTTGCTAAAATTGTGAGACACCTTATGTACATAGTACCGTGTGACATGCAAAGGTGATTGGTAATTCTCTTTTTCTTTTGGTCCTGTTCTTTTGACTTTAATTTCTGCAGGAGGGTTTCGCAAACAAGTGTGATGATGCTGTTGGCGTATTGGCTGGTGCTATCAGCCCAGGAGTGCTAAAAATGTTCTGCCTTTTGATAGTGGGCATTCAAAATTAGTAGAAAGAGGAATTGATACGATATGTATTCAGGCCACCCTTCAGAATTCATGTTAGCACAAGGGTGAGGTCAGGCTTAAAAACCAGAATAAAAGACTAAAAGATGCTGGGTATCCCAACAGAATCCTCACAACCGTTTGCAAAACCCTCCTGCAGAAAGTAAAGTTAAAGAAGACAGGACCAACAAAAACAATGACCAAAACCTTTGCATGTTATACCACATCACCTGTCTCACAATTAAAAAAATAGCCAGTAGATGTGATATTAGCGTGTTGTTTTCCACCCCTTGCAAGCTTTCAAAAGTGTGTGTACTAAAGAGCAACAGGAATAGTCAAACTTGCCCCATTCGTCACGAGAATAGGTTTACTTAATGCCAATTTAACGTTTGTAGAAGTATTTTTTATCAGGTAAACCAATGATCAGTGCATCCCTACACGTTCACTTATCCTTTCCGAGAGGGAGTACTCTTATCACAGTTAAGATTATTTTGTAGTGCTCACACGTGTCGTCGCGCATACACACGGTTCTTGTACTCTGTATAAAAGCGTTCGTAGCACATTCATTAAATTCAGTTGACAGTCGGTGCTCTTTCCTGTCCTTTCTGTATCTTCCTAAAGTTGTCGCGCTGTGACTAGCACACAACCACAATGAACCAACTCTCCCAAATTAAGCTCCTGTTACGTAACACGTAGACCGAGTTTCGTATGGAATAAAGGAGCGGTGCTTTTAAAATAAAATTTTTCACATACAACACCTAAACGGCATTCCAGGAAGTTCAGAAGGCAGCCACGTGGCCAAATATTTTTCCTCTCCTAGATATTCCAGTTCACTATTTTCAATGCAGCACAATTTTTTCGAATACATTTTAGATGGTTGCCAAAATGGCTGGGACATTTGGCATAAAGGGACCCAGCTGTGTCATTAACCATAATTATGCATTACCTCTTTTGTTTTTTGTGTGTCCTGACTCAGTTTTGTGTTCGTTTTTAGCTTATTTTGTTTCTGATCATTGTATTGGTTTCTTAAGTATTCGCTGAAGTTATATGTGCAAAAACCCCTATATGTTTGCATGTACATCATTTCTCATAACCAATTGTTATAAATTCAGAAATAAAAAGCTTAAACCACTGTGATTGTATACATTTGAAAACACTATCCATATATATTTTTGTGTGCATCACTTCTTGGGAACCATTGTGTACATGAAGGCGTATATAGTGATGTCGTGGTGATTGTATATATTTGAAAGAATCATAAGTATATATTTGACTGTATTTCATTCTTATTAACCGATTGTGTCCATGAAGGAGTATTAAACTGGAAACCACTGGGATTGTAGAATTTTGAAAGAATTATAGGGATATATTAGCGTGTATTTCATTTGTAGTGACTATGTACTTGAAGCAGTATACTAAACTGAAACCAGTGTAATTGTATGTTGCAAAGATTTGTCAATAAAGTGAAACTGAAAAAAATATAATAAACATTTGAGGTGTTGCATGTGTAGTGTACGTATACGTGAACGTATATCTGGTGAAAAAGTTGTGTGGCAGAAGAAAAGTTTATGTTTTATTTGCCTATTAAATAAACGCAATATGCAAGGGCAGCAAGGCTTCTTTTTCTGTAACGCACATTATGCATATACTGTGAAGTATATATAGATCCAGCACAAGTTCATACACGATTGTACGCGTTTATATATTTGTTTACACGCAATTAATGGAGCTCGACAGGTGGCGCACCATCGATAATCAGGACCACTTTCTTCAAGTAGTGTGTAATCAGTGCATGCTGATATCTATTAGCGCAGTCTAAAAGAATACTGCCACCCCTGCCATGGGCACTCAACACCCTTGTGCACCCTTCTCGCACCCTCCTTAGAGGATGCTAAAAAAGTGATGGACATCAAAGGCACCCTTCCTTAAGGGTGTTTTTGTAACACCCTACAGTTTTTTACATGTACACCCTATTCTAAGGGCGCATGTTAAAGCACCCTTTTTGGAAGGTGCTGAAATAACACCCTTAGGGTGTCGTCCACGGGGCAAGCTCATTTACACCCTTCTGGGTGTAAAAATTTTTACTGTGTAGCATTTGCAGGGTGATTGCCTGTGGTCTGTTCAGGTGTGGGTGTGGAAGCGGAAACCTCCGACGCCCCAGCTGATAGTGCCTACTGACCTCGTTGAAGTTGAGAAGAGGGTCCCTTTGCCACTGCCTTCCCTCAGCCTCCGAGTGCCCACTTCCGGCGCGGTGTGTGAGACGTCGCGCCTGGAAGTGTGCAAGTTCGTTGGCGTTTGGGATGGTTTCGTGAGCATCACTGCCCACATGTCCAGGGAACCAAATTATATGCTTTTGCCTGTCCAAGATGCAGCAGAGAGAACGCGAGCGGCTCCTTTGCATACCAAGCCTTTCATAAATGCTCTAGTGGCGGCTCGCGAGTCCGTGTAAATAGTAGAATGGTTCGTAGTGGCCATGGCGATGGCCATCGCCACCTGTCCGGCTTCGTTGGCATCCCAATTTTTCAGCGTAAGTGATGTCGGCAGCTCTCCCCGTAACGACGTTGCTGCTGAAACAAAGTGATTGGAAGCTGCGTATTGCGCTGCGTCAACGAAGGTGACATTGTCCTCAATCATATCCGCTGTTCTACGAAGGGCTCTGGCCCTTGCTTTGCGTCTGCCCCAGTTGTACTCGGGGTGCATGGTTTTAGGTACCTGAGATACAGTACACATTTCCCCGACTTGATAGGGAGCGCGCACTGGCAATGGGAAACCCTATACCAATATGCGCTAGTAACTGACTGCCAGCTTCCGTGGAAGCCAGTCTTGCAACTTGGGCGACCTCTTGTGCCTCTACTATTTCGCTAAAGGTGTTGTGGACACCCAGCGCCAATAGATGTTCTGTACCTGTGCTCTGTGCGAGACCCAGTACCGCTTATATGTTCTTGCGAATTATTGATTCTAATCGGGCTTCACCCCTCCTGCTCCACTTGTGGGCCAGGGCGATGTAGTTGATGTGGCTCATTAGGAAGGCGTTAAAGAGTCTACGAAGGTTCTCCTCGGATACCCCACTCCTTTGTTGGCCACCCTCGTGACTATTTTGTCATGGAATCGGCTTTGGCTGCGATGCGCTCTAACGTGTAGGCGTTGCGGCCAACCTCCTCCAGGAACATACCGAGGATTCTAACTTCCTTTACCATTGGAATAATTGAGCCGTTCGTTGTTGTGATCAAGATATCAGGGAAACAACCTTTCGAAGCCCCGATTATTGGCCGGTAAAAGAGCAGTTCCGATTTATTAGACGACAAGCGGAGCCCTGCCTTGTGAAGAAAATCTTCAACAACCCTGATCGCTGTTTGTAATCGCTCTTCAATTTGCCCATCACTACCTCCCTCGCACCAGACGGTGCTGTGTGTCGGCGTAGAAGGTGTGACCGAGACTTTCAATCTCGGCCAGACTGTGGGAAAGTGCTCTCAGCGATAAGATAAGCGATAAGCACTGACTCTTGTGAAGTGCCTCTGGGTCCAAGATCAAACGTCTTCGAGCCGAGAGACCCTAGGCGAATGGTAGCTTTTCTATTCTTAAGAAATGAGCTGATGTACACAGTAAAAATTTTTACACCCAAAAGGGTGTAAAAAGGGTGCTTCACTAAAACGCACCCTTTCAACACCCTTTAAACCCATATATGGTCGATTGAAAAAAAAGCACCCATTTGTTTGGGTGCTTGCCTGGATGGCACCCTAAAATGGGCTTAAGGGTGCTTTTGGGCCTGAGAAGGGTGTAGGTGACGATTCATCAGATGGAATATGGAGCTTAAGAAGAACACATAATTATAATATTGGGGATTTTACGTCTCGAGAACCTCGATATGATTATGAGGGTCGTCGTTGTGGAAAGCTCCAGAGATTTTGACCATTTGGTGTTATTTAATGGGCGCTGATATCGCACAGTGCACAGGCTTCTACCTTTTCGCCTCAATCTGAATTCGACTGCCACGGCCGGCATCGAACCCGCGACCTTTGGATTGGCGGCCGAGCAGCGTAGCTACTGCGCGAATATGTGGACCTTGCGTTAAATGACGGCCTAGACTTAGAATGTGTGAAGGTGCTCTCCGAATACAGCAGAATGCCAGCAGAAGCAAATCGCGTTTCATCTATAATATCAATTAACTGCAATCCACGTTACGAAAGCTCACCTTAGCGTTGGTTATAAGCTACATGTTTGCTGTGGATTATATACAGGAACATGATGTTCGCTTGAGTATGGGTGTGTGTGCGTGAGCCTGCGCATGTGTTCGCGTGTAAGCGCGATTGTGTGTACACCTGTGCATGTGTGCGTGCGCGTGTATGTGCGAGTACGTGCTTGTGTTAAGCGTGCCTGTGCACATGTGTACGCCCATGCATGCGTGCGTTTACGGTCGCGTGTGTGTGTTCCGTATGTGTGTATACGTGTATGTGTGTGCGCCTGTGAATAAGTATGCGTGTGTATCAGCCCGTGCGCCCACAAATTTCGTGTGTGTGTGCGGGGGGGGGGGGGCACTGCTTCTTACTGTTTAAGGTCCCACACCTGTTCAGACTGGGAGTCTATATGGGAGGTGGCTTAAGTAATGGCGGTGGTCAACACACTGTACACGGACTATTCAGTACATGGAAAACAGCTGCACATTTTCGTACCTCATCATTGCTTATGAACTTGCTGTGGTAGCTGATTAGGTCCGCTGAGGCGCTTCTACGCTCGAAAACGTGGGTTATGAAGAATTCCCACGGAAAGCTGTCACTGCACTTATGCACAACCATCGTTTATATTAACAACGTTTAAGAAAAACGTGCCCTGCCTTTGCTACAGGTGCTTAGCTAGCTCATTGGGTAACCATATGGAATTATGTGCTGATCATGTGGTCAGCAAAAAGTTTGTTATAACAACCTCGGCCCGTTTCGTGGTGCGTGACAAGCCTTCTAAACATCCGCAACTGTGGATTAATTTGTTCCAGCATCGAATACGCATTCAGTGTTTGCGGCACCATAAGCGGAATTGCCAGACACAGACAATGCAAAAAGAAATTCCTCTGGAAAAAGGTGTAGCGATGCTTTCCCGCTAATGCCACCGAGGACGAAATAATTATTGTTTCTGGCCATTCCATGGTGCACTTCGTTTTTCGCAAGTTTTGCTTCACTATTTTTCGCCCACTCCAATCGCATTCCGTCAAAATACTCAAAGAACCCGAGGCTGGTAAAGAACCTGCGTCGCTGTGCGACTGGCTGGAAGGAGAGTTGCCATTTACAAGGAGTCATTCCACGTCGAACGGCCGTCCGCCGTATGCGCCATAGCGTTTGCCTTTCGGCGCCGTCTTGGCGGGTTTTCCGCTCCTCCGCCCCCCCCCCCCCGCTCACCCCGGCCAGCGTTGCTCCCACAACGGCGGCGTAGATAAGCGAATAGTTGCGTCACCGAACACCTGTGTCGACAGCTGCGGCGCCGCCGCCAGTGCCTCCTCCTTCTCTCTCTCAACGTTGCTCTCTCTGTCTCGTCTTTCAAATGCGTTGCGTTGGTCTGGGGTCTTGGTCGCTGTGTGTGTTCTAGCGAACAGGCGCATATTCAATGATGGTCACGCATGACACCGTGTTCGAAGTGACGCTCGGATTAAGGAATATTCATGGAGTGGCGGACACGGACAACGTGGGCCTGTTAACGGTGAGTGTGATGTTTTCGTAGGTAGTAATCATACAGCGCTAGCTGGGCGCCTGCAGCAGCTCTGCCGAAGTAGGCTGCCAGCCTTTTACAACAGCATGCGTTCGCGGGCCTGTTGCAGATGCCCAATTAAACGTGTGACTTAACGAGTTCACACTGCTATGCGCGATGTTGTGTAAGTGCCTGCATCACTCATACACTGAGTGATGTGATCACTTAACAAGGGCGGGATTAGTTGCTGATCGCGCATTGTCTCTACACTGCACAAAGTGATTATTATTGTTTTAAGATGTGCTTTGGGCTAAATCGTAATAACATTTATATTGATACTCAAATGTGCAACGTGCTTTTGTAGGCGTAAGCGTAAAAAAAGAAAGAAAAAGAAAAAAATTTGTACAGAGGCGCACTGTACGAAATGGCTTTTTTTTGCTGCCGCGATGCTCCCAGCACGTGCGCCTCGGTCTTTTAAGCTATTTAGGGCAAGTGCCACCAGCAACAGGGAAAGATCTAGCAGACTTCCAAAGGCGCGTTGTTGTGGCCATCGCCGTGCGTTGTATTCCCTCGTTTCTGTTTGCTGTTTTCATGCTTTGCCTTCATCTGCGATAACGTTCGGCGTTATAACAGAATCGAGAGAATATACGTGACTGTGAGAGCTATGTGCGGTAGCTCTAGCATAAGCCAAGGCTGCTGCAACGTAGACGGCGTCCGCGCGCATTGGTGTCGTTCGAGCGCTCCTACTAGCTTGATTGTGTTTACCTGAGTATTTAGGCACGGGTTACGTTTGTAAATCCCGTGGTCAATAATCGCTAATAGCGTGCCCCTGATTGCCATCAGAGGATTGGCTTGGTTGTCGAAATATGCCAGACGCTCTTTCTGAAAGCAAGCTTTGAAAAAAAAAACTTTAAAGAAATACTTTCATACGTGCTAGACAGTACCTATTGCAGGCCCGCAACTTTTTTAAAAACTGGACGAGCTATCACATCTTTTATCAAATTACAATTAATTACGATGATTGAATTATAGATGACGAATTTCTGTGCTAGATTAGGTGCACAAAACACATGTTCGCAGCCCTACGTCTAGAAAGCAGGAAGCACAGCGCCAAATTTGGATTAGATTTCATTGACGAAGCGTCTTGTGAGGGTAGAAAGAACGAGAAAATTGTTCATTTTTGATGCCCTTATAGAGGCAGTCAGAATTGCACTGATTGGTGACTTGTAACAATTCCTCGGATTGTTAGAGGCGTGATTAAAGTCAGTAAATCTTTTACTTTTTTTTGCAGACCTCTTCGCTAGTGCCACGCCCAAGATCATTTGTTCTCATGTAAAAGAGAAAGCATACATGCCTTCGCTGTTTGTGCATGAAGAGGTAAGTTTCTTGTCCGTTTTGATTAATGCTACATGTTCTGAACGTTGTACTTTAAGAAATGTTTTTCACACTGGCTCACTACCCTGGAAGGAATTTGATTCTTAGGTGAGTTCAAGCCTTCGTAAGTGTCATTTTTGAGCTGTAGTCTTACACTTCACCTCATTTCGGGAATTTGTTGTATGCTGGAAAACTCTTATCTTTATCATACAAAATTATTGGAATGTATGGGTTGTATGCTTCGAGTTCAGTGTAATGTCCATTACACGCCATTTCGAAGGATACACACTACACATTCTTTATATATGGTGCTGCCAGAACAGCACGAACATCCTTTTATGAGAAGTCATATTTGCTCTTATTACAGGATGAGAGGGTGCCGCTGACGTCCTGCGTAGTCTACCCCGGCCCAAGCCTAGAGCAAGCCTACTTCCTGAACCTCCACATGGATAACCGAAAAATCTTCCGTGTCAGTAATGACGAAGAAGGAGTGACAGCACTGATGAGTTGATTTTTTCTATTTTCAACATTGTCTACGGCCACAAGGCCTTTCACAACCACCGTGATTGAGCGGCTTTTTCTCGGCGTGAGTGTGGAGTTTATCAAAGAAGTTGTTTAGGAAGTACGACGCTGAAAATTTTAGTGTCACAATGCCTGAACAACTTTTTCTAGTGTGGTCATGGTAGATGAACAAACATTGTTATTTGTGTAAGTTATTTTGCTTAAATATAGCTGGACCATTCCATGCAAAACGTCCCAGCCACTTTGGCAACCATCTGAATTGTATTTGAAAAAAAAAGTGCGGACTTACTGCATTGAACACAGTGAACTGCTAGAATATTTCAGCGAGAAAAAAAGTTTTGTTCATGTGGCTGGCTTATAACTTCCTGGCGCAATGCTGTCTGTGCGCTGTTTGTGGAAAATTTCGTTTTAAAAATACCGCTTATTTTTTTCTAAAGCGAATTCGGTCTACCTGTTAAGTAAATGTGCTTCTGTAAGGTATTTGAAGCTCAATAATAATAGTGCAATTTTTTTGCCACATTCGCTTCCAAGAATAAAGCCAAAATGTGTTATGTTTGCATTTTTATTGCAATATTGCACTTAGTATGAATATCTGAGCAGTGAATACTTACTCCACAGAAGGTATATTTTGAGGAAAAAATATCTTTAGACCTCTCAAGCTGCTGAAATATACGAGAAAATATCACGAATTTCACAAAATTGTGATTTTTGTCCGTATTGAGATGCAATTTGCTCCATGTTGTGATAGAATGAAAACTCATCATTATACCTAAATTGTAAGAAAATGAAATTCTTTCTGTAATAAAAATCTTATCGCAAAAAGGACAGGAAAAAGCGCTGTCAACTGAATTTTATTGAAGGTGCTACGAGCGTTTTTATACTGAGCACAAGACCAGGGCTCATCTGCAACAACACATATGTGACCATGACAAAATAATTTTAACCGAGAAGAGAATACTCTTTTTCGGAAAAGATAAGTGAAGGTGTACTGATGCATTGATCCTTGGCCTTCCTGATAAAGAGTTCTAAAATCTCTCATTTTTCTGCTTGCTTTTTTTTTCAAAAACCGTGTTTTATGAAACCTAGGACAACACTTACATTCTTTACGGTGTCCGGCCATGAGACTACTATAGCCCTTTTTAACATTTAAAGCATGCTGTCTTGCTTGATCATTGAAGCATTGCCCAGTTTGTCCTATGTTTACTTTTCCACATGTTAGCGGTATCTTATACACATTAGATTGGCATTCAGTAAACCTATTCTAGTGACGAATGGTGCAAGATTGACTATTCCTCTTTCTGTAAGTACATGCACTTTTGAAAGCTTGCAAGGGGTGGAAAACAACAGTGTCATATCTGCTGGCTCTTTTCCTAAAATTGTGAGACACCTTATGTACGTAGTACCGTGTGACATGCAAAGGTGATTGGTCATTCTCTTTTTCTTTTGGTCCTGTTTCTTTTAACTTTACTTTCTGCGGGAGGGTTTCGCAAACAAGTGTGATGATGCTGTTGGTGTATTGGCTGGTGCTATCAGCCCAGGAGTGCTAAGAATGTTCTGCCTTTTGATAGTGGGCATTCAAAATTAGTAGAAAGAGGAATTGATACCACATGTACTCAGGCCACCCTTCAGAAGTCATGTTAGCACAAGGGTGAGGTCAGGTTCAAAAACCAGATTAAAAGGCTAAAAGATGCTGGGTATCATATCCCAACAGAATCATCACACCCTTTTGCAAAACCCTCCTGCAGAAAGTAAAGTTAAAGAAGACAGTACCAACAAAAAACAATCACCAAAACCTTTGCATGTTATACCACATCATGTGTCTCACAATTAAAAAAATAGCCAGCAGATATGATATTAGCGTGTTGTTTTCCACCCCTTGCAAGCTTTCAAAAGTGTGTGTACTAAACAGCAACAGGAATAGTCAATCTTGCCGCATTCGTCACGAGAATAGGTTTACTTAATGCCAATTTAACGTTTGTAGAAGTATTTTTCATCAGGTAAACCAATGATCAGTGCATCACTACACGTTCACTTATCCTTTCCGAGAGGGAATGTTCTTTTCACAGTTAAGATTATTTTGTAGTGCTCTCACGGGTCGTCGCGCATGAACACGGTTCTTGTACTCCGTATAAAAGCGCTCGTAGCACATTCATTAAATTCAGGTGACAGTCGGTGCTCTTTCCTGTCCTTTCTGTCTCTTCCTAAAGTTGTCGCGCTGTGACTAGCAAACAACCACGATGAACCAACTCTCCCAAATTAAGCTCTTGTTACGTAACACGTAGACCGAGTTTCCTATGGAAAGAAGGAGCGGTGCTTTTAAAATCAAATTTTTCCCATACAACACCTAGACGGCATTCCAGGAAGTTCAGAAGGCAGCCACGGGACCAAATATTTTTCCTCTCCTAAATATTCCAGAAGTTCACTATTTTCAATGCAGCACGAGTTTTTCGAATACATTTTAGATGGTTGCCAAAATGGCTGGGACATTTGGCATAAAGTGACCCAGCGGTGTCATTAGCCATAATTATGCATTAACTCTTTTGTTTTTTGTGTGTCCTGACTCAGTTTTGTGTTCGTTTGTAGCTTATTGTGTTTCTGATCATTGTATTGGTTTCTTAAGTATTCGCTGAAGTTATATGTGCGAAAACCCGTATATGTTTGCATGTACATCATTTCTCATAACCAATTGTTATACATCCAGAAATACAAAGCTTAATCCACTGTGATTGTATACATTTGAAAACACTATCCATATATATTTTTGTGTGCATCACTTCTTGGGAACGATTGTGTACATGAAGGCGCATATAGTGAAATCATGGTGATTGTATATATTTGAAAGAATCATAAGTATATATTTGCCTGTATTTCATTCCTATTAACCGATTGTGTACATGAAGGAGTATTAAACTGGAAACCAATGGGATTGTAGATACTTGAAAGAATTATAGGGATATATTATTTGTAGTCTCTATTTGTAGTCTCTATATATCATTTGTAGTCTCTATGTGCTTGAAGCAGTATACTAAACTGAAACCAGTGTAATTGTATGTTGCAAAGAATTGTCAATGAAGTGAAACTGAATAAATATAATAAACATTTGAGGTGTTGCATGTGTAGTGTACGTATACGTGAACGCTTATCTGGTGAAAAAGTTGTGTGGCAGAAGAAAAGTTTGTTTTATTTGCCTATTAAATAAACGCAATATGCAAGCGCAGCAAGACTTCATTTTCTGTAACGCGCATTATGCATATACTGTGAAGTATATATAGATCCAGCACAAGTTCATACACGATAGTACGCGTTTATATTTCTGCCCAGACGCAATGAATGGAGCTCGACAGGTGGCGCACCATTGATAATCAGGAGCACTTTCTTCAAGTAGTGTGTAATTAGTGCATGCTGATATCTATTAGTGCAGTCTAGAAGAATACTGGCACCCCTGCCATTGGCACTCAGCACCCTTGTGCACCCTTCTCGCACCCTCCTCAGAGGGTGCTAAAAAAGTGATGGACATCGAAGGCACCCTTCCTTAAGGGTGTTTTTGTAACACCCTACAGTTTTTTTACATGTACACCCTATTCTAAGGGTGCATGAAAAAGCACCCTTTTTGGAAGGTGTTGAATTGACACCCTTAGGGTGTCGTCCACGGGACAAGCTCATTTACACCCTTCTGGGTGTAAAAATTTTTACTCTGCATTCCTCTCCTATTTATTTCACCGTGGATTGTCGTTACATACGAACTGCAATGTACCCAGTACGCCCCGTGCACGCGAGCATTCTTCTGCGACAGCAAGCAGCCCTAGAACGCAATGTCCTTGTGAGAGAAATGAGAAAAAAAATCGGCAGATCCCACGTACCTGGGAATTGGCGTTATGCGAAGCATGCGCAGGGAAGGTGACCGTGTTGCAATTTTTTTTATTTTGAACGACACGTCATGAAATTACGCTAAATATATGTACAAAAGTTGCGCGCACAGACATATGTTTCAGAGTTGCTGTTTATATAACCAGTTGTTTACACTTGCACAACGATATCAACTGGAACATGCGTATATTAGCCCACCAAAAGCTGATATGAAGCGCGGATGCTCGCGAAGATGCTGGCCCGAGACACTGTTACATAAATCAACTTCAGCGCATTGCACTTATTATTATTATTATTTACAGTACCTTAAAGATCCCTCGAGGGGCATTGTGTGAGGGGGGCGGTACAGATAATATGTTAGAAAAATAGATATACATAATATCTACACATATGCAAATAATGAATACAATAGAAAATGCAGTTCAACTTATGAACATGTAAGCAAAATACATACTATAAAAGTGAGTTACAGTATGTGAAGGAGAAATACAAAAAAACTAATATGACAGTAACTACAACCTAGCAATAGTGCAAAAACATCGGCAACACTCCTATAAACAATGATGATTACGAAGGTGCGATAGAGCAGTCTTTGGTGCATAAGTATTTTTTAAGAGTATGATAGAACTTTGTGTGGTCTTGTTCTGACGCAAGATCATCTGGCAAATCATTCCACGAATGAATAGCTCGTGGAAGAGCCGACTGGTTGAAAGCGTTAGTATTGCCGTACATGCGTGATAAGCTAAAGGTGTTATGTAGTCTGCTCGAAGTTCAATGTGCTAGATTAAGGTGAACAGATGGCATCATGCTGGTGTGGATGAGTTTGTGAAATAGTGATAAAAGTGAGATGTCGCAGCGAATTTTCAGTTGCTCGAGTGCAAGACTATGTTTAAACTGTGTTATGCTGGACGGGTAGCTGTGATTACGCGCTATGAATCGACTAGCTCTGTTCTGTATACATTCTAACTTATCTATGAGGTATTGTTGATATGGTGACCAAATGAAGGATGCGAACTCCAGTTGAGGACGGATTAGAGCAAGATAAGCCAGTTTGCGCACATCGGAGGGAGCACTGTATAAATTTCGGCACAAAAAACCTAATGATTTTGATGTGTTGGCACAGATAGAAGTGATATGTGTGGACCACGAAAGTGTAGAAGTTAAGTTTATGCCTAGGTATTTGTAATGATCAGTGCGTTCTACAATGCTATTATCAATTATGGATTGGCTAATAAAGTTATCACGTTTGCGACTAAAGGCAATTAGTTTGCATTTAGAAACATTAAGTGTCATTTGCCATGTTTTGCACCACTCAATTATATGCTCGAGGTCTTTTTGAAGAGTTAAATGATCGCTATTGTTGCGGATGGGACGATAGATAATGCTGTCATCGGCAAATATACGCATACATGAGGATAAGTTGTCAGGCAGGTCGTTAATGTAGATGAGAAAAAAGTAAAGGACCAAGAACACTGCCCTGTGGTACACCAGAGGAAACGTAACAGAGTGATGAAGAGTGATTGTTGGCGATAGTGAATTGTTGGCGGTTAGTTAGGAAGTTTCTGAGCCATGTTAGCGTGAGTGAATCAAGTTTTAGTGATGACAGTTTTAATATCAAGCGACAATGAGCAACACGATCGAATGCCTTTGCAAAATCAAGAAATAAACAATCTGTCTGTAGATTACTGTTCATGTTAGAATGTAGGTCGACGGTGAACTCAAAGAGTTGAGTCTCGCAACAACGACCTTTTCGGAACCCGTGCTGGTTTAAGAAAAAGAAATTGTTAGATTCTAGATGCGCATAAATGTTAGAAGCTATGATATGCTCGAGCATCTTGCAACATATGCACGTCGAGGAAATGGGGCGATAATTTCCAGGTGAATTTTTACTACCACTTTTATGAACTGGCACTACCTTCGCTATCTTCCAGTCAGAAGGCAACATTCCTGTAGCGAGCGACTGCTGCAAAATGTGAAACAGGATATTGCCAGACACATAAACAGTGTTCTCCAATATTAACCCGGCATAATGGCTGTATCAAAGGAGTGTATGTAATACTTTTAAAATTTGGCAGGCAGCACTGCAACCACTATTGAAGTTTCACGAAGATTAGCGCCTATTTGTAAAGTAGTTCCGAGATCTGGCGTAGCTCTGTGGAAGAATGCTTGACTGCCACGCAGAATGCTTGGATTCGATTCTTGCTGGAACCCTGAAGTTTGTTATTAGCGAGCGCGGCTTATGTCTGGTTTTTCTTATCACTGACAGTTATTCTATGCCTTCATTGGGTCGACGCTACCAATGTCGGGTATTGCTTAGCGCCCACGCGTTAAAATCGCGCATGTGTGTTCTCGTCGTTTCTGGGCAGATACTAAGTGTCAATCACCTGTGGCACACACCCGCTTACCAGCGGCACATACACGCCCGTGGGTATGTGCCGCTGTCTAGCTGGAAGCGTTTGAAGACGTACGCGACTGGAAGGTGACATTATTCATGTTTTGACGAGCGCGTCATACTTGTAAAGCTATCTTACCCTCCCATGCTAATTTTGGCTCACGCCAAGTTAAGGGGTGACCATGAGAGTACTGAAACGTTAGCGGCTAGATAGATAGATAGATAGATAGATAGATAGATAGATAGATAGATAGATATGTGGGGTTTAACGTCCCAAAACCACTATATGATTATGAGAGACGCCATAGTGGAGGGCTCCGGAAATTTAGACCACCTGGGGTTCTTTAACGTGCACCCAAATCTGAGCACACGGGCCTACAACATTTCCGCCTGCATCGGAAATGCAGCCACCATATAGATAGATAGATAGATAGATAGATAGATATATAGATAGATAGATAGACAGACAGACAGATAGATAGATAGATAGATAGATAGATAGATAGATAGATAGATAGATAGATAGATAGATAGATAGATAGATAGATAGATAGATAGATAGATAGATAGATAGATAGACATACAGACAGACAGACAGACAGACAGATAGATAGATAGATAGATAGATAGATAGATAGATAGATAGATAGATAGATAGATACGCTCCAAGTCACCGAAGTTCGCTAAGAAATGCTTCGCATTTAAAACTCCGGGCAGACGCTGTGACATTATCGAGCGCCACGGTGGTGTAGCTGTTACGATTCTTGGCTGCTGACCTGAAGGTTGTGGGTTTGAGTCCAGCCTTCGTGGGCGTATTACAATTAACACAAAGCGCTGGAGGCCCGTCTACTGTGTCATATCAGTGCACTTAATGGACATGAGATGGTAAATAATTTCCGGAACTTTCCACTGAATTGTTCCTGAACAATGTTGCTTTTACCACGTACCACTCTAGACATCATTATGATCGCATTATTCTTGACTTCTATTACGTATCAAAAAAAAGTGCAGCTTATTGAAAATTTTTAAATGCACATGCAGAGCATGCGATAAGCTATGAACTACGCAGTGCCTTTTCGTGCTTTTCTTAATCGAGTGACATTTTTTTTTTACAGTCCTTGCGGCCTATCTCGGAAAAAGTGGGCTGAGTAGTGACAGCTAGCTAGTGCCCTTTGGCCACTGCACGGCGTCTGTACTAATGTAAGGAACCAAGAACAAATGCTTAAAACAAGCACACACAATCGTTGATTGGCAGGATGGCTAGCTCCGAAGCGTTTATGGCTGCGCCGACACACCACGGAATGAAGAAAAATTACGACAGGAGGTTTTTACAAGGCCTCTTCCGCACGTTCCGTTTGATGTGCCCTCAATTGTTTCTTCTCTATGCGCGGGCCACTCTTCGTGCCACCACTGAGGAGATGTCCGCACCAAAAAAAGGTGAAAAAATAAAAAACCTGCACTCGTCAGAAAAACAAACAGCCATTTACGGGGGCAGGCCCTATACTCGCGAATGAACGGACGGTCGTTCATATCGTCCAGGATTCGCTTCACTTATTATTTTCCCGGCAATTCGAGCACGCGTGCGAAAAAAAAAAAGATCGAGCACTGAAGTGGGAAGTAAGAAGACCGTTCGGAGAACGCAACACACGTTCGTGCTTTGCACTATACGTCCGCGGTGCCCGCTGCTTCGCTGAGAGGATTGCCTTCGCGCGAGAGGAAAAGGAATCGGAGCAACAGCCGAGTCGGTCGTGAAAGTGCTCATTTGCTGTTCGCAACGGCCGTTTACGGCATCCAGGAAATGACCTTTAGCGGTTCACGCTTCCTTACTATCGTGACGCCCTCGGCTACATTTCGTTGCTTGAGATTTAGCCTGGTCTTATATAGCGCCGCGAAGTGTTCTTGTAACGCTTCATGCCGTCTATCGCTGCGATCTGTTTGCCCTTTATCGTGAAATACCTAGCGAGATGATAAGACTTAGAGAGAGATGGCATTGCCAGTGAAACATCGTGAAGTCACTTACTGCTGCTCACTTCCGCTATAAGCCACACGAAAATCCATACCAGAGTCACTGCACAAGCTATGAATGCTGTTGGAGGTTAGTTTCTAGGCACCTCCTAAAATTCATGCTCTTAGGGCTAGACGTCCTAGGCTTTTGTAACCCGACTGATCCGTTTTGTGCGCCATGCGAATGATTCCCGCGAGCTAGTAATATGTGTATTCGACGAGAACAACATGAGAAATGATTGGCGTAGGACTGAATTTCGACAACCCACCGTGGAAATCGAGTGATTAAAGCACTACCAGGCTGGCCCGAAGGCGGTAGAGTCGAATCCCTGCCCTGGAAGCTGCATTGCGATAAACGTGAAATGCTGCCGGTCCGTGTGTTCAGATTCAGATGCATGTTAACGAAGCCTGAGGGGTCCTAATTTCTGGAGCGCTTCATCGCTGCCTCCCTCATAGTCATATTGTGACTTTGAGATGTAGAACACCGTAATATTGGAATTTAACATTCGTATAATCTTCTTGAGTAAATATATGAATTGCGCTCGGAAACATGTCTATATTTGAATGACATTTAAATTACATATGCTTCTGTAGGGTAATTACGAAAATGTATAAAAATGTGTACATTTTGTAAGAAAAAACTTTATTTTGTGTAGGAATTCAAATTTTTATATTCACGTAAGCCTTCTAAAAAGCAGATGAAATTATGTGGAATTTCAGAGAAACAATTACAATTATTGGAATGGTGTTCAAATTTCATGCGTGGCCACAATAGTCCACCGCAAATAGAAAAAAGATATATTCATTCGAAAAGAACATGTCGCTCTCGTAATAAGAGACAGATATCTTCACTAAAAGCCGGTAAATTTGTTTCGTTCTGGTTCTGTATGCCCATTTCGGCCGTATAGCTTCCATGCAACCCTTTAATGAAGAAATCTGGGCGTTCGAACAATCACACTGAATACAGATCCCGCCAACGATAATTTGAACATTGTGCCATGCGCAATCGTACTTTTTGTAATCAACTTTCCCCACACATTTTAATTATACGTTTTACCTTTATTACAATATGCCGGTGACGTTTACAATAAAGTGACGGCTATGACTTGGAGAAGGGAGAAGAACAACAAGAGAACCCACAGGAAGGTTACCGAGGCATATGCCCGGTCGGCTGCCCTATGCTGTGGATATGACAAAGTGGAGAGAGAGAGGATAATTTTAATGGGGGGCTGGAGAGATTTGCCTGGTTTTTCACCTGACAGGCTACTCCAGGTACCGGGTGATGACAATGATATATACAATGATATACACACAACACATACAGTTACATACACGCATAACAGTCACAAGCGAAGTATAAAGATGAGAAAGAGAGAGCGGAGCCACAGAAGAAAACTAGATTAGAAAATTGTCAGTAAATGGGCTGTTGTAGCGTGTGGTACCGCTGCTGCATGAGCAGCAGTGGCACTCCACAAAATTCAAGGGCGTTCACATAGGCCCCTAGTCTACAGATAGCGCAAAAAAGGCTTTGATTGCTTTGTGAACCCAAGAAAGTAGAGGACGGTGCTTTAGCAGCATCTTATCTGCCAACGGGGAGGATCATACGTCTTGGATGGCGTTAGGCTTGCACCGAAACGATTCTGTTGTAGTTACTGGGTGCAAAAAGGTCACTGCAATTGTTGCACAGCCTACTTTTGCGAAAAGGGCGTGCTTTTCAAACAAAGCGAAGTAACAACGGAGACGCTTATTTGCGTTCATCTGTACCTGTGAGTACATTTCGTGCGTCATTTTTGAGTGAGAAACGCGGGGCACGTTTCGATCTGATTGCCAATCTGCGCTTGACTTTCCAATTTGTACCTAACGCATTCATTTCTTCGTCTTTGCGGGAAACGTGTGACTTTTCTCTCAATCCTAAAAGTCCCCGTATAGAACGTTATCGAGGCACACCTTAGTTCATTGCACTTACATCTGGAAGTAGTCAGATTTAACAGAAAGTTTCCCAGTATGTTCAAGGACCGTCTTATAGGTTGAAAGTGTAAAAAAAAAGTTGCAGATAGTTTATCACAGTAGAATTTAGTGTGAAAAGCAGAGACGAAGAACTTCACAAATACCGAGCGATGTGTAGCCTGATGCGTGGCAAAAAATACATAAAAAGTTTCATTGTCACGCTGTATCCAATTGCAATAGCTTTCTTGAATGCTAGCCACTAAATGTATTCTTCTTTGTTAACATTCGTATATTATAACCATTTAACCATCTGCACAACTTATATGCGGATGTTCCTCCATAAAACTGTCGTTTTCTAGCGCTATTCGTGTGAGGTTCTTCCGTCGACCCTGTTTTTTGCGGTAAATTTTATAATAGTGAGTCTCTAAGTCACCCAACAATCCTCTATTAGTAGCGCACATTTTTTGTGCAATAGAAGTCTATTTAAGAAGAAAAGATAAAGAAATGTCGATGATGACCGGTTGTGTGGGTGACACACACATGGGATTGGCTGCGCAAACGCTGTTCTTCCAACCCTGACTCGAAGTAGCCCGCTAGCCGAGCTTCCAGAAAACAAGTCAAGATTGCTTATCTAGCGCACCTCTTCATCATGCGGTCGTTCAATTATACAGCGTTTCATGGCGGTTTTTTACCATTGTCCTTTTGGCCTACTTGATGTAGTCACACAGGGATGCTCGGCTTTCTGGACGGGTAACACGGAGTCCTGTCGCGATTCAATCTTTCCCTCATGATCAAAGAGGCAGTGCGTTCATTCTTCTATGAATCGAATGACGACCCTTCCTGCGGTATTGCATGGTGAAGCGCACAGTATTAACTACTGCCGTATGCGGAAGATGTCGATGCCCTGGAAGGAACGCCGAAGTAACAGAAGTCATCGGCGGATGTTTACTCAAGCATATTGCCTCTACCTTGCCAATCGAATCTTGTAGTCTGGGCTACTTGATACGGGATGGAATAGAGGAAGAATGTTGAGACATACAACGCTGGATAACTCACCCTTGGTAATCAGACTTGTCTTTTCCAATGGCATCCCGACTCGCGTTGCGCGGGTGGCGACCTTATTACGAGAGAGAAAAAACGACGTGCCCTTGCTTTTTATGGCGCACCGAGTAACATTATTCGGTGCATTACTGGAGTGCCCTCTGTTCAGCCTCTTCTTTTCTCTTTGCTGTATTACATCGAGTTTCACGGCATCGTGCCTCAAATACCTTTTGCTTTAGATTGCCTGGTTTTCTTCACCCACCCACCGAGAATTACTGACCGCGCGGGTTCCGGGCAACGATTCGGGGCCAACGGGGTTGCGGAAAACAGGGACGCGCCTGCCACGTACAACGAAATAACAAAATATTTTTACCTCGCGCGGAGACTATATCCACTCCCTCATCCAAATCTTAATAGGCCACAAGCCCTTACGCTCGGACTACTGCAGACCGACACGTACCCTAACCTGAGATCCCTTCACGCTATTTATCCTGACGTGTTCCCCAATGACGCTTGCCCCGAATGTGGGGATGTATCCACGCTGGCGCACATGCTCTGGGAGTGCAAGGCAATGTACACTAACCCCAACACTACACCGGTCAGGTGGGAGGCGGCCCTTCGCAGCTCCCTCCTGGCCGACCAACTTTGGGCCGTCCAGCAGGCCCGCGGAGCGGCCGATAGGCTTGGCCTAACGGTCCCGACGTGGGAGACGCCCGCTGCGCGCTGACGCGCGCCTTGCAGGACCTCAATAAAGTTTCGCAACCAACCCACCGAGAATGTTGAGGTTCTGCCACGAATTAACTAAACAAATCGCAATTTTTTGTTTGCGGCTTTTGCGTATTACTTTGAACACCGTTATGAAAAATATGATCTCGGACTTCGATCACGAATGTCCGACTCTGTGTTTATAATACCGCCTGCTGGCTTGTGTTGATGGGTTATAATTGAGTCGCACATTTTTTCCCACTGCATTACATTCCTTGTACACTCTTTGATGAGCGCATACTAAAAATCTCGTCATCTATGTTTTGAAACTTATTATACTCTTCTCAGAGAGTTGTGTGAGACGCGATGCTCCAAAGAGTCTCGCATCACATGATGAAGCGCATTAAGCGACCTGTCTATTTCTTCATCTCCTCTGCAACACTACGCTCTAAACGAAACGGGGGAGCAAGAATGAAACAGGCTTCCTTTCTCATGTTCGGAGCAGTGACTTTTTCCTTTGTGGACGGCTTACCCGTCGTGACTTCTTGGGGCGAACGCCAGCAGAGAAGCGTTTCTATGTAGTCATGCGCACGTGTGCTCACGTAGAGTTACGCAGTGGCTCCGTGCATAGCAGATCAGCAGAAATTTTTCATAATACGTACAGCAGCTTCTATATGTCCACGTGTTTTCGCGCTAAATGAGAGGTCTCAGACTATCTACACCTACCCGGCGCCGGCCTGTCACGTGCGATTACCTCCACTGAGAAATTATGCAAAAAGTGCACGAGTGACGTTTATTGTTTTTTTATGAGCATGGTAGCATCTGCGCTTTTTAAGACGGAAGTATTTCACGACGGTGTGCACGAAGAAATCGCATAATTTTGTCACTGATATGGCGTTACACATTATCTTCGAACAGTTTATAAAGAAAAAATTAAAGAAAAAGGTTTCTTTGGCAGGCATCAAACTCACGCACCTTCACTCCGCATCACGTGGTAAAAAACGAATAAAGGCCCGAAAAGCTACGTTTTTCAGCATACTAACAAGGTGCAGTTATATAGACCTTGTACTGATCACCGCGTAAATCTAGCAGACACTTCTTTCAGTTATTACTCGTGACTTGGCGCGAAGAGCCCATGGCACTTTAAATAGCAACCACACCATTCCTCTGCCCTACAAGACGTCGTGTCGCCAGTGGGCGCACACTTATCTGATGTTGGGAGTGGGTGTTAAGCTTTTTGCATTAACCAGAAGTTTACGTTGATCTTACAGAGTACATGAAGATCACTTTGCTCACATGCATGGGGCGCGTTTCATAAAGCAGGCTGCTGCTCAAACACGTAGAAGTAACAGCTGCAACACTGCTTTGCGCTTAGCCTATGTGGGTTCTTTCCATGCGTTCTTCGTGCTTTAGCAGTTTGCTGAATGCATCGAGTTGTTTGCCATTTATGGCGTAACATTCAGATTTGTAGCTCTTGCAGTCACTGCTTCGTCTTTGCAGCGCAGCACTCCACAATAAATTCTCATTCAGCTCTGTGAAGGCACGTTTTGCTTTATTGTTGCACCGCTGCAGTAATGTAGTGTCTCAGGTGCTCAGCTGCTAGCCTGCATATCGCGGGATCAAATCCGGGCAACGGCAGCTGCATTTTCGGTGGAGGCGAAAATGCTGCAGGCCATATGCTCAGAATTGGGTGCACGTTAAGGAAACCCATGGGTGGTCCAAATTTTCGGAGCCCTCTAATACGGCATCTCTCATAATCATGATGTAGTTTTGGAACATGAAACCCCACATATCGATCAAATCATCGCTTTCATGTTAAAACGGTACCTAAAATGGAAGGAACAGCCATATTTTTTATCACTCGGCGTGCGAGCTGCGGTGCATCTTTTCATGTGTCTCACGTATTCGTAAACGTTCACGCACAATCTCGTTGTAATTCCTGCTTCACAAAGCAGTTGTGCTATATATTGGACACTTTAGAATGTGCAGCATGCTTTCTGATGTTTCTTTTTATGTTTTGTAGGCTTTCACTACAATGACAAGTGCCCGCACCTTTAGTTTGACCAAGTCTTTCTTTGGAAGACAGGATTACAAATGTAAGAAAATTTTGTGGTAGTTTTGGCATGTTAAACACCACTAAATTATCAATCAGAATATACAAGAAAGGTTAAACTGCATCATGATTCTACATTACCAAAAAATATAATCACTTTGCAAAATCAACCACCATTTTCAATTGTATTGAATTACGCGCTCCATGACCAAAAACTATGATGCACGCGTGCATAAAGGAGCTTTCGTGAACGTGACTCTGTTTCGGCATTTCGAATTTCAACAAAATGCACTTTTAGTTGCAGCTACCCGTAGTAGAGCATTGCTAACACTCACTCGCCTTTGTAGAAAGTTAATTCAAATCAACAGTCGTAGTAACCCCCATGAGAACGATAACAACGACGCATATTGACCGCAAGCTGACACACTAGGCGAATGCCATGACGTAACTGTAGGGAAGGCGTATGCAGGTATAAGGAACTAAATTATTACGAGTGAAGTCCTTAGGCTCGCACCATCTCCGTTGTCTGTCTCGCCGAAGGTGACCGTCTGACCGAAACGCAGGTGTTACCTATATATACCATACATGCAGCGTTCCTACGGTGGCTATGGTTTGAAACGACACCATACCGTGTCCTTCCGTTTGTCCGTCCGGCCATCAGTACATCTGTCCATCCCTCCTCCCTTTCGTCCGCGCACATGTTCTTCCGTTCATTCGTCTATTCGTCCGTGCGTGCATCGGTCTGTGTGTCCGTGCGTGAATCGGTCAATTCTTTCATCTTTTGTCCTTTATAATAGTAGGTGACTTCAACGTATACGTTATAAATCATAAGACTTAGCTAGCTTCGCTTCTTCATCAGGAATAACTTCGTGGATCGGCAGCCACGTTTTTTTTTTATTTTTCTGATATGTGTATTCTTTCCATGGCGAGTTAATAAATTCCCTCTGTCCGCCAGATAGACATTTGGTTGTATAACGTATATATATATATATATATATATATGTATATATATATATAGTGGGAGTAATAATTCAATGGGCCAGTTAGTCTTCGTGAAGGTATGGGATATGGCACAACGGGAGCGTTGTCAACAAGGATAAATATATTTATTTCCCAACAGTTTCGGGAGGGGACCTCCCTTCATCAGGGGATGAGTTATACTGACATGAGCTTCCAAACTTCCTTGCTGCCGCGTCCCTCTCGCCTTGAAAGACGTTTGCGAGAGTGAGAGAGAACTGGAAGAAGGAAAAAAAAGGAGAAAAAAGACGAAAAAAGAAAGAAAAGAAAGAAAGTAAAAAAGAGGAAGAACCACTGTCAACACTGAGAACGAAGCCAACTGTCCGTCTATATCCACCTACGGTTCATATCACGTGCTGTTCAGTTCTTGGCGTGTGTCGGGCCACCCAAGATTGTCGCCGCGGTGCCGGGAGGGTCCTGGACGGCGTGCCTAAAGAAAGGGGTTTCCCCGTAATTGGTCGTTCGGCGGGCGGCGGGTGGTGTGTGTAAAGGAAAGGTTTCTCGTTAATGGGTCGGTCGGCTATTTACCTTTAATCTTCGTCCGTTTCCCTTCAACGGTCATCAAGTGGTAGGCGAACGTAAACACTTTGTATGTGCATGTGGAAAAAAAAAAAACAGTGTACACGTACGAGTCAGTCAGAAAAAAGCATGGTCTCCAGCTATCAATCTTTGTCACCAATTTTGGAAGTTTGGAAGCTCATGTCAGTATAACTCATCCCCTGATGAAGGGAGGTCCCCTCCCGAAACTGTTGGGAAATAAATATATTTATCCTTGTTGACAACGCTCCCGTTGTGCCATATCCCATACCTTCACTATATATATATATATATATATATATATATATATATAGGCATCCTCACGCATTATTTTTTTTTATAATGAAACATCTCGAAGACGAGGCTTGTCCGGTGTTCATAACGTACCGTATAGTAAAAACATATGTTAGACACACACAGCAAAAACGTTCTTACGATACATTGATATCAATAATAATTGTGATGGAACAACGTAAAACACCTAAAAGCCCAAACCCCATAGTAGTCGGCGGCTTCTTCGTAAATATTGTGCTCTTTAGGACCTAGTTTCGTCCAGTCCTCTTGATTCTCTTCGTGGAGATGCGTGGATTTTTTCAAGTAGTTTTAAATCGCATAAGATGGCGCCAGCTACAGCCTACTTTATGGCAGAGGTGTTCTCACAGATGTAGCTCCGAATTTATCGTTAAACATCCTTATATCGAATTATTGCTCAGTTTAGGAGAGCAAGGGCTACCCCATTTCTCTTGTTAAGATTACAGCAGAACACATATCCAATTAGCGGGAAACATGTATTTGAGTCCAGGAGCTCGAGGCAAATGAATTCAAGAAACCAAACTTGTTCCAAAAATCTCACACACTCACAAAACAACACACTTAGTGACTACAAAAGCACTGGCAGGCAACGTCCTGGAGGCATCTTGGAGCTGTCCGGAGCGGTCTCGCAATGCTATTTTTGATCACAGAGGCATCATGCTCTCACTTAATGATAGCGTGCTCATTCAGCGCCGACGTCATCCATGAAACTGTGAATAACGGTTCTTAAAACAGCGCCACTTTGTCGGCGCTGATGCATATTTGCACTGATCACGCGTTTATTAACGATCGTACTTGTGACACGTCTAATGGGCATTGATACTCACACGTCACTACGCACGTCTCCATCAGTCCCCTTTCGCCGCTCATTCTGGCTAACGGCGTCGTAGAACACGTGACCCTTCTTGCAAGCTCAGCTCTACGCGGTTAATCACGTGAACAATTTGCGTAATGTCCTTCAGCGAAACCAAAATACTCTATAGAAGTGCACACTGTAGCTGCGGCATCAATCGATCTGCTGTCTTATAGTATTTGCAGCCGCCATTTATTAGTGTTCGGTAAAGGATCCCAGGGCTACGCAGTGGTGTGTTGCAAGTGATAGGATGAGTCGGCTGATTGTGCTGGTAATACGGGTCTGCATAAATTCCCTATCTCATAGTGAAACCAAATTGAGAGACAAGGTGGTGAGCCAGGTTGAACCAGGTTTGCTACCCCGTCGGCGGCTTCTTGCGTAATTGCGGTGTCTTTCGATGGTCGCTTATTCTTTTGTGCGCACTCCATCGCGGTGAACCAGCGCCTGGATTGCACGCCACCGTTTGAAATGGGCAACATGCGCCTATTTGAGTGCTCACTTGTGAAATTTATACAGTTACGTAATTAAAAAAAGCCCTATATCGCTTTCATGCCCTTCTTATATAACGTTGAGTGTGCACGATGGCGTAATATTCTTTCCTTTGACAGAGTATGGTGATATAAATTGTTGAGGGCACAAGGAAGAGATTGCATTTGCATAATACATTCCGGGCATTCGCATACGACGCGTCGATTGATTTCTTAATTTCTGAGGTGTATCGAGGAAGCCATCCTTTAGTGGAACGCATACGCAAGCGTAAATGCGACGCCCAACAATAGTAACAGACTGGAAAGTTCAACGGACGGAATAGACATTACACCACTGGTTTACCATCTACCGCGAAGCAATTCAATATATTCTAAAGCAATTATATATATGAGAGAGTTTGATTAGTTTCAAAAGTTGCTATATTTGTACGAAATTCCTTTGAAAACTTTCCCTCTGTGCACCTTTACCGGCGCACTTTTGGTGAAATGTGCCTCGGTGGTTTGACACTATATACAATACTGATGTCTACCGAGGGCACACGAACAAGTGCTGACTTGGAAGTTGAGACAGAACGTTTATTACGGAGACCATACTGTTACGGTTAGAATGAGTTTAACTATATTTACAGGAGAGATCAGGCGACGATCGACAATGATGGCGAACGTAGGCCGAACCAAGTCACTTCCTCTTCCTCTACCTTTGTCCCCAAAACATGGCCCGGCTCATACCGTATCATTCCCCGGTTCGCAGACGAAGCCCGCTGGGCGAGCCTAATAATTGACCTAGTGTGGGATGGAACTGCTTGAGACGAGCTACATGCACCAACTGTGTTTGGCTTGACCAACGACCAGCTGACGTCAAGCGTGCCACTACGTAGGTCAAGTCACTCAGGCGATTTACGATAACGAATGGACCGACATAGTGCGCTAAGAATTTCTGGCATAAGCCACGTTTCCGGTGAGGGGTCCACAACCACACGAGGTCCCACTTTTCGAATGGAATGGTGTCGTGGCGTTGATCATACCTCTCCTTGGAGCGATCTTGCGATGCCAGTGTGCGAATATGGGCAATTTGGCGGGCTTCTTCACCTCGGCACAGTGTTTGAACAACTGAATCATTCGTATGAAGCTCGAATGGAAGTATTGTATCGAAGCAGCTGCACGGTTGTCGAGCGTAGATTAGGTAGGATAGAGTGAAGTCCGTGGGTTCGTGCTTCGCTGTATTATGAGCATAGGTGATTAATGGCAAAATCTCAACCCGGTTTCTGTGATTTGAGGATACATACATAGCCAACATATTAGTAAGCGTGCGGTTTGTGCGTTCCATGGGCCATTCGTCTGGGGATGCGTTGAATAAGGAACCTGCGAAGTGCAGAGACAAAGCAATTCCTCTACAGTGTCGGCAATGAACTGGCGACCGCGATCACTCAAGATGACATGAGGTGGACCATGGTGAAGAACGGTGGATTGTAACAGGAAAGAGGCGACGGAATCCGCGGTGGAAGATGGTATCGCAGCAGTTTCAGCATATCTGGGAAGGTGATCGACGTAGACTATGATCCAGCGGTTGTTGTTGCAAGACCGCGTACACGGTCCTAGCAGGTCGATACCAACTTATTCGAAGGGTGTTGTGGGCGGCGTTGTAGGGTGAAGGATGCCATGCGGACTGCTTGTAGGACGTTTGTGTCGCTGGCATTTGTCGCAACTGCAGACGTATTGCTTCGTACATTGTCGCATTTTAGGCCAGTAGAAGTGCTCTTGAGTTTGATGCAAAGTGCGGATGAATCCAAGATGGTTAGACGTCAGGTCATCATGCATGAAATGGAGGACGTCGTACCACAGGCTTTGGGGAACCACTAGCAAACACCGCGCACCATTTGCCAAGAAATCGACCTTGTACAACAGTCCATCGCAAAGACAAAAGCGACCCCTGCCCTTGGGGCTTCTGACAGTGGCGAATAAAGAGTCTAAAGTCAAGTCATTGCGCTGTTCTCGCTTGAACGTGGTGACATCAAGAAATGCGCGTGAAACAGTTGCAAAGCAGACGTCAAACGTCTCTGTATTGTCGTCAGTCGTAGACAGTGGAAGACGAGAAAGTCAATCGGAGTCGGTATGACGCCGTCCGCTTTTGTATGCAACATTAAAGTCAAATTCCTGAAGGCGTAGAGCCCAGCGTGCAAGGCGTCCAGAAGGGTCTCGGAGACAAACGAGCCAGCGTAGAGAATGATGGTCTGCTAGATTCATTAAAGGACGCTCATACAGGTAACAACAAAACTTCTGAATACTAAATAAGGCTGCCAAGCATTCTTGTTCGGTCACAGTGGAATTGTTTTCAGCCTTGCGGAGGGAACGGCTCGTATAGGCAATGACTTGCTCTCTGTCATTATGACGCTGAACAAGAACGCCTCCGACGCCAATACCGCTTGCGTCGCTGTGTGCTTCCGTAGGAGCATATGGGTCAAAATGACGGAGAAATGGCTCTGATCTCAGCAGAAATTGGAGTTGACAGAATGCAGCGTCACATTCAGACGTCCACTCAAATGCACTGCCTTTGCGCAAGAGGCTGGTCATGGGGTACACGATTTCCGCAAATTTAGGCACAAAGCGTCGAAAATAAGAACATAACCCGAGAAAGCTGCGAAGTTCTTTTACAGACGTGGGTGGCTTAAGGCGCTGACCGCTTAAATTTTCCGGGGGTCAGGCCTGACCGCATCTTTGTTTACCAGATGGCCAAGGATCAAGGCCTGCCGTTCACCGAACCAACACTTCTTGGAGTTCAAGACCAAGCCAGCCTTTCCCACAGTCCAGAACGAGGCTCAAACGAACGTTATGTTCTTCGAATGTGTGGCCAAAAATGACAACGTCGTCCAGATAGCACAAAGGGATCTACTGTTGGAGTCTATGAAGGATCGAGTCCATAAATCTTTCAAAAGTTGCGGGGGCATTGCATAGCTCAAATGGCATCACATTGAACTGATATAGTCCATCCGGTGTTACAAATGCCGTTTCCTCCTTATCAGCAGGGTGCATCGGGATCTGCCAATATCCTGATCGTAGATCGAGTAAAGAAAAGTATAAAACAGAATTCAGACAGCTATTTACGTCGTCGATCCGAGGCAGCAAATATACATCCTCTTTAGTCAAGGCATTCAATCATCTATAATCAACGCAAAACCTCCAAAAATCGTCTTTCTTGGGAACTAAAATCACAGGTGCTGCCCATGGGCTGCACGACTCTTTAATAACGCCCTTCTGCAACATGTGCTGAACTTGTTCAGCTATAACTTTCTGCAAGGATGACGACACCCTCTAAGGTTTTTGCCGAACCGGATGGGCAAAGCCTGTGTCAATGGTATGCTGTGGTCGAGAGCGTGGTAAAGACAGTTGCTTACCGTTTTCGCCGAAGTCAAACACTGACCCATGTCTTTGTATTAGTTGGACCAATTGTTGTTGTTCATGTGACCATAGCGTCTTGCTAACCATACTCAAAATGTGGGACTCATGGAAAGTACACCGTTTAGGGGTGCCCACGCGTTTCTCACTTTCCTCGTCGATGATAATGACAATTGAATTTTTCGTGACACCAAGGAACAGTACGAGCTTCATTTATAGAAAAAGAATAATTGGCGCAGACGAATAATTAAGTGCCCACAAAAACGCGCAGCCATTAGTAATTGAAATAATCGAATGAGGCACTATTGCATTTTTCTTTGCACACTGCACCATGAGAGGTTGAACGACGGCATTGCAGCTATTGGAGTAGATACGGCTACTAAACTCATAGACCATGGTTTCAATGTCAGATCTTTGGAAACAATCAATAAGTCTTCCGGAGGCAGCGGCTGCTCAACTAGGGCGCGAAGGGCCTCCCCACCACTAACAGAAACTTCATCCGTACCGCAGTCGACGAAAGCTCCATACTCTTGGAGGAAGTCAATGCCGAGAATGCCATCATGTGTACACCATTTCAGAATCAGGAACTCAGTTGGGAACGCCTTTCCCGCCAACAACACGTTGACGGCACATACTCCTACGGGTTGAAGTATGTCCCCGCCCACGCCACGAAATCTAACAGAATCCTGATAGGAAAACTTATCTTTGCGGACTAAGCAATCTTTAAACGAACTCCTCATAACAGAAACTGTGGCACCAGTATCCACTAAAGCCGTTGCACACAATCCGTCTATTGACACACATATCCAGTTTTTCTCCATCGTAACTGGCGGAGGTATAAGAGGTGAATCCTGTTGTGCGACCTCACCTCCATCGCCCGCGCCGGCTAGTTTTCCCGGCGGTGGTAGTGGCGACCGCCGCAGTAGAGGTGAAGCAGAGCGATGCGTTTGGCCAGGTGGAGGTGTCAAGCTACGGTCAGAAGCAGGGGAAGTTCCACGCCGGCTCCCTTGTCATAACGTGCTATTGGGATACGTGGACCACTAAGGATCGTCATAATAATTGTGGCCGCCGTGAGGAGGTCTTGACGATGGCTCGTATCTCGATGCCATCTCTCTCTGCCGATGGCAGAACCGAGCAATGTGTCCTGGAGCACCACAGCTGTAGCACACAGGAGGTTGACGATATGCATTTCGGAAAGCATTGCGAGGGCGTGGTGACACACAGCGTATTCGTTCGGGATCGTGTAGGTGGCGGCCAGCTGTCGAGGGTAACTGAAGCGGCGCTGGTGTCTGGTGTCTTCGTAGTGACTGCGCTGCGGCCTAGGTGGTGTGCCAGAAACGTAGTCATACTCCTCGATGCCTGCTGCAGCAATGGAAAGAGGATGCTGATGCTGGTCTGGAACCGGCAAGGGTGTAGCTTCGCAAGGCGCCGCTCGAGTGTGTCCACTGAGTTCTTCACGCACGATCTCACGTATTGTAGACGCAAGATTGAAAGGCGCGTAGTTGTCAACACTCGCTCCCGTGGTCACATCAGGTAATCGACCAAATTTAGGAGCAATGCGCCTCTTCTTCTGCGTCGCAAACGTGCGACAGTGCCGTATGACATCGGCTACTGTACCAATGCTGTTTTTGCCGATAAGAAAGTAATAAACATTCTCTGCGATGCCCTTCAACAGGTGGCCGACTTTGTCTTCCTCGGACATGCAAAAGTTAGCGGTCTTGCTTAGTTTCAGGATCGCCTTGATGTACATCGTGCACGTTTCGCCTGGGACCTGGGCTCTTTGCAGCAGTGTTTGTTCAGCTTGCTTCTTCTTTGCCATGGTGTACCCGAAACACTCCTTGATTTCGGACACGAAGCCTTTCCACGTTTTGAGGGCGTCCTCATGGTTCTCATACCATGTGAGCGCCGTGTCCCTCAAGAAGAACACCACGTTAGTCAACTGAGTTGCTGCGTCCCAAGAGTAGTAGTTGCTCACCCGCTTGTAATGTTTGAGCTACTCGTCCATGTCTTCACCAGATTTGCCCCCGAAAGGACGGGGCTCTATCAGATGCTGACGCTTCCGAAGACCAGCCGCAGCTGAGGTCGGTAGTAAAGGTGTCGCTGGAACTGGCGGTGCAGTGCCGTCAGCTGCGGGGTTCAGCATTCCGTCTTCACCGTGAAACATCTTGACCACCAGCGGTAACGGGGGTAGCCCAGCAATGCGACGGCTTCGGCGTAGCTCTGGTTGTTGCAGAACCGTGTTGCTTGGTTGGGTACCCCGCACCTCCACCATAAAACTGTTACGGTTAGATTGAGTTTAACTGTATATACAGGAGAGATCAGGCTACCATCGGCGATGATGGCAAACGTTGGCCAAACCAATTCACTTCCTCTTCCTCTACCTTTGTTCCCCAAACGTGGCCCGGCTCATACCGTATAAATACATTTATAAGTACAGGCACACAAGCAGGGCTGCTAAACTTTGAAAAAGAGAACAGTCTCGAAAAGAGTGTGCAACACTGTCCTGCCGATTTTCTGTCGGTTAAACACAAGTTCTACGAGTCTTCGAAGGACACTGCGATATTAATGGGACAGCGTTAAATTATTGAAGTTTTGGCAGCCCAGAGTGGTTCTTTCGTACCCCTTAATATTGTCTTCAGACACAGTTTGTAATAACGATATTCACAAACAACTATGAAAGCAGGATAAATGAGCTATTTTTACATATAACGGCATCGATGCAGCAGCAAGCCGCTCAAAAAAGAAAATGGTGTCTATAGGCAAACAACTTGCGTGATGATTATGATACGGTAAAAACAAAAAAAAGGAACTGCATGTCTGAATATTCACAGAGCGGTAAACCTTCTCGCGCCATATGATACGTGCGTGGCTGCGCAAGTGAGGAAATTGTCACGTCGGTCGACCCCGCTGCCAGCACACTCACCCGTCTGCACTGATACTTCGATTCCCTGAGAAACGGTCCTACTGGCCTCGGTCTCCGTAACATACAGAGCCTATAAAACATTCAGCAAACCAGAATACCGATACGAGCGGCGCCTATTTCAGTCACAGGTTCTCTTTCATGAAGCAAAGAAGTTTAAGAATGGGGACGGTTCCCTATTTTATAAACCTCGAAGACACTATTTCCACTAGGCGTGGTTTGGGAAAAAATATTGACTTTAAAACACTCGCCGAGTTTTCGTGGCATGTTGTTCTGCTGACTTTGAATCCTCAGTGTAATAAATCTTCCCTGACGTGCTTTAAATCACACGCAATTTTGTAAATTCGCCTTTCTTAAACTCCAATACTACTTGCGTGGGTACACGTGCACCCGTCATATTGCTTTTGAAAGTATACGAATCGTGGCATGCATGCTTTACGGGGCTTGAATACAGCGATCACCGCACAAGTCGCGGGCTATTAAAAAAAAGAGATCAAAATCAAAACAAGGTCTTCAACATCAACCTGAGAAGGCATGTCACCATAGCCAATTTTTTTCTTATTGCTTAGGGTTGTTGCGTTCGTCAAGGCTTTGAAAAAATAGCCACTGTAGAAAAGAATTTGTTGTGAGAAGGAGAAAAACAAAGTTTATTGAAAAGTCAGTCAATAACGTCAAACATTGACCGTCACTCTCAGCCGCCGGCCAGAATCCGCGAAGAAAATGCAGCAGCAAGGGCTTCAGTGATAATATCCTGCTGGATATTGGGGTATGAGCTGCGGAGCACGGCCACCCAAAATTTCACTCTTTGTAAACCACCGCGATAACTCTGACTTGTCGACATGATGTTCACCGAATTCGCCAACTCATCAGAAATTTCACACTGAGACTGGAAATATTCTGGGTCACGCTTGTTGTAGAGTATAGTTTCGAAAAACTTTCGTCTGTCTTTCGCTACATAGCCTCACCTCTCTTACTGGGCGATTTGTCTACTCCGGCATATACTTACTTATTGAGCCTGCAGTGTGCTACAATTACATGATGGTAGATTTGATCGTGAGGAAAAGTACATGAAAAAGAGAGGAGCAGACAAGAAGATACAGAGCGGCACTTCCCTTCCTCGTTCTTCAAGAAACATATTTTGCACCTTAGTCAAGTGTACCCCAGCAATGTAGGCATCAAGTGAGAAAAAAAAAAGTCCTTTTGGTGAAGGCAAGCCAGTGTTTTGTCAAAATATTTTCCCCCTTTTTGTGTAGCCTTCTTTCGTCGCTTGTTATTGCTAGGTCAGTCCTTTTGGGAGAAGTTATGACAGCCAAGGGCAAATATTATTGTCGAAACGTCGACAATGTTTTCATGTTTTCGGACTGTGGTAATATTTCGCTTGCACAACCCTACCTATCTATCTATCTATCTATCTATCTATCTATCTATCTATCTATCTATCTATCTATCTATCTATCTATCTATCTATCTATCTATCTATCTATCTATCTATCTATCTATCTATCTATCTATCTATCTATCTATCTATCTGTCTATCTATCTATCTATCTATCTATCTCATTGTATGCAATATAAAGCTTACGAGAGCACATATCAAGGGCGTCAAATGATGGATGCCATAACATTGAATCCCTGTACTTGTAAAAGCCCGGCAACCACTTATAGAGGAGGTTCAATCTGTACAAAAGAAAAAAAATTCCATGTGCCGTATTTGATATACATTGTTAAATACTGGCATTGTTTGCCTTATCTGAAATCCACATAGTTTACAAGTACAAAAGAAGAGAATAGAGCTAAGTACTGTTCTGTTGACATGGAAAGAAAGATCGCTGACGTATATGACCTGCAAATGGCACGTAAAGCCTCAGAAGCTATTAATAATTTGAATTCATGTCTAGAAGTCAGCTCAAATTCTCAGATGGAGATCTCCAGTATTTCGGAACAAATACTGGCGTAATTTTCGCTGCGCGAATGCCGATATTTGACGCTCAAAATGCAAGCACCTAATTACTCATGCTCATTTATCGGTCTTGTTGAATTATCTCGAAACCAGAGGGATCACGTCGCGTTTGTACGATATGGGCACAAAGTAGAAATCATTTACGTGAAAGTATTGGCAACTAAGCAAAAAGTATTTCGTATGCGCTAATTTGCTGAATCAAAGTTTTAAAATGCGGCACGGTGGCCCAAAACCAAACATTGCTGCCCGCATCTAGGTGCACACCGGTAAAGAACCAGTTGCCTGATAGACTGGTCGGGCCTGTCAAAAAGCGGGCAAATCGCAACTCTTTGCAACAAACTGCCGTTTCTACGCTGAAGCTACATAGGTCAGAGAAGACACGGCCTCGGGGACAGACTGACTGTACTTCTTAGTACATGCGGAGCTCGCTTTCTCCTTTTCCCTCCCCATTCACTTATCTCCAGTGCAGGGTAGCAAATCACACGTTCGCCAGGTTAGCTTCCCTGTCATTCCTCGTCTCGCTTTATCTCTCTTTCTCTCCACGGCGCAGCTACACTTAGTGCATGGTAATTGTTGGGCCTTGACGACGTCGCACTTACGGCAGCTACATCCTCACAGACATCTCTTTTCTTTTCTTGGAACTCGACCGGGAATTATTTTTGGCGTTGCTTCTCTGCACGCACTGCTTATATAATGAATGGATGAAGCAGCTGCCCTCCCAAATCCCTTTGGACCCAAATTAATCGTTATTCTCTTTTCCTTTCCTTGCGCTCCCTACGCCGAGAAACCCTGTTTTTCTAGCGAGGTTCTCCCATTTCCACGGCGCTCCCGCGAGATATCCGAGATGTATGGTAGCGGTTAAAAGGAATCGCGGGTAGCAACGTGCCACTGGCACCGAAGTTACGCCTTGCGTCAAGTGCGTCGCCTGAATGCCTTTCCCCATACACGTCACATGCCTTGACTTGCTCCCTGTACTGGCTTTTATTTTTTATTATTCCGCAATATGTCTTCGCTTGGCTGCTACCAACTTCGATCCAGAGTCCGACAGCGATTGTTCGTAGCAACTTTCTCTTTTGCTTCGGTGAGCTTCCCGTTTCTTTATCCTCGTTCTCGGTCATTTCGAACAGACGAGGGATCGCTGCATTCTTGGAAGTAGTCCGCAGAGCAAAGGCTGCCTGGTGGGGCGAACTTTTGCTTAGAACCCAGAACTAGACGCATGGACGTCAGTAGCGTAGGAAGGCAAAGATCTGGCTAAGCTCAACACCCGTTCCTTTAGATGCCAGTTCGGAGCAGGGAGTACGAGCAACGGGCTTGAATGGAGAATGTCCAGGCACTTTATTTAAAGGCACCATCGAGGAAGTTGCTTTAGCAGTGCGAGTGAACTATCGGTAAGAAGTGATTCTTTTTTTCTTTTTACCGAGAGCCAGCTCACGATGGGAAACACTTAGTGTATACTGAACCTGAATTCGACAAAGAATGCAGAAGCATGCCGGTTTTCTACATCTTTTACTTTAAAATATTGATTTCATTTTCACAAGTGTGATATCATAACATTCACAAAAATGCTCCGTTGTTATCTTGCATTAAACATTTTATTGTGACATTGAAACATAAACGCGCACTTAGTGTCAGTGGTTCTAATGAAGAAACCACACAGTTATTTTTTTTATTTTGACATTAAAGGAAAGAGAAAGAAGTAAAAAGGAGGGCAGGGAGGTCAACCAGATGCTGAAAATTATGCGCTGTCAAGCAGATGACCAAGTTGGTTTCCAACACCTGTGAAATTATTTTTTTACGTCCTGGTTGCGTATATTCAGGATACATGGCTGGGATTCTCGTGTTCTTTTCTTTCGCGATGTTGTTTTCATTTCGTAATTTCGTCTTCCAAAAATACTTCTTTGGCAATATTAACTCTACGGGATACAAAGAGCGTAACTTTAGTGGCACTTAAACTTATCTATAAGAACAGAAAAAGCCCGATGGGACCTGATGCGGAAGTATGTGAGCAGCTAGTAGCAATGTAGCAGGTAGCAAGGCAGAGCAGTTTAAGCCACAAGGACAGGATAGCATTGACGGACAGGTTTCATGGGATGGAAAAAAATGCTTGTCTTCATTCCGAATTGATGGAACTGCGTACTTTTGGAAAATGTTCATTTCAAAAACGAATGAATTATCCTCATTATAGTCATCACCATTGTCACTCTGAATAATAATAATAATAATAATAATAATAATAATAATAATAATAATAATAATAATAATAATAATAATAATAATAATAATAATAATAATAATAATAATAATAATAATAATAATAATAATAATAATAATGATGATGATAATAATAATGTCAATGATAGCTATGAGAGTATACCATGATAACTACACCTACATGTATTGGTGCGTATACACGATTGAAATCATCCTGGTCTTGTGAACTTATAGATCATTTTCTTTTAGAGAATGAAATAACATACAAGAAACTTCACAAGTTTTTTGTATGTGATTGGGGTAATTCATACGTCAATACCCTTGTCATGGCCGAAAGTCAAGATTGTGTGGACACCTGCTTATTTGTTAGGATTCATTGTGAGTACAGAACGCTTAAAGCAACACATTCACAGGCGTACTCATTCTTAGCCTCTGTGTATGTGTCGCCGTAAGCGCTGTGTATTCAGAATTATGCGGCAAGACAAAAAATAGACAGAACACAAACTCAAACTTATCCGCACACAATTATCAGACGTTGCAAAAGACAGAATGTTTGTTTCTTTGGTGAGTAGTTTTAGCGCTCTCTACACATTAGAATCAGCCAACAGCTACAAAATGTACTCTTTGATTTTAAAGATTTTGTCGCAGAGCAGTTCAAGCCATTTCCACCATAGTGGACATTATCCCGACGAGTCAAGACAGATTCCCTAAGTTTGCAAGTTCTGCTTCCTGCGAGCATTGTAAACCGCAGAAATCTCTGTCTGGGTCGCTGGAGACAATGCAAACGTTGTTGTGATGACTTGTACTGCGAGCGGATGGCAGACCTGCCACTAGTACATCTAGAATCGCTGTCCATCTTAACGTCCCACGGCCGCGACATGTCGAGGAGAAGCCACTTTGCCCTGGATATTAATACCGAAAGTGTCATATTGAGGTTGCGGTATTGAATACATAATGCGATGCACGTCCAGGCACTACAGTGTTAATTTTAAGCTTCTCGTAACCCGTCTTCAAAATTATCAAAAAAATACCACAATATTTGTTATTCGTGGCAGTATTGCTTTAAAACTCGATTTTAATGTAACACCGGCTGTTGACTTTTATAAACATTCAAATGCACAACTGCAATTAAACTGAGTTCTCGAGCCCACGACATTCGGTTTTGAGGACTTAAGTTTCAATGCTCAGAGAACTTTACCGCAATAGCAAAGTCGCATACGCTAAGAACGGCAACGCAGCTGTAGAGGCTGAACGTTATATTCGAATGTAAGTCTTCGCTGCATAGCAGTGTACGCGTGAAACGTTCTGGTGCGTCAAAATACAAAGAGCTGTCATGAAAATTCAATAAATAATAACACAAACGGAGCCGTGGAAGGGGCAGCTTTTGAACAGAGACAACAAATGTATCACTTATTTGCACTGCACGAAGAGGAAGCCGTCATAGTTAATCTTCTCAAATCTACGAAGAAGCCCAATTCGTGTCAGTGTTTCTGACAGCTGCACAAACACGAACACGGTATTTTACCAAAACCTTGTTTTTTTAAATCAATATCCTGTTGTGCTCTCGCTGTTTCGGCTACTTCTATGATTACGTTCATTTTGTTTGATACTCGTTTTTCTTTGCCGAAATGAAAGACAAAGGAATATTTTTATTGTTAGCAATTCTTGAAACGTGCATTGTAGTTACCTAAAAATGCTTACTGAAACGCGAAAAAGACGGACAAATACACGATAAGCCCACTCGCACTTGAACAGGTTTTATCCGCTGTGTAATGTCCTATCGATGGTGTGAGGCTCTTTTCTGAAAATCTTGACATTGCACGCGTCCCGCAAAAGGCGGTTAGGCCGATACAAGCCAGCGGACGGCTTTCGTTAGACACAACGCTCGTTATATTCATGTGGATGGTGCGATAGTTTATGCACAATCAATACTAGAAAATAAGCCCATGGAAGCAAGAACCCTTGCTGGTTCAATCGGTTCTGTGTATTAGATGCGTACAAAGTTCAAACGCTACCTCTAACAATAAATTTATTAGAGCAGAGCATGATATGAGCTTAGCGATATATGCATGGGCACATGGATTCTTGTCATGTCAAAATTACGTAATAAAAGCACATGATGGCTTTCTTTTATAAGGCAACCAATCAATATCTAGTATTTAAGCTAAACAAAAAAATAAAGGAGCGAGCTTTCAGAACTTCCAGAACACTCCGGGAGTTCTAAAGATACTGCCGAAATTACTGCCACTCTGAAAATACTACCGCTTTGGAGCCACCCCATTCAGCGTTCGACCAGTGATCACACTAACCCATGTAGTCGGCAGATAGATGAAAAACCGCCGGCTTAAAACAACCGCAGCAGTGATCTAAAAACGGAAGGACTACACATGGTTACACCAGGACTCGGAGAAAAAAAAATCGATCTTACGAAAAGATGTCACTATGCAGAACGTTTACCTGTAATAAGGGGGAGATGTGCTGCTTGTATGTGCACTTGGAGATGCACTATGCTTTTTACAATCTTCCAGCGAAGGTCCCCAATAATGTAATTCATACTTTTTATTCTTGTCCTTTTTCTTTATTTCTTTTCTATACAACCATGTTGTCATATTTGCAAACCCGGACGTACAGACACACACAACGCCATCCATTGAGCGATTCAGAAACTAGAGGTGGCTACGCACTACCACCACTACTAATACAGAGGAGAGAACGAGCCAAAGCCTACTGAGCTTCACCCCTAAAAAATTCTAGGTCATACAGAGGATTGAAAGTTGGCCGTTGCAGGGCAACTAATTGTACTGCCACACAGTAAAGCGGCTTTTAGGGGCGAAGCTCCTTAGGGCGTGGGCTGTGCGTCCCCTGTAGCCTGTATGTAGCCACCTCTAGTTTAGTTCTTGCAGTGTTCACTAGATGGCGGTACCATCCCCTGTATGTAGCCACCTCTAGTTTAGTTCTTGCAGTGTTCACTAGATGGCGGTACCGTCTCCTGTATGTAGCCACCTCTCGTTTAGTTCTTGTAGTGTTTACTAGATGGTGGTACTTGTAGCTGATGATGAAAAGATGCAAGCTGTTATAAACTAGAAAGCGGTACTTGTAGTTGATGAAAGACGCGAGATCTTATAAAATAGGAATGATGTCACATATGGCGCGAGTCATTGGTTGAAGGCAATCGTTCGATTTAGTGCGGCGACGTACGCTAGGGGGAGCGTTGTAATAAAATCCGTTCGCTGTTGGCGCGCGCTCGGAGTCGCCGGATGGATAAGGCTGCACAGTGGAGAGAGCGCAAGGCGGCAGCAGCGCGCGCTCGCAGACAGAATCCCGATGTGCGAGCGCGCGAGGCAAGGGACATCGCAAGCCATCCATCGTCTAAGAACAAATAAAAGTTGATTTGTGTATATACACACACAGCGTTTCTCACGTCTTTACATGATGATCGACTGGGCGAATTACACGGAAGATTCACAGTTTACCGATGAATCCCTCCGGAGCTTCGCCCATTCATCATCATTCACCCCGTGAATATGCCGTAATTTTTTTCGTTCTCTCTTTCATGGTATTTATTAAAAAAGAAGTGTACACATATCCATAGCATACAAAATACAAAGGGTCAGCTGGACAAACGTACAATAGGCATCACAAAACCAATTTTATACAACACACCAATCTTGAAGGGTATTTGAGCAATGCAATTTTTGAGCTCTCAATACCAATGCAGCTGAAAATGCAGCGCATAAACGTCTTATGGCGGCACAGTTCTTAGTACGGCAAAAATAATTTCCTCTGCTTCAAATACAGTGAGAACAATTTTGATGCATTACAACCACGCGCGTGCTAGGTACAGGCTTCACAATTCAACAGGTATCATCCTAGCAATGTTTGGTGGTACAAGCGTACATTGCGATCAGCCGTCCGGACATGCAAATATAATGACGTCGTAGTTTGAAGTCGGTCACCCACTACAAATGGCAAGCATGTAACTGCGCGTGTCCCCTTAAGACCACTTAGAGTGTGCACAAGAAGTTCGAAATCATTTCACGTACGTAATTGCTCGTGCCGTAAAGCATGCTACCTGTTACACAGAATTCAACCGTATGCGAAAGCTTCACTGACACAAGCCACTTGCAATTTTCTCGAACCACAAGCTCAACTTCTCGAGTAACATTATACATTCAAAGGCCTGAACTAAGTGGATGAATTAAGCACTAGAAAGAGAATGTCACTATCACGTTCGACTCTGGGAGGTGAGCTCAAGGATCCCTACCTTTTTTTTTTGGAAAATTCGGCTGCCTTTGACCCTTCTACGATTAAAATGCCAGTGTATTCTCTAGACGAAGCACTGCGGAGCCGTTTCAGCAAGGGATATGTGGGGATGCACACAGGAATTGAGTGAATTATGTGAAAATAACTCCTGAAATAGAAACAGCCACGCGTCGAGAATAATGCGAAAAGAACGAAGAACGTCTTGCGACAGAAAAAAAAAGAAACATTTATAGATGTGGTTTGGAAAGCGCGAGCATTGACTGACAGTTATATGAACAAGCTAAGTAAAAAAAATCAAGGAAAACATACTCAACACGTTACGAAAGCCAGCATGAATGCCACAGGTGGCAGCGCATACCACTTCTTTTCATCAGATCATATGCATAAAAGCAGGTTGATGGATGAACCACTTGCGCAACACCACTCGTTCACCCAAGCAGGGATAAGTGAAATCTGGGGGAGCCGGGGAAAGGCTGCCGTCTCCACGTTTCCTGTTGATCGAGAATCTCTCGCACAAAAACAGCCGTAGGCTGCTGCGTGTTTGCAAGCACTTGATGTACGAGTCTCGCTCGCGCAGAGGGTTCACCAACCCACTCATTTCTTCACACTTCAATAGAAGGAGGCATATTTCTTCGTGCTTCAATGGAAGCTCATGATAAAGGGGATGCGATCCCTGAGGCTTTATTTTGTCTGCTATGTTCTTTATTCTTCACTGACCATCGGTACTATTTTTCGACCCTCTTAGAGTTCACTGACGGCTTTTTACGCCACAAGTCCCGTGTCCACTCAGCGAGCGCATAGCATTTCGGCGCTCGAAGGTATCCTGCCCCCAAATGTGTTTCAACGTGCTATTTTACAGACGATAGTCCTTCTTCGGATACTTCAATGGGAAAATTTTGGCTTCGCTGTCTCTCTTTCTGCCCGTTTGTCGGGTGACATGTCTGTGAGTCAATCGAAGCGGCTAAAATTCAATCACATCCGCAACGCCCACCAATATTGATCTGGCTTCCGCGTTCATAATTCTGCGTATTGTCGATTGTAAAGAAAATTGTGAGCATATTTGCGGCGCAGCCTTCGCAAGTCAATATTCTGTGGCGTGTTTCTTTATAATATAAAAGGCATACAAAACTAATTCTCAGAAACGGAGCGTTTATTACGCTGCACTGACAGTGCAACGTTTCACACGAAAAAGTAGGCGTTTCCTAAGCTTTGCTTAGACGATACGATGGTGGCACCCACCCGTCACTTTGCATTCTGCAAATTGCGGCCTCCAAAATGGCGTGCAGGCTGCGGCAGCTGCATTTCCGATGGAGGCGGAAGTGTTGTAGGCCCGTGTACTCAGATTTGGGTGCACGTTAAAGAACCCCAGGTGGTCAAAATTTCCGGAGCCCTCCACTACGGCGTCTCTCATAACCAAATGGTGGTTTTGGGACGTTAAACCCCACAAATCAATCAATCTATCAAAATGGCGTGCACATGCCGCGCACTCGCTATATCGGAGGCCATTCTTTCGTTTTCCAAGATTACTGCCAGATGGCACTCATGTCTCACGCAGTGCTTTCAGAATCTCATTCAGCGATCTTCTCTCACAGAACAATAAATAAACGTTTTACTCACACCCTCGAGACGGAAGACTATCGTCTTTCTACGAAACTTGCAGTGAATCATGCAGAAACGTGCCCAATGTGTGTGTTTTCTTTTAGATGCGGAGCATCTTATACTCGCGCCTTGTAGTGCGCCGTCCGCGCCGTCCGCGCCGTCCGCACCGCTTCTCGAACATTCGACAGCTGACGCGCGCGCATGCGCCGTCGCGCCGTCGCCCACTCTTCCACCATCTGTGCATCCCTTCCTCCTCTACACACCGCGCGCGCTTCACTCCTCCACCATCTGTGCACCCTTCCTCCTCTACACACCGCGTTCGAGATCTACAATTCTCCTGATTCTCCAGTGGACACGCATGTGGCGTCGCGCTTCGAGAACATTCAACGGCTGACAGTGCATGCGCCGTCGTGCTGTATATATACTCAAGGTCGGCGCTCGCTCGCTCAGTTGCCGCTCGTCGGTTGGTTTGTACGGCGCGTCGGCGTCCAAGGTCGCGGTGAAATGAATTCCAACGAATCCACAAACACAATGATCGACGTCCCTTCGACCAGCGCCGCCCTTTCGCATACGTGTGTACGTGTTCACTCATTTAACACCCCCTCCTACAACCACGTTAACCAATTTAGCCATCGACCCAAGTCGCAATTTAACACCCCATTTCACAACCACGTTAACCAATTTAGCCATCGACCCAAGTAAGTCGCACTTTAACACCCCGTTAACCAATTATATGGTCCGCATCCTCCTCAGTGTTCCCCCGAGGGAAGCTGCGGGCAATTTTTTTCACGTGACGCTCTCTCAATCGCTTGTTTGTCGGTGTCGCGCGCTTTTTGAAATGGCAAAGCGACCTTCTATTGACATCTATTGTCATTACGAGCGGCCACATTTATTTGCTGCCTTTCATTGTGACATTTTACAGCCACACGCTTGATCGGCGTTGTAGCTTGCACCGACATAACTGTCGTGTTTTAAGCAGCTGAGTGAATGACAACCTCGCAATGGATGATGAATTAGTTAGGCCTCAGCAGTAAGCAATCACACAGTAACAACAAAAGAAAGAAAGCAACAAACAAACAAACAAACAAAGAAACAAAGCAAAAAGGAAGCAAGGAAAACGAATCTTGTATGTCATACAGACACAAGCCAAGCTTCGCTTGTGCTCCCTTTCTCTTAACGAGACGGGCTCCTGAATTATTACAGAAATGGCGCAAGCGTATACTTTCCGCGTCCCCAATACCCACAGTGGCTTTCAAACTTTTTCTGATTTTTCAATTGCTGGTTGAAAAACAAAAACAGCACTTTATGCCGAAGGTTACGACAACCCTCTCAATGGTTCATGCCCAAACAACGCGACCCTTATGTCCTCTCTTTAGTTAGGGGTGGATGGCAACGCGTCGAAAGGGAAAACCGCTCGAGGAGACTAACATGGCGGCGCTCAAAAGTCATCGTGGCGGTGATAAAAATGGTATGTGACAGGCGCTCTCCTTGAAATGAGAAGGATGACCGGGTATTCCCTTTTTCTGAGACAACTCTCGCCATCACTGCAGCCCCTTTGCATGGGGCGACGTTAATAGAAGTCGCGGAGTGGGAGGGCCGTCTCTCGAGAAAATTAATGTCCGGCGGCCTTCGGGGCCACTGGTCCCAACTTCCAAGCGACCGACCCACCCTTCTCTTTCGCCTTCACTCGAGCACACGTTCTCGTGAACATAACTCTCAGAGGTTTGCAGTTATCAACGCCCAACGTTGGAAAGTGAAAAATTTTTTGAAAGCCCCGTCAGAAGTTGTAGAGGGCTAGTTCAACGAGCGCAAAATTTGCTTACAGATGAGAAGGTCCCACAGCTTAAAATTAAAACGGAAAAATACCCAAAAACGTAACAGTCTTTTTCATTTGAGGTTGCGAAGGGCAGTAAAATGGACACCGCGTCATCGTACAGGACCGATCTGTAGTTTATTCATATAACAATTTCCTAATGAAAGGACAGATGATTGCATTTCTTTATTTGCACGAAAAAATAAAGGGTCATCTGCGTTGCCTACTACCACTCTATCAACGGTAGAATTAATGAACTTTTGAAAAAGCTCGCTAATTTGACACTTAGTCATTCAGAGAATTGTGTAATGTAGACGAGCTTGACGGTTCACTCTAGTATATCTATTGTTTAATGGCATCAAACTATCATTAATTCCATCAGATCTGGTTCCATACAACGTAGTTATTTCAGATGGCTCTCAGATCGCACCAGCATGAAACGTCCCGAATCTGTGACGCAAAAGAGGAAAGACGGCGTAGTCGGAAAACCAAGAAAAAAGGACTGTTCACGTTGCTACCTTGATCAGTCATTAACTACAATCTTGCGCACATGCATATCCGAAACTCACCACATTCATGCAAGCTCGATACAACGCACGCGCAATGCCAGAAAATTCAAACATGGCTGAAGACTTTGACTAAGCATAGCATGGCATAGTTCTCAACCACGCTCGGCATGCTGGCATGAAAATCTTTTGCTACACTGTGATGATTGAACCATCATTTGCCGGTCAATTTGCCTCCAAACAACTAATAAGGTAATAAGAAAGTAATAAGGAAGAAGAGCAGAGGACTTTACGGGATAGTTGAGCAGGAAACGCTGCCGACGTCGCCATATGAAGAACACTGGCACAGTATCCCTAAATCTGCGGTGCTTACACTGGTACGCTCTCCAAGCCTTCGCTGTGATATATGCTCCACTTACTGCGCATGCTGGGCGCTTTCTAAAGAATGTCCAAGTTTGCTGTATTTGTGAAAAGAGTTGACTTGCCAGGAATATGGTCCGCCTATCTCACGAGGCAAGATCCACGTGCAGCTGGCGTCTTTCTCCGCTTCGTTCCTCTATTGGGATGTAAACCAGTCAAGCCTAGAGACAAGATTGGAAACGCATGCGTGTACACTTACCCCAGAATAATCACGAAAGTTGAATTTTGACTTTAAGGCTACCCCCGTTGCTGCCTTTCAAACAATGGGTATTTTTCTAGTAGCTGTTTTCAATGGATGCGCGAAGCGTTGCTCCACAAAGACTTCGCTCAGTCATATAATAAAACGCGCCTAAGATAGAGCTTTCACAACTTACCATAGCCAAACAAAAAAGGAGCATCGACTTTGTAGGACTTATCGACAATGTCTCTGCCAGAATAAAAATAACCCCATCACCAACTACCAAACGATCTAATTTCAAGACAGTAATGCAAAATGCACGTTTATTCAACGCATGCTAATCTTCTTGCAGAATATATAAATCTTACTAGTGTTTTATTTTGATTCTTCAAAATTTATTTTGGTACTGATATATACTGCCCATATTATTGCTTCTGTCAGCGTATAGAGAGGCAGATGATCATATTAGGAGCTGCCAGCCGACAAATAATCCTTCGCACACTACCCGCGGGCATCAAGTTTACCACAACGAGACCCTCACTATAACTGAAAGAAAGACGTAGAAATTTAAGGGCTCGTGTTTTGTTCGTTAGACACAATATTAACGAGAACTAATTGATTTCGTACTGCACAGTGCCAACAGGCCGAATAAGAGTGTTGCACACTTGGCTGTGATGGCTTCTTGCTGCGCTGCCGCACATTTCCAGGTTTGAAGTATATATGCATAGCCCATGACGTCGAAGGTTGGATGCGCGATGCTGTAGCTCTGTTGGTAGGGAATCGGACGCCTTATTGGAAGGTCGCGGATTCAGGCACTGCCAGCGGCACGTCATCTTTTCGTCGAGTTTTCATTCTTCATATTTACATTACAATTACTTCTAATAACATCCCCTATACATTGCTCGGTATGATTTTCTGTAAGTTCTCAATATTATTTCGTCTAAGACAAACGAACATTACGTATTATTTTTAGGAATGTGATTTTCATTTCAGTCAGAGACTCAGAGCCAAACTACAAGATACCTTAGAGACGTTAAAAAATGTTTTCACTGGGGTTGGCTGCAATGGCATAGTGAGGTGTACAATTCTCGGCATGCATCCGCAGGCGCGAATCACACAAGAACGCAAATGGACGAAGACCATGCTCATAAACAATGGTAGTGCCCAAGAAAAATGCTGTTAGTGCGTAAGGTCCTTCTTCGTTTTGTTTTTGCGTCATGCACGTCTGTTCGTACACGTAGCAAATTCTTGCAACAATTATGAGAGTTACACTTGCTTCACAATTTTCTTTTCCCTATATTAGTTCAAAAACATTGCTATTCGGATGCTAAGAGGACGTGCTGCATTTGGCGAAGTCTTGATCATATTGATAGGCTCCTGGAGCGTGGAACAATACTCCGCATAGTGTTCTACCGTGTAAGTCAGCTACTTTCTACAAGCTGAAATATAATGCAGTGTTACCGCTAGTAACGTTAAAAAATATTAACGGTTCAGGATGCTGATTCTGGATGATAGGAAACGTTCGACACGTGTGTTTCATATATTCAAACTTCATGTCGAGGTTTTCTTGACGGCAAAACTAAGTCATAAGACAGAGCAGAACTTCTTGTAAGAATGCAATTTGATTTAAAATGCATCACCGGGGTAACAGTATGTCAGATAAATCAGGGTGCATTGAATGAGCTGGTAGTGTGGACGTACTTGTGACTTTGTATTTACGAAACTACCGAACGTACTTTTTTTTTACTGGAGGGAAACTTGCCGCAACATTTGAAGGGTAACTAGATTGAATGTACCAAATAAATTCATTTATTTGGTGAGGTAGTGTGGCAATCCTCCGAACTGTTCAACTCCTTCATCAGCAGGCAAATTCACACCATGCACTGCAAAATTAGGTTATAGCTTGACCACTCGGGCAGACGTCCTGTATTATGTAGTCACTTCTTTGTATAGTTTGATAGAGCACCACGTAGCTCTCTTTGCCTCAAAACAAACTAACATCTAGCAGGATTCCCAATACTCATGTAAAGTAATGATAAACTTGGTAATAAAGCCAGAAAACGCTGAACCGCAAACCACACTTCGCTCTTGTAGAGTCAGAAGAACTTACATTAGCGCGCGGTGGTGCCCTCATAAGCGTTGCCATTTGCTCGCATTCGCTTTGAGAACCACAATTTTTTTCTCTTTTTACTAAGTCGCGCACGCCGACGAGTTCACGACTACAATGCCGCATTCGTTGATGGGAATCGCCCAATTCCCCACCTCACCTACTCGCGCTGCCGTAGACAAAATAAGGGCAATCTAGACGGCATACCGGAGCTCAGTCCCGTAGGTAGCAAACGAATCGACGAAAGGGGCATTTAGGAAACACTTTTTCCGCTGCGACTACGCTGGCACCGGGACTACTTCGGAAACATAGCTATGCGGGAAACAGCGTTGAAAGCGGTAGATACATTAGTACCGGAGGCGAAGAGTGTGCAATTGGCTCACAGTGAATTCGCGGTTGTGACTTCATTTAGGCGAGTGGCGTCATTGCATTGTGCTATGTGTGCACTACAGGGTAATGCCGGCTGGCTACACTTTTTTAGTAGGAGTTAAGAAGCGAGAAGCGTTTCTTCCAAGCGTGGCAGTCCATTTATGCGTGGTCGAGTTTGCCTACGTGCACTCAAAAGATTATCACCGTTTCCGTTTGCGGCGGGCTTTTGTTCACTATGCGATACGAGATTACAAAGGTTCCGTGCATGAAAAAAAAATCAAGATATTTGGTCAAGTAGTTTCCCAGCATCAAGAGGGCTTTCGTTGACTTATTCGCATATAAAGTTGTAATACCGTAAAGGATGGAAGTTTTCAAATCTCTGTACATCTAATATTACAATCATAGTAATCACAAGTTTTTCGTAATGTCCTAAAATAACATGTACTCCTAGACTTAAAGTAATGCCGGGAATGAGAAGTAACTCATGGTATATGCTTACTATGTAATCCGGAAGAAAGATAATCTATATAAACTGAAGTTATAATAGTTGCTTTTACTTAGTGATATGCACTATTGGACTACAGTCACCATATAAATATTTAAATTTTTACCCATGCATTCTCACTTGAGCGCGATGATCGATTTTTGCGTAGCTTTTGATTTGTGGAAGATGTCTTCTTTGCCTGGCCCTGCCAGCTTTTTGTTTTTCAAGTATAAATCAAGGTTACCGCTACAGGGAACTATTTCAGCATGACATTTTTATGCGAACGTAAGGGGGTTTGCTAGGTCGACTACAATGTAGTGTGAAGTGCTGGAGCCTCTTTCCTGAACAGTACTACCGATATATCTCTCTTTTGTGGCAATAAATAAATAAGGTCTTAGTAAATACGTTACGAAAATGCAATAAAATTTACATGTATTTAATATAAGATCCCTTGTAAATGTACTCTGAAAAACTTGAAAAGCCATCGGACTTATCAGAGAGACGTGTGGAACGTTTTAATAGAGCTAATATTAACACTGAAATATGAATTTGTAGACACGTATTTTTTTCAATAAAGAGGCCCTTGAACTCCTCTAGAGCATGCCTGAAAACACTGCCAATCGGTACTCGAGGCTCACGAAAACGCGCGAGCCAAATACAATAAAAGAGCACGTGATTTGTGGTTTACAATAAATTGTCTGTCAGCTGAAACTCGCTTTTTTTCTCTCGAAAATTGACACGGTGGCTTCAAAAATCACTACGTCATAGGTAAAGTAACAGCCATTGGCTCATTTAGGCACTGCGTGCCCTGTCGTTACTGGGGATGCAGCGGGAGGCGGTGACTTGTTTCCGCGCTGGAAGTCTTGTTCATTGGAACAAAAAAGAAAAGCAAAAGTGCTCAAGGTCTTGACGCCTGCATGTAGCTTTTACTTATACCCCGTGAAATCTCTCCCGGCTTAGCTTCCTGCGCCTTCATCGAGACGAGAGAAAGGAGAATGCAATCGATTCATATGTGGGGTTTAACGTCCCAAAACCGTCGTATGATCATGAGAGATGCCGAGAAAATGCGATTGCAGCGTGCGACAAAGCTTTTACTCCGCCAGTTCTGGGCGGATTCTGCAAACCTTTTAGGCAATGAATTAGTGAGGCAATACAGCTTCCTTAGTGAGTTCATTCCATGGCTCCTTGAAAAAGTGTTGCGGGGTCCCATTCAAAACATGATCTTAATAGTAAAACGAGAGAAATGCGCCCAAGCATCAGCGTGCGTGTATCACACTGAAAGGTGCTGTAGCTGCAAAAACCAAGTTTGCTAAAACATTTACATGTCAAGGCGCAATAAAAAAAGGAACTACAACCCTGCAAAGCACGGCAAGCCTTTGCGTTATATCGATTGCCATAACAAAATAATAGGCCGTTTTCTGGTCTTTTGCTCAGTTCTATTTATACTCGAGATACAAAGAAAATAGCACGAGAAACATGTCTGATAAAATTCTGACAAACAGTTTTCATCTTTTTCGCTATCAAAACGAACGAATAAACGATAACGAAATAAAAAAAAAGCTGAGACGCACTAGCACAGCTTGATCGATGATGAAGATGTTCGAAACTTACGCAGCTGTCAGCGCTACTTCAGTGCTTTCTGTAGCAACTTCAACAGCTTCCCCTCTCGTTGTTTTTTCATGATTCTGCTTCTTCGTGAAGACCAGCGACGTCTGGCAACAACTCTGCGCTTATTTGTAGTCTTGTGCAGAGAGATAAAAAGAAAAAAACACAGCTTCATTGCTACACGAAGGAAGGTTCTTAACTGCATTAACCGAACTTCAAGGGTTTAAAATTGCTGATACGGAGTAAGACGACACGGTCCTGGAGAATTTCCAGCTGCCGTTCGAAGATCTCCCTCATCTCTAGCTCACTCTGTTTTTTTATGTAGTGACAATTTTTTTTAAATAAAACAAATATGTATGTAAGATTTAGTGAGTTCAATGTTTTGAGGTTTGGGCTGAGTCCAAGCTGTTACGAAAACGAAAAATAAAAACCTCACAATGATGTAGGAGCACCTACAGACCGCAGGCCGGTGATGTTGGCTTGTCTTCCAACTCTAACGACAACATACTTTCGTCTTGTTACCAACGAGTATGATCGAAGAGGCGGAAGTAAGGATCGCGTCGAAGAGACAAACTATTTTTTTCTTAATTATGGCAAGCTGTCTCGGAAACAGTGACGGTGACACTTGGAAGTCATACTTTATTTATTACGGTTTTTAAGAGGGTGTATTGGCAAAATGCGTCGAATATGCTTTATTTGGTCTTTGGAAAATTAAGAAAAAAGAACCAAACGTGTACTGTGAGCATTGACGACTATAAACATTACGTTATAAAATAAAATATATGTCTGCAGCTCACACAATTTTGACCCATGCACCTCCACTATATATATATCATCATCATCATCAGCCTGACTACGTCCACTCCAGGACAAAGGCCTCTCCCATGTTCCGCCAGTTAACCCGGTCCTGTGCTTGCTGCTGCCAATTTATACCCGCAAACTTCTTATTCTCATCTGCCCACCTAACCTTCTGTTTCCCCCTAACCCGCTTCCCTTCTCTGGGAATCCAGTCAGTTACCCTTAATGACCAGCGGTTATTCTGTCTACGCGCTACATGCCCTGCCCATGCCCATTTCTTCTTCTTGATTTCAGCTATGATATCCTTTACCCCCGTTTGTTCCCTAATCCACTCTGCTCTCTTCTTGTCTCTTAAGGTTACACCTACCATTTTTCTTTCCATTGCTCGCTGCGTCGTCCTCAATTTAAGCTGAACCCTCTTTGTAAGTCTCCAGGTTTCTGCTCCGTAGCTAAGTACCGGCAAGATACAGCTGTTATATACCTTCCTCTTGAGGGATAGTGGCAATCTACCCGTCATAATTTGAGAGTGCTTGCCAAATGTGCTCCACCCCATTCTTATTCTTCTAGTTACTTCAATCTCGTGGTTCGGCTCTGCGGTTATTACCTGCCCTAAGTAGACGTAGTCTTTTACAACTTCAAGTGCACTATTACCTATCTCGAAGCGCTGCTCTTTGCCGAGGTTGTTGTACATTACTTTCGTTTTCTGCAGATTAATTTTAAGACCCACCTTTCTGCTCTCCTTGTCTACCTCCGTAATCATGAGTTGCAATTCATCCCCCGAGTTACTCAGCAATGCAATGTCATCGGCGAAGCGCAGGTTACTAAGGTATTCTCCATTGACTCTTATCCCTAACTGTTCCCATTCTAGGCTTCTGAAAACCTCCCGTAAGCACGCGGTAAATAGCATTGGGGAAATTGTGTCCCCCTGCCTTACACCCTTCTTGATTGGTATTCTGTTGCTTTCTTTATGAAGCACTATGGTAGCAGTTTATCCCTTGTAGTTGATATATATATATATATATATATATATATATATATATATATATATAGGTCAAGTATATCCTCCGTGAGAAAGGTAACAACGGGAGCGTTTATTTCGACAATTTCGGCCTTCGTCTGGCCTTCCTCATTCCTGACGAAGGCCAGACACTGGCCGAAACTGTCGACACAAACGCTTTCGTTGTTACCGTTCTCATGGAAGACGTACTTGACTATTGGCAACGCTACGGCCGATTTTGCAACCCGGCCAGCCTATATATATATAACGCATCTGCAACAGATTTCCGACTATATGGGGAATCCATACAGACTGCCAAGGGTCCATATTCAGCCAGTCTCTGGCGGCTGCTTTGTATCGACATGCAGAGGGTACATTTGTTATGCAAACCTTTGTTGGCACACACTTGTGCATACCAGCTACTTCTATGGCTAAGCACAGTTGTAGGTGATATATGTGGCGCAGTGGTCACGACAATCACCACACTTGAAGGTTTTCGCATACATTTTCATTTGTATTTGTCTCAACAGTTGCGTATTTTCATATCTTTCTCCATAAAGTTTGCATGTTTAAACGAGTCGCACACACTGTAACTAAAGCCACTGTGTTTACTTTGTTTAATTGACGTTAAGCCTAGGATTTTGTTATTTCCCCAGCATAGCGAGTCAACGTTTAATCCATAATTCATTTCCCAAAATTAAGTCACTGTCTTTCAAAAAAAAAAAGACATGTTCGAAGATTTAGCATATCGATGTGATAAGGAATCGACGCAACTCGGTTAGTAAATCGATGCAGGCTTGAAAAGTACGTCACAACTAAATTCCGCTCTAAGTGAAGTTAGGATGTATCGGGGGTATACCGTCTCGAGCAGCGAGATGCCCGCTTTATTCGAAAAGCATACGGCTCGCATAACAATCGCACTGGCAGGAATCGATGCGCCCTCGTGTGTGGAGGCGGTGACGATCCGATCAATGGTTCTGTGTCAGGCCAGAACCACGCTGTCTGGCGACCATCGAGACAAACGTTAGCAGCATTTACTGCGACAGTATTTATAGATCGGGCCTCCATCAAACAGGCCTCGTCGTGTTTACTTGCAACATAAAGCCTTGCTTACCTTTTTCTATGGTTCAGAACAAAACGAGTTCCCAGAAAGAATTACGAATGCTCCATGTTCGTCCTGAACAGAGTTCTGACTCGGTACAGCGTTGTCTCCGCCATCATCGGGCTGTTTTGACTGCTGCCGTCATTCGTCGTGCGTGCGATTGTCATCGAAGTTGTTTATCTTTCCGCTTCAGCCGCTACTGTGATGTGTGGGACGTAACGGTGTCTCTTATGTGCCGCGCTTAGCAATGAGGGGTTGAATTTGTTAGGTTACTCGGAGGTGTTAACTTCACCTACTTATTGTTTTGCAATGGTGGAATCCACGTGTATACAGAAGCCATACCTAACGCTCCGCGCGTTGAAGGTCACACTAAAACTATTCACGCCTTCTACGTGGATGAAAAAGTTAGAGCTTGGATTAGGAATAAAAGATACATTATTCAATGATTGGAGATGACACCGATAATAATAACTGTTTGATTTAGACATCCTGAAATTATGACACTGTCTTGAGGAGTGCCGGAGTTTAAAAGGCTCCTGAAATTTCGACCACTTCAGGGTCACTAACGCGCAGCTGAGTACGCTCATGGGCATAAACCGATCTGCGTCTATCGAAAATGCGGGCACAGCAAGACCGGCATATATATCATGGCCTTTCAGCAGTACTGCGCTACAGCCAGTGCACAACTGTGCTCGGAAAATCGACACAGAGAAACGCTGCTTCTCGCTAAGGTTTATTCAGAAGAACACACACAGTAGCACCAAATACTTACGTCGATGAACAATCAATATGAAGCAGCAGCTTACCCAAACACTCACGTTTGTAATTGGTGTAAGCTGTACGAATTTATCTATTTATTTATATGGTGGTTAAAGAAATATCTGCGAATAAGGTGCCTCTCCTCTGCTATTACGGAATCCGCCTTCTTGTAGGTGAGGGCCCCACTGGGGTGGTCTATAATAGCTTAGGTACTCGGCTGCTGACCCGTAGGTCGCGGGATGGATTCCTGGCTGCGGCGGCTGGATTTTCGCTTCCATCGAAAATGCTGTAGGCCCGCGTTCTCTGATTTTGACACACGTTAAAAACTCCATGTCGTCTAAATTTCCGGAGCCCTGCTTTACGGCGTCACATATAATGATATGGTGGTTTTAGGACGTTAAACCCCACATATGAATCATCAATTCTTGTAGGTAAGTTTATAAGTTTCATTACAGATGTCATTGTACGTTTCATTGAAGGACTCGGGTTGACTGTTTGACTCAAGCAATAAGACAGCCCCGTAATGGTTAGACACACTTATAAATCACATGAGATGGCCATAGCAGACGCGTGCGTTCGATCGATTACATTTATTCTAGCCGTGTATTTACTTTTTACCCTGTCATCCCCGACATTGTTATTCGACAGCCTTCATTGGCAAAGGTAAAGGTGCTAGATGTTGTAAAAACCAGCACCTCTCTAGACTGGAAACTTGCCATTGATAATCTTGGACAAGGTAGCATATCTCAGTAATGGTAAGTTGGCTGGACAAATCATTCGTTAATTTCGTCATTCAATGCCTTCCGCAATCATCGGAACAAATGAATGGCCACATGCACTAGAAATGTGCCGTTCATGATTGGGTATCACCTTACCATTGGGCCGCAAATTTTTACAACAGTAAATGAATAAATGAAGGAATAAATAAAGGAATAAATGAAGAAATGAATAAATGAACCCACAAAATAGTGAATCAACCTGCCAACGTTGCTCCATTGCTGCCTCATCATACTTGTTCCAGGGAAAGGGACCGCTATATTTCTTCATAACATCCTCCTGCAACTACTGGACGTTGCCTTGATTACATGCTACGCTGCTAGAGAACAATATTACTTGCTAAATTGAAACACAAATCTGATACCATTAAGTCTTATTTGCATTGCTTCGAGAGATTTCATTGAAAAATTGCCGTTAATGAATTGGCATCTTAAACTTTTCGCCTAAGCCTCAAACATTTGGCGCAGAAGAAGTTCTGGCTCTTCGAAATACGTGTGCAAGAAACATGCATGCTTACGCGCGATAATCTGTACTAAGCTTCACCAAGGACGAGGCCCCGCGTTTACAGTTTATGCGAGCACGCCATCGTGGGCGTGGAGCCTTCGGAGTGTAAGCCGAGATAAAAAGCCAGTCTCTCGCGAAGAAGCTGCATCCTCGATGAGAAGCTTTTGCAGATTTCTTCGAGGAGCATCCATCGCGCAAAAAAAAAGAAAGAGGACACCCGCTACACCATCTCCCGAACTGTGTTAAAGATTACGGCGCTAAGCCGTCAGGTCCGTAACAAATGGAAAATGAAATGTGAGCACCTCTGTGTATTCCTCTGTTGCATGTGAGCGTTTTGGGTGCGTTAGTCTCCGTAATTTGTAGGCTGTTATATTTAGTGAAATTTTCTTTCTCACAACCATATGGTGGTTTTGGACGTTAAACCCCACATACTAATCAATAATTAGTTTGCATTGCAGTACTGGGAGGAGAGCCACATGTTTTAGATGCGAAGCAGCTCTTTGACTAACGTGGGAACGCCGTGCGTACGTGCGTCTGTACAAACGCGTCGCAACGCGTTCTGCTTACAGCATGTGTTGGAGGAGTGCCAAGTAGGTCACGCAGCTGCTGCGCATTGACGTCACACTCTCCTCACCCGCTTCCCTCATAGGTGCGCGCTGACGTCACAGTTTCTCTGACCCGCAGCATGCTCGCCGCAGCGCCTGCAGCTGCTGGCTCTTCGACCCACTTGCAACACACTTCTCATTCGCTTCACCCTCTCCATCACACTTAACGCTCGACCGCACGCCGAGTGGAAACACTTTTTCGGCTCGTTTTTCTGCGATGAATCTTACACGAAACCCAAGCCACCTACCGTGTCTTTGCGTTTCAAACAAACGTCTGCTCGAGTAAACGCTACACCAAGTTTCACTTCGAACCGTTCTTCCAGCACCCGCGTCAACGTCCGTTTCAAACTAATCAACGCCACGCGCACTGCTGCTGCTCCGCATCCCATCATGGTCGCCTTCGGGGAGATCGTCCATAATTTAGTTTCTTCGCGTTCCAATTTGTGCAGTTTTGTGGCCGTCCATCACATTACGGCAAGAACCACATTTTGCATGAGAAGACGAGTGTGCGGCACCCGTGCGCTTTCCTAAATAAATGTATTACACAAATTCAGGATACCTCACACTATCGGGAAAATCAGAGCAGTCGAAGCTTGGCATGTTCATCCCTGGCCTACTAGGTTTCTTTCTTCCTTTCTGTTTTTTCGTCTCTGTTCCTTTCTTCTGTTACTTTGTTTACTTATATTTTTCCTCTCTCTTTCCTTCTCACTCTCTTGCTACCTGCCTACTGGTCGCTTTACCCATATCTTTTATGCTTTTTTTTGTTTTTTACATTTATTATCTCTCGACTCATCTTCATCTCCATTTCTACAATTTTCTTTCTTGTTTATTTTTCTCTCCATTTCTTACGTACGCTGTCTCTGTTTAGTTTTCTGTTTTTCTTCCTTTCCGAGTTTTTTATGTCTATCTTTGAATTTATGTTTATTTTCTTTTTCTGTGCTCGTTTTCTCACCCATCCGGGATGTAGCATCCCACGACGCTGATCCAGGAACTAAGCAGAATACGAAGCAGGAGAAGAAGACTAAGAGAATGTGTACCGATTCGTGACGATGATAGCTTCCTGCTCGCTCTACATGGGCTACCGGGCTGCTTAAAACAGCACCGCTGTTAAATCGCGGCGAGGAAACCTGACATATCCAGCATGTGGAACAGCAGGCTTAGTCTTAGCATTCCGCTTTTGGTCACGTGGCAGAGACATGCCATGATGCACGGGAATAGCCTTGTCGGCCGTTGCACAGCCAAGACACACGACCCCGTCCTTTTGATGGCGTACTTAGTCGCAGCCGCCTTGCCCGTTCCGTTAGCAGTCCAATGCAGCACCGCTTATCCTACGAGAAGGCCGTTTCCTTGATGATCCGCAAACCAAGGCAACGAAGGCCTTCGGGGACTCGCGTCCGTGCCATGAATTCTGACTAGTGCGCGCACTGACGGCTGTCAGTGAAAGCCGTCTTGAGACGAGGTTCAGACTCGCGCTAGAATCTCGAGCGGCTCCTGTTCAGGCGTAATTACACAGGGGCAATGAAAGAAAAAGCGAGCGGCTGTCTTGGTTGATAATTCGTTCCGTGAACGCCCATCCGAATCCCTACTCGTGGGACACGCCATGATCTATGGAAGGGATGACCCCGCTAGCTTCCGCTTACCGCGAACGTCCCAGTCGCGGGGTTTCTCATAACGCTATGGGAAGGCCGACAGTGTTTACTTTTTTTCGGTGCGGTACGGAAGGCAGATTGAAAAAACTGCATCTACCCTTGAATTTAGAGTCATAGCGTGTGTTAATTATTGCTTGCTATAACTCTATTGTATTCGTTTAAAAGAAAGTTTGTGTCGTTACGTCACGATCCAAAAACGTAGTGGGTAAGTGTTGCACAATCAAAATTTTCGGGATATCCTATTCATTCGCCTAAAATGTTTCGATGGTGAAAGTAATCTTTTTTTGCTTCTGGCATCAATGTACTGATCCAATACCTTCCGTGACTGAATTTAATTAAACCCTCTAGTACGTAGGGCTTCGTAACTATATTGGAGATTTCATCCGTTAATTTCGAGAAATTATTCTTATTCTTTTTCATTCTCCACAACAATTGGAGGCTTCTCCGTTGACTTCGGGAAGTCACGGCCCTTTCCTACAACATGGTTGAAATGATGTTCTTCGCCGAGTACACTAATGCCAGCTTCGCGCACTCTTTCACTATGTGAAAGAGTGCGCGAAGCTGGCATTAGTGTCCAGGCCTTAGGCTCTGTCGAAGAGGTAGCTTGATTCTGTATGCCACTTTTACGGACGCCTACCACGGACGCTGGTTGTGTGCGCCCTTTCGCCAACCTAATCGTGGAACGATTTTGCGATGTAAACCTTGGTTAAAGGAACACTGAAGTGGTTCTCAGAAGTTTTGTCAGTGTTTAGGCAAGGGCCTCATCAAACTATTCGCACCACAAACTTTGCGACAAACCGTGTACCAAGGCCACTACGGCCAATAATATCATACCCTTCTTCCCACCTCTGCTTAGAATTCTCAACTCACGTGACACGCTGTCATCGCTTGCGATTGAACAGCTCCCTAAGCGCACTCGACCAATTCAGCTTCGCCCAGTAATGGCCTCTGAAACTGCACGCAAACAGGTTGCGTGCAATCTCGGAATCCCATAGCCCAGTGCGCCCGACAACACGTACGCTGTTTGTCACCAGAGGTGAAGGTCGCGGACTGGTTCATATATGTTCCGGCTGAGGCCACCACCCTACCAGCCGATCTTTCGCACATTCAACACCCAATCAGACCCGCAGCCTAGGCGACTTCACACTTTCAGTAGATGTCGTTATGTGAATAGACAGTTGAAAACGCATTTGGCTGAGCAGCAGTGATCTTCGGCCATCCGCCGCTCTAAAGCGTTGTAATGAATTACACAGTTAACGCAGAGAGCCAAAATAAGCCAGTAAATGACCCTAAAGACATTTTCGACTAGTCCAGTGGTATTCATCGAAACGTAATCGAACATCGGGAGCAACGCCTTCTGATTGCTAGCCTGCTTCGATTCTCGATGCACACCTGTACCATGCCGTAACGACTGTGCGCCAAACATTGGCCGTTGAGAAGCATCATTGAGCGCCTAATGCAAGCACACTGGTTTAGTGCTGACAACGCCAAAATGATTCCTCTTGGCAATCAGCGGAGGGTCCCATTATGCGTTCGTAGGGCGACGTGTAAACATACAATGCTGTTCGCTTTTTTCATGCTTCTGCTGCTGATGATGAAGATGTCCGAGTGCTTTGTAATGGGTGGGTCTTTGGAACACTTCCCCATTGCTTGACTTCTTCAGACTTCCGATTCAATTTGACGCTTCTGACCCGCAATAACACATGCGTTAGGGAGACTTCTTACGCTATGTGGCAAACATATAGTGGTTTGTATTTTTTAAGGTTCCAACAATTATTGAAACCTTGTGGTAGAACACCAGCTAGTCACTCAGGCCGCCCAGGTTCAGTACTCGTTCAAACACGAATGCTTTATTATTTGTTTTATTTTCATCTTTTTTATTTTTCATTCACGAAAAAGGTGATGAGTTTAAACTTACAATCAATGACTCCATCACCAATGCCAACGCAGGAATTTCTGCGAAAAAGGCTCCTTAACGCTATCGCGTCGAAATCTAGAGGAAAGGTGGTGTATTTTACTGGCTACGGGCATAGTTTTCTGCCCTAACGTGGGGTTGGAAAAGTGCGAAGACTAGTTGAGATATAGTAATAACGTGTGTTCTCACAGTTAGTGAGAACACAGGCGAGCTGAACTCGCAACAGCGATTTGCACTGACCTGTGATCTACGTAGCCTTGCAGATATATCAAACTGCGGGCCAATGTAGCGTGATCGTTTTACTGTTGTCCTGTCCAAAGAGGTGGGAGCTTGGCATCGAGAAGACTTCATTGAGTTCGGTAGGGGCGGTGGGATAAGATGTGCTGCGTCGTCACCTCACTGCCGCATAAGTAGTGCATCTGCTTGTAAAGTGGAGGACACAAGGCACTACATTCGATCCCGCAGCCAATCCTACCAAGATTAACGTCTTTTTCAAGAACTCGAACTTACTCGTCTTTATGGTGTGCGTTTCTTGCGAATCCCACTTTTTTCAGTAAACCTCTGTTTGCTAGGCAGTGCATGCTCTGTGCCGTGCTTTTCTTGGGGCATCATGTGTTCGCCCTGGTTTTTCGAGCATGCATTGATTCTAAATCACCTATCACCACTCTACAGCAAAAAGGAGCCCACACTGATGGCCATTCTCATAATACGCGGGTGTGGACTCCTTTATGTTACACCAAAACACGTGAAAACACACAAAGTATAGTTACGATAGTTAAGCCGGTTCGTCAAAAAATGTCGCAAATTGAGGTCAATAAAAAGCAAGCAACACTTCGAGAACCCCACGTCGCCCCGCCACGGTGGTCTAGTGGCTAAGGTACTCGGCTGCTTAACCGCAGGTTGCGGGATTGAATCCCGGCGGTGGCGGCTGCATTTTCGATGAAGACATAAATGCTGTAGGCCCGTGTGCACAGAAACCCAGGTGGTTGAAATTTGCATACCTTTTCACTACGGCGTCTCTCATAGTCATAGGGTAATTTTGGGGCAGTAAACCACACATAAATCAATAAAATCAACCGAGGAACCCCACGTATTCTACTGTAAAAGCATGAAAAGGTCGCTCATGCTTCCCGGCTGGCTAAATATACTTGTGAGGCTACGAATACAACCTTTCTGTCAAGTACAAGAATGTGTGTAGTATGAAGCTCATTGTTTGATAACGACAAGCTTCTCGAGCAACATTTCTCGTATCTCAACATTGCGATTGTAATGAGCAATAGAAACTTCTCTTTTTTTAGCCGTGTTATTGGTTCACCTGTGACACCACTAGTTCATAATGCACGATCTCCATGTCCTACAAATGATAATCGGGGAAGTAGTACTTACCACGTGGCAGACATCTGGTCAAGGGGGATGCTGGTCTTGTTTAATAAAAACGACAGTAGAATTACCGCACTGAGGCGCAAAATTTTTTGGTTGCACCTGGACTATAAAGTGCCTGGTTATTCATTCAGTGCTTTGCGCGCATATATGAAAATTTTGTGCGACAACGAGCCATTTCTTTTTTACTGTGCACTGTGAAAACTTGCAATGGCCCCCGCTAAACTTTTCTTGAACCATGCCTGTCGTACGCATGTAAAATGTAATAAAGAAATCTGTACTGCGTCGTAAATTTTTTGTGAAAAAACGCAAGCGCGAAAAATAACACAAAAGACCCAATATACTCATGTGTTGTGTACCACGGCCATGTTACTATCCGTTCTGTGCTTCATCATTCCCAAGAGTTATGTAGAATCTTACTTAGTACCACATCTTGAGAAACGATCGTAAACTACCGTTACAAGGTATAAAATAGTTCCCATGCGCCATATCTATAGGTACTTGCTCTAACTACAATATGCCAAAATGCAATACAGCAAGCGAAAAAAACCCCGCAAGAATGACAACGAAAGATAATCGTTTCTGCGAAGGTTATGGTGGATCCCTCGGGGTAGCGTAGCTTAAGTTCTTTCTTACTCCCATCGTCTTACGACCCCTAGGGGTGAACTTCGCCGTGTCCTTGCTGCTCAGACGTAGCCAGCGGCCTTCCCAAAGCAATCTTATATAGTTTAGTCTTTTCGCGTATTCAAGCGAGGGCTATTCCTGAACAGTTGCACTGGGACCGTGTTAGCATCTCTATGCGGCCAGTACCGGAAATTTTTACGACTCACCGTCTACGCCGGCTTGGCTGGTGTCCTTTTTTATTTCTTTTGCTTTATGCACGACCAGACGTAGAGAGACCTCAGGTCAAGAGTACACAGACTGCTCGATTGCTCCTTTTTTATATATGTAACTGCGAAGGAGTGCTGGTCGGCAAATAATCAAAGGCTCTAAAACAAGCAAATAAATTCTAAATACCAGATGCTGTACTCGTCTGTGAACATCATGGCCTGCGGATGAATGGTTAGAACACCGTAGGCGGCTGCGGCTTCACCTTGTCTCGGCGTTCATTCAGCTGCTTTGCGCTTTGAAAATGCTCCTGTCTGTCTTATACCAAGTCGAAACTGCTCATAACAGTGCTATTGTATTTACTGTGTCGAAAATTCTGTGGGTACATGGTCCCCGATTTGGGTGCATGATAGAGAACCCCAGGTGCTCAAAATTTCCGAAGCCCTTCACTAGGGCGTCTCTCTTATTTATAATGGTGATTTTGGGACGTTAAACCCCACATATCAATCAGCGATCACTACGTGCACGACACAAAAGTCTCGATTAGAGGGACGTACTAGAGTCGAGCATCGCACCGTAGTGAAGTAGCTCGCCGGTGTAAAGCAAGTGAGGGCACCTGCGCTTAGGCAGTTTTTACACAAACTGGTACATCGGGAGGAGGTGGGTAAACAATTGCCTGGCGGCATATACGTTTAGCTCATGTTTAGCGTGCAAGAGTCCACTGTCAGTGAGGCAGCCAAAGACTTTGGTTTCTGGTGGCAGCCTCGGCCTGCTCTTTGACCCGCGCTTGTGCTTCCGAATCGTAGCTGAACAGCGTGTTTCGAGAAAAATATCCGAAATTAACAAAAAATCAGCCAAATTACAGATTTCTTCGGTGACATCCTAATTACTTCTCATGTAGTCGCAACTATTTTAAAGTGGTTAGAGAAAATATTTGAAGTAGTAATGAAGAAAGTAAATGTGTTGGCTTCCTAATTAGATGACTTAGATCGTTTTGTCAAGTAGCCGAACCGATATTCCTTATGCGAAGAAATCGTCACAGCCTTGAGATTTCGAGAAAGTGGCCTCTAATGATAATCCCGAAGTACTGAAATTCATCCCAATAAAGCGGTGAAACCAAACCTAAATCTCAGAAGAGCCCGACTGCGAAAGTATTATAGACGTCCAGAATGGGCGAGTGTCTTTTTTTAATCTTTGCTTTAAGCGCTGTGCGCGAGTCGAGAGTGACGTTACGATCGAAGCGTGCGGTCACGTCTGTATGTGCACTGCTATTCGCAAACGCAGCTATGTAATAATGTGAAGTAGCACATGCTAAGAAACGGCAACTGCGTATACCTTGGAAATTTTAAAGTAATTATATCCGGAACTTTGTTTAGCTGCAGCAGCACGTGGCTTGCTAGCACCCGATAGCTTTGCTCAGTAATGAGCTCTAATGTTGAGATGAATTATAGTTTTAAAACATTCATCATCATCATCATCATCATCATCATCATCATCATCATCATCATCATCATCATCAGCCTGACTACGTCCACTGCAGGACAAAGGCCTCTCCCATGTTCCGCCAGTTAACCCGGTCCTGTGCTTGCTGCTGCCAATTTATACCCGCAAACTTCTTAATCTCATCTGCCCATCTAATCTTCTGTCTCCCCCAAACCCGCTTCCCTTCTCTGGGAATCCAGTCAGTTACCCTTAATGACCAGCGGTTGTCCTGTCTACGCGCTACATGCCCTGCCCATGTCCATTTCTTCTTCTTGATTTCAGCTATGATATCCTTAACCCCCGTTTGTTCCCTAATCCATTCTGCTCTCTTCTTGTCTCTTAAGGTTACACCTACCATTTTTCTTTCCATTGCTCGCTGCGTCGTCCTCAATTTAAGCTGAACCCTCTTTGTAAGTCTCCAGGTTTCTGCTCCGTAGCTAAGTACCGGCAAGATACAGCTGTTATATACCTTCCTCTTGAGGGATAGTGGCAATCTACCTGTCATAATTTGAGAGTGCTTGCCGAATGTGCTCCACCCCATTCTTATTCTTCTAGTTACTTCAATCTCGTGGTTCGGCTCTGCGGTTATTACCTGCCCTAAGTAGACATAGTCTTTTACAACTTCAAGTGCACTATTACCTATCTCGAAGCGCTGCTCCTTACCGAGGTTGTTGTACATTACTTTCGTTTTCTGCAGATTAATTTTAAGACCCACCTTTCTGCTCTCCTTGTCTAACTCCGTAATCATGAGTTGCAATTCGTGCCCTGAGTTACTCAGTAATGCAATGTCATCGGCGAAGCGCAGGTTACTAAGGTATTCTCCATTGATTCTTATCCCTAACTGTTCCCATTCTAGGCTTCTGAAAACCTCCTGTAAGCACGCGGTAAATAGCTTTGGGGAAATTGTGTCCCCCTGCCTTACACCCTTTTTGATTGGTATTCTGTTGCTTTCTTTATGAAGCACTATGGTAGCAGTTGATCCCCTGTAGAATTCTTCCAGAATGTTTATATATACTTCATCTACGCCCTGATTCCGCAGTGTTTGCATGACGGCTGATATTTCTACTGAATCAAACGCCTTCTCGTAATCTATGAATGCTATGTATAGTGGTTGGTTATACTCTGAGCATTTCTCTATTACCTGATTGATAGTATGAATGTGGTCAATTGTTGAGTAGCCTGTTCGAAATCCTGCTTGTTCCTTTGGTTGATTGAATTCTAATGTTTTCTTTACTCTGTTAGCAATTACCTTTGTAAATAGCTTGTATACTACAGAGAGCAAGCTGATCGGCCTGTAATTCTTCAAGTCCTTGTCATCTCCTTTCTTATGTATTAAGATGATGTTAGCGTTCTTCCAAGACTCTGGTACTCTTCCCGTCAGGAGACACCTCGTAAACAGGGTGGCTAGTTTTTCTAACACAGTCTGTCCTCCATCTTTCAGCAGATCTGATGTTACCTGATCCTCACCAGCAGCTTTGCCTCTTTGCATGCTCTCCAAAGCTTTCCTGACTTCTTCTATCATTACTGGTGGGGTGTAATCTGGGTTACTGCTAGTTCTTATAGTATTAAGGTCGTGGTTGTCTCGGCTACTGTACAGATCTCTGTAAAACTCCTCCGCTATTCTAACTATTCTATCCATATTGGTAGTTATTTTGCCTTCTTTGTCCCTTAGTGCATACATCCGACTTTTGCCTATCCCAAGTTTTCTCTTCAATGCTTTGGCACTTCCTCCGTTTTTCAGAGCGTGTTCAATTCTCTCCATGTTATACCTTCTTACATCGCATACCTTACGTCTATTAATCAATTTCGAAAGCTCTGCCAGTTCTATTTTGTCTGTTGTACTTGACACTTTCATGATTTGACGCTTCTTAATTAGGTTCTTCATTTCCTGGGAAAGCTTGCCAGTGTCCTGTCTTACTACCCTGCCTCCAACTTCCACTGCACACTCCGTAATGATACTCGTCAGATTATCATTCATTGTATCTACGCTAAGGTTGGTTTCCTCACTAAAAGCCGAGTACCTGTTCTGCAGCGACACTCTGAATTCCTGTACTTTCCCTCTCAGTGCTAGCTGATTGATTGGCTTCTTGCGTATCAGATTCTGTCGTTCCTTCTTCAAGTCTAGGCGAATTCGAGACCGCACCATTCTATGGTCACTGCATCGTACCTTGCCAATCACTTCCACATCCTGCACGATTCCAGGGTGTGCACTCATTATAAAGTCTATTTCGTTCTTGTTTTCGCCATTAGGGCTCCTCCATGTCCACTTGCGGTTTTCTCGTTTTCGGACATGGAGGAGCCAAACATTGTTATATCTTAAATAGCTAGCCTTTCAAATGATTGTCGGTGGGCAGCGGCAAGTGGTGGTACGTTGCGGTATGTTTACCGATGCCATTAGTATCCGGGGTTTTACGTCCCGAAACTACCATATGAATATGAGAGACATGGTAGCGGGGTGCTCGCATAATTTCCACCATCTGCTGATGTTTACGTGCACAAGCATCGCACCGTACACGTGCCTCGACCGTTTCGCTTCCATAGAAATGCGACAGCCATGGCCAGAATTGAACCAGCGAACTTTCGGTCGGCAGCAGAGCACCCTAACTACCGTTTCACTGAGATGGACTACGTTGCATTTCCCCATTCATAAACTAAAATCGATAGGGCGAACATTTCCGCAAAGAAGAGTTCATGAATGAGAATTCAATACTCACTGGACCCTGCGCAGACAAACATTTATGACAGATTTCCGCTCAAAAAAGGCAGTTTATATCGTTTAGACATGCGGAGCATGTTATATTAGGGGCTAGTCATGCGCCGTCGCCGTCCGTAGCCTGCCTTCCTCCTCCGCCAGCCATCTGTGCATCCCTTTCTCCTCTCAACACAGCGCGCGCTGCGCTCGCTTCGACCCTCCGCGCGCCCCGCGACCATTACATTTAGGTGTGCCAGCTGTATGCTAACGCGCGCATGCGCAGGCAGGGGTCGGCGCTCGCCATGAATAACCCAATGTTGGGGCGCGCTGCCCTTTGTCGGTTCGTTTGTGCGGTCGCTCCACGTCTGATGTCACTGGTGAAAATGTATGCTAATGAATCCACAAACACACCTACTCACGTCCCTTTCAATAACGTCAGCCAATGTGTTGGCGGAACCGTAAGAAACTCCGAAGACACTACGTCCGTGGACTCCGCGCGGAGATGCGAGACGTCAGCGTCGAGCGGAGGATCCCCATCGCGAAGCAGCTGCGATACGTCAACGTCGAGTGGAAGATTCCCAGCTTCGAGATTGCGAAGCCGCTGCGAGGCGTGAGCATCGGCAAGAGAATCCGGAACGGTGAAGCCGTGTGCAAGCGTCGACGCCACGAGGCCGATCTCGATGCCACCGTGGAACGCCACCGATGACGTCGACGTTCCGGCCGCGTGCCCGCACGGGTTCCAGCGACCTGTCGGTGGCGTGGGAATTCCCGTCAAGCGTGACGACGTTGACTCCGTCGAAGTCCTCCAACTGCGTCCCGGCGCTCAACAACGCGCCAACGGCGAGCACTGCGTCGCTAGCGTCTGCGGAGTCGACGTCATGACGATGTGCCTCGCGCCCAACCTATCGAGTGCCGCCGTGGAGAAGTACGTCGACAAAGCCGTGGAAGAATACCTGAAACAACGACCACAACGACGACCCTTCGTGATAGTTGGTGACTTCAACGTCGACGTCATCAAGGACGATTGGGTGGTCGACTGCATGGAGTCGCGGAACTCGCTGAAACGAGCAACGCACGACGGCAAACATCATCCGACCACGGTTCGCGGGACGTGCATCGACCACGTCTTTGCAAATTTCGACTTTCGACTACTGCAACCAGACCCACTCACCCTTCATTTTACGGATCATAAAGCCATCTTGTTCAATATACCCAAAGCGTCTCCTCAATAAACATCGTCTTTCGCAGCATACGTGCGTGCGTGTTTAGTCGTGCTCACTCGTGCTCACTCGTGTTTACTCATAACACACACGCATGTCGCAAATTACAAACCACATTTATCGCAGTTCAACATATATGCTCCGTATGCTAACCAGGGTTCCCACTCGGGAAACTGCGGTCCTTTTTTTATACTGCCTAATAACATGGATGCTCGGGCTAGTTGGTTATTTGGAATCAACATATTTGCAGAGCGCGAAAAAATACTTGTTATAGCGTAACCACGGAAGCGAAGAGACATTTACAGGAAACTTTCCTGTTCATGTCTCTTCCTTCAGTAGTGATGCTGCAATTACTCGCTTTCCTATGCTGCGCAATTGTGTTTATAGCGCTGGTCTGAAAAGCACTGGTACTGCTGAAATAAATAATTACTCGTGTGTAGTTTTCCTGCTTTTATATTACTGTGCCAATATGATAGAAGCTTTCACACATGCCAAAGAGCACAGGGGCCGCTATTTTTCGGGTAAAAATATTTCGAAATTTCCGCATATTTACAAAAATATTCACTTGTGTACAGCTATGTACAATAATTTTACCTTATTTTACAGTTTAAGCAATGCAGTTTTATTGTACTTGCATTAGAAATAATTTATTATTAAGAAGTTTTTACTCGTTAATTTCACGATACCGATAAGTTTCCTGCTTTTAAATAAGACTTGTTTGAGAAGATATAACCGTACTTCCCCGCGTACCCGGCGCAGTTATAAAGGCCTCAAAGAGATTTTTTTTAATTCGTGAATAGGTTAGTGAATGACATAAAGAAAACGCACACACTGTTATCACCAGAGCAGTGAGTGCAACACGAGAGGGGAAAATGGCGCACTGAATTAGAGGCGATATACTGAGCAGACACGGTTGATCGCATGCATCGTGATAGGGAGAACGCCACCCAAAGCTTGCCCGGTTATTCATTGTTTCATTACAGCAAATGTAGGGACAATAGACCTAAGCTCTCGTGCTCGTACTGGGTGGGATACGTGTACATGGTGACTGCTTATGGCGACGTCCTGCAAGAACACGTGTCCCGCTCGCATTACCGTTCGTCACTGATTACAGGAACGCTTGTATGGGCCGTGCGGTCGTTCTCATGACAGCATAATCCTCGCAATATTTCGCCTATGTTCTTTCAAGATCTTCTATTTATGTTCTGGGTGGTACAAGCTATAACGGGAGAAAAGAAGAGAGCGAGGGTAGGGAAAGGGGTCGTGTGCCGCGAAATTGGGTGTTTCGTCTAAGCCATTAACTGCCCAGGCCTCTTCCTCTGCACTAGCTTGTATTAAAACAAATGAAAATAGCCTATGAAATGATCATAATAAGACATCAAAACCTGTTTTTGAAATACAGCAGCGCTATTGCAACTCCACCGTATAGCGCCGCGCTATTGCAACATAGCTTGCGGCAATGGCGTCGTAAAACTTCAGATGCACGTGGTGTTTCACCCACAAGCCTGCGCCAATGAACGCGCACCCCAGAGTGACGTCATGAATGGGACAGCTGGTAACCCTGCCTTCGGAGTACATGGTTTAGTACATGAGTGGGAGAGAGAGAGAGAGAAACAAAGAAGAAAGGCAGGCTATTTAACTAAACTTGCCTTGTTTGATTACCCTACATTGTCTACACGTGGGGTAGGAAAAAAGGTTACTATAAGACAAGACTGGACATTTTAATGGTGACTCTCTCGAAATTTTAGGCTGTACCCGATTATAAATAATCCCAACTTTCTGGGCCATGACAGTGCTGCGTTGTTGGAGTATAGGACCAATACAATTTTCCATAACCTTTCAAGATTTCGCACAATAACTTCAGCAGTCGGAGAGTATTCAAAACCGGGAACAATACTACGATCACCTCTGTTGTGTAAAGGCAGAAAAATCTGCACAACACAACATAAAAAACAGAAAATTTTCGACAAATCCCTGACCGTTCCAAAATCAGCTGCGATAATTATATCATGAAACAATAAACAAATAAACAGCGCAGCAGTTTCACGGTGTGCCTATTCAGTGGCTCGTTAATAAAAAAGGCCAACATGCTTACTTCTAGTCGCTGTAGATAGAACCTTATTTATGAGGCAACTCAACGTAAACAACTTCATTATTTCAAATTTTCTTCATTATTTTTGATGAAATGCTTGTAATATTTTTGTTATTAGCAGTTGGTACTAGCGTCTCTTGAGCAAAATCTTGATAGATCGCCCCAGTGGGATGAGCGATTGAGAAAAATGCTTTGCCTTCGTTTCTGAAAGGAAATTGGATGCAACCTATTCGGAAACAGTCGTCATATTTATTACTCCAGGGACGCGATTCGTAACGATATCCAGTTTTGCCATTTGTGGGCTGATCAGTCATGCACCCGAGATCACCAGAACTGGGACTCAATTTAAAGAAATGCACTGCAAGGCACCTGGTATCATGTTATCTCCCTATCCTTTCTTAAAAAAGTAAATGCGAAAGCAAATCGTCATTCAGAGCAATCACCCATCCATCATGAAGGGACATGCTGCCTTCTACAAAGTGCAATTCGTTAAACGAGGATGTGAGCAGAAAACATATCGTCCCTCGACACCATACCATTCGCAAACATATGGAGTCACGGCGCGCACCAACCGAACAATTGTAAACATGCTCTCTATGTATGCTTCATCCAACGTTAAGAACTGGAATGACAAACTCCTTTTTTATAACGTATGCGTTTTACACAGCTCCGCATGCGACTACCAGCTATAGTCATTTCTTCTTGCTTTGTGCACGTCCGTCGTGGGACACCCTCCACAAAATTGTGCCTTTCTCTTCTTTCGAGAGCCTCACTGTGGTCGAAAACCTCTGCCGTTCCGAAGGGGTGCATCGTGTTGCTCGTTTACTGACTTTGGCATCGCAAGACAAATGAAAAATGCGCTACGACGGTCGCCACCGTTCTGTGACTTATTGTCCCGGTGATTTAGTGTGACTTTTGGCCTCGGTCCGGAAGCGCGGGTTACTTTTTTATTATTTATTTTTTATTTGTTATACGTCGAACTTTTTTTTATTCTCAACAAACTCACCGAGGCGACGTACACAATGGCTCGCCTCACGGTGAGTGGTCGAAGAGCTGCTAAAACCGAAGCTGTCCATGATGCTCGCTTGCAGTTCTTCACGCCGAGATGAATCGCCTAACTCAACTGGTTGGGTTCGTCTGCGGCGAGGAGAAAAATGGTGTACGGATCCACGACAAAAATGAAGACCAGTGAACGTGCTGGCTACCCTGAGAGGTATCTACAAAGCAGGCGAAGACGCCGCTGGAATCAGCCTGTTCGCCGTTGGCCTTCGCGACCTAATAAACGGCCTCTTCAGTCGTACGAGTCTTGGTCTCCTCAGCGCGTAACAACGTGCCTAAAGAAACATTGGACGGGGATTGACTGAAAGGCACAGAAAATGCCACAATGGTTGAAGAGATTAGTCGCCGACCATACGCGAAAGTTAGCTTCCACTGAACAGTTTACTCAAGAACAGTTATAGATACATGGTGACCACTACATTAGGTCCTAGATGGTCATACATTGTAGCACAGGCTGCCCATAGTATAATTTTAAAAAAATTCACTTGAGTAGGGTCTTTTAGAAAAAAATAATGCCACTCGCTGCATACTTTCGCACATCTGGAAATTCTGGTTCACAAAAAAAACATTCCTTGCAGCAAACGAAAGTGAGGACAACAGTTCAACCTTCAGAAATATTCAGAGTGTCAAGATATGACGCTAACTAACAAGCCTATTCATTACGAAAACCATGTAACTAGATTCGAAGCTAAATCGTGATATTTCATTACTAGTGTAGCTCAAACATCTAAAACAGACCTAACCTGCGAATGCGAAGTGCATTACTTCTTGCACTTGAAATGTCTTTTACGAGGCTTGTATTTGTAGGCTGAACATTCAGAAATAGATGTTACGTTAGAGCATAGCTGCGTATAAGCACTGTGCAGTTTTTGGTTCTTGCAAATAATTTTATTCTTGGGAATTAATCACGTACTATTACTGAGTTTCAGATTATGACTAGTTGTTCAAGGTGACTCACTGTACTCATAGCACATTGGGTTTATGGCCATCTTTTAGCATTCTAAATGCTTCCAGTGGCAATGCCATCCCCTATGAACATGCCGTTGTTCTTTTCTACACTGTAAATTAAATTTCGCTGAAAGTTCAAGCGCATCGGCTTTCAAGATCAGATAGTCGTAAAGTTGTGTTCGAATTCACGGTAGTAAAGATTTTTTTTTTCGCCAGTGCAAGCCACGAAAACTGATATAGTGGACATTTAGACGTCCCCTTTTGCGGAAAGCCCTGAATCTTCAGGTGATTAGATTTTCAATTATGCAAGCATTTCTTCCTAAAGCGTGATCAACAGAACATGAGAAGTTGCGCACTGGGAAATTCGACAGTCGCTTAGAATTTGACACTACTGATCTTAGACTTAGTGTGATATCCCCTAGTCATCCATATCAGGACGAGACAATGCATCCCGCCAAGCCCGGAAATTGCGGTATGAAAAATTAGGCCTTGAATATATATATATATATATATATATATATATATATATATATATATATATATATATATATATATATATATATATGGGGGGAGGAACCGTGTATGAAAGATCCGCTCCTTTCTCAATAGATGGTCTTGGTCACAGGCATAGTCGCAGCCAACTTCGCTTTGGCACCTAATGTATTACAAAGCATGGGGTTACTGCTACATAAGTGGAAGCGTACCTAAGCCAAGGCACACAATAAAATATCACTTATCTCCCCTTCTGGTGCGAATTGTTTTTGATAGTTCTTTGGAGAAGTTGGGAAGGAATGGCAAGATACATTGCGCGTAGGATCAACTGAACCTTCTGCCTTATTACACCAGTATGTTTTGTATGATCGCAGCCGATTACAGTGATGAAGGCACTAATATGTTAGACGGGTCACTCGACGCGACATGCACAACAACCAACTTAATTTGTAATATTTTTTGCTCGAAATTAACACAGCTAAAAATATCTTGGTATGCATTTTTGGCTGAAGTTGTCCCTGATTCTGTGTAAACTTGGAACAGGACGGAGTGCCGGATATTTCAGCATACAAATTTATGGTATTCAACAATAATTAGTTGGAGCTGACTACAAACAACTACTTCTCTTTTCTTTATTGAAATATAGTACGCAGTGCCTTCCTACCATGTTTTGTGAAATTTAGACCTTTACGAACAGCGCACCATAATTCGCGTCTGATGGTTTACGCAACAATGACTCATTTCTTCCGAAGTGACGCAAGACCCAGCTATTTATGCATCGGCAAATTGCATTGAATGACTCTCCACGGGGCAATGTTTTCCACTTGATGTTAGTTGTCCTGTTTACCAGAAAACGCTGAAAAAACTTTTACGCTTGTTCTAAAACTTTTGTTTTTCACGCGATTTTATTGAGAAAATTGCTACTGATAGTTAGAAATATTGTTAAGTTAGGTTACACAGTACTAACTATGAAACTTTTCTGGCAGATTTTTGTGTCGAAGCTTAAATTCTGGAATTTACCAACATTGACCACCTGGGTGTATCTTAATAAACCACACTGTTTTGAATGTCTCTATTTTTGTGCAGGTGCCCCATGGAGGCTACCTACATGAGCAATTAGTGGTAACCGACAGCAAAAGAAGAAAAATTTTTGGAACACTCAGACAAAGAGGATCAATCAATCACAATGGTATCACCAGCGACACCACTTGACGTGCTGAACAGAAGTGATCACAACGTCCTTCTAAATCCTTCCAGTAGCAAACTGCCACCAGCTAATCCACTGGCAGCCCTCACATCCTTCTTAACGCTGCTGGCCCAGAAGGCGCTACTGAGAGTCCTCAGCGCAGCACCTTGCAATGGAACCATTTGGCCCTGTCAGGCAGGAATAAGTGACAACACATCCAGTGCGACGCCTCTCGATCATCTCGAACACGTCGATTACGACAGTGACGTCGATACTAGGACAGTCGAAGAAGTCCTAGCCATCGCCGTGCCCATCCTTTTTGGTGCCATCGCGGTGATCGGCTTCTTTGGCAACGCCCTGGTTGTTCTGGTGGTGCTCTGTGACCCGCAAATGCGATCCACCACTAACAACCTCATCATCAACCTTGCGATGGCTGCCCTGCTCTTCATCGTCTTCTGCGTCCCCTTCACCGGATGGGACTACACCCTCAACTACTGGCCGTTCGGTGATGCCTGGTGTCGCATTGTCCAGTACCTCGTGATCGTGTGCGCGTACGCGAGCATCTACACACTGGTGCTCATGTCTCTTGACCGGTTCCTCGCGGTCGTCCATCCGATCACTTCCATGTCTATCAGAACGGAACGAAACGCCAACCTCGCCATTCTCTTCACCTGGGTCGTCATCCTAGCCGCCTGCGTTCCTGCTCTCTTCGCTCACGGGGTCGTGCTCATCGAGGAGAACTACTCGGCCTGCACCTTCAGGACCGACATGGGCTACAACATAGCAGCCTTCCAGATATCGTTCTTCATGTCCTCCTTCGTCGTCCCATTGGCCATCGTGTTCGTGCTGTACCTCCTGATGTTGAAGAGGCTGTGGCTTGCAGCCGCACCTGGAGGCCGCATCAGCGCTGAGAGCATGCGCTCCAAGAAGCGCGTCACTCGTCTCGTCGTGGTCGTCGTGGTTGTGTTCGCGTTGTGCTGGTGTCCCGTGCAGGTGGTGCTGGTGCTCAAGAGCGTCGACTTGTACGGGCGGACCATGAACGCGCCACGCATCGTCGTCCAGATAGCCTCACAGATACTTGCCTACACCAACTCCTGTGTGAATCCGTTCCTGTACGCCTTCCTCTCAGACAACTTCCGCAAGAGCTTCCGTAAGGTCATCTGCTGTGGCCGCAAGAGGCCATATGCACGTGGTTCTTCGGGCAAGGGCAGATCGCGCACCGTGGACGATGCGGAAAGAACGAGGAAGGAGAGCTCGGCAGCGTGTGTCACGAAACTTACCAAGGTGTCTAATGACATACTGTGAATGCTCGAAGAAGGTTTGCTGATAGACAGGACATTCAATCAATCGTTGTTCGTTACTGTGTGGGCTTATTCGACTTTAGTATTACCGTCTCAAGAGGAGGGAAAACGAAAAGGCCTGCAAAGAACTCGATTCACGCGAGTCATTGGTGCGCGTCTGTCAACAAAGTATTGAGGGCATCTAGTGCGCCATGTTTTTTGCGCAGCCCGCTCTTGAATTTTGCTTGAAAATCTACAGGATGCTCAACACCAGCAGCCGTAACTTCAAAAACCCGCGAACGCACTATCACTTTGAACACAGGGAAATGGAAGCACAATATTCTACTCAACAGTTACTTTATATTTAAAGTTTTCTTTTTGAACTTGCTATCTTGCCTTGTGAAGTTCTACTTCAAAGACATCTTCACGGAAAAAAATGATCGTAAATGTTAAATGATCATGACACCAAGTGAATATGTGACCAGCGTAGGCCATCAGTTATGTAGGTTAATGGCGTACTTATCGAAAGATTAACCATCGTTTTGTGAAATCAATAAGCAATTCTTAGTTTATTGAATGTCATTTCGGCTCTATGCAGTGGCAATCCTTGTTTTGTGAAACGCGCCGGCAAACAGCATGCAAGTTTACCACAAATAACACAGCTAGAGCATTATCGCAGCTTACACGTCACCAATAATTGTGTTAGTGAAGAGTGCTTAGTGAAGATTGCAGTACAGTCTTGTCGCGATGATATTCAAAAAGGTATCGCTCAGTGAGATTGGTACTTGCGCGTAGGAGACCAAATACGGCAGGGTGGAATATACAAGTAAGAACTAGTGGTAGTATTTGGTGCAAAAAAAGTAATGTCTAACCAACTCTACTAAATTAAAAGCAGTATTTTCATTTGCCGATCATTCAAGGTTCAAAAAGAAGGAATAGACCTAACGGTATGCACTAGTTGAAAGAGGAACCCATCTAAAATTTTTTCTGGCTCTATCATGTTTCCTTGGTGCAACGGTTTTAAAGAGCATCACCTTATTGTAGAAATGACTACCCCTCAGAAAGCCCAACAGGGTGGTTCGTTAAACAATGTTTTATGCGCTGAATCAAATATATAAAGTCATGTTGATGCTCATGCAAAATGTGAACGCAGATGACAAAACAGATAGGCAAGCTTGTTTGTCGTCATTGCTAACTGAATTCTGCAGCGCAAAGCGTCTATTCAATTCATCTTGTATCTGTGCTGTAAAATTCAATTCTTCATAGGTGAATGCTGAACAAGGATATTGTTACTGCTACAACTTACCACATTTTCTTTTGAAAGGTAGAATCCTTGCAACTCCTGCTACCACAGTTGTTGTCATAGTTGTTTTGCTGCATTTAAAAATAGAAAAGAAACATGAAAACCACATAAAGGCTATAGTAGTCTTAAGCCCTTGCTGTTCGAATGATTGACTATACCGGATAAGTTTGAAAAAGGGCACTGGCGTAGTAAAACTTACAGGACACTAGCGTACTTTCGGGGTAAGCTGCTGTACAGCAGCAGTTTCCGTCCTTGAACCTCCTCCGCATCACTGCTTCATGCAACATTTCATGCTTCTCACCGAGAATGGAGGGTTGTTGAGTAGAAGACACGCAAAGTGTGTGGCAAGCCGGAATGAGAATGGCGATTTTTATTCATCGTTATTCGGAATATTCGTCGATAAACGAAGCATACAGGTTCTAGATTTTCAAAACAAAACTAATATTTCACAACAATATTTCGCTGATTAATTCTGACAAAAAGTTACCGAAAGCACATCATTTGTATTGTACAGTCTTTTGTGGTGTCTCGGACAAAAAAAAGAAATGCATTTGAAGAATGTGTACCCTATTAAACGAAACGCTAGGGCTTCCAAAAAGACACATAAGATTGGATCAGGCTGAAATCGCTTGCAGTGGTCTCGATCCTTTTCTATTTTGCGTAAATATTAAGTGAAGAGAGCTGTGCATAGCATTATCCGCTGCTTTGGGAATAGTACGAACGTACATTTCTTGATTAGTGTAGCCATTATGCTACGCCGTTGGGAAACTTCGAAAGAAAGGCTGTTGTGCGAAGACGATTGCAGAAAAGCATAAAGAAAGCATGACTAGAATACGACAGCAAAACTTTTGTAAAGGGGCACAACGTTAAAATAAAACAAACGAATGGTGCACCATTTTTTTTTCAAGAAGGTAATCATCAGCCATCGTGTTTGCGGTTCCTTTCGTGTCGTGCATCTGAGAGTTTTATACCCTGAAAGGCTCAACGCTGAAAATTGTTCGAACCTATACAGACTCAGTAATTGTTTCGTGTCAGTTTCATAGACACAATATTAATTGCCGTTAGCTAACCCATCCTTACGTCGCCCTTGATTGTCACTTGTAATGCAGCCCACAGAGGCTGTGTGATAGTCAATGCTGTTTCTACGGCAGCCTTTTTTGGGAAAAAAAACCATTCATAACGCTTCATTATTCAGCTGCTTGAACTACCTTGTTGCCATACAGAGAGTCATTTTAGATTTTAAAAATATTGTGCACCAGAGCATAAGCATCCTCGCGATAAACTGCGATTGGCCGAGGGAAAAAATAAAGCTCAGTGCTCAAATTGTTGTAAGCAAGAAAGAATAGACTGCACCCGCCAAAGTGAAGACATTTTAAATTTACTCGTCGTCTATACCTGATAATCTTCTCTGTCACACAACAGCTTTTTTCAGTACCGTAGATGTGGCTTCTACAAGATGCGGGGGCACCTACGCTGGGCTGTCAAAAGAGTAATAGGGAAAGCGGTCTGAGAACATTCGACCCCCGTCCTCCTTTTCCCATTTTACCATTCACATCACTGGGACATTAGTCCCTAAATAACGTCGTTGCGTTGAAACGCTCAATGCGTGGTGCGCAGATGAAATTACCAAAGAGCTTTTTGAACCACGTTGTCGGAGTTACATTCAAAGCGCGTTGAAAAAATGTTCGCAGTTCGACGACCGAGCGTTCCCAATGTTCCAGTGCGCATGCGCCATGTTGAGAGCCCACTGTCGCGCACAACGTGACCTGCATTTCAATCTACTCTGTGTCGCCTTCTTCACATATTTTATTTTCCGCACGTGACGAGTGCCACAGATTCTGTGTAGATAATAGGCGTGTCCACGAGGGGTATTCTCAATCATGAATGCCTTGGGAAATATCACCCTTTACGAACACTCAATCGATTATCGAATCGGACAAAACACAAAGTCTGCACTGTGACTGCGTATTATGATGAGGTAATATCACGCTAAGGTGAATAGACAATTGCGTCATCGGCGCCACAGTACTGCTAGAAAAAAAAAATTTGCACCATTTCTCCAAGGAGCTATGGGGTGAGGGGGGGGGGCATCGCAATTGTGTGGCGCGAGTAGTCCGTTCTTTTTTTGCAATCAAGGAACTCGTTAGGAAACGCTGCCTGCGTCGGCTTTGCGAGACGCCGCAGGAAATGCCAGGAGGAGAAGGGGGAGTGAGTGTAGGTAAGCAGACGTCCCCTGCGTCAGCGTTGCTAATGTACCTAGATAAAACAAGTATTTTTCATCTAGGAACCTTAGGTGTCACGACGAAATAAGGGAGAGTGTATGAGAAGAGAGACAGAGAGAATGAGGCGTTCATCCGCAATATGGGAGCAAGCGCAAGCAGGTGGTAGAAGAGAAGTGGAGAAAGTAACTCCCAGATGTTGTAGAGGAGAAAAGAGGAGAGTCGCGCATGCGTACTGTGAGTGCGGACGACGGACACGTGACATACCCGCGAGCAAGAGATGCTCCACATCTAAAGTGTTTAAATACGGTTACCACATTGAAGTTGTAACTGTAGTTACTTTGTCACCGAAATCAGGAACGTCACATCTTCTGAGCGTTCGCTATAACAAAGGGTTGTTTAGACTGATCAGCGCCAAAAATACGACACATTCAGAAAGAGACAACACACAAAATTACAAAAATGCCCTGTGTTTTAAATATTAAATCAGTTGTGAATACAGCGCTGTGCGTTGTGTCTTTCTGAATGTTTTGTATTTTCTGCGCTGGCAAATCAGTCTAAATATTTATGAACCACCTCGCCCAAGCAACAGTTTTAACAAAGGGCTCCCAAGAAAGTGATTGAGAATGCCGACTCGGGCTGCTGCTCGTTTTCAATATCTTTTGAATGACGTTTCGGCGTATAAAATCCCGTGTAAAAGAAGATACGCGAACAAGCATAGACTTGTAATTCCTAGAACCTTCGTTATTCCATCCTTTAGAATGTTCACCAATGAATAGGTATGAAGGCATACTGTATTATGATTGAGAAAATTGTGCCATATAGACCACTACCGAGATTACGTGTATGTTAATCATTGTTGACGCAATAAAGATATATTTCGTGCTTAGTGTTATTACTGGACCTACATGCTTGACCATCTTAATTTGTCATCTCAGGTGGGTAAATGCAGCTGTACTGAGAGCAAAACTATAGTGTAAGAAGAAGACAGCTTGGACACTTTCTGGGCTGCATTTAGATGTTCTGTTATTTCCAGTATCCCCAGAACATCTGCTTCTCTTTACACACATAAAGGCCTATGTCGTTGCATATAAGAAGAAACGAGCTCTGCACTGTGGAGCTCTAAGTTTCCAGTCACGTGTGGGCCTTCCTGCCTAGGATGCAGCGGTGAGTCTTAGTCTTTCTTTCCATACATGTGAACATCCACGGGCTTGATGCCTTCCCTGGGGCTGAAAATCAGATACTCTGTGGATAACGTGTCAATTTTCTTGTCTGTATGTAATTTCTAGTAAGTTCTCACATAAAAAACATGACAACTCATCTACATTTAATGATCGGAAGCATATAAAAATGTTAAAATAGCGACATATTTTTCTGTAGAATAGACAAAGCATAACTGCTTAGAGTGAGGTTCTAGCTTCATGCCTTAATGCACGTTTCACGTTTGCTGCCATGTACACGTGTTTTCTTGTTATGTATGCGACCTAAACATGTTTCCGGTTGCATAAATATTGAGAAAAACAGTAATAAACCAGTCATGCACCAACCATAAGCAAATTCGCCGTAACCTGCAACCCTAAAGAGCCGGTATTATCAACTTCGGTGTATCGCGATGCTAGGCATATCCTGATACGAAAATCTTGCTTAAACTACACAATCACTTTCTCAAAGAGCTCGTCTTAAAATCTACTAGTGCGCAAACGTCCAGTTGTGGATTTCTTCCGTCAAATGAAAGGCCGGGCCCTCAACAGGCCAGGACGTATTGTGGTCTGCACGAGTGTCCCATGAACGATTAACTAGCACAGGATTTTTTTCCTCTTTAAAGCGAGTTTCGTTTCAAATCTACACTGACTTCACAGCATGGTGTGGGCTCCCTACACGCTCACATAAGATTTCAAGACACTTATTCAACCACTGAGCTTCGTGTGCTTGTTGGTGTAGCCCAAGTTGCTATCTCGTATGTTTTTGTACCTAACGCCACCAGAGCTGACCATACGTGTGCGTGGACTAACCAACGTTAACATAGTGGCCTGACTTCACGCTAGTTTCTATGTCAGAAGGCCAGCGCCTGTGCCACTACATTCGCTGCATACAAGTACACTGCGCCTTTGCGGTTTGAGCGACAACCAGTGCCTGTGTTTTCTTGCAGTGTAGCACATTGGCTCCCTATCGGGGCCTGTAGTGAAAGCGTGTAGACTTCTAGTCCAAGACCGACATCCAAGATTTTCGCCAAAGCAAGTGAGACCGAGCTGTCAGTCGACACTGTATCTTCACGTACAACGACGGCGTTTTTTTTAAAGCTCATTCATTTCAGCGTATCTCATATTTTATTCTTGTTCATCTTCATTGCCCCGCCGTGGTGGTCTAGTGGCTAAGGTACTCGGCTGCTGACCCGCAAGTCTCGGGGCCGAATCCCGGCTGCGGTGGCTGCATTTGCGGTGGAGGCAGAAATGTTGTAGGCCCGTGTGCTCAGATTTGGGTGCACGTTAAAGAACCCCAGGTGGTCGAAATTTTTGGAGCCCTCTACTACGGCGTCTCTCATAATCATATGGTGGTTTTGGGACGTTAAACCCCACATATCAATCATGTTCGTCTTCATTCTTTTGACCCACTTCTACATGGCACCGATTTTTTTTTTCAAGGAGACAATCACCGTGGCAGTGTTATCGCGCCAGGCAGAAGAAACATCACTGCTAAGTGTTGGAAAAAGCCGGAAAGTATGAACAATCGTTCATAAAGGCACGTCACCTGCGAAACGCGCAGTGTGTTCATCAATTTACTAACGAGGCGACTTTTGCTTGTAATATGGAGCATAAAAGAAGGGTTCACACACACTTGGTATATTTATTTCTTTTTCAAACGATATCACCCGCAGATAACCAAGATTTTATTTTGTAATAGCCCGTTGCAGGCTTACGCGTCAGTAGTGGTGCAGCACTTAGACTCGTAATGCGTACAAATATGTCTACCCAGTAAATTTAGGGAGTTGATAATATTTAGCGAATACGAGCCAACGCTATAACAGCAATATTCACTTCAGAATTTCGAGGCTGTAGTAGATGCCCCGCCGCGGTGGTCAAGTGGCTAAGGTACTCGGCTGCTGACCCACAGGTCACGGGTTCGTATCCCAGCTGCGGCGGCTGCAATTTCAATGGAGGCGGAAATGTTGTAGGCTTTGTGCTCAGATTTGAGTGCACGTCAAAGAACCCCAGGTGGTCGAAATTTCCGGAGACCTCCACTTCGGCGTGTCTCATACTCTTATGGTGGTTTTGGGACGTTAAACCCCCCATATCCATCATCAATCTGTAGTAGATTGTTTTGTTAAGATTACGCCGACTTCGTGAACACTACAGATTATTCTTGAACCTACGTAGCCGCTAGTATTAAAGCTAAAGTATGCAATGTCAAGTGTATAAATGCCGACACGCTTCCTCGCTTCTCAGTTGATTGACGACCGACGCTCCATTCGCCGCTATCAGTGCAAGACATTCCGTTTAACGCGCACAAGTTCCCTCAAACAAACAGTTTTTTATTCGACCTGCAGTCTCCTTCATTCGTCCACGTCACGACTCCGTGATCATAACGCCGCTGAGTGAGGCATGAACGCCATCTGGCAGTGTCGTCGGGAAATATGAGGTTGTGCAGAACATTGGGTCACCACCAGCAGGCAGCACCATGTAATTTACAAGTGGCTTTTTCGTGCTAAGCGCCACTTTGTGAGCGCAGTGTAGGAAACATTAGCGTGTTTAGAATTATATACCGATGTATTTTTCAGGAAAGGAAAACACTACCGAATACTTTCATATTCATGTTGCCCCGGAGGTAAACGTAATGCTTGCTCTTTGATCGACAGGGTTTTGTTCGACAGAAGCCCTTCATGGTAATGTTGTGGAATAGAGGAGAGATAAGTGCCGCTTGTGGGGTGCCTTTCACCACTTTTGCAGTAAGCAAAGTGAACGCCTGCCACTTGTGTCACGACAAACAGTAAACATCTATAAGAAATACACTATTTTTGAGCCAGATTTCGGGAATGATTTCGATTATAATAACTTCAGCCTTGGTTTCACCAAGCTGAAGTTTGTGTTCATAAAACGAGCATTCTCATTCAACTAAGGTTGTAAAACCCCACTTACCTTTTCAAGCATCGAGACGAGTCAATAGCCCGGTAAAATTGGCGCACCACCGGAAGCTTCCTGTAGCATGAGTGTGGTTTGATCACCTGAGAAGCAACAAAGTGCAGCAGCGAAGCCCTCTTTCTTCTGAAACTAGCCCAGTTACACTGCTATAAAACCGGCCTATTTGTGTTCCACGCCATAATTATCAATAAGACTTAGCCAATCTCTTGTCGGGTTGACTGTTACCGCACATGCAGGCGACTGTGCCCTGCTCAGGTCCATCGAAGGCGAGCTACTTGTTGCTAGCGTTGCTTGCGTAGTTTCAGGAGGTGACACCCTTTTAAGAAGGGAGGTGATGCTTCAGCAGTTGTTTGATCGGTTACTGCATAGCTTATAGAGCCTTGCTGTTCGACTCTGTCTCCATAGCATCCCCCTCCACTTGGGTAAATGAGGCCCTACACCTACCGGGTGTGCCTTCACATCCCCTGGTGGGGGTATCTGCTGTCCCACCCTGCGAGGTTAAAGATTCGGGGAATGACTCAAGGTGAGCCATCACCTGCTAAAGCTCTAACTTAAGGCTAGAATTCTGTTGTATCAACCAAGCTAGTCTGGTGTTTTCGTTATGCTCTGGCAAGGGTGCCTGAGTTACCTCTGGTAGCAGCGCCACTCGCTTCGGCTTAACTGGATCCGCCCAGGTAGGCTCTTTCTCAATTCGAACTCGGGAACAGGTGTGGTCCCTGGGGCAACTGCTCCGGTGGCCAGCTGGCGTGACGGAACGCCCCCGACTGGGAGAACTTGATACGCCGGCATCCCTCGACCGGCTCTCCGGGGCCAGCTTTCACCGAGTCCCTTTGGCGCACGATCAGCGCAGTTGTCTTCTCCGCCGCACGACGTGGGAAACTTTAAAGCGTTCTTTGCGCGTTTTATTCATTGTATGTTGTGGTCCTCCACCAAGGGCACAATTTGGCGAGTACTGGTGATCGTCGATAGGGGAGGCGAGCCCACAGCTCCTGCACACTGTGTTTTTGGGGTTGAGACCAACGTCGGCCTTTTGTCCCAGGCGTCCACAGGCGTAACACATGTCATTTTGTAGTTGTAGAGCGTGCAGCGCAGCAAGCTAACGCCGCACATAACGTAGTTGTGCACGTTCATGTCGTCGAAAAGCACAACCACCGTGGTGGTGGTCTTGATCATTTTAACTGCTAGGGCTTTCGAATTTCCCTGGTTGACCGTCGTTGTTTGGAGCAAGACCTCACTTATGTCAGCGTCCACTTCTTGAATGACTCTCGCAAGTTTATCAGGGGACGCCATATATGCCACCACATGGTACATTTATTCGTTTATCCAGATTTGCTGAATCCGTGCGTAGGAGCTTGCGTTCTTCTGCTGTGGTGTGAAAATGACGAAAACGTTCTGGGCAATGTTTGGGCAAACGACGTCACCCTCAGTCTCTGCCGGGGTTATAGCGACTGCCATGGCAATAGCCTGCGCAAGCCTTGTTCGGCGTACTTTTCTGAGGTGAATTCCATCTCTCGGCCTAACGACAATTCGTATGCGATCCATAGGCTGCTGCGAGAGCCTGGATGTGATGCAGCTGTAAGATGCTGCATCGCACTTTGCGGGGTTGCCGTGCGGTGGCCTCCCTTCGAGCCCACATCAAAACTGGCGTCTATACGAGCATCCTTGTTCCTGCCTGGTGTGGTCGTCCAACCCGGGTGATTCGATTCTTCATGAGATATTTTTCATCCTCCCAGCATATCTACTGCGGGCATGTTGTTCCACTTCTCTCGTGCCTCACTGTAGGTGCTAGGCTGAGCCCGGCAAACCTAGCCGCGCCGCAGTAGGTTCCTCCCGAAAAGTTCTGCTAACTCGGCAAAAAGACCACTCGCCGAAAAAGTATGATATGGACGTGATCCTCGGAAAAAAAAAACAACGTCGAATGAAATGCAGCTTGACCACAGGAAACAAAAAAAATTCACAACGAAAATATTATGGAAGCGGGAGCCGAACTTCTGGCGTCCGCACTGGAGGGAACCCTATTCCTCTCTCCACAACACATAAAGGCACATTTTCTGTTCTTTGTATTGCGTCATCTTCCAATTTGTTGTGGCATTACCTTCAGTACAACGGTAAAAAAAAATCAGTGGGACTCACTTGCGCATAACCCGAGCACTGAAGTACGGCAAAGAAACGTCAAACTATATTTCTTTACAATGCATGAAGTATTCGTTCACAATAAGTGCACCAGTATTTAAATAATGGCTAAATTAATGTCTTATGTGCGTTTAGATTTCACGATACGGTGTCTGTTTGAATTTGCGGGAATACCGTGAAACACTACTATAACGCATTTTATTGCTGATATCTGCAACAGGTTCATTAGAAAACCTATGGTTGGTTACAAGTAACATTTACTGAAGTAGCGTCAGTGTCTGCTTCAAATAGTGCACAAAGTAGAGTCTTAATATCTTTTTTTCTCAGCATTGCACTCCGAAAAATATATGTGGTGGGGCCATGAGCAAGAACTTACAAGTCGTCTTGACGAAGCCCACGGTATCTTGAAGTGTTCGAGTTTTATAGTATGGTATCTTATTACACATTATATTATGGTATCTTATTACAAGCACACGGTAAAGAAAAGGTTGCAGCGCTTTCAAATGCCTCTAGCTGGCATGACAGTTGCAGTAGGAACGGTGTTTGCAAACCGTTTTCACCATTTACTTGTCAAGGAGGGTGGACTTCAAACGCGCCGTATGCATTTTGATACTTGTTTTTCTGATTGTATTGGTTTGTCTACCCAAAAAAAAAATTCTAAAGCCTCACCTAAAGAATAACGAATAATAAAGAATAACGAGGAGGGGGTCCAACCCTCTCCCTATATGCTAACGTCAGTGTTGCTGAATAGTGTAGCAACTATTGAGTTCGCATTCCACGACAGTTTTATCTCCAACTCTCCGACACATCGGAAAGACGTCTTTGGTGGATTCGACAGCATTTAGTTAGAAGACCTTCACTGTAAACGCGGTGCCCCAGGAACGCGGAGCATTCAGTGTGAGTAGTTTAGTGATTCTCTTTTTCTCTACTCATGCGGTTGTCACTGCCCAATTCACGGAGGGCTCTTGACGTTCACTCTTAAAGCAGGAATCCGCCACGCTTTCGACGAAGAAATCTCTGACAGGCAAACCAGTAATTACGTTAGTGTCTTGCAGATATATTGACTCAATGAAAGGCAAGTGTAATGTGAAAGCCTTGTGATTGGATCCCATACGTCTCGCTGTTGCTTTAGTCCGACTATTTGCGCACGTGGCGAAAAGGTTTCTCGTAATTCCGAGGAAAAGAAGGAAAACATCCCAAGGAATACGAGGTTGAGAGCTTTTCTGTGAGCTCTGGCTCAGACGCACCTATTCACCCTGTACTGACAGAGGCACGCTTTCTTTGCCCTGGAAAAGTTTGCTCAGGAATGGCGCGTGAAAATAAAGGCTCAGTTGAAAAAAACAACAAAAAAACCTATAGGAGTGCAAAGTGGAAGCAAAATAAAAAGTCGACATTTTTTAGTTCACTGGATACGTAAGTCAAGGTGGTGGCTACGTTGCGCAAGACCAAACGTTTCTCTCCTAAAGTGTGTTTTCAATTTCATGAGTGAATGCTGTAGAGAGGTTTTAAAAATAGCCTCACCGTTTTCTTGTGGTGAGTAAAGAGCTATTGGTTAGCTGATGCTCTTTTCAGCTCTGCCCAAAATGATTTGTTAGTAAAGTAAACTTTAGTGTTTCTGGTAAAATCCCCGAACGTTTTATTTCAAAACATGCCACATACTTTCCTAAACATAGACGTGAAATAAATGTACATTATACACTCTGATCGAACGTGTTCCTTGACCTTACCCCAATCACTTTACTGGCTGCTTGATTCGTTAGGCACGCAAACAACTGGATTTCTGTAAGACAGAACTTTGTTAAGCGAAAGATGGGTTCACCTTCTTAAAGACAAAAAAAAGCAGACCTTACAGATAAGGCGATCCAAAGGTAAGTGAAGTTTTCAGATTTTTTCGATGAAGATTGTAATGGTAGAAAACATTTTATAGCAGAAAATGACAGAGTTGGACCAATACTATAGTATTTTATAGCGTGACATATTACATCAAGGGGTGTGAAGTAGAGTGAAGGAAAGTAGAATGGCATCATGCCCTGCTTGGCAGCTTTCTCAGTATTCGCGCCATTAGTGCATAGCTGCCGTGATTCTGTTGTTGAACTGCACAAAAAGATCCAGAATTTCTTCGACTTAGAGCCCATCGAAAGACTAACAAAGCTCCATAAATGAGATAAACCAACACAATCACTTGTACAGTTTCTGATAAGAACATAGTAAAAAGAGATAGAAACTTTTTAGGTGTGTTGTGGAAGTGACAAGCTACGTGTTCGTGGCCTATGTAGGCAGGTGTACTTTTTTCTTATATGGCTCTGGACAAACGCATACTTCCTTCTACTTTGTTGCTTAGCACATTGAGTTAAACTTGTTCGCCCCCTGATACTTCGTTCCCGAGCAAATATGAGAATTTAGTGCATATACACAAACTGGTTATACGAGGCAGTAAACGCCATAGTAACGTTCATTACTGCGGACGTAGGCAAGAAATCTTCTCTTTATGGTAAGATATATCTCCGCAGGGAAGCCGAATATACAATTTCTTTGTACTTCTTTCCAAAAGTACCCTTCCGTAAACAACTTATGATCTTAAGAGAGTGGTGCCTCTCGTGACGTGCGCGGCGTAAGATGAATTGATCGGTTACTGGTTCCTGCTAGAATGCTAAGTCAACACACCGCCAGAGGGAAGAACGGGGATGAAAGGCAAACATCGATCCGCGTCGTCTTCGCACTACATTGCGTGTTTGGTGTGCTGCTCTAAACCGTGATGGCCTGTAACAGGCAGTGTGGTATACCACGCTGCTTGGCAGTGAACATTGCAACCACCATACTTTTTTCTTTGAGTTGACCCTGCGATGAACGTGTAATACAGAAGTGAAAGTTTTTCCCGAGGCAGTCACTTGTCAGTGAAGCGGGGAAAGTTACTCCAATATCCTTTTCCTGCTGACAGCGTGGATGTGTTTGACTTTCTTCGTCTGAAAGCGATGCCTGGACAGGTAGTCCATTAATGTCAGAGGTGGTGCAAATTATGGCTACGCAAAACCGGCACGCAAGCAAAGGTTGAAAAACACGGTTAGTTCCCCTCAGACATGCTGACTGACGTGTTTATAGGTGGACCAAACTTTGCCAAAGGCTATCATGTTAAATTTCAGTTGTTATATTAGAAAGTTTTAATTGAAAAGTTGCTCGTCGTTACCTGTGACAGCCATTTAGAATGACAGCCGCATTTTTTGCCAATATGTTCGCCACCAATGTTCTTCTGCTCAGCCATTAAACTGTCAAGACAAAGATCGCGAGGACTGGTTTGTCAACATTGACATCGGATGTCAAGCAATAAAAAAAATCTGCGAAGAACAACATCTTGAAAAAAGCAAGCTAGGGTGACTTAGGGTAGGTTGCTGGTTCCAAGCTAAGTATAGGTGTAAACCCGCCATGTTGTACCCCAAAGTTGGATACGCATGTTACTGTACAAATATTTGTACTAAAGAGGCATGCCTGATCTGTTTTATCTGCCTAACCGGAATACAAATACAATCCAATATTACCTTGACTTGTACGAGTTAATGAATGTTTGGATAAACGTAAGGCGACTTAGAGGCTGCAAATGCAGGTAGACACGTACGAGCATTGACTTGAAACTCAGTTTAGTTGCACTTCAATAGGCGTCTTCATTCACTACCTGGTTACATCGCCTAAACCAGTATAAATAAACGTAATTGCATGTGTATGAGCAGGATAAAATTTTTGTCCGGATGCCAACCAATATTACACAAGGTAACCGAGTGTAGAGGTCACAAGCTTGACAATCCTGTACTACAATTGTAAGACACACCTTGTTAATAACAAAACTGAAAACAACCAAGGTGCTCACAGATATCAATCTAGACACAGACATCAATCGAGAGATTCATTCTCTAGATCGCCGTTTTAGTTTAGTCATCATCACGTGTTTCCCCCTGTTTTTGTTCGTCGCATATTCTCTTACTAACGTCCTCAGGTTTCACATTAGTGCTTTTACCACATATTTTGTTTTTGTTGTTCTATTCAGTCAGTGTATTGGTCCTTCAGCGATCCTGTTCGAGAGATGTCTGCACCAAACGTGCTTTTCCACTGCCTTTTGGACTGGAGGAAGGGCACGATTTTTTCACCTCACATAGCCGCGAACTGTCTCCGCGATGAGCCCTTCTTCGCAGAAGCGACAATCCTATGTGGATGACGTCATCTTCTTACGGCACGTTAGGCTACGTGTAATTAAGTAACTAAATGTTATGATCTGTCACACCATGGCCTCACTGGTGGCGGGGGACCTGCGACGTCATGTGTTGCTTTTTCACATCAGTCGTGTTCACGCTGATACCACCGAGGGTCAGTTCGAGGACTTCGCCGTAAGTGACGAGAAAGAATAAGAGGTGGAGACGACACATGCTAAAATACAGCTCTAAAAAATGGCGTGAGGACATGAGCACCAGAGGCAAGTCAAGACACCTCAAACCCATACTAACCGCTCGCAATTCGCACAACGCCGGAAAAGAACAAGAAGCACGAAAACCTATCTGCACATGCCCATTGCTTTTTATATTCAATGGGCATGCGCCCATACGCTTTCGTGCCTTTTCTTATCTTCCGCCGTAGCGAATGCACACCTAAAATCTGAACCCACGGGACATGCGCAGATACGTTTCTCTGCCTCTTTTTTCGCCGTTGTGCGCATTTTCGGCTGTTAGTAGGTGTTAGTGGTGTGCTGACTTTCTTCTGTTGTGTGTGTTTGCGCGCCTTGTCTGAATACGTGCAAGCTACACTACATTTCTTTTAGGTAAATAACTTATTTTAACCACTTCAAGCAAACATAATTGTTCATTTCAAAGAAGCACACATAGAAGACGCAGGACAAAAAAGGTATTTGTACCTTCCCTTTTCATTACGATAACATGGCATGAATGACAAGAACTATCTGTGGCGCAAAATATGTCCTGCATTCAATAAATAGAAACAAAAAGATGTGTGCTATTACCGAAGTGCACGTAGGTGTGAACTAATATAACGTATGGTTTAGTCAATTAGAGATAGACTACTCGCGTATAGCTCTAGGGAATACACTGAACCTATGACTTCAATATTAATATTCCAAGAGAACGCATTCAGCTATGGCACTCATCACTTTTAAAGAGGATGAAATTTTGATTTGTGGAAGTTTTCATGTCAAGTTTGTTTCATTTATTTTCAAAGAGCTACCTTCATAATTATTTCATTCTAATGCGCTAGACTGAAAGTAGCATTTCTCATACAACAAAATATGTTTTCATTTCATTCAACAGTAACTAGCAAGAGTCTGCTGCACTGTTATTCGGCAGACGTGACACGGTTATTATGACCCGTGAACTAGGATACAAGAAATAGGAAGTTTAACTTTCATTACTGGCAACCGACGGCTTCTAATTTGGAAGCCAACTTGCATTGTTCTCGCATTTGTGATTGATTAGCTTTAGCCGAGTGCTCGACTGTGGTTTCTTCTGCATTATAAAAGAGGTGCGAAAACAGCGAGGCTATATTCTTCATTTGCTGAATTCTAGTACTGCTTTATTACTTATTTATTAGCTGTTGACAGGATGGTGTCTTGCTTGCCTCCGCTAATATAGTCGGAACTTTTGTACCATTTTTTTGTTTGTTATCGATCCTACTTCACAGACTACTCAACGTGGTACACCATACTGATGTATAAGCATTACTGAGAGGCCTGTTTATGCGAGTTAAGAAAATTTCGTCGTTCTATCATCTCCTATTTGTGTTTCACGTTATCCGCAGGAACACCAGCCGTCTATTTTTTCTCGTTTCCTTGGCCGTGGCGGACTGGCCGGCACACCATTCATTGCAATATAAAGAAATAATCCCAACCGACAAGCAACAACAACAAATCAAAACCAAAACCCTCTCGGGGAACTGTCAGAAACTGTGATCTTATGGATGGCTCTTGTCACCTTCTGCTGGTTTGCACTTGCCAGGTCATTGTTGAAAAAGTGGATGACTACTGATGGCAAAGTAAACTACTTGTTTCTTTGACCACCGAAACAAATGCACAATTCTGTACTTGGGTTCAACGCTGCAGCGTTGAACCCAAGTACAGAATTGCCTATTCACTAAGGGCTGCACCGTTAAAAGAGCTAATTTTGAGAACGGTTCTGTATATAACTGCCAGTACTTCGTTTGATCATTTTTTCGGGTGTTCACACAAATGTTGCATTTTATCAAGACTAGCTGTTTGTATCTTCACCCTGATTTTTGCTGCGAACATACCCCGGTGTACCACGTGACTAGGTCAGCTGCTTGATATATGCGTGTGTCCCTTCGAAATGTCTTTAGCGGCAAGTCAGTGCCTATGGCGTGTCTTCCTTAGTCCTCGTCCGTTTTGTGCGTTTTTCCCATCACAAGTATATTCCATCAACTAGCCCAAGTTGCCCTTGTAATGCAGTTTAAGGTAAGTTTTGTTTCTTGATACGGCCTAACGACTGCACACCATGCGATACCAGTTTTGCGGGCTGCGTGTACCAAAAAAGTGGCGCATCGTCTATGAGGCATCCACTTCCTAGACAAGAGGACCTCTCTACAACATGAATGGCCGGCTCCATCTGGGAAATCTTATGACTCAGCCCACAGGACGCGCAACAGGCACAAGAGTGTGTTGGCTAGTGCAAGTATGCCCCTTTTTCGTCCAGCCGACATGGTTGGCCAGTACAATATGCCCGAAAGTACAATAAGCCCCAGGTTTTATAGTATAGATGCGTATTACTTTGTCTTATCTTATACATACGTATCACTTGGACCTATACTTTTAGTGGGTTGTTGCTATCAATAGAGAAAATACCTAAATTTAGCGACGCACGTAATGGATCATGAAAATTATTGGCTTTATACATACGAAAACTTCAGTGATCCACTATATACGTATGGAAAGGTGATTACAATTGAGTAGACAACAGCGTTTAGAATAAAGTTTGAAGACACGCATAATTTTTATTTCTAGAAACACAGTGAGCCAGGTTTCAGCTACGAAGAAACCTAACACTCGTTCACCATAAATGTGGTCATAGATAGAAAGATTTAAAATTAGCTGACATTGAATATAACGTGTTTTATTGAGCACATAATTTGAAAGAGGACCCAAAACTGCTTGGGCGTCTTACGTCGTATCTTTTTCACTTCTTTTACATATGACCATTCATAATTCTTTTGTTTCACAAAAAACTAAAAACTACTCCTACGTTTCGTTTTAAGGAAAAGGTTGGCAATAGTTGCAACAAAGGCAGCAAATTCTTTCCTCGGGACGCTAGCCGAACACTGAAGCCGTGATGGTTACCACTTTTAGTAGCAAATGAGTCGTTCATCTTCAACAAATAACAAGTACGGAAGTTATGAGCCCAGCTAAGCTGTCTAAAGGTTTCTTGCTGTACCAACGAATAGACTTCCGTGTCCCTGAGTTTATGGCAGACAGCTTTATATTGATTTTGCGCTAAGAACAAGTTACATGAAGAATATGATTTAGCGTTTTGCTACCTTTAATGAATTGTTTTTGTATGAGTCGTTTTGTACAAAACGGTGCATTTGTGTATGTTATAACAAGCAGTCATATGTTTTATTTATTTTAAATATAGCTTTAGCGATGAAATTTTGTGAAATGCAAATGTTTGGTATTTCAGAGTTTATTTGACCGCGTTGAAATGATGTGTTGGCTTCTTCTTAGTGATAAAAAGTTGTTCCTCTTTCATTTCCCATCAATACTGTTAGGCATAGCAACATTTCTAAAAATTAGCCCGATGTTATTAAAAAAAGCCAGCATATCTACGGAGTGAATGATGGAGATTGAGGCGAAGCATTCGTCCGTCCATTCGTTCTTTCTTCCGTCCGTCCATGCGTCCGTCTGTGTGACCATCCATGCGTCCACCCGCCTGTCTGTACGTGCGTCCGTTCGTGGGTTCGTCCCTGCGTTCGTCTATGCATCCGCCCCTGCGTCCGTTCATGTGTCCATCCATGCATCTGTCTGTGTGTCCGTTAGTCCATCTATTCAACACTCCAAGTACCATAATCTCGCATTTTTTCATCATATATTCCCCATATAGAAGCACCGCCATCCAGCAGACATTCCAAGGACTAAACGAGAGGTGGCACACGCACACTTTCTTACGGCTTGCGCTTCGTGTCTACTTCCCATCTTTAACCACCTCGAGTTCATGGTATATACTAGTTCACTGTATTCATGGCACTGTGGCCTAACGCTCGTTAAAACCTATTTAAAACCAAGGGGGTTACGCCCAGCGAGTATAACGTAGCAACTTTTTCCTGTCAGATAGTGCTCAATGTGCATGCCAATGGCTGCTAATGGCGAATGAGGGACAGGAGCATTCGGATTTTAGTAAACGCGCACTCTGCGAATTTTTTTTATTGTTTAACAACGCACAGGAGAAATCTCCCACCGGCACCACCTTGGAGGTCAAAATGTAATACTAGTTACACACTACGACTACGACTACGAGGGAAAAACGGGTGCCGCTATAAGGAGCTTCGCCCCTAAAACTATGGACTACCTCCCCGAAACGAACACTGGTGGGATGTAAAGCATCAGTAGTGCGTACAGCATTGACCCGGTTGAAAAGGACGTCGACGCGAGTGCTGAAAGAATGGTTTGAAGCGAAACTTGGTGTAGCATCGGTGTTACCCTCACGCCGTCTCTATTCTCGAATGTGATCGGTCTTCTTCACTCGCATCTTCTCGGTGTCGTTGGTCTTCCAATGCCGACGCTTGCGTCCGGCTTTACTGGCTCGCACCTCGTCGGTGTTCCAGGCTCGACGTCGTCATTCGCCAACGCTATTAGCTTCGCTAATCCGCAACACCGGTGACGGCTTGGAAAGGTACGCGCACGCTAGTGGGAAGCAATCACCGTTGGCACTCCGCCTGTCGGCGTGATCGCGCGGCAAGCAGCGGCGCGCTGTCCACATTTTGTCGGTGCCGTGGGACCACGTCAGGGCTGAATAATGGCGAGCGAGCACGGGCAGTGCGCCTACCCGCGGCTTCATCTCGCCGACAGGTGGAGAGAGGTGGCGCGGGAGATGTGATGATGCTGACGTCGGGAGTGGGCTCCAGCGTTGCGAGTGGTGGAGAGGGTGAAGTGAGCGAGATGACACGCGGCGACAGGCTAGAGAGAGTGACATCGCGCGCGATCACTGCAGAGGAAGGTGTAATCTACTTGGCACCACCCTGGTTTCGAGCGACAGTGGCACACAGGCTAGTCAAAGAGCAGCTCGCATCTAAAAATTCAAGTAATGAATTTAAAAGCTTTATTAGCGTTTCGGAGCTTGAAATAAGTAATGATTATAGAAAATACGCATATGCTTTATTACGTTTAGAACAATATGCGCTGATGGGAAGACCATCAAGTGGAAAACATTAGAAAAGCAATGTTTCATGTGTTTTTTTAACTTTCACATAACTAAATTGCATGCAATCCGAACCTATGAATCTCAATGAGAATATATTGTTCACTCAATGTAAAAGTTCTTCCCTAAAACTCCGGTTTCACAAATTCAAATGTCTAATCTATTATAATTGTCATCAGACATAATAATGTTGATTCATCAAACATTGTCTCGTTTTTAGGTCTCACTAATAACGTTGTTTAACCCATCAACCGCTTTGGACCAGTAGAGCTCGTCCTGCCCAAACTGTCACAAACTTGTTTGGACGAGTAGAGCTCCTAATGGCAGAATAGGTACTACCCCCTAGCATTCACACGAAGAAGTACGCATTTATGGGTTACACTGCGTGTCGTTTACTAGATGGCAGCATTTTCTCGAAGATTTAGTTTTCTTCAGTGGCAGGAGTGCGATTTTGTATGAAAAAACGTGGTGCGTGGGTGATGACCCATTCATAGGTGGCCCGAAAACACGAAAAAGAGGATATACTCGGTTTTATCATTTTGTTTCAGTGATGAAGATGCGAGTACAGATATTTAAATTGTGTCTGGAAGTGAAGACAACAACAATGGTAATTGAGTAGCTCTTTCGCTGATGATGATGACAACTCGGATGCGAACATTGCGGGTACCCACCAGTGAAACCACTTCGCGTTATTCCACGTTTAGAAATTTAAATTTTCGCTCAGCTCGATGCTTCCAAAGTGAAATAAGCCAAAGCTGCTTAGTCTACGCAGGTGAAGAAAGATGTGGCGTCGGTAACTGTATTGTTTATAAGTATTTTAATTTTACTAGCGGGAGGTAGCTCTTCTTCTTTTAGGTATTGTTGAGAAATAAACTATATTCCGTTGGTTACTAAGTATGTGGTGGAAATGTTTTTCCAACATCTACTAGCTACTGTTTAGTACAGTCATAATAATAAATCAGCAATAACAAAGAGAGACTTTCTGACGAAAAATTTTCAACAAAAATTGCCATTTAAGGGGGTATGAGGTGTAAATAACTTACGGACTTGAATGTGGACATGACTGCTGCAGATCAACTTACAGTTACTCAGAAAACTGAAGGCCTCATTCACTTCGGTATACAAGGGTACATTTGTTTGTGCTTTTGTGGTATTTTTTGTCAGGTGAAAGCATTGATAACGTTCTTTTACTATAGGTAGGGCACAATAATTTTAAATAATTATCTCGGAAATCTTGGAGATGTTTTAGAAATGGTTATTTTGCTACCTTAAATTATTCAAACGGCAATCAACCCTCCATTGCATTACACTCGATAGGAATATCCACTATTTTCGAATATCTATTCTAAGCACATTAGGATTCAACCAATAGTGACCGACAGAGTGTGCGATAACACCATTAGTCGAGGTCATTTTCGCTCTAAGTCGACAAAAAAAGATCGATGCTACGAAAAAAAATGCGCATCTCCAAAGGAACACAACAACGGGTACAAATAAGCACAATAGGGACTGGACATGACGGATACTCGGGGAAGGAAGAGGAAGCAACAAAAAGGGAGAAGGCAGGGAGGTTAAGCAGAAAGACATCCGGTTGGCTACCCTACACTGGGGGACTAAGGAAGGGGACAAGAAATACGAGAAAGAGGGAAGAGAGGGAAATTACTGTCAGTCTCTCCCCCACGGATACTCGGGAAAGTCAAACAACAAATCACCAAATGTTCAGACTCGCACTTCTGAATTCCTACCCGTGACGCAGCGCACGCAATTGAATATTTTAAAGCGGGAGACAATAAAAAAACAATTGAAAAGGTGACAATAAAGAAGTTCCATGTGGACCGGTCCAGCTCGTGGTACACGTAGGGGAGTTGACGGGGTGCCGCTGAAGATCTCGCCGGCTTAGTCCCTCGTAGCACCCTCGTAGTCGAGAGTGCAACACCGAGCACTCTCGACTATGAGGGTGTTTGTTGTTACACCCGTCTGAATACGTGTCGCGGGACACTCCATGCTTGCTGTCTATGCGAGACTCGCGATGCTGGTGATCGCGCTTCTCGCTGGTTGAACGTCAACTGCCGAAGGAGTGAAAATGTCTTCGGGGCGTACTCAACCCCCCATGTGGTCATTCTTCTTAGAAAACGACGCGCCAGTCTTTTTTTTTGGAGGTGCAGCGATGACACGCCGACGCCGTTGTCGAGTAGTTTGTGGCCAGAAGCTTCTCCCCAGACACAAAGGCGCAAGTGGCGCGTGGGTAAAACTGCTAGATGTATGTGATTTAGTGCAACACAAAAAAATGCGGAGATTCTCTTTATTTAGAAACATGAAAGAAAAGTTTGTAAAAGAGGAAATATATCTAAACAAGCATGTTATCTTGTTAATAAATCTTCGTCTATTTACCCCAAACAAGATAACAAATAAAAGAGTATGTAAAAAAAGAAACCCAGAAAAAGATAGTTAAAAAAAAACTAAGAATACTACATAGTGCAAGGTAAACACTGAATTAGATGTGTGATTTGTACACACCTTTGCAAACGCGTAAAAATGTAAAAAAGAACAATTTTTATTCATAATGTATTTAGGGCATGGTACAAGTCAGCAAGCATATCTTGGTATTTTTCTTCTGATATTTTAGTAAAGCCTTGCTTTGAAAATTTACAGCCGTATGTGTATTTATGGTGCAGGTTACAATTTCGTAAGACAATTCATGCTTTTTGTGAGCCTTCGTGAAAAAGGTAGCCAAAATCTGTGAACACGTGGGCCAGACGAAGCGTTGCTTTGACAACAATGCTCCCAAAACTGCCCACGTTTCTTTCAAATAAGCTCTGTACGGGAATATAGCAGATGTATGGGAACTTCAATGTGCCTGGCATATTCTCGTACGAACAATTATAAAAAAAAAGCCTGTGAATACACAAACTAACAGACATCATCGCTCCTACTATAGAAAAAAGCAGCTCTTTTCGGCTTCTTTGTCAGTAGAGGCGCGACATCAGCTCCATCATTTCCCACACAAAACTTTTCAACACAATGACAGCGTCGAAAGTGGTGTCATAATAGTTTAGATGTCAGCTATAATCTACAATACCTAATTACGTACAGTTCCCCACTACTAAACGATTGCACGATCCTTAAATGATGAACACGACGCAGTCGAGCGCGACGTCCCGCGACGTCCAAGATGGATCACAAAGCGCCCGGAAAAAAGGATTCGCACAATGGAAAGCTCAACTGACGGGAGCCTCACGTAAGCGAACTAGCTTAACTAGCGAAGCCATTTCCTGCTTGATAGCGTCAGCAGTAGAGACGATGTGGTATTTTGACTGGCGTAGACCGTGCTTAATTGTACCGTGCCATGTGTGTAATAATATTTTACATCTTTTTGTGAGTTTTGCACGTATTCAAAAACGACTGGTACCAAAACGAACCAGTAATTTATTGTCAGTAGCCCTGGAAGGGATCAAATTGAGCTAAACTAGTGACGGGCTTCTGTTTGACAGGTGTAATTAGAATTTCAAGCAGCCGACTCTCCGCCTAGTTGAGTAGAATTATCAGGACAGACGTGAAAAAAAAGCCATTCTGCAAGTAAAAATAGTAGTCGAAAATACACGTGTTAAATCACGCTGAGATTACGAAACGCACCGTATTGGAGGATTCCGGAAATATTCACAATTTGGGGTTCTTGCCCCGCCGCGGTGGTCTAGTGGCTAAGGTACTCGGCTGCTGACCCGCAGGGCGCGGGTTCAAATCCCGGCTGCGGCGGCTGCATTTCCGATGGAGGCGGAAATGTTGTAGGCCCGTGTGCTCAGATTTGGGTGCACGTTAAAGAAGCCCAGGTGGTCTAAATTTCCGGAGCCCTCCACTACGGCGTCTCTCATAATCATATAGTGGTTTTGGGACGTTAAACCCCACATATCAATCAATTTGGGGTTCTTTAACTTGCATATAAATCTAGTGATGTTAGCTTCCAACACTCCACCTGCATCTAAACGCAGTTTCTGCCCCCAGGATTGTATCTCGCCACCAGTGTTGTGCAATGGGCATCTCCATTCCATTTCGGTTCTGTGCCCGTGAATTAGAATTTGCTGCAATTTAATTATTTTCTATTTCTTCGAATGAAAAAAACTTGGACCATTCCCACTCCCACCCAGGGAATGGCCTGGCAGCTCAGTTCTATTCCTGTAATGCCTCAACGTAGAAAATGTATATTCAATGTTTTATCAAACTATAACGATAGTTGCAAAGAGATTATGTTAACTGATTCATTAGGAATAGCAAAAGTACACAAAACGCATTACCAAGATCGTCGGAAGGCACTTTGACGACATATCTCTTGCAGTACGACCACCCTACTGGTTCTCATTTGACAGTTCTCTCATTATCATTAGTATTTGCAAGGTCAGCCTGTTTGGAAGAATGATGATGTTTTATTATTGTTTTAACATAGATGTGTTAACGCTAAAGTGACGACATGATGCATTTCAAAGCTTAAAATAGTAATGTTAAAGAAATCTAGGTGGTTTTGCGACGCCTATGAAGCGGTCGTTATTAAGAAGAAAACTACGCTTTGGTTAGTATAGTACAGAAACATCCAGACTTGTTGCCAATAGCTGCACCACTCGTCAGCTGTCACGCTTGTATAACCCTTCTCGTTAGCTCATATAAGGCGAGGATAGCTTTCTGGTGGAGAATCGCAAGTCGGGCGATTTGGGGGATGTTCGATTCTGACAGCGTCCTTTTCTTCACACCTTATCTAATTCGTTGCGCTCTCAAATATGATACGATGAGAGCTTCTTTGGTTCGTATGTGTACAGCCATGCAATGTCTTTTTGGTCGCAAAGGTTATTCACGAGTGCCAGATACTAAACTGCTCATTAGATAAAGATGAACCGTGTACAGTATTTGCCACTTTCGTGTCGAGGTGTCAATGTGAACGAGCGCACAGGGAAAATTTGTTTCTGCTTGCAATACCTGCTGGGATAATGCATTTGTTCGTATACTAAGTTATGCTTCGGTTTCTCATTTACAAATTGACAGATCACTCACACTTTTACACCATGCCTGCCCTTGGCTCTGGCTAACTAAACGTGGACCTAGGGAATGCGATGTGTCGTTCGACTTCTCAGAAAACTGGTACTCAGGGCTGCATGACTGACATGACCATATTATTACAGTATAGTAGCAATCAAAGGCGCAGCAAAATACATTCTTCACTGATGCCCTCATTGCATGGCGGTACAAACACTGGTATGTGCCCAGTCGTGTTACCAGAGCGAATAAATAAGGAAAAAATAGGTAATAGTGTAAAGAAGAGGGAGTACCCCGGCGCAGAGGCAGCCGCATCGAGTGTGCAGCAGGGGCTCGAGCTCGGAAATTGCGGCTGGTGCATCGCCTTCCAAGCCTTTCAAGCATCAACCCTTCTGCTTAATAAATCTCCTTTATAATTGGTGGAGCCGCGCCGGGTACCGTCCCTTACACCTTCCCGCTACCATCCTGGAACTCCGTTCTCGACGGCTACCTTCTGCTATGGCGGACGCCGATCAGCAGACGCTTCCATCTCTTCCGGCCACCTGTCCAGGCAGTGTTCCTCAGCGGGAGCCTCCAATCTTCAGTGGAACAGATGACAACGACGTTGAAGAGTGGCTCTCGACTTTCGAACGGGTGAGCGCTTTAAACAGATGGTCGGGCGCGGACAAGTTGACACGCGTTTCGTTCTATCTCGCGGGTGTAGCCAGCCTTTGGCTTAGAAACCACCAGGCAGACGTCCGAACGTGGCCGCCATTTAAAACGTCGATTGTAGCAGTCTTCGATCGACCTGCCGTCCGAAAACTTCGTGCCGAGCAACGTTTACGCACACGCGCACAAGAAACGGGTGAAACCTTCACAAACTACATAGAGGACGTCGTCGATTTGTGCAGACGCGTGAACGCCGAAATGACGGAAGCTGAAAAATGTAAGCACATCCTCAAAGGGATTGACGACGACGCTTTTCAAATGCTCTTGGCGAAAAGCCCGACCACTGTCAACGACGTAATTAGCCTCTGCCAAAGCTACAATGAATTGCGGAAGCAGCGAGCTCTGACAAGACGTCCTCCAGCGCACGATTTGGCATCGCTGTCTAGTGTGATCAGTGGTCATGACCACGCGTCACTAATAGCCGAAATAAAAGCATTTGTCCGCGAAGAAGTTGTACGACAGCTTTCCTTGGTGCCTTTCACACCAGAAGCTACCACAACTTTACCATCGTCTCTACGTGACGTCATTCAAGGAGAGGTCGCCGAGGCCTTACCAGCTGCTCGCGAGCCTAATCTTGTGGCTGCTCCTCTCACCTACGCCGCGGCTGCAGCCATGCCAACTCGCAAGGCGCCTGCGCCTCCGTTCCAGCCTCGCGCGAGCTATCCCCCAGCTCCAGTTCACTGGACCAGCACTAACACCACCAACCCGTGGCGCACCCTCGATAATCGCCCGATATGTTACGCTTGTCGATACCCCGGACACGTCGCAAGGTATTGCCGCCGCCGGACGCATATCACCAGTGAAAACCGTCATGAGCCTTTCTTCCCGCTTGACTCCAACGCCCGATACGGTTCCTCCACTCCAATGCCAGCCCGCTACCAGGACGACCACCGCCCTCGGCCGGGACGTCTTCGCTCGCCCTCTCCACGCCGCCGCTCGCCTTCTCCTATGCGTCGACGGCCCGCACCTAACGAGGAGGAAAACTAGACGACGCAGTTCCTGAGGCAAGAACTGCGCAAGTTTCGGTTTGCCCAAGTCCTCATTTGTCACCTACCAATGTTATTGATGTGTTTGTCGAAAATATCCCTACTGTCGCTCTTGTAGATACCGGTGCAGCTGTTTCGGTTATAGATGCCGGATTTTGTCGCTCAATTCGTAAGGTTACGACGCCTTTCTCCGGATTATCGCTTCGCACAGCCAGTGCTCAACCTGTTTAACCGACCGCAGTATGTACAGCCCGTGTGACAATTCAGGACGTTCTGTATACGATAGAGTTCGTGGTTCTTTCATCATGCTCCCATAATATTATTTTGGGATGGGACTTTTTGTCGCGTCATAACGCCGTAAACGACTGTGCTAGGGCTGAGGTCGAATTTTGCTCACTGGATGACCAAGCGTCCGTCGACACCCAGTTTGCCGCTAAACTTGTCGTTAGCGATGACACCTACATCCCTCCATGCTCTTTTGCGTTCGTGCCAGTTTCATGCAGCGCCATATCCGACGGCACGGTCTTCTTCACACCATCTCCAATATTCGTCGCCCGAAGAGCCCTCCCCCTGCCTTTTGTTGCTCTCGATCTTGTAGAAGGGTCAACCACAGTGCCAATTTATAATCATGAGTCGTCGTCTTTATCACTACTTTGTCACGAGTGCCTTGGCCACGTCGAGACAATCAGTTCTTCCAGAATTATATCCGTCCCCGATGAGGTGCCTTCTACCTCCGTCTGTGAACTGGCTGTCGTCTCAGCGCCTGACTCATCGTCGGCAAACATATTTCAACCATTCATCGCTGCAGATTTGACATCTTCGCAGCGTTCACAACTCCTCACCATTCTTGAAAGCTACCGCCACTCTTTCGACGTTGAACAAACATCTCTCGGCCGTGCCTTAGCAGTAGAACACCACATCGTCACTGGGTCCCACTCACCGCTGCGACAACGACCATATCGCGTGTCCGCTACAGAACGCCGCGTCATTGCTGACCAAGTAGACGACATGCTTCGCAGAGGCGTCATTCGACCTTCACAGAGCCCATGGGCGTCTCCGGTGGTTCTCGTCAAAAAGAAAGACGGTTCTATTCGTTTCTGTGTCGATTTCCGGCGATTGAACAAGATCACGCTGAAGGATGTCTATCCACTACCGCGCATTGACGATGCTTTGGACAGTTTGCAGGGTGCTGAGTTCTTTTCCTCGTTAGACTTGTGGTCAGGCTACTGGCAGGTGCCTATGGCGGAGGCCGATCGCCCCAAAACCGCTTTTGTCACGCCAGACGGCTTATATGAATTCACAGTCATGTCCTTCGGACTTTGCAATGCACCTGCAACGTTCGAACGAATGATGGACAACATCTTGCGTGGACTAAAATGGAAGATATGCTTGTGTTACCTCGATGATATCGTGGTCTTCGCCCCTAACTTTGACACACACTTACGTCGCCTTCAGCACGTCCTTACTTGCTTAACTAACGCCGGTTTGCAATTAAACCTTAAAAAATGTCGATTTGCCATGCGTCAACTGAACATTTTGGGCCACGTTGTTTCCAAGGAAGGCATCCTGCCGGATCCCGAGAAATTGCGAGCTGTTACGGCGTTTCCTAAACCTGCCACCATCAAAGAACTTCGAAGTTTCATCGGCTTGTGTTCGTATTTCCGGCGATTTGTCCGAAACTTCGCGTCTATTATATCACCTCTCACGCAACTTCTCAGCAGTTGTAAAGACCTCTTATCGTGGTCCCCTGCCTGCGACGAGGCTTTCACCACCCTGCGACGGCTTCTTATGACGCCACCCATTCTACGCCATTTCGATCCTGAAGCTCCAACTGAAATCCACACCGACGCCAGTGGTGTAGGCCTGGGTGCTGTGCTCGCACAGCGTAAACCGGAACATCAAGAATACGTCGTGGCATACGCTAGTCGCACACTTACCAAGGCTGACAGCAACTACAGCGTCACAGAAAAGGAGTGCTTGGCCATTCTGTGGGCCCTTGGAAAGTTTTGCCCATATCTATATGGTCGTTCTTTTGACGTCGTGACCGACCACCACGCGCTGTGCTGGCTTTCGACGTTAAAAGACCCATCTGGCCGCCTCGCTCGCTGGGCGTTGAAAATTCAAGATTACGACATACGCGTGGTTTATCGGTCAGGACGGAAGCATCCTGACGCCGACGCCCTTTCCCGTTCCCCCCTGTCCCAGAATGCCACAGCTGACTCCGCTTGCGATTCCACATTGTCATCGCTTGACTTTGACACCATTGCTATCGAACAACGCAATGACCCGTGGACTGCCTCTCTCCTCAATCATCTCTGCGACACTTCTGAACTCCCAAAGACGCGAACGCTTCGGCGCCAAGTTCCACACTTCTCGATACGTGACACGCTTCTGTATCGACGTAACTACGCACCAGAGGTACGCAAGTGGCTGCTCGTCGTTCCACGAACCCTGAGGTCACAGATTTGTTCCTCTTTTCACGCTGACCCACAATGTGGCCACGCAGGAGTCTTCAAGACCTACGAAAGGCTTAGACATTGCTACTACTGGCGTGGCATGTATACCTTCGTCCGCAACTTCGTCCGCTCTTGTGCCGAATGTCAGCGCCGAAAATCTCCACCACACGCCTCCGCCGGTGAACTGCAGCCTTTACCATGCCCTTCCCGACCCTTCGAACGGGTTGGAATAGATATTTATGGGCCACTTCCATTGACTCCGACTGGCAACAGGTGGATAATAGTTGCTATCGACCACCTAACGCGCTATGCTGAGACCGCTGCTCTTAAAACGGCTACAGCACAGGATGTTGCCACTTTCCTACTGCGTCATTTTGTGTTGCGTCATGGAGGTCCTCAAGAACTCCACAGTGACCGCGGCCGCGCCTTCTTGTCCGAGGTCATTGAAAAATTGCTCGCTGAGTGTGCTATTGTACATCGCACATGTACCGCTTACCACCCACAAACCAATGGGGCTACCGAGCGCTTTAATCGTACTCTCGGTGACATGCTATCTATGTATGTGACGCCTGACCACTCTAACTGGGACTTAGTTCTCCCATTCATTACATACGCCTATAATACGGCAACGCAAGCGACAACAGGCTTCTCCCCTTTTTACCTCCTCTACGGCCGTCACCCCTCCCACACCATTGACACCATTTTGCCCTATCGACCAGACGCGTCCGAGTGCCTACCGATCTTGGACGCCGAAAGACACGCAGAAGAATGCCGCCAGTTAGCTCGTCGCTTTACCTGCGATGACCAAAACAGGCAAAAAGCAATTCATGATGCCCAGACCTCAACTCCCGTTTTTCTTCCGGGTTCTCTTGTATGGCTGTCAGTGCCGCATCGCACACCTGGGCTCTCTTCCTAACTTCTGCCAAAGTACGATGGGCCATATTGTATTGTCGAACAAACTTCGCCAGTAAACTACCTCATTGAGCCTCTTACGCCACCATCAGACTTGCGACGTCGCAACCGCGAGGTTGTACACGTCCAGAGGCTCAAGCAATACCACGGTTCAACGCCGCCTGCCCAGGACTAAGTCGCCAGGATGGCTCCTTTTTTCTCCGTGGGGCCATTGTAAAGAAGAGGAAGTACTCCGGCGCAGAGGCAGCAGCATCGAGTGTGCAGCAGGGGCTCGAGCTCGGAAATCGCGGCTTGTGCATCGCTTTCCAAGCCTTCCAAGCATCAACCCTTCTGCTTAATAAATCTCCTTTATAATCGTAATAAAATGATCCACACCCAAGACCTTGAAGTGCGGGCTGACCAGTTCTCAGCTACAGATTCAGGAACGCCTCACCTTCCAAGCTAGAGTGGCAATGGTCACTGACATCTTTTTCAACTGAAAAGTGGCCACCCACCTCTATTTAGGTTTTATCGGTTGAAGAAAATTCTCTTAAAACAACAATACGTCCGGCAATTGTTCAATTGTTATTTGACAATCACTACATTACAAAAATTGCTTAGGTGTCCTCGTGATTTTAACAGCTGCAATAATGATTGCAAGAATATTTAAAATGCTGAAATAATGTTGCAATAAACCGAAAATAAAGAATTTGAGGCAGAGGTGCCACCGAGGAGGAAATATCACAAGGCGTAAAGGGGAAGGGTGGTATGCTACCGCCTTAATACCGTACGATGGGTACGAAGGGTATAGAACTGCGGTGACGGGAAAAAGAAACAAACTTCGGAGCAACACAGTCTGTATAACAAAAAAATTGTAGTAGGTGCATTGCCTATAAATGTACTGTGCTAATAATGAGCCAAGCTATTTTTATAGCTACTGCTATATTGGCCAATTCAAGGCTCCGTTTAATAATGTTTCAATTTCAAAAACTGCGCGTTGTAGAAAACGTGATATATTTCCTGAAAAAAAGATTTCATTTCATTCCCATGACGTTTCGTACGAAAGAAACTTCATTTCATTCCCATGTTTTCCCTCCGAACATTGTGCCCGATCACTTTTCATTCCATTCTGTTCTGGGGTCTCGAAAATCTGCAATGATTCCGGAGTCATTCAATCCAGTAGTGGCAACTCCGCTACACTGCGGAGTTGCCCCTGCGAATGAGCAGTCAAGTACTGTCACCAATTTACCACCATGGCAGTCTTCTGACAAGTAATACTCCAGAAATTATTCCGTTGTTTTGTAATTGAAAACATCCAATTTATGGAAAATAACTGCGTGCTAATGAGCCTCTTTGAGCCAGCAATAAGTGAAATATGAACTTTTTTTCCTTTCACGCACTTATATTACGCATGTTTCTATAGGCTCGCATTTCACGCCTTCTCGGACTGTGCCACATATTCTCATCGTGCACTTCGAGTATACGAAACTTCGATACGCGTAGAAGACTTCCAACTCTTTTTGCAGAGGCTACTACGCTAGGCCTATTCAGCTGGTTTCGTGAAGCGTGGTGTCATTTCGATAAGCCGATGTAAATGTATCACAGTTTCGATGCTTCAACAGCTGCAAATGTCGGTAATTGCTTTGGCTTGACATGCTAATGATACCGTGAGTATATAAATATCTGGAGCTCACTAGCTCTTTGAAGTCATTTTAATGCGAGACTGTTTCTGCATTTGTTTGAGGTGTGACCTACTGGAAGTGAGTCGAAATGATGCGTGTCCAAAAGCAAGAATAATTCTCCAAAGCAGTAAAATATTGTAAGAATATTTTTAGATGTCCAGGTAAGCCAACCGTTCTATGTGCCAAAAAGCAATGAGACAGCCGCCAGTGTTGTCTTGTCTTGTCGCCTAGGAGATCTTGGCTCATACCCGCAAGGAGGATTTGACACACTGTACCTTATAATAGATATTTGTTTTGTACAACGCTTGCTAAAAACAGAGAAACTAGATGAGAACAATAATAATGTTCCTTTGGAAAAACGTGAAAAAGTGCAGAAGAATTCGATAAACCAGAATACATAAAACAAATTAACAAAAATAAGGAAGGCGGACAAAGAATTGGATATATCGTTTCACAAGAAGCAGCACGAGCCTCAGCAACAACAAACGTCTTCTTCGTTGCTCTTCCAGAAAGTGCCCGTATTAACGCGATAGCGTTAGAAAGTTCGTGTCACAGAAATTCCGCCGTAGCCGTCGGCATCCTCGGTTCTGAGGGAAAAGTCGTCCATGAGCGAAAAATTGAGACAGAAGCAAATAAGCCAAAGAATAAATTTTTCAGTCCCATTGAGGATCGAATCCGGGCCATTCGCGTGGCAAGCAGGTGTTCTACAACAAAGCCACGATGCGTCCTACAATAAAGCCACGAAGCCACACAGTACCCGGTATACGGAGCGTCATACTTGGGTATAAAGTTTGAGGGGACGCCGGAGGCAGATGATGGCACGTGGAGCCACACGATTGTTCTAAGCGCGTATGACGAAGGCGATGACCTTCGGTCATGAGAGGGCTTCCTGGCCCCTCATCGTGTGTGGTAAGCGAACGTGCTACAGCTCCCGACATCCTTCGCCGAAAGTGGCGGCTGTGGCGGGAGTCGTTGATTCTGAAGGTTTTTGGCGGTACAAAAGGATAGTGTCGAAGAACGAGGAAGGCTCCGTATCATAAGAAAGGAAAAACGGGGAGAACGCGGTTGTAAATTGAATAGCACTGTTGTGAGCATAAGTAATAAATGCAAGTATGCTGTCCAAATTTGTGTGGTAATCGAAAAGGTACATAGAGAGCATGTCACTTAGCGTGTGATTAAATTTGTCTGTTATCCCGTTGCTTTGGGGGTGATATGCGGTACTTTTTTTATGCACGAGGATGCATTCGCGGAGGAGGACTTTTACACCTTCGGACAAGACGAAACGCCCACGGTCACTGAGAAGCTCGCGGTTTGCGCCATGCCGAAGGACGCGATTGCACAGAATGAACAAGCCGGCTTCACAAGCAGTGGCCTCGGGAAGCACCGAAGTTTCAGCGTAGTGCATAAGGTGGTCCACGGCTACGACGACTAAGTGGTTTCCACTTGGTGTGTATGTTAGGGAACCATATACAAGTCGATTCCGATGCGGTCGAAAGGCCGAGAAAGACGAGGCAGTGGCTGGAGTGGCCCACTGGTTGTGTGAGAGGAGCTCTTCCAACGTTGGGACAAGAAACATGAACCGACGTACTGCCGAACAAAGCGGCAAATCTCGCGCCAGTAGTATTCCGCCCCAAATTCACAACCCTGCGTCCCTAAAATGTGTTTTAGGAAAGCAGGGTCGGGCATAAGGGGCGCTAGTCAATATCAAGTTGTTTTAATAAGTTTGACTACTATTCGAGTTGATAGTAATCTGCTGAAATAAACTTAACCACCGAGAAAATCTGAGAAAATCAGAATAAAATAAATATAGAAGTTAGTGAGTACGCTTATATTTGCTTTATTTGTCTTTGCCGCTAAGAACTGTGCAAACAAACTGAGATCCTTTCACTTCACCTCTGCGTAGAAAGCAATTTGGGGCTGTCCCTAATTGTAGACTTCCGTATCTGGTAGCGGCCCTCGCACCACAGTCTTCGTCGGCCTTTGTGTAATGCTTTCGTTCACTGCGTTTCCCCGCGTCACTGATATTCATCACGAAGATAACGCAGAAAGGAACGCTAGTCTGAAGTTTTTTTCACCAGGTGTCGTAGCAATCTCCACATCTCGAAAGAAAACCTATCGATCTTCTAGTGAAGGCCTACAATTGATATTTTTTAATTATTTCGACTAGTATTTTACCCGTGTATTGTCCGCCGCGGTGGTGTACTGGCTGTGAAGCTCGGATGCCGAGGGGAATGTCGTGGCTTCGATCCCGTACGTGGCGGCCGCATTTTGATGGAGGCGAAATGGCCACTGTGCATGCAATGTGAGAGCACGTTTAAAAACACCAGATGGTCAGATTTTTTGAAGCCGTGTACTTTGGCGTTCCTCATACTCATATTTTGGTTTTGACGCGTATAACACCAAATATCATACCTAACCTTTGTCACATTCCCCGTTAATTTGAGAGGCGATCGCCGGGCTAATTCCAAGGGCCGAAGTATCGGCCCCCCGAACCGCACCACGAAAGCGTGGACAATTTAGAAGTGGTCCTATTTGGCGCGCCAGCGGACGCCGGCTGTGGCCCAAAGAACAAGTCAGAGCCGAGAGTTGACAAACAAAACAAAATTATATTCTCATTAATGGCAGATCAAGAACAATACACAAGTATGCACACTCCACAATAGTTGAATACAATATATCACCAATCAAACAACGTACTACACAGTACAATCGGCCACACTCGAAACAACGGACACAGACAACAATACGCACTACAATGCAGTCGCATGCATTGAACAACCAAGACACTTAAAGATAAAGAGATAGAAAACCTATTCAGTCCAAAGTTCTTGGAACAAAAGTCTGGATGATACTCTTCCAAAAATCACTCACTCAAAGTCCAGCGTTGTTGTCTTTCCACTGCCCCCGAAGTTTCTCTTCCAGGAAACCTCGCGTCTTCACTTGGCCGCTCTCCAAGCTTGAACCTTCTTCGCCGGAAACACGTCGGCTTCACACACGCAGCTGTTGCCATGTGTCTTCGCTCGATAGTGGTAGACACACGCTCTTGCCTGTAGCTCGAGCCTTCACCCCTCAGGTGGAAATCCTCTTCTTCTCCTGCTTTGTCACCACGGACAAAACCTTCGCCGACAACACGGCGAAATACCCTACGCGCTCTGGCGCTAACTCCCGTCTTCTCCTGATCTCCCATCTCGGCTGCTCGATTAAATACCTTCCGCGCGAGATTCCAGAAAATTCTCATCATTTCGTCGGCGCGATACGCAGCGAAGGCTAGGGGAAAGGGCGAGACGATACGGGGGCCGTCCGCGACGGATGACTCAACCCGGCATCACCATGCCCCTTTCCATCGAGAAAATTCTAGTGCTTGTTCGGCCGCCGATGTGGGGTGAGGAGGTTCGTCGGCGAACCTACGCTTCCAAGGGGAGAGGGACGCGTGCCCGGGGAGTCTTTAGATGCTTGTTTCTTTTTTTTATTGTTGACATCGCGGCGTCACTCCGGCGTTTCGTCTCGAGAATTTGGCGGCGCGCCCTTTTTTTGAGCGCTCGTTTTGTGACACTGGCCCCCACTTTAGGAATATTATCTCTATAATATTCAAAACCACACAAACGAGCGCGAACACTCCCCACACTCTCAAAGACTGTAACATAGTCCGTCGCTCATGACACGTCACATTCACAATAGATCACTCAGTACATTGGTACATTACAATTCAATCTCACAACACATAGAATATAGACACAGGTACATGAATACAATACTCCATCACATACTTCAAGCAATACGAATGTACAAAGGTCTGTCTCATTACAACAATTGTACAATACTATACATCACGTCACAGCACAAACACTTCGACACTTGTGACACAGGATAACACAATAACAACACAGCCAAACGCATTCCGATTTGACCTCAGCACCTATCCTAAGTACTTCGAGCTGCGCTTGCGCCCTTTCTTGTGGTGCTCGCTCGATCTTTTCTTGTTTTTCCTCGTTTTGTTCTGGTGAGCCCTTTCTACCGATGGTATTTGAGGCGGCGTCTCAGCCATCGTTTTCACTTCCGACATTGTTAACGGGTCATGACGCTCAACCGATCCTGTCCGGTTATTCACCCGCTTGTTCATGTTGCGACATTTGGCCTCGCTGGCCGACTCCGTCACCTTTGCCCTGTCGGTCGGTTGAGGTCGTGCCGACGTAAGTCCAGCTGCCCAGCCCGTGAACTCATTCAATAAGATGATGTTCTCATTCACTGTCTCTTGCGCCCAGGCTTCACCTTGGGCTCGAGTGAAATCCTTCACAGAATTGTTCTCCGCTGAATCTCGCGGTCCCTGTGTCAGCGGAAGCTCCATCTTCGGGTCTTCCCCCAAATATTCTGGATCAATCGGCCCTCGCGCCCCGTCGATGTTTCCGATGACGAGGTCGTACAGGGGGGTCGTCATGCATAGAGCCGTAACCTTCCCGCTGAAGTACGGGGTTTCAACCTCAGTCTCTGCTTCGGGAAGCATCCGAACCGTACTGTCAATTAGGCAAACTAGTTTCGTTTTGCCTGTTAACTCACTTTCCCGTACCAAATTTCTCTGCACGATAACAGTGGAGCTGCCGGCATCTCTTAACACCGTGACCTTCTTGCCCGCAACTTTTCCAGGCAGCGTAGGCATTCCCTGCGTAACACCGGTCGGCTGTTTTGTCATTACAGCACCCACAATAGGAAGTTTCTCCCCATTTTCAACTCTACAAATCCGTTAGTGACGGCTTCACCATCGGATTTCGGTGCTGCTAGCACACAGGATACCTGGTGAGTTTGACTCGCTCCGTTACGACATGCGTCTGCTTTTTGCCCAGTCTGACCACATTTGAAACATTTTACAACCGTGGGGCTCATGAAGATAGTTCGGCAGTTGTTAGCACGGTGACCCATTCGGTTACACAGAAAACATCGCGGAATGCTATCCGGTGCACGCTTATTTTCTTCGGGAGCCGATTTCTTCGAATCTTCGGGACACTTCTTCTTGACCTTGGCCAAATTAGTGCCACCTTGCCCTTCCAAGAATTGATCAGCCAATTCAAGCATTCCTTGAAGTGACTCAGCCTTCCTCTCTTTCAAGTACAGCGACAGGCTTGGGTGGCAACTAGTAAGAAATTGCGCTCTAATAAGGAGCTCTCTAAGCTCATCGTACTCCTGCGCTGTCCCTGAAAGTTCAATCCATCTGTCGAAATAATGGCAAAGTCCGGCGGCATACTGCGTAGCCGTCTCACCATCAGCTGGCTTTCCTGTCCGAAATCTGTCCCGGAATCCTTCCACAGTAATCCAAATCGCTTCAGTAAAGCAGTTTTCGCCTTTGCATAGTTGGCTGCATCGGTCGGCGTCAGCCTACCGTACACACTGAGCGCTTCACCACTCAAGCAAGTACTCAAAGCAGTTGCCGATTGATTTTCCGGCCAATTCTGGCTCCTTGCAATCGTCTCAAATCTGTGAAGGTACGCGTCAAGGTCGTTCTCCCTTTCATCAAACGCTACCAGCAGCTTGCTTGGGTTCAATCGGAAGCCGTGGTCCTCCCGTTCGCTGCTTTCAACTCTAGCTTGGACCGGAGTTTCACTTCGCTGTTGCAAACGGAGCCGCTCGATTTCTATCTCGTGCTGTCGCTGCCGTTCCCTTTCCTATCTTTCTTCTTTCGCCCTCTCAGCTGCCAGTCTTTCTCTCTCCAGCTCCAACTTCAATTGCTGCTCTCTTTCTCCTCTTGCCCTTTCGGCTGCCAACTTTTCTCTCTCCAGCTCCAACTTAAATTGCTGCTCTCTTTCTTCTTTCAGCTGTCGCTCCTTTGCCTCTCTTTCTTCTTTCGCCCTTTCAGCTGCCAGCTTTTCTCTCTCCAACTCCAACTTCAATTGTTGCTCTCTTTCTTCCTTCGCCCTTTCAGCGGCCAGCCTTTCTCTCTCCAACTCAGCTGCTTTTTTTTTCCTTGGCCCTCTCAGCTGCCAACCTCTCTCCTTCCAACTCAGTTGCTTTTTCTTCCTTGGCTCTCTCAGCTGCCAACCTCTCTCTCTCCACCGCCTCTTTCACCTTCTGGCTTACCCATTTCCGTAGTTCGGCGCCAGAAAGACCCATCTTCTCACCAAGAGCAACTAACTTTTCGAGATCCATGGTGTCTCGCAAATAAAGTCTTGCCGCGTGTAAAAAGTATCTGCCTAAATCAGTCTATCCGAACACTCCCCTGCACTCTTTAACGAGAACACTGAGCAACACACAAAATCGTTCCGGTAGCACTATCAACAACTCGAGGCTCTTTTTTACTACTTTGGACACACTGTGCACCAAAAGGTCCTGTCGCGGACGCCAGATTAATTGTCACAATTCCCCGTTAATTTGACAGGCGATCGCCGGGCTCTTTCCAAGGGCTGAAGTATCGGCCCCCCGAACCACACCACGAAAGCGTGGACAATTTAGAAGTGGTCCTATTTGGCGCGCCAGCGGACGCCGGCTGTGGCCCAAAGAACAAGTCAGAGCCGAGAGTTGATAAACAAAACAAAATTATATTCTCAATAATGGCAGATGAAAAACAATACACAAGTATGCACACTCCACAATAGTTGAATACAATATGTCACCAATCAAACAACGTACTACACAGTACAATCGGCCACACTCGAAACAACCGACACAGACAACAATACGCACTACAATGCAGTCGCATGCATTGAACAACCAAGACACTTAAAGACTAAAGAGATACAAAACCTATTCAGTCCAAAGTTCTTGGAACAAAAGTCTGGATGATACTCTTCCATGAATCACTGACTCAAAGTCCAGCGTTGTCTTTCCACTGCCCCCGAAGTTTCTCTTCCAGGAAACCTCGCGTCTTCACTTGGCCGCTCTCCAAGCTTGAACCTTCTTCGACGGAAACACGTCGGCTTCACACACGCAGCAGTTGCCATGTGTCTTCGCTCGATAGTGGTAGACACACGCTCTTGCCTGTAGCTCGAGCCTTCACACACAGGTGGAAATCCTCTTCTTCTCCTGCTTTGTCTCTATGGACAAAACCTTCGCCGACTACATGGCGGAATACCCTACGCGCTCTGGCGCTAACTTCCGTCTTCTCCTGATCTCCCATCTCGGCTGCTCGATTGATATACCTTCCGCGCTAGATTCCAGAAAGTTCTCATCATTTCGTCGGCGCGATACGCAGCGAAGGCTGGGGGAAAGGGCGGGACAATACGGGGGCCATCCACGAAGAATGACTCGACCCGGCATCACCACGCCCCTTTCTATCGAGGAAATTCCAGTGCTTGCTCGGCCGCCGATGTGGAGTGAGAAGGTTCGTCGGCGAACCTACGCTTCCGAGGAGACAGGGACGCGTGCCCGGGGAGTCTTTGGATGCTTGTTTCTTTTTTTTTTATTGTTAACCTCGCGGCGTCACTCCGGCGTTTCGTCGCGAGAATTTGGCGGTGCGCTCTTTTTTGAGCGCTCGTTTTGTGACAACCTTTATTATAATTACAGTTCTGTCGATGTATCATATGTGTCAATTATATTTCATAACTAGAGCCAAACATATCGATTTCGCAGCAGTTTCGTTCTCATGAGACTTTATATGCGATAATCGAATGACATTAAAGGGCGCCTAAAAAAACCTCTGAAAATATGTTGAACGAGTGCTTAATTCTACACTAGGGTTCCCTGTCTTTCGCTACGTACGATTCGTGACGCCACCTTCTTTTTCACGTGACATCAGGACGAAATAAGCTCTCGATTGTTCGGTACAGGAGATATACGTGCAGGTCATTGTCTAGTGCTGCGTATTGCCGTGAAGTTGCGTGCCTGTTCTTCTTGGTCTCACATGATAACCGTGCATTATAAACTGATTTCACTCCTTTTTTTACATTAGCGACCTCGCGAGTGAAGATAACAGCATGTAGTCGAATAGTGCAAAAGCTGATGCAATTGATGTTAAAGGCGCGTTCACACTTCACCTCAAAGTGAGTGAAAGTAGGAAAATCTCACTGGAAGTTCACTCGCTTTGCTGCCCAAGCGGGCGGATATTCACGCCACGAGGCCAAAGTAAAAAAAATGTACCGAAAACAATTTTTTCGACACGCAAAAGCCCATGGTCTTTCCGCGTCGCGGCTTTGACCGTTCTAGCTCAAACCACGTCATCTAAACAGCCGGCCACAGATTCAACATGGCGGCAAAGGTGCCGGCAGTGGCTCGCATCGTATAATATTGCAAGTGCCCCGTGCAGCCCGACGAAACTTGACGGCCTCAGCGCGGACGCGTTCATCCAGGGCCTACAGTGGATTAAGGTTGCCAAGAACAGTGGAAGTGCCCCGCCGCGGTGGTCTAGTGGCTCAGGTACTCGGCTGCTGACCCGCAGGTCGCGGGTTCAAATCCCGGCTGCGGCGGCTGCATTTCCGATGGAGGCGGAAATGTTGTAGGCCCGTGTGCTCAGATTTGGGTGCACGTTAAAGAACCCCAGGTGGTCGAAATTTCCGGAGCCCTCCACTACGGCGTCTCTCATAATCATAGGGTGGTTTTGGGACGTTAAACCCCACATATCAATCAATCAATCAAGAACAGTGGAAATAGACGGTGCAACAGCAGCGAGTCGGCAAGCCCATCGTGCCTCGCTTTTGCACGGCCCGGTGAATCCACTGCCGTCATGCCGTTGCGTTCACTCGTGTCAATTCTGCTGCCGGATACCTCAAACAACATTTGAAAATGTGCGAGCTGCTTTTTTTTTCAGTACTATACGTGAATAACCAGAATTCACTGTGAAGTTTAATGATAAAAACATACTCGAAATTGAATGAATTATCAAAGTAGCGAAAACGGTGGTGGTGTTGGCTTGCACAAACGGTACAATCAATGTGAACGTGTTCGACGCACGCGGACGTGGTTTTCCAGCTTCTATAGCGTTTTCGCTTCGCTTCTCAAGTGTTAATGTGACATGCGTGCTGATGTTTCACGTGTTTTTGGAAAAAAAATCAGTGGCGTGCAGAAGATATCACTTGTAGGAAGAGTAGTGGGGGTGAGCTAGAAACTACTCTATCGCCCTCTTCGTGGTTTATGGCTCTTTAAGCCAGTGCCTAATTGGTCACGCTTGGGAGAGAAGAAAAAGATTGTCGCTCAGTATCCGCGCAACTAAAAATAAATGGAACATTCGCGAACACTGAGGTCGTAATTGCCAGTATCTTTGTCATCGTCCGAGTGCCTGCCCTGTGATTCTCTGACGGCAGTCGTAAAATTCTGTCACCTGAAACCCACTACGGCCCTCCACTACGGCATCTCTCATAATCATATGGTGGTTTTGGGACGTTAAACCCCACATATTGATCAATCACCTGATACCATCACGTGTCAGCCAACTTCCCAATTTCTTCCCTGCCACAAAAACCTCTGTCGTCACCAAAACAGCGGGAACCATGTCCCCCGGTTAGGTGGTAACACCAATTTTACCTAGGGCTGTGCAGGCACTCTAGGGGTGGCTCGCACTGAGCTTAAAACAGCACCCACCCACGCAATGTCCAGTGCATTGAAGGTTTGGACATTTCAGTGGGGTGGTCGGAGTTGGCGTGGTGCCCGGTGGACTGTGCGCGACTGGGGCGGTGAGGGCTGGGTGCGCGACTGGGGCGGTGAGGGCTGTGGAGCACTGCGCGTGCCCGGGATGTGTTTCAGTAAGGTTAACTCCTCCTATGGTATTCTATTAGTGAACCCTCCTTTTAAAGTTGGCATCTACACCTCTTGCGTTCTTTGGGGGAAGGTGGATCGAATCCTAACTCGTTCTACTACTAGTAATATTATCAGCGGTTTAACGTCCCATATTCACGATATCATTTTGAGATAGGCCGCAGTGGAGAGCTCCGCAAATTATGACCACTTGAGGTCTTTTAAGGTGCACCTAAGCCTGAGTCAATCAAAAATGCAGCGGCCGGGCTTCTATCCCGCGACCTTCGGCTTAAGTAGTCGAGCGCAATAGTCACTAGACCACCGTGGCAGAGCCACCCGCAACCTCTAAAGTGTAAATGGTGGCTATTCAGCCGTTCAGTTGAAACTGAAAGGTGCAGCGGTAAATATTGATGTTTCACGTTTAACGCGAGTGCAGCAACTTCGTTTGACTCGGCCACAAAGTACAAAATTGCGCGGGTGCAGTGCGCCAGCTGCCTTCCTGTGTCACCGTGCAAGATGTATGTAGCTGAAACTTAACAATCTCACGTGATCTCTTAAGAACTAGTATGATACGACTCGAAGCGCAAAGTCACTATTATATTTCGCCTTGTCTTCTCAAACGATTTTTTTATCTCCCTTTTACTTCCGCATTCTTACTGTACCCAATGTTATTTTGTGATGCCGCCAGAATCGGCCACATTCAATCAAACGAATACTTAAAGCATTCGTAAAATTTCGCTGCTGAAACCATGCGGAATCGAGGGCAGCCACCCACACTACCTTTTTGACTTCATTCCAAGAAGAGCGCGACTGCGCGGACGCTAATCAAGGCTAAGCCGTACAAGCTTTCATAGGACGGACTCTGAATCAGATAATCGTTAACGCAAGTGCACTCATCTAACCACCTTCGACATCTTTGTGTAGCAAGGGCGGTTTTTAAGTCTGCATATGCGGTTGTGCTATCTTAGATAAAGCGACGACGTCAAGTGATGACGTCGTTATGTAAAATTACGTCACGTTGCGTCATATAGATGTCATATATATTTGCAGTGAGGGAGTTCACGCAGGGGTCCCGTGACGGCGTGATTGTGATATTTTATATTACTCCTGTAGGCGATGCTAATATTCGTGGTAAAGTTTTGCATTCGATCAAGCATTCAAAGCATTCGCCTCGCGCAAGTAGACGGCCTTCGCATTCTAGTCGTCATAAGCAAATGAGATTTCAGGACGTTTTTGAAATTCCAAAGAAGTGGCAGATCCCACGTGCAGTGGGAATCCATAATATGCGAAGCACGAATGAGGAAACTTGATATGTCAGTTTAAAAACAGAACAATCTTACGAGGCGGAGGTAAATTATGCCGTACATGACTTCCAGGTCATGATTATCATGTTTGCATGTGTCACTTACCATCGTCGTCTATTCACGTCACGCAATACCAAGTGTGGTATATGTTGAGCTAGCGAAACGGCCACGAGCGTCCTACGAGCGTAGCATGCAGTCATGATTACATGACGCATAGATAGATATATTACATGACGCTTGAAAGATAGATGAATAAGCTCAAGGTCGCTATAGTTCGCTAAAAAATGCTTCGCATTTAAAACTGAAGGATGCTTTCTAAATTCCAAATCGTGTTTGGCGATCACTTGTGTCTATCGAGGTGGCGTTCGGTCGGAATGTAACGTTATGCGCGTGCCTCCCAGCTTGGATGATTGGACGCTGGCCACTATTGCACACGCGGGGATAGCCACATTGTGCAAGCAAAGCTCTAGTGTTTTACTACGGCATCGTCAACGCGAATAATTTCCGTCGGCACACCCCCACGGCCACCATGCACAATCTCAGTGCATGATGGATGAACCGGTTAGACGAGAGCATATGACATTAAAGGTTTCGCCTTAAAAGGGACCATTCGACTTTTGCTTTTTGCACACATCATCATCATCATCATCACCATCATCATCATCATCATCAGCCTGACTACGTCCACTGCAGGACAAAGGCATCTCCCATGTTCCGCTAATTAACCCGCTCTTGTGCTTGCTGCTGCCATTTTATACCCGCAAACTTCTTAATCTCATATGCCCACCTAACCTGTCTCCCCCTAACCCGCTTGCCTTCTCTAGGAATACAGTTTGTCACCCTTAATGACCAGCGGTTACCTGTCTACGCGCTACATGCCCGGCCCATGTCCATTTCCTCTTCTTGATTTCAACTAAGATATTGCCACGTTCCATTTCCCAAGTTTTTGTTATCGTCCCAAAACACCACACGATTCTCAGCGCAAATCGCGCCTGCAGTTTTCTAGAAGGTTCTGGACTGTAGTAGATCATTGCGATAAGACCACGCCCACTGTTCGAATGGTACAGATTGTTCTAGAACCTACGCCATCGCCAGCGATAACGCTAGAACATTCGACGGCAAGAGTATATATGCCGACGCGCTTCGTCGCTAGTCAGTTGTTGATCGAAGGCCGACGCTCCGTTCGCCGCTATCAGCCCGAGACTGCTATCTGTGCAAGACTGCTGCTGTAATTGGACTTTCCGTTTACCGGGCACAGGTTCGCCAAAATAAACAGTTAAATCCCAACACGAAGTCTCCTGTCTTCGGCCACGTCACGACCCCGTGACATCTGGTAGAGGTGCTGTTTCTTCCATGTACCGGACGCCTCCGTCAAGCCGTGAACCCCGCCCACGCCGTGAAGACACCGACGCCAGCAACGAGCAGCGAGTTAGCCGCAGGCAACAAGGTCTGCCACCGGAGTACGGGCTTTTACTGGACAAGGCTCGGAAAACCAAGACGTTGACGTCGACCACGGCACCCATGTCAACGCCGGTTCTACCTGCACCACTCCTGCTCCGGCAACCCAAAGAGCCGCCAACTTTCCGCGGTTCGCCACTGGAAGACACGGAAAGCTGGATCGAATGGTTCGACCGCGTCGCCGCCTTCAATGACTAGACAGACGAAGACAAGCTACGGCATGTGTATTTCGCCTTGGAAGATGCTGCTCGGACCTGGTTCGAGAATCAAGAGTGAAGCCTCAGAACGTGGGACACCTTTCGGGCCAGGTTCCTCGCCACTTTCGCAAGCGTGGTGCGCAAGGAGAAGGCCGCAGCTCTCCTCGAAACCCGCATGCAGATGCCAAATGAAAGCGTGGCGATATTTATTTATTTTATTTATTTATCTACAATACTGTTTATCTACAATACTGTTTGTGTATTGTTCACCTGTTCACCTCCAACCCCTGCTAGCCCTTGCGGGCTATAGCAGGGGTTGGAGGTGAACAGGTGAACAATACACAAACAATGTTAGGCAAAAAACAAGTCCAGCCGTCGTTGAAAATCCTGTGAGGATCTACATCCTGTAAGTACCTCGGGAGGAAGCGCATTCCAGTCAACAATAGATCGCACCAGAAACGAAAACTTAAATACATCCACCCGCGGTACATAAGCTTGGACAGAAAATGAGTGATTGGTACGAGCCGACACTCGTCCTGGGGGGCGCAGGTATACACTGGGATCCAGCTTGTAGTTTTTATGATACAGGTCATAAATAAATTTTAAGCGAGCTATTTTTCTACGTGTAGCTAACGATTGAAGGTCAGCCTTAGCAAGCAAAAGTGATACAGACTGTGTTCTCATGTAATTTGAATAAATAAACCTCGTGGCCAATCTTTGTACTCGTTCAAGTTTCTTAATTTCAGTTTTAGTATGCGGATCCCAGATGATATCTGCGTACTCCAGCGTTGGTCTAACAATAGTCTTATACGCCAACAATTTAACAGAGGGCGGTGCATTACGGAGTTTCCTTCTCAGAAAACCCAGCTTTCGCTTCGCCAGTCCTGTAATATTGTCAATATGCTTGTCCCACTTTAAACTGCTGGATATAGTAACACCTAAGTATTTAAACTCATTAGAACGAAAGATATGATTAAACTCTTCCGCCACGCTGACTCCGACATGTCCGAGGAGAAGGTGCGTCTACTTATGCGAGGAGTAAAGCAGGAACTCTTCGCCGGACTGATCAGAAACCCGCCTAAGACGATCGCCGAATTCATTTCAGAAGCATCTACGATAGAGAAGACGCTCGAGATGCGCACGCGGCAATATAATGGTAGCTTCTCGTCTCCAAGCTACACCGACATTCAAGCGCTCAGAGCCACTGACTTGCGTGAGATGATTCGAGCGATCGTGCAAGAGGAGCTGCAAAAATTACTTCCTTCAGCGCAGTCTCACGTGGAATCCATCGCGGACGTCGTACGCCAGGAGGTCCAGCAGTCGCTGGGCGTTCCTCAGCCTCAAGAGCCGCAGCTGCAAGTCATGAGCTATGCTTCTGCAGCACGTTGCCACGCCCCTCCTCCACGCGCACGCCATAACGCCACCCCATCCCACTTCCGTCGCCAGACACCACCGCCGCCACCACCCCCACCGACGTCCTACCGTTCGCCAGCGGGCCAGCGCTGTGCGCCGAGGAAAACCGACGTTTGGCGCACCCCTGACCACCGCCCACTGTGCTACCACTGCGGCGAGGCCGGGCACACTTACCGCCATTGCCAGTACCGACAGATGGGACTGCGTGGCTTCGCCGTCGATACGCTACGTCCGCAGCCAGGGGAACGGCCACGTGACATCGCCGACTACCTGACAGGAACTCAATGGACTCCCCGAAGTCCTTCCCCTTCGCCGTCGCCCAGTCGCCGCATGTCACCGCACCCCCGGCAGTACTCCGGCCCAACGCGGGGCCGGTCTCCTAGCCCGTATCCGGGAAACTAAGGGCAGCAACCGGTGGAGGTGCGGTTGCTGTGCGACGAACTACCGAAGATCCTCCGGCGACGACGACGCCGCGACGGAGCTTTCCGAACACAACGCCAACCAGGCAAAGCCCTGACGGCGAAAGCTCACTTACCGAAGGTGGCTTGACGACGCAACATGGAAGCAGCGGAACAAGCCGACGCAGCCGTGACCCGACGCCACGCCCTAACTGTAATTCGAGACGGTGAACTAGCGACCTCGACGTTCTTATCGACGGCCACAGTGTGACCGCTCTCGTCGATACTGGAGTCGACTATTCTGTCATCAGTGGGTCGTTCGCCGCGAAGTTAAAAAAAGTTAGGACAGCTTGGAAAGGCCCTGAAATCCGCACAGCCGGAGGTCATCTCGTAACGCCGGCAGGAATCTGCACAGCAAGAGTCACCATTAACGGCCGTATTTATCCTACAGACTTCGTAGTCCTACAGCGTTGCTCGAGAGATGCCATCCTTGGCATGGACTTCTTATGCCTCCATGGTGCTGTCATCAACCTAAAAACAAAGTCGATAACGTTATCCACAGAAGAAGCATTACCGCCGCGCACGCCGTCAGGACAGTATGCCTTGAATGTGCTGAAAGAACAAGTCACCATTCCGCCTCGCTCAAGCGTCATTATTTCAGTCGGTGCTCCAAAATCACCTAACTTGGAAGGCGCTGTTGAAGGCAGTCAGCATCTGTTAGTCACCCGAAATATTTGCGTCGCAAGAGGAATTGCAGAGCTGCGGGGAGGCAAAGCAACGGTTATGCTCACGAATTTCAGCATTGAGTACAAACATGTGAACAAAGGAACAACGGTCGCATACATCGAAGAAATTGTCGAAGCCACCAGTGCTTTCGCCCTCGCTATTTCTGCGGAACCTGCTCAGAGGAACCAAGCCCCTCCCATAGCTTTCGACGTGATTCCCAGACTTCCGAACGATAAGCAAGAACAGCTCAAGGCCCTGCTCCTGCAATACGAAGATTGCTTTTCGTCGTCATCGAAAATTCGGCAGACCCCAATCACAAAACATCGCATCATAACCGAAGGAAATGCCAGACCACTCCGTCAGAGTCCGTACAGGGTTTTGACGCGAGAACGTGAGGCCATGAAGAGACAAGTTGATGAAATGCTGTGGGATGACATTATCCAGCCGTACAAGAGTCCATGGGCATCCCCCGCGGTGTTAGTGAAGAAAAAGAATGGGACCCTACGTTTCTGCGTCGATTATCGCCGCCTGAACAAAATCACAAGAAAGGACGTGTATCCTCTGCCACGAATAGACGACGCACTTGATCGGCTCCATAACGCCAAGTATTTTTCGTCAATGGACCGCAAGACTGGCTATTGGCAAATCGAAGTCGACGAAAGAGACCGAGAGAAGACGGCGTTTATAACACCGGACGGCCTCTTCGAGTTTAAGGTGATGCCCTTTGGCCTTTGCTCAGCGCCTGCAACATTTCAACGCGTTATGGATACAGTACTGGCAGAATTGAAGTGGCAGACTTGCCTTGTGTACTTGGACGACGTCGTCGCGTTTTCCTCGAGTTTCGACGAGCATCTTCGGCGCCTTGAAGCTGTACTTCAAGCCATCAAGACGTCCGAACTCACACTGAAGCCAGAAAAGTGCTGATTTGCGTATGAGGAGCTCTTGTTTCTGAGGCACATAATCAGCAAGTCTGAAGTTCGTCCCGATCCACAGAAAACAGCCGCCATCGCCGACTTCCCGCCGCCCACTAACAAGAAGTCTGTGCACCGATTTCTGGGCCTGTGCGCCTATTATAGGCGGTTCGTGAAAAACTTCGCCCGCATCGCCGATCCTCTCACTAACCTTACCAAGGCCGACGTGGAGTTCAAGTGGGAAACGCCACAGGAACATGCTTTCCAGGAGCTTAAACATCGCCTCCAGACGCCTCCGTTACTTGCCCATTTCGACGAATTCGCCGAGACAGAAATACATACTGACGCCAGCAGCGTAGGTCTTGGCGCCGTTCTTGTGCAGAGGGCTGATGGACTTGAAAGGGTTATTAGTTACGCCAGCCGATCGCTATCCAAAGCAGAAGCAAATTATTCCACAACAGAAAAGGAGTGCCTCGCCATCATCTGGGCTACGTCGAAATTTCCCCCCTACTTCTACGGCAGGCCCTTCAAAGTTGTGAGCGACCACCACGCCTTGTGTTGGCTAGCCACCTTGAAGGACCCTTCAGGTCGCCTCGCACGATGGAGCCTGAGACTTCAAGAATATGACATTACTGTCATTTACATGTCCGGCAAAAAACACTCCGACGCCGACTGTCTCTCTCGTGCGCCTGTCGACCAACCGCTACCCGACGACCCGGATGACGACTACTTTTTGGAAACGATAACTACCGACGACTTCGCTGAACGACAGCGGGCCGACGCGGAACTTAAGGCCCTAATAGAATACCTCGAAGGCAGGACCACCGAAGTCCCGAAGGTATTCAAGCACGCACTTGCGTCGTTCTTTCTACGAAACGGTCTTCTACAAAAAAAACTTTTCACCGCTTCGGGCTAAGTACCTCCTTGCGGTGCCTTCAGCTCTGCGACCAGGATTCCTGCAGGCCCTGCAGGACGATCCGACGGCAGGGCACATCGGTGTTTCTCGCACGCTCGCGAGGATACAAGAAAGGTACTACTGCACAGTAAACCGATTCTGACCCTTAAGGGTGCAAAAAGGGTGCCGACACCCTAAGCACACCCTTTGAGCACCCTATTCGCGTCTCAGCACCCTACAAGCGGAACCTAAAGGGTGAACACATCAAAAGGGTGGAAACTAGGGTGCAAAAAGGGTGCAACAACTAATGGGTGCTGATGAGCACCCATTAGGGTGCACAGTCGCCGACAAAGCTTTGTGAGTAACGTGGTCATAGAGCATAACCAACAGCTTTTAGATGTCTAGTGGTTAGACACCATGGTCTCATTAATAGCCCCACCGCAGTAACTGATATCTGAAGAGCGATAGTGCCCGGCTGAACGTAAGTTCTGCACTGGTTCTTGCATTCTTGCTGCCTCTTTCTCGTCGCCTCACGGCCGGCGCTGACCAAGCCATGCGCTACAAGCTCACTAGCCAATGGCGGAGTACGCAGCTTGTAGAGCTACAACAGGATTGTGACTTACACATAGCCTCGTTTGCGCCTAACACTGAAAACAAAGCTTCGTCCATGACAGTATATATAAATCATACATTTGTTGATGCAAAGAAATACAAACCAACAAGACCGTGGTAGATAAAACAGTTTTTGTGTTGTACAAATATTTGTTAACCTTACAATGTATCAGTTGACACGTGTTACCAATTTTTATGGCAGGCTACGGACTTGGACGTTCTAATATTATAACATTAAAGAAACGTTTTCTTGATTTTGTTCATAGAAATATTCTTCAAAGCAAGTTAAAATGAGCCTTGACTAAAACATTTTCCTAAAGAAAATTCACTAAAGACAGCTAAAATATTGTTTGCCAACTAATACGCTTATTTTGATGTGACAAAGTTTGCTTGCTGCCTGTACTTTGTACTAATATACAACCGCTTTGACACTGTTTTTAACAGCCAGCTTAACCACTCAACCAATGTACAGATGTTAACAAGGTATCGGTATAAGAAATACACAAGCAAGCAAACGTTTCAAATTTCGCGCGCTCTTTCACATTTCAAATTTCGCGCAATTACGCGTAATGTGATTTTGCCATTTTCAAAGGTAAAAAATATTCTATGCAATACGCACTTGCGTATCTTCTATCTTCACTATTTGTTACTTAAAATTTAAGCAGAAATAATCTATTTACTTATCATATAAAAAGTTATGTGCGCAAATGCGGATCGGTGGCGTCAGCAGGACAGAAATGGCGGTATCTTCGCGGAGGCCGCAACGGCCGTGTGCCGAGCGTTTAAAGTCGATATTTTATGTTGTTCAAAGTGTGCTTGCGCTGTCTTTCGTGTTCTGTTGGTGCTGCTTGTTACGAATATGCACTATACTCAAGAGAAGACCGGCTGCTTTGTACCGTCGAGCGCTCGCCAAACTGAAAAGGTAGGTGGATGTTTCTGCTGTCGACGCTTTGTTTTTTGCTTCTCCGGCCAGGCCGCGGCGTGCCCGATCCAGGCTGTTATGCTCCTCCCGCGGTTAACACCGAAAGCGTTATAGTATAATAACGTTGTGAACTAAGGTTTTTCTAGCTAGTAGACGATAAGTGAGTTTTTATTAACGTAGCGAGCCTGCTGGCGTGTCTGATTTCATTAGGCTCAAGTCTAAGCTCAGGGACGTTACGCGCGGATGATTTTTTTTTTCTGTGGGGAAGGAGGTTAAAGCAATGTGCGCTGTGATGCTGTGAGTCGGCGGGCGATGCTCTTCACGCTATGAATCACTATAATTTTGCAATGCCGTCGGACGCCGTTCGGGGACTGCGCAAGGAAGCCGTAAGCGTCGTCTGTGTGTCGCGTGCGTTGGAGTATTCCGGTGAGTCGCGTTGCATTAGATCTTTGCGTATTTAATTTAGAAGAATGGAGAAGAATAACGTGGTGTCCGCGTTGGTATTTACGCGGCCTTGTTCGTTTTCTGTGCCAAAGAAGTATATGAAGAAAGTTTTATATGTTACTCGTCCTCTTTTCAACAGCTACATGATCATTAAATGTGTGTGACTACTATAAGGTAGATGTGTTTTCCTGTGTGACCAAATGTGTTTGCATCCACCGGGCACGTATAATATTAAATTACCATGATATTCAGCTTAATTAAGTGTGCGTAAACATGACACAGCGTGCTGCAGGTGCGGTTCTCAAAGCGTGCAATTACGCCTGGGTCAATACATTTTCTCTATGAGTGGCCGAATAGCCGTACCTTAGCTGTGCAAGCGCTAGGTTGAGCAGTAGTTCACTCGTTCGAGTGCAATTTTGGTGGTACTGCTTGTTCCCCCCTGCTCACATATCATTGCATTCTTCTGGTTTGTAAAAGAATTGTGGGCGCTGCAGCCCGCTTTAGAGTTAAAACTTCGCCGAATACCTATACGTCTACAAACATTCCAAAACTAAGTTATACCAAAACTTCCAATGACACTTTCGAATACAAGTGTAATGCTTTATCTGATATCATAAATTCTTTATGTCCTCGCTGCAGATTTACAAGTGACATGTGATATGTGCAGTGTATGAATGCCTAATTTATTGCTCAAAACACAATAAGGTTATACATCACAGTATGCGTGCATATGTTGCTGCTGACATGCAAACTTAGACATTGTATTTATCTAAGAATGAACAAATCTAAACTGCCGTTTTTTGAAGATGTACGCATCAGACCAATTGAATAATGTAAAAAATAATGTTCACCAAGTGATTGTTGTTTACTGCCTTGCACCAACGTCACTAAAACCACCTTGTTGGTACTTAGACCACATGGTAGGATGCAAGATTCATGACGTCATATTGAATGTTAATGTCACATGATATGCAAGGTAAATTGTTATTAGCATACAGAGGCCAATAACGTTATTGTCTCATCGTTATCCTAATGAAGCAGGTTAGGCAATATGTGATTCTGCTGCCTTTACGTCATGTTGGGAAACCATTACGTTATGTAGCTATCTGCAGTGTCTGAGACCCTGGTTGCCGGTCAATATTGCAGAAGCTTGCCTGCTTCATTGTGATGGCATGGGGTTCAAGATTGATGTTTTGTCTTAGCGTTTCCACTTTTCCTCCCCTATGGTGATTAGACAGCTTGTGCTGTTTGATTAGAAGTGAGGAGTAGTGCCTTTTTAGCCAACCAAAACAATTTAGATCAATGATCACTATGAAGCAGCACACAATATTCATTTAGTGAACTCAATTTCAGGCAAATTATAAACGTCCGAATGTTAGCCGTTTGAAGGAAGCTTTATTCGTTGAACTCATGAGAATAAATGGTAGAGAAGGAAAGGCAGGGAGGTTAGCCAGACCAGCAAAGACGGTCTATCACCCTACACGGGGGAACAGGGAGATTGAAGTCCTGTCGGAAAGGTCTGGTCGCTAAGATACTCGGTTTCTAACCCGAAGGTCGCAGGATGATATTCCGGCCTTGCTGGCTGCTTTTTCGATAAAGGTGAAAATGCTGTAGGCCTGTGTTCTCAGATTTGTGTGCACGTTAAAGAACCCCAGGTGGTCGAAATTTCTGGAGCCCTCCACTACCTTCGTAAAAAATTCATGTGTCAGTATTGCTTTAATTTTATGCTTTATCTGCAGTGGATGCATATGCGCATACGGACATGTATATGTAGTGGTATTGCAATTTTACGGAATAAAATATTCATATGGTGCATATTGCATGGCATTTACTTAAGAAACACATCACATGGGTATCATAACTACAGAAATGCAAATGTGCCTCTATGGATGCACTCGTGCATATATTTGGTCAGCCTCAAGAAAAGAATTTATCGATTGCAGGCAGCAGCATTACTCACACATGTTTATCTCTTAATTACGTGCAGTCGATACAGCTAAAAGGGGGTGTCTTCATCTAAAAGTTCTAACTTCATCTTTGTGCATGAGTGAGCTATAAAGGTGAATGAAAATTCACATGTATGACATCGACATGAAAAGCTCTGCAGCAGCATGTTTTTCGTTGTATTTATACTGCAGCATGCCCTTTTTGTATTTCTCAGTTGCGTGCCACTAAATATATGTTGGCCATGCGTTTCTAGCCATTCACTGCAATTCGGCAAGCAGCGCATGCAGTCTAGACAAACCTCACTAAAATAATTTTTTTGCACTGGTGCAGAAATTCTTCGGCACGGTCTGTCATTTCATTTGAGTGAGGCTGCTCAAGGAAATTTCCTGACAAGGTCAAGGAGCCAAAGCACCAGCGAACTCTGAACCATTCTTTCAAGCATCAGCTCTGTTCAACCTGCTTATGCGCTGTGCCTCACCAAGGTACTGGACGCTGCCTACTTATATGAAGTGCTCTTCATATTCTCCTCAGTTTGGCAGCAGTGTGTGTGGTCTTCACAGTGCTTGCCAAAATCATTATTGCACAGGTGAGACACTTATTTCCTGCTTTAATTGTGTTAGTATTACTGCATGCACTCCTGCCAAGCAAAAGTACTAATGTTTCCTGTGAATTGTTTGTCATGGTGAACAGAGGATTTCAAGCACAAAATTCATACTGAACTTTGGTCCTTCAAGAAGTGTGGAATGAAGGTGGTGACAGTGTCAACGCGCTCTCTTTAGAAATAAAGGCTTTGCATGAAAAGCCTGTCGCACCTTGAAACAGGCACAAAAAACTTCCAGGTGAAAATAAGCAACTTCAGATGAAAATTGTAGAATTTACACTGTATTCAAGGTTGAACTATCTGACATCAAAGGCGTCTCAGATGAGAGTTTTCTTTTGACGCTGTCCGAAATTTTCGGGCGATGATGGAAAAACCATTACTCGTGATGATATTGACACTGCATACAGAGTAGGAACAAACAAGCCTAGTTTGAAAAAAAAATAGTAGTGCATTATGAACGATGTTACAAATGAAATGTTCTGGATAAGACAAAAAACTTACGTCTGTCTACAGTGGCCTTTCCTTTTAAATCAAGTAGTCCTATTTATGTGAACGAACACTTGACAAGACAAGGTAAGCAGTTAGTGAGAGCACGAATGCAAAAAAAACAAGTTGGATGGAGGTACATTTGGATGCAAAGCACGAAATTTATAGCAAAAACAAAATTGGAAACATTAGCAATTTTAAAGACTGCCTTCTTAAAAGATTTGGCAAAACGCTGTGTTGATGCCTTCAGAGCCACACTTTTCTTGAGCTTGCAATGTCAGTAAACTATGACTGACATGGCAGAATTTTGATACCTAGATAGTGAAAAATTGATACCTAGATAGTGAAAAAGGCCACCAGCTATCTTCAATGCCTTTACCTTAAATACTCTTAGCATTATAAATAAGACTAGTAGCCTGTGTCTCTATTTCGATGACATGCCGGTAAAATTTGATGCCATTCTTTTGAAATAATCCTTGCATTTTTTGTGCGATATAGCCCACCAAAAATACCAGGGTACAATTATCATGGCATTGTGTAGTTCATGAAATGGGGAAATGGAATAGCGCTGTACATCTAACGTTAATTTTTGGCCGATGTCAATAGACTTCCGTGTGTTAAGCCCTGTGTTAAGTGTCTAGTAGTCAACTTGGGGGTTTTGTTTTGCAGCAATTAGCACGCCTCCATTAGGTCATAAGTAGGAATTTTGAGTTTCTGGAAACTAGGTAACTTGATTTTTCGGTCACAGATGCACAGACGATTTTTCGCTCACAACCAACGGGGCAGATGTCGGCGGCGGGTTTTCTGCGACACGAGCTCTTCAACGCTATCATGTTAAAAAGCTGACATAGGCAGCATTGACCAAATGAATGCAAAGAATAAAGTCAAGTGTCCTAGCAGGAATCCAAACCTAGTATTCTGCTTGGTAATTAAGTATTCTACCACAGAGCCGTGCCCGGCCTCGGTTATACTTTCCAAATAGTCTCAAATGTTTGTGTAACATCAACTGCCGTTGCAGTACTGGCTATCAAATTTTATAACTATTACATGTGCACTCCTATGATGCAGCCGTGAGGTCGAGTCAAAGTCAATTGTAGTCAGGCACTATCCTGTGAAGTATTTGTGTAGCAGTGTTGAGGGCTACCATCGTCGCGAGTGCCAGCGCAAACACCAGTGCTTCATACCAGTCTACCACTTCTAGTGTGTTTCTGCTTCTGTTGGCATCGTTTCGAAACAGCAAATAACTGCTAATGTTGTCAAAGGTGTGACATCTCCCCATAACAAATGAAACATATGCGGCTGTTTAACGTATGTGTGTGCGAGAATTTGTACTTATATTGAGCTCCACTTCATAAGATCGCTCAATAAAAAAATTAAAATACATGTTATGCGTGTTTTGCATAACATCGATTCCCAAAGTATGTGGGGTCTGCCAAATTTTTAGCATCAATTTTGTAACCTAAATGCTACCATAAACAATTATTTATTGAACATGAACAGCTGGACTACAACATAATAAGTTTAAGGTATTAGGAAAACTGAATATGTTCATGACTACAGCATACCTAACAGGCAAATACTAGTACTACATACATGACACACTATTGTAGAGCTAGACTAGAATATTGCTTATTGGCACTTTACAATTCTTTAAAAACCCTAATTAACTTCAGTGCCTTATTCAATTTGTTCAAATTGGATGTGCGCAATCACTTGATGAATAGCTTTTTTACTCAAACCTAACTCATGTTTCACGTGTGCATCATGCTGAATCATTGCTCAGATGTTTCTTGTGTATAAATTTCCTTTCTACTATGCTGTTTGTTTTTTATGTGAAATCTGTTGTACGTGCTACCCTCTGTAGGCCCACAGGTACTGTCAAGTTGTTTACACAGTTTTTTGCCTGGGGGACCTCCAACAAGCATGTTTTCCGTTGAAAACAAAGCGAATTTTGATGCTGACTTCTACTCACATCGAACTAAGAACACTCCAGCATGACAACGCATATTGTATCTTGGACAGTCTGTCTTGTGAAACTTTTAGTGATTACTTCTGTCTTTATTTTAGGCTTCCGGGTGCGGATGTGCTGTAGAGAAGGAGCGCCCTGACAACACTTTTGTAAAAGGAACCAAAGTCGCCTGGGCAGCTGAAGATGGATTGTGCAAGTGTTTGAATGATCACATTATATTAATCCAACACCACTTGCATTACTTTGCCAATATTTGTGATTTTGTAACACACAAGTTTAGAAGCACACACACATATATAAAAGGAGAGCTGTAAATAGGCCTTGAGCAAGTTTGTAGTCAAGGCTTTTAGCATGATGACCAAAGCATGTTATATAAGCCCACATGTTTTACCACACACCTACTCTCCTGTCTATTTTCTTTTTCAATTTTGTGGGCACTGGCAACACCCTCAATAAGCGCCTTTGGACTGCTGGTGCCTCTAACTTATATTTGGTTGTTCTAAATAATTTATTTTTTACCTACTATGCAAGGAGGGAAGTCAGAATGTTAAAAGTTAAAAAAGAAGTCTCGTCACAAAAAAGATGTCTACTCGTAAGAAAAAAGATTTGAAAAAACAGAAGATTGATCCCCACTCACAAAGATCTCACCATTACAATCGATGCAGAAGGTCATAGCTCATGTTTACTATTGTCAATCTTTTTCAGTTGTATGCTATGTACAATAAAATAGTGACTATTGGCATCATGTTAATTTATTTGTCATAAATTTTTGTTGGGGCCTAATATCTTGCATTCTCACATGCATAAAAGCTCACGTCTGCTACACATCATTTAAAAGAGCGCAATGTGGTAAGGTTCTGTATTTAGTGCATATTATCTGTGTGTCTTTCAAAGTGAGTATATGGCATTTGAAATAATCACCAGTATTCGAAACTTGTGAATTTTTAATTTGCAGGCATGCATGTCTGTATGATGACCAAGCATCCGTAAATTGTGCATGCATGTGTGCAGCAAGGGACCTTGAATAGATTACATTCATTCTGGACCAAAAACGGGTAGCACAGATACGCACTCTGGGATCAATTTCATGATTATTAAAACACACATATTTATTCAATATAGCTTGCTTTAAGGTATATATTTACATATTGTCTACTTCCACCTTGAACATTGCACCATGCATCCGGCACTCTGCCGAGCGCTTCTCGAGGGCACTTTGGTAACTAGTACACAAACGTACAGACAGCTGTAAGTGGGCCTCCACTTTGTTGACTGCTGGAGAACAACGGCTTCGCCAAATCACACTTCCTTTGTGGTGAAGCTAACTTTGCTCTTGCAACAGTACCAGCTTATCTAAAATTCGACACTGTTCTTTAGAAGTGCAGCTTGTTCTATCCAGAGCAGCCGAAAACGAAAACATGAGGAACAGCACCTGGACAGGGTAAGGCACAATTGCAGCACTTCTCGATAACAGTGCCGGATTCTCTATTTGCCTACACATAGAGAAAGCAAAACACTGGAGCCAACTTACCAGTAGCTTCACTGCAGAGACACCGTGTTTTAAAAGACGATGATGCAAAAGCCCCACCTAGAGCTGTCACTGTGTTTCAGTGCTAGTTTCATAAGCGCCTGCGGAAGGCACTCTGTGGAGGGCCGGCCGCGTGCATGGTGCACGTGTTCAGGGTGGAATGGACGACTTAGTACATGTGTTCAAGTACTAACAAACTGTATGTGGGCTGTCACTCAGCATGGTCTACAGAGTATACAGCAATCTGCATTTTCAGCCATCTCCAGCGTCAATCCTAGATTTGGCCCACTGGTACGTCGATGTGGAGCACCCTTCCAGCACCCATTTGAAAGGGTGTTATGACATCACAGCACCTTTTTTTAAAGGGTGCACTCATTACACCCTTCAAATTTTTTGCTCTGCACCCTTTCCTTAAGGGTGCTGAGCTCTGCACCCTTTCTCAGCACCCTTTTTTGAACACCCAATAGGGAGCAAAGGGTGTTCGTCTGGCGACAAGCTCATTTACACCCTTAAGGGTCAGAATTGGTTTAGTGTGTGGCCACGTCTTACCACCGACGTCACTCGTTATGTGAGGACATGCCGGGACTGTCAGCGACGCAAGACACCGCCGACAAGGCCAGCGGGACTTCTGCAGCCAATCGATCCACCTTGCCGACCTTTCCAGCAGATTGGTATGCACGTTAAGGAACCCCAGGTGGTCAAAATTTCCGGAGCCCTCCACTACGGCGTCTCTCATTATCATATGGTGGTTTTGGGACGTTAAACCCCACAAATCAATCAGATTGGTATGGACCTACTGGGGCCTTTCCCGACGTTGGCTTTCGGAAACAAGTGGATCGTGGTAGCTACTGACTACCTCACCCGCTACGCCGAGACAAAAGCCCTGCCAAAAGGCAGTGCATCCGAGGTAGCTAAGTTCTTCGTCAAAAATATCATCCTACGTACCGGCGCCCCGGAGGTCCTTATCACCAACAGAGGAACGGCATTCACTGCCGACTTAACTCAAGTGATCTTGGCATACAGCCAAACAAGCCATCACTGGACGACAGCGTACCACCCACAGACCAACGGCCTCACCGAGCGGCTTAAAAAGACGATCGCCGACATGCTGTCAATGTACGTCGATGTCGAACACAAGACGTGGGACGCCATTCTTTCGTATGTGACCTTCGCATACAACACGGCGGTGCAGGAGACGACGCAGATATCTCCATACAAATTGGTCTACGGAAGGAGCCCGGCAACGACGCTCGATGCCATCTTACCCAACGTCACCGACGAAGAAAACCTCAATGTGAGCGAGTACCTTGAACGCGCCGAAGAAGCCCGACAACTTGCGCGTCTCCGTATCCAGAATCAACAGACGACCGACAGCCACCGTTACAACCTTCGACGACGCTTCATGGAATACCAGCCCGGTGAACGTGTTTGGGTGTGGACGCCGATACGCCGACGTGGACTAAGTGAAAAGCTTCTGCGACGGTACTTCGGACCGTACACGGTGGTTCGACGTCTCGGCCCACTTGATTACGAGGTTGTCCCCGACGGCATCACGAACTCTCAACGACGCCAATCGCGACCTGAAGTCGTCCATGTCGTGCGCCTCAAGCCGTTTCATGCACGTTAACAAACTGAAACAGTGTTTTTGTATTATTGTTGTATGGTAATTTATTCATTGTACTTTCTTGCATTATTATTGTACCTTTATCTTCAGTGAAAGCATCGATACGATGCCTTTTTTTAGAGAGGGGCAATGCCACGTTCCATTTACCAAGTTTTTGTTATCGTCCCAAAACACCACACGATTCTCAGCGCAAACCGCGCCTGCAGTTTTTGAGTAGGTTCGGGACTGTAGTAGATCATTTCGGTAAGATCAAGCCCGCTGTGCGAACGCTACAGATTGTTCTGGAACCTACGCCACCACCAGCGATAACGCTAGAACATTCGACGGCAAGATTATAAATGCCGACGCGCTTCGCCGCTTGTCAGTTGTTGATCGAAGGCCGACGCTCCGTTCGCCGCTATCAGTCCGAGACTGCTATCTGTGCAAGACTGCTGCTGTAATTGGACTTTCCGTTTACCGGGCACAGGTTCGCCCAAATAAACAGTTAAATCCCAACACGAAGTCTCCTGTCTTCGGCCACGTCACGATCTATGACAATATCCTTAACCCTCGTTTGTTCCCTAATCCACTTCGCTCTCTCCTTGTCTCTTAACGTTACACCTACCATTTTCTTTCCATTGCTCGCCACGTCGTCCTCAATTTAGACTGAACCCTCTTTGTGGGTCTCCAGGTTTCTGCTCCGTAGCTAAGTACCGGTAAGATACAGCTGTTATATACCTTCCTCTTGAGGGATAGTGGCAATCTACCTGTCATAATTTGAGAGTGCTTGCCAAATGTGCTCCACCCCATTATTATTCTTCTAGTTACTTCAATCTCGTCGTTTGGCTCCGCAGTTAATACCTGCCCTGAGTAGATATAGTCTTTGACAACTTGAAGTGCACATTGCCCCGCCACGGTGGTCTAGTGGCTAAGGCACTCGGCTGCTGACCCGCAGGGCGCGGGTTCAAATCCCGGCGGCGGCGGCTGCATTTCCGATGGAGGCGGAAATGTTGTAGGCCCGTGTGCTCAGATTTGGGTGCACGTTAAAGAACCCCGGGTGGTCTAAATTTCCGGAGCCCTCCACTACAGCGTCTCTCATAATCATATAGTGGTTTCGGGACGTTAAACCCCACATATCAGTCAATCAACTTGAAGTGCACTATTACCTATCTCGAAGCGCTGCTCCCTTCCTAGGTTGTTGCACATTATTTTCGTTTTCGGACACAAAGTGACCTTAAGGATTCAAGGTCGTCTAAGCTTGAGGCGAAAGACATATATTGTTGTGTATGCCTCCAGCGTTGTTGGTCTTCGATAAAACGCGTATGTGTAAAGCGAAATGCATACCAATTAACTTGATCAACAAGACAACTAGCGCGAAGTAAGCTCAAAGTGTTAACGAACTCAACTAATACTTCTGTACGACTTGTGAAGGTGATGAATATTGAGATGCACAAAAAGTAGTGACGTTTAGTTTGACCTCGTCAGTCCCATTTGGAATCTGTTTGGAATGGATTCCATTTGGAATCTGAACGGCGGAATATTCGTCCACACGCCCTCTTCAAGTGTGAGGCCCATAGTAGAGTACCGAGTGCTCAAAAAATTGACCACTTTTAAATGCTAAGCATTTCTTAGTCAACTTCGGCGCCTTTGGGCGTATCTATCTATCTATCTATCTATCTATCTATCTATCTATCTATCTATCTATCTATCTATCTATCTATCTATCTATCTATCTATCTTGCCGTCTGCGACTTTTAGCTCTCCTAGCCATTCCGTTAACGGTATCAATACCAAATTTTGTATGGCATATTATGACTGCATGACGAACGTAACTGACTAGTCACAACATGGCTACCATGATATATATGTCATGAATGTCTTGATTTACATTTCATAGTCTTGCTGCTCTTGCGGTTGGTTTGTTTTCATAAAAAGTTCAAAAATTGGCATGGTACGACTTGACTGTACGGCGAACACAATTGGCAGACACTAGCATGGAAATATGGACGTGCACGTCATGCAACACATGAGTCATGACTATACGCAACGCTCATGGTACGCTTGAAAACGTTTCGCTAGCTTCACATATACGAAATTCAATGTTACTGCACGTGAATGCATGATGAAGGTAATAGACTCGTGCAAGCATAATAGTCATGAGATGCGTGTTATGTTAGGGCATTCCTACATGCCACGCTCATGATGCGCTCGCGGCCGTCGCGCAAGCTCCACATATACATAATTTGGTACTACGTGACGTGAATTGACGACGAAGGTATGTGACTGGTGCAAACATGATGATGATATGCCTGTCATGTAACAACATGGCTACATGCTACGCTCATTATGCACACGAGGCCATTTCGCTAGCTTTACGTATGCCAAATTTAGCATTACGTCACGTGAATGGATGACGAAGGTATGTAACTGGTGCAAACATGATAATCATGAGGTGCGTGCCATGTAGGAACATGACTACATGCCACAGTCAAGGCGACAATATACTTCAACGTGACCCGGCGCACGTACTCGCCGGCGTTCGTTTCGTCGCGTCACGCCGGCGATGCTACGCCAGGCGCCGATCTGCCTGGCATATACTCGCAGGCGTGCGCAGCGCTGCGTTGCTTTAACGCATGCGCGTGCGAGCGTGGCGGGCGTTTCTCCGTCACCAAGAGAGGCAGGCACAGTGCTGTCCGGGTAACCTATTGGGCGCGGAACGCACTATGTCGCATTTCACGCTGGTTGCCGCCTGGCCGCGCTGACAAACGCTAGTCGCGCCGGTCGCGCCGGCGTTCAGATTATAGAGTGCTCGCGTTGCTAGCGCAGCGTTGCTGTGCCCAGCGTGCACGCGCGTCACCGTTCCGTTGGAGTGTATTGGGCCATTCATTATGCGCTTTTGGCCGCTTCGCTAGCTCCACATATACCAATTTTAGTACCAGGTGACGTGAATAGATGATGAATGTAAATGAGACGTTCAAACATGATAATCATGACAAGGAAGTAATGTACGGCCTAATATAGCTCTGCCTCGTAACGTTGTGCTCATTTTAAAGTAACTTATCATCCTTCCTCAGCGTGCTTCGCATATCGTAGATTCCCACTGTACGTGGAATTTGCGATTTTTTTTTTTTATTCTTACCTTTCCACCGAGTGTTCATGGTCAAAAGATCTGGAGCCCTCCCTGGATTTCGTGCCGACTGGTTTTGCCCCCGCGATCACCGACGACAGCGCAGCTCTGGCCGACTGGCTCGCCCTACGTCATCCCCTGACGCCGACAGGAGCTCTCACAGAGTGGTGCCCCGTCCTCGGACTCCTGGGACCATGTCCATCTTTCCTAACTTCTCCTTATTTCCGCATGTGGGTCTCTCTGCCTCGGCTCCTATCTCTATCCCTATCTCTTTTCTTCCACCCTATCTTTCTTAACCCCAACTTACCCCCATCCCCTGCGCAGAACTGTGGTGTCCTCCATTGAGAGAGAGGCCGTAACGAAACTGCGCTTATTTCTTCCTTTTCCTCTTTCATAGTCACTTTGCAGCCCTTCTCTGCGATGTCTCTCGTAATCATGTCGTAGTTTAGGGATGTGAAACGCCACATAATATTAAGATATTAAGATATGTGGGGTTTACCATGCCAAAACCACCATATGATTATGAGAGACGCCGTAGTGGAGGGCTCCGGAAATGTCGACCACCTGGGGTTTTTAACATGCACCCAAATTTGAGCACACAGGCCTACAACATTTCCGCCTAAGATATTGAGTAGGACAGACTCCAATGTTTCATGCTTTAATGCTAAGTATAATTGGAGGACACTTGAGCTTTGCCTGTAAGAGTTGAATGTGATAGCGCATCCTGTCGCAAGCGTGCACTCCCACCAGTGACTTTTTATTGTATGATTTTACTCGAGAAGTCCAAATTGTTGACTACTACAATTCAATCAGTAAAGTTAAAGTGGCTTGTGTCAGAGAAGCTGTCGCTACTTTGCCTTAAAATGAAACCGAAGACGTTTTAGAATTCGATAAATCTTCGCGGTTAACAAGAACCGACGTCATTGTCGATAATGTGATTTTTTCTTCGCTGATTTAGCAGCAGCAGCTTTAGCCTACGTGAAAGAAAAGTTTTTCTCGCTGCACCCCCGCGAGTGTGCCGAAAATGTGGTCGTGGAAACCTACGTCTTCTTTGATTTCTCTCATAAAGCCATTCTTCTCTCCGACGTACGGTTCACGCTCTCACTATAGACCAACTCACTCTTCATATACCCGGACCCTTGATGACATCCCATTTCGTCCAAAGCCTAATTATCATTGGTGGACAACAAGAACTTAAGATAGTAGCCCGCTTATTTTCTATAGTTTCTTCCCTTGTTTGGCAACACTATATTCAATTGATTTCTGTTCAGCTCTATAAAAACTATAAAAAAGTCCTTTGTACGTCACGCACGTTTTTTTATGTGATAGATGAAAGAAATGTTTTTCTTACCCTTGAAAAGAGCTTAAAAACTAGCTTTCAGTTTTGACGTTAGTTGTTCGAAAAAGAGGTGACCGGAAGATTTTTGTGGTACAACGTTTGCAAACTTGAAACTGTCTATACGCGTGTTCAGCTGAGAGTCACGTAAACTCAGCCACATGCAGATATATTGTCTCGAAACAGTGCAGACAAGGTAGTGAGAGCAGTGCAACGATTTCGCATTTTTAGGGGCGAAGCTCCTTAAAGCGGCACCCGTTCGTCCCTTGTTGCAATCGTAGTGCTTAACCAGTCTTGCCCTTTGACTTGCAAGGTGGTGCCGGTGGGAGATTTCTCCAGTGCGTTGTGTAACAATGAAAAAATCGCAGCGTGCGCGTTAACTAAAAGCCGAATTCTCCTGTCTCTCAATCCCAATTAGCAGCCATTGGCATGTACATTGAGCACTATCTGACAAGAAAGGGTTGATAGGTTATACTCACTGGCCGTAACCTCCTTGTTTTTGGAAAGGTTTTAGCGAGCGTCGGGCCGCACTGCCATGAATACAGTGAACTAGCCTGTACCATGAACTTGATGTGGTTAAAGGTGGAAAGTAGACAAGAAGCACAAGCCGTAAGAAAGTGTGCGTGTGCCACCTCTCGTTGGGTCCTTAGAATGTGCTGGATGGCGATGATTCTATATGCGAAATATATGATGGAAATGTGAGAGATGGTGGTACTTGGAGGGTTGACTAGATGGACGAACGGACACACAGACAGATACATGGACGGACGTACAGATGGCTGCATGGACGGATGGAAGCATGCATGGACGCAGGGGCGGAGGTATAGATGAACGCAGGGACGGGGGCACGGATGGACGTGCGGACCCACGAACAGACGCACGCACGGACAAGCAGATAGACGCACGGACGTTCACACAGACGGACGCATCTATGAATAAAAGATTCGAGATGCTGGTACTTGAAATGTTGGCTAGATGGACGAACGGACACACAGACAGATGCATGGACCGACGACAAGAAGGCTGCATGGACGGATGAACGCATGCACGGACGCAGGGGCGCAGGTATGGACGAACGCAGGAACGGGTGCACGGATGGACGTGCGGACACACGAACAGACGCACGCGCGGACAAGCGGATAGACGCACGGACGGTCACACAGACGAACGCATATATGAAGAAAAGATGTGAGGTGATGGTAATTGAAATGTTGGCTAGATGGACGAACGGACACACAGACAGATGCATGGACAGATGCACGGATGGCTGCATGGACGGATAATTGCATGGGCGGACGCAGGGATGGACGCACGAACAGACGCACGCACAGGCGGGTGGATGGACGCATGGACGGTCACACAGACGGACGCATAGGTGGACGGAAGCAAGAACGAATGGACGGATAGATGCTTCGTCCCACTCTCCATCATTCACCCCGTGGAAATGTTATTTTTAAATACGGAGCATTTATTAGGGAACTTCGGCGAATGGGAGCGTATCTATCTATCTATCTATCTATCTATCTATCTATCTATCTATCTATCTATCTATCTATCTATCTATCTATCTATCTATCTATCTATCTATCTATCTATCTATCTATTTGTCTCTCTGTCTATCTCTTCATTTATCTATTAATCTATCTATCAATCTATCTATCTATCTATCTATCTATCTATTTATCTATTTATTTATCTATCTATTCATCCATTTATTTATTTATTTATTTATTTATTTATTCATTTATTTATTTATCTATCTATCTATCTATCTATCTATCTATCAATTTATTTATGTATTTATTTATTTATCTATTTATCTATCTATTTATTTATTTATCTATTTATCTACTTATCTAGCTATTTATTTCTTTATCAATTTATCTATCTATTTATTTATTTCTTTATCTATTTATCTATCTATCTATTCATCTATCTATCTATCTATATATCTATTTATCTATCTATCTATCTATCTATCTATTTATCTATTTATGTATCTATTTATCTATCTATTTATCTATTTATCTATCTAGCCGCCTACGACTTTTAGCTCTCCTGGCCGTTGCGATAATGGTAATAATACCAAATATGGTGTGACACAATGTGACTGTATGAAGAACTTATCTCACTAGTCATAACATGAAACGCATGATATTTATGTCATGAATGTTATGATTTACATTTCTTGGTCCTGCAGCTCTTTTAGTGGTTTTCTTCACATGTTCTCTTGCAAAACTTGTATGGTATGGCATGATTGCACGGAGAACACAAGCGACAGACCCTTACATGAAATTCATGGCATGCATGTCATGTAACAACATGACTACATGCCACGCTCATGATGCGCTCGTGGCCGTTTCGCTAGTGTCACGTATGCGAATTTGGTTTTACAGAACGTAAATGGATGACGAAGGTATGTGAATGGTGAAAACATAATCATAGTATGCGTGTCATGTCACAACATGACTACATGCCACGCTCATGATGCGCTGGGGGACGTTTCGCTAGCTTAACTTATACTAAATTTGGCATTACAGGACGTGAACGGATGAAGAAGGTATGACACTGGTGCAAACATGATAAACATTAGATGCAGATGCGTGTCATGTAACAACATGACTACACGCTACGCTAATGATGAGCTCGCAGCCGTTTCGCTAGCTTCACATGTACCAAACTGGGCATTACGTGACGTGAACGGATGACATTAGTAAATGACACATCCAAACATGATAATCACGGCATGCGTGTCATGTAACAAGACTACGGGCCACACTGATGATGTTCTCGCGGCCATTTCGCTAGCTTCACATGTGTCGAATTTGGTTTACGTGTTGTCAGCGGATGACAAAGGTATGTGACTGGTGCAAACAAGATAATCATGAAATGCGTGTCATGTGAGAACATGACACTACATGCCACAGTCAAGGCGCCAATACATTTCGACGTGACGCGGTGCGTGTGCTCGCCGGCGTTCATTTAGTGATGTCACATGGGCGTTGCCACGTCAGGCACCAGTCCTGCCATATAATCGCAGGCGCGCGCCGCACTGCGTTGCTTTGACGCATGCACTTTTCGGCGCGTCCAGCGTCCCCCCGTCACGAAAAGAGGGAGACAGTATTGCCTGGGTAACGCATCGGCGTGATATGCAGCATGTCGCATTTCGCGCCGGCTGCTGGACGCTGGTGGCGCCTGGCGTCAGACTTTAGAGTGCTCGCGTTTTGCCAACGTCGCGTCTCTGTTCCCAGTGTGCGTGCGCGTCAACGCTACATTGGAATGTATTGGGACCTTTCATGATGCGCCCGTGGCCGTTTTTGCTATAGCTCTACAAATACCAAATTTGGTGTTACGTGATGTGGATGGATGACGAAATATATGACGTGCAAACATGATAATCCTGACACGCGTGTCATGTAAGAACTTGACAACACACCACGCTGATAGCGCGCCCGCGGCCGTTTTGCTAGCTCCATATATACTAAATTTGGTATCACGTGACTTGAATAGGTTGCACAGAAATACGGCACATCCAGACATAACAATCATGGCACGGAAGTTATGTACGTCGTCATGTACCTCCACCTCGTAACGTTTTTGTTGACGTTAAAGTGACTTCTAAACATATCTCATTCGTGCTTCGCATATCATCTATTCCCACTGTACGTGGGGTCTGCCAATTTTTGACGTCCGCGTTTCAACGAGACGTGGTGATCTTGGCTTTAAAACAACGGCGAAATGAAGTGGATCCACCTTCAACCTGCGTTCAATTGACTTCGTAAGCATTTAGAAAAATGGGTTCTTAAGGTCCCTAGATGAAACAAGTTTCCAAGGTAGCGACACCTTTCCCTTTCCTCTTCGCCTATGTTCCTGAAGCGCCCCCTAGAAGGTTTAAAACTTTCATCCAAAAGCGACTGTTTGGGTTCTGTTGCTACGGTGAATAGATGTAAATGAAACAAAATGGAACGAAATAAGACGTAGAATAAAGAGTTACCTCTATGAACATAAACGGCACAACACAAGAGCAAGCGGGATGTGCGTTACTCAACCAGCAACGTTGTGCAGTTCTATACTTTACACCACTAGCCATGGCGTCTCGCGTAGTACATTTTAGTTCCACGGCCGCGGTATTTCGTCCAGTTCTAACTAGTCCGCTTCTCTGATTGTGTTTTGTTCGTGCTGTGACACAGTGAACGTGCTTCTTGCTGGATCCTGTAAGTGGCCACAGGGCGTGACGTTGTGACGATTGATTACAACCGGCTTGTGCACACGCAAGAAAAAAAACTACGACCAGACTGGTACGAACACTCGTCCAGCAGCACTGCGATGACGTTTATTTTAAATGTGCCCATTTGGACAATTGTGATGCCAAGTGATTCTGATGCGGTGCTGGGAACTTCCTGAAAAGTGAGAGTTCTACTGGTGAGGTGTCTCGAAGCAGCGCGTTTCGGCTCAAGCGGAAACTGGTCCAGAGTGAAATGTTTCTGAAGGCGCGTTGATTACAACCGACAGCTGCTCTGTATATGTGCATACCCACATGTATTTGTACCAACTGGCATGCACTAGACACGCATTACACGCGCGCCTGGCGTTTTAATAAAAACCGACAAGTGAACTCGCTTCGCAGATCCGCGTCGACATACGTTGACGGAGTTGCACGAAAGCATTCGCGTGAAATGGTTCATAGTTGCACTTCATGGTGCGCTTCATCTCGGAAAGCACGAGGTAAGTTGAAGAGAGCGAAACCATTTTCTGTTGTTTACGGCAACGCAGCATTGCTGAAAAACGCAGATGTTGCATTGAACGAGCATGGCGAAACAATCTTGGTCGACTTAGCACACACCGAAACGCTCCTCCTCTTCAGTTTATGTTCTGGCTACGATTTTGTCTTTGGTCACGGCGAGAATCCGGCTGGAGCCATATGCGCATGCGTACTCGTTTTGAACCTTTTGCATAATAATAAATAACACCACCAGCCATTTGCAAGATCACGTGCAAGCAATGCACCAATTACAGACGCGGATGCCAGAGAAAAAGAGGAGTAATCGAGAGAGTGAGGAGTAAGGCTCGAGAACAATGAGTGACGCTACCTTGTTTCATCTAGAGACCTTATGGGTTCTGTGTTCCAAGCGCCACCTGATCAAGTACCTATCATGTCTTCAACTGTGACACACAGCCTTCTAGGAGTCAGTCCTTAGCTATAAGCACCTCTTTTCTTACCTGTGGGCGGAAAAAAAGTGGTTCTTTACTGTAACCCAAAATAAATAACAAGCTTTTGGCTTCGGTGTTACAGAGTGACAATTCAAGTGACTGGGAAGTTTGAATCTGTGGTTCCTAAAGAAACGGAAAAGGCACCTAATTTTTGTCTGTCTGATTGGCGACACGGTACAGTGTCTTGTAGGGGGTCGGAGAAGCGGATAAATAGAATGCTTGAAAAATAACGAAGAGAGCACTAGCCGCACAGGAGCGACAGAAAGAAGAGAGATGAGATAGGAAAGATTGGGTGCATGGTCAAAGAAGTCCGATGACGGGGCACCACTCGGCGAGAGCTACACGGCGTCAGAACATCGCGAACGGCGGGCTTATCAGCGACAGCTACGCTGGCGTCGAAGATCGCGGATGACAGAACCACTCAGCGGGGAATCCTATTCATCCCTTGATGACACGTGCTAATTCTGTGGAGAGCTTGCTGACACATTCCGCATAGTCTGGGCATGCCAGGGACATCTATCTATCCCCCACGATCCCAACTCCGCGAGAGAGGACAGTGAGGCGGATTGCTCGACTGTCAGGACCTGAAGGCCCAACAGGCCCTGGTTCAACGGACGCGGGTGCCGATGCTTGCCAATGAAACTCCGCAATAGGGGTTCCACCTAGTGCTGTGAGGGAAGGCGTCCAATAAGAACCTAATTCAATCAACCCCCTGAATTCATTTATTGGTTCTTAAATGTTTGACCACCACCACCTCCACCAAGCGACTCCCGGAAGTTTCCTATGAAGCAACAAGTGCTGCTGCTTTACCGAACCTACAAACGAGTGATCGGTGGAGAGAATCTTGGGTGTTTATCCGAATCGCAGCTATGCTGCCAAAAGCGGCGTCTCTTATTTTCCTCAACCTCTCTCTCGGTCGTGGAATCCCTCGCCGGTGCGCCGGCTCTCCTCCTGTTAAAGATAATCATGACGACTAGATTCCACTCAAAACGCAAGCCCTCTTTGTCATGATAATAAAGAGTTCGCGCATAATAAATAAAGGTTGGTCGCTACTGCTAACATAATTAGGTGCGACAAAGCAGCAGTGGGAGAATAATGAAAAAAAAATTACCAGAATATTGAAGCTTGTGAAATGAAACCAGTGACAGAATGGTGGGGCTGTCTCATGACGGGGTCAGAGATATCTGTGCCTGAGCTGTTAAACACAGCAATGGCTTGTGATAACGCTGCCTCCATATTAAAGTAGCGAGGAATTTAAACCGTTAATCACTCTTCTTCTAAACAAACTAACGCGGGCCGCGAACGTGCTCCGTGATAGATAGATGGATAGTTAGATAGATAGATACATAGATAGATAGATACATAGATAGATACATAGATACATAGATAGATACATACATAGATACATAGATAGATAGATAGTAAGATGCAGCCTAACTCGCCTAAATTAGCTAAAGAATGCTTGGCATTTAAAAAGACGGCTCTCAGCCTATTATAGTCCGAAAATTGGGCAGTTGGTCTCAAATACACCGGTGGAGACAAAACATGGTTAGGAGCACGAATGCTAATTATTTTTGTTCATACATTTCTTCACACTTGCGGTTGTCATTTGAGGCAGAAAAACGTACAAATAGACAGTCTTTTAGTTGAGACTGTGCGTACTGCCACGGTGTTGTGATGATTATGGCACTGGAATGCTCACCTGAAGTTCGCGTTATCGAACACTGGTTCCGTCGGCAACATTTTTGGGGCGAAGCTCCTTAAAGTGGCAGCCGTTTGTCCCTCGTAGTCTATGTCGTAGTCGTAGTGTGTAACCAGTGTTACATTTTGGCCTGCAAGGTGGTGTCGGTGGGAGATTTCTCCTGTGCTTTGTTGTACAATAAAAAGGTTGCGGCGTGCGCGTTAACTAAAAGCCGAATGCTCCTGTCTCTCATTTGCCTTTATCAGCCATTTGCATGTAAACTGAGCACTATCTGACAGGAAAAGGTAACTACGTTATACTCGCTGGGCGTAACCTTCAAGGTTTTAGATAGGTTTAGCGAGTGTTGGGCCATAGTGCCATGAATACAGTGAACTAGTATATACCATGAACTCGAGGTGGTTAAAGGTGGGAAGTAGAACTGAAGCGCAAGCCGTAAGAAAGTGTGCGTGTGCCACCTCTCGTTTAGTCCTTGGAATGTGCGCTGGATGATGGTGCTTCTATATGTGGAATATATGATGAAAAGATGGGAGACTGTGGTACTTGGAGTGTTGAATAGATGGACGAATGGACACATAGACAGATGCATGGATGGACGCATGAACGGACGCAGGGGCGGCTGCATGGAACGACGCAGGGACGGACGCACGAACAGCCGCACGCATGGACGGGCTGATGGACGCATGGACGGTCACACTGACGGACGCATGGACGAACGGAAGCAAGGACGAATGGACGGACGAATTGTTCGCCCCATTCTCCATCATTCACTCCGTGGATATGCTGCCAATTTTTTTTTTCTGGGTGGCGTTAGTGCGAGTCAGACAGCACTAAACTTGTTGGGACTAAAGCTGTGAGTGCTGTGATTTTTTCGTCCACGGGACGGCTTTATGCTCTCCCATAGTAGAGTGCTTAGTACTCTAATTCGTTACCCTCATTTTTTAAACCCATGGATTTTCGCCTTTTGTTTACCATGCAATGTACATATGTGTTAACAGCTTATTTTGTGAGCCTCTGCGTGCTCTGTTTTGTTGAAATGTTATGTACAAGAGTAATTGATTTCCACAAGAGCAATGATTTCCATGTATGTATGTATGTATGTATGTATGTATGTATGTATGTATGTATGTATGTATGTATGTATGTATGTATGTATGTATGTATGTATGTATGTATGTATGTATGTATGTATGTATGTATGTATGTATGTATGTATGTATGTATGTATGTAAGTGAACACTCCATGTACCACCATCTCGCATCTTTTCATCATATATCCATCATATACAAGTATCGCCGCTTAGCGGACATTCCAAAAATTAAATGAAAGGTCTTTACCTACAACTACTTACATCGTGAACACACTACCCACGGCTTAAGGAGCTTCGCTCCTCAAAGACAGATAGCGTGGCTTTATCGCAGAAGACCAGCTTGCCACGCAATCACCCAGGGTTCAATCCTCAGTAGGACTCGAAATGTTTTCATTTTATTCGTATTTTTCTCAATTTTTGTTCGACACGCAAGATGATGATTTTTCGCTCGCAACCCCCGACACCCACGCCAACACTGACCCAAGAATGTCTGCGAAACGAGTTCTTTAGCGCTGTCGCATTCACAAGCGAGGCCTGCGTGGGACACCCAACACCCTAAGCGTAAGCAGCAGTACCGCCCTTCACATAGCCCGCTGTAAGCGTTAGTTGTGCGCCAACTTCTCTAACGGTTTTAATCCTGTAATACTCAACTTCTCTAAGGGTTGTAATCAGTTCGTAGTGTAACGAACTACGAACTGATAATCAGCATTTTGAAGCAGCGAAGGCCGACCTACACATCTTAATCCATTCACGAGAACCCCGGCGATGGCCACCGCACCGAAATGCGGCCGTCGATGGTGCGTCAGTCCCATGTGCACTTGGATACGTCCTTTTCAGGTAACTGACACTCTCTCCATCGCGTGTTTATCAGTGCTTCGCCATGTCTAATATGATGATAATATTGCTTGTCCAGAGTACTGACATTTAATTGAACTTGCCCACGCTTTATTCCTGCCTGAACGCGAACGCACGAGTATCGTTGATGCCTGCACCAATGAAACTATCGCTCTGATCTCCCAGCATCTAAAGAAGTACTACATTTAGCAGGCAGCTTTGCGCAGTGTAATAGAAACAAAGAAAGAAAAGAAAGAAGGATAGAAAGGAAGGAAGGAAAGAACGAAGGAAGGTAGGAAGGAAGAAAGAAAGAAAGAAAGAAAGAAAGAAAGAAACATTTTTTCATAACCCCCCTTTCCGTTGGGGCCAAAGCACCCCATTTTTTTTAAGTTCCACTTAGTAGTTGCATGTTTTTATGTCAAACAATAACCTACCTAAGTTGATTGATATGTGGGGTTTAACGTCCCAAAACCACCATATTATTATGAGAGACGCCATAGTGGAGGGCTCCAGAAATTTTGACCACCTGGGGTTCTTTAACGTGCACCCAAATCTGAGCACACGAACCTACAACATTTCCGCCTCCATCGGAAATGCAGCCGCCGCATCTGAAATAAAATCTACCTAAGTCACCTAGTGATTAAATATTCTTGCATCTATTCAAGGAATCTTAAGAGCTAGTATGATAATCCCGCTGCGGTGTTCTAGTAGCTAAGGCACTCGGCTGCTGACCCGCAGGTCACGGGATCAAATCCCGGCTGTTGCAGCTGCATTTTCAGCAGAAAAGAAAATGCTGTAGGCCCGTGTGCTGAGATTTCGGCGCACGTTAAAGAACCCCAGGTGATCGAAATTTCCGGAGCCCTCCACTGCTGCATCTCTCATAATTATGTGATGATTTTGGAACAATAAACCCCTCACATCCATCGAGCTGGTATAGGAATAGTGACAGTGCTATTGGTCCTAGCAGGGCATAAAAGTTCTAGGCTGAGCTAGTGCAACTAAATCAAGTTCCTTGATTTGGAGCGGCAACTGCCGTCTCCTTACAAATGCTGTCTTCATCTTTGAAGCCGGATTTTTTTGCTCTCTTGGCGTTCAGTTTCATAATTTGTTATGCCTTATTGCTCTTTCATGCTCGATGCGAGTGATGTAACATCGTTTGCCGCACTTATAGGTTTATGGTTGGTCATGTCAGTGCATCTTAGAGCACAGCTCACGTCAGCATAAAGCTGTTGCTTTAAAGCCTGCCATTTTCAGTTATACGGCTCATACCCTAGCGTTTCTTGTTGTGTTCTCTGGCGTAAAAAGTAACTTTGTTCTCGTATTCTTCACGACACCCTTGATTTCTGTGTGTTGCGTGCACCACTGACACCGCTCACACCTCTGACTTTTGTCTTCGCATCTGCTAAGCAAATTCGTCCCGATGCTATTCCTCCAACGCTTCCGATGAAGGCGTGATCTGGCAGTGTATCCTCTTTTCTCGAAGGAAATATGGTGCGACGTGAGTTCTCGCGAACAAGCGTAGGTCGCGGCTAGTGCCTTTTATTCTATTCGCTTGGCGACAAGAGCGCGAGTTGGTTGTGTGAGAATATTTTATAGTTGGGCTTTTTGTATGTCGCAAACATTTAGGAAAGTGAGAATGACATCCTTCTTAGGGAATATGGATCGCGCAATGAGATAGATAAAATGATTGAAATACGCCACGCAGGATTCGTTTTCTTCGTGTTTGAGAGTGAAAATTCAAGCCCCGCTCGATAAATAATTCTTGGACACCAGAGCCGCCGCTGCGTTGAGGTTACATTAGAGCTTCAGAGAGCTAGCTTGGAGGTTTGATAGTTTGTCTGCTATTCTCAAGTAGTGAAAACATTTTTTCGGCTTTGCCTCTGCTACCGTAAAAGCTGAGTCATGACTGGTACATATGAGAAGTGAGATATGCGGCATATAAAACTCGAGGTGCCCTTGACTTATCGTAAAATTGGTAGCAAGTGAATCTTCCTGTACTACCCCTCTTCCTTCCTTCTTTCTCACTTTCTTCATTTCTTTTCTCCTTTTTTGTCATTATTTCTTCGTTCTTCTATTTCTTTGTTTGTTCTATCCTTCTTTTTTTCTTATGCGGCAATATTTTATCCTTACTGTTCAATCACATCGTGCCAGGAGTCGGAGCTTCGTCTACTTGCTCATCAACGCAACACTTGAATTCTACATAGGCGGCAGCGGCAACGATTATGCGTGCAAATGCAGGAAAATACCAATTGTGGCAACGAAAAATGACAAGTTTTGTTCGGCACCTCGGTGTTCACTTCGTTTGCTCGTGAGGAAATGAACTTTATCTTTGTGTGAGAATGAATTTTTCTTATTCCCCAGGACGGCTCACTCATAGAGAAGGAATTTAATAGTTGAGTTTGATTTACTTAATATCGGTAAACACTTTTTTTTAGACACACAGGCCTCATCAAGTGTGAGCCCACGGGACGGCTCTAGGCTCTCCCATAGCAAAGTACCTTGTGCTCCAAATCCTTACCCCCTTTTGTACACATGTACCACGGAACGAATCCTATAGTAGAGTACCAAGTGCTACATGCCGTCAAACACTTTTTCGAAACACAGTTCTTTCACACTCTCAACAAAATCTATCATCATTGTCCCGAGCTCAGCAGTTAACGAAGCTGCCGTTATCAATGAAGCAAGCTCAGTAACAAATCCAGTTTGCAAGCGTTGTCATGGTCCCTCAGTGCTAACAGTTGGGATATGAACTGTAACCATATATGCCCAGTGTCCTAAATGTAGGACGCTGAAACTTTGCAGCCTAACTCAATATTTTTTTCGGTAAAAAAGGTAGCGCCCCCTAACGTGTTTTCATGATGTCCTGCCCTGGTCACATGCAAGTCTAGGTGATCGCTGGGCTACGAATAGCCACGTGCTTGCAGACAGAAAATGGCTATTTCGCGTGCGTGTACCTGCGCTACAGTGTACTAGAAGGGGGGAGTGGGCTCACTCTCTGGCGGAGAGTATGCAGACGGGTGGCTCCAGAAATGTCGCACGTTTGTGGTTCTCTGGTCGCACGAGGGGCGGCGCTGGCATCGCCATCAATGGAAGAATTTTGGGAGGGACATTGCAGCTAAGCCGTTTGTGAGCCAATCAAGTCCTGCAGAGCAACAGAGTTTGAGCCACGTTGTGTGGCTGTGGTCATTGTTGCGCCGAGTTTTTGCCGTCAGCTTTGAGCGTTACGCACCACGCAAGATGACAGTATGCTTTACAGTGCATACTGTAACCATGCCGCGACAACGGCAAAACCACTGTTAGGCGCTTGGGTGTCTAACAGGCAACGTGTTCGTGAAGAGTAAGCAGGACCTGTCATTGTTTGGTGTCTTGAAGGATGAAAACAGGCCGAAAGAATGCGAGAAGAACCAGCACAGAGCGGACAAGACACCAACGCAGTTTGCGAACTCCGCTTCGTCTGTGCACATTATCGATGGAATAAAAAAGTGCGCAAACCTCACCCATTATCCATGCCGAGGCTGTTTTCAACTTGTTCGGCTGACCAACTTTTGTGACCGAGGAGGCCTCCTTCATCCCTCAAGTCAGCTGTACAGCTTCATGAAAAAGCTCGAGGATATTTTCACAGTATGATTTTTCCAGAGTAAGCTGCACTTTGACAGCATTATGCACATACTGGCAATTGTTCAGCGCAGACTCTCGATTGAAGTTGGTTGCAGTGTGCACGCAGCTACCCTCAAAGCGAAAGTAAATACTTTTTACGTTATCAAACATCTTCATTCAATTTTAAAGGACTGAACACTGACAATTAGGCAGGGAAGCGGCAGAGGGCCAAGCAGCGGAAGATGAGCCGTCACACATTAAGTGAATAAGGTGTGTAAATCAGTGGCTAGATGGTGTACTTCAGTTCTTGCAAATAAGAGCTTCATGTCAGAAGCAGAAGCTTCGTGTGTATATTTTTTTAATTTTTTCACTATGTCGCTTTACATATGTCTAACATACGTGTATCTGCATAATTATGATTAATAATAACCCCCAGAAAACTGTTGTGCCATGGCCTACAACTGAAGCAGAACAAAAATAATTTAAGCACTGCGATTTCACTTTATAATAAAGGCGCAAACCCAGCCAGCACGCCTACATGTTAAAGCTTATGTAGTAAGTGAACGCGCACTGTTTTCTAAGTATGTCGTGAAATGGCGGGCATAATGTTGTTGCGAATTCTTTTTCGGTTCGGTCTACACAGCATGAACAGTACGTTTGGTCATTGTATCAAACCATATAATTTGTGGGATACATCATCCTTTTCGACGAGGTGTTACAATCAAGGAAACACGATGTGGCCTGAAAAAATATAGTGCTTATCAGGAATACTCTACTAACTCAAGCACACACCCTCCGAAACCCGCACACACACAAAAAGCGTTAGCTGGGTCGCACTAGAAAGGAGAATGCACACTGCGCCGGCTGCCATCGGGCTAATTTTCGGGAAGCTGTATCGCAAAAAAAAAAAGAGAAAAAAAGTGAAGCGAAAGCACCAGAAGCTCTTAATATAATCAGAGGGCAGTCAAAGCATGCAAGTTTATTACAAATATCGAATAAATGCACGTTCCAACTTTTACGAGCGGCCATCGGTGAGCAGCTTCTGCAGGTGAAGCTTCCATTGAAGATGCCTGTGGCGCCATCTCTCTTATGTGACGCCAAAAGCGTCAGAGTAGCTGTGGAGTAAGCCCACTGCCCTCTTCTAGTACACTGTACCTGAGCTTCATACCATGAAAAAAATATATATAAGTAATACAGAGTCGTATTCTTCTCAATGCTGCTGATATATTTGTTCATTGTTCCTTGGTTATGGGGTGTGCAGTAACTTGTGCATGACAGTGATAAAAGTAAATGTTTTTTTTTGTTTGTGATATGTCAAACATTTGTGTCCTAATTATAGGTAGGCTCAAAAAACATTGTTTGAAAAAGTGTTTTTTAAATAAAAGTTTCTGGAAGCAATTATTTTGCGAAAAGAAATTAGTTTTGTTAATTTTTCAAAGTTTGAACATATATGGGCTAATTCAGCGAAACTGTAATATCGTTTCCAGCACCGTGGTATGCGTATTCAAAAGAAGCCGTAGGTGAGCTTGCCACCTAAATGGGAATATTACTTTTACTTGTTCTTTTTGTATGTTTTTTTTCTTTCGTGTTTGTTTTTTGTGTAAAGCCACATGTGTGTACAGAATTATTTTCTGCGTTTATGAATAAAACTTTAGTTCAGAGATTGCCGCTTGTGTTTTGTGTATTCTCTCGTGTTTTCGTCTTGCTTAACGGCGCCGTTTCGTAAGTGTGAACAAAGCAAGCACCTCTGACTACTCTGCTTACTTCGATGCTAAAGAGGAGCATGATGCCTGCGCTCATTGCACAAGAACGTCACTCTGCAACCATGACGAAAGCGAAACCAGCCAGAGCTTTGGCAGTTTCGCAAATTGATCCCGCGATAACGACGCCTCATTATGGGGAAAAAAAATTCTACCGATCATGCCCGGTAAACAAGAGTTCAAGTTGATCATTACAGAACAAAGCCGCTTACGTTGCTGAAACCCCGCCTCAACGATTTCTTTTAACGAGACGCTGCGGATTAATGAAAGCCGGTTGTTCTGCAAGTCAAGTGTCCCACCGTGCTCGGATCTCCACTTTTGAAGCTTTATAGTGCGGCCCAATATTAGGAAAACTGTGTGCTTTCAGCTAGAAATCGAGACACCGAACATAGAGTGTGGCACAAAGCTTACACCATATCCCACTAAATGGAACCATTAGTAACATGCGAAGCAGCACATGGGTCGACTCTTCGTCGCGGGCACTTGTTCACGCGTCCTCGCAATTGGAGCACACCATGAATTCACTGCACTTTCTGTAGCTGTTACTCGTCGCGAACTCCTGTTGGAGCACGCCACGCTGGCTCAACGCTGCGTCACGCCGCACCATGTGGGTTCTCGTTCTCCGATGTCATCACATGATTTTGTTGCCCGGTGTCATCACATAACTGCTGAGAGAGTGTAAGGGGAAGAGGCCACGGCGACTCAACACCTTGCACAGGTTGGAACGCGCTAGAATGAAATGGCTGAAATGCTCTGAAATGGGCTGTTTTGCGTGTGCAGCGAAGGTGGTCACGCCGTATACCAGATGTAACTCCATTAAAAGCCGGTTCAGAACTAATAAAATGCAGGCTACGAGTATAAGCATATGCAGCATGCGTTGCTATTATACTTGGTGTGTGCGTCAGTAGCGTTGATGACTATATAGGTTAATGATGTGGCGCTGCGGGGCCGAAAGCACACGTTGTCCTTCTGTGATTCACTTTGAAACGTGCTGGCGAGTTGCTTCAATTCATAAATAATAGTAACTAGAAAGACCCCTGTAAAAATTTAGCATTTTACAAGCGGGAATGTGTAAAAGCAATCACGTATCTTCAATACTACAGCACTGACAACAGCGGAGCGCTTGCGGACGTGGTTATACCGTGAGCCTGCCAAGAGTTCCATGGAAAAGTGCGTACACTTGTGCTTTAAAACAATTAGGTAATGTTAAGACGTCGCTAAAAATATTGAACATATGTATGTGGGGAGTGAGATGTGTACTGCAAGGGTTCGATCCCCTAATGTAAGTAATAAATATACATTAGGCAAGGTATTGGACATTACCTGAGCTTTTTGAAACTTAGTAAAGAGGAAATGAGCAAGTGGTTTGAAAGGTGTAATCAAGTACTGCAGTTTACTTTCTGAGCTCATCGCAAGCCAAGAATGAGAAAATTGTAGCAAAGCTTGCGTACTTACTATATGCATGATTTGTGCGGCTTGTTCTTAGTAATCATATTAGTGCACCAGTTTTACAATGCTGGCAGACGCCGATGTAAAGAACACTTAAAGTGTGTAGAATTGTCAGTTCAACGTTCATATATGTTATGAGGGCGAAAATGCTGCAGATTCGCGCGCTCGAGTTTGGGTGCGCGTTAAAGAACTCCAGGTGGTTTAAACTTCCGGAGCCCTTGATTACGGCGTCTCTCGTTAACTTTCGGTTCTTTTAGGACGGTGAACACCGCATATCAAAGTTCATAAATGTCAGCGGACTATATAAATTGTACAATAGGAAGTCTTTCAGCAGCTTAGTAGAAAGTTTAACAAAATTTCACGTAAACTCTCAGTGGGCTACCAAAGACTGTTTTTATCAAGCCTGCAGCGCTAAATTGAACACCAACTTCAAGGTGCATCTGCAAAGCGCTCTGCATCGAAGGTGGTAGGAAGTCAAGTTTAAGTCAAGGAACGTTTCTGAATACGGGGATTATTGGTTTATTCATGCTCCCCTTCAGGAGATTTCCTCAGATTATGAAATGGCGAATGAGCACCATTAAAACTACATGCATGTTTAGAACAAATAATCGAAATTTTAGAGTGCGAGGTATTCCACTAAGGGAGGTCAAAAAGCTCTCCCAGGCGCGATTTAACGTTAATAATATGTTCAGAATAGATTGTGAATGTTTTATAGCAGTAAACGCACTATGCAAGAGCTATCAGGGGTCCCCTTTGACATAGTGATGGTTTTAAAAAACGTTGTAACAATTTTGAGTATTTGGTACTGCACAAATACAAATGTACCAACAAATGAGACATACAAATGTGTGTTTATAGAAAGTGCTTTACAATTAAGAGTGCTTGGTAGTCTATTATAGGAGACCATAAAGCCGTCCCGTGTGCCCGGCAGTTCCGAAATGTTTCATCAGAAAAGAACATGCGTGTTTAGAAAAAGTGGTTAACGATTTAATGTGCTTCGTGCTCCAGTATGGTAGAGCTGAAAGCCGTCCCAAGGCAACTATAACGGTGTCTTTAGAAAAAGTGGTTAATGACTTAGAGTACTTGGTACTCTACTATGGGGAAGCACAGAGCTGTCCTTTGGATCTCTTACTGACAGCACGGCGTGCAGCTAAGTATCCACCCTTGACGGTTACTGATTCCCTAAACGGAATAATTAGCTGTAAAGCTGTGTGGGTTGGGTGAGAGGGGGGGGGGGTTAGAAAAACTGGGTAACGATTCAAAGTACTGGGTACTCTACAAATCACGATACGGACACGGACTAGCGCTTCAGTACGCTGTTTAGAAAAAAATTATTTACAGCATGTACAGAACACAAAGGCTTCATACCATTCCCGTAACAGGGCACATACACTTCGGCACATCTATATTTCACGACTAACATCACTATGTTACAGTGAAGACATTTGCTCTAATATACATGACAATGTTGGCATATATGTACACAAGAACTCAATGCGATATCATGATACGCTTCTCAATACGATATTAGTGCGCTTCCCGTTCCAATGGACAACTGTCTCGGCTAATCGAATGTAACTGGTCTAGTTGTCACCCCTCAGTTACTTCAAAACCCCCATAGTAGTCCTGGTTATTACGTAAATCATCAGGACCTAATTATAATAGGTATAGAAACAATGCTTCGTTGTTAGTGAAAGTTTGTGCAGACTAATTTTACAACGTTGATTTTTTTTCTGATACATTTTTGTTTCGCGACACAGGTGCCCTTCGCATCATCAGCGTGAGTGGAGTGCGTGTTTATACCTCTAGGCAGTCGGAGGTCTGAGCATCGGGTGACAGTGCGCCGTGCTCCATTTGATGTAGCAAATCCATCGATACACTCTAAGTTCATTAGGAACGATAGCTTGGCTTATTATGCATTCGCCCGAAATACGCCACGAAGCGAAAGCTACCCTTTTCTCTTTGAAAACGGTTATCTTTCTTGCAATAATAGAGCGAAGAAATTTTTTGTCTGTCTGTCTGTCTGTCTGTCTGTCTGTATGTCTGTCTGTCTGTCTGTCTGTCTGTCTGTCTGTTCGTGCTTCTGTCTGTATGCCACAATATTCAGCCACCGGGCCAAAGCTTAAGCACTTGTCGATCGGCAGCCATCTTGAACTGGTGGCAACATTCGAATGTGTGAACATTGTCGATCAAAGAGCAAATTTTACGCATTGAGGCGCAACATAACTTCGCAGCCTAAGTATTACATGGTGCATTCCTTCCCTAAAAAAATGCATGGATGCAAAATTTTAAAGACCGTACCATTTCTTACGCCACTTTAAAAAAACTATGCTATGCACGAAAAAAAGCTTTGTCGACGGTATGGTGCTGCCACATGGCAGTGGCCCTGGTTTTTGCGCTACCGCATTTTTTCTGACGGCACTGCCAGATCGCGTCAGTATCTCATGGGGCGCCTCGTCTATTTCATCCAGTCCAAGGAGGATTTAAAAAATTGATCCTGTCCTGTCAACAATGGCCCTTTCTACATAGAGGGAACGCTGTCTGAGGCAAGGGGCAACATAAATGGCCGCTTACCCGGCAGGAGACTACCGTTTTTTGATGACGTTTGGAGCAAAGCATGAAAATACGCGGCCTTCTTTTTTAAATACGATAGCCTTTCTTGGAAACCTTCGACGCAAAAATTTTGGTCTGTCTGTCCATTTTTTTGCTCGTCCACCCTAACAATGCCGGGTACTCTTAACGGCACCAGCCGAAACCCCTAACGGCGGACCCCATCCGCAGCGCCCATGAATGTTGCTCAAGATTCAGCGTTCATACTTGTGTGATTCTCAATTAAGAAGCAATTAATGCACATATCTGAGGCACCATAAGATCATGTATATATTCTGTATGTGCGTCTTTTACTAGAAAAGGTATGCATAAGTAATTCCAAGGACCGTAGCATTTATCACGCTGCGCTGACCATGAAATGCTTGCACGAAAAGGCAAGTGTTCCAACGCTGTGCTAAGACGACACGGTGGTGGCGCCTACCCTTCGCCTTGCGCTCTACACCTTATCACCACTGAGCCCTTTCAGAGTCGCGCGCTTCGTTTTCCAAGATAACAGCCAGATAGCGCTCATATCTCACGTGTGACGTGACTTGAAGCGCTCGTTCGCCTTGGCTGCACGCTCGAGGCACTCTGACGCAGCGCCTCCAGAATATCATTCACTGGTTTTCTTGCGTAGGACATTATTTAAACGTTTTGTTCACTCTCTCCAGACACAAGACTATCGTCTTTCGACGTCATTTGCAGGTTAACTTGCAGATACCGGGCCAATTTTTTCATGAAAGCTTTCTCAACAAAATACTGGATGCACCATTGAAGACCCGAATATACTGTTGCTGCTTTCAAGAACAACGTAAAAAAAGCAGCCTACAGGGATTCCCACCTACTACTTCAGTGAATATGCATGGTCCGTGTGTTGGCGGTGGGCATGAAGTGCCTACCAACTGCCTTTCGTTGACATTGCGGATGTTCCCTGAATTCCGACTTCTACGTAAACTCTGCGACCTGCACAAAACCCAAATCGCTCTTTTAGTTATTTTTTTAGAGGGGGGCTACACGTGGCATTTGCGGAATGAAAATACTAAGCTCTAACTTATGGTTACACCAACCAAGAACATTATCACCTCCAAGAAAGCGACTAAATTTACGGTGCCGTGTTCATCAGCTGAAGTGAATTTGGGTTACTCCACCAGTGTCCATGACATGTATTTTAAGACAACGCTTCCGCTTCGCAACTTCTGTTGAATAAAACTTGCAAGGAATTGGGACAACCCCAAAATTATGCAAGCGTGAAGCTGAGACGAATGTGACATCACTAAGCATTTTCGCCCGCAATGTGAGCAGAAGAGCCTAACGCATTCGTTGAAACGTGCGCTTCAACATGTTATGTAAACCTGAAAGGAGTTTGTCATTTAGAACGCTATCAGTGGAGGGCTAAATACCACGCCAACGTGAACTGAATGCTAAAACACTGTATTAGGTATTTCGTGAGGTTCATAAGTGTTGTCGCCTTCAACTTCTGAAGAATTGAAGCCTTATTCGTATATTCATTACAAGAGTGATCTTTCCAACTTAAACAACCGATGCTCAGAAGTATAGTGAGAGATTGGTAGGCTTCTGGACCTCAAAAAAGTACAAAACTGTGATACGAATCTAAAACGAGCTCATAGCTGCGTTGAAATAATAACAAAATTAACAATCAAGGAAGAGAATTTGGAGGGTCAGATTATTTTCGTCTGACGCAACCTTGATGAAAATCAGCAGATAATAACAAAATAATGCATCGTAGACAATGATTTAATACTTGAAGCGTCTTGTAGATGTAAGTTACAGATGTGACGAAATGAAAGTGGACGCAAAACCAATTCGCCGCCGACAGAAACATAACGAGCAACCTTCACATTAGGCACAATATTTTCTTACGAACTGAGCTACATCATCGACGATTCCTTCGTACACCTAATCTATTATTTATGGGCACGCAAAGCAAGAAGTGTTAATGTAGTTCGAATGAATGGCACTGGCTATCGCTCCCAGGGTTGTACGTATTCCCAGCTGCATGCACATGAATACTTGGTCATGGGGACAAGAGAATGACTGTCACATTAGTCCACTTGGCAAGCACGAACTTTGAACCTGTTACATTCAGTACTTGTCGGCGTTAGCTGTCCTTTTATCCGCGTTATTTACTTCACAGATGCAAGGTAATTAGTACAACACGCATGAAACAGTATAAATAAGCTATCCTGTATTACTTGCGCTTCACCACCTGCGGGTTCTTATAGTGGCGGTTGCATAAATTAATTTTATAGCCAGCATTCAAGTAATACTAGAGGAACAGTTTGTCGCGGAACCATTCATCAAATGTGGAGGTTGAAGGAGAATGTGGCCGCTGATGCTGCAACATGTAACACGTTCTATTTCACAATATTGGCTGGCCCACCAAGTGACCATATTACTCATAATGGCAACATCTGTACAGGCGAATTAAAAACACAACGTGACACAGACCAACCAATTCGGGCATTCTTCAAGGCTGTTATGTTTTCAGGCATGAAACACAGCAATTCTTGTTCGTAGTTTCGAAACCAGAAAAGTTACACGTGCAAAACTCTGCAGAGCAGGAAGCGCGTTTTCACACATTTTAGAGTTTTGGTTTTGGTTATAGTACAAAAGTTATGGTACCGGTCAAGTGTGAGGCTCAGAATTTTTAAATCGTCTCGAAGTCTCTGAATGTCACTCTGATATGTCGAAAAGTTGTCGCACGTGCGAAAGGACCCAGACGTTTCCTATAGGTATATGAAGTTTTCCGTGAAAGAAATCATACCGCCCTGGTCGCATTGCAGATTCTATTGGAATTTATTCTTATAGGACCGCTTCACACGGGTGGCTTTTATGATTTTTTGTGTGCTTGTATATAATTTGTTACACCTAGTTGTTAGGCGAGTGGACAGTAATGTGGCAAAAGGCCTCATAACAGCGAGGAGTTGGGACAAACATGTTTGTGTGTGTGTGTGTGTGTGTGTGTGTGTGTTTAGCTTTTTTAAAAGGGAGATTTTCAGGAAGTGTCACCCTTTTATGGCACCGGCTACTTCTTTTGACAGGAAATGGGGGCTCAGTATCCTGCGTTGTAAAAACGTTTCTTCAGTTAGCAAAGGTCAAGACTATCTTACCTTCGCTTGTTTCTAGACGGAATCTACAACATTTTACTTAATGCATTTGATATAATGACTTGATTTACAGAAATAAATAGGTGACGTTTGAATAATTATACAAATACGCGCATTAAATATTAGTCTACCTCAGCGTAAAGGGTGCTGAGCAACGTTACGTCCATTTGGTTCAGCTAACAGTAGCATGCACTTCAATTTCTTCAAAGGTTACGTCGACCATTTCGTATATCTCTGTATAGGATATCAAGCTGCGGCATGTCTATGCATGTACAAAAGAGTATACGCCTTAGTTAACCTAACACGACTGTATTATTAAACCACCGCCACCTTCGTACTTGTGAATCGAGATGCGCCTCTTCACTTTCCAATCATTATTTATCAATCCATGAACAAGATTCCGGCCACACGGGACCGCGCATGCAAGTTAGATAACGCATCAAATGGGCTGATTTTATAACCACACGGGTGTGCCTCTCCGTCTGTCATAATAAGCACAGAATCAACTTTTTTGTCGATAGCATCAGTTCCTGCTTTCTCTCTCTCTCTCTCTCTGTGTGTGTGTTTAACATTTATTCCTCTTACCTTCTTTCCCAGTACAAGCTAGTCTACCGTGCTCAGTCATGGATCTCTTCCGTTTCTTTGAGCCTCATTTGTTCTCTTGATCAGTCGTCAAGAAAATTTATATGGCGATGGGAAGTCCAACTGGTCTTTTTAGAGGGCATCATGGGACCCACTACCTGAGATAATTGTGGAAATGGGTATTTTGAATATGACAGGTGGATGCTTCACGTTAGGCAAATGATAAGCGAAGACTAAGTAAAATGGCAGCTGTTGAGTATCAAATGCTAGGCGCGTGATTCGTGGTCTAGGTTTGCAAAGCAGTTGAAAAACAGTCATCACACTTTGCTACCTTCACTTTATACACTTTATAGGCTACCTTCATCCACCCAAATTCACGATGCGACGTAAGCCGACCAAGCAGAGCGAAAACGTGGGAGTGTTACTCAGGTTCGCTAGTAGCCATTACGGCTAGTGTATCACACTCTGTTTTGTTTTATTGTTTTGCTTGTTGGCATGACGTAGCACGCAATCTTCATAAAAGGCGCCAGCTCGTACGCTGCAGGATGCTACAGATGTCTGTGTTTTACCTGGCTGCTCGAGCGTTACGCCTAGGGATGGCAGCATATGACAGCATACCCTGCCGTAAGACAGCGCGTGACAGCTCGGGCTCTTGAAGCGTTCCTCCCCCAGATGGAGCGGTGGCAGCACGAAGAACGGCAGTGCTCCCAAAATCACGAGTCTGCGCGTCGTCATTGAGCCAAATGCTACCAACAAAGATCGGGCCCGTGGAGCCACCAAACGCTCGCGCGATACCTCTTCATTGGAACGCTTTACCGGCTAATCTGGTCTTCCATATACTCAGAAGCAGTTGAAAGGGATCTATGTTTTAAGGGCGAAGCTCCTTATGGCGTGGCTTGTGCGTCCCGTTGTCGTATCTAACCACCGGTCGCACATATCCGAGAGAGTGGTTCTTAGACTGTCCGCTTGATGGCGGTACTTGTATATGAGGAATACATGGTGGGAAGATGTGAGATAGCTGTTCTTGGAGTTTTCAGTAGATAGAGGGATGAACGGACGAATGGACGGGCGTCCTTCCGGACGAACGGATGAACGGACATAACCGAGAGAGCAGTCTTTAGAATGTCCACTAGATGGCGCTACTTTATATGATTAGTACATGATGCGAAGATGTCAGATAGCGATACCTGGAGTGTTCACTTGATAGACGGACGGACGCACCGACGGTCACATGGATGGACGGACATGCGGATGTATACACGGACGGACGGATGCACGCATGAACAGACAGAAGCAAGAACGAATGTACGGTCGGAAGCACGGACGGACTGACGAACGCTTCGTCCCACCAATAATCATTCACTCCGTGGATAGGCTGTGATTTTTTTTCAAAAACGGTGCGTTCAAATACGCGCGCGTCCAGCGCAGTACGCAAGGCTGCATTCCTTCATAATCGCCACCGCTGTGTTTTCTGCGTATGACACAACCGCCACCGAATTTTCGAACTTGTGAAAAGTTTTGTTTCAAAAGCAAGAAGAAAAAAAAGCCAGATAACTATGCAACATATGCATGGAAACCTTGAATGCCGGTCCGAACAGCGACAGCTGTTCGAAAAGGTTATGCGTGATGTGTGTTTCGAACTGATTCATGGATGGAAAGAGGCCGTTTAGGTGCAGCGTGCATGTCAAAAGTATGTATAGAAGCAGGTCGAAACTGTGAAAAATGAAGAAATGTACAGTGCAAGTGCATGTCAAGTGGGCAGAGCTAGCGGCACCAGCCGGTATTCCGCGGCAGACGCCGGAAGTTTAGCGGAGCAGACGATTCGCCATCTGCTGCCAGGAGTGCAGTATTGATCCCTGTCCCGAGAGAGATAGCAACACCACCGGTGCGTTCCTGAACACTTGGCTGGTTTCTCGCGCGGTCGAGCGGAGTTTCGAACATATCTCTACCTCGCTTCACCCCAACCAGCTTGTTCGAATCGCATTGTCGTATTGTCTTCTGTTCGTTCTTTTACTCTGATTGCTAGAGAAAGACTCAATGATGACTTCCACCAGTGCCTGACTGTAAACATGGGGTATCTTGATATCGAGCCATGGTAGCAAACAGGATGAAAAACTAGGCGGATGCAGAGGAGTACAATAAGAAGCACTGACTTTTAGGAAGCATTTTGCATTCGCAATAAAACATATACATACAACACATGACCTTTGTATCTTGCTATAATATGAAGTGTCACGGGTGTACTTTGGCATTTGAGTAAGAAAGGGCTTCAATATATTTTTTTGCGTATGAAACAATTGGACAGGTTTCGTATGTGTAGTTTATGAGCCTTGGTAACTTACCGTTCTTTCACGTTGTAACATAGCGATTGAATACCAACACACCTACTGTACTCTACTCCTACATTCCATGTCTCACGCCTAATAAGAAATAGTTAAGTTTAAGTCGGCGCTTGTTCTTGTTTTTTCTTTCTTTGTGTCCATATTGTTTATGGCGCCGGTTGCTCTTCTTAAGCTACATCAACTGATCCAGCTATCTACATTTTTGTGGTTTGATTTTGGTTCCAATTAAGAGAGAAATAGCATACACACACACACATATATATATATATATATATATATATAAATATATATATATATATATATATATATATATATATATATATATATATATATATATATATATATAAGAAAAATCACGCTTGCCCGAAGGCCCCGGCCCGCAAAGCCTCTTTCACATTTTTCTGAACAACAAAATATACACAGTGCTTCCTGCGACGTCGTTAAACCCGCGAACGTCTTAATCTTATCTAAAGACATAATCTTTGTCTTCCCCATCTCAGGCTCAGCGAATTATATTTGAAGACAATCGGTATTTTACTGGAGCGAAAATGTCATCATTCCTTTTGTAGTAAGTAATGCCATTCAAATTGTAACTAAACATCTACACCGCAGTATCTAATGATTGTTTACGCATAAATATTAGGAAACCTCAGGTTCAAATTAGTATAATAAAGCTCCCGGTTCTAGTTGTTGTAAATAAACAAGAAGAATAACTTAAGAAGTTGTGGTAAGATAATGGGTTCGTGATAGCTTATGACAGTGGACATCAGAATATCGTGAGTAAGACGGGCTCGTAGAGATAGACATTGAGGTTGTAACTCATGTTTCTATCTAAGTTTAAGTGTCCGTTTTGAACTTGTTTTTCATGCGCTCTCATGAGCTTTGTCATAATTTTGACGCAGTTCACAGGAAGCAGCACATGAAATGATTAGTCAAAGATGGTAGTGTCATCGTAAAAGTGTTCACGTGAAATAGTATATGTCAAATGAAATTCAATAAAGACCAATTTAATAGAAATCTGCTTAATAGTGATAAAAACTCACCATATTTTATGTCCAAAATCCATGAAATAAATATGCAGCGCTCCGTAAAGATGAGAGGGAAGGTGCTGTGGAAATTTAAACTCCGTGGAATTTCCTTACGCGCACCTAAGTTTAAGTAGGAAGGCCTCAACGTGTTAGCCTCCATGCAATATGCGATAATTGCGGCCCGGATCGACCTTATGACTGTTGCGTCAGTGGCTAAGTCCGTAAGCCCTTCATCAGCACGACAGTCCGATGTGCATTTCAATAGATAGTGTGCTAGTGCGAAAGGACACGACATCATAATCTGCGCTGACGTATGCAACTACCATACCAATGTCATCTACTATATGACAGCTTGCGTACACGCACTATAAAACATCGAGTGCATGCTACTTCTTTGAGCCAGTCCTGGCTGACTGCATGTAGGACTTCATATAAAGAGATAGCTTAACAATCGTTGATGTCCCTTGCCTTTCTGACGGGAGTGAAGAGATTCATTGAGAGTTCACGTGTCTTTTAAACAGAGTCATGAACTCATGAAAAGGAGCATAACAGAAAAGAGAGAACTCCGTTTTTTTTTTTTGTTAAAGCACACATTTGCAGCCCAACAAAAACAGTGCTAGCCCACCAGGAGAATTCGTCGCACAGAAGACGTCAATGGACGTCACCACACATCAGCTGCCACTGATTGTTTTGGTCGCATTGATCGAGAAGCCCAAGGTTGGCAGCCGAGATGCGATGACCGAAATATGCTTTGACCGCAAAAATGAGGTGGGACGCACCGCGGGGAACACAACAGCATGTGAGCAAATGGCATTGACTTGGGCAGGAGTCATCGTAACGGCGACTGAAAGACGCCGTGCAAGATGTACATGCGCGGTGGATGGAGCATTGGCAGGAACTAAAAATCGAAGAAGGTGAAAAAGTATTGCTTCGGTGGTTGTGAAAGGACCACAATTGAAAGAGTAGACGCAATCAGAAGTCGGTGGAAGTTGTTTCCTGGGATGCCTTTCTTGGGACATACGTGAATAGATATCATTCACGACTGCGACGTTTTGCAACCAAAATACTGGCGTGGTACATCTCCCTAGGTTTCAGTGTTTTTTGCGTTGTATGCACTCACGTTTTTGAATTCATAAGTAAACAACGGTGCATTTTCAGTACGTGAATAAAAGTGTGTATGTAAGCGGCTAAGGCCTGTTCTCCTTATGAATTTTAAATGAGCTCAGCTCGCGCCAACTATGCTCTTTAATACAACTTTTATTTGCACCATATGAGATCCAACTCCCTCAGTACATTCAGTACATGCATGCATCAATCAATGCAGCGAATATTGTTGAGACCCCCTTCCGACGGCGTAACAAGACCCATGTGTGTCATAGTACGAGTGCATACACCACGTGATGCAAATATAAGTGGGCGCCCGATAGCCACACTCACATGCATTACACTAGGATCTGTAAAGTAGTATGAAACAGCTGCATCGCTTTGACACAATTCTGGTTGGGAAATGCCAAATCAATACACGTGTCTTAATTAGTACTTGCTGTTCATCAATAGGTGAAGCAAAACAGCCTAATTTTCAACATGACATCAAAATCAAGGCAATATTTGCATGTGTCCTCACAATGTTTTTAATGTTTTTCTTTTTTACAGTAAAGCCTACTCCCACTCACGTCAACACGTGAAGCATACGTGCAAAGCACCCTGCTCGACGTCTTATGTAAAGTATTCGTAAACAACTTTATTAAGAAATCTGACGCTTATACGAAGCTTTAAATTTTTTTTCTTTATTGACAGACCAGGTTCAACTTCTTGCCTTTGCGAAAAAACTAAACACGAGCTTGTAAATAATTGACACAATGCACAGGATCTCATAACTATGCGTAAAAGCAAAGTTGTACTCGACAAATGCCGAAGAAACGCTCGCCATCATTCTGAAGTGCCTCGTTAAAAGTAATAATGGTGACGGGGCGTCAACTATGTAAGCAGCTTTGCTCTCTAAAGATCATCCTGAACTCGTGCTTACCGAGCGCGATCGATCTTTTATCTCCATGACGACGCATCGTTATCACGGGATCAATGTGAGGAGTGGCCGGTGTTCATTCTTGGTAATTTATGATACGATTTCTAAGCGACACCCTTTAGCAAAGAGCCTAACGTTCATATATCTAGCTGTCATCAAAGTATTACGGCGGCATCCACTCGCTTTGTTACAGAGCTTGACTCTTATTCAAGCAGTAGCTTGGCGTCTGGCGGCTCAATGCTCCACTCGTAACGAAGTTATGTTTAAGTGACATTATTTGACAACTCGTAGTATTTCACGCTAAACTTGTTATGAGCTGCTAATTTCATTGGCAGCTGTGCCTTCCGCATCGCAAGCGAAAAAAAATCACACCATATTCATGGAGTGAGTAATTTTGAGTGAGGAGAAGCGTCCATTCGTCCATGTGTCCGTCCGTCGGTACATGCGTCCATATGTCCGATTGCGTTAGAGAATGCAGAGGATGCGAGGGTAACACCGACGAGACGCGAGCCAAGGAAGCCGAGTGCGATCGTCTTCGACGCGCCTGCCGCTCTTGTTTTTTACGCTCTGCGTAAAAGTAAACACTTTTACGCAGCGCATATTTCCAAAGCGCTGCACTTGTGTAATGACAGTTCCCTCGTTTGCAGGCTTGATGAGGGTAGACAAGTCAACATTAGGAATGGCAATGTGGATGTCATAGATTACACCAGCAATTGATTTATCATCTATCGAGTAAAGGGGCGCATTTTAATGCCGTCCAGCTCAGTCATTTGCTGCAGCTGTCCTAGCGCACTGACATCGTGCACGTCTATGGCAAGAATATTCTTCCTTGGGTTTACTCGTACGTCGCTAATTTGATGTGGCACCGCACATTCCAGAGCAATGGAAAGAGCTTGCCTGTTCAGAGTTCGTAGGTAGCCTGAAGGATCTTCCGGCATGAAGATGATGACATGGGGCCAGTGCGCAGGCCTTTACTGTACAGTCGCTGTACTTGCAGGAGCTGATGCTTTTGTATTCGCCGTCCTTCTCTTCGCCCTCTTACCCCGGACAGGTATAAAGCTGTCATCGCATGTGTCGTCTTCCGACATAGAATAGAGATCGGTGTCTTCAGTGTCACTGGGAGAGCCAGCTCGCTGCTTTGTGGTTGACGGGTCTGAGAACCGCTGACCAGGCAGGTCTCTGGCATTCTCCATGGCCATTACCGTAAGAAGGAGAGGCGAGGCACCTCGAAAAACCAATGGTTTCACTAAAAAAATGCAGAGCGCAGAAACAAGCGTTCTTTTAAATAGACACTTCTTCCTCTCGGAGAGGAAGAGTATCTACGACAATGGTCGTGCCGCTTTCTGCCCGTAGTTAACAAATATGTTCGATTAGTTTTTCACCTAGCCTGGTTCCTATAGCCAGGTCATCTGTCAGTGTCTGATTAATGCATGTAATCTGTATGTGTTTACTATTTGTGTGTTTGTGTGTGCCCTGTATGAGTGGGAGTTCTTGTACTTGTGCACTTCATTGTAGCGCTGTAAATTATGTATATTGCGTGAATCATGATACCTGTTGTATATATTTACTAACATCTTCACTACATCTTGTAAATTCTGTACATGTATTATCATGTACATTGCCCTTATTGTGATTAGTGTATATATTTAGTATATGTAGTCATTAGTAACATGTGTTAGGGACACCCTATACGGACTTGGACACTTTTGTTTAATTGTATCGTGTGTGTTGTGCTTTGTCATTTTGTTATTGTGCTTGCTGTATAGACACTGCTTCCATAGGTTTCTTGCATTCAACGATAGAATAAATTTTTTTAAACAGACCAAAACTACTGTGTTGAACTATCTCATAGAAGAATATCGTCTCTAAAAAACCACCATATAACTCCCTTCTTGCTGGTTCTAAGATCACTTAAGACACACTTCTTCCAAGCGTCCTATACACAATAAGCCATTATTGGTATGTAGCGCCAGAAGCGCGTTAGCCAATACAACTACAACGGCGACAATAATAACAACAATTGCTGCAATTGTGCAAATATCTCCATTGGTTATCTTGCCGAACGAAAGTGTTGTGTGCTTTCGGCACCTTCGCAAAATAGTAATTTATCGAATAGTTGCTGCCTCGTAACAATAGGTGTGTTCTAATACTCATCGTAGACGGCTAAATAGACAGCTAAATCTGCAGCGGCCATCGAAAGTCCCATTCCAGTTTTCAGGTAGCCGGCAAAGTAGACAGCTCCGAGAAGACCGCATCATAGACAAATATAATGGAGGCTACTTTGCTGTCTAAACAAGATGGCGGCTCAGCGAATCGCTCAGATAGACCGAATGTTACCAGAATTTTCATCTGTGCTCAAGCAGACGCTTTTCCAGAAACTCACTGTGAGTAACGTTTAATTTTATTCAGAATTTAACACGAAATAAGCAAACAGGGGGACACAATCTACCCAATGCTGTTTACGGCGTGCTTACAGGAGACTTTCGGAAGCCTAGAATGGGAACAGTTAGGAATAAGAGGTATTGAAGAGTACCTTAGTAACCTGCGCTTCGCCGATGACATTCAATTGCTGAGTAACTCAGGGGACGAATTGCAACTCATTATTACAGAGTTATACAAGCAGAACAGAAAGGTGGGTCTTAAAATTATTCTGCAGAAAAGAAAGTAATGTACAACGACCTCGGAAGAGAGCAGCGCTTCGAGATAGGTAATCGCGCACTTCAAGTTGTAAAAGACTATGTCTACTTTTGACAGGTAATAACCGCGGAGCCGTGCCACGAGATTGAAGTAACTAGAAGAATAACAATGCCGTGGAGCACATTTGGCAAGCACTTTCAAATTATGACAGGTAGATTGCCACTATCTCTCAACAGGAAGTTATATAACAGCTGTATCTTGCCGGTACTTAGCTACGGAGCAGAAACTTGGAGACTTACAAATAGGATTCAGCTTAAATTGAGGGCGATGCAGTAAGAAATGGAGAGAAAAATGGTCGGTGTAACCTTAAGAGACAAGAAGAGAGCAGATTGGATTAGAGAACAGACGGGGGTTAAGGATATCATAGTTGAAATCAAGAAGAGGAAATGGACATGGGCTGGGCGCGTAGCGCGTAGACAGGATAACCGTTGGTAATTAAGGGTACTTAACTGAATTCCCAGAGAAGTGAAGCGGGTTAGGGGGAGACAGAAGGTTGGGTGGGCAGATGAGATTAAGAAGTTTCCGGGTATAAATTGGCAGCAGCAAGCACAGGACCGGGTTAGCTGGCGGAACATGGGAGAAGCCTTTGTCCTGCACTGGACGTAGTCAGGCTGATGATGAAGAAGAAGAAGAAGAAGACGATGATGATGATGATGATGATGATGATCATGAAGCAGCAGGAAGATCCAGCTGCTACGTTTGTTTATTTTGACTTTCTTTTCTCGACGCGTGGTGGCGCCTCGTCGCGTAAAAGCCGATCAGACGTGTTCCAATTTTCTGACAGCATACGCTCGGCGCTGTCTTCTAAGCAGTCTGCGTAGACTGTCTACGATCTGTCTGAGAATTTGAACATAGCCTATATTTGCAGTGTGTGTCCTAAAAGAGCTTACAATTGTCCTCTTTGGAGAACATCGCCCCAGTTTGCGCTGAGAGGGCGCTCCACTTCTTGCGCAGATGATTGGTGGCCAAGGCTAGCCGATAAGTCGTGATTTCTGCAGCGCAAGGTAAGGATTATAAGATACAGAGACAAAGGGAAAAGAGCACAAACTCCCAGATGAGTTTATCCTGCCCAATACAAACTAGGTATGCCAAGGCCACAAGAAATGAGCACGCGACCAATGTGGAGCAATGCGAAATGTTTTTTTCAGCCGCGTCCTCGTTGGTGTTCGTGTCCTGTAGCCCTCAGTGTATTTTTGGGAGACCCGGAGTTTCATTTCCTCTTTTGATTTTCATTTTACTCACTTTGCTTCAATATGTCATTTAAAAGCCGTGGGAGCGTGCGTGCACCGCTGGATAGTCGCGCATTCCTTCAGGGCAGCTACGTACGCTGTTGCCGGGAAAAATCGAAGCGATACTTCCGGAGCATGATTAATCAATCTGTTCTCGCCTGAGAGGTATTATCGATGAACACTGGACTACGGAAGGGAGAACCATCGATTCAGAGGTACCCCGTTTGCAGTATTCTGTTGTGGCCTTAGTGTTCGAACAAATAAGCACTCTAGAAGAGAAATCGATCTTAGTTCGTGTCTATTGTTCCAAAAACACTTGGTGCGAGTGTACTCCGCGAAGGCAGCTCATTCCAGAGAGAATTGAATTCGTGATCCCTGCATTCTAGAAGTTTCGATTTGATTCAAAGAGGGTGTAGGGCAAATCGATAAGCGATTACAATACATCAACACAGGTTTCATTAAATGCTATAGAGACGTGCAAAACAAAGAGTATTTTAGCCGTGTACATTTCATTTTGTTAGTTTGTTTTACTTTTTGCAGAGAAGGGGGATCAGTGCTGGTGTCCTGTAAGCTCACTATTACCTCATGTTATAGTAGTTGTTTTACAGCAAGAGCTGTATATGACTAGGAGAAACTGAAAAACATTTGACATCGGTGTCACGCGCTGTCTCCATTGGCTGTGCTATTAATTGCGTCGTTCTCAGCGTCGTACCCAAGCACGCATGCCATTGGCGGCGTTGTGATTGACGTCATCCATTCTGTCGTGCCTGTGGTGCCGAGCACTGTGAATCAGTTTCTACGGACAACTTTCACATGGGCAAGCCACAGACAACTCATAAAAAAAGCCGACACTGGGAACCTGAGAGAGCTCGCATTTACCGGGCCGATGGTGCAGTCCGGGAACAAACACAGAATCGAGAGGCCAAGTGCCGGCAGTAGCTACGTATCAATGACCGGGCAGCGTTCCGAGCAACGCTAAGTCGGGAACTAGAAGGCAAGCGCTGGTGGTAAGCGCATCCAGCAGAGCACGTCTCCGAGTTAGCTCGCAAGGTCAAGCAGTAAAACAACGCCGCACTGCGGGACAAGCGGTGTTGCGGGCACAACAGCGGCAATGTTATAATTGTCGGAAGGGGCACTTTTGGTGGTGGTTTTTTCAGCAGCACTTTGGCTTCGGCTGCGACGTCTGTGACCGCCTGTGGTTTGAAAGCCACTACGATTAACGCATTGCGAAACGTAATTGCCCGCTCATCACACTCCTGTGGTAAACCCAAGCCGAATGTTTGTCTAACTTGGTTAAGAAGTATGAAAACATGACCAATAAATGTTAAAGGCTTCAGTTCAGCGCCGGAGGTGAGCCCACTGCTGAACATTTAGGCTGCACGTTAAATCTTTCACTCATTACTTAGTTATAGAGAGTGCTTGGCCAGTGAATTCGCTTGGCAAGATACGCCAATATACGTAACGATGTACGTAAATGAAGCGGTCTCCAGTTGACACACCTTTAAACTGCTGTGTGTTTCGTGCATGGCCAATTCGCGTCTGTCGAGTAACCACACGTTCAAATGACTAAGCAAATTTTCGGAACAGAAGACACTTGACGTGTAAGTGCGCCACACAGTTCTTTGTTTCTCTTTTTCTTCATTTCAGATGTGAAGAAACTCTTGCTCTTGGGTATCTCACTTGTCCGGCGTGTCCTCTCGTGCACTGCCATCACTCAGCTATTATGAGAATGATGGGTAGTACACAAATTCGCCAACTCATCGTACCTGTGGGCTTCAAATGTGGCTTTGTTTATCAATGTGTTTTCGTTTTGTTTCGAATAGGAGATCGAACCGTAGGGAACTTCGTTAGCGCATTAGGATTTGTGAGCCCATAGCGTTTTTCACAAATAGCAAGAGGCAAGCCTGGCGCCACCATCTAAGCGAATTTCTTAAGGGGCGATGCTGAAGTGCTGGGAATGACGGTATATGGATCTGTGAGGCTTGTGTTGGCTAGTTTTGAGCGAGGCTTCGGCTCAAAAGCGAACACGACTGCGCAAATGAAGCTTCTTTAAAACAAACCTTTTATAAGCGGATCTCATTCATGCGTAATATACTCTAAAATAAAAGTCTACTTACCTTGACCACGCTTCCAAACAGTGAAATATAGAAACAGACGAAATAAAAATGGCGGAGTGCATGCTCGCTTTGTCGTCTATCTGCCAAATTTAGTGGCCGTTGGTTACTTCTTACTCTTCGTAAAATTGAACATAAACGCAAAAGGTTCAAGTGATAAATACAACACCTTTCTGTGCAATGACAAAAATAAATGCATAGTACGTGCTATTTTTGTAAAAAATTTATGTATTTATTTACTCATGATACCTTACAGGGCCTGATAGGGCATTGAGTAAAGAAGGCAAGTTCAAAACAAAAAATATCAGAGAAAACGCATCAATAAATACAGGAAAACAAAAGTGAAAAAAAAAGGAAAGGGGTACAGAGCTGTTAAGTAACTTTTTTACACATGGCCAAAAACAGCAATTAACAGCAAGGAAAAAATTTTATATATATATATATAAATATATATATATATATATATATATATATATATATATATATATATATATATATATATATATATATATATATATATATATATATATATGTATGTATATGTATATATATATGGGGTATGGCACAACGGGAGCGTTGTCAACAAGGATAAATGTATTTATTTCCCAACAGTTTCGTGAGGGGTCCTCCCTTCATCAGGGGATGAGTTATACTGACATGAACTTCCAAACTTTGTTGCTGCCGCGTCCCTTTCGCCTTGAAAGATGTTTGCGAGAGTGAAAAAGAACTAAAAAAACAAAAAAGGGAAGAAAAAAGACGAAAAAGAAAAAAAGAAAGAAAAGAAAGAAAGTAAAGAAGAGGAAGAACCACTGTCAACACTGAGAACGAAACCAACTGTCCGTGTACGTCCACGTACGGTTCTTATCACGTGCTGTTCAGTTCTCGACGTGTGTCGGGCCACCCAAGATTGTCGCCGCGGTGGCGGGAGGGTCCGTGACGGCGTGCGTAGAGAAAGTGTTTCCCCGTAATGGGTCAGTCGGCGTGCGGCGTGCGTAAAGAAAGGGTTTCCCCTTAATGGGTCGGTCGGCTCTTTACCTTTAATCTTAGTCCGTTTCCCTTCGATGGTCATCAAGTGGTAGGCGAACGTAAACATTTTGTATGTGCATGTGGAAAAAAGAAAAAAAAAGGAAGAAAAAAAGAAAAAAGAAGAAAAACAAAAAACAAGAAAGGACAGTGTACACGTACGAGTCAGTCAGAAAAGAGCATGGTCTCCAGCTATCAATCTTTGTCACCAATTTCCTCCTGGCTTACTTCTCGGAGGCAGTTGAGTTTTTCGGGGTCCTCGTTGATGCCGGCTACTAATGTTCGAAATTTGAAAATAAAAAAAATGCCTCACGCTGTTCGCGCTCGCGTCTGTTTGATAAACCGGACTGCAAAAGAGTTACGCTGATATTTTCAAAACTGTGGTTTGGCAGGCGCAGATGTCTAGATAAAGGTAGCTTCGGCAGTGAAGTGGCATGGTACCGGTGATTATTGAACCGCAGCCGAAGTGGCGTGTCTGTTTGGCCGATATACTCTTGTCCGCAGATGTTGCAATGTAGCATGTATATTACGTTACTGGAGTCACAATTAGGGCTTTCAGGTATGCACAATTTGAAATCCCAGAATTTTGCTTTGGATTCACGTGTTGTGACCATCTGTGGGCATACCTTGCATCGAACTTTTCCGCAGGAATCGCACCCTGATTGAAATTTGTGGGTGTTTGTTTTTGCTCTGACAAGAATGTCCTTCAAATTTTTATCCCTGCGGTACACCACGTGAGGTGGCTTCGCGAAAATGGAAGTTAGTCGTTTGCTTTGCCTGATTATGTTGAAATGAAGAAAAAGTATGTTGTTGATTCGTGGCGCTGATGAGGAGTAAGTTAGTACAAGGTTCGTTTGGGAAGTCGTTTTAGTTACTCTGTTTGGTCCCTTAATTATATCATTCCTGTTCACGTTGCGAGCACGTAGTATGGCATTGTCAATAATGTGTTCCGGATAATTTTGTTTCAATAAGGAATGCTTTTGGTGTCGCGCGGGTCTGTTGAATTCCCGCATATCGGTGCATATTCTTCGGTACCGGTAGGCCTGAGAATATGGAATACCCGTTTTGCAATGTTTTGGGTGGCTGCTGTTGAAATGTAGGTACATTTGACGGTCTGTAGGCTTTTTGTAAAGGTTTGTTGACAAGCGGTCATTTTTGACCATGACAGTAACGTCCAAAAAGTTAATGCTAGTTTTGGAAATTTTGTGCGTGAATTTTATTAACGGGTGGCACTAGTTAAAATCCTCTATGAAGCGGAAAAGACTTTCCTCATCATGATTCCATATCATAAAAATATCGTCTAAGTATCTTCTGTAGTAGAAAGGTTTCAAGGTGCGTCCCTCAATGAATGGGAATTCAAGTGAAGCCATAAAGTTGCTCGCAAAGTTTGGGGCCATTTTCATGCCCATCGCAGTGCCACTGACCTGAAGAAAATGCTTGCCATTGGACTCAAAATTGTTATAATTTAGTACAAGTTTAAGGAGGGCGGACCCCTCCCGAAACTGTTGGGAAATAAATATATTTATCCTTGTTGACAACGCTCCCGTTGTGCCATATCTCATACCTTCACGAAGACTAACTGGCCCATTGAATTATTACTCCCTCCCTCTCTCTCTCTTTATATATATATATATATATATATATATATATATATATATATATATATATATATATATATATATATATATATATATATATATATATTGTAGGGTATATATATTGTGCTTGTACTGCATGCCAGCGACGTAAAGTCCCACCTCAACGCCCTGCCGGTACACTTCAGCCTCTGCCTTGTCCAGCGCGTCCGTTTGACCGCGTCGGTATCGACTTATACGGACCACTTCCCACGTCGTCTTCTGGAAATAGGTGGATAATTGTCGGCGTGGACCACCTCACGCGTTACGCGGAGACAGCAGCACTACCCGCAGCAACCGCGAGGGAAGTTGCGTTTTTCATCTTGCGCAACTTTGTTCTTCGCCATGGTGCTCCCAGCGAATTTTGAGCGACCGGGGGCGTGTTTTCTTGTCTGACGCCATTCAAGCGTTGCTCGCTCAGTGCAACATGGTTCATCGCATGACGACAGCATATCACCCGCAGACGAATGGCCTCACAGAACGATTTAATCGTACTCTCGGTGATATGTTTACGATGTACACAGCTTCAGACCAGACTAATTGGGACACTGTCCTTCCATTCGTCACGTATGCGTATAACACCGCTACGCACGCGACAACAGGATTCTCCCCTTTCTTTCTGTTGTACGGACGCGAACCATCGTGCACGCTGGACACTATCCTCCCATACACGCCTGACTCCTCTGAGTACACTGCAATTTCTGATGTTGCCAGGTACGCAGAAGATTGCAGACGATTGGCCCGTTCTCTGACAACCGAGGACCAAGGCCACCAGAAGCTACGGCTTGACACCGGCCGACATCTCTATACTTTCACGACTGGTGCTCTCGTTTGGCTCTGGATTCCACCGAGCACTCCTGGCCTTTCGTCGAAATTACTGGCACGATACCACGGGCCCTACTGCATTCTCGCCCGTACGTCACCCGTCAATTATGAGATTGAGCCATTGACACAGTCTCATGACTTACGCCGTCGTGGCCGAGAAATTGTGCATGTGAGTCGCCTGAAGCCGTATTACGACCCCGCTATAGTGACTACGCCTTAAGTCGCCAGGTTGGCTACGCTATTCACCGGGGGCCAATGTAGGGAACTATGCGAACGACGACAAAGCAGCATGAAACGGCAAGCCACAGCGTTGGTGCACGCGCGACCCGAGCTTGCGTTTGTTTTGTATTTTCGGCCTGTTGGCGTTCCTCGCTCCTCTGGCGTTCCTCGGCCTTCCAGTAGGTCTGTACGTGAATAAACTGCGTGACAATATATATATATATATGACTATTCAAAAAAATGCTTACGCAACTGGCAAGGAAATGCCTGATAGTTACTGATAGATGATATTGTCAGGAAGATCATTTCATAGAACAATGGCTGGGGGAAGGGCTGATGAATTGAAAGTATTAGCTCGTCCATTATTGCGTTTAATGTTATATCGGTTATGCAAGTGGCGTGATATGCGTGAAGGCGCTTCCAGTTTCAAATTATTCATTTTAACGTGAAACCAGACGCGTCTTCGGGATATACAAGTCCGATTCAAGTTCGAAGCTCACATATCCCAATATTTCCTTTCATCCAGCAGCACACTAGCGCCAGATTTGCCTCTAGGTATGATTGTGAAAAACTCTATGGGTGATCACAAAAAGGTGAAAGCGGTGATGCGTGAGTGCTCGACGTTTTCGGAACTTCGATCGTCTTGTGGCAAAGCGAATTCAGGCTTCAAGAAGCCAAAGCAAGCCGAAAGAGTGAATAACAGGCAAGTTTGTGTACTACCCATCATTGCCCCACTGCCGAACGCGTCCTGCATTGCAGCTTCCATGAACATTAGCGCCCGAGTTGTCTCTGCTATAGTATTGTAGGAATCTGATGACTTTTCGTACAGACGTAAAGCAAGAATAATATCTGTCATTGAAACTAAAATAAAATGACAGAACAGGATGGTTGCACATATAAGAGAATAAAATTTAAGTTTAGTTCTATTGTTACAAGCCTTAGCTGGCCTTGCGAAATTGCTTTTTTTTGTCAAATGGCAAGCATTGTTTAACGTTGCTCCAAGATTTCTTCAGAAAAAAAAAAAACCGCTAGGCCGGGGCGCAACGCGCAGCCAGACACAGCAAAAGCTAGAAAAGCAGCCTTTCAGAGCCTTTTATAGACGCTCATTAGTAAACTGCTGCAAGCACACTTGCGGTAGGGGTGACCACTACGCCACAAATAATCATAATTTCTGTGTAGTAGGCCAACATTCACAATGTAATGCTAAATAAATCTTCGAAAAGACGTAGCAGCCGCTACACACTTTCCAGGAGTATTGTGTAAATTTTTAATCAGTGGCTGACGATTATGAAGATTGAGGCCTCAAGTAGTTATGCGCCAAAGTTATTAGGTGATGACGAACAAGCTTTTGTATAAAACTGTATGATTGTACGACCCAGTCGTTACGCAATTCACATTTCGTGACGCCTGGATGTTCTTTTGCTGCTCTAAAACGCTTTATTACTCACAATACCGCGGTTCCTTTCCCGACATCAAGCCTGCCTAAGGCGAATTTGCAAACTAGTTCCAAGCATGTGAGTCGCACAGTGATAAATTACGGGGCCAGCATGGATGGGTTCTGGGTTCTCATCTTACCGTATTCTTGGTGTTTGTTTATTTACTCAGCTTTTTTTCCTATTTCGTGTGAAAGCGGTTACAGGGACGCACAACTACGGCACCGAATGTGACTCGTGTTGTGATCTTATAACAACTTTAGCTCAAAAATGAACTTTCGATGAGGACACAAATAGAATCAAAATAGTCGAAAATATTTTAGATAAGTTGAGCATTATCTTTTTTTGAAGCACAAATACATAGCGAACGAACTTCATTTTCTTTTTTTCATGTAGTGTGTTTCACTAAGTGTTACAAACCATACAAAACAAGACTTTTCTTCATTCAGCAATGTGCATCTCACTTGTAACATTGAAGACAACTTACGATGAACATCATGTGTTTCAGGTGAATCTAGAAGAAATTACGGCGACCAGTGACTTGACCCTAAAGTAGACACGCGTTCCAGTCTTTCTTCTTTGGCGGAATCATCATTGTTAAACAAAGCCATATAATATTTTTTTAAAGTTTAATAATTTTCCTTCTGCGATGAAGCATTTATTTTTTTGGGGTGTTTATGCCCACACAATATTACGATGCCTACTTTTCTTCACCTGGATGTACTTCACTGCGTTTCAATTGCTAAGTTACAAACATTGTTAGTTTTGCTTGAATTTTGCGTGATTCTATTGCACCTCCTCATCAATTCTATGCAATCTCAACTTTGCGGGGATAGCATATCAAATGAAAGGATATATACATTTTGAACTTCTATTACGAAAGTCTGTTTGAAAGTAACATGAATCATATATGGCTTTTTTACAACAATACTATTCAACTATGTTGTTTTAGGTGTTTTCCGCTTACCTCACTTCTGTCCTTGTGTTATTCACAACCTGAATGCAGACCTCGTTGAAAAACAGCTACGTATGTTTCCTTTTTCTTAGTGCAACTCTCTTGTGAACACTCAGAATAAATAATATAAATAAAGAACTCGAGAACAAGGCAATCATTCGTGGATTATGAAAACACATAGAGTGAACAAAAGTCGCTAAGTTAGAAGGCTGATGTACCAATAACGAATTTAGCAACGTAATAAAACGCTACACAAGAGGATTCGAAGGAGAAATTGAAGCAGTGTAAATTAGCAAGAGTGAAGGCAGTGCCCCTGGCAAGTCTGAACAATAAAAACAATATTGTAGCGAAAACATGGGGTGGAGCACGTGACAGTTTCTTCTCACTCGCATAGATACCCCTACTGCGACGTTTTTTTTTTTTTTCAAACCTTTTAGTGTACGCAAGGGCTTGGTTCTCAGATTTACGTGTATAGCTCTTGAAGCTTCCTCCGATTTTCTCTGTATAGTAGATAATTTTTAAGAGGCTTTTCGTTGTTCTTTCCTTTTGATATAGCAACATTTACTTTGTAAATGTTAAAAAAAAGTTAGTAAGGTTATACTTGACTATTATCCAGCATGTTCTCCTAAATGACTCCTTTCTAGTTTTTCAAACAATATGTTTGTTGCTGAAAATTTGTAATTTTCTAATCACAATTTGGCGTCCAATCTCATGAATAAAACAGGAAATATATAACATTTTTCAACGTCTGTCTGAAGGATTAGCGCCAGTTGCGACATGGTACCGAATCTACGCGCATACCGGGTCATGCAAACTGCGGGCACCCTATGGCGCAAGCCCATCACGCAATGAGTGGCTTTGCAATCACTAGCGGTGCTACAACAGAAAAATACTGATTGTTCATTTTCTAAAGAAAGACATCCACAAAACATGTGCAAGAAAAAAAGCAAAATCATACAGCACTGCTTCATTTTCTACATTGTTCTTTTTCTCTGTTTCTTTCTTTAAAAAGTGCCTAATGGATATGCAGCAATAAGCCTAATTTACGATTTTATCAAAATATATTGCGGTACTCCTCCAACTTCTGGTGGTATTATTTCGAAAGGTGAATTGACAATTACTTTTTTGACGTTCTTGTTGGTTCCAGTGGCAACAAGCAGTGCGCATTCTCACTAAACATTATAGATTGACTGGAATATAATCGCTGATTTAAAGGCGCACTCATAGAAGTGAAAGATAATTACTAGAAATCTCATCTCGAATACAGCACCGTTGTGTTGTTGTCACAGCCAAGTTTTTTTTTTTGTGCGATCATCTAGTCATTCCTGACAACATTTGCGTGCTCAAAAAAATTACAGCCTAGATATATTTCCGTCAACGTCGGCGAAAACAAGTCATATCCCCTTCTCGCGAGTGCTCAGAAGTTTTCACTGAAGGTATTCTTTCGTACGTATCTAATCATATACGCATGGACAAGTAGATTGGTTTTTCTCAAAATAGCTCTCAGAATTGCTCAGATTCACGCACTAAATCACATTTTTGGGTGCATCTCAGAGCACCTGCCGACACACAGTACTTCGATCTGCGACGTGATTCTGCACGCCTTATGCAACGCAAGGGCCGTTCTATTTACTTGTGAAGTGTGCAAAAATATTATCAAAGAAAATTACATTTACAACTATTCTTGTGTTACACACCATAACACTAACGAACACTTTCCGTTAAAAGTATCGCCCCAACTATACAAGTGGCTTTTATTTTAGAAAGGGGATATCAGCATGTGAGGTTGTGTCAATTTTCGAAATCATCTGGTAATTCTTTCTTAGAAGCTAAACAGCCGGGGCAGTAAGAAGTTTTTTGAAAGTTAAAAAGCAGGCCCACTGTCAAGAACTCACCCTCCGAAAGTGCGCAGACAGCGGTACCTCTTGGAAAATTTCAGAAAAAAAATTGAACGAATCAATCTAAAGTGTGCTGGGGTCGTCATAACTTTTCGATTAGTAAGGCAGATTCAAATCTACGTGATCAAAACGTTTTGAATTTTTTGATGAGCGTCAGCTGCGGTGATCGCGTATGATGACCATACACGCAAAAGATATTGACTGTGAACGAAGTAGGACAACCACAGGACGCGCTAGGCCTTCAGTCGGTGCATTGGGGTCACTGGAAAACGGAAAACTGGTTTAAACCAAGATGTCATAGGGGAGAAACAACTCTATAGTGATGGATGTACCAAACATGGTATATGCATACGGAAAAGGTGTATATATGCATGCATGATATATTCGCAGAAACAGGATATAAAGGATATACAACAGATATGAAAGATATTGCAAACGTGGGTATAACAACAAAGCCAACATACCAAACTTAGGTATAGCAATACAGCAAATACAGCAAATATGGGTACATCATCATAGGTAATATAAGAAACGTGAGTGTACCACTACAGCAAGTATAGCAGTTGTGGGTATAACAATGCAAGAAATATAGAAAATGTAGTAAACAGGGATGTAGCAATGTAGCAAATGTAGGAAACGTGGACATCACAAATATGAGTGGGTATAGCTTTTGTTATTGAACATGCGATTGTTTCTATACTACCCATATGACTTTTTATATGAACTGTATGATGTATTATGTATTCTCAGTTGTACTGCACACGCTCAGTACCAACAGGAATGGGAGTTTTTTCTGGTTTCTGTAGCCCTTCATCCAGCTCTTTTTTTTATGGAACGAAAGCAAAATAAACCTAAACTTCAAATCTAAGCGACACAATCAGGGTGATTACTACAAGCGAAACTGAGCGTTAAAGAACCCATCACATAAATTCAAATGCGCAAAACTCAGTACAAAATAGTGACACGCTTCATGCACGTGCGTGTGTGCCTCGATCGTCCCACTCTGTTATGTACTGAATCCACAGAAAAAATAAGTGTTGAAGGTTCATGGTTCACAACCAGGACAAGATTAAGGGGGCCACCGCCGTGGTGGGCCCAGGAAACTTTGACAACCAGTGATTCCGTAACGTGCGCCTATATCTAAGTAAAGGGGTCTCTAGCGCTTAGTGTACGCCTCAATGCAGTTGTCGCATCTGTAATTTTGCCTCGCGAGCTTTCGATGGGCCATGATGCACCATAGCGATTAGTCTACCTTGATGGGATCCCCACCATAGATGGAAATGAGCCTCCTCCTTCACCCTATATTTGGGGTAAAGCTCCTTGAGACGTCACTCTGGCCCTCCGTACATAAACCACCACCCAGCGTGTGCAGCGTATATCGTCTTAAAGATCTTCATACAAAAAAGGTTATCGGAAGGTGGTTAGCCACAGAAAACTAAGTAAAATGCCACGACATCGGGAAAACACTAACATTAATCACCCACCAACCAAAGCATTTCACGAAAAGGTTAACTAGAATAAAATAAAGGGCTCTTAAACAGAACAAAATAGAAAACCGCGATTCACAATCCGATGCACTCTGCTTCACTCTATAATCAACATTCACTTCGAAGATATACGTGTTTTTTTTCATGATTTGCGTTGATTGGGGGTTCGATCCACATAGCATATAGGACGTCTCGCGTTTCTACAAAAATAAAAAAAAAGCCATGAAAGTATTAGACACGATGTAAGAGATGAAAGGTCGACGTTACTGCACGACAGATGCAGTAAAAGGTGTCTTTATCTATTTGAAGCAAAGTTTGGTTGCGGGATGTGAGCTGATGCGGTCTAAGCTACATAAGCGTTCTTCTTTTCTAGAGAGCAACCTGAATTCTGGGGTACCATTCGTGATTTATTATTTTTTTTTGCTTTATAACGAGGCATGGTTATCGGGAGATCATTGTGAAGAGCTACCAATATTATGCATGTATGTGGCATGGTTCTTGGGTGATGCCTTCGTGAAAAGATCACCAAGATCCTATATCTCGCTATCGTCAAGGTGACATGGTCACGCGCACCTGATTTGCTGCTCAACATGCCTCGCGTCCAAGCGGTAGTTTTTCGTCTATGTGCTAAAACCTCACTTAGTAACGAAGTTAGTAGACATTGTTTCACAACGTGAAGTTTTTCGACTGAAGCTTTTTGTTTGTTCAAAATTTGTTTCATGGCTACGGCTGTAGCACTGCGAGTGCAAAAAGTGGCGTTGGCGAGAGCACAGAATTGTTGGCGAGTGCACAGAAGATGGGCCGTTTGCATGCGTGTTAGAGTAAGTCGATTTGATTGATATGTGAGGTTTAACGTCCCAAAACCGCCATAGGATTATGAGAGACGCCGCAGTGGAGGGCTCCGGAAACTTCGATCACCCGTGGTTTTTTAACGTGCACCCAAAGCTGAGCACACGGGCCTACAACATTTCCGCTTCTATCGGAAACGCAGCCGCCGCAGCCGGGATTCGATATCGCGACCTGCGGGTCCTCAGCCGAGTACCTTAGCCACTAGACCACTGCGGTGGGCAGTGTTAGAGCAAGCCGTTTTCCAACATTTGATCCTCTTTCTATTATGGGTTCCTCAGTGCGCAGCAACTTCAGATATCACTATATGACATTTCGTCGCGGTGACTTCTCATTTGAACTTCCTCTTTTTATTGTTGCTTGCACACAAGAACGCCACCAGCGTTTTTTCATGTAGCTCTGAAATGTTGATCTGTTAAGAACGTGACTGACGGTACAGATGCCGGCATGGAAAAAATAGTGTTATAATGACAGCGACCTACATCGAAAAAAGAAAGAACAAACAAAGGAAAGAAAGTGCACCAAAGTTTGCTTGGTACCATCTTTTGGTAACTCAGGAGCTCCGTAATTGTTATTTACCTCCTATCGTTCAATCTTACATAAAATGCGTTGGTATTCAGGGTAGCAGACGTACTGTGAGCTCTTTTGCGGCATTAGTTTAGCAGACCAAGCCTAATCTTTGAAGCCAATAAAACCACTCAGGCATTATAGAGAAAACAGTATTCCATTATTCGTTTTCTTGTGCACATTGACGCGACCTTATTAAGCCACAAAAAGTCATCACGCAATTCTATCTTTGAATCAACACCATCTATGGTGGTGTTTTTTTTTTGCAAGAAATGATTGCTACGCTCTTTCTTACCACTAAAAGGTTTTGATATGCAAGAAACATATATAACGCAAACAGACTGATAATACACTGTCTAGACACCAGTCGAATAGCGTCTATTGGGCAAGACCTGGCGTAATCTACAGCCATGTTTAAGGTTTGGTAAGAGAGAGAGTAAAACTTTATTGAAGGGGAAAGGGAGAGGGGCGTTTTAGAGCCTTTATGGTTGGGGCCCTACGTCCAGGGCTCCACTGGCCTTAGCCGCCCGCCGGACTTGATCCAGTAGTGCGAGCTGCACTCCTGGGTCCGAGCTAGCGAGGTGTGCCTCCCACTGCTCCATACTAGGTGTTAAAGGTTCGCCGAGAAAATTGGTTATGTCACTTGGTTTACGATCGCACCCCCACGATATGTGGTAGAGAGTCGGTCTTCCGCCGCACCACGGACATACAGCCGGGTAAAGAGTTGGATGTATCGCGTGTAACTTCAGTAGGTGCGGAAATACATCCGTTTGAATTTTTCTAAGGTCAGTGGCCTCTTCCCCATTAAGGGATCTGTGAGGTGTTCCACATTTTTGACGCGTGAAGCGCTGGTGAGCTAGAATCTCCCTAGGTAAAATTGGCATGGTCAATGAAAGAGATGGATTCTCCGCTCGGTTACAAAACGCACGAGCTAGAGCGTCCGCCCTTTCATTGCCTTCGAGACCTGCGTGTCCCGGGCACCAGATCAAGCGATGGTGGTGAGTGAGTTTGGATCCTAGCAACCTCAGCCCCATTGCTGGAAGGCGGCCCCTTAAAAAGAGCCGGCAGGCTTCCTGGGAGTCGGATAAAATAACTGATGGCTCCCCTCTACGCTCCTGAAACCTTAAGGCTAAGGCTATGGCCATCGTCTCCGCCTTTGTAGCCGAGGTCGTGCGTACGGAGGCACTCGTTAGCAGCGTCATGTTGTTGTCGACAACAGTAATTATGTGTCTCTGCCAATCGAAACTGGCCGCATCGACGTACGCGACATTTGAAGCTGAGCCGAATTGCTTTCGAAGCCAGTTTACCCTCGCAGTACGTCGCTCAGCGTGAAAGTCGTGATGCATATTTTTGGGCACCGGTGCGATTGAGATTCGCCTGCGGACCTCTTGGGCTACGTCGACCAGCTCCTCATCAATGTGCTGTGGGTGGGGCGAAATTCCTATTCTAGTGAGTATCGCCCTGCCTGCTGAAGTTTCACTTAGACGATTCCTCTGAGACATGAGGACTGCGGCACTGAGCTCAGCATAAGTGTTATGTATACCGAGAGCTAGGAGCCGCTCGGTCGGTGTGCTGGTGGGTAGACCAAGTGCTGCCTTAAAAGCGCTTCTAATGAGCACATCCACCTGGCTCTCCTCACTTCTGTCGAGTGAGTGGTACGGTAGGCCATACGTCACTCTGCTCAAAACTAAGGCCTGGACAAGCCGGAGAGTATCCTTTTCTTTCATGCCTTTTTTATGATAAGTGATGCGACGGATCATTCTAGCTATCTGTTTAACCGTAGTCTTTAAGGTGGTTATCGTGTGACTGGCTTTGCCATTGCTTTGGACCCAGAAGCCAAGTATACGGGCCTGAGTAACCTCGGCTATGGCATGGCCGTCTACCTGTAAGTTTATGGCACCGTTACTTTTGTAATACTTACTGTGTATTCTTATGAGTTCAGATTTTTCAGGCGCACAGCTCAGCCCACTATTTCTTGCGAACTCTGCCACAGCTGTCGCAGCAGCCTGGAGGGTCTGCTCTTTCAGCGCCAGTGAACCCTTCGTAGCCCAGAGTGTGATGTCGTCCGCATACAATGTATATCCAAGGTGCGGGATTGCTTCGAGCTCGTGAGCAAGTCTGCGCATAGCTATGTTAAAGAGCAAGGGGGAGATGACTGCCCCTTGCGGTGTGCCTTTATTTGGCATCGAGAACGGCACCGACCTCGTGTCGCCTATCCCAATAGTTGCCGTCCGCCCAGAGAGGAAGGATTTAATGTAGTTAAATGTACGCTTTCCGCAGCCGATTGTGTTGAGTTCAGAGAGAATGGCCTCGTGCGAAACATTATCAAAGGCCCCTTTGAGGTCGAGGGCCAAGACCAAATGTTCGCCTCCCCTGGGTACGCAACTCATGACCTCTTCTTTTAAAAGGAGGAAGGCATCCTGGGTTGAGAGTCCGGAGCGAAAACCAATCATGGTAGCGGGAAACAGATTTTCTTTTTCAATGTAATTTTGAAGCCGTGTCTGTATTACTCGCTCGTAGAGCTTGCCCATGCACGAAGTAAGCGAAATGGGCCGCAGGGCTCCGAGCGATGGTGCTTTACCGGGCTTTGGTATAGTTATTATTTTGGCTTCCTTCCACTCCGGAGGAACGTGACCTTGGGACCAGCAGTGGTCGTTAAGAAATTGCGTTATCTGCTCAAGAACCTCAGTGCTGAGGTTTCTTATCATAGCGTTTGTTATACCATCCGACCCCGGCGCAGAGTTCCGATTGGCTGCCTGGGCTGCCGCGAAAACCTCTTCTTTCGTGATTGCGGCGTCTAATGTGGCATTCTCGCTGCCGATGTACTCTAATGTACATGGCGGAACCACATCAGTACCGATATAACGGTCTTTAAGCGCCTGGATCAACTCTCCGTCGGTGCCGGGGTAGCTGTGTACTATTCTTTGAAGAATGCGGTTCATGGAGGACTTAGATTTGTCCGGCTCCAGCATGGACCTCAGTATCGCCCACGTCTGGCTAGTCCCTAGTGTACCGCGGAGAGAACCGCAAAACTGCACCCAACCATCGGTGGCAAGTTTCGTTGCGTATTCATTCGCTTCCTCCGACAGAGCAGCGATTCGCCTGTAGAGGCAGCGGTTGAGGCGTTGTTTTTTCCATCTCTTGATCAGGCGTCGCCTACTATCCCACATGTGCAATAGGTGCCGGTCTATCGCAGGCGCCTCAACTGTGCGCGCTATTTTCTTAGAGGTGGCATCATGCGTTTCTCGAATGAAAGCAACCCACCCACTGACATCACAGGGCGTTTGCTCCGGCAGAGGGCGCTTTCGAAAGGTCACCCAGTCTGTCATCACAACGTCACCAGCGACACGACGAACTTTTGGTGATGCTATAGAGGTGCTAAGAATATAATGGTCACTACCAAGGTTTTCATCGAGGTTTGACCACGTGGCATTTTTAATGTTGAAGGTGAAGGTCAAATCAGGGTACGTGTCCCTGCTAATGCTATTACCAAGCCTGGTGGGTGCTGTTGGCAGAGTGATAAGGGTAAAACCTAATTTAGACGTGGTGTTCTCTAATAACACTCCCTTGGGTGAATCCCGGACGTAGCCCCAAGCGGTGCTCGGAGCATTAAAGTCGCCCACCACCACTAATTGATCTCTGGTGCCAACGGCTCGAACTGCCTCGTTTAGGAGTGGGCCGAAGTCGTCATTCCGGTTTTTGGGAGGACTGTATATGTTTAAAATTTTCGTTCGTACTTTTCCTCGTTTTTGTGGGAAGACATCGATAATTTGGTGATTAATGTCAGTCTGATCGTAATGGTCTAGCGCAACTGTCATGAAGTTACTCACCAGCGCTGCAACGCGGGGGTATTTTGGATCGTATAATGTGTAATATCCCTGCAATTTGACGGGACGGTTCCCAACTTCTTGCAGGCATATTACATCAGGTGGGATTAGTGCCGAATGGATGTAATTCTGCAATGCCGCCGCTCGTTTGTGGAACGTGCGACAATTCCACTGCCAGATTTCTAGGTGGTCGGAGTTTTGCGTGGAATTAGTTCGCGCCATGGTGACTACTGCCTTTATTGGGGGGTGTCTGCTTTCTCCGTGATTCGACGGTCCTTCGGTAGTGGACTGCTCGCGGAGGTAACACTGACCCGCTTGTTGATGGCACGCTGAATGCCTACAACTGAGTCATTAACGTATCGTCTTTGTTGTTCCGTTTCTGCTGCAAACTCTTTCCTGTACTCCGAAAACATTTGATGCATTTGCTGCATCATCTGCTCTCGGAGTTCAGACGCTGCTCGTTGCTGTTGTGATTGGAGTTCTCGCATTAAGTTTCGCAAGCTCTGCAACTGTTCCCCCATCTGTAACTGGCTAACGTGGGCCTCCTCGCTAAACCTCTGAGGTATGTCTACTTTCGCCGTTCCTCCCTCCAAAGAGTGGGCTACGGTTGCCCTGGAGATAGCATGAGTGGCGTTGTTGTTCGCCTCTAAGGCGTTAAGCCTGGCTTCAAGTTTGGTTTCTAAAGATGATATGATTTTGTGGAACTCCCGGCGTTCCTCCTTAATCTGGCATCGAAGTTTCTCGTTTTCTAAAGCAAGCTGCTTATTCTCGGCAACCATTTTCTGATATTCGGGATTCTCAATTAAGGGAGCAGATGGAGACACAATCCTCGTCCAGCTCACCGTGTTTGCTGGCTGGCAGGCGGCTGCCTCCGTCCCCTCTTTGGGCGGCGTCAAGATTTGTACCAGCGCTTTCTTCTTCTGCTGCTGATGCTGCTGCTGTTGCTGCTGCTGCTGTTGCTGTTGCTGTTGCTGCTGTTGCTGCTGCTGCTGCTGTTGTTGTTGCTGCTGCTGTTGCTGCTGTTGGTGCTGCTGCTGATGCGGCTGTTTGTTGAGTCGTTTTCTGGACGCAGACTGGGCTCGACCCTTTGAGGAAGCCCGTGACTTGGATCTTGAACGTGAGCGTGATTCCACTGACGAGTCCCGCTCGGAGCTGAACCAGCGTGGATGGTGCCTCCGTTTTGGCTGATCCACTCGGGACCTCCTAGGCGGAACGTGTTTAAGCTTCTTCTTGCACATTTTGTCACCTGTCATATGGTCCTCACCACATATCACGCACTTAGGGGTACACGCGTGTCCTTGTGCGGGTTCACGTGTTCCACACGTGGAGCATACATTGGCGTCGGGCGTTGGGCACACGTCAGTTCGATGCCCTGTGGAGTGGCATACCTTGCAAGCCTGCCTCGTAGGCTTGTGGGGATAACAGATGGCTTCCGCTCCCATGAAATAGACGCACCTAGGCAGTGTGCTGCCCGTGAAGGTAATGATGGCGGTCTTCGTAGATCCGAGCATGCGTGCCCGCTCAATCTTGACCCCCTGTGTTCTCACACGGAGATTCGCCATGAGTTCTGCTTGAGAAGTCCCCGACGGAATACCATGGACTATGCCTCGTAGGACGTCCTCAGGATCCGCCACATACGAGTTGAATGAGTGCACTCGTCCCCTGATATTCAGATGCGTGATCTCTCGCAGCTCTTTGGCTACATGCTCGTGGGGCGTCGATACGATGATAATATTCGAGCCCGGGTGGACGCGCAGCATGAAGCTACCACCGTCGAAGTGTCGGTGGCAAGCGTCTATCACAGCGGTGGAAAGTTCATAGCCGAGTATGTCTTTTACGGCGAGGCCTTTGTGAGGCCTAAGGATGATCTTTATGTCGTCCTTTGGCAGGGGCGGGAGCGGACGGCGACTTCTCGTACGACGTCGGCGCTTCACCTGACTTCCCTGCTTCGGTGGGCTGCTTGACGAGGCGTTGCACTCCACAGCTTCTGACGCGTTTTTCTGGTTTTTCTTCTGGTTCTTCTTTTGCCGGCGTGTCAAAACCGTGTGCCAGCCATCCTCCGTCCATGCGGCACCATCGTGGCGTTCCCCTGCAGACACATTGTCGACTTCTTCGGACGAACCCTGCGGTAACCAGGTCTGAACGTCCATTTGAGTGGTTTCTGTAGCAGACTCCTCATCTGTGTGAACCAGTGGCTGCTCCTGAGGAGACCTCGGTGTTTCCTGAAGAGCGTCCATCCGCCGACGCTTGAGACGCGACCACGACGCAGACGCCGCTATGCGGCGGTGCGTCTGGCCGGGCGCGACGGTCGCTGCCTCGAAGTTTTCAGCTTGCAGAAAACCGAAAAACAGCCACTCACCGCTGAAATTCGACGTTCACTGTTCGCTGTACTTTCACGAATCCGATGCACTTCAAACAACCAGAAATCGCCGAAAAACCATAGAAAATCTGCGGAGCCGATGCGACGCGCGTCCGCACACCGTGGCCCCCTAGCGGCCGATCAAGGTTTGGTAAATTGTTGCACAGCTTGGCCAAATATTTACGGGACAACCGACAACAAGGAACAGGAAAAAAATGAAAAAGACAGAATAAGGCTAGCACTCTACCCTGTCTGGTGCCTATTGTTCTTCATCTAGTTTCTTATTTCTTGTTTTAGCTACTGCCGTAAATACTTCGTCAAGCTACAACCTACACTTCTTCGCGTAGCTCTACGTCACGCCACATATTTCACTTCACGATAAGCAAACGCACTGCGGCGTCGCGTCTTTATCGAAAGTGAAGAAGCTGCCGCAGTAGGGTGAACGATTTTTCTGAAGTCGTAGACAAAAGAAGAGTGAACCACGTCGGTAGCACAGTGAGCTCTACGAGCAAAACAACGATGCCAGGAAGAACAACAGAGTGAATTGCTTTGCTGTGCGAGAAAATGCGGGACCTTCAAACTTGAACGTCAGCAAGTTTGGACGCCGTATTTATGACAACGCCAGGCTCGGTAAGAACACTTTATGCCGGCGCTACCCGACTTCTGAAGTGTACTGATGAGGCCTGGTACAAGCTTATCATCGCGGTAATTGATGTTAGCTGAGAGACCGCTTGTTTCAAGAGCAAGAAAAAACAATTATAAATTTACTGTGACAATAAAGATTACGGGACTGATAGATTCCCACTGTAAAGAAAAAACAGCCTTCGGGATCAGACCGGAGTTGTCACTCTTAATCAAATATTTGAATACACCATCAGGTGATGCATGAAAATTCCATTTCGTTTCAATTGCTACGCGTAAAGTTTCCATGCACAAAGTGAATAAGCGGCCCCTCTATATTGTACCATAATCTTCGGCATCATTAGCAGTGGTCCACATTCAGTAGCACGCGAAGTTTTTCACGAGCAATTAATTTAGGCAGTGTATTAGTTCACATAAGGAGATGACGCAACTAAAGTAACTATAAAATTAGTAGTGCTACATGCACTGAATCGCCCTGAGTGGCTGGATCATGGCAAGCTGGTTGGCATGTAGGTCGCTCTGACTTCACAGATTTCACTCTCTCACCTATATTTCTTTACCGCTCCTAGCCACTTACACTACACAAGATTTGGCTACCTCCGTTGTTTTGCGTCCTTCTATTTTATTTATCTCTTTCCATGTCTTTAGGCTGTTTGCTATCTATCTTCTCCTTCTTGCTCTATTAGTTGCTCTCAGAGTTAACCTAATATAAAAAGGAGCAAGAAAGAATATACAGAGAGGCAGAAGGCAGGCGCTGAGATGGCAAGACACAGAATTGGCGAGATGCGTTGTCATCGCTTTCCGAATGTTTCAGTGTTGGCAGACTACGGGCTTTTCCTCCTGTTTTGGAGGATTCGTGCATTTTTTTCTCTTGCACTTATGTAGTTACATTAATGTAAAACATCTCTCTTTTATTTTAAACACTGTTCTCCACTTTGCAAGTATAGAAAGATGTGGTTGGCCAGGAATTGGGGACATCTGAACGTGGCGCCATCTCTCAATGAAAGGGGTATAGATAGCCATAACTTAATGGGGTATAGATTAGAAAAGTCGTGTCTCTTGAAATAAAAAACACAGTTATCTAATACGGTTTCAGGATTTGTGCAGCAGAGACTGACTGGTACACTGTTGTAAACTTGCAGTATCGTGCCACAACGTTTGTGGCTTCCCAGGGCAATGGAACACCGCCAATAGAAACACATGGGACCTCAAAGTTAAACACTCAAGGAAGCCACGCGTCTTATATTGTAGCACTATACATTTGCCAGAGCATTTGAATAAGTCTGTACTGTGTAGAACCGGGAGTCGTTTTAATTGCGAAGCATTTCTTAGCGAACTTCGGCGACTTCAAGCGTATCTATGTATCTATCTAGCCGCCTATGACTTTTAGCTCTCTTGGCCGTTTAGATAATGCTATCGATACTAACCTTTGTGTGGGATAGCATGACAGTAGGATGAATATATTTGACTAGTCATAATATAAAAATCGTGACACGTATGTTATGAATGTCATGATATACATTTCATGGTCTTGCTGCACTTGCGGTGGTCTCGCTCACATGATGTGTTGCAAAACTGTTATGGTATGACATGATTGCATAGAGAATACAAGCGACGGACCCTAACATGAATATCATGACTTGCGTGTCATGTAACAACATGTTTACATGCCACGGTCATTATGCGCTCGTGGCCGTTTCGCTAGTGTCACATATACCAAATTGTTATTACGGTACGTGAATGTATGATGGAGGTTTGTTACTGGTGCAAACATGATAATCATGAGATGCGTGTCATGTAACAACATGACTACATGCTACGCTCGTGATGCGCTAACGGCCATTTCGCTAGCTTCTTATATGCCAAATTGGGTATTACGTGACGTCAACAGATGACGAAGGTATGTGACTGCTGCAAACGTGATAATCATGAGATACCTGTCATGTAAAAACATGACTACAATTCACAGTCAAGGCGCCAATACATTTCGACCTGACCCGGTGTGCTTGCACGCCAGCGTTCGTTTCGTTACGTCACGCCGGCGTTGCCACACCAGGCGCAGGTCATGTCATATACTCGCAGGTGCGCGCCGCGCTGCGTTGCTTAGACGCATGCGCGTTTCAGCGCGTGCGCCATCCCTCCGTCACGAGAAGAGGCAGATGCAGTGCTGTCTGGGTAACGCATGGGCGCAAAACGCAGCATGTCACATTTCGCACCGGTTGCTGTCGGGCCGTGCCGACGGACGCTGGTCACGTCCGTCACGCCTGGCAACAGGCTATAGAGTGCTCGAGTTTTGCTAACATAGTGTCGCTGTGCCCAGCTTGCGCACGCGTCAGCGTTACGTTGGAGTATATTGGGCCTTTCATGATGCACTCGCGGCCGTTTTGCTTTTCCACATACACGAAATTCGGTATTATGGTACGCTAATGGATGACGAAGGTATATGACTGGTGCAAACATGATAATGCTGACACGCGTGTCATGTAAGAACATGACAACATACCACGCTCACAGCGTGCTAGCGGCCATTTCGCTAGCTCAACATATACTAAATTTGGTATAACGTGACGTCAATAGATGACAAACGTAAACGACACAAACATGATAATCATGACACGGAAGTCATGTACCGCATAATTTACCTTCACCTTGTAAGGTTGTGCTGATTTCAAAGTGACTTATCAACCTTTCTCATACGTGCTTCGCATATCATCGATTCCCATTGTACGTGGGATCTGCCAATTTTTTTTTATCTCTAGCCTTTTTCGTGTGAAGCGATTTTTCTGGCCTATTTCCCGTTCAGTTATGGCAGGCCACTACTGTGACCAATGACAGATGGCGGCACATGCAGATATCCCCAAATCCTGGTAATATCCGTCAGCAGATGCCAGCCAGGAATGAGCCGACCCAGCACAACGAAGTCCTTACCACGCTCATACCGTTTTACACAAACACAAAGGACGCCTGAAATAAATGCACAGCTATACACGAGACAAGTGCAAACTAACAACTGTCAAAGTTGTCAGTTATTTGTGTTTGAGCAGCGCCCACCCTACGCAAACGCTGCGCCACTGCAGTGAGTCAAATGACTTCAGTACGCTCCGTAACTTCGTTGCAAACTGTCAAGCGATTGAGAAGAAGACGACGAAGTATCCATCTCACAACGATTCTATTTGTGCCCTGTGCCATCGCACCCGTTTAACGCAGAAACTTGGGCATTCTTTGAGGGTGATGTGGATGTGGTCGTACTTGAGGCATTTTGGTTGACAAAAAGACAGACAGACAGACAGACAGACAGACAGACAGACAGACAGACAGACAGAGAGACAGACCAAAATTTTTGCGTCGAAATATACCAAGGAATATTATCGTCTTTGAAATCTCCCATAGCTGTGTCACTACGTGTTTCTAATTACGTCTGGTTGAACAGCTGTGAATAGCATCGCTCCTGCTTCCCGAGTCCAGACCCGGCTCCTCGAGCTCCTGCTAGCCCCGTGCCTGCGCATGTGCCATGACGTCACTGCAGCACCCCTTCGCTGGGTTCCGTTCCTAAACACTGTGCGCAACCACACTGCTCCCCCCCCCCCTACCCGTGATGTCGCAATAATTTGGTGGACTTGTAAGGCCACATTTCAGGGGATTGGGGAAGACGAGTTCACGCTTTCCATGCTTCGACGAGAAGTTACTGCTGAGCCAGGTCACTAACATTAGCTACAATGAAATGCTACGGAGAGCCAAATTGAAATGCTTGACAGAAAGGTGTGGCAGCTTGGGCTAGTTGGTATGACAGGCCGATAGTTATAGCGCGAGAACAGAACGGCGACACAGAGACAAGAAGGGCACGAAGGACACAGTTAGCGGTCGTGTTCTTCGTGTCCTTTTTGTCTCTGTGTCGTTGTTCTGTCCTCGCGCTATAACTATCGGCTTTACAGAGACATGGAGGAACAGATTGGAACCTTTAAAACGTCTTCCTAGTGGTGCTGGCAAAAACGCTAGCACCAGTTCGGTGTTGTTCAGATCGGCTGTTTTTAGTCTTGCGCCACTAGTGCGAACTACGTTTCGCTTTTTGCTTTTTACGTGATATTAAAATCCTTATTACCCGAGGTAATAACTTTTGAAGTAAATATGATATCTTTTGAAATAAACCAGTTATCAGAAAGGGCACCGGGATCAGTACAGCATATACTACTGGAACACTTTGATGAAATTTCTGTATCGCGCTACAAAGCAGGCTGCTTCCCAAGACCATTGAACACTGCCCATTGAAAAACCACACGCCGCCCCATTGTGAGATAACTCTCTTGGAAGCCGTGTGCTTTGCGGGTCGCAATGTAAATTTAACACAGTCTTTAGGCCTCTGCTGTGTAGAACCGGGATTCTTTTTCGATAAGTAGCTTTTTTCGCCAGATATGATTTTCTTTTGCCTATTTTCTATCTTTTTACGGCAGGTCACTGGTGTCACCGACGAGAGATGGCACTACGTGCAAGTGTCTCTACATTTTGGTCAAGTGAGCCATTCGGTCATTTGCCGGGTAGTTGTTTGTCTATATCCCTAGTGGCACGGGGGTGGGAAAAGAACTACCGAGTTCTTTCAAGTTTCTGCGACATTTGTTGTTGCACGGGACAGACGAAGTTCATTTTTTTATTTCTTTTCATTGAAGTAGCAATATGCAACGCGGGCTTTCAGTAATGAAGGAAAGAGAGATTGCCTTACGAGATTTTTACCAGAGATTCATAGCGCAAAACGACGAGAGTGAAAATTATTGATTCATTATGTCATATTCGAAGAACACGTGTTTAATAAAACATTGTTGTGTGACTACTTCACGCAGCTTCTCTGCGCACATTTGTCGTTCAAGTTGAACTTTGCCTTTCAGGAAATATGTTGGTATATTTGTTGTGACTGGCTGTCAGCGAAAGCAAATTTGATTTCCTGTTCCCCATCGCTTCACAAGAAAATGTTTTTGACACGTAATAAACATTATACGTGCGCCGGCAATCTTGTTTGACTCAAAATTGCCCTCTAAATCAACTTCTACGTGCATCTACATGTGCCAACGGTGATGCATCACTCAGATATAGAAGAAAATTCTGAACACAAAGTGTTGTGAGCAGTTTACGAGGCAAGTGCATTTTTTATGATGTAGAGAGTACGCATGAAAACACCATGAAATAAAGAAGAACTGGATTGTCACCTTTCTTTTATTGCAAACCGCTACAACAAGGAATAGATTCAAAGCCGGGGCATGAATATTCCAAGCAATTTTCCTAGCAACGTGGAGTTTTCCGGTAAGGTGAAGAATTCTTCCTCACTCGTCAGGTAATTCTTGAGCACCGCTAGGCCAGGGAGCTAAGTAAGAAGTTTGCGGAAGCTAAGAAACAGCCCCGACTCGCCATAAACCACTCACTAGGACAAAGGGTTCAGACAACACCTGCCTTAAAGAAAGAAACTAAAATAAACATAAACAGACATTTTTGTTTCAAGAAAGTGAGCTCAGAAAATCTCAGCGATTGCTTACGTGACGCTATCCCTCATTGTTTCTGTTTATCGGGTGCAGAATGCTGCCTGCTAACATTTCCTCTTCCTGCATCCTACGGATTGAACCGCCACCCACGTTTAGAAGCGCGACAGTTTTATTGCTATAGGCAACAACCGCGTCGAGGTTGGAAACATTGAAACGTGGCAATAGGAAATGACAGGTGGTTTTGGGGAAGAACAGATTTCCAAGTCAGAAATGGCTGCTCTGTGACAAGCCTGCAATCGAGAATCTAAAAGTTATTGAAAAGCGGCGAATCCGAATACGCATGTCAGGAGCAAGTTTCAAACGTGTATTCGGGCAATCTCACCTTTCTGCGAGCGCTATAGTGCCGAGCTCTTCGTTTATATATTTTCTCATCAGCTTCAAAAGCGTACTTAGTGCTCTGAACTGTGATCAACTTTTTCTAGCCGCATATATTAAAGTCTCGGAAACAAATTTGGCCACATTGCTTCAGTCCTTCAAACACAGGGTCTTCAATGAAATAGGCTTTGTATTGAATGTATAGGACTGTCAATGAACCCACAACATGAATTTCTAACGGGTCTGTCATTGATTACCGGCTTTCCAAAAGTTTACGTCGGGGGAAGTAAAGAGTTCTTCAAATGCAACATCCGGAATCATTGCGATTCTCGCCAAACTACTACATGACCATGAACCTGCACTGTGAACAATGGCGGAAGCACCCTTAATCAATTTAGTTACTTTTAATGAATTATGAAGGGGAAGGAGTGTCTTCACCTCTGTTTTCATTGTGCGCATGCCTACGGGATTTCTTGAGGTCATGGTAAGACTTTTACTTACCGCATGCTCAAGCATTTGTTGTAAAAAAAGCAACTAAGTAGCTTATGTTTCATTAAGCAACAGTTTTATTGGGCCAGTTATTGTATTCTATCCTTGGTGGCGGCGCAACAATGTAGTTACGACGGATATAGGAAGCGCTCTAAAAATTGGTGCGAATACAACCGGTCATTTCTGTAGGCACCTTTCACACAGCGCAGTTCTGCGGACGATTACGATTGTTTAAATAGGTTTGCGAAAGAAATGACTACGTTATGGAAGTAAATGTATCGAATGCCACATTGAGGATGGTTGTATGGCATACCAGATCAGGGGACACACACTCTGTGAGCCCGAAGGCTGGTCGGTACATTTTGAGATCACTATAGTTCCAGCCATACATTATGCAGTGACAATATACAAAAGGAACAACGCACCTTTGAAAGTAGATATTCGTGTTAAGCAATGCAACTTCGTAAAACTTTTCACCAATTGTTTAATACAAAAACCAAAGTTTGTTTAATATATTTTATACGAATCCTATTCCCGCCTTGTGTATAGGTATGGGGACATTAGCAATGTGGGAAATGTGTGATTTCTTTATGCTTAACACGTATAAAGCTTCCGACCCGCAGGTCGCTGCAATGAATGTCGCTCGTAGCGGCGGCACCGTAGCGGTGTTAAGTGCAGGGACTATCCCAATCATGTCGCGAGAGCGCGCTGTGCGACCGAGTATCATGGAGTCCTTGATTGAGTGCTGATGGAGTCTTTGATTGAGGACGTCCCAGTGGTTTCTTTGAATTTTCATACTTCTTTTTCTTTCTTTGCCCATTTTGCTGCCTCGTTGTTGGTTCTATACAATAAAAATAAGAGTGGGACTGCTTGAATAACGTGAAGATCGCTGGCGTAGTTCCCACCCGAGTACGGTTGATCGATACGTTGCTGTCAAGACGAATGAAGAAAGAAAAAGAGCATTTTCGCCACTGACACAGCAATAATTGACAGTGAAAGTGAACGACTCCATCTTTACGTTCTTGTTCGAGTTAATCAAGTTACGCCATCAATTTTTCTTTTTCTTAAGACACTTTCGAATACTTCGAAGTACAAGTTCAGTGGAAACTGAACATGCAAATGAGTTCTGCTGAAATACCCGACAAGAAAAAGGCTTTTTTTAGAAACCTTAAGCGATGTTCTCTCTTGCTCCTTATTTCCTTTTTTTGTTTTGTTTGTGAAAGTAGCGTGGGTCGTTTCACCAATAATCAATAGAAATTATGCATGCAACGGAATTGTTCGTTTCCGTGTGACTCGTCTTTTATACTGTGTTGTGTACTCTGTTACGTTGTTACGTACTCCCTTGCGATAAGGGCCACCTCCTAAGTACAAAAAAAAACAAGGTTGAATACCATGCTATTACTTTACGTAGGTACCTGGTAGAGGTACTCGCACGGTGGCGTTTGGGTGTCCTGATATATTCTTTGCGTTTACACCGTCTTTCGTTACAACGCCTCAGAGGTCATTTAGAAAGTAGCGGTTTGTTCAGATCTGCTCCTCCAGGTGCCGGAACAATTTTCGTTGTCCAAAAGAATTGTTCCCGTTCATCCATTAAGTTCAACTAATTTTTCTTAGTTTTGAATGAATGAATGAATGAATGAATGAATGAATAGACTTTATTTAAAGTCTGGCAGTTTTGCCGGGCGATGTGGGGGAAAAGGGGTTTAGCTCCTGTCCATTCCAACTCTCCGTCGATTATGATGGTGGTGCCTGAGGTGACCACTCGAAGTCCTTGCACCCGGGTGGCATCTTAAACTGAATTTACCTTAAAGGAGAACTGGGAGAAAACGTTGAAGCCTATACAACTTGTGAACTAGATTCGTATGGACGCACCTGTGTCATCTACGATATACCAACGACTAACGTAGAGTAGAACATATTCACAATGATATTATAAAGTGTGTGCAGCGGCACTGCACGCTAAACGCGCCTTAGCTTCTTATCTGAAAATTCAACCACATCTTGAGGCAGCAGTGCGGGTTTGCTGCCGTGATACTCGCTAGCGTTCTCTGCTATAGAAGATCTTTTCTACGAAAAGATCGAGTATAGGCTCGCACGTCCTTGTCCCTGCAGTGCAATTTTCAAAACCAAGCGCCTGCACAGCAGCCCCTCAAATGGTATTTGAGGACTAAAGCTGCCTCCGGGAAGCCTTCGTTGAATAGAGTTAATGATACAGTATCATGTGCACCCAGTACCTTTTGCTCACTTTGCAAGGTATATCTTTACACCAAAAACCAATTCTGTGCCCCGGTTTTCCAGGATATTTGAAACCGGTACTGCCATGGGCATTTTAAAAACACACCTGAAAGTTCAAACATATCGTGCTCGAGAGTACCAGGTTTCCATAGTTGAGTAGTGGGTCAATAGCTAATTGTTGCAACAGAAAAAAAAAGATGAAAAATCTTTGTCCATATATTTGCAAATATTAAGCTATGCTTCTTTATGAAGCATATTCGACTTTTTCTCTGACAGATGACCCATCAATCGCATACAAGATATACTCTCTTTCGTACTCTTTCTCAGACATCCGAAAACCGGAATGATCAACCTGTCCCGCATTGAACTAAAACGAAAGCAGGTCTGGGTGCTTGTGCCAATAAAAAACCAGAGCCTCTTCAACGAAATGCTTACCGCTCCTCACTTGGCCATGCACGCGTGATTCTGTGTCACTGGCACCAGCCCACTATTGACCAAGCAAAGTTGTGACGTGGTGACATTATTAATTTATGTCATGGTATGTGACATTGTTTTGTGTCACTTGCGGCGTGTTGTTGACGTCACTAACTAAGGTGATCTCTGACTTCGTGATAATGACAAATAATTTTATCGTCCTATTGTCGTTCCATGATCTGTTGCATCACTGTGTGCTGACACGGACGTCAATGGCTGCTTATGGCGTTTAATGAATCATTTATTGCCATCCCCTAATAATTTATGGTAGTTATAATGTTCAAAATGCAATTCAAAACAAAGTTAAAAAGCTTTCAAGCTGCTTAGCCAGCTTCATCGTCCTCGATGGTTCGACACAAGTCGCACAAGATGCTCTGCGGAGAGCAGCGTACTCTACATCAACGGTTTCTATGTACATTGGAAGGTCGCCGAGTAGTGAGACCATGCGACGGACGCGAATCACATCGGCTCCGGCTCAGGTTCATTTTCAAGAATAATTTCTTCCTGGCAACCTGTTGCAATGATAGGAACTTGTTCCTAGCATCACCACTGTCAAGCCTATACCGGGCTTCAACCTGTGAGTGCGCTTTTAAATGTCTTAACGCTTTCGAAAGTTCTTGAAGAGGTCCACCTCGCTAACCCTAACAAGCCGGAGACGCGGTTTGGACAGAACGCCGCCCCGCTCTACAGCGGATGGCGAGCGTCTCTGGCGGCATAGTAGCCGACGAGAAGCACTCATTGCCCTCTTGCTCCAGCGACCACATGATGGATACGCAGACCAGTCAAGACGCCGATACGCAGGTGAGCAATGAGCACGCTGCACATCCATGGACCACTGTTACCAAGAGAGCAAACAAACGCCGACAGCTGCAACCCCATAACATACCGACTCAACAGCTGCCCAGCACGCCGTCTGAGCCCGCTCTACGCCAGAGCCGGCCTACGACGCGTCTACCAAGACTTCCACCACTCCCTGCCGAGGACTACAAGTTAGCAATCTGTCCTCATGGTGGATCAAATCTGAGCAAGGTTAGCCCCAAGACGTTACTTCTCGCCGTAGTTCATGCAGCAAATATACGCAGTGAGAATTCTGATATCAAGCTTCAAGTTGACGAAAATCAGTGTTCTAACAATAAGCACCTTATCTGAACACATCGCCATGGCACTTGGACAAATCACCAAAATTACAGTGCACGCAGCAACCTACGAGATCACCTCTTATGGTATTGCGCCTGATAATTCGTGCAGAGGGGTGGTCAACGGAAAAGGCCATGAAATCACACCAGACGACTTCCTGACAGAAGTTGAAGTACCGGGCTACGAGGTCCTTACGTGCAGACGCCTCGGCAACTCCGGAGCAATGGTGCTCACATTTTGTGGCAAGCGAGTCCCTTTCTTCGTCAACGCGTACGGACAGGCTCTTCGCTGCTACCTCTACAAACGGAATATTCCCCGCTGTAGAAAGTGAACATTCCCTGCTGTAGAAAAGAGCCATTCCAGGGATAAGTCGTGGCCCAAGCGAGGAAACTCGTCATCGTGGAGCGGTTTCGTTGGCCAGCCGGGATCTCAAGGCTGGCACACGGACGGGACGACGCATCATCATGGCCAGCAAAGTGGTTCCCTCAAGAAAGCACAAACGGTAAGCTGGGCAGGGCAGTTCCCTCCTCTCCCTCCCTCTCCACACCAGTCCCACTCCCTCACACAAACATCAACGCAGGAAGGAACACCACAACCAACGCCACCTAGACTACCACAACCCTTGTCAGTAGACACTCAGCTTCACCTTGACATGTCGTCAACTACGGCACAATCCAACTATTGCGCACGAGAGGCGTTGAACGAAATGGCTACTTCTTTAAGGAACGAATTCGCAGCCATGATGCAGGTAGAAATTCAGAAAATGAAGGATAGCATTATGGCTGAACTAACAGCTCCACTCCAACAATTGATCCAGCAGGCCCTGCCACCTGTTGTCCAGCAGATTGTAACGGATGTTAAACAGCAGATATCGGCTGCACTTGGCCAACTTAATATTTCGCCATCTGTACCAAAACGCACCACGTCTCCGACACGTGAAACACAGCGACCGCATCCTTACATACGCCCCGCCCCTCCCGTTTCCTATAACCGTCCCAAAAAACCATCCCAACAGCCGCAGCTGCTGCAGTCCCGCTTCCCACCACCCTCCACCAAGAATTAGCAGAGTCCGAAATGCCTCCATGTACTACCGAGGCCCCGCTATTGCATTATCACGGCGAGAAACCGTAGGTCAACGCGTGACACCCCTCAACTCCTACGTGTGTGGCAGTGGAATTGCAGGGGGTATCGTAGGAAACGCGGAGCTCTAATGCAATTCATTGTGACGCAGCGGATTACTCCCGATGTCATAGCGTTACAAGAAGTACAATGTGCCCCGACGCTTCATGGTTACATCACATACACGCACGCAACGAACAATAAACCGCACCGCACAGCTACATTAGTTTTTAAACATGTCACTGTCATAGAACACACCCTTCATAGCACCTCCGTCTCACACGTACTTCGCAAATTAGTCCCGTGCTCTCGTTCCAGTAGCAGCCTGTACGTGCTTAACGTTTACAGTGCACCTAACGCCAGGAACGATTACTTCGGTCATCTATTTGCACAACTATGCAAGTTGGGTAAACACATAGTTATTGTAGGAGATTTCAATGCCCCCAATCCGGCTTGGGGCTACGCAACAGAAACGACTAAAGGCCGACGACTCGCACAGGTTCTCGCGATTCATCGCATGACCCTGCTGACAGAACCAGATCAACCCACTCACCTAGGTAATAGTGTGAGCAGGGACACATGCCCCCCGACCTCACGATAGTCAAGGGCGTTAGTCACCATTCCTGATGCAACCTCATGGTGAATCTAGGCAGTGATCACCATATACTAACTACAGAGCTCCAAGTAGCAGCCACGCGTGCCCCAGAGCGCATCATAAAACTAACAAATTGTAATGCATTTATGCGTAATCGTACAGCTACCCATCAGGACTCTCCTTCCCTAGAGGCTTGGATAATACAACTTCACTCTGATTTTCAAAGAGCTATCAAACTCATCGCTGCGACGACAGAAACGCCGGATGTGGACCGGCATCTGCTACATATCTGGGATGCCCACAGAGGCTTGACACGGCGGTGGCGGCGACAGAAACAAAACCGGAAACTTCGTCTCCGAAACGCCCAACTAGCTACTGAGGCACATAACTATGCGAACATCCTCACTAGCAACAATTGGCATAACTTCTGTGATCGACTCAACGGCTCACTAAGTACACCTCGAACGTGGCGTATACTGCGTGCTCTTTTAAATCCCACGCAGACAATATCACACACTGCTAACGCAATCCGCACCATTCTCCACAAATCAGGGCTCGACGATACCACTCTGCTGCACACCTTAAAGCAACACTATGTATCCACGGGCCCCCGTCCCGCCTACCGTGATTATGCACACGTACACGATACTACTCTAGATGAGGACATACAGAAGCAGAGGTTAGGGCAGCTTTTCAAAGCATTAAGCGCAACACAGCATCCAGTACAGGCGGGATTACGTACACACTTCTGCGTAATTTAGATGACCAGTCCATTGAATATTTAACCGCTTTTTACAAAGAACATTGGAAAAACAGCACGCTACCATAGGAGTGGCGACACGCAGAAATCATACTTATTCCAAAGCCTGGCAAGCCGCTATCCCTCCAGAATCTTCGCCCTATATCCTTAACTTCATCTGTAGCTAAACTCTTTGAACGCGTTGTCCTGTTTCGACTACAGCCATTTCTCGAAGACAATCACTTTTTTCCTGATGCACTATTCGGCTACTGTCCTGGTATCTCTACACAGGACGTATTATTACAGCTTAAGGAGGACGTGTTGGATAGCCCCCCTTCAAACCAGGTCCGAGCAATTCTGGCCGTGATCTGAAGTGTGCTTTTGACAACGTCTCCCACGACCTTATTCTTGATAATCTCGCTTCATCTCAGTGTGGCTCACGTATCTAAAATTACGTCAGGTCCTTTCTTTCTGACCGCCCGGCCATTATTGGGGTTTAAGACCTCCGTTCGGACGTCATTCGTCTCGCAGGCAGAGGAACACCACAGGGCTCGGTTTTCTCGCCCACATTGTTCAACGTGGCTATGACTAAACTCCCTTCCCTATTACAACAGGTTCCCAACATCCAACATGCCATCTATGCAGATGACATTACAATTTGGGCAACCAAAGGATCAGACGGAACCATTCAGGACGCCTTACAGGAAGCTGTGTCTGTGGTACAAGACTACGCTGCTGCCGGCAGCCTTAGTGTGCTCAGTGGATAAGTCGGAGTTGTTATTGGTATACAAGCGGCGCCGCAAAACCGCTGATTCTCCTGACATTTCGCTGTTTCTTGATGGGCACCCTATCCCTCTGGTACCACGAATTCGCATTTTAGGCCTCTACCTTCAGTCCGACGGCAAGGCCTCGCACACTACACACCTTCTTGCTCAGCAGATAACTCAAATTACACACATGATCCAACGCATCACCAATCGCAGGAGAGGCCTCTGTGAGAAGGGTGTCCTCCGCTTAGTACAAGCACTCATAGTTAGTCGGCTCACCTATCATCTTCCCTTTCACAATCTCACGCTAGCTCAAATCATAAAGATGTATATCCTTCTACGGACAGCTGTGAAGGCGGCTATCGGCTTGCCTCCACACGCATCTACACAACACCTCCTTCAATTAGGAGTGCACAACACCGAAACCGAACTCATCGAGGCCCAGCACAACCGTCAGCTCCAACGGCTCAGGCAGACCCGTCAGGGCTGCGCCATCCCGTCTCGTCTTGGCTACCCGATTCCTCCAGAACCCGCACAAGTACCGTGACATCAACTTGCTTCTACTGTCCGCGCATTCATCAAAGTGCCTCCGATTCCACGCAATATGAATCCCTCCCACCACGCCGGTCGTCGACGTGCCCGAGTTCAGGCTATGACACGCGTCTTTGGTGATGGTACCTCAGACTTACAAGTACTTTACACTGATGCAGCACGCTACCCAGAGAAGTCAGCCATCTGTTTAGCCGTTACAGATGACACAAACGTCCTTGTGGCGTCTGCCACATTTCGCACTACAGACAGTGGTCTGGCAGAGGAGGGAGCTCTCGCTCTGGAAATTGTTCACGCTAGACACTGTCACAGGACTTCCCTGTCACTATTGTAACATTATCACAAGCTGCTTGCCGTGCTTTCGCTCAAGGACTTGTGGCTGCACATGCACACAATATCCTCTCTTCTGTCTCACCGTCCGCATTACGTCCTGTGAGTATCGTCTGGACTCCTGGACACGCCTCTCTTCATGGTAATGAACGCATTCATGCGGTTGCCCGAGAGCTGACTGGCATGACTCCATTGGAAGAGCTGTCCAATCCAGACGACGCATCGACAGAACCACTACACTACAACGCTACGCTGGAGTACTATCGACAGAGCCCTTATGCGTATTCTCCCCCTCATTCTTCACTTAACAGAGCAGATGCTGTCACTTGGCGGCAACTACAGAGCAATTCATTTCCTTGCCTTTATAGGCTAAATCGCTTTCATCCGACTCTCTACCCTTCCTACTGCCCCTTCTGTGGATCCGTACCAACGGTGTACCACTCCACGTATAAATGCTCTGCCCCACAGGGCGTACCTCGCATTCCCAATCCCGCCCCTTCCTCTTGGGAGTCTGCACTGCTCAGCTTACGCCGGCAGGAACAGCAGCAGCTGGTCCAGCGGGCTCGCTGGGTCGCGCAAGGCAATGGAGCCCTGAAATGAGGGCCTCACCCAAAGAAGGCTCAGTGTGCATTTGTTACTGATAAGTGTTTATTCTCTCTATGTGCACTGTTCCAAGTTTTGATCTTTCGGACAGAAACAAAAAAGCCTTCCATTTGAGAGAGCTCAAAGATGATTTGGTAGCCAAACTGTTCGATGTAGCCAGATGTTATATAGCAGAAGAAAGCTTTAAAAGTCCCTTGGAGCTTCCAGTACCTTATAAATAAAATGTATACGGTGACCAGCTTTTTACATGCTAGTGTTGGTTTTTTTTTCATTTGAACAAGATTTAACACCAAATATAAGAACACAAAAGACAGAAAGTTGTGCGGACAAAAGGAGGCAAATCAAACAAAATTGGAGCTAACCTTAAAAACTTGCTTTTTTGGAGTGAACGAACCGACAATCTATACATTCGAAAAAGTTTCAGACGTTTGCAGGGCAGAAACATTTCTAAGTGAGCGTCAAGCCACGAGATCTTAAGTTCAACAAATTAAATTCAAAATGTTGCGCAGAAAACTCGTCCCATGTCCAGGTGTTGCTCCTCTATACGTTAGCACGGTAGCACGATCGACTTTTATATTGTTTTTGTTTTAATTTTTACGTCGTCCGAAACACGTTTTCACCGGTACAGTTCATTTAAAACCAAAAACGAAAACGTGATCGATGAACAGTACTCCATAAAAGCGTGGAAGGGCGTCTTCCAGTGGCAAAGAAATGTCACACTGAGGCTTTTATTTTTATGTTTTTTCTTCTAAGCTGACGGATCACAACCTCTCGGGAAAACTCAGGTGTGGCCCGGTTCATCTAAGTCCTGCTTGAATGCTGTTGGCGAAAGAAAAATATTGATTGAATATGTCTTGCGAGAGCCATCGAGAGATGGCGTGTTCTTAGAAATAGGTCTAGAAAGTGGGAATTTTTTCAGCCGACCAGACCTGTCCAAGTAATTGATAATAATATTCAATTATTAAGAGTCCATAAATCAATCAATCATTTATTTAACATGCCCTGGACCAACCATGAGGTCATAGTTCAGGGGCACGCAAAATAAAACAATACAAATATCATAATAGTGTTATAATATTTTATAATAAAATAGTATTAATAATATTATTGATAATATTATTACGACGCCTAATTCTCCCAGTTTTTACCAAGAAGGTAAATCAATGATCGTCATTGCATAGATATTGATTGTCGTGCTAAGAAAAGTAGGAGCTTGGGCCTTGAATTGATGCCGCCAGGGTCCAAGAGCTACTGAAAGCTGTTTGCGCGGCGACCTTGTCTCAAAATCACGGTACCCAATGACGTTTTTTTGTCTCTCTCAATGCAAAAGCTGCTACAAAGAAGGTAAGCAAGCGAGCACGAGCCACTTCGCCCTGCCGGTGAAAGTACGCAGCCACAGCCGCAGGTCCTTCGAAGATAAAAACGGGTAGACTGGCACCCTAAGCACGTTCTTTTGCCCTTTATGCCACTGTTCGGTTCTGAAATACATAATTCTTCGTATATGTATTTTAAATATGTAATGTAAATGTTATCTCCCCTCGACAGTCATTCCTCAAGCGGGCACTGTAGGTACCGTAAATATAAAATTGAACAAATGATTAAATAATAAGATTATGTGGCCTCCCCGCTGAAGCACTTCCGACATAAGCGTACTTTCGACGGCAAGTGGTGTCGATAAGTAACTCACAGTTGATAAGTTGTAGCTATTATATTGAAGTAACTATTTTATATGTTTTCGTGCAATAAACATCAATGTAATTGTGAAACAAGCGCGCCATTCTAGACAGCTAGTGATCTTGCAATCCTCTGGTGTTTGTTAACGTGCCCTATTATTTCCCAATCCACGGCCCCCAACCCTTTCACTGCAATTGAGGTGCGACCGCCGCGGAGACGGCAATGAAGCCGTGAACAGTGTGACTACGTCTTGCTTGGTTTGTAAGTTGGCGTGATGCGGTTCTGGCTAATGAAGAATCGAGCTCATCAATCCTCATTTTTTTTGCATTGAGATTGATCACTCAAGACATTCTCATAAAAAAGTTTCATGTTCTCCTTCTTGTTCACTTTATTGCCTCTGGGGGCAGAGACACATTACTCCGTTTGTAGTTTCCCAACACGAATGCTTTCATTACACAGTTTCTTTCAGTCCCCTATTATGTAGCCATTTTTGACGAGAACATTGGGCACAACAATCATAATCTAAATGCAAAAGTGATAATTAGATAAATATAGCAGAGTGACTACATATCATGGGATTTCCAGCTCAATAACCTCCAACTAAGGCTTGCGGATCAATGCGGCCAAATTACACGTATACGCGGCGGGCTTCCGCCAACCCAGAAAGGTCTGTAATTTACGCCACGAATGACCAAGCGCATCGACCATTGCCACTGGTCGTGTTCATATCAACGTATTATTTGTCCGTTCTTTCAACTTCGCTTTCCATCGTTCTGGTTCTAAAGCTGGGAGCGAATCATATGGTGTTACAGACGCACAAAACTAATTGGAGCAACATACGAACTTTGTCGTAATGAAGGGGTCGCTTATATGAACACAGATGTGCCAATTTTCGAAAATGAAACATACGACCATTCCTTAGAAATAACCACATGGCTCTAGCGCCACAGCATGCAATCATAACAGTCGTGTATAAAACTGCGTTTATTGTCCTTATCAAACTTGTGTGTAACAAGCACAGATGATAGTGTAGTAAGTGTTACTTGAGTGGTAAACTAGTTTCTTTATCTCTATGAACGATTGAATGTTATTGTTTACTTGAGCAATGTTAGCAATAACAATGCTTACGCGGAACTTGATGCTCCCACAGCATCGATCGAAATGGAACGTAACTCAATCTCAGAGGAGATCTTCGAATCGTGGCCTCCGAGTATCACACCGGAAATTAAAGCTGTTTGCGGGGGCCGCACTTGCGCCATAGCCGTGAGCGTTGCAGGCCAGCAATATGATGGCAACAATGCCGCTGTATTACAGGAAAGCTGCGAATGGCTGGGTGATGAAAAAAGTATGGCATTTCGTGAGTCCGTGAGTGCGCAAAACAAACGAATACAGAACGAGCAGTACTTGCATGAGCTACTCCGATTAGTCTAGAGGCTTGTATTAAAAGCACGCTTTGTCGGCTTTACGTACCTTAGAGGTGACACACAGCGTAGCAGCAATCGCTACCCATAAAATTATCGGGGGTGTTCATAACACCCTTTTCAGGCTAATGTCATCAAATTCACACGTGCATCCCTAAACGGGGCGATAGAGAAACCAAAAGGGGCAACCGATGACACCTCGATGGAACCCAGCTAATTATAAACACCGAATCGGATGTTTCAGCTTTCCTGGTTAAACATTTGTGCGCAGTACTTCTTCAGCTCCATTGTTCTGTTGCAAATCGACCATGCCTAGTGCTGTAGGCATGTATAATGAACAGAAACACGCGTTCTCCTCGGATAACTTCTCTTTTTTTTTTACCAAGGTAGACAGTGCTGCTTGCGATAATTGCGCAAGTGATGAAGCGATAGAGTGCATTCCGTGTCACTGCCCTCGCTACTGTACGCACAGACTGCTGCTAGCTGCTGCGTTAGACCGCCTTGATGACACAGTCTTGTCAGAACGATCAATGCTCGAAAGCCGTCATGATCGGTCTTCGCACAGAAAACCATTCAAGGCCATATTGAACTTTTTGAGTGGTGGTGGGCTGGTAAATAGGCTATAGCACCCCCGCTTTCTCTTTTTTTTTCGCACGTCTACTTTTCTCTCTGCTTTCCTTCTCTCTTTCATTCTCCTCCCCTTAGAGCAGGGTAGCAAACCGGGTGATACAGTTATGGTTGACCTCCCTGCCTTTTCTGAATTTATTCTCTCTCTCTCTCTCCTCGAATAGCACATCTCCCCTCCTTTCTTTCAATCCACCAACTAATTACTTTTCGTAGAGGAGGACCAGAAACAGGCACGCGCGTCTGTTTGACTTTCCCTCGGTATCTTTCTTCTCTTATCTGGCTCAATTCATGAACGCTTACTTGTGATGTGTTTATCTTCCCCACCTATCCATCTCTCTATTATAGTATAGCTCAGAAACCATACTAATGCGGTCTCAGCAGGCAATGATGGAAGGTGGCAACAGGGAACGTTGAAGTTACGACACCCGTCTGAAAAGGGGCGCATCGAATGATGGCCGCATGTCGAAATAGCCCCTCTTGTAACTAGTCATCTGACACAGCCTGCTATTACGCCGAGCACATCCCGCTGACAAGGACATCGACATCTGTATCCGAATCAGCATGGCTATTAGACGTGACGACAGTATCATGATCCGCCACTGATCGCAGCAACGGAACATTACGCGCTGACGGTGTTTTTCTTAGAGCCATTCCACAAGCTCTGATTTTTTTACACCCCGAAAGAAGCTTAGAAATTCGTAGAGTAGATCATGTCGATCACGTTTTCCAAACAATATAGAGCTGCGCGCAGCGCAGAGCCTCTATGTATAAAAACGAATCCCACGCTCGTTTTCTGCGCCTGATCAATCATCTTTTCATGCACAGTGACGCAAAGTCACCGATCGATGACCTGACGCATCACACAGCTTGTCGATTGGTGTAAATTTGTCACAAAGACGGGCTACGCCTTCTCCTTCTTGTGAGGGACAAGGGCAACGAGGCCACACGAAAGTATCAGACAAGCTTAAACCAATGTTTTAAACTTCATAACTTTTTTAATAAAGCAGGCATTTGCAAAATTCTTGTGCCTGCACGCTCACGAAGCAGAAGTGCCTATACTTATATTTAAAACTATTTTGGATAACGGGGTTGTTTAGTAGCTTAAGAAAAAAAAACAAAGCTGTTTGTCGTTGCGTGTGAAAACATACAAAAATTAAACTCCCTTGCCTTCGCTAAGCTAAGTACGCGATTGTTGCGAAGGCTTATATTACAGTCACACTTACGATTATTTTATTGTTTTACAGTCAATAAGCTTTGTTATTACTGTGAACATGATAGGTTTCAAGTATTATAAGTTTGGTATATATAGATGCGTGATTCTATGCAAGGCACGCGCGCACTTTTCGCTATCCCGGCCGTGGCGAGGATCAGCACGATAGGTTAAAGTCAGCAACTGCGAGTTTGCGTTGAGGATCTGGGTAACACGCGTTTTCCTGCATACTGTTACTCAGGTTCCGGAACTTTTCTGCCTATTTCGTGAAGTATAAGTAAGCGCGTCATTCGTTAAAGGAAATATAAAGAGAAACAGTGCATTAGTTTGCACCGATACATTGTTCTCGGACAACTCTAATGACGTTAATCGTACCGTCATAGGCGCAATAATACAACAAAAAATCCCATTCACTGTTTTATTTTAAAATTTCGCGCCCAAGTCTGCGCACGTGAGGTCACGAATTTCTCAAAATGTCGAATTTTGCCAACATTGGTTTGTCGAAATTTCCTGAATTTCAGTATCTTAAGCCTCTGGCTTTATCAGCAAATACTGTGTTTCATTTTAACCTCTTAAGAGCTACGTAGGCTTTACAAAACACCCTCAAAAGCCATGACGTCACGGCGTTTCGAGCAGAAATTCCAAGGTAAACGTCACCACTCACACTTGCTTCCTTTGTGTTTTCTCTCTTACCAATAGTCTTCTCGCGGGGAGCGTGCGGATTTCAGAATTTGGAAAGAGTATTTTACTGACAAAGGAAAAATCATTTTCCTCTTTAGTGTCCTTTTAAGATTTACTTCATCATATCAAAACTCTCATATGTCTCGCGAAACGCGTGAGTGGAGCGTCAGTGGCGTCATCATCCCTACTTGTGGTGCGCAAACTTCCTATCACCTCATCATGTTACCATATCAGATCGGAGTGCGGAAAAAGGTTGCACATTGTCGTGACCCTCATGTGACGTCACACAACGCTTATCAGGAGATGACATCATCACAACACATTGCTTTGTTAGATGTGGACTGCTCACAAAAGCAGTTGTCCACCCGATGAGGCACAGGAGGCATGCGAAGCCTTCCATTCAGGAGACCGTGCAAAAAAACATGCCGTAAACGGGCGGGAAGAAAAAAAAATGGCCCGAATCTACATGTTACACTGCAAATGTCGTCGAAAGACGATAGTCTTGCGTCCAGTGAACAAAAAGTTTATTTGATGTTCTGCGCAAGAAAATCGGTGAATGATATTCTGAAGGCGCTGCGTTTGAGTGCCTCGAGGGTGTAGCGGAGGCGAACAAGCGCATCTAGGCACGTTAAACGCGAGCGCCATCTGGCAGTTATCTTTAAAAACGAAGGCGTGCGCGACCGTGGAGAAAGATGCGCGCCAGTCTCGGAGGTGATAAGGTGTGAAATGCAAAGTGACGGGCAGGTGCCACCACCGTGTCGTCGTAGCAAAGCGTTGGAAACACCTTCTTGAGCATCGCGTAGGTTTGTGAGCTCAGCGCGTTAAACGCTGCAGTCCTTAGAGTTACTTGTGTGTGCCTCTTTTAGTATAAAGGCAGACATACAAAACATAGACGTGTTGTTATGGCACTTCAGATATGTACAATATTTGATTTTTAGTTGACAATCGCACAACTATGAATTCCAAACATTAAGCAATATTGGAGGACGCTACAGACTAGGTTGGCCGTTTGGTGCCGTTTGAGGTATCGTTAGAGCGAAAAAACAGACAAATGTACAGACAGACAGACACACAGACCAAAATTTTTCCGTCGAAGGTCCCCAAGAAAGACTATCGTCTTTAAAAACATCGACTGAGAAGAAAAAGAACAAGTTGGTGATTCTCACTTTTTAGTTCTATGCATGAACGTGTAAGTGACCATGTGAGCTTGTTACAATCTTGAAGGTCATGCCTTTCTGTCTAATTGTCGCTGGGCATTTCACAATAGCAGATTCACGAATAATGTTCCCGACTCTGGCAACGCTCATAGCCATAAAAGCTTCGTACTTCTATTCTTTTTTTTGAAAGCAACTGTTTTTGCAGATTACTTCACAAGAGGGATTCCTCTCGCTGCAACGAAGTATGAAAACAAGGGGTACGCTTATAATACTGCATACCAGTCACCTCAGTAGCATTAGTCTCGCATTCGCCTTGAGTTCCGATTAGTATTACTATTTCTTAGCCTAATCAAATGTAGGCTGCGGAAGCGCGTAGGAAAATCACAACGAAGTCCTCGTTAGCCGAACTGTTTTACGATAACAAGCACTCGCACCAGTTCGCCAGTTATGGCAGTCGCAATATTGCTCCAAGACAGTTTCTAGAGCACTTTGCTGCACAGGGTAGCAAACCGTTTTTCCTACCAGGTGAACTTCCCTGTCTTATCCTTATATTTACTTTGCTCTGTCCTTCCCTTAGCGCTACAGCAACCTTCGTGACGTCTAATGTCGTTGGAGTTGCGCGCTACCTTGGCGATGAAGCACGGTTGACATACAGCGCTATGCGGCAGTGAGGCACTACAATTGTGATGCCGGCAGTAACTGGGACAGACGGCTGCCCATTTGCCACTGGAAGGCTCTGAGGAGTGGCGCTGTCATCCACCCCATTGTATCCCCTACGCCCATCTATACTGCTTCCTAGTGATGGAGGTTAGTGAATGATATATAATGGAAGAGTGTACCTAGAACGAAAGAACTTATGCGACTCCAAGATTACGTACGTGAGACCCACAAGAAGCTTAGAACATAGGACGTATTCGCAGTGAAGTATGGCTTTCTCGAATGTGCGAGGAATCTTTTCATGCACTAAGGAAGTTCTGCGCGCAAACAACTTAAACGTGTACGGCTGGTTTTGCTTGAGAGAGCCAAGAGCGTTTTATGCGTTTCCTTCAGGCTTTACGCATGTGTTGACATAAAACGGCAGCTAGAGGAGGTGAACACGTAATATATCCAGCTCGTTCGGACGTCCGCAAAATAGATAAGGAAACTTCTAAGCAATATTCATCTGAGTGAATTTTGAATCCACTTGTGCACCGAGCGTTACTAAACCAACACGACTGACTGCCACTGCGGAAAGAAAAAAAAACAAAAAAAGAAGAAAGGAGTTTACACAAGTAAGCTCAGGCTGAATCGCCTCAGTGCTTCTGTGCACCTCGCTAACCTTTGCGTTGCTAAGCTTTTGCCCTCTCAGCTGTCTTCTTTTCACCTTTTGATAGGACATACAATACGTGCCAATTCTTGCATTCTTCGAAACCCCTTTTTTAGTTAGTATTCCTTTACATTGTAGCGAAGCCTCCGAACTATGAACTGGGTCAAACTCTTGAGTACCTTCTAGTAGGGCTACCCAACAAGGACGCCGCTCGCGCTGAGAGCCCGTGCTTGGTCGTTACTGTCGCCATTGTGCTTGCTCACTGTGGGCCGGCTAATAAACGCCTTAACATTTTGGTGGAGAGTGCTGTGCCCTTCAAACATCTTCGGTTCACATTCGATGCCCTTGGAGCTTAGATCCCGTACGGTGCCTTCAACCATGCAACAAGACGCCGCCCAGCAAACGCTTCCTCCTGCGCCGACGCCATGTTCCGGTGTCCCCCGCATCCGCGACCCACCTGTCTTCACCGGCGCGGATGGCACCGACGTCGAGGACTGGCTCGCCATGTACGAACGCGTCAGCGTCCCCAATCATTGGGACGAGGCAGGTAAACTCGGCAACCTGGTTTTCTACCTCGCGGGTGTGGCCGGCATGTGGTATAACAACCACGCGTCTGATTTCGCAACCTGGTCCGATTTTAAGACCGCTATCACCAACGTTTTTGGCCGCCCTGCCGTTCGTAAGCTGCAAGCCGAGCAGCGCTTACGCGAACGTGCTCAGCAGGCCGGTGAATCATTCACCAGTTACATTGAAGACGTCCTGGACCTATGCAAGAAATGCAACGACAGCATGTCCGAATCAGACAAGATCCGGAACGTCATGAAGGGCATTGCCGATGATGCCTTCACGATGCTGCTTGCCAAAAACCCAGGCACAGTAGCTGAGGTCATCACGCTGTGCCAGAGCTACGAGGAGCTCCGCCGGCAGCGTTCGATGACCCGTCGCTCCACACCACGAGATGCAGGGCTTGCAGGCTTGGAGGCGAGCTGTGACCAGGTGGCACTGCTGGCAGACCTCAAGTCCTTCATACGTGAGGAAATCGCACGGCAGTTCTCTCTCCTGCCCTTTGCCCACCCACCGGCTGCTCAACAATCGGCCACTACCATTTTCCCCCCCATCCGCTGAGCGATTGAGCAGGAAATAGCGAAGGTCATGCCTGCGTACCACCCACAACAGCTTCCGGCTCCTGTACCCCCAAGTTACGCCCAAGTGGTCGCCAGGCCGCCTCCAGTCGTTCAAGCGCCCGTCCCACTGACTTACGCCGAAGCTGCCGCACGACCTCCATCTTTTGCAGCGGGTATGCCGGCTACGTATGTTGACGTGACCTCTCAGACTCAGCTGCAGCACCCCCTGCAGCCTTTCCAGCCACCGTTCCGTCCATCGGCTCTTGCGTCATGGACAAGACCTACCCCGGCGAACCGAGGGCGCACATCCGACAACCGGCCCATTTGCTTTGCCTGCGGTCTCGCCGGCCACGTAGCACGTTATTGCACTCGCGTATAGACGCCCCATATCTCGTCGCCTGTTGCTGGCCAGATCAGGCGTACCTATCACGAGGAAACGCCGTCTATGCCACCGCCAACTCGCCTAGCTTCATCTTCTCGTAGGTCACCATCTCCACGAAGTCGTTCCCCGTCCCCCATGCGGCCAAGTTCAGCTGCTCACGAACGGGAAAACTAGTCGTCGCAGTCACCGAGGCAAGGACTGCGATGCTATCGCATTGTGAAAGCCCTCAGAGCCACCCATCTAATGTCATTGACGTGCTTGTGGACGGTGTTCACGCATCTGCTCTTATTGACACAGGAGCTGCAGTATCCGTTATGGACGAAACATTTTGCCGCTTGCTTCGTTAAGTGACGACGGCAATTTCTGGATTGTCCCTTCGTACCGCCGGTTTGCATCGTATCCATCCTACAGCAGGGTGCACAGCTCGCTTTGTCGTTCAGGACGTTCTGTACGTCGCCCAATTCATCATCATTCCCGCATGCTCTCATGACGTCATCCTGGGGTGGGATTTTCTCTCCCGCAACGACGCCGTCATTCATTGTGCCGCCGCCGAAATTGAACTCTCCCCCTTCTCGCATTTGACGCCGGAAGACAGTTCTTCGAAAGTGAGCAAGATTCTCGTGAAAGACGATACCATAGTGCCTCCAAGCTCCACGATGGGTGTATCTGTCTACTGCGCTGGACTCTCCGACACAATTGCACTCGTTTCGCCATCCGACCGTGCTTGCCGAAGGAGAGGGTTGCTAGTACCTTTCGCGACCGTGCAAATCACCCAGGGCAACGCCTCTATTTTCGTGACCAACCCATCTCCGTACACTGTTACCTTGGTTCGAGGGGAATGTCTCGGCAGAGCGGAACCAGTGGATAACGCACAAGTCCTGGACTTACCTGATGACTCGCGTTGTTCCAATTTGCGTACCATCAGTGCTGTTTCCACTTCTGATTCATCATCTCCTGATGTATTTGGCCCTTACATTGATGACAACCTCACGTCGGTACAGCGTTCCCAGCTTCTGAACCTGTTGCGAGAATATCATTCTTCTTTCGATGTCGGGCGAAGTTCTCTCGGTCGTGCGTCCGCTGTTACGCATCGTATCGACACTGGTGCCCATCCACCATTACGGCAACGTCCCTACCGCGTGTCGCCTGCTGAACGTCGGGAACTTAACGAGCAGGTTGATGATATGCTCAGACGCGACGTTATTCGGCCCTCGGACAGTCCATGGGCGTCTCCTGTTGTTCTTGTTCCGAAGAAAGATGGTTCTGCGCGGTTCTGTGTGGACTACAGACGCCTCAATAAGATCACTCGCAAGGATGTTTACCCACTGCCGCGCATCGATGACGCAATTGACAGCCTTCACGGAGCCGAATTTTTTTCTTCTCTCGATCTGCGCTCGGGGTACTGGCAAGTACCCATGGCTGATGACGCTCGACCGAAGACTGCGTTCATCACACTCGACGGCTTGTAAGAATTCAACGTCATGCCGTTTGGTCTATGTAATGCACCTGCGACCTTTGAGCGCATGATGGACACCGTGCTGCGCAACTTGAAATGGCACACGTGCTTGTGTTACCTCGATGACGTTGTTGTGTTCGCTCCAGATTTCTCTACGCACCTCCAACGTCTGAAAGAAGTTTTTGCACGTGTCAGCAATGCCGGCTTGCAACTAAATCTGAAGAAGTGCCGCTTTGCAGCACGGCAGCTCACCATCCTTGGGTACGTCGTGTCCAAGGATGGCATTCTTCCTGACCCAGCCAAGCTTCGGGCCGTGGCCGAATTCCCCAAACCTGCGTCCGTCAAAGAACTGCGTAGTTTCGTGGGCCTGTGCTCATACTTCCGACGCTTCATACGAAACTGCCACGATCATATCACCGCTGACAAAGCTCCTTGGAATAAACGGGTCCCTCAATTCGTGGTCGTCTGAGTGCGACGACGCGTTCGCGAAGCTCCGCCATGTGTTGACGTCTCCTCCCATTCTACGCCACTACGACCCTACGGCCCCGACGGAGGTGCACACAGACGCCAGCGGTGTAGGCCTCGGCGCTGTCCTGGCGCAGCGCAAACCCGGATTCCCTGAATATGTCGTAGCATATGCAAGCCGTACGCTCACGAGAGCTGAGACAAACTACACCGTCACGGAGAAAGAGTGCCTGGCGATCGTCTGGGCTCTTACAAAGTTTCGACCGTATTTGTATGGTCGCCCATTCGATGTCGTCACCGACCATCATGCACTATGCTGGCTTTCATCATTGAAGGATCCCTCAGGCCGTCTCGCCCGTTGGGCTCTTCGTTTACAAGACTACGACATCCGCGTGCTGTACCGCAACGGACGCCAGCATGCTGACGCCGACGCCCTCTCGCGCTCCCCTCTGCCTGAAGGTGATGTACTCTGCTCAGTATCCTCGGCTGCTGTTTCTGCCATTGACGTTGACATAATTGCTACCGAACAGCGAAAGGATAATTGGATCGGCCCGCTGATCGACTTGCTCTCTGATCCATCCGCAACGCCATCCACGCGTGCATTGCGTCGTCAAGCTCGCCATTTCGCCATTCGTGACGGCCTTCTACACCGGCGCAATTATGACGCCGACGGCCGGCAGTTGTTACTCGTGATACCCCGCAGTCTGCGGTCAGAGATATGTGAATTCTTCCATTCTGATCCGCAATGCGCGCACTCTGGGGTATTTAAAACCTACCATCGCATTCGACAACGCTACTTCTGGCGAGGGATGTACCGCTATGTGCAGCAGTTCGTTAGCTCTTGCCTCACTTGCCAACGCCGTACACCGTCAGCTCACATGTCGCACGCCAGTCTACAACCGTTACCTTGCCCTGACCGTCCCTTTGGGCGCGTAGGTATCGATTTGTATGGACCATTTCCTCTGACGTCGGCTGGTAACCGCTGGGCCATCGTTGCCGTTGACCATTTAACGTGATACGCCGAAACCGCCGCTCTCCCTGCGGCTGCTACGCGCGATGTTGCGTCCTTCCTGCTGCATCGATTTATACTGCGCCACGGACCACCCCAAGAGCTTCTCAGCGATCGAGGCCGTGTCTTCTTGTCGGAAGTCGTCGAAGCCATTCTGACGGAGTGCCATTCTGTCCACCGCAAAACTACTGCTTACCACCCACAGACGAATGGCCTCACCGAACGCTTTAACCGCACCCTCGGCGACATGCTTTCTATGTACGTCGCTGTCAACCACACTAATTGGGATAATATACTGCCCTTCGTCACCTACGCCTACAACACCGCCCCTCAGAGCACGACTGGTTTTTCACCTTTCTACTTGCTGTACAGAAGGCACCCGTCGCACACCATGGACACGATACTCCCGTACACGCCGGATCCATCTGAGTGTACACCTATTTCCGAGACAGCCAGGCTTGCTGAAGAGTGTCGCGAGCTTGCCAAGACTTTTACGACGCAAGAGCAAGAGCGGCAGAAGAGTATCCGTGATGGCTCCACCACTTCTGAGCCCACGTTCCTCCCTGGTGCGCTTGTATGGCTCTCGATCCCGACCTCTGCCGCTGGCCTCTCTTCCAAACTACGTCCCAAATACGAAGGCCCCTACCGTGTCATCGAGCGCACCTCACGCGTCAACTATCTGATCGAACCCGTTGAACAATCTTCGGACATGCGCCGCCGTGGACGAGACATCGTCAACGTGGAGCGCCTGAAGGCTTATTATGACCCGCTCATAATAACAAGCTGTTAGGTCGCCAGGCGGCTCCCTCTTCGACCCCGGGGTAATTGTAGCGAAGCCTCCGAACTATGAAATGGGTCGAACTCTTGAGTACCTTCTAGTGGGGCTACCCAACAAGGCGCCGCTTGCGCTGAGAGCCCGTGCTTGGTCGTTACTGTCGCCATTGTGCTTGCTCGCTGTGGGCCGGCTAATAAACGCCTTAACAACATGTTTATTTAAGTGTATATTTGTTAGTGTAATTTTATCCTTTTCAGTCTTTCTTTCGATCAATGTATCTCTTTTTCTTTCTTTCTATCAATCATGCTCGTTAAAGAACCGCAAGAGATCGAAATTCTCGGAGCCCTCCCCTACGGCGTCTCTCATAAATATGTGGTGGTTTTGGGACGTTAAACCCAACATATCAATCAATCAATCAAATCTATCAACCACACGTGACGAATTCCGACCATAAAACCTGTGCTGTAAGATACCAGACCGCCATTTCAAAACAGGTAATTCGTGGACAGGAACACGTTTCAGTGTCAGAAACAACGCAGAGACTGAGTCACACTTTTTTAGAGTCGTAGACCGCATGATGGTGAACGCTGGTATTGATTGATGATTGATAGGTGGTGTTTAACGTCCCAAAACCGCCATATATATATTCGAGACGCCGTAGCGGAGGGCTCCGGAAGTTTCGACCACCTTGGGTTTTTCAAACGCGCATCCACGCTGTTATTGTCTCTAATTGCTACCTGAATTAAGCTGTACAAGCTTCCGTTCATTCTTGCGTTAGAACACAAGTGCCTTGCATGCAGTATTACTGTGCTAGGTCTCATTTGGCGTCAGTACTGGCATATGTGTTTAGAAAAGGTTGGTAATGATTTAGAATACGAGGTATTTTGAAACAGAAAACGGCCGCTGAAACAGCCCGCTATGAGCGCTAGACATGAATGATTGCATCTGAGCAAACACATTTGTGACAGGCACAGCTCTGAGGGCCATTTTTGTGCCTTTCAGCTCTCACTGTTTTTTTTGTTTTTCTGTGAATGACGAAGCCATCTATATCTGTCTGTCATAAAAAGATTTGCTTTAGCATCAACTGTCAAGCTATTTTAAGTTACCCTCCGCTGCTACGTTAAGCCTAAGTGGTTCGTCAGCACTTCGACTGGCGTTCAAATCGATTTCTTAAATCTAAGTAATCTCCGCTCAGGTTATCCGTTGACATGTATCACCACCTTGCGCAAACCACTGCTTTCATCCAAGCGAAGCTGCATCGTTGGCCTTTTTTATTATTAGCACGATTTGAAGCACATACGGCTTACCTCGATGACGTTCATTGTCAACACAGCTTACGAAAGCCGTAACTGGTGCCTCCAATAAACGCGACAGCGTTGAAGAGGTCGATTCGCAAAAATTTCGTTATTGGAGGTGGTGTCGTTCATTGTGAACAAAAAAATAATCGTTGTGTGACCTGAAATTGAGAAAGATGGAAATAAAATAAATTTTAGAAAATTAGAGGTCTAAGTGGCAATCGAATCCGGGTCATTGGCGTGGCAAGTGGGTGTTACACTACACAGCCACGTCTCTGCTTGTGAATATAGTGAAAATAACTTCCTCTGCTCAGAAGTGCAGTGAAAGCAACCTTTATGCTTTATAAACCCACGTGTCTTGTATACGCGCTTCACAACACCACATAAAATATTGCCGTGGTAATGCGTCGTACAACCGTACATTGCCATTGGCCATCAGAAGTTGTCGTTATCATACAGATTATCTTGTAAAGCGAGTCAGCCACAGCAAAAGCCAGTCACCCGTTGCAATACTACATCCATAAGCCTATGTAGTGGGTGCATAATACGTTCGAGAAGATTTCATTCACTAAGTGTTTGAAGTACGCACTAGTAAGAGAATTTCGCTATCGCGTTCAACTCCTAAATGCGAAGCCTAAGGGTACCCCAATTTTTATTTCAAGCTTGATAGCGCAACGAGACAAATACAAGATACAGGTATACACACGTCACCACTGCCGTCATCTCTACCGTTTTTTAGAACTAATTAAACTAGTATTATGCAGCACAAACGTGCCCACACGCTAACAAATCTCACGAAAGGCCGCGATGTCAAACTGAAGAATGAACATTATAAAGCAAGAACACTGTGCTGGAAACCCCTGTCACCATTAATTGAGCGGTGGCTCTCCCAGTACTAGAGTAACCCAAATGAACGAACGTGATTTATAGGTCTGCTCTTTAGCTAGTTTGGTTGCAACGATTTCATTTTATTTACATTTCCCAAATGGCCTTCACCTTGAACAGCTTAGAACATTTAAATGCATTTCGGTATCAGTGAGAGTTAATGCTGATTAAAATATCAGCTTTAGCTGTGTGTGAAGAATTGGGGCTGGAATATTATGGTGACTGCATCATTAGGATTTTCTGTTCACACTAATGATGCAGACTGCATCATTAGAATTTTCTGACCACACTGGGGGACGACGACGAAGTGATTGTCTCACAGAACGCTTGTGCCCGTGTCTCAGTATTTTCAATTTGTTTTCCTGGAAATCCTGGGAGCTGCCGCTCCCTCCTTTGTGGTGATGCTTCAGGACACACCTGAGAATGTTCCAGGCATGCAACCGTCGCGCCGGGCTTCGTCGTCCAGTAAGCGTAGCAACGCGTCGAGCGACAAGGACAGCGAGGCAACCGATTTGTACTCGGACGGCTTTGAGTCATCGGATGATGACTTCAAGGTCTTCGTGAATCGATCTACAAAACGAAGACTGCTGCGGACGGCATCGTCGGCAAGTGTTTCCACCGTTAAGACTGCACCACAGCGGTGGCCGCACACCATGCTGTTTATGCCCGAAGACCCTGCATCTAACTTGCGACTCCTCAACAGGCAAGTTTTTCCTGTGCTTCTCGAGGAAACCGCGCCGAATGAGATTGAAGACGTGAGGATCAGTGCACGGAAGAATGTCCTTGCTGTAGACGTTATGCACCGTGGTGCACTGCAAAGCCTTCGGCACATAACAGATATAGGCAACGTGAAACTTCGGCCAACGGTCGCTACAGGTTGTAATGGCACTGTAGGCGTCATTTATGATGTGGATCTTTCCATCTCAGCTGATGACCTGCCAATACTAATAAAGCCAGCGACAGAAGGCACCCGCATCACGCACATTACCAGACTCGGCAACTCACGCTGCTTGAGGCTTGTGTTCGAGGGAGACAGCCTTCCCTCGTATGTCAAAGTTGGCTAGGTTCGCCACTCAGTGCGTCCATATATACCGAAGCCACTGCAATGCTACAAGTGCTACAAGATGGGTCACGTAAAAGGTGTCTGTGAGAACAAAATTGTGCGTTACCGGTGCGCTGAGTCTCACTCAAAAGACGCCTGCGGTGCCACCGAGTTACGATGTCCAAACTGCCACGGCGCTCATGAGGCCTCATCCAAAGATTGCCCGCGGGTGCGAAACGAGCACGCGGTACTCAGGCATATGGTGCGGGAAAATTCAACGCACAGAAAAGCTGCCGCTACACTACGCCGACGACGACGTCGTGGGCGAAGACCATCACGGAAAACTGCTCTACCGATAGAGAGATGTCATCCTCTATCAAAGAGGCTGACCCACAAATAACGAGCTCGCTGAAGACAGATACTGCCAAAGAAAAGAAAGGGACAGCAGTCGCACCTTCCGAACAGTGGCCCTCACTTGCACAAAGTCAACCTACTTCGGAGCTGCATCAAATCCCGCCGCCCTCGACAACCCCTCAAACCAGTGATGCGACGAATGAAGGTCAAGTGATAAGCTTGCTGCAATCTCTGATGAGTACCATGCGTGTCCTACTGAGTACTATGAAGACTTCGGCTGCGCAGACCACACTGCATGTGCTGGACACCCTGAGTCCGGTGCTTGCAGCTCTAAAGTAAAACCATGGCCACCGAGGCACCGTCGCTTCGAGCGGAAGTCAAGAATGCATCTGTCTTTCAGTGGAACGCCAGAGGACTGAAGTCGCGCATGTCTGACTTCAGACAGTTTGTATTTGTGAACCACTTCCTCGTTATCGTGATTTGTGAACCCAACCTGTGTGCTTCAATCAAGCTGTCAGGATATGAGTGCTTTATGTCCCCCACTCACAGAGACTGCAGCAAAGTTATTGTATTCATGCCCCAGGACCTAACTTACGTTCACCACAAAGTCTCCTCTGATGAATGGAATCAGTATGTGTGCCTTACTGTGAAGAATGATGAGGTGGCTTTTACGATTATCAGGGCTTACTTATCTCCATCAAGCCGCCTTGACTGCGAGCGCTTACGCGGTATTCTGACATCGACTCCAAGGCCATTGGTGATCACTGGCGACTTCAATGCCCACCATTTCCTATGGGGAAGCTCGAGGGACAACTCTAGAGGAAGAAAGTTGGTGTCCTTAGCCTCAGAGTACGAACTCTGCGTTTGTAACGATGGAAGCCCCACATAATTACGCGGATCAGCCTATAGCAGCTGCTTGGACCTTACATTGGTTTCTCGCTCACTTACCAGGAAAGTGCACTGGTTTTCGGATCTGGAAACGCGGGGCAGTGACCATATACCAACTTACTTGTGTATAGAAGGTTTCATCAGCTCCATGTCCTCAAGAGGCCTCAAATACACCAATTGGCCGAAATTCAAAATGGTAATGGAACACTGCTGCACCGACGGCTCATCATATAACCTAGAGGACTCGATAAAGTATGTCCTGCAGAATACCACGCATACACATTTGACTCGTCACAAGCGCACCGATTTGGACATCGAGCTTGAGAAACTTCGCGCAATACGCCGTCGTGCAGAACGAAGGTACCAACGGACAAAGTGCATGGATGATTTGAGGCTGGCTAGACGCATTCAAAATAAAATGCAGCGGCACATGAATAAACTGCTAGGCGACGTTGGACATCTTTTTGCGAGTCGTTGGATCCACGAAAGCCCCTATCACTGATATGGCGAACTGCCCGAGGTCTTAGCACAACCCTGGGTCAGTGACCCCTGTTTACATCTCTGGCACTTCACCTACGATGCAGAGAGATTGACGTCGCAGAATTTTTCTGCAGAAAAATCACCGGTGATTTCAATTTCACAGTATCAAGAACGGGAACATTTGACAACCCACCGCCCTCACGTGATCCTCGTATGGAATGCCAGTTTTCTATGGATGAGCTAGAGGCGGCACGGACACTGTGCAGACGTTCTCCAGCACGCAGACCTGACGGCATTACCTATCATGCCCTTTGTAATCTTGGAGACGAAGCTCGGAACGGCGGCTGCGTTTCCGATGGAGGCGGAAAAGTTGTAGGCCCGTGTGCTCAGATTTGGGTGAACGTTAAAGAACCCCAGGTGGTCGAAATATCCGAAGCCCTCCACTACGGCGTCTCTCATAATTATATGGTGGTTTTGGGACGTTAAACCCCACAAATCAATCAACGAAGCTCGGAAGGCACTCTTACGCCTATGCAACGACTCCTGGCATACTGGTACGGTTCCCCAGGCATGGAAGTCAAGTCGCCTCATTCCACTTCTAAAGGCTGGTGAATTTCCTTCGGATGTTGCCTCATACCGTCCTATCGCACTTGCCAGTTGTGTGGGAAAAACGATGGAACAAATGACTCTAACACGAATGGAGTGGTATTTAGAGCACTACGAAATCTATCCAGTATCCATGACCAGATTCAGGCGTGGCCATTCGACAATCGACAACGTTGTTGATCTGGTGACATATGTTCAACACGAAAGCCTGTAAGAGACTGTGCGCCGCACTGTTTCTAGACGTTAAGGGGGCTTACAACAATGTCACCCATGAAATCATCCTTAGTGCTTTGGAAACAGTAGGTCTTGGTGGCAAGATATATATGTGGGTGTACAGCTACTTACAGCTGAGATCATTTTACGTGAGGACAGCGAATGGCCCAACACCTGATTATTACAGCAGCCGAGGAGTTCCTCAGGGAGGAGGGCTAAGCCCTACACTTTTCAACTCTCATTGGTCTAGTCGAGCGGCTACCTAGCACTGTAGAACTTTCTGTCTATGCTGATGACATCTGGATTTGGACATCAGGTGTGACAAGGCCTCAGCTTCGCGCCCGCCTTCAGAAGACTGCTACAACGACGTCATGCTACCTTCGTAAACAAGGCCTCGAGGTGTTCTGCGGAAAATGTGCAGTGGTAGCGTTCACGCGGAAACCAATGTCTGCTTACAGTATATCGAATAATGAAGAACACATATCGTTAAGCAGAAGCCACAGGTTCTTGGGAGTCATAATAGATAGAAACCTGTCGTGGACTCCAAACGTGAACTATGTGAAGAAGCGGCTGATCGCAACATGCCACATGTTCAAATTCTTTGCAGGAAAGAATTGGAGAGTGCCAATACCATCCATGCTACAACTGTACAGAGTGCTGTTTATCGTATTCATACGGTACAGCTTACCTGCAGTATCTAACAGCGGCAAGACCAACCTGCACGCAATTCAGAGCATTCAAACCCAAGCACTTAAGATATGCCTTGGATTACCCCGCAGTGTTTCAACGGCTGAAACCATTGCCATCGCTCAACATCACTCGATAAATACGCATATTATTACCGAGACAATGCGCATGCACCTCGGGCATCATGCCAGGACCCCTTCTCACCACCTGGCGAGCCTAGCTGCTGAAGGCCCCGCACGACATACGGCACTATTGTCTACAAGCATAATTCATCGTTTGCTGAGACATACGCACCTGCATCAAAGCCACTGCTTCCTCCTTGTAGCTTGTGCCCACCGCGAGTTCACTTAATGATTCCAGGAATGAAGAATGAAGAAAAAATTGGACTTACCGACACATGCCCTGAAACAACTGAGTCTATTCCTACTGGAACAAAACTACACTAACCACGTGCACATTTACACGGATGGCTCTACTACGCCGTCTAGTTTAGGTGAAGCAGTGGTTATACCATCACAAGGGGTAACTCGGTGTTTTAAGATGTCACATGTGACAACGTCAACAACGGCAGAACTCGAGGCTCTGCGCAATGCACTGGAACGCATCCATTCAGAAGAAAGACCAGGTAAATGGGCTGTGTTTTCTGACTCAAAACCAGCGTTACAGTGCCTGATATCAGTTCTCTGACGCGGATGCCACGACCAGTTGTCCTACGAAACCGTGAAACTTCACCACCTTTTAATACTAAAAGGCCATGACAACGTCTTTCAGTGGTTACCTGGGCATTGTGGTATAGCCGGCAATGATTCTGCAGATCATGCTGCTCGCACGTCACATAAAGAAGCGAGCAACGTTCTGCTTCCGCTTTCAAGAGCAGATGTGGCGAGGTAGATTCGTCAACTGGCCCGCAGTCTCACACTGACTGAGTGGAACACACCAAGCATACGACGTACAAGACTGCACGAACTCGACCCTACACTACAACTCCGGCCTCCACCCAGCCTAAATCGACGTGCAGCTTCGCTTCTCTATCATCTTTGGCTGGGAGTTGCTTTCACGAAAGCTTATACCATGTTAATCGGAATTACTGACAGTGCGGCGTGCGATGTTTGCGGCACCGACGAAAATATCGAACACCTGCTGTGCCATTGTCCTCGATTTGCCTCAGAGAGACACTTACTTGCCAACACAATGCGGCGACTGAATGATCGGCCTCTTTCTGTTCAGGTGCTATTACAGCAACGTCCACATGCCTCGACAGCCCACAAGGCAGTGAAAGCCCTGCTGTGTTTCCTGAGAAAGACAGGCTTGTGTGAACGCCTCTGACATGCGGTAGAGTTCTACACGCTGCAGTGAAATTAGTCAGTCTCTCCCACCCTTTCTTTCTTTTCCATTTCTTCCCTCTTTCTCGTCTTTCTTGTTTCCTTCCCTAATCCCCCAGTGTAGGGTAGCCAACCGGATGTCTTTCTGGATAACCTCCCTGCCTTCTCCCTTTTGTTGCTTCCTCCTCGCTCCTCCTCTGCCCACACTAAAACGCTAATATATTTCACCATTAGAAGACCGCTTGAAAAGGGTGAAAAGACCTGGCTTTATCAACCGATAAAATCCTGCCTTACCATTCAATATGCGCAAGACATTTTACCGCCAATAATTGGAAACAAATATAGTCCTCTATATATTGTTTATTTGTTGAGGGATTTGGTAAGGAATTTGTTAAACATGTGCTATCAGCAACAGAGGACCAACTGCCCCTACTTGAGATTTACATAAAAGAAGTTGCAACGCAGTCACGGTTATAAATGGTCACCTGCAAAAAAGCAACCTTGGCCTATTCATGCCACAAGGAACGAATCACGCACACAGGCAAGGCGTCTATTCACAGTTGTCGCAAATTTCAGAACCCCGTAATGAATTTTAGTCTTCCGAAACCTGTTTGCAACACTCCGAACTTTTTCGGAGCTTCGCAGAACTTTCCACTCACGACAATATACGGAGAGCTTTCGAGACCGAAGCATTGTCGTGGGTGTGCTCTTTCGGGCGTACTAGCGTTTGTGGTAACAATGGCTTTTATCTCCAGGCCGGCCAAGCGGAAATTTCGCCGACAGCGCTCGCTTGTTCCAGTAATTACTCTCTCTTGTGGGTCGCACGCCCAAAATTTTCGTTTCACCGGATAAGCTGACTTGTGAAGTTGGACGCTCGACAAAGTCTGGTTTTCCACCATGCGCCCTTAATTACGAGCGCATGCTTCCAAACAACAACGCACGCTTCTTCAAAAATACTTTGTATACTTTAGGGAGACGTCTGAATGAGGCTTAACAAAGTAGTGCGCCGGCATTCACTCAGTTTTCGATAAATACATCAGTTCGCATATGTGCTTCTTTATCTTCAAGTGGATGCGGTCGGTGTTTAGAAGCGGTTATTTGTTATAGGCAAACAATTCATATAAAATTGGCCTTAAGTGTCTTAAATAGCCTTCTATTCGCAGCATCACGACTATTTTAAAAGATGAACTGCAGAAAACTGTCCCTAGTTGTGAGGTACTTTGAGGTATAAATACCAGATGACAAACAATGAACTTGAAATATGAAACTGGTTTCCACGAAGTAACGGTATGATTATGTCATGATAATAGTCACCAATCTCTTACGTACCTTAATCATCACGTGTTTAAAAAACTTACCTAACTTTCAGGCTCAAAAAATTTTGGCCACAAGCCGATGGCCCAAACAACGCCGTAGAGTTCCAGCTTGGCCGTTAAAGGGTATAATATCGTCCAATAGCCTAACACAGTGTGAAAGAACGAGCAACAAAGCAACTCAGAAGTACTTGCGAAAGACTCGCAAAACACAGAAATGCTCACAAAGACTTGTAACACAAACGTAAAGGTGAGAACCTGTCGAAAGAGGCATCAGTGAGAAAGAGAGAGATGCAAGATAATGCAGGGAGTTTAAGCAGACGCACGTCCGGTTTGCTGCTCTGTTTCACCGCACAGGTCACTGCTTGACCCTTGCGGTGAACGCACACTGACACACACGTATATATATATATATATATATATATATATAAATATATATATATATATATATATATATATATATATATATATATATATATATATATATATATATATATATATATATATATATATATATATATATATATATATATATATATATATATATATACATGACGCTATGATGAATGAGTGACGTGGCCTGGCTCATACGCCATGTTTATTCCACTCTGACTTCTTCTTCATCCACTTCCTAACCATCGCTTCATACGTCACACTATTCCCCCTCCACCGAAAGAAGGCATGGATTACGAACAAGAAAAAGTAAACAAGGAGAGGTTAAAAAGTTAGAAATTTCAAAATTCACAATTGGTTCTACGCTTCAGGGATGTTTCGTAAACTTTCAAAGACTTCAGTGGAGAGTGCAGCAGTGCGGTTAACGAAGGAGTTCTGGTGGGCGAGGCTGGTGGTTGCGTCCTGGATAACACAAAAATACTTTGGACGTAGAGATAGGGGTAATCACAGCTGGCATTCTTGTAAAGAACGAACGAGGTTCGAACATCTTGCACAATCAACAGTTCCGATATTGTAGGCATCGAATGCCTCGTCGTGGGTGATACACAGGCCGTGCAGGCAGCTTGCGTGCTCGTTGATCGAGGTTGATTGGGCGCTGCCTGTGTTCCTGCCGAGTACGAGGGGTGCTTTTGTGGCTTTCGGAGATTTTTCTATAGCGATGTCGCAGATGTTTTGATCGAAGGCGCATTTTCAATCTCTGGTGAAGAATGTATCCACGACGATGGGCCTTTTCGCAATGTTCTTTGAGCCTTGAGAGTAGTTTCGTTGAAGTTTTCTTTCGTCGTTGACATTGCTGAAGTATACGTTGACGTTGTAGTTTCTTGGTTTCGTCGACTTGCTTGTGGTGTGGCATTAGTCGTGGTGGGCCCGGATTCTTAACAAGCCTTTTACAGGCTTCTATGACGCCAACCAATGCAGCTGTTTCTGGCGCAAAACAATGTGGGGGGTTTCGTGCACTTGAAACTTCTGTATTCATAAACCGCTCAATGTTGGTCGTTGCCTGAAGGGTACTTGTGTCATCAGAAGTCGCACCTACGCTTTTGTTTTCAGTGTTGGCAATAAGGTTGTGCACTGGATTGATGTCGCTTCGATCTTGGGATTCATGAACGCTAAACGCTTCTGCAAAAGACTTTTCTTCAGAGGATGCTGATTCTGAATGCTTCAGAGTTTTTGGAACTGCTTAGCTGAATACCAAGTCAGTTTGAAAAGTAAGCATGCGGCACAAAGTATTCAATGCATCTGAGTCATCAATAGTTGATTCAATTCTTTTATGCAGCGGAGAGTTAAGCATTGGCGATATTTGCGTGAATGAGGAACCAGATGGAAGGTTGGGAAAACGACAGCGTGGCCTTTCCATGAGCATGTGACTAACCTCACCTGACAGGAATTGCAAATTCATGCTCTGTGCTCGAATGCGTGAAGGCTGGTTATGACTGTGATGACTAAGTTCGAATGCACTGAGAGTGTGTGTTCTAACCGGATCTTCATTAGAGTCTTGAAACCAAACGATAATTTCTTCTTTTATCTTTTGCCAAGACTCGTCGTTGTCGAATATGTGGGTAAGGTAAAATTTAAATGCATCACCGGTGACGTAGTCGCTGAAGTTCGTAACCATCTCCCGTTCCGATCAACATGCGGTGGTAGCGTGGAGCTCTAACAGGTCGAACCAGTCCTGTACAGGTCCATCGTTCGCTGCTCCGGTGTACTTGGGGATGAGAAGGTCAGTCAATGATTCTGTCATAGTGCTGGTCGCTGTGTGCGGCCAGAAGATGATTCCGTAGTCGATGTATGGTCAGGGCGCCTTGTGGAGAATTGTGTCGATGATGAGACACTGATGAACTGGCTGGGATCCTGTCGACTCGTGTGACGCTATGATGAATGGGAGACGTGGCCTGGCTCATACGCCATGTTTATTGCATTCTGACTTCTTCTTCATCCACTTCTTTTAACTACTAACCATCGCTTCATACGTCATATATATATATATATATATATATATATATATATATATATATATATATATATATATATATATATATATATATATATATATATATATATATATACATACGAAGACTGACGATGACGTCAACGTCAGCGTCAAAACACTCGCCGATAGTCTTCATATAATTGCTATCGCAGTGAAAAGAAATGCTCCGACCACCCAACAGCAAAGCTGTCTGCAAACGTTTACGGTCTCGTGAAGAACACGCCAAGCGTAAAGGGCACAGCAGCGTTTTACGAGGTCTTCTGCGTCAGTCCTGACTGCATCGGTGACGTTTATTTCCCACCATGCCGGCACTTCGCGTACCCAAAAGGAAGTTAATCGCAACAGGAGTAAGAAATAGCGCCATCTTCAGCGTGAAAAGCCATTTGCTGTGTTTTCGGTGTCAGTGCACAGGGGAGAAATCGTCTGAATTGCCTGGGAAGCTTGGATTGGCTTTATTGGTCACTCGACGCTGCCTGTTAATGCAAGAGTATAAGCTGGAGGGGAAGAAAGAAAGAAGCGCGAGGAAAAGACTCGAACAGTTCCTTACGCAATAGGCTGGGCTGAGTAGAAGGCAAAAGTCAGATATCCTTTTTTATGTTTTTTGTCGATGTATCAATGCGCCTCCTACCTTAAAAACTTTTTTTACATCTCCCTTGACTTTGTGGCAGAACTATCCTGGCTGCCAACGACAATATAACAGAATTAAGTCATCATGCGACGTAATCATAGTGACGCACAATGATTACGTCAAAAAAGGCCTGTTGATTTTGGTGATTTTTGAGGTCATTTCTGATCGACGTCGTGAGTTTTCCTAGTTTTCATCACTCATGTTGACGCTGACGCTCAATATTAACAATTGATGAGACATCTATGGCTTCCTTACGGCGGATTGGCCAACTTTGTGCAATATAATGTCATACTTCTCTGTCATACTTCTCACAACTCAAAGCGTGCATGAAGGGAAACTTCAACAGAGAAGAAGGGAAAGGAAGGCCGCAGGATGAATGCTATACTTCCAACTTTTGCTTATATCATGACCTACAATACACTATAGGGCTCACCTCACGGTACAAGTGGCTCATGTATGTGTGGCATAGCAGACATGTACGTGTGGCATAACAGACATGGCATAGCTCATGAACGTGTGGCTTAGCAGACAAGTATGAAGAACGAAGTTAAGCTAATAATAAGTTCTCGGAACCTGCCAAGGAAACCCAGCTGTTCTCCAGATAGAGATACAGATAGCGTATTCACGCAGATTTTCACACATGTCGTGATAAAATTGGCCCCAGATAAACTGACCAGTCAACTTAAGACTGCGACCCTACATGACACGGTGATCAAACATGGAAGTGCGTCCAGATGTATTGCAAGACATAGCCGGAAAACGAACACAAGTAGACCATCACACGGGCTTAATATTCTGGCCTTGGACCCTGGTTCATAGCCTGGGCGCACCCCGGGCCCTGGCAGGCATCACCAAGCCTAGCCTTAGCCTGGCCTTTAGGCGCATCGTTTCAAGCCCGGGCACGTAAACCGGGGCCGTACGGCTAGGGTGTTCATTACTAAACTTGTCCAGGGGGCGCGGGCTCATTACCAGGTCAAGCCCGGGCTTGCTATAGGTTATTAGTAGGTAATGCTCATTACTAACGATGCCTATTATATTTAAAAAAAATGCCTAGTGCTTTGTAGTGGGTGATCGAACAGAAAATCCGGAGTTTACATGCTTTAACATGTTGCTTTGGCCGCGGAGGTAGCTCAGAGATTAAGGCATTTTGCTGTTAGGTCCTAAGACTTGGGTGCGATTCCTGTGGCCATGGTGGCCGCGTTTCTATAAGGTGTGACATGAATAAAAAAAGAAAGAAGGGAGCATGACGTCATACAGCCAGCCTTGGCAAGCCAAGACGTTTTGAAGCCAGCAGTGTCGGCCAAACCCGTCACCTTCTACGCAATATGGCATCAGCCACGAGACTTGCCGATACATTGGAGCATGGCGTCCGGTAGTTTTTAATTGAAGCGCGCTTGTTTGCCGTAGACCAGTGGCCGCGGCTCACGCAAGAGGTTCAAAAACAAAACATCATCGAGAGAACTAAAACCTAACGCACGCTCTAACGTTTTCATCACGTGCTGAGCCGACACGGTGGGTTTCACTCATGAGACACGGTCGGTTTCATGCACGTGACGTAATGCTCCGTCATTTCTTTTTAGAGGCGAAGCTCATTACGCCATAGGTCGTATGTCTGTCTGCGTCATCGCCGTAGTAGCCACCTCTCATTTAGTCGGTAGAACGTCCGCTGGATGGTGGTGTTTGTATATGCTGAATATAAGATGAAAAGATGTGAGCTAGAGGTACTAGGAGCGTCACTAGACAGACGGACGAACGGACGGACGGACGGACGGACGGACGGACGGACAGACGGACAGATGGACAGATGGACAGACAGATGGACGGATGGACGCATTTACGTTTGGACCGAAAGAGAGACAGACGCACGGATGGACGGATGGACAGACAGACAAACGCATGCATGGCCAGACCTATGGACGGACGCACAAACGGACGCACGCACGGATAGACAGACGCTTCACCCCACTCATCATCATCATTGACTTCGTACATACGCTGTGATTTTTTTTTTGCTTTCATGAAGTGAAATGCAAGAACACCGATGTACTTACCTTTAGGTGCACGTTAAAGAATTCCAGGTAGTTGAAATTATTCCGGTCCCCACTACCCACTACGGCGTGCCTTGTAGTCATATCAAGCTTTTGGCACGTAGTAGCAAAGAATATGAATAAAATGTTGCTTCTATGGCACATGGCGAGCGATTACAATAATAGTGGAGTGAAAATAAAACGTAGCAAACAATTTAGTTATTAGAAGCGCACAGCAAACGCGAGAAAGCGGATGCAAGCAAACCCACCACGTTCTCATTAAATGACCCAGCGCGGTGGTCTAGTGGCTGAGGTACTCAGCTGCTGACCCGCAGGTTGCGGAAACGAATAATGGTTGTGGCGCCTGCGTTTTCGATGGAGGTGAAAATGCTGTAAGCCCGTGTGTTCAGATTTGGGTGCACGTCAAAGAATCTCAGGTGGTCGAAATTTCTGGAGCCCTCCACTACGGCATCTCTCATAATCATATGGTGGTTTTGGGACGTTAAACCCCACATATGGAATCATCATTCAAGCTAATTTTCTTCTGTACAGTCGTAATGAATTGAATATTTACAAATCTTTGAAAAAGCTCCTGTGTAATAAGTTTTTTGAGCAAGCGTTAGCGTTATTATGTGGAGCAGCCACCGAAAGCTGATGAAATGCAAATCGTTCATTTTCTAACGATGCCATGAAAACGTAATCTCCCTGTAGAATATATTTATACAATGTACTACATTCTTTTGACTGAACAAACTTAATCAGCTAAACCGTGAGAAGGAATAAGTAAAGTCGTGTGGTTTCAGAAGCTTTCTTTTTAACTTTGCCCCGTATTGTTATCGAGCCTCTTCCAGCAACTTGCGCTTGGCGTATACCGTTAATCCTCAAGATTTCATCAGACGTTCTATTTTAACTGGTTACCACCGTACATCAAGCATAACAGCAATAAAGCACCATTTATCTCGGTCATTCTTATCAATATGTTGCTAATATTTCCGCCTCTGCCTCTTTTGAGAAAATCTGCCATGATGCATCACTACGTAGCGAGCTCCCCATGCCTCCCACTTATCATACATCTCGAATTGATCCCGAGCACAAGATTAAACCTACACTTCGCAACAGAAATACATTTTCTTGCTCCTCCTTATCGGTCGTATTGAACGACTGGAAACAGCTACCAGGTGACATAATTTTCATTTTTAAACACTCCCTCTTCTTTTAAATATTTTTCACCACTACATTTCCTTCCTGATAGTCCCCCCTATAGTCATTTATTATACTCTACTTACCTGCAACATTCTTCCACTCGTGTCGCGAAGCCGGTGTTTTCTTTTTTTTTGCCACATTTTTTACGTTCGTGTTCTGCCACTTCTAGTATGTATTTTGCCACATTTGCAGCATTCAAATCAGGTATTTAGGTATGCATTTTGTTTTTATCGTGTAAAGATTTCATTTCATTTAGCGTTGTTTATCTTGTATTGCCGCACGTGTGGTTTCGTCGTTTTGTATCCTTCATATGTTGCAACCGGTTAACCCTCTGTAATGCTTTGTTAGTTCCGGACACTAATAAATAAACAAATAAATGCATAAGTAAGCAAATAAATAGGAGAATAAATAAATATACTCTTCACCATTTCTGACCTCCCCACACTGCTGCAGGCTTGGGTGTTGTAGGCTGCATAAGTAAATGAGCAAACAAATAATTCATTCCACCTAGTCATTCCCTGAAGCATGAGCACGGCCGCTGCATAAAAAACAAGGTTTTTTTCCCAGTGGCTGAGACATGAGTGCCCTTGTAGTCCAGCACACTGTCAAGACAGTTGCTATACGTTTCAGGGCTTTTGCTGAGCAGCAGCCTTTAGTAGGAAGTGCAGGCTGCGTATCACCGATGGCATCAGCGCAGCCTGACGATAACTTGCAGAGAGCAATCCTTACTAGCGCATGCTACTCATAAAATTTACAGTCCCCCTGGTACTATTCATTCTGTTCATTGCTGTCTCGACTCGCGACTCACATTGTCTGCAAAAAGAGATTAATTCCTGCCTCCTAGTGGCGCATGGCAGATAAGTTCATTGCTTGTGTCGAGTGTCATAAGATAGAAATGGCGTTCAACATTTTCGTGTTTCAGAGGTATTAATTGATTGATATGTGGGGTTTTCTGTCCCCGAACCACGATATGACTATGAGAGACGCAGTAGTGGAGGGCTCCGGAAATTTCGACCACCTGGGATTCTTTAACGTGCACCCAAATCTGAGCACACGGACCTACAACATTTCCACCTCCATCGAAAATGCAACTGCCGCAACCGGAATTCGAACCTTCAGAGGTATTATCCCTTGACAATCTATTACGATCTAAAATAAATTTCCATCTTCTCTCTCACATAGTGCCGGAATAGGAATAGGAATCCCTTTGGGAAACATTCCCCTATTCTGGGCTTCGGGAGTGAGTAAACTAAAGTGATGGGCAGCAACTCATCCCTGACGACGCCAAATTTTCACCTGACGTCAGCTACATAACTTTTGTCTTTTCTCGTACACTGGGAACGCTTTTATTTTTGTTTTCTACAAAGCGCTTTTCGCTGCTGCTGAAGTCCTCGCTTCACTGCGGCTGACTTCGATCCAGAATACGAGAGCGATTGTCTGCTTTGATTGGCCTCTCAGTACACAAAACATGAAGGAACAAGTATGCTTTTTTATGCTTAACTTTGCTTTATCTTATGTGCAATGACGTAGATATTGATCTGGCTTTCCAAAGAGGTCCCAAACAAAAAGTAGCGCTTTTGGTAGCGTAAGGTTTAAGCGTGGACAAAGGTGGACTCTGCATCTATTGGGGCGAATAGGTGGAAGATTTTGCAAACCTTATCAACGAAATTAACTGATAGCACTTAATTCCACAAAGAAATAAATTTACTGCCTGCCGGAGCTCTTAGGTTACACCCAATGAGATTGAAAAAAAAATAACATGATTGATGCCATGGAAGTTGCAGTTATGCGAAGCTTGTAGAGAGAAGGCGACTGTGGTGTAAGGCCTAGTTTTTTTTTATTGAACGAGATGTTACGAAAGTACTCTAAAATGTATGAACATTACCTGCAAGACATGTGACCAGTCACATGTTTACCAGTCACATATGTTTTAGATAACCAGTTGTTTACAGTTTTAACGGTTCCAGCAGCTTTAAGAGTATTTCCAACAACAGAAGAGATAAGCTGAGTTTTGGTGCTTGTGCTTACGAAGATGATAGCCCTGGCTAGAGCTACGTAGACCCACTTCAGTGGAATACTCTCAATATGCCGTTGACGTTAGCACGACGTGTCACTTTTATTATTGTAGTAATGTTTCTGGAGTACTATAATGCAGTAATTCTTTATCATAGAGTAATATAATGTTTATAAAATCAGACTGTCAGCACCCCAACAACAACCGATGTTTCACCAACATTACGCCGTCATGGGGCATTTCTTCGACAGGAGTTCCGTGACAGTGGTGGAGTACCTGAATGGCACACATAATGAATCCCGCTGAGGCCTTTTTTTTATTGATATTATATATAAGGAGATGTTGGCGCACCATTATGGCGCCCTCTACTCCTTAGCCGTTGAGTGAAACTTGAACACATATCTTGAAGTAAAACATACAAAGAAGTGCATCGAAAATAGAACAGTCGGGCACTGATATGCAGACACACTTATACGCACATATCACAACATAATGATAAGGAAATGTGCGAAAGTGAACGAATGAAGTCTGCGATAATGTCCCTCGTTAATATTCGGTCCACCTAGCACAAAACAGCAGAGCACACGTCTGGCCCTTATGAAGATGCATTCGCTCGTGTGTACACGATAGTCGACACGTCATTTACTTCACAACACATACTTGATGGGTGTCACATCATACTGCACATAATAAGTACATGTGTTATACAAATGAAAGTTGGTTGTTTCTTAATACTAGTCAGCGATTCCACTATCTTGTAAAAAACGTGTTAATGCTTTTAAAGCGTGCGACTGTAAAACTCCAGTTGGCCACGGGCCCAGAAGTTTCTTCATGCCAAACGGTCTGCAGTCTAATGCCAACAGTTCGCATATAAGATGGCGTTTCGGCGTTCCGTGGTGTGGACAGTCTATAAGAAGGTGACATACGTCTTCATCTATAAATCCACATTCGCATTCGGGAGCTTCAGCTCTGCGGATTCTGAGCAAAAAATGTTTTGTGTTTGCGGTGCCTAGCCTCAATCGGTGAATTAGAGTTTCCATACTTCTGGCTAATGCCAGCACAATTTTGAATTCAATAAATGCATCGATGTGCTATAAATCGCAGCTCTTTGTACTTTGGTCAAACCAAGCAGTTTTGCTCATTCTGTAAGTTGTAGTATTTATAATACTACGCAATTCATTTTTCGTAATTGGTAAAAAAACAGTAACGTCTTTACGATGTCCTTATCGTGCGGCTTCATCGGCAGCTGCGTTTCCAGGAATGTTGCAATGGCCAGTTATTCACTGGAATTTGATCTCATGTTGCTCCTTGTTTGCTTTGGTAAGTTCTTTTAGCGTTTAGTATGTCATACTATCACTTATTGCTGTCTTGTTTGTAGTGGAGAGTGATCTAAATGCGGCCCGTGAGTCACTGAAAAGTACGCATTTTCTAGCGTCTGCTGCCGAGTTTATAAACTTTAAAGCATACAGAATAGCGAAGAGCTCAGCTGTAGTAGATGACGTCATGCGACATACTTTAAACGTTTTCTGAATTATGCTTAAACGTTTCCTGAATTATGAAGTATGCGACATACTTTAAACGTTTCCGATTATGCTGTGGTGTGATAAATGCCGATGTTGAAGACGTTGTGATACTTGAGTCATCCGTGTAAACGTGTATGTACCCTGGATACGGCATGTGTATCTGATAAAGCACTAGTTATTGAGCAGCTTGGATGAACACGTCTCTCTGATAATGCCATTCACTGAGAATTCAATGCTTGGTATTGCAAGCAGCCGTGGAGGATAGTCCATATCAGAGATTTAAAATTCATTGCTTGGCAATATATGTTCATTACTCTGTATATCTTTATGAGCATTGCTTTTATAAATTCGCAAAATATCCAGTGCCAATGGGTGGTCCTTGTGTTGCGTCTGTAAGCGAAAAAAATGGCGGCATGTTTCGATTGTCCTCATGACTCGAAAGGGTAGTTGTCGAGTCTCTGCTATGACAAGGCTGCTGGAAGTCGCAGGTGGAAGACCTATGCAGACGCACAGTTCACTAGTCAATAGCCTTTGAAGTCGCTCCTCTGAAAAGCGGGAAAGGCCGTGTAAGACAGTCGCATATTATGCAACTTTTTGTCGTATTAAAGCATTGTGAACAGCGAGCATGGATGACACAGATCCGCCCCATGATGTCCCAGAAATGCTGCGGAGTATATTCACTGGCGTATTTACCTTGTTTTCGAGTTTATTTATGTGAGATGCCCATGATAGCTGCCTATCAAGTATTACTCTGATAAAGCGATGCTGTGTCAAAATCATTAGTGTTTCTCCTTCTAAATTGAGATTAAAGTTCTTTAACTTCTTACGGGTGAAGGGCTCCCCACCGAGGCCTTATCATATGACATTTGCACACGGTGGGTCAAGGTTGCCGATGTGTGTTTTTCTTAATGCTCGCCATTAAAGTTACCAATGTATGTTCTGCCTGTTTCTCGGTAGATATAAAGTATCAAACATCCGTGGGGCGTATCCGCCTACTGTGACCGGTGGTATATGGATATGTGATACATGTGTCTGGAGGAAAGCGTATGACGTCGATGCTATTTTATTATTAATTGTCATAAGGTGACAGCCATAAGCACCTAATCCTGTTACCATATTGTGCTAATTTTGACCAACCGCAACTTAAGTGGGTGATCATGTAAGCACGCAGACGTAGCCTGGTAGATAGATAGATAGATAGATAAATAGATAGATAGATAGATAGATAGATAAATAGATAGATAGACAGATAGATAGATAGGTAGATAGGTAGATAAATAGATAGACAGATAGATAGATAGATAGATAGATAGATAGATAGATAGATAGATAGATAGATAGATAGATAGATAGATAGATAGATAGATAGATAGATAAGAATGCTGTAAATGTGTGTAGAGTGCCAAAAATTCTTTCCATTAAAAAAACAGGATGGCATATGTTCTGGCCTAAAATAAGTCTGCTAACCAGAGTTACAATCGCAATGCCATCAGTGCTGATCTGGGAGAACCCGGCACGTTTTTTGGGCTTCCTAAGCCCAGTTCGATTTCGATTGTTTGTATAATTGATATTTGGTGTCTAACGTCTGAAAACCACCTAATGATTAGGAGGGATGGTGTAAGGGAAGGCTGCAGACAATCCCACCACCAGGAGTTCTTTAACATGCAATCAGAATTCGATTGTCAACACTTGCTTCGGGCTCGTTTTTTGCTTTTGGCTTTTTGCGAAGGAACGAAACGACACCCCGAAAGTAGACACAGTACAGAGAATAAAGGTCAAGGAGGGAGCATGATGCACTTTCATCTCGAATATTTGCAGTTTGACGACGTCTGAGCAATTATGAAAGAAACCAACAAATGGACGCGGTCTGGTCAAATTCGATGGACCATACAGCGTCGAGCATCGGCGTGGCAGTTTGAAAAAAGAAACATACTTTCTCCGTGTTCTTCGCAGATAGTACCCAGTGGGCTGAGGAGAAAGAAGGCCGACACCTTGCGTGTACAAGAAAAAAAACATTTTTTTGTCGGCGCAAGCAGCTGTCAAAACTGTGACGAATATTGTGCGTTGTTATTTTATCGTGAAGAACAACATTAAAACGTGTCAGGATTGTTCTTAAAATTTTTAAAGAAAGCGGCAAAGTAGACTTCAGTGGCAGGAATGTCCGTTATTAGGCTTGTCTTTTCAACACAGGTACATATGAAGACAATAAGCATTTGATAAAAAAGAAAGTATTCGCTGTATATGCCTACAACAATGAAAAACGTTCCACATTGTTTTTTTGTTTTTTTTGTGCTTGTGAAAGATTGTTTGTCACGAAGTTTTTACTGGTCGGGATTCGCTTTTTCTCGGACAAATTCACAGAGGTAGTCAGCTTTTGTAGTAAAGAGGCCTTCATTTCAAATGAAATGGAGGTGGTGAGGCAAGTCGACGTCGCATTTTCTTGCGCTTTGCAAAAAAAAAGGAAAAATAATTCAGTGGGAGGCAGTTCGAAGTTGCTATTAGTTATTATACACCACCTTAAGTCAGCGGATAATGGTTAGGTAACCAGAAGGTAGAGAGCTATTATACATTCCACAGAGATGACTCGGCGCCCAATCTCACAGGCTATGATAGGTTGCGTTAGGCCTCGTCACGGTAGGTTGGGCTACATGTACCTATAGTTCAAGATATTCGCGTGCATTCACATCCTTTAGCATGTGCTTTCTTAAGCCTGAAGTTCCGTGCATTTCTGTGTGGAACAACAGGCACCCGACAAGAAACGAGCGCACAAGCGATAATAAACACTCTTTTACTGCAGGTAACACTGCGAACAGCTGTTCCACCAGCATGACAAAAGATATCAAAAAAAGGAGAACTAAACTCTGCAGCACAAATTGACGATTATACTCAGATGTGCTTAGCATAGCTCTCAAAAGTTAGGTTAGTTTTTTTTGTTTGCTGATGTATGAGGAGTGCGAGTTCAATCGACAAAAAAGATTGGTATGACGCAATGGGATTTATGAAGTCAGCAGTTGACCACGCTAACTACTAGATCACCGTAGCTGGTAAGAGTTACGATGTAGTTAGAGCGGGAAATTCTTCACAGTAGCATAAAAGAGACGTACGTGACACGCACAAAGGAATTATCTTTTTTGAAAGAACATGCGTAATCATTTCCTGAAAGAAAAAAAACTCTTTATGCTTTTATATTTTTTATATTTTCTCTATTATTTTCTTTCAAGGTAAATATAATAAAAATTTGTTTTAAAGCCACCGCTTGTCTGTGTTGCTTCTTTTGTGTGTCCCCGTGTAGAATAGCGCACTTTCCTTTATATTCTAAAACCAACTAGCACGAAGGTTTATTTTACTCTGAGATGTGATAGGCATGAAAAAAAAACAAGGTCGCCTGCTATGACCTTAGTTACGTTATGCTGTGCAAGCCAACAAGAAACATCTATACTGTCCTAAAGCTCAAGATTGTGGAGCGACTACAACGCCATGCTGCCACCTTGGCGGCAAGCTCCAGAGAAATCAGAGGGAGCAGGCGATTCAGTGGGCTTAAGGTCCGAAGATGAAACAAGTTTTTATGGTAGCGTCACGCGGTGTTCTCGTAGCCGTCCTCCGCACTCTCTCACTTACCCTCCTTATCTCTGCCATCCGCGTCTGTAATTGGTGCATTCATTCCACGTCACCTTGCAAATGGCTGGTGGTGTTATTAATTATTATGTAAAAGGTTCAACCGAGTATCCATGCGCATATGGGTCAGGCCGGATTCTTGCCGAGACGAAAGACGATATCATAGCCAGGACATAAACTTAAGAGGAGGAGTGTTTCAGTTGGTGCCAAGTCGGCCAAGATTGTTTCGCTGTGATTGTTCAATACAACATCCGATATTTTCAACAGCGCTGGGTTGAAATAAAGCAACAGAAAATGGCATCCCTCTCTTCAATAGCACCGTCTGCCTAGCAAAATACGGCAGAAGTATGCTGCAAAATATTTGGCAGGCATCGAGGATGAAAGCAGTATGTTGTGGTTGTCCTGAATAATTTCCTGTTCATCTACAAGTCAAATGGCTACTTAAAAACTAGAACAGAATAATAAAGCGCATCAAAGAGAAAAAAATACAGCAACTATCTGATAACAGTTATTGAACTGATAAAATCAATAAAAAATTTTCTAGAAATACCGATGAATTAAAAAAAACATAAAAAGTAACAATATAGTGACTAAAAGCTCTTATATTCACTTCAAATGAACACATTATTCAAGGGGGAAAATATTGAATGGTTCAGAGAATAAAAGTGCGTTTAAAATGAGTTTGCATACGGACGGCTTTGCAGCACATTGCTGAGAACATTACGCTCATGAATCTATGCTACTTACTTGCCATGTCTATATTTTACAAATCTCGTCCATAGGATTTATTTATGCAATTCGGCAAACAACTCCAACTTTTCGGAGAGTAACTTTTAACGAATGCCGGCAAATCAATTTCGTGAAACCTACGGGTCATGGCAGGACTAAGCGAGAAGACAGAACATTTAAGCAAATAATTTTTCTAAAATTTCGATCCAATGTGTTTTTCAAACAAGAAGTAACTCATGAGGTTTAGGTGTTTCATTGTAGTTAATGGGTGGGAAAAATTGTGGCTGATAATGTCATGCCACAGCCCCGCCGCGGTGGTCTAGTGGCTAAGGTACTCGGCTGCTGACCCGCAGGTCGCGGGTTGAAATCCCGGCTGCGGCGGCTGCATTTCCGATGGAGGCGGAAATGTCGAGGCCCGTGTGCTCAGATTTGGGCGCACGTTAAAGAACCCCAGGTGGTCGAAATTTCCGGAGCCCTCCACTACGGCGTCTCTCATAATCATATGGTGGTTTTAGGATGTTAAACCCCACAAATCAATCAATGTCATGCCACATTTTTCTTTTTTAACTACGACAACATTGTAGAGCCTTAGCTTCATTCAAAATATGTCCAATGGAAATATGCAAGAATGGGTTTAGTAGTGATCTCCCAAAGCCTGCCTTAAAAGAAATCGAAGTCTCATTCTAATAGGATTGAACCTCATTGCTTCGCGTTTGATGTTTCACTTTTCAAGAGGAGCAAAAAAAAAAAAAGCTTGTCCTCCTTGGAAATGCCGTTTAAGAAGCCCACAGCGCGACAAAGTTGGCATCTGGCTGGAGGCATTGGCATTTTCGAAACTGTAAATGGCTGTGAAAATCTTGCGTTTATGTACAGCGCAAACGTGCACTGGTGCTTCAATAGTGCCAAATAATAGCGTCGATCACCGTCGAGAACGCAAGTGCTGGAGGATAGCGGATTGGTCATTGAGAATAATTGGTCACCTGCCAGGCCTAGTCGAACGGGGCAGCAGAAAAGAGCGAAGAAAAAAGGAGAGTTGTAGAGGAGAGGAACAAACTTCTCTTTTTCTCCTTCTAATACAATGGTTTGTGCTACATTTGAAAAATAGACATACGTTATTCGGGCTAGGACACCAGCGCGTCCTGATGAATCTAAATAACTTATTTCGCCCATCTATCTATCATGCCCGCTATTCAGCCTACATACGAATTATAAGAACACGACGCTTCGCTTGCCAGATGCAATTATGACTAGCATGCATTCAATTCCAGGAATCAATCAAGCGAATCTCACAACGTGAAACCCAAAGTCACCTAAACAAAAACTTCAGAGGGCCACATCAAAAACCGCTCATCACCGAGAAGCTGCTAATGCAGACAATATCTAGTAATAGAAAATAGAGCTTACACGAACGCATGTGACAGGCGCACCCTTTTGGGGCGAATTTCTGTGGTGTCACCGGCATATGCATTTTCAAGCACAACGCCAAATTATGCTGGTTTTCGGGGACAGGGTGTGTGAACTTCCCTGTCCGACGGCCGATTTCCGCGTGGGAGCTTTTTCGCCCTGTTGGTAGTTGCGAGGCTGTTCAGCCTTTGGAAAAACCGATGTGAGGCCGTAGCTGCCAATTTCCGAGGGCGTGATTTGTGGCCGATACTGTGAAGAATGAGACGAGAGATCCTCGCGTCTCTCTTTGAGGAGCTTTTGTTCCTCGGGGAGCACGAGTTTTTGCGGCATTGGTGGCGCCCTTTCGTCATGGTTGAACACGAAAGGATATAACTCGTTTTTCAACCAACTTGGTGCTAAGCAGCACCCGTTGAGTTGTTATATATGATTTCATTTGTTGTCGTTTCATTGCATATATTGTATCGTTATATCATTGTATCATGATACCACATTGAGTTCTTGTGTACATATATGCCAACATTGTCGTGTATATTATAGCAAATGTCTTCACTGCAACGTAGTGATGTCAGTCGTGATACATAGATGTGCCTAAGTGTACATGCCCTGCTACTAGAATGTTATGAAGCCTAGGTGTTCTGTACATACTGTAAATAAAATGTTTCTAAACAGTTAAGCTCTCCCATAGTAGAGTACTTTGTACTTTAAATTGTTACCCACTGTTTTCTACCCTCACCCCCAGTTTTTTTTGCCATTAAAATTTTACCTACCGCCCAGATTATTGCGCTCTCATCGTTCGAAACCTGTGCTAAGCTCCTCGCAAAATTTGTCTGTAAAGATGCTGAAGATTTCTAAGGTGCGAAAAGCCTGAATGCTCCCCAAAATGTTAGTTTTCAGGACCAATATACTTACACACACACACACACACACACACACACATATATATATATATATATATATATATATATATATATATATATATATATATATATATATATATATATATATATATATATATATATATATATATATATAAATATATATATATATGTGTGTTAAACGACATTACAACATTCTGGAGCAAAGTGAACGTCTGAAACGCGCATTCCCATCCGCTCCAGGCGTTGTTTACCGACGACCACGCAACCTCAAAGACACACTTGTCCACTCTCAAATCAATACCTCACACCCCAATAATTCATGCCGACCTTGTTTAAAGTCACGATGTCTTGTATGTAAGGCAATGCGAGAAACACACAAAGCAACCAGCACACAATCCAAGTTTTCGGTTAACATACGAGGAAACCTAACATGCGATTCCTCTAATGTGGTATAACTACTGGAATGCAACGTGTGTAGCATGCCGTAGATCGGACAAACAGAAACACCATTTAGGATACGCTTCAATAATCACAGAGACCATGCGAAATCAGCCCCAAATTTACCCCTATCAAAACATCTTAATCTTCCCGACCATGCATTCGACAAACTATCAGTAACGCTCTTAAAGACCGGATTTAAATCAAACCGAGAACGTGAACAACGAGAGTCATACCTTATCCACCAATTTAACACCCTCGATAGAGGAATAAATGAGAATCCTGGTACACTTGCAGCAATAAAGCGTTAGAAAACAATAACGGCAATAATGAAAATAGTAACTGAGCTCACGCCACTGCAACTGCGAAGGGTACTGGACAACTCAAAACAATTTCAAGTGTAACTACTCTTCCTAAGTACAGCTGCCGTCTGTTTTTTTTTTGTTTTTTTTTACTACCCAGTCAATTTTGCCAAGCATGACATGCCCAACAGCAACCCTGTGCACAGTCGGGAGGCCCCCACTGCACGCGTAATCCAGAAGCGGGCAAGCAATTCGCATTGCGCCCACTTACCAGCCTCTGCCGCAATACGAGGCTTCCCTCTTTCTACGACGAAATGTTGACAGGGCGCTGAGTAGTTAAAGGCTTAAACTTCTTAAAAAAAGCTCTTTTTACGCCACACCGAACCACCAGAGCCAAGAGGCGCCATCTGGTCGGGAAGAATGCGATAGTGAAAAGAAGCATACACAGACCGCTGACATCAGAAAGGTGAAGGGAAGGAAAGGGAGAGAGATGGAGGAGGGCGCCCGGGGGGAGTCCACCTTATACTCTTTTTTTTTCCTTCTTTCTTTTCTTTCTTTTCTTTTTTGTTTCTTTTGTCTCTTTTTTGAGTGTTTTTTCCCTCTTTCCTTCTTATTTGAGATGGTATAAAACCAGAGCCCCAACAAACTGTACCTACAATCCTGATGAAGGCCAGACTTCAGGCCGAAACGTCGAAATAAACCACGTTGTGACCGCTCACGGAGGATCTACTTGAATATATATATATATATATATATATATATATATATATATATATATATATATATTGAGGGAGGAAACATATGGCATACACTTCTTGAATAACTTCTCATATTCATTTTTCGTGGCGTAGTTCCTTACATATCTCCTGAAGAATTTATCCACAGATGCGCCAAACTGTGCCAGCACGCGAAGTACATAAAAAGTAGTTCTCTTGACGTAGAAATAACCAAGTTAAAAAAATCCATGGCCTCCGGTTTGGCATCGCTACGCATTATGAATTATGTTTCACGGAAAGACGAGCCAAAATATTGAGTCCCCCCCCCCCCCGTTCTTCGAGCTATCTCAAAACGCCTCAAATGTACAATTCTGAAGTAGGCGCAGTGCATTATTGAAAAAAAAAAAACTAGAGATCGCCCTAGGCTAGTTTCTTTTTGCTTAAATTTTGTAGTTGAAACTATAAGAAGCGCTGGTTGTCCCAAAACCACGAATCACGAACAGCTAGCTATCTAACTCCCTTAACTCTTATCACCCCGAAAAGTGTATCTTGCCTCTGGCGTCAGTGATTACATGCAGTATGGTCGCCGCACATGAAATATGCATAAAGTATTTTCTGCGTTACATCTACGAAGCGAAGAGTGCAAGAAGTGCGTGCTCCTTTACTAAAAGGCAGCAGCAGCAGTGGTACTTAAAAACACTCGACAAGCTATTTGAAAGGCAGAACTTTCTTTGTACAGAAGGAGAATGGTACAACAACGCATCATTGCATCTGTCGTGGTGTGCCTCAGGGTGGTGAACGTTCTTAGGCCCACACTTTTCAACCTAGCGCTCCTCGGCCTGGTTGACGCACTTCCAGAATCAGTCCATATATGAATATATGGAGATGACATATGCATCTGGGCTTCAGGCGTAACACGCCTTCATTTCTGTGCCCGGCTACAGAGAGCGGCTACACTAGCGACAAAGTAGCTGGAAGAACGGGGACAAGAGCCGTCTTCAGAGAAGTGCTCGCTTATAGCATTCGCGCATAAGGCGATGAACCCATATGTTATTAAAATCAACGGACACACGATCAACTACGTGAAAAGCCACCGATTCCTTGGAGTCATAGTTGATCGCAACCTCTCCTGGAGCCCTCACATCGCCCACATAAAAATGAAACTCACCATGGTCACCCACGTGCTGAGGTTTCTTGCTGGAAAAACGTGGGGTGCATCGGCACAAGCAATGCCTCAACCTTACACTGTTCTGTTCGTTGGTTATATGCGCTACAGCTCACCGTGCTTTGCGGGACCCGAAGAACAAACTTGCGCGTCCTCCAGTCGATCCAAGCCCAAGTACTGTGAATATGCCTTGGTCTCCCGAGATGCGCGTCTACAGCAGTGGCAGTCATCATTGCGCGTGATTATCCAGTCAATGCATACTTCCACGTAGACGCTTTGAGAATGCACCTAAGACATTCCACTCGGCTTCCATTTCATCACCTTGCCTCACTTCGAACTTCTAGGCCTCACTCAGCGTTCAGCGCAACTGTAGCTCAGCATTGCGCAGCTCTTCCATTGCACTCCACGCATGTAGCACAGCCACCGTTACGATAGTAATACCTACACCCACTCAAAGCCCTTCTTACAATTCCTGGCATCCAAAATAAGAAAACGTCATCACATCTAGCCCTGAAATAGGCCACATTACTCTTCCTGCAAGAGAAGCACAACGGACGCCTTCACATTTGCACGGATGGCTCTGTGTCTTCAGTAAGCTCGGCAGGGGCGGTGGTTATTCCCGCGAGGCACACCACAATTAAATTCATGACATCGCATTTGACGTCGTCGACAGCTGCAGAACTCGCCGCCATACGCGCAGCTCTTGAGTTTATAGTTTATTAACCTTCGTGGAATTGGTCTGTCTTCTCGGACTCGAAGGCAGCTCTTCAATATCTTATGTCACCCTTTCGCCATGGACCTAATGAACAGTTAGTAGCTGAAATAAGGCTTCCTCATCACCAAGGAATCGAAAAACAGCACAGCATAGTGCATCAGTGGATAAAGAGAGAGAGAGAGAGAGAGTGAGAAAGGAAAGGCCGGGAGGTTAACCACATATTGGCATCTGGTTTGCTACCTAGCGCTGGGGACGGGGAAATAGGGGCAAGAAAGAGGGGGTAGATAGAAAAAAAACGCGCATTCATGTGAAAACGAAAACACACACAAGAAGGGCGTCCTAGCTACAACCGTTCAATAAGGCCGGTCGATCGCAAAAAGTGTAGTAGCGCTTTCAGGGCCTTCTGTGAAGTTGCATCTTGTCGATAATGTAGAATTCTTTGCTCCGAAAGAGGTTAATTATCTAATTTGCTGAGTTCCTTTCGAAGGCATAGTCGTTGTTTACTATACTCTAGGCAGTCACAAAGAATAGTTTGGATCGTTTCTTCTTTGCCACAGTGGCCGCAGGCTGCGGTGTCGGCCATCCCAATGCGGAAAGCGTAGGCGTTGGTAAACGCAACGCCCAACCACAGCCTACTTAACAGGGTCTGGTCTGCTCGGCAAAGCCTCGACGGCACTTGAAGACTTAGTGTAGGGTCAAGCGAGTACAGTCGGGCATGCTTGAAGTGTGGCTGTTTCATTGTGATGTGGTTTGCTGGCGAGCAAGCCTGCAGCGCTCTCGTGCAGCATCTGTCCTAGAAAGTGGTAGTCGTAGTTTATGATCTTCTGTGTGGGCTTAGCGGGCAGCTTGATCGGCCCGTTCATTGCCGATGATTCCGCAGTGACTGGGCAACCACTGAAATGTAATTTGGTGCCCTTACTCAGTCAGGTGGTGTATAACCTCTGCTATCTCTAGTACCAGCTGCTTGTATGGTCCACGGCATAAGGCTGATAGTAGAGACTGCAGTGCCGCCTTCGAGTCGCAGAAAATAGTCCACTTGCGTGTAGGTTGATCAACTACAAATTGCAACGCAGCACGAAGTGCTGCCAATTCTGCTGCTGTTGATGTTGTTGCGTGAGATGTCTTGAATTTAATTGTCGTGGCCAACCTTGGTATCACTACTGCTCCTGTAGAGCTGTCCGGCTGAACCGATCCGTCAGTGTATATATGTGTGGAGTCTTGATATTTCTCATACAAGAGAAGTAGTGTGAGCTGTTTAAGAGCCGGTGACGACAAATTGGCCTTTTTCTGGACGCCAGGTATGTTAATATTAATCATTGGTTGAGCGAGGCACCATGGCGGAGTCACAGGTCTAGCGGCAGGAGAGAACGAAGTTGGGATCGACTCACCATGTGCGGTCACTGTTTTGCAGTAAGATGTGCATGGTCAGACCACTGGTAGAGAGGCTAGGTGATGTCGAGAGGTTCGAGAAAGGTGTCGTATATGTGTCCTCAGCACTTCCACATTAATGTGGGTCTTGATGAGGTGTTCCCTTGTGATGGCGATAGTTGCCGCTGTTGACGCACTTTGGGGCAAGCCTAAACATATCCGAAGTGCTTGAGCCTGGACACTTTGAAGCATTGGTATGCTTGTTTTACTTGCGTTGGTTAACACAGGCAGGCTGTACCGAAGGAATCCAAGGAAAAGAATCCTGTATACTCGCAACAAAGCAGTTGTGGACATTCCCCAGTTCTTTCCCGTGAAGAACTTAAACAAATAACAGATGCCTGTCAATCGCCTTTTCATGTATGATACATGTGAGCTCCATGAGAGGTCTCTGTCAATTATAGCACCTAGGAACTTGTATGATCGGATGTGACGTATCCTTTCGCTGTTTATCAGAACGCTGTAGTTCTGCATTGGTTTGCGCGTAAATGCCACAAGGGTACATTTCTCCGAGGAAATTTGCAGACCTTGCTGATGGAGGTAAATAGCAACTTGAGTGGCAGCTCTCTGAATTCGCGCTCGCAGCTGTAGACGTTTTACTGCAGACGTCCAAACGCAGATGTCATCCGCGTACATTGACAATCTGACAGTACATGACAGATGCTCATTGAGACCTATTAGCGTCAGGTTGAATAGTACACGGCTAAGTATGCCACCCTGGGGAACACCACGGTGGCTGTAATGTAGCGAAGTGTCACCATCCTCGGTTCTCACGAAAAAGGATCGCTCAGAGAGATAGCTGCATAGGCGCTGAAACATCCGTCCACCCACTCCTACCTCCTTGAGAGCGATGAGGACAGCTTCATGTGTGACGTTATCGTACGCCCCTTTAACATCAAGAAATGAAGAAGCGCAGAGACGCTTACGGCCTTTTTCGTGTTGCACGTAGCTGACCAGGTCTATGACGCTATCAATTGATGACCGGCCACGGCGAAATCCCGTCATAGCGTCCGGGTAGATGTTGTGATGCTCCAGGAACCATTCTAGCCATCCAAGTACCATCCTCTCCATCACTTTGCCCAAGCAACTAGCCAGTGCAATCGGGCGGTAGGATGTGAGCACCAATGCTGACTTGCCAGACTTCAGTAATGGAATGAAATGGCTGGTTTTCCAGTTAACTGGGAGGGTGCCCTCTCGCCACGAATCGTTGTATGTCTCGAGGAGGGCACTCCTCGCACACTCAACAAGGTGACACAGTGCTCTGTTTGATATTCCATCAGGCCCGGGTGCTGATGTCTGTCCACACAAAGCCAGTGCTGCTTTAAGCTCATGAATAGAAAAAAATTGGTCCATGTCGTGATCGTGTGATGTCGTGCCACCACGTGAGAGCATGGAGATGTTGGGATCTGCGAGTTGACCAGATAAGTTGGCACAGAACTCTTCTGCCACGTCGACCTCCGATCTCTGTTGAGAGAGGGCTAGAGCCTTGAATGGAGACCGCTGAATGGGAGATGTGCGGAGCCCTCTTATTGTCCTCCACACGTGTGATAAAGGCTTGCAAGGATCTAACGAAGCGCAGAAAGCTACCCAACGTTGCGACTCTAGCTTGTCTATACGGCCTTGTATCTTCTTCTGAAGACGTCTAGCGATTCGTAAATCGTCGATTGCTTTCGTGCGTCGGTACCTTCGTTCCACACGCCGTCGGAAAGCCCGAAGTCGTTCTAATTCCACATCAAATTCGGTTACTCTCGAAGAGAATGTGAGGGTGCACACTGTGTCTTCCACTGTGGACTTGATCACCTCTTCTAAGTCAAATGAGGTGTTCTCTTGACCGCGTTCTTCCATGAGAGATTTAAACTTGGTCCGGTCCACTCTTTGTATAGTTTCACGTACCTTGCAAGGTGATACTCCTCTGAGCTTGACATATGTGGGAATGTGCTCGCTCCCATGTGTTTCTATGTCCGCAAACCATCCGGCACATCTGACGAGACCTCGAGAAACAAAAGCCAAGTCAAGGCAACTGCTGTATCCACGGTCACGTAAAAATGTTGGGCTGCCATCATTTAACAAGCACAGCTCGTTGTCTGAAGCAAACGTTATCAGACTTCTACCCTTTGTGCTGATCTTCGGGCTCCCCCATAGTGTATGGTGGGCGTTGAAGTCTCTGATGATCACCCATCGGCCAGGAGTGGATGATAGAATGTGTCCTAGTGTTCTGTGGTCAAATCTACTTGATGGCGACAGGTATACACCGGCAACAGTGACAATGAGACCCCTTTTCTTCACTGTTAGGTTGGTTATCATTGTCAGGTGGTACAGGCAGAAGAATGTAGGTCAGGTCACGTCGAGTAAACAGCAGGACCTTGCTGTTTCCAGTACGACAACCCGACATAAATGATTCGTACCCGGAGAGGCTAATAAAGCTCGATAAATTTGGCTCGCAGATGACGATGATAGGAAACATATTGGTGGAAACGAACCGACGGAAATCTGCAATGCGTGATTTCAGTCCCTAGGCATTCCACTGAAAAATTGTTGCTTTTTTTACCTCTTCCCTGTAAGACAGTGGCCAGTGGGCCACTACCTACTCAAGAGCCGCCAGTACTGGACTCAGAGCGTCCAGTACTTGAAGTGCACTTCTGGCTGACGTTGTGCGCATGTTGTTTAACACCATGCGAATGGCATTAGTTACGGGTCGTAGAAGAGCAATCACTTGCTTATCCAAGTTCCGCTGCTCCTCTGTTGTCGCAGCTTGCTCTGATGAATGCGGCTTCTGATGTGGTTCTTCCACAAGTTGCGTGCGCGTAAGTGGCGGCCACTCATCAGTGGAGAGAGATCTACTTGGTTTCTGTCTTCCATCGTCTGCGTTCGCCGCGGTATACCCTGCAGTGGGCGCCGTTCCCAGATGTGTTGACTTACTTCTTGTAGTTGACTGTGTTCTTCGCGAAAACCTTCGACGGTGACGTCGTCGTCTTCACCAGACTTTTTCCGCGGTCTCTTTGTGGGTAGAGCTGTCTCGCACCATTTGTCTAAGAATAGTAAACTTCTTCTTTATGCGTGAACAGTCTTTGGAAGATGCACTGTGGGCACCTTGACAATTGGGGCACTTTAGTACGGTTGCGCTGCATTTGTCCTCGGTGTGTGGTTCTGAGCATCGGGGGCACACTTCGGAGTTCCTGCACGCTCCCTTCACATGGCCGATCTGCTGGCACTTATGACATCGCATATGTTTTCGAATAAATGGTCGGACCTGGTGACGAAGGTGGCCAACCTTCACATTGGAGGGGAGACAGTCCCCTTTGTACGTAATTCTCACACAATGTGTGTTACCAAGGCTGCTGACATTCACAATGACGTTATCTTCAATTGCCGGTTTTATTAGTACTGAGAGATCCAAGTTTAGAATTTCAGTGGCGATGTCATAAATGACTCCTGTTGAAGTGGTGCTATCAGCTGGTATCATAGACTTGACATTGATGTTACCCAGTTGCGTAACTTTCTGACGCGCGTTTAGCGCACGTGGGTTCAGCACATCGATTGCCAAGATGTTCCTTCTTGCGTTTAGACGTATTACTTTGATCTGACTTGGCGTAATATTCTCGATATACACAGAGAGCGCTTGCGTGTTCAGCCAGCGTAGACTGTCGGTAGCCTTCAGCGGCACAAACAGGATGGAGTGAGGCCATCGCTGAGGGGCAGTTTTTACGGTAGTCGTGCTTGATGTCGAAGATGCATTGACGATCCGTCGTTTAGCCTTGCGGTACAGGACGGGTTGGAAGCCGTCGTCCGAGGACTCGTCACTTGATGCGGAGTACAGCTCAGTGTCCTCACTCTCACTAGACGTGTTTCCTCGCTTCCTCGAAGCAGTCCCCACGGTCGAACCGGACTCGGACGGTGCCCCATGAGGTTGAGCATCCATCACCACGATATATGGGGCGATAGACCCCACAACTGCGGCGAAAAAACCAGAAAAGCACAGACGAGCAAGATGTGTTCCGTAAACGAATCACTTCGTCTTCCTCTCCTATCAGTGGATACCAGGTCATTGTGGTATATATGGCAATGACCACGCAGTTGAGGCCGCTGGATCTGCACACGATGGTACCCAATACACAGTCAGCTCGTTCTCAAGAACCGACGCAGCTACAAGACTTTGTTCACTTGCACGTGTTCTCACGCTGGTACATTGGAGCTCGACAGAATTCACAAACACGCGCCTGCATAACTTGGATCCCGATCTGCAGCTTCGTCTTCCCTCAGGGATATCTCGAGCTGAGGAGACTCTTCTATGCCACCTGTGGCTTGGAGTGGCCTTCACGAACGCATACTTTTATCTCATGGTCATGGCCAGCTCTTCTACATGCACTTACTGCAGCTGCGAAGAAACCATCGCGCACCTATGTGAGTGCACCCATTTCAATGCGCGAAAACAAGAACTGACTGCAGCTCTGGATGAACTGGATGATCGGCCTTTGTCGGAACAAAGGATTCTGGGTCATTGGCCGAGCCCATTCTCAGCCGAGAAGGCTTTGAAAGCTTTACTGCGCTTTTTGCGGACAACTGGCCTCAGATACAGACTTAAGTGTCTTATACTCTTTGATGTTGCCTTTTAATTGTCAATGTTTTTTTTGTAATTTCTCTCTCTCTCTTTTTGCAGCATTTAATTTTAACATCTTTTATTCCATTCACGCCTTTCTCCTGCATAGGGTAGCGAGCATAGGGTAACTGGCTAACCTCCCTGTCTTTCCGCTTAAACTTTCCTTCTTCTCCTCCTCCTCGACAAGTGTATTGTACAGCAATAAACTATTGATAATACATAACAGATTTGTTTACCGCCATAATGAGGAAAATTAGCCGCGTGTTAGTCTCCAAGAGAGCTATTCTCTTAGAAAAATATTAAGAAAAAGAGCGATAAGACTAAACTCGGGATAACGGCTAAAGCAGTGATCGGGGGCAATATCGTCCATTATGTTCTTTTTTTTGTTATGTGGATTTTTTATTATTCAGCCAGCTCAAATATAATATGCCCCATAATAGCGAAAATGAGGTTCGTTGTTGGTTCATTCTTTGGAAGTAAAACAGCGCAAAAATGTGGACAAGGACAGAGGAAGATACGACACCACGCCGAAACATCAGCGCGGTGTCGTCTCTTCCTCTGTCCATGTCTATATTTTTGCGCTGCTTTTACTTTCCAATAAGCCCCACATTCAGATTGGCTGAAATATTCTCTTGCAAAAATGTTTTGACGTGACAACTTTTTTTAGTATGGCCACTCGTACGTAATGTGTGAAGTTCTTTCTTTTTTTCACAGGGGCTCTAGTACTTGCGGCTGAGGTCATGGAAAGCACTTAGACACGCCAAACATTTCGTTGCGAATGAATTCTGACATGCGCTATCCTTATAAGTAAGAGGCACTGATGCAATACAAGGTCAAACCAGTATTTTTTTAACTGATGAGAATGTTGTGCCCCTTTGTTTTTTTTGGAATTCATATTTGTTCAGAATATCTCTTTTAGTAGGAATGACGAAGTGAGTTCGCAAACCTCAATTTCGCAAGGGAAATAAATCTGAACAACACAGTAAAACGTGCCGAGGCAGGCACCACATCCTTTTTTTTTCACCGCTGAAGAACATTGAAGGTATAGGCTTCGGCAGGAGTACTGTTCATATAAATGGTTATGATTAACTTACATTTAGATATTTAATTCACGTAATTAGCGCACTTTAAATAATTAACGTCAAGAGCAGATTTTAAATGTTTGATGGTTTTAATATTTACTAAGTATGTAGAATTCACGTTTGCCAGGTTGCTTTATTTTTTCGTTGTCTTTGAAATCTATTGATTGCTATTCTGCCTTGCTTTTTGTTACACAGTTCACGCTCAGCAATATTATTGTTTATTTTTAGCTGAATCTGTAATAGCTATTTCCACGGTGGTCTAGTGGTGAAGGCATTCGGCTACTTTTAAGCTTTCGGCATTCAAGCCTTCATCAAAAATGCTACTCCTGCTGCCAGGACTCGATCTCGTCCCCTGCAGATATGAAACTGAGTGCCTTAGCCGTTAGACCACCATTATGAAGGGTTTAAATTATGAATGCATGTCTATAAAAAGGATAGAGTAATGAGGCTGCCCTCGTATTATTGTGTGCGCCGAGGCGTAACAATTGTGGGCTTTGTACTTAGAATCCTGGCGATTTTGAAGCCGCGAAGCTGGTAATGTGTACTGAACGCTGTGCACAAAATTGAAAAGTGCACAAAAGAATGTATTGCTTGTCCAAGAATGCACTGTTGCCGTATAAGGCCAGAACCTATGAATGGGTCAAATTCAATAGGTAAAGGTTGCTCAACACCCTTGAAGGCGTTTGTTCTCTTTTTTTTTCTTAGCTACACTACGACGACCATGATGAATCCTGTTCTTGGTTGCTTCCTTTCAAGAGATCATGAAACCTTCTTCAAAAATTACAACTACGTGTGTATTCAGAATCCTGGTGGCCCATTCAGTACTACACCTTGACTCTAGCATAAGAATTCGTTTATTCGCTATTAAAGCATAATTCTCCGGCCACGTTTCCCTCAAATGTTTAGCTCACGTCACTTTAGGTCAGCGTTTCAAAAGTTTCTGTCATCGAGGAAACATGGCTACGCCGTGACATTTGCTGAGGCATGGTTAACTGAGGTTCGTTGCATCATGTCGTCATAATTGCGGTGTGCAATCGTCATGAACGTCATTTCCACTTTGATAAGTTGCGTGGCACTCTCTCTCTCTCTCGACATATACAATAGGCATAGCGAGTACTAAGCCACCCGAAACACGCCCTAAAACACAACCTAATGCAACCAGTCAAAGACAAAAAAAAGAAACACTGGTACACTGCACCGAAAAAGCGAAGGCAACACAAAACGGAGCTCGGACGCACTTTAAAGCGCAACCAAGCAGATCTTAGTCGGCGAATTCATAGTATAATCCGATCGGAGTGCGGCTAATGCTGTTATCTTCTTTTTATTTATAGGTCTTCATAAACATATCATTTTCAGACCAAAAAAAAACGAACGATCGTTTTATAACTTCTCTTACGATGACCTTTGACTGAGGTACCATGTTAGTGTCTATGGCGACAGTTGAGGCCCCATGGTCTTTTAAGATCCTGAGAAAACTACGGTTTCAAACTGGCGTTGTAAAGTTTAGAGTGTTTATTGCAATAACTTACTTTGGAATTCACATGTCTCTTTATTGCTGGAGCAAAGACAATTACTAACCGCACGCTTCATTTTTGTTTCATGACCCATTTAATGAGACCCGGCGCCTTGGGCACTACATACCTTGCGACGTTCTCATTGAGACGTTAAGCGGTATTAGAAAAGAAGCATTACAAAGGCTTGGTAATAAATTTTACGGAAAAAGGAAGGCAGCATTCTGAAGTATGTGTCTGAGAAATGTCCAGGTCATAAGTTGCTGGTTTCAGTGGTAAGAGGCACTGGGAGTTCAAGACAATTTCACGTTAGCCCCGAGATGGGGTAGCATTAGGCTCTTGGACAGGCACCCGTCTCAATAAAAGTACCTGCAGCCAGAATTGAGCAAGTTACCGCCGTTTCGTAAAGGTTCACCGATCTTGGAGCTACTGCGAAACTTCCCGATGTGCAGGAGACTCGCAAGCACCGCCGCAGTGGTCTAGTGGCTAAGGTACTCTGCTGCTGACCCGCAGGTCACGGGATCAAATCCCGGCTGCGGCGGCTGCATTTCCCATGGAGGCTAGAATGTTGTAGGCCTGGGTGCTCAGATTTGGGTGCACGTTAAAGAACTCCACGAGGTCGAAATTTCCGGAGCCCTTCGTAACGGCGTCTCTCATAATCATATCGTACTTTTGGGACATTAAACCCCAACGAATCAATCAATCATCAATCAGGACGCTCGCTATGTCTGCGATACCGGAGGCAGTGCATATCAGCGTGAGGCATATAAAACTTCCTTGTTAAAGGGCAGGCAACAGCGGGAAGTCTGGAAAGATTTCTACTATTATTGAACATAAAAACGGAAGCAGATAGTGGTCGTCATCAAGGTAGCTTAGGTGAAGGCACGAAGGACGCTGTCAGTTTTTGCTTCTTTATTACTCCTCAAGCTGCGAGATAGCTTCCACTCATATTTTACCCTATTTTCGTTTCAACTATCGCAGTCAATTTCGCTGCTGGAGTATAATTTAGTCATTTTTTTTCCTTTTTTTCAACTTTTATTTAAACTTTAGTGAGATCCGTGGCGCTGTTTGTATTCGCCAAGAAAAGCTTCTTTTGCTAAAAAAAAGAGTGTGACTTCGAGATTGATAAAGGGAAAGCATGGGTTGACAGGCAACTAGAATTCTCCACTTCAAAGGCTGGATTATGCCCCCCTCAATCAGTCTTACTGTGTACCTACATTCTTCGACACCCATGTTCTGTCACGGCAACCTACACAGTCCGAGCGTCTGCACTGAGCCTTTAAGAAGTTTAGTCACTATTCTTCATTTAGCGCTTCTTCTTTTTTTCATGTAATCAAAATATTTATGCATTTTAAACATAATCTAGAAGTAACCATCCTTTGCCTATATATCTTCCCTTTTATCTCCAGGCTGGCTTACAAAGCACGTTACTCTACGATACCGTCCCCTAGCTATATTTTTATGCTTTGTAAGCTGACGTTACTTTTTTCAACTCAGTTTTATAATAATAGTTCTCATCAATCTTCGTCAGCAGGTCTGTCGTTCAAAATAAAGAAAACTGCTTAAAAATGGAGCCAATGAACGAAAGTATTGCGCCAGCCATCAATCTTGGTCTCCAGGTATAGCAAATTGCAATAGACTGCGCATTCTGTACATCTGAGTGAGGGCATTTTTGCGTTAACTAGTTAAAAAGGAGACAATGCAAATATATCCTTATATTTTTTCTGATTACAAGTCACTGTAAGCAGGGTGCACTGTTAATGTTATAGGAAGAAAGTTAACGCCGAAGTAAGCACTCAGCACTGATGTTTTCAAAGCACGCAAAGTGTTCATGTGACATAAGCAAGAAGGCAGAGCGCAGTTTTTGCATGGCACTTCAAAAGGCACTGTCTCTCTCTTGAACTGAATTGAATCTAAAAGTAGGGACATTTACGACATCAAACTTTTGAAGTGCATCTGTTGAAGCTTCGTGAAGTACCATTTGTTTCCAACAAAACCTATGGTGATACAAAACTTATGGTCGCCCTGCCGCGGTGGTCTAGTGGCTAAGGTACTCGGCTGCTGACCCACAGGTCACGGGATGAAATCGCGGCTGCGGCGGCTGCATTTTCGATGGAGGCGAAAATGCTGTAGGCCCATGTGCTCAGATCTAGGTGCACTATAAAAAACCTCATAAGGTCTAAATTTCCGCAGCCCTCCACTACGGCGTCTCTCATCATTATATGGTGTTTTGGGGACGTAAAACCACACATATCAATTAATGATTAATCAATCAAAACTTATGGTCAAAAAGCTTAGGTCGCGTGGGGTTTCGAAATGGGTTTCGCTCTCGCCGAAACATAGGGTGGTTTCGAAGAGAGCGAAAGCAGCGCAATTTTCCGGAAACTGGCTCGTTTCACCGCCCAAGCGGTCGGAGAACCACGCCGCGTAGCCAGTGCGCCAAAATTAGTTCGAGACCGGTTTTCCCGCCCCACGAAAGCGGATATGGTTCGCACTTCACGGCGTTAGCTGTGCTAAATCAAACCACGTGATCTAACCAGCCGGCCACAGATTCAACATGGCGGCAATTGCGTCAGTGGTGGCTCGCATCGGCTCAAATCGCAAACTAGCCGTGCAGCATGACGACGCTTGACGGCCTCAACGGGAGCACGTTCATCGAGAGGTTGTTTTGGATTAGAGTATTAGAGAATTCTGTAATTAGATAGCGCTGCGGCAGCGACTCAACATGCTCCAGCGTGTCTCGCGTTATGTACAGGCAGCTGAATCCACCACCGCCGCTACCGGTGCGTTCGTTTGTGTGTTTCCTGCTGGCTTAACTTCCGAAGCAACGTTTGGAAAGGCGCAAGCTCTTTTATTTCAGTACTTTGCGTGACTAACTGGAATTCGATAAGAAATGTAGTGCTCAGAAAGCCGCATAAATTGAAATAATTCTCAAGGTTGCAATGGCAGCGGCAGCGTCAGGGGTAGAACGAATGTGTACATTCTCAACTCACGCGGTTGTGGTTTTCTGGCCACTCTGGCGATTTCGTTTCCACTTCACTCCTCAAGTGTGCTTACACTCTTAAGGTCAAACGGCACGGGCTCTTATATCTAAATGGCTCTGATTGGTGAGAGGACAAGTGCACGATGACAAAAAGATATAAACAAAGAAAAAATTTATCTAGAAGGAAGGAATGTTAAAAAAAGACAAGAAAAAACGTGGCTGACACCTTTTTTTTTTCTAGAAGTCGGTATAGCATGAATGTCAAGCTTGTTTTCTCGGAGGATGTTGAGCATTTGTCGTGCATTGTTTTGCCTCAAGCGCAATGGAATGACTACTTCAGCATCAAATTGAAAAGTCGCGCGAAGAACAACAAGAAGCTCGAAACTTCAAGCTCGAAACAAAATCAGCTCAAAAAGCAGCCAGCATGGACGAAATGAACTTACACGGGACGTGTGTGCTACAACTACTCTCATAACTGGAGACTGGTGTTTGCTGCGCAAACAGAAAGATAGACACACGAAACCAATGCACAATACGCCGGACAATTGCGAACTGCCACAGTTCTTACTTCTTGTGTGAACAGCGTGCTCCTTAAGTAAACGCGGCCGCGGCAGCGAGCGAAGCGACCCTCGTGCTTTCCCAAGTGACAAGTTTAATAAGCTTCCGCACGAGAGACCACCATGCGTGGAGACGCCGCTCATCAAAACGCTATAGGCAACGACGTAGCGCGTCCAACGCTGCCCAACGCGACACTTCACGCAATCTCGCTATTCACGACAAAAGCACGCTGAAGTATTGGAGCTCTGAGGGCTGCCAAACGATGTATGTTGTATATAGGCTGCTTCCACTTAACAATCTTCACCACGTACGCTACACGATCTAGTGCACTGAGGACTGTTAGGACACTGTTTCGACGCCTGGCAATAGAACCATAATTTCAAGTTTTTTTTTTCGTTTGAAATTTGTTAGCATGTATTTTACAATATTATATTCGTCACAGAAGTACATCAAGGGAGCCGTAGTAGACCTTGGCACAAAATACTGTCATAATAAAATTGACATGAAAACAAAAAAAGGAAATGAAAACAAGAAGTAAAATAAGCAAAGCAAGTCAAAAGCAGAGAGAATTAGTGCATTGAAATAAAGAAAGTATAGAAACAAATAGATAGATAGAGATAATTAAGCTCTTCCGCGCAGTAAGTAGACAGCATCCATATGTTGGCGATGACCAGCAAGGTCTTACAACTGAGTTTTATTACGAAAATATTTCGCACATCCACGAAATGCATGATGTTGAAAGAGCTTGCTCTAGAGATTAAATCCGCTAAACCTTGAATACTCTGACATGTGCTCAATCATTATCAGATAAAGACGTGACTGTAGAGTGATTGTGGAGTGATTGTACCCACAAGCTATATACACTAAGTTTATTATTTACATATCAGTGTATTATATATAAATATTTATATACTCATGCAGTATATAAATTTTGTTCCAAGGCCTACCTGCGGATTTCATAAGCTTGGATGAACATTTTTCTTCTATTATAATTGCTTTGTGATTCGTAAAGAACAAAGCCAGAGGATACTGAATTATAGTACGTAGTGGAAAGATTGAGAAGGGTCCTGACGGTGATTCCGTGCTGCAGCCACATACGAACCTTCCGCGCCACCATCTTGGCTTCTGCGATGTTTATAGTGGGTAGCAGTATTGACGCGCACTGAGTGATGTCCTACGAAAGAAAGGAAACGCACCAAGAGTGAGTGCTATATATCCCCTCCTGTCACGAATGAGAATGCGCTGTCAGAAACCAAGGCATAATACCAAAACACTCGGTATTACATTTCAAGTAAGAAAATGAAGCAAGGCGTTGTTTCGTGTGAGTTCGAATAATTAGAGATAATGGGATGTGTAATGGATTATCGAATTATTCTGCCACCTGTCTGCTTCAGTACTTGCATAAAAAGAATGCACTTTAATGCCCAAAATGCATGTACAGATTGTTCTTTGGTTGTATTTGTTTCGAGTGAAGAAAAAATACTTTTCGCGTTGGCCTTCAATGCGTCACTTCGAACAATCGTCGAACATGGTAGTGCATTCAGCAAAGTTATCTTCTGCAGCAATATGCAGAATAATAAAGTTAAATAATTGTCTGTTGTCCACTCGGAAGGCTTGGACAAATGTGCACAGTAAATTTCAATCAGTTTGATGGAGCACGTGGTGTGTGACGTGCTATTGAAATTGCCGTCTCCATTTGTACGCACCGTAACTAAAAGGGATATAGGCGCGGCCACCTATCGGTCTCCTATCAAACTAGAGAACGCGCCGAGAGTGCAGCGAGCGTTGCCTGAATGGCGGCGCGTCATCTAGTGGGCGCTCTAGAAACGAAGGGCACAGCAGCACCTTTATTGGGAGCATGCACTAGCGTAAACACCGTCGCAGCGACGAGGAAACCGCCCTGCAAAATAAGCAAGCTTCTAAAACAACAAATATATAGCCTACAGAAAAGATAGCGCCACATGCTTATTCAAGAACCAAACGAATAACGAATAGCGAAGAAGGAAGCCCGCAAAAAAGCGAGTAACCACAAGGGAACACCACGAGCAGAAGAATATAAATGAGCCACTTCTTTTTCTCGTAAAAGAAGGGAGAGTTTGCTATGCAATTTCCTTAAGTTATTGCTGCTTCAATCAAGATTCTTGTGTCTTCATTATGATCACCAGCATGAACTCTTTTCTCAAGTGGGAAATGGCATGTACATGCTGAGGCTTAAGAGGTGAAAAAAAAATACACCATCTACCCGAAAGGGACCATGGGGTGATGCGGAGCATCGCGAGAGTTTTAAATGGTGTCTTTACCATGTTTACCTGTTTTCTGCGTTACCTTTGAAGTGAACCTTGCGTATTATTACGTTGCTAACTTGGTTCGTTAACATGCATCGCGTGAACGTTGTGTTAGAAATTCCCATGGTACTCCGCATCAACCCATCTTCGCCTTCGCGGAGATGGTGTAAATTCTTGGGGTCGAAGCTTCTTAAGGTGTGGGTCTGTATATCCTCCTATGTATGCAGTTGTAGTAGTAATAGGTAGCCACCCAGTGGTACATACCCGCCCTCGTGCAATAACCGCATGTCCACAAAATACGAAAAACATAGCATGGCGTCTTTATAACGCTCTCGGTGTTAGCAAAGCGCTGACAGCAGAAATGTGGCACATACTCTCGTTTAGTCCTTGGATTGTCTGCTGGATGGCGGTACTTATATACCATGAATATATGATAAAAAGAAGTGACATGGCGGTAATTGAAGTGTCCGTCATATGGACGGACTGACAAACGGATGGACAGACGGACGAGCAGAGGGACGGACAAATACACGGACGGACGGACAGACGCATGGGCGGAGGCACGAATGGACTTACGAACGGGCGCACGTGCGGACGGACGAACGCACGCGCAGATTGACGAATGCTTCACCCCACTCATCATTCATTCCGTGGATATGCTGTGATTGTTTGTTAACGATCACGCTACGAAATATCATTGTTCAGCAACGCACAGGAGACATATCCCACCAGTGCTAGCTTGCAGGTACTAGGCTATCAGTACTAGCTTGCAGGTCTAATACTTGCAAGCTAGCACCGGCGAAAAAGGGCGTAGAGCGAGCAGTCGCTATTTTTTTTTTTTTTTGCAAGCAAGAGACTTGTTTGCAGACCCTGCCTGCGTGTGCTTTGTTAGACGCTGCGGGAAGTCACTCTTTAAAGAAGATAGTCTGTCTTGGAATACTTTGACACCAAAATTCTAGCCTGTGCGTCTGCCGACTTAACTGTGCGTCCCCCGAAACCGCTAAAATCTGACCACATCCGCAGCACACGAGTATCGATCTGGATTCAACATTCACTCTTGTGCTTGTTCTCGATTAAAGGAAATATTGCGCCTATCTGAGGAACAACTACAACACGTCAATACCTGTGGCATGTTTGTTTTTACTATAAAAGGCTTTCACTATATAAGCTATTTTAAGCAACGTAGCGTTTATTAGGCTTCGCGATATCAACGCTGTGCACGATAAAGCGGGTGTTTCTGTGCGCTTTGCAAAGACAATACGATGGTGGCACCTATCCATCGCATCGCATTTTACAAACTAAGGACTCCGAGATGGAGCGCACACACCTTGCGCTTACTTTATCGGAGGCCATCTTTTCGTTTTCTCTGATTACGGACACACGTACGTATGGCTTTCAACACATGAGTGAAAGAGCTCTTTCGCATATGAAAGACCAATTCGCGTGGCTCAATCGACAAAGTTATTGTACTGCTGGACTTTTCAGTGGCTCGCGGCTCCTCCTACACGTCTAGCTCAAACGCGTAACTAAAACTATTTATTCAGTGCGGCAAAAAAGTCACCGATGCACTTGCTCTACCTTCAATGTTTCTTTAGGGTTATGTGAGGCTTGTGTTAGGGAACTTAGAGATTTTTACATAAAGATTGTGAAGTTAGTGAGAAGTGGCGTGCATTTCGACTTTTTTAGGTACCCAATACACGGCCTCAGTTAAAGCTGCAAAGAAATGCCTTCAGAAGACCTGCGAGCCATTGCGAATTTTCGCACCATACGATAACTGTCCAGTTTTTAAAGGAGTCGCGCATAGTGTATGTAGTCATTAGTTACATGTGTTTAATTTGAGTACCACGGGACGGCATTAAATCCTCCCGTAGCAGAGTACCTAGTACTCTGAATCATTACCCACTTTTCTATACACACCCTACGGCCTTGGACACTTTTGGTTAAATGTGTCATGTGTGTCGTGCTTTGTCATTTTGTAATTGTGCTTGTTGTATAGACACTGGTTCCATAGCTTTGTTATGTCCCACGATAGGATCTTTTTTTTTCTAAACAAATCTTCCCACGTTTCGTGAGTTAGAAGTAGGCGTGAACCGTGAAGGTCTTCTTCTGTCAGACCAGAGGCTCGTCGCGAGCTAATTCACGGCGTAATTTTTGTTGCCATGGCTCATCAAGTGTGAGGTCTACGGGACGTCTTTATGCTCTCCCATAGTCGAGTACCTCGTACTCTTAATTAATACAAGTTTTTTTTCTAAGCACTTTCCTTCTACTCAGTTACTCTTGGACGACATTCTATTCTCCTACAGTAGAGTACCCAATAATCTTTAAAAAAACTTTTTCTGTACATATTATTTCACGGCCTCATCAAGTGTGAGACCCACGGGAGGGCTCTGTGCTCTCGCATCGTTAATCACTTGTTCTAATGATACATTTTATTATTATTTGTTACGAATGGAGATGTCGTACCCTTTTTGAAAAATGAACAGTTGTAGCAGCGTGCCTTTACGGAGGCTCTAGAATCGTAATTTTGGCTGCATTATTAGCTCGAGGAAGTGTTATCAGTAAAACGTTCATATTATTGTTGAATAAAAAGAACGTGCCTATTTCATTTCTTTGCCACGTGTGGTTCCTAGTCATTTTTTTTTCTTTCATAGTTTCTTCTTTCACTTGATTTTTGGGTAAGCATGGGGAATCATCTTTTAGGCAGAATATATTTTTGATTTTTGTAATAAAAATAAGCTGGAAGTTTCCTTTCGTCGTCGTCAGCTCTAATTGTGCCATGTCTACATTTTTGCTGAGGTGTTTAATAGTAGGATACCAACTAGCCCAATTCGACGCTTTACCGTAAAAAGCGAGAGGTATATAGAAAGAGGATGGTAAAAATAGATGAAAGGAATGAGATGGAAGTAGCAGTAAAAAAATTATAGTGAGACAGGGAAATAAAAAAAACGCTAAAAGAGCGGCCTTTCAGAGCTTCTTTCAAACAATCTTTGGGATGCTACAAGTGGAAAGCTTCGGCACAGAGTTCGTCAACCTCTCCGAATCTGCCAATTCGTCGCACCATTAAATTAATTGGCACGAGTGTTTTTTTTTTTTTGCCCCTCCTTGTCCCCTCAGAATAGTTGGCCATTTTGGTTTATTTATAAACACGCGTCGTCACGCGAAGTAGCATGTTATAGGGGAATATCTGCGTTGTTCAGGTTTGAAATGTAGATATACAAACCAAACGTTGCTTAACTGTTAAAAAGGTGCGTTCATTGATCTAAACCTAAAAAGAATACGGACTAAGTCATCAAATATTTTCAGTTGAATTGATAAGTCTTATGTTGAAAACGCGTTTACCACAGACATTAACCATGGATGTGCTAGTTTTAGCCAAAAGCGGCGCCCCTGAGGTATTCAGGTATAATTAGTCTGTTTGCTTTGACTTCAACCTAATTTAGCATTATCATGCACGAATAGATCTTACCGTATATTATATAAAGGGGATCAACTAGTACTCATCCGTCGCCGATTAAACAAACTTGGATTCATAAATACATTTTCTCCATGAGCAGTAGGTTCAGTAATTAAATGTCCTCGATCCTGATTGCTTCAATTATATTACTATTTAAAATGTTTGCTTAAGAGGTAATAATGATATTGATTCACTATTGTGTCTTGTTCAAATATTGACAGAATGATGACAAAAACTTGCAGCTTGTTCCAACTAAACGATACTCTACTTCGATTCATTCACATATTATGCACCTAAAAAAACAAGTGCTTGGAAACCATAAATAGTTTGAAAGTATTATCACGCACCTAATGGGGTAGTGACAAGGAGTGCCTTATAGATGTATACAAAAGCCTGTTATTTTCACGCCATAACTGCAGAGTAATAATATACCAGTCCGTAATACCAACTGCCCTAAAGGTGCTCGACCCTGTTCACCATCTTGGAATTCGTCTTTCTGCAGGTGCTTTTCGCACTAGCCCTGTGGAAAGCCTGTACGTTGAATCGAACAAGTGGTCACTACATCTCCACAGATGCTACCTATCCTTTCTATACTTTCTTAAAATAAACGCAAACACCGAACCCCCTGTACACCCCACCATCAATACCTTTTTCAGTTTCGTTCTATTTCAAAATCGCCCTGCCACGAGACAGCCCTACGCACTTTGTGTGAGGAGTTTAGCCAAAAAATCAGTGTGCCAGTTTGTGAACACCGTTTGGCTGCTCCCGCTGTATATGTCCCGCCGTGGCAGTGGCAGCTCATAGATTGTAGTACGTCCTTCGTCGAAGGTACTAAAAGCGAGCCTATTGCACAAAATTTTACACACTTTCTTGAACCGCCGCATAAATATTCATGCACAGAAATGTTTACCGATGCCTCGAAGACTCGTGGCTTTGTGTCCTACGCAGCGGTTGGTTCATCCTTTTAAGATATAGGTGTCCTGCACCCCAATACGAGCATCTTCACTGCAGAAGCATACTCGATATTATTAGCCATCAAACATATCAAAGAATTTAAACTCTCAAGAGCTGTGATACATACTGATTTTCTAAGCGTGGTAACAGCTCTGAAATCCCTTAAAAAACGCCCGAACCCTATCTTGGTCTCTGTCTACTCACCACTATGCACGATCTATGCACAGTAGCAGCCCGTCATGGTCTGCTGGGTGCCAGGTTATCGCTAGGTTCAAGAGAACGTGTTAGCTGATCACCTCGTTGTTTCCGCCCACGAGAATGCCACAATCAATGCATCTATATCTGTCCCTGCGCTTGACCTCGTACCCTTCATTAAAAGAAAGGTCAAGAATTATTGGTAGCATTTATGGGATAGGCAAACAAAACTAAACTTCACCTCATGAAGCCACATATCGCAAATTGGCCGCCAACATCGAAGTCGTACTACACAAAAGTAACACTCACCAGATTAACGATAGGACAAACACACAGCACACACTCACACCTTTTGTCTGGCGGCGATCCACCCCTCTGTGAAATATGCGGTGAAACTCACACCGTGCTTCATGTTTTATTACAGTGCAAAGACCTGAATTTAGTTGGAAGAAACACTTTCGATTTCCCTTCCGCCGTCAAATTCCCTTGCACCCATCCATGTGTATAGATAGAGAACCGATATTTAGTGGTCAATCGTTGTTCGCGGTCTTAAAAGATGTAAATTATTTTCACGTCATATTTCCTGCCATCCCTGCAGCACGACCTCTTTGAGTAGAGGTATTGGCTGCGATGGCTACACTGAACAAAGCACTTGCCTTGCGGCCCTTGGACACAAGGGTGTAGACGATCGAGGCACTTGTGCTAATGCCATACATGTCCGCCATCGCTTTATTATCGCAAACTTTCGCCATCTATTCACACTACCGACATTGCACGTCATGATTTTAATACTTCTATGTTTTACTCCCCTTAGCGGCAGGATTATTTAGGCCCCTATACAGCCACTTATCATAATCATTTCATATCTCTAGTCTCCTGACCTGGCGCTCTTTCGCCATTGAATAGCCTTTGTGCCACAAAGCATCAAACGTCGTCATCATCGATGTATTCAATCCGATTACTTGTGCCCGTCTGAAAGCTTGCTTTATTTTCGCCCAGTGAAAATATAAAGAGGAGGTGGTTGCAACAAAGTAACATTTCTCAGCATTTCTTTGAGTGTCGTACTTTAGGCTCTGGCAGTGTAGGCCTTATGATGAAAAAAAAAACGAAAAAACGAAGATAAAAAAAACAAAAATGGCCGAGTTGCTTGCATTTGAAAGATTTGCTTTCTGCTCCTGGAGTTTCTTTTTTTGACCATGACATAAATTGCTACAGAGTACCCTGGATGAAGATGTCTCATTAGCGTAAACGCTGCAACGGTGCGTCTCTGTGGTGCTTAGGGATTCGCGTGGATTCCTCAGTCTCAGTAAAGGAGGCGGAAAAAACAACAAAAAAGAGAACCAGGCACGAAGAAGCAGTAAAATTTATGAACTCTTCGAGCCAATATGCAATGCAATGTTGGCACGGCAGAAAATTTTCATTTGTGCAAGTGAATCACCGCTTAGCTGTACGACGATACAGAAGCCATGAACATTTAGAAAACAATAATAGTAATGCTTCGATAAGAGTTGAAACAAAGTTTGTTTGCTTTCCTACTTTACACAAACACCAACCTCGTAGAAGTAAAACACCGGAGACGTGTTCGTACTTACGACGAAGCTCTCTAACGAAAGTCTGTAAGGAGCTAAACGAAACGTAGGTGTTAAAGGAGTGTCTAATGTATACTCCCCAACCGGGTTGCTCTCCTCAGAAGTAGGACTTTCTTAACGTGCCTTGTTTTTTTTTTTACCTACACACATTTTGTCGGTGATTTCGTGTTTCAGCCTGGGCTGCAATTTTCCTGGGGCCTACCAGATGCCAGGAGTTTTTGCAAGGTTGTACGTAGACAAACTGTTTGATGTGTGAGCATTTGGCAGCATAAAGCACCATGGTACGTTTAAATGTATGCGCCCTATATTAGCACTTCTTTGCATTGCTATATGTGTGGCAGCGGTCCTATTGCTAGGAGATCCACGCATTTTATTTCATCGAAAAGAATAGCTATCGCTAGAGCTATCCGAAACTTCCGTTATTCAGAGGCAGGGTGCTAGGTGCGTAAGTCAGCACTTTGTGTATCTGCATAAAACAACAGTATGGGGAGTCATGCCAAGTTAGTTCAAGGCAACCAGGCCAAGAAGGACCAGACCTATAGCATTGGGATAATAATCCTTGGGAAAGTGTGACTTTCTGACCTCACTAAATGGACAAATGTTGGTACACCTTGATTAAAATCATTGAGCTATGTAAACTTGTTCACGATGATTTACAACTGCACATAGATGACAAGCGTTACCTGTTAAAACATCGTGCCGCAAAGTATTTCCTAAGTATTACTTTGGTCTTTTATTCACCATGCCATTTTTGTTTGTGTGAAATTACTGCGGTCAGATTTGCACATAATATTATACACATTTATTATCAGTTAAATTCTTTTTTTAGGGTGACCACTTCCATATTTGCTTGCTCGTCTGTGTCCACAAAGCGCTCTTCATTCTGCCTCAACATCTCTCTGAACCCACTCAACTCGTAGCACTCGCAGGGTATGGAACGTGCCAAAAACCTTCGCCTTCATTTGCGGGTCTAGGCAAAGATGCGCAGAAAGGAATTTCGGGATGAAATTGAAAAAGAAACACGCACTCGAAGCCTGAAATAAAAGTACTGAGACGCATTATTTGAAAACCTAATGAGATACTTCACCTATGCTTTAGTATTAGGGCAGCAAAACTATTCCGAAATACAAATACAGAAATGCAAATACCGAAATATTTTTTTCGGGCTGGGGAGGATCGTGCTGCGCAAGAACATTGTTAGGTATGCCATAACGTTCTTAGCATTTAGGAAGTTGCAAATTGCTTGCAAATCTCGCCTTGCGAAATTGGCAGGCGAACTTATGCGACTAATGTCCCTAGCGCACGCCACTTCATTCAAATATGAAAAATGTTTATTTGATGCACGAGATCAGCTTTGCCGAAAATGCTGCTGTAGCTGTGCTTAATCAACATCTACTAATAACGTCGGTTCAATTTCAACACTATTCTTGAGAACTGCTGAAATGCCTGGCCACGCCAATGAAAAAAAAATTGTGGTGCTCGGCTGGTTTTGATACACAGAGAACTTCGTAGGAGTAGGCCGACAATAACACTCCCTAGTCGATCCTATTGCCAGTGCCGCTGGGCACTTGACCATGCGGGTTATTCTTTGCGAATGGAACACCTTTCGCAGCCTACCCTGTGTCACCATCTAGCGGCGCTCATTTCTCTCCTAAGCACAGAAAATTCTTTCTTCCTTTTTGAAAGCGTGGAGGCTGAATTCAAATGAAAAAGCTACGAAATATGTACGGGCTGGGTAGTAACGTCCAATAATCGATAAATACTAAAATCACGCCGCTACTAAGATATAAATGCCCATCATGAGTATGTAGATACAGAAGTACCGATAATGATTGATCGATATGTGGGGTTTAACGTCCCAAAACCACCATACGTATATAAAAGACGGCGTAGTGGAGGGGTCTGGAAGTTTCGACAACCTGAAGTTATTTAACGTGCACCAGAATCTGAGTACACGGGTCTGCAGCATTTCCGCCTCCATCGAAAACGCAGCTGCCCCAGCTGGGATTTGATCCCGCACCCTGCGCGCCAGCAGCTGAGTACCTTAGCCACTAGACCACCACGGCGGGGCAAGTAGAGATGCTCAAAAGTATATCTCAAATATCATTGCGGAACTCTTGTATCGTTATGCTGGCCACCATTGCTCAATTTTCAACGCAAGTACTTGTCAAATGGTTAGCAACATACATAATGCCACAATCCATCAAGTTTTGTGATTGATCCATTCTACTGAAAGTGCTGCCGAGCGCATACCACACCGAAAGACCCAGAATAATCGAGATAATCTTAGAACCTTTCGATGCGATTACAAGCCCAATGCGAATATTGCAAATGGGTCATTCCTCGCGGAATGTTTTATCATTTTCAGCCCCCATCTGAAGTCTACTTGACAAAATTCTGCTCATTTCTTGCATTGAAAAGAGTGAACTGCTGTAGCACATCCGAGAAAAGTTGTTTTACAGCGAAAGCTGTTACGAGATTACAATTCGGGTGACGCGCAGTTGTCTGCCGCCGCCGCTGCCGGTGTCCGTAACCACATCGCGTGATATCAGAAAAATAAACTGCACAAATGACACAGTGGAGCTTTAACCCGAGTCCTCTGGGTGCCTGCTCACTATTCTACAACTGAGCACACCAGTGCTTGGGACTTGTTCGCAAACTTGCCTGAGGCAGGCTTGATGTGTGGAAAGCAATCGCGTTATTACAACTTATAAAAGGTTTAAAAACAGCGAAAGAACAACCACGAATACTCCAACAGCATAACGAGTGGATTGTCCAATTCTCCAAGCCATTACAAAAGCTTGTTCTTGTTCCCCTATTAACGGCGTCGCATACCCACTTCAGGCATAATTCCCCATCGTCTTCAGCCACCGCATGAACCCTTGGCACCGAATTCCTTGCAAGTGTTTAGCGGATACCACGATTCACGGAAGAATGACAAAAAATAGCATAGCAAATGCCAGCCTACTACCAAAACAATTTTATCGTTAATGCCCTAGGGAGTATCAAGCAAGCGTGCTTGCAGTGTATTTACCCATAGAGTGTTTCGAATGGCTCTTGAAGGCCGCTTTTTTAGCTTTTGCTGTGACTGTACTGCGCCTTCCGTGCAGGCCTGGCTTTTTTTTTTACGTGGAAGCCTGCCTAATTACGCATAATATTGCTGAGTGTCTTATCACAGAAACTCCTCCCAGTTCCAAAAGTATGTTTGGTTACGTCAATGCCAACTTTTGATTAAATACCAAGAAAATGCGTCTTTCTATGGTGCTTGAGTTCGATAATGCTAATGCATATTTCTGTCATGCGGTCTTCCAGAAATATTTTTCCAAAAGCCTCTTTGTTTTCTTTTTCCACTTTGCGCATTTACACTCTCTATGATTATTTAAATAATGGATACTTGCTTTACAGAAGGTATAATTTACAATCAAAATATTTTCAAACCACTGCCACATAAAAATTTACAACAGAAAATTCATAAATTTTGAAAAATCGATGGGACGTTCAAGGTTTAGGTTCAATATAAACCCTGTGGTGCTCCCAATACAATTCAACTATTACATCAATAAAGTTAAGTTTAACATCTTTACATTTCAGCTTCTATATTTGCAAGTTTGTGTTTTAAAGACCAGAATGGTTTTTGAATAGCCACATTGATGGTTATATTCGCACTTGGTCCACAAGTCCGCTTTCTCCTCCTACTTCCCCATTGGCGTCAGAGCGAAACCTAATTCAATATAAAGACATTTAGATAAAAAAATAATTCTATCACGTTCCTTGTGCTTGCCGTTTTACACGCAACGGTGGTCATTCGCAGGGTATTATGTCACTCGGTAATGGCATTTACCTACCTGACACACCTGCATCGAGACCAGCATTCACAGCTACAGAGATTCGTTCAGCGAATGCGTTTTCTGAATTAATCGTGCACGCAACCCTCAAATATAGGGCTTTGGTAAAATTATACTCTCTTATTGAAGAAGCTGAAAAGCATTCATTGTGTTTCTGTAACAAACATTGTGCAATTCAAGGAAATTTCCACAATTACGCAATAGGCATTAGTCCCAACGGCTTTTGTCGACTACATTTTTGTAGAGGGGGTCTTCTGTTTTCGTGAACAAGTGACGGCGGTTTCGCGTTTGCACTGCGATGAATTTCTTCTGTTACCGAAGAGTAAGAAAGTGTGGAGAAAAATATGATCGTGCATGCTTTTTTTTCGCCACACAATAGTTTCCTGAAAGACTGTCACCAATTACGGATGTTATTTTTAAACGACTCCAGAGTGGGGTGAGTGAATTCTAAGGTGAATGCGAGTGTAGTGATAATTAATAAGACAAAAGGCTACAAAAGAGAGTTTCATTGCTGGTCACTCCTTCGAGTTTACATTTCAAGACCTTGATATGAATATGACCGAAGCCGTACGGCTCCGAAAATTCCTGCAGTAAGTCGTACTTTAACGTGCCCTCATGCCACACTGGCCTCTGGTACTTCGTCTGCATAGAAACGAGCAACGCTTGCGTCAGCCGCCGACAAGCATAGCCATCGCTATGATGACTATGGTGGTCGTATGATGGCTATGGTGGTTTGCTAATCTGGGAACAGATTAGCAAACAATGTCAGCAATAAAACCAACACATCATGTAATACATTTCTACCAGCGCACTTCGTGTTCCCACTACTCTTCATTTACAATCGTTATGTAAGTAGCTGCTAATATTACTATAACTTTATGGGAGGGGGGGGGGGTCTTGCGTACCAAACTAAATACGATTATAAAGCCTGGTGTAGTGAAGCATCTCAAAATTTTATTTCTGTGACGTTAAGTAACATCCATTCATATCGCAAAGAATACGTGCTACCAGCATTAAGGCTTCATCAAAATGCGATAGTAGCGGATGACATCAAGTCCACCACTTTCGGATCAGCAGCCAAGGGTCCATGACTACTGCGCCACCGGGGCAGGTTTCAAGTTCATCTGGTTGTAGCGTCGAGATAAGGAAAACAGAAAAACAATGTTTGCATGCTTAAAACTTCTTTCATGTTTCCCTTTTCGGTTTGTCCATATTGGCATTACCGTTTCTTAGTAGACCTGTTTTGTTGCCCCGCCCCTTTGTTAGGTACGTTCAAATATGTAATATTAATCACCATTATCATCTTCGTGGCCAACACACTGGGATGGCATTACTGGGTTGTCGTCATCCGAACTCTTTGACAAATGAGAGTGGATTTCGCGTAATCACCGGCTCTACAATTTACTAGATCCCAAATCGAAAGTAATAAATTGTGGTCGTGCTTCACGTTGAATATTTTCGAAAGTAAAAAAAAAAGGTGGGGGGGGGGGGGGGGGTTCACAGCTGTCTACGTTTTCTAAATGTTAAATATTACCCACCAAGAAGGACGTTCAGCTCCCCTTAAATGGCTTTCAAAATGGCTCTTTTTTAAATCTTTTGCAGGATACATCGTTAATAGATCATCTACAATAAGTATTAACGGGGTAAAAGCAGAAGTTTAAGACGAAGTAGTTCTCGTATTTTTATTTCCGGCGTTTGCACTTCGGAGATATTGAGGTAATTTTAACTCGAGGACTTGCGCTAGACCCCACATTGCTTTAGATGCCAGATTTACAGCCACATGACACGGTTATCAAGACTAATTGCTAATGGTAGTCGCTAAACCGAAAAATATATGCCGCTTTTGGATTGTGTGTGCTGCATGCTTAAAAAGACACTAGAAGCTAATAATTTAAGTCCCGGTGAGATGCAAGCGTTTGAGAAACCGTTAGTATAACCATCGGCAGTGCTCTGCTATGAGATAAGTCAAGGTAACGCATTATCTCCACGAGTCAAACATTTTGGAATGAGCCCCATTTTAAGTCACGTACTGGGCAGCATTATTCATTACTACTCAGTGCACTTACTATAAACAATAAACTTCCGTTCATCGGAGAATGTAACAAAAGAATGTCCGTTTATTTATATATTTATTTATTTACTTTGCTAGTATATACAAAAAACATGGAGACATTCAAAATAGGAAGGGAAAACTGACAAAATATACAAGCCACTTGAAAGGAAATGTCCGCCTGCTCATATAAGAAGAAGAAACAGAGAAAGAAAACAAAGAAGAGGCAACAAAAAAACTTCCAAAAACAAATGAAACAGACGTAAACAAAAATTTGTAGTTAATTTCTGTTTCATTTATAAATGATAAAAGTCACTTATTGGTGTTTTCACGGAGCACGTCACGAATCGTCCAAAAGTACCGTTTTTTTTGCTGCTTTTCGCTCCGTTCAATAAATTGCGTATCAGATATTGTTTAATAATTATGTACTACTGCGTATGCCCTGCGCACTTACGGTAGTTCCTCTAATACAAAGCGTCACAAATTGTCGTGCCCGTGCCTCCATACACAATGCCACAAGATTTATATGGCGTTGTTGCAGCTGCGGCTTTGGGTATTTTCTCAGCGCAGCTACTGAGGTGCAGCCGGTGGCTAAGGCAAGCCAACCTCCGCCCTGAATCTGTTGGCTACTGTCATGCTGCATGCGCGGTAATCTGCCATGCCGGCTTCCGAGCAAAGAAAGCGGGCGACGTTGGTGAAAGCACATTTTACATGAGAAGGACTCTCCAGGCGGGCAATAAGCGGTGCACTAATCATTCAATCGTATTTTTTGGGGGGATCTCAATTTCTTTAAGCCTCGAACAAGCTCTACGAGGCCTCTCGGAAACCAACAACGCCATCATCGGCAGCTTGGTATTTGCTTTTAGAGCCCCTTTAAGTACCACTAAGGCTAATGAATTGGACTTGGGAAACTTGGACTTCTCCGTAAACTGGCGGTTCTTTATAAAGTTTTCTTAACTTCTTAAGGTTTCAAAACCAACCTAAGGAAAACTGATGTACCGGATGTAATCTAACATATTGCATGGACCTCCCGTAATTCGAGAATATAACCCCAGACCCTAAGATTATTACTTTCTGGAACTGTATTTTTTTATACTTCCCGTAGGTACTCACATCCTATAGCTGTCAGTAACCGAAGGCGCTAAGGTACGAACTGAATTTTAGTTCACATGATATTTTCCTTCGCTCTCACACACCCGGATTACGTTGTCTTGAATAATACTCGATTGAATCTTGTTACTCAGTTTGCCAGGAAGATGTACTTTCTAGCCGAAGTCTGGTCGCTGCAAGCCCGTAGCACTGCACAGCAAGTATTTTTTTTGGTTTGCATTAACTTTCCCTTTTAACTCTGCGACTTTTCCATCCCCGATATTGGATGAAATCTGTATCATGCGGGCAAAATGAATAAAATTATTTAACGTACGAAAGCGAAGACACCTTGCTCTTAATGAGAGAGTTTGTATGACTTTGAAAAGGCTGGACATTACTTCGCTCTTTGAAATCATTTTAACAGGGGAGCAGTTGAAGTTAAGAGAAACTTCATTAGTCACTAACAAACAATGCTTTCGTAATGCAGCGGCTCACGTTCTTTTCATCCGCTACGCGTACTGAGATAAATGTTGCAGCCGAAACGCCAAAGACATTCTTAAAGAAAAAAGCACAGCACACACACTCAAGTGCTGAGCATGATCTGCTTTATGTCTCAATATCTCTATGCAGTTTTGTGACTGAGCTAGCCTCATCAGCCACAGGCACACAACAAGAGTTCTAAACGAGATCGAAGAAAGAAGGAAATTAGTATTTTAGGCAAACGAATACAAGAAACATAATGTGGACGAGTACAAGGACAAATATCCATTCCTGACTCATAGTTGAACTCCTTTCATAATGTTCTAAACTATTAACGCACAGCACGCATGCTCGTTTGCCCATCGGTCCACCATCAAGGTCTCTTCAGAACGCGTCTTAGAATTGTTTTGATTTGGTATGTGGGATTCAATGTTCCGAAACCACCACATCATTATGACAGACGCTGTAGTGGAGAGCTCCGGAAATTTCAACCTCCTGAGGTTCTTTACCGTGCACCCCAATCTGAGCACATCAGTCAATACAGCATTTCAGCCTGGATCGAAAATGCGGCCGCCGCAGCCGGGATTCGATCCCGCGACCTGCGGGTGAGCAGCCGAGTACCTTAGCCACTAGACCACCGCGGCGGGGCGCGTCTTAGAATAGCAGCTATAGAATTAGTATATAGAAGCTTTTTGGCGCACATTGCGCCACAAGGAAACTCTGTCCAGAAGCAAAAATTTTTAATTCAGTGGTGACAAAAAATATAGGAGCATCTGTTTTTGGCTCTTCGTTAGTGTTTGCGGAACTGTTAGTAGAGGCACACCAGTCGATTTGCGGCAGCTTGAAACGAATGTTCCATTGCATGCAAATATGTTACGATGGGAGGCAGTTTCGATTTGAGCACTCTCAAGTTCCTTTTACTCGGCCAATTCACGAGTAAGTAGTATCAGGTCACCACTAATACCAGTGACGTGACTGGCCACTTTCTACTTCGTTATCAGCACCGCTGATTTGTCTGTTGCGTAGAGCTCTGCGGAGCTCGTTTCCTCGATTGTCAAAGTGCGCTGCCGATATACCGCCGCCGCCCCGCCGCGGTGGTCTAGTGGCTAAGGTACTCGGCTGCCGACCCGCCGGTCGTGGGATCGAATCCCGGCTGCGGCAGCTGCGTTTCCGATGGAGGTGGAAGTGTTGTAGGCCCAAGTGCTCAAATTTGTGTGCACATTAAAGAACCGCAGGTGATCGAAATTTCCGGAGCCCTCCTCTACGGCGTCTCTCGTATTCATACGGTGTTTTTTGGGACGTTAAACTCCCCATATCAATCAAATCTACCGCCACAATGAACGATGGAGCCGAGTGGATTGTAAAGATCTACCAGAAGAGCTCCCTTCATGATTCGGCTTCCAGATGATTCGGCTTCCAGTTGATTCATTTTTTTAGTCGTGTAACTAAGGTCGCGATTTCCGACAATCTTTAGGCAGACATATTGCTTTGCGTGCTGAAACATTTCCACTATACTATCACTTGCGGTGTATAATAGACAAAGAAAATAGGAAGCAATCAGTTAATACTACCATCAGGATCAAAGAATGTGTTTCAGCAAGCCTGATACTACGGCTGTTTAAAGCTTTTCGGAACCATGTGTACCAGGACTCGGAATCAGCTATTCTTAACTATGCCAATGGCTTGATATCCCGTACCGCTGCTCGCTTGCTACGCTTCTGGCAGTCTCAGCGTTCCACAAGCCTCATCTGGACGCCACCACATGCTGGCCTCTTTGGCGACGAAGAGGCTCATTCTCTTTCCCGAGGTCTCACATTCTGGGCAGGAGATATGGAGTCCCCTCCACAGGTCGAGAAGTGCTTGCTCTCTTTTCGTGATATTCTGTCGTATTACCGGAATCAACGAATAATATACACACCCCCAGCCCCATCCCTAAACATAGCGCAGGCCGCCAATTGGCGACACCTACAAAGTCGCACTGCTCCATACCCCGTATTACTAAACGCCCGTCGGTCAGGCCAGTTTTCCTCTTCGAGCAAACTTGGCGGCAAACCAGGAGACTTCCTCCACGTACTCCTCACATGTCCCAACTTCCCACATCCCCCTCTTCCGGCTGTGCTAGTGTCATACTGGCAGAACATCACGACCAGCACTTCTGCGTTCGATCAGCGCCGGATCATCTCGCGCGCCATGAAGAGGATCGCACTTCAAGGGCTTTCCTTTGCTTTGTAAGGGTGCCTTCTCACCGTGAGGGAACACCCACGTGCTATGAGGGGGCTCGGCCTCCACACTCCAAAGTGGCATTAAGTGTTTCTACCTTCACTTTCACTTTCACTTTATTTTCTTAAAGACCCCACAGGGGGGGGTGTTACATAAGGGGTGGGTTGTACAACAAAGATACAAAAGCCACAGGTTAACATTGCAGATGCATTGACTAACTTTGAATAAAACGTGATGGACAGGTGATTGAAACAACATCGTGGGGTAGGTCATTCCATTCTTTGGCGGCGCGGCAGAGAAATGATGCAAAAAATGTTGAGGTGCCAGATCGGGGTTCCACCACCACCACCAGGAGCTGCAAGCTGAATTGAGCGCTCGTGCTTCCGGAAAATAGAAATAGATAGAAATGCCTTATAGCGGCAAAAAAAAGGAAGGGGAAAGGACCCTTAAGCTTCGCCTATAACAGTTGAACGCGTTAGTAAAATTCAGCCCCTAGTGCGCCCTTCAGCCACTAAGTGCATACTTATTATGTTTTGTCACACACACACACACACACACACACACACACACACACACACACACACACACACACACACACACACACACACACACACACACACACACACACACACACACACACACACGGGCGCGCAAGAGTGACGTATCTATAGTGATGCAGTGATTGTGCAGTGTGCAAATCCGCTTCCCTCTGCTATAGAACGGCGCTTTGCTGTAGCTGAGATACGTTTTTCACAATGTCCCACAGACGGCACTCAGACACACATGCACGCGCTTGCGTGAATGGTACTATCAGCGTCAAATGAAACCCGAACAGTTGCAAGCCTATGCGATAGTGCAGTGCGTGCCGTCCGGTTATCACCATTGGCAGACGCGCGCATCGTATTCGGCACATTGCGCATATATGCGTGCCTGTTCGTAGTGATAAGTGGATGGCACGCACTATGCTGGTGCGAAGGCTTGCCGCTGTTCGGGTTTCATTTTACGCTGATTTTACATACAGGTTCCTGCTCTGAAGCAAGAGTCGCATGGCCTCCGCAATACATGCCGCGGGCTCGCCATCTTTCAGGCTATAAATAGTTTCAGAATTCCTCACAGATGGCAGCACATTATCTAGCGTTTGCTGTTTGCTTGATCAACGCCTCTGGAAAGGCATGGCATGTTATTCGCTTGATGGACATAGTTGTCCATTTTTAGAGCTTGTTGAAAGTTCCTGTGTATTTAGCGGCGATGGCTGCCCTATCGCCGCCTATTTTGACATAATTTGATAGCCTCCCAAGTGCGCCTACCAATCGCCAAAGCGGCTTAATTTCGTCGTGGCGCCTGTCGAACAAAATGCCTTAAGGAGACTCCTTCCACTGCATGGCATTTATGTAGGATTTTTTTCCCCAGGCAGCTGCAAGTAACGTCGTAGCTTTCTGGTAGAACACCTGCTTGATATCCGATCGACCGGGGTTCGAGCCTAATGGGACCGAGTATGTTATCCTTTATATTATTTGATTCTTTTTCGATTTTTTCACTCGCTGACGATTTTTCTCTCACAACCAACGGTGCCGACGACGACGGCGGAATTTCCGCGACACGAGTTCTTTAAATCCATCGCGTTAAAATTGCGCAACATTTTCGTATTTTGTCCAAAAAGAGACTCCCACCCTGAAAATTGATATGCGCTGGCGTCGGGATGCATGCTGGGTTCGATGCTTCAAAAATACTGGGGTGAATTTCTAAAAACGTTTTGACCTTCTCTAAAGAGAACGGTGCTGACGTGAGGTTTGTTTGTCTCCCTCGGCAAAAGCAGCAACCCTCACATCTGAAGTACCCACTCGCAAAATGCCACCCAAGGCAAGTATTAGCCCCAAGAAACACGTTCACGTCATAGCCACGTTGACACTGCTCTGCCCGCATGGACTCCTCCTGCTCGCCACCTCATGAAGGCATACCCTTGCATGTATGCTTGAATATGACAAACGCAGTGGCACATACATATGACAAAGGCAGTGTCACATACAGTTAGGTTTGACCAGTAGAAGGACGTCTCTACAACCATAGAGTTTTCTAATATACACTATAGGGAACTGTAGAACTAGTGTCTATGGAAGTTGAAACACACGGCACTTCAGCGAGCATGGGAATCATAGGTAGTACACAGACTTGTCTAATCTTCGTACTTCTGGCGTGCTTCTGGCTCCGTGTGTGTCTTCGTGTGGCTTAAAGCTTTTTTTCTCACGGAACAAAAATCAACAAATGTTCAGCGGTTGCGGTTCATCACCTTATTTTTTAAGCTTACCATATCGAATCGGGTCAATCAATCAAAAAGAATACGCTCTTTTTTTTTTCAAAAACTACACCGCAATCAACAATAAGCGAAGTCGCAAGTGCGATTTGCCACCCGCACGCACGAACACTGGGCAAATCTGTGTACTACCCATCATTCCCATCGTCACTGAACGATCGAAGTGACAGAGTCCCCTCTAGTTAATTTTAGGAAACTATGTCTACAACCTCCTAAATCGTCCCAACAAATGGATTCACTTTTCGCCTTTGAATGCACAGGTTCCTCTCCTAAGACACAATACTTCTATCGAAACAGGTTGTGGCAGTGAAAAGAGAGCGTCGAAGCTGAACTTCAGGAAGCGGATCTGATCCCAGACAGTGGAGACCATATACCTAGGCAGGAACAGCTCCACTAAGGTGGACTTTGGGAAGGCGCAGACGCTGCTGCTTGCCACAGAAACACGTCGAAATCAATGAAAGGACAGCGTATCTTCATTGCCTCCTACGGCGCAGCGGACCGCGTCAAGCGCTAAATACAGAAAGTGTTCATTGGAAAAATAGATTTTACTGTGCCACTCAGGGTTGCGCAGGTGGTGTGGCCTTTTACGTAGGTATTGACGATCGTTTTCTGAATGAACGGGCCTTCATACTTGATTCTTGGTTTTACCCAGACGAAGGATGACATGGACTACGAGCCGGCTACAGCAACAGCAGACGCCGACAAAGATAAGGTATAGGGTGCTTCACATATAAAAAATTGAAGCGACTGCATCAGTTGGCGATGAAGACGCAGAAATTTCTTTCGCACCGCATTCAGTCGAAGGAATATTGAAAAAAATTGGCAGATCTCCCGTACAGTGGGAATCGATGATATGTGAAACGCGACTGAGAAATGTTGATGTCACTTTAAATCAGCACAACGTTACGAGGTGGAAGTATATGATGCCGTACATGACTTCCGTGTCATGATTACCATGCTTGGATGTGTCGTTTACCTTCGTCATCTATTCACGTCACGCGATACCGAATTTAGTATATGTAACTTGGAGTGTTGAATAGATGGACGAACGGACACACAGACAGATGCATGAATGGACGCATGAACGAACGCAGGGGCGGATGCATGGACGGACGCACGAACAGACGACCGCACGGACAGGCGGATGGACGCACGCACGGTGACACAGACAGACGCATGAACGGACGGAAGCAAGAACGAATGGATGGACGAATGGTTCGCACCACTCTCCATCATTCACTCCGTGGATATGCAGCCATTATTTTTATGGTCACCCTCGTAGTTAGATTGGGGTGCACCCGAATTTTCTAAATTATCTGAGCCCTCCGCTATGGCGTCACTCGTAATGAAATTATGAATTTACGCTTTATACATGAAGAAGTATAATATTATTTATCCCGCCTTAAGATTTTCTAACACATCAAACATTCAAACACTTGACAATCTCCATATAAAACGCCCAATTGACGGCGGAAGCAGACGCTTACGCTCGGTTGCATAGTGTTATATTGCACCATATTTCATTTCTAAAAAAGTGTGTTCACCCCGACGTCATTTGTGCGTCGGAGGCCTTGGAGAAATAGCAGTGAGATAAATTGTTTTCGCTTTCAAGTAGCCAAAGCAAAAGAAGCGAACAGTGCATGTGGTGCACGGACCAAGACAGGCAACACAACGGCGCTAGGAGAATACGAGGGCAAAGTTTGTTTTATGCAAGGTGATTGGAGATCCCGAAACTAGAGCGTCAAAAAACCAATAACGGAAGGTTTTTATAGCATACATGATAGCGGCTGCCTTGGTGGCAAGGGCGTTGTGTGGACACGATGCAATTTCTCAATGCGCTGACGTCACTGCGCGGAAAAATGTCCAGATTGTGAATATGGCTGACGAAGAAACTTGGTCTGGAGAGAATGGGAACAGCAAAGAGGAATTGAGCCCCTAAATCAAGGTTGGGTACTGAGGTGCCGGCGTAAGAACCCCTCTAAAGATAGCCGTCGTGAGAAGAACATCGTTATTACTGCGAAAATACAAAAGTCGTAAGAAAGGCAAGAGATCACTGCATATGGGTTTGACTTGATTGGGCAGCCTAGGTATGTTGCTGCGATGCCAGGCAGAGATAAATGTCAATATCTTATTTCATTAAAATGTTATAAGAACTTTGCCATTTCAGCAATACAAAAAAGCAGTCTGTACTTTAAGTCAAATGCTCTGTGTGTTCGTTCCGATCTTGCGAGGCCTCTTGCTGTTCTACGTCATTTGGCGGTGTTTTAAAATTTTGTTTGTAGAAAGCATACAAAAATGAAGAACAAAACAGCAATGACCAGTAATGCCTGAAACTTGCCGTTGAGTTTTCGTGCTCTGGAATCTGCAGCCGTGTCACCAAGTGTTATCGTATGTATGCACTCTGTTTTGTCAGCGATTGCCATAATCATCTAGACAATTGCGACAACTGTGATTAGGTTCTATTCAATGTTATTGAGTAATCGCGGTTTTGGGCTGCCAATTCAAAACCATGATTGAATCTCGAAGCGAATGTCTCATTTCGTTGAAAGTGAAGTTGTAGAGATTTCTGCACTGCCCGATTTATCACAACAGCATATTATTTACCTCTTCGATGCATACGACAGGGCTGGCCCAAAAACATGATGTCAGCGAACTCCTGATGGGCCTCGTTTCCAAGGCCCTCCTATACGGCGATTCTCATATTTCTGATGCAGTAGCTGCAACGTAAAACCGCAGACGATTTTGTTACTTCGAACCACATCGTCGGTTTTCAGAATGTCCTTCCGATTGTAGATAGGCGTAATAGGTTCATGTTAAAACCCGTCACGCGAGTTAGGTACTGGTCACAATTTTATTGAAAAAACAATTGGCCCCGTATCGGCCCGTTTTACTGAAAATATCGTCGAAAGACGATAGTATTGCGTCTGGAGAGTGTGAACAAAACGTTTATTTGATGTCCTTCGCATTAAAGACAGTGAATTGTATTCTGGAATTGCTGCATTAGAGAGCCTCGCTCCGTGCAGCGAAGGCGAACGGGCACATCGAGGATGGATGGATGGATTGATATGTCTGTACCCTTTAGATCAGGTGGTGGCTCACGTCACCAAGCCGTAATACTTAGTGAACCAAAAACTAGAGTTATGTTTTTTTTTCTTTAAATAGTGGGGTTCAGGACTCGTACTTTGCAGTGATGGGTTTAATTTTCATTCGTGCCTTGAGTTCAGCCACCAATCAAATAACCTCCTTCTAGTTAATTCTGCCCGCTTAAAGTATATTTTGCCCTCCCTGTCCCTAAACAACAGTGCTTTGAAAAACTCTGCGCCATCATCTTGAACTATAGGGTGATGCCCTCTACAGAACATTATCAAGTGTTCGGCAGTTTTCTCTTCCTTTCCACACGCACTGCATACCGTGTCTACCTCTTCGTATATGGCCCGATATGTCTTGGTTCGCAATACTCCTGTCCTTTCCTGAAAGAGTAGAGAACTACCCCGAGTATTATATCCTTTCCTTGGCAATTTCCTGCTTAAAAGTTCGATAGATCTCTAGTGAAGACTTCTTAATTATGCCGATTCTCCACATATTGGTCTCAGCTTCCTTCGCCTTTTTCTGAACCGATAATTCTTTTTGGTTTGGCTTCCTGCCGTTTTCTAAGTATTTACCACTCTTTTTTATGGTTCGCTTCCTGCATTTTGTATCGACATTCTTCATGTTTGAGGCATCGAGGCACGTTATACACGAGTGCCATCTGGCAGATATCTTCGAAAACGAAGGAAGGCGTAAGCACCCGTGGAGAATAATGCGCTCCTGCCTCAAAGGCGTTAAGGTGTAGAGCGCAAAGCGACGGGCAGGTGCCACCACCTTTTCGTCTTATCAAAGCATCGGAAACACGTGCGTTTTATGAGCATCGTGTTGCACTTTCAGCGCAGCGTGATAAACGATACGGTCCTTAAAATTACATATGTGTGCCTTCTCTGGGGCAAAGGCACACATACGAAACATCGACATGTTGTTATCGTGCCTCAGATATGCGCAGTAATTAGTTTTAATTGACAGTCGCACAAGTATAAATGCTGAAACTTGAGCAATATTGGTGGGCGCTGTGGATGGGGTTGGCCATTTGAGGTATCGCTTGGTGCCATTCGGGAATAGTTACCATGGTCAAACAGCCTTATGTACCGACAGACAGACAGAAAGACAGACAGAGATACCGAAGTTCTGGCGTAGAAAGTCCCCAAGAAATACTATCGTCTCTAAAATGACAGTACCAACGAGAATAGACGCAAAATCTACGTCAGCGGACTAAGGTGTTATTGTTCATTCTTTGTATTTTTTATATTTGCGCAACTGGAGCAAACATAACAGAATTAGGCATGCAATAAAAAATGTAACATAAAAACACGTCCACAAAAAGCTATTAGGAGTCATCAAAATTCAGCAGCTCGCACGAAGTCTACAAGTTTATTTTATGTGAAAAAGTAAGCTAATAGAGGTTAAAGTTGCACCCCGTTCATAGCTCAAGCAAGGCAGACTGAGGCTTCAGGCCAGAGCAAGCAACAACAAATTGTTCACCTCTACGAAGAATATGGTAGGGTCAGCCGAGAGACAGCGAGGCAGAGGTCATGACTTCCCGGCCGCAGCGATCGGTCAGGGCGGGTGGCAGTGTCCATCTTGCCTGGCAGGCTTGGCACCTCTCCTTTGGGCAGCGCAGAAGATGCTCCTTCTAAAGCCCACAAGTGAGACACCTGAACTGCCACTGTGCAACACGTGGCACTATCTCTGGACAGCTGGTGTTCCTGGCTCACACAGCCTCTAAATTGAGTAGCTTGCCTCCAATCAAGCGTCTGGAGGAGTTATCAACGTCATTGCGTAGATTGAGTTACTGGCGTCTTTCGTGTGCTTATCTGACATGTCATGTACGTTGGTATGCAGATGGTACCTCATGCGCTGCCGTAAGGTTATCACTTGTGTAAGAGCAGTGACGTCCCTTTCATCGTGATGAAGTTCAAGCGACGGCACAATTATAAGTCATGATCGTCAGCGTATCCAGCAACTCTCGTCTATAGTTATAGCCTTTATCGGAGCGTGTATGTAAATATTACTTCGTAGTTTTAAAAGCTGGCCGCAAAACTTCAAACAATACTGGCATTAGCCTGAGTTGTAGCTCGCATGCGGTCTTTTTGAGGTGTGTCGTGTCTGTGAACAGTGCCGTGCCATGTGGTATCATACTTGCCTCTCATGAAGCAAGCCTGGGTTTGAATCCGTCTTGAGGCTTGGTTTAATAAATCCTCTGTTTTTTCATCAAAGCTATCAGCTCGTAGATAATGCCCCTGTCACCGGCACTGCATTTTGTGCGAGAAGTTTCTTGAATTTATGGCGGTTTGGATTCCAAAGCGCGTTCATGCTGTCCCATGTTAAGATGTCCTATGTTGTCCCACATAGGGTGGCTTACAAGCCTCTTCCATGAGATGCCGCATGTGGGTGCGTTCTTCACATACCTGCCAGAAAAGTTTTCGCTGCTTTGGTTCAACTGACCTTTTAATACCTTAGCGAAATTCAAGTCACCTTTTTGATTTCATAAAGAACCCCAGGTGGTCGAAATTTCCGGAGCCCTCCACTACGGCGTCTCTCATAATCATATGGTGGTTTTGGGACGTTAAACCCCACATAACAATCAATTTTCGATTTCATAACATGTAAACCGTGTGCATCTACAGTAATGTCGATGTATGCCGAGTTTTGTGTACACGAAGTTACGGAGACGCCTCGAGAGCCTGCAGGTAGACAGATAGCTCGTTTCATACATATACGTGATCGAAAGTTTTTGGGGTAATAAGAAATGCTTTCAATTTAAAATTTATATTGCAGTGTGAACCATCGTATGAACCCCCAATTGTCCATTTTCATCTAGAGGTTGTCTGCCTCCAACGCCATACGGATGCGTTCATTGCAGCTATTTTTCGCAGAATACAAGAAAAAAAGCAAGAATAAAAACATTGGCCCCGTATCTGCAGGTTACACTGCAAATTTTGTCGAAAGATTATAGTTTTGCGTCTGAAGAGAGTGAACAAAACGTTTATTTGATGTTATGCACAATAAAATAGGTTAATGGTATTCTGAAGGCACTGCGTTGGAGTGCTTTGCGCGTTGAGGAGGTGAACGAGCGCATCAAACCAAGTCACACGTGAGACATGAGCGCTATATGGCAGTTATCTTGGAAAACGGAGCGCGCGGCGTGCGCGCCTGTCTTGGAGGCGATAAGGTGCAGAAAGCAAGGCGACGATTAGGTACCACCACCGTGTCGTCTCAGCAAAGTGTTGTAAACACCTGCCTTTTCCTGCAAACGTGGCATGAACAGCGCCGCGTGATAAACGCTACGGTCTTCAGAATTACTTATGTTTGCCTTTTCTAGTAAAAAGACACACATACAGAAGGTCGACATGTTGTTATGTGCCTCAGATATGCACAATCATTGCTTTTTAATTGACAATTGCAGAAGTATGAACGCTGAATCTTGAGCAATATTGGTGGTTGCTGCGGATAGAGTCGGCCGTTAAGGTATATTTTCATGCCGTTTGGGGTATCGTTAAGGGCGCACAAACAGACAAATGTACAGACCGACAGACAAAATTTTTCAGTCAGAGGTCCCCGAGAAAGACTATCATCTTTAAGAATAACTATCTGGCAGCTATATTTGAATGGTACATGCAGGTTTTTTATCTAAAGCAAGAGCCGCATGGCCTCCAAGATACACGCTACGCGCTCGCCATCTCGGAGATCATAAAGAGTCTCACAATGTCTTACAGAGGGCAGTACATTATCTAGCGTTTGCTTTGTGCTTTATCAATGCCTCTGAAAAGACATATGCTTTTCCGCTAGATCGACATAGTTGTCCATTTTTAGAGCTGTTTTAAAGTTCCTGCGTGTTTTAGCGGTGATGGCTGTGCAATCCCGGCCATTTTTGACGTAGTTTTAGGCTTCCTAAATGCGCCTACAAATCGCCGATTGGGCTCGTTTTCGTTGTGACACCTGTCGAACTAAATGCGTTAAAGGGCCCCTAAAACACTTTTTCAAGTAATCATAGGTTGAAGTCACTAGAAGAATTTATTGCCCCACGAATGAAACGCCACAAAAATTTCAAGAATCCGTAAAGTGCGAGTGGAGTTACAAATGTTTGTCGCATGCTGCAATTGCATTTTCTCTTCTTTCATCCCGACGATAGCGCTGGAACCTAAACAGGAAGGGGTGGCAGGGGCAAAGAAACTACGTCACCCACGCCTCGTGACCTTGAGCACTTTTTTTCTTTTAATGCGTGGCTTTTGCAGTGTGAACGCCCGAGCACGCGTGGACAAGTAGCGGCCTCTCGCGGCAATCCCTGTAACTTGCTTTCGCGCCAACGGACAATTTTTTGCTCGCACTCAATGGTGCCGAAGGTGACTGGAGGATTTCTGCCACACGAACTCTCGAACGCTATTGCGTCAAAAAAGCCATTGCATCTTCCCACGGGTGGAAAGAACTCGAGTACTCAATTACGCAACAGTCGCGCGATGTACCACCACCAGTCTTCGACGCATTTAATCGAGTTTCCGTGGTAGGAAGATGCGAGCGACTTTTTTCATCATTTTAAATCTATTGCAAAAGTTTTGTTTGTTGTCGTCGCCATGTGGGACCACACAATTTGAGGTAAACGTTCAGTGTTCTCAAATTGTTGCTTATTCATTTCGTTGTTTTTATCTTCCGGCCAAACGTTGTAGATAACTGTACGCTGGAAAATACTCCTAGCAACACCTTATTGCTTTTTTTTCAAGGACCCAAGGCAGCGAAAGTATTGTTTGCAACTTTTTTTACAGTGATCAGTAGCTTTGCGTACAGTAATGCCAAAATGGAATCGTGAATACTCTACCGCATCGTGTAATTTATGGTTGCGCCACCAGAACGTTTTTGCGTCTGTTCTAAACCCCCGCATAAATATCATTGGGAACTAGCACCCAATTGTGGGGCAGCACGTGAGACTGCGTGTGTTTGAACTTCGGAGACGCCGATCTCACTGTTTTGAAATAGGCAGACCAGCGGGTGGTAAAAAAATTAATTTATGTGAACGCTATCATCGTGTTCCCCTCATGAAAAAGAAAGTCATTCCTGGCATAAGCAGCCAAAACCACTTTAAGAGCAGCCCGACAACAAAGTCAGATGGGGGACGAACAGCAGCCTTCGCCCGGTGTAAGTCAGGATATTGTGCGCGTTCCGCATGACTTTTCTGACGCCAGCAATACTTTATTGACCTCTCCAACATCAGGAAGGGGCTCCCTGTCTACGTGAAACAGAAAAAATGTCTAATGCATCAAAATTATTGAACAAGTACGCAATCCTATTTTAAATCCAAATAAAATATCTTACAGGCATCGCTCGTCGCTAACTGTCGATCGTGATTCCCCCCGCTTGCAGAACTCTCAAACAACACAAGCATCTAGAGTTTGCAAACTTGTTGTTAGAGCTCCTTTGAGTTGCTTGCTTTTTGACGCCGTACAAAGGTGCGTGCTATGCCAAATCGGACACAGGTCATATTAAAACGAAGTGATTGGAGGAGACAATAGAAAATTACAGAAGAACGAACAACTGCAAATGGCCGCTTGTGCAATCTAACATTGAAACTCAGTGTTCTCAAAATCTGCCAGACGTTCATAATATAGCAGTAACTATAATGCAAACACTAGCCTCTTCGCGGAATAAATCTGTAACTCTGAATTGCAATTCAGGTAGCATTCGCTTTTGTGGATGGAATAGCTCATAAATGTGTGGTTAACGTAACAGCAACGAAACCATTAATCTCTTATGCTCGCACAAAGTACATTACTTCTTATAAGGGTTCATTCCCACCCGGCATAGCATTGGGCAGTAAGAGCGTCCTTGCTGCCTTTCATCATCATCATCAGCCTGACTACGTCCACTGCAGGAAAAAGGCCTCTCCCATGTTCCGACAGTTAAACTGGTCCTGTGCTTGCTGCTGCCAATTTATACCCGCGAACTTCTTAATCTCGTTTGCCCACCTAACCTTCTGTCTCCCCCTAACCCGCTTCCCTTCTCTGGGAATCCAGTTTGTTAACCTTAATGACCATCGGTTACCCTGTCTACGCACTACACGCCCGGCCCATGTACACTTCCTCTTCTTTATTTCAACTATGATATCCTTAACCCCCGTTTGTTGCCTAATCCACTCTGCTCTTTTCTTGTCTCTTAAGGTTACACCTACCATTTTTATTTCCATTGTTCGCTGCGTCGTCCTCCATTTAAGCTGAACCCTCTTTGTAAGTCTCCAGGTTTCTGCTCCGTAGCTAAGTACCGGCAAGATACAGCTGTTATATACCTTCCTGTTGAGGGATAGTGGTAATCTACCTGTCATAATTTGAGAGTGCTTGCCAATTATGCTCTACTCCATTCTTATTCTTCTAGTTACTTCAATCTCGTGGTTCGGCTCCGTGGTTATTACCTGCCCTAAGTAGACATAGTCTTTTACAACTTGAAGTGTACTATTATCTATCTCGAGTCGCTGAACTTTCAATGAGCAACATATATTTTGCATAAAGTTGTGTACGGAATAATACAGCCCCATTTCAATCAGCTAAAGCATTCATATTCGCGCAATTCGTGCAATAGCCAACGTTCCGTATGCTACTCATACTGCCCCTTATTTTGAAGCATATAATATACTCAAAGTTAAATTCGTCTACGCATTCCGTCTTTCCTGTACATACCGTCTCGCCATGAGGACTAATAACACCGAATTCATCAGTTCGTTTCGCCTAGCAAGACGTCACTATACATACGACACAAGAAGTCAGGATGACTGGATCCAGCCAATATGCCGCACAAACTATGGCAATCAGTCTGTATCGTATCAACTAGCCGTAATCTTAAACAAATATGCAAAACATGGCATAGCCACTGAGTCGGCCTCAGCACGCACCTTTCGCTCATTCTTATCGGGTGAAGTTTAGACTTCGTTTCACGCTAACATCTAGTCGTATTCATCAGTCGCAGAATGATACGCACGGTTCATCTGTTTGTATATGGCGTTTTTTTTCTCTTTTTGTCTGTGTGCGTTTGGCTTGCTCATTCTCTTTCGGAAATTGTTTACTTTTTTTTGTTTTGTTTTTTTGCATACGAATTTTTTTGTACTGTGCGTTGAAATTGTAATCTTCTTTTCACCAATAGGACTTATTATCATGGTCCACATAATAAACCGAGGCTATAACATTTCTCATACTAGAGAAATGTGCTCAGTGTTGGTAACTATTACCTGTTTTAGATTTCGTTCAAATGACTGTTACGTTCATGTCGTTTACCAATGACTACGGCATGTTTTTTAACGTTTTTTTTATGTTCTCAGTGTAATACTGATTTATTGCCTTTGCAGTTTTTTTGTTGGATTATTTATCAACTTCTGTTGTACACGTAATCATTACCTACAACTGTTCGTGTTTTTCTTTTTTGTCCTTTTTTCCATAAGTCTTATGAATGTGTATTACTATGTATAATGATGTATAAAGACCAAGTCCTCCCATGTTTCTCCTAGAAATCGCTACATTTGCCTCTTCCTGTCAATGTGCACTCAAATCAAATGTTTTATTTCCCAGCAAAATCAATTTTTGTGTGGTTGATCATTGTTACTGCTGGACTTTGTAGGGGGCCGGAGCTTTGTCAAGCCGCAGTACTGCGGCTTTTTTTCCGTCACCCCCCATATTTCTCTATGAGAAATAAAAGTTGATTGATTGATTGATTGATTGATATGGGCAAGACTACTTTGCGCATGAAACGTTATGAAGAACAAAAAATAAACCTGAATCAATAACGTAAAAATGCTGCACAATGTACACAGCATTTGTCGTCTTGCCCCAGCTGGAACGTCTTCAAGTATGTGGGCAGGCGAAATTCTCAGAAGCAAGCTTACCGCAAATATACTAAATGCAGAAAGACAAACAAAAGCCCAGGCTAGACGTCCAGTCTACATGGTATTTGGCATTGCTGCGTTGTCGTGGTTTGGGCATCAAGTTAGCTGCTAGCAGAAAACACACTACGTATCGCTCAACAGTGAATACTGAATATTAAACATATCTCTTAAACACAGCCTCTGTTTCTGCTTATAAAGTAATTCATGAAAAAGGTCCTTCCCGATAGGCCAACATATAAAGCCCATTTTCTACATATGCTTCAGGGAGTGTTCCTACAGTTTTTCATACACGCCTCGAATGTCAGCTGGATAGCGAGTTTCAACGGCAACTCCTTCGCTCAATCTCGAAATAAGATGCGACGCAGTTTTTCGCGAAAGTAATCACGAAGTGTGTTGACTGTGCTTCAAGCTTACGCATATACAGGTAACCACTTTAACGTGTGGAGTGTATTGAAGAGTATGTAACCTTTGAACAAATGACGACGTATCCAATACGTTTGTCTGGACAAGTGTGCAGTATAGCTTATTCCATGCTTCACAGATTAGGAGAACAACAACAGAACAGCGATAACAAGAAATGCATCCCAATCTAGGGCTGGACGACTCGGAGTAATATTACACTCTGTTTCTTTCTGCTTGTGTCTCGACTCAAGTAGCTCCGGAGTACACGTGACTCCGGTTCAATAAGGGATACGAGAGCCCACGTGCCATTCTCTATTACCTTGTAAGATTAGGTGGTGCGTCAGCACTGTGTCCTGTTGAGATGCCTTGTTTGCGTTCTGAGTCAATTCCGCAAGGCTTCTGGGAGGTTTAGGAGGCACTTCCTCGGCATATCACGAAACAATAGGATCACTTTCCAATACGCAAGACAAAGAAAGAAAACCGGCGGAATACAATTTTCGTCTTCGCTGAGGTTTAGTACGATTCTAAGCCACGTGATTTTCAATATAGCAATAACGAAACTGTTTCACAATGCCTTGAGTTGGCCTGTTGTTACATGCGAAAATATGGAAACTTGCGAAGACAACAATCAAGTTTAAAGTGAAAGCTGTTATCGAGTGACAGCGGTAATGTACCATATTTCTGGCTCCGCCACCGCCGGCATCTGTAACCACTACAACTCCAAGAAAGCAAAATATCTGAACGAAGAAATGTTAGAAATGTCAGCCCTTTTTTACGGGCTGTCATCATAAACAAAATAGTAGCACCTCCAACTGCTGGCTAGGTGCCCTCAACCACGCTATTGAAATGAAGCGAGGTCGTGAACATGGATTGAGAGATAACACCAATGGTGCCTGTTATTCTTTGTTTCCCCACACAGCCTATCTAGACATTGGTAAGCAGCCACTCTAATTTTTCAGGCATAGCTATGGAGGCAGTGTTGGTGTTTTGAGGCCTTAATATATCACAGTGAAAGATGATGTTAGATCCCAAGAAGAGCCCATTTTTTCAGGGTAGTTGTCCACCGCCACTACCGCACGTGTGCGTAACCTTAGCTTGAAGAAATAAGAATAATTTTACCCGTCGCGGTGGTCAGTGGCGAAGGTATACTCGACTGCTGACCCATGGGTCACGGGATCAAATCTCGGCTGCTGCAGCTGCATTTCCGATAGAGGCGGAAATGTTGTTGGCCCGTGTGCTCAGATTTGGGTGCACGTTAAAGAACCTCAGCTGGTCGACATTTCCGGAGCCCTCCACTTCAGCGTTTCTCAAAATAATATGGTGATTTTGGAACGCTAAACCCCACATATTAAACAAAGAAATAAGAATAAATGAAAAATTAGAAGTTTACATGAATTGATCGCAATTGAACCCGAGTTCTCTGCGTGATCATCAAGTACTGAGCCATTGCTGAACCCGACTCCTCTGTGTGGTCGTCGAGTATTGAGTCATTGCACACTAAGCGAAGCTATCAAGTCTGCTAGAATGAACCACTCGCAATGAACGAAGCAAAGAAGGAAAATTGCAAGAGCTTCTTTGTTTGTTTCCTATATGCAGGCATACTTGTATGCATGATAATCACAGAATGTGCTCCCTTAACCATTCTACCTAGCAGCGAGTCACTGTAAATCTAGTTTTCATGGATTAGAGAAGAAGGCTGGCGTAGAATTTGATATTAGGACCTGTTATCAACGAAATTTTTAGCGAAATATACGCATTGTCAACATCCTACACCACACACTTCAATGAAACGCTCTTCTCTACTACCTCTGGCGCATAAAGGTAAAGCTATAGGTTTGTGAATCTTAGCAAAACTGGTATTATTGAGAACTGTCTTACGGAAACTAGTGTTGCGCATTTATTGCCCGTCCGCTTATTGGTTTCATTCGTGAAAGTGCAGAACGTGTGTGTGTGCGTGCGTGTGTTAATGTGCAGGTGATTTAAATGTAGAGTTTAACATCCCAAAACCTCTATTTCATTATGAGAGACGCCGTAGTGGACGGCTCCGTAAACGTCGACCACCTGTGGTTCTTGAACGTGCACCCAAATCTGAGCACATGGGCCTTCATTATTTTTGCCTCCATCGATAATGCAGCCGCTACAGCCGAGATTCGATCCCGCGACCTGCTGGTTAGTAGGTGAGTACCTTGGTCACTAGATTGCAGAGGTGGGGCGCGTTTGTGCGTGTGTGCAGGCGGTCGGGCGGGCAAGCACACGCGCTCGCTTTTCTTCAAGGGCTTGAACGGCGCTTGTCTCAAAAACTCACAGCTTTGCAGCAAAGACGAAGCAATCAACGTAATAGCAACACATTGAAAAGTCACGCGTGGAATGGCAAGCAGATCGGAACGTGCCCCGCGTTTCTGACGCACCAATGACACACGAAACGGACTCTCGGGTACAGATTAACGCGAATAAGCGTTAGTTGTTACTTCACTGTGTGGGAAAATCGCACTCTTTTCGCAAACGGAGACGGTTCAACGGTTGCAGTGACCTTTGCGCGACCGGTAACTAAAAAAAGATTCGTTCCAGTAAAAGCCGCAGGCCAGCGAAGACGTACGGTCCTCCCCAATACGAGATAAGGGCGCGCAAGTGAGCATCGACCTCTTGCTCTTCGCGGAGCAAAGTGCGCGTGAGGGATGGGAGCGCGCGCCACCACGTCGTGACGATGTTTCTACGCGCGTTTATCGTGCCATTTTGCTGGTAATGCTGACCACACAAATGTCCCCCCTCCCCCTCCCCAGAGATGGCCGTCAGCAGCGGTAAGTGGTAGATATAGATACCTTGCTGTTTGAACGTTGAAGGACGTGCTCCTGGGTGTCTCAGCGATTAACACTTCGCACTCACGATTCAGAGGACCCAACTTCAATTCTGCGTGCCGGAGACTTTCTCGGTATATTTTTCCTTTCTTGCATTTTCACATACTTATACACTCATAGAGATACGGTGAGTGACGGCAATGCCCACTTAGACGCCGACGCCGGCGGGAAAATCTAGCCGAGAGTGTCTATGAAGTTGCTGTCCCAATAATATACCATTGTGTGGGCGTTGCCGCAGTCTAGTGCCAGAGAACCACGTGAAACTGGCTATCAAAATAACGTACATATAAGCCCAACTACAGTGATGGTCTTGAAGTCTACGTAACAGACGCATCAAATTGTCCACTTTGATGTTCACAGCGCCATGTTGGTCTACTATCCAAGGCACTTGGCGGCTCACCCGCTGGTTGCGGAATCAAATTCCGGCCGCAGCTGCTGCATTTTCAAATGAGATGAAAAATCTTGGGCCCATGCACTCACATTTATGTGCACGTTAAAAGGGCCCAGGTGGTTGAAATTTCCGAAGCCCTCCTCTACGGCGCCTATCATAATTATGTGGTGGTTTTAGGGCGTTAAAGCAAAACAAAAAATAGATTTGGCGTGTACACGGCAAAGCTGAGTCGCTGGACTTTACTCCGCACAATTCGGGCGAGATGGCTGAACAGGGACAGAGGTGATCACTCTCCAATCTGAATCACTTGACATTTTCACAATCTTGCCCCTGATTCTTCTAAGTACTGAGTCAAGACTCCCATTCTTCATCAAAACTATAAGCCAGGGCTTCCTGTCAACGTGTACAACTCCGCAATAAAGCCGCAAATAGTCCCGCCCAACTCGCTTTTTGCCGGAGCTCATCAGCGTTACTAAACAGCTCACTTCTTCCTCGCCTTATATTATTCAGGCTGTGCGAACAAATGATCTCTGTCACCTCAACCTAAATTAGGCGAGTACCATATATCTAGCGGAACTTCTTTTTAGCTTCTATCGTTAGCAATGCTTCTGCGAGAGGTTGCGCATGTACACATTTGACCAGAGATGACTAGTTTGTCTCATTTATTGTTTGGTTGGTGCAGTTTTGTGGTGACTCTATGTAAGATCCAAGCTTATCGATAATCTAGATAGGCTCATCACCACGTACTTACAGCATCCAAACTAGAAATGGGGTCACACCACGAAATTTCCGTGTTTCCAAGTCACACATACATCAGTAATCCATTCATCTATGCATTCAGGCATGTAGACCTCCATCCGTCTAAATGTTCCAATTCGGTTTACCTTTTCGATGCAAAAGATAAATAAGAAATTATGTAAAGTATACATTTCTCAGAGGTGGTACATTATGCATATCATTGGCTGTTAGACGACACGAACGGGATTCCTCGAACATCTAATTCAGGAAAAGAGCGACCCAAACCCAGCTGCGCGGTAAGCAATCATTTTGAAATGATTCTGGAGTTCTGAACTACGACTATTCTCAAGGCCATTACTGAGGAAATTCAAAATGAAACATTCTCTGTCACGTTTCAATTATTTTTGCCCCCTCCCATCGTATCTCTTAACACCTTCCTTCTATGATTGGTTAGAATTTTTTTTCTTCTCAGCCTTCTCGTTGAGCTACAGTGAGCGTTTATCATTGTCAGAAGAACATTATTAAGTCAAAATGGTAAAAATGACATGAGAATGAACAGTCATTCCTTCCATACCTGTGCGGATGAGTTGATGAGGTATATACTATAATGTGGTTTATTACTAATTGGCGTCAAACAATTCTTGAGGCAACGATGTACAATTTTCAACAGGGATAGCGGCTTCGATCTAACACATAAAACACGACTATTTAGCTTCTTCGCAAATCGCCCCAGCAACACAAGCATCCACAATTGCCTGCGCAGCGCGTGTATAATGAACAGAAAGAAGCAACTGAGATCCGACCCAATTTATCCTTCGTGCTCATCCTTCTCTTTATTCATTCTACGACTCCCTACTCAGAGAAACGATTTCGCCTGGATGTTCTTCTATTTGGCAGGTGTTCCCAGGAGAGATCCGTAATTTACGGGAGAAGTTAAAAGAAATCGTGGACAGAAAAGCCCCTGATGCGAAATTCACGCCTGAAATCACCAGTGCCATTCGAACGCCTTTCTGCGTGCGCGGCAAATGGCTTTACTTGCCGCTATCTTGGCCCTTGTTCCTGTGATGTCCACGCTTGACTTCTGCCGACTTCGATTAGGAGCCCGAGAAGAATAGTTGACGTCTATGTGCTTCGAACAACTTGCAGTATTCTTATTTTCTGTACTCTATTTGGTTGTTGTACTCTGTTAACCGTTCAAAGAAATCAGGAAAGACAAACAAAAAAGGTCCCTCTAGAAACAGAAGGCACTATGGAATTTGTGCGAAGTATTTGGTGACGACAGAGAGCTACACATGCGGGCATGACACAACAAAATCAGTAAGATTTCACTAAACTTGACACTCTTTCTGTTGAACGCCAGCTCGTGGCAAAAAAAAAATAAAAAATGAAAAGCTGACGGTAATAAATCTCTTCGATTTATAAGAGGATCGAGCGACAAGCATTTTGCGAGCAGTGAAAAAAGCAAGTTGAAGTCACAGTGTGAGAAACTAGCAGCCCTAAATTTGAATATTACACGAAGAACGACAAGCAGCTTGATACTTTTAACGTGCCGTTGCAAGACAAAGAACGGTGTTGAAAGGACACACGTGTTTAAAGCTTGATACTTTCAAGAACGGCGCTGAAGAAAAACAGTGTGAACTAACAACTATCAAAGTTGTAACGTGTTTGTCTTTGAAGAACGCGTTCAAAATGACCACAAAATAAAACTCAACGCTGCTGCTTTTGAAAAATACTTTCGCTTTTCAAATTTTCTTTTGAAAAAAAATGCCCTAAGTAGCCGTAATATTGGATAAACGTCCACTGTGTTTGCAGTGCTGGCTATATAATTTGACACACGTTAAATATGCACTCCATGGCTACAGGCGTAACAGCGGCTTAACATCTGCATAAGCACCATTAACCGGAGTTCGTCTACGTATTACGAACAAGGGCAACCTCGCAAGCACAAGCTCTAATATTGGCTTACTCCTTGTCGTGTTGTTAGCCTAATGCCCACGTTGCTGTTCGCATCATTGCACAACTTGAACAGCTTGTCACAGAGAACATCTCTGACTGTTCAACATATATCAATGCGTCTAAAGCTTCTATGTATTTTGAGTGTCATTTCGAAACGTTTTCGAAAAAAAAAAACGTCACAGTCGCGTTCTCTCCACGTGCTTCTCTTAACGTCGATTCCTATGGTACGTGGAATGTGCGGAACCTTCTTTATCTGCGCGGCTCCAGACGAAGCCAACGCCGATAGCAAAAATGGTTTACTTGACCTATGTGTATGATGCCCCGTTCGAACTTCGCAATCCATCTGTGCCCTTTTAGATTGTTAAATTAGTTTATCTAGTTTGCCTTGGTTACCAGGTGTTCCACTTCATTGAGCTTTGCCTCTGCAAGATATCTAGTCAACATTCTTCGATCAGTAATAGTATCCACACAATTTCTGAATTTGTCTACGTTACCTACATATAATTCCTACAAAGCTAGCCATCGAATAATATCTGTACTTTACGCAATCATCGAACGTAGCAAGCATTCTTGGTGCACGAAGAGCTCCGTACCACCGGCGAACCTGAATGCCGCTTTCAAACCAAGCTGCTAGGGCTACCACAAGACACTGTACTAGCGCAAATCGAAACTCGAATGCATTTAGTGATGGTTTTGGGATGCTAAACCCCACATATCAATAAATCATCAATGAAATCATCGAGTACGATTTGTGCCTAACTTGGTAGAAGTTTCCTTGCAGATGGTAAATTATTTCCCGTACATTGCCACCTCTCTTTTTATATGCGAATCATGTCTTAGCAAATCAAAGATACTTTCATTATTTTTCAAAAGTGCTTACAACACTGTACTAGAAAAAGTGAAGGCAGTGCCTCTCCACCCATTATCTAGGAATAGAGCTTTGTTATGGTGATGCCCACTTAGAAATTATGTGGTTTTACAATTCACAAAAAAATGCTGGTTCAATTTCATTGATGCTATCGCCAAATTAATGTATAAGATTAGTATTTTTGATTTGTTATTCACATAATTATTAAAAACTTTGATGTTTCGTGAAAAAGCTATCACAGAACACGCGTTGCATGCTTAGTTCAAATGTCTCAACGATGACGTACAGTTTTAGGACATGCGTGTTCCACAGAACTATCATTAGAACTAACTACAGCACTTCCAACCACTTCAGACTGACCACGCACAACACTTTAGAATGTCAAAATTAGGCAAGACGCTCTACAAAGACGCCACGTACTAAAAAATGGTAACGCAAAAAACATGATACTGTAGAGAGAAATGAAAAACAATACGTTCTATATAACTACCATGACAAAGCTAGTTCTAGAGCTGTCGTAGACTCATACTAACGGTAGACGCAAGTATAGTTCTGGGGCGCACATACCACGGTTTCGCAGAAATATCTTTCAAAAAATTGCAGCATATCCACAAAGTGAATGATGATGAGTGGGGCGAAGCGCCCGTTATTCCGTCCGCACTTCCGTCCGATCATTTGTTATTGCTTCTGTCTGGGCGTGCGTCCGTGCATGCATCTGTCCGTCCGTGCGTCCATCAGTTCATCCGTTCGTTCGTGCGTCCTTCTGTGGGTTTGTTCATCCATTCGTGCACTGGTCCATTCGTCCGTCCATGCTTCTGTCTGCCTGTCCATCCTTCCGTCTGCGCATCCATTCATTCATCCGTCTGCTAGTTTGTCTGTCCGTTCATGCGTTCGTCCGTTCGTCCATCTAGTCAACACTTCAAGTACTGCCATCTCGCATCTGTTCATCATATATTCATCATACAGAAGTACCACCATCCAGCAGACATTCTAAGGAGTTACCGAGAGGTGGCTACCTACTACTACCTTACTACTACTACTACTACTACTACTACTACTACTACTACTAATTATTATTATTATTATTATTATTATTATTATTATTATTATTATTGCTGTTGCTGCTACTAATACTACTACTACTACTACTACTACATACATCGCAGACGCACGACCTATGGCTCAAGGAGCTTCGCCCCTAAAACTTTTACATAATGAGAGATACTACTTGTAAAACAACCAAGCCCGTAAATGGGTTGACACGCAACATTCAGAAATAAAGAGCAGCCTCGCGATTGTCCATTTGATATGGACACTACGAAAAACACCAGCATAAGGCCTATAACTTAATAGAACTATTTAGCAACGAAACCACATTCCCTGTCACATTTTTGTATGCTAGTGCAATTAGTTCGAGAACTAATACTTTTCACTCCATATACACATGTAGTAAGATCTTCAAGAACTAATTTTCTTGTTGTCAAAACGACACCATATTGCAAAGACCTTCACGCCAATGTCTTCATTTCAACTCTTTTCGCATGCATTAAAAAAGTCACAGCTTTGCCATAGAGGCGAAGCAACGAACACGATATCAACAAATTGGAAAGTCAGGTGCAGAATGGCAAGCAGATCGAAACGTGCCCCGTGTTTTTCACACACAAATGATGCACAGAACGTACTCACTGGTACAGATGAATTCAAATAAGCATCTCAGTTGTTACTTCGCTGTGTCTGAAAAGCGCACCCTTTTTACAAACGAATGATATTTGACGATTGCAGTGACCTTTGTGCGCCCGGAAACTACAATGGAATCGTTCTGGCGAAGGTCCAAAGCCAACAAAGAAGTCGCGAGATGAGGGTGCGCGAGTGACCCTCCACTTCTTTCCTCTCCACGGGGCAAAGTGCCAGTGAGAGATGAGAGCGCGAACCGCCGCGTCATGACGATGTGGCGACGCATGCTCATCGCGCCATTTTGCTGGGCATGCTGAAAACACGAAAGCCGCCCCCCCCCCCCCCCTGAGATGTTCATCACCAGCAATATGTGGTAGATGCAAATAGCTTACCGTTTGAACGTTGAAGGATGTGCTCCTCGGTGGCTCAGTGGTTAACAACTCGCACTCTTGTTACAGAGGTGCCACGTTTGATTCCGCAAGGCGAAGTCTTTTTCTAGATTATTCTTGTTTCTTTTCTTTTCTTATATACGTATACATATAGGTCGAGTGATGGCGACACCGACGCCGGCAGCAAAATCCAGCCGAGTGTGTCCTTATAATTGCTATTGCAATAAAATAGCCGTAAAGAGGCATTACTCGTCATTCAAAATGTAGTAGTACTAGTAAGAGTAGCCGAGCTAGAAACCTAGTGCTACGCAGGGGACATATGGGTGAACAGCGTAGTTCACCCTGCAGGGTGGTGCCTCTATTCCAATGCCCGATTGACAGGAGCCATTGGTTCAACTCTTTGGATCAGTCACAGCAGATATTCCAGGGCCAGACTGGACTGTGAAGTGCTGAATGGAGAAACTTTATTCAAAGTCCGGCAGTTTTCTGCCGGCAAGGCAGGGGAAAGAGGGAATAAACCCATGTCCCGTCACACCCTCCAACGGTGATGATTCCGATTGGATCGCGTTGGGCATTTGCGCCTGTTCGCTCTGTCATGTTGTGTGATGTCGTTGAATGTGGTCAGGTGATCGCCTCACAACTTTTTCAGTTGTCGTTGTTCTGTTGCTAATAATGTTGTAGTCACCCAATATTAGAGATGGAGGCGGCCATCGAATCGCTCACGGCTCGGTGAGTGATACCTCTTGCTACGGTGGGCGCTGGCTGGTTGCCTGCAAGCGGGATGCTGACGTGAGCCGGGGTCAACAGGAAGAAGACCATCGCACTTTCGCTTTTCAAATGAGAGGATGACGATGTTGAAGCCATCGCTCCTTGAAGCTCACTGTTGTCCCTGCTGCCATATCCAGATTGAAACATGTGGGCTGGCAACGAGATGCGGCCGCACTCGAAGCTAGAGTGGGCACCCTGCGAGTTGTTGATCATGACTGCAGCTTCCGGCACCACAACGAAAACAAGAGATAAACCCTCCTCTTCGACCATTTTTGTATATCCCGTTCGCACCGTGGCACTTTCTATGCGTTTGTCCATATGATACACAACTGCGGTCACGTACGTGCAATTGCTGTGTTTTGGATACAAAGACGCTTATGGCGGACTTCAATGCGGTGCGGTGCAGTGTGACCATCCTTACTGCGCATGCGCAAGAGCTGGCCCAAGATTTACCAGAACACGCTCAGGTGCAATTGCGTTCTGGTCTTTGTTAGGAGCTGGGTAAGACGCTGAGGCCTCTTCACCTTACACTCTCTCAGCAATCACTTGATGGCATCGGGGAACAAGCTTCTACACACGCACGATGAACCCGCGTGAGCCAACGTGGCGTGATGATGAACGCGCGTTGCCTGCCTCGCCAAGAGTTTGAGACGTGTAACAGCAATAGAAATTACAGTGAATGGATGGTGTGCTCAACTTGCAAGGGATCGTGAACATTGGCCAAGGCTCCCGTGATGAATGGAACATTAGGTCGGCCCATGCGCTACTTCGCATGCTGCTCATGGTTCCCGACAGTTTGAGATGGTGTAACTTTTTTCTTGCCCACCCGTCATCTATTGCTGCTTTGGGACCGTTACCCGCCACGGATGTCTATGCTGTCTTTCATGTATTAGGATAAATCTTGTGGAGACTAGAGAGACTTCTTGTAGTAGATGCGGTCACAGCGAAACATAAATCAATACCTTGTCATCCCTAATACAATATTTGTTGCCTACATTGCCAACCGTAATACGCTAGCTGTCTGCACCTCACGTATATTGGGAGTGACTCTAACATTGGCGCAACTTCAGTCAAGCGACGGAGTTTTTTGAAGTCACCGTCCAGTGACATTGCCATTTCATCCTATTTTAAACAGACGCCGAACTGAATTATGACGTCTTACATTACCGTCAACACATTGTGATGACATTGCTGCCCTCATGTTGGCCCCTGGCACCACTAGATGCAGTCACTTTTCACTATTCATTATTCATGTAAGAATTTCACCAAATAAAGGATGAATGGATGAGACGGCCTTGAAGACAGCGCATTACAATTCACTTAAGTTCTTTAAAATTTGTTGTGCAGCGTTTTGTCGGCATACCGGCCATTTAGCCACTTCGAAATTCGAAACTGGTTTTATAAAACGGAACCGACAGGTCATGTTTGCATTGCGGGCACGTGACAATGTTTAAAGTTATGGTTTACGTATTGTCACGGGGTCGTGACGTGGCCGAAGACAGGAGACTTCTTGTTGGGATTTAACTGTTTATTTGGGCGAACCTGTGCCCGGTAAACAGAAAGTCCAATTACAGCAACAGTCTCGCACAGATAGCAGTCTAAGACTGATAGCGGTGAGCGGAGCGTCGGCCTTCGATCAACAACTGACAAGCGGCGAAGCGCGTCGGCATTTATACTCCCACCGTCGAATGTTCTAGCGCTATTGCTGGCAGCGGCGTACGTTCCAGAACAATCTGTACCATTCGCACAGTGGGCGTGATCTTATCGAAATGATCTACTACAGTCCGGAACCCTCTCGAAAACTGCAGGCGCGGTTTGCGCTGAGAATCGTGTGGTGTTTTGGGACGATAACAAAAACTTGGGAAATGGGACGTGGCATTGCTCCTCTCTGAAAAAGGCATCGTCTCGATGCTTTAACTAAAGATGAAGGTACAATAATAATGCAAGAAAGTACAATGAATAAATTACGATACAACAATAATACAAAAAAAAACACTGTTTCAGTTTGTTAACGCGCATGAAACGGCTTGAGGCGTGCGACATGGACGACTTCAGGTCGCGATCGGCGTCGTTGAGAGTTCGTGATGCCGTCAGGGACAACCTCGTAATCAAGTGAGCCGAGACGTCGAACCACCCAGTACGGTCCGAAGTACCGTCGGAGAAGCTTTTCACTTAGTCCACGTCGGCGTATCGGCGTCCACACCCAAACACGTTCACCGGGCTGGTATTCCACGAAGCGTCGTCGAAGGTTGTAACGGTGGCTGTCGGTCGTCTGTTGATTCTTGATACGGAGCCGCGCAAGTTGTCGGGCTTCTTCGGCGCGATGAAGGTACTCGCTCACATCGAGGTTTTCTTCGTCGGTGACGTTGGGTAACATGGCATCGAGCGTCGTTGCCGGGCTCCTTCCGTAGACCAATTTGTATGGAGATATCTGCGTCGTCTCCTGCACCGCCGTGTTGTATGCGAAGGTCATATACGGACGAATGGCATCCCACATCTTGTGTTCGACATCGACGTACATTGACAGCATGTCGGCGATCGTCTTGTTAAGCCGCTCGGTAAGGCCGTTGGTCTGTGGGTGGTACGCTGTCGTCCGGCGGTGGTTTGTTTGGCTGTATGCCAAGATCGCTTGAGTTAAGTCGGCAGTGAATGCCGTTCCTCTGTCGGTGATAAGGACCTCCGGGGCGCCGTGACGTAGGACGATATTTTCGACGAAGAACTTAGCTACCTCGGATGCACTGCCTTTTGGCAGGGCTTTTGTCTCGGCGTAGCGGGTGAGGTAGTCGGTAGCTACCACGATCCACTTGTTTCCGAAAGCCGACGTCGGGAACGGCCCCAGTAGGTCCATACCAATCTGCTGGAAAGGTCGGCAAGGTGGATCAATTGGCTGCAGAAGTCCCGCTGGCCTTGTCGGCGGTGTCTTGCGTCGCTGACAGTCCCGGCATGTCCTCACATAACGAGTGACGTCGGTGGTAAGACGCGGCCAGTAGTACCTTTCTTGTATCCTCGCGAGCGTGCGAGAAACACCGAGGTGCCCTGCCGTCGGATCGTCGTGCAGGGCCTGCAGGAGTTCTGGTCGCAGAGCTGAAGGCACCACAAGGAGATACTTAGTCCGAAGCGGTGAAAAGTTTTCTTTTGTAGAAGACCGTTTCGTAGAAAAAACGACGCAAGTGCGCGCTTGAATACCTTCGGGACTTCGGCGGTCCTGCCTTCGAGGTATTCTATTAGGGCCTTAAGTTCCGGGTCGGCCCGCTGTCGTTCAGCGAAGTCGTCGGTAGTTATCGTTCCCAAGAAGTAGTCGTCATCCGGGTCGTCGGGTAGCGGTTGGTCGACAGGCGCACGAGAGAGACAGTCGGCGTCGGAGTGTTTTTTGCCAGACTTGTAAATGACAGTAATGTCATATTCTTGAAGTCTCAGGCTCCATCGTGCGAGGCGACCTGAAGGGTCCTTCAAAGTGGCTAGCCAACACAAGGCGTGGTGGTCGCTCACAACTTTGAAGGGCCTGCCGTAGAGGTATGGGCGAAATTTCGACGTAGCCCAGATGATGGCGAGGCACTCCTTTTCTGTTGTGGAATAATTTGCTTCTGCTTTGGATAGCGATCGGCTGGCGTAACTAATAACCCTTTCAAGTCCGTCAGCCCTCTGCACAAGAACGGCGCCAAGACCTACGCTGCTTGCGTCAGTATGTATTTCTGTCTCGGCGAATTCGTCGAAATGGGCAAGTAACGGAGGTGTCTGGAGGCGATGTTTAAGCTCCTGGAAAGCGTGTTCCTGTGGCGTTTCCCACTTGAACTCCACGTCGGCCTTGGTAAGGTTAGTGAGAGGATCGGCGATGCGGGCGAAGTTTTTCACGAACCGCCTATAATAGGCGCACAGGCCCAGAAATCGGCGCACGGCTTTCTTGTCAGTGGGCGGCGGAAATTCGGCGATGGCGGCTGTTTTCCGTGGATCAGGACGAACTCCAGACTTGCTGATAACGTGCCCCAGAAACAAGAGTTCTTCATACGCAAATCTGCACTTTTCTGGCTTCAGTGTGAGTCCGGAAGTCTTGATGGCTTGAAGTACAGCTTCAAGGCGCCGAAGATGCTCGTCGAAACTCGAGGAAAACACGACGACGTCGTCCAAGTACACAAGGCAAGTCTGCCACTTCAATCCTGCCAGTACTGTATCCATAACGCGTTGAAAAGTTGCAGGCGCTGAGCAAAGGCCGAAGGGCATCACCTTAAACTCGAAGAGGCCGTCCGGTGTTATAAACGCCGTCTTCTCTCGGTCTCTTTCGTCGACTTCGATTTGCCAATAGCCGGTCTTGAGGTCCATTGCGGAAAAGTACTTGGCGTTATGGAGCCGATCAAGTGCGTCGTCTATTCGTGGGAGAGGATACACGTCCTTTCTTGTGATTTTGTTCAGGCGGCGATAATCGACGCAGAAACGTAGGGTCCCATCCTTTTTCTTCACTAACACCACGGGGGATGCCCATGGGCTCTTGGATGGCTGGATAATGTCATCCCGCAGCATTTCATCAACTTGTCTCTTGATGGCCTCACGTTCTCGCGTCGAAACCCTGTACGGACTCTGACGGAGTGGTCTGGCATTTTCTTCGGTTATGATGCGATGTTTCGTGATTGGGGTCTGCCGAATTTTCGATGACGACGAAAAGCAATCTTCGTATTGCAGGAGCAGGGCGTTGAGCTTTTCTTGCTTACCGTTCGGAAGTCTGGGATTGACGTCGAAAGCTATGGGAGGGGCTTGGTTCCTCTGAGCAGGTTCCGCAGAATCGGCGAGGGCGAAAGCACTGGTGGCTTCGACAATTTCTTCGATGTATGCGACCGTTGTTCCTTTATTCACATGTTTGTACTCATTGCTGAAATTTGTGAGCATAACCGTTGCTTTGCCTCCCCGCAACTCTGCAATTCCTCTTGCGACGCAAAAATTTCGGGTGACCAACAGATGCTGACTGCCTTCAACGACGCCTTCGAAGTCAGGTGATTCAGGAGCGCCGACTGAAATAATGACGCTTGAGCGAGGCGGAATGGTGACTTGTTCTTCCAGCACATTCAAGGCATGGTGTCCCGACGGCGTGCGCGGCGGTAGTGCTTCTTCTGTGGATAACGTTATCGACTTTGTTTTTAGGTTGATGACAGCACCATGGAGGCATAAGAAGTCCATGCCAAGGATGACATCTCTCGAGCAACGCTGTAGGACTACGAAGTCTGTAGGATAAATACGGCCGTTAATGGTGACTCTCGCTGTGCAGATTCCTGCAGGCGTTACGAGATGACCTCCGGCTGTGCGGATTTCAGGGCCTTTCCAAGCTGTCCTAACTTTCTTTAACTTCGCGGCGAACGACCTACTGATGACAGAATAGTCGGCTCCAGTATCGACGAGAGCGGTCACACTGCGGCCGTCGATAAGAACGTCGAGGTCGCTAATTCGCCGTCTCGCATTGCAGTTAGGGCGTGGCGTCGGGTCACGGCTGCGTCGGCTTGTTCCGCTGCTTCCATGTTGCGTCGTCAGGCCACCTTCGGTAAGTGAGCTTTCGCCGTCAGGGCTTTGCCTGGTTGGCGTTGTGTTCGGAAAGCTCCGTCGCGGCGTCGTCGTCGTCGGAGGATCTTCGGTAGTTCGTCGCACAGCAACCGCACCTCCACCGGTTGCTGCCCTTAGTTTCCCGGATACGGGCTAGGAGACCGGCCCCGCGTTGGGCCAGAGTACTGTCGGTGGTGCGGTGACGTGCGGCGGCTGGGCGACGGCGAACGCGAAGGGCTTCGTGGTGTCCACCGAGTTCCTGTCAGGTAGTCGGCGATGTCACGTGGTCGTTCTCCTGGCTGTGGGCGCGGTGCATTGACGGCGAAGCCACGCAATCCCATCTGTCGGTACTGGCAACGGCGGTATGGAGGTGCTGCTTCGTTCATGTACCGGACGCCCCCGTCAAGCCGTGTACCCAGCACCTCCACCAAATGTCACGGGGTCGTGACGTGGCCGAAGACAGGAGACTTCTTGTTGGGATTTAACTGTTTATTTGGGCGAACCTGTGCCCGGTAAACAGAAAGTCCAATTACAGCAACAGTCTCGCACAGATAGCAGTCTAAGACTGATAGCGGTGAGCGGAGCGTCGGCCTTCGATCAACAACTGACAAGCGGCGAAGCGCGTCGGCATTTATACTCCCACCGTCGAATGTTCTAGCGCTATTGCTGGCAGCGGCGTACGTTCCAGAACAATCTGTACCATTCGCACAGTGGGCGTGATCTTATCGAAATGATCCACTACAGTCCGGAACCCTCTCGAAAACTGCAGGCGCGGTTTGCGCTGAGAATCGTGTGGTGTTTTGGGACGATAACAAAAACTTGGGAAATGGGACGTGGCAGTATTGACTATTTTCAGTGCCCACAATACGTGATTTATTGGTGAAACAAGTAGCGTATATGATACAACTTTGAGTCAAATAAATAGGAGTTTTTGCACCACCTGGATGGCCGGCAGTACAGAAAAAACGAGCGTGCATAACGCAGGCAAGAGCCCTGTGAATAAATGCTAACATCTAAGTATCCTTACATCGACTGTTTAATTAAACCACGTCTTTCAATACCTGGACTACTATTCACGAGGAGTGATCTTTTCACGAAACACTTTTTCGCATTCTGTCCTGCTTGCATATAAATATTGATAAATGTTTGATAATCTCGATTATTTAATGAAGTATGCCCTTCGCAAACTTGTGCGCAGAAGGCAATTTTTCATTTAATTTACCGTGTACGCTAGAGCAAAGTCGGACTGTTGCTCGGCAGTCTTGGGGTAGGTTTGACCACTCAAAAATAATGGCAAAACAGCCAGTTTAGTGGAGAGTTAATCTCTTAAGCTCTGAGCTTCGACCATTGGTTTCTAATGTGGTTCGTGAACACCTAAGTGTGTGCGATGTCACCTTTCAGAATCCTAAACCTTTTCCTAAAAAAAATGAGAATGTTTTTGCCACAAAAAGTCTCTTGAGAGCAGCGCCTTATAGTTTTTTTTTTGTGTTCCGCACCACAAATACCATTTGCATATCAACAGAGATGACATTTACTGCCCTTTCTGCACGAGATGGTTTTGAGGGATGTGTCAAAGTTTCCCAGTTTCTGGACATAGTTCTCGCAAGCTTGATTTTTCTAAGCTCACATATTCGTAAACAAAACACATTTAGAGACAGGTCAAATTTGTTCTCCAGACCACGCAAGCTATTGACAAGCTTGTGAGATTGAACTGCCGTGGCTTTCCTGCAAAAACAAATAAGATAAGCAAACTTTACGCAGCATGTTCTGTAAATTCGTCACTCTCTCCTCTCAGTTTTTTTGTAAACATTCAAGATATTGCAGATCAATTTTGATCACCCACAAGAGGAATTGGGACGACCAATGACAGAGAACAACTGGCGTAGACTCTTAAGTATTTTGTCCACGATTGCAACACATTTGTTTTAACTAAGTTAAACAACGGTACTTTTCCTTAACCTTGACAAAGATCGAGGGCTTTCTTTCTTGCGTTTACGCAAAAGATAGCCGTGCATAATTTGTAGACTCATGCAAGTACTCCCTGCCGTTCCCGAGAGAAATAGAAAGGTAGATTAAAAAACAAGAGATGAAATAGAAACCTGCGTTGTAAATTGTGCTTGCGTTGCCATAACAGCACTGCACAAGCACAAAAACAGCGTATGTGCTCTGGTGAATACGTAAAAAATATTGTGCCGATTCAATCGCGATGCAGAAAACTAAATTCGGTGAAACTGCCTTTGCGGGTCTGTGGGGACAGCATAGCCAAAGCAAATGTTCTTACATCAGTCGCACAATTCCCAAAAGCAAACTTATTTGTGTTTTCTGCACTCAGTCGAGAGACGGATCTCCTGCTACAATATATGGTATGTGTTGAGGGTATAAAGAATGGGTTTGAGCTGTGGACTTGCTCAAGCACGAGCAATAACTCATCCAAACCTGCTGAGACAGATTTCAAAGCACATACATCGTGACGATGCTTGTAGCGCCCTCAGGAGGATATGGTTGGATAAACAAGTCCTTATTTAGGTCGTTTTCCATACAACGAACAAAAATGAATTCGATGACCCACATGAGCACTTCGAAACAGGCAAAGAGAGATGTATAGCTTACGACAAGGTACAGTGAAAACATCGAAGATATATAGACTTTCTGCTCATTTAGAACGCAGAATGTGACCCGAGTTCAGTGAAGTATACACGCAACCAATACAATAAATTTTACAGAACATACTAGGATGAAAGAAAGTCCAGTCCATGCACTCTGCGTGAGATGTGTGTCTGCAGATGGCGACGTTGGAAATAAGACGTGTCGTATTCGCCATTATCATTTTCTACTGCTTGCAAGAGTGTCTGTATGGTCGATGTTTCCCTGCATTGCATAATACTAATATCGTTTTGCGTGTACAATTGTGGAACGTTGTATCTGTCTAGTTAATGTCGTAGCTTAACCGAAAGAAAGAGTGGGAGAGAAAAAGAAAAAAAAATATGTGTGTGCTTAATTTGAGCCAGAGAGGTTGGTCTGTGCTGTTGGTTACATCTAATAGCACACCCTAGCACACCAAATGGTCAACCTAAGTGCGAATGATAACAAGATTATCTTTCCAGAAAAGCTCGGTATGCCGCTTTCAAGCACTAACATTAACGACAACATAGGGCAATACCTAAACCTGCTACGAGAAACCTACAAACAGGGGTTTCCTGAGTTATGTTGAAAAGTGGCACGATATTCAGGAAAGAGAAAAAGGAGGGGCTGAGACTGACAGCTACGTTGGTTGTGAAGAGCTCCGTAAAGACGTTCACAGTTTGCTCCACCGGTCGAAGAACTATTATTGTCTTCAAAGTTCGCAAGAAAAATTTTGTGTGCCTCTGTGGCAGCCGCACTACGCCAACAAAGCTTCGATATCCCTCTTCCTTTTTTTTTACTTAATAAAAAACTCAACTCTCCCTCTCAGTGGGGTTTATCTTGTGATAATATGATATGGCATACTCATATATCCGGAATCTCTTGATTTTATGGTTTTTGCCCAATACACGCTCGGGGACCGTTAGGGAACAAACACGGACACACACACGCTGTTGTAACTCGTTCATTGCTCGTGCACGTTTTAAATCGCGTTATTTCTTCGTTCTTGCTAGACTAGTTGTTCGCGCTCTGGTCGGGCCTGCTCTGCGGTTGGACCAGGCACAGTTCTCACTTTAAACTACCGGGCGAGATTCCGGCGGGCGAACTTCAACGTGTAATCAGGCCAGGGCCGAAAACGACTTCCAGTGCATAGTTACATTGCACATATTCGCGTTGTGATATGGCCACGTCATATGCGTTTCGTGTTTGTGTTTGTAAGCTACTTTACAACATTTTTTCAGGTTAATTACTTCTCGCGCTGATACTAAAGTTTGCAGTTACAAGTTTATATTCAGCGACAATGAATTTATCTTCTTCCTTTCCCGTGGCACAGAAAAACAGTGGCGTTTCTTCTAAAACCACTGCCTTCAATCCCTAATGGCCCCAAACTCAGCATTTCTTTTCACAAAAATAGTGTTATTACGATTTCGCCTTAACCATTTCTGCATACGCAAAGCACGCACGTCATCAATACAAATATTCATTTCATTTTTTTAGGAGAGGGGGGTTTCTTTTAAAACCTCATTATCTTGTGTTAATTGAGCGTTACAGAGAAATTGAAGCCGAGGATAGCATAACAAAATGGGCGCAAAGTTTATAGCTGCTCTAAATGGGAACGCATCTTGGAAAATAGTTCTAGAAAAAAGAACTGAAAGTCAGCGATGTTCTTAGGAATAAAAGAGGTCACACCACTGATCATTTGTTCATTCTATAATAGATGACCTCCACATGACAGTGCAGAATTTCATGCTCCGTTAATGATGTAAAGAACGTCATTGTCCAATTGGCCTTGACAAGAAAGGTGGCTGAGTCCATCTAAGGAAGTCAGAAAGCTTAGGGTGAAAAAGTTGAGCAACACTACTACGTTGCACCGCAGAAACTCTCTTCGCACTGTGGAGGTTACGGGGCCCCTTAGCCGATAAGAAGGACGGTTAGGCCGCGCGACGAAGCGGCGCAGGATGTACACTTCCGCGCTGCGTCACCAATTAGGCACTCTCTCGCTTTACGTTTGATAAGCTACGTTTAAAAATGCGTAATGCTTAATAGTGGAATGTTACCAACTGGTCCTGAAAGGTGTCCTTCTGAAGTTAGCATCCCTTGTTGTCTGCGTGTGTATACGTTCGGCGCGTCTGGGATGGGGCTAGCAGGTGGCAGTGCCGGAAAAATAGAACATGACTACACACAAAGGCACTGGCGTCATTCGTCTCGAGGCTATCATGAAGTGGTTGCACTCTGTGGACCGTAAGTTCTGAACTTGCTATTTGCTTTCAGTTTATGTCGTGGAGCTTCAGCAAAAAAAAAATGGCAGCATATCCACGGAGTGAATGATGGAGAGTGGGGCGAAGAATTCGTCCGTCCATTCGTTCTTGCTTCCGTCCGTCCACGCGTCCATCAGTGTGACCGTCCATGCGTCCATCAGCCCGTCCGTGCGTGCGTCTGTTCGTGCGTCCGTCCCTGCGCTCGTCCATGCAGCCGCCCTTGCATCCGTTCATGCGTCCATCCATGCATCTGCCTATGTGTCCGTTCGTCCATCTATTCAACACTCCAAGTACCACCATCTCGCATCTTTTCATCATACATTCCCCATATAGAAGCACCACCATCCAGCGGACATTCCAAGGACTAAACGAGAGGTGGCACACGCACACTTTCTTACGGCTTGCGCTTCGTGTCTACTTCCCACCTTTAACCACCTCGAATTCATGGTATATACTTGTTCACTGTATTCATGGCACCGCAGCCGAACGCTCGCTAAACCTTTCGAAAACCAAGGAGGTTACGCCCAGCGAGTATGACGTAGCAAACATTTACTGTAATATAGTGCTCAATGTACATGCCAAGGGCTGCTAATGGGAAATGAAAGGCGGAGAATTCGGCTTTTACTTTCTTAAGGCTTGCGCTTCGTATCTACTTCCCGTTTTTAACCACCTCGAGTTTATTCATGGTATATACAAGTTCAATGTATTCATGGCATTGCGCCTCAACGCTCGCTGAATCTTTCTAAAGATAAGGAGGTTACACCCAGCGAATATAACGTAGCAACCCTATCTTGTCAGATAGTGCTCAATGTACATGCCAATGGCTGCTAATGGTGATCGCAGCCTGCGCGTCGACTAAAAGCCGAATGCTCCTGTCTCTCATTCCCCATTAGCAGCCATTGACATGTACACTGAGCACTATTTTTCATTGTTCAACAACGCACAGAAGAAGTCTCTCACCGGCACCACCTTGGAGGTCAAAATGTTATACTTGTTACATACTACGGGGGACGAACAGGTGCCGCTATAAGAAGCTTCGCCCCTAAAACAAGAGCTTATCTCGCCAATAACGACTAGTGTTGCGAATGGAAAACTTAGCCCATTCCCACTTCGCGAATGCTTGGGCAGGTCAATTGCATTCCTGTAATTCCTCAAAATAGCAAAGGCATGTTTATAGTTTTATTGAGTTAAGAATTGACGCCCCATAAAGCTGGTGTTACCAGATCCATTAGGAAGGGTAAAATTACGCAACCCACGTTAATAAGGTCGATAGATAGTATATTGGCGACATATCTCTTGCAGTACAACCATCCAACTGATTCTCATAGGGGCAGTTCTCATGCCATAGCATTAGCGCGTTCAGCATATTTGGATGAGTAGCGATATTTTATTAATGCTTAAGCTAAATGTGTTGATGCTAAAATGACGAAAAAGCGTGTTTTACGCTGACAAAAGTAATGTTCAAGAAGATTAGGCAGTTCTTCGACGTGCCTGGAGTGGTCCTGAATGTAGAAAAAACTAAGATATTGTTATTGGAGAACAAAATCTACTAGATGTGCTCGTATTAGTGAAGAGTGAACAACTCGGATACCTTGGGCATTTATATCAAATACAGAACACTAGGCCACACGTTTCATCACCATTCACGCCTTTCAAGCACGCCTGGCAAGCATCACGCCCGCGTTTATACGAACCGCGATTTCAAGAAGCGCTTTTTTTTCTTTTTTTAAATAAATGAACGAGTCGCCAACGACAACGGTAGTAAAAACTAAGATGTGAAGGTTGGAAAGAAAATAGTGATATACGGCGGCTGGGGCGCTGCCAAGGAAACAAAAAATCACGTCAGCTCCCGGTAAAGGGAACCATGCGAGAATGCGAAGCCGTGGGCGCTAATGCCTGCACTGGCGACGACGTTTGCGCTGGCGCTTATTGTGGCATTGCGCAGGAGAAAAAAACCTCCGGAGGTGCAAAGCACGCAACGATGCAGCGGTGTTTTCTACTGGAGCATGTCAATCACTGCTAATGGAAAGTAACAGACTGAAGACTCCGATTGGACACTGAGACCCGTAGACCCACAGTATGCTTTTATTTAACGCACACGCTGTGAATTCTTATTGTTCGTCAACGCACAGGAGAAACATTCCACTACCACTAAATTGAAGGTCAAGATCCAGTGCCTATATATAAGGGGGGGGGGGGGAGCAGGGAATACTTGTGCAGCAGGAGCAGTCGGTTTTTTTTAATGCAAATCATATCCTAGTGAACTTTGGCGACTTTGAGCGTATCTATCATCTATCTATCTATCTATCTATCTATCTATCTATCTATCTATCTATCTATCTATCTATCTATCTATCTATCTATCTATCTATCTATCTATCTATCTATCTATCTATCTATCTATCTATCTATTTATCTATCTATCTATCTGTCCATCTATCTATTTTTTTATCTATCTCTTTACCCGCCGATGACCTTTATATCCCCTGGCCGTTTCGATTAATGTATTGATACCATACTTGGTAAGGCATAACATGACTGTATGGAGAGGATATTTGATTAGTCTTAACATAAAAATCATGACATGCATCTTATGGATGTCATGATTTATATTTCATTGTCCTGCCGCTCTTGCAGTGGTTTCGTTCGCATGACACGTTTCAAAACTGGTATGGTATGATATGATTGCTTGATGAACACGAGCAACAGACCTTTACATGAAAATCATGACATGCATGTCATCTAACAACATGTCTACATGCCGTGCTCATGATGCGCTCACGGCCATTTCGCTAGCGTCACATATACCAAAAAGAGAGAGCTGGCGACAGACGCAGTCCTTCAAGGCACATGCAGCACCCCAATCTTTTAAGCGTGGAGCTATTTAAGATGTTCAGCATGGCAAGCATTCATTTTATGTGATTTATATGGTCACGCTAAAAATAACGCGCTGAATACGGACTATAACAAAACTAGCGATGCTTACACGGGTCTAAACGAATCGAGATATAAAGTACTACAATTAACCCCAAATATTGCAGGAGTAATTGCAGTAACCAACTTAAAAGAGTTAAACCGTTTCAGCCGCAAGTGAAGGCGCCACTACCTCGCCGAGTCCGTCAATACTCCTCTTCCTGAGCCACCTCTCCATCGCCACTGCGCCGTTTGGTGCAGCATTCCTGCGTGAGTACGTGTGATGGGGAAAAACCCGAACGGAACTTCACCCACGCGTGGCGTTTCTGAACTGAGGTAATAAGCAGGAGGTTCATGAAGCGCACCAAAACGTAGCGCAGACGTCGCACATGGACTTTGTGAATCTGCCTAAGAAGATTTTACCAGTGACGGGGAAACGCTGCCTGCTTACCTCAATCGTTTGCATCATCGACGCCTCGGTGCACAGCGCAGTGGGAACTACGAACGGGAACATCTGGGTGCCCACGTGATGCACTTCCTCAGGTTTCACCCTAGTGGAGCTACCGTACGTTTCTTTTTAAAGACGATAGTCTTTCTTGGGTACCTTCGACGCAAAAATTTTGGTCTGTCTGTCTGTCTGTCTGTCTGTCTGTCTGTCTGTCTGTCTGTCTGTGCAATTGTCTGTTTGCCCACTCCTAACGGCATCGGGTACTTGAACCGGTTGAACCCTTCCACAGCGCCCACCAATGTTGCTCATGATTCAGCGTTCATACTTGTGCATTTGTCAATTAAAAAGCAATTATTGCGCATGTCTGGGGCACCATAACAACACCTATATAACTTGCATGTGTTAGCCCTGCCGTGGTGGTTTAGTGGCTAAGGTATTGGGCTGCTGACCCCCAGGTCGCGGGTACGTATCCCGGCTGTGGCGGCTGCATTTCTGATAGAGACGGAAATGTTGGAGGCCCATGTGCTGAGATTTGGGCGCACGTTAAAGAACCCCCGGTGGTCGAAATTTCCGGTGTCCTCCACTACGGCGTCTCTCATAATCATATTGTCGTTTTGGGACGTTAAACCACACATCAATATCTTGCATGTACATCTTTTATTAGAAAAGGCATACAAAAGTAATTTTCACGACCGTAACGGTTATCATGCTGAGCTGACCATGACACGCTTGCACGAAACGACGAGTGTTTCAAACGCTTCGCTGAGACGAGACGGTGGTGGCACCTACCCGTCGCCTTGCGTTCTACACCTTATGACCTCAGAGACGGGCGCGCACACCCGTCTCAGATCCACGCGCTTCATCTTCCAAAAAAAAAAAAACTGCAGATGGCACACATGTCTCACGTGTGACGTGACTTGATGCGTTCGTTCGCCTCCGCTGGACGCTCGAGGCACTCTAAAGCAACGCCTCCAGAATACCATTCACCGATTTTCTTGTGCAGAACATGAAATAAATGTCTTGTTCACTCTCTCCACACGCAGGACTATCATCTTTCGACGTCATTTGCAGAATACATGCAGATACGGGGCCATTTTTTTTCTGGGGGCTAGTAATTTCCATAGCCCTGCTTTGAGGGCAAATAAGTGGTCATTAAATGCCAAATTACAAGAAATACTTGAGTCTCTAAACTATATTTAACACAACAACCATATCTCTTTCAGTCGCGAAATTCACGTCGCATAATTCCAAGGCACTCAGCAGAACGATCCGAGAAAAAAAATGAAGAAATATTTTGTTCTGTTTTCAGTATTTAAATAATTAGTGTGTAACAAATTATCTAACTCATCTGCCATCATTGAGGTTCAGTGTTTGCATAAAAAGAAAAAAACTATTGGCCCGAAATGCACGAACAGTTTCTTTCGTGATTGGGTTCGTTGCCAGCGCAGAAAAGAGATACTCGTCACGCTGGTGCTGGAACGTGGAGTGTCGAATGATTGTCGAACATGGTAGTGTCTCAAGCAAAATCTTCATCTGCAGCATCATGCAGCAAACCTAAAAGAAATATTGATAATTATTCACTCAGTAAGCCCCCTGGTATGTGCACAACGAGATTCAGGCAAATTTAAGAAACAAGCAATGTGTGACGCACCTTCGAAGTTGGTGTACAATATTGTGTACGCCGTACATGTCCAATATTTACAGATTATATGCCTAGAACAAATGTACTCTTACACCTTTTCTATATTCACTGGTCTTCTTTAGAAATTCGAGTCCCTTGCAAGTTTTAGTGAAAAGAAACATTATTACCGATATTATATTGTGCCTAATGATTGTTTTTGAGAAGGTTCTATATTCCCGAAATTAGACAAGAATGCTTTTATTCGTTTTATATTAACTGTGTACATGGTTTCGTATCGTGTAACACATTTTCTTTTAGGTGCCCCTGTAGGTGCCCCTGTACTGTTCTTTAAGAGTTGGAGTGCGTACATTTTGATGTCTACACTCTGAAATACTTTTTTGGGCATCTATGCCCATCCCTGCCACATACAGATTGCATGGTGTTATAGCCAGCAAGGTTCAAGTGATATTGTGCAAGTTTTTTATTTATCAATATATAAAGACATTGAGAAAATTTTCTAAGTACCAATTTATTATCTTTCCTATTAAAATGTTATATATCAGGGTTTGCCAGCATTTGATTGCTGTATTCTTGTCATAGAAAGGAATGTTAAAATATTACGCACTGTGAGAAAGCAAAGTTCCTTCAACGGTAGTCGAGCTCACAACCTGTCAGTCCTCGGCAACGCTGGCTGGAAACGCTACTCACTACGCCACGGCCACATACGCTGGGAAGCATTACAGACGCTCCTCTTACATCTAACGCTGTCCATTCGTGGTCCTCTTCGTTTTTTTTATTAAATGTATGTAAGAAGAGGTTGATGCCAATGCGCGGCACCGGCTTCTCCTTGCGGTCCTCTTCGTAAAGTGATGTAATGAATTATGACTGTGACATCCACGGTTAGTTCTTCAACGTCTAGTTTCTACGCGTCTGTTAATTTCGGCGCACTTCCAATAGGAGAAGTGCAGGTTTTTTGTTCTTTTCTTTTTTTCGGTGCATTAACACAACGTTCGAAGGGAACATTACTTCTATCATCGGCCTCACTCATGGCAACCATCCATATCAAAATCAGCCCTGTGTGGCTTCGCACTAGCTACGTGCGATCTTCACTCACGCTCACCCCGAGAAAAATAGCAGCCGGCCAACGGCATATAGGCACGAAAAGCGTTGCGTTTCTCTCTAGCCGGGCAGTGGCGTTCAATACTCTATGATGCTACGAGTAGAAGACCTGAGATAAAGTTCAGCGTTTATTCATTGCCGGCTCTCCAGGCTGCCACACTGCTTTCTCTGATTATGGTTTCGTCGTTACAGCTATCCCAAGCATCCATGACCCCTAAGGTTTATGTCATGATTGATCATCGACGTGAGCTGTCGTAATAAAAATATACCACTAGCTATCAACATGAATGCGTTCCCATTATGATCATTATCAGCCTGACTACGTCATCCGCAAGACAAAGGCCTACCCAACGTTCGGCAGTCAACTCAGTCCTCTGCTTGCTGCTGTCACTTTATACCCGCAAACTTCCTAATCTCAACTGCCCACCTAAATGTGTTTGCCCTTCACCCACTTGCCTTCTCTGGAAATCCAGTTAACTACCTTTATTGACCAACAGTCATCCTGCCTACGCACTACGTGTCCGGCTCATGTCTATATTTTTTATTTGAGCTATGATATCCTTAACCCCGGTTCATTCCCTAACCCACTTTACTGTCTTCTTGTCTTTAAAGGTTACACCTATCTTTTTGCTTGCAATCGCTCACAGCGTCTTCCTCACTTTGAGATGAACCTTCTTCACAGTGCATTCACGATGGCTGTCAAACTTTAAGATACAAGGTTGGGCAAGCTCTCATACAGAAAACATTCAACTTCTTATTTAAGAAGTTTCACTGTCGTGTTAAACTAATTCCCATTACGAAGAAATCCACCACGTTTGTTTTTCGATTGTGTTTTCGAGGCATTAATCACGCTATTTTTCCTTCTAGGTAACACAACCACCGCCATTGAGAAGGGGATTACCGGAGCATAAAAGAAGGGAGGGCCGAACTTCATCCACTGCACTTTCAATACGCATGCACCTGAGCAACATCTTGAGCCACCCTAGCTTACATATATGGTGAGTGTTTTTCATTGCTCTAGCGTATGACCACAAGCATATCGTTCAGATCATCGGCTAATCTACTAAGACGAGAGTGTTACATGCCTGATGAAACGTTGAATGTTCATACCCGTTGCGTCAGCACTAGCATTTCGTAAAATCATCATGTGATGATGTCATCCTATGAAGTCATTATGACGTCACAGGTCACCAAATATTCTGACGTCATCATGAAGTGGTTGTGACATGACTATGATGCCACATAATATGACAGCACAAGATAACGTTATTGTCGGCTTCGTCGCATGGTAAAAGGTAGGTCAGTCGCGGAGGGAATGAAATACCATAAAAGCTGCGGAAACAACGTATACAAAGAAAATCTGGTAGTGCGCTGTTCTTGTGGTTGGAGCCACACGTTTCGCCCACCTGTTATGCGTGTGGCGCCGTCATGCCATTGAAAAAGAGCAGCCAACGCACAGCCTGGACAGTCAACGATGGATGAACTGGCATGAACACTTGCAGTGGGTACCTCACAATCGAGGATCTTTTGACTCTGGATGATGGTAGTCTATTGCCTCTCGCGAGTGATATTCTCTCGAAAACAAAAAATATATAAAATTTTGTGAAAAATTCAGTTTCATTGTAACCATAAAGTTAATTCCGTAGACGAAATGCTAGCTGACTTGATCCGTGCTCTCGTTCGGAAATGGCTTTCCAGACTACGTTATGTTGCGGTTTAAGCAAGGAGGTACCAAGGAATAGAAAATTCAGCACGGACAGACCTCCCACATTGGTGGCGATGGCAACAAGTGACACTGTTGCTTCTCTCACAAGTAGTATGTTTTCGCTGCATCGGATTTCTCAATACTGAAAAAAAATTCTAATCTAATACTGGTTTGTAGTCAATAATTCTGGTTCAATATAAGAGTGTTACAGGATGCCTTATTATGTGAGCACATTTTTATTTAAGATAAGAGCGCGTGTACTCACACGATAATCACAGAAAATATTCGAATGCAATCTCTGAAAGATGAGACTTTTTTTTTCTGTGAGCAGCTGGGATTTCGGTGGCACTAGACGAACTAAGTTTGAGCTACGCACTTATGTATACGTTGTTAAGGGCTCGAAGTCGATAGCAGGTACGGCGGGCTTCTTCAAGGTAGCTGGCTCCCTGCCTTCTACCGCATAGCCGATCTTCAGCAGTGAGGAGACGCGTTCGTAAGAAATATAGAGCGAATATTTATTTACATGATATTTGAAAAATGGGAACTGTACAAAGATTAAAAAGGTTACGCTATATACAGAGGTTTAGTCTATGATTCAGCTCTACGTACAACAGAGATTCACCTCTTATTTACAAAATGCTTCGGCTTCTATGCCCGGTTGATTCCTTACACGGCAGTTTGAAGAAGGCAGTGACCACGGTTGCCGCAAATCAGGTGACGTGATGCCTCAGTGGTCCACCCACCAGAAAGCGTGCAGAAATTGGGCCACTCGTGAGAAAAAGAACGTAGGTGAGAATGCCCAATGGTCGTCACGAGTGCACCACACAATGGCGCACCCGGCCAACGTTTTGAATGCACCGCAGGGCGAGGAGGTAGAGTTAGGAGTGGGAAAGTTGAGCTCCTCCCGGGAATCGGCCTCTGACACGAACGTCAGCAGCGGTCAATGGCTGCTTTCAGCTACCCACTTCCAGAAATCTCTCGAACATGGCAGCCCAAACGCTCGGCGATCTCTGTGAAACGACTTCTTCAACGCCTTCCCACGCTTCCGAACTGTTGGAGTTTTACAGTGACTTTGCGCTCATGACAACAGCCGAGTAGAGAGATCGGCTTCATGAGAACAGCCACACTGGCGCCGTCCCAAGCTGTTTGAGCCCGTTCAACAAAAGAGTTGTCTCGTAAAGCTTTCGTTGAGACCCGACCACAGAGAACTGCCTGGAACCCCTACATGACAGAGTCTTGCTGACTTGGGGCTGATGGGGTTGAAAGCATCCTAGCAGACTGGCTTACGTACAATGGCGTCTGCCCAGACGAACCACCGGGTCAAATGTAACAACGTGGACAATCAGATCCACTTCGGTGGTGTGACGCAAAAGCAGCTCAAGTTAAAGGCAGAAATGGTGTAGGCCCGTGCACTCAGATTTGGGTGCACGTTAAAGAGCCCCAGGTGGTCGAAATTTCCGGAGCCCTCCACCACAGCGTCTCTCGTAATCATATGGTGGCTTTGGGACGCTAAACCCCACAAATCATCAATCAGCTCAAGTTAAGTAGTACAACAGCACACACAGGAACACGGACGTGAAAATGCGCTAAGAGATCTCCGGAAAAATAAGTAAGGCCGCCTTTACCAATTATAGCAAACTACATTTGCTTTAATACATATAACACCCGCTCGTCAGGATAGATATGGCAGGCAAATACTAGCCTAAACTTGCATTAAAACCTACATCTACGCACAAAGAAAAAAGAGTGAAGCTTAGGCTGAATGCGCAGTACACTCAGTAACAGCGACCACTTGAACAACGATCATTTTAAAGCCTTTTTTGACACTCTTTGGCGAAGTGCTGCACGCAAACTTGCAAGGTGCCTTTTACGCAGTAAACCAACATATTTTTTGTGTAGCGGGGGTGCATTTACTATGCCATGATTTGTCATTCTCCGGAGAGGCGTGCTAGCCGCTACCCACTTACGAGAATTATTGAGCAACTTTTTTCATGCAGTGGCTGCCGACGATGAAGAATTATGCCGTATTCTTTTGTAATGGGCTGGTGCATTATAGGATGCACTCCTTATGCAACTCGCATTGCGGGACACCTGTTTGTTCTTTCGTTGTACTTAGGCGCTTTATGACTTGTATGAATGTGATTTGATTTCTGACGTGAATTCGCCCTAGAGTCTATTCGCAACGAATGACAAGTGTGGCTGTGTGGTAGCATGCTGGCCTAGCACTCTGGGGACACGGACTTTATTTATTACCTATTTGCCCTTGATAATCTCTAATGTTTTCTTTTCTTATGTTATTTTGCGTGACAGTGGTCATGGACACCGATGGCTGCGGTAAAATACGGCGTCAACAACGACCTTTTTTATGGTCTCAATATAGTTTCGCTGTTAGAGAAGCAAACCACCGACTACATTACCACTTCGACTTAATATCAATGCAGCCAGACAATGTGGCTCTGTTTCATCGTACAAACGTGAAAGTGTCGTTGGCTTCCCTGGGCAGGGCAGTCACACTTTTGCTGATATAGCTAAGGGATTTCAGTCAGGCTTAAAAATATGTGTTGAAATAACCTCATAATCCTTAACAACGTCTAGCTATTTACTGACCAAGGTTTATAACTTCTCAGAGTTCCAGTGGCAACGGAAAATATATTATGGAACCAGGTTGTTTGCACGAAGTTCCCAATTGTATATTCTGAGCTTCATCATTATCTCGACCACAGTATTAGTCATTATGAATAAGCAGATGTTTGGGGTCACGCCTAGAAATTGCTTGTGCTCGCTCGCTCATACTCTGGTTGGTGTCTTAGTGGTAATAACATTGTGCAATGATTTTTCACTTTTACAATGCACTGCTGACAATCACCCATATTCTATGTATACCTTTTGGCAATCGAGTCTCCCGTGCATCACGTAATATATATATATATATATATATATATATATATATATATATATATATATATATATATATATTTGAATGGTCTATTATAAATTACTTTTGGAAACAATAAAGTATAGTACAGACACTAACTTAACTTAACCACGCACGTCTTGGATATCTCAGCTTTTTGAGTGTCTGTTCTGTGTTTATTTTCCTTAGGAATATGCCCAATCAAAGTATAAAGCTTCGCTGAACTGCCGCAAATTTCCGCTACAAGCCACAAAATCGTTCGCCTTGTGCCCTATGTCTAGCTAGATACTTGAACATGTTCAAATGCGTTCTACGTGCAAATGAAAAGAGAAAACAAATCACAATGACGGCACAAGAACATCGTTTCTGTGGACAGAATGGCAGATCTTTTGGGGTCTCGTAGCGCACGAGTCCTTTCTTTTGTCTTCTCGTCTTACGACTCCCAAAGGCAAACTCCGCCATGTCTTCACTGCTCAGACGTAGATCGGCGGCTTTCCAAAAGCGACCCTCTATAGGTTATGCATTGCGCGTATCCAACGGCGGGCTATTTCTGTTGTGCGCTTTCGGAACCACATGTGCTTGTGTCTGCGAGCCGGATGTGAGGTCTTTATGACTCACTGTCTTCGCCGCCTCTGTTACCATGCCTTTTTTTACTTCTTTTCTACTTTATACAGGACCACATGTAGAGAGCGTGCCAGTCAAATGTGGGCAGACTGCTGCGTTCTTTGCTTTTTTTTATTACATGCACAACTGCCGAAGAACGGTCGAGTAAATAAATAATGGCTCTAGAACGAGATGATTAATTTAAAAATCTGGATCCCATCCGCTACTGTGAAGATGGAAACGAGCGAAGTTATGGTGGAAGAACCTGCAGTGGCTGCGGCGGCGCGTAGTAATCCAGACAATTCGCGCTTCTGAGCTTTCTGGCGCTGCTTCAGTTACCGCTCTTTTTCCCCAGAGAGAAAGACCCACATCCATACTATATAGAGTCAAAATCACTAATGTTTTATAACAGCACGAACACGATGTGTGCCTCACGCAACTGATGGCCCTAGTGGCTTTTGAAAAGAGCCGTCGTCGCCGACGAGTATTGCGTCAATTGTGAAAGAAGCACCTGCCATGGCCATGAGGTGGGGTGCGCTAAGCAGCTGTTATATACTAATATACATACATAGCACTCTATGCAGATAACTTGTTTTGTCCCCAAACGTGGTCCTTCATAACATAACCATTTGTAGTTACGTTATAGGAAAATTAAGGCCTTAACTATTCCGAGAGAGGGAAATTCTGTGTGCAAAAGGAAAGGCATAAACGGTAACGCGCAATAAACCTGTATTAGTTACCCAAAACTAAAGGATGGAGCCGATTAAATAAAGGTGAAAAATTCGCCAGATCTCACGTACCTTCGGAATTGATGTTGTGCGAAGCATACAGATGCGAGGTGAACGCGCCTTAATTTCTTTATGCGCGAGTTGTAGGGATGTGACGCTCAGTATATGTAAAAATCCCCGCAAACACATACGCTAAACAGCCGCACTTGATTCATATTAGCAGTTGCTTGAAGTTGCGTAACGATGTCAACAGCAACATGAAAAATACAAACATCAGAAGCGGTAAGCTGATATGAAGCGCTGCTGTATGCGCTAGGGCTCACGAGGATGGTATATCTGAACACTGCCACACCAAGCAATAAACCTCAGTGAACGGCGTCAAACTACAATTGACGCTACCCCGACATGACGGCTATATCATCGGAGTACATATGTAATGTTCAAAAAGTTTGATGGCCAATACTACAACGAGAACTGACGTTTCACGTCATGAGGGTCAAATTACAAAGTACTTCAGAGACCTGGTGTGGATATGTGGTAGAATTATTGAATGCTACGTAGAATGCTGAGGTTTGATTCCTACTGGAACAGTGACATTTACTCTTTGCATCCGTTCGGTCAACGCTGTCCATGCCACTTTCTTCTTAACGCTCAAGCGTTAAAATTACGCATGTGTGTTCTTGCGGTTCCCATGTTGATATAAAATGTCTATCACTTGTGGCACATGGCCGCATAGCAGGTGGCACTTACGCGCCCCTAGGTATGTTCACGACTGGCACGTGGTATTCGTCAAACCATCTTACACTCCCGCACTAATTTTGGTGTACACCAAATCAAGGCGGGGATCATAGGAGTACCCAGACGGAGGTGGCTAGATAGATATATAGATAGATAGGCGCCAAAAGTGATTGCAGTACGCAAAAAAAAAAGGCTTCGCATTTAAAAAGCTAAGGAAAGAAGGCGCTCCAAAATAACAGAAGCGTGAGGAATGGGAGCAATAGTTTTACAGGCCGATGCTCCGTAAAAAGAGGTCACAAAGCCCATGATAGAACTTTAATGACATTACATTACCATTTGATTCAGCATTTTAAAAATCAAGCAATTAGAGCTATGGTCCAGTCTGTATGCGTTAACATAAATAAACCCGGACGAACACTTCAAAGTTGTTAATGATACAAAAGTACAGTTTCTGTTATAGCCGTTAGAAGCCGTTGTTATGCCAGCATACGGCCACAGCAGTCGATGTTAGCCACTGAAGAGCAGACTGTATCAAATGTTCTCACTAGCTTTCACATATAAGTGTTAATAATATTATTAATAATGATATTGTTATTATTACTTGTGATGATACTGCTATAACTGGTGTATGGTGCGACGTGACAGAATTTGTTCGCATTCAACATTACCCGCATCAGCTTTACTTTGATGGTCCAAAATTTTATTCGGGTGTGGAGCTCCACTATCCTTTAATACGTTCGCAGGTATCTTTTGCACGTGCGCATATGTATACCACAAATGCCAAACGTTTAATAAATGAAACAGTGTGGGGGAGGGGGTTGTCTTCTAAACCTGTTCAGCACCCCACACTGCATTCGCCGCTGCTCTTGTCTAGTGCAGCACCTGATGCGTTCAAGTTTCACGATGCTCCAACTTCTAAAACATGTTGAATGACTCGAATGCTTCTATAGTTACAACATCATCGGCAGAAACGTGGTGCTTGTATCAGCCCCATCCTCAGTGTATTCTTGCTCATGATATTCAGTTTTTTTTTGCGCTTCTCTAAGATGTCACTACCTAATGTTCAAACTGCTCTTTTGGCTTATTCCTTGAGTAGGAATACGCCACGCTTTCGAAGAAGAAACCTCTGACAAGGAAACCACTATTTGCATTAGTGTCTTGCCGATAGTTGCCACAACGAAAGGCAAGTGTGACATGAAATCCTCACACTTGGCTCAATCTATTCTCGCCTTACTTTAGCCTGGCTATCCACGCACGTCATGGAAGTGTTCATTCACTTCGTTATTGCCGAGAAAACAAGAAAGACTTGAACCATCTCCCGTTTAAGGCAACCATGTGTAGATGCGAAGTAGCGAGCGCTAACACGTACACTCGCGGCGGTGTTGACGCTGATGTTAATCAAGCAAAAGCCAACTAAGAACGCCTTAGACTGAATTATCTGGTGAATTTGTTCTGCAGATGTACCAGTACCAGCATATTACAGCGATAAAAATTTCTTTCTTCATCCAGTGCCTACATACAGTGGGTAGGTGGCTAGTGAATGGTTGTGCAGTGCAAGCAGTCAGTTTTGTTTTTTTTACTAGCAGACTCTGCATTCGTCGGCCTTGCGAGGCGAGAGGGGGGGGGGGGGCAAGCGACCGTTTTGCGGAGGTCTTCCTGGGCCGGCACGAGATGCGAGCACGCGCTGTGAGGGTGTAAGGAGGAACAGCGTTACACAGACTACTCAAATAGCTGCTTCGTATCTCAAAAATAACGGAATTATTTGGAGGTGGAGTCCTTTCCTTTTTGGACTCTGTAAGTCGCTCATTCAATTGGGAGCACCCACGCTGTGGTGGAAGTCGGGCGCTTTGTTCGCACCCCAATTGTTTTCTCACGGATCATGGGGTGAGACAGAGGCTCCATCACAAGAAACAAAAAAACAGACATGTGTAAATATAAATTGCAAGCAAAATACATTGGTGAACTTTGTTGGCCCCAGAGTATGCAAATTAGAGGTAGTGGCCACGTTACGCAAGCAGGAATGTTCCCATTGTGAAAGTGTCTGCCTGCTAAATTATGCGAGAATGTGGAAGCAAACATTGAAAAAGAATTTGTTGAAGAGAGTAAACTGTTTCTTTCGATAGAGTAAAGAACGGTTCATTTGCCGGCACCCCCGTACCAGCTGTGTCCGAACAGACTCATTAGCAATGTAAACTCGACAGTTTGTGGTGAGAGTAGCGTTGGAGTTTTATTACGAAACCCTCCACCATGACTGAGCAAACGTAAACGTGACATTGGTATCCAATGCAGACACTGCATATTTTATCACATCACTCACTTGAACTCTTTTGGCTCCCTCATTTAGAGAATATATTTGAACAAGTGTATTTCTAAAAAAATAAAATACGTTGATGGAAAGCTAGGTGTATCCTGCAGGCCAAAAGGAGGTGGATCTTACAGATGAGAGCCAATCTATCATAAGCGAAGTTTTCTGTCAAGCTTGATCAAGTAAGGTCACGTCCCTGTTGCAAGCAGTCTAATCCTGCCCCCTTCGCCTAGTCCTCGACATTAGACTTTGTTAATTTCAAGCCTAATTTCGATGTTTCTCGTAAAAATAGTCTGGCAGTTGGTCAGCTTGTAATTATTCTTTGAAAACAGATTCAGTAGACAACGCACAAAGCACATGTCTTTGTTCTTTTTTGCAAGTTCTCTATCACGAAGGATTCCATGAAACCACCTTCTTCAGAGAGGGCTGTAGTGGCATCGCTGCTGACTCAACCACGTTGTTCATTTGGGCATCTTATCAACGCTATCGGCTCAGCATGCTGGTAAAACCTATGATTGGATCAGAACGACCCCAGTAATGAAATTAGAGAATGTCATACGATTTGACTTTGTCGAAATTAGCCCGCCGAGTATTGTTTTACTATCACATACGAAGAATTTGAGGCCGCGCGAAAATAAACAACTCCAATGAACGAGCAGGAAGCAAGACTAGTGCTGAACTTTCAAACGAATATTTGTTAAAAATGCACCACTATCACCCAGTACGCCAACAATAATCATAGTGCGGATATGCGTACTTCTTTACTGTGAGGTGTTTATTCAGAATACAACGTACCTGAGTAGAGCAAATAAGTAATGTCGTGCTCAAACACTAATCTCTAGCTTTATCGATACAATAACCATGCATAATTTCTCTTTTTTTGGATTTTACACACGTCAAAAACCTGGGATCTCTGAACTTGGTTGTACATATAAATTTTTTACCATGGTAGGCTGCTGGCGGTCTCACCCATTTTTTTTATTGTTCTGAGGTTGCTTAGCCCTGTCATTGAAATATTCCTCAGTTTCCCCAACGCACACTCTCTCACATCTTTGTTTTATGGTTAATGGTGCAATGTAGTTGTTTTGAAATATTCAAAGCTTTACACAGTCTTAAAATTCATTCTCGAAATGCGCAAAACACGAGGTTAACTTTGGGCTGGCTGGTCACTTTCGTCGGGTTATGCGATAACCTTTGAACACATGTATGAAATCAAGTGAAACTGTCTGTATTATTTTTATTGCTCATAAGCTTTTCTTCTTGAATGTTTATTCTTTGCAGCAATGTCTCACACACCTGTAATGACAGAAGTTGGAAAAACCGTACGATTTAAAGCGTATATAGTCTGTTGGAATAGGCTGTCCATTATTTCGCACTCACATTATTTGCTAATTGTGATTTGTTCACAATTGATGGCATTTCTCCCCTTTCAAAAGTTTATATTGAGTACTATTATACGGTAGAATCCATTTTTCTGTTTGACTAGGTAGGCCCAGCAAGCATGTTCACTAGACGCATGAAAGGAAATAACAATGAAGGTGCTTTCTGGACCTACCCAGATAGAAAAGCATCCTTCTGCTTTAGAATGCTCACTTCAAGACTGTAAAAAGGCGAATGGCTATCAATTGTGGAGTACAAGCAATTAACTATTACTGTGAGCCCGAAATGACTGATAAGCAGCTTACACCAACTGGTCTTCGCATGCGCAAACTCCTTTTGGGCATGACACGCAACTCTCTACTGACTGTGAGAGCCGGATATCTTGGATCACTGCAGAAAGAAAACGAACACTGTAGGTATTCTGGAGGCAGCCCCTTACGTCAGCCATAAACGGATATATCTCATGATAAAAATTGTGAGTAGCTGATTGACCTTCATTATACTGCAAACATTTAGTGGTTACTTTATTACGACAGGGTCTACCACGGCTTCACTGGCGCGATTTTGTCACAGATATTACATGGCAAAACATGCACTAACAGATGTGAAGGGAAAGAAAGAAACCTAGCATAAAAGGTTTTCTCGCCGGCAGTCGAAAATCGCTCCGCAGTGTGTAGCGCGAAACGACTCGGTTAGACAGGCTACGTTCTTAAGCATACCAACGGCGAGCTATCTCAGCGCGTCATTTCCCAAAAGTGGTACAAATAGATCGGTAGCACTCATGTTTTCTGGTTATCACTAACTATATGGCGCCTATGGCATAATAGTCACGCTATATAGACCATTGATGACTTTAGGTTTTGTCCACCTATGTCGGCAACAAGAGGTTAAAAAATAGCCTAGTGATTTTCCACACTTTCCTTTCATTATTAGGCAAAATATATTCAAATAAAATGTTCTTTGGGGGAACATAAAAACTACAAGAGATTGCCTTCACCACTACGCGCGTTTTTTTTTTTTTTTGATCTGAAAGACTAGTGAGAGACTTTCCTCACCTTTGAGAAAGCGTGGAAACGTCCTTTCAGTTTCGACGTTACGGCCTGGCGGATGAGGTAACCGGAAGGTTTTTTGAAACAATCTATAGGTCATCGCCCAGCGCATCGCAATGCGCCCGCGCCTCTGCAGGGCATGGTCTCTCGTGTGCATGCGCTTCTCTCATGAAGCGGGTGGTTCGTACGTCTTCTTCATTCACGGCAAGTGTGCGTCGTATTTGCAGAAAGTACGAATGCATCTTCGCTCACTGCAGCTATAGAGAACTAGTCTATTCTAGTTCACTATACTGCAGCGGCGGCTTTTGGAAGAGTAGTATGCTGCTTAAGCACAAAGAAGTGTGCATGGTGTCAGCGGCTCGCCATTGTCATTTGCATGACTTTGCGTTCGTTTCGTGCGTCCTATTTTCAGTGTGAGCGGCGTGCTTTTCAAGCTGAGGAACTTGTGGGTTCGCGATTATCCTGTGCATGTTCTTTTCGGGTATCCTTTCTGCTTGAGCAGCGCGCACCAAACTTCAAGCTGCTTGCCGTTCGTGGTGTAGCATTACTGTTTGCTCCCATACCGTTTCTTTGTTCACCTTTATTGTGACGCTATGTACAATAAACACTCTACTACCTCCACGAAGAGAACTTTTACTTTCACGTTGTAGGGTTTGTTATGACAAGTGAATCAGACATTATTTGTCTTACTTTTATTCGACACCAACTAATAGCAACTACAATTAAAAACCAATCGGTTATAAGCTTATCCCAGCTTCTAATTGTAAATATCACTACTAAGTGAAATATACTTGAACGCAACGACAAGAATCACGAAGCAGGAAGCATTGCACAAGCGCATAACAAAAGGATAACATGTTTTTTTTCTTTTGACGGATATGCAGGAACAACTACACGGGAATACTGCCCAAGTAAAGACGCTCTACTCTTTGATAGGCTACATAAAATGCACTACAACAGAAAAGGAAGCAGCAAACCATTATGGGCTCACCGAGGTCCGCATTACTTTGAAAAATTACTGAAGTCTCCGCAAGCTAGGGTATATAAAGTCCGCCAAATGTGAACGAGAGATCTCTTGCTCCTTTTTGCCGTTGCCTCTTCTGCAAAGCCGAAAAAACGTTCCCATTTATTTTTGTTCACTGCTGAAAAAAGAAAAAACTTTCGGTGTGACATGGGGTCTATGGCCCACTACGAGGTTTTTGAACCCAATGCACCTGCTCCATCTATGCAGATTACGGAGGTTCATCGTTTTCTTAGACACCTAGGAAGAAGATTTAGGGATGACGTGTCTAATAAATCGTAGACGAATGCGGAAAGGCTAGCGCGGCTCAATAAAAAGGTTCTAATATATATCGAGCACAGCAAAACCTGCAAGACCGGCGCCGAGAACAACTTCATTATATTGATAGTGTAATAAAAAATGGCACAAAAATTAAAGCTACAAGAAATATCCTAACGCATCCAAGCAAAGGCGAAGAGAAAAAAATTGCCCGCAGCTTCCCTCGGGGGAACACTGAGGAGGATGCGGACCATATAATTGGTTAACGGGGTGTTAAAGTGCGACTTACTTGGGTCGATGGCTAAATTGGTTAACGTGGTTGTGAAATGGGGTGTTAAATTGCGACTTACTTGGGTCGATGGCTAAATTGGTTAACGTGGTTGTAGGAGGGGGTGTTAAATGAGTGAACACGTACACACGTATGCGAAAGGGCGGCGCTGGTCGAAGGGACGTCGATCATTGTGTTTGTTGATTCGTTGGAATTCATTTCACCGCGACCTTGGACGTCGACGCGCCGTACAAACCAACCGACGAGCGGCAACTGAGCGAGCGAGCGCCGACCTTGAGTATATACACAGCACGACGGCGCATGCACTGTCAGCTGTTGAATGTTCTCGAAGCGCGACGCCACATGCGCGTCCACTGGAGAATCAGGGGAATTGTAGATGTCGAACGCGGTGTGTAGAGGAGGAAGGGTGCACAGATGGTGGAGGAGTGAAGCGCGCGCGGTGTGTAGAGGAGGAAGGGATGCACAGATGGTGGAAGAGTGGGCGACGGCGCGACGGCGCATGCGCGCGCGTCAGCTGTCGAATGTTCGAGAAGCGGTTCGGACGACGCGGACGGCGCACTACAAGGCGCGAGTATAAGATGCTCCGCATCTAAAATATGGTGACGCCGGGGTGAATAGAGAATATAATATGGCGGATTGCAAGAGGCGCTGCGTACCATACGGATTCTCTTGCTAAGAAACCCTAACTTTTGTTCGTGTCACAAGCCTACTTGAAATGTCAGCGTGCAGTGATGAGTGTAAAGAGTGTGTACCTATGACTCAGTATATATATATATATATATATATATATATATATATATATATATATATATATATATATATGAGATCTAACAGATAATAAAGCCAAGCAAAGTATAGGGATAGTTATTAGACCAAATTATAATGTAAATGCTACGAAATAAAAGTGAATGAAAAAATTACTTGCCGTAGGCAGGAATCGGAAGGTCATAGGTTCGGTTCCTGCCCACGGCAAATTATCTTTTCACCCACTTTTCTTTCTCAGCATATACATTAAAATTCGGTTTAATATCTTCCCCTATACTTTCCTGGGCATTATCGTCTGTTTGATCTCATTATTGATGTGTCGAAACACGAAAATCGAGCCCTTAAGTATACACTTCTTTCCCGTATATATTTTCATTTCATTTCATTTATTTTATTCGGACATTTTATTCGGACATATATATATATATATATATATATATATATATATATATATATATATATATATATATATATATATATATATATATACGGGAAAGAAGTGTATACTGAAGGGCTCGTTTATTCATGCTTTGGCACAATTCACTATTTGACACGTCATTCATATTTTGACACGCTGCGTTACAGTGCCTCGAGCGTGCAGCGAAGGCGAACGAGCGCATCAAGTCATGTCACACGTGAGACATGAGCGTCATCTGGCAGTTTTCTTAAAAAACGGAGCACGTGGCTCTGAGGCAAGTGTGCGCGACCGTCTCAGAGGGTATTAGGTGTATTATACAAAGCGGTGGGTAGGTACCACCACCGTCTCGTTTTAGCAAAGCGTTAGAAGCACTCGCCTGCTCGTGCAAGCGTTGTATGGTCAGCACGGCGTGGTAAGCGCTACTGTCCCTAAAATTACCTATGTATGCCTTTTCTTGTAAAAGATGCATACGCAGAATATATACGTGGTATTGTGGTGCCCCAAACATGCGCAATAAGCAATAATCGCTTTTTATTCGACAATTGGACGAGTATGAACGCTGAATCTTGAGCAACATTGGTGGGTGCTGTGGATGGGGTGAGCCATTCAAATAACCAATGCTGTTAAAAGTGCACAAACAGACAAACGTACAGACAGCAGACAGACAGACAGACAGACAAACAGACAGACAGACAGACAGACAGACAGATCAAAATTTTTGCGTCAAAGGTCTCCAAGAAAGACTATCGTCTTTAAAAAGAAGCATACCAGGAAGCTCCGAGCACCAGCAACGCACGCGTATTCAAACACCCCTGTTAATCTTGGGAGGTCACGATTTCCAAGGTTGAGCTTGTTGATCCTTAGAACATGTAATATAGCATTAATATTGACTGATACAAGCGTGTCTAGCTATATATAATCAGGGCATGTGATCGTCATAAAGAATTCATGGTTGAAGAACTGTGGCCTACCACAAAAGACACATACGTTAATGCGCGTATTCCATTAGGACCACGTAGTGGGTGCATAGCAAGTTCAAAACAGATATCGTGCGCACAGTTGCTCATGGTTTGTAGCATGCTGCCTAATACACATAATGCAGGCATATTTCAAGGTTTCCCTGACACAACACAAGTTACAACTTTATTGATTACATTGTAGTAATTCACAGTTTAAACTTCTCGAGTAACATCATACAATAAAGAGTACACCTAAGTGGTTCAAGTAGGCACTATAGGGACAGGATATTGCAATCGCGTTGAGCGCGTTAAGGTGAAGCTCAAGAATCACTATTTTTTTTGCTATATTTGAACCCTGTGCACTCTCTAACTTTATACGACTCCCTACTTAACCTCATTCATTTACATGGCACTTGCGGCAGAAACGTGTGGTTCATTAGGTGAGGCGAGTTAGTGACCTTGCAACAACGTACTGAGTTACAACGACTGGTAACAGCGTGCGCTACTTAGTGGTGCTCAGCATGTTCCTATCAGAATAGAGTGGTCGTAAAGCAACATACAAGTGAACAAACTTTGCCCGTGTGCTCAGATTTGGGTGCACGTTAAAGAACCCCAGGTGGTCGAAATTTCCGGAGCCCTCCACTACGGCGTCTCTCATAATCAAATGGTGGTTTTGGGACGTTAAACCCCACATATCAAGTGAACAAACTTTCTTCATAGAAAGAGTGGCAGCGTAACATTTTTTTGCTTCAACGTAAAAATATAGAGAGTGCAATATTGTTTTGGTATTTTGCCTTCGTCTTCCAGACACGTCCATCTTTCCCCAGATTTTACTGATGTAGGTATTATTGGCTTTGTACTAGCTTTACTATGAAACATGATTTTGCCATCGGTGCTAATTACTTCAAAACTGTGTTAGATTTGGGTAAAAAATTTGTTTTTTTTTATGGGACACATCTGCCCCTGTCTTGGAATATAATTATTACCACGCATGGGATAACAGAACTGTTAATTATTGTGAGTGATCGGCGTCAAAGTGGAAGGAAAGAGAAGAAATCCCTCGTTCGTGTTTTCGAAACAAGGAATTTGTCTAACTTTGTGCGACTGAATCTTTGTCTTTTCGCCATGTTTAATTCGTTGTCTGATCACAGTTTTTGTAGCATTTCTGTAAGGCAAACGCCGGCCGGCAAACTTATTTCTCTGTAGCATTGTCCAGATTTCTCAATGAATTTTCCCCAACTATCTGAATATAGACACGCTTAGCAATGTTACTGCATGCGTTCTAGTACAAGGCAATATGCAAGAATGGCAAGGTGGCCATGTTCGTGAAACTGCGAGTAATACAATACTATACTCCTGTTGTCAGCGAACCAGTGAGCTCACACACAAAAAACAACCATCAAAAGAGTGCACCTACAGGGGCCTGCTCATGGTAAAAAAAAACAACCAAGGCTGTTTTGGCACGCGTATCTTTCGCGATGAGAACATTATAATATGGCGTGTTGTATCACAGGTCAGAATGGCAACAGAGCACGGGTTGTCTACGCCATACTATGCCTCATAACAAATTTCCAGCATCTATACCTCATCTTCTTGTCGTTTTTAAAGTGCCGAGAAAGTGCAATTACAGCACATAATTACGGCACTTCAAGGTTTACATACTTGTTATTTTGTGGTGAAACTAGAACGTAGCGAGAGAGAGAAAAGTGGGCCAACTATTACAAGATGGGGCACATGGAAGAAAAAACTCATATCAAATAACAACAAATTGTGTACATTTCGCACGTCGTTTAGAAGCACGCACATGCGATAATTATGCTGGTCGTCCGCATTAAGGGTCCAGCACTTCCTTGACAAAAATTTGTAATAACGTAAAATTTCTTCTGCAGTGCAAAGTTCTTATAAGCAGCAATAGTGCTAAAATAAGGCATGTAATCATGATTACACTTGCCATGAGTTAGTACATCCTTTCAGTCTGACAATACAAGTGGGCGTGTGCGAGCAACTCTGTCGTGCGTAAGTTGAGCAGCGCTGCAAAGTTGAGGACTGAGAAAATCTGGCCTACACAGACAAAACGCAGCCAGAAATTGAATTTATTCAATGAAACAGCCGAAAATGGGGGTGGAGTGACATCTAGAGAACATACAGAGGACATTAATACCTCCATTTCCATAACTCTTTTATGACCTGAATTGTCAGATGCGCTCTGTCTGCGTAGTCGTTTTTTTTCTCTCTCTCTCTTCAACATCGCAGCACTGCCTTGTTCTAACGTTCGAACTAGCATCCACACAAGGTCTTCTGTCGTGCGTAATTTGCTTTCACATCCGAGAAAGGAAAACCACAAGCCTGGAAGCATCACACGCTCAGTTTCTGCAACAAGAACTTCTTGTTTGTCGTCAATTAATTTCAGACCGACTAGCACTTCCAAGCCGGCGGCTCAAATCTAAGCGTTCAATGAGACCCTTGTATGCAAACGGCGGCACACTTCTGAGTAAGAAATAACCTGTAAAACTCGCAGGGTCTCTTATACCTTAAACCAAGACCGCTCCAACGCTTAAGTCATCAACGTTGTCATTATCATCTCAGCCAATGTATCGATCCTTCCACGCCCCCCAAGAGAGGCTCTCTGCACTTAACCTGGATCCGCACTGCTTGCAAGGTCAGAGACACCGCAACATTCTGCACCTTACCTGTTTTTCCCGCTGCCTCCGTGATAGGCCAACCCTTGACCAAGCGATGGTCACGTGATCACGTCATGGTGTACGGTCATGATTCGCGACGTATGATCATGTCATTTTGTGATGTCATATTGTCATAATAATTGTTTGCTTCACTTCTTTTGACGCCGCCGACGACGATATGAGACAAAAGTTAGATTGTGCTTCTGATGATGCAACTATAATTTCCACTTTGATAAGCGTGACGCTTTCTGGTTACTGTGGGGGCAGGCTATCTTGCAGAGCCCCCGCTGACGATTACGGCTCGCCTAGGCGGGTCACAAGTAGCCGATTAGCTTCCGAGTCTAATTTGAAGGGTAGTGCACCTCCCACCAATAATTCAACAGGCTGTATTTAATTAGCGGTGAAGCAACGTCCAACGTTCACAGAGTGCACTGGTTGTTGTGTTCAAGCGTAAGGGCCGAGTCGCACCCCGTCAATTTGTCGCCCTAATTTATTGGGCAAAAAACCTCGCGAAGATTGTATGAGTATGCGTGGAAGTGTTTGTATTTTGCGCCGCACCCTCGCTTCTCGCTCAGAGAATTAAAATACGGCTTATCTTGTTGAAACTGGGGTTTCCCCGGAATGGTATGCGCCCATGTTCTCACTATGGATGTACTTCAAACAAATATTATAGAAATAGTGGGCTTATCCAAATAGTGTTTAATATGCGAATGCTCCACAGAATTCACTTTTTTAGAAAGTCTTGCGCATCTATGCACATTTCTGTCTTGAAGGAATAATCAACTGTGTTTTGCTTAAAACACACACGTGCTGCGTAGGTAAATCCTTATTGCATACGGTGACATTTTCGAATTTTTCCACACATGGGTTCACAATGGGCTGAGAGGGTCAAGCGTAAAAATTTTTCTTTGACGTTTGTGGATCGCTCGGGCCAAGTAGCAAGTTTCTTGTCCTTAAACTTTTCTCAGGCGCCATCTCTGTTTGGCGCTAATTCGTTCACTGGTGACTGCAACTTAGTACGAACTAATACCCACTCACTACGATCCGGCATGACCTTTTATGTTCGCTGCTCGGAAGAATTATGTAAGCGAATGACATTTGGCCCTTGCTTCGGTCAACCGCAGCCCGAAAGCAATGAAGGTAAGATTATTTTCTGAGAGCCTTCGTAACACCTACGAGCACTTGTTTCGTCACAACCCTACGGTGACGCGAGAGTGCTCTTACGTCGAAGTGTGAAATCTGAAGAGAAAGGACAAAAAGTATACAGTACTGAGGTTGTAGAAGTAGTTGTCGAAGAAACTTGTAGAAGTAGCACTAGGATGAGTAACACAATGACTGAAGAGTTAACAAACGTGACTTATTTGATGAAAGTGAGTGACTGTTGTTAAGGAACTGAAAGAAACATATACAGGGAAAATACAATAGGTCTACGCAATCACAACAATTCTTCTATTTTACGTAGCCACCTTATTACACAAAATAAAAAGATAACCATTACAAATAAAATACAAATTATTACAAATTATTACATAAAGATAACTATTACCATACAAATTACTGTCTCAAATACTGTCTTTAGATATCCTAAATTGTCTACGGCAAAAAACTTTTATTGCTAAATCATTGAAATTCATGTCGCGTTCATTTCATTTTTAAGAATGAGGAATGCATTTCTTGACAAACGCTGTGTAAAATTATTGTGGAGGCAAAAATAGTTTTAGATTCAATAATTTCTCTATTGCAACTTGTCTTTTTTTTCAATTTTGTTGTTTTTTTTCTTTTGTGTAGCTTCGTAATTTCTTTATTGTTTCGCTGGTTACACGTTTTTTCAAAGGCTTTGTAAAAACTTGCGCTTCAAAACACTAAAGCTTAACAACACTCTCGGCCCCAACTAATCCAAGTGCCATTATTTTTTTAAACAGGCAGATAAATGAAGAAATTAACAAAATCGCTTCACTTGTGCGTTTAAAATGTACCCAAAAGTCTTTTTCGTCTAAGGAACGTACCGAAATACATATAAAACAGGTTGCCGAAAGACCACACGTAAATTGCGGTGTGCATCAGGGTCATTTATATAGCAGTAATTAATATAGCAAATTAGAATTAAATGTAGCAGCAATGAATCACCATCTAGGTTTTAAACATATTTTCATTTACCTTTGACGTCACAGTATGACGCGAAATACGGCGCCGATCACGCCATGTGCCCCCAGGTATACTGGCTCATGCATGTTTAAGCTCGGCGGTTATTTTTCAATCTGACTGTTTCGATAGTTATAGTTAGAGGAAGCGCAAAAAAAAAATGCGGGACACAAAACAATTGTACACTAGAACGGGCGCCGTTTTACGTGTTTGATTGTTTTGTATCCCGTGTTTTGTTCTTTTTTTTCGCCGTTCCTAACTACGAACCAACGCCAACTCGCCCACCTGTCTCGCCCTACTTAATTCCAATTTCCTTAAAAAAGCAGCTTGAGCCATGGCCCGCTCCCCAGAAAATTACTTGCTGGTCGAGTTGTTATCGCTATAGAAAGGGGCAGCATACGTGTTTTCTTAACGAGAAATATACGAGACCTTTCTTGATTTCCTAACAAAAAAATAAAATTAACGTTCAATCTTCTGGAGGCGGTATGCTCCCTTGGTAATATACATGACTTTTATTGTGATTAAAAGGTCCCTCGTGCCCTTGCACGGAAAGATAAGCCTAACCTTCGCAAGAGTGTTCCTTTCTAAATTATCAAGTTTGGTCCGTAAATTCTTTGGTGTCCTTTCCTCTTAAATAAATTGGAGGAAAATTGGTTCTCAAGACGGTGGGCTTATGTGAACAGCTCTGAATTGCGGTGCAGTTTCTCGCGCTATAGTGCTTTCGCTGCCTCTCTTTTTTCTTCTTTGTTTTCTTCTTCATCTCTGTTACTCGTGTTTCTTTTCCCCTTCTGCCATTCCTTATGGTAAGAATAGAAAACTGGGATATTTCGGCATTAACCTGCCTATCTATCTATCTATCTATCTATCTATCTATCTATCTATCTATCTATCTATCTATCTATCTATCTATCTATCTATCTATCTATCTATCTATCTATCTATCTATCTATCTATCTATCTATCTATCTATCTATCTATGTATCTATCTATCTATGTATCTATCTATCTATCTATCTATCTATCTATCTATCTGTCTGTCTGTCTGTCTGTCTGTCTGTCTGTCTGTCTGTCTGTCTGTCTGTCCGCCCGTCCGTCCGTCCGTCTGTCTGTCTGTCTGTCTGTCTGTCTGTCTGTCTGTCTGTCTGTCTATCTATCTATCTATCTATCTATCTATCTATCTATCTATCTATCTATCTATCTATCTATCTAATTATCAGAGTTCACAAAGTCCAGTTATGCTCCGTAATTACCTTCACTTTACCTTTTCAAGACTTCAACAGGAAGCGGTAAAACAACGGGATGATAGAACAGTCGAAAGCGTACATGCACCTCGCGCTTCGAGGGTGAGCGTCACTTCTTCGTCGCCGTCTGAGCACATGAACAGTCCGCGGCTGCCGTCAGCAGAATCCCTGCGAATCGCGGACGCCGGAGAGGTCAGGAAGGTGCCCTCTGGGAGTCACGTGGTCACGATTCGAAGATTGCGAGAATTGGCAGTTCAATCGAGTTGCATACTCTAACTCTCGCGCCCTGCGAAGAAGTGTAAAAAATTGCCCGCAGCTTCCCTCGGGGGAACACTGAGGAGGATGCGGACCATATAATTGGTTAACGGGGTGTTAAAGTGCGACTTACTTGGGTCGATGGCTAAATTGGTTAACGTGGTTGTGAAATGGGGTGTTAAATTGTGACTTGCTTGGGTCGATGGCTAAATTGGTTAACGTGGTTGTAGGAGGGGGTGTTAAATGAGTGAACACGTACACACGTATGCGAAAGGGCGGCGCTGGTCGAAGGGACGTCGATCATTGTGTTTGTGGATTCGTTGGAATTCATTTCACCGCGACCTTGGACGTCGACGCGCCGTACAAACCAACCGACGAGCGGCAACTGAGCGAGCGAGCGCCGACCTTGAGTATATATACAGCACGACGGCGCATGCACTGTCAGCTGTTGAATGTTCTCGAAGCGCGACGCCACATGCGCGTCCACTGGAGAATCAGGAGAATTGTAGATGTCGAACGCGGTGTGTAGAGGAGGAAGGGTGCACAGATGGTGGAGGAGTGAAGCGCGCGCGGTGTGTAGAGTAGGGAGGGATGCACAGATGGTGGAAGAGTGGGCGACGGCGCGACGGCGCATGCGCGCGCGTCAGCTGTCGAATGTTCGAGAAGCGGTGCGGACGGCGCACTACAAGGCGCGAGTATAAGATGCTCCGCATCTAAAAGGTTCATGACACCGACAAAGATGCAACAGTTCACCTAACGTGCTCTCGGTCGCCACAGCTATTGACAGCGACAGACGCGACGTAAGCTGAAGATCCGGCGAAGACCTAGCCGGAATGTTGGCGTTCAGTCTCCACGACCATTGATGTACAGGAGAAATATTACTGGAATAGATATCTAGTCATCCGTTGTTTACGCGTATAGTGAGTGACCTAGCCTAAACTGCTCCGCCACCGCTGCTTCTTCCGCAGCTATATGCAGTTTATTATATACGTTCGTACTAGCACTTTATTTTCTCTCTCCGTTTACACGAACAGAATCCTACCTGCCATCCAATGCGTAGTTTGAGTGTGGTACTGAAAGTGTCACGATTATTTATCACATCAAGGTGAATGCCTTATATGTCTAATAGTACGTCGCGATGAAGCAGTGCACGTTATGGTGCTCGGCTGCTGACATGGCCAACGCGGGTGTGATGCCAGCCGCGGTGATTAAACGGAAGTGAAATAAGTGAGGCTGGCATACAGTGCGGTGTCGATGGACGTTAAAGAATGCCAAATGAACACTGAACACTCAGGTTCAAGGGAACAGACGTTCCGCCAAGCGCTACTCGTCTCCATCAAGAATGCGACCTTTGTCGAAACCTCGTGCTCGTGAATTTTCGTGTTAACATTCAAGAACGGAAGCGTCATTGAGACATCTAAAAAAGTGATTGAGTTCGCCAATGCTGATGTAAAAAAATAGAAGTAGTGGCAATGAGAGCGAGCATTCTGCTGCATTTTAGGGAGTCGTAAGAGACTCACTGAGAGACATTAATCCAGTGTCAACATCGTCCTGCCATTCTGTAGCGTTTTTTTTTGTTACTTACCATTGCAAACGCAAAATATATATTACAGCGATAACATATTGTATCACTCAAACATGAAATCAAAGGTTCACAACATATAGTGGCAATTCATTCTCTACTTACATGAGCTCTACTTCCATTAATTGTAGTACCAAGCCCAATAATTCATTCTCAGATCTTAGCAAAGAATGTAATAAAAGAAATAAAAAACAACTAAAAGAACCTATATGAAACATTCAATAATGCTCGTTATTTGCAAAAACACCATACGACCATTAGGTGGGCCGGAGTGTGCAACTTGATTTTACCACACATGCCCATAACGTACCACCATACATATGTACACTGGTAATAATAGGAACACATGCGTTGCCCTCTAATCACACGCACAGTGCCATCTACTTTAGGTGCGAACACAGCACACCGTGGCAGCCCTCCGCGAAGCGCCAGCGCACACGGTGCGGCCGCGCATCGAAGCTCATCGGCGCAGGCGCACAGACATTGTGTAAGCTCTTGTGATACGCTGGCACGCAATGCGAGCTTTGAGGGGAAGCACGCCTATCTATCGGCAGGCTCGTAGCGATTGAGTGCGCCGCTGCGGCGTTGCAAGAATGTGAACTTCTTTACGCAGTTTTCCACGAACTCTATCAGTGCTTCCCCCTCTCAGGGCCACAACCCCAATTAATGGGTGTCATTTGCGAAAATTGCACTTTGTTTTAAACAAATGAGCACAGCAAAGCAGCTTTGCATATATGGGATACACTGTAGAAGAGTGCGGTGGATAGTTGCGTCCATGTTTGCTTCTCTAGCACGGGCTGACATAAGCATCTCACGAGCCTACTTAGCTCTAATGTATATAAAGTTTTCTTTCAAATCGACTGAGTTTCGGTGGCACAACACTGATCCCGTTGTCTGTTGACAGTCTTTACACGACATTACTACGAACAGTTTAGCCTTTTCCGATAGTCAGCTAAGAAGCGGCCTTTATGCAAGCAAGACGACTGCCCTTCCCTGGTTTGTTTCATGATAAAGCACAAGCCCCCGTCGTTCCCACAGCCTTACTAGCTCAGTATATGGAGCCAGTGGACCTTCCGGTAGTTGCCGCCGGCTGCGTATGCTCCTTTCTTTCTCAAGTCGTATTTCCCCGCGATGAAGTTACGCTAACAAGGGCAGTTTGCAATGACCCCAAAACAGCTCCTCGGCTTTTTGTGTTAACAGCGTTGAATTCGCTTTACTAGGCTTGTGCGAATATTCGAAGCATTCGAATATTCGAACGAATAGGTGAGTATTCGAATTTACTTCTATTCGAAGTTATATTGCCACGTTCTATTTCCCAAGTTTTTGTTATCGTCCGAAAACACCGCACGATTCTCAGCGCAAACCGCGCCTGCAGTTTTCTAGAAGGTTCCGGACTGTAGTAGATCATTTCGATAAGATAACGCCCACGGTGCGAACGGTACAGATTGTTCTGGAAGCTACGCCACCGCCAGCGATAACGCTAGAACATTCGACGGCAAGAGTATAAATGCCGACGCGCTTCGCCGCTTGTCAGTTGTTGATCGAAGGCCGACGCTCCGTTCGCCGCTATCAGTCCGAGACTGCTATCTGTGCGAGACTGCTGCTGTAATTGGACTTTCAGTTTACCGGGCCCAGGTTCGCCCAAATAAACAGTTAAATCCTAACACGAAGTCTCCTGTCTTCGGCCACGTCACGACCCCGTGACATCTGGTGGAGGTGCTGCTTCGTTCATGTACCGGACGCCCCCGTCAAGCCGTGAACCCAGCCCACGTCGCGGAGAAGACACCGACACCAACCAGGAGCAGCGAACAAGCCGCCGACAGCAAGGGCTACCACCGGAGTACGGGCTTCTACCAGACAAGGCGCGGAAGACGAAGGCCATGACCGCGACTGCAGCGACAATGACAACCGCAGCGTCCCAGCCCACGATGGTCATGCATCAACCCAGGGAACCCCCAATTTTCGATGGGTCATCGATCGAAGACCCGGAGTCCTGGCTGGAAACATACGACCGTGTGGCCGCCCTCAACCACTGGGACCATGACGAAAAGCTGCGTCGTGTGTTCTATTTGGAAGACACTGCAAGGACTTGGCTTGAAAATCGGGAGTCCACACTCCGAACGTGGGATGTTTTCTGCGGCGCATTCCTTCAAACGTTCGCGAGCGTCGCTCGCAAAGAGAGGGCCGCTGCTTTATTAGAGACTCGGGTTCAGCTACCAAATAAAAATGTCGCCATTTTCACAGAAGAAATGACCCGACTATTCCGTCACGCTGATCCAGACATGCCTGAGGAGAAAAAAGTTCGTTTCCTCATGCGAGGAGTCAAACAGGAGCTCTTCGCGGGACTGATAAGAAACCCACCGATAACCGTCCAAGAATTTGTAGCAGAAGCGACCACTATCGAAAAGACCCTGGACATGCGCACCAGACAGTATAATCGTCGCCTGACTGCAGACTGCGCTGCTGCTCAAGCCAGTAACTCCGGAGACCTGCGTGAAACGATCCGAGCGATCGTGCGGGAAGAGCTGCGCAAGCTGTTGCCTTCGGTCCAGCCTCAAGTGGATTCAATTGCCGACATTGTGCGAGAAGAAGTTCGGCAATCGCTTCAAATTCCCCACGCACCGCTGCCCGAGCCGGAAGCTATGAGCTACGCCGCTGCACTGCGCCACAACGCTCCTCCCCGTCCACGCCAAAACGCCGCCCCATCGCACTTCCGTCGACAGACGCCACCGCCGCCACCACCCCCACCGACGTCATACCGTTCGCCAGCGGCCCAGCGCAGTGCACCGAGGAAGACTGACGTCTGGGGCACCCCTGACCATCGCCCGCTCTGCTACCTCTGCGGCGAGGCCGGACACACATACCGCCGTTGCCAGTACCGACAGATGGGACTGCGTGGCTTCGCCGTCAATGCACCGCGTCCACAGCCAGGAGAACGACCACGTGACATCGCCGACTACCTGACAGGAACTCGGTGGACACCACGAAGCCCTTCGCGTTCGCCGTCGCCCAGCCGCCGCACGTCACCGCACCACCGGCAGTACTCTGGCCCAACGCGGGGCCGGTCTCCTAGCCCGTATCCGGGAAACTAAGGGCAGCAACCGGTGGAGGTGCGGTTGCTGTGCGACGAACTACCGAAGATCCTCCGACGACGACGACGCCGCGACGGAGCTTTCCGAACACAACGCCAGCCAGGCAAAGCCCTGACGGCGAAAGCTCATTTACCGAAGGTGGCCTGACGACGCAGCATGGAAGCAGCGGAACAAGCCGACGCAGCCGTGACCCGACGCCACGCCCTAACTGTAATGCGAGACGGCGAACTAGCGACCTCGACGTTCTTATCGACGGCCACAGTGTGACTGCTCTCGTCGATACTGGAGCCGACTATTCTGTCATCAGTGGGTCGTTCGCCGCGAAGTTAAAGAAAGTTAGGACAGCTTGGAAAGGCCCTGAAATCCGCACAGCCGGAGGTCATCTCGTAACGCCTGCAGGAATCTGCACAGCGAGAGTCACCATTAACGGCCGTATTTATCCTACAGACTTCGTAGTCCTACAGCGTTGCTCGAGAGATGTCATCCTTGGCATGGACTTCTTATGCCTCCATGGTGCTGTCATCAACCTAAAAACAAAGTCGATAACGTTATCCACAGAAGAAGCACTACCGCCGCGCACGCCGTCAGCACACCATGCCTTGAATGTGCTGGAAGAACAAGTCACCATTCCGCCTCGCTCAAGCGTCCTTATTTCAGTCGGCGCTCCTAAATCACCTGACTTGGAAGGCGTCGTTGAAGGCAGTCAGCATTTGTTGGTCACCCGAAATATTTGCGTCGCAAGAGGAATTGCAGAGCTGCGGGGATGCAAAGCAACGGTTTTGCTCACGAATTTCAGCAATGAGTACAAACATGTGAACAAAGGAACAACGGTCGCATACATCGAAGAAATTGTCGAAACCACTAGTGCTTTCGCCCTCGCCGATTCTGCGGAACCTGCTCAGAGGACCCAAGCCCCTCCCATAGCTTTCGACGTCAATCCCAGACTTCCAAACGATAAGCAAGAACAGCTCAAGGCCCTGCTCCTGCAATACGAAGATTGCTTTTCGTCGTCATCGAAAATTCGGCAGACCCCAATCACGAAACATCGCATCATAACCGAAGAAAATGCCAGACCACTCCGTCAGAGTCCGTACAGGGTTTCGACGCGAGAACGTGAGGCCATGAAGAGACAAGTTGATGAAATGCTGCGGGATGACATTATCCAGCCGTCCAAGAGTCCATGGGCATCCCCCGTGGTGTTAGTGAAGAAAAAGGATGGGACCCTACGTTTCTGCGTCGATTATCGCCGCCTGAACAAAATCACAAGAAAGGACGTGTATCCCCTCCCACGAATAGACGACGCACTTGATCGGCTCCATAACGCCAAGTACTTTTCGTCAATGGACCTTAAGACTGGCTATTGGCAAATCGAAGTCGACAAAAGAGACCGAGAGAAGACGGCGTTCATAACACCGGACGGCCTCTTCGAGTTTAAGGTGATGCCCTTCGGCCTTTGCTCAGCGCCTGCAACGTTTCAACGCGTTATGGATACAGTACTGGCCGTATTGAAGTGGCAGACTTGCCTTGTGTACTTGGACGACGTCGTCGTGTTTTCCTCGAGTTTTGACGAGCATCTTCGGCGCCTTGAAGCTGTACTTCAAGCCATCAAGACTTCCGGACTCACACTGAAGCCAGAAAAGTGCAGATTTGCGTATGAGGAGCTCTTGTTTCTGGGGCACGTTATCAGCAAGTCTGGAGTTCGTCCCGATCCACGGAAAACAGCCGCCATCGCCGACTTCCCGCCGCCAACTGACAAGAAAGCCGTGCGCCGATTTCTGGGCCTGTGTGCCTATTATAGGCGGTTCGTGAAAAACTTCGCCCGCATCGCCGATCCTCTCACTAACCTTACCAAGGCCGACGTGGTGTTTAAGTGGGAAACGCCGCAGGAACACGCTTTCCAGGAGCTTAAACATCGCCTCCAGACGCCTCCGTTACTTGCCCATTTCGACGAATTCGCCGAGACAGAAATACATACTGACGCAAGCAGCGTAGGTCTTGGCGCCGTTCTTGTGCAGAGGGATGACGGACTTGAAAGGGTTATTAGTTACGCCAGCCGATCGCTATCCAAAGCAGAAGCAAATTATTCCACAACAGAAAAGGAGTGCCTCGCCATCATCTGGGCTACGTCGAAATTTCGCCCCTACCTCTACGGCAGGCCCTTCAAAGTTGTGAGCGACCACCACGCCTTGTGTTGGCTAGCCACTTTGAAGGACCCCTCAGGTCGCCTCGCACGATGGAGCCTGAGACTTCAAGAATATGACATTACTGTCATTTACAAGTCCGGCAAAAAACACTCCGACGCCGACTGTCTCTCTCGTGCGCCTGTCGACCAACCGCTACCCGACGACCCGGATGACGACTACTTCTTAGGAACGATAACTACCGGCGACTTCGCTTAACGACAGAGGGCCGACCCGGAACTTAAGGCCCTAATAGAATACCTCGAAGGCAGGACCGCCGAAGTCCCGAAGATATTCAAGCGCGCACTTGCGTCGTTCTTTCTACGAAACGGTCTTCTACAAAAGAAAAACTTTTCACCGCTTCGAGCTAAGTACCTTCTTGTGGTGCCTTCAGCTCTGCGACCAGAACTCCTGCAGGCCCTTCACGACGATCCGACGGCAGGGCACCTCGGTGTTTCTCGCACGCTTGCGAGGATACAAGAAAGGTACTACTGGCCACGTCTTACCACCGACGTCACTCGTTATGTGAGGACATGCCGGGACTGTCAGCGACGCAAGACACCGCCGACAAGGCCAGCGGGACTTCTGCAGCCAATTGATCCACCTTGCCGACCTTTCCAGCAGATTGGTATGGACCTACTGGGGCCGTTCCCGACGTCGGCTTTCGGAAACAAGTGGATCGTGGTAGCTACCGACTACCTCACCCGCTACGCCGAGACAAAAGCCCTGCCAAAGGCAGTGCATCCGAAGTAGCTAAATTCTTCGTCGAAAATATCGTCCTACGTCATGGCGCCCCAGAGGTCCTTATCACCGACAGAGGAACGGCATTCACTGCCGACTTAACTCAAGCAATCTTGGCATACAGCCAAACAAACCACCGCCGGACGACAGCGTACCACCCACAGACCAACGGCCTCACGGAGCGGCTTAACAAGACGATCGCCGACATGCTGTCAATGTACGTCGATGTCGAACACAAGACGTGGGACGCCATTCTTCCGTATGTGACCTTCGCATACAACACGGCGGTGCAGGAGACGACGCTGATATCGCCATACAAATTGGTCTACGGAAGGAGCCCGGCAACGACGCTCGATGCCATGTTACCCAACGTCACCGACGAAGAAAACCTCGATGTGAGCGAGTACCTTCAACGCGCCGAAGAAGCCCGACAACTTGCGCGTCTCCGTATCAAGAATCAACAGACGTCCGACAGCCACCGTTACAACCTACGACGACGCTTCGTGGAATACCAGCCCGGTGAACGTGTTTGGGTGTGGACGCCGATACGCCGACGTGGACTAAGTGAAAAGCTTCTGCGACGGTACTTCGGACCATACTGGGTGGTTCGACGGCTCGGCCCACTTGATTACGAGGTTGTCCCCGACGGCATCACGAACTCTCAACGACGCCGATCGCGACCTGAAGTCGTCCATGTCGCGCGCCTCAAGCCGTTTCATGTGCGTTAACAAACTGAAACAGTGTTTTTTGTATTATTGTTGTATCGTAATTTATCTATTGTACTTTCTTGCATTATTATTGTACTTTCATCTCTAGTTAAAGCATCGGGACGATGCCTTTTTTCAGAGGGGGGCGATGCCACGTTCCCTTTCCTAAGTTTTTCTTATCGTCCGAAAACACCGCACGATTCTCAGCGCAAACCGCGCCTGCAGTTTTCTAGAAGGTTCCGGACTGTAGTAGATCATTTCGATAAGATCACGCCCACTGTGCGAACGGTACAGATTGTTCTGGAAGCTACGCCACCGCCAGCGATAACGCTAGAACATTCGACGGCAAGAGTATAAATGCCGACGCGCTTCGCCGCTTGTCAGTTGTTGATCGAAGGCCGACGCTCCGTTCGCCGCTATCAGTCCGAGACTGCTATCTGTGCGAGACTGCTGCTGTAATTGGACTTTCAGTTTACCGGGCACAGGTTCGCCCAAATAAACAGTTAAATCCTAACACGAAGTCTGCTGTCTTCGGCCACGTCACGACCCCGTGACAATATTATCGAATATTTTCGAAGTATTCGCAATGAACGAATAAATGTACATTAGTCCGCCTGTAAAACTAGTTTTACTGCAGTACGAAATTGCAAAGCCGTGAAAACGCCTACTCAAAAAAAAAAAATAATGCTTTGCCGCAAAGTCGCCCTTCAGATTTAAAGGGGCCCTGCAACACTTGCTGAGCATTGTCAGAAAACGCTGCCGATCGGTAGTCGAGGCTGCCGAGAACACGCGAGGAAAGTATTATAGCGCAGCACGTGGCCAGGAATTCACAATGAATTTTCAAAGCTAAAAACTCCTCTCTTCCCTCGGCAAATGACACTACAAGCTCAAGAATACTTGTAACAGCCAAGAAAAAAGAGTGGCAGCATATCCACCGAGTTAATGATGGAGAGTGGGGCGAAGAATTCGTCCGTCCATTCATTCTTGCTTCCGTCCGTCCATGCGTCCGTCAGTGTGACCGTCCATGCGTCCATCAGCCCGTCCGTGCGTGCGTCTGTTCGTGCGTCCGTCCCTGCGTTCATCCATGCAGCCGCCCCTGCGTCCGTTCATGCGTCCATCCATGCATCTGTCTATGTGTCCGTTCGTCCATCTATTCAACACTCCAAGTACCACCTTCTCACATCTTTTCATCATATATTCGATGGATGGATGGATGCTATGAGCGTCCCCTTTATAACGGGGCGGTGACAAGTATGCCACCAGGCTCGACAAAAAAAAAACCCCTTTTTTCTTTTTTTTATGTTGGCCTAATGCCTCCACTTCGATAAATTCTATCTTAATGGAAAAAAGGTAAATTTTCAGCTTAAGTTCTCTGCCATTTACGGCACACTGTCCATATTTTATTTTTCCAATATTTATTTTTGTCCTTTCTCTCTAATTTTCTGCCACCAATACTCTAACCGTCTCTTACTTATTTCAATCGCGGGTGTGTTCAGCTTTCCATTGTTCTCCCTAAAAGCCAAGGCTTCCTGTAGGCTCGTGCCCAAACGTACACCTGGGTGGATATCTCCACATTCAATCAGAACATGCTCCGCCGTTTCCTTATCTTTCCCGCAGCATGTGCATTGTTCTTCTTCTTTACTGAATCTTGCTTTATAACTACGCGTTCTAAGGCAACCCGATCTCGCTTCAAACAGTAAAGCGCTTCCCCTTGAATTATCGTAAAATGCCTCCCTCCTTATTTCATTTTTGCCCTTTCGGTAGTTACTCAAAGCCGGCTTTTTCTCCATAGCTGCCATCCAGTAAATCCTCTCCGCCTCCCTGACTTTTCCCTTAACGCTCTTTGTTGACATATGGCTCACAATACCAGCCGTATATTTACTAGTGAGTCTTCTAGTTCTTTTTCTCCACTGTGTGTCCACGCTCTTCCTATACAAATAACGGAACACCTTCTCTGCCCATCTACTCTCCTTCATATTTCTTAGCCTTTCTTCGAACCTTATTTTGCTCTGCGCTTCCCTCGCCTCAAAACCTGCCCACCCCATATCGCCCTTTACAGCCTCGTTTGTCGTCTTCCCGTGAGCACCCAACGCGAGGCGTCCCACAGTCCTTTGACTTACATCCATTCCCGATTGCACCTCTGCCCTCATGCACACCACTGAGTTCCCAAAAGTAAGCCCTGGAACCATTACACCCTTCCACAGACCTCGAAGCACCTCATACCTATTGTATCCCCACAACACTCTGTGCTTCATTATTGCCGCATTCCTCTTTCCTTTTGCTGCCGAGGCTTTTTCCTGTACCTCCATGTATCTATCACTCTCATTTACCCATACTCCAAGGTACTTGTATTCACTTACCCTCGGTATTTCTTGGCCTTGTATGGACACCGTCTGATCACAGGGATCATTGAATACCATCAAACCACACTTCGTTACACTGAATCCTAGTCCAAGAGCTTCACCTTCCCTTCCGCATATATTCGCCAGCTGCTGTATATCATCTCGACTGTCCGCAAATAAGACGATATCGTCCGCATAAAATAAACCTGGAAGCTTCTGCTCAATCATCATGCCGCCCTGTTTGTGTGACAGATTAAAACCAATGTTGCTACCTTCTAGCGCTTTTTCCATACTCACCATGTACAGCATGAATAACAGTGGGGACAAAGGACATCCCTGTCTCAGACCCCTGCTAACCTCAACGTTCTCTTTGCTACGCATTCCTTCCCACTCTATGCAAACTCTATTCCCCATATAGAAGCACCGCCATCCAGCGGACATTACAAGGACTAAACGAGAGGTGGCACACGCGCACTTTCTTACGGCTTGCGCTTCGGGTCCACTTCCCACCTTTAACCACCTCGAGTTCATGGTATATACTAGTTCATTGTATTCATGGCACTGCGGCCGAACGCTCGCTAAACCTTTCGAAAACCAAGGAGGTTACGCCAGGCGAGTATGACGTAGCAAACATTTTCAGTCCGATAGTGCTCAATGTACATGCCAATGGCTGCTAACGGGAAATGAGAGGCGGAGAATTCGGCTTTCACTTTTTTAAGGCTTGCGCTTCGTATCTACTTTCCTTATTTAACCACCTCGAGTTCATTCATGGTATATACAAGTTCATTGTATTCATGGCACTGCGGCTCAACGCTCGCTAAACCTTTTTAAAGCTAAGGAGGTTACACCCAGCGAGTATAACGTAGCAACCCTTTCTTGTCAGATAGTGCTCAATGTACATGCCAATGGCTGCTAATGGTGATCCCAGCCTGCGCGTTAACTAAAAGCCAAATGCTTCTGTCTCTCATTCCCCATTAGCAGCCATTGGCATGTACATCGAGCACTTTTTTTTATTGTTCAACAACGCACACAAGAGATCTCTCACCGGCACCACCTTGGAGGTTATAATGTTATACCTCTTACATGCTACGAAGGACGAACGGGTGCCGCTATAAAGAGCTTCGCCCCTAAAATACGGCTCTGGTCACAGTCATTGGCTGATTTGAGCATGGCGTGCTCGTTGTTATCGGACCGCCGCGTGAGGCCGCCACTAGTCCACAAGTAAGTGTAGGATCGCACTGAAAGGCCTCGTATTCGAAGAAGAAAAAGAGAGAAAAAATGTTCAAGGTCACTAGGCACTCGAGATGTTTTTTTTTTCTTTTCCACTGCCATCCTTCCCTACTTAGATTCCAGCTCTTTTGACGGGTCGAGAATGGAGAATGCAATTGCAGCATGCGCAAAGTTTTTGAACTCCGCTCGTATAGGACTGATTCTAGAAACTTTGCGGCGGTAAATTTGTGATGCGACAAGCATGTTTACTGGCTTCATGGATACTCGAAAAAGTGTTGCAGAGCCCCTTTAAAAGAAAATGTTGCCCTCAAATCAATTATTCATTTTATTAAGCTTGTTATGATGGTTTACATGATTTAAGCAAAATAAGTTTTAAAACGTTATGTATTTTACATGTTATCACTCTGATCCTACCGAATCTACTAATCAAAGTTGTTTCGACTTCCTTTCAACGAAAAAAAAAAGGCATTGGCATAGAGCCCCTATTTCAATTCAAAAGAAATATCGTGCAGGTAAGTTAGGGTATGATAAATATTCCCTTTTTTACATGTCATACATACTATTCTAATTCGATTCGAAATTAGTCGACCAAAATCACTATTCGCTTCGAATTCGCTTCGACCCCTAAATTCACTATTTGCACAAGCCTACTTACCATCCTCAAACAAATGGCTGGGTTAAACATCACGCACAGAAAAGCCATCGTCGTTCACGAACACTGCATGTGTAATTACATCCAGACGACTCATACAGCATCCAGCCGTCCATCACATCCGCCCTATCAACAACGTAAGACGCGAGGGGAATCCATTCTCTGGTGTACCCTCAATGGGCGAGGCGACATACCTATCTTACGCACCTATCTTGCTAAAATATTTATTACCACAACTGAAATTTCGTATCTCCTTCTGAAAGGTTCGCAAGATTACTCCAATGCTATTGTGGTTTATGCTATCATGGGTTTCACATTTTCGTTACTGCTAGTGATTCTGTCAAGAGGCTCTGATTGTTTTCCTAGCTGTGTTCTTTGTTAAGCCAGGATCAGAATTGTCGATATTCTTAGGGGCCGTGCTCCTGAAGGCGTAGGTTGGTCGTCGCTTGTATGCATGCATGAATGTATAGTAACCACCTTACAGCATATCCACGGAGTGATGATGATGAGTATGGCGATGCTTCGGAGAGTTTTATTGGCCAACCATGAACCATCCGCTGGCCACGTCAGTCCGTTTGACGCACAGACGGACGTATGGATGGACGCACGGATGAATGGACGGACGGATGGATGCACGAACTAATGGATGGATGGACTGACTGGCGGATGCACGGACGGACGGATGGATGGATGCAAGGACTGATGCACGGACGCACGGAAGCGTGAACGAACCGGCGGACGTGTCGCCCCACTCATCATCATTCACTGCGTGGATATGCTGCAATTTTCTGTTCGCGTAGCCAGAGGCATTTTCCACTCGTTGATTTTATTCGGCTGCGACAACCTCACAACATAGGGATTCAATTTACGTATAGTGCTCTAGCCGTTACAAAATTTCTTGAGAGATAAATAAGGGCTTCGTGAAGTTGAATAACCATGGGTGATATAAATTGGTGTTACCGTATACGATACCGCACATGTAGGGCATTAGTCAAAATGAAACGGACACATCTATAACGTTTTTCATATATCTTTATTGGCTTGCGGTTGATTACGTTAAAGCAATGCAATGCCGAGATGTTCGCGAAAATGGACGAAAACATAAAAAAATATTGTGAGTGAAAAAAGAAACAGGCTAGATAACTCAAACTCACCTCAGCCAGCAGCCCAAGGTCAAGAAATAATATCGTGCTGCAAGTGCCGGGACAGGGAAGAATGGTTTGAAGTGAAATGAAATCTAACACTACTACCCGGAAGAAGGCACTTGGCATGTCTCATGTGTGGATCATTTTTTGGGTGGAGATGGTGTGAGGATTAGAGGAAAATACCGATACGAGATCTCCGTAGTGACAGATATGGGACGCAGATTGCAAGCTATACCATATTTATTTGTTCCACGGTTTCCCTTCAATGCATGGTGACTGCATTGAGTGCCTCACGAAAAACAAATTGCTCGAAATCAGTCCCGTCTCTGTGGCGTACGCGAACAACGCGTTAATATTATCGATAGGCGAGTAAGCAACGAGACAAACATTTTATATTCTTGGAGAAGCTGCACACCGTCACCCAAACTGTCCGTGGGTCGCCTTCGGCCTGAGCGCCACATGGTGGATACTCTTTCTTTACGCATGAAACTGCAGCAGGCGACCCGTCCTTTATGACAACGCCTTGCGGCGCGCTACATCGCTGCTGACATGCTACCTGCTAGAGGCAAGTAACATTTTCGTTCTGAATATCAAAAAGGAAAGTCTTTTTTTTTTTTGATACTGGAACGCATGAATATCGGCCTATTTGTCTTTTTTTTCTACACCTGCCTATTTGTCTGTCTGTTTGGCGCACGATTGAGCCACCCTGTCATAATTTAAGCACTTGCTGAACACCCAGGCATCTTGAATTGATTGCGGCGTTCATACATGTGAACATAGATGTGAAAATAACAATTCTATACTTTTTCATATATTTGCCCTCTCTGTGGTCTAAGAAATGTTGTATGTAGTAAATTTTTTTATGGGTAGTGGAAGAAGTTTGTTTATTTCATGTATATAATGCATTGCACTTGTTGTATCTGTTCTTCAAATAATGACAATTGCCCTTGTTGAGGACAAATGACCGTGTGAACGAGCGCACAGCCGTGACTGTTTTTTTTTTCAGGGGAAGGCGACAGGGGGATGACGATCAACGAAGCTTCTTCATGTGTGTTCCTTTGCTTCATCGTGTGTGCTTCGTAATATACACATAAATATTTTAAATTTCAATTCGAGGACGGTTGCGCTTACTAAGGTCGTGAAGAAGAAACCCTACTTGGATTTTTCGTTTGATCTGCCGGTGAACTTTCTAACATGCTTAACGGTTTGTGAACGCTTTGCTTATGTTTCATGAAGTTGGTGCCCAACATGGAAAGTCTTCATGGAAAGTGGGCGTTATCCCACTGAAAGTTTACCTAAGTTTTTGTTAAACTTCTAAGTAGGCTGCCCTAGAACTTTCCGTTATCTAACATTTAGAGTCTGCTTATATTTATAAACTCTAAAGGAGCAATCCCAGACATTTCAATAGTTCTTTACTTCGTTTTATACCAGTCATTAGGACTGATACAGTAATACGATTACTAACAATAAGCTGTACAAACTGCGTACAATTATCACTGTTTCATTGTTAGCTTGCGATGAGCTCAGCAAGTCAACTGTACTACTGTATTGCACCTCTCAAACCACTTCCTCTCTATTAAGTTGAAATGAGCTCAGGACATGTCCACTACGATGCCTGATGCATCTTTTATGCACACATTATGGAATCTAACTGTCGCAGTTTACAGCTCACTCACCACATAGAGATTTTCTATGTTGTTGTTTTTTTCACGGTGACGCAACTTTCCATTCTTGTTTTAAAGCACAAGCGCACGCATTATCCCCTGCAACTCTAGGTGGTTACTCTGTATCCACGCCCACAAGCTCTAGCTAATTGTCATTGCTGTAGCATTAGGCATACTCTATTGCTTTTATACATTCCTGGCTGTAAATTCCCAATTCATACAGGGGTGTTGATGAGGAGTTACTGTTAATCATGAACTGCAGCAAATTACCAGCAAGTTCTACAGCGGGCCAGGAGAAGAACAACGTATGCTTTCGCTGCCACTTTATTAACCTATATATTCATCTGCACTACTGATACATATCTAAGCAAGCTAAGCATACCATCAGCGCTTGCTGCATATGCCTCTAATTCATCATAGTCCGTCTTTTTTAGTCACACTCCGTGTTCGACGTCTCGATTTTTGGCTGAATGCACACAGCTTTCTTAATAGTGGGTTACAATATGAAGCTTCAAAATAAACATCTGAGATCAGTGATACACGCGACATACAGAACAACCTGTTTCCATTATTCCGCAAATCCCCAATAAAAGAAATTGTTGGGGCGAAGTTCCAGCTTCGTAAGCGGCTTTGCTCTCTAATGATCAACCTGAACTGTTGTTTACCGGTAATCGCCGCGAAACTTTTTTTTTCGCCTTAACCAGGCGTCTTTATTGCGGGATTAATTTGCGAAACTGCTGCAGCTTCCATTAGTTTAGCTTTCGTCATAATTGCAGAGCGACGCTCTTGAACAAAGTACGCAAGAATCATGCTCCTCTTTACCATCGAAGTAAGTAGCTTAGTCACAGGTGCTTGTTTCCTTGATAATTACGAAATGGCTCCGTTAAGCAAGACAAAAACTCAAAGGAGTATATGATTGATTGATTGATTGATTGATTGATTGATCTTGGGGTTTAACACCCCAAAACCACGATATGAATGAGAGACACCAGAGTAGAGGGCTTCAGAATTTTCGGGAACCTGGGGTTCTTTAACGTGCACCCAAATCTAAGCACACGGGCCTACAGCATTTTCACCTCTATAGAAAATGCAGCCGCCGCAGCCGGGATTCGATCCCGCGAACTATGGGTCAGCAGCCGAGTACCTTTGCCACTAGACCACCGCGGCGGGGAATATAGCACACCAAACACAAGCAGCAATATCTCAACTGAAGTTTTATTCTCAAACGCATAACATGAATATGTACGCACACGTAACCTCACACATATAAACAACACGAAGCAAAGAAAACATACAAAAAGGACAAGAAATAAAATTATTATACCTATTTAGGTACAATGCTCAGTGCTCCAAGGCTACTAATGGGAAGCTCATCTTGTTTTGAATCTTTATACTACGAGCCAGGAAACGACACTAGTTCCGTTGAATTGGGGTTCGTATCACAACTGTTGTTAATGCGGGGCCTATACAACGCTTCCAAGCTTTATTTGTTGCTGAGCTTGCCTCAATGGTTAAGGCAGCTTCCTTAACAGATCAACCCGTGCCAATGTTAATAGACAGTGTTTAGAACATGCATTTCTCAAGTCAAGAGTACTTCGTATTCTTGTATGAAAGAGCACAAAGCCATCCCATGGGCCTCACACTTGATGACGCTATATTGACAAAAGCTGTGGCGTGACGCAGTGTGTTCAGAAAAATGGTGAGCGATTCGAAATACCTTTAACGCTACTATTAGAGGGTAAAGAGCCGTCCCAGCAAGCCCACAGGAATTTCGGTTTACTGTGTTTGAACGAAGTGTTCACCAATTTAGAGCAATTTGTACTGAACATTACTACTGAAGAACAGCAGACCATGGTTCTCTGTCAAGCTTTCAGGCTCGCTCGGAGAATCGAATGTAATCTGGCAGCAGGGGTGGCTCCAGTGTCCAAGAAATAGTTATCGAGTGACGCTGGGAATTACAGGCTGAAACAACAAAAACTGAAATGCGGCATCAAATAACTGTATCATTTTATCAACCTCATTTCATCATTGTTATTTCCCCAAAAAAACATCTCATTCTAACTTCTCTAAATGCTTTTGACATACAAAAAGTTTAAGTACAAAATAATCACACGCCCACAATTCTCACTCTTGTTGTCAAGCGAACGGACTTCAAGGCCCAAGCATTGGCTTACGCTTATTCGTGAGCCTTTACGTCGCACCATATTTTACTTGGACTAAAAGAATGTGCCGCCAAGCCGTGCCTTCATCGGAGGTGCTGAAAGAACGGCATTGTGGTAAATCGTTTTCGCAGACGCATAGACAAACGAAAGAGATGCGAGAGATGTCCGTGCTGTAGCTACAAGGACAAGCAAAACAAGGGTGTCGTGAAGAATACGAGTGCAAAGTACCATTTTGCGCTGAAGAACGCAACAAAAAATGCAAGGATATAAGCTGTATATAACTGGTAGTGGCAGGCTTTAAAGCAAGGGCTTTATGCCTACGTGAGCCGATCTCTCAAAAGCGCTGACGGGACTAGTCTTAAACATATCAAGGCGGCAAATGATGTTAGCCGCGAGATAGGTATGAGAGTGAAAGAGCTTGACAGAGCAAAAAAAGCCGAACATTGGATAAAACTGAACGCTACGATGGCGAGAATATTCGGTATATAAAGGCGAAAGACGGTATTCGTGATGAGACCGGATTGTCGCTCTAAATCAAAATATTTATTCTAGCTGCGCATAAAACTTTCATGCCGTATTAGGATCAGGGGCACCGTCTATATTCTTATCATACTAGCTCTCTAAATTCTTTGAGTAGGTGCAGAAATATTTCATGATTAGGTGTTTGAGGTAGGTTATCGTTTCAAATAAGAAAGAGGGCTATTACTGAGTGAAATCTAAAAACAAAAAAACTTTTTGTTTGCTCAGTCCTTAACGAAAATATAGGGAATACGTGAATCTTTCAGTTCGCTTGCTGATACAAAATCTCTTTCTTCCTTTCTTTCTTTCTTTCTTTCTTTCTTTCTTTCTTTCTTTCTTTCCTTCTTTCTTTCTTTTTTTTTGACGTTAAATCTCACATATCAATCAAAACAATTCTATTCCACTGCGCAATGCTGCCTTCAAACCATACTTAAACGTTGGGAGTTGGACCTTAAGTTACGTGATTAGTAGCGCGACGGTTAAATTGCTCAAGGCAACAAGCTTATTTAGGCGCTCGCATTCAGGAAGGAATATATAGTGGCTTAGTCAAAAGGAAAGTCTGTAGCTTGGACCAACAATAACGTTGCCGTAACAGACACAGGCGATAACTGACAAACGTGCGATCGAGAGAGTGTTAGTTATATAGGAAAAATGGCATATCCAACTAGGCATGTGACCAACGCACATTCGACGGCCTCATTTCCGTGCGGTGGCCATTGTCGGGTGTCCCACGTCAGACTTCACCAACGAAATATGTGTGTTACAAAAGCTTCGCACTATCGATCATTGGAAACCGAGATGGAGGCCCGACATGTGAGAAAGAAGGCGCAACGACCACATGCCGGAAGTGGTCAGAAAATTATACTGGCTATGGTGGTGGGACTCGTTGCCCACTCGCTAGAGTCGGACGTAATTCCCAACGGTCGCTGCCCCAAGTGTGCTAAAAAAATAAACTCTCTGAGATACGATGTTTGAATGCGTAGCGCACAAAGGTGTCTTGCACGCTGATCGGAGTCAATTAGAAGTCTCTGTTTCGTCGTGTGGTCAGAGCAAGATGATTTTATGCGCTCAACTCGTATTTCCTGTCACTGTGTTCATATTGTGGCATCGCGCTAAGCTCACAACCAATCACAAGTAGCTGCCTTTACAATAATCATTTTGCGTTATCTCACCGCACAGACAGGAACGCGAGATGAAGGAGCGTTCCTCAGATGGTAGCAAACACGATTTTTCTGATGAAGAAAAGAAGTATTCAATTTCCTCTACTGCAATTTTCAAAGGGCCTGACACGTTTTTAGAGCAACTGTAGCACTTCTTCCCAGCTGATATGTGATTCTCTGCAAACTTTGTCAGCTTTTCTGTTCATTTCTCCTGTTTTGTTCAGTGATCTGCGATGGTGTCGCAGTGCCATACATCGTACCTGTTCCTTCATCTGTGTACGCGCCGTTAAAGTCGGATTTGTTACCTGGTGCATTTCTGCTCACCTGACATGCTGTTAGTACTATCCACTAAACTTTCCTCTCTCAAAATACTTTGAAAATTCAGAAAGTAAAAAAAAAACTGCACGAGCTACAGATTTCGTACTTTTAGGCAAGAATGTCTGCTTTACTGCTCCTGCATCTAGGGAACTCAATCCCCTAAGGGTATTTAGGGCAACTGCTGCCTTTAATACGCCACGTTTTGATAATGTCTAATTGTATATAATGACGCGCTCCTGAATGTCATGTGGCGGCTACGAGCATCTAATGTAAACACGCTCTGCAACCCGAAGCCAAGATTGTTCGAGAGCTTTCCAGTGCGGGATGTCTTGCTAATCAGTTGTGATCTTATAAGTAAAAGTCCTAATGAGCCTTCATTCTTTCGCGACGAACTCAAATGAAGCTGACACTATTAGTAAGTACTGCGTATTTTTGTCACAGGGGCTCAAAGCCGCGCCTCAACATGGCGTTAGTAGGCGGGCCTTGCCATTTATTAGATGACACGATAACATGAATTTGCTCTGTTAGATCACAGACGTATTCACAATAACGTGAATGTGTGATAGATCTGATTGTATTGTCTCCCCCCAAAAAAGTGAAAGGAAGGAACTTGATGTACACATATTTTCTATAAGCTCTAAAATGCCACATAAAAAACCGTTCATCGATTTCATACAGGTGAAGGGTTCCCTAAACACAATCTTTTGGCACGTGTTTTTACACATAGAAGGCACCATACTAGTTGCTTTCGCAACACCATTTGTGAATGCCGTTTAGGATACATAATCAAACACAGCGTGATTACCACTGAATTATGATAATGAACACAATGTTCAACGCTATGTGTATCTTGATGACGTAGCACGTAGCCTATTTTACCGTTTGTAGGTAATTTGAGCTCCGTATTGTACAACGTGTTTTTAAGTTAAATGAAGAACATTTACGCATCTTGTTGACTCTGCATTTAAATAAAAATGTTATCGCGATCATTATCTTCACCACTATTGTCACTTGGTGACCGGAATGTTTGCTGTCTAAAACAAACGGAAGAATATAGGTGGACGTATACTTATATATGGAATTCGAAAGACGGGGAAAGACAGAAAAAAAAAAACAATACTTTTTGAGAACATTCGCACGTTATCACTTCCGTTCACAGTGCAACATAATAATTGAGAGTAGCTATTGCTAAAGCTTCTTCGATGTTCTTTTCTTAACAAGTGTTTATCTAATTGGTTAGACTATTTTAGCGTGTACTTATAAAGTCTGTACCTCGAAATTAAAATGCCGAAAGCTATTGCTGCCTCAACAAACGCGGAAATTGGCCGTCTGTGTTTTCAACACGAGCTGTATTGTTTATTTATTATTTATTATTTCTAATTTCATCATCAGCGTACATTGTATATTCCCGAGTAGGAAGGGTTGTGCACTACAAAATAAAACAAGAAACATGAAGCGCATGTCATGAAATCATAGCAACTGATTGAGGCTCCGCCGAAGTTCAATACTTTGAACTTAGAAAACATCGCGAAAAAGCTAATTATGAACAATGAATTTGATTTGATTAGACAGCGAATGCAATAACCAACATAGAATGTAGGTACAACAAAACATAATTTAGGTAACTATTTAATGATTGTTCAAGGATATTTGTAAATTCATTAGTCAGTGATGCTTCCTAATGAAGCAGGCCGCGAACTCCATTCATTACAAGCTCTTGAAAGATATGATTAGGCTCATTTTACTGTGTTGCAATGTTACCGTCTTTCAACGTGTGGTCCTAAACCACGGTCACTCGATGACCTCAACCCCTGATATCATCATCACTTCATCTGGCACCAGATTTTGTCATATCATCAGGATATCACTGTGGCGTGACATAACCTGAATTTCCTTGGTGAAGTCATCACATGGTGTCGTATGGTCAATGGTGAGCGTATTCCTAATTCTCTGCAAATACTCTAATAAAAAGCTTCCAGCATGTCTGATCTCAGCAGCACTTCAAAAGTGCATTGAACACAGAGCACTTTAATATGGGTTGGTCACTTCAAAAGCTTGCGAAGTCTTGTAGGCCCGTGTGCTCAGATTTGGGTGCACGTTAAAAAACCCCAGGTGGTCAAAATTTCCGGAGCCCTCCACTACGGCGTCTCTCATAATCATATGGTGGTTTTGGGACGTTAAACCCCACATATCAATCATTCAGAAGCTTGCGAAGAAACAGCAGCTTGCTTTCGTATGATGGTTATTTTATATAAATGCACCAGGAACCATGTCACTTAGCGTCTTTGCGACAGTTGTCTACATATCAAGAGATTTCTTTTTACATTCTAATTTCGGCAGTGTGATGTGTGCGAAAACGAAAAAAAACAAAATACATTCTTGAACCAGTTTATTTTTCTTAGTTGACATTCTTGAGCCCAATATTTGCTGCAAACTAAGCGTTCACTGAAACCATCTTGTTTCTAGAACTGTTTTTTTAAATATAGTACGAAGTATGTATATACTGTGGCTAGTTATGGGGTAGCTATATTATATGTTTTTGGTGGGAATATGTCATGCATGGGTGTAACAAGGGAGACACCAAGGGTTACGACAGGACAAAAAAAAAGACAGAACGAGTGCATGATAATCGTCAACTTAAAATGTTTTTTGAGCCGTCCCACGAGTGAAAGCAAGAGATTTAGTGAAGGGGTTAAAGTGGGAACATAAATATGTGAGAAGAAAAATTGGCGCCGTATGTGCATGTTGGTCTGCCAATGTCATCGAAATACGATAATCTTGCGTGCGGAGAGACTGAACAAAACATTTATTTGATGTTCTGCGCAGGAAAATCGATGAATAGTATTCTGGAGGCGCTGCGTTAGAGGGGAGGCGAACGAGTGCATCAAGTCACGTCACACGTGAGACATGAGCGCCATCTGGCAGTTTTCTTGGTAAACGAAGCGCGCGGCTCTGAGACGAGTGTGCGCGCCCGTCTCAAGGTGATAAGGTGTAAAACGCAAGACGACCGGTAGCTGCCACCACCGTGTCGTCTTAGCAAAGCGTTGGAAACACTCGCCTTTTCGTGCAAGCGTTGCATGGTCAGTGCAACGTCATAAGCGCAACGGTCCTTAAAATTACTTATGTATGCCTTTTCTAGTAAAAGACGCACATGCAGAATATATACGCGTTGATATGGTGCCAACGACATTCGCAATCATTGCTTTTTATTTGACGATTGCGCAAGTATGGACGCTAAGTCTTGTGCAACTCAGGAGGGAGCTGCGGATGGCGTCGATCGTTTCAAGTACCCGGTGTCGTTAAGAGTAGACAAACACACAAACGTACAGAGAGTCAGACAGACAGACAGACAGACAGACAGACAGACAGACAGACAGACAGACCAAAATTTTTGCGTCGAAGGTCCCCATGAAAGACTATCGTCTTTCTGAACTAGAGAACACTGCAATAAAACATGATGCGCGTGTCAATGTTGCGCGACCCTCCTCAGCTTGCTTGTCTTTGCAAGGACTGCAATGTCTCGCTTAGGAATTCAATTTTTTCTTTACTGAGTCACAAGGTTTGAGTGCTTGCGCACGCACCAAAGTCGTCAGATACCATGCTCAAGGTCTCACCTATTTCCCTCTTCAGCTGCTTTTTCAGGCAAAACAAGACCTTGACCTGATCAAACAAGGCCCTTCATTCGCGCTCTGAGCGGAACGATGCCAACTTTCCCAGGCCCGCTGTTCTGTTTACGTACATAACGATGATTTATTGAGCAGTATAGCATGTGACAAATGTTAATTGTGATTGTTTTTAAGTGGCTACATGTTGCCTCACATTACACGCTTTTTAGTCCCGTGAGACAATATGTGGTGTGACATGAGACTTGCCACGTGACCAGTACGTCATGTAAGAAGATCTTTAGTTACTCTAGTGGTCACGTAAATTTTTAATCTTGGGAATGTTTTATAGGTGAGCTTATCACGTTACTGGATGTCACGTATTTTTACGTAACGTTTAGTCTCATGACAAGTTTTTTTGTAAGGTTATGTAGGTTTAGCACGTGACCCGGTATCACTACACGTCACGTCATCTTTAGCGACGTAAACTGGCTCCTTCACCACACTTTGAGCGTTCCACGCCAGATGAATTGGTGCATCTGTTTCGGGATGGACGCAAAAGTTGAAGATCACAAAAGGTTCGCGTACTGGTTCATCGTTATGATAATCCCTGTTTTTAATACACAGAACAGTGAAAAACCTAAAGGTATCCGCTCCTAAATTAGTGCTGACACAGAAATTTTCAGTTACCTTTTTCTTGAGTCCAATGAAAGGCGAAGCTTTCAAGAACGTACTAAATACTATTATACGCATCAACTTTCCCTGAAAACTCTATTGCAATGTGTTTGTAAACGTTCGTTTGGGTTCCCACATTACCTAGACAACACTACACGTTATAAACGTTTTGTGACGTGCTGGGGCATTTCATGGTCAAGTTTCCACAGCCACTCCACGCCATACCTCAGTTATTACCGCATTAGCGGCAGTTATACAAATTTTAGTATACCTGACGTCGTCACAACTTTCTACTTGAAGTCATTATAATGAGTACTGTAGCCTGAAGTCAAGCTCGTGTTGATGTTGGTTGGTTCATGACTGTAAAATTACTTTTCATATCACAATGAACTATCTTACCTTCCATTACTGTGTTCCACAATTTCCCAAAGCCGTGTCTGTATACAGGAAGCTTAAACGGCCATACAAACTCACTTTCGAAAAATCTTGCCAGATCTTTCTTCAAACTTTCACAGCACGCTCCATCAGTCTGTTATCGCCTCACAGCGAATGTTGATGAAGCGTTGACTGAGTGAGATTGACGCATCAGTTCACCAGCAAAAATATCCTTATAATATTTTGTGGCTGGATATTTTGAGTAAGCGCAAGCTTCAGGGGACATCGATCGCACCTCGCATTTGTTGTCCATAAAAAAATTTGATGCGAGTGTACTTCGAGAAGAAAGCTCACTCGAGAGAGAACACAACTCAAGTCATCGTTCCCGGCGTATATTCATGCGAGAAGCTTGGAAGAGCGAGGCGGCAGTGGCAAATCTGATCAATGTGTGATTCTGGTGTATGGACACAGGCTTCAAGAAAAGGTTAGAGGTGCACGCAATGTTAGCACTGCGTTAACAATGAAGACTTCAATCATTTTTTTTTCTATGTTCACGCGCAGTGAAAGAGAAAAATTGCTGTTGAGGTGTAAGCTCACAAATGACCTTGGGTGACTTTATTGTTGGTTATTGGTTATTGCCAGATACGTCCATTTATGAATGAATGCACACAGATGAAGCTATCTTTTTCAGTTCTTTCTGCGTTGTGAATAAGGAACTTGCGTCTTCTCGGTGTACACCGGCTTGAAGGTAAAAGAAAGGATACTGATATGAACCAAGCTTTGATAATATTCCGCCATTTCGGGCTCCGTACTACATCAACAAAGTTTTGAGGCTGAAAGATTAAAAAAATATATTTGCATTCACGCCTGTTCTACATGCTACTCTTATCTTCATTATTTAGTAGTTTTTGGTAAGTCGTGTCGAGGGAGTATAAATCCACAATTTTGAAAACCGAGCACCTTCGAAAAACGTCCCCGTCGCTGTTGGTTATCAGCTTCAACACGATCAGCGCAAAAAAAAAATCACAAGAAAGCGCACGACACAAGCGCTGTCTAACAACTGTAAGTTTAATGGAAGAAACGTGTCATATATATGCAAACATGAAGCGAAGAAAACCCTTGACACCCCCCCCCCCCCAAGCACGTAATAGATCTCATCATCTGTGAGAGCGATTGCATATACATGACACGTTTCTTCCATTAAACTTGCAGTTATTAGACAGCGCTTGTGTCATGGACTTTCTTGTGTTTTTTTATCCTCTTTTTTGCACTAATCGTGTTCGGTAGGTTCCAACTAGCCAAATTTGCTGCTTTGCATCTGGTTATCCGCTTAGCGCTGTCGCATAATCAACGCTGCATGCTAAGTCAGTTTTGCAATACTGATAGGATTTTACCACATAGTTTTCGAGCATCGGATAATGGCACGTCCTTTCACAAGAAAGCACAGAAGGAACATTGACTTTATTTAAAAACTAAGAAAAAACGTGCCCAAGGTCTCACATAACTCTAGCACTTTTACACAAAGTCTAACATAAAAAATTAACTCAATTATGTTGGTGAACGTATTGACATGATTCGGTGGAATTTTTTATTTGGCACGTCAGTTTGCGGTGAACGTTTTGTTCCGTGAGGTATACCGGAAAAGAACCTTCAGGTAAACACGGTTGTGTAAAAAACTGAATAGTTTTAAAGATTACAAATTGTTGACGCAATAACGTGCGTGGTTGAGGTAAATGTGTTTGTAAAACACAAACATGCGTAAAGAATAAACGTTTAGTTTGATATATAACGTAATTATGAAGGTTTTAGGTTTCGTGATCTCAACTAGATTATAGCGAACTGCATAGTGGAAAGCTCCGCATATTTGGACCATCTGGTGCTAGTTTTCTGCAACTAAATCTATGTACAAGGTTCTCTAAGCATTAAAACTCCAACAAAATGCAACCGCCGAGGCCGAGATTCGATACCGTGCCCCTCCGCGGTTGTGAAGTGGCTAAGGCACTCGGCTGCTGACCCGCAAGTCGTGTGTTCGAATCCCGGCTGCGGCGGCTGCATTTCCTATGGAGGCGGAAATGTTGTAGGCCCGTGTGCTCAGATTTGGGTGCACGATAAAGAACCCCAGGTGGTCGAAATTTCCGGAGTCCTCCACTACGGCGCCTCTCATAATCATGGAATGGTTTTCGGACGTTAAACCCCACATATCAATCAATCAATCAATCGAGATTTGATACTGTGACCCTGGGGTGCAGCAGTAAATTAGAGAATCTTTTTTTTAGAGCCACGCTGCGTCTCTGCCAATAGCAATTTTCGATAACTCACCTAGCTACCAGTTTTATTTAAATCCGTTGATTATGTATATAGCCATAAAAATAATCAACGTATAAAGTAGGAAACTTAAAATCAGTGTTCTCGTCAAGTGGACCCTTCTTGCCGAATTGGGTACTGGTGTCATTGCTAATCACCAACCCACTGCAACAACGAAATAAAGAGAATTTAGGTTGGCCAAAAAATATATATCGCAGGCTGTTTTATGTATATCACGTAAGATGAGACGATGGCAAAGGCAACCTTTTCCTTCTCGAAGTGTCAATGCTGCCTCGCCACCAACCGAAAACGTTCTGCACCTAACGTGGCTTATGAACACCTCATTATTCGGAGATATCTCACCTGACCTATCATTGACCATTTGCTGATATCATGTGATGACGTCAGAATTTTAAGTCACAGGGGCGTTTTAGTTACACCATCATAACGTGACAAGCTTTGGAATTTGTGAAATCGGATGACGCTCTATGGTGACTTCGTGATGACATAATGCTCCTTTTTCGGCATCCCTCATGTTGACGCCATTGACGTTGGATGCCGTTCAATATTTGCGGTGGTGAAACATATCAGGCTTTGGCCTTAGGACAAGACGAATATTGTGGCGTAAAGCAGGCGTATTGAAAAGTGAAATCGCATAGCAAATGACCTCACATCAGAACGAATAAATATGAAATTGCTACATGCTTTTCGTAGGTTTGTGTCTTCTGTCCAACCTTGTTAGCAACGTAGTCAGGATGGCATCAGACCGATGAATGTAAGGCGCTCCAACAGTGTTTTGCTGCGTCACATGGAGATCATTGTGTCATCTCTTCAAAGAACAGTAAGGATGTATACACGCTCTGAAGTAATTTGAACAAAATATAAAATTTGTCACAAGTGAACTGAAGACGACGCATACGATTCGCGATAGCCCATATTTCTTGAGGTAACTTCTCAATTTACTCTAACAAAACATCTCTAGTTAATTTGCTTGAGTTCTTAGTTTGTCGCTCAAGGGCCAAAGTGTGATCGCCATGTTGTAGAGCACACTTGGTCACTTGTTCACAGCTTCGCCTTGAGCTGATACTTAAAGAGTGGATTTTATTGAAAGAATGTAACTAGGTTGGTTATATGATAAATATAAAAACGTTTGGCCTGCTTGGTAGGCGCAGCATAGTCATGGCGAAAGCTAGAAGTGCGGCCTTTCAGAGTCTTTTTAAAACACTCATTGGGTAACTACTGCAAGCACACTTGCTTGGTACCCACCAGGGCATTAATAATAAGATTTTGGGTAGTAGGCTGGTATACGGTATGCTATTTTTCATTATTCTTCCTAGAAGCGTGGTATTCGCTGAACACTTGCAAGAAATTTTGTGCCAATTGTCCATGCAGTGGATGACGACGATGAGGAATTTAGGCTGAAGTGGGTATGTGCCACAGTTAATAGGAAAACATCAACAAGATATTGTAGTGTGTTTGAGCATTGGACAGTCCACTTGTTACGCTATTCGGATTGTGCGACGACTGGTTCTTCTTTCGCTGTTGTAAGACACTTTGTAAGTCGTATTAACGTGATTGCTTTCCCGACATCAAGCCTACCTAAGGCAAGTTTGGCATCAACTCACAAGCCTGGGTGTAGCTCAGTGGTAAAATACAGGGCTGGCACCCAGCGCACCCAGGTTCAAGCCCCACTGCGCCATTGGTGCTAAGTCATGCCTGCCTAAGGCAAGTTTGGCAACAAGATACAAGCACCCGCGTAACTCAGTGGTAGAATATTGGGGTGTCACACAGTGGACCCGGGTTCAAGCCTCACTGTGTCATTGGTTCAAGTTTCTTTTTCTAACTTCGCGCGATGTGGTTATGGACACCGGTGGTGGCGGCGGTGGCGGACGTCATGCAACTGCGCGTGACCCGAAAAGTGACTTCACAACAGCTTTCGCTGTAAAAAAACTGCTCAATTGCTACTGGATGAAACTCAGTTCGGGCAAAATGCGGGATGGAAGGGTTAAGAAAGAGAAAATAGCCAGCCACGTGTTTGCTCTACGAAACCGCGAGAGAATGCATATACAGGCTTCTTAGCGAGAAAGATTTTCAGCATCGTACATGGGACCATCACAGCTCCTCCGTGGTCATTCTACTAAAGGGTGATCATTGATTGATTGATAAGTGGGGTTTAACGTCCCAAAACCACCATTAGATTATGAGAGACGCTGTAGTGGAGGACTCCGGAAATTTTGACCACCTGGGGTTCTTTAACGTGCACCCACAGCTGAGCACACGAGCCTACAGCATTTTCGCCTCCATCTAAAATGCAGGCGCCGCAGCCGGAATTCTATCCCACGACCTGCGGGTCAGCAGCCGAGTACTTAGCCACTATACCACCGCGGCGGGGCTATAGGGTGACCAGTACAGGTATAGACACAGCCCGGAAATTTATTTGTCCCAGATTGGACACTTTCACCAGATACTAAATTATTCAGTAATTAAGAGGCTACGTTTCTTAGCAATTCGTATAAAACGTTTTGTGGTTTTCTAAACAATAGTTCGCGTCGTTTAAGCTGTGTGAATCGTTGTCATGGTGGCCACAGCATCCGGCTTCTGTGCTCGAGAGCAGTGAAGTTGGATGCTGCGCTGTGGTTCGGGTATCTCAGTCAATGAAAGAAAAAAAAAAGTTCTACCCACACACCTTTTCATCGGTGTCTGTTTCTAGACTGAAGTGACGCAAATTAGTTGCTGCGAGGGAGCAGCATAAAATAACTTCTTGTTGCAACCGCTTTCCTTGCTGTCGTGAAACACAAAGAAGCCTTCAGGAAGCATGCGAAGGCTTTTTGGTACACTGCCAGTTCATGAAAATATCGAGTCTACTTTACGCCCGCTGGCAAAAAGAGCATGTTCAACACTCGCCGTCACGCCTATGAGAGGGCGCTAACGTTCCCAGCTTTAGATGTGCACACGTACATCATACAGTGAACCAGAGGATGACCGCCACTCAAAATCAATTAATAATAAATCAGGCGCATTATTCGATGTTTGTAGTTGCAGTCCCTTCCGCCGGCAAGTTGCCTTTCAGTCCACTGTGACTTCTTCACAATTATATAATACATCCTGCAGAATACAGTTAAAAAGCCTGCCAATCACGTCTTCTATAAAATTTTCCATTATTGTCTGTTGATTTCTACTCCGGTTGTATGTTACATTTTGTATACACAACAAACATTTTTAAGCATATCTACCACGCCAATTAAGTATGTGCCATCATCAGCAACAACCCATAAATCTCACGTCCACCCATTCAACAGTATGATACCTGGATGCATACCGTCAACTCTGGGGGACAGCTAAATAGGCTAGCGAGAGCGTGTGCAGCATCCACGTTTCATGAGGTCCTGAACCGAGGACTCGGACCAGTCTGATATCGGCTTGGTTTCTTTTTATAATAATAAATGTTTGCACTCACTCGTCAAGCAGCCTGCCGAATTCAGTACCGCATGGTTTACTCCTTCGTGATGAAACAGCGATTCTGAGTGGTTGAAAAAAAGTAGCAGCCATTCGAGCATTACGCAGGCAAAAAGAATCAATTGGCTGTCAAGAAAAAAATATTGGAGCATTTTTTTTCTGTTTGATTGATTGATATGTGAGGCCTAACGTCCCTAAACCACCATATGAATATGAAAGACGCTGGAGTGGAGGGCTCAGGATAATTCGATTACCTGGGGTTCTCTGAGCGCACGGGCCTACAGCATTTCCGCCTCCATCGAAAAAGCATTTGTTTTTTTCCCGGAATAGCCCTCATCGACATTCAAAGTGATAAACCCATACTTGCTGTTCTCCATAGAAGTATTGTAATTAGGGGTCTCATTTATTTATCTTTAAGACTGTCGGAACATTCGAAGTACAAGTCCGGCGTCAACTCAATATCTCAAAAAGCGCTCTTAAAATCTGCAAAGCAATAGAAAGAAGAAGATTCTGTTGATTGATTTGCGGGGTTTAATGTCCCAAAACCACCATATTATTATGAGAGACGCCGTAGTGGAGGGCTCCGGAAATTTCGACCACCTGGGGTTCTTTAACGTGCACCCAAATCTGAGCACACGGGCCTACAACATTTCCGCCTCCATCGAAAATGCAGCCGCCACAGCCGGGATTTGATCCCGCGACCTGCGGGTCAGCATCCGAGTACCTTAGCCACTAGACCACCATGGCGGGAAAGAACATTCTCTTTGAAACGTTGCAAGACATTCCGCCATGCTCTCCTGTTTTTATGGCTCATGTTTCAAAAATTCAGTAGATTTAAAGGGACCAACAATACTATTCGTTTGCGTCAAAGCCACTTCTTTTTTATGTGTTCTGTAATTTGTTGTACTGAAGAGTCATCTTTTCAGTATAAAAAGCTGAAGGTGATCCAGGTCCTTGGCGTAGGTTTCTCGTGGTGGCTTTCCGTTGTCGGCACCTTTGTGCCTTGCTAACCTCCCTGTCATTCGTTTACATATCACCCTTGTTCATAGCTGACACACCTTGAGTAGCCAAAGAAAAGTGACGTTGATTCCAGGTTTCTGCTAGGGGATGCAGCAGCTTTGAAAGTGCTACATCGACCGTAATGCTCATATGAATTCAAACTTCGTATTCTTTTTCTTTTAAGAAATAGTGAATACTTATTCCCGTTTGGTTCCAAAAACTTTCTACAAAAAAGACGTAACAACGTTTCCTACTACCTCCGGGGTCGGAGCTCCTTAAGTTTTCTTTAACTCACGTGTATTCGCAGTAGCCCCAGGAACGCTCCACTGATCAGCAAGCAACAATGTCCTTTACGACATCATCACGAAACGTTATGGTATGTGACGTATTAGGGACGCCACAAACTGTGGAGACCTGAGAAATCACGCTCACGACACATAATGCCAACATCAACGGATGATTTTTGCATCATTTAGCGTTAACGGTGACCGGTACCTACATTTAGTTTTTAATGGGTCATCTTGATGATACCTATAAATTTTAATGTTGTAGTTCCTATAACTTAAAAAGTACTTAATTAGGGCTACTTTGTTCGTGCTATATATAGTAGGTACATAGAAACAATAGTGGGAAGGGAAAAATAGACAAGAAAGAATGCTGTTTCTCTGTATACTTTTCTTTTCGATTTTATGTTGCGCTGTAGCTACGAAAGTGATTATACGTAGACAAAGCGGACAAGAAGTGCAGAGTTTCCTCATATTTTTTGTTTCCGTTGTTAACAGCCAATGTCTGCTACTTCACCATACGGCGTAATGATAAGTGATCAACTATCCAAGCTCTCAATTCTATCGGGCTAAGATATTCGTACGGTTCGAGGTGTCAGGCGGCAACATGAAAACAAAAAGAAGAGAAACTTCGGAGTGGCTGGAAGTACTCCATCATCGTGGATCGTCCGACATGTGTTACGCCAAGTGGTTTCCGAAGAGCAGCAAACTTTTCAGCAAACTTCACGGCGAAAATTTCTGGACACGCAATTTCAGCTTATTGATCCCATAGATACAGAAGAGGTTCGCCATTTGCGAGAGCTCAAAAATGATTTCAGAGCGAAGGTGTTCAAAGTAACTAGGCATCAACTGAAGGAAACAAGTTATTGAAAATTCCTCGTAGCTGTCAGTACCTTTTGAACGAATTTGTTGCCACTACCTTTTTAGATGCTATACCTTTTTCTTATTTTTCTCCAAAATATTGAACTCAAATTTAAGAAAGGAAGCAATAAAGAGTCATGACTGTACAACGAGAACGAAAATAAATAAAATAAAAGAGATGCTGTTTCGGAAGCTTTTTGTCTTGTCTTGTCTTGTATTCTAGTTGTAGAATGCCATCCCGTGAGGCTTCTTCTTTTCATGAACCTGATAAGTCGCAGCCTCTCAGTAAAACCCCGGTGAGGACACGTGCCTTGAAATTTGGCCTCTGTGTAATTTTTCACTGAAATATACCAATCGAAATTTGTTTGCCACAATAAAAGAGCTGCGAGGCGTCTCTAAAATGGTCTTAGTGAATTTTACTTGCTACTCTATCCAAGTTACACAAAAAAATAAATAAATATTTGTTATTATTATTATCATTATTATTATTATTATTATTATTATTATTATTATTATTATTATTATTTTATATTATATTAACATTATTATTATTATATTATTATTATTATTTTAACACTAATATAATAACAACAGTGATATTGAACAGTAGATTGATGTTTTACTGAGTAAAACCACGACTTGATTGCGAAGCATGCTGCGATGAAGGGCCGCCAAAGATTCGACGATCTGGTGTGTTTTAGCCCCGCCGCGGTGGTCTAGTGGCTAAGGTAATCGGCTGCTCACCCGCAGGTCGCGGGTTTGAATCCCGGCTGCGGCGGCTGCATTTCCGATGGAGGCGGAAATGTTGTAGGCCCGTGTGCTCAGATTTGGGTGCAGGTTAAAGAACCCCAGGTGGTCGAAATTTCCGGAGCCCTCCACTACGGCGTCTCTCATAAGCATATAGTGGTTTTGGGACGTTTTACCCCACATATCAATCAATCTGGTGCGTTTTAGGGCGAAGTGAGATGGCGCAGTACGTGGTCTACCAGGATTTCGCCTCCATCGTAATGGACCGCAGAGGCCACCATCGAACCAATGACCTACGTGTTACTACGCTTTCTTTGGTTTTTGCATGTGATGCCTTCGCGGGGTTGTGGCCAACGTAAAATAGGGCCCTTAGGTCACACTTTTTTGCCCCCCCCACCTGCTACTAAATATTGAGCCACGATTACTCTGCAAAGCTTAGGTTTCTTTTTTTGCTTTCTTTTCTTCTGCTTCGGATTCTTTTAGTTCTTCCTCATCCTTTTCTCCCACTTCTTTGTTTTTCTCCTTCGTCATTTTTCTCTGAGACTTCACCTTCTTCGAACATAAGGTGGAGATTCATCATTCTGTACATAGGGGCCTCGCACAAACGTTTCTATTGTGCTATTGGTTCCTTTCCCTTTAGTACACCCTGCACTGAAAACTGTGAACAGACGAAGTATAAATTCAAAGGCGAAATCCAATACAGCGATGACTAGTACGACTACATTTGGCAAGTTGAGATAAGGCTGTGACCCTAGCTTGGACGTCAGTGCGTTCAAATTTCACTCTTGAGCACCCACAAACCAAGAATGCTCTGTAATTTAGAAAATGATTGATTGATTGGTATGCAGGGTTTAACGTCCCAAAATCACCGCAAGATTATGAGAGACGCCGCAGTGGAGGGCTCCAGAAATTTCGACCACCTGGGGGGGTTTTAACGTGCACCCAAATTTGAGCACATGGGCCTACAGCATTTGCGCCTCCATCGAATATGCAGCTGCTGCAGCCGCCGGAATTCGACCCCGCGACCTGCGGGTTAGCAGCTGAATACCTATAGAAAATAGAAAGAAAAATGCATAGACAATGAGCGGCCGCACCAGTTTCTAAAATATCATTCATCGAGTTCCTCAAATTCAGCTTTGGTAATTCTTTGAAAACCGAGAAATAGTCATACAGCTCTATCACCTTGTCGCATTCACTGAATCAACGCATACGTCTTACCGTAATTAACAGGTCACCTAAATGAACACAAATGTTCCGCTCTGAAAACATAACCGATATACCTCTTCTTCGAGATTTCGGAAGGTTCTACTAATGTATACGCGATTACTGCTGGTTGATCTAAAGGTGGGTTGGATGTTTTGTTCAAGCTTGTTTTGAAAAAGGCATAAGTGATAATGTGGTAAGCGGTATGTGCAGCTGTATACTAATTTCTCTATAGGATATTCCACAATAAGGTTCAAAACAGAAATGTTTACAAGGGCAATATTTAGAAGATGGTTTTCACAACGCGTTATACGAAACGTAATTCCAGTGGGAAAAATTTCTGAGTGATAGTCATAAGTGTTGCTGGCAAGCAAAGTTCTGTGAGCATTGCTACTGTTTTAAAGCAAAGCTGAACACGGCTACGAAATGCAAATTGTGAATGTTTGTGTGTCCGGAAGTGTGCACAAGCTATAATAAAGAAGCACTGTTCCATAAAAGTTTCCACGCTTGCACTATTTTCTCTTCAAGTTTTATCTGCTTACACATCTAGGAATGTCATCTGCCGCAGTATGACTGGTTTCGCGTAAAATACTCGATGTGCCCTCAACATTCTTGGGTCGTCACCTACAGCGCTTCTTTGTAGGCGACGCTACCAAGCGCAAAGCTTGAAGCAGGGTCTCTTGAATTAGGTGATAAAAAAATAAAACCTTACCGTAGCATATGGTTCAAGAGTTCCCAGCTCGGGATACAAGACGGGGACGCACACTTCGGCTTCGCTTGTGCACTATGTGCACGAACGGTTGGGTCATTGATTTATTTTATCCTAAATTGATCGTATTTAGTGTTGTACGTTAGTACTGAACAACTATGTGCGTTCTTCCCTGGTGATACCTTCCTCCTCACCATTCCTTTCTAGGCATCTCTAAATGTTTTGCCCAGAGCAGTGCAAGAGTCTGCACAAGCGTATGTGCTTCCTCTAAACACCTTATCTTCCTTTTCTGTTTATTCTCCTGTATTTCGAGAAAATTCACTTGTGCGGTGTTCTCTTTCCCCCGCCGTCCTGTCTCTGCACTATACCGCAAAAAGAACATGGCTTCAAATACTGTTCGTATAATCACAGTGAAAGAAACAATGAAGATGTATTGCTGTGTAAGTTCATCTAGGAAAAATAGGAAAGCCATCTACTTCGTAGTGAACACTTTATTTGAACGCCTATCTCAGATCGGACGCACACACCACAAAAACACAGCTGTTCGGATTTGCGAAGTCATGCACCTCGCACCGCTGCCGTCCGGATTGCTTTTGAAACACAGAGTGCTCCAATATTGCGTTGTCATCAATTTTCCGCAGCAGAGGGGAGTTCACCAACCAATTGGTGCTGGATGACAAAAGAAAATGCTGTTCCGAAACTCCGCCAAAGAGTGGCTCAGGGTCCTATCTTCATAGAGACGCTCGCAGACGATGCCGCGACTGTGCCCAACGAAACATGGTGAATGTACTCAGTCCTGCGAGAGTGCTAACGACTGTGAATAATCTGTATTAACTGGGCTGCAACACTGACATTTTTTTAGATCGGCTACCTATAAGCATTGTGGTATAGGGGCACGTTAACAAGCCCCTTAAAACTTGGTGTGCTCTCCTGTGTCTTTACACATCTTTTTTGTTTGTTTGTGCAATACTTATAACCAGATAGCTTTATTTGAAACAAAACAATTACTTATGCTAGCCGCCTATTGTACTGAGACTTACAGAAGTAGGCGCAATGTATTGAGGGAAACAATAATAAGATGCGCGTCTGTTTGTAAATGTTTTGATCTTCTCGGCCATGAAATTTCACCTTTGCGATATTAGTCGGCTACATTACGACAGCCGTCATTTCCGCTTAACTTTCCAGTCAACACAATGATTGAGTTCAAAACTTCCATAGTGGAGGCGTGGTGGACTTCGAACTTTCTCAGGCGCTGAAACGTTCGTGGTAAAAATGGCTTGCCTCACAAGGGCAGCCATGCCGAAATTTGGCTGTCATCACCAGCTTGTTGCGCCAATTACTTACTCGCACTGTTCACTCACTGAAAACTTTCGTTTCTCCTATAAAGTTAAATTGTTGAGGATTTTTGTTTGAGGCTGTGTCTGACAGCAAGCAAATCTTGAATGAGTGAAGCTCCATCATATCTCTGCAGGCAGACTCAGAAATGTTTTAGAACTTGTGATTGTCAATGAGGATATTAAAGGCAAAAAGTTAGCTGAACAATTTAATGAATACTTCACATCAATGAATGAAAGCTCGCATCAAACAATTGCTTTTAAGTACTTGCCAGCGGCACTCAAGGAATTAGTATTTTTTTGTCCAACGGTGAAGATGAGGTAGTACGAGCGTTTAAAAGTTTTCAGATGTCTAAGAGTCAGGACTTAAATGGCATAAAATTGGAAGCGATAAAACATGTTCTTTTTTGACGCCCATTTTCTACGTTTCCTTAGAAAGTGGCCTTTTTTCACAAATATGAAGGATGCTAACGTGACGGTGATCCACCAAAATTGAGATAAAAACACTTTACGAAAGTATAGATCCACTTCAATTCTCCCGATTTATTGCAAAGGACTTGAAAAAACTTCATGGTAAACTATTGAAACTTTTCGACAAACAATCCATTATAACTCAATCACAATATGGCTTTTAGATCAGGCTTCTCAGCCTAAAGAGTTCTTTTGTTTCAAAAAAATTTGATTTTTAGAAATATCGAAGCCAAAAGGTTTGCACTCGGGATATTTTTAAATATGTTGAAAGCATTCGACAAAATAAACCACAAGACACTATCAAGAAACCTGCGGTGTTACAGAGTTTGAGGTGTAGCCCTAAATCTGATCAAAAGCTACCTAAACAACAGACACCACTGTGTATCTATAAAAACAGCGAAATTTCGCCTGCGCAAACGCTTAAAAAGAGTGATCCCCAAGGCAGCATATTGGGTCCTCTTTCATTCATCATATTTGTAAAACATATGGTACATGTTGACTCTTCAACTCAATACGTAATCTACGCAGATGATACAAGCTTATCTTTTCAGGTACGAATGTTATTCATCTCGTAAATACAGCTAACTCAGCATTATAAAAATATACAGCCGGACCCTCACAAATATTGGCTTATAAATTTTTCAAAAAGAAAAGCTGTTCTTTTTCGCTCCAAATCCACCCTTAATGAAATAATTGAATCCTGCAATTTCATGTTATATAACAGCACGATCAAATTCTCTTCCACCGCGAAGTTTTTAGGCGTTGTTCTTCATGAGCACATGAAATGTCCTTATCCTACAGAATGTTTATACAAGCTTGGCAAAGTATTAGGTATCTTGAGAAAAGGCCAGGGTGTAATGCCATTTCCTCAAAAACTTTTGATATTCAATGCCCTCTTTGCATCCCATCTGAGTTATTGCAACTTAACTTGGGGTTAAGGAACGAAGCAATCCATTAGTAATCCTATTGTCTTACAGAAATAAAGTGCTACGATTTATTGGTAATCTTCCTTGTAAGCATTTAACCTTGTCTGTCGTTTTCGCCGCAGTTCTATCCCACATTTGTTCAAAAATTCACAGTTTTCTGCCACATTGGTAGCAGGGCTAGCCTGAATGCATATCTTTCAGGAGTACGTTAGCGCTGTATGTCCCTCTTTAAGGCTCATCTGATGCACCTTTTAGCCCCGCCGCGGTGATCTAGTGGCTAAGGTACCGGCTGCTGACCCGCTGGTCGCGGGTTCAAATCCCAGCTGCGGCGGCTGCATTTCCAATGGAGGCGCAAATGTTGTAGGTCCGTGTGCTCAGATTTGGGTACACGTTAAAGAACCCAGGTGGTCGAAATTTCAGGAGCCCTCCACTAAGGCGCCTTACTTAATCATATGGTGGTTTTGGGACGTTAAACCCCACATATCGATCAATCAATGGTGCACCTGTTACTGCTTTATCATACAATTCGGTGCACAGCGATCATGATTCCTGGAAAGGAGTCAAGGGAATTATATGCGTTTGTTCGGTTGAATAAACGTTGTAAGCGCTGGGGTTGTGTTCGGGACTACGCTGCCAGGGATTCACAGTTCGAAGAACATCTGTTTACTTGCGGTGCATTCTGAGCAATCAGTCGTGTGGCAAGACGCACTAATTTGCTGTATAGGGACGCTCTTTTTTCCACCGCCTATGACCTCGATCGAAACGAAATGTACTTGAAAGACATAATTAAAGACACGGCAATGTTTTTACTAATCGCCTATCAGGCACCGCGCAACAGTGCGGGATGAAGATACATCACTAAATATCATTACTTTCACAGCAGCCCAGGGTTTCAGCGCCAAGGAGTAAGGTGCCAGGAGCCTATCATTTAATGACATAATGATGAGGTTATAGAAAGAGATTAATAACCCAATAAGGTAAGTCCACGTTCACCAATGCAAGAGGTAAGTCAGAAATGCTCAAACGCAGCAATTTCAGTTGTCGTGACTGGGTCGTCTTTAGCAGACAATGAGCCTTTTCTCTTCAAGGTGCTCTTACCGCAAGGACTCTTTATAACACATGTTAGGGTATTTATTAGCTGGTACACAGCGAGAATACACAATGGCGACAGTCACGGCCGCTCAGCGCAAGCGGCGTCCTTTTTGGGTACACCCACTGGAAAACACTTGAGAGTTCAACCCATTTCACTAATCGTAAGCTTCTCTACAATTATTCCGGAACCGAAGAGGGAGCCGCCTGGCGGCCTAACAGCTTGTCACTATGAGCGGGCTATAGTAAGCCTTCAGGCGCTCCACGTTGACTATGTCGCACTCGGGACGGCGAATGTCTGAATATTGTTCAATTGGTTCAATCAGATAGTTGACCGGAGATGTGCGCTCAATGAAACGGTAGGGGCCTTCGTATTTCGGGAGTAGTTTGAAAGAAAGGCCATCTACAGAGGTCTGGATTGAGAGCAATACGAGCGCACCAGGAAGGAACATGGGCTCTGTAATGGCAGAGTCGTAACTAATACTCTTCTGACGCTCTTGCTCATGCCTCGTAAATGTCTTGGCAAGCTCGCGACACTCTTCAGAAAGCATGGCTGTCTCAGAAATAGGTGCACACTCAGGTGGATCCGGCGTGTACGGGAATATCTTGTCGACGGTGGGCTACGGGTGCCTTCCGTACTAAGAAGAAAGGTGAAAAACCGGTCATGCTCTGAGGGGCGGCGTTGTAGGCATAGGTGACGAAGGGCAGTATAGTATCCCAATTCGTGTGGTTGGCGGCGACGCACATCGAAAGCATGTCACCAAGGGTGCGGTTAAAGCGTTCGGTGAGGCCATTCGTCTGCAGATAGTAAGCAGTAGTTTTGCGGTGGACAGAATGGCACTCCGTGAGAATGGGTTTGACGACTTCCGACAAGAAAAAACGTTCTCGATCGCTGAAAAGCTCCTGTGGTGCACCGTGGCACAGTATGAATCGATGCAATATCACGCGGAAGGACGCAACATCACGCGCAGTAGCCGCAGGGAGAGCCATGGTCTCGGCGTATCGCCTTAAATGATCTACGGCGACGATGGCTTAGCGGTTACCAGCCGACATTAGAGGAAGTGGTCCATACATATCAATACTTATGTGCCTAAAGAAACGGTCAGGTCACGGTAAAAACAGTTGCAGACTAACGGGCGGCATGTGAGTTGATGGTTTGCGGCGTTGGCAAGCGTGGCAGGAGCGAACTAAGTGCTGCACGTAGTGGTACATCCCACACCAGAACTAGCGTTGTCGAATGCGACGGTAGGTTTTGGATACTCCAGAGTGCGCGCATTGTGGATCAGAATGTAAGCATTCACATATCTCTGACGGCAGACTGCGGGGTATCCTGAGTCACCACTGCAAGCCATCGGCATCGTAATTGTGTCGGTGAAGGAGGCTGTGACGAGTGGGAAATGGTGAGCTCGACGATGCAAGGCACGCGTGGATGGTGTTGCGGACAGATCAGAGAGCAAGTCGATAAGCGGGGCGATCCAATTATCCTATCGCTGTTCGGTAGCGATGATGTCAACATCGATGGCAGAAACAGCAATTGAGGATACTGAGCAGAGCACGACGGCCTCAGACAGAGCGGAGCGCGAGAGGGCGTCGGCATCAGCATGCTGGTGTTCGTTGCGGTACAGCATGCAGATGACGTAGACTTGTTAGCGAAGAGCCCTACGGGCGAGACGGCCTGAGGGAGCCTTCATTCATGACAGCCGGCATAGTGCATGATGGTCGGTGACGACATCTAATCGGCGACCATACACATTAGGTCGAAACTTTGTAAGGGACCAGACGATCGCCAGGCACTTTTTTTCTGTGACGGTGTAGTTTGTCTCGGCTCTCGTGAGCGTATGGCTTGCATATGCCACAACATATTCAGGGAATCCGGGTTTGCACTGCGCCAGGACTGCACGAAGATCCTTGTCAAAGACCCCACCCTCAAGGAGGCCGGTTAGACGCTTCTCTCGCTCCGAGTGAAAAATGCTGCCCTGCGACACCTGCATCGCATGCACCGGACGCCTGAGGGACGAAGATTTGCTGCCCGACTGCTGGATCGCCCGCACTCAGACATGGACGAGTGAGCTCTAGAGTACCGCGCACTCGTCCCACAGCCACCCAACTGCGGCACGCTCCCCATCCTTCCACACCTTCATTCGGGCCTCGTGATCTCAACCACGACCCCCGGTATCCGGGCCAAGCGAAATACCCCTCAGTGCGTCCTCCAACAAGAGACTGCAGCAGCCATCGGGCAGCAACTCTCTGGCCGCCTCCTCATTTTCACCGACGGCTCGGTGACGGCAGACGGTGCAGTGGCTGCCGCATGCGTAGTCCCCACGCTCGGCCTTTATGGACAGTGCCGGCTGCCTTTCACTGCATCATCCACCACGGCCGAACTCGCTGCCATCGACCTGGTGGCAAATCAGCTCGCCGAACTGCTACCACCAACAGTGGCGGTGTTGTGTGATTCGCGGTCCGCCTTTACTCGCGCTCGCGCGAACTGAATATGGCGTCCCCTTTGCGCAGAGGATCGCGGAGAATTTCGTGTTGATTGTGCCGAGTGGCAGTGACGTGATTTTTCAGTTGGTGCCTTCGCACATCGGACTACGTGGCGACGAGTCCGCGGACGCCCTTGGTCAAGGAGGCCCACCACCCGTCCACCCCCGTCTCCACGTTCGTCCGCGCGGGTGATGTAGCACACTTTCGTATCGCGTGCCTTCCATCCCGACCACCGTGTGGCCACGGGAAGACCTCTCGACCGCTGCCGAGGACCGGCATCGGCAGGCGTGCTCGTGCCTTTCTGTTCCGCCTACGCACTGACTGAAGCCGCACAGCTAAGCTGCATTTTCGACGCACCAACGCAGCGCGGCGCGCACCTGCGAGCATGGCAGGGCGGCGTTTGGCGTGGCAACGCCGGCGAGACGTGACGAAACGAACGTCAGTGCGGACGCGCACCGGGTCACGTCGAAGTATATTGGCGCCTTGACTGTGGCATGTAGTCATGTTCTCACATGACACACACATCTCATGATTATTATGTTTGCACCAGTCACATACCTTCATCATTCATTGCTGTCACGTAATACCAAATTCGGCCCATGTGAACTAGTGAAACGACCGCGAGCGCATCATGAGTGTGGCATGTAGTTATGTTATTACATGACGCGCATGCCGTGATTATCATGTTTGGGTGTGTCAATTACCTATGCCGTCCATTCGCGTCATGTAATATCGAATTGGGTACATGTGAAGCAAGCGAAAGGGCCGCGAGCGCAGCATGAGCGTAGCATGTAGTCATGTTGATACATGACACGCATTTCATGTTGATCATCTTCGCACCAGTCCCATACCTTCGTAATCCATTCACGTCCCGTGATACCAACTTTGGTATAAGATTGATTCATTGATATGTGGTGTTTAATGTCCCAAAACCATCATATACCTAATTATGAGAGACGCCATAGTGAAGGGGAAAGCTCCGGTAAGTTCGACCACCAGGTCGAACTTTCCAGAGATAGATAGACAGATAGATAGATACGCTCAAAGTCACCAAAGTTCGCTAAAAAATGCTCCGCACTTGAAAAACCACGTGATTGCCGCCGAATGCAAGACGCTATTAGTGTCCTCAAAGGTAAGTTGAAATTGTCAGAAAAAATTTCTCACTTACATAGGTTGCCTAAACAGGCTCTCGGTGACTACGACGAACGTTAAGCGGTGGTTGAAGGGTTCCAAGTTTGTGATGGTTTGTGACCATTGTGCAGTGGATAGCGCGGCTAGAATCTGTTGCAGCGGACCCAAAGGTCGAAGGTTCAACAATGATATGTGGGGTTTAACGTCCCAAAACCACCATATGATTATGAGAGACGCCGTAGTGGAGGGCTCCGGAAATTTCGACCACCTGGGGTTCTTTAAGGTGAACCCAAATTTGAGCACACGGGCCTACAACATTTCCGCCTCCATCGGAAATACAGCCGCCGCAGCCGGGATTCGAACCCGCGACTTGCGGGTCAGCAGCCGAGTACCTTAGCCACCAGACCACCGCGGCGGGGCAACGATGAATGTATGATACTGGTTCAATCATGATAAACATGAGATGGGTGTCATGTAACAACATGACTACATGCTATGTTCCTTACGCGCTCGCGGCCGTTTCACTAGCTTCACATATACCAATCACAGTATTACGCAACATGAACGGACGTGATAGGCAAATGACACATCCAAAGATGATAATCACGACATGCCTGTCATGTGACCACATGACTACAGCCACACTCACGATCCGCTCTCGGCCGTTTCGCTAGCTTAACTTGTGCTAAATTTGGTATTACGTGACACCAATGGATGACGAAGTTATGTGAATGGTGGAAACATGGTAACCATGAGATGCGTGTCATTTGAGAACATGACTACATGCCACATTCAAGTTTCCAATACATTTCGACATGGCGCATCGCGCGTGCTCGCCGGCGTTGCTAAGCCAGGCGGCGGTCCTGCCTTATACTCACAGGCGCGCGCCGCACTGCGTTGCTTTGACGCATGGGCGTTTCAGCGCGTCCAGCATCCCGCCGTCACGAAAAGAGGGAGACGCAGTGTTGTCTAAGTAACGCATCGGCGTGAGATGCAGCATGTCGCATCTCGCGCCGGTTGCCGTCGGACCGTGCCGACGTACGCTGGTCGCGCCTGGCCTCAGACTATAAGTGCTCGCGTTTTGCTAACGTAGCGTCGCTGTTCCCAGCTTGCGCGCGCGTCAACACTACATTCGAGTATATCGGGCCCTTCATGATGCACTTGCGGCCGTTTTGTTAGCACCACATATACAGAATTCAGTGTTACGTGACGTCGATGGATGGCGAAATGTATGACTGGTGCAAACATCATAATCCTGACACGCGTGTCATGCAGAACCATGAACACATACTACGCTCATAGCGTGCTCGCTGATTGATTTGTGGGGCTTAACGTCGCAAAACCACCATTTGATTATGAGAGACGCCGTAGTGGAGGACTCCGGAAATTTTGACCACCTGGGGTTCTTTAACATGCACCCAAATCTGAGTACACGGGCCTACAACAGTTCCGCCTCCATCGGAATTGCAGCCACCACAGCCGGGATTTGATCCCGCGACTTGCGGGTCAGCAGCCGAGTACCTTAGCCACCAGACCACCGTGGCGGGGCTCATAGCGTGCTCGCGGCCGTTTGGCTAGCTCCACATATACTAAATTTGGTATCACGGGACGTGAATAGATGACGAAAGTAAACAACACATGCAAACATGATAATCATGACACAGAAGTCCTGTACGGCATCATTTACCTCCACCTCGTAACGTTGTGCTAATTTTAAAGTGACATTTCAGCATTTCTCATTCATGCTTCGCGTATCATCGATTCCCACTGTACGTGGGGTCTGCCAATTTTTAAATGCGAAGCGTTTCTTAGCGAACTTCGGTGACTTTCAGCGTATCTATCTATCTATCTATCTATCTATCTATCTATCTATCTATCTATCTATCTATCTATCTATCTATCTATCTATCTATCTATCTATCTATCTATCTATCTATCTATCTATCTATCTACCTATCTATCTATCTATCTACTCCAAGGCCCTCTAACAAGGGGCCGTTATAACCGCTGCACTCACGTATAAAAGACAGAACGCCGTGACACTGCGCCCGTTCTTGGGCCCTCTGTTTTTTAAAGATGATAGTCTTTCTTGGGTACCTTCGACGAAAAAAAAATTGGTCTCTCTGTCTGTCTCCACATTTGTCTGTTTGTCCGCCTTTAATGATACCTGAAACGGCACCAAACAGCCAACCCAATCCAGCATGTCTATGTTTTGTATGTCTGCCTTAATAATAGGAGAGGCACACACAAGTAACTTTAAGGACTGTAGAGTTTATCGCGCTTCACTGACAGTGCAACGCGATGCTCATAAAGGTGTTTCCAAAGTTTTTCTATGATGGCACGGTGGTGTCACGTGCCCGTCGCTTTGCGTTCTACACCTTATCTTCTCCGAGACTGGCGCGCATCTGTCTTCGCGGGCGCGCACGCCTTAGTTTTCGAAGATAGCTGCCAGATGGCGCTCGTGTTTAACGTCCCTCGATGCGCTCGTACGCCTCTGCTGCATGCTCGAGGCACTCTAGCGGAGCGCCTCCATAATAGCATTCAGCAATTCTCTTGCGTAGAACACCAAATAAACGTTTTGCTGTTTCTCTCCAGACACAAGACTATCGTCTTTCGATGACATTTGCAGTGTAACATGCAGATTCGGGCCAACTTCTTTTGGGTGCGAGAGTCGGCGTAGCTTGCTCAGTAATCGTTGGTTTCATTTTGTACCTTTGCATCTGTCATCTTTTTCACTGTTGTTTCTGTTCAGTAAAGTATATATAATAACCTTTTTGTCGATAAAAGTTCAGTTGGCAGTCAGCGCTTGTCCCGATCTTTTTTTTTTCTGTCCGCCATGTGTTAATTTCGCGTTGTTACCTTAAGTAATTCGACGTCGGCTTCTCGAGTTTAGTTTCATTGGGTATTGTTATTTGCATGTTTTTCTTCCACAAAGCAGTTTCGAACGTAATACGCGAACGTACGAACATTCTTTCATGAGCCGAGTTCAAGGACCTGAAGAGAAAGTCCAAGTGAAGTCACTCGTCATCGTTACGTGAGTGAGAAACGCGAAGCACAAGTTGCTCTTTTAGAATGAAATCTTATCCGTGAAAGTCAACGACATCAAAAATGACGCCAAATCAATGAAGTGATTGAATGTGGTCGTCAGTGAGCCCTGTACAGATTGTGGTTGTAAGGCTTTCGGTCATGTTGTAGAACAAGGCGACAGACAGAGAGCGTTATCAAGCACCTCGTTGTCATACGAAGCAAGAAAACAATCAAAAAGTCTTGTAACAGTGGATATAATAATATGTGGTTTGATGGAAACAACTTCACTGAAGTCATGGTGATGTGCAACAACTCAGGCTCAAGTCTCCGGTAGCTTCGACGGTTTGATACCTTGCGACCTCTTGGACCCGCTGGACCGCCCACTCCGATGAAGTTGGACGTTCGCAAAGTGCGTGCACACTTTGAATAAAGAGCTGCTAGAGCAACTGTCATATAGCGCATGACAAAATTTTGTGGCTGATTCGAATATCTCGGCATGTTGTGTAGACTTTTTCTATGCACTGTGGCGTATACATTTGCACAAGAGGTCTCGCCTTCAAGGAAACAGGGGACAGCTTCTAGAAAAGAAAGCTTTGCCACGGAAAATAAATCTGCCCTTCCTGAAGTGGAAGTTCGTTCCGGCTCAGGTCACAATTGCTTTACTGACTGAAATCACCCAGGAGCCAGGAGATGGCAGTGAGAAGGTAAATGATAGGCAACTACAAAAAATGCAAACTGGCAAAAGGACCAAACATCGTTGGATGTCTGTAATGTGTATGAAGAATATGAGAAAGGTAAGGTATGTTTCTGTTCATTAAATTCGAACGCATGTCGTGTCTTGGCGTTTTGCCTGATGATGAACGTGACTTCGACCATAATATCGATCATGTTTTGCAAGGAGTGGGATTGGAATGTGCTAACGGCTTCTTTGTCCGATTCATCTTTCTTGCTTGTTATCAAGCATAGCTGTTCGCTCACCCATAGCCATAATGCGTAGCGCCGAACAGATAAGGGATTGCTGCATCCACCCAGTTAGACAGTCTGGCGCGTCATTCGGTCACGCGGTCATGTACGGTGTTCAAGTGATTTCATTCTCTCACTGTTTGGGCACAAGTTCACCCGAAAAATGCTCACAATGTGGTCTCTGCTTCATCTTTCTCGGCACCGGCAATCTCGCTATCCCCTCCGTGACATTTGGTGGAAGTGCGCAGCAGTGTTCGCCATCGATGGCATCCAGTGATGCGTTACAGAACAACTTGCGGAAGGAAGTGGTCCGCATTTAGCTGGAAAGTTTTGTCACCGGAGGCTATTACGAACTTGTGCCTCGTTTCGCCTTTCGGGACTTTTTCTGTCTGCCTTTTCAGTGCTGGTGTCGCGGCTCGACGGTGGGGCACGAGGTACCGGCAAACATGACAGGTGTCAGAAAAACACTCAACTTGGGCATGACGGTTGCTTTGCTGGAGGACGTCACCTAGGTAAGCGGTATCTTTGCGCTCTCCGACTCGAGCCACGAAACGTCATCGGTGGTTATTAATAATGCGAGGTTCCTATTTAAAGGATTCAAGCTGAAAACCGAAAAATCGGAGAAAAAAGGACACACACAGGGCGCCGACTTGCAACAAAAATTCTATTCTTCAGAACACGCATGTACACTTATGCATTTGCAAAAAAAAGAAGCAAAAGTGAGAGCAAAAATATGAAAATTAAGCATCATGAAACTATTTTCTAGCGCGTTCAATCAACCAGATAAAAAGACAACTTTCTTTTCGACTATCACTTGTGTTACCATTTTTCGTTCCACTGCAGATGTGTACATGCATGGTTTGAAGAACAAAGTTTTGCTTTGGATCAGTGCTCTGCATGTATCGTTCTTTGTCTGGTTTCTCGGTTTTCATGCTGTTTCTTTCGAATATGTTGTACCAACACGCCCAAGCAACCACTTAATTAAAATGCGAGGTTTAACGTTAACCCCAAGCTACCACAGAAAAAAAAAGCCGAAAGCACATTGCAGGCCCGCTTCTTGTAAACCACTCGTGGTAATAGTATCTTTAGCTTTATGTCACAAAAGAACACTGCCTCAATATGGGATCACTGACGTTGTGACACCATCTCTGCAGAGTGACATGTATTTAGTTTTAGTCGAATTAGATCATTACTCCATGCGCTTATTTTATTTTCGCTAAGGTTTTGAGAAACTCCGGTGTCTACTAGGTGTTCCGACTCATGGTTCATGTAATGCTTTTGTATCACACCCAAATAAATGTCAAACACATGTAGAAGTCGCTCTTAGTTGAACTTTGCTGTAATCTACACGCTGCCATGGCAGGAAAGGGCACGCTGGCCATGGCAGGAAAGTTAAAAGGGCGAAAGAGAGGCTTGTTTCGAGTGAGAGAAGGCGATCAGAGAAAACCGGAGCGTGACAGAGAAAGCTGAAACAGCGGGCTTTTTGGAGCCCGCTGTAGACACCCTTAGGTCAGCAATTACAACTAGTCATGCAAGGTACCTACTGCGCCATAAATTATAATTTTCATGAAAATAGGAAGGACCCAATACACTGTTTTTGTTTTTTCGTCATCATGTGGAGAACCTGAGTACCCACTACGCATTTGAAAGTCATTATGGGCACAATTCTAGCTGCATGGCCGACATGACGCCTGCATATATTGTATTTGTGCGATGGTTTCTCAAGCACTAGTGTGCCTCTGCGGGATAGTTATCGACCTCCGCACAAAGGATACATGTTGAAATCCTATACCACCCTAGAAAATTTGAGATATTTAGGTCGTTATCTAGAAACGACACCGGTTATGGCGAAGGCAGCGCAGAACAACGGTGTATAAATCGACTGTTCTGATGTATAGCACTTATGAGTGGAAAAGGCCGAAAATGGAAATGTACGTAGCACGAATGGTTGCCGCTTCAAATATATTTAAAGCCTGTTGATATATTCATTTGCTGGAGCATTATTAAACGCAAAGCTTTCCTGTGTAGAAAGTTATTAGCGTATTATCTTTCATTGGTATATGTAGTAAACTGTTGTCACGTAAACCCCTCACTGTGCTTTTTTTAAACGCATACTTTACAATACTACATGTCGGTCCCAGTACATGCGTGATTGAAGCGATGCACTCTCCAGTTATAAAAAAAATCTAAACAGAAATTAGACATGGCTCTGATGACACAGCTGAAAGAATGGTGGTTACAGGGTCAGGGATCAATTGTGTGGTTGAGCTGTGCACTTCTAACTTATCAACAAAACGGAAAATGGCGAATTGACATGCGCCCATTCGCTATCCTTTCTTGGGATGGTTTTATACTATATTAAGAGTCAATAGGAGAGAACTTTATCGCACGAACAGGTACCTTGCATCTATACAAGGTACAAATGCGCGATTTCAAGAAATGAAGCTTCTAATTCCAAACGTATGTATCAATAAATCGAGAACGCCGATGCTCTATGTAGCAGAGTAAGTTGATCATGCAAAGGGCAACGCAGGGAGTTGCTCTCTAAGAACGCATCTTGCCTAGTTAACCATTTCCACTGCTCATTTGAAACGGTGGTTTGATTATACATCTCCTCATATCACTGTAATTGCCACTAGGCTCTCGTACAGCAAACCTCAATCAGCGTTCGTACTAATGTTTCCCGGGTGCCCGTCTTTTTAACCCTTGTTTTCGTGAAACAATCAATAAGGGTCGTACGTGGGTCCTATGTATGCACAAAATAGGCGACTGAAGTCTTTCAACTTGGAAACTGTGCCATAGAGTGCAGTCATCTCACACTAGGGAAGCACAGTTTGATATTTTCTTTTTAGTTTCGCTGCTGACACCAGTCTAGTAGGTGAAGTCCTTTATTGAAGATTTGGGAAACAGATTTAATTAAGGCAATGGCTCGTCATATCACTGTGATTGCCACTAAGCTCTCACACAGCAAAACTATCAGCGTTCTTACTAATGTTTTCCGGGAGCCCATCTTTTTAACCCTTGTTTTCGTGGAACACCCAATAGGGGTCGTACGTGGGTCCTATGTATGCACAAGATTAACGAATTTGGTCGTTGAACTTGGAAACTGTGCTATAGAGTGCAGTCGTCCCATGCTAGGGAAGCACAGTTTTATATTTGCTTTTTAGTTTCGCTGCTTACTCCAGTATAGTAGTCGGTGAAGTCCTTTATTAAAGATTAGGGAAACATATTTAATTAAGGCAATGGCTCGGTATCTCTCAATTAATCGGAAAGGACATGAAATGGTGCTCGGCGCGCTCATGGCCATAAACTTCCACACAGCAGCACGATTCGGAGGAAGGTGAGAATGTGGTATTTTAACCTCAGCCTACGCATGGAGTTAGCTATTCTCGCTGTGCTAAAAAGTAATATTTAATAAAGAAACTAATTTGCAAATGTGGGTGTTTGAGAATCTAAACATTGAACACATCAAGGTTAGCACAAATGTTTTAGGTGAGTGGGCTTGGATTCGAATTATTAAGTTTCCGTTATGAAAATGTTGACTTCACCCGCTTTGTATATTTGATAAATTCTCTTACAATTTTTCATTTTTTTATTTAATTTTATTTAATTTCTCTCTCTCTTCTCAACATTTCTTTTTAACATCTTTTATTCCCCTCACCCCTTTCCCCAGCACAGGGTAGCCAGCCGGTCTAAGAACTGGCTAACCTCCCTGGCTTTCAGCTTAAACTTTATTCCTCCTCCTCCTTCTTTCTTGAGCGTTGGGTTCAAGTTTTTTTTGTATAGCGAACGGAAATTAAAAATAAAATCAGAATGATTACTTCGTGTGGGAAGGAAGGGTTGTGAATAGCTAAAGATTTCTCGGAGACACTGGCTCCTCAAGATGTAGCTTGAAAGTGGAAGAAAAACATTATTGCCGATTTTGTTTATATAATGCCACAAGATAGCCAACACGCAAAAGAACGCAATGAAGTGAGTTACTTTGTGCAGGAAGCTACGAACACTGAACGTATTAAACTAGTAATACTGGTACTCCTAAGTGAGTCGGCGAATAAATGACCTGTTCGCTCTCGATATAACATGTGTTTTACCATACAAAGCTTATTAATTCGATGTGTATTTGCAAAAGAGCCTTCGTCGTTGTAGTGCCATCATCACCATCATCATTTTTTCCATCACCGCGCCGCGTCTCTCGCGCAGCTGGAGCGAGCTCGAGCTGCGCGAGAATTAGAACGAGCTGACACGCCTGGCGTGGCGGACGCTGGTAGCCGACGTGGCTCCGCTTCAGGCCTGCAATAAAGTGGCGAGATCGGCACGGCCCCATCGGCCGCCTTCGACTACTTCTACACCTGATCCGGTCGCAGAAACATCCACTCCTGCACCTGATCCCGACCGCGAGGTAGAAGACTTCCCCACTGCGACTGACCTTCCCTCCGAGAGGCACATTCCCTCAGAGCCCCCGTGCAGAGCTTCATCACACGTACCTGCCACCTGCACGTTTTCCACGAAAGCGACGGCACGCGACACCGTGGCCCTCACCGTTTCCGCGACCACCAGCTCAGACGTCTCGGCCTCCTCCTCGCCGCCGCTGCTGGTCAGCTCCTCGACGGTGCCCCCTGCCGCTCCGCCACCTGCCACTGGTGCCAGCAATGGCCTGCCGGGTGCCTCGCCACATTCCACTCGCACCTCCCCGGCCAGCAGCCGACCACCCTCGGCGTCCCCGCTCCCCGCCCCTGTGCCTGTCTCTGTTTCGTGGTCTATGACGGGCCCCAGCGCCGTGTCTTCGCGGAGCCAGAGCCTGCCCTCATCGTCGGCGTCGACACCGGCAACCACCAAAGCAACTGCCACCGTCGCCCCTCTGCCCGTGACGCCGCAGCAGGCACCTGCGTCGAGACCCGGCGTCGCACAGGTGGTTTCGGCCAGCCCCAGTTCTCGCACCTCTGGTGCCCGCCGGCTCATCCAGCCGAAACAGCCACAGATCCTGCCCAAGCTGTCGAGCGGCAGCGCGAACATGACGACGCCTTCGGCAGCGGCGACCACCCGGTCCCAGTCTCCCCGGGCGGCCCAGCACAAGGCCACAACGCGGCCCGCGCCTGTACCGGAGCCGCACCCTGCGACCACGGTGCAGCGCGGAGCCGCGATGGGGCTCAACACGGGGAGTCCGCTGCTCATCGGGAACCCCGCGGCAGCGCAGCCGGGCATGTTTCCGGCTGGACCTGCGCACGGCACTTTCCTGCTGAACCAGGACATTCCGGCCCTGGGCCACAGCCCGATCCTGTACAAGGCGCACTGGGGCAGACCCAGAGCTCTCTGGGACAGATACAGGGGGTCCAGCTGGCCCTGCGGTCACCCCATGCCACGGGCCTGACCCTGGGACCTCAGACGGGGCCCAGGCCCCATGGGGAACATCCAGGACCGCCTGGCACCCCAACGCTTGTCATTCCACAGAACCTGGGGCCAAGGCCCAACATCTTTCTGGCACTGCCACGCATGATGTCGCCCCCCTCGTTTGCCATAGTCCCGGGACAGCCACTGACGCTGCAATAGCTGCAGGCCATGCTGCCCACGCAGACCATGCTGGCCCAGCCCACACTGGGTGCGTTCCAGGCAGACCAGCACCAATCCCTGGTGCAGATACCGACGTTCACCCAGCCGCAGATACTGGCGCATGCCCACCAACACCACCACCACCATCATGGGGCCCTGTCGGGACCTCTAATCTCGACAGGCGGCAGTATAGTGTCCTGTGCACCCAGCGCCAACATTGTCACCCACCATCCTGTCAAGACCTCGCGACACACGGTCCACTCTCGGCCTGTCCGACCAGGTCGCCGTGAGACCCGCTTGTTGGCCAGCACAGCGACCCGGCACTTCCTCCTGCGTCCTCTGCGCAACTCCCAGTGTCGCCCGCCAGAGACACACTGCTTACCGATGGCCTATAAACGTTGACAACCTGGACTTGCCAAATGAACACTTTATGGATTGCCGTTCATGTATATAGCATTTGTCACTTTCTTTCTTTTTCACATGGCGTTCAAATCGCGCAAAGCGCTGGGGGGGGAGCGCTGTAGTGCCATCATCACCATCATCATTTTTTCCATCACCGCGCCGCGTCTCTCGCGCAGCTGGAGCGAGCTCGAGCTGCGCGAGAATTAGAACGAGCTGACACGCCTGGCGTGGCGGACGCTGGTAGCCGACGTGGCTCCGCTTCAGGCCTGCAATAAAGTGGCGAGATCGGCACGGCCCCATCGGCCGCCTTCGACGTCATCTCACGTCTCTCCTTCTCTCGCCGCTACATCGTGAAAACCGAATTTTGTGCGATGCAAATCAAGGAGTTTTTGGCTACGGCTGTTCACGACACCTTCGTACACGACTTCTCACGAGGCAGTCTGTGAATGTTCGAAGTCGTTACTCTTTCCTATTAAAGACTTGGCGTTTTCGGAGCAAACGCGCCCTGACCCTGGTCTCGACCGAGACGATACGTCTAGGACTGCTCTAACCACGCTCACAGCGTAGCCATCTCGCCGTAAATGGCACCGGCTAACTGCTTTTGCCATCAGAGTTTGTCAGTGCAAAAAGTTTAGCCCTCTCCTTACTCGTCCAAGATCAGCGCGAGAAATCACCGCCATCTGCTCAGCCTAAATTAGGCGAAAGAGGCTAAGAAGCGTTGGCGTTCTTCCAACCTCCATCGCCTTGCCTGCATCTGCGAAGAAAGCTCTTGTTCACTAGGTGACCGGTCAAAGTGGAAAATGTTAACGGTGAGCATGAACGTCACCGGGAGGTCTAATTTTCTGCTTGGCCGGTGCCATTGTGTCGTCACCCTAACAGTCCCTGCCAGAGAATCCTTGTTTTCATTGCCGCTTGTTCGCTTATTTTATTTTGACCAAGCTTCGCTAACATATACTGCTGCAAGTGCTACTACTCGGTACAAGCTATACCAGTTCCTAATGTAGGTATTCTCGTAATCTTTCCGAACAATAGGTGGTTAGCGGGAGGCAGGTGTTTGCCTTCATAATACTCTAAAGGGGACAAAAATGGAAAACGTTAGCAAAATATATCATCCAATGCCGACGATTAACAGTGCATTAAAATTGCATGAGTGCGTACAGTAGTATTCATGCTACCCAGCTGAGTAAAGGAATAGTTTTGTCGAGCAGATGCAGCTGCGTATATGTTGCCTATGAAACACGACTACAAAAGACCCACGCTGTGACTGCGCGAGAGGCTGTGCCACTTTTTCCAGCCTTGCACATTAGTACCATGCGGTCATCTTTCATTACGTCCTCATAATGTCAGTAAAAATAAAAGATACAAGATGAAGGTAGTACAGGCTTACGCGCCCACATTCAGTCATGATGACGCTTCAGTTGAAAGCTTCTACGAAGACGTGGAATCGGCAATGAGTAAGGTAAAAACACAGTATACTATAGTGATGGGCGACTTTAATGCAAAAGCAGGGAAGAAGCAGGCTGGAGACCAGGCAGTAGGAGATTATGGCATCGGCACTAGAAACGCCAGAGAGCTACTAGTAGAATTCGCAGAACGCAATAATTTGCGGATATTGAATACCTTCTACCGAAAACGAGGAAACCGCAAGTGGACATGGAGGAGCCCTAATGGCGAAAATAAAAACGAAATAGACTTTTTAATGAGTGCACACCCAGGCATCGTGCAGGATGTGGAAGTGGTTGGCAAGGTACGATGCAGTCACCATAGAATGGTACGGTCTCGAATTCACCTAGACTTGAGAAAGGAACGACAGAAACTGATATGCAAGAAGCCAATCAATGAGCTAGCACTGAGAGGGAAAGTACAGGAATTCAGAGTCTCGCTTCAGAACAGGTACTCGGCTCTTAGCGAGGAAACCAACCTTAGCATAGAAACAATGAATGATAATTTGACGAGTATCATTACGGAGTGTGCAGTGGAAGTTGGAGGCAGGGTAGTTAGACAGGACACTGGCAAGCTTTCCCAGGAAACGAAGAATCTCATTAAGAAGCGTCAAACCATGAAAGTCTCAAGTACAACAGACAAAATAGAACTGGCAGAGCTTTCGAAGTTGATTAATAGGCGTAAGGTATCCGACGTAAGAAGGTATAACATGGAGAGAATTAAACACGCTCTGAAACACGGGGGAAGCGTCAAAGCAGTGAAGAGGAAACTTGGGATAGGCAAAAATCGGACATATGCACTAAGGGACAAAGAAGGCAAAATAACTGCCAATATGGATAGGATAGTTAAAATAGCGGTGGAGTTTTACAGAGATCTGTACAGTAGCTGGGACAACCACGACTTTAATAATATAAGAAGAACTAGCAGTAAGCCAGATGACACCCCACCAGTAATGATAGAAGAAGTCAGAAAAGCTTTGGAGAGCATGCAAAGAGGCAAAGCTGCTGGTGAGGATCAGGTAACATCAGATCTGCTAAAAGATGGAGGACAGATTGTGTTAGAAAAACTAGCCACCCTGTTTACAAGGTGTCTGTCTCCTGACGGGAAGAGTACCAGAGTCTTGGAAGAACGCTAACATCATCTTAATACATAAGAAAGGAGATGACAAGGACTTGAAGAATTACAGGCCGATTAGCTTGCTCTCTGTATTATACAAGCTATTTACAAAGGTAATTGCTAACAGAGTAAAGAAAACATTAGAATTCAATCAACCAAAGGAACAAGCAGGATTTCGAACAGGCTACTCAACAATTGACCACATCCATACTATCAATCAGGTAATAGAGAAATGCTCAGAATATAGCCAACCACTATACATAGCCTTCATAGATTACGAGAAGGCGTTTGATTCAGTAGAAATATCAGCCGTCATGCAGGCAATGCGGAATCAGGGCTTCGACGAAGTATATATAAACATTCTGGAAGAAATCTACAGGGGATCAACTGCTACCATAGTGCTTCATAAAGAAAGCAACAGAATACCAATCAAGAAGGGTGTAAGGCAGGGGGACACAATCTCCCCAATGATATTTACCGCGTGCTTACAGGAGGTTTTCAGAAGCCTAGAATGGGAACAGTTAGGGATAAGAGTTAATGGAGAGTACCTTAGTAACCTGCGCTTCGCCGATGACATTGCATTGCTGAGTAACTCAGGGGACGAATTGCAACTAATGATTACGGAGTTAGACAAGGAGAGCAGAAAGGTAGGTCTTAAAATGAATTTGCAGAAAACGAAAGTAATGTACAACAACCTCGTTAAAGAGCAGCGCTTCGAGATAGGTAATAGTGCACTTCAAGTTGTAAAAGACTATGTCTACTTAGGGCATGTAATAACCGCGGAGCCGAACCACGAGATTGAAGTAACTAGAAGAATAAGAATGGGGTGGAGCACATTTGGCAAGCACTCTCAAATTATGACAGGTAGATTTCCACTATCGCTTAAGAGGAAGGTATATAACAGCTGTATATTACCGGTACTTAGCTACGGAGCAGAAACCTGGAGACTTACAAAGAGGGTTCAGCTTAAATTGAGGACGACGCAGCGAGCAATGGAAAAAAAATGGTAGGTGTAACCTTAAGAGACAAGAACAGAGCAGAGTGGATTAGGCAACAAACGGGGGTTAAGGATATCATAGCTGAAATCAAGAAGAAGAAATGGACATGGGCCGGGCATGTAGCGCGTAGACAGGATAACCGCTGGTCATTGAGGGTAACTAACTGGATTCCCAGAGAAGGGAAGCGGGTCAGGGGGAGACAGAAGGTTAGGTGGGCAGATGAGATTAACAAGTTTGCGGGTATAAATTGGCAGCAGCAAGCACAGGACCGGGTTAACTGGCAGAACATGGGGGAGGCCTTTGTCCTGCAGTGGACGTAGTCAGGCTGATGATGATGATGATGATGATGATCATGATGAATGTCAGTAAACATTATTGCATTTCTGCCCTTCTTGCAAGGCTTCACACCATGGTAATTTCGAGGCGAACGCGGTGATCCTACCTTAGGTGAAGATGACATTCTGAGTGGGTATGTTTCTTGAAAACTGAGAAGAAAAGGCTCTGTCGTTGCCTTCTCACCAGTACAAACAGAAACGGGAGAGTCGAATGATTCACGCTTTCCGCAGTGAGTTTTATGTCACGCTGGCAAAAATAACTATTCAGCTTTGCCATTTCTGGGCGTACTGGTGAGAATGCAAATATAGTCTTTTTGTTCCATTTTCCCGATTGTTGCCAGAGCCACGGAGGCTAGCGAAGGCCATAGGAATCCTGGAATCGGGAGACCTCGCAACAAGAATAGAAGCAGGGCGTGCATCGCATACCTTGTCGAACTAAAAAATGTTTATTTCTCATCCTTTTCTAGTTGTATGCTGACCAGGCAGACTTCTGTCGAATGTTCACCTTTGATACTTACATATGCGTAGCGAATCCCTCACTTATATCGCTTAAAGGCGGACAGTAGCGTAAGGGCGGCTGTCGTACTTTGAGGAAGTTCTTATTTCCGGCGTAGTCATTACCTTGCGGAAAGAGACAACTTCAAACAGCGTCGGCCTTCTACCAGCACGAATCTGCGCGCTGAATCCGTATTAGAAGTACCGTAATAATCTGTGATTTTTTTTCCCATAGTGGGTTCAGTGGCAACATTTCTAGTATGATTCTCCTGTAAATATGTAAGTAGTTTACGGAAGAAGCACATGATAGTCTTTCCTACGAGAAAATTTGATGTCATTTTTTTCGAGTGACCTTAAAATGTAATATATTTCTAGTGATGAAGCATTCAACTTAGTCATTCCGAAAAGTGTCAGTATCTTCAACCCCGCTGACACTGACAAGAGCGTTGCTGGCTGTGTCATTCCATGAGCTCAGTAGGAACCGTCAGTGAGAATCCCAGCCAGCGTACCACTGGTGTCAACGCAGTCTGACACACGTTTGTTAAAAACAATCCATACTAGGACCTCGTATCTATAACGAAAAATTTTACTTGCGTTGACTATTTTTCTCTTGCTCTTTTTTTTATTCGTATCCTGTAAGTAAATGACATTATTTCCTGCCATGTAGCAGGGCTGGGCTCCTAACGGGATTGTGTGTGTATTTTACATACTAAGAGCACATTACATTTTACATGTATGTGCATTTCCCAAAATCTCTTACGATCGAATTTAGTTTGCATCTTCGCCCTCTCTTCTGACTCCCGGAACTAGAATCCATTTTCCAACCATTCCCTTATTTTCGTTATCCCGGGAATGGTTGCAGATTCGCGGAAGAAAGCAAGAATGGTAGATGACAACGCACCACTGGCCCCAAACTTACGCTCGGCATCGGCTGCATCGCTCTAATGCATTTCCCTGTACACTGCAAATATCGTTACTTGCGTCCAGTACTTGACGCTTTTGAGTCCGGATGATGCCATTGCTTCGTTGTTTCTGACTTAGATCGATATTTTGACTGCGATTGTCAGACTTGCTGCTTCGGCACTAAAAATTAACAAAAAAGGTAGGGATATACTTTCCCTTTTGTATGGAAACAAACTAGCCATTGCTGTGTTTTATAAGGAAGGTCTTAAAGAACAGCAGAAGAGATCACACAAAGGTTTTGCCAAGGACAGGGTATTGACAGCTGCATCTAGCTGGGTGAATTAGCACATTTTTATAAACTTAGCGCCCATTCTTTATGACGACAGTTCGGCCAAAATACTTAAATGAATAAATAAATGAACAGATAAATAAATTGGAACAGTGAAACATTGAAGGACTCGGCTTTATCACATCAACTACACCGTATTAGCACAAAACGTGTACATGAGTGCATAGTACAAATATTTGCCTGAAGGGTGTCCGAATATATGTCCGTATAGTGCACACTTTCATCTGTGTGTCGGTATTTTTAATTCCTTTAGGTATAAACATGTAGGTAGGTATAGTTTCTGGTTCTTTATAGAAGTTTTATTGTGTCTCGCGTATTGTTTTCCCATAAAGTGTTGATGAAACTACTTACATCTCTGCAATGTGCTGGTGTTATAAGGGGGCAGCACCCAAGTCAAGATGCATAAGCGGGCGCCACCGTGGTGGTCTAGTGGCCAAGGTACGCGGCTGCTGACCCCCAGGTCGCAGGGTCGAATCCCGGCAGCGGCGGCTGCATTTCCGATGGAGGCGGAAATGTTGTAGGCCTGTGTGCTCAGATTTGGGTGAACGTGAAAGAACCCCAGCTGGTTGAAATTTCTGGAGTCGTCCACTACGGCATCTCTTATAAACATACGGCGGATTTGGGACGTTAAACCCCACATAATAATTAGACTGCATAAACGTTCAGTTCTGTCTCCTCAATTTTACTAAATTAAATGCTCGAGTGACTACGAGCGCGCGAGCATGATGAAATGAGAAGAGGTGAATTTGCACTTTATTTTCGGTCTCCCAGGACTTGTTGAGCGAACCATAAGGGATCGAAAAAAAGCGGTCCATTTTCTGTCTTTTTCTGATTAAATTCAGTCGAGAGCATCACTCCCAGTTTGTCTTTAGGGATGCGCTGAAATATCAGAAGCCACGGTTGTATGAAGAAATCGTTTTCAGGGGCGAAGGGGGCGTGCATCTTTATCTATAGTGCTGCCAGGCAAGCGAATACTGATTTTGCGCTATGCGCTAGGTGTGCATGACAAAAAATAGTTTGGGGGAGGGGACATCGGCCCGTAGTGCCGCCCCGGCCTATGCCACTACCAGAAACTGTTCTTTTGTTTGTGGGGTCGAGGGAGAAGGGTGATTAACAAGAATATAGTGTTGTATTTGTGCCTAATGTACTTAGCCCTATCCAATTGCCCGTGATGTTCTTCCTGCAGTGCGTATTACGAAATCCACAGATATAGCAGCACACTTGCAGAGAAAACTGCCGTCTCTGTCTTCCTGTAGGCTTGGCCCAACGAGGTCATGTATGGTCGCGGTGGCAGTGATAGCGTTGAAACGTGACTATCTGATGACATTCTTACTTAGTCAAGCCACATTTTACTGAAAACTGTCCATGTTTACCAAAACTTTTATTCTGGCGTCTCCACGCGGCACACGTTCATCAGTTCCCAATGACACTAAACCTTTTCTTTGACGAGGCTTCGTTAATACTTCTCTTAATCAAGGTCACGACTTCTATTTTTTGCACGAACTTGCACATCCCCCAATTTAGTTGCATGCTTTGTTTTTATTTTTGTCAAGTCCATTCACAGCCGTCAACAAACCTGTATTTCGGTGTGGTCTAACGTTGATTGATATGTGAGGTTTAACTTCCCCGAACAAGCATAGGTAGGTAGGTAGGTATAAACTTTATTTTTCCTTTGTAAAGGAAAGGTGCAATGGAAGAGAGATGAGGAGAGATTGCTACGCTCGATAGTCCTCCGCAACCCTCTCTGCCCAACCCAGGATGGCCTCCTGGACGTCGGGTTTCAAGCTGCGCATGGCAGCCTCCCACTGCTCCTCATTACTAATTAGTTTTCGAAGGGACGGTGGAGGGGGGTGCTTAGGGCACCCCCACATGATATGATTAAGATTTGCTTTCTGTGCGGAGCAATATTTACAGGAGGAGGACGGGTAAAGAGAAGGGTACATGAGGTGAAGAATGTAAGGAGAAGGAAAGGTGTGAGTCTGCAGCTGTCGCCACAGTACTTCGCGCCTTCGTATGGATTTCGACGTTAGCGGCGGTAAGGATAAACGACCAAGGCGGTAGTGACTACAGATGTCGTGAAATGTTAAAAGGCGATCCCGCGCAGCAAACGGTGCCGTTGTCGAAACGGGGCCTGGCTCTTCCAGCGCCTGCGCCCGGAACGTAAATCCTCGGGCGCTGGCGTGAGCCGCCTCGTTACCGGCAAGGCCCGCGTGCGCGGGAGTCCATATTAAAGCCGTGTCTTGTTGCGGGGGATGGGCCAAAAGGAGGGAGAGGGCTGTTTTGGACACCCTACCCGCTCCAAAATTGTAGATGGCAGTTTTTGAATCACTAATAATAAGTGAATAATTTGGAACTGTAAGGGCCAGAGCTATGGCTGCTTCTTCCGCCTCCTCAGAAGAGGAAGCAGAAATAGAAGCAGCAGCAGATATCTGACCTAGCGAATTCACAACTGAGAGGGCGAAAAAAGGACGAGTACTGTATTCGGCAGCGTCAACGTAGAGCACTTCTTTAGAAGTAGAAAATCGTTTTTCGAGAGTTTTTGCACGCTGTCGTCGACGTTGCTCGTGGTGCACAGGGTGCATGTTTTTAGGGAGCGGCGGAATGAGTAGATTCTTGTGTATTTCACGCGGAATAGTGTGTTTGGCGTTAGTGGTTGGAGTTGGCCTGATACTGAGGGTATCGAGTATGTATCTTCCGGTCTGTGTGTTGGAAAGACGAGCATATTGTGAAGTTAAGTGTGCTTCAATAAGTTCAGTTAAGGTGTTCAATGTGCCTGTCTCCATGAGCCGTGCGGTGGACGTTCGAATGGGGACTCCGAGAGCGAATTTGTAGATTTTACGTAACAAAGTGTCTACGTTATTTTGTTCTCTTCTCAGAAGGAACAGATAAGGGAGAGAATAAGTCACTTTATTGAGGACGAAGGCTTGGATGAGGCGGAGGAGCTCTGCCTCTCGTAGCCCGCCATGCTTATTTGATATCCTGCCTATAAGGCGTAGAGTGTGGTCCACAGTTGTTTGAAGTGCTTTAATGGTGTGTGTGTTTAGTCGATTTCGTTGTATGTGTAGTCCAAGCACCCTGAGTCTGTCAACTTTAGGCACGGGTGTGTTGTTCAGTGTTATTTGTATATCAGAGATGTGCTTTTCAGAGCCCCGATGGGCAGGAAGGAGGAGCAGTTCAGATTTAGTGGGTGAACAGGTCAGATTCATGTTACCCGCACAAACCACCACCCTGTCAGCAGCAGTTTGCAGAGTTTCCTGAATGTGACCATCGGAGCCGCCTGTCATCCAGAGGGTAATATCATCTGCATAAAGTGAAAATTTGAGATCTGATATGGATCTCAGCGTTCGAGCCAGCGGCATCATCGCGATGTTAAAAAGGAAAGGTGATAACACTGATCCTTGAGGTGTGCCGAAACTCCCCAAGGAGTAAGAACAAGAGTGTTCAGACCCAATGTAAATAGTTGCCGTACGGTTCGAAAGGAACGCAGATATGTAATCATGAATCTTTTTACCAACGCCTATAGCGCTCAGTTCACTCAATATGGCAGTGTGGCTGACGTTGTTAAAAGCCCCATGGAGATCGAGACTGAGAATTGCTTGAGTATCGAGGCTAGAGTTAGGGATAATGATGTCATGCTTCAGTCGAAGCATGACATCTTGACTGGAAAGGGATTTACGGAAGCCTATCATTTCGTGAGGGTATAAGTTGTGTTCTTCTATAAATTTGCTAAGGCGGTTGAGGATTACATGTTCAAGTGTTTTCCCGATGCATGAAGTGAGGGAAATCGGACGTAGGTTGGCTGTGTTTATGGGCTTACCAGGTTTTGGTATGAAAATAACTCTGGCGTCCTTCCACGCAGCCGGCAAGGTAGAAGTGTCGAAGCAGTGGTTAAAAAATTTAGTGAGGGCTATAATTGAGTTTTCATCTAAGTTGCGGAGAAGTTTATTATTGACGAGGTCAGGGCCTGGTGCAGATGAGGTGCGAAGGTTCGCAAGCGCGTGTCTAACCTCAGCCTCCGTTATGGGGCTACTGAGATCATCATTTGGTTGTCCGATATAGTCAGGTGCATCGTATCGATACGCGCTGGGTAGGTGTTTGTCGCGAAGATCATTAAAAAGAGTGTTTAAGTTACCTTTGTGCGAGTGAAGTAGTTTGTTAATGTGATGATTATTTGCGGTACGTGATATGGTAGGGTCTAATAAATGCCGCAGGAGCTGCCATGTCATCTTGCTGTCTAGGTGGCCATGCATGCTTTCGCATTTCTGGGTCCATTGTTGACAAGCAAGCTGTATGGCATAGTCCTGAATTTGCAAATCGAGTCTCGCAATTCTCAGTCTCAGTCGGCGATTGTGTCGCCTCTTCTTCCAGCGTTTGAGGAGAGATTGCTTAGCTTCCCACATGTGAAGAAGTCGGGTGTCAACTATTGTAAAAGGCGTATCAGGTGGTAACATGGTGGTATGCGTTTTTGTGTCAGTGTGCAATTGCTGTACCCATTCCGAGATATCATCTATCTCAGTAGGCGCCGAGCAGTGACGGGCCTCGCGAAACTTGTTCCAGTTAATAAGGCTCAGGCGCTTGGGAGCTAAAGGTTTGTGTCGGAAGTGTATGGTAGTTTGAATAATGTAGTGGTCACTACCGAAGTTAATGTTCAGGTTGGTCCATGTGACAAAGTGAACGCGATGGCTGAGTGTAAGATCGGGAGATGTATCTTTAGCTACACTATTACCTAATCTAGTGGGCATGTCTATATTGTTGTGGAGGGTGAGGCGGTGATCCTGTATGTGAACCCACAAAGCCCTACCCTTGGGTGTAGAAACAGAGTGGCCCCATACTTGATTTGGTGCATTAAAATCACCAAGTATTAGGAGAGGGTGATGTTTCGCGGCCGCAATGGCTCGGGCAAAGAGAGTATTGAAGCGATGGTGTTTCGCCTGTGGCCTACTATAGACGTTTAATACGTATAAAGGCGATTCTTGAGTTTTACAAGGAAGGACCTCCAAAAAGTTGTGCTCCACATCGACGCCGTCGAAATTAGAGTGAGTTACCGTCAAATGTTTTTGCGTTAATATTGCAGTATCGGGAGAATTTAGAGATTTAGTTTGGTGTACACTGTAACCGGGAAAAGTTATGTTTCCGTGGGTCTCTTGTAGGGCAATGACTGCAGGGGGTTTGGGGCAGGAGGCCAAATATTGTTGAAGAGTCGCTTTCTTTTTGCGGAACCCCCTGCAGTTCCATTGCCATACTACAAAGTTCGAGCGATTAGGGTTTGCAGCCATTGTCGGGAGGGGGTGTAGGAGAGAAGGCGGGTACGGCTATATTTGGATTATTGGCCGTGACGGCCTCAATCCATGCAGTGGTCTGCTGCATTTGAGTTTGTACAAAATCTAGAAACTTGTCAAGTTTGTCATTTATGGCAGCTTGGCCCGTCTCCTGAGCTGTGAATCTGCTCTCTATGTGAGAAATCTTACTTTCAATGACGGCGAATTTCTTCTGTGTTTTATTTTCGAGGGCGTTTATCCTATCGTTAAGAGTTAGAACTGCGTCGCTGAGAGATTCTTCTTCGCGTGGTGTGGCAGGGGTTTTGCGCTTATTTGAGGGTGGCAGCTGGGAGGTGTCTCGAGGCATTGTAGTGTCCATGTCAGTAGGAGGAAGAGGTATCGTGGGTTCAACAGTAGGGGGCGATTGAGCAGGAATGAAAGATCGTGGTTCGGAATGCTGCGAAAGATTGCTAAGGGGCATTCGGGATTGTAGCTCGAGCTTTAACTTTTGAATTTCTGCCTTGAGGCTAGCGTTTTCAGCTAGAACTTTTTCTAGGCTAATGTTTTGAGATAAGGAGCAGTTAGAGGAAGCTGCCTGTGCCCAGCTCCCGACCCAGTCAACGAACCCCCATTCCACCAGTCATCTGCCGAACAAGCATATGATTATGAGACACCGTGGAGGGCTACTGTCACAAAACGAGCGCTCAAAAAGGGGGCGCCGCCAAATTCTCGCGATAACGCGCGGGAGAGACGCCGCGAGGCCAACGATTAAAAAAAAAAGAAAACAAGCATCCAGACTCCCCAGGCGCGCGACTCTCTCCCTCAGAAGCGTAGGTTCGCCGACGAACCTCCTCACCCCACCTCGGCGGCCGAGCAAGCACTCGAAATTTTTAGATGGAAAGGGGCGTGGAGATGCCGGGTTGAGTCATCCGTCGCGGACGGCTCTCGTATCGTTTCGACCTTTCCCCCAGCCTTCGCTGCGCATCGCGCCGACGAAATGATGAGAACTTTCTGGAATCTCACGCGGAAGGTATTTAATCGAGCAGCCGAGACGAGAAATCAGGAGAAGATGGAAGTTAGCGCCAGAGAGCGCGTAGGGATTCCGCCGTGTAGTCGGCGAAGGTTTTGTCTGTAAAGACGAAGCAGGAGAAGAAGATGATTTCCACCTGAGGGGTGACGACTCGAGCTACAGGCAAGAGTGTGTGTTTACCGCTATCGAGCGAAGACGCGTGGCAACAGCTGCGTGTGTGAAGCCGACGTGTTCCGGCGAAGAAGATTGAAGCTTGGAGAGTGGCCCATTGAAGACGTGAGGTTTCCTGGGAGAGAAACTTCGGCGAGGGTCCTAGAAGAAAAACTTCGGGGGCAGCGGAACGTCATCAACGCTGGACTTTCAGTGAGTGATTCTCGGAAGAGTATCATCCAGACTTTTGTTCCAAGAACTTTGGACTGAATGGGTTTTCTATCTCTTTAGTCTTTAGGTGTCTTGGTTGTTCAATGCATGTGACTGCATTGCAGTGCGTATTGTTGTCCGTGTCCGTTGTTTCGAGTGTGGCTGATTGTACTGTGTAGTACGTTGTTTGATTGGTGACATATTGTACTCAACTATTGTGGAGTGTGCATACTTGTGTATTGCTTTGATCTGCCATTATTGGGAATATAATTTTGTTTGATTATAAACTCTTGGCTCTGACTTGTTCTTTGGGCCACAGCAGGCGTCCGCTGGCACGTCAAAAAGGACCACTTCTAAATTGTCCACGCTTTCGTGGTGCGGTCCGGGGTCTGGTACTTCGGCCCTTGGAATTAGCCCGGCGATCGCCTCCCTAATTAACGGGGCCAGTGACAGCTACGGAAATTCGGACCTCGTTGGGTTTTTTAGCGTGTACCCAAGACAGATCACACAGGCCTACAGCATTTCTAGCTCCATGAAAAATGCAGCTACCGCAGCGGGGATTTGATCCCACGACCTGTGGGTCAGCAGCCGAGTACCTTAGCCACTAGACCACCACGCTGCATGAGTGTACTTTAACGTAAAAATTGAAAAAATAGCTGTGGATCTGTTATGGCTTGAATTACGATTGTAAAATAACTGCAGTAAGAAAGGAGTGGCTGAAATTGGTGATCTGGAACAATCCCGCTCGTTTACCGGCGTTGCCAGACACACTTTACTAGGACGCCTCATTCCCGTTTATTTATTTGTTTTTTAATGAAAAAGTATCCACATAAGGGACGTGTTGAAAACAATGACAAGGAGAAGAAATACGGCAAATGATACATCAAATAGGTTTGAAGTTTTGGGGGTTAAACATGTCCAAGCAGTTGCTAAAAGATTGTAAAAGTGTAAGCCCAGAGCAGAATGTGACGGATCGTTTACTATCGACCGCCGACTTTACTACGAGCTTCGAAACAAGGACACTTCCTCCATTTTATAAAAAAAGGTGGTCGAGAAAGCTAGAGGGAACGCAGATAATTGCGCCTTGCGCGTTCAAGAAAAAAACTCGTTGTGGAATCACAAGCATTTGCCAAACTTGCGGCAAGTATGTAAACGGCGACTTCTGTCGTATTTTTTGACAAAATAACGCAGTGAAAACAACAGTATTTTGTGTCTCTTAGAGCAAGACATAAAGTAAGTGCGAACGGGAGGACTGTCTGCCTGTAGACATGTCATATAATATGGGTAACGTACGTATAATAAAAATATTTATGAAAAAAAGCGATTCGCAGCATACTCACATTTCTCCGAAAAACTTTTCCAGATAGCTCTGCTTCGGGCCCAACCTGTGTGTTTAGCAAAAGTGGCTAACGATTCAGAGTTCTGGTTACTCTACTGTGAGATATGACCGTCCTGTGGGCCTCTCTTTTGATGAGGCCACGTAACAAAAATTACGCTGTGAACGGGTGCACGATGGCGCATGGAAGGACGCCGTACCTACGGTCGGCGCGATGGTTTTGAACCGCCTATAAAGCAAGCATTCACGAAGGACTTCTCGTCGCGCATTTTTTTTTTGCACGAACACTTTTGTGATGACTAAAAGAGAGAACTGTCCACTTTTCTGTATGTCGTGTAAGGTGATTGCTGCAATGAAGAAGTAACTGTAGGCCAGGATTCTGAGGTTTCTCTCTTGTAAACCTTGTTATGAAAAGTAATAGGCATGAGAGACTTTTTATTTCCAAAGTCTGGGCGGGGAAAGCAATCAGATATAAAAATTTCATAGTTAATACGATACGATATGTGTGGTTGCACACGGCGATAGCAGGATATAATCCTGAGTAACGGTCTCATGAAGGGCTCTAAAGTTTTCGTTACTCTGGTGTTCTCTAACATGCACGCAGACTCAAAGACGGGCAAATTTTGATGTCTTGTCGTCTCCTTCTCCAGTCCCTGTTCCGTAGAGCACCCACTTTTCGCATTCACAATGAACTGTTACTAACCAGCCCGAATGAGTGTTTTGTTTGCATTAAACTCGGCCAAGCCACGTAGCACCACAGCGTTCAGACTGCGAGCAAGGTAGCTCTGTCGTATCTTTACAGCAAATCATTGGACTGGGAGCGAGAAAGACGCAGAGGCGAAAAACCAGCAGCTGTGGCTATTGGGCGCGATCTGACTGAGAATTAGGAGCTTTATCATATTGCTGCGGTTTCCGTCTCAAGCCATGCAGCTCTTCATTCGTCAAGGCTGGTTGTATGCACATTTTCTTGCGTTTAACATATCGTGGTGACGTGTCGAATTATCTTGCGAGACGTGGACATGTAGACATTTGGATTATATTATTTGTTAATTACATCTAAAACACACATCTTTGACAATGTTTTAGGAATTTTCATCTGTATTGATATTCAATAAACAACAGCAGTTCATGCAATAAAGCGATGTGTGTTTTATGACAGTTTTAATGGAGTGCTATCTTACAGCAAGTTCATTTTAAAAAGAAAACCTTCTTTTGATGTTTCAGGAGGATTGGGTGATCTCACGAGAGTTGCTCATTTGGCGAGTAGATACAAGGTTACGCTCGAATGCTGAAACAAGGAAACAAGAAAAGACTACCAGGTTTGCACGCAACGCGCAGCACAGTCAAAGAAAATTAGAAGAGCCCTCTTTCAGAGCCTTTATGAACGCTATTTAGGTAACTGCTATGGGCGACTTGCAAGGTGCCTACTATGACATATATCCTCACAAGTTTTTGTAGTAGTAGGGGGATGCATTCGCTATGCCATCCTTCGCCATCCTTCAGAGAACCGTGGTAACCACTCCACACTAGCAAGGAATTTTGTGCATTTTTTATGCTGTAGTAGACGGCGTTGTATTATTCCAGAAGCTTTAGTAATGTGTTGGAGCAATGGACGATCCACTTGTTAAGTAATTAGCATTGCTTGACGCCTTGTTCCATCGCTGTTTAAAATCTTTTATTATTTATACTAATGCGATTCGTTCCCCGACAGCAAGCCTGCGTAGGGTCTGTGTGCGATGAAGTGTAAACACCGGCATGTTTTAGTGGTAGAACACTGGGCTGCCACGCAGGGGACTTAGGTTAGTTTCTCATTATATTCTAGGTGTTTTTTTATTCACTCAGTCTTTTTTTTTCTTACTTCGCGCGACAGTTGTTATAGACACCGACGATGGACAACTATGGCTCACGCAACCTTTCTCATAACAGATTTTGCTGTAAAACACGATCTGTTCGAAGCCTGCGCGATTAGATTGAACAACAAAACTAGCCAGCAAGCGACAGCAAACGGTAAATTCAGATTGAGTCCCGTATACATGTTCTTCTTCATCCTTTCCTTCGTGCTTCTTTATTTATCTAGCTCTTCCCTTATTTTCATCTAATTCATTATTTTTTTTATTTATTCTCTTCTCACCTCCTCACTCACAGACTGACCACTCCACCACACTTACTTGTTTTCCCCAACACTTGCTATGCTGTCCTTGGTATATGGTAGTATACCCTCTCATTTAACCCTTTGGATCTTAACTTGAACATCAGTCCTTTCTTTTTAATCCTCTATTTTATTCCACGCTGTGCCTTTCTTGCTCTCTCTCCTCCTCGTTTCAAACCTCCTCATCCTCCCATCGCTTTGACTCCCCGCTCTCTACCCTTTGCCACTCTTTTTGTATACTATACTATGGCCACTGAAAAAAAAAACATCCTCTTATATCCAATGGCCTTTAGTATACTAAACCTATCATTGCTATTCTATCCTTCTATTTGTTTTTCCCTCTAGAGTTTTTTTACTTCTTTATGTAACTCTCTATTTCGGTATCGTTTATTTTGCTACACCAACCTTCAATCTCATAATAAACTCAGGATGAAAACATTCGAAAGATGATGTGAAGACAAGATTAACAGATATTTTGGCAGTCCCAGTTCTGATTACGTGGTTTTCCGAATGTGGCCTACCGCCTAGAAGGCTAGAGAAGCTGTACATTGTCAAGACAAAAAAAAGCGTTAATTTTGATTACCTACTTCAATGCACCGCTATTTCAACAACCGCATTGTCGCCATCAAACCAAGACAACATACATTTTGGCACTCACGTCCAGGTTTTGAATTCCTAATTCCTGACGTGATGGCTTTCAGGCAAGCCTTCTTAACGTGTGCCGTACACAGCAAGAGAGGTAGTAACTCCTTTTTTCGAAAGAATTTCTTACAGCAGGAATGGTCGGTCTTTGTTTATAATTAATATCATCGGCATGAAGCAGAATCGCCGCCGCTCATGCCATCATTTATTACTGAAACGACACTCATAGCTTCGTGTCACTGCGAATGCACGTGTTCTTGTTTTCTTTATATGTTCGAAAGATGGTGAAGGTTCGTTTCTGAAACTTTATTTTTGTTTACAGAAGAAACAAATGGTCCGGTTACATGTAATGATATTTGAGAATGAATGTTTCGCAAAGCTTGTGGAGGGAAGGTGCCTATCGTGTGATTATTTTATTGAGCGTAACTTAACAAAATGCGTTAAATATACGTATGGAACTGATACGCACAGACCTTGTCAAGTGCACAGTATGTTTTATATTGCAATTTTTGTAAACTTGCTTGAGGATGTCAACAGTAACATGAGCCTTGCCAGCACCAGAAGCGGTAAGCTGACTGTAGCGCTAGTGCTGATTGATATGTGGGGTTTAGCGCCCCGAAACCACCTTATGATTATAAGAGACGCCGTATTGGAGGGCTCCGGAAATTTCGACCACCTGGGGTTCTTTAACGTGCACCCAAATCTGAGCACACGGGCCTACACCATTTCCACGTAGCGCTAGTGCTCGTGAAGATGGTAGCCCTGGACACTGCAATATAAATAACCTTCAGTGGATAGTGCTTAACTACAAAAAACATAAACCGACATGACAGCTCTGTCTTGGGGGCACATGTGCATTGTTTATAAGATTATTGCTTGACGAATATTGCGCCTTTACAGGATCTGTTTCCTAGGTAGTTTCGGGATCTGCCGTGACACTGTGGTAAAATACTTTATTGTCACATCTAGATGGAAGCCGACAGAAGAAACACATAGTGGGATAATCAGGGTGAACAGTGGAAGTGCCTCAGACAGGCTGGCCAGCCTATCTGAGGCACTTCCACTATTCACCCTGATCATCCCACAAGAGTGCCACACGGAATACTTAGGTCAGATTGCTGCGCTGTCGTGGTCGTTAAACGCTTTCGTAATTAGGCTGCAAATTCCTGTTTTCGCCACTCCTGAGTAAATATTGCCACGTTCCATTCCTTAAGCTTTGTTATCGCCCCAATACACTACACAATTCTCAGCGCAAACCGCGCCTGCAGTTTTCGAGAAGCTTTGGGACTGTAGTAGATCATTTCGATAAGATCACGCCCACTCCGCGAACTGTACAGATTATTCTGGAACCTACGCCGCCGCCAGCGATAACGCTAGAACATTCGGTGGCAAGAGTATAAATGCCGACGCACTTCGGCGCTTGTCAGTTGTTGATTGACGGCCGACGCTCTGCTCGCCGCTATCAGTGCGAGCGTCTTGCTGTAATCTGGATTTCCTATTACGTGGCCACAAGTTAGGCCCAAATAAGCAACTTATTATCCTACGTGAAGTCTGCTCCCTTCGTCCACGTCACGACCCCGTGACAATATAAACACTCAATTATTTGTGGTTCATACAAAAGAGTGGTATACATTTATCTGCCACACATGTCTGGCGGAAAGGGTTTGTGACAACGTAGGCGACGAGAATGTCACGTTATTCATGTTAAGACTAGCGAGTGATTTTCGTCGAAGAATTTTACCATCCTATACAATTTTTGGTTTACGCAAAATATGGGGGTGATCATGAGGGCACTCTGATCTAGCCTGCGAAAATGATATATGCACAGATAGATAGATAGATAGATAGATAGATAGATAGATAGATAGATAGATAGATAGATAGATAGATAGATAGATAGATAGATAGATAGATAGATAGATAGATAGATAGATAGATAGATAGATAGATAGATAGATAGATAGATAGATAGATAGATAGATAGATAGACAAGCTATAGGTGCCCGCAGTATGCGAAGCAATTCTTCACAGCCAAAAACAATTTCTGGTTTTCTTGGCCTAACTGTGACATGACGACGGGTGGTGCTACACTTGTGCATGCCTGATTTATTGTATTTCTTTCTTTTTTCTTTGTTTCTTCATGTCTTTATCTCTTTTTCATTGCGCTATGCGTCCTTATAACTTCTTCCTGCATGCTCTGAACTAGACGTTGTTCCGAATGCGCAGAAGCAACATAATTCTTTTACTACACCCAAGAATCACCATTTGAGAACTGCTCATGATCGGTTTTGTTCTTCGAAGGGCATTAAAGAGAGCTGCGAGAAGTTTCCTATACATAGAAGTGCAACACTGTGACAGAGAACAAAGTCAATAAAAAAATGTCAGATATAAGCAACTGGAAACCAATTATTAAACTTCAATTCGATCCGCCTGCAGTTGCTCTATGTATTTTTAATATTATTCCAAGAAAGGGGATCCACCAAACCCCTGGGTTTTCGCAGAAGTTTCCCAACGCAGGGTGTTCGGAACGAGACGAAGCCTATTAATAAAGATTAGACACCCCGTTGGGCAAGAGTTTTTTGCTTAATTCACGAGTGAAACCTTGGGCAGTGTCGGCTGTCACATTGTTGAGAATTCATATTTCTCCTAAAGCTGAAATAACATCACAAAACACTCGATAGCGCTTTACCACACTGAACTCCAAGCACCCAGGATGGTCTGCAAGGGCTCCGTCAAGATAAGCACTTTTACGAGTAATAACATGCAGGATAATCACTGCATGTGACTTAGATGCCTTATATTACATTTTCGCTTCTGTAACAGGAACACCCAGATATTGCTTTTTTAGAAAAAGACAAAACGCCACTTTCACTAATAAGGAGACGACTGAGAAATAACTCAGTAACAAAATACGCCTAGCAATTTGTGTCGCCAATCTGCTTATCGCGATATAGAGTCAAGGTCTAACTATAGTGATCTCTCAGACTAGTAATCTGTAAATATAATATGGTAGATGATTGAAAATGAGGTGAAGCAGAGAACGTAGCATCTACTTGTTCTTCAAGAGATCCCTTTCATAAGCGCGTTTTCCTATTGGTCAGCCTAGTTGGCCAATGATATGTTACACATCAGGATTGGCTGCAGTATTCTTCTGCAGCAATAAATATAGCTTTGTGTGTTTTTTAAGAATATGGGCACTGGTGGCGAAACATGCAAAACTCTGCTTGTAAGTGCACATACTCTATTGGTAATATGAGATGCCACTCCAAGATATTTCCAAACTTTGTTTTACAAAATAATTCTGGCAGGAGATATGCTCATAAATTGGGGACGCAAAAATACTATTACATGTAACACCCAATGTTTTCAGACCGCATACAGTGCTCTTGGTTTTTTTTCACATGCTAAATAAATGTTTTCAGCAGGACGCACTTTTCGGTGAGTTGGTACATCTCAATTTTGGAGAAAATACAAGAAGTTGAACATCGTATAAAACGGTGAGACGCGAGCCGCGTCACATGTTGATTAACTGCGTCAATCTCTATCGTGTAGAGTTAGCCTGGGTGAACCACATAAGTTTCGTCCGAGTATTGTTCATGTAAATGATAATCAATCGATTTATGTTGCACTATGGAGGAGCGCAACTTTGCTTATAAAGTCAAATGCTGCACAAAATGCTCCTAAATTGCATGATTTTTCTCGGGTATCGGTTCATGGCAGTTACCGTTATGAGGAAATTTTACAAGTTCCACGTAGCTAATAACCTGCTGGTGCGTTTTATTCTCATTATGACTGTGTAACATATTCTCGCCTTTTTTCAGTTATAATTTTGGTTCTGAACACCATGAGTGCTACTAAGATTCCCGTATCACTACACATCATCCTGCAATAATTTCATCTTTTTTTTTTGAAGTGATGACGTGTGCTATTGCTATGCTATTTCTTTCTATGATGGAGTGAAGAAAATTGTCATCATTATCTGATGATCATTTCTAAGTATATCTAAATGTACATCTGTATCATTCATAGACAATATCCACCCTCTATTTGGTGAATGACACTCATTGCAGGACAGAAAAAAATGCAACACGTTGAAACACGCCCGACAGATTGCAACACTTTAAATTGCCAGTTTATCGAAATACACACTTCAAGTGTTCAAAAATATCTGCATGCGCCCGGGTAGCAAGGCATCAATAAAGACATACCGTGTTATGTGATGTGTTCACAATCTGACAAAACCTTGCAAAAATTAAGAACGTTGAACCAAACTTCTTGCCAGTATACCTTACCCCTTCCCTCTTTTTGCCAGTCTTATGGCTTACACACTACATCTCTCTGTCAAATAGCAGAAATGAACAACTGTTGTAACAAGCAGAAAAATACCTATAGTAGTACGTAGAAGGACAAATACATGTAAAAAATGGAACAATGGAGTTACTAAATGTCTTATAAATTGCTGGGTTTCTTAGTCTAGGAAACCTGAATGCTTGAACGTCGCAGTGTCAGATGGAGAAATCTGATGTCTGGAAAATAGTACCATAGACTTTGTTCTTTCTTCTGGGAGCTTCATTATCTAGATGACCAAAGGTTCGTCATTCTAGTTTTGTTGGCGCAAAAATATCCGCACAATTTACTACTTACGCCTCTGATTTTATTGTGTTTGCAATCGATTGCATACCATACAAATTTTGTTTATTTTGGTATTTTCTCAGGTTCTACGAACAACTTCGTTCAAATGACCATTGGAGATCATATGTCACGGAAGATCTGATCAGTATGTTTTGTAGATGATAGCTGAAAATGTTGTGCCGAAATTCCCAATTCCAATATGTACCGAATATCTCACCAATTTCTCGTGTTAATTTTTATTTGTATGTGTTGGGCAATCCTATCGCGGTCAGCGCACAACAAGGACAAAAAAAATTCAAAAAAGTGCACGACAGAAGTGATATATACGAACCGAAAGTTTACTGAAAGAAATGTGTCGTATATATGCAGACATAAAGGTATAAAAAAGCTTGACTCCTTCCACCAAGCACGTAATCAAGTGTGCTGTAAATGCACAATCTCAGCAAATGTGAGAGTGATTGAAGGTGTGCTCACGCACCTCTCTACTGCTGTTTCAATCCCATACGCATCAGCAATTTTACGCATGCGCTGGTCTCTATGCCTCATCAACACAGTTTCACGCACTTGTGAAATTGCTGAAGCATATGAGATCAAAACAGCAGCAGACAGGTGCTTGAGCACACCTTCAAGCGCTCTCACAGATGCTGAGATTGTGCATTTACGGCATACTTGATAACGTGCTTGGTGGAAGGAGTCAAGTTTTTTTATACCTTTATGTCTGCATATATATATGACACGTTTCTTTTCATTAAACTTTCAGCTGGGATGCATCTTTTGTGTCGTGCACTTTCTTTTGTTTTTATCATTGTTGCGCGCTGAACGTAATGAGTATGTTTCAACTAGCCCAATTTGCTACTTTACTGTGTAGTGCAATAGTTCTACCGAACGAAATACGTGCAATCCCTGAATGTTTGCAGGTTTTATAGGTAGATGACATTACTCTGGGCAACGCCGAAATTCTTCGCAGGCATTTAAAAGTCGGCAAACTGCGGATAATTTGTTTAAAATTGCTGTTTGAATGCATCCTAGTCTGCCAGAAGACAAATAATACAACCAAAATAGACCACCCAGAAATACTTAGCTCTATCTGTTACATCAGAAAACTATGTAACTGTGTAAGATATCTTGGGTGTTTTCCAAGAAATAAACGCTGTAAATTCCAATCACACACACGACGTAGTTACAGTTTGGTTTCTGTGTCCGCTGTTCGTTGGTTTCGGGACATAAATATGTGGCATTTTTTAGTCAGGATAGAAAGATGGGCTTGTTGGTAGTTCGTAATCGTCCAGCGAACTGGGAGCGCGGGGAAGACACACAAGAAGCAAAGCGTGCTTGTGTGCCTCTTCGCTTCTTCTGTATGTGCTTCCATGCTCCCTGTTCGCTGAATGATTATTCCGTCACGGCCACATCATCTGCAACAGCCGAAGGCTGTTTTGTTTTGAGGCTGAGTCCTGGCATCACTACTTCTTACATAAAAAACTTGGCACTACCATAAATCTGTCTCCCATTTCTTGCTGGCAACTTCAGAGTAAATTTCAGACTTATTTTTTCTACTTTCTACATCGAAGCTGACGACAAAGGCTATGGTGAGTGAATCAACCTTCGATGAGGCCTCTGAGATGCTTCTTCAAGCCTATTCTTGGGATGCTGCACGTTGAAAGGCTTCATTTCTCTGAGCTAGTGCCTAGTTTCGAAAGTGCCGTGTAACGTGAAAATTCTCTAATAGAAAGCCCGTTGTCCGCGCACCGAGAAAAAGTGTTTTTCACTATTGTTCTTTCGTCTTCATTTCTTATTATGGCCATTCATGAAACCCAGCTGGGCCCTAAAATTTCCTCGTCTGGCGTCCCCCCCCCCCCCCTCGACCTTCACCTCATTTTGTAGCAACCCCTTTCTCCATGACAGCGCAAGATTTCAGTGCAACCAAACAGAAATGTGGCGGTGTGCTGATTGCCATTGACATTTATCTTAAATTTGTTAGACGGAAAGGCCTGAATCTTTCGAATAATCAATCTGCTTGAAATTAGCCTGGAGTGTCGAGGTAAATTGTTAATGCAATGTTTCTATTTACCGCCAAGCAATTACACTGCCATGTTTTGTGATGTGATGTCTTAAATTGAACACGCGATTTCGTCTTATGGTGCGCACATAAATATTATTCTTAGTGACTTTAATGTGCCTGGAAATGTTGGGAGCACGCTTAACGTTTCTCACTATAGATAACTCATTAATACAAGTGCTGCCAGCTCGTGGATCTTTCAGCGTTCAATTCTCTCCTGCAACATAACACAGTTTTCACTGGCAGATACAATATCTTAGACCTCTTGTCTGTCAAACATTAAACCTGTTGAAGTTTGATGCTCCGACGTCACTCTCGTTAGTCTTGACAAATTGCACCCACCATAACGTAAAATTATGTGCATGGGGTGAACCTAGACTAGCTACAGCAGTCATTTTAAACAATCTCCAAGATTTGCTTTCAGGATTTGCTACACGGGCTTTTATCATTACTTCTCAGCCGTTGGTTGGTCACAAGTTGCTGACAAACCAAATGTTCACGACTAAGTCGAGCAGTTTGCGGAGCATGTAACAGCATGCGTAAGTTTACACCACATTTTGCGCCTAAAACATCGTAAATTTCTCCCCTTGTTGACCCTCAACTGACAAGTGCACTGAAGCATGAGAGATCACGCCTACAAGAGGGCCAAATGTTCTCCTTTCAGCAAGTGGAAGGGTCAAACTTTTCTCGAGCACTCTCTAAACACCTATATAAACACGACCACCGTTAATGTATTGCATTATTAGAAAAAAATCTTTCTGACAGTCCAGGTCACTTTTGGAAGTACGTACGCAAACGATTTATCAAAAGGAGGGAGTCCTTTAGGCTACTGAACTGAGATGGTGTTGAAGTGCATGCCTTCACTATATGTTTCGCCATGCATTTTTCATCCGTCTGTAAGGCCTCAGACTCCAGGGCACAGATAGTACAACAGCCCAAGGCAGTTAGCACATCTAGTGGTTTATCTCAGGCTGAAAAGCTCATCTGCTCATCCATTAGGCGCTTAAAACCATCCTTATCAAGTGGCCCTGAGGGCATTCCTAAGAACGTACTAAAAGCTTAAGGTAGTATACTTGCCGCAGCACTGACCACAATATTTATTATCTCTATGAAATCTTCCACATTTTCTAACATTTGGAAAACTGTGCGTGTTTTTTCAGTACTTAGATCGGTCGGCAAATCTGATGTTTCTAATTAACACCCGATTTCTCTGTGTGCCGAAATGCAGATCTTTGAGCTGGCTTTTCTGAACATATTGCATGTTAGCGTAAATAAATGATTGATTTCTAATCAACTCGGGCTTTTTTCGGCCGTGAAGCTACCACATATAGTATCGGAATGCAAATCAGCCCACCTATTTATTAGAGAGAACAGGTTGATGGGGTCTACGGGGACCTGAACAATGCTTTTCACGTAGTCAGTCACTCACTTTTCTTGAATAAATTTCTAAAATATGTTGACTCATCTGTTTCGAATCTCCTGCACAGCTATCTGCTTAATGGATCATGTTATGCGGCTGTGAATGGACAAATGTCTTCCTTCTACAAAGGGACTAGTACAGTTCCTCAAGGACCGGTACTAAGTCCACTCTTACTTTATGTTACGTTACTGTGTTTTTTTTTGCAATTCGTTATTATTCTTTTCTATTGCATGCCGAAGACATCAATATATTTAAGGAAATGCATTCAGTAAACGAGTGCAGCTTTCTGCAGTCAAATTTGTGTCCTTTCTTCGAATGAAGTGATAAGAATAATCTTTATCTAAATACGTCAAAGACTGAATTCGTGATTATAACTCGCAAAACATCCATCGTGTCATTTCCGTACTCTGTCGATACCGTGTCCTTGTGTATATTTATGAACTCATTCAGTGAGCATGATGCTCTCTTTGATAGCATGCTCAATTTTTTTGCTCACACTAAGCATACAGCCACGCGATTCTTCCATTTTCCCGGCTGTGTTTGCAGAATCTCTCGGGAATTCAGTGTTCCTTTAGCCTGCCAGAATTTTTACAGCGCAATAGGTCTTTCTCAACTTAAGTATGCACCTTTTATCTCAAATCACTGCCCCAAATCTGGCAGTGATGCCATTGAGCGAGTCAAGAAAAAAAATTCAGAAGCATTTAGAACCATCCTTTCGCTAGTAATGACTCTGGATCTCGTTTCAGTGGTGCCAGATTATTATCATTGCCATTGCTTCACTGCCGACAAAACCGCTCGTACCTGTTATTTCTTTACAAACAAATCCACGGTATGTTATCCCGTGCATTACTTCTCAGTTGTGCGAATTTTCGGGGTCGAAAAAATACGTACGTTACCAAGTAGAATCGACCATTTCATGTGCCTACGTACTTTTTTGAACACTCTACCACTCGCAGAATACAATGCACTATAATGTTAACTTTCTTGATCTAGATTTTTTTCACAATCAACTGTCAATTTTTTCATCGCAGCACTGCACTGTCTGGACATAGTTTTTCGCAATGTACAAACTCGGCCCCTTTCCGTCTTTCAGGGAAGCATTTACATAATTGTGTATATTGCTCTTCATTTTCAACCTCCATTCTATGATTCTCTTGTTTTACTAGTCTACTAATTTTGTGCTGATTTGTTTTTGACTACATCTTCCCTCTTTTTCATGTTTTCGTCTGAAGATTGTTTGTATTGCATTGTATATTTTTTATGTTTTTATTTTTGCGTGTGTCTGCACTGTGACCTCATGGCTTGTTCTGATGCACGGAAAAAATGATTGATTATTGTTACATGTCGGGGGACATTTATTCGTCGCCTGCAAGAGCTGAGCGTGCCACATGCTTTCCAATTCCCAATCGACAGCCTGCTGTCACTTGTCGGTGGCGCCATAAACTGTGCCACAAAGAAAATCACAATGCAAAAGACCTCCGGCTGCACTGTTTATTCGTACTTGCCTCGAGTTTGCGCTAACGGCCAACGCAGTTTTTTTTTTCACTCACACTCAAACACGCCACCAACAGCATCAAATATTAGGCAAAACAAAATGTTTAGCTTTATCGTTTGAATATTACGTCAAGGGAGTTACTTGAAATGCAGTCATTCAACGTCTTTTATTCAATGCACCTTTTTCACCTACGTTATTTATTCCACGTCTTTAACTAGCGTATTCGTTCTACGTCTTTTCCCTAGGGTATTCTCAGACGCACTACACATAGAATCTTTTTCATACAGCCCTTCTCATGAAAGACTACCGTGGTGGGAAATATTCTATTTTCCTTTGTATCCCTCTAACGAAAAACAAGAGGTGTCGGCGCGCCAAACCGGTGGTACTGGGGGTACTGGGAGAGCACCAACAAATTAGGAGTAAATAACAAAACGCCGAAATTTCCTTCAGGCCCACCTAGTAGATGGTCACTCATTTCAAATAATTAAAGAACGTTCATAAAGACCACACCTTATTAGGCCGCCCAGGCGTTATCGTTTACGCCGAGGCATAGTATGCGTAAGTTTTCTGATAAGCGTACCAGGAACTTCAAAGCCATGAAAGTGATAAATTGCTCTAATTATGTGAAAAAATTTGAGTCACGGTGGCGATAAAAAGTGATGCCTATATAAGCGGTAAACTCATTAGGTAGAGACTGTTACTAAGCCCAATTAAGGCCACAATGTTTCTTCTTTAATCTTACACAATGACTGCCCTAATGAGTGCTCTTTGCAATTCCTTGCTTTAATGAGCCGCCACCAAAATCTCGTTCATAATCCTTAATTCAGTCCATAAAAAGGTCTACGTAAGATATGCTACGGCGTTCTTAATTAGAAAGGAAGCAGCCGAGTGAAAAGTAGCCCAACACATGATTAATGATGCGTTTTGCAGAAATTATCATAAGCGTCGTGAAGATTGTGTGTATAGACGTCGTGTATCTCGTGCCCCACTGAAGGAACGCTGGCAAATGAAGACAAGTTGAAGTTAAGCAGGATTACAATCCATTCTCATGAGAATTTTATAGAAGCGTGAAAGATTAACTTTTTTAGATACATATGGGCACTCCTTAGCACTGTGTTTAATTCAAACAACACAAAGCTACTTGACTATTTGGTAGAAAAAATATTCTGTACCGTCTTGAATAGGAGTAAGAGCTATCTTGCAATATTCCACCTTCCTTGTGAAATATTGTCTTATAGAAACTACAAATCACATTTAGAATGGCACACACATAAAAAAAATATGAAGAGCATGCTGACTAGTATAAACGAATGTTTTTTGCCGTGGCAGAACAGTTACCCTGAGGAAAAAACAAAAAAAATATTCAGAACAGCAGTCCGGAACGCACATTCGCAAAGAATAATGTCACCGATAGAGGTAATCTTGCTCTTTTATTTACACAGCGTTAAATTGGATGTTTTTCGCAAGTATTCCCATAACCATGACGGCGTGGAAGTCATTCGTTCAGTGAAAAATAAGCGTTGTCTTTGAGTGAAAATTAGAAAGCTATGAAATAATGAATGATAAAACATTTTTAGTTAAATTCAGGACAGAAGGTCTAAATAGCAAGCAAGTTTTGTACGAAAGGACCATGTCTCTGATTCTGATAGTTTCGGAAAATAAAAGCCTTTTATGAATGTCATGTCCGAAGGAGTATCTTGAACGTGCGTCATAATGTATGAAAAAAGCACAGAATCAACCGGAGCATTAAGATACCTGCATCGCGACATGAGTGAGTGGTTTAAAGGCCCACAAGTTGCACAGCTTGAAGTAATAATTAATAATCTTTAAAACTACAGCATACAAAAAGGGCGCAGTTGCACGGGTGGGTATGTATTCTTACAGACGTCTAGTGATAATTTGCAAAAGAGAGATTATGTAATAGTGAGCACTCTTCAAGTCAAATCGCAGTAATATATATATATATATATATATATATATATATATATATATATATATATATATATATATATATATATCAGCGAAAAGATTAATTTCTAGTTACACACACAAATATATTTTGTAAATTATTTTAGTAAACAATTAGATGAATCAGTTCTTACTGCAGTGGGAACAAATAACTGATACAAAGAAAACTCTCTCATGGCGTACACGGTTTATTGAGAACCTTTGTTACCAATGTTATTGAATAAATTTAACTGCTGAATGATGCCTTGCATGGCCTCGCATATTGTGCTTTTGCTGTGCCCAAGTATATGTGAACTTAGCAATAGTACATTTGACGTTATCAAAACTTATCCAAATATATGTAACTACTTTTCAATAGATATCTTTCTTAATGTTGAAAAGATTTGAACAGTGTTTATGAAGTGTTCAATACTTATCTCTTGTTAAAAAAAAAGCGGGGTGAGAGTCATGCCCTATCGGACCAAATAAAGTTTATTGAAGCAATACGACAGCGTGACATGATGAATAAACGTTCCAGACCTCCGTTATGACTTAAGAAAATTTGCAGGGTGTTGTTAGATGGTTACCATCCAAGGATTTTTCAGAAGAATGTGTAGTGGAGTATCGCATCTTTATTTGCCTCCGAAATGTAGCCGCTACCATAAAATCTCTATAAAAGCTTTTATGAATGCTTTCGCTAGTGCATCAGCTGTTTCATTTGTAGTTATGACTCCATTCCCAGGCACCTGTACTAATCGTACCTGAGTTAAGTGCTTCGGTACTAAGAAATTCCATTCGTTCAATGCGTTCGAATCACCGGATGCTATGAGCGCACTACAGACCGATAAAGAGTCCGTTATTATTACGGCGGAATTTTCTCAGGTTAGTTTTGGAAGGCAATGATGATAGGCCCCGATTTCGCTATGTAATTGTTGAAGGAGAAGCTGAAGACTCCTTAAAGTTGTTTAACAAACTCCTAAAAGTCATGCTTAGAGATGAGTCACTCCAGGTTTGGATAACGTGGACTACAAAGTTGTTTCTTTGCCACATTGATCATTGTACTTTTCCAAAACCCCTGTGCTATTGAATTGTACGTTAAAACCACGCTGCGTACAAACAGAGTGAGAATGATTCCTGTTGCATTCCTTATGTCGCATGAGAGCTCTTGCAGAGTGAGTCCTTTCAGGGAACATTTTGTTTGCTGCGAGTCCAACATCCCATAGAATAAAGGCATGTCGTAGACAACCATCAAGTGGTATTCAGACAAAGGTCCACCATGATCCTTGAGCGAGACTTTATAGCCGCTTCTTTCGAGGTGATTTCGCCTGCGAAATCGCTCAGTTTTGTGGACGCTCTGAAAAGAGGTATTAAATGACCACCTATATAACGCAACCAGATAGCCTTCTTTTGCAAGAACGGCTTTTTTTTAATCACTCATCATCCTGCAAGATGCTACGGTGACGGCGCAGCTGATTGAGTGTTTTTTACTCTAACAAGCACGCTGAGGGATGGCCACGTATGCTTCTGTGTTTTTCTATTCACAAGGCACTGCAAGCGGGGAAGGCAGTTTATGCAACAGCAAGTGACAAAGCTAGCACCGAGGTTAAAGGGCGGAATTGAAGTCATTGAGCGTGAAAAGAATGCCTGCGACGTAAAATCTGACACAGGGCTAACAGCTTCACAATACTCACACGGCAAAAGCGATTGTTACACTTATAAATGAATGCAACATGCAAGCTGGGATTCACCTCTTGGTATATTTAGCTGAAAATGGTTATACATAACCGCTACTATTACTGCTACTACTACTACTATTATTATACTACTACTACTGTAATAGCAACATCAAGTGATGGGATTTAAAGGACCCCTGAAGACCAAACGTTTCTTTGCAACTTCTTTTGCAGGAATTTGTTGCTTTGCGTCGGCTAATGCCAAAATAGAATCACCAATGCTTTACGCATCGTATATTATGCTAGCGTCATTCATTCGGAACGACTTTGCGTCAGTTGGAAACGCCTGCCTAATGCCATAAGAAACTAGCGCCTCACAGCGGGGCAGCGCCTGGGTCTGCCAGCTCTTAAACTTCAGTCACGCTGAACGTGGCGTCTCAGTATAGGATAGCCCGCACGTGGTGAATAACTAAACGATGCGGATATTTTGAGCGTGTCCGCATCAGATAAAAAAAGGAGCATTCCCGGTAAAAGCAGCCAAGACCATCTTGAGGGCAGCCCGACAACAAACTGAGGGGTTTGACGAACAACAGTCCTCGCCGGCTGCCAATGTGGAAATTGTGTGAACCCCGCATGGTTCTCCTGACGCGAACAATACTTGTTTGACCTCAGAAATGTTACGAGGGGGCCCCCTGTCTACATGAAATAACATAAAGTGCCAATACCACCTAAGTAATTGAACGAGCACGCATTTTACTTTAAAACCAAATTGAAATATCTTGTAAGCAACGCCCATCAATAACAGTTGGTCAGATGTGGGTCCGCTTGCGGATTATCAAATAACACAAGCACTTCGATTTACCACATTTGGTGTCAAAGGAGTTTCAATGTTAAAAAAAATTGGCAGATCCCACGTAGAGTGGGAATCGATGATATGCGAAGCACGAATGAGAAAGGTTGACATGTCACTTTAAAATAAGCACGATATTACGAGGTGGAGGTAAATGATGCCATATATGACTTCCGTGTCATGATTATCATGTTTAGATGTGTCGTTTACCTTCGTCATATATCCACGTCACGTGATACCAAGTTTAGTATACGTGGACCTATCGAAACGACCGCGAGCGCGCTGTGAGCGTGGTATGTAGTCTTGTCATTACATGACGTGCGTGTCAGGATTATCATGTTTGCACCAGTCATATATTTTCTTCGTCCATTGACGTGACTTAACTCCAAATTTGCTATATGTTGAGCTAGCAAAACGACCGCGAGATCATCATGAAGGGCCCAATATACTCCAACGTAGCGTTGACGTGCACGAACGCTGGGCATAGCGATGCTACGTTAGCTTAACGCAAGCACTACATAGTATGACGCCAGGCACGACCGTCGTGACCAGCATCCGTCGGCGAGGCCCGATGGCAACCGGTGCGAAATGCGGCATGCTGTATATCGCGCCGACGCGTTACTCATACAACACTGCATCTCCCCCTTTTCGTGACAAAGGAACGCCGGAAGCGCTGAAACGCGCATGCGTCAAAGCAACGCAGCGCGGCGCGCACCTGCTAGTATATGGCAGGACCGGAGCCTGGCGTCACAACGCCGGCATGGTGCGTCGAAATGAACGCCGGTGAGCGCGCGCGCACCGCGTCACGCCGAAATGTATTGGCGCTTTGGCTGTGGCAAGTAGTCATGTTCTCACATGAGACACATCTCATGATTATCATGTTTGCACTAGTCACATACCTTCGTCATCCATTGGCGTCACGTAATACCAAATTTGTCTTATGTGAAGCTGGCGAAGTGGCCGCGAGCGCGTCATGAGTGTGGCATTTCATGTTATTACATGAAAATCACGTCGTGATTATCATGTTTGTATGTGCTATTTACCTATGTCGTTCGTTCGCATCGTTTAATACCAAGTTTGGTACGTGTGAAGCTAGCGAAACGGCTTCGAGCGCATCATGAGCGTAGCATGTATTAATGTTGTTAGATAACACGGATCTCATGTTTATCATGTTTTCACCAGCACCATACCTTCGTCATCCATTCACGTCCCGTAATACCATATTTGGAATAAGTGAAGCTAGTGAAACGGCCGCCAGCGCATCATTAGCGTGGCATGTAGTGATGTTGTTACATGACACGCATCTCATGATTATCATGTTTGCACCAGTCACATACCTTCGTCATCTATTCACAAACCGTAATACCAAATTTGGTATATGTGGCGCTAGCGAAACAGCCGCGGGTGCATCATGACCTCGGCATGTAGTCATGTGTTTACATGACACGCATGTCATAATTTTCATGTTAGGGCCTGCCGCTTGTGTTCGCTATCCAATCACGCTGTAGCATACCAGTTTTGCAGCATGCCAGGTGAACGAATCCACCGCAAAAGCTTCAGGACCATGAATTGTAAATCATGACATTCATCACATCCATGTGATGACTTTCATTATATGCCTAGTCAATTGCGTTCTTCATACAGTCATATAATGCCATACCAAGTTTGGTATTGATACCATTATCGAAACAGCTAGGATTGTTAAAAGTCGTAGGCGACTAGTTGATAGATAGATAGATAGATAGATAGATAGATAGATAGATAGATAGATAGATAGATAGCTAGATAGATAGATAGATAGATAGATAGATAGATAGATAGATAGACAGACAGACAGACAGACAGGCTGATTGATTGATTGATTGATTGATTGATTGATTGATTGATTGATTGATACTCTCAAACTCGCCGAAGTTCGCTAGGAAATTCTTCTCATTTAAAATCTTGGTATTTGTAGAGGAGGGCTCCAGAACATTTGACCAACTGGGGTTTTTTTATGTTAAGTAACAATGAACTCTGACTATGAGGGTGTGGTGGCGGTCACTGGCACACGCGCTATCTCGGCAGTCATCAGCAGACGGTTCACATATCCTCCTACTGGCCTTGATCCAACGGCAAAAGACTGTGCGAAATCCAAATGTTTCCCTGTAGCGTACTCGGGAACCAATCATGGCCTAGCCGTGCCCTCTTGTCAACTTTTAGTAACCAAGCAAAACTCTCACGTGATTGCGTGATGAGGAACGTCACACCATGTGTCATGATAGCGACGTAAAGATGACGTCACATACTTTCATGGCCTGTGATGTCATGTTCACGCCTTAAGGTGTCAGCACTTACTGTTTTGTGTCACTGTTGTTGGCGCCAGAGACGCCGCTGGTCACTTCACAAGATCGATGAGTGTAAGGCTTTCGTCATTATTCTCTGTAATATTTTGTTGGCTCTGGGCCGTTATGGTTCTTGCCACTGTCGCAGCGCATGTCGGCGTGATGCCGCCATATTTGTAAATGTCCAATCAGGGAGGGCAAACACGGAACACGATTTCGTATTCCGCAGCTCTGTCTTGACCACTTCTTATACGGAGATTTATTGCTACTATTAACATAAAAGAGAAAACACGATCAAAAGCAAGATTATTTTTCCTACGCCAGTCGGAGAAGCAAATACGCTTGTATAAATCTTACACAAGAGGAAACACAAACTTCCGTCATAAAGCTAAGGTTTTGTAGTGGAGCTGCTCATGCTACATTTACTAAAACGCCTTCTGAGAAGTAGTTTCTCGGCGAAGGTGTGCCAATATTCTTGGTATAGGCTGATTAACGTTCAGCGAAACGCCTACGTTGCAGCGTAGGCAAGCCAAATGTCCTTAGCTCGACAGCGGTAGGGTTAGAACGTTCTTGGGCCATTGCTTGCTCACTGAAAATGAGCACTGATAAGACGATGTTCCCGGCCTCCTTGCTTCAATGGCTGCGTATACCATCAAATAAATAACGAAGTAGACTGGAGGGCTGATTCCTGGCGCAAAGTTTGGTGCATATTTTCGGTGGCATCAGTGGCTGCGTTTTCTCGTTACCTCGAATGGACGACTCAGGGGCCCGAAGGCAAATATTGCATCGGCGCGTTCCACCAGTCGGAATGTTTGCGACAACAATATCTGCTGTGTAAATGCATATATGACGCAGAAAAAAACGTTAAAACATGCGCTTGTTAGCGTGGAGTAATCGTGAAAAGCAGCGTTAGTTTACAAGAGAAGAAAGACAATAGAACGGAGCGCTGAATCAGCAATCTTTCCTGTTGCCTTTCTTCTTCTCTCGTACACCGGCGCTATTTTCACAATGAATGTTAGGACATGTTTGCAACATGTTTCCCATAGACATATGCAGTCAAAGAAGGCAACGTCTGACAGCATATGCATATAGTTCTCGCGTTTAATTATCACCACGTTCACAGCAAGAAAGATATGTTGTCTGACAATTGCTCTTCGCGGTGCTGAAAAAATTTGGCGGATCTCACACACCTGGGAATCGTCATTATGATAAGCATGCGGAGGGAAAGTGACCGGGTTGCAATTTTGTTTATTGAGCGACATGTCATGAAGTGGCACTAAATATATGTACAAATGTTGTACGCACAGACATATGTTCGAGAGTCAGACGTTTCTATAACCAGTAGTTTGCACTTGCGCAACGATCCCAACTGACACATGCGTATTTGCAGCACCAGACTCTGAAGCACAGATGCTCGCGAGGATGCTGGTCCTAGACATTGCTACATAAATCAACTTCAGCGCATGGCAACAAACCACAATTGACGTTAACCCAACGTGATGGCTGTATAAAAGAAGTGCATATGTAATGTTTATGAAATTCCGTATGCACACTGCAACCACTGACTTTTCACGACAATTAGCGTCTATTTGAAAAGTATTTCCGAGACCTGGCATAGCTCTGTAGTAAAATGCGTCATTGCCTTGCAGAATGCTTGGCTTTGAATCCAGCTGGGACTCTGACATTTATTCTATGCATTCGTCGGGTCGACGCATCCGATGTCGAGCATTTCTTAACGCTCACGCGTTAGAATTGCACATGTGTGTTCTCATCGTTCCTGGGTAGATACTCAATGTCGATCACCTGTGGCGCACTCCGCATACCAGCGGCACGTACCCGCCCATGGGTATGTGCCACTGTCTGGCAGGAAGTGTTTGACAACGTACGGAACGGGATTATGACATTATTCATGTCTTCACCAGCGCATCAAATTCGTCAAACTTTCTTACCCTCCCATGCTACTTATTGGCACACGCAAACGTAAGTGGCTAGACAGACAGACAGACAGACAGACAGACAGACAGACAGACAGACAGACAGACAGACAGACAGACAGACAGACAGACAGACAGACAGACAGACAGACAGACAGACAGACAGACAGACAGACAGACAGATAGATAGATAGATAGATAGATAGATAGATAGATAGATAGATAGATAGATAGATAGATAGATAGATAGATAGATAGATAGATAGATAGATAGATAGATACGCAAAATTTCGCCGAAGTTCGTTAAGGAATACTTCGCATTTATATATGTTTTTATACTTTAGCTGTAATTGTATTTTAACAGAAATACTTATAACATATCAATGCCTTCTCACCTTGAGGTCGTTCAGCAGTGCCCGGATAGGACACTGTCAATTGAATTGAATCCATGCGTACCGCTACTATGCTGACTGCGTGTGCATCTGCGTACAGCTTTCATGATGCAGCTTATGTGCACTGGTAACTTTCTGTATCGGAGACTGACGTTTTGTGTCGTGTATATAAACGAGCCCTTTATGCACCGAACAAAGCGGTAAACCCCTGCTGTGAAGGTAATTTGGTCACCATTCTTGGGAACTTTCAACAAGAACAATAGTCGCGAAGCGATCAAGAATATGTGACAATGCTACCGAGTAATGCTGTGTATGAGCGTTTCACATCATCAGGGTTGTACGCAAAAACTCTTTTCGGGGGAGGGGGCACCTTTTTCATCTCATGTGGAGTTCGGGCACACCAATGGGCATTTTGCGCTATGTACAGATGGCGCAAAAAACTCGAGGGCCCAAGCCTGGAGTACCACCTTCTGGCAACACCACTTTTGCTCTTAACTGAAGTATATGAAATACTGAAGCACTTATGAGTCTGAAAGTTTGCAAAAAAGTTGAAGAAAATTGTGCTGTTATAAGTAGGCGTTCTCCGAACGACGTTCTGTGTAACTTTGTGTATTGTTTATGGATAAGCAAACCTATGATCTTCTTTAACATTCTTATAATTCAGGTGCATTATTGTGCACATTTGATTGACCTTACTTTCACTAGTCCACATTGTGTATTGGAAAGAACACAAATGTTTTAAAAACCACACAATAACGCACTCGTCATGTGTTCCGGCCAACTACATTGCAAAATAGAATATTCACCACTCTGTCTGCCACCGGAAGTGAAGAAAATCATTCTCTTATCTCTACGCATCGTAGCGACATCACTTATTAAAAATATAAATTCCTAAGGCTCTCGAACGATTTCTTTCTTTATAGTTTTTTTTTTACACTTCACCTCCCCAGCACCCCCTTTCTTGCTGTCACTTTGAGAAGGCACTCCGACACGAGCTGACATCCACCTATTTCAGCCTTCATATCAGATTTTGCTTCACGCTGAAAATTTCTACTAGGTTATTCTGGAGAATATTTGATTGGACTATGTTTACTCCATTTTCACCAGGTGCATTAGTGCGCTCATTTGCCTGCCCTTACTTTTACCACTGCATAAAATGTAATGAAAAATATATTATTATTCAAGAAAGCACATAATAACCTTCTCGTCATATGTTCCAGCCAACTGCATCGCGAAATAAAATATTCACACCTCTGCCTGACTTGCACTGAAAGTAAAGGAAAGGAATCTCTCATATTTCAACTCTACGCATCGCAGTAACATCATTTATTCAAGATATGCGATTCTGAGACTCTTGAATGATTTCTTTGTTTATAGTTTTTTTACACTTCACCTCACCGGCACTCCCTTCTTTGCTGTCACTTATCAAAAGCACTCAGGCAGAAACTGACATCCACCTATTTTATCCTTCGTATCAAATTTTGCTTCGCGCTGACAAATTTTGATTAGGTTATTCTAGAAACTATTTGATTGGATTCTCTTTACTCAATTTTGGCCAGGAGGATCCTTCTTGTAGTCGAGGCCTCGTCCTTATCATCTCGACGCACGGCTCACCACCTATGTTTTCTTTATTTTATCACAAAATTCCGTCTTAGCTTATCTCTGTAACTCTTCTATGGCTGCGGTTGAACAAAATCTTTGCCATGTGCGAAAAGAAAATTCTTCTCGAGGTAAACCAAGGCTACAATGCAAATGATGAATGAAAACAATTTTAAAGGTTCCAGAAGCCCTAGACGTGATTAATAATTTTAGAGAAATTTAAAGATCTTGTAGTTTACGTGCGCGGGAACTGCACTATTCGCGAACTAAATTTATGATGATCATGAATCAACTTGTCCTCTTTTCCTCTTGTACGTCTTCAGCTTGCTTCCCAAAACACGTGCGCCTATGTTTCTGGTGTGAGCTGCATCAAATGTGATTAGCCAGAGAACGAGTAAGTGAAGTAAGGTTATAGATATATTCCAAAAGACAGGAAAGCAATGCAGCAAGAGAAAAGCAGAGAAAAAGTTACACAAAAAGAGAAATACACTATTAGAAACTGGAACAAACAGCTAGACACCCGATATGGTCGGTGGTGAATGGGAACATCACCTGTGTTCCTGCGATGCTTCACGAAAGCCTTGTGGCTGAGTGGTTGATTGTGAACGTCGACGTTGTGCTCTCCCATACTAGAGTTGTATACCCTGATTCCTTACCCACTTTTTCTAAACACACGTCGACGTTTTCGTGGTGGGAGACACAAAGACGACTTAGGGTGGCTGATTGCTCAGGTGTATATTACCGGGCTATCATGGGGCGTAATGTCATGCTGAGAAACGCGATATTCGACGAGCAACAAGAAAGATCTGAGCACACAGCTGCTCCAAATGGGGTGCCGTGATTCTCAGATAAGGATCGTAAAATGGTGACCGAGATGCTTTGTGTAGCACTTGCGTCGTAAAGCCGAAATTTATTACAGCCACGTATATCCGCTCAGCGGCTATGGAAACTATGCCATGTGCCACAGTGATGTCGCAAGCTAGATGGACATAAAGTTTAGGCGTGACTACGTAGTCGCCGTCAAGGGTGGATTGTTGTCAATTCTACTAATGCTAGGCTTTCAGCTGGCATGCGGATAAAGTCTGTGGTACAGAGGTCCTTCTGGAATTTGCTGGGAGTACCAGACTCCAAAAGAAGAGCCAAGCAAAGGGTGCCATCTTAACAGTGGATTAGTGCCGAACACGTCGATAGGAAGGTTGCGCTGAAATGAAGTACCGCGGGGTTTTGTTGATCACCTTAAAAAATTATGGAAAGTAGCGGCTGGCAACGGTTATCGAGTGCTGCACGTACCAGTGACGACGACAGTATCACCATAGGCAGTGCGGACAGCTTTAGATGTTGCAGGGTGCTGCACGTACCAGTGACGACGACAGTATCACCATAGGCAGTGCGGACAGCTTTAGATGTTGCAGGCGCAATCATTTTTTTGCTAGAGTTTGCGATAAAGAAGAAAACCACTTAATTATTATGGACAGCTGAACTACAAAAGCAATGCTTGTCGTCATAGAAAGGCCGTCTACATGCAGATAAATTAACTTCGTCTTTGTAGGTAGCATCAACGGAGAATTGGGGTCAGACGAAAATGATGCCGCACCGTCACCAGGAGATGCAAGATCTATAGTTTTCCGTTATGGACGAGACGTATTTAGTTGGCGAGGAGTGGCGACGTCGTTGAAGCTATGGTGAAAAAGCAGTAGGACGGTTGTTAGGTTTGTGAGAAGCAGGGTACGTACGGTTGGGTCAATACGGGCGCTGATCTGCCTATGGTTGAGAAGGGGAGGAACACTGCCTCCAATATTGTGGCGCATAAGTTGGTGCAGGAGTATCACCCTTTTCTTCTTGCTGTTGTTTCATTGTTAATTTTTATTTCATTGTGAAGTTAGTGTCAAATTCTCAATACGTGCTTCTTGTTACACGCTTCCCTTGCATGCTGGATTTGCGTTTCCTGGTTCCAGCTTGCGCAATTACAGACTTACCAGAGCCCAGCTCGCACCTGAAAAGCGTAAAACATGCCTCAAACGCAAGTTTTGGTGCGGGATAGTTGCTAAGGTAGTAAAATGTCTGAAGGAGTATATCGGAGAATGGCTGCCTGCATGATTTCAAACAATGCGGCTAAATTCATTCGCGGTGCATAAACAAAAGTCTTGCCTCACAAATTGATGGGCAATGTGTTGCTGCTAGTACCGTCCATAGCTTTCTTCAAACACATTTACTGACAGTGAGGCAGTGTTAGCCCCAATACACGTATTGCTAGACAAATTCGCCCATTTTCGTCTTAGTAAACAGTACTCTGCATTAGGGACTGGTGTCTGATACGTTGAGTTTTCTAAACATAACTAGAGAGCACTCTGGCACTACCACCCTGAAAGCTATATATGTGTAGCAGAGAAATTTGTATAGTCTTCATGCTTTCGCGATTCCAACGCGCTTGTGTCTTTGGTCATTGTTATGCATTTTTTTGTTTCCCATAAAAAAACTGCCCGTGGTGGTCATCGTGATCCGACCCGAAGTGGCGACCCTAAAAGCTTCCCTGAAATGCAACTGCTGCTCATTTCCTATTGTCGTCTCGCTGCAAAGCGGCTCCAAACCACGCGGAAGCAAACGGAGGCGAAAGAACAGATATTGGACCAATTTCTGTCCTACCTATCATTCTTATGCCAGCTGAAGTGCATCGCGATGCAGCTCCAATAGACACTAGCTCCAGAGTTTTCTCCGGTGTACTTATGAGAAACTCTACGCTTTGGTGCCTGAAGTCAGCGGGGATGCCACCGATAAAAATGTCCGAAAAAATGAGAGAAGGTGGCGGGGCAGTGTATGGAAGCCTCGCATTGGCATAGTTCACTTGGAGCACGGTTCTCTATATTATAATCCACTCTAGGAATCCGTGCTTTCTAGCACTGAGCTTTGAGCGAGGTCCCAGACGCAACCGATGATGTGGGGCTTTTCTATCGCTGCTGCGGAAGCCGCTTAACATTCAGACGGTAAAGAAGTTTCTATGGCTTCCGTACGATGTGGGCGTCACGTAGTGAATGCGGTACGAAATATAACGCGAATGACAGCACCAACACAACTCGTCATATTGGCCACTGAACGTATGTATGCTGAATCCCTCAAAAAAATTCTAACTATGGTGCATCCTGAGAAAGCAAGCGTCGAAGAATAAATTAAAACCTTGATTGCAATCTGTCTGGAATGTAGAAATGATATGAGACTTTCTAGTTACTTTAACTACTTCATCTTAGTAGAAAATATTGTAAACGCATTTTACTTGGAAAATTTCTGGTTGGCATCAGCATATTTGTGTATATTGAAGCTTCGATACAGAAAACAGAAGCAATATGAGTAAGTAAGCAAAGGTAAGATAAACAAATTGTTAGAATTTGATCTGTATAAAAGGACGAACGGCAAGAACACTCGTGTCTTTATAATGGCATTTCTATAGTCAAAAAGAAAGTTGTTCGAAATTGAGAAGAAAGGACAATCTTAGACACTGCTTTTTCGAAAACCATTTTGTTGTAAAAAACAACACGGAGCACGCAGCAAACATGTAGAATTACAAGAAATTACATAGACGTACTATGGATTTGAACGTTAACTTGAAGGCTTCTACAACGCCTCCTAGAAAACCTATGCCTGGAACGTGGCTCTCTCTTCGATTGATAGCTTGCTGCCAGCACAAAATCTTGGAGGCCATGTCTCCTACCGCGTGTTGCGACCGTCCGCCGCGTGGGATCGCTCGCCTCCGTACCGCTCTGTCACGTGACATTACCGTACTGCTCTGTCACGTGACATCACAGCTGCTCGGAGGCTACTGTGAGAGCATTGCTGTGTTCGCAGGGGGCGACCGCCACAGGCGTTCGCCTCCATACCGGAGGGGGAGGGTAAAATCCGAGGTAAGGGCAGCGCGCGCGTTCGCGGCTTACGTTCCAGGCATAATTTTTTTAGGAGGTATTGGCTTATAACGACTGCCTTTTAGTGCGTGTTGCACAAGCATGCGGCCTCACCTACGCGAAATTTTTTTACAGTCGGGGCATGTGGCTTTCGGAATTTCTTGCAGTTTTCTCACCAACTCATTCTATGGCAGCAAATGTGGCACAGTTCTTTCAGTATTTCCTTAAGAGAAATGCCCCGGAAGTGTGCATTGCGTTTTCTCAAGAAGACACTAATATCCTACTTTGATGCGTAATGCGCAACTTCATGTTGGAGCACTGGAATAAACCAGAACACCGGCACAAGCGGCTGCACAAATGGTACCCGGAGATGAAGCTCCGTATGCCTCAATAGTTAAAGCGAAGCATCTCAAATATTATCCACCGCATTCGCGTTGGTGTGGTTTAGACGAGATGTCACACTCACTTGATTGGCTGCAATGACGCAGGTCCCTATCGTGGTCACTGTCAGTTGTCAGAAACTCTCGAACGTAATTTTGCGACTGTCCAGCGTACGCAAGTGAACGACAGCAACTGATATCTTCGATTGGACAATATATTAGTCGATCATTAACCAATGAGGTTGTGTTAGGTCCTTGGCCTGATGCCGGTAGCACAAATGTGGTGATGGAAGCCGTTATTTCATTGTTAGAAGTCACTGGACTGGATGCACGCCTGTAGAGTTACCCCAGCCTATCAAGACGATGTCTCATCTACCTACCTTACCATCGTCATTCAACACCCTTTCACTCCCAACTCACCCTTCTCCAGCGTAGAGTAGGAGGCAAGAGTGAACTGTAGCTCAGGCCAACCTTTCTACCCGTCTGTGAATAAATTATCTCTCTCTCTTACTCTCTCTCTCCCCCAAGAGAAATGCTTAAGGAATCTTGCTTCCAGGCTTTTTTCTTCACAGCCATGGAATTGTTCCCCCCAGCCACTTTACAAAAGCTTGCGGCCCCTAACGGGATTGTGCAGGACCTTCAATGCAATTTTCGTTCACGTCACGTTCTTTTGTGCAGCCTCCGTGTTTGACTCACCTTTAAACAGGAGACGAAGTTGCACGATAACATCCAGTTAGGGCATCACAATTACGCGACAATGACGCCAAGATGACCTTCAAAACACGTTATAAAACTTAAAGTTGTCGAAATTGCCGGAGTTCTCCGCTACGGTGTCTCTCATAATGATATAGTGGTTTTGAAATCTTAAACCCCAACAAATATAATATATAATATGACGTTCCAAATTCGAGTTGTTTCTCACTTCAAACGAAGTTATATGATCAGGTGATTATTGACCTTAGGTTACAATCAAGTAGCGTGACGACTTTTGATACGCCAAAGTGTCATCGTCAAAAGACACCGATAAATAAAGCGACGAGGCATTGATGAAATTTCTAAAGACTACGAATTGCACGAGCAACCGGAGTCTGATTATGGTGCCAAAACTGTACAAGACTTCCGAACTGTGATTTTACGCTTTCTTTTCCTCTTTCTTTAAATATATACTGTCTCTTTCCCCTGTGCAGGGTAGCGTACCAATTATGCTGAACTGGTTAACGGCCCTGTCCTTTCTCTATAACTTTTCTTCCTTCAAAGGTGCTCAAATCGCACTTGACTAACACGTACCACCTTTAACTGCGTATTTTTACTCATTCCTGTGAACAAAGCTGCCCAGAAGGTCTCGTGATATGTTGTCAGGTCACGCGAAATCTCGAATACTGCTTCGCCTATAAAAAATACGGGGCTTTTGTCATACAAGTTTTACCTAGAAGGCGTATGTCTAAACTTTTTTTCCATGTCTCTTGTAGTAAACACGTCTTCGCAAAGTGTAAGGAATTGCCGCCCAGCATCCCGCGAGCTCGAACACTGCCATGGAAGAGTTGCCACTCTGGCGAAATGTCTGCTGATGTCCGAATATTCTGCAGAAAACAACCAAATCGTCGTAATCGAGAGAATGTCAGAACCAGCACTGTTTTTTTTTCGATGATATATGACTATGGCCATCCTATGACTTGTGCTGAGCTAGCGATCAGCAGACAGCGCACCCTAAATAACGTACAGAAAACGCAAAGTACTGAGCCTTCTTCTCGTCGTAGATATCTCAGAGTTTTCGCTTACGTGAGAAAACAGGGCAGTGAATCACTGTGAAATATATGTTTATTCGCTACCCTTTCTCTGCATGACAAAACGGTGATACCTTGCTCTGCAGACCCAGCTCGCAAAACAATGTTGATCATTGTATAACTTGCCGTGCGGTACAATTCAGATACGGACAGTAGAAAAAAAGTAAAATTTGTGCCTCGGCTCTTCTTTCCTATTGTTCTATTTTTTGTGGCTCTGTTAGTTATTCCACAATACAGGAACTAGCGCAGATCGAGACTATGATTTGTCAAACATATCTTTCGTTGCACGGTGTAATGGAGAATAAATGGAGCAATACTGAAATCAATATTCTTTTTATTATTCAACATCTATTTGTTTTCGCACATGAAAGCCAATTTCGCCGAGTGGTGCGATGTATAAAAAATTGGCCCCGTATCTGCACGGTAATCTGCAAATGTCGTCGAAAGACGACAGTCTTGCGTGTGGAGAGAGTGAAGAAAACATTTATTTGATGTTCTGCACAAGAAAATAAGTGAACGGTATTGTGGAGGCGCTGCGTTAGAGTACCTCGATCGTGCAGCGGAGGCGAACGAGCGCATCAAGTCACGTCACACGTGAGACATGAGCGCCATCTGGCAGTTTTCTTCAAAAACAAAGCGTGTGGCGCTGAGACGAGTGTGAGCGCCCGTCTCAAAGGTGATGAGGTGTAAAGCACAAGGTGACGGGTAGGTGCCACCACCGTCTCGTTTTAGCAAAGCGTTGGAAACACTCTCCTGTTCGTGCAAGCGTTGCATGGTCAGCGCAGCGTGATAAACGTTACGGTTCATAAGATTACTGATGTATGTTTCTTCTTGTAAAAGACGCACATGGAGAATATATACATGTTGTTAAGGGGTCCAAGACATGTGCTATAATTGCTTTTTGATCGAAAAATGCACAAGTATGAACGCTGAATCTTGAGCAACACTGATGAGCGCTGAGGATGGGGTTGGCCATTTCATGTACCCGATGCTGTTAATAGTGGACAAACAAAAAAAATGTACAGACAGATAGAAAAAAATTTTTCGTTGAAGGTCCCCAAAAAGACTATCGTCTTTAAAAATGTTTGCTTAAACTCCTAACGATCTTGCTTATCTGGGTCATAGGCTCGTTTCATTCGTAACGTCAGGTAAGCAGATTTTGAAGCAGGTAGTGCGCCATGAACCACACTAATATAGAAAAATATTTCATATTTGTAGTGCATAGAACGGTGAAGACAATGGACAGAGTGATTTCGGATGTTGAAGGGCCTTCAATGCAGCACACTCTGTAGGAAGTCTGTTCATGAGACACTAAATATATTTTTCGTCGGGCTATGGGAAAGCAAATTGAAATCCGTTATTGGTAGGCAGGCTGGTGAAGTACGACAGAAGGAAAGGAAACATTTAGAGAACTGAAGACGCATGAATCGTTCGAATACTGAGAGGTTAGAAAAAGTTCAAGCATAAATTTCAGGTGCTTCGACTAGCTCAGGGCTCGCACTTAGATGCAAGAATTGTTTTACAACCGCAATAAACCACTGAAAGTACATAAACAAAACATGACGCCCAAGTACCCTGCACAAAAGGTTAAACAGCGAGAGTTGGAACCTGTGGTCCTGATCATAAGCAGTTGGGACAAGCCGACGTGGCACTAAAGCGTTTCACAATTACTGGTTACATGTTCGTTCTTATTTAGCAGAATGCACACACATTACGCTCGGGTTCAGCACAGTGTTTATTTCACGTGCCGCATATTTTGTCTCGCGTGAACACGGTCATGGATGAATGTGATGAGTGGTTAAATGCGTTTTGCTATGCGTTAAACAAAGTAGTTCTTCTCGAACCACAGGTGGTCACAGATGTCGAGCCCGAAGCCAATGTGCCGCTGGAGAAACTCCCGCCGAAGGTGGGGCGAATCATCTCATTGGCGCCGCAACCTGACGTTGTTGCAAGAGTCCGACATCGCGAGCTAAATCGGCGGGCAGTTTTCAGGAGAAACTGTTGCGCGTGGGCTTGCACCACTGCTGCGACGACATCACTCGCAACGCAGCCAATGGCGTGCCTACTTGAAAACGACGTGACTGATAACACAGCCAATGAAGAGTGCTTATGTCAACACTTCCAGCCATATGCAGTTTTTGTTGTAAAACCATTAAATCATGGGAAACAATCTAATCAAATGCACGCGACCACAAGGTGACTGAGTCGAAATGTTTTATGGAACGAAGCTTGTGAGATGCAGTCTCTGTTTTAAGTGGCAATGGGGGGGGGGGGGGGGGGCTATTGTTGTGATTGTGGCGCCAAATAAACATAGCAGCCTGCTCTAAGGAAACGTTTTGTGGCCGTTTTGCTGCCCAGGTCATGTATCCAATAGGCTCTTTATCTCAATAGAGCCAGCGACCTCAATGTATCTTTAGCGTCGTAAGCAGTAGGCTGCCAAGGCTGGTCTCTGGACTGCGCTACGCATAAGAACTAGAGCGCATGACGCTGATCATATTCATAGACTACCACGACCTAAGCGGTCCAGGCAGCTTAGATGTACATTGCGGCTCTCTATCAATGTGACAACATTCTCGGTTGCGTGAGGCAGTCGCCCACGCACGAAAGAAATCAGGTGAACGTTAGCGAAGCCAGTCTCATACATTGAAAATTTAGGCAGGGCAGGCCAGAAGGGTGTGCAAAGTCAGACTCATACATTGACATAATAGGGAGAGGAGGAGAGGTGTTGCTTCGACGAACCTATGTCCCCCTGAAGAATAATCCTGCGTGCGCTTATGCCCGTAACCACTTACTACCACGGCACACGCTTATTAATAGAACAATGAGACAAAGTCGAAAGGCTTACCGAATCCGAATCAAACCGGCTCGTACAAGAAATTCGGGTAGGGAGAAGAGTCAGTTAAAAAAAATCATATTGTTCCCTAGAAGCCAACTTTGCTTGTAATCTAAAATAAATCCAAAATATCCCGGCTGTCAACGAAGTTATTATATGGGCGTTCAAGCTGGAAAATTACTTAGCGCTTAATGCATGTCAGTGGTGGTGTTATAAAAGTTACGCCACTCGGCTGCGCAACCGAAGGTAGTGGGCTTAATAACAGGCGTTGCGGTCGCATTTTCATCAGGGCGAAATGATAGACGGCCACGTACTGTACAGTACGCGTTAAAAAAAACTCCGAATAGTTGAAATTTGCGCAGCCATACAGTACAGTCCTAATCAGGCCTTCGTTAAATGGTGGATATATACAGGAAGCTATACGGCAAACTTCTGGTTTGCTAGCTATATCCAGAACCTTGGGTGGGAAGTGACTGAGAGCTTACTGCGTCCATTCCAATCATACGGTAGTTTGGGCACGAAAATACAAAGTAATATTCATGACGTGTAGTAGGTGTATGAATTCGGTCTTTGATCATGCACCGAATAGGCTCTTACTAGTTGCGAATCAATTGTGACGTTGTCACTTTCGTACACGATCAATGCAATACTATAAAAGCTCTAAGTAATATTCCACCAGATTTCACATGCTTGCGAATCCTTGACTGAAACTTCAACTACGAAGCTGCGATATCTTTTTCCAAAGCAAGGCTTCTCTAACTCACAAATATCGGCAGTGTACGCGGAAATCTCAGCGCCAATGTGAATAATTGCATCCTGTTAAGTGCACAAGTTGCATGCCTATTTGCATGGGCTCTTTTCATATATTTGGTGCCATCTCGATGGCAAGGTTATATAACTGACCAGCCGTTTCCCGTATGGCAAGCTGATGGAGAAAGAAGAAAAAACAAGTAGAAAGACAGAGAGCAAGAAAGGAAAAAGAAATAAAAACGAACGAAAGATTGAAAGAAAGCAAAAAATACCAACAAAAAACGAGTGCATGAATGAACGAATGAAGAAATGAAATAATGAATGAAAGAAAACCTAGAAATTGATGTAAAGAGATAAAAAAGAAAGAAAGTAGGAAGAAAAGAAAGGAAGAAAGAAAGGAAGAAAAAAAAGAAAAAGGAAAGAAAAAGGAAAGAAGGAAAGAAAGAAAGAAAAAAAAAGGAACAAAAGAAAGAAAGGAAGAAAAAAAAAGTAAGAAAGAAAGAACAAAAGAAAGAAAAAAAGAAAGAAAGAAAGAAAAAAAGGAAAGAAGAAAAGAAGGAAAGAAAGAAAAAAAGAAAGGAAGAAAGAAAGAAAGAAAAAAAGAAAAAGGAAAGAACGAAAGGAAAGAAAGAAAGAAAAGAAAAGAAAGAAAGAAAGAAAGAAAGAAAGAAAGAAAGAAAGAAAGAAAGAAAGAAAGACGTTAGACATGCAGATGCGAAGCTAGACTTGCTCCCCCGATTTTGTTAAGAAAATTTTCGTTAATTTAACGCCACCTATTCACCAAGTTTCCTGGAACTTAATTACCACGCCTTGGGCTTGAAAGAAACCTCACGCGACCTTTGAGAACTTGCGGGCCTCGCCACCCTTTTTTCAAAGGTTCCTCTTTGATTGCATCTGCCCTGAACAGTCGTGCATCCCTCACTCTTGAAATAATCTGGAAGGTGCACAAAGAGGGATGTTCGGATAAGTGTGAGCTGCCCAGGAAATTGCAGAGATATACTCTATGTGTCTTAGAAATACATCTACCTGAATTCGCTCACACTTCACAACCATCTGTCAGAGTGCAGCCGGATTTATTTATAGCAGTTGGTTCACAAAAGTATACATTGGTTTAAGAAATGCACAATCCTTTTATGAAAGTAACACATGAAGCCAATAACACAAAAGCGAAAATCATATTTTGAAGAGGGAGCTGTAATCGTGTGTAACTCAGTTTATTATCTCATGTGTGGCGCTTTCATAATAATAAATTAAAGCCAGATTCCCCAATATTCAGTAATATACTTAACGTATGTTTTTATTTCTTTTTTGCTGTTCGCGTGGTTTATGAATACTGTAAAAATAAAACCAAAGAATAAACACTGGCACTCATTCTGGCAGGGGTTGGTGTGTTTTGGGATGTCAGTGCACGGTTAAAGAACACCAGATAATTCCAAATTTCCGGACGACTCCAGTACGATATTCTTCATTATCATATCGTCCATTTGGGACGTAAAACGCCACAAAAGGTAATATTTTTGTTTATATTATTATTATTATTATTATTATTATTATTATTATTATTATTATTATTTTTATTATTATTATTCAGCTCCATTTGTAGACGTCTCTGTAGACTCATGCAGCTCCATCTGCATGAGCACTGGAGTAACTTTGTTACTTGCGAGCTCTGCAGCTTATATCTCAGCTGTCTCGTAGCGCAACAGAACGGTGTGGCACAGCATCGCTTGTGCTGTTAAAGTGACTGCAATACGTGTGGAATACATTTAAAAATTTCACGGTCCGCGACCCATTTTGTCTAGCATGCCCGGTTTGTTCTATGCTGCTTCCGTATACGAAGTGCGCCGCTAAACAACTGACGATACGGCGGAGAAACAGCAGCAGCACACGAGGCAGAAAGGCTTTCGATGATTAGGTTTCAGACAACAAAATGCAGAATGAAGTTCTGACAACGTTTGAGTGGCGGCTCGTTGGTTTTTTCAGCAATGTAAATATATAAGTGAACTTGCGTGGAGAATAAATCAACAGATAACTAACTACAGCATGTACTTCATACACGTGCCCGCAAGATTGCTTGCTTCATGAAGCGCACAGTATTCTAGTGTTTACGTAGGTTTCTAAAGCACAGTCACGACGCAAAACTGAAAAACTTTGTTCCAGCTGGGTAGGTATTATAGCTATTGGCACGCTGGACGACAGAGCAATTCATACACCACATTGCGAAACACCACTATCAACCTGGTACGACTCCGCATATGGGTAGGTGGCTGCACGGATCACGCCAGTTCTTTTAAGGGCATAGCTTCATAGCCTAACCTTGTGACTAGTCGGGCGTAATCGAGAGAAGAGACGAGAAGAAGGCAGTAAAAATGGATTACCATTTTTCGTCTCGTTTTCTACATGACGTTACTCTGCCGCTACTCTTCGATTGGCTGCTGTGCGAGCTTTTCCAACGAGTGCCTCTCTATATCTCCTATAGATAGTCACCGTACGTGGCGGATCGTAGGTGGGCCATGGACAGATCGGAGCGGCTGGCGCAGTCAAGACGCCTGCGCTCGGCTTCCTTGGCTCGCGTCTCATCAGTGTTACCCGCCCGCCGTCTGCATTCTCGAACGTGTTCGGACGCATGAACGCATTCACGGACGGACGGACGGACGCTTTGCCCCACTCATCATCATTGACTCCGTAGATATGCTGTGATTTTTTTAGGGGCGAAGTTTCTTATAGCGGCACCTGTTCGTCCCTCGTGGCCATCGTAGTAGTGTGTAACAAGTATCACATTTTGACCTCCAAGGTGGTGGCGGTGAGAGATTTTTTCTGTGCGTTGTTGAACAATAATAGATAGTGCTCGATTTACATGCCCATGGCTGCTAAGGGGGAATGAGAAACAGGAAAATTCGGCTTTTAGTTAACGCGCACGCTGCAATTTTTTTTATTGTTCAACAACGCACAGAAGACAAGAAGGGATTGCTACATTATACTCGCTGGGCGTAAGGTTTTAGAAAGGTTTAGCGAGCGTTGGGCCGCAGTGCCATGAATACAGTGAACTAGTATATACAATTCGAGGTGGTTAAATGTGGGAAGTAGACACGAAGCGCAAGCCGTAAGAAAGTGTGCGTGTGCCTCCTCTCGTTCAGTTCTTGGAATGTCCGCTGGATGGCGGTGCTTCTATATGAGGAATATATGATAAAAAAATGCGAGATGGTGGTACTCGGAGTGTTGAATAGGTGGACGAACCGACACACAGACAGATGCATGGACGGACGTGCGGATGGCTGCATGGACGGATGGACACATGGACGGACAAAGTAGCGGATGCATGGACGAAAGCAGGGATGGACGCACAGATAAACGTCCGGGCGCACGAACAGATGCACACACAGACGCACGCATGGATGGACGGAAGCAAGAACGAATGGACGGACAGATGCTTCGCCCCACTATCCATCATTCACTCCGTGGATATGCTGCCGTTTTTTTCTTCGATCCCGCACTGCAGTGCCACCGCTTCAGTGCACGTCTCCAATGGGTCGCCACCAGGCTCACAGTTTCATTCCACATTGCTTATGCGCTCGTCATCAGGGAAAACTTGTACGTTTATTTTTATTATATTAGTGCAAACTAAACTGTCACAAACTACGGTGCGCGCGTAGAATAGCCACTGTGGCTGCTACTGCGTCAAATTCACGGCGAAAAGATCAATGCCAAACGGAGCCACAGCATCCAACAACATGATTTGGAATGTGAAGATTCCAGGAGAATTGAAAGCAATGCTTGCTAGCCTAATTCATTGCTAGAAATTGAAAATAATGAAGTCACAGCTTGGTCTGACCTGCTGCTATCATGCGGCGCAATAACAGTGAGACGCTGAGAGAGCATGCGTAATTTCCTGTTTATTATTATTTTAGGGATATTGCCATATTAGTGTATTGCGCTTCATTTCCTTGTTCAAGTGAAAAACTAGTCCCTACAGTGTATACACACATACAGAAATAATTTTTAAGAGAGGAGATGGGTTGCATTCTTCATCTCCTCTCCTCCCCTGGGTCTATGGCAGTGTCATTTGGATATTATAGGTACACACCTCTAAGGCTCCTGAATTTTTTTCAGCGACTTCACGCACCACCGGTTCGGAAGATAGCGTCCACAGAACTGTTTTGCTTCCTGCGGCACTTCAAGTAGAGTTTATAAAACCATTCAGTTGAGTTGCATGGTCAGATTATTACAGCAGGACGTCCCAAAGTTAACCGAGAAACTTACTGCGGCACCTTCTATGGGTACATGATCGGTGTAAGTACAAAAAATACAAACATTCTTCGTTAAAAGATCAATGCTTCCTGGACACATTTTGTTCCACCTTACTATGATCAGGCGCATGACATTCAGTTTACCAGTCCTTTTTTCTCTCGGTTGTGTATCTTTTACACTGCGGACACTCTATCAGAAAATTCACCACCCATAATTATCGCCAATCTAATGTGAGCGATTTTATCTTCGTAAAAAAGAATTACAATTCACAATTGCGTGAGTGAATACGGTATGGCTTCAGGTAAAAATTACCCCACTAGTCCAGTACAGGGAGCGAAAGCTTTTTTGTCATTAAACTACAGCAGATTCTGTGCTTAGAGAATGAAAAAAAAACAATTGGTTGCTGAATTCCAAGAACTGCACCGTGAGAGTGCACGTGGTAATTAGGCCTGAAATGCCGGATAGCCGAGCTCGATAAAAACTAAGAATGGCTTCAATACCAATGCTTTAGGAAAGTAATTTCAGACGGCCACTTCAGCATACTCATTTGCATGGTCTCACACCGTTTTAAGAGCCAGGGAGCCTGTGAAAGAATCTCTGTGCAGTTAATTAAAAAGTCTGCCTTCAATTATCAAAAGACTTTCCTTCACACTCGCTATAAAAGGACTCTGCAGAAGCTGAGCGCATCGGTTGTGTGTCATTTACAAAACATTATTTATTTCGCATTGAAATAGTCCACAACGCTTTTTTTGCTAGGCCTGTCGCAGCAAGCAGAAACTACAACGCCCTCCACGTCACTGTGAGTGGTGTGATGTCCAGAGGATTTCCCTTGTGTCTCCTCTTGCGCACCTTGACCATACACCGATGTCTTGAAGCCATTTTTTATTCGACTCGACTGTCCTCCTCTGAGGCCATTGCTACTGATGGCACCAAAAGCACTGCCTACGTTTTTAAAATAAACTAACTTGTACAAGTGGCTGTGGCAGTGACGTTGTGTACTGAAAGTAATGGACTGTGACTGACCATGTGTTTTCCTAAGAATGTTTCAGCCTCCAACACATCCTTACGTATAGGATAGCAAACGGTTTTTCCTGAGCTGGTTAACTTCCCAAAACAACTGAATTTTGGAATAATACTCACCTGCCTTTCCTTCTGCATATTTTTTATATCTAGCACAAGAACAAAATAATTACGCCATGCATGTGAAAAAGGTAAGGTAGTTCTCCACAACACAGCATCTATAGAAGCCATTCGGGCACGCAGAACCCTCAGGTCAAGTGAATGCGCAGTGCCACAAACGGGTTTTATCGTTTCTTCGTAAATTTGTGTGTGAAATCAGTGCAGCAAAGAAGCCCAACTGAACTATAAAGACACATTGCGCAACTGGCTACTTGTAGTGACAAAGATCAAGATTTTTGAGGGTAAGTTCTTTTAAGCCCAAAAAAAAACCACCAAGTTTGGTGGCGAGGACGTCCACCCCCCCCCCCCTACGGTGACCGTCACTGAGATTACACAGAAGCGAAAACAAAAAAGACCATTTGACGTGGATTTCAATGCACGGATTTCGCGCTGCTGGCGTATGTTCCCATAGAGATCCACACAGGAGCTTGAAACATATTTTGAAAAAAAAAATTAAAAGAAAGTGGTGTACAAGCGTCATGCCTAGCGAGACATCGCGCTCACAGATGCAATAAATGGCTGTAGGTGAAGATAGTGATAGAGTGAGATGTGGCAGTCATGGCTAGTATTTCCCACAAGGTCTGTTCAGTTCGTGTTTCTTCATCTGAAATGTGCAAGTGCCGCAATAAATTCTGGTAGCACTTTAAACTCGCTGTTCTTTCGTGTGTCGGTTTGGAAGCAAAGCTGTGTCACCAATATCGACAGCGATCAAGACACAATATGCGGTACAGCAAATTTAACATCTAGTATAAACAGCTGAGGTTTGCATGCCTTCAATTATGTTAATAATAATATTAGTAATAACCATGTGTGAAGTTTAATGTCTCAACACCACCATACGACTATGAGAGACGCCGTAGTGGAGGGCTCCGTAAATTGCGACCACCTGGGGTTCTTTACCGTGTGGCCGAATCTAAGCACCCGGGCCCACAGAATTTTCGCCTCCTTCGACAATGCAGCCGCCGAAGCCGAAATTCAACCCTGCAACCTGCAGGGCGGCAGTTCAGTGTCTTAGTCATTAGAGCACCGTGGTGGGGCAGTTGGGTATTCGTTAACGTAGAACATGAGAAAATCGAATATCGCTTTATCTTGTTTATGGTAAGCGATATTCAGTTTATAGAGACTTTGTTACCCTGCCTTAACAGTCGTAATTACGTGGCTCCCGACCTATGGCTGCACTGGCATCAAAGTCTGTATTCTGGAACTATTTCGTTTCACAATGCTCTCGAGAATACGCTCGTTGAAAGTCGGCCTTCATTACGTCGGACACAAAATGGCACATTTCTGAACCAGTTCCCTCTCTTGTACTACAGCCTCACTCTGCTTCGTGTGTTCGATACTCACTTGATTTTACAAGCACCGAAACTTCTCAAGCTTTTGTGGAAGTCTCACATAGCTACGTCATCAAATAATCTTTGGCGGCCAACGCACTAAAACGCTCTTTTGAAAAAAAAAACGCTATATAGGTTTCGCCACATGTTCCACAATTTGGTTCCTCTTTTCGAGACCATATCGAAATGCTAAATGCGCAATAATAAAGCACGGACTCAGGGTTATTTAGATTAATTTGTGTAGTTGTCGCCATGTTCTCCAAAAAGTATATAGGCTTTCGGATGAAAGGATTACATCTCGTACGCTCAATTCCAGCAAGGCTTCATGTACACATTTGCTTGAAAGATCTAGTTAGGGAAAGAACAGTAAAATATTTATGTTATCCCAGCGTACAGGCGTGCTCTGGCATTTTAAAAGCGATGAAGCGATTACCGCTCGAATAGTCGAAAGATTGAATTATGATGAAGCAAGTTTTGCTTTTTGCAGTGAATCACAGTTATGTGAATATGTGGAGGAGCAGCGAACCTAAATGCATTGAGTTAGTTCTACATTTTTTACATTGCTTAGGCTAAGTACATACGGTATAAGGAAAGTATATTATACTTCATTTTGTCGATGGCGATGCGATGTTTTTACTCTGAAGCTTGGGAAATCGTACAATTGACGAAATCAGAGCCGTCACCTATAGCAAACCATTCGTTTCAATATCCCATTCGTCCGCGGAAATTCAAGGTCTAAAACAGAAAGAAAAGATGCTGAGATTGTCAAAGGGACCATTGTTGTAGCATGGAACATCTAACGACGTAGGGAAAAGCGCGAAACCTTCAATTCCGCCTTTACAAAACATTTTTCTAGCTTCCCGAAACGACTTTTTGACCATCCTCACTTCTGAGGAGCTAGGCTCTCTCGAAATGACCCTGGTCGACGCTAACGCAGTAGCCATGAAGTAGACACTCATGATATAATCATATATATGACGTAAAAAATACCCACCTCCTCTTCGAATAAACAGTGTAACGTTTAATTTATTGATTGTTATTTCATTTACATTTTCATTATACACCTAAATGATGAGAAGTCATTTGCAATCTTTTTTTTTTTTCGTGTGCTCTGTTTCCTTTTTCTGACGTCCTTCCTTTCTTTTTTTTTTTGAGCACCAACACTCCAAAAGTATTTTCGGTATATTAAATCTTTCAACCTCTTTATCCTCTTCTAAGCTGCTAGCCATTTTTGCGCCAACTGAGAACTCTGCGCTACACATTAAGTGGACTTTGCAATGCAGATAGGATATCTCAACCTCTCCCTGTCTGGACAAATTCTCTCACGTCTTTGCACGTAGCCGTACTGAAAGATTGTTTTTAGATAAAAAGCTGATAGAGAAAAACACAAATGTGTACTTGCCTCTCGATGGCAAGACATAAAAGTTGAAACTAAATGCGCAGCCATTTTGCTTGAGGAGCTTTGCAAAAAAATATTTTCAAAAATTTACCTTACGTCGCAAACGTCCGGAGACACGTTGTTAAGAGTTATTTAAAAAAAAATACGCCAGACCTGCGTGGGAGGCACCGCACAGTCCTAGCAGAAGCTAGAAGAGTGGTCTTTAATAACTTTTTATAGACACTCAGTGGGTAAATACTGCAAGCACACTTGCTTGATGCCAACTATGACATTATTAATAAAACTTTTAGGGTTGAATGGCGGCGTTTGCTGTGCCATTTTTCGTCATCCTTATGAGAAGCGTGGCATACGCTAAACTATAGCGAGGAGTTTTTTGCCAATTGTTCATGCAGTGGCTGGCGACGAATCCTGAAGGAAGAATCCTGAAGTGGGTATGCGCCACAGTTAATAGCTCAACAAAAAACAGGCTTTTGTAGTGGGTTGGAGCATTGGATGACCCACTCGTTACGCTACTCGCACTGTGTAATGACTGCTAGTTTTTTCGCTGTTTTAAACGCGTTATAGCCCCGCCGCGGTGGTCTAGTGGCTAAGGTACTCGGCTGCTGACCCGCAGGTCGCGGGATCAAATCCCGGCTGTGGCGGCTGCATTTCCTGTGGAGGCGGAAATGTTGTAGGCCCGTGTGGTCAGATTCGGGTGCACGTTATAGAACTGCAGGTGCTCGAAAATTTCGGAGCCCTCTACTACGGCGTCTCTTATAATCATATGGTGGTTTTGGGACGTTAAACCCCACAAATCAAGTCAATTAAAATGCGTTATAGGTTGTATTAACTCAATTGCTCCACCGACATCAAGCCTTTCTAAGGCAAGTTTCCGAACACGTCTGAAGTACCAGCCTAACTCAGTAATAGAATACTGGGCTAGCCCCCATGGAGCGTTTCCGGGTTCGAGCCCCACTGTGTCGTTGGTACTATTTTTTTTCTAATTTCGGGTGATATGGTTATGGACACCAGTGGTGGCGGCGGACAACTACGGCGCTGCGCGTGAACCGAGTTGTGATATCGTAACAGCTTTCGCTGTAATAAAATGATTGTGGGTGACCAAACTGACAAGGAGGACGATGTAGAATTAGCTGGAGACGCGCACAACAGAAAAGCATTAGAAGATATTACATTATAGTGTGGTGTACGCTTGGTGATTGAAGCAGTTTTGCTTATCAAACATAAAAATAAGCGCTAATGTACTTCGTACAGATAGTTAACTTGTCAAGCTAGAAAATGTGCCAGTGATATTCAGTAGTGATTTCATTATTCGGGTCCTGAAATCACAATTAGTGGTCGCAAACCGTATTTATTTCTTCTTTTTTGTGGACCGATGGTGAGCAGTGCGATTTTCCCAATTTTTGTGGCACATGCGCACTTGTACTTCCCATGCACAGAAGCAGAAGAATTAGTGTTTAACGCAGGAATATCAAGCGTCCCGAAAATTTCAAAATGGAGAGAAATTGAGCGCTACCAGAAAAAAAAAGACAGCAGAAACAACCGAAATAGTAGTATAGTCTACGCACATACGGCTGGCGGTTTTAACGTCGGTGCCTATTTCAGTGGAGAATCAGCGGCTGTATTTAACAGTACACACTACAGGTGGAAGTTGTGGTGAAGAACCTTAGCTTAATACACCAGCATCACGGACGGTGTATATATGCGCATTTCTTTTTAAACCTTTAATGCTGTCGAATTGCACGAATTGCATATGAGGGGAAAGCACAGGGCTTACCAGACACATTTATGATGACATAGTGATAAGGATCACTTATATTGCTTATCTTAAAAGCTAACCCATGAAATCAAAGTAGAAATGACATATTTTTGCCAGAATATTGAAGTAGCGATGGTGACAGCAATAGACCTTCCAAGTGTGAAAAATATTTTTTTAATTTTTTTTACTTTCTGTATGCTAGTGTGTCATTATAATCGCGCACGAAGTCCCCTCCCTCGCAATAATATACTGTCCAGCCTATTTTAAGAGCGCTGGCTTCAGTTTTTCCCTGAAAAAGCTCAAATTCGGTAGTGGTCGTCTCTGTAGATGCTTCAAAATACCCCAAGTATGTGCTCTATATAGCAGCTGTAACTTCGCTACAAGGAGAACTCCTCACACCACTGACGCTTCTAAGCTCGGGCCATGACCGCGAAGAAAAGGTAGCAATCGCGTTAGCAATGGCGAACAGAATCCGCGCTATAGTTTACATAAATTCCAGAACCATGGCCCAGGCCTTGTGTGTGGGCTTGGTCTGTGAAGAAGCAACCCACGCGCTCTGGCGTGTCGCGTGTACAAACACCAAGCGTACAATTTGGTTCCCGGACCTTATGGGCTCCCACCGACGCCCACCTTCTCGTTCCTAACTGCAACGAGCTTGCTCACTCCTAGGCTCGAGACCTTACTCACCGCACCGGGAAAGAAGGTATTCCACAGCCTCAAGGTGAGAAACGGCCCTGGAACCAACTCCATACCTATTGATGGAATCTTTCAGCACTGTTGGAAATGTAATAAACGCAGCCTGCCAGCCAGTGATGGCTAAGAAGAAAAAAGGAGATCATGTTCGATCATGGACACGATGGCTTCTGGCTGAATTTTTCTGCGTCTGTTGACGTTTTAGCGTCCACATAATATTCGGTACCGAAACCCGGCACCGAATAAGGGACCTTTAGAGCCCTGCCCCCCGCGCAGACAAGCCTTCCTCCTAAGCACGGCGCGCAGGGCTTCTACTCTCGCTTCACGTCGCGAGCGGTGAGGACTCGACTGGTGGATGCGAGGATCGGCATTGGACGATGTCAGCCAGCAGCAAAAATCTCAGAATGAATCAACTCAAAAGCAAGCTATCTGCACAACACAGATTATTCAGGAAGTGCGAATTCTACTCGACTCCGCTAGCGTCGACATCGCGAAGCTCACAGCCGTATAGCAACTTCTCTTCGCTAGCAATGATGAGCTGTGGCAAATTAACGGGCAGTATGGTTAGTACATCCCAACAGAACGTATCGAAGAAGAGTAAAGCGCTACCGTGAAATACCAAGATGAAGCGCTGAGATAGGGTGCAGCCGTTCACAAATGGAACGCGAACAGGCCGGCCATGCGCAAGCGGCCAGAGGTGAAAACACAGCAGCGATGGCTTTCAACCACGATGCTCCCGCAAGATTTATGACATTCCGGTGACCACAGCTTCAGATGCCAACAATCAAAGGTGGCATTGCATGGTGAACAAGCTATTCGGAGCAATTCGCACCGCTAATTGACCGCAATAACGACCTGACCCCATTCACGATGTTTTACTACCTGAAGGGCTTCGTATCCGCGGTGACGCAGCGACAGCAATCGTGGGTTTTCCCACGACCGAACCTTGCTTCGCCGGCGCCGTGAATACTATGAAGGAAAAGTTCGGCGATGAGACGATGATTATTCAGCACCATCTGACGACGCTGAGAAATCTCCCAAGGGTGACATCCGCCAACGACATCCGTGGTTAGCGAAAGTTGTAGGATGCCAAGCAGTTGATTATTCGCTGTCTTTGAGCCCTGAACTTGCCGACATAACGTATTCAGCTATGCTCATCGATATCTTGCAGAACGCTCTACCGTGGGACATCGGTTTTTCTTTCACTAGAGAAAAACAGTGCCGCGCTTTAACAAGACCCACCAAACTACGTTTTCCTCAAGCCTCATTCAGTGCTCCAGCGAAGGCGTCGGCTGCGTCGGATGCCAAGCTAAATGACCTGCTACTATTCATACGGGTGGAGCTCGAAAGCCGAGAGCAGCACGCACTGCAGCATCAGAGACCCGCTTTGGTGGATCACTCGGACCGAAAAAATGGTGGCATCCCAGCGGCATCAGTTTTGCAAGCCACATCTATGCTCAAGTTCAAGTGCTTCTTCTGCCGTGTTGATCAGCACGGGACGCGCAGCTGCAACGCTGATATTCCTCTTGTAGTTAAAAAAAAGTTGCACATACCATGTACAGTGGGAATCGATGATATGCGAAGCAAGAATTGGAGATGTTGATATATAACTTTAAAATCAGCACAACGTCACGAGGTGGAGGTAAATGATGCCGTACATGACTTTTATATCATAATTATCATGTTTGGATGCGTCGTTTACCTTCGCTATCTATTAACGTCACGTGATACCAGATATGAGGAGCTAGCAAAATAGTTAAGAGCACGTTATGAGTGTGGTATGTTGACATGTCTTTACATGAAGGCACTTGATCTCTAAGTGGGCACTATCAAAAACGAGCATGTTTCCGCCATCTTGGCAGTGGCAAAAGCTGGCTGCACTTCTGCTGCCAAGGCATTGCGGAGCTTCAAGTGCAGCATTTTTTTTAATCCTCCTTGCTTTAAACCACCTTGAGGGTAAGCGAGGAAAGCGGTAATGCAGTCACTGAAGGGAGGCGACTTCGCAGAAATATTATAGATTTTGATAAAGTCGCTACTGCAAAGTGCGGTCATGGGTCGACGAAATTCCGCTTCTACTGAAAATGTGCTGACTGAGACGGACGCCAAGCAACGCGCGTTGCAGGTGCTATTTGCGAAAACAATAGTATTGACTTACTTTACTGCTCCAAAGTGGCGTGCCCCGCCGCGGTGGTCTAGTGGCTAAGGTACTCGGCTGCTGACCCGCAGGTCGCGGGTTCGATTCCCGGCTGCGGCGGCTGCATTTCCGATGGAGGCGGAAATGTTGTAGGTTCGTGTACTCAGATGTGGGTGCACGTTAAAGAACCCCAGGTGGTCAAAATTTCCGGAGCCCTCCACTACGGCGTCTCTCATAATCATGAATTGCTTTTGGGACGTTAAACCCCACATATCAATCAATCAATCCAAAGTGGCGAAACCACTCCACCTGCTAGCAGCAGCGCAATGAAAGAGAGACTAGCCCATAAATATTTCTTCTCTCTTCTGTACAATAGGTCTTCGGGCATACCATTTTCTGGATAGTTACTGACAGCACCACTTTTGTATTCTCAGTAACTAAAGTAGTTAAGGCCCTTGCGCATGAAGAGCCTACGCCACTTTAGTTACTAACAGTACTAATAAACATTTATTAGCTCTCTCTCTGCACAGGCACAATTTGAAAAACGTGTTCCCCAAATTGTGTGGCTCCCAAAACGTTCAGAAAATTTTTTTCGACAATTCAAAGTACAAGCACTCTACTATGGGAACACAAAGAACGTGAGTTCGGTTGAGGCCAGTGTATCGTGCTTGGAGCCGGATGTTTGCACCTACACGTAATCTCGACAATATTTTCAGCCCCCATAGTTTATGGGGCCGCCTTGAAGAGTGGCTTTTCAATATTCGATAATGATCTGGAAAACCGGTAACGCAAGTGAATATGCTTGAAGGAAGGAGGAGGAAGAAAGTTTAAGCGGAAAGACGGGGAGGTTTGCCAGTTCTTAGACCGGCTGGCTACCCTGTGCTGGGGAAAGGGGTGAGGGGAATGATAGATGTTAAAAAGAATTGTTGCGAAGAGAGGGAGAAATTACAAAAAAATTGCGACAGATGAAAGGCAACATCAAAGAGTATAAGACACAAAGTCTGTCTCTGAGGCCAGTTGTCCACAAAAAGCGCAGCAAAGCTTTCAAAGCCTTCTGGGCTGAGGATGGGTTCGGCCAATGACCCAGAATCCTTTGTTCCGACAAAGGCCGATTGTCTAGTCTATCCAGAGCTGCAGTGAGTTCTTGTCTTTGCACGTTGAAATAGGTGCACTCACACAGAAAGTGGGCGATGGTTTCTTCGCAACAGCAGTAAGTGCATGTAGGAGAGCTGGCCATCCCGATGAGATAAGAGTATGCGTTCGTGAAGGCCACTCCAAGCCACAGGCGGCATAGAAGAGTCTCCTCAGCTCGAGATATCCTTGGGGGAAGACGAAGCTGCAGTTATGCAGGCGCGCGTTTGTGAAGTCTGTCGAGTTCCACTGTACCAGAGTGAGGTCACGTGCAAGCGAACGAAGTGTTGTAGGTGCGTCGGTTCTTGAGAACGGGATGGCTGTGTATTCGGTACCATCGTGTGCAGATCTAGCGGCCTCATCTGCGCGGTCATTGCCATATATACCGCATTGACCTGGTATCCACTGATACACTATGCTGTGCTGTTTTTTGGTTGCTTGGTGATGAAGAAGCCTTATTTCAGCTACTAATTGTTCATTAGGTCCATGGCGAAAGAGTGATATAAGACATTGAAGAGATGCCTTCGAGTCCGAGAAGATCGACCAAATTCCCGAAGGTTCTTTCACTATAAACTCCAGAGCTGCACGAATGGCTGCAAGTTCTGCAGCTGTCGACGACGTCAAATGCGATGTCATGAATTTAATTGTGATGTTCCTCGCGGGAATAACCACCGCCCCTGCAGAGTTACTGAAGATACCGAGCCATCCATGTAAATTTGAAGGCGTCCGTTGTACTTCTCTTGCAGGAAAAGTAATGTGGCCTGTTTCAGGGCTAGATGCGACGACGTTTTCTCATTTTGGATGCCAGGAATTGTAAGAAGGGCTTTGAGTGGGTGTAGGCACCATAATGGTATCGGCGGCTGTGCTGCATGCGTGAAGTGCAATGGAAGCAATCCGCAATGCTGAGCTACAGTTGCGCTGAACGCTGAGTGGGGCCTGGAAGTTCGAAGTGAGGCTAGGTGATGAGATGGAAGCCGAGCGAAATGTCTTATGTGCATTCTCAAAGCGAATATGCTTGAAAATCTTCGCATTGCCTTTCAGAACTTTAGTCGAACATTACCGAGAAGAAGCATCGCAAGCACTGTCATCATCAGATGCGAATATTTATTGCTGTTTTTCTGTCACCTAACGAGAACAATAAGTACATGAATCGTGTGAGAGAATAAAAAATTGGCAGCATATCCACGGAGTGAATGACGGAGAGTGGGGCGAAGCATTCATCCGTCCATTCATTCTTGCTTCCGTCCGTCCATGCATTCGCCTGTGTGACCGTCCATGCGTCCATCAACTCATCCGTGCATGCGTCTATTCGTGCTCCGTCCCTGCGTTCGTCCTTGCATCCGCCCCTGCGTCCGTCCATGAGTCCATCCATGCATCTGTCTGTGTGTCCGTTCGTACTTCTATTCAACACTCCAAGCACCCACATCTTGCAACTTTTCATCATGTATTGCCCATTTAAAGCACCGCCATCCAGCGGACATTCGAAGGACTTAACGAGAGGTGCCCCACGCACACTTTCTTACGGCTTGCACTTTCGGTCTGCTTCTCAACTTTAACCACCTAGATTTCATGGAATATACTAGTTCACTGTGTTCATGGCACTGCGGCCCAACGCTCTCTAAACCTTTCTAAAACCAATTAAGTAACGCCCAGGGAGTATAATGTAGCAACATTTTCCTGTCAGATAGTGCTCAATGTACACGCCAAAGGCTGCTATTGTGAAATGAGAGACAGGTAAATTCGGCTTTTACTTTATTACGGCTTGCGCTTCGTATCTACTTCCAACCTTTAACCACCTCGAGTTCATTCATGGTATATACTAGTTCATTGTATTCGCGGCACTGCCGCTCCACGCTTCCTAAACCTTTCCAAAACTGAGGAGGTCACACCCAGCTAGTATAACGTAGCAACTATTTCTTGTCAGACAATGCTCAATGTACATGCCGATGACTGCTAATGGGGATCGCAGCGTGCGCGTTAACTAAAAGCCGAATGTTCCTGTCTCTCACTTCCCAATAACACTCATGGGCCTATAGATTGAGCACTATTTTTATTGTTTGACAACGCACAGAACTCTCTCACCGACACCACCTTGGAGGTCAAACTGTTATACTTACTACATAGTACAACGGCTACGAGGGACGAACGAGTGCCGCTATAAGGAGCTTCGCCCCTAAAACAGCACATCTTCCCTTCGGTTATTCGTGATTTCGACTGAGCGCTTGCCACCTAGCGACCGAACCTGGAAACAAGGTCGACCTTAAAAAGAGATGTTACCACGTACGCATTATAAGCGTTGGCCCTCAATCTCCATGTTACACTGCAAATTTCGTCGAAAGACGATAGTTTTGCGTCTGGAGAGAAAAAAGGAACAAACGTTTATTTGGTGTTCTGCGCAAGAAAATTGGTGAATGGTAGTCTGGAGGCGCTGCGTTAGAGTGCCTAGATAGTGCAGCTGAGGCGAACGAGCGCATCGAGGCAAGTTGGACACAAGCGCCATCTGGCAGTTGTCTTCGAAAACGAAGGCGTGCGTGCCCGCGGAGAAAGAAGAGTGCCTGTCTCGGAGGCGATAAGGTGTAGAACGCAAAGCGCGGGCAGGTGCCACCACCGTGTCGTCTTTGCAAAGCGTTGGAAACACCTTTTTGAAGATCGCGTTGTACTGTCAGCGCAGCGTCAGGAACGATACATTCCTTAGTTACTTGTGCAAGCCGTCTCTTGTATAAAGGCACTCATACGAAACATCGACGCGTTGTTATGGTGCCTCAGATGTGCGCAAATTTAAGTGTGAATACACTTTATAAGCGACCCCAGACCATCCACCGCCATCGGCGGCGTCCGCAGTCTTCTCTCTATCTTTAAAAGAAACAGGACTTGGCGGGCCGCAGCGCGACGCTCTAGCGAATAAGCCACGGACGCGACGCTGATATCGGTGTCAGTAACGCGCCTTTTACCCCCTCCCCCTTCGCTCGCTCCTCCGCTCTCCTCGCTCGCTGCAGCTGCGCGCGCACCCCTCTCTCTCGCGCGCCCGTCTTCTCTCTCAGTCTCCCGTCGAGAGCGGGTCGTGAGGGGGAGTAAAGTTCAAATCCGTTGGCATTCGCCAGTGAGTTAACGTAAACTCCCCCGTGTGATCAAATTGCGATTCCCAGGAACCATTACACCATAAAGGCACCATAGTGCGATTAATAAATATAATAGTGCGAATTAATAAATACCCCTCATAGCATCACCCCGTGTATTCGCATTTAACCATGTTCGCCCTCGGGGAAATGCTTGAGAGTTTTTTTCTTTTTAATTGACAATCGCACAAGTATGAACGCTGAAACTTGAGCAATATTGGTGTGCGCTGGGGACGGGGTCGGCCGTTTGGTGCCGCTTGACGTATCGTTTAGGGCAGACAAACAGAGCGGTGTCTAGACACACAGACAAACAGACAGACAAAATTTTTCCGTCAAAGGTCACCAAGAAAGATAATCGTCTTTCAAAGAGGCAGCGTGTATCGCTCCTTTATTTTCGCCGTGGCGCTAACGTGAGCCCCCCCCCCCCCCCCCCAAAAAAAAAAAAGCAGTAGATGATACGAAACGTACTTTTAAATGCGAAGCATTTTTTAGCAAACTTCAGCGACTTTGAGCGTATCTATCTATCTACTTATCTATCTAGCCGCGTAGGAATTCAAGCTCTCTTGGCCGTTTCAATATTGGTATTGATACCAAACTTGGCATGACATCACATGACCGTATGAGGAACATATTTAACTATTCATGAGATGAAATTCATATGTATCTCATGAATGTCATGATTTGCATTTCATGATCCTGCAGCTCTTGCGGTGGTTTCGTCCACATGGTATGTTGCAAAACGGGTATGGTATGGCAAAAGTGCATGTCAAACACAAGTGACAAAACCTAACAAAATGTCATGACATGCATGTCATGTACACACATAACTACGTTCCACGCCCATGATTCACTCGCGGCCGTTTGGCTAGCGTCACATATATCAAATTTGGTATTACGGTAAGTGAACGGATAGCGATGGTATGTGACTGGTGCAAACATGATAACCATGAGAACTGTGTCATGTAATAACATGACTACATGCCACAGTATGAGCGTGGTATGTTGTCAAGTCCTTACATGACACGCGTGTCAGAATTATCTGTTTGCACCATATTTCTTCATCCATTTACGTCTCGTAATACCATCCCCCGCCGCGGTGGTCTAGTGGCTAAGGCACTCGGCGGCTGACCCGCAGGTCGCGGGTTCAAATCCCGGCTGCGGCGGCTGCATTTCCGATGGAGGCGGAAATGTTGTAGGCCCGTGTACTCAGATTTGGGTGCACGTTAAAGATCCCCAGGTGGTCGAAATTTCCGAAGCCCTCCACTACGGCGTCTCTCATAATCATATGGTGGTTTTGGGATGTTAAACCCCACAAATCAATCAGTCTCGTAACACCCGATTCGGTATATGTGGAGTTAGCAAAACGGCCGCGAGAGCATCATGAAGGGCCCAGTATACTCCAATGTGGCGTTGACACGCGCGCGTGCGCTGGGCACAGCGACGCTACGTCAGCAAAACGCGAGCTTTCTATAGTCTGAGGCCAGACACGACCGGCGCGACCAGCTTCCATCGTCGTGACCCGTTGGAAACCGGTGCGAAATGCCACATGCTGCATTTCTCGCCGATGACATTACCCCAACAGCACTGCGTCTGCCTCTTTTCGTTACGGAGGGACGCCGGACGCGCTGAAACGCGCATGTGTCAAAGCAACGCAGACCGGCACGCGCCTGCGAGCATATGGCAGAACCGGTGCCTGGCGGGGCCACGCCGGCATGACGCAACGAAACGAACGCCGGTGCGATGCCTCGGCCCTCGCGCTTAATTACCGGGACCCGCCTCGCCCTCCATCGCCTGATGTTCCAGAACCCACTCCGGCTACCTCTTTCAGAGAAATCACCGCTATGTACAAATCGAACAGGCTCCGCTTCCCACCCCCAGCATCGGGCCTGCCCAAGAAGGACGAGCGCTGGCTCCTCCGTCTCTATACCAATACAGTATTGTGCCCGGCGATACTCAAACATTTCAATCCGGCATTCTCTGGGGAATGCCCACACTGTGACCATCCGTTCGCGGATCCTTTCCATATGGTGTGGGCATGCCCCTCAAATCCGGCGGTCCCGCCACTTCCTTCCCCTTCCCTCCCTACCCGAGAGAGCTGGGAGGCTGCCCTGCTCGGTTGCTCGACCCTAGAGGACCAGCGTGCCCTAGTGGCCCGAGCGCGTGCTGCAGCAGAAGCCACAGGGGTCCCGGACTAGGGACTCCTCCTAGATTTTGTAAGGGGCCGGCCCTTAAAGCCGTCCCCAACTCTCTCCAGTCAACTGAGTGAATAAAGTTTACTACCTACCTACCTACCTGCGCAGGCGTGCTGCGTCTCGTCGAAGTGCATTGGCGCCTTGACTGTGGCTTGTAGTCATGTTGTCACATGACACGCATCTCATGATTATCATGTTTGCACCGGTCACATAACTTCGTCACTCATTGACGTCGCGTATTACCGAATTCGGCATATGTGAAGCTTGCGAAACGGCTGCGAGTGCATCATGAGAGTGGCATGTAGTCATGTTGTTACATGACACGCATGTCATAATTTTCATGTTAGGGTCTGTCGCTTGTGTCGGCCATGCAGTCATGTCATACCATACCAGTTTGCAACATATCCTGTGAACCAAACCACCAAGAGAGCAGCGAGGCCTTGAGATGTAACTCATGACAATAATGACACATATCTCATGATTTTCATGTTAATTGATTGATTTGTGGGGTTTTAACGTCCCAAAACCACCATATGATTATGAGAGACGCCGTAGTGGAGGGCTCCGGAAATTTTGACCACCTGGGGTTCTTTAACGTGCACCCAAATCTGAGCACACGGGCCTCGACATGATTTTCATGTTATGACTAGTCAAATATGCTCGTCATACTGTCATGTTATACCATATCAAGTATGGTATCAATACTATTCTCTAAACGGCCAGGAGAGCTAAAAGTCGTAGGCAGCTAGATAGATAGATAGATAGATAGATAGATAGATAGATAGATAGATAGATAGATAGATAGATAGATAGATAGATAGATAGATAGATAGATAGATAGATAGATACGCTCAATGTCACCGAAGTTCGTTAAGAAATGCTTCGCATTTAAAAGGTGGCCTCTGAGTGAGCTGCACCAGGGAGGATGCAGGTAGAGTGTTTCTCACGGGTTTGTTTAATCGGGGAAGTATATCACTGCCACAACTACCTCGTGGCTTAAAGAAAGCTCGTTGCACTGACCAAAACATACGCAAGTCTTAATGTCGTTTACTACGTCACAGCCACAGCAGCGCCACCCTCTCCAGTGGACGCTCTCGAGGTCAATATCGATATACTGAAAGTGGCAAGTGAATATGTGCACCAATAATAAGAAATATGTGTCCCGAACTCTGTGCCCATTGTTAGGCTCCTGCGGCTAATGCATCTACCTTTCAGGAAATGTGTATCACTTTTTTCTTTTGCTTTTCTGTTAGACGGCACCCTTTTCTGTGAACTAGCGGTACTGTTGCATATTAAACATTGGCAGGCAAGGGCTGCACCAGTAAGTGCATATTGGAAGCCTTCCATTCCTGCGTAGATAGATAGATAGATAGATAGATAGATAGATAGATAGATAGATAGATAGATATAGATAGATAGATAGATAGATAGATAGAAACTTGCAGAATAAGTGTAAGAGAGTAATGTCATGGTATTCATTATCAAACATAACAGCCGTTAGGTTTTTTGCGGTTTCATTCACATCGGCTCCTCAGGAAAGTATTTAGGTGCTGAATTCTAGTGGGCGCCTCCTGGCTTAGATTAAAGTGGGCATACGCAACTAGTCAGTGCAGCTTTCAACATTATAGCTTGAAACGGCCCTTAAATCACCCACAGGTCGAAATTAGGTTGCGGCAGGGAAATCATGTTCGAGTGTGCGAAGAACGCGGAGCTGTGAGAATTTTTCAAAATGGTGTCGTAATAGTGGAGCTAGACGCGTTTGATTATTGAAACCAAGACGTTCATTCCTTCCATTCTCTTCTGCGCTACCCTCGTGGTATCCTCTGTCGAGCCACTTTGCCCTCTCCGACCAACCCTCCTTATCTCACGTGGCACACGTCATCGCTAGCGCACTGCTTGAAACACGCTCTACTTCCGGTTGCAGCAACTCTGTCCGCTGACTCCGTTAGCTGCCTTGTACCGGCTTGGTTGTTGGCGAATAATGGCTGGTAGGATTATAGGAACTGTGCCGGTGTGAACACTGCGCAGCCCACACGCATGATTCATCAGCTGATGCGTGAGTGACGCACGCACACGGGCAACACGACGAACAGCAAGCAGTGTGGACAGCTGCTTCCAGACTGATTTGAGGTCGTAGGCTCTTGCTAGAACAATCACAGCATATTTGAATCTGAGCGTCAGAGACATTCTAGCAATACGTCACGCGCAGGCATGAAATGCACTGAAAGAAGAAGGCATGGTTTCTTGGAATTTGTGACGCGTCAGGGGAGCGTTGCGCTGCCACTAGTACAATTGTTGATCGTAACAGAATCGTGTATAGGATGCGCGTGTTTACTTAAAATGTTCAGTGACCCTCTAACGAGCCCAATTCGCAGACGTTGGCGTCGTTGGTTGCGAGCGCAAAATCTTGTACGCAAAATGCAGTGAAAATAACTTGCACGTCTCGCAAGCACACGGGTCCTGTATACATGCTTCACAATACAGCTTGTAATATAACAATAATATTGCTTGGTACAAGCGTACGTTGCGATTGGGCGTCAGAACATGTGATTATCACGAATTCATGGTTTAAATCAGGCCACCCTGCACAAAAGGCACACATGCTGCTGGGAATTTTCTCCTAAATGGGCACTGAAGTCAAATAACAATTTACGTCTGAGTGAAAGCTCAATGTATGACATCTAAAACGACAACATTATCTACAACAGTGCCCTACTTACCGAGAAGTTGAAGTGTAGAAAATTCTCAAAATGATCCCGATGACATCAGATCGACCGCCTACAAGTTATCACTAATAATAAACCCAGCTGCACTAAATAAAGAACTTTCCGTGAATCAAGAGACGCAACAAAATGTGCCCTGTTTTTTTTCTGTTTGAGTTGTTGTTGTTGTTGTTGTTGTCTTTATTTCAGACAAATGTATGTCTCGGATACATGGGCGAAAGGCAGATGTCCTCTGCCTGACGGGACCCAAGTACCCGAAAGCATCACTCTGAGCATACAATACAAAAATAATTACAATATAACACACTAATAATCAATGCGTCATTGTTTTTGTACAGAGTAAATGAAGTACATAATTGTACAGTAATAAAAAGATTCATAACACTACAAATAACGAAACCAGAGAAACCTATGACTGCTATATACAGAACTTATCTATCTTGAGGACAGGATAGAAGGTAAGCTTTAATATATATTTTGAAAGACTTCAGAGACAAATATTTCTGCGAGATTTCTATAACCTGAGTATGTTTGTTGAGAAGACTGGGAATTAAATGTGTGAGTGCTTGCGTTCCATAGGTGGTTCGGACAAGTGGAATTCCCTAATGGTCGTATCTTAATTCTTAAGGCACAGAGCTACTAGATTGCAGTTCTATATATCTAGAAGGATTAAGCTTAATATCGTTGAAAACAACAGAGTAAATGTAACTTATATAGTTGATTCACCATTAGAACACAGTGTTTTAAAAAGTATGAACCTGTGTGATCGTTGTATGATAGGATTTCTACATATCGTATTGCTTTTTTCTGCAATCTTATTACCCTAACAAGAATAGTTGTAGATGTAGACTCCCAAATCATTATGCAGTAGTGAAGGTGTGAATGAATTAGGGTGCAATATAGCTGCCACTTTAAAGATTTTGGAACAAAGCCTCTAAGCTTGTGGAGTACAGCGAGGTAGCTTGATATGAATCATGAAAAAAAAAGAACCGCCAGGCGTTACAATAGGAAATGGCACGAATGGTTCGAAAATTCAAGTTTCCCGTAGTTACACTGGGCGCGTGTTGCTATCTAGCGGGGCGCAGATAAATAAAAAAAATGTCTGCAATCTTAGAGCCAGTGGTGGGAAATCGATCAACGGCCGCTGTTGCCGCTGAGGCTCTCACTGATTTCGGTCTGCTGCTACTAGCGCAGTAAAGCCGGACAAAGTTGTGCACGGCAAAAGTGACGCGAGTCGGTCCGGTCGGTCTGCTTCTTGAGGTGGGTAATTTGAAGTGCGCTAACCCGATGCGGACCTCTAAGACATGATTTTATGATACAATAGGCCCTTCCTTGCACAAAAGTAACACTACGAGGTTTCTGGGCCACAGTTTTCACAATCAACGTCGACTTAATAGTTGCCTTTAGTGTCGCTTTAAGGTCACTAGTTGGGTGCACAGCAACTTCAAAAAAGACATAACGCCCACAATTCCTTCAGGTTTAAAGCATGCTACCCACTGCACAGAATGCAGCCGTATGCGAAAGCTTCACTGAAACATGAACTTTTGATCTCTATAGGCACTAGGGACAGGATATGGCTATCGCGTTGAATTCTTAAAGGCGTAGGTCAAGGATACTCAAATATTTGAAATCTCACATTGTCCTCATGCACTTGTGTATGACGTCTCGAAGGTTAAGGTGGGCTTCTCATTCTTCTCCCTCGATGCATTCGTTTTTGCACTACCCTCAAAAAAAGAATTCTGATTTTAACCAGCTATTTCAGTGCCTTCGAGAATTTGACTACGAAAAGACGTCATTTGATGAACTCATAATCTCAAATAGTTATGATGACGTCGTCATAACGTTACAAAGCTTCGAAACGTGTGACGATGTGATTGCCTCACATGATGGTGTCATAACGAAAATACCTCATCAGCCTCACATGATGGTGTCATGACAAAAATACCTCATTAAGTGACTTTTGCAATGTTTTTGAGGCTGCCGACGCTGGCGGTCAGTTTTACGAGCGAAGCTCCTTAGGGCGTGGGCTGTGCGTCCCCTGTAGCCTGTATGTAGCCACCTCTAGTTTAGTTCTTGCAGTGTTCACTAGATGGCGGTGCCGTCCCCTGTATGTAGCCATCTCTAGTTTAGTTCTTGCAGTGTTCACTAGATGGCAGTACCGTCTCCTGTATGTAGCCACCTCTAGTTTAGTTCTTGCAGTGTTCACTAGATGGCGGTACCGTCTCCTGTATGTAGCCACCTCTCGTTTAGTTCTTGTAGTGTTTACTAGATGGTGGTACTTGTAGCTGATGATGAAAAGATGCAAGATGTTATACACTAGAAAGCGGTACTTGTAGTTGATGAAAGACGCGAGATCTTATAAAATAGGAATGATGTCACATATGGCGCGTGTCATTGGTTGAAGGCAATCGTTCGATTTAGTGCGGCGACGTACGCTAGGGGGAGCGATGTAATAAAATCGAGTGGGCAAAATGTACAGAGGATTCATGGTTTACCAGGTTTACCTCCGGAGCTTCGCCCACTCATCATCATTCACTTCGTGGATATGGCGGAATTTTTTTGTTATATGAAGCATCCTAACGTTTTTGCCCTGATGATACATCTCAAATAACGACAGCGTTCACGGCCCAATCACGGAATGATACGTCAAGCATTTTTGCAAACGAGCAATTGAGATAATTGTACGCTAGAGCACTTCATCGCTAAGAGCCTACATCTTTTGATGTGTTGCTTGGTTTTTTGGAGCGTTGTGATGATGTCGAGTACGGCTCGTTCCAATGAGCAAATGCGTTCTAAAGCGCAAGGCAAGAGTATATCAGTGCTATACTTTGAAATATCACATGACGTGTTCAGAGAAAGTTGTCAACGATTTGGAGTACCTGTTGCTCTACTGTGGGAGAGCATAAAGCGTTCCGTGGGTCTCTGAAGTACCAAACCATGCGAACCAGCTGCTGAAATGTCCCACGTGTGATAGCGCTAACAACACATTATGCCGAGTTTTCCCAATATAGGGAAGTTAACAAACTTTTGTTTCTTGTGTAAAATAGGTCTTAAACAGAAATAGTTATGGTTGATTATTTTACAGGCGGATGTATCGTTAATGTTTATAGAAAAAAAGGAATAGAAGAGCAGTTATTCTGAAATACCTGTATGTTCAATCAATCTATCGCAAGTTGTGTTCTCAAAATCTGCCGAACACACGTTACGCGTCACGAACTACTATAGGTATACTATGAACAACAAACTTGACCAAGACCAAAGTATCTCTTTCCATGCGTTTGAAGCCACTGGGTTGTTCAGACAATCAATCTGGCATCTGAACAAATACGTTCTTGCCTTCTAGACAACTTACAGAGTGCAGAAAGCAAGGCCCTATAATGCAAGGCCCTATTATGCAAGGCCCTAATATGCAAGGCCCTATTATTGTAGTAGCAAGGCCTATTAGAAAGAAAACAAGGCCCTATTATGTGTAATGCGTGAACAATCAGCCCTGCTAGTACATGTTTTCGTGTTGTTTCACTTTTTCTTAACCAAACTATTTATTAAAATTTACCATTCTTTGTTTCATAGAACATTTGAAAAGAAATGACGTATAGTTTTGGGGAGCTGCATATTTCAATTTTCTGATCAGAGGTTCATTGAATGGCTATCATCTGCAATATTTCACGAGGTCTTCGTTATGACACAGGGATGGTTCAGAATGGAAAAAAAGTATCAACCATGCCATATTTATGGTTCCAAGAATGTTGCCCCGCCGCAGTGGCTTTGTGGCCAAGCTACTCGGCTACTGACCTGCAATTCGAAGGAGCGGATTCTCAATGCAGTGGCTGCTTTACGACGGAGGCCAAATTGTTGCTGGTCCATGTGCTCAGATGTGGGTGCACGTTAAAGAACACCAGGTGGTGTGAATTTCCGGAGCCCTCCATTACGGAGGGCTCCGTCTCTCATAGTTACAGGGTGCTTTTGGGAGGCTATAAGCCCCAAGTACCAATCAAGTTTTCAAGGACGTTCGTGCCAACGTCTTTGTTTACTGATTGGCCCTCTATATTTCCAGTTACCAGATGACACTCTGGTTGGCTGTGGTTGCTGCCTTATTTTATGGTTTATGTGGCCTATCCGCTCTGCATTTACAGCGCTTGCCTGGTAACCTAAAGCTGAGTGGTCGAATGAAGTCGTAGTGGTCGTATCAGTCTGGAGACAAAATCATAATGGAGTCCCTTTTCTTGGGCCATGTCCGTGCACATTAGAGAACCGCACATGGTCGAAATTCCCGTAGTCATCCAGTATATCATCTGTGATAATCGCATCGTGATCTCAGAATGCAAAGCCCCAGAGGTTACTCATACGTTAAAGAAGTCACCACACGTAGCAGGGCTACATGCTTTCCTTGTTTCATAGTTTATGCGACCGATAACATGCCTTCGTCCACTTGTGACTTTTTTCCGTGGCCTGCCCGCGCAACCACTCCATTCTTTTCGCGCTTTTTCGCTGAGCAGCGTGATCTTCTAGTTTTGCGTGACCTGTGATGCAATGCACGAATGTTCTACGCCCAAGTGAAGTTGGAGTCTTCAAGTCTCGACCACTTTGCTGGCATTCTCGCTACTTTTTTTTATGCGTGAATTGTAGGTTTGTGGCAAATGTAAATGCAGTGATGGCGTCTTTCATATCGCCAAGTTGCAATGCGAGATTTCGAAAGAGCCCAACAATATATTTCTCGATTGTACGGATATTCCGCTGCGATGAATATATATTTTACGGCACTTTCAACAGTGTATTATTCTTGTGGGTAAGGCTAACAGAACACAAGGATAGAGCAGTCCTTTAACCTTGCCAATTATTATCATTCATTGGTCGTTAAACTGATGTGTTGCTGCTTTGAATTTTGCCACTAACTTTAGCGTAGAGTTTTGCAAGATAATTTTACGAACCACTTGTCACAGACAACAACAGAAAAAGACCTAGAAGACAAAGTGCGGTTAATACTTCGATAGTTTAATAGTCAACAATAATTCCTCCCCAGTTGACTAGCAAGTAGCGAAGGAGTTTTTAATGTGACATCAACTGAAGGTGATGAAAACTAAAAAAAGGCATCACTTAGCTACGGTAGCACTGCATATGTGACAAAACGTTTCTATTAGACTTCATATTCTAAATTGATAAATGTGGGAACATAAAACACATGAATCACATAAAACACCTTTAGAAGATATTACATTACAGTGTGGTAATTGGTAATTGAAGCAGTTTTGCTTATCAAACATAAAAATAACCGCTAATGTACTTCGTACAGATAGTTAGCTTGTCAAGCCAGAAGATGTGCCACTAATAGTCAATAGTGATTTCATTTCAATTATTTTTTATTGATTTTTCTGTAGCATGGCTTATTTGGGTCCGGACATCATAATTAGCGGTCGCAGTCTGTATTTTTCTTCTTTTTTTTGTGCGCCAGTGAGAAGCAGTGTGATTTTCACAACTTTTGTGGCACATGTGCAGCGAGAAATTCTCATGCACAGAAGCTGAAGAATTTCGGTTTAGCGCTGGCATATCAAGCGTCCCCGGGAAATTAAATCCACAAAAATTGAGCACTACCAGAAAAAGTAAACAGCAGAAACAACCCAAAATAGATATATAGTCTGCGCACAGTATACGGCTGGTGATTTTGATGTCAGTGTATATTTCACTGGAGAATCAGCGGCTGTATTTAACAGAACACACTACAGGTGGAACTTGCGGTGAAAAACCTATTAAAACACCACCATCACGGACGGCGTATATGTACGCATTTCTTTTCAAACCTTTAATGCTGTCGAAATGCAGATGAGGTAAAATCACACGGCTTACCAGGAACATTTATGATGACATAGTAATATGGATTACTTATATTGCTTATCTTGAAACCTAACCAATGAAAGAAAGCAAAAATGTCATAGTTTTGCCAGAATAATGAAGTAGCGACGGCGACAGCAATAAAACTTCCAAAAGTGATTTTTTTTGTTTTTTTTACTTCCTGTACACTAGCGTGTGAATGTAATAGTGCTCGAAGCCCCCCCCCCCCCCCCCAATGATAACAGTTTTTCTTATCTTGTGTGCACTGGTTTCAGTTTTTCCCAGCAAAAGTTTGAAGTTGGAAGCGATCGTTTCTGTAGGCGCTTCAAAACACTTCAAGTATGTGCACTATGTAGCAGCTGTGACTTCGCTACTAGGAGAGCTCCTCCCGCCACCGACGCTCCTGAGGTCAAGCCGTCACCGCGAACAACAGGTAGCAATCGCATTAGCAATGGCAAACACAACCCGCGCTATAGTTTACATGGATTCCAGAACCATGGCCCAAGCCTTGTTTGTGGGCTTGGTCTGTGAAGAAGCAACCCATGTGCTTTGGCGTGCCACGTGGACTGACACCAAACGTACAATTTCGTTCCCGGACCTTATGGGCTCTAACGCCCACCTACTCGTTCCAAACTGCTATGAGCTTGCCCACTGCTAGACGTGAGACCTTACTCGCCACACCAAAAAAGAGGGTAGTACACAGCCAAATGGTGAGAAACGGCTCTGAAACCAACTCCAGACCTATTAATGCAATCTATCCGCACCGTTCAAAATGTATTAAACGCAGCTAGCCAGTTAAGGAAAATAAGAAAAAGAAGATCGCGTTCGATAATGGCGATGATGGCTTCTGGCTGCAATTTTGCGCGCATGTTAACGTTTTAGCATCCACATAATTTTGGTGCCGAAACCCGCGACTGAACCAGGGACCTTCAGAGCCCTGCTCCCCATGCGGACAAGCCTTACTTCTACACACGGCGTGCAGGGTTTCAACTCTCGCTTCACGTCGCGGGCGGTGAGGACTGGACTGATGGATGCGACGATCGGCGTTGGAGGATGTCAGCCAGCAGCAAGAATCTCAGAATGAATAAACTCAAAAGCAAGCTATCTGCACGACACAGATTATTCAGGAAGTACGAATTCTACTTGACTCCGCTAGCGTCGACATCGCGAAGCTCACAGCCATGTAGCAACGACTCTCCGCTAGCAATGATGAGCTGTGGCAAATGAACGGGCAGTATGGTTAGTATGTCCCAACAGAACGTATCGAAGAAGAGTAAAGCGCTATCGTGAATTACCAAGATGAAACGCGGAGGATGCTCGCCGAGATGGAGTGCAGCCGTTCACAAATGGAACGCGAACAGGCCGGCCATGCGCAAGCGGCCAGTGGTGAAAACACAGCAGCGATGGCTTTCAACCACGATGCTCCCGCAAAATTTATGACATCCCAGTGACCGCAGCGTCAGATGCCAACAATCAAAGGTGGCATTGCATGGTGAACAAGCTATTCGGAGCAATTCGCACCGCTAATTGACCGCAATAACGACCTGACCCCATTCACGATGTTTTACTACCTGAAGGGCTTCGTATCCGCGGTGACGCAGCGACAGCAATCGTGGGTTTTCCCACGACCGAACCTTGCTTCGCCGGCGCCGTGAATACTATGAAGGAAAAGTTCGGCGATGAGACGATGATTATTCAGCACCATCTGACGACGCTGAGAAATCTCCCAAGGGTGACATCCGCCAACGACATCCGTGGTTAGCGAAAGTTGTAGGATGCCAAGCAGTTGATTATTCGCTGTCTTTGAGCCCTGAACTTGCCGACATAACGTATTCAGCTATGCTCATCGATATCTTGCAGAACGCTCTACCGTGGGACATCGGTTTTTCTTTCACTAGAGAAAAACAGTGCCGCGCTTTAACAAGACCCACCGAACTACGTTTTCCTCAAGCCTCATCCAGTGCTCCAGCGAAGGCGTCGGCTGCGTCGGATGCCGAGCTAAATGACCTGCTACTATTCTTACGAGTGGAGCTCGAAAGCCGAGAGCAGCACGCACTGCAGCATCAGAGACCCGCTGTGGTGAATCACTCGGACCGAAAAAATGGTGGCATCCCAGCGGCATGGTTTTGACGCGTCCGACCTTTTGAGGAGAAATGGAGGTCACTGTGGAGGGAGAACCCATTTCTCGTGAATAATTCGAAGAAAGTACAGGATGGAGCACCGTAGGATCAAAGAAGTCGACCCGCGGGCCATCACTAGAACCCGGTGCGGATTCTCAACGAGGGAATTACAGCAGGAAATGGCGTGAGCAATGCCTGAGTCAAATAACAAGATTAAGCCGGATGCCTCCACTGCCCCGAGGTGACTACAAGATCATCATCCGACCTAAAGGCGGCCTTCGACTCACCGATCATGGGGCCGCCCGACTGGCGACTAGCATTTACCACGCCGCTGAAATTCCGAGAGACGCCCGAAATGAGGACACAATATGCAAAATTTCCAGCAAAATATCATCGTTGTGAGCACACCCATCGAGGCGCATGCTGATAGATACCAGAAAATCTCTCGCATTGTGGTCGGGAAAAGACGTACGATACTGATCGTACTGTTCGCTGGTCTTCGCGTGCCAACATACGTTCGATACGGTGGGGCAATGTTGAAGTGCTCCCTTTACCGCAAACAGATAGAGACGTGTTACCACTGCGGTCGCCTGGGGCACCACGCCGATGTATGCCCAAACCCGAAAGACCACGTGTGCCGTGGCTGTGGTACGACCAACCCCCCGCAAGATCACCAATTCCAGCCCACTTGTCAACTATGCGGCGGCGACCACCAGACGGCTGAGAAGGCGTGCAAGGCACGTTACAAGACGCCGTACCTGGTGAAACGCCGGCGATGGGAGCGACAACAACAACAATATGAAGACTACCCGACGAAGCCAACGCCTGTCCACAACAGCCTCGAGCAGCGTGACACTACCCCTACCCGGAATCCCGGAAAGAAAGCCTGGTCGAGATCTCGGTCGCGGTCTCGGTCGCGGTCTCGCCCCCGGCCCCGCTCCCGGCTCCGCTTCCGGCCCCGCTCCCGGCCCCGCTCCCGGCGCCGCTCCCGGTCGCAGTCAACATCTCGGAGCCGTACACCTGGACCTGGCGCAACCTTCAAGGTGGGCTGGGTAGACGTAGTCAAGGGTGCGCGCTCGGGGTCTGAGGAGGCCGCTTCTCAAGGCAAACTTGATAAATTAGAGGCTGAAATAGCACAGCTAAAGCAGATGTTAGCACAATGTAACCAGAAAATGACAGCTTTAGGAGAGGAAAACAGGACCATCAAGGAGGAGTTACACCACTATAAAAAAACAAAACATGCTCCACCAGTAGTACCACTACTCTCAGCTGTTACACCTAGTGAAAAAATGGAGGAAGGTACAACACCACCACCTCCCAAGCGCAGAGCCGAAAGCCAGACCAATGAATACAAACCCGCACGCGTGACGCCCGAGAATAAAGTCCTGAAGGAAGTTCAGCAATCAGTCAAAGAATTAAATGAGTGGATGAGCAACGCATCCCGACTGATCTCAGCCCTTACTGACCGCGTAGAGACTATAGCTAAAATTACCCAGCAACAAAACGAACACCTACAACAGCGACTCATCGCTGTGGAGGCTAGAATCACCCCTCTGCCACCTAGCAGACTGGACCCCACGGTGAATGTAATGCAACCTTCCTCGTCGGCATTCAGTGTGATACAGCCGGCGACATTCCTACCCCCTGAATCTCATCATAGCTAGAAATCACGCCTACACAATTTGGCAATGGAATTGTAGAAGCTACGCGAATAAGCAAGCAAATCTTCACCAATACCTTAAGGGGAAAGTTAAGTCCGATATCATTTTATTGCAGGAGACACATTGTCTCGCTAAATTGGCAGGCTACCGCTCGATCGGACATGCCAACGGAGAGACGACTGTCCTTACCATCCTAGTTAGACGAAACCTTACGTTCACGCAACACGGCACGGAAATCACCAATATAGACAATATATTTATTGAACTCGTTCCGCAACACAAGACACAAGAAAGTCTTTTTATACTAAACATATACAGCAACCCTAAACAAAAGAAGCACAGATTTCTCAAACTCTTTAAACGCGCCCTCAACATCGCTGGCCAAAATCTCATCTTAATAGCGGGGGACTTCCACGCACCACACACTGCCTGGGGATACTCTTAGGTGTTTCCTAAAAGTAGGGCCCTCTGGTTTGACTCGCAGCAGGAGGGATTAACTCTCATCACCAACCCTAGCACACCCACACGTGCGGGCACTAGCTCCAGTAAAGACACAACGCCTGATCTGACGTTCACGAGAAACACATCAGCAGCCACCTGGAAAAATACCCTAGAGGACCTGGGTAGCGGCCACTACATCATCGAGGTACATGTTCAAGGTGGCCCCCGTAAACCCACGGGAAAAGAGCTAAAGTTGGTAGACTGGACCCAGTTCCACAAATCACGTGAGCACCAGGTCCAACCCATCAGCGGCATAGAGGACTGGATACGCACGCCTAAACAGGACATTAATATTGCCACCCGAATCGTACCTCCCGAGGCACACCTCGAAGAGAGCGATAGCCGGCTCCTCCACATGTGGGAGGCAAAGCAATCGCTCCAAAAGAGGTGGAAGACACAGAAACACAACAGAAACCTCAGGAAACGCATAGCACTCCTCAACACAGAGATAGAGATGTATGCAACACAGCTAAGCCGGCAACACTGGGATAAAACCTGCGATGCGATGGACAGGCAGCTAAGTCTTAGTAAAACTGGGCATTTTCTACGGTTCCTGCTCGACCCAGAAGACAGCAAAACCGCCCAACGACAAACCATCAACAAACTAATACATGCTTACAAGGGCACCGACGAGGAGTTTCTTAGGGAGGTAGAGCTCAAATATATCTCTCAGGCTCCTACTCAGCAGCATCCAGATTATACGGGCCAGATCAGCACTACTCTAGACGAAGAATTTACCGAAGCGGATATCCGTGCCGCCCTACAAAAACTTAACACCAAATCTGCACCAGGTCCAGATAACATCACGAATAGGATGACACGCAATTTGGACGATGAGTCGATCACGCATATCACAGACTATATTAATAACTGCTGGAACACCGGAATCTTGCCCCCGCATTGGGAAACGGCCAAGGTGATTCTGATTCCGAAACCAGGCAAACCACTGAATACTGACAATCTTAGGCCCATCTCCTTAACACCTTGCATAGGCAAATTGATGGAACGCGCTTTCCTGGCTAGACTGACAAATTACCTCGAAGACAATGATTTTTTCCCACACACCATGATTGGCTTCCGCAGGCATCTTTCAATGCAGGATGCCATGTTGCAGCTTAAGCATCACATCATAGACAGTACGGGACGCTCCACTAAGGGCATACTTGGTCTTGATCTGAAGAAGGCTTTTGACTCTGTCACGCATAGCACCATTCTAAATCAGGTCAATACCCTAAACTTGGGGCTTCGCACCCACAACTATATTAGGGCATTTCTTACGGGCAGAACGGCCACGATCACTGTGGGAGCACTCAGGTCGTCCGAAATAACCATAGGAAGTGCGGGCACCCCACAGGGTTCCGTGATATCTCCCATGTTGTTTAACCTCACCCTCATCGGTCTTCCTTCAAAACTTCAAACCATCCAAGGACTTCATCACACCATTTACGCCGACGACATCACTCTGTGGGTGTGTGACGGCAGTGGCTGTTCCATTCAACAGAGATTACAGGAGGGGATTGACGCAGTCGAACGGTATTTACAAGGAACTGGACTATCCTGCTCGGCGGAGAAATCTGAGCTACTGCTATACTGCCCTACACTTAGTGGTCGGCCACCCAAACAACATCCCCAAGCGCAGGCACACGCTGATATAAAACTCACTACAAGCGATGGTCACGCCATACCAACCGTGGACAAAATCAGAGTGCTAGGTTTGATCATAGAAAGTAAGGGTACCAACGGAGAGACAGTTCGCAACATTGAAGCCACAGTGTCTAACACGATGCGCCTCATTAGGCGCATTACCAATAAACACAAAGGCATGAAAGAGGCCAGCATCATCCGTTTGACCCAAGCGTTTGTTCTAACTCACATCACCTATACCGCGGCGTACCACCGATGGTTCACCGCGGAAAAGTCAAAACTCAACAGCCTAATTAGGAAAATTTACAAACAAGTGCTAGGTTTCCCTCAAAACACCAGCACCGAACTTCTCCTTCAACTTGGTTTACACAATACCCTTGAGGAACTTATTGAGGCGCAACAAATCTCCCAATTCGAGCGTTTAGCCAAGGCTAAGCCAGGCCGCCAGATTCTATGTAATCTCGGTATTACTTACCAGACTCAACACGGAGACAAACACGACATACCACTCACTATTCGTGCTAAGCTAACAGTACCACCCATACCAAGAAACATGCACCCTGAACAAAACAAGGGCAGACGTGCCACTAGAGCCAGGGCCATGTCAAAGATGTTTGGGCGCAACCATGAGGCAGTCTTTGACGACGCAGCACGCTACCAGGAACGTCACCACTTCGTGGCTGCTGTCGTAGACCACACACAACAATGCAAACGCAGCGCGTCAATCATCACACGGAACGTAGAAACGGCAAAGGAAGTGGCTATCGCGATGGCCATAGCCCACACTAACGCCTCATGCGTAATCAGCGACTTCAGACAGCCGTTCGAAACTACGCCAGTGGCATAATCTCCCCCGAGGAATTGCGGATTCTTAATACAGGCAAAATTCACGAGGCGGACAAATACGTACACATCTTGTGGTTCCCTGCCCACACACCACTAGGTAACGCGGAGGCCAGTCCGAATGAAGTGGCGCCCAACGTGGCTCGAGGTCTTACGTTCCGAGTCACTTCAGACGAAGCGGCCACCCAAACGGACCTTTCTGCGCCGGTGTGGGAATAGGACGATCGGCTCACTAAATTTAATGACATAATTCAACACTATCGACTGCAAAGGCGGGAGTACCCTCCGCCTCACTCCAAGCTAAATCGGGCCCAGTCCGTTCAGTGGCGACAGCTACAAACACGCACATACACGAACCCTGTCATCATGCACCACATACATCCTGACGTCTATAGCTCTAATCTATGCCAGTACTGTACCACCAGAGCCACTCTCGACCATATCCTATGAGAATGTCCAGCATTAGTCAGATATTCTGGGGTCGCGGCCTCCAATAAAAACCTTCGGGCGCGTTGGCGGACTGCGCTGCTCAGTTCGGGCCTGGACAAACAACTTTGGGCGATCCAGCAGGCCAAGGAAGCTACCGGGAGACACGGTCTCTCCGTTGGCCCCTAGGTGGGAGCCCATCCCAGCAATCTGACGGAAATTAATAAAGTCTATCTCTCTCTCCCAGCGGCATCAGTTTTTCAAGCCACATCTATGCTCAAGTTCAAGTGCTTCTTCTGCCGTGTTGATCAGCACGGGACGCGCAGCTGCAACGCTGATATTCCTCTTGCAGTAAAAATAATGCAGATCCCACGTACAGTGGGAATCGATTATATGCGAAGCACGAATTAAAAATGTTGATATGGAACTTTAAAATCAGCACAACGTTACGACGTGGAGGTAAATGATGCCGTACATGACTTTTATATCATAATTATCATGTTTGGATGCGTCGTTTACCTTCGCTATCTATTAACGTCACGTGATACCAGATATGAGGAGCTAGCGAAATAGTTAAGAGCACGTTATGAGTGTGGTATGGTTACATGTCCTTACATGAAGGCACTTGATCTCTAAGTGGGCACTATCAAAAACGAGCATGTTTCCGCCATCTTGGCAGTGGCAAAAGCTGGCTGCACTTCTGCTGCCAAGGCATTGCGGAGCTTCCACTGCAGCAATTTTTTTAATCCTCCTTGCTTTAAACCACCTTGAGGGTAAGCGAGGAAAGCGGTGATGCAGTCACTAGAGGGAGGCGACTTCGCAAAACTATTTTAGATTTGGATAAAGCCGCCACCGCAAAATGCGGTAATGGGTCGACAAAATTCCGCTTCTACTGAAAATGTGCTGACTGGGACGGATGCCAAGCAACGCGCGTTGCAGGTGCTATTTGCGAAAGACATAGTATTGATGACTTACTTTACTGCTCCAAAGTGGCGAAACCACTCCGCCTGCTAGCAGCAGCGTAATAAAAGAGAGACTAGCCCATAAATATTTCTTATTTCTTCTCTGGAATAGGTCTTCGAGCATACCATTTTCTGGATAGTTACTGACAGCACCCACTTTTGTAGTGTCAGTAACTAAAGTAGTTATGATCCTTGCACACGAAGAGCCTACGTCATTTTAGTTACTAACAGAACTAATAAACATTTATTCGCTCTCTCTCTGTACAAGCACAATTTGAAAATTGTGTTCCCCAAATTGTGTAGCACCCAAACGTTCAGAACGAATTTTTCGGCAATTCAGAGTACAAGCACTCTACCATGGGAACACAAACAACGTGAGTTCGTGTGTTTAGAAAAAATTTATTGCCACAAACGTCAATAACAATCAACAGAACATTTCCGTCTTAGACATACTCTAACGATGATGACAAGACAGACGTCATTTACATGAACATGGATATGAGATGACGTTGAAAAAACATGTACATTCGATGGTGCACTCAAACACAACCACAAAATACTTCAAGGTAAACAAGAGACAAATAAAACATAAATATGTACATTTTGCATATTTACATGTTGGCATGCCATTTCTGCCGGCACATCGACAGATCAGCCTACCAATACCAGGCCGGCCGAAAGACAAGTTTCACTCGTCCGTCATAGACCGACACAAAAGGGCAAGACCAGTGCCGAAGAAATTCCTCTTCACCGAGGAAGAAGAGCTCCTCCGACAAAACAGACAGCAGCTCCGAGTACAATCGTTCTAGGATCGGGTAGAGCGCGCGGCGGCGGCGGCCCGCTGCAACCGCCTCGCAGCGGTTGCGCCAGAGGCAGAAAGCGCCGGCAACAATGAGAAGACAAGCAAAGCGGCCTCGCGAACAACGCCCAGAAAAAACGAAGCGATTTACTCTGAGGCAGTTAAATCCAGCATGTACGGCTCTCCAAAAAACGCGAGCAATGATACAATGCCTCAGAAAATGCTGATTTGTTTCCCGAAGGGAGAAGTTCGGACATGTTGCTGACTGGACTATTCTCCACCTTTCGAGGCGGTCGAGAGTGGGAAGTACACCGTGCTTGGAGACGTGCCGTGCTTGGAGCGGGATGTTTGCACGCACGCGTAATCTCGACAATATTTCCAGCCACCATGGTTTATAGGGTCGCCTCGAAGAGTTGCTTTTCAATATTCGATAATGCTCTGGAAAACCGGTAACGCAAGCGAATATGCTTGAAAATCTTCGCATTACCTTTGAGAACTTTAGTCGAACATTACCGAGAAGAAGCATCGCAAACACTGTCATCATCAGATACGAATATTTATTGCTGTTATTTCTGTCACTTAACGAGTACAATAAGTAAATGAATTGGGTGAAAGATTAAAAAATTGGCAGCATATCCATGGAGTGAATGACGGAGAGTGGGGCGAAGCATTCATCTGTTCATTCGTTCTTGCTTCCGTCCGTCCATGCATCCGTCTGTGTGACCGTCCATGCGTCCATCCACCCATCCGTGCATGCGCCCGTTCGTGCGTCCGTCCCTGCGTTCGTCCTTGCAGCCGCCCCTGCGTCCGTTCATGCGTCCATCCATGCACCTGTCTATGTGTCCGTTCGTCCATCTATTCAGCACTCCAAGTACCACCATCTCGCAACTTTTCATCATATATTCCCCATATAGAAGCACCGCCATCCAGCGGACATTCCAAGGACTAAACGAGAGGTGGCACACGCACACTTTCTTACGGTTTGCGCTTCGGGTCCACTTCCAACCTTTAACCACCTCGAGTTCATGGTATATACTAGTTCACTGTATTCATGGCACTGCGCCGAACGCTCGGTAAACCTTTCGAAAACCAAGGACGTTACGCCCAGCGAGTATGACGTAGCAAACTTTTTCTGTCAGATAGTGCTCAATGTACATGCCAATGGCTGCTAATGGGAAATGAGAGGCGGAGAATTCGGCTTTTACTTTCTTACCGCTTGCGCTTCATATCTACTTCCCATTTTAACCACCTCGAGTTCATTCATGGTATATACAAGTTCATTGTAGTCATGGCACTGTGGCTTAACGCTCGCTACACCTTTCTAAAGCTAAGAAGGTTACACCCAGCGAGTATAACGTAGCAACCCTTTCTTGTCAGATAGTGCTCAATGTACATGCCAACGGCTGCTAATGATGATCGCAGCCTCCGCGTTAACTAAAAGCCGAATGCTCCTATCTCTCATTCCCTATTAGCAGCCATTGACATGTACATTGAGCACTATTCTTTATTGTTCAACAACGCGCAGAAGAAGTCTCTCACGGGCACCACCTGGGAGGTCAAAATGTTATACTTGTTAGAGACAATGGGGGACAAACGGGTGCCGCTATAAGGAGCTTTGCCCCTAAAATGCTGAATGGTGTTCTGGAGGCGCTGCGTTAGAGCGCCTCGAGCGTGCAGCGGAGGCGCACGAGCGCATCGAGGCAAGTTAGACACCAGAGCCGTCTGGCAGTTGTCTTCGAAAACGAAGGCGTGCGTGCCCGCGGAGAAAGAAGAGCGCCTGTCTCGGAGGTCAAATGGTGTAGAACGCAAAGCGCGGGCAGGTGCCACCACCATGTCGTCTTTGCAAAGCGTTGGAAACACCTTTTTGAGGATCGCGTTGTACTGTCAGCGCAGCGGGATGAACGATGCATTCCTTAGTTACTTGTGTAAGCCTTCTCTTGTATAAAGGCACACATACAAAACATCGACGCATTGTTATGGTGCCTCAGATGTGCGCACTTTTTCTTTTTAATTGACAATCGCACAAGTATGAACGCTGAAACTTGAGCAATATTGGTGTGCGCTGCGGACGGGGTCGGCCGTTTGGAGCCGCTTGACGTATCGTTTAGGGCACACAAACAGAGAAGTGTACAGACACACAGACAAACAGACAGACAAAATTTTTCCGACAAAAGTCACCAAAAAAGACTATCGTCTTTCAAACAGGTAGCGTATATCCCTCCTTCATTTTCACCGTGGCGCAAGTGTGAGCCTCCCCCCCCCCCCCCCCAAAAAAAAAGCAGTAGATGATACGAAACGTACTTTTAAATGCGAAGCATTTCTTAGCGAACTTCGGCGACTGAGCGTATCTATCTATCTACCTATCTATCTAGCTGCGTTCGACTTTTAGCCCTCCTGGCCGTTTCAGTAATGGAATTGATACCAAACTTGGCATGGCATAACATGACTGTATGAGGAACATATTTAACTATTCATGAGATGAAAATCACGATATATATCTCATGAAAGTCAAGATTTACATTTATTGATCCTGCAGCTCTTGCGGTGGTTTCGTTCACATGATATGTTGCAAAACGGGTACGGTATGGCAGGGATGCATGGTGAAAACAAGTGACAAAACCTAACAAGAAAATCATGACATGCGTGTCATGTACACACATGACTACGTTCCACGCCCGTGATTCATTCGCGGCCGTTTAGCTAGAGTCACATATATCAAATTTGGTATTACGGTAAGTGAATGGATAACGATGGTATGTGACTGGTGCAAACATGATAATCATAAGATCTGTGTCATGTAATAACATGACTACATGCCACAGTCAAGAGCGTGGTATGTTGTCATGTCCTTACATGACACGCGTGTCAGAATTATCATGTTTGCACTAGTCATATATTTCTTCATTCATTTACGTCTCGTAACACCAAATTCGGTATATGTGGAGCTAGCAAAACGGCCGCGAGAGCGTCAAGAAGGGCCCAATATACTCCAATGTGGCGTTGACGCGCGCGCGCGCGCGCGCTGGGCACAGCGACGCTACGTCAGCAAAACGCGAGCTTTCTATAGTCTGAGGCCAGACACGACCGGCGCGACCAGCTTCCATCCTCGTGACCCGATGGCGACCGGTGCGAAATGCCACGTGCTGCATTTCGCGCCGATGACATTACCCCAACAGCACTGCGTCTGCCTCTTTTCGTGACGGAGGGACGCCGGACGTGCTGAAACGCGCATGTGTCAAAGCAACGCAGCGCGCCACGCGCCTGCGAGTATTTGGCAGGACCGCCGCCTGGCGTGGCCACGCTTTCATGACGCGACGAAACGAACGCCGGTGCGCACGCGTGCTGTCTCGTTGAAGTGCATTGGCGCCTTGACTGTGGCATGTAGTCGTGTTGTCACATGACACGAATCTCGTGATTATCATGTTTGCACCAGTCACATAACTTCGTCACCCAATGACGTCACGTAATACCAAATTTGGCATATGTGAAGCTTGCGAAACGGCCGCGAGCGCATCATGAGAGTGGCATGTAGTCATGTTGTTACATAACACATGTGTCGTGATTATCATGTTTGGATGTGTCATCTACCTATGTCGCCTGTTCGCATCACGTCATACAAATTTTTGTACATGTGAAGCTAGCGAAACCGCCGTGAGCGCATCTTGAGCGTGGCGTGTAGTCATGTTGTTCCATGACATGCATGTCATAATTTTCATGTTAGAATCTGTCGCTTGTGTTTGCCATGCAATCATGTCATACCATACCAGTTTTGCAACATGTCCTATGTGCGAAACCGCCACAAGAGCAGCGAGACCTTGAGATGTAAGTCATGACAATAAGTACATATATCTCATGATTTTTATGTTAAGACTAGTCATATATGCTCGCCATACAGTCAAGTTACACCATATCAAGTATGGTATTGATACTATTATCCAAACGGCCAGGAGAGCTAAAAGTCGTAGGCGGCTACATAGATAGATAGATATATAGATAGATAGATAGATAGATAGATAGATAGATAGATAGATAGATAGATATGTTAGAAACTTGCGCAAGAAGTGTAAAAGAGTAATGTCATGGTATTCATTATCAAACATAACAGCCGTTCGGTTTTTCGCGGTTTCATTTACATCGGCTCCTCAGGGAAGTATCTAGGGGCTGAATTCTAGTGGGCTTCAATTAAAGTAGGCATACGCAACTAGTCGGTGCAGTTTTCAACAATATAGCTTTAAAGGGCCCTTAAATCATCCACAGGTCGAAATTAAGTTGCGGCACGGAAATCATGTTCGAGTGTGCGAAGAACGCGGAGCTGTGAGAATTTTTCAAAATGGTGTCGTAATAGTGGAGCTAGGCGCGTTCGATTATTGAAACCATTACGTTCATTCCTTCCATTCTCTTCTGCGCTACCCTATGTATCCTCTCTCGAGCCGCTTTGCCCTCTCCGACCAGCCCTCCCAATCTCACGCGGCACACGTCATCGCTAACGCACTGCTTGAAACACGCTCTACTTCCGGTTGCTGCAACTCTGTCCGCTGACTACGTTAGCTGCCTTGTACTGGCTTGGTTGTTGGCGCGTCATGGCTGGTGGGATTATAGGAATTGTGCCGGTGTGAACACTGCGCAGCCCACACGCCTGATTCATCAGCTGATGCGTGAGTGACGCACGCCCACGGGCACCTCGACGAACAGCAAGCTACTGGACAGCTGCTTCCAGACTGATTTGAGGTCGTAGGCTCTTGCTCTAAGAATCACAGCATATTTGAATCGGAGCGTCAGAGACATTCTAGCAATACTTCACGCGCAGGCACGAAAGGCTCTGAAAGAAGAAGGCATGGTTTCTTGGAATTTGTGACGCGTCAGGGGAGCGTTACGCTGCCACTTGTAGAATTGCTGATCTTTACGGAATCCTCTACAGGAAGCGCGTGTTTACTTAAAATGTTCAATGACCCTCTAAAGAGCCTCATTCGCAGACATTGGGGTCGTTGGTTGCGAGCGCAAAATCTTGTACACGAAATGCAGTGAAAGTGACTTGCATGTCTCACAAGCACACGAGTCCTGTATACATGTTTCATAATGCAGCTTGTAATATAACAATAATATTGCGTGGTACAAGCGTACGTTGCGATTGGGCGTCAGAACATGTGATTATCACGAATTCATGGTTTAAATCAGGCCACCCTCTACGAAAGGCACACATGTTGCTGTGCATTTTCTCCTAAATGGGCACAGAAGTCAAATAACAATTTACGTCTGAGTGAAGGCTCAATGTATGACATCTAAAACGACAACATTATCTACAACAGTGCCCTACTTACCGAGAAATCGAAGTGAATTCACAAGAACACCACCGCCGTAGAAAATTTTCGAAATGATCCCGATGACATCAGATTAACCGCCTACAAGTTATCACTAATAATATATCCAGCTGAACTAAATAAAGAACTTTCCGTCGTCTAGGTTTGGTCCTCCCTTTTCCTCTCGCACCTGAAAGGGGAGGAGTACCTTTCTGCTAATAAATAATGTTTGTTCATCATCATCATGTCACAAAACGAGCGCTAAAAAACGGGCGCGCCGCCAAATTCTCGCGACGAAGCGCCGAGATGTCAACGAAAAAGAAAAAGAAAACAAGCATCCAAAGACTCCCCGGGCGCGCGTCCTTCTTCCCTCGGAAGCGTGGGTTCGCCGACGAACCTCCTCTCGTCGGCGCCCAAGCAAGCCCCGGAATGTTCTAGATGGAAAGGCGCGTGGTGATGCCGAATTGCGTCATCCGTCGCGGACGGCCTTCGAACCGTCTCGCCCTCTCCCCAGCCTTCGCTGCGTATCGCGCCGACGAAATGATGAGAACTTTCTGGAATCTCGCGCGGAAGATATCTAACCGAGCAGCGGAGATGGGAGACCAGCAGAAAAAGGAAGTTAACGCCAGAGTGCGTAAGGTATTACGCCGCGTCTGTCGGTGAAGGTTTTGTCCTTAGTGACAAAACAGGAGAACAAGAAAGTATGCGCCAGAGTGCGTAGGGTGTTCCGCCTTGTGGGCGAAGCCTTTTGTCATCCGTGACAAAGGAGGAGAAGAAAAGGATTTCCACCTGAGGGGTGAAGGCTCGAGCTACAGGCAAGAGTGTGTCTCTACCGCTATCGAGCGAAGACGAAGTGGCAATAGCTGCGTGTGGGAAGCCGACGTGTTTCCGGCGAAGAAGTTTGAAGCTTGGAGAGCGGCCAAGTGAAGGCGTGAGATTTCCAGGAAGAGAAACTTCGGGGGCAGCGGAACGACAACAACGCTGGGCTTTGAGTGAGTGATTCTCGTAAGAGTATAATCCAGACTTTTGTTCCAAGAGTTCCAAGAACTTTGGACTGAATAGGTTTTCTATCTCTTTAGTCTTTAAGTGTCTTGGTTGTTCAATGCATGCGACTGCATTGTAGAGCGTATTGTCTGTGTCCGTTGTTTCGAGTGTGGCCGATTGTACTGTTTAGTACGTTGTTTGATTGGTGACATATTGTATTCAACTATTGTGGAGTGTGCATACTTGTGTATTGTTTTTGATCTGCCATTATTGAGAATATAATTTTGTTTTGCTTATCAACTCTCGGCTCTGACTTGTTCTTTGGGCCACAGACGGCGTCCACTGCCGCGCCAAAAAGGACCACTTCTAAATTGTCCACGCTTTCGTGGTGCGGTTCGGGGGGGCGATACTTCGGCCCTTGAAATTAGCCCGGCGATCGCCTCCCGAATTAACGGGACCAATGACAAATCATCATTGTATATCAAGAGACGCAACAAAATGTGGCCTGTTTGTTTCTGTTTGAGCCATGAAAAAAACCACCGCTGGACGTTACAATAGGGAATGGCACGAATGGTTCGAAAATTCAAGTTTCACGTAGTTACACTGATCACATGTTGCTATCTAGCGGGGCGCAGATAAATAAAGAATATTGTCTGCAATCTTAGAGCCAATAGGGGGAGTCGATCAACGGCCACTGTTGCTGCTGTGGCTCCCGCTGATTTCGGTCTGCTGTTACTAGCGCAGTAAAGCGGGACAAAGATGTTCATGGCGACAGTGACGCGAGTCGGTGCGGTTCGTCCGCTTCTTGACGCGGGTAATTTGAAGTGCGCGAACCCGATGCGGACCACCAAGACGTGATTTTATTTTAAAATAAGCCCTTCATTACACAACAGTAACACTACTACGTTTCTGTTCCACTATTTTCACAATCAACGTCGACTTGATAGTTGCTTTTAGTGCCACTTCAAGGTCACATGTTGGGTGCACAGCAAGTTAAAAAAAGACATAACGTGCACAATTCCTTGAGGTGTAAAGCATGCTACCCATTGCACAGAATGCAGCCGTATGCAAAAGCTTCACTGAAACATCAGTTTTTGAACTCTATAGGCACTACGAACAGGATATGGCTATCCCGTTGAATTCCTAAAGGTGAAGTTCAAGGATACTCAAATTTTCAAAAACTCACATTGTCCTCATGCACTTGTGTATGACGACTCGAAGGTTAAGGTGAGCTTCTTTTTCTTCTCACTCGATGCATTCGTCTTTGCACTACCCTCAAAAAAAGAATTGGGATTTTAACTAGCTATTTAAGTGCCTTCGAGACTTTGACTTCGTGAAGACGTCGTTTGATGAACTCATAATCTCAAGCAGTTATGATGACGCCGTCATAACGTTACAAAGTTTCAAAACATGTGACGACGTGATTGCGTCACATAATGGTGTCATAACAAAAATACCTCATCAAGTGACTTTTGCATTGTTTTTGAGGCTGCCGACGCTGGCGGTCAGTTTTTTTTATATGAAGCATCCTAACGTTTTTGCCCTAATGATACATCTCAAATAACAATGGCGTTCACGGCCCAATCAAGGAATGATACGTCAACCAATTTTGCAAACGAGCACTTGAGATAGTTGTACGCTAGAGCACTTCATCTCTAAGAGCCTACAGATTTTCATGCGTTGCTTGCTTTTTTTGAGCATTATGATGATGTCGAGTATGGCTCGTTCCAATAAGCAAATGCATTTTAAAAGCGCAAGGCGAGAGTATATCAGTGCTATACTTTGAAATATCACATGATGTGTTCAGAAAAAGTTGTCAACAATTTAGAGTACCTGTTGCTCTACTGTGGGCGAGCACAAAGCCGTCCCGCGGGCCTCTGAAGTACTAAACCACGCGAACCAGCTGCTGAAATGTCCCACGTATCATAGCGCGAACAACACATTATGCCGAGTTTCCCGAATTAGGCGAGTTAACAAACTTTCGTTTCGCGTGTAAAAGAAGACTTAAAGAGAAATAGTTATGATTATTTTACAGGCTGAAGAATCGTTAGAGTTTATAAAAAAAAGGGAATAGAAGAGCAGTTATTCTGAAATACCTGCATGTTCAATCAATCTATCGCAAGTGGTGTTCTCAAAATCTGTCAAACACACGTTACGTGTCACCAACTACTTTAAGTATATTATGAACAACAAACTTGACAAAGACAAAAGTATCTCTTTCCATACGTTTGAAGCCACTGGGTTGTTCAGACATTCAAACTGGTGTCTGAACAAATACGTTCTTGAGTGAGTGAGTGAGTGAGAAAGGAAAGGCCGGGAGGTTAACCAGATATTGGCATCTGGTTTGCTACCCAGCGCTGGGGGTGGGGAAGTAGGGGCAAGAAAGAGGGGTTAGAGAGAGGGGAAAAAAACGCACGCGCACTCATAAAAAAAAACGAAAACACACACTGGAAGGGCGTCCCAGCTACAACCGTTCAGCAAGGCCGGTCAATCGCAAAAAGTTCAGCAGCGCTTTCAGGGCCCTCTTCTGTGAAGTCGCATCCTGACGATACTGCAGAATTTCCTGCTCCGACAGAGGCTGATCATCTAATTTGTTGAGTTCCCTGCGAAGGCAAAGTCGCCACCTACTATACGCTAGGCACTCACAAAGAACATGTTGAATGGTTTCCTCCTTGCCACAGTGGCCACAGGCTGCGGTGTCGGCCATCCCAATGCGGAAAGCGTAGGCGTTGGTAAATGCAACGCCCAACCACAGCCTACATAACAGGGTCTGGTCTGCTCGGCGAAGCCTCGACGGGACTTGAAGACTTCGCGTAAGGTCAAACGAGTACATTCGAGCATGCTTGAAGTGCGGCTGATTCCATTGCGATGTGGTTTTCCGGCGAGCAAGTCTGCGGAGCTCTCGTGCAGCATCCGTCCTAGAAAGTGGTAGTCGCAGTTTATGATTTTCTGTGTGGGCTGAGCGGGTAGCTTGATCGGCCCGTTCATTGCCGATGATTCCGCAGTCACTGGGCAACCACTGAAATGTAATTTGGGGCCCTTTCTCAGTCATAGAGCGGTTGACTGGGCTAGTTGGTATGGCATACTTGGGTTTTAGCAGCGCGAAAAATGCACGAAAGACAAGAAAGGGACGAGACAAGCACTGACTTCCAACTAAAATTTTATTGACGGGAAGACCGTTAATATACAATGGAGCACAAAGAGTGAAAAAATGACGTATTTTAAGATACAAATTATCAACTAACGCCATGCCTGCTGCGCCTACCCTCGCACCTCAAGAAACATATCTCTTTATCTGATAGGGCAACTGAAGGCTTGCTTACACATGCGCTGCTTTCAAGCTCCATTTGAGCAGCCTCATAAATTATACGCACGTTTTCCTCTTTAATCTTGCATAGAACTGTTGTTTTTTCAAACAGCGGAGTGCACCCACACGTGCTCACGTGTTGCGCTAAGAAGCCATCTTTTCCGCCACGAACATTATTGGCATGTTCCCGTAAGCGATCGTTAAGGCATCTGCCCGTCTGGCCCACATAACATGCACCGCAAGAAAAAGGGGTCCTGTAAACGACGCCTAACGCGCAGTCCACAAACTGCGTTCTGTGCCTCACCATACACCGTTTTCTCATACTCTTTACGGGGCAGGTCCTGTTTGTCAACTGGGACAACTTATCAGGGGCACTGAAGACCACTTTCACATTGAGGCGCTGTCCTATTTTCTTTAGGCGGTGTGACACAGAATGCATGTACGGAATAACCGCTACCTTTTCCCTCTTCTCCGCTGTGGTGCCATCACTGTTGCAATCAGTGCCCAATCGTTTCCTTTTTCTGTGCATTGCCTCCGCCACGGAAATGAGCAAAGTGCGAGGGTACCCTTCTCTTTCTAGGCGCTCCGACTGTGCCAAGAGACTAGCTGCTAAGACGTGGTGACACGACCTCTCTAAAGCATTGTGAAAACATGATTGAACAATGCCTCTCTTTACTAATTTGCTATGCGCAGACGAGAACGGAAGAACAGGCTTCTGCGAGCGAGGCTCGTAACACCAGCACGTGTGGTTCTCCGAAAAAGAAATCTTTAGGTCAAGAAAGCGGATGCTATCCCTTTCCGGCATCTCGTGCGTCACCACGAGTGGATAGAGGCATTCGCGAAAGATTTGCAACACCTGCATGACCTTGGAATGAAAGGTCTCTGAATCACACCTCAAAATTAACAGATAATCATCCACATACCGAAAGGTCTTTACTACAGATAGTTCACCAAGCTTCACATTCAATGCCCTATCAAATTTGGCTAATAGCAAGTCACTTAGAAAAGGAGCTATGGACGATCCTATTGAGACACCTTCTTTCTGTATATATGTTTTTCCGTTCCATTCTACAAACGTTGATGTGATGTACAAAGATAAAAGTTCTAAGAAACCTTTGGACGAAATACCCGTGGTGTTCTGAAATGGCACCGCGCCGAAACTGTCAATGCATTCAACAATGCATGCTAACAAACCTTCGTGCGGAACTGTGCTCCACCAGAAGACACCGACAGATTTGTCTCAGAAGGCATCGACGTTCTCTTACGGGGTAAGCCAGCTAACAGTGGCGTACCAGTAGGTAAAGTTGCTGCTTACCTCATAGACAATGCTCTTTGTGTTGTACCTTCGGACAAAGAGGGAGGGTTTGCTGTGTTACCGAGAGGCCTGTACTTTGAAAAGGCCCACCAAGCAATTTCGTCCGTCTTTCGGGTGTGCGAAGGCATTAATCTCGCTAAGATCAGATCGAGGGCGAAGAATCTGTGCTCCGAGTTAGATTTGCCGGTTCTGGCGCGAGAAATCGGCAAAAGTGACAAGCTGTCCTTAAATATGTTTTTCACAACCAAGACCCACAAAGAAGGAGCACCTTTCCGCACAATCGTTTCGGAAAGGAATTCTTGGCAGTATGAACTAGGGCGGTTTTTGCAAGATAAGCTGAAATTGTTCCCTGTAGAAGACCCCTTCAGAATATTCAACTCTGGAGAAGTCGTCAACTTTCTGAAGCAGCATCCAGGCGCGAGGTTTAGAGCTTTTTCGATTGACATAAAAGACCTTTATTATTCCCTTCCGCACGAAGGTTTGTTAGCATGCATTGTTGAATGCATTGACAGTTTCGGCGCGGTGCCATTTCAGAACACCACGGGTATTTCGTCCAAAGGTTTCTTAGAACTTTTATCTTTGTACATCACATCAACGTTTGTAGAATGGAACGGAAAAACATATATACAGAAAGAAGGTGTCTCAATAGGATCGTCCATAGCTCCTTTTCTAAGTGACTTGCTATTAGCCAAATTTGATAGGGCATTGAATGTGAAGCTTGGTGAACTATCTGTAGTAAAGACCTTTCGGTATGTGGATGATTATCTGTTAATTTTGAGGTGTGATTCAGAGACCTTTCATTCCAAGGTCATGCAGGTGTTGCAAATCTTTCGCGAATGCCTCTATCCACTCGTGGTGACGCACGAGATGCCGGAAAGGGATAGCATCCGCTTTCTTGACCTAAAGATTTCTTTTTCGGAGAACCACACGTGCTGGTGTTACGAGCCTCGCTCGCAGAAGCCTGTTCTTCCGTTCTCGTCTGCGCATAGCAAATTAGTAAAGAGAGGCATTGTTCAATCATGTTTTCACAATGCTTTAGAGAGGTCGTGTCACCACGTCTTAGCAGCTAGTCTCTTGGCACAGTCGGAGCGCCTAGAAAGAGAAGGGTACCCTCGCACTTTGCTCATTTCCGTGGCGGAGGCAATGCACAGAAAAAGGAAACGATTGGGCACTGATTGCAACAGTGATGGCACCACAGCGGAGAAGAGGGAAAAGGTAGCGGTTATTCCGTACATGCATTCTGTGTCACACCGCCTAAAGAAAATAGGACAGCGCCTCAATGTGAAAGTGGTCTTCAGTGCCCCTGATAAGTTGTCCCAGTTGACAAACAGGACCTGCCCCGTAAAGAGTATGAGAAAACGGTGTATGGTGAGGCACAGAACGCAGTTTGTGGACTGCGCGTTAGGCGTCGTTTACAGGACCCCTTTTTCTTGCGGTGCATGTTATGTGGGCCAGACGGGCAGATGCCTTAACGATCGCTTACGGGAACATGCCAATAATGTTCGTGGCGGAAAAGACGGCTTCTTAGCGCAACACGTGAGCACGTGTGGGTGCACTCCGCTGTTTGAAAAAACAACAGTTCTATGCAAGATTAAAGAGGAAAACGTGCGTATAATTTATGAGGCTGCTCAAATGGAGCTTGAAAGCAGCGCATGTGTAAGCAAGCCTTCAGTTGCCCTATCAGATAAAGAGATATGTTTCTTGAGGTGCGAGGGTAGGCGCAGCAGGCATGGCGTTAGTTGATAATTTGTATCTTAAAATACGTCATTTTTTCACTCTTTGTGCTCCATTGTATATTAACGGTCTTCCCGTCAATAAAATTTTAGTTGGAAGTCAGTGCTTGTCTCGTCCCTTTCTTGTCTTTCGTGCATTTTTCGCGCTGCTAAAACCCAAGTATTTCTCAGTCAGGTGGTGTATAATCTCTGCTATCTCTAGTACCAGCTGCTCGTGTGGTCCACGGCGTAAGGCTGATAGTAGAGACTGCAGTGCCGCCTTCGAGTCACAGAAAATAGTCCACTTGCGCGTAGGCTGATCAACTACAAATTGCAACGCGGCACGAAGTGCTGCCAATTCTGCTGCCGTTGATGTTGTTGCGTGAGATGTCTTGAATTTAATTGTCGTGGCCAACCTTGGTATCACTACTGCTCCTGTAGAGCTGTCCGGCTGAACCGATCCGTCAGTGTAGATATGTGTGGAGTCTTGATATTTCTCATACAAGAGAAGTAGTGTGAGCTGTTTAAGAGCCGGTGACGACAAATTGGCCTTTTTCTCGACGCCAGGTATGTTAATATTAATTATTGGTTGAGCGAGGCACCATGGCGGAGTCACAGGTCTAGCGGCAGGAGAGAACGAAGTTGGGATCGACTCACCATGTGCGGTCACTGTTTTGCAGTAAGATGTGCATGGTCGGACCACTGGTAGAGAGGCTAGGTGATGTCGAGGGGTTCGAGCAAGGTGTCGTATATGTGTCCTCAGCACTTCCACATTAATGTGGGTCTTGATGAGGTTGTCCCTTGTGATGGCGATAGTCGCCGCTGTTGATGCACTTTGGGGCAAGCCTAAACATATCCGGAGTGCTTGAGCCTGGACACTTTGAAGCATTCGTATGCTTGTTTTACTTGCGTTGGTTAACACAGGTAGGCTGTACCGAAGGAATCCAAGGAAAAGAAACCTGTATAGTCGCAACATAGCAGTTGTGGACATTCCCCAGTTCTTTCCAGCGAAGAACTTGAACAAATGACAGATGCCTGTCAATCGCCTTTTCATGTATGATACATGTGAGCTCCATGAGAGGTCTCTGTCAATTATAACACCTAGGAACTTGTATGATCTGAGGTGACGTATTCTTTCGTTGTTTATCAGAACGCTGTAGTTATGCATTGGTTTGCGCGTAAACGCCACTAGTGCACATTTCTCAGAGGAAATTTCCAGACCTCGTTGACGGAGGTAAATAGCAACTTGAGTGGCAGCTCTCTGAATTCGCGCTCGCAGCTGTAGACGTGTTACTGCAGACGTCCAAACGCAGATGTCGTCCGCGTACATTGACAATCTGACAGTACTTGGCAGATGCTCATTTAGAGCTATTAGCGTCAGGTTGAATAGTACAGGGCTTAGTATGCCACCCTGGGGAACACCACGGTGGCTGTAGTGTAGCGAAGTGTCACCATCCTCGGTTCTCACGAAAAAGGATCGCTCAGAGAGATAGCTGCGTATCCACTGAAACATCCGACCACCCACTCCTACCTCCTTGAGAGCGGTGAGGACAGCTTCATGTGTGACGTTATCGTACGCTCCTTTAACATCAAGAAATAAAGAAGCGCAGAGACGCTTACGGCCTTTTTCGTGCTGCACGTAGGTGACCAGGTCTATGACGCTATCAATTGATGACCGGCCACGGCGAAATCCCGTCATAGCGTCCGGGTAGATGTTGTGATGCTCCAGGAACCATTCTAGCCGTCCAAGTACCATCCTCTCCATCACTTTGCCCAAGCAACTAGCCAGTGCAATCGGGCGGTATGATGTGAGCACCAATGGTGACTTGCCAGGCTTTAGTAATGGAACCAAACGGCTGGTCTTCCAGTTAACTGGGAGGGTGCCCTCTCGCCACGAGTCGTTGTATATCTCGAGGAGGGCACTCCTCGCACACTCACCAAGGTGACACAGTGCTCTGTATGATATTCCATCAGGCCCGGGTGCTGATGTCCGTCTACACAAAGCCAGTGCTGCTTGAAGCTCATGAATAGAAAAAAAATTGGTCCATGGGGTGATCGTGTGATGTCGTGCCACCGCGTGAGAGCGTGGAGATGTTGGGATCTGCGAGTTGACCAGATAAGTTGGCACAGAACTCTTCTGCCACGTCGACCTCTGATCTCTGTTCAGAGAGGGCTAGAGCCTTGAATGGAGACCGCTGAATGGGAGATGTCCGGAGCCCTCTTATTGTCCTCCACAAGTGTGATAAAGGCTTGCGAGGATCTAACGAAGCGCAGAAGGCTGCCCAACGTTGTGACTCTAGCTTGTCTATGCGGCGTTGTATCTTCTTCTGAAGACGTCTAGCGATTCGTAAATCGTCGATTGCTTTCGTGCGTCGGTACCTTCGTTCCGCACGCCGTCGGAGAGCCCGAAGTCGTTCTAATTCCACATCAAATTCGGTTACTCTCGAAGAGCATTTGAGGGTGCACACTGTGTCTTGCACTGTGGACTTGATCACCTCTTCTAAGTCAAATGAGGTGTTCTCTTTACAGCGTTCTTCCATGAGAAATTCAAACTTGGTCCAGTCTACTCTTTGGATAGTTTCGCGTACCTTGCAAGGTGATAATCCTCTGATCTTGACATATGTGGGAATGTGGTCGCTCCCATGTGTTTCTATGTCCGCAAACCATCCGGCACATCTGACAAGACCTCGAGAAACAAAAGTTAAGTCAAGGCAACTGCTGTATCCAGGGCCACGTAAAAATGTTGGGCTGCCATCATTTAACAAGCACAGCTCGTTGTCTGAAGCAAACGTTATCAGACTTCTACCCTTTGCGCTGATCTTCGGGCTCCCCCATAGCGTATGGTGGGCGTTGAAGTCTCCGATGATCACCCATGGGCCAGGAGTGGATGATAGGATGTGTCCTAGTCTTCTGTGGTCAAATCTACTTGATGGCGACAGGTATGCACCGACAACAGTGACAGTAAGACCCCTTTTCTTCACTGTTAAGCATATATATTGGTTATCGTTGTCAGGTGGTACAGGCCGAATAATGTAGGTCAGGTCACGTCGAATGAACAGCAGGACCTTGCTGTTTCCACTATAACAAGCCGACATAAAGGATTTGTATCCGGAGAGTCTAATAGCGCTCGATAAATTTGGCTCGCAGATGACGATGATGGGAAACATATTAGTAAAAACGAACCGACGGAAATCTGCAATGCGTGATTTCAGTCCCCGTGCATTCCACTGAAAAATTGTTGCTTTTTTGACCTCTTCCCTGAAAGACAGTGGCTGGTGGGCCATTATCTACTCAAGAGCCGCCAGTACTGGACTCAGAGCGTCCAGTACTTGAAGTGCACTTTTGGCTGACGTTGTGCGCATGTTGTTTAACACAGTGCGAATGGCATTAATTATGGGTCGTAGAAGAGCAATCACTTGCTTATCCAAGTTCCGCTGCTCCTCTGTTGTCGCAGCTTGCTCTGATGAATGCGGCTTCTGATGTGGTTCTTCCACAAGTTGCGTGCGCGTAAGTGGCGGCCAATCTTCAGTAGAGAGAGATCTACTTGTTTTCTGTTTTCCATCGTCTGCGTTCGCCGCGGTGTACCCTGCAGTGGCCGCCGTTCCCAGATGCGTTGGCTTACTTCTTGTAGTTGACTGTGTTCTTCGCGAAGATCTTCGACGGTGATGTCGTCGTCTTCGCCGGACTTTTTCCGCGGCCTCTTTGTGGGTAGAGCTGTCTCGCACCATTTGTCTAAGAATAGTAAATTCCTTCTTTATGCGTGGACAGTCTTTGGAAGATGCACTGTGGGCACCTTGACAATTAGGGCACTTTAGTATGGTTGCGCTGCATTTGTCCTCGGTATGTGGTTCTGCGCATCGGGGGCACACTTCGGAGTTCCTGCACGCTCCCTGCACATGGCCGATCTTCTGGCACTTATGACATCGCATAGGTTTTGGAATAAATGGTCGGACCTGGTGACGAAAGTGGCCAACCTTCACATGGGAGGGGAGACAGTCCCCTTTGAACGTAATTCTCACACAATGTGTGTTACCAAGGCGACTGACATTCACAATGACGTTATCTTCATTTGCCGGTTTTATTAGCACTGAAAGATCCGATTCTGTAATTTCAGTGGCGATGTCATAAATTACTCCTGTTGACGTGGTGCTATCAGCTGGTATTATAGACTTGACATTGATGTTACCCAGTTGCGTTACTTTCTGAAGCGCGTTTAGCGCACGTGGGTTCAGCACATCGATTGCCAAGATGTTCTTTCTTGCGTTTAGACGTATTTCTTTGATCTGATTTGGCGTAATATTCTCGAGATACACAGAGAGCGCTTGCCTGTTCAGCCCGCGTAGACTGTCGGTAGCCTTCAGTGGCACAAACAGGATAGAGTGAGGCCATCGCTGAGGGGCAGTTTTCACGGTAGTCGTGCTTGATGCCGAAGATGCATTGACGATCCGTCGTTTAGCCTTGCGGTACAGGACGGGTTGGAAGCCGTCGTCCGAGGACTCGTCGCTTGATGCGGAGTATAGCTCAGTGTCCTCACTCTCACTGGACGCGTTTCCTCGCTTCCTCGAAGCAGTCCCAGCGGTCGAACCGGACTCGGACGGTGCCCCGTGAGGTTGAACATCCATCACCACGATATATGGGGTGATAGACCCCACAACTGCGGCGAAAAAACCAGAAAAGCACAAAGACGAGAAAGATGTGTTCCGTAAACGAATCACTTCGTCTTCTTCCTCCAATACGTTCTTGCCTTCTCAACAACTTATAGTGGGCAGAAAGCAAGGCCCTATTATGCAAGGCCCTATTATTATTTTAGCAAGGCCTATTAGAAAGAAAACAAGGCCCTATTATATGTAGTGCGTGAACAATCAGCCCTGCTAGTACATCTTTTCGTGTTGTTTCCCTTTTTCTTAACCAAGCTATTTATAAAATTTTGCATTCTTTGTTTGTTTCATAGAAGATTTGAAATGAAATGACGTATAGGTTTGGGTAGCTGCATATTTCTATTTTCTGATCAGAAATTCATTGAATGGCTATCATCTGAAATATTTGACGAGGTCTTTGTTATGACACAGGGATGGTTCAGAATGGAAAAAATGTATCAACAATGCCGTATGTATGGTTCCAAGAATGGTGCCCCGCCGCAGTGGCTTTGTGGCCAAGCTACTCGGCTGCTGACCCGCAATTCGAAGGAGCGGATTCTGAATGCAGTGGCTGCGTTAGGATGGAGGCCAAGATGCTGCTGGTCCATGTGCTCAGATTTGCGTGCACGTTAAATAACACCAGGTGGTGTGAATTTCCGGAGCCCTCCATTACGGCGTCTCTCATAGTTATAGGGTGCTTTTGGGAGGCTATAAGCCCCACGTACCAATCAAGCTTTCAAGGACGTTCATGCCAACGTCATTGTTTACCGATAGGCCCTTTATATTTCCAGTTACCAGATGACACTGTGGTTGGATGTGGTTGCTGTCTTATTTTATAGTCTATGCGGCCTATCCGCTCAGAATTCACGGCGCTTGCCTGGTAACCCAAAGCTGAGTGGTCGAATGAAGTCGTAGTGGTGGTATTAGTCAGGAGGCGAAATCATAGTGGAGTCCCTTTTCTTGGGCCATGTCCGTGCACATTAGAGAACCGCACATGGTCGATATTTTCGGAGTCATCCACTATAGCGTCTGTGATAATCGCATCGTGATCTCAGAATGCAAAGCCCCAGAAGTTACTCATACGTTAAAGAAGTCACCACACGTAGCAGGTCTGCATGCTTTCCTTATTTCATAGTTTATGTGACCCATAACATGCCTTCGTCCACTTGTGACTTTCTTTCGTGGCCTGCCCGCGCAACCACTCCATTCTTTTCACGCTTTTTCGCTGAGCAGCGTGCTCTTCTAGTTTTGCGTGACCTGTGATGCAATGCACGAATAGGGTTCCTCGATGCGCGCTCTCCCCTCCGGCGCCTTGGAGGGTGGAGTCATTCTGTGAGGGGGTGAATGCCGCCTTCCGATCGGCGGCCGCCATTCGGCTCCCCCCCGCCTCGCTAGAGTGTGCTAGCCCCGTCGCGTCTGGTTTGTGTGTAGTGGCGGCTCTCAATTGGACCAAAACGGAAAGGGATAAATTGGACACGCTCATGCGCAAAAGTGTCAAAAAGGTGCTCGGCGTCCCAATCACGACTAGCACAGAAAAACTCATGAAGTTGGGAGTGCACAACACCACTTCGGAAATAATTGAAGCGCAAAGGTCAGCACAAATAATTCGGTTATCGAGTTTCAAGGCAGGAAGAAAACTGCTCGATGCGGCAGGCCTCCGTCCTATCTTCAATCAGGGAGAAACTACGCAGCTTGATTATCAAACAAGGAATTCCTTTATTGTTGACCCTCTTCCACGAATCATCCATCCCCAACACAATAAAGGTCGTAGGTTGGCGAGGGCTAGGGCTTTCATAAAGAACCTCTCCGGAACAAAGACATTTGTGGACGCGGCGCGCCACGCCGGCGGCAGCAAGTTTTCCGTGGCAGTAGTCAATGACAGGGGAGAACTTGTCTCGGCAGCTTCAGTGAAGACCTCCTTGGTCGATGTAGCAGAACAGGCTGCTGTAGCGCTGGCATTACTGGACACGAAACGCACCACGGTGTACACCGATTCCCGAGCGGCCGTTAGGGCGTTCGCTTCGGGATTGATAGCCACAGAGGCAGCCAGAATTCTCCACAGCAAACCCCCCTCAGACGGTATTCATCACATAGTCTGGTTTCCCGCTCACATGGGACCAGACGTACTGCCGGGTCACCTGAACCCAAACGAGATAGCCCACGACTGTGCGCGAGGTTTCACAAGCCGCGACGGGGTGGTCTCTCGGGTGAGTTCGGGAGAGCTCGTCCACAGTGATCCTCTCGTTACTTTTCACAAGATAACATCTCATTACAGAGGAGAGCGACAGACGTTTCCCTTTCCCCATCATAAGCTCCACAGATCACAAGCAAGCACGCTCCGCATGCTCCAGACGGGGTCTTACCCCTCTAGGGGCTTTCTGAGCAAGCTTCATCCGGATATTGATCCACTTTGCCCAGATTGTGGTGAATTTTGCTCTTTGAGTCACATGCTCTGGCAGTGCCCTGCGTTACAGGATTTTAAAACAGAAGAAGACTGGACGACGGCAATCACAGACCCCAGACAAGACGTCCAGCTTCAGGCTGTCCAGAGGGCCCGTGAACGAGCGGAGAGGCATGGCCTCTCTGTTCCGACATGGGACTAGCCAACGGCGGGGTGGGGACCTACATAGTTGGCCCGCTGCCTTGCCTCTCAGGACCAAGTAAAGTTGTTTGTCTGGTTTGTGTGAGACAGGTGCGCGGCGTTTTATAGCGTTTTCTCGGGCAAAATGCCCGGGTGTTGCGTGCCACAGTGCACAAACCACTCGCGAAATGGCTATAGGATGTTCAGATTTCCGAAAGATCCGAAAAGACGACTCCTGTGGCTGGTAAAGATCAAGCGCGACAAGTGGCAACCCACGGACCGTTCGTGTTTGTGCAGCGTAAGTTATGCCATTTCAGCATTTTTGATCGCGATCGAGCCTGAAGTGATTGACTCCCTTATACGCAAGCTGCAGAAGGACTGTAGTCGATGAGGGTTGCAACGTGGGCTTGTTGGTCACTCATGTGAAAGGCTTTTGGTGCAGAAGGACGGCAATGACGGTTCAGAAATCTGACCCCGATCGGGCTTAATCGCTATCACCAGTGCACCGGGTGCAATACTCGTTCATTTGCATGCTATGTACATGCGTATTGTTCATTTTGGATAGCACAAAATGCGTTGTTCTTGATCGCTTGTAGTACACAAGCTGCAATTGCGCAGAGATGTGCGCCTACGTTGTCGCTTGTTGCTACCGGCGCCTTCAACAATTTGTTTTTGTAACATCACATTGAAAGCACGCATCCCGTCAGTTCATTATCAAAGAATATTTTCTCACTGTCCCTGTTTTTTCAGAAAGAAATTGACCATTTTCCCTTCTTTATTATTAACTCCAACTACAACAGCCCCTAAAATTCCCTCATCACTCTTTACGCATGTCCCTGAAAGTGTTGGCTGTTGTGGTCTGCTTAGAAGGTTTTTGTGAAGATCTTTGAGACCTGATCATCGCGTGTTTCCGCGCTGCAGGGACATTTCGAAGAAACCGCATTTGAGCAGAACCGTGCGGACGGCTGGAAAAAATTGAAGCCGAATGCTCTGCCAACAATCTTTTCGTTCAGAGGTAGGAATCCACTTATTTTCGCGTTAACGGAAGTTTGCGAGTTTGCTTCCTAATTTTGTTCCTTGTTCCAATCTTAGTCAGTTCCACGTTTAGCACTGTTATTGCCGGCCTTCTTAAGAGTCACATGGAGGGTCTAACCAGGTGTTTCTTTAAAAACAGAAAAAAACCCACATTACAGAAAAACGCTCTTAATACCTTCGGTCAATGAAATCGCTCGTTTCCTCCATTTTTATCGAGAGGTGAATTAACCGCACCTGCCATCCAGAAGCAGGATAATGACAACTTCGCACTTTGTTTATTTTTATTTCTATGCGTAGCGACGCTCAGAGCATGTTCGTTCATAATGATAAAAGAATCTGCCAGCTGATATGCAACATATGTGTGTTTTTTTTAGCGATGCCTAAGCACAGGAAGCCACCAAAAGAAAGGTTTTTACCACAAGGGACGCCTGCGGCCGCAGAAAACGTTGTTCTCTGCACAGTCAACCCCATGCTTCTAATACCTCAGCGACAGAAATTCAAGAACAACATGTCAACGACATAGCTGGTATGCAACAAACAGCAAATCAAGAATTGCAGCCACTACCGAGTGATGGCACGGAGATGTCTCGTGATCAGATGAGCAACTTACCTAGCCCAAGTGCCACGGCAGAAACTGAAGTTCCTACAACAGATGATTCTCAGCTAGTTGCATGCCCACTTTCCGCAACCCATGTTGAATTGTCGGAAGAGAAGTGCAGTAACAGGTCGTGTGCTGAAGTGAATAAACAGCTACAGGACTTGAAGGCAAAGTACGCGAAACTCCGTGAAGATCATAGCAAAGCAAGTGCTAAAACTAATTCAATTAAAAAGAAGCTTCAGAAGTTGGAATATGCCAGTGGGATTTTACGAAAAAAACTGAAGTTCCTAAATGAAGACCAAATGCGAGCCTTATCACGAAACAGCAACCGAGGTACTACCTGGTCATCAAAAACAATTAAACAAGCTTTTCAGATAAAATTCGCAAGTGAAACAACAGGCTATGAAACCCTAAGAAAACTTGGGTATCCACTGCCTTCTAACAGAACTCTTGTCCGTCGTCTTCAAGGGCTCAAGTTCCTGCCTGGGATTTTAACGGAAGTTACTGAGTTGCTCAGAGCAAAAGCAGAGGGCTTGGAAGACGTTGAAAGAGATTGTGTGCTTTATCTCGACGAAATGGAAATTGCCCGCGGGTATGAGTTCGACCGTGCTGAAGACGTCGTGTTTGGAGGAAAGACACTCCCAGCGGAACCAGATGAACCCGCCTGTCATTGCTTGGTGTTTTTGGTCGGAGGATTGAACTCAAGATGGAAACAGGTCATTGCGTATTATTTCATTGGAAGCTCGGTCGACGGCTGTCTGCTCAAGAGTTTTGTGCTGGAAATCGTGCAGCTCTGCGCAGATATTTCCCTGAGAGTGCTTGTGGTGACCTCTGACATGGGAGCCTCCAACAGAGCGATGTGGCGCGAGTTTGGTTTTTCTAGCCATAGGAACTCAAACACGGTGTGCGCAATCCCTCATCCTGTGCTTGAGGGAAAGGAACTCTTCTTCACTGCAGATGCCGCGCACGTGATAAAAAATATTCGAGGCCAGCTTTTGAACTCTGTTGATTTTACACTGAGTGACGCAACTGTCTGTCACCATGGCTTACCCTCAAACAAAGTCAAACTGGAGCATGTGCGTGCTGTCGTAGAGTATGACTCCGATAAAGAGCTGAAAATTGCATCCAAACTTTCAGAAGTACACATCAGCAAAGGCCATTACACGAAAATGAAAGTCGGCATAGCGGTGCAGTTTTTCAAGGAATCCCCAGCTGCCACTCGTTGCCTAATTAGAGAGAAAGTGCTCGAACCAGAAGCTGAAACTACAGCATGGTTCCTGGACCTGATCGCAAAATGGTACAAGCTGATGTCCTCGCGACATCCGTCTGTCGCACTTAGTTGTCGAGACATGGCAAAGTACCACGAGGCCCTGGAAACGTTGCGCTTGACATTGGAGACAATACAAGGCATGCAGATGGGAAGTACATCCCAGTGGAAGCCCACACAGGCTGGTCTCATGGTTTCAACGACAGTGGTCCTTCGTTTGCAAAATATTTTACTGAAATCGGATGGCTACAAGTTCTTGCTCACTGGGAGACTACTTCAGGACTGCCTGGAGAATCTTTTTTCTGTCGTGCGCCAAAGGAAACCCGTCCCTAACGCGTACGACATGAAATGCGCTTTAAAGCTTGTGTGCGTCAGCCAGTTTTTGCACACGCCAGCGAACTCTAGTTATGAGAATGACGACTCTGAGTACCTGGATGGCATGATTTCCCAAGGGAAAAGAGAGTGTCGAGGAGATGATGAAGAGGAAATTGATGATGGGGAAATTCTTTTCATTGAAGCGTTGACTTCAATAGAGTGCAGCATTTTACACCATATAGGTGGATTCCTTGTGAAAAAAATATTGAAGAAAACGGACTGCAAGCAGTGCAGGGCTGCAATGCAAGGCTCGGCGAGCCATGAACACGCATATTTAACTGCACTAAAGGAGTATGTTCAGGATGGTGAGAACTTGTGTTATCCGAGCGGTGAGGTTATGAGCTCGCTCATATCTTGTGAAGAACACTTTAAAGGGATCACATCCTGGACAGACAACCTGTTCACCCTGAAGTCCCCTCTCAAAGCTGTAACTGAATATTTATTCAAGAGGACCAAGTGCAGTGTGCAGGCATGCCAGCAACACAAGGGTTCTCTGGAAAAAATGTTGATATCCAGTTATGCACGAGTAAGGCTTCGCATTCACCTGCGCCAGCTCGAAACAGCGAGAACCAGTGGGAGTGGAAGCAAGACATGCGCTGCGGTTAACTTGCAGTGAGTTGTAGCACTTGTTTTTGAAATATATTAAAGTTATCGATGAAATAAACAAGCTATGGCATCAGAAATGGCCGTATATTGAACGCAATTTGCTTTCTTATTGTTGAGAAGCGTGTGGTCGCTTCATTTTAACGATATCGACGAACGCTTTATTACAGTTACTAATTTATAATATATTCCAGCGGAAAACACGCTAAACCTGGTTTGATAGTCAGTGTCTGCGTGCGAGTCATGATTTAATGCCATAAAAGCCGTATGTAGGGCCCCAAATAGTATATGTATTGAACAATTTTTTTGCCCATCTGCTATTTACAGTAAGGCAAAAAAGATGAAAACACAATTCAGAATACTGTGCGTTGCAGGGTGCGGTCCGTAAATGGAGTAGCTGATGAATAATTCGAAAACTAGATTTGAAAATATGGTGTGCAATCACAGTTTTTCTCTTTTTTCGTGACAGCACGTTGTTTTTTTCAATTCTTTTTTTGACCGGCAGGCAAACTAATTTTACACTTTTGTGAAAGGCACAAAACACACAGACACAATGAAAGGTTATGGGACTTGCGTGCGTGTGTTTCGCATCTTTAACCAGTATAAATAGTTACCGACTAGCCCAAGAAGATGCTAACTGAAGATGTTAACGTGGCTGGCGTGGACGGTAGTATTCTGCTGCGAACAACTCCAGCTGCTAATGTCGCTTTAAAAATAAAGATTATAGAATAGAAATCTGAGACCTTGACACTCCCGATGCGAAAACTTTGTATTTTTGTCATGTTGTTTGAGTACCACTCGTTTTGACACAACGAACTCTGCATGCAGCCGCGCGACGCCCGTTGGCTGCCTATCGTGGCTATAGGTGGCCTGCGGAGAGGGCATCCTAATGGCAGACGCCGTAGCAGACGACGCTGTTGTCTCCACCCTGCAAGGGGGCGCGCGCATCGAGGAACCCTATGCACGAATATTCCACGCCCAAGTGAAATAGGAGTCTTCAAGTCTCGACAACTTTGCTGGCATTCTTGCCATTTTTTTTAGGCGTGAATTGTAGGTTTGTGGCAAATATAAATGTAGTGGTGGCGTCTTGCATATCACCAAGTTGCAATGCGAGATTTCGAAAGAGCCCAACAATATATTTCTCAATTGTACGGATATTTCGCTGTAATGAATATATATTTTACGGTACTTTCAACAGTGTATTATTTTTGTGGGTAAGGCTAACAGAACACAAGGATACAGCAGTCCTTCAATCTTGCACGTGTCACAGACAACAACAGAAAAAGACCTAGAAGACAAAGAGCGGTGGATACTTCGATAGTTTAATAGTCAGAAATAATTCCTTCCCAGTTGACTAGCAAGCATGCGCAAAAAGTTTTTAATGTGACATCAAGGTGATGGAAACTAAAAAAAGGCATTACTTAGCTCCGGTAGCACTGCATATGTGACATAACGTTTCTATGAGACTTTATAATCTAAATCTATGAATGTGGGCACATAAAACACATGAATACACTTCAGTTGTATTTGTCCAGTCATCGCAGAATGCCCTCCTTCTAGAATATTCTCCATTTTATAGCAGCTCAGATGATAAAAATTTCCGTAGACCTCTACTGCGGTGTCTTTCATAACCATATGGTCTTTTTGCCTTGTTAGGCCCCACATATCAATCAATTGTAGACCATGCAACCAAGTGGCGCACTATTGTAGTACCTAGCGAGTCAAGCACTCGAGAAGAAACATTAGCCGGGCAAATTTGTACCTACCGTAGAAATTGAAAATGCGACTGGCGATGCAAGAGATTTTTAGCGCAATCTGTATGTTGTCTGTACCCAGCAATGCACATTTTAATGGCATGGAGTGCTATTGGAGTTAGCGCATAACGTTAAAAAAACCCGTCAGTATAAATTGTAATACTTATTGTCTCGGAAATGCGCACTCATATGTTCGTCTGCTCTATGAAAGTGTTGTTCCCGATTTTTAAGGGCTTCAAAGGTGCCAGTAAAATTATAGAGGAACGTATGTAAGAGCTGCCACATGTACCGTAACACCACGAAACAACCTCAAAGATGTTGTCAAACCAACAATATTTGTTGCACAAACTACAATGGTATTCGTTAGGTTCAAGTATAGGTCATATTAGGAGGTATAAGTTGGCTTGTGTATGATGAAACTGATTCCATTGACTCTAAGCCGTCAATTTCAAACGAAATAGTCGCATGACGCAAGATGCAACTACCCTCTTGCAAAAATTACTTTTCACTTGCGCGAGCTCACCCCGTAACCATTCAGTGTTCACAGAAGCGGCTCCTAGCCTTGACCATAACCACTCGTATAGGCCCACTCTAAACGAGTACCATTTCGTAGTTAAGCCACAAGCGAGCACGCTCAACTGCCTTTATTCAGGAGCTCATCAGCGTAACAATGCAGGTTCCTCGTTGCTCGTCTTACATAATTGGTCTTGCGCGAACGAATTGGCCCTGTCCACTCGGCCTAAATTAGGCGAGTGCCGTCACTCTAGACAAGCGTTCTTCTAACTTATATTGTGAGCAGTGCTTCTACGAACGCACGTGTCTTTACGCAACCGGGCAAATTGGACTTGTGGCTTTCATTTGGTGCTCGTCTGATGCAGTTTTGTGGTAACCCTACCTAAGCCGCAGACTCAGCGTTTCTAGATGAGCTAATGATGACGTATTTACGACACCCGATTTCACGACTCGTTCTAACTGCTTGGTCATTCTGTGTGTCAGTTGCCCATACACCACATACGCCTACACCGTCATCTGCACAGCTTGCCCATTTGCTGCCACGTATAATGACAACAATCAGGATAGTACCTGTCGCTGTGGTATTACAGTATAAATCTTGTTGGTTGTTTAGATATAGGTCATAAGTTATATTCATGCTGCATCACAGTAATTAGAGAAGGCGACGCTAACCGAGCTGCTCTTTAGGGATTGCGAAGTAACATATATTTCCAGAGAGACGCGATGTGCAAAAGAGATACCATTGTGCATTGAATGATTAAAATAATTCTAAATGTGATGTGAAGTTTTAGTCTATTTGTTTTTGTGTTATGATCTAAGGACAGCACGATAATACACTCGGGGACACACAAAAGAAACGGCACTGGCAAGCACTGACTTTCAACTAAACCTTTATTTAAAACGAAAAAAAATCATATAAGGAAAAGCATTAAAAATTGAAAGCACAACGAAATTTCTTTCAAGGGTCGATTACATATGTATCTGCCAATCAACCTTCATCAAAGTGCTACCGCTACGGTATCGGATTGACCTGTGCCTTTAGGGAACTCAACTAATCACAATAACCGCTTCACCAAACATGCCAGTTAAGCTTCAGCATCAGGTGATTGCAATTTCGAAAACCTAACAATTACGCTACCTCTGATTTTGTGTTTTACAACGAAAGCCGTTATATGATCTTAACTCGAGTGACACGCAGCGCCATAGTTGTCCGCCGCCGCCGGTGTCCATAACAACATCGCGCGAATTAAAAAAAAACAGTACAAATGACGCTGCAGGGCTTGAACCCAGGTCCACTGAGTGCTAACCCAGTATTCTACCACTGAGCCACGCCGGGCCTTTTTTTCATGGTATTTAATAAAGTACTTGCGCAATAAAGACAAAATCAAGCGAACAAAAGTACAATCAAATCGCTAAAGTAAGCGCTCAAGCGTTACTTATAAGCACTAAATGGCTAACACAGCGTGAGTTCCTCATATGAAGAGTTCTTCACATCGTGTTATACAAACAAAAAGGGGGTGAGGTCAAACAGTTTTCTAAGACGGAGTACCAGGCCGGTCTAAAGTCTAGCTCGTCGTAAATGTTTTTTAAGTGGATAGCCATTTGAATGAAGTGTGCGCTTGAAGAGGTGGTGGGCTCTGCATTGCGGTCTTGCATTCGTGTCTTCCACAAGCTGTGCATACCCATGAGGAAAAACATATCATATGGTACTGCATCAAGCGCTGCTGGCAGAAGATAACGTATTGTGTGAGAATTAATGACGAAACGTTTTTTCAGTGCTCGATGAAGGACATCCCAAAACAGTATGGCATCTTTGCAGCTAACAAAGCAATGTTCAATCGTTTCCGGCACATCACATAGACGGCAGTTAACAGAAAGAATGAAAATACCTTTTCTTTCTAACCATGTGTTTACCGCCAATGTTTGAGTGGAGTTTATAGAAGAATGTTTTTGAATTCGGTGGAATGTACATTTTGCGCACTCGCTTCAACACATCGTGGCCTGGAAGATTGGAGTACAGTGAACGGTACAATGGAGGTGGGAAGAGTGTACTCAGTAGGTCCTTATACAGCACTTTGCGCGATACTGTGTACAGGTATTCTACAGAAAAGCGAGCTTTAAGGAACTGAACTGCGAGGTAAACTTCCTGCATGAATCCCCACAAGCATGGGCGTTCGGAGAAGTTGGATGAAACAATTAAATCTGGTAAGCAATCAACAAGTGTAACCTGCAAGAAGGAACGGAGAACAGGATGGGAATTGTCTCGAAAAAGAAGAAACGGGACACCATTTGCCATAGATAAAGGTGTTTTAGTCCTAACTCACCCTCACTAACTGGCTTGAATATATTATCACGACGCATGGGCTCAAAAGTCGAAGACCATATGAAAGTAGCGAAAATACGATGAAAGCGTTGTATATAGAATCTTACGCAATGAATAAGTTGCAATACATAGTAAAGCTTTGTCGCTAAGAAAGTATTGCAAGCTTCAGCTCTCCCAAATATCGAAAGTCGATAGGGAACAAATGTCTGGGCCTGTCGTTCAAGCTTAGGGACATGTTCCTTCCAGTACTGCGCACTGAACCTATATGCTTGCGATGGTACACCGAGGTATGTTGGAGGAGCTCTTGTCCAATCAATCCCTGCAAAGTGGTTCGGTGTGCTACCCCACAAGCCAAACCACAGTCCAAAACTTTTAGAGGCATTTAAACGAGCTCTCGATACTACGCCAAACTTTTCAATAGTATATACCACATTTTCGACACTTGGTTTATCTGTGCAAAAGAATGCGACATAGTCTGCATAAGCCAATACTTCAACCTAACTGCCTAATATACTAAAGCCACGAATGCAACTTGACTGTATCATGCTTAAGCACATTGGTTCTAGATAAAGTGCAAACAAAAGAGGTGACATCGGGCATCCCTGTTTTACAGAAGCGCAAATAGAAACTGGCTTGGAGAGTTGACCATTAACTACAGACGAGTTGAGCATTCATTATAGCATAGTTTAACGCCTTTAAGAACAACTTTGTCAACATTAGCTTGTTCGAGAAAAGAAAAAAGGAAGGAATGACGAACACGATCAAAAGCTTTTGCAAGGTCTACCTGTAGCATTGCAAGATGTTTTTGAGAACCATGACAGTATTGAAGCACTGTTCGAGCGACATGTATATTGGTTTGTATGGATCGACCTCTGATCTCACATGTCTGATGAGACCAAGTGATGATGGACATAGCAAATTGCAACCTATTTGCCAATACTTTTGCAAAAATTTCGTAGTCCACGTTTGACAGCGATATTGATCTGTAGCCCTCGACGAAGCGAAGTTTTTCCTTGTCAGTGTTTTCGGTATTACCACAATGTGGCTTTTGCAAAAAGATTGTGGGAGTGTATCCATGTCATAACTCATCTGTAAAATATTCAATGTAGGAGCAAGTATTTTCTTGTAAGCTATGTAACAATCACCTGAGATGCCATCAGGGCCCAGTGTTTTCAATAAAGGCAAGTGGTCGATTGCTTGCTCGATTTCCTGTACAGTAATGCGCCGAATTTGTCGGGTCATAGTAATGGGCCGAATTAGTCCGAAGCCCCGCCGGAGCTTCGGACTAATTGGCGAACTTGCCTTAGGCAGATTTGATGTCAGGAAAGCAATTGCGTAAATACGACTTTTAAATCGTTTTAAAACATCAAAAGAACAAGCTGTTGTCGTGCTATGCGAAAGTGTAACGAGTGGGTCGTCCAATGCACCGATTCATTACAAAAAGTTTTTTTTTTCAGATAGTAACTGCGGTGCATACCCACTTCAGGCACAATTCCTCACTGTCGTCAGCCACTGCATTAACAATTGTCACAAAATTCCTCGCAAGTGCTTAGCGGATGCCACGCTTCTCAGAAGAATGACAAAAAATAGCATAGCAAATGACAGCCTACTATCAAATAATTTTTAAGAATACTGCCGTAGTGGGCATCAAGCAAGTGCGCTAGCAGCAGTTACCCAATGCGCGTTTAACGCTCAAAAAAGCTGCTCGTCTAGCTTTCGCTGTGACTGTGCGGCGCCTTCCACGCAGACCTTGCGTCTTTTATTCTACAACTTCAATAAGCAACACAATTATTCTCGCTTGCCTGCGAAGCGCCTGACTAATCTAAAGGAAAAAGCTATTTACTCGCGAAATTCCTTTCGACTCAATTTAACCCATTTCGTCTTCCTCTCGCCTTTCTCCTACGCACCACTCACTGCGCCGTGAAAAGCCGAGCCCGCTATGCCCTTTCGTGTCCTATACGCATTCTCGGGAGAGACATTTGTTTGACGGGAACAGTTAAAAAGAATTGGTGGTAGCAACGCGCTACTGGTGCCAAAGTTAAGCCTGATGTCAGCGGCATTGTCCGAAGGAGCGTGTCTTTACTGAATTCTAACTCGGCCCATTTTCTTCCTGCTGACGTCTTCACTTCACTGCTGTGGACTTCGGTTCGGAATTCGAGAAAAAGTGCTCACGTCGACATCTTATTACTGCAAAAAAAGGTTCCAGTTTTTTTATTTCTTGTATCCTGCTTCTTTTGTACGCCAAAGGTATTTCCGCTTCGTTCCGACGAGCATGTGCACTGAAAAAGGCAGTAACAATTGCAAGTTATGGTGACAACAGAGAACTAGATGTAGAAGCACGGCAGAAAAGACACACAGATTCTCACTAAGCTCGGCAGCAAAAGAAAACAAAAAAATCAAAAAATTGGCAGATCACGCGTACAGTGGGAATTGAGGATATACGAAGCACGGAAGAGCAATGTTCATATGTAACTTTAAAATCAGCACAACATTACGAGGTGGAAGTAAATGATGCCGTACATGACTTCCGTGTCATGATTATCATCTATTGATGTGTTGTTTACCTTCATCATTTATTCACGTTACGTGATACTTATTTAGCATATGTAAAGCTCGCGAAACGGCTGCGAGCATGATATAGGCAATACGGCCTTCAGCTCTTACTCCTCTTTCTGTATCAGAAAGAAATAAACTTCAATTCAAATTCAAATTCAAATATGAGCGTGGTATTTTGTCATCTTCCTACATGACACGCGTGTCAGGATTATCATGTTTGCACCAGTCATATATTTCGTCATCTATTAACGTCAAATACCACCAAATTTGGTATATGTGGAGCTAACAAAACGGCCACGAGCGCATCATGAAGAGCCCATTATACTCCACGTAGCGTTGACGCGTGCGCACGGTGGGCACCGCGACGCTACGTTAGCAAAACGCGAGCACTTATAGTCTGACGCCAGGCGCGACCAGCGTCCGTCAGGGCGACCCGTGGGCAAGCGACGCGAAATGCAACATGCTGCATTTCGCGCCGATGCGTTACCCAGAAAACACTGCGTTTCCCACTTTACGTAATGGAGGGATGCCGGTCACCCTGAAACGCGCATTCGTCGAAGCAACGCAGTGCGGCGGCACCTGCGAGTATATGGCAGGACCGGCGCATGGCGGGGCGACGCGATGAAATGAACGCCGGCAAGCACACGCATGACGTCACGTTGAAATGTATTGGCGTGGTCATGTTCTTTCAGGACATGTAGTCATGCCCTCACATGACACGCATTTCATGATTATCATGTTTGTACCAGTCACATACCTTCGCAATCCATTTGCGTCGCGTAATACCGAGTTTGGTACATGTGAAACTAGCAAAACGACCTTGAGCGCATCATGAGCATAGCATGTAGTCATGTTGTTACATGACACTCATCTCATGATTATCATGTTTGTACCAGTCACATACCTTCGTCATCCATTCACATAACGTTATACCAAATTTGGTATATATGACGCTAGCAAAACGGCCGCGAGCGCGTGATGAGCGTGGAATGTAGTCATGTTGTTACATGACAATCATGTCATAATTTTTATGTGGGGGTCTGTCACTTGCGTTCGCCATGCAATCATCTAATAACATACCAATTTTGCACCATGCCTTGCGAACAAAACCACCGCAACAGGTGCTGGACAAAAAAATGTAAATCAGGACGTTAATGACATATATGTCATGATTTTATTCTTATGGCTAGTCAAATATGTTCTTCATACAGTCACGTTACGCCATGCTAAGTTTGGTATTGATGCCATTATTTAAACGAACAGGAGAGATAAAAGTCGTAGGCGGCTAGATAGATAGATAGATAGATAGATAGATAGATAGATAGATAGATAGATAGATAGATAGATAGATAGATAGATAGATAGATAGATAGATAGATAGATAGATAGATAGATAGATAGATGGATGGATAGATGGATAGATGGATAGATGGATAGATGGATAGATGGATAGATGGATAGATGGATAGATAGATAGATAGATAGATAGATAGATAGATACTCTCAAAGTCACCGAAGTTCGCTAACCAATTCTTCGCTTTAAAAATAAAACAAGGCTTAATATTTTGATGTAAATTGGACATGGTGGCCAGAAAACACGCGTACGTCCTACTAAACCAAAGTAATCGAGTGAACCCTTAAACGAAGGGTAGCGGAGTAACCGCTGATATAGACATGTAATTAGACATTCATGTTGATCACCTTTGTAGAAACGACGATGCTGTTTGCTCAACAAGACAGTAGTTTAGGTTCATCACTGTGAAAGGGTGTTCAAGATGTAACAGGCAACGTTTTGTATGCTTGCTTGAGACAGACTCATCACCCCCTAACACCTGTTTCTGAAAGCCTAGAAATCATCTTAGATGAAATGTTGCTTTCAATACACTGCATTCTGCGTACACACGGTGCGGGACTTTTTCGCAGCGAGATATATTCGGGCAGTGCAAGGGTTAGCTCAATTTCATAGGTGGAAACACAGAGTACGACTTTTCTTCTGCGAACTGCGAAACACAAAATGTGAATGACTCAATTACTCCTTTTTGGGTTATATATAACCTGATATAGCCAAGAGGCAATGACTCGAGTAAAGAAATATAACGGACAATATATGTTACTTTCCACTGTACTGTAACAATTATCATCTCGATATAAAACGTTAGGATTGGAGAAAAAGACAACTTGTCTTTCGCATGAACTGATCATTCAACTTGTTTGTTACCTAGTGGTATAATATCTATTATGTTTTTTTATGTAGCTACATGTCTGGAATGTCTACATTGCTGCTTTTCTGCTGGTCATTGTTCGTTGATTTCATTAGCTTCTCGCAACGACTATTTTTGTACAGGGAACCTGCCTATTGCTTACCTTCATTAGTTGGCACGTCAGTGCTTCTCATTAACTGATACCTCTAGCATGCCTTATCCAAGGTTGTTTTGCGACACCTGAAGATCTGTACTGACCACACTGCCCCGCCTAATTAACCCAACACTTTTGCGCCGACTCCTTGTCTATGCACTTCGGAAACTCTTTTTTTTTTGCATCGACTCTGTAGGTAGCAATCGCCTGTTTGATTTTCATTCATACTCGCGTCGGTTAACAGGTGACATCCTGCATTATATTAGGCTTGTCTTCTCTGGCTTGCCTGATTATGTTACATAAAAACGGTTTCCCAAGGTTTCATAGACAAAAGGTTCATGGCTTGCTGCTCTTTAATCGTTCCTGTCAGAAGGTGTTACGTTAACAACTCCCTGCTCTTTGGCATGGCCAACCACTTTCACACACTATTCACCCACCTTCGATCGAAACTCTAATATGCCGCTATGGCAATAACTAAATTCAGGAGCATGAACTGTAAGTACAGGTTCGGACATTCTCGTAGATACAAGCACGAACGAAAACAGTTTCGGGCAAAGAGGCTGACAAATTGTTCAATGAAGGGCTGCACGCCAAATAGACTCGATCACAGCCTCAAGATTAAAAAAAACATTCTTTTGAAGTTAAAGTAATCCGTTCTTTTTTTTTGTCTTGGAATTGTGTGATATTTGAAAAACTTTTTAACTAGCTTGGAGTGAGAAAAATTGCGTGGAGAACATGCTGTTCTCTACGCAATAGAGTCACATCTTGGCATTTTGCCTTATTACATTTGACCTGTCCCTGCTGTCATGTTAAGGGGTTGATGCATCATCTACCAACAAATATTAACAAAATTGAAAAAGAAAATTAAGAGTCGAGTGACATTTTTCGGCACTGAAGCTTGAGTTACGTTAGCTTCTGTTGTGCATTCAGTTTTTGATTATGCTGCAGGCGTGCTCAGGCTTAGATAAAACATTTTAGTGATTGGAATAATAAAAAACTCATGGACATGCATGTCCCGTATCTGTACTTGATTCGAGAATTCTCGAAGGCTCATACAAGATATGTTAGCTGCCGAGGCAAAACATTCTTTTGTGAACTTATACAAAACAAGCCTGCCTCACAACGCAATTTTTTTGTAATTGAATTCCATATATGGAACATACAACGAGACGAAATGTCTTCCTTGTATGCCTCCTTATATGAAGCTGGCAACCCTAACCCTGTGTCATAAACAATTGTATATTGTTTATTTTTTTACACGGGAAGATGGCACTTTTTTCAGCAGCTGGCAACGCAATTTCTCTATAATACAGTAAACGTTCATCGCAATGAGCCCAGACTAAATCAAATGTGCTTATACTGAAATTACTTTTTAGGAAAGCTTTGACTTGGAAAAGTAATATCCGACAATCTCTGTCTAAGCTGAAAAGCAAGGCGCAAACGAGCTTGCAGTAAGCAGGACCATTGCATAGTGAGTGGTAACTGGGTACGTTGCTGCATTGCAGTAGCTATGACGAAATGGCAAGCAGCCTTAGTGGCCCGTCTTCTAGACTAAACAAGGCTGTACGGCCTTTCTATGCGCATTATTTACTCGGTAGACACCGCTGTGCGACCCTGACGTGAACAAAAAGAAGCTAAGAAAAATGATGAAGTCGTCTAGCATCAGTGTTGTGCCAAGATGTCACCGTCTTTCTTCCGGAGGAACGAGTTTTGGCCTGAGATGGAAAAACGGTGCACTGTTCAAGCATCCAATACTACAAAAAAAAAACAAGGGTTCTGGAAGAACAAAAACTGTCTGTTTGCTTAAGGGGAGAAGAGAAGTAGAAGAGAAAAGGAGACGAATGAGCGATGAGCGTGGCTTAGAAGCATCGGTACTGGAATGCGACACTGCGGAGAAAGTGTGGTGTGAATGTGGGTTTGGTACGAAAATTGGCCAAGAGATAAATATCAATATTAGGTGAAACTTTCCTAATTTGACAATTTCATATACACCTTCAGAGGCAATTTCAGAGACTCAAATGACCTGGTCTTGGTGATTGTACACACATGAGGCCATCGAAAGTACACCAGTCACTTGCGTTTTTGCATGCGCTATTTGGCAATAACTGATGCTCTTGCGAAAAAAAAGAAGCAGATGAAGAAATAAATAAAACGATCTTCTCCTCTTAAATTACTTAATAAGCAAATAACGGGCGCTAACCTGACGTCATAGATTGGCAAATTCACTCAGGGGTCCACCGACTCTTAGTCACTTAGTGTCAGATTCGCCCATGAGTCTGAATGAGACTGGGTGAGCAGTATTTTAGTGACTTTAGCTGAGAGTGAGCCCTGTTGCAGAACGTTTACAGGCTGTGAGACCGAGTGATTCCGCTTGTGGAAACGCCGGGCCTGTGCGGAAGACGCAGCACAATCACAGCTGAAGTTAGAGGAATGGCCTGTCAGAGCCTTTTTTAAACAATCATTGGGGAACTGCTGCAAGCACACTTGCTGAGTACGGCATTAACAGTAATGATTTCTGGGTAGTTGGCCGGCATTCGCTATGCTACCTTTCGTCATTCTTCTGAGAAGCATGGCATTCGCTAAACAATTGCAAGGAATGTTGTGCCGATTGTTCATGCAGTGGCGGACGACGATGAGGAATTATGCCTGAAGAGGGTATGCGCCACAGTTGTTATGCGATCAAGAAGAAGCATTTGTAGTGGGTTGGTGCACTGGGACACCAACTCGTTACGCTATTCGCATTGCGTGACGACTGGTTGTGTTCTTTTTTTGCTGTTCTGCAACACTTTATCACTCGTATCAAAGCGTTTTCTTTCCTGACATCAAGGTTGCCTTAAGCACGTTTGCGAGCAAGTCCTAAGCACCTTATGATTCAGTGGTCGAATACTGGGCTGGCATGCACCAAATCCGCGTTCGAGCCCCACTGTATCATTTGTACCAATTTTTTTTCTTATTTGTGCAATAATGGTTACGGACAACGGCGGACAACTACGGCACCGCGCGTGACCCAAGTTTTGATCTTGCAACAGCTTTCGCTGTTAAAAATAATGGTGAGTCTGTGTCCAAGAGAACCATAAGCACAAAACATTATACTTGAGGGAGCCTTATAGTGAGCTCCGCCGGTTATTGCCGACCTTTGTTTGACAGCCACCTAATATATACAATTTTTTTCAATGAAAGTGGGTTCTAAAAAGTAATTGTTCACTAGAATGAAGAACATAAACGAATGTTACTTAAACATGGAAAATAAATTAGAGAAAAAAAGTGCAGGTTCTATTGAATTTATTTCAATCGATCTATGATGGCCTAATTTATACACTTTTTACCATCATACTGCATAAGCAAAGTTTTTGAGATGAAGCTGTGATTTATAATAAATTGCTTCTATATTCAGGCAAAGCATGCTTTAATTTTTGAGTCACATTCTCGATGAAACCGAAAGAGATGGCTGCAGAAAAGGCCACAGCCTATCACGGTATTCAACGCTGACGGATCACTACGACAAAACCAAAACAAGATTCTGCACCAAAGGTTAGGCGCACATATCAGCCAAACACATCTTCCCCTGCTTCCCGAATGGAGGCTTCAGATCACTTCAGGCGGCATTTGCATGCTTCCGTTCCCATCCCAAATATTTTATTCATTCTAAGTTGAATGACCCACCACGACAGCAAAGCTGAAACAAAAAAAACAGAAAGAACGTTGAATAAGTAAACGAGTGAGACACCGCATGTCAAAGTATCTATTCGTGGGGCGTTGGAAACCCCGCATCCAGTGAAAATGCACAGAGCGTAGGATGTAGTAGGGACACGCCACTCTCGCCGCTCGAGAACGTGTACTCGCGTGACATGAGATTCCACTTTCTCGAAACATTGACGGGTTACGAAGAACGTGCGTCGAATATTTAAGCTCGCATTCTGATTTTCTGCTGTCTGAATGTGTTGCACTTGCAGTCAGCCCTCTGCTACACTCCGTTTTGCGAGCTCCATCTTGGGACTTGTGCTTTGGGCTCCTTACATTAAGCGATCGTTACACTTGCCCAGTGTCATTTTATTAACATTGTATATGCTCTATAGCTTCATTGAAATGTGGGGTTTAATATCCCAGAAGTATATGCGCTAGGACACGTCTGAGGAAACGAAAGCGAACTTATGCAGGGGATTCGACGACTCCTTCAGCACGCGGCCATGAATATTGTGTCCGCCGATATGCGTACTCACTGAAGTGTATAACATACTTACACACGTTTAACAACGATGCGAACAAAAGTAGAAATGAGCCACCATAAAGATTTACAACCACAAGAAACTTGGTTACTGAGCAAGCACACGTTTACTACAAATAATATTGCTCGTAAAATACTAGCCTTGCTTCGTAATCCACTTTCCAAACTGTTGCTATCGCATTCAGGGCTTTCCCTTTTTTGGCGAAACTGTAAATTTAATCTAATATATTTCGTAAGTGTGTATGCAATATATTAAAAAATAAATGTAAATCAATTAGCAGTGCAACTTGTTCACGTATTGAAATTTTCAAGACGAATCTGGCAACGTTAGCATATGTTCTGACTATTCCAGCATCTATTTTAATATAGACAATATTAGGAGGTGTAGTTTCAAACTAAGCTATAAATTCAATAATTTATTCACGAGAGCAGACAATTCGCCAGCTTTGTTTTGTGGGTGGAGGGTCATAGGATTTTGTGGAACTAGCTAGAGTGGACTCTGGCGCTGCGATCGTTCAGCAACCATCGGAAATATGGGTAGTATACGTAATTGCTTAGCCGTCGTATTTGCGGGGCGGCGAATTGCAGGTGCAGCTTCGTTCAAGGCTGTGTTTCTGTTTTGTTTTGTAGGAATGGAGAAGCCATTCTGAACTTCGTGACCCGTTTTGAAACGGTAAGCCTAAAAGAGCAAGGTTGTAAAGCGCAATTGCCGAACGACTGCCACTTGTTGTTTTGTGACAAATCAGAAGCAACAAGAAGAAGGAACGCAAAGTACGAAGACTACGCAAATCAGTGTACTACCTGTAATTCACATTCACGCTGAAATGCCATGCTTTGCAGCTTCTATAGACACTAGCACCAGTGTTCCTAGTATATATCGAAAAATCTATGGGGAGGGGAAGCAGTTATTTCCAAATGTGTCCCCAAAAAGCATCTCTATATAAATATAGTTCATATGTTAGGCCTGTAGAAGATTGGGAAAACAGATAGTACCAGCTGTAGCCCTAATATTATAAAGTGCTCAAACATGCTTGGAAACGGCAGTAGTCGTGTTTAAAGTACATGAAGCACATGTTCTGAGTCGAGGAATATTCTTCAGTTTTATTTCTTTCCAACGTGACCTACGAATTGTCGTCTGTGAATGTGTCAAATTTACGTAACCTTATTTCGAGGGTCTCGATATGCTATTGTGACAAATATATTGAGACAATACATGAATATGTGTAATTTACAATGATCTACATCACTTAAATTGTAATTAAATATGTATGAATTGTGATGGTAAACAAGCTCTCTATTTTGCATGACTATATCAATTCATAGGCTAAAGGGAAAGAGCAAGTTTCTTGCGGTATCTTTATTCACAGCTAAAGAAATGAAACATACTTTCGATGACCTTCAAGGATAGCGGCAATTCGAATGTGTTGTTACAGATCTGGAATACATGTAATATTGAAAAAAGTAAAATATCTTGTTTTTTCGTAACCACACGTCGCTGCAACTTGAAAAAACAAGTGACGTACACAGGTACATGCAAAATGTCCCGAAATATTCATGCAACGTATGTATCACAATTGCTTTTCAACAGACTTGAAGCGATTTAGAAAATGCTAGCTTACACCATAGGTGCTACAGATATTGCATAAAAGAAATGAAGGCGAAGAAACCTGATGGGTTGCCTTGGTGACCCACTAGATGCAATGTTCGGCTGCTGGCCAGAAAAACATAGATTTGGTCGTAGTCACTGCAAAGGTCTTCTGTTGGGAACATAATGCATGATAATGATGTGCTCTGCGATGCCAGTGCACATTAGAGAACTCCACCTGGTCGAAATTACCGGGTGTCCTCCACTCCGCCGTCTCCCGTAGCCCAGGCTGCCCTGGCTAGTCTAACACAACAAACCAAATCGAACCTAACATATCTTCGCACGTATTCTGAGCACAAGTAAAGTATTGGGAGCAATGCCGTACTAAGTCAAACGTATCCTCTTAATCGACAATGTGAGACTTTGATTGGCAGGTAATTCAAGCTCAAGAGAAGACTTACTCCCAAAAGCAAGATGAGGTTTTACCTGAGCCGCTCACGTAAATAGCAATACGCCGTCAGTTTTAGTGAAGAAAGTTGGATGATTTGTGTTATTTGTCGAGTTCGCCATCACTTCTTTATTGTTTGAAATTCTGCGCAGCACATAATTATCAATAAGCAGTAGTGCACAGAGGTTGGTCAACGACAATGTGACGTCACGTGATCCAAAAAGAATTGTGACATGCATATCCTCGAAAATCCCCAAAAGCAGGACATCCAAAGAGTTAAGTTAGAGAAAAGGAATGCAGTGTACCAAACTGGTTGCTAGTGTGGTTGTTCTTTCACATAAGAAAGAGATGCCCCGTCAATCCCTCCGCTAACGCAACATAGCCTTGAACAGTTCACCAATGCTCTTTGTAAAGTGATTGACACCAACAAAATTAGGTGCACTGCACAAAACGTGGTGACAATTTGAATCCTGTTGTACTTATCTCGATGAAGGTGAAATGTTAGAGGCCGCTTGGTTTTGATTTATTGATTTAATGAATTTAGTAGAAAGGTAGACCACCCCAGGTGGTCTACATTTCCGCCACCCTTTACTGTGGTGTCTTTCTTAAACATTACTTAGTTTTAGGGGCGAAGCTCCTTAGGGCGTGGGCTGTGCGTCCCCACGTAGCCTGTATGTAGCCACCTCTAGTTTAGTTCTTGCAGTGCTCACTAGATGGCAGTACCGTCCCCTGTATGTAGCCACCTCTAGTTTAGTTCTTGCAGTGTTCACTAGATGGCGGTACCGTCTCCTGTATGTAGCCACCTCTCGTTTAGTTCTTGTAGTGTTTACTAGATTGTGGTACTTGTAGCTGATGATGAAAAGATGCAAGATGTTATAAACTAGAAAGCGGTACTTGTAGTTGATGAAAGACGCGAGATCTTATAAAATAGGAATGATGTCAGATATGGCGCGTGTCATTGGTTGAAGGCAATCGTTCGATTTAGTGCGGCGACGTACGCTAGGGGGAGCGATGTAATAAAATCGAGGGGGCAAAATGTACAGAGGATTCATGGTTTACCAGGTTTACCTCCGGAGCTTCGCCCACTCATCATCATTCACTTCGTGGATATGGCAGAATTTTTTTTAGGTATGGAAGCACATTTTCACTTGTTCGTTATAGTTATAAATTCATCATTATTAATAAATTGAAAATTTAGTTACATACCAGGAACAGTGTTTTGCACGTCTCATCCATCGTCTGGTCATTACTGCGCTTATGAAGTTCAGTTTGCGATTGACTAGCCTGTGCAAAATAACCGTCATTATATAACAGTTCGTTGTTACATTTTACTTGCCATTGCACACAGATTCTGGGTGATTTTGTGTCAAAATCATGGTTTGCACAATGTTCTTGGTCAGGTGTTGAGATATTTTGTTTCCTTCCCGAAAAGTGGTAGAAACCGTCATCACAGTTTTTCACCCACCTTTTTATTTCTCGCAAAGGAATCACGAGTGATTTTCAGATCAGAAGAACAGTGGCGCCAAAACTATTGCTTCTATGCGAAAACGTGCTTACTCTATACTGGGCCCTTCTCAAAACAATGCGCCATCAGTGAAGCAAGTCGTAACCTGTTTTAACGTTACGTAGGACCCAAGCTTAAGGTCGTGTTTAAAGCTGTCACCATGCCGTTGCCCGCACGAAGTAAGCGGCAGGAATGACAGCGGGTTAGTCAATTGCGTTTGCAATTAGACGCAGTGAAGACATCAGAGACGTGTGTGGGAAAATTAAACAACAGATTCAATATATTTGTATGCGGCACAAGTGACGAAATACTTAAAACTAAAAAGCTTACTTATAAAGACAATGAATAGGCCTACAAGCAAGAAGTATTAGGATGGGTAATATTTCAACACACAATAAAACAAACAGTTAAATAAATAAAAAATATACTTCGCTAAAGACGCAAAAATTTAAAAGTTCTGACAGGTGATGGGATATGTGCGATGATTGCCAGCGTGCAGTCAGCGACGGTTGGATGCGAGAAGTCCCGAAGAGTTCTGGCACCGTTGATGAAGATGCCGGCGCCGTTGAAGCGCTGATCTTTCTGGGTTCTAGGGCTTGGCGGCGAACAGAGGTAGCTTGAGCTAACCTGAGTTGAAGGTTCGATGCATATACGGAACAGGCGTTATTACGCGTCTCAACTAGACGAACGGCTAACCTTAGGTGGTGAGCTGATACAAAGCCAAAATAAAAACTTCTAGAACAAATACTCGATAATATACTTAGAAGAGATACTAGATTATACTTATTCTCTTCTTGAGCGAAAAGAAGACCATCGACATAGGACCAGTCATGATGTGCGTGACATTTGTCACAAAACTCCGTCCTAAAAGTATATCTGAACCCCGCCCATTTGCAAAAGCGGGGCTTGTTCTCAACTGGGCGAGGCTGACAAACTTGCGAGGCGAGCACTTACAGCTCGCCCGTGTGTTAGTTCTACCTTACCTTGGGAAGGGGCTTTTACCTCAATTCTCTGCCGGCGCATCTAGTGGAACCTACTCTAGTTGGGGAATCCGTCAGTTGCCCCTCGTCGCCACAGACACGAAGAGTGAATTTTCAGCGGTGGACGCCCGAGACGAACACCCCCGCTAGGCCTTTGCGTCTCGATAGAAACTCTTTTAATGCACAAGCGATTTCTCGGTCAGGGATAGAAGCACGGTGCCTATTAACTCGGCGTGGCGCCAGGTCACAAATATGATAGTTCGTGAGAGACCGATTAGTAGCTGCATCAGATAAAACAACCGACTCCTATTTTCGCGACTAATTATATTTCGCTGCTCCAGCTGCGGTACCACCCGTCCTCGGGTTCTTTGTCCTAGCATAGAGTCTGCGGTGTGTGTTCGGAGAAAGCGTGATTCTAGGCCGTCTTGCAGGTTATCCTCGCTATTGTGATATCGAACTTGACAGTGGGCTTTCTTTTTCCAGAATAGGAGAACTCGCACTGCATTTCTGTTCATAGCCTCGTGTCCAGCCACGATCATCTGATTATGACTCTAAATGCGCCTTAGTAGCTACGACTGCTGTGTAGGCGTTTCTTTGTTGTCTCATCTGTTCAACCGGGCACACACTACTTCGTTGTGTGTTTAGAAAAAGTGGTTAACGATTTATAGTACTCGGTACTTCACTATGGAAGAGCAAAAAGCTGTCCCATGCCGCCTGAGCAACACCCACCCTGAACACTCGGCCACGAACACTGATTATCTAATGAGAAAATGGATTCTAGCGCGAACACAACGCCGAAATTCTTCATGCCTTACGAACAAACCTACGTAGTATAAAGGAGATTTATTAAGCAGAAAGTTTGATGCTTGGAAGGCTTGGAAGGCGATGCACCAGCCGCAATTTCCGAGCTCGAGCCGCTGCTGCACACTCGATGCTGCTGCCTCTGCGCCGGAGTACTTCCTCTTCTTTACAATGGCCCCACGGAGAAAAGAGGAGCCATCCTGGCGACTTAGTCCTGGGCAGGCGGCGTTGAACCGTGGTATTGCTTGAGCCTCTGGACGTGTACAACCTAGCGGTTGCGACGTCGCAAGTCTGATGGTGGCGTAAGAGGCTCAATGAGGTAGTTTATTGGCGAAGTTTGTTCGACAATACGATATGGCCCATCGTACTTTGGCAGAAGTTTGGAAGAGAGCCCAGGTGTGCGATGCGGCACTGACAGCCACTTGAGAGAACCCGGAAGAAAAACGGGAGTTGAGGTCTGGGCATCATGAATTGCTTTTTGCCTGTTTTGGTCATCGCAGGTAAAGCGACGAGCTAACTGGCGGCATTCTTCTGCGTGTCTGGCGGCGTCCAAGATTGGTAGGCACTCGGACGCGTCTGGTCGATAGGGCAAAATGGTGTCAATGGTGTGGGAGGGGTGACGGCCGTAGAGGAGGTAAAAAGGGGAGAAGCCTGTTGTCGCTTGCGTTGCCGTATTATAGGCGTATGTAATGAATGGGAGAACTAAGTCCCAGTTAGAGTGGTCAGGCGTCACATACATAGATAGCATGTCACCGAGAGTACGATTAAAGCGCTCGGTAGCCCCGTTGGTTTGTGGGTGGTAAGCGGCACATGTGCAATGTACAATAGCACACTCAGCGAGCAATTTTTCAATGACCTCGGACAAGAAGGCGCGGCCGCGGTCACTGAGGAGTTCTTGAGGGCCTCCATGACGCAACACAAAATGACGCAGTAGGAAAGTGGCAACCTCCTGTGCTGTAGCCGTTTTAAGAGCAGCGGTCTCAGCATAGCGCGTTAGGTGGTCGATAGCAACTATTATCCACCTGTTGCCAGTCGGAGTCAATGGAAGTGGCCCATAAATGTCTATTCCAACCCGTTCGAAGGGTCGGGAAGGGCATGGTAAAGGCTGCAGTTCACCGGCGGAGGCGTGTGGTGGAGATTTTCGGCGCTGACATTCGGCACAAGAGCGGACGAAGTTGCGGACGATGGTATACATGCCACGCCAAGAGTAGTGATGTCGAAGCCTTTCGTAGGTCTTGAAGACTCCTGCGTGGCCACATTGTGGGTCAGCGTGAAAAGAGGAACAAATCTGCGACCTCAGGGTTCGTGGAACGACGAGCAGCCACTTGCGTCTCTCTGGTGCGTAGTTACGTCGATAGAGAAGCGTGTCACGTATCGAGAAGTGTGGAACTTGGTGCCGAAGCGTTCGCGTCTTTGGGAGTTCAGAAGTGTCGGAGAGATGATTGAGGAGAGACGCAGTCCACGGGTCATTGCGTTGTTCGATAGCAATGGTGTCAAAGTCAAGCGATGACAATGTGGAATCGCAAGCGGAGTCAGCTGTGGCATTCTGGGACAGGGGGGAACGGGAAAGGGCGTCGGCTTCAGCATGCTTCCGTCCTGACCGATAAACCACGCGTATGTCGTAATCTTGAATTTTCAACGCCCAGCGAGCGAGGCGGCCAGATGGGTCTTTTAACGTCGAAAGCCAGCACAGCGCGTGGTGGTTGGTCACGACGTCAAAAGAACGACCATATAGATATGGGCGAAACTTTCCAAGGGCCCACACAATGGCCAAGCACTCCTTTTCTGTGACGCTGTAGTTGCTCTCAGCCTTGGTAAGTGTGCGACTAGCGTATGCCACGACGTATTCCTGATGTTCCGGTTTACGCTGTGCGAGCACAGCACCCAGGCCTACACCACTGGCGTCGGTGTGGATTTCAGTTGGAGCTTCAGGATCGAAATGGCGTAGAATGGGTGGCGTCGTAAGAAGCCGTCGCAGGGTGGTGAAAGCCTCGTCGCAGGCAGGGGACCACGATAAGAGGTCTTTACAGCTGCTGAGAAGTTGCGTGAGAGGTGATATGATAGACGCGAAGTTTCGGACGAATCGCCGGAAATACGAACACAAGCCGATGAAACTTCGAAGTTCTTTGATGGTGACAGGTTTAGGAAACGCCGTAACAGCTCGCAATTTCTCGGGATCCGGGAGGATGCCTTCCTTGGAAACAACGTGGCCCAAAATGTTCAGTTGGCGCATGGCAAATCGACATTTTTTGAGGTTTAATTGCAAACCGGCGTTAGTTAAGCAAGTAAGGACGTGCTGAAGGCGACGTAAGTGTGTGTCAAAGTTAGGGGCGAAGACCACAATATCATCGAGGTAACACAAGCATATCTTCCATTTTAGTCCACGCAGGATGTTGTCCATCATTCGTTCGAACGTTGCAGGTGCATTGCAAAGTCCGAAGGGCGTGACGGTGAATTCATATAAGCCGTCTGGCGTGACAAAAGCGGTTTTGGGGCGATCGGCCTCCGCCATAGGCACCTGCCAGTAGCCTGACCGCAAGTTTAACGAGGAAAAGAACTCGGCACCCTGCAAACTGTCCAAAGCATCGTCAATGCGCGGTAGTGAATAGACATCCTTCAGCGTGATCTTGTTCAATCGCCGGAAATCGACACAGAAACGAATAGAATCGTCTTTCTTTTTGACGAGAACAACCGGAGACGCCCATGGGCTCTGTGAAGGTCGAATGACGCCTCTGCGAAGCATGTCGTCTACTTGGTCAGCAATGACGCGGCGTTCTGTAGCGGACACGCGATATGGTCGTTGTCGCAGCGGTGAGTGGGACCCAGTGTCGATGTGGTGATCTACTGCTAAGGCACGGCCGAGAGATGTTTGTTCAACGTCGAAAGAGTGGCGGTAGCTCTCAAGAATGGTGAGGAGTTGTGAACGCTGCGAAGATGTCAAATCTGCAGCGATGAATGGTTGAAATATGTTTGCCGACGTTGAGTCAGGCGCTGAGACGACAGCCAGTTCACAGACGGAGGTAGAAGGCACCTCATCGGGGACGGATATAATTCTGGAAGAACTGATTGTCTCGACGTGGCCAAGGCACTCGCGACAAAGTAGGGATAATGACGACGACTCATGATTATAAATTGGCATTGTGGTTGACCCTTCTACAAGATCGAGAGCAGCAAAAGGCAGGGGGAGAGCTCTTCGGGCGACGAATATTGGAGATGGTGTGAAGAAGACCGTGCCGTCGGATATGGCGCTGCATGAAACTGGCACGAACGCAAAAGAGCATGGAGGGATGTAGGTGTCATCGCTAACGACAAGTTTAGCGGCAAACTGGGTGTCGACGGACGCTTGGTCATCCAGTGAGCAAAATTCGACCTCAGCCCTAGCACAGTCGATTACGGCGTTATGACGCGACAAAAAGTCCCATCCCAAAATAATATTATGGGAGCATGATGAAAGAACCACGAACTCTATCTTATACAGAACGTCCTGAATTGTCACGCGGGCTGTACATACTGCGGTCGGTTGAACAGGTTGAGCACTGGCTGTGCGAAGCGCGTTAAGCTGATGATCTCTGGTTAAGCTGATGATCTCTTGAAACTCTTGTTAAGCTGATGATCTTTGTGACACATACGTCTTGCTGCATTAGTTAATGTTTGCAGAAGTGGTTAGCTTGCCCACACATGCCATGCTCCTACGAGCAGTATATATAACCAACGCGAGGTGAAGCCAACAGCTAAATTAGAATCGGGTTGAAGTAGTTGCAAGCGTGTTTGCTATCTACATTTCATTCAGCCTAGTTTATCGTATCCGTCCTCGCACTGTACGTTTTCATCCAGATTAATTTCAGTTAGAAACTCCAACGCCACTCACTTGCGTATCAGCTGAGTATAAGACTTACACCAAGTTGATATTCATATTTTTACTGTCACTTTTGTTGAACTATAACAGCCACAGTTCACGCTAATAAAGTATAATTTTATGGCACTAGCACCGAGCGGTATTACGTTTTTCAATTAGCACACCGGAATTCGCTCCCCAAAAAGTGTGGGTGGATGTCGGTTCAAACACTAAAAAACTTCACTCTAAACACCCACAAAAAAGTAAGATTCAGCACGAGGACAAAATAATGCATGGGGTAGCAACTAATCAGGATGCCGCATGAGGAACGGTGAGCCAATTTGAGCTTCTAACGCACCGTCCAAGACCATAGGACGTGCGATAAAAACACAATCATAAGACGAGCGCGAATCGTTACAACTGAATACTTCCAGTGCGCTGCTCAAACAAAAGGAACGACAGTCGAAAAGATCGGCGAGCTATACACAGGACGAGCACAAAACGAAGAATTGTCGCAATCATCTATTTGTGTTTGAGCAGCTTCCTACAGCCGAGCACTCCTTCACTATTTGTTTTTTTAATTAAAACTGCGATGTGTGGAGTGACCGCTTCAAGCCTGCTACCGCAGGGTGGCACTTGAGGCATTTCTCTTCGGTGTTCCAGATCATAAGTAGAAACAGGAAACAGCCACTTTTCGATGCACGTCTCAAGAGCAGGTAAAACAAAGTCAAGCTGTGTTTAAAGCACGCCTCCTTCGCAATCTTTCGGAAGATACCTCCGAGCTCAGCCTTCCGGCCGCATAAAATGGTACGCATAAAAGCTTGCCGCTGACAATCTAAACATTGGATCCAACGCGGCGCGCTGGGGAGCGAGGGCTAGCACGTCCAAATCTTGGTGGCGCGCATTGAAATTCTTAGAGGCGAAGCTCCTCTTAGTCTAACATTGTCATGCATCCAGCGTAACGGACAGAAAAAAACGAAAAAAAAGGAAAGCAGCATCTACCGAACAGTGTAATAGAAGGAGCTGTCTCAGAGAAACACATACAAACTGCAGTTGAGTGAGGATATTCTAGATGGCGCTGTACCACTACTCTGCGATTGGCTGCTGGGCGGGCTGTGCTTGGGTACGCAGAAAACGAGTGCCTCTTTCAGTCTTCTGGATCATCACCATACGTGGTGGTTCGTTGGTGGTGGTGCATGGACGAAGCAGAGCGGCAGGTGTGGAGTGACACGGTGGTTCGTGCACGTCGCCCAGTTGGTCGGGCAAGGGCGAAGCGTAGCGGAGGGCCACAGCGGCTTGTGTTCGTCACCAGACAGAGCAACATACAGACGCACAGGTAGACAGACAGACAAACGAACGGACACACAGACGGACGTATCTACGAACAGACGGGTGGACCGACGCACGTACGCACGGACGGATGAACAGACAGACGGACGCACGGAAGGACAGACGTATGCATAGTCGGATGGATGCATGGACGACGAGTCGATGGATGTTTCGCCCCACTCATCAATATTCACTCCGGGAAATGCAGCGGTTTTTGTGGTTTATTTTTATCTTTGGCTTTTATCATTTATAAACATATTTAGGCGAAACGTCAGGCAGCCGTAACGGTATGAACAGCCGACAATGTGTATAGAATTGTTATGGCCACAAAGAAGTAAGTATCTGAGGTTAAGTATTCTAATAAACAGATTATCCTGTCACGTTTGGTGCTTTCATTTTAATATAATAAAGCGTTCTGGGGTTTCAAGATCCACTCAGGCTTTTCTTCAAGGGGTGACCGTCCGGTCGGCTCCAAAGCTAGCACTTTTCTTAGTGGCCGTCCTCCCAGCTATCATCCTTCATCTCGTCGTTCTTGTTACTGCTATGTTTCACAATGGTTCCAGAAACCAAGCAAACACAAGCTCGGCAAAGTCCCATTTAGGGAGTTGATATTTTCAGGTGTCGTTCAGATACGGCGACGTTCTCTGATTTGCCTTGTGGTGCAGCTACCTTCCTTTTCAATGACCCGGTTGATGTGAAATATGATGCGATGGTGCAAGCTTAAGTGGAAGGACAGGGACGCTAGCCAGTTCTTAGACCGCCTGGCTACCGTGTGCTGGGGAAAGGGGGGAGGGTAATACAAGATGATAAAAAGAAAAGTTGCGAATAAAGAGAGAAATAGATATTACAAAAAATAGCGACAGAGGATAGGCAACATCAAAGAGTATAAGACACTAAAGTCTGTCTCTGACGCCAGTTGTCCGATGGTGCATCTTCTCACTGTGTTTACGAGAAGGCTTCAAACAGGTGTCATGTCGTCGATGTGAACACGATGCGTTAAAAATTACATAACTATCAGCGTTGCAGCTGCTCTAGTCATGCCGGGTGATTTGGTGTTAGATAAATTGCAAGATACTGATGACCAAATAAAAGGCTATAGTGGTGTCTGTGGCATCGCGCGGAGGTTACTGTTCCTGTTATTAGACGGAAGCCATAAAATGATCGGCAGTGACAATCATCATAAATTACATCAGTGTCAACTAAAGCCACTGACAATGCAGCGTATAAATTTCTTTGATGCTAAGCAACCAAAGAACTCCCAATAAGTGTTTCTGGAATCAAACTAATATACCTCGAGCGAAAAAGAGAAAGATTTTGGTACCAACAGATATTTAGATATATATACAAGGTCGGCCGTTGTAAATAAAAGTTCAAGCAAACATACTGGTAAATCAGGGCTTGTTGTTTGATTGTATTGCTCTATTAGCAAATTTGCAAATAGGAAGAGGTATCCTACGATACTATCACGAAGTATCGTACCGGATACAGTAATTCCGCGAGAATCTCTTTACCAGTATTTCAAGTACCTGTCGCCCGAGTGTCTTGTACCATATCGTAATTCTATTTGAGAGTATCTCTTTTTTGGCCTGACGTTGGCGACGGCTTTTACGTAGATCTGTGAGATTAGCGAACGCTTGGTTTCGCAGCGAAGTTTTTCCTTTTGAGTACCATTTGAGTATACACATTCTTGGCATGTGTCCTTGTGAGTGCTCGTCGGTGGAGCTGGAATCCCCTGTGTTTCAAGAACCAACGTAAAAAGAAACTATTATCGCGAAGATAAGGCCTCTAAACAACCTAGAAGCCACTAGAATAGTCTTCAAGGTCACCATATTCACCATTTTTAACAATTTGCCAACGTATGCTAAGCTGAACCTAAAAACCATAACACATACCATATGTTGCAACATGAAGAGGGTACCTGAGTCCAAAAACACATTCATCGAGTACGCAATATTGGTAATTTCACATCTGCATAAGAGCACTGTTTTGGCCACGGTAGGAAAGATTAATATTTTGAAATAGGACTAGAACTCCTCTAAAGCAGAGTGTTATTTTTGTACAATTGACAGGATGGCCATGGTCAACGCTTTCCGAGCACAGTTTTTTTTAAGAAGGAAGCATTTATGTACCTTGTCCCTAATGCCCGTGTATGGAATTTTGACAGGAGGCATTCGAACTATTGTGAGTGAGTGAGCAAGCTTTATTTAACCAGCAGATTGAGGCGTAGGCCTAAGCCGCGCCAGGGGCGGTGGAGAGACCTTGTCTCTCAGCCGCCTCCCGTGCTCGCTGGATGGCCCATATTTGATCTGTCCGATCTGAGCTGATCAGCGTGGCTCTCCACCGCGCCCCAAGCTGTTCTGGGGAGACTGCGTTGGCGTCCTGTATCTGTGTGCATTTCCATAACATATGCTCTAAGGTGTCACGTCTTATGCTACATAGCTTACACGAGTCATCTGGGTATAGTTCGGTGTAGATGCGATTTAGGTGCTTCGGGTTGGGAAATGTTCTAGTTTGAAGTCGCCTCCAGTCAACCTCCTGAGATCTGTCTAATGTGGAGCTAGGCGGTGGAAATCTGCGCCTCGACTTTTGGTAGAATTTGATAATTTCGCAGAACCTAAACATTCTGTCCCTCTCCCACCACTCCTCTCCTCCCAGTACCTCATGTGAAGCTCTATCGCGAGTGCGGTAAGTAAGACCTCGCACTACGCGGTGAGCCCCCTCGTTGAGGTTGGGAATGAGGGACGCACACGGGGTGTGGGTTGGGAACCATATATTATACATTTCTTCGAATTCCTCGGATGATATGAGATTTGCATTGCGGAGGAGTATGTTGGCTGCCTCGGGAAATGTTCTTCCTCGTGCATAGTTACGGATTGCCAACTGCGAGTCGCTGATGACATACCTACACTTTGGGGAAATTATGGCCTGTGCAATGACAACCTCTTCCGTTATTTCTGAATTATCCGAGCGTATGTAGCACGCGTTTACGCATTTGCGGTTGGTGTTTATTACTGGTGCAACGTAGGATTTGTGACTAGAGTACTCCGCTGCGTCTACGAACAACGCCTCCTTGTCCCTGCCGTAGGCCTTAAGTAGAGTTCTAGCGCGACTTTCTCTTCTGCCCTGATTAAGTTCGGGGTGCATGTTTTTGGGCAGATTGGGGACCTGGATCTTTTCCCTGATCACCTTTACAACCGACACTTTACGTCCTTGTTGGTTATAGTAATTTATTTCCAACTTGTCAAGGATACTCCGTCCTGTGCGCGTGCTGGCTAGTCTCTCCAACTGGGCAATCTGTTGCGCTTCTATCAGGTCCTCTAAAGTGCTATGTAAGCGCAGTTGAAACAGTTTTTCGTTGCTGGCGCTATCTGGAAGGCCTAAAGCTTGTTTTCACGCCTTTCGTATGAGTGCGTTGATATTAAGTTTTTCGGCTGTATACCAGTTTAGATATGCCGCTACGTATATAATATGACTTATGGCGAATGAATAAATAAGCCTGATGACGTTAGCCTTTTTCATGCCCTGGTGTTTGTTTGTGACTCTTTTGATTAGCCGTATTGCGTTTGTGACTTTGGTTACTAACTTTTTGACGGTTTCCCCGTTTTTACCCTTAGACTCGATGATGAGTCCAAGGACTCTGATTTGTTGCACTATAGGAATAGGCCTGGCATTTTTGGTGTGAATAATGATCTCTTCGTAAGCACGGTCCCGGTTGTATTCCTTGGGTGGTCTGCCTTTGAGCGTGGGGCGATAGAGGAGGAGTTCGGATTTATCTGGCGAGCACTCGAGGCCAGTACCTTCAATATACTCCTCAATAGTGGTGACGGCCTCCTGTAGTCTCTGCTCTATCTCTCCATCACTACCTTCACACGCCCAGATGGTGATATCATCTGCATATATAGAATGATGTATTCCGTATATTGAGTTCAGCCGTGCCTGGAGTCCTATCACTATGAGATTAAACAGCATTGGCAATATGACCGAACCCTGCGGGGTACCAGCACTGCCCATAAGCCTTCCCTCAGATCTCAGTTCTCCCATTACGATGGATGCCGTTCTGTCTCTTAGGAAGTCCTTGACATAGTTATACGCTCTCGATCCTAAGCTTAATTGGCAGATCTGATGTAATATTGTCGTATGCGATGCTTTGTCGAAGGCTTTTTTAAGGTCTAATCCTAAGATCGCCCGGGTAGCTATTGTTTTGTTGTCTAGAATCTGCTGCTTAATTTGCAGCGTGGCGTCTTGCGTGGAGAGCCGTGTGCGGAACCCCAACATGGAATCTGGGTATATTTCGTTCTCCTCAAGATAATTGTTGATTCTGTCTAGATAAGCGTGTTCCATCAGCTTACCTGCACAAGACGTTAGTGATATGGGGCGTAAATTCAATAGATCGGGGGGTTTGCCGGGCTTGGGGATGAGAATTACTTTAGATTTTTTCCACTGTTTTGGAATAGTGCCCTCGGTCCAGCACTCGCTAATATATTGCGTGATGTTCTCTATGACTTGGTCGTCAAGGTTCCGTAGTGTTCTGTTAGTGATCCCGTCTGGTCCCGGTGCAGATTTGGCGTTTAGCTTCTGTAGCGCAGCCCTTATTTCAGCCACAGTAAACTCCTCATCCAGGAGCTTGTTCGGGCCTCCGGAATATGGTCCGTGCTCTATGACGGGCATGGCGGGAATGTACGTGTTGCTAGCCTCAGCAATAAAGTCCTCCTCAATGCCGTTATACCGGTGCACCAGTTTACGCAAGGTTTGCTTGTGAGCTAATTTGGTGTTATCAGGGTCTAGCAGGTGTGTGAGCATGCGGCATGTTTGACCAGCATTCATTTGGCCATCGGACTATTACAAACTTTGTCCCATTGCTGTTTGCTTAGCTGCTTACAATGTTCTTCGATCTTTTTGTTCAGCTTGGCTATGCGCTTGCGCAAGGGCCTGTTGTGCCTCTGTCCCCGCCATCTATTCTGCAGTGATTGCTTGGCCTCCCACATGTGTGCGAGACGGCTATCAATCTGCTCTTGGGTTGGACTTTAAGTGATACTTCGCGTTTCCTCGCTGTCGTCGTTGTTGACATCTTTGATCCAATCTTCAACATTGCTGATAGGGTCTTGTTTTTTCGCGTTTCTGACTTTCCGAAACTTATCCCAGTCAGTCCACCTAATCTGTCTGTTTTTCTGCGGCAGCCATGATTTCTATCCTGATTTCTAATATTCGATGATCACTGCCCAGATCATCGAATGTGTTTTTCCATTTAGCGGTCCACGCGTTACGAACTAACGTTAAGTCTGGCGGGGTGTCTCTTGCAAGTTTAGTTCCAATACGCGTAGAGAGTCGGGGTCAGTGATGAGAGTTAAGCCTGTTTCTTGAATATCTTGCCATAGCGTTTTTTTCCTTTGGCTCTTGTGTATCCGTATTCCCAAGCACTCTGTGGAGCGTTAACGTCTCCACCTATGACGAGTGGATTGGGTCCCGCTATATCTACGGCCTACTTAAAGAGAAGAAGGAAGCGTTGTCGTATGGGTGTGGGATTGCGGTACAAATACAGAATAAATATGCTCGTAGATTTTTTTCTTGTAAGGGCGAGTTGTACGAGTATACGCTCATTTTCTGTGATGCGGGTGTCGTGGCAGATTGCTACGAGTCCCTTCCTTACTAGATTGGCTAGTGTTCCAATATCCCCTGTTGGGGGGCCGATCGCCGGATATCCCGGTAGCTTAGCTAAACCATGGGTTTCCTGCAAAAGTAGAACATCCGGTTTGGTTCTGTTTCTAAGGTGTTGTTGCAGGATTGCTCTCTTCCCCTCATAGCTCCTGCAATTCCACTGCCAAATAATTAAGTCCCCTTCTCTGGGCTTCCCTATTTTGAGTTGGCTATCGCAGAGGGAGGAGGGTGAAAGCAGGCAGGCCTCATGAAATCAGTAGATACAGCCGCTGATGTGATGCCCTGAGATAAGTGTGAATTTCCTTCAGTGCTCATCGGAAGGTTGCTGGCTGGAAGTACCGGAGGTGTCCTAAGGTTGAGATTCGCTACGTTAGCTTCGAGTTTATCTAGTGTATTCATGATCATGGATTTTGCAAGCGAGAGGTTGTTGGTTGCCTCTGCCTGTTCCTTACTGCTTTCTGTATTTCAGACAATGTTTGATTAATGTTTGAGGTTTGCACCGTAGTTTTGTCATTAGACACCTGATAATTTTTTAAGAGGTGGCGGGGTACTGTCCTCGTCCATTCGGTTATTATGGCATTTCTTCAAGGCGCTTTTGGGTCGCGGAACGCATTTCACTAGAAGTTCTATTTGTGCAATTTTCAAGACTTTGAATTTCCCGCGTAGGCTGTGATATCAATTCTCTAAGGTCAGCGTTCTCTTTTTTCAGCTCGGCTATATCACTGACATTATGCGCAGTCTCCCCCGAAGGCTCAGGGCGCGCCCCTTTAGCCACGTCTGACCAGCTCACCGTGAATGCCGGGTTTCCTTGCTGGCCATTGCCACCCTTTGGCTTAGACCGGTATCTAGAACAGGACGTAGCGCGCCTTCTCGATCCCGGAGACTGGGAGGTATGGCCGCGGGGCGTTGCACAGGACCAGGACTTTGATCTGGAACCAGGCATTGCCCTCGTCTGGAATTTAGACCTCCCGCGTTCGGTTGGCTTGGTAGTAGGGGGGTAGTTCTCCTCGAGCGTCTCTTGAAGTTGTCGGAACCAGTGGTGTTTTTTTACAATATAGGGTGTCTTGAACTTGGCCTTGCAAAGTTTGTCAGCCGTGGGATGATCTTTGCCGCACAGCTAACATCGTGACTGACAGTGGTGGTCCTCGCTCGGAACAGCCGTTCCACAACCCGCTCATAGCTTGTCGTTTGGCCTCCAACACACGTCACTCCTGTGCCCAAGTCTGTTGCATTGTTTGCAAAAGTCAACTTGTTTCCTGGATAGTGAACAGCGTGTGAGCAATCCTCTGTACATGACGTGCGTCGGGACTCTGCTGCCGTCAAAAAGTACTATCACTGTCGTGGTATTGCCAAGACGTTTGACTGCGATCGCCGTAGGATTTCGGGCTGTAATAATTGCTGCGGTGATGTCCCGTGTGGTTTTGTTCAAAGGAACCCTTTTGATTACACCTTTTGCAGTGAGTTCCGGGGCCGTCTCGTATGCTCCCATCTCATACAGCTTGTCGTTGGCTTTGATGTGCTTGATGCCTTGGTACTTGTCTGCATGGTCTTGGTTTGGGTTGCTAACGACCAAGATGTTCTGAAAATTATTCGGACAAATCGTGTCCGTCTCTCTTCATAAGGGATCTCGGATGCTTCATAAACAGCTTTGTCTAGCTCCGTTAAGCTGAGCTTGGATAGCTGCAGTCCTCCTCTTGGCCTTATAACTATTCTGAAGTCGCCTGTCGTCAGTCTTGACATTTTGCTGGCTCTGGTTATCCGGGATATGATATTTGCACTGCGCGTTCTAGGCGTTCGGGTAGGGCTAGGGCTACAACGGCGTTGCTGACTACCTTTCTTAGCACGTTTCCTCTTTCGAACTTCTGTCCATCCGTTGCCTGTGACATCTTCCCGTTGGGTGACGTCTTCGTCTTCCCGATGGGTGGCGTCTTCATTCTGCTGTGATACCCTCATTATTGATGATTACAGCCTGCATGCCGCGAACGCAAAAGCCTGGCTATCGTGAGACCGCCCCAGTCGATGCGGAGCGCCGGTCGTAGGAATAGTAGACGCTTCTTGGCGGGAGCTGATTTTCAGTCGTAAAATCTCGAAAAATGATCACCCACCTTAGAAAATGGTCTCTTCGGATTCTCGGTGACGAGAAGAATCAGATGGTATATAAATCCAAGCAGTGCCTGGCTGTATTCGCTGCGAAATCATTCTATGAGAACGGAGCCGACGTGAAAAGCGTTCATTCACCTTGGTGACCACAGCGCCTCCCTCGAACTATTGTGTGCCAATTTTTCCAAAGTGTCAAGGTGGGAGTCAAAGTATGAAAACAGTCATTATTGAAGCCGCTAGCACCCGCATTCCCAAGTTTTCCTTAACATGACCATAGCTGTGGCATCGCACGAACGCATCTTCTTCAGCTACAGGGTTCGAGCCTCAGTGCTGGCTGGCCACCCACTGGTTTGTAAACAGGGGACAGGCGGGCTTCGGGGCGGTGGTGCGACGTCCCGTGGTGACGCTTACTCTGCCTGGAGGACTTCCAATCTGTTGCACGGGACACGCTGCTCCATGATATGAACTCGACTTAACAGCACATCTAATGCAGCGCGATCGAAACACCAGTCTTGTTGATGTCAAGGAGTGTTTCTGAATACGGCGCTCACATTTTCCCCTTCAAACAATGAAAAAAATGTCATGCTTTTACTGTTTTTCATTCTTACTCTACCATGACTCCTATCAAAAATGACATGTCACAGCAGGGGACATGACATGTACAGTTAACTTGACAAAACCTGGCTTGTAATGAATGACAAGGCACTTTCAACATTTCTGGAACCTCACTTATAAAATGTCAGCCTTTCTATCTCAGGCTCTCTTTCCTGATGATTGTGTGTGTTTAGAAAAAGTGGTTAATGATTTAGAGCACTTGGTACTCTACTATGGAAGAGCTTAAAGCCGTCCCGTGGGCCATGCTAAAAACAAGGAGGTTGACTTTTTTGTGTTTAGAAAAAGTGGTTAACAATTTTGAGTACTTAATACTAGACTAAAGGAGAGCCTATAGCCGTCCCGTGGACCTCATGAGAAAGCGCTTTCATCTTTAGTTTAAGCAATAGTTAAACCACCAGACGAGCCAAGCGGCTAACCCACAACGCCTTCTTTTTGGCTTATGATAGTAACCACAGTTTAACCATGCGTTTCTACTAAGATTAAAGGCACAGCTTACAGCGGAGTAGTTAGGGAAGCTTTCATCCTGCTTGTTTTTACTAAAAAAAGACAACTATATAGCTTTTTTTCAGTTGTCGAGGATGTTCTTCAGTGTGACTAAAGACAAGCACAGAAAAGAAGTTTGATCTAGTCCAATATTTTTTGAATGGCGTGAAATTGCTGTTTCATGAGTAATCAGCGAATGTCCTAATGACAATGAACTCATGCATTTCAAGCGAAGTGTTGCGTAAGGCAATTTTGTGGTTTCCCAGGCGCCAGAGCTGCTCTTGTATACTGTTTTTCGTAAATTAGGATAGTGTCACGGTAAAATTGGCCGATATGTAGTCATTCTCAAGGTGACTTGCTGAGCTTGTAGGGTCGAGATGACAAAAAAAGAGAGATCTAGAGGTTGCGCAATCTTTCGCGAATAGCCAACTTTTATTGCTTCTGACACGAAAAAAAAAAGCCTTTCTATCGATAAAGAAATAAATGCGCTCGTTTATGCTGCTAGTGCCTTGTGAAAAAGTGCAGCCTGAATGATGGACTGACACAAATAAAAAATAAACATTACATAAAGAGAGAGGTGGATGCTGCAAAGTGTATAAGCAGTAAGAGTAAGCCATGGCGTGCTCATTTGATCAAGAAGTGCACTGGCAAAAGAATTGTGAACACTGCCAAGTATATATATGCAACGACATCGGCTCCTATGCAAAAGCACCGATATAGACATATCTTGAATGTTTTTTTCTAGGCAAATACTGGCTATAAAGATGCAGGATATGCTACTGGCCTTAAATGTCAAGCTTCATGATTAATATTTCAGCTTCATAATGACATGAAATGATGACCTTGAAAATATATCGCAACATGATGTGAGAGTGGTGAAATATCGATGTTTAAAAGCTTTCCCTGAAGTGGGACAAGAGAAATGATAACGAATAATACGTGAACGTTGATGGCAATAGCACGACACACCAGTTACACGCTTGACGTTATCGGGTAGCCTCTCCAGTTTTCTAATTAGGATTGAATGAATAAAGTATACGGATAGATTTCAAAGTGCATTCTTCAGCAGAACCAGGTTAAATTATCAGATCAAACTTCGACGTGTCGTATTCTTGAAGTTAAACTTAAAGTTATTTTCTCGAAATTTTTCCTCAAGACCATTAGTCCTGATTACCAAAAGAAGTGTAATCGCTGTTATGCTGCATGGTGCTCTCTCTATTTTTATCAGTGTCCTGTAAGGCACAGCACCTAAGTGCGTGACTATTTTACTTCAAAATAAATGCGGTAAAAGCTAGCCACAGCTCAGGTCATTTTGAAATTCACACGCAGTAGCCTAATTTTTAGGAGCAAAATTATTCATGTGGCAGCAAAAAAAGAAACAAAAATTTCTGTGAAATGGTGTAACTTTATGTTCCTATAGGTGGTAATATTTTATTCGTTTCGGGGACAAGAAGTAAAAGAGAGAATAGGTGCTTCTGAAGCAAAGAAGCTATATATATATATATATATATATATATATATATATATATATATATTATATATGTGTGTGTGTGTGTGTGTGTGTGTGTGTGTGGTAACAATGATGGTCTTATTCACGTAGAAATAAAATATGATAGTGCAAAATAGCAAGTCTTCTTAATGAAACATCAGATTGTCATGAAAAGCAGCGGTATAAAATGGCCAAATGGCCGTTCTTAGAAAGTGGCCAAAGATATTCGCTCGTTTTCGGCGCACCTCTGATTGTCGCATTTCTGTACGGCTGCCGTCGCTCGGTAGCTGACGCTCGTCGTCGTCACATCCCATCAGGACAAGAAATCGAATTGAATCTAAAGCACACAAAATGTGTCCTGAGGGTCCTAATCAGACTTTTATTTGAGCTTAATTTGAAAGCCATCGAGAGAACGGTCGAAAGTTTCCACAAAACGCATTTTGAGACAAAAAAATAAATAAAACAGGAAGCGGCCACCGGCCGTCTTGAGATTCTTAGTAAACGTGATGATGTGAAGTTCTTTATGATACGTTATCTGCAACATCAATACACTTGACGCGTAGCCGTTATGAGGTCGCTCAGGTGGAGCTGTTCACGGAGGCCTCGGTAAAAATTACGAGAGGCCCTTGTTTACATTGCGCTCAGCTGTTTATCGTGATGGCAAATCATTGAAATCATGCGGCAAAACTTTCATACTTCATACGCATACTTGATCCTTGGGAACATAAACAGTGCTCCAGCAGTTCTTGTGCACTATGGCGAGAACATTCCTACAGAGTTTAGGACAGCTCCGCTAAAGGAACAGAAGAATAAGTACATGGCTAGTTCGCTTACAAGCCAAGAGTTTTGGCGTGCTCGCGTGTAAGGAACAAGAGAAACTTTTCTTTGACGTTCTTTTCTGCGGCAACAGCCACGGGTAGCATTTAGCAGGGCCTTCAGAAAGTTCTGTGGTAGTACTGCTCTGTGTTGCTTAGTGTACTACCTCGCTGAGCCTGGAGCGTTGCACAAATTTGAACTTCGTGCCATTTTTTTTCTCGAGAAGGCACATACCCGTTAGCGGGTATGCATCGCATGTATACGGATATGCTTCACAGGTGGTCGACAATTTACATCAACCCAAGAATGACGGCGAGAAGAGACATGCGTAACTCTAACGCATTAGCTTTAAGAAAAAGGTGACATCGGCAGCGTTGACCGGATGAAATTAAAAAATAAATGTCAGGGTCTAAGCAGCAATAGAACACGAGCATTCTGCTTGGCTATGAAGTATTCTACCGCAAACCAGGCTGTAGGTCTCGAAACTCCGTTTCAAATAGACCCTAATGTCTGTGAAGCGTCATAGTGGTGGCAGTGTAGGCTATCCGATTTCATAAACATTAAATATGTACTCCTGTGAAACAGCCATCACGACGGGGTAATGTCAGTTGTAGTTAGTTGCCATCCGCAGAAGTTGATTTAAGTAGCAGTATCGAGGACTAATGTCCTCGCGAGCACCAGGACATCATATCGGCTTACAGCTTCTGGTGTTGCTAATAACCATGCAGATGTTGGCATTGGTACGCAACTGTAAACAAGTGGTTACGTAAAATATAGTTTAATATATTACTTATGATTGTGTGTGTATTTGTGCATTTCTTTAACGGCACTTCACAACGTTTCGTTTGAAAAAGAAACACAACTCCGTTACCTTCCATCCGCATGCTTGAAATAACATGCATTTCCGAGATAGGTGGCACCTGTCAGATTTTATTTCATTATTTCTTATTTTTGTAATGTACGTAGGCCTAGATTTGGTGGTTGATGTTTACGACCCGCGATTTTACGCTGATGCTCCTAGTATGTATTGCTTCAAATAGTTCGCAAGACAAAACAATATTTGCTTTTTAATTGACAATCGCTCAAGCATGAACGCTGAAACTTGAGCAATATTGGTGGACGCTGGGGATGGGGTTGACCATTTGACGTATCGCTTGGTGCCGTTTCGGGCATTGTTACGACGGACAACCAGACAAATGTACAGACGTACAGAAAGACAGACAGACAGACGAAAATTTTTGTGTCGAAGTACCCAAAAAAGACAATTGTATTATTAACACAGCTGTTATTAATTCTTAGCTGTCTGCAAAGGGTCGGCTTCTTCGCAGCATAGAGGTGCCACCTCTGACCTCGCGATGGTGCTCGGTGATTAGCAGCACAAGAATTATCGGAGATGGAGCGAGCGGCACCCGAAAACCAGCCCCTCAACTCTGCTGCCTATAGTGTTAGCCATAAAGTTTCCCAAAATACACTAGAGGGAACTCTGGCACTAGTGTCTACGGGAGCTGCCACACACGGCGCTTTAGCGAGCATGAGAATGATGGGTAGTGCACACATTTGTCTGATATTTGTACTTCTGGTGTGCTTCTGGCTCCGTGTGTGTTCGTGTGGCTTGGAGCTGTTTTCTTACGAAGCAAGTATTAGCAAATGTTCAGCGGTTGCGCTTCATTTTATTTTTTTAGACTTACTCTCCAAATCGGCTCATGAAGTTCGAAAGGGTTGAATATTTCTTTCAAAATAAAACTGAAACACGGCAATAAACGAAGCCGCAAGTACGATTCGCCGCTCGCACGTACGAAGACTAGGCAAATGTGTGTGCTACCCATCATTCCAAGGTCGCTGAACGATCGCAGTGCCAGAGTGCCCTCTAGTTAATTTTAGGAAAGTCTATGGTGTTAGCATGTACAGTAACTCCGATGACATACACCGCGGCAACAACAATGATGATGTCTAAACAGTGAACCACGTGACCGCGAGGAGGCACAACCAGAGAACCTTCCACGATTTCAACGCAAATACAGATGCCAAACGCAGGGCTGTTCGAAAGATATAAACGCGGCCAGACTTCTTGCGCCCCAGGAACAGCATCACCATAAGCAGTCGCTCACACCGTAAGAACGAGGGGTGAGGCGTGTGCAGAAAAATTCGAACACAAAGGGCAATAAAGCTTCACTGGTGATCCCTTGCATCCCTTTCGGGTAGTGGCACCCGAAATTATTTTGTCTATATTCTCATTTCCTCTTATTGTGTGAGTGTGTGTTCTGTAGTGTGTGCGTGTCTGTGTTTGGGAGTGCGTGCACACAGCGAGAGTCCGCATTGTGATGCGTTGCTGTGCATAAGACCACATGAACTTTTCCCTTGAATATTACATCACAATTCAGCATCTATTCTTAAAGCAGAATCTTATGGTTTCCGCTACAGCACCAATACCATGACAAAACAAAAAGGACTAACGGTGACTAGTGTTCCCGAAATCATGAATGAAGTCAGCTAGTGCCCCATTATGTAAGGCAGTATGTTGCGTCGGCTCTCTATACGGTGACGGTGCCTGTCTGCTCAACATATGTACACTGTCGTCCTTTTTTGAAGGAAACCTGCGAACGCGTGGCCTGTGCTCTGCGGCAGTGGCCTACAGCACCATCAACCGAGAGCGAAAGAAAACACGTTCGCTTTCAGCGTCATCTGTTGGCAAAAAAAAAAATAACGCGTCGTGGCCGGCAGACAAGCGCTGCTAGATTGCACTCCCTCTCAGCTAACGCGTGCAGTTCATAGCTCACTAACCAAATATCAAACGTTGTCCGCGACCACGGCGCAAGCTGCAGTAATCACCCGATATCGCTCACCGCGTGAACGGTGAGGGAACGTAATCCAGCAGTGCTTGTCTACCAGCCATGGCTCGTTATCTTGCTTGGCAACAGATGGCGCCAAAAGCGAACGTTCTTTCTTCACTTGTCGGTTGATGGTGCTGTAGGCAGCCGCGGCGGAGCACAGGCCACGCGTTCGCGTGTTCCCTTTCGTAAAGAACGACAGTGTAGTGTTGCGATACTGTAACCTTCAGCTAAATGCCACATCCAAACCATTTGGTGACGCAGGATAATTTAGCCTTCAGTAGTCTGCCACTGTCCCATGGGCACGCTCAAGATGAGGTTCGCATGTCGGCTTCATGACCACATGATTTGATATGGGAAGTTTAAAGTCCCTAAACATGCCAGCGGTAAGTGGTAGATATAAATAGATTGCCGTTTTAACGTTGAAGGAGGCTTTTCTGTAGCGCAGTGGCCAACGCCACGCACTCACAGGCAAGAGGTCGGACGTTCGATTCCGCGCGGCGGAGATGGATCAATTTATTTTCTTGAGTTTTCTTCTATATATAGATACGCATACATATACAGTGAATGACGGTGGTCACCAATTCCGACTCCAGCGGCAAGATCAAGCAGAGTGTGTCCTCACACTTGCTATCGCATTGAAAAACCACAGAATACCCACAAAGTGAATCATGATGAATACCCACAAAGTGAACCGTGAATCGCTTGTCCGCAGCTCTCGTCTGTCCATTCATCTGTCCGTCCGTCTGTCTGTCTGTCTGTCTGTCTGTCTGTTTGTTTGTCTGTCTGTCTGTCTGTCTCTCTGTATGTCTGTGTGTCTGCTCATCCGTCCATCCATCCATCCGTCCGTCCACCTGTACATCTACGTGTCAATGCTATTGGTCAGTGCTAAGTACTCCGCTTGCGTTTCATGGTGGGCTCCGACCAAGGCAGTTACACGTTATGTTCGGAAAAAATTGCGAACACTTCAGAACAATGTACGAAGTCTGCTACAGGAGGTGCATAAGCTGTGTTTAGGAAATTTTTTCAACAATTTAGAGTACCTCGTACTCCACTATGGCAGCGATGAAAACGATCCCGGGGGCCACTGGGATACCAAAAGCGTAATTTAGAGAATTTAGTGTGTTTATAAAAAGTGGTTAACAATTTAGAGGATTTCGTACTATACTAGTTTGTGTGAATTTTATTTCCAGATGTATCTTACATAACCTCTGTGTACACAAAAGATTTAAAATGTATTTAGAAAAAGAATTCGGCAGATCCCACGTACCTGGGAATCAACTTTACGCGAAGCACGCGGAGGGAAGGTGAGCATGGTGCATTTTATCTTGTGATTGACACGTCATCAAATGACGCTAATTACATGTACAAATGTTGCACGCAGAGACATATGTTGAAGAGTTGCAGATGCTTATATAACCAGTTTTCCACTTGCTCAGTGATGTCGGCTGGAAATCTGTTCTAGCAACACAAGAAGCTGCTATTAAGCGCTGATGCTCGCGAAGATGCTGGCCCGTGACACTCCTACTTAAATCAATTTCAGCTCATGGCACCTCACCACTTTTGACGTTAACCTGACGTGAAGGTTGTAAGAAAGGAGTACATTAGTAACGTTTATAAAATTGGGTAGGCAGCACTGCAACCACTATTGACGTTTCACGAGAGTTAGCGTCTATTTGAAAAGTAGTTCCGAGACGTGGCGTATCTCTATGGTAGAATGCTTGACTGCCACGCAGAATGCTTGCGTTCGATTCCTGCTGGGTCCATGACATTTATTATATGCATTCGTCGGGTGATCAACGCTGCCTATGTCAGGTTATTCTTAGCACTGACATTTATTCTACGCCTTCGTTGGGTCGACGCTATACCGATGCCGGGTATTGCTTAACGCTCACGCGTTAAAATTGCCAATCTGTGTTCTCGTCGTTCCTGGGTGGATGCAGGTATGGATGCAGGGTGGATGCAGGGAAGATGCAGGTAGAGTGTTTTTCATGGGTTTGTTTTATCGGTGAAGTATATCACTGCCACAACTACCTCGTGGCTTAAAGAAAGCTCGCTGCACTGACCAAAGCATACGCAAGTCGTAAAGTTGTTTACTACGTCACAGCCACAGCAGCGCCACCCTCTCCAGTGGATGCTCTTGAGGTCAATATCGATATACTGAAAGTGGCAAGTGAACATGTGCACCAATATTATAAAATATGTGTCCCAAACTCTGTGCGCATTGTTAGGCTCCTGCGGCTAATGCATCTACCTTTCAGGAAAAGTGTTTCACTTTTTTCTTTTGCTTTTCTGTTAGACGGCACCCTTTTCTTTGAAATAGCGGCAGTTTTTCATATTAAACACCGGCAGGCAAGGGGCTGCACCAGTAAGTTCATATTGGAAGCCTTCTATTTCTGCGTAGATAGATAGATAGATAGATAGATAGATAGATAGATAGATAGATAGATAGATAGATGGATGGATGGATGGATGGATGGATGGATGGATGGATGGATGGATGGATGGATGGATGGATGGATGGATGGATGGATGGATGGATGGATGGATGGATGCATGGATGGATGGATGGATGGATGGATGGATGGATGGATGGATGGATGGATGGATGGATGGATGGATGGATGGATGGATGGATGGATGGATGGATGGATGGATGGATGGATTGATGGATGGATGGATGGATGGATGGATGGATGGATGGATGGATGGATGGATGGATGGATGGATGGATGGATGGATGGATGGATGGATGGATGGATGGATGGATGGATGGATGGATGGACGGATGGATGGATGGATACGCTCAATGTCACCGAAGTTCACCAAGAAATTCTTCGCATTTAAAAGTGTTTAACGGTTCCGAGAACTTTGTACTCAACTATGAAAGGGCAGTGTGCCGTGTTTTGCTAACACCAGTTTAAAAGAATTTTATTTCCGGATATATCTTACACAGCTTATTTGCACACAGAAAAATAGACAACGGTGATCGATGCGTATGTACAATGCAGGCTGTTCTATACAGCAAACGAACTTATAGCGTATGCCGTGACGTACAACGCGAAAATAGTAGAACAAAGACAGGACATTCATGACATCCAGGCGATTAAACATAAATAAACAGTAAGGCTATATGAACAAACAAAGGGAGGTCATTCACAGTGCAGGGTGATGTTTTGCATTCACCTGTGAGGACAATTTGCTCTCGCGCTCAAGAACAATATTGCACAAAAAGAACACCAACTGTGTTTAGAAAAAGCGGTTAGCGATTTAGAGTACTAGGTACTCTACTATTACCGTACACAGTATAAATGAACACCAACTGATGGCCTGCGAGCAGTTACTGTGCTTAGAGTCACCCTAAAGTGATCACGTTTAGCTTAAATAATCTTCAAAAGCCTTCGTGATGGATCTGGCTGCGCGGCACAGTTACACTACGTATACGAACAGCCGTAATATTGTCACGGGATCGTGACATGGCTGAAGGCAGGAGACTGGGTGATTCGATCGAACTGTTTATTTGGGCGAACTTGTGCCCAGTAAACGGAAAAACGAGCTACAGTAGCAGACCTGCTCTGATAGCGGTGAACAGAGCGTCGGCCGTCGATCAACTGACAAGCGGCAAAGCGCGTCGGCGTGTAAACACTAGCGAGCGATCGAATATTCTGGCTTTATTGCTAGCGGTGACGTAGGTTCCAGACTAATCTGTTTTTTCGCGAGGTGAGCGTTATCTTGGCGAAATGATCGACTAGATACCCGAAGCTTGCCCAATACTGCAGGCACGGTTCGCGCAGAAAATTACGTACAGTGTAATAGGGCGATAAGAAAACTTGACGCAAGGAATGTGGCAATATAAACTTTATCGAACAGCGTACTGGGAAAAACAATAAAGTGTGCCATTTCAATCCTTTACCAAAACTACGCAATGAATATACCGACAATGGTATTCTTTAAATGTGTGCCACAAATCGTTCGTGAACCAGGAGGCAGGCTCAAGCAGAAGCATCACTGATAGCCTTCACACTGAAATGATGAATAAACTAAAGAATGAACATGTGACAGAACGAGCGCTCAAAAAGAGCGCGCCGCCAACTCCTCGCGACGAAACGCCTGAGTGACGCCGCGAGGTCAACGATAAAAAAAAACATCCAGACTCCCTGGGCGCGGCTCCCTCTCTTGGAAGCGTAGATTCGCCGACGAACCTCCTCACTCCAGAACGGTGGCCGAGCAAGCACTCGAACTTTCTAGATGGAAAGGGGCGTGGTGAGGCCTGGTTGAGTCATCTATCGCGGACGGCCTTCGAGCCGTCTCGTCCTCTCCCCAGCCGTCGCTGCGTATCGTGCTGACGAAATGACGAGAACTTTCTGGAATCTCGCACGGAGGGTATTTAATCGAGCAGCCGAGGCGAGAGATCAGGAGAAGACGGAAGTTAGCGCCAGAGCGCGTAGGGTATCCCGCCGTGTAGTCGGCGAAGGCTTTGTCCGTAGAGACAAAGCAGGAGAAGAAGAGGATTTCCACCTGAGGGGTGACGACTCGAGCTACAGGCAAGAGTGTGTGTTTACCGCTATCGAGCGAAGACGTGTGGCAACAGCTGCGTGTGTGAAACCGACGTGTTTCCCGCGAAGAAGTTTGAAGCTTGGAGAGTGGCCTATTGAAGACGTGAGGTTTCCTGGAAGAGAAACTTCGGCGAGGTTTCCTAACAGAGAAACTTCGGGGGCAGCGGAACGACAACAACGCTGGACTTTGAGGGAGTGATTCTCGGAAGAGTATCATCTATACTTTTGTTCCAAGAACTTTGGACTGAATAGGGTTTCTATCTGTTTAGTCTTTAAGTGTAGCCCCGCCGCGGTGGTCTAGTGGCTAAGGTACTCGGCTGCTGACCCGCAGGTCGCGGGTTCGATTCCCGGCTGCGGCGGCTGCATTTCCGATGGAGGCGGAAATGTTGTAGGCCCGTGTGCTCAGATTTGGGCGCACGTTAAAGAACCCCAGGTGGTCGAAATTTCCGGAGCCCTCCACTACGGCGTCTCTCATAATCATATGGTGGTTTTGAGACGTTAAACCCCACAAATCAATCAGTCTTTAAGTGTCTTGGTTGTTCAATGCATGCGACTGCATTGTAGTGCGTATTGTTGTCTGTGTCCGTTGTTTCGAGTTTGGCTGATTGTACTGAGTAGTACGTTGTTTGGTGTGTGACATATTGTATTCAACTATTGTGGAGTGTGCATACTTGTGTATTGTTTTTGCTCTGCCATTATTGAGAATATAATTCGGTTTTTGTTCATCAACTCTCGGCTCCGACTTGTTCTTTGGGCCACAGCTGGCGTCCGCTGCCGCGCCAAAAAGGACCACTTCTAAACTGTCCACGCTTTCGTGGTGCGGTTCGGGGGGCCGATACTTCGGCCCTTGGAATTAGCCCGGCGATCGCCTCCCGAATTAACGGGACCTGTGTGACAGAAGACCAGGTTACGCCATTTCATGTGACACAAAAAGTAGCGATTTTCAGGCTGCGAATTTGCTCAGAGCAATAAAAAGGGTAGTTCGTTCTCGCCGCAGCTGTCCGTGGCGATCTTTCAGTGTTGCAAATTTTCGCTCACATCGCAGCGCAAAGAGTGATTTTTGGTCGGCACCCGTCGAAATAGGGCCGGGCTAGCCAAGCCGACGTAACAGAGTCGACGTGTTTGTTTTGTTAATTGCCGATGTTGAGCATTTTGGAATGAATTTAGATTGGAAAGTGTTCCTAAATGACGAAACAAGCGGGCCCTCTGTTACTGTTCACGAAAACTTCACGATATCATAATGCACAGAAACTTACACTGCATTTGTACCTTCTTCAGGTCGAAGAACAGGAAGCGAACAGGAAGAACGGAGAAAGCTGCAGCAAAACACTCAATATGCCGCGCGCAAGTGTGGCGCATACTAATTTCAGGCACAATTCCTCATCGTAATCAACCACTGCATGAACAATTGACACAAAACTTTTTCAAGTGTTTAGCGGATACCACGCTTCTCAGAAGAATCACTAAAAACAGAATAACAAATGTCGGCCTACTACATTTTCTTAATATTATTGCTGTAGTGGGCATCAAGCAAGTGTGTTTGGAGCAGTCATCCAACGAGTGTTTAGAAAGGCTCTGAAAGGTCGCTCTTCTAGCTTTCACTGTAACTGTGTGGCGCCTTTCGCGCAGCCCTGGCGTTTTTTTTATTTTTTTCTAAAAGAGTGGTAATCTTAGGAAAAAACAGTATCACATGAGGGAGTTACATTGTACCGGTTTGATACATTCGCATAGTGTTATGTCATGGCATGGCCAAGCACTTCTGCTCTCTTTTTTCTATCACTCATCAGTGTGACTAGCAGGTCTGCAGTAAGTTTGCCCAATATTTTGGGCACTGATTTAGGTGCCACAAATATTGTGAGTGCGACAAGCGAATTATATATATATATATGGCAGTGGCCACTGAAGGTGGCGTCATTTATTCGGTTCTACGTTTTTGGACACCTATTTTGGCCCGATTTGTACACCTGGATTTCCTAGCATACTTTCTAACGTCTGAGCACCACAGACGAACAAGTGCCCAAAATTTGTCCACTTTGGCATGGCTCAAGCACATTGATGTAGCAAAGCAAAGAAACAGCGCCGATCTCGGAAGATATTGAAATAGGGCAGGCTTGGTCACACGATCGTATGTTGCGGCGTAAATATTCAGTTGCCTGATCTCAAAATTGTTTAATCTGAACCCACTACTGCTCTGGTAAAAAGCTTTCTATTTCGGCAGTTTCAGCGAAAATTATTCTTGGTCATGACCTTTCAAAACATGGTTTGCTGCTTCTTTGTCATTCTTATACAGTATTCTGCTTGAAGATGTTAATCTAAATGTCGACTGTAAGCTCTGAAGGAGTACGAATTGCCTCGTTAATTTCTCGATACTTGACGCAAAACTACCCGTAAAAATTCTCGGGTGGCTACTTGAACGTGCACTTTCAACTGCATCCCAAAATATACCTCGCCAGAGACGCTGTCTGGTTTCTTGAAACCACTGGGCTGCGACACACCGAGGACGTTTTAGAATACAAAGCCATCCGCTGCCACATAGACAACACGCTCAAAAGAGCTGTCAAGCGTCTTCAACCGATGGAATGAGAAGCAATGGAAAACTGCTCGCTGTTTACCTCATTTTACACAGGCTCTGAAAGATGGAAAACTCAAAAAGGTATTCGGAAGCGGATATACAGATAAAAGCAAACGAAGGCGGAAGATCGAGTGGTCAGTAAAGTCACCTGAAATGTAGTGCTGTTAAGCGTATGGCTCAAGGTCCCGTTCCCACAATGCATTACTGATAATGTGAGGACAAGGCAATGCTCATGCGCAGAAAAGAAAGGTGTTCAACATAAAAGAAAACGACTGCCGAATGTAGGGCCTAATGCGTATGCAATTAGGCGAGGACTGAGCGAATGAATGGAATGTAGGACCTCAGTATCATATTCATGAACATTACGTAGACGGAGCTACCATGACGCTTCTCTCATTTCTTCACATATGAGGGCGTGAAACCTGGAACCATGACTCTGGCCGGAAGTGAGACCGCTAGGAGCACCCATAAACTGACGTGACTGCAGGTATCGTGAGGTGGTCTACGAGACGGGAGCCCTTGCGTCTACTTCTGTTTCACACTGACTCCCCTTTCGTGACAAAACCCAATATTCGCAAGTTAGAACAGTCCATTTTGGTGAACGACATACATCTTCACAACGCAGTACGCAAGTGAAGGCACTGTCTCGAGACTCGCGAGACTAGTCCTAAAATCCCACCGACTAGTCAATGGTATATCTCAACCCATTTTAAGATTGTCTCGTCACACTCTCGATATCCGTGAGGCCACGGTAACCAATCTTCGTCCTGAACCCCCCCCCCCCCCTGTAATGTGCAATCTTTCAAGCAGCAACAACATAACGCACCGTTGTAAACTACTCTAACAAATGGGACTTCGAGACTCTCAAGATTCACATGGAGAATCTTCATGATCCAGGCTTGGTCCTTGAGACTACCAGCTGTGTAGCCTGCCTGTCTCATGGAACTTTTTTGTGGCGATATATGCGGCATTCGTGATGGCCAGGGTGCCCAATTCTTTTGGTGGGGTCTGCCAAGGAGGCTTTAGGAGCGAGAGGAGAGGTCAAAGCCGGACATCACCAGATGACGTAGGGCAGCTTATGCCGTAATAACTACAGCAACGTTAGAAACCGTTGGAGCCACTAACTACTGAACTCAACGCAAGCCGGTTGAAGACTCTAAGTGCTTACAATGCTAATGTTTCCACTCGAAAAGTTCTATTGGCACGGTTGGCAATTTGTTGTATACAGAGGAAAATGGCTGCCGCACCATGGGCATAGGTATCACCATAATGTGCGTTAAGGCGTTCTTTTAAAAAGCACCAGCCACGGTGTCAGTCTCGCTTTTCACCAAATAAACAAACAAAGGCAGCAACAACGAAAAACGACATAAAAAAGATAGCAAGTAAGACAGAAAAAAAGGGAAGACAAAAAAAAGCAAAAAATAAAGAAAAACTCTGCAGGTCCTACGTACCTTAGAATCGGTAGTATGCGAAGCATGTGGAGGCAAGGCGATTCTATATTAAATATTTTTATTGAGTGAAACGTTGTCAAGTGCCGAATCATATATGTAAAGTACACGCAAAAACCCACGTTAAACCGACGCCTATGCTTACATTTAGCAGTTCTGTGTAGTTGCGCAACATTGCCAACAACAACATGGATACCAGCAACACCACCAGCGCTAAGCTGATATAAAGCGTTTGTGTTTGCACTGGGGCTTACGAGGATAGTAGCCCTCGAAACTGCTACACATATACACCTCAGTGGAAGGCACCTTAATACAATTGACATTAACTTGACATGACAACTGTATAATAGTGCGTCTGTAATCTTTATAAAATTGGAGAGCCGGTACTATCCCTTAATTGACGTTTCGCGAATATAAGGGTCTATTTGCAATGTACGTCCGAGGCCTGGCGTGGATTTGTGCTACAATATGTTATGGCCACGCAGAATTCTAGAGTTTTATTCCTGATGGGTTACCGACATTTACTCTTTGCTTTCGTTCAGTCAACGCTACCTATGTCAGCTTTTTCTTAACGCTAAAGCGTTCAATTACCCATGTGTGTTCTCCAAAATATTGATGGGAGCCGACAGATAGAAATAACGTAGTGGGATAATCATTATATGAACAGGTGAAGTGCCTCAGAGTGGCTGGCCGACGTTTTGATAGGAGGAATTATCTATTTCAAAGGTGGCGTATCGTCCTTCGCGTGTTAGGTTTAAATGGGCTAGTGGCGACGTCATATCGTGGTGGTGACACGTGCCCTGTTGATGATCGCTGTCTCAAAAGTGAAATACTGTAAAGAGAAGAGTACAGTCTTCGCTTCCCTTCAAGTCAAGTGGTAGTGATTCAAAAAAGTTTTCAGAGAGTGGGGAAAATGAAATAAAAGGAAAAGCGTAAAGTTGGATAGCGGTGTGATGCAAAAAGGGCGGTCGCTTCAGACACGAACAAGTGAAAGAGCTCAAAGCTTTGGAGTCAACAGATGGTTACCGCGTCCGGCTACCAGAAACGGTTGTCAAAAATAGCGGTGTACGCCTGTTCTCGAAAACCTATTAATGAGACATACGACAAGAAAGCAGTTACAAACAGGGGGGGGGGGGAGTAAGTGGCGTATTTTTTAAAGCCAAGATGTCGAAGGCAAGCGATACCAAATGGGGTCTGAAGTGCACACGTTTCATGGAGACGGTCATTGGAAAAAAATATGCTTTCCATATCCCAGTAGGTGGCTCACGCCGCAGCAGAGTTGATTGATGAATTTGGCGGCATGTTGGCTGACGAAAAGGGAAATCGAGAATGCAAAGAAAATGAGCAACGAAGTGTAAAACACACACAGTGAGGGAAGGAGGAAAGGCGGGTGGAATAAGTGGGTCGTTAGGGGAAACAGATGAAAAAAAGGAGAAGAAAAAGAGAGAAAGAGCAAAGACGCAAAGAACTTTCTGGGTTGTCAATTTCCTATAATGATGCGTGGTAGAAGGGGATTTAGAAATCAGGAAAGAGTAAACAAAGCAGTGGTTTAACGGTTCTTTTAAACTAAAACATCGCGGTTGTTTGTACACACAATCATATCTATAACTCAAATTGAAAATTTTAAAGAGAAAAATAATAGTACGATGTGCGCGCAGTGAGCAATTATATGTAGTACCATTTATTTCTATTTGAAGGTTGAACGTATCTTGTCTCTGTAAATATTGCCTCAATTATGCTATGGCTTTCAGTGATTCCGAATCACCACGTGCTACATTGATTCCTGATATGTATAAGAACTAGAATTTGTTTATCAAATACATTGAAAATACAGAGTCGCCACCGCAAAGTGCGATAATGGGTTGACAAAGTTCCACTTCTACTGAAAATGTGCTGACTACGACCGACGCCAAGGAACGCGCGGTGCAGGTGCTATTTGCGAAAGCCATAGTATTGATGACTTACTTTACTGCTCCGACGTGGCGAAACCACTCCACCTGCTAGGAGCAGTGTAATGAAAGAGAGACTAGCCCATAAATATTTCTTCTCTCTTCTGTAGAATAGGTCTTCGGGCATACCATTTTCTGGATAGTTACTGACAGCAGCCACTTTTGTATTGTCAGTAACTAAAGTAGTTATGGCCCTTGCGCACGAAGGGCCTACGGCACTTTAGTTACTGACAGTACTAATAAACATTTATTCGCTCTATCTCTGTACAAGCACAGTTTGAAAAACGTGTTCCCCAAATTGTGGAGACGACTCCAGGGGGCCAGTCGAAGCAAACGTGCTTCTCATGAGCTCCCGCCTCGACGCCTCATCTCACCAGGAAAACCTCATTGCTGCCACCTATGAAGTACTGGACCGTTTTCTGCTAATCAAGCGCAGTCGGCGGCTAACCGGTTTTTAACCGTAAGTCCATATTTCTTCAAAGTCTGCTTGTTTGAAGATCCAAGGCGAAGTACGCTGCTCTAAGCCTAAGAGGCGTCTCCACGCAACGCGCGAGAATGGCTGACGACGACGCGGCTGCGTCAAGCCGAGCCACGACATCGATCGAAGAAAAAACTCAAGGCGGAGAAAATGCTGCCAGCGTCTCGCAAAAGAAGCCTTTTGAAAACGGGGGATGGTTCACTGCAACGTACCACAACTCAAGGCTGATTGCCGTTCCGGAGACCGGGGCCGAAGCGGTAGACAAATCAGCGTCGAGCCAACCTAAACAGAAAGGGAATCCTCTTCGAAAAGAGAAACTGCCTCCACTGCCGAAAACCGACTTCAAGGTCATCATTAGACCAAGGGATGGGCTCAACATCAGTCAATTAAGCACGCATCATATGGCGCGCGCTATAACTAGGGCATGTGGTAACCCAGACATCTGCAACGAAGGCTACCTGCTTATACGGCTGCGCAATGGATCCAACATCGCCATAATCAGCACGCCAAGCATGGAGACCGCCAACATTGTGCAGAGCCTTCGAAGTCTACGTTTTGGTGCAAAAGACTATGCAGTGATGGCTTACGTAGTTGCGCCGGACAACTCGTGCAAAGGTGTGATTCACGGACTGGACACCGGGACCACGCCAACCGAATTACTAGCCCATCTTCGAGTGCGTACACAAGGAGTGAAAATACTTTACGTAAAAATGCTTGGAAAATCCCAAAGAGCCGTCATTAGCTTCGAGGGCAAGATCGTCCCGCGCTATGTTTACTACTACGGTGGTGAAACACGATGCTACCTCTATCGATCATCGCGGCAAGTTTGCTATATATGCTTCAAGCCTGGGCATAGGGCAGACGTATGCCCAACACTAGACGCTGTTGTTTGCTCAAATTGCACCAAGCCAGTCATAGAGGACGGACACGCCTGTGAGCCCCGGTGCGCACTATGCAAGGAAGCGCACCCTCCCCGGGCGAAGGAGTGCAAGGAACGCCTCAGGAGACCGAGAAGCCCACGACCAAGAACAAAAGAGTGGACGGCCGCCGGAGCACAAGGCGCCGATGGACACGGCCAGGCCGGGAAACGCTGGTTCAGCAGGGATGGAAGCTCACCATTCAGGTCCCGATTAGCATCGAAACCACGGTCATGGTCGAGATCGGCGTCCAGGACCCGCCAGGCTCCAGAAAACAAGAAAAAGCAGCAGAAGAAACCCTCCACCAGGAAGGAAGACGATGGTATGGTGAGCAGGAAAGCGCCTTTTTAGGTGTGAATACACTTTATAAGCGACCCCAAACCATCCACTGCCGTCGGCGGCGTCCGCAGTCTTCTCTCTATCTTTAAAAAGAAATAGAAGTTGGCGGGCCTCAGCGCGACGCTTTACGAATAAGCCACGGACGCGACGCTGATATCGGTGTCAGTAACGCGCCTTATATCTTTAACGCCGCTGCGCACGTCCCCCTCCCCCTTCGCTTGCTCCTCCGCTCTCCTCGCTCGCTGCAGCTGCGCGCGCACCCCTCTCTCTCGCGCGCCCGCCTTCTCTCTCAGTCTCCCGTTGAGAGCCGGTCGTGCGATGGATGTCCCGGAGGCAACGCTACCATCAACAACGAATGCAGTACAACCGAATGCAAGCACTGCACCCGTCGTTGGAGGTGACGGTACCACGGTGGTTTCGCCGACGTTGGAAGACAAGGCGGCGCTGCGAAGGGCTCTTGAGACTGAACTTAAGCGGGCGAAGTCTGCAGCGGATGCCGAACTGCGTGCTCGCGAGGCCGAGTGCAAGCGGGCGAAGCGTGCAGCGGATGCCGAACTGCGTGCTCGCGAGGCCGAGGACAAGCGGGCGAAGCGTGCAGAGGATGCCGAACTTCGTGCTCGCGAGGCCGAGGACAAGCGAGCGAAGCGTGCAAAGGATGGTGAACTGCGCGCTCGCGAGGCCGAGATGAGGCGTCAGCATCAAGCCGCGAACGCGGCTCAAGAAGCGGAACGACAACGCAAGTGTCAGGCGGAGAAGGGCGATGAAGGCCGGCGTCAAGACGCCGCTCGCAATCGTCAACGGCGAGTGGACGTTCCCGAAGCCGTTCGAGCCAGTGAACTTGCCGTGCGGGAGAGGGTGCGAGCCCTGGACTTTGCTCGTCCGGACGCGCGTTTCAAACGTGACTTTGTGGATCGCAGCTTCGGTCACAGCTGCACCGTGTGTGACCGGCTGTGGTTCGATAACAACCTGAGCTGCATTTCCGGAGTGAGGAACGAGACCAACAGGTTGAACTCGTTGCGTGTTCTTTGGAACGAGTTCGGAAGACGGTCGGGCGAACACCGATGCGAGGACATGGATGCGCAAGACCCCCGGCTGGCTCCCTTCGGTGCGTTCCGGGTGTGTGCGTCTTGCCGAGAGTCCCTGCTGGCAGGGCCGGTTCCGCCGTTGAGCAAGAGCCACGGCTACGCGTACCCGCTTCGTCCCGCGGACCTCCCCGATCTGAACCCGGTGGAAGAGCGCTTCATCTCGCTTCGACTCCCCTTCATGAGCATCAGGCGGCTCACGCGGGGCAACGGTCAGTACAGCATTAAGGGACAGATCGTGAACGTGCCCATCGACGTTCCGAGCGTGGTGGAGTGTATTCTGCGGCTGGTTCCCGAGGACGTTGCGCTAGACGTGCACGTGAAGCGGAGGCTGGTGAGTCCGGCTACGTACAGGCGCGGACTGGTGAAGCGCGGTAACATCTTGGCGTGGTTGAAGCAGCTGGAGCATGCGCCATTGTATGTCGCTAGCGGCGTGCGCATCGACTGGAGTCGGCTGGGTGTCTTCGATGACGATGATGCGGCCGTTTGTGAAGGTGAACGCGCCCAGGGGAGAGACGACTTGGATGACATCGAGACTGTCCCCGAGAACATAGATTTGGACGACCCCGTGCAACTAGCCATTGCCCTCAATGCCATGTCAAAGACGATCTTCTTTAATGAACAGGGTGAGCAACGACCGCGCGCTCTCTTGATGACAGATGATGGGGAGTGAAGCGGTGAACTGGACGATGCCGCTGCCGCTGACAAGCTGATCGATCAGTCGCATAGCCTGCACCTCGCTCCGGGTGAGAACCGCGCCCCACTGGCGCTCTTCATGGATGCGTATGCGGAAGAGCTCGCCTTCCCCACGATATACTTGGGCGTGCCTCGCAAGATCATCGGTCCGCGTTCGACGCCATTCGCTATGGCAAGCAGCGAGATACGGCGCACCGACCGGCGTGGAGCAACGCCGGAGCACGTCTTGTACATGGCCGCGAAGGTGATGCGGTACAACGTTGCGGAAAGCAACATGATGTTTCGCACCAACGAGACCACTGGTTCCATCACGCGCAAGCAGCTCGAGAGTGGCGGTAAGAAGTTCCTGGAGGAGGTGCTGGACCACGACCTCGCATTCATGCGGGGCGTTCCAAATACGGTCCAGTACTGGCAGGATCGTAGGAGTGAACTCTTCGCAATGATCCGCCAGTTGGGCAAGCCGCACGCGTTCCTGACCATTTCCGCGTCCGAGGTCCACTGGGAGCGCCTGCTCGAGACCCTGGAGCGGCTGCGGGTTGGGCCCGACGGCACGCCTCGGCCCGTGTCCGAGATGATGGCCTGAGAGCGCGTGGAGCTCGTGAACGAAGACCCCGTTGCCTGCACGATGTACATCGACAGGATCTTCGACGTCATCATGAACGTGCTCGCCCACCGAAACTGCTCGCCGTTCCGCCCGTACGTGATTCGGGATTACTTCAAGCGGGTGGAGTTCCAGCAGAGAGGAAGCGCGCACGTGCACGTGATCCTGTGGCTCGGAGAGGCGCCCGACGAGGAGCTCACCAGTGAGGAAGGGGCCATGCCCAAGACCCTCGAGATGGTGGCCCAACTCCTCACGCTCGACACTACGCTCCTCAGGCGGCCGCGCACGCAGACGCATCAGCACACCCACGCGTGCTACAAGCGCGGCCGCACCAAGTGCCGGTTCGGGGCACCCTTCATGCCCAGTGATGAAACGAGGATCGTGGTGCCATTTCCACCTGCGACGGAGGGAGACGATGCGGACAGTGAGCGGGAACGCCAGCGTCTCAAGGCCCTCAAGAAGAAGTATGATGAAATGCACGAGGGCCTCGAGTCCGACGAATTTGAGGATCTCGCCTCGTTCCTACGCGCTTTCGGCCTGCACTCCGAGAAGGAGTATATGGATGTCCTGCGCGCCGGTCTTTCGCGACCCTGCGTCCTCCATCGAAGGACCCCGGCGGAGAAGTTTGTGAATGCATTCAACGCGTGGATAGGCCGGGTCTTGGATTTGAATATGGATATGCAGATAATACTCGATCACTACGCGTGCGCTTCCTACGTGGTGGACTATGTCAATAAGTCCGACCGCGGAATGTCCAACCTAAAACGCACCGTTGCCGAGATCCTCAAAACGAATCCCAACGACGACATCGAAGCCATGATCCGCAAGTTTCGTGTGGACCGTCTTAAAGGAATTGAAATGTCGGCACAGGAGGCGGCCTGGTTTCTGCTCAAACAGGACATGTCGCACAAGAGCCGGGAGGTGGTGTACGTCCCCACGTGCTACCCCGAAGAACGGGTGCGCGTACGCAAAACGCGTGCCGAGTTCGAGGCGCTCCCTCCGGGCTCCACAGACGTCTGGAAAGCGAACCTCATGCAAAAGTACGAGGCCAGGCCGCCTACCCCCAACGACGTATGCCTCGCCGACTTCGCCAGCAAGTACCGGCCGGCGAAGGGTGATTGCCATTACGTGCTCAGAGTACGGCCAGCTGTGATACGCTACCGCGGATACAACCCCGGTAACGATGTGGAGTCGTATATGAGGGAAAAAGTCCTTCTATACGTCCCGTTCCGAAGCGAAACGAATGATGTGTTGGATGATAATAGATATGTGTCCATCTACGAGAACAACGAGCAGTTGATCGAGGTAAAACGAAAAGAATACAACCCTGCGGATGACGATGCACTGGTCCAAGAAATGGTGGAGGTCCACTACGCCGAGATGCTGCGGCTACGGCGAGAGAGAGAGGAGGATGAAGAAAGAACAATGCAAGAAGAAGAAGAATGTAATGAAAATGATGGGTGGAAGAAGATGATGGGGGGAAGAATGTAATGAAGATGACGAACGACGAGATGCGGATGCTAGTGTGTACGCGGACGTACTGACTAACGAGCGCCTGCTCCGACTGCTCAAGGAGGTCAGTACGCCGTGTGCTGCGGTACGCAAACGGCACGGAATCATGGAACGAGAAGAGTACGTCTCGATGATGCGCAGCACCAACCCCGAGCAGTACAAGTTGCTGCGCGAGATTCTGCACCGTCAGACCACGCCGGGGCAGCCTCCGCTGCGGGTCTTCTTCACGGGACCCGCGGGTTGAGGCAAGACCTTCGTGCTCAAGCTCGCCATGGACGTGTGTAACCATTGTGCGGACTTCTGCGGTGCCGTTGGCTGGGAAGACGGCTCCTCCTCATCCGTCTCTTCCGTCTACAACGCGTACGTGATCTCTGCCAGCACGGGAAAGCCTGCCGTTGCTGTGGGTGGAATCACCGTCCACAGTGCCTTCAAACTCGTGCGGGCTGCCCGTGGAAACAGACAGGACGCCCGCCTCGGAGTCATGGGGGACGGTGGACTCCGACCTAATGACCTGAACACCTTCCGGTGTGCCTTCCGCAGAGTCAAGTGCGTCATCATAGACGAAGTCAGTATGATGTCCGCCGACCAACTCAAACTGGTTCATTGCCGTCTGCGCCAGATCACGCAGCGACTCACCGAACCCTTGGTGGACTGGACGTCATCCTCTGCGGGGACCTGCGGCAGTTGCCGCCCGTGCGTGCCAGCGAGATCTTCAAGCGGCCCCGCAGGGCTGATGGTCTCCTCGGGTTCAGCACTGTCACCTGGCATCATCTCAAATACTTCCCGCTCGTGAGAGTCGTGCGCCAGTCCGACGTCATTTTCTCCGCGGTCCTCACCAAGATTGATGATGGCCGCGCGCTCGAGCCCGACGAAGTAAAGATTCTCAAATCCAGGTGTGATGGTTAAGGACGTTCGTCACTATGTTTGCTTATAGCGACGAGAAAGGATTAACATGAACAATTTATTTGGTGGCACGGGTGGAACGGCTGACGGCGCACGGATGCGCTACCGTGTGCAGCGCCGTTGAGTCGGACGTCGCGGCCAACCCAGCAGTCAGGGTCGCAACTCCGGAGGTCCAGGATCAGGCCACGGCTCACGAGGACCACGCCCGGTAGGCCTCACCCACGAACCTCCTCCCGGCCACTGCACCCAGGCAGGAGCCGTTCAGCAGGCCCCGTCCTTGGACCTTGTACCGGCCGACGGATTCGACCCCGAACAGGCACACCGGAGCTCAACCTGGCTGACACGTACGGGTCCCACGTCCGGCTCAGGAACGCTGCCAGGAAATTGTCCTCTCAAGCGGCGCACCGCTTCTTCTGCCTTTGTGGCCTCAACCCTCGAGCTCTTTTTTCGACGTTCCTTCTTCTTGGCGAGGGCACCGCCAGGTACCCTCGGGTGCACACTGCCGCTCATGAGCTCGCGGCCTACGTCCGAGTCTGGCGCGTCGCTCGGTACGGCTCGGCACCGCTCGGCGATCCTCGATTCAGCCAGAACTCCCCTGGCACCAGGATCCTCGGCCACCCTGAACCTCGCCCGGCTCCGTGGTCCTCCGTACACACGCCCGCGTCTCGCCCGGCAGAACGTCTCGCTCGTCTCTTGCCGATGTGCGACGCTCTGGTAACACCGGCGCTTGATGGTATGGCTGCGGCTACGGAGCAGTCAACCCGCATCGGAGACGCGATGCTCCATGCGGGGAATGGCCAGCCCGTCCAGCGAACAGCTTGCGTCGAGACGCGATGCTCGGCGCAACCGTGACCATTAGCCAGGCCACGTTCATCGCTGTGCCGAACGGCTGACCGTGGAGACGCCTCGCCGAGATCCGCGATGCCCTCGGCAAGGATGAGAACAGCAGGCCAGGTCGCGCCCCGAGATGCAGTACTCGTGCCGGCAATGCCTCCCAGCTGGTGGTTGGACGGCAGCAGCGTGGACGGCCGCGTTCCCTGGCCGGAACCTGGATCGCCTGCGTCCGACGCTTCGGCCCGCTGTCTTCCGTCTGCCGCTACTTCGGCTCGTCCCCAGCCACAAAGCTTACCGCCACGTAATGGTCACCTGTGGCCCAATCGTGGCATGCCACCTCTATGGGCCACCACTGGTCATCAGCTGATTGGCGCACAGTTGCCTCGTAATCGCACGTGCCTTCTTCTTCTCTTCTTCTTCATTTCTTGTTGTCGCCTTCGTGCCACCTGCCCTCCCCTCGTCTTCTTCAGTTTTGGTTTGACGTTCCTCGGCGTCTTTAAGTCCTTTCCTTACACCAGGTTCGTCACGGTCGAGGAAGCCGCTGAGCGCGCGCCCTCGGCCGTGCGCATCTTCTACTTGAACGCCGATGTCACGCGTTTCAACGAGACCGTGGCCCGTTCGCAGGACGACTTCGTGGTGCTTCGCGCGCGTGATCGGTACCTCGGCTGCAAGACGCCGCATCTGCTCGAGAATGCCAAGAGCAGGGTTGCCCGCATGGTTTCCAGCGAATTCGCAAATCTGCCCGGGGAAGTCATGGCCATGGTTGGCAAGCCCTACATGATGACTCATAACATCGATCTCGTGGATGGTCTGGTCAACGGTGCGGTTGGAGTCTTGCGCCTGTGTGAGCTCGCCGGCCCGTTGCCCGATGATGGAGATGGAGTGGATGAAAAAGGAGAAGGAGACGAGGATGAAGAGACGCGCGTGAGGCGACTGTGGCTCGAGTTCGATGTGCCCGGTACCGGAAAGCTCCCGCGTGCGCGCGCCGCTCGGGCCGTTCAAGAGGCCCGTTCCAACGGCTACGACGTGACCAGCGAGAACTGGATACCCATCGAGATGCAGTCGGCCACCGTCATCGAAAGGCCGGCATAGCTTGTAAACGAACGCAGTTCCCCCTTGTCCAGGCCAGCGCCATCACCGTGTACAAATCTCAGGGTGGAACCTACGCCTCGGTCGTGTACGACTACTCCAAGACGCACCCGCAGAAGCTCGTCTACGTAGCGCTCTCTCGGTGTACCAACCTCAACGGACTATACCTCACCAACGCTGAGGGAGACCACACCTTCTACCACAAGCAAGACAACCCGGAAAAACCCATGCTCGATGAGTTTCGGAGGCTCGAGAATCACCGTCTCGTCACCGTCATGCAGCGCTACCTCTCCGCTCCGAGGGACCAGCATTTCCGAAGGGTGTGCGAGAGTGGCTGTAGGGAGTTCACGCTCACGCTCCTAAACGTCCGCTCTCTCTCGGCGCATGCACTGGACGTTGCCAAAGACGACGTACTCTCCAGGGTTGATCTCCTCTACTTCACGGAGACCTGGAACCGCTCCTCCGGTGACTGCGGTGCCGATGTCTCCCTGAGTGGCTACGATCGCGTGACCCGGGACCTCGCCGAGAGAAGGGCTGGTGGAGTGGACGTCTTCCTAAAGCGCTACCAGCCCTTCAGTGAAGAGCTTAGGTGACAGCAGAACCGGACCCAACTCCTGGTCTTACAGCGTGCCAACCTCGCTACTGATGCATCGCCGCGAACGTGTCCCACTGACGACTCGTGCTCCTTCGCCCGGAGTGGAAGCCGGGGCGAGTACTGCGGCGTGTGCTTGGTTGGACACGTCTACGCCAACGTCCTCTCGCACGCCGTGTGCACTTCGCCGCTCAAAGACGACTCGCCGTACGCCTCCGTCCACACCAGTGCCTACTCCGGCGATGCCGTCCTGGTTGTGACCGTCTACCTGGCCCCGAACCTCTCGAGAGATGACGTCTTGGAGCAGATGGATGCGGTGATGGAGAGTGAGTCTGTGCGCGCGCGTCCCTCAGTTTCGATTGTGGTGGTGGGTGACTTTAACGTGGACGTTAGAAAGGACAATGGCTGGTTGGTTGACCACGTGCTGAACAATTACTCGATGACGTATCTGTCTCTCGAGTTTCCGACCACAATCAACGGTGGCTTCATAGACTTGGCGTTCAGTAGGAACTGTATGGTCCGCTCTGTCTTGCCGGATCCGCTCTCCGTACATTTCTTGGATCACAAAGCGCTGATACTAAGCGTGAGCTACAACGATAACACGAATAGGTGCTAATCTGTAGTGTAGTTTGTGTGTGTGTGACGCGCTCGCGATGTGTGCATTTACTGCATCGTACGAAAATCGTGAAATGTAAATAAATAATACTTCGTATATAATGTATCTGTGTACAAATGCTTCATGACAAACAACACTTAAACTCATTATTTACACTTTAATCATCATCATCAGTAATAAAGCCCCCAAGCATTTCCCCGAGGGTGAACATGGTTAAGTGCGAATGCACGGGGTGATGCTATGAGGGGGAGTAAAGTCAAAATTCATTGGCATTCGCCAGTGAGTTAACGTAAACTCCCCCGTGTGATCAAATTGCGATTCCCAGGAACCATTACACCATAAAGGCACCATAGTGTGAATAATAAATATAATAGTGCGTAATAATAAATATCCCTCATAGCATCACCCCGTGCATTCGCACTTAATCATGTTCACCCTCGGGGAAATGCTTAGGAGTTTTCGGGAACAGGCGTACACCGCTATTTTCGGCAACTATTTCTGGTAGCCTGACGCGTTGACCGTCTGCCGACTCCAAAGCTGTAAGCTCTTTTACTTGTTCGAGTCTGAAGCGGCCGCCTATTTTGCAGCACACCGCCCCAACTTTGCGATTTAACTTTTTTTTTCATTTTTCCCCACTCTCTGAGAACATTTTTTAATCGCTATCAACTGACTTGAAGGAAAGCGAGGACTGCACTTTTCTCTTAAAAGTATTTTGCTTTTCAGACAGTGATGATCAACAGCGACACGTGCCCCCACCATGATATGACAACACCACTGACCCCTTTCAAACTAACACGGCAAGTATGACATGGCGCTTTTGAAAAAGATAGGTCCTCCTATCGAAACGTCGGCCAGCCAGTCTGAGGCATTTCACCTGTTCATCATATGATTATGCCCCTACCATGTGTTTTCTCGCCGTTTCTGGGTAGATATAAAATGTTTATCACCTGTGGCACATGCCCAAAAACCAGTGGCACGTATCCGGCCCGGGGTATGTGCCACTATTTTTCGGAAAGCGTTTCACGACGTATGTGACTGGATTTGGACATTATTCATTTCACGACCAGCTAGTTGCATTTGACAAATCATCTTATACTCCCATACTAATTTTGGTGTACCCCAAGTTAAGAGGGCGATCATGAGAGCACCCAGAGGTAGGCAACTTAGATAGATAGATAGATAGATACATAGATAGATAGATACATAGATAGATAGCTAGATAGATATAGATAGATAGATAGATAGAAAGATAGACAGATAGATAGACAGATAGATAGATAGATAGATAGATAGATAGATAGATAGATAGATAGATAGATAGATAGATAGATAGATAGATGTTAGAAATTCTTGCAGTACGCGGCAAGAAACGCTTCACATTTATCACATCGGGCACGGACACGCCGAGCTTTGCTTTTTTGCATTTTCACAATGAAGCAAGAGCTCGTAACTTTCTAATGTACTAGTCTTGTGGGAGCTGTTGCACAAATATTGCGGCATTCGTCTTGTTGGTTGGGAGCGGAAAATCAGCCTTGTTGGTCAGCAAGATATCGCAACAGAAGACAATAAATATATTACTTCTTTCGCTTAGTTGAAGTCAAACCTAGGCAAGGCTAACCAGTGTTCTACTCCAGAACAACGCCCGTGGTAAATATGGTTTCGCAAAAAAACAGTATATAAATGATAAGCTGTGTGGGCAGTGCCATTAGCACATGTAATAATGAGCAGTATAAGCGTTTAATTTTATCAGACATCAAAACACTTGAGTTGCCCATCGCATAAGTTGTTTCAACGCGTACCCGTGACAAAGCACTTAGGCATAGATTATCATCATCCCCATATGGTCAGATGCTCCGGCGCACGTCGTGCTATGTGTGTCTACTTGGTATTTTGGAAATTTGTAAGGCTGCCTAACTTGTCTGTCCTTCCTTCTTCTTTCCTGCTACACCTGCTCCTTGGAATTTTGTAGATATAAGAATCATAGGGCAGCGGGCACTTGGCAACCGCACTTACAGCAGGCATTCAACAATTAATTTTCAGGGCCCATTTCACGTGCATAGAGAGTGAGAGAATTTGTCTATTTCACGTGCATAGAGAGTCCGAATTTGTCTATTATACCTGAAAGCAGATCATTTCGCGGAGCTGGTGCGCCTGCCGAAGTGGCTGAGTGATGATTATTAGGGCGCTTATAATTACAATGAGGAGAACTTTGACGTCACTTCGAACGGAATCAAATGTACGTTTGCATACCTGAAGCCAAAGTCACCTTATCGCTTCAGGTACTTCAAAGCCATTTTTTTCAGGGCAAGAGGTCATTCTACATAATACGACGGTGCCTGGAGCGACGGGAAAGCGGACCAAACAATCGTGTAGCTTGTGAGATGATTTAGACTCTAACCAGAAGTTTTGAAAAAACCCCGACGTTTCGAAACCAACTTGCTTCCTTCCTCAGGGGTGACTGCGGGACGACGTAGCAGCGGCGTCTTCAAAGCACTTGCGGGGCGGATAATGACCCCCCCCTCTCTCTCACTCTCTCTCGTTTCGCCGTGGAGCGCAGACCATGTGTATACAATGGGGGAAGGGTTCTGAAAGAGCGGTTGATGTTATGGGCTGTCCTCTGTATGTGCCACGACTCGAGTAATAACCTTCGTCTCCAGTTCCGCTCGCTTCAAAGGATGGCGTTGCTTTGAAATTTATCCGGTGATCCAACGTCTCCGCATATTCGGCGACTGCGCTGCGCTCTTCGTGGAGCTTTTGCACGTCGTTGTCACGTTGCTTCAGTCATTTCGGTAGGTTTTTTGTCTTGTCGATATACGAAGAAGGACACTCGGCGCATGGAATTTCGTAAACGACACTGGGAGTCTTGTCCATTGCTGGCTGGTCTTTCGAGTGGGAGAGCAGGTAGCCCGGCGTACACCAAGGCACGTGCGCGATGCAAACCCCTTCCTTTTTGAAGATCCGCGCCAACATCTCGCTGGTTCCCTGAACTTATGAGACCAGAACGCATTTCATGGGGTTGTTATTAGGGTGATTGGGGTTTTCGTATCCTCTGTTGCTCTGCGCGACGGGTGGTGGCTTGAATGAAGCGGGTGCTGGCTTAAATGAAGGTCCGCAATTACTCGGGCATCTTCTTCCTTTCGCCCCGTGTCATTGAAGCCTAATTTCTTAGCTCTCTGGAGTAGCGTGCTCACAACCAAGGCCTTGTGGCAGGCGGGGTGGGAAGAAGCAAATTGAAGGTAGCGGCCAGTGTGCGTTGGCTTCCTGTGAACGAAGAAGTCGAGGCCGTTGCGCTTTTTTGCCACCTGGACGTCGAGAAAGGGCAGGCAGCGGTCTCATTCACACTCGGACATGAATTGTGTGGCTGGGTGTACGGAATTTAGGGGCTGCCTGGTGTTTTCCGCTTCAGACGTCTTCATGACGCAGAAGCAATCGTCCATATAACGGAGAAAAGGCTTGGGTCGCAGCGAGAAGGAGCTGAGCGCTTTCTCTTCTACGTACTCCATGTTTAGGTTTGCCATCGTAACGGAGATGGAAGCTCCCATCACGGTTCTTCTGTTCTGCCTGAAAATAGTTTCTTTGTAGGAGAAGTACGTACTGGACAGGCAGAACTCCAGTAAATGGCAGAACTCAACCGCCAAATGAGTCCTTTCAATCAGGCTTCCGTTCCCCTCAAGTGCAGAACGGGCGGATGAGACAGCTAAGGGCACTGACAAATTGGTCAACAATAAAGTGACGTCAAATTCTTGTCATCGTCGATGCTCGCATCTGACACTAGCTGCATGAAGTGGCCGGAGTCACGGACATGAGTTGGTGTCTTTCCGGTTAGGGTGGCGAAGATTCGGTGCAGAAAATTCGAAAGGGCTAGGCATGGGGAGGAATTGAAGTCTACAATCTAAACATGGTATGACATAACATGAATGTGTAAAGCACATATCTGACTAGTCATAACATGGAAATCATGAATGTCGTAATTTACAATTCATGAACTTGCAGCTCTTGCGGTGGTTTCGTTGACATGGCATGTTGCAAAACTGGTATGGTATGATGTGATTGCATGGCGAACACAAGCGACAGACCATAAAATGAAAAGCATGACATGCGTGTCATGTAACAACATGATCACATGCCAAGCTCATCATTCAATCACGGACGTTCCACTAGCACCACGTATACCAAATTTGTAATACGGTAGGTGAATAGATGACAAAGGTATGTGACTGAAGCAAGCATGATAACATTGATATGCGTGTCATGTAACATGACTACAAACCACGCTCATGATGCACTGGCGGCCGTTTCGATAGATTCCCTTATACCAAATATGATATTAAGGGACGTGAAAGGATGACGAAGGTATGATACTCGTGCAATCATCATAAACGTGAGATGCGTGTCATGTAACAACAGGACTCCAAGCTACGCTCATGATGCGCTCGCGGCCGTTTCGATAGCTTCACATGTACCAAACTTGGTATAACGTGACGTGACCGAACGACATAGATAAAGACACATACAAATATCATAATCATGACATGCATGTCATGTAGCAACATAACTACATGCCACACTCATGATGCGCTCGCGGCCGTTTCGCTAGCTCTACATTTACCGAATTTGGTATTACGTGACGTCGATGGATGACGAGGGTATGTGATTTGTGCAAACATAATAATCATGAAATGCGTATCGTGTGAGAACATGACTACATGCCACAGAGAAGGCGCCAATACATTTGGACGTGTCGCGGTGCCTGTGCTCACCGGCGTTCATTTCGTCGGGTCATGCCGACGTTGCCACGCGAGGCGCCGGTCCTGCCACATACTCGCAAGCACGGGCCGCACTGCCTTGCTTTGACGCATGCGCGTTTCAGCGCATCCGGCGTCGCTCCATCGCGAAAAGGGGAAGACGCAGTGTTGTCTGGGATACGTATTGGCGTGAAACGCAGTGTGTTGCGTTTCGCGCCGATTGCCGTTGGGCCGCGCCGACGGACGCTGGTCGAGGCGGTCGCGCCTGCGTCAGACTGTATACAGTGCTCTCGTTTTGCTAACGTAGCGTCGCTGTGCTTAGCGTGCGCTCGCATCAACGCTACATTTGAGTATATTGGGCCCCTCATGATGCGCTACACATAAACCAGCTACACATAAACCACCAAACTAGCCAAACATAAACCAAGTTTGGTGTTACGTGACGTGAATGGATGACGAAGGTATATGATTGGTGGAAACACGATAATACTGACACGCATTTCCTGTAAGAACATGACAACATACCACGCTCATAGCGTGCTTGTGGTCGTTTCGCTAACTTCAAATGCACTAAATTTGGTATCACGTGACGTGAATAATTGAAGAATGTAAATGAGACATCCAAAATTAATAATCATGACATAGAAGTTATGCACGGCATCATTTACCTCCACGTCGTAACGTTGTGCTGATTTTAAAGTGACATATCAACGTTTCTCCTTCTCTTTTAAAGCTACCTATATGTGCATTTTCTGAATAAAAAGTACACTACCTAACCTATATTTATTGATATTGAGCCTCACGTATGCATAATCTTTTATTTTTGAGTGACAATGTTCACCACTATGAACGCATCCATCAGATTAGGATGGGTGGGTATTGATGAAGGGGTTACACTTTAGAGGTGGCTGAATCGTAGGAAAGACACCGGTAGACAAGTAGACCAAAGGTGGTGCGCTGAAGTAGCTGAAAAAAAGACAGTCGTCTTCGAAAATGAGCTCTTTCTTAGCACTGCCAAAAGTCTTGATATATTCGAGCTCAGTCATAGGTGGTTTTGTGTCGAAAGGACAATAGAGGGGTGAAAAACACCAAGATAAATAGCAATGATGAGAACGTGCGAAATCATCGCTTTTACAAGGGGTTGTCCTTGTGGCTTAGGACGCATCACATTGTTTAATAAACCCAGATGCCCACCGTGGGGCAACATCAATTATTGGGGCTGAGCTGCTGAGCAAAAATATAGGCGTTTGTTCTTGGCCGTTGTGGTCGCATTTTGAATGAACCAAAATATGAAATCCCGATGGGCAGTTTTTACGGAACTGCTAGTTTTCACAATTACTTGAGTGCACCACAATATCAAGCGTCTTAGACATATTATTTGTTACATAATACCCCTGAAATCATTAGAATATTGACTCAACCGACTGCGATTTGATTGCTCATGTAAAGCTGTTGAAAACGTAGGCCTAAAGACTATATTTAGAGTGCATCGAACGCTCATCGCCAGACACACTCGTTTTTTTTTAAATTTTACAACGCGTAACCACTGCCTCGCCCCGGCCACGCCAGTAGGCCTAGAAACAATTTCGGTTCTTGAAAACTGCTCCGATACAACTGCACTCTTGATGCGAGCAATCAAGACTAGTCTAGAATAGACGCGCACACCTACCTTAGAGCTGGTATCTTTCAGACTGCTTTCATGAAAGTCTATGCAACTTCGTGGTGCAATGATCAATTACTCAACGCCCCGTCACGGTGGTCTAGTGGCTAAGGTACTCGGCTTCTGACCCGCAGGTCGCGAGTTCGAATCCCAGCTGCGGCGGCTGCTTTTCCGATGGAGGCGTAAATGTTGTAGGTCCATGTGCTCACATTTGGGTGCACGTTAAAGCCCAGGTGGTCTAAATTTCCAGAATCCTGCGCTACGGTGTCTCTCATAATCATATGGTGCTTTTGGGACGTTAAACCCTACGTATCAATCAGTCAAATATCAATTACTCAATGATTGAGAATATTTCTCGATGCTATCATAATATAGCTAATACTAATTCAAATATTTTGTTTCCTTTTGTAGATCAAGACCTCGCTCACTTAGGAAATAGGATGGTAAGTAGAATTCCTGTGAGATATGATTCTCTATAACACCAACTTGATGATATAGTAGTATACTGAGTCCTAAAAGCGCAAATTAGGACTTTAGGGTCAATCAGTTTTTTTTTATTTCAGTACGACGCGAAAGAAGGCCTGCTTGATATACTCGGTTCAATAGCTGACATCTATTTTCCCCTAAGGACGGATGCAGCCACAGTACTTATTTTTATATTCACGTCACTATACTATCCGCACCTTTTGATAAACTTGAATAGAGAAAATTACACTCGAGTAACCTTAACTTGCAAGAGGAACTAAATTTTTTGGGGCGAGGGTCAGTACTTGCTTCCATAGGCAATATTTTTCTCTATCTATCTATCTATCTATCTATCTATCTATCTATCTATCTATCTATCTATCTATCTATCCATCTATTTATCTATCTATCTAATCTATCTATCCATTACGTCTCCCTCTGCCTGTGTGTGTGTGTGTGTGTGTGTGCGTTGAGAAAACGCGGTATTTATCAATATCAATGTCCAATCTCCAACAGCCACACAACTAACAGTCCAAGCACACTTCACGGTCGTGCCCATAAAAGCCAGTTTTCATATCCTTGGTCCGCCTATGCAGTATCTGACAACAGCTTAAGAAGGGTAAGAGCGCACTGAATACAAATACACAGAGAAAGGACACACACACACACATAGCACTATGTGTGTGTGTGTGTGTCCTTTCTTTGTGTATTCGTATTCAGTGCGCTCTTACCCTTCTTAAATATGGAATACCAACATGCCTACCTTTCCACCTAGCTGACAACAGCGATGAGAGTGCAGCACTTAAGCAAATACACTCGTGCGCCTTACGTGTCTGCGAAACGTCAACTTGTCACCAAAGTGGCCGCTAATCGGCTTCATGGCTACACGGCACTGCTTCAAAACCGTGCGTTGCGCTACGAGAAAGTCTGCCGAGCCCTCTCTGAAGGATGCGTTGCCATGTCACAAATAACGCTTAAGGCGAATATAAACAAATATTCTGACATTGATGGCACTTCCCAATCGAAAACGCTAACAGAAGACTTTCCAAGGCATCCAGAAGACAATGTGTTGTATATATGTAAGGCCTTTGTTTGCAGGGATAGGTATTGCCACAAGGCAGTTGTGGGTCTGGTCACCTCCATCAAGACGCCAACTGCATGTCATGGTATCCAATGAATCCGGCAGACGCCACAGAGAGAGCTACTGACGCTTGCGTCTTGTCAACATCAGACTTTCTTGATATCACTTCTGAGCAACGCCACGACCCGGATTTACTTTCCATCCTAGATAGTCTGAGCTCCGCTACTCCACCCACTTCTCTGAACTTTTATTTCCTTGGTGAAGGGGTTTTCTATCACAACAACATCCGCCCTAATGGTCCTGACCACCTTCTCGTCATGCCTTCCTATTTGCGTGTAGATGTTGTCCGACAGCTTCACGATGAACCTTCCGCAGGTCACATGGGAGTCACCCGCACTTATGATCGCGTCCGGCGCTTTTTTTCTAGCCATGCCTAAATCGCTCGGTGCAAAAGTATGTCGCCACCTGCGACCTTTGTCAACGTCGAAAACGGCCAACATCGCTTCCAGCTGGCCTCCTTCACCCTATTGAGATACCTGCTGAACCATTCTATCTCGTAGGGCTCAACCTTCTCGGGCCATTTCTCACTTTTGCATCCTGGAACAATTGTGTTGCCGTGGCGACTGACTACGCGACACGTTACGCGATAACCCACGCTCTCCCAACCAGCTGCGCTACTGATGTCGCCGACTTTCTTCTGCATGACATCATTTTGCATCAAGGTGCTCCTCGACAGCCCGTTACTGACCGAGGCCGATACTTTTTATCTCGCGTCATCCAGGATATCGTAAGTTCCTGTTCCACGAGCCACAAGTTCACAACGAAATACCATCCACAAACTAATGGACTTACAGAGCACCTGAATCGCACTATCACCGACATGTTGTTCATGTATGTTTCTCCAGACCACCGCGACTGGGACGCAACGTTACCCTACGTCACCTTCGCTTACAACTCATTCAGACATGATACCGCTGGCTCTTCCCCACTCTATCTTTTTTATGGACGTGAACCCTCTCTGCCTCTTGATACACTTCTTCCCGCTGGTTCAAGCTCCCCTGTCACATACGTCCACGATGCCATAGAATGAGCCGACGCAGCACGACAGATATACTTTCTTAAGCCTCTCAGATACATCGGTACGATTATCACCACCGTGAAGTTTCGTATACACCCAGTTCTTTATTACTCTTTTGGACCTCAAGCCGTCACATCGGCCTCTCAGAAAAGCTCTTATTTCGCTATGACGGACCATACAAAGTCCGTACAAAGACCATACAAAGTCCAAATAGGGTCAGAAGTGTTTGTGCCTTTTGTATTGAAGTACTGGCTTTCAAATACGGGGTCATTATAATAATCACATAGTCAGACGCCCATTCGCAATGAACGCTTGTACCATGCATTACTTTACTCCAATATTTCATGTTGGATTGTAAAGCTTGTACCCAGAAAGCGTGTATTTGTGAATAGTGAAAGCCACTTTCAATGCATTTCCTAGCAACAAAAGTTATTTTAACTGTTTTCACGAGCAGAGTTGTGGCCATATGGCAGAACATCCCCTTGCAACAAAAATGACATGGATTCGATCTCCACTTACACCTAAAAACCTGGTTTGGTCCCCACGCAGCTTCAAACTTTCTTTATCATTTATTCATTTTATTTGCATCGTTCTCAAATTTTCGGTCACGCATAAGATAAGTTTTTCGCTCAAATATAACGACGCGGACGATGACACTGATGCCGACACCAAACACTCCTGCGAAATGAGCTCTTTAACGCTAAGGCGATAAAACCCTATTACAATATTTGCGTTATTGAATGCTTCACGTGAACCATTATTTCCAAGCGGAATAAAAGCCCGCCAAATAAAAAGGTAATGACGAAAATGGAGCATGGATGTGCAACGAACCTCCTGCTCTCAGCCGGGCTTTTAGTGAACAAAATCAGTGCAGCCGTGACCACCCGGCTGCATAGCAGCGCTGCTGTTTGACCCACAAGTTCTCGATTTGACTTACCCGGTTACTCGGGAGCAGTTGTGTAGGCAGAATTTCTTTTGGGGGCGGCATAGGAGGCACCGTTATGAAATGGTCATTATTCGCTCTTTATGTCAATTCGAAAAGAATAGAGGGGGTTCGGTACGTGTCCGGTGTGCCATCTTCTGGCTACACCGATGACAGCAAGCACTTCGAATTTGTTGGAACTGTTTTCGAGCTCCATATTCAAGTTCATCAGTAGGCTGAGCAGGCCTCAGTCGATAGACCGAAGACGTGGTTAAAAATTAAAAGACAATGTGAAGCTCAGACGTGAAATATATTTAGTTAGTGGATGTTTTTCTCTAGCTTGCGCTACAAGAAAAAAGGGCCAATTGATCGCACAGTGAATTGCTTTTCTCCCTAGAAAATTGCAAATTAGACATAAAATCGGCAATCAGAAATATTTCCTGTTGATTTCTTGACACAAACTCCACATGGCTTTGAGAGCTGTCAGGTTCGTTCAGTTTGCTCGCAATGAGTGACACTGTCCTGACATTGGCTTCACTGCTTTCATTGTGCTGGCCACCCATAATGATCGCGTTTATGTCATGAAGACAAACGTCGCAGCACTAGAAAACATTAGCAGTAACACCGCGTGCGGTTCAGCTTCTAGTTCATGTTCGTAAAGCAACTTCCCAGAAATTTCTATAACCGAGGTGAAACCCCTTAGAGGGCCTATTCATAGCTCGTATCATCCAAAGAAATTCATTGATTATTATCGATCCAGCTCAATGAACTGTTCTTAGTGTTGTATCATAATAACTTTTCTATGACAACACTAACAAGAATGAACTTTTTTGGTGGTTGGTTGCGCATAGAAACTGTATTTTTGTCGTCTCAAAAAATAATTTTCTCCAGCCATTTTCGCGATGGCTTTCCCAGTGTAAGGTCTTCTGCAAGACAAAGCACACTTTACAGAATTTGAAGACACCAAAAGCCAAAGCGGTAAGAAGGGGATGCAGACTTCACAGCTTCCTTTACCAAAGGGCGCACATGGCTTGTCATGCAAGCTAGTGTCATTTTCTGCTTATATATTGAGCAGTGCTTGCATGCATTTGTGCCTATTTTATGCTGGCTCGTTGGCGCAAATGCAACATTGCCTTTCGGAGTGTCCGGTTCATTCTCTTTGGTCGCAATATGTGAGGCTTGGCTGGCGCTGGATTTTTCGCTTTCATTTGGGTTGGTGACCCGTTCTGGCGGCGTATATGTCATGTCATCAAAAGTCGCAGCGCCAGAAAACACATGAAATAACATCACAAGCTTTTGCGTTTCTAGTTCATGTTCGTAACACAGCTTATTAGAAATATTGTCAAGCGAGATGAAACCCCCTATAACCTAGTATAAACACTCATATCGTCCAAAGAAACCATTGCTTATAAGAGATTTAGCTCAATCAACTGTTTCTAATGTCGCTATTATAATAATGTCTTTTAAAATGACAATACAGATAGGAATGATATTTTGAGTGGTTGGTTATGCACTCAAACTGTCGTTTTCTCGTCTATAAAAAATTTCGCCATGTCATTTTTGCGAAGGCTTTCCCATCGTAAAGCTTTTTGTAAGGCAAAGCACGTTTTACAAAACTTCCAGACAGCAAAGGCCAAAATTGTTGAGGAGGGGACGCAACCTTTGTAGCGTCCTTTACCAAAAGGTGCATCTGGCTTGATATGCCAGCTATTGTTATTTTCCTATTATTTTATTAGGCAGTGTTTGCTTGCATTCGCGCTTATTTTATATTGATTCATTGACGACGTTCCACGTTGCTCTGTCACGTGTCCAGTTCATTGCTTTGGTCCCAATGTGTGACGCTGGGGTGGCGCTGGCCTTTTCTCTTTTATTGCGGTTGGCCGCTCGTTCTGGCGGTGCTTATGTTGTGACACCAAGAGTGGTACTGCCAGAAAACACCAGAAATAACACCGCATGTTTTTCAATTTTTGCTTCATGTTCCTAACTTATCTTCCTAGAAGTATTACTAACTGTGATGAAACCCTTTATAACCGTTGATTAAACTCGCATATCGTTCAAAGGAAGCCATTGCTTATAAGCAATCTACCTCATTGAACTGTTCCTAATATCGTTGCTGTATAATGAAGTTTTTCTATTACAACAATGATAAGAATGTCCTTTTTTGTGGTTGCTTATGAGCAAATATTGTCTTTTTCTCGTCTCTACAAATAATATTACCCTGTAAATTCAAAGGCGGCTTTTTCACCGCAAAACTTCTTTAAAGGCAAAGCACGCTCTGCAGGACTTTCAAGAGTCCCTGAATTTTTGTTTTCACATTCTAGTTTCAAATAAACCACTACTAGAACAAATAATTGGCACCAGAGTTCAATTCAAACTCCCAAATATCAAAAGAGCTGCGAGTACTGAAAAAGAACCCTCCTCCCCTACTCCACCTTTCACTCTCTACTGCCCTCAACTCTTCTTTCGAGTGCTCGGGGCTAAGCCCCGCCTTCACGGCGCCTGCATCACTTTGTGGCGTGAGATCACATACGCGTAAATCACACCACCGATCTAATAGCGGCAGTCTGTGCTGCGTGTTCGGCAGCTCATCAGATCGGCTGGAAACGATGACGTCAGTGGGGCAAGCATGTCGCTTGGTGTATGGGCGATTGAAAACGCGCTTGGCCGAGTCGCACTAATCTACAGCGATCTGGAGGAATTCGCAGCTTTAGAGCATTGTAATAAATTACACAGTTTACGCAGAGAGCCCAAATTGGTCTCTGAATTACCCTTCGGTCTTCGTCTACCAGCCCAACGTGTTTTTTTTTTAAATGTTAAGACCATTTCAAGTTTTCTTTAAGACAGCAAAGGGCAGAGTGGTTGAGAAGGGGACGCAAAATTTATAGCTTTCTCTACCAAAAGGCGCATCTGGCTCTCCATGCCAGCTATTGTTATTTCGCCACTAAAACATTAGGTGGTGTTTTTCCACTTCCATCTACTTTACGTTGGTTCGTTAACGCCAACTCTACATTGTTTTGGGAGGTGTCAAGTTCATTTCCTTTGTCCGCAATGTGTGACGCTCGCGTTGCGCTGGCCTCAGAGCTTTTATTGCGGTCGGCCACCCGTTCCGCCGATGTTCGTGTCGTGACGGCAACAGTAGCAGTGCCAGAAAATTCCAGTGACAATACCCCATGGGATTTGACTTTTTGTTCATGTTGGTAACACAACTTCATAGAAATTTAGTTACTGAGATGACACCCTTTAGAGCCGTTTATTAAACGATAATTTCGTCCAAATGAAGTCATTTCTTATAAGCGATGCTGTTGAATGAACTTTTCTTATAGTTGTTGTTACATATTGAGTTTTACTATCCACACTAATAAGACTGATCTTTTTTGGTGGCTGGTTATCAACTGAAACTGTCTTTTTGTTTCGAACCTACAAATATTATTCCCCTGTCATTTTAGTGGTGGCTTTTTCATTGTGCGGTTTTGTTCAAGGCTAAGTTCGCTTTACGAAAATTCAAGACAGGAAAGCCTAGAGTGGTTGAGAAGGAGACGCAACATTTATAGCTTCCATTACCGAGGGGCGCATCTGGCTTGCCATACCAGCTATTGTTATTTGGCTGCTAATACAACAAACTATTTTTGCATGTATTGAACTTTATTTTAAAGCAAACTACACTGCTTTGCGAGGTGTCTGGTTTACTCCTTCAGTCGCAAGGTGTGACGCTGGGCAGTTGTTCGCCGAACGTTCTTGTGGCATTAATGTCACGACGCCAAGAGTAGCAGTGCCAGAAAATACGCGAAATGACACCGCGTGCTTTTCAGCTGTTAGTTCATGTTCATAACTCAACGTCACAGAAATATTATCAATTGAGATGAAACCCCTTATAACCGTTGATGAAACACGCATATCATCCAAGAGGGCTATTTCTTAGAAGCGATCCTGCTCAATTACATGTTATTACGGCCACTGTTATATTATTGAGTTTTACTATGACAACACTGATCAGAATGCGTGTTTTTATTGTGGTTGGTTATGAACTCAAAATGTCTTTTTCTCGTTTTTACAAATATTACTCCCCTGTCAATTTAGGGGCAGCGTTCCCCCCATAAGACTCTGCAAGGCAAAGCGCGCTTTACAAAACTTTTAAGGGTCCTCGAAACAGTTTTTTCACTATCCGTTTTTGATTAAACCACTACTGGAGCAAATCATTGACACCAGAGTTTAATTGAAACACCCATTATTAACAGAGCTACGAGTACTAAAAAAGTGCTCTCTTCCTCCACGCCGTTTTTTACCTTCGACTGTCCTCAACTCTTCCTTCGAGTGCCCTGGGCGAAGCTCCGCCTGCACGGTGCCTTCGTACCGATGCGGCCTTAAAGCGCATGCGCATCAATCCTACCCCAGCTCTGATACCGGCAGTCTGTGCTGCGTGGTCCACAGCCATACAAATGAGCTCGAAACGATAACGTCAGTGAGGCAGAGCGTGTTGCTTGGTGTATGGGCACTTGAAAACGCGTTTGGCCCAGTCGCAGCGATCTGCAGCGGTCTCAAGACATTCGCTTCTTTAAAGCTTTGTAATAATATACGCAGTTTACGCAGAGAGCTCAACTTAGTCTTTAAATTACCCTTGTGACTTTGTCTGCCGGATCAATGTGTTTGTTCAATATCGTCAAACCCCTTTCAGGGTCCCTTTAGGACAACAAAGGCCAGGGTGATTGAGAAGGAGACGCAAGTTTTATAGCTTTCTTTAACACAGGGCGCATCTGGCTCTCCATGCCAGCTACTTTTATTTTGCTGCTAACATTTTAGGGTGCGTTTTTTTGTATTTCCATTAATTTCATGTTGGTTCGTTGACGCAAAGTTCACATTGCTTTGCAAGGTGTCCAGTTCATTCCATTTAGTCGCAGCGTATGACACTAGGCGGGCGCTGGCCTTTTCACTTTCATTGTGGTTGGCCGCCCATTCTGGCAGCGTTTTCGATGCCATGAGTTACAGTGCCCGAGAACACCACAAAATCACCGCATGCTTTTGAGCTTTTAGTTCGTGTTCGTAAGTCAACTTCCTACAAATATACAGCACGACGGCGCATGCACTGTCAGCTGTTGAATGTTCTCGAAGCGCGACGCCACATGCGCGTCCACTGGAGAATCAGGAGAATTGTAGATGTCGAACGCGGTGTGTAGAGGAGGAAGGGTGCACAGATGGTGGAGGAGTGAAGCGCGCGCGGTGTGTAGAGGAGGAAGGGATGCACAGATGGTGGAAGAGTGGGCGACGGCGCGACGGCGCATGCGCGCGCGTCAGCTGTCGAATGTTCGAGAAGCGGTGCGGACGGCGCGGACGGCGCACTACAAGGCGCGAGTAACAGATGCTCCGCATCTAATATTATTAACTGAGATGAAACCCCTTACGACCGTTGATTAAACTCTCATATCGCCCAAAGATAGCCAATGCTTATAAGCGATCCTGCTCAACAAGCTGTTCATAACATTGCTGTTATAATAATATTTTTTTTGTGACAACACTAATACGAATGATCCTTTTTTGGTGGTTGATTATGCACTCAAACTGTCTTTTTCTTGTCTAAAAAATTATTTTTCCCTGCCAATTTTGTGATCGCTTTCTCACTGTAAGGACCTCTGCAAGGCAAAGCACGCTTTACAAAAGTTTAAGGCACCAAAGACAAGAGTGGCTGAGAAGAGGCGACACCTTTATAGCTTCCTTTATTAAAGTGTGCACCTGGCTTGCCATGCCAGCTATTGGTATCTTGCTGCTAATATATTAGGCAGTGTTTTCATGTATTTGTGCCTATTTTATGCTGGTTCGTTGACGCAAACTCCACGCATGCTTTCCAGCTTTTCTTTCATGTTTCTTAACTCAACATCCTTGAAATAATAACTGACAAAAAACCCCTTATAACCGGTAATTAAACACTCATATAGTCCAAAAGAAGCCCTTCCTTATATGATATCTAGCTCAATAAACTGTTTTTAATGTCGCTGTTAGAATATTGAGTTTTATTATGGCAACACTGATAATATTGATGTTTTATTTTGGTGGTTGGTGATGAACTCAAACTGCTTTTCTCGTCGGAAGTACTTATTTCTCTGCCATTTTAGCGATGGCTTAACCACAGTAAGGCTTTCTTCAAGGCAAAGCACGCTTTACACAACTTAAGACAGCAAAGGACAGAGTTGTTGAGAAGGTGACGCAACCATTATGGCTTTCTATACCAAAGAGCGCATCTGGCTTGCGTTTCTAACTAATGTTATTATGCTGCTAATACATAAGGCAGTGTTTTTTGTATTAGCATTTACTTCATGTTGGTTTGTTCACGCCAACCCTGTATTGCTTTGAGCGGTGTCAGGTTGATTACCTTTGGTCGCATTGTGTGACGCTGGCCTTGCGTAACGCAACTTTCTAGACATTTTGGTACTGAGATGAAACCCCTTTTTTGTCGACATCCAGTTGATATAACTGTTGGTAATGTCACTTTTATACTAATGAGTTTCATTATGACAACTCTGATAAAATGCTCTTTTTGGTGGTTGGTTATTAATTCAAACTTTATTTTTCTCGTCTCTACAAATAATTTTGCGTGGCCAATTTTGAGATGTCATTCTCACTGTAAGGCTTTTTTCAAAGCAAAGGAAGCTTTACCAATCTTTCGGGCAGAAAAGGCCAGAGTTGTTTTGAAAGAAACGCAACGTTTATATCTTTATACACCAAAGGACGTCTGTCGATTACCATTCTAGTGTTTTCTTTTATCTGGCTTTACTTCATGATGGTTCCCACACGCAAACACCGAATTGCTTTGCGAGGTGTTAGGTTCATTCCTTTTGTTCGCAATGTGTGCAGCTGGCCTGGCGCAACCCTCAGAGCTTCCATTGTGGTCGTCCACCCGTTCCGGCAGCGTTTTCTTCATGACGCCAAGAGTCGCAAGCACAAGAAAAAACCAGCAATAACACCGCATGCAGTTCATCTTCTTGTTTATGTTCGTAACGCAACCTCCTCTTAATTCTGTTACCAGGAATGAAACCCTTCAGAACCGTTCATTAAACACTGTTAACGTGCAAAAAACTTCGGCAGATCCCACGTACCTGGGAATCGACTTTATGCGAAGCCTGCAGAGGGAAGGTGACTGTGTTACAATTTTTTATTGACTGACACGTTATAAAATGACGCGAATATATGTACAAATGTTGCACGCACAGACATATGTTGAACAGCTGCAGATGTTTGTGTAACCAGTTGGTTGCAACTGCACAACGATGCGTCCTAAGACACGCGTATTAGCAACTGTAGAAGCTAACATGAAGCACTGATGATCGCGAGGATGTTCACCCAGGACATTGCTACAGACAACTTCAGCGCATGGCAACTAATTACAATGTACGTTAACCCAACGTGACGGATGTATGAAAGGAGTACATATTTATTGTAGAAAAAGGGTTTATTGGCGACTGTTGCGACGGTGGTCCTACGAAGAAACACGATCGTGCAAGAGCAACGGTCAAGCAGATGCCGGCGAAGATCAGCACGAGCCGAGCGAGCGAAGCCCAGCACCCAGTACCCAAGCGGTGGCGATGTTGCTTGCCAACGATACTCTTTCTTCTTCACAATTTGCCCCCGCCGAAAAAGAGCCATCCTGGCGACCTAAGAGTCTGGAGGCAGAGGGCTATGATATGGCTTAAGGCTGGCGACGTGGACGATGTCACGTCCACGCCGGCGCATGTCGTCAGATGGGGAAAGTTGCTCGATGAGAAAATTCACCGGCGAGGTTTGCTCCAAAACGTGGTATGGGCCCTCGTACTTTGGAACGAGTGTTGAGGAAATGCCGGGGGTTTGGTAAGGAACAGCCAGCCATACAAGTGATCCCGGGGAATAGAGCTGGGGCTTTGTGAAGAGTCGGCGTTGTTTTCTTTCTGGCGCTGTTGTTCTTGTGACGTAAAGGTGCGTGCGAGTTCACGGCACTCTTCCGCATTTGGGGCAGCTTCGGACACAGATGGGCATTCGGATGCGTCAGGACGGTATGGAAGGAGAGTATCAATGGTGTGGGATGGTTCGCGTCCATAAAGAAGAAAGAAAGGTGAAAATCCAGTGGTAGACTGTGCCGCGGTGTTATATGCGAACGTGATGAATGGAAGAATGCGATCCCAGTTAGTATGATCGGATGTCACATACATGGCGAGCATATCGCCAAGGGTACGGTTAAATCTTTCCTTGAGCCCGTTAGTCTGCGGGTGGTATGCCGTGGTCTTGCGATGAACAACATGGCATTCAGAAAGCAGAGACGTGACGACTTCTGATAGGAAGCCTCGACCTCGGTCGCTTAGTAGTTCTCGAGGTGCACCATGTCGTAGTATGAAGCGATGAAGGATGAAGGATGCTACGTCCCGCGCAGTGGCACTTGGAAGGGCGGCGGTCTCAGCGTAGCGTGTTAAATGGTCCACAGCGACTATGATCCACCGATTTTCATCTGATGTTGTCGGTAGAGGGCCATAGAGATCAGTTCCGATCCGATCGAAAGGTTTGGCAGGGCACGGAAGCGGTTGAAGCGCACCGGACGAGTGGAACGGCGGTGATTTGCGGCGTTGACAGTCAGGACAGCCCATAACGAATTTTCGAACGAAATTATGCATTCCGCGCCAGTAGAATCGATGGCGAATGCGTTCGTAAGTTTTGAAAACTGCGGCATGACCACATTGAGGATCGTCGTGAAAGGAGGCGCAGATTTGTGATCGCAAGCTGCGCGGGACAACCAAGAGCCACTTACGACCTTCGGGGGCGTAATTGCGTCGGTGTAGCAGCCGATCACGAATGGCGAAATGAGCAGCTTGACGTCGGAGAGATCGTGGTACCGCAGTAGTTGACGATCCAGAAAGACAGTTAAAAAAGGAAGCGATCCACGAGTCCTTCTGTTGTTCAATGGTAAAGGAGTCGAGGTCGAGAGATGCGATGGAGTTGGTACCAGTGGTTCCGCAGGCCGAGTCGGGAGGTAAAGGCGAACGCGACAGGGCGTCGGCGTCAGAATGCTTGCGTCCGCTGCGATAGATGACACGAATGTCGTACTCCTGGATTTGCAGTGCCCACCAAGCTAGGTTGCCAGAAGGGTCTTTCAATGTGGCGAGCCAACAAAGTGCATGGTGGTCCGTTACCAGGTCGAATGGGCGACCGTACAAATAAGGGCAGGACACTAGCGCCAAGCACTCTTTTTCAGTGACGCTGTAATTGGCCTCAGCTTTAGTAAGTGTGCGACTCGCATAAGCGACGACGTATTCGGAGTAGCCCGGCTTGCGTTGGGCGAGGACGGCGCCTAGACCAGCCCCACTAGCGTCTGTGTGAACTTCCGTTGCAGCTGTTGGGTCGAAATGCCGAAGAATTGGAGGAGATGTTAGCAGACTACGGAGCGTGGCAAACGCGACGTCGCAGTCAGAAGACCAGGATGAAAGGTCTGCATTACCGCGTAGGAGGTTGGTCAGTGGTGACATGATCGATGCAAAATTTCGCACGAAGCACCAGAAGTACGAACATAGTCCGACAAAACTGCGTAATTCTTTCAGTGTAAAAGGTTTCGGGAACTCAGCGACTGCTCGCAGTTTTGCAGGGTCGGGTCGAACACCATGCTTGGACACGATGTGCCCTAAGATGGACAGCTCTCGCGCGGCGAAGCGGCACTTTTTAAGGTTCATTTGGAGCCCAGCATTGGTTAAACACGTCAGAACCAGTTGGAGCCGAAGCAGATGCGTAGGAAAATTGGGAGAGAAAACGACAATGTCGTCGAGGTAGCATAGACACACAGACCACTTCAGTCCACGCAGTGTGTTGTCCATGAGTTGTTCAAACGTGGCAGGAGCATTACAAAGACCAAATGGCATTACGTTAAATTCGTACAGGCCATCTGGTGTAATGAACGCAGTTTTCGGGCGATCAGCTTCTGCCATAGGAACCTGCCAGTATCCAGATCGTAAGTCTAAGGAGGAGAAGAATTGGGCTCCTTGAAGGCTGCCAAGGGCGTCGTCTATGCGCGGTAATGGATAGACGTCTTTCCGCGTCACCTTGTTTAATCGCCGGTAGTCGACGCAAAATCGAATCGATCCATCTTTCTTTCGAACTAGAACGACAGGAGATGCCCAAGGACAGTGCGATGGTTGAATAACGCGACGGCGTAGCATCTCTTCGACCTGGTCGTTGATGACGTGACGTTCTGCAGCAGAGACACGGTACGGTCTTTGACGCAATGGCTGGTGCGAACCGGTGTCAATGTAGTGGTGCACTGCGGAAGTCCGACCCAATTGCGGCTGAGAAACGTCGAATGAATTCGCGAAGTGCTGGAGGAGATTAAGAAGCTCGGCGCGTTCATGGGCACCTAAGGTGTCGGCGATGGAACTCGAGAAGGTGTCACTCGATGAGCATTCCAGTGGGGAAAGGGCGTGAAGTTCGGTCGAGGCGCTACTGCATGATTCGTCCGGCATGTTAAGGAATAAAGAGGAATCGAAATACTCCACTCGACCGAGACATTCGCCGGCAAGTAGCGTAAGCTCAGCAGAAAGGGGGTTGTGGACGACAATAATGCTTCGGCCCGCAGTGACGTCGAGTGTAGCGAAAGGCAAGGAAACGGCTCTGTGGCTCATGAAAATGTCGGAAGGTGTAAACATTACTGTAGCATCATTATAGTCATCGCAGCAAACCGGGACAACGGCAAGAGAGGCTGGCGGAATTTCAGTGTCCTCACGCACGACAAGTTTTGGCGACCGCTCAAGGGTTTCGTGCAAAGGTTCGTCACACAGGTGCGAAAATTGAACTTCAGCACGTGCGCAGTCGATGATGGCATGATGATTTGACAGAAAGTCCCACCCGAGAAAAACGTCATGTGAGCACACCGAAAGGACGATGAACTCGACAACGTACATAGAGCCTTGGATGAATATGCGGGCCGTACAGGTGCCGAGAGGTCGAACTTGTTGTGCGCTAGCTGTACGAAGCGATAGTCCAGAGAGCGGCGTGGTCACTTCGCGTAGGGAGCGGCAGAGCTGTGCGGCTATAACAGAAACGGCAGCACCTGTGTCGACGAGGGCAAAGGTAGAAACACCATCGACAGATATAGCGACGACGTTAGCTGGTGAAGTGCGAGGACTTGAGCATTTCGACGACGGCGCAGTTCTTGCCTATGGAACTGCGGCGTTCAGTTTTCCCAGTTGGAGGAAGCGGGTCTAGGACGCATTGGGGACAGTGATCGCCTGCGAGGAGATGGGGAGCGGGGAGAGTGAGTTTGAGGCTGGGGTGACCGAGACTCAGGAAGGTTAGTGTATCCATACGGCGGTGAGGGATAGGGAGCAGGTATGTGCATGGGCTGTGGGTCATACGGTAACGGCCGAGTAGCGTCGTGGAGTGGTTGGAAGCGATGGCGACAATATCGTGCCACGTGTCCTGGAGTACCGCAGGCGTAGCAGATCGGTCGATTGTCAGGAGTGCGCCAGGAATTGCTGACTCGTGGTGCGGCCCAAGGTGTCGAAAAAGGGGCGGAGTGGGGAGCGACTGAAGACATGGGTGGCAAATGCTGCTGGCGGGGTCTGCTACGTACCACCTGAGCATACGTAAGAGGCGCGGCCACGGGCTGCATAGCCGGCGCATGGGCAACAGGCATGGCCACAGGCTGCTGGTGGGCAGCGACGGGAACAGCCTGAGCTACCTCTTCGGCAATAACGTCGCGGAGTCGTGAGGGCAGACGAGATGACGGCGGCTGCTCCGTGAAGGGAATCAACGACAGTTGCCGAGCTACTTCTTCACGCACGAAGTCTTTATTCTCTTGCAGGGTTGGTGAGTGGTCGGGAACAGAAGTGAGACTGGAGAGCGAGTCGGCGTGTGAGAAAAATGGCCGAGTCAGGGCGCGCTGCTTGCTCAACTCGTCGAAACTTTGACACAAAGTGACAAGTTCCGCAACGGTGGCATGATTACGGGCGAGGAGCAGCTGATATGCACCATCATTTATCCCTTTGAGGATGTGTTGAATCTTCTCCGACTCGGCCATGGTGGTGTTCACACGGTTGCAAAGACCAATAATGTCTTCGATGTAGCTGGTGAAAGATTCCGTTGGCTTTTGTGCGCGAGTCCGCAAGCGTTGTTCGGCTCTAGACTTGCGGACTGCGGGTCGGCCAAAAACGTCAGCAAACAAGGTTTTAAAGATGGAGCACGTCGTAATGTCGTTTTTGTGGTTGTTATACCACATTTCGGCCATGTCAGTGAGGTAAAAGATGACGTTAGTCAATTTGTCCGCGTCATCTTACTTGTTGTTTGCGCTCACCAGTTCGTAGTTAGCGAACCAGTCTTCCACGTCGGTCTCATCAGCTCCGCTAAAGACCTTGGGCTCTCGCAAACGAAAAACACCGCGGTTGCTGGGGAATGGAGTGGAAGAGCCAGGTTGCGCGTTGTTGGTAGCCATGATGGGAGGTAGCGTTCGGTTGCGCAGCTCCAGGTTCAGGCGACGGTGAATGGCAGCACCCAGGTTCAGGCGACGGGGAATGTCAGCACCCTCCACCAATTGAAAAAGGGTTTATTGGCGACTGTTGCGACGGTGGTCCTACGAAGAAACACGATCGTGCAAGAGCAACGGTCAAGCAGATGCCGGCGAAGATCAGCACGAGCCGAGCGAGCGAAGCCCAGCAGCCAGTACACAAGCGGTGGCGATGTTGCTTGCCAACGATGCTCTTTCTTCTTCACAATGTTTATAAAATTTTTTAGGCAGCTGGGCAACCACTACCGATGTTTCACGAATGTTTGGGTCTATTTGAAAACTAGTTTCCAGACCTGGCGTAGCTCTGTAGAAAATGCTTTATTGCCGCACAGAAAGCTTTGGTTCGATTCTATCTGGGGCCCTAATATTTATTATTTGCATTCGTAGGGTCGACACTACCAATGTCTGGTATTTAATTGCGAAGCATTTTTTGGGGAAACTTCAGCGACATTAAGCGTATCTGTCTGTCTGTCTGTCTGTCTGTCTGTCTGTCTGTCCGTCCGTCTGTTTAGCCGCCAACGACTTCTAGCTTCCAGGCCGTCTCAATAATGAATGGCATTGACGTCAACAGTGATACGGCATAACATTACTGTATTGTGAGCAAAATTGACTAGGCATAACATGAAAATCATGACATGTGTGTCAGAAATATCATGATTTACTGTTCATGGTCTTGTTGCTCTTGCGATGGTTTTGTTCTCATGACATTTTCCAGAACTGGTATAGAATGACATGGCTGCATGCGAACATAGGTTAGAGACCCTAATGTGGAAATTATGGCATGCATGTCATGATTTTCATGTTACAACTAGTCATGAGTACACTCCACGCTCATGGTGCGCTCACAGTCGTTTCGCTAGCTTTACATATACCAAACTTGGTATTACGGGACGTTTATGGATGACAAAGGTACATGACTGGTGCAAACATGTAAATCTTGATCGGAGCGTCATGTGAAACATGACTACATGTTACGCTCAAAGCGTGTTCGCGGCCGTTTCACAAGCTAAACATATACAAAATTTGGTATTACGTGACGTTCAAGGACGACGAAGGTAAATACCACGTCTAAACATGATAATTATAATATGCGTGTCAAGTGAAACATGATTACACGCTTCGCCCATAGTATGCTCGCGGTCGCTTCGCTTGCTCCGCATATACCAAATTTGGTATCACATTGCATGAATAAACGAAAAAGGTAAGTAACACGTCCAAATATGAAAATCATGACATGCCTTTGATGTAAAAATGACTACATCCTACGCTCATAGCGTGCTCGCGGCAACTTCGCTAGCTCCACATATCACGTCACGTGATACTAAATTTGGTATTACGTGATGTGAATTGCGAACAAAGGTTAATGACACATGCTGACATGATAATCACGGCATGGAAGTCACGAACGGCATAATTTACGTCAGCCTTGTAACATTATGCTCAACTTAAAGTGACACATAAACCTTCCTCATTTGTGCTCCACATATCAATTCTCACAGAACGCTTGATGTGCCTTTTTTAACACTCACGCGTTAGAATTGGCCCTGCGTGTTCTTGTCGTTCCTGGGTAGACACTAAGTGTATATCACTTTTGGCACATACTTGCATACCAGTGACATATACGCACACGTGGGTATGCGCCACTGTCTGGCGGGAAGTGTTTGACAACGTACGCGACGGCATCGTGACAATATTCATGTCTGGACTAGCGTGTCATATTTATCAAACCACCTTACCCTCCCTGGCTAATTTTGGTTCTCGCCAAGGGGCAGACCACAAGAGCACCCAAACGTAACTGGCTGGATAGATAGATAGCCCAGCTGCGGTGGTCTAGTGGCAGGTACTCGGCTGCTGACCCGCACATCACGGGTTCAAATCTCGGCTGCGGCGGCTGCATTTCCGATGGAGCCGGAAATGTTGTTGGCCCGTGTGCTCAGATTTGGGTGCACGTTAAAGAACCCCAGGTGGTCGAAATTTCCGGAGCCCTCCACTACGGAGTCTCTCATATTAATCTAGAGGCTTTGGGACGTCAAACCCCACATATCATTCAATCAATTTGATAGATAAATGCGCTCAAAGTCACTGAAGTTAGTGAAAAATGCTTTGCATTTAGAAAGCCATTGCTTATAAGTGACTCGCTAAATAAGCTTTTGTTGATGTTACTGGTATAACAATAACTTTTACTATGACGAAACTGATAGGGATGGTCTTTTTGATGGTTGGTTATGAACTCAGTTTCTTCTTCTAGTTCCATCGGAAAAAGGTCCATTGCGTGATTCGCAAGGCGTTCCAGAGGGCAGTTGGCATACCTGTCAACAAGAGCACCGACGTGTTTTTCGAGCTGGGCCTGCACAACACCCTGCACGAATTGATCCAGGCGCACCAAATTGCACAATACGAGCGATTGTAAAAGTACGAGACGGGCAGACGCAATCTCATATCTTTAGGCATAACATACCGCATGCCATTCGTGGAGAAGACGATGGCTCCTATCATGGTCCGCGATCGTCTTATCGTCCCAATGCTCCCCAGGAACATGCACCCGACACACCACGTCGGGCGCCGCAACAAAAGAGCAAGTGAACTCCAAAGAATGTATGGCAAGAGCGACGAAGCGGTGTACGTGCACGCCACGCGATACCCAGAGGGAAGGCATGCTCACGTGATCGCCTTTGTGTATCGCAAAGGCAAATGCATCGCGAGCACTACGGTGCGTACGGAACACACAGAGGCAGCCGAAGAGGCGGTGGTTGCTCTTTCACTGGTCGCAGCACCGGAGGCTGCGGTCGTGATCAGCGACTCGCTAGCTGCCATCCGTGGCTTCGCGCGCGGTCGCATCTCGTGTCTGGCGGCCTGGATACTACAATCAAGTAATGTCAACAAGGATGGCGGCGAGCTTCGAGAAGCGATGGCCTCTGCGTCATCGTCCTCCTATCTCAAAGCTTGAAACGCAAAAGTCTTCCTTCTGTGGACCCCAGCTCATACCAGCGTCCCGCTCGCAGGTAACCGGGCGGCCCACACCGTGGCTCGAGATCTCACTCACCGAGCCACGGCCGAGTCGGTGGCCACCTTCGCCTCCGAGAGCGAGGTGGTGGCACGTTCCACACAACAACAACTGGAATAGTCGTGGGTTGATTGTCTGGCCATATTCAATGAAATTACACAATATTACAGACTAAACAGACGCAAATACCCACCACCACACAACAAAGTGGACAAAATACAGGCCGTAACTCTGAGGTTAATAAAAACAAATACTACCCCAGCCTGGTGATCCTACGCCTGTGTTATCCTCATCTATACCCGACGGACCCGTGTAAAGCGCGCAGGGAAAGGGCCACACTGCAGCACATGCTTTGGGAGTATGCTGAAAAAGTTAACGTCACTGCCGCCACTCCCTTCGCGACGCATGTTAGGCAGGGACGGATTCCGAGGCCAATTGCTGCTGCTACCAAGGGCAGTGGCTGGCCTCCACCGCGGCTGCTGTCACGATTGCCGATCGGTGGCGGCAGCTGTGCTGCCGCTGGGAGTTGGCACTAACTAGCGACAAGTTGGTCGACTAGCTCTTGGGTCGTTCGGCAAGTTGAATATGTCGCCCGGGTCCAAGGACTTCGAGCGGTCACCTGAAGCACCGCCATCCCAATTGACAGAGAGTGGGAAGGGACAGGGGCTAATCCCCTCTTCCACCACCTCGCCCGGTGAAAACTGCCGGAATTTAAATAAAGTTAACTCATTCATTCAATGTCTCTAAAAATACATTTCGCCGTCCAATTTTGCGACGGCTTTCTCAATGTAAGACCCTGCGCAAGGCAAAGAAGGCTCTACAGAACTTCCAGACAGCTAAGACCAGAGTGGTTGAAAAGGGGACTCAACCTTTATAGCTTTCTCCGCCAAAGGGCGTCTGTGGCTTACCTTCACAGCTATTTTAAGAGTGAAGCTCCTATATGCGTGGGTCTGGCTCTCTCTTGTATGGATGTATACGCAGGCCTATAGTTACACCTTCGCCAACTGACCCCTACTTCGCCTGTTATCCTGGTCTTTTTTTTGCGATGTTGATGAAGCCAACTCTCACCCCTCGGCGCCCGAGACGCACCACCCGAGGTGGTATAGCAAAGTGGGAGATGAAACTGGCTGCCGCTATTCCGATAGCGGCGATTGACTTGCTGGTCGCTCGAAAATAAAGCAGAAACGCTGGAGACATTCTAGTAGGCTGAGAAAAACTTATAATCAGAACACTTGGCAGAGCTCCGGGGCCTCTTCTCATTTCCTCGGTGTTCCGCCCTTACACAACTCTCGGTGAATCTTTGCGTGTTTGTCCTGCGATAGGAAAGTAGATTTGGTCTATTAAAACCTCGCAATGAGGACGCTACCTTCGTGCGCGTGCGGGCTCATGCCTTTTCCCAAAATAACACAACAACCAAAATTTAACCCTTTCAGCCCTGAATTTTTATTTTGGTCGGATACACTTTTTGTGCACGTGTTTCGCTTAGCTAGGATCTCAGAACACCACAAACTAAAAATTGAGTCACTGGTACAAGAACTTTTGAATTAATTAACGTGACATCAAATTACGTAATTAGGGCCCAGTGATTAGAAAATGAAAAAATGGCTTCTTTTTTTGCCAATTAATAGTGTACACAAAATGGAAACCAACGTCTTACTTTTTAGCCTAATACTCACTGAAACAGCTTCGGTACGTCGTCCCGAAAATGGCGCTTACCCGCCTCAACTTACGCACCTCGGCTTCACAGAAGACCTCGGTCGCACTTCTTCTTTTTTGTGGCTACTACCTCCACAAATGTGCCGCAATATTGGTGTCAATTGCAGTGGGGATTATTGAAGAACTATGCCCCCAAGAATGAGCAGTATTGCTTACGTTTCCGAGATACTAGAGGAAATGTTATGCGGTGGTGTCAATTGACACCGCCAGGGCCGAAAGGGTTAAATAAAACACAACTGGAAAAAGTCTTAGAGGCATGGGCAGGATGCGCGGTGTGCAATTATTGAGACAGAGCTGCACGTACTGGGTATTGCGGTCATAGGACGACTTCCCTGTAACACGTCAGCTTCTTGACGACGGGCCAATAATCTCTTAGTACACTGTGCGCTGTAAAAGGAACTTCTCGCTGACCGCACGTGGTTCCTCTTATGAGCTCATTTGCACCGGAGCAGTCGAACACATCCCACTGCGACAGTACACATCAAATCGATGACTGGCAGTCCGATCATCGCGATATCAGCCATGCTCTCACGTGTCGCTAGTCCACCGTCTTCCGAGAGTTACCGGAGCTAAGAATGACAGGGAAAAAAGGTTTTCGGTGACCTCCGAGTTCTCGCAACGCGCGCTGCCTAGAAATGGCGTGCGTGAACATAGCGTGCGGCTGGACTTCAGCTGAACCGATGTGAGGAGTCACCGCGCTGCTCTCAGTCTCAGAAGACGCCCATTGATGCGCCGACTGCCAGTACCGTGAGGCGAATAGGGGGCCGTTAAAATGACGTTTATATTCCCACCCCTTTCGTTGTTCACGTGGCGCTTGGTTTCTTATTCCTGAATCAAGAGTAACTGGAAACGCTCGACCGTCTCTGGCGCTGCCGAACTACGCGACATACCATGCTGGCGCCGTACTGTCTGGGGGGCACGGCAAATCTGGTCAGACACGCTCTGACTGAGTTCCATTAAAGCAATGCTGCCTGCCAACGGCTGACCTGCTTCCCCGAGCTTACGAAAAAAAAAACTAACAGCCGGCAACCAACTCTAACCGTGGTCCCACATCCCCCTTGCAAACATCCGAATACGCCCCATCACCAATCCACCACTTCACCAACCATAAAGCCATTATAATAAAAGAAAAACACAAGCAACGTATAACTACCACTTACAAATAATAAATTTTCTAAAATTTAGAAATGATAAAAGGTCAGGGTTTATCACTACTATCGAGGAGCTTTGACCATGTTCTCCAAGATTGCTCGCTGGGGCCCAATCTTGGACGTCATGCTGTACGTGCGTCTTTGACGAATCATCATATATAGGGGCTAGTAAGTGCCAGGCCACATTATTTGTTTTCACCGCTCACAGATGGCAGCGCCACCCACCTTGCCGTAAGAGAGCCCCATGTGACCGAGAATGCTTGAGGAATATAAGGTGCGTTTGTTCAGAGCCTTTCATCTGCTTGAATAGCTCACTTGTTTGAGCATAGGGCACTTTTCGTTGTGTGCGAAGGAGTCAGAGATTTGATATTCGGCGATTGAAATTTCATTTAAGGCTGTTTTTATTCTCATAAGGTGGCGTTCATTTGACAACGTCATCTCTGAAGCGGAAATACGTACTAAAATCTTTGTGGACCCCGTCATCGAATAATTTCGTGTTAAAAACAGAAGCAATATTCAAAACGTTTCCAATACTTTTTCTAGCATTCCTGATATTTTTAAGCATACCTTGTGCAGGCTAACGCAAGCTAGAGTTATGTAGAATTTCTTACTTGCACTATCAATTATTATTACAATTTATGCCACGACTACCGTTTGTACCATCCCTACTTTGCGCAAAAAAGCGTGGCTGAAATATCATTCATGATAGCCATATTGTCGTGGTACAACGCGAACAAAGCACAGGTACGCCTTGAGACAGCGAAAGCAGCTAGTTCTCAGCAGCTGAGCCGCAAGATTGTCTTTTTCGTTCTCGAATGAAGCCAGAGGCCCACTACCTGGTGTCCGCTAAATCTCCCCATCATCGTTTTTGTCCACACGTAGACACGAGTCATATGCCTCAATCTCAAAGAGAATTGACACGATGCGAAGTCTATAATGCAGTTTTTTTTTAAGTAAAGTTTCGCGCAATTACTCGCTGACGTAAGGCTTCATGCGCACTTCGTGAACGAGTTCAGGATGGTGCTGGCGACGCTAGTACTATACGAACTGTCGAGAACAACTTCGTAAGTGACATCACTCAGTTGTCGCAGCACTCGGTATGGCCCAAAGTATCTTCTTAAGAGTTTTTTAGAAAGTCCTTGCTTCCGTACGGGTGTCCAAACCCATACTTTGTCGCCAGTTTGATAGACAACTGTTCTGCGGTGAGCGTTGTAGCGGTCTGCACCGTACTCTTGCTGCTGGCGAATCCGTAAACGTGCAAGTTGCCTAGCTTCTTCCGCGTCTTCCGTAAACGTGTTGGCGTATGGGTCGATGTCGTCACCTTCGTGCGGTAGCATCGCATCTAATATAGTTCGTACTTCTCGTCCATGAACGACCCGTGTCATCACAGAGGTGGGCGCATAGTTATTAAGTCAGTGCTGGAATTGCAGGGGCGACGTTACTTCCGCATATACGCTATACTACAAAGACAGCAATTTATCCCAAGCGCATGTAATCATTAATTTAGCGCAGAAATGCTTATTATACACAGTAGGGGTAGGTGAATCTCTGAGTCGAATTCAAAGCAAGTATCAACTAAACAAGTACGTGGATTCGTCTGTTGGTGTGCTAGTATTTGAAAGCTCGAATAATATAAAAGGACGAAGATCTGAAATTTGACCGAGACCAATTGTGCGACTTGGTTAGGGAGGGGTGGAGAAATATAACTCTCTACAGAAGACCTTTCATTAATACTGTCACCGATGTATTGATTCAAGTGTTACAAAATGTTTCTCTTCAGGATAATTTTCCTGCATGCAGGTAAGACACACACACGCAGGTGAAAAAACTAACAAGCTCTTCACATCCTTGCTTCTGGCATAAAGAAAAGGACTTCTCGCATTATTAGGTTACCCTAGCCGGAAGTGAAATAAAAGCAAACTTTAATACATCCTTGCCTTAAACACTCCGACAATGCCCTGCGATAAACTCGGGGGCTGATTTCACACGTAAACATTTGTTCAGGCTGTGCAGTGGAACTGCCTCGTCAGAGAGCATAGAGCAACGCTTTATCCAGGTACTGCAAACGTTGCCTTGGGTTACCTTCTTTTCCACGGCTTCTGAGGGGTCCAGTGAGCACATGCGTTCAACGGCAAGACAAATCGTAATTACACCAAGCTAGACTGAAGGACGGTCATGTAGAACAGCTTGTGTTTGGGAAAGAATATTTCTGGTCTTGCGGTAGCAGTTAGCCGCCCCATTATGTGCTCCCAGATTTGAGGAAATTCATTTTCTTTCTTTTCTTTTGGTTTTTTGAATTGATGATACTATTTCTGTATTCACTATTTCCTCTTTAGATAGCCTGCTCTTTTGGCCACAATTCAATTCTACTTTGATTCGAAATGGAACTTCACTATTAGCACAGCCCTAACAAAAAGACGTTAGTCAACCTTATAACGCTTGGCACAAGGTGAAACACAACTCCATGCCCTGTTTCTTACTAGCTGCTTCAGAAATTATTGACTCATAAATCATGTGGCATATGCTAAATTTTTCTTTTCATTTTATTCGGTCAAATCAACTAAACAGTGTGACGTTTCTGACAAATATATCTCACGCTTTAAAAGGAGAGGCAATCCTCATAAACCGTTGTCAACAAAATTGAATTGTTACCCGGAGAACTAACAGTAACCGTACAGAAAGAGCTTCAGTGAGATGCAAGCATATATGTCTGGCTCTCATAGCGATCTCGGCACATCCGCTTGTCCCTTGGCACGCTTGTGGCGCACTATATTGTCTTTGTAATGGACGTAAACCAAGACGTGTAAGAGCCCGGCACTCACCCTTTTGCACAAGATGGCACTAATTACAATGGTGCGACGGGCAGGAGGGTGGGCATTATTATAGGTCGTCAAGCCATCGCCTTTTTAGGGAGAGCCATAGCCCTGAGTCCAACAGTCTAGCCAAGGACAATTCTAAAGGGACACCAATATTCAAGCCACGTGGAGTCCGTAGAGGAAAAAAAAATGACGTGAGCACAAGGACCGAGCTAAATCAGACATAGGCTATCCTAATGTACAGGGTAGCAGGAATAGGTTTAAGTGGAAAAAGGTAGAAGAGCAGTTAAGAAAGGAGGACCTGATGGTATGTGGGGTTGAGGAGACACATCTTTGGGACTTGGAGCAACCACCATTCAATCCAGACTACGTATGGGAATATTTCCATAGAACAGAAGCCAGCTAGAGGGAAGTGAGATTGGGGCATCTATACATAAAAGTAGGTGTTGGCAAAGAGTCAAGTATAGATGCACGGAAGATTCATGGTTAAAAGGAAAAGGATCTGGGTAGATCAGACACCTTGGTTTGGTTTACTTGTGAACGGGAGCAAAGGCCAGAAAGGAAAACCTAGCGATGGTAGAGTGTATAACAAATCACATTGATGAATCAGGAGCAGAGTTTGAGATAAATATACTAGGAAATAGAAATGCGCACATAGAAGATATAGATCGGTGTACTGACCGAACAGGCAGAATGGTCATGAATATGTGTGAAAGGCATGCTTTGATCATTTGCAACAGTACTGAGAAGAGTGTAGGGCAAATAATTTGGGAGGTGGGAAGGCTGCAGGCGACTGTAGACTATGCACTTATGTCACGTAGGATGTATTATAGGCTCAGTGAGAAGGACCATAGATGAATTTGGCTCCAGAAGTTTTGGTAGTAATCCCAAACGTACCAAGCTAAATTTTGAAGAGCAATAAAAGTGGGAAGGAGACAAGATGAGCAACTAAGGGCGAATTTTTATTTAAAAAGGCAAATAGAAATAGCTACTAAACAAATTGAGAAAGTAATCACTGAGGATAATAAAACAGTCTGCACGTACACGAATCCAATTACACTGTTTGAGCTAGAGCTAGCTAAGGCACGCGACAAGTCACCCCAGAAAAGGAGAAACAAACCCAAAAGTTGGTGGGATGAGGACGTCAAGAGAGCCATATCAAAATGTCAGGAAGCTTCAAGGGAGCACAGACATGCTAAGCAGTAGGGTGAACCAACAAATGATGTCAAAAGAATATGAGACATCTTTCTAAGCTGTAGGAGGGAAGCATATCTTCTGATCAATGAAAGAAATTCGAAAAAATGGGGCTCAGTGGCTAGCAGAAGTACATAAAAAGTATAGAAAGGCAGCTGTAAAATTTTGGAACCATCTTTACTCCCTAAAAATGAGACAATCCTAGAGCAGAGGTTTCTAATACAACTCAAGGTGTTAGGCTAGAAGGGGACGAAGCTATTGAATATATAAGAATAAGTGTGACAGAAAATTTCAGCAAAGTGCCCTATGCACCTTATTAGACAAGGATGCATCAAGTGGCGCAGTGGCTCTATTTTCACAACGAGAGTGGAAAAGGGCTGAAAAGAGCGTTTCTAGTATTACATAAATAGGCCCGGACGTCATCCCAATTATGCTAACAAAGGCATTGGGTTCCAAGTCTAGGCAGACTTCGAAAGAGGCAGCGAGCAAAACAATAATCGATGGTGATGTCTCCAAGGGACAGAAACTTAGCAGGATGAGCATGATATATAAAGGAAAGGGCGACAAAGCTGACATAAACAACTACCTTCCCATACCAGTGACATCAGTGGTCTACAGGCTGGCGATGCAGATTATAAAGGAAAGGCTGCAGCCATGGATAGAGGATAAGAGGTTGCTGGGGGAACTCCAGAAGGGGTTTCGGAAAAACAGAAGTTTGGAAGACAATCAGTTCTCACTGACGCAGTGCATCGAAATAGCAGGAAAGGAACACAGGCCCCTGTGGCTATCATTTTTGGATATCAATGGATCGTATGATAGCGCCGTTAAAGAGGTTTTGTGGGGAGTACTAGACATACTAGGTGTAGAAGATGGAATCACTAATCTTTTTAAGGATATCTATAAAAGTAACAAGGTAGTTATATAAAGGAAAAAACAGGTATCCAAGCCCACAAAGATAAAACGGGAGCATAGGCAAGAGTGTCCTCTTTCACCCCTGTTATTCATGATGTACCTACATGGATTAGAGCCCAAATTTGAGAGAAGTACACTTGGCTTCAAACTCTCCTTCGTCATCAAGGAAAACTCATTGAACAGGCACTACCAGCTTTGATGTACGCAGATCACATAGTGCTAATGGCCAACAACAAGGAAGATTTGCAGTAATAAATAGACATCTGCGGCAATGAGAGAGATAGGTTAGATTTCAGTTTCAGTAGGAAAAATCAGTTGTCCTAATTTTTAATGATAATGAAGGTAGTGAGCTTAGGATACAGAAATTCACGCGAGAGATAACAGATAAATACAAGTATTTCTGTATATGGATTAGCAATGAGACCGAGTACATGAGGAGTCACGAAATATACGTAACGCCTAAAAACAGGAATGCAGCCGTGAATAAAAACAGGGCACTATAGAATTACAATAGGTATGATGTTGTGAAAGGAATGTGGTGAGGAGCCATGGTTCCTGGTCTGGATATCGACATTGCGGTCTTGTGCATGAGATCAGAGGTTCAAGCAATATTTGAAATTAAGCAACGTGGAATTGGCAGGCTTGCTTTAGGAGCTCACGGGAATACACCAAATCAGGGAGTACAAGGTGATATTGGAAGGACATCATTCGAGGGCAGGGAAGCTAGCAGCAAGATAAAATTTGAGAGCGATTGAGAAAAATGGGAGAGGAGCGTTGGGCTAGAAAGGTTATCAGCTACTTGTACATAAGGAATGTCGATTCAAAATAGAGGAAATGAACCAGAAAATTGACGGGTAAGTACTTGGAAAATAGCATGGAGACAAATCGAAAATACTATCAGTTAAGAAGGAGGTGAAATAAACGGAGACCGCTGTGCGGAGAATTGGCATCATTAAGAAGACTGCCCTAGAGATCTATCAAACTTTTAAGTGGAAAATTGCCAAAGAAAAGATCTATGGTAATACTCGGGGTTTTTCTCTACTGTTTGAGGCCAGGACGGGAGTATTGCGAACCAAGTCTTATCGGACTAAATACAAAGGGGTAGACACGGCATGCAGTGCGTGTGGAGAAGAGGAGGAAACTGCCGAACACCTGTTAATGTTCTGTAAAGGGCCTCACCGTATAGTTCAGGATGATGGCGCAGAGTTTTTCAAATCACTGGGGTTTAAGGACAGCAAGAGTAAAATAGATTTTAACCTTGTTCTTGCCAATGTTCCAAAATTGGAACATACGAAACCTAATTTTTTATTTCCTCTCCAATATATCGCATATTAAAATTTTATGTTTACGCATACTCATTGATGCTTGTGAAAAACGTAGCAGTTTTAATTTCTATTATGAACCTATGGAGAATCATTAGATAAATTTAAAAAAACAGGCATATTTTGCACTCCTTGACCACCAGATGTTTGTTGCATTATTCCGCAGGAAAAAGTAATGTTGCAGTGAGCAAAGCAGAACTAAAATATCGGCAGATTGTTCGGAATTACGTGGCAATACAACAAAAAAATAACAAAGACAATCTAGTTTTCAGCTTGAGAGTTTTGTGCGGATGTTCCTTTTTTGGAACATTGGCGTTTCACAGTGTCGAACGCAGCGTAGACGCGCACGAGCGTTTTGCCTCGTTCTTTTTCTTTTTTTGCCTTGCCGATGGCGCCCGCTGTACGGCGCTTGGCAGACACTTGAACATAAGCTTTCCTGGGCGTCATTTTGAGTTTGCCAGACGCGTGGAAAGAACAGCATTGAACTACAGTGCCTAGCTGCATCATTCCCTGAGAATTTAAGTAGAAAAATACTTTGCGGCTGGTTTTATTTTTGTAGTACTGTGCTTTACACCGCAATAACTTTCGTTGTGGGTCATGGCAAAACGCTTCCTCACTTTAGAGGCAGCAATTGACCTTTTGTTCAGCCTTCCTGATGACGAACGTGAAGGTGCGTCTGTATGCCAATTGCCGCCTGTTGGAGCTGGCAATATAACTGACGAGGAGCACGTGAACGAAAACGACTTTTCTGAAGTTGTTCCCGATGATGTTTGTGGGCACGTTATGCAGTGCAGCGATGAAGACGTTGATTCGCCTTCAGCATGTTCGAGTCCTGAGCCACGACGAAAAAAACCAGCAGGGCGGCAATTCGCTGCTGGAAAAAGGACGCAAAGCTTCAACGAACGTTCGGAAAACAAATGCTCCGAAGCGTTCCCATACACCAGTATGGGGTGAACATGCCACATTTGACAAAACACTTCCAGCGAGAGTCCTCCGTTGTTGCTAGAGGCATTTCCTGATCTTGTAAACATGAGCCCATTTATGCTGTTCAGCAAATTTATTTCTCCAGGGTATCTTGGTTCACTGGCTGAACTAACTGCATGATACGCACTCCAAATGGGGGAGGAGGGGGACGTCACAGGAGCGGACATAGGTCAGTTTTTCGGCCTCTTACTTTCCAGCGGTTACCACTCCGTTCCGTCTGAAGACTCGTATTCGAGCACTGCAGAAGATCTTTGTCTGCCTATAGTCGCGACAGTGATGGCCCGCAATAGGTTCTGGCAGCTGAAAAGGTTCTTTCATGTTGTAGACAACACTCAGTTGAAAGCAGGCGAAAAAATGTGCAAACTTCAGCCGTTTTACGACGAAATCTCCAAATGTTTCCGCCAGTTTGGAGTGTTCAATGAAAGCCTCAGCATCGACGAGTCAATGGTGCTCTAATATGACCACCACTCGTGCAAAATGTTTATTTGCGGTAAACCAATTCGATTTGGGTACAAAATATGGATGATGTGCTCTTCGAATGGGTACCCCTATGCGATGGAAATATATTTTGGGAGGAACGAGAAGGACGAGAAGACACCTCTCGGGATCAGGGTTGTTAGCAATATGGTATCGGTCCTGGAAGCGCCTGAACATCACGAAGTCTACTTTGACAACTTTTTCACTTCGCACGGCCTCTTGACGAAACTGGCTGACCAGGGGAGTCAAGAGACAGGGACTGTGCGAGATACAAGAACTGGTGGTTGTCCACTGAAGAGCTTGAAAAACATCGAAAAGGAAGAAAGAGGATCTTTCCATTAGAAGTGTGATGGGCCAGTATGCGCATGCAGGTGGAATGACAATGCAGTCGTCACAGTTTCTTCTAACCACCTCAGCCACGAGCCTGTTGGAAGTACGAAACACTATTCACGACGCTCAAACAAAGAGATGGACATTCCTCAACCATAAGTGATCAGAAAATACAATGAGGGCAGGGGCGGAGTAGATGTGATGGACCGCCTGCCTCCTCGGAAGCTATCGACCGAGACTGAGGAGCAAGAAATGGTGGTGGAACCTTTCCAGAAATGGTTTGAACATGGCTGTCGTCGCAGGATGGCCCCTCCACTGCGTGCTTCACAAGAGTAGTGATGCCGCCACGACGCACATAGCCTTTCGGCGGGACGTCACCATGTCCTTGCTGCAGCTCAAGCAGAAACTCACTGTAAGACCTGGACCCCGGGTTCATCTGAGACAATAGGACAGAAAAACTGATGGCCACTACATGATCTCAACGACTCAGGGAAGGTGCGCGGAATGCAAGAAGAATACAACGAATCAGTGCCAGCAGTGCAAAAAGCGGCTGCACAAGAAAGGCTTTGCCGCGTACCACGGTTTGTGATTTGGTCACTGTAGTACAGCCACTAGTATGAAAGAAGAAATTTTCATAAAGTGTTGTTATAAATATTTATACTTTTCAGAGACATCATATGACGCTAAATATTATTCTTCAGTTATCCTGAATAAGGAAACCCGGCTGAAAAGTCAATAAAAGTTGTTCCAGAGAAAATGTGTGTTTTGCATATGGGAAATGCCAATTTTCCAAAAATGGAACATGCGAAAAAACATGCTTAGTCATTGTGAATGTGGCTGTATTTTTGATCACAGGTAATTTAGAAGGCCAATGCAAATTATCAACATAAATTTCAGTTTTTTCCTATTGCTTCATTGTGCGGCATTTAAAAGGTTAAGCAAGTAGAAATAAACAGATGGAAGTTATCTGATTGGTGGCTTAAATCAAGGCACGAGTGAAAATTAAATCCTTCACTGCAAAGTACCAGGCCTCAACTTCACTATTTAAAGGGAAAAAAAGATATATCTAGTTGTTGGTTCCCTAAGTATTCCGGCTAAGTGGCGATAGCTACCGCCAATCTAAAGGGTGCAGCCATATCAGTCCATCCATTCATCCATTACAAATTACTCTTACTATCTGGTTTTGCATAGCGTTAAGTTTTGTCCACACGGCCTCATTAAGTGTGAGGTTCACGGGAGCGCTTCATGGTCGCTTTGGTATAATACGAAGTACATCTAGTCATTAACTGCTTTTTCAAAAAAAACACACTTTTAAATCGTCGAGCATTTCTTTTGTAAACACTTCTGAGAAATGTTATTGTGGGCGCAGCCTTGACTCCTGTTATCCGGGTACAAGGACATCCGATACACAGCCTCCCCCGAAGAACATAACTCGTTTGTGTCGTGCCAGTCACCGAGGTAGCGCTTGATCACCTACTACTGACCTGTCCGTGCCTTCATAGGGCTCGCATCAGTCACCACAAGCTGAATTGGAAGTGTTAGTATGCTGGTCTTTTTGGGCACTGTGACTTTTGGCGTCAGGACATAAACCTTACCAGAACGGGCAGCCCACCACAATGGAAGCACTGAGGCTTGCGCCAGCCCAGCGTCCCACATTGCGACCAAAGGGAATGAACCTGACACCTAGCAGAGTAATGTGGTGTTTGTGTCAAGTAACCAATACAAAAGAAATCCAGATACTTGAAATAACTGCTAAGTATATTACCAGGATGATAAAAAATAGCTGTAAAGGTAAGTCACATGCGCCCTTTGGTATAGAAAACTATGAAGGTTGCGTCCCCTTCTCAACCCCTCATGCCTTTGCTGTCTTAAAATGTTGCAGAGAGTGCTTTGTCTTGCCCATTATCTCACAGTAGAAAAGCCACCTCAAAAATGACAGAGAAAATTATTTTAGAGATGAGAAAAAGACAGTTTGTGTTCATAACAGCTAAAACCAATCACCTTATCATTGTTTTCCTAATGAAACTCATCAATATAACAGCTACTTTAGCAACAATTTTTTGAGCAGGATCGCCTATAAGCAGCTGCTTTTTTGTACGATATGAGTGAATAAGAAACGGTTCTAAGGGGTTTTATCTCAGTTTAAAAAGTTTCTATAAAGTTGCGTTATGAACATGCACAAAAACCTAAAGCACATGTGGCGTTGTTGCTAGAGTTTTCTGGCGCTGCGACTCTTGGCGTCATGACATAAACGGCACCAGACTGGGCAGACGACCACATTGATTGTGCTGGGGCCAACGCTAGCCCAGCGTCACACACTGTGGCCAAAGGAAATGAACCTGACTCCTCACAAAGCAGTGTGGAGTTAGCGTCAAGGAAACAAGATGAGATAAACCCAGATACATTAAAATACTGTTAATTATATTAACAGCAAATTATGGAAAACATCACAGTGTATCCACAGAGTTAATGATAATGAGGGGGAAGAAATTTATTTTTGTAAGAAGTTCTATTACTTGTCCGCCTGGGGTTCTTTAACGTGCACCTAAATCTGAGCCCACGGGCTTACAGCATTGTCGCCTCCCCCAAAAATGCAGCCGCCGCCGCTGGGATTCAAAACAGTGACGTGTGGGTCAGCAGCCGAGTACCATATCCACTAGACCACAATGGCGGGGTGATGCGCATATTGAGTGCCAGTGGTTATTGTGTGCTAGCTTATGTCATCGTTCTCACGATTCACGATATACTCTGTCCTGGTATATTGCCACTCACGTTTCTTACTTCCACTCTTGTTTTGTTTCAATCGGTTTTCATTGTACTCGGCTGCTGACCCGCAGGTCACGGGTTTGAATCTCGGCTGTGGCGGCTGCATTTTCTATGGAGGCGAAACTGCTGTAGGCTTGTATGCTCAGATTTGGGTGCACGTTAAAGAACCCCTGGTGGTCGAAATTCCCGGAGCCCTCCATTATGGCACCTCATCATCATATGGTAGTTTTGGGGCGATAAACCCCACGTATCAATCAACCATGTGCCTGACGCCTCTCGATACCGAGCACCAGAAAATATCGTTTCGTGTCGTATCTTCGAGAGTTGGGAAAGTGATCGTTTGGAATGACTCCCCATTGTGCGAGCATCTCACTATCTCACTCGTAAGCAATGCTCTCTATCGTATGAGCCATTCTAAGTCTCGTAATACATCAGGTAAAGTATGGGAACGCCATTGTTTCGGCTTTTATTTGGTAGACTCTTTTTCTTCCTCTTTGCCATGTGTGCTTTCTGTCAGCGTTTCGCTTGTCTCCTGGGGGAAATAATTTTCCAGACTGCATTGGCCTATTGAACTCCTCTTTCTTGAACCACTGACAGCTCTGGAGAAATTTCGCGGTTTACTTGGCCGTGGTCACGGTGTAAGATATAAACACTTTAGATGGGGACACTCGCGAGATACGATCGACCAGATAAAGTAACAACGACGCGCGTCCGTCCGACCACTGCCATCAGCGTGCCTATAGGCGAGTAGACGCCACTTGAAGACAGAAAGAGCCGTTGCTATAACAGCCACTTTTTCTTGTTCTTTAAAACTTTTATTTGTTACCCTGTACATGACGCGAATGCATCAGCCTGGCCAGGCGTTCGCCTGGCTATTTTCATTGCGGAACAGGGAGGTTGAGCCTCCTGGCCCTGTCGTGGGCGTACTAGACAACCAGGATTTGATTGTCCTAAGCAGGTGGTCTGATGAGCCTTTCGAATCGTTCACGCTTAATACCGGAAATGGCTCAACCTACAACAACCGCTTTTTCGCGGGAAATTTGATTTAAATGACAGAGAAGCGTTTTTCGTGCCAAAGAGTGAAAAATGATTACTGTTGTCTCCAAGCATGACGAAGGGCTTCAGTGACGTAGAGAGCATGATCTACATGCATCTCTATGGAACACATGGCAATATTTGAAGGGGTTCTCGCACGTCCTGTTAACCTAATACTGTTTCGGGCGTTACAGATAGGCACATAACTGACATGTTTTTCAAAATAGTGTATCACGTGGTTCTTTGTTTTAATGGGCTAGTTTTTGTACACTCACTGATGGTAGGTGGGGCACTCGTACCAGCAAGCTGGATCGGCGAAGCGCACGAACGGCGTGGGGGGACGCACATGCTTTCGATGACGAGCAAAGCAGAACTTGAATAATACCATGTGATGCAACCACTTAGAGAAGGCTTGGCCAATTTGTTGGCGTGCATTAGATAGATACTGTCCGTTGTTGCGCCAAATTCTATTTTCGTGGCTCTAAAGTCACCTATACGGCGAAAAGTTCACGACCGTGTGATTACCCGCTGGGAGACAAGTTTACCGGAGACCCTCCGCATATCTTCTCGCTGATTTCACTATTCGTTCCTACCATGCACGGAAAGAGAACTACAGTGTATATATTTTTTCCGCATTGAACAATCAGAAGACCTTTTCAGGAATGCCTCTGGAAACTTGCTCACAAAAGCAGTAAATGCACAACGCAGTACAATATAAAAAAGCTTACTATGCGTGTAACAGAAAAAAAAACAGTATTAGTGAAACATAGCATTCTGTTGTATAAACATGAAACAAATGTTCGTGAAGAGAAAATTACTCTCACACTCATGACGAATCATCATATCTGGGAAGTGTTTGCTACGGACTGCATCATTTGTGCTGAGTGGACAGTCTTTCCTCAAAGCCGCTTGAGAGCATGCTTTGAGGAGTTCGCGATCAGAAGGAACATTGGATTATATAACATTTTCTTGGCACCTAGGGTAACCTGACCAGCATTCTCTAACGAAGCACTTTCTTCCCACATTCACGCGCTGTATGGACGTCTTCTTTTGGCACACTTGATTCATGGCTGCTTCCCACATCACAAGTTCATTTCGCAAATGGGAGTGATGAAACGCTGCTTGTTACTTCATGAAACGCGTCACAGGCATGCTATAGTGACTGAAGCGGCCGAATGACTTCTTTTTTGCGAGATCAAAACGCGACACTGTCGGGACGCCAGCGATGCCACCAGCCTTACCAGCTGCTATAGCAAGAATGCGTGAAATTTTTACTATCTTTAAAAAGCGCTGGCTTGCCGATAGCCGCGCTGCCGGCAGCGGTCTGACAGGAGAGCGTCTATGTTACTTCATCTGGTCAATGGCGTCCCATAAAAAAGCCGAGAAGTGTCCCCGCCTTAAGTATTTCTATTTTAAACCATAGCCGTGATCTACTCCACTAACTTGTTGTGAACTTTATTTCCCTTGTGCAGGGTATAGCGAACCAGTTAGCATGGACCGCTTCTCTTCTGCGCCTTTCCTTTTATACCATTTATTCATCTTCATCTTACTTCTTGTATACTACTCATGACAATGTTTGCCTGTACTTCAAGTAATTTCCATTATCGAAGAACTTCTGTGTTTTTTTGCAACTAGTGGTGTCATGAACGTTAGCCTAGACAAGGCCGCAATGGGTTGTGGACATATTCGTCAAAATGATAACTTATTGCTCTGAATGTACCGAGGTTCTTGCGTCAACATATTCTTATTTTACTCTACACATAAAACCTTGGGCCGGTGGTTTTATAGTAAACACCTAAATGTCTTCACAAAATCATTAAGAAATGTTCATTTCTGTGCTCAGCCATCATAACTCCTTCGCCACGGGGGTCTAGTGGCACTCGCCTGATGGCCCGTAGATCGCGCGATTCGATCTCACCTGTGGTGGCTGCATTTTCGATGCAGGCTGAAATGCTGTAGTCCAGTGTGCTCAGCAGTGGGTGCACGTAAAGAACCCCAGGTAGTCGAAATGTCCAAAGCACGCTACTACGGTGTCTCTGATAGTCATAAAGTGGTTGTGAGACCTTAAACCTCAAAGAGAAAAAAAGCTAACAGAACTACTTTAGAAAAAGGAGAGGCACTTTAATCGCAACTTCCACTGCCCAGAGGGGGTGCTAGTGTAAGTCCAACATGGCGGTCGTTTGGGGGATCATGCAGCCGGCTGCTGCCGCTGCTGTGCACGTCACTTTGCCCTGTGTAATATTTTTTGCTGCATCCACTATGTTGTCAAGACTTTGCATACAAAGCGATTGACTTTGGTATGTATTATATCCCAGGCAGTGTGTTGAGAAGCGCGTGTGTGTTGTATCATTAAAGGAAAAATTGACAGCAGATCCACGAGGTGAATGATGTTGAGATTGGGCGAAGCTCGCGGAAGTAATACCGTGAAATTTTCTTCCATTATTTCGCCCAATAAAATAGAGCCGTTGCTTTAGAAAACACCTGGCGTCTTTCGTTAAGCAGCTGGCGTCTTCTTTTTGTCTTGCTTTAGAAACATCTGGCGTCTTTTTGTTTTGCTTTAAAAACATCTGGCGTCTTTCGTTGGTTTATTTCATCAATCAACGGCGTATTGAACAAACATTTTTTATTGTTTTATCACGCACAGGAGAAATCTCACCAGGCACTACCTTGGAGGGAAACAATGAATGCTACTGGGAATTAGAGACAGCAGAAGTCGGCTTTTAGCACTTCTACTTTTACTAAAGTTTCCTACTGGAACATGCCAATGGCTGCTAATGAGGAATGAGAGACAGGAGCATCCGGCTTTTAGTTAACGCGCACGCCGCGAACTTTTTATTGTTCAACAAAGCACAGGAGAAATCTCCCACCGGCACCACCTTGCAGGTCAAAATGTAACACTTGTTACACACTACGACAACGACAACGAGGGACGAACAGGCGCCGTTTTAAGAAACTTCGCCCCAAACAGAAGTTTTGGGCGCCGGGCTGAGGTGTGACATAACGTACGTACAGCTTTGTGAACACTATCCAAGTATTGTGCCTGCTGGCTTGCCGACCATGGAAATACACGCACGAGCCGTATTCAGGAGCACCTAAACGATGAAGGTGAGTTCACGCACTGCACTGACTTATCTTTTTGCACGGCAGAAACGCTGCTTTGATGCACTTCTAAACAAAATGCGCTTGGTTGTAATTACGTACTGAAGCATGATCAATATGGTAGCAAAGCACCGCGAGAAGAAATATTTTTTCGCTCTCTTTCTCTTGCAGGGCTACTGCTCGTGCAAAGCCGGAAGCCTCGCCTTTGACTGCACGGCATGTGCACAGCGGCACCCAACGTATTTCGAGATTCTTGTACAGCGAGGAAACAATAAAGTATAAATCATTGCTGCTACTACTCGCAGTACTAGCCCGACTGCGGTAGTCAGAATAATTAGCGGAATCAGAATAACCGTGGTAATAGTTGTCAGTGACTAAATATAAAGCACCCGCAAACCACCAAAATGAAGCCTACTGAACGCAGGCATCGGCTGACTTCGTGGCCATCCCCCAAACGACAGTTATATGGCTGCCACATCACGATGCCACCCTCTGTGAAAGTTGCAAATTGTCTGAAAATCCTAGTGCTTGCATCGGTCGAGTTTGCACTTTGAGACGAAAAAAAAATGCCCCCACCTCCCCGAAGAGAATCGTGAGATAATAGAGAGTTTTAGTACTGCGAAATGGTGCTACGTACGCATCACGCAAGCGCCTTGCGTTACGTGGCGTCGTTTGCCACTAACCGGCTTTTAGTACGCCGTAGTACCCGCGTACGTAACGAGCGTGAAGCGTGTTGCGTCATCTGGTAGATCAAAATAGAAGCACGTGTTCTTGACAGCCAATGTGAGCCAATCCAAGTGTTATAGCGATGTTATGGCCATATTTTGAGCCACAGAGCCGGTTGGTGCTTGCCTTCGATGCCGCCATTTTGCAAAACGAAGTCTCGCGCTGTCGCGAACTTGTTCGAGAGCGTCGCGATCAGCTCATACGTACGCACGCACGCATCTCATGCGTGCGTACGTAGCGGCTGCGTACATAACGCGATACGTGCGCGTTGCGGTCTGCGCATGCGCACTACGCAGAACGTGGCGTCCTTACGTACGCAACGCCGCCACGTACGCAGTACTAAAACTCTCTAATGCGAATGCTTTGCGTAGCATTCATAACGGCGATTCATACGTGAGTACCCAGCATTAGAAAAATGAAGTTTTTTTCTTCCACCGTGCAGCCGCAAGCGCCTTTCACCGCACGTGGCGTTTTTCTGTCGCGAGAAACGCAGTATGCGTTTCCAGCTCTAGTAGAGAGAGTGCATGGTTCAAAACGCCAGGCCTGCGTGGAAGCGCAGCACAGTCACAGCCAAAGCTAGAAGAGCGGACTGTTAGGGCCTTTTTAAATCGCCCATTGGGTAAATACTGCAAGCACACTTGCTTGATACCCACTAGGGCAATATTATAACACTTTTGGGTAGTTTGGGTAGTAGGCCGGCATTCACTATGCTATTTTTTACATTCTTCTGAGAAGCGTGGTATCCGCTAAACACTTGCAAGGAATTTTGTGTCAATTGTTCATGCAGTGGCTGATGACCATCAATTATGGCTGAAGTGGGTATGCCTCACAGTTAATAGGGAAACAAGAACAAGTTTTTCTAATGGGTTGGAGCACTAGAAAGCCCACTCGTTATGCTTTTCACATTGTGTGACGACTGGTTGTTCTCTTGCTGTTTTAAAACGCTTTATAGGTCGTATTAAAACGATTACGTTTCCGACACCAAGCCTGCTTAAGGCAAGTTTGCCAGCAAGGCACAAGCACCAGCGTATCTCAGGGGTAGAATACTGGGTTGGCACCCCGCGGACCCGGGTTTGAGCTCCACTGTGTCCTTGGTGCTAGGCTTTCCAACAAGTCACAAGCACCGGCGCAGCTCAGTGGTGGAAAACTGGGTTGGCATCCAGCAAACTCTAGTTTCGAGCCTCTTTGTGTCCTTGTGGCTAAGTTTTTTTTTCTAAATTCGCGCGATGTGGTTACGGACACCGGTGGCGACGGTGGCAAACAACTGCGCGTGACCCGATTTGTGATCCCAAAACCACTGTCATTGTAAAAATACTGTGAAGTGAACCAAACAGTGTTATCGGCACGGCGTAGGCGTTTCACAGCAGCGTCTCGAGCACACATTTTGGGATGTTCTAGAGAGGCACCCAGCCAGCGAACAGTCGAGAGTGAGGCGTCAAAGAGCGGGAAGGTGGAGCGCAGGAAGAAGAGAGAATGAAAGGCGAGAGAAGGATTGGCAAAGCACTGCACTTACCCTCTCCTACGCTCTCTCGCACCACTTACTCCGGTTGTTAAGGGCGTGGATGAGCACGCACACCCGCAGCTGCTGCTATGAGAAAGGATGGTGGGTGGATCGTGACAGGCGCCTGACATAGCCCGACTAAAAAGTGCCTTCGCATTTTAAATCATCTGCCCCAATATTCGTGCACAACTTAAGGACAGGGGCAGGGTGGTTTTGCGGGTGGCATATTTATTTACTTTTAGGTGGTAACCATACGTGAAGCAAACAGATTACAACAAGGCTTTACGTATTAACCATGAAACACAGTTACAAAATGTAAGGGGAAGCGCCACTATGGATAGTAGCAAGCGCTACTAGCGGTCAGTTTCCTTTGGTTGCATCTAAGGTCACGCGTGTCATTCCCTGTTAGACAGGCAGCGTTCTGCTCAGAGTGCTGAAAAAAAAAGTTGTGGTATGCCGTATAACTATTTGCTGACGTCACTCGAGGTTGCATAACTGGTTCGTCGCAATAAAAGGGCTGATGAATTACAGTTAACAACTAAATGCTTTCAGCATAAACTGAGAAAAACGACGTTTCCCAAACTGCAATACACAGCCTCAAGAGCGTTCGCATTTGTATTTGTTACCATTTTCACGGGCTTGGCTCTGCAGATCGCTACTCAGAAGTTTATGCGTGCTCCATCTGACCAGAAAAACTTGGACGGCCACTTACCTACGCAACGCCCGTAGTATAAGATTGTGGAACAGGAATAAACAGTACAGAAAAAACACCAAACTAAGAGCGAAGCTGCAGTCTCTGGAACTTTCAGGCAGGCAGGACCAATTCATCATCGACATCAAGTGCCTGTGCAACAAAGCCTGCGACCTCCATCACTAAATTGTTCAGCAGTGAATACCGGCCCACTGCGCAATACAAGACGATATTCAGATATTGACGACGCTGCCAATGCTGGACATTACGCCTCGAGAGAAGTCATCGAGATACTTTTGTCGAGAAAAGATGCTTCGAGAATCGCATCGGCACAAGCTAGGCGCCTCCAGTCATCCCTGTGGACACACGCTAGTCACCAATACGGGCCTCTATACAAGATCAATCAATCAATCCTGTACAACGGGCCAAAGGCAACGCGTCTTCACTACATCAGATTAAACGTTGCATACACTAACTGCTTTGAGCACAAGGTTTAAATGTCGGATTCACCTTTGCGCTTTCGATGTAGCGTCCTGAGGGTCTCCATCATGAGCTGCGTGTATGCAGGATATACGCACTGGAGATACAGTGTCTGAAGGCATCCATAAATATCCAACGAAACTCGGACGAAGAGTTGTGGGCCGTGAAGCTGTGGACGGTGAAGCTGTGGGCCCATATCAATGCAGCACAATTACGTTACCTACCACTAAAGTGCTGTTGACTTTCTTGCAGGGCACGAGTGTGAATGACACTGTGAGCATTGTAGTCTAGTTTTGTGTGGATGATAGTGTTGTGCGCCTATAGGCTATATTAGCATATCATCACCCGGCAACTGAAGTAGCGCGGCAGGCAAAAAGGTAGACAAAAACCCATAACTTCACTAAAACATTTTTGCAACCAGAGTGTACTATTATCCTTGCATCGACACATTTCATCTATGCTATTGTTGCATCAAAAATAAACCTATATATACTTACCTAACTTCGTAGTGTTACCGCTCCGAGCCAATTATAGCAAGAGTGTAAGGTTCTATGTCAGATTTTATGTATCGGGACCAACGCAGAATAGATAAAAACAGAAATCACTATTTTCCCTTCGGGAACACGTGGAATTTTGAGATAGGCGTTTTTTTTTTTTTGTATACAATATCGGAGCCATCGACACAGAGACTGCGAAGTGCATATTTCACATCTCTTTCCGTATTTTCTAGTGGTGCAATAGCTTCGCACAACGAAGTCAGTCGCGTCATACGATACACCTATTTTATATTTGTAAAGCTTGCTTCGTTAAGACGTATATAGCCAACAACTAGAGATGTAGTTCTTACCCTACAAAGTTTGAGTGGAGTATGTTTGCGCAGTCACGTGCAAAATGTAGAATTTTGATGCAAAACATGCGCAAAACACGGCCTCGTGCTTGTGCAGCAGCAACCCTGAAGAAGCTACACATTCTTCATCGCGGTCGAGCAGCTCTCTTCACGCTTTTAGTCCGTTTGACCCAAAAAAGGAGTGACCTTGTAGAATACAGAAAAGGAAAGAACAGTGGATAAAACATAAAAAGCCACCAACAAGCTATTACACACAAAAAACTATTTAAGTGTATAATATGTTTAGTGATGTTTACAAGATTAGGCAGCTGATTTTGCTCTAATGGCACTGAATACAAACCAGAGGTGGAAAATGTGCTCCCTTGAACAAAGTTCTGAACAATGACTTCCACTTCGTCACCATTCAATGCTTTATGAACCTCTTGATCATAGCGCATCGGCGCGAATAAAGAGGCCACAATATATTGCAAGACAAGAAAACACCCGGCTGTGCGTTTGTACGAAATAATTCACTTGAGCATTGCGCTTTTTTCGGCAGTCATCACTATACCAATATTTATTTTTTCCACTTATGTACAAGTTAAGGTGTGGACTATAAATACCGAAGAGCTGCGTAAGTCTAACACGATCAGACACTTCAATGATAACTCAAGGAGTATCAAAGGAGCCGCTGCCTTTATGGAGTATAGTTCATTGCCAGTTAACAACTAGGTGTCTAATACAAAAAAAAAAGCTTCTAATTTGCAGACTGGCAAAATCTTCGTGGTTGTATTATGACTGTCACATCTCCAGGAAACACGATTCTTGTTTGAAATCCTTTACAGTAGGGTCATTGCAGCCGAAACCACAAAGAGTTTAAATTTGAAATACTATGAAGAACAATGGCGGGGAAAAAAGTAAAACCAGCTAATATCTTTCTTCCGAGTCATAGAACGGTGACAAGCTGACTCCCGGAAAAACATTGCTTCCGCATTGAGAGTGGTGACAGCGAGATATCCGACATCTGTTTACAAGGTGTCCTAAAGACAAAAATGGACGAGAAAATTATATAGACGACGCCTTGAACGGGCAGTAAACAACCTGCTTACTTTAAAACAATAGAAAGAGCTGTTAAGTACGAAGAAGGCAATTTTCGTTTCAATCAGCCTTAAAGTGGTGGCAATCTGGCCATTACTTGAGTGTACCATTGCAGCCTGATCTCGTTATACTTTTTTATATAGCTGTGTTATCTTTAAGTCTTCCTTCAGGATTCGGACTGTTGATATAATCAGGTACATCTTAAAGTGCACGTGAAATGCACCTGCTACGCCAACAGAGCCGTACTTTTTGTTAAGTATAGAAAAGGAACCACCATGGCAATATTATTTATTCTGTGTAGAAGCGATGTGCCCCCTCCACAAATCTGTAAGGCATTTAATGCACTTCGTTGGCGATACGTCTGTAACAATAAGCAATAATCCATGGTTGCCTTTTCTAATGAGTAAGCATTAAATGATACGTTTCTTATAACATTCCCGTTGACTGATGTCTGCTTGGTGCTTTCCTCTTTTACTGCACTGTAATGGCATGTGTCGACGTGATTCCTTCCATTGCACCACGCCAGTGGGGAGACTTCTTGCGAAGGACTCTAAACCACGGGCGTGACTCTGAGATAAAATATTTCGCTACCACGCAGAGTGCAAGGGCTGGAATCCTGTATCACCTTAGATATTTTTCTTGAATTCGCGTGAGTGTGGTTATGAACACCATTGGTGGCAGAAACGGTAGCGACACAAAATGTGCCACACTAACCAGCCATGCTTGTCATCTTATTCACTGTAAAAGAGCGCTGGTTAGCGATAAAAATGGACGCTCAGAAAACAATTAACGCATTTCGATAGTTCAGATGTGCCCCTTCCTACACAGCAGCAACTATATGAGGTGGCGAAGCAACTCACAATATACAAAAATGTTTTCTCCTATAAATTTAAAATAAACATACAGCCAATCGCAAACGGAAGCAGTGTTTGCAGAAACTTCTAGATTGGACACGTCAGAATAGACTCGATTGGCGAACGAAACAGAAGGATAAATATAAGAGGGTCCAATTAGCTATTGTATAAAAACCAACATTGTATTGATGAACAAACCCACAGTACACTAATTATTTCACCCACGCGCTGTCAATTGCTACCTTCCTGGTTACATCAACTGGTGAAGCGACCGCCCTGAAAAGGCATTGGTCCGAGGTTCAAACCCCGGACCCGGACGATTTTTTCGACTACCTAAAGGCTTTTCTTTCGGAGAAATTCATACGGATTTTCTCGTGGTTTTCTGCTACAAACAGGTGGTTGTCTTCTTTGCCTTTAATAACCCTTTCACCACCTTGTGGATTCCTGCAGAACTCATTCGCAATACTGAATAATTGATATTAAAGCAGAGCAAATAATGTTTCTTTTGGTGAGACTCAATGTTTTAAGTGTTGTGCAAAATATTCATCTGTTTGGCTGTACGATTTATAGCATAGTCGCCTAATATTTGTCAATCTGCGAGGCTGGCCCTGTGAAGCCTATGTAAGATACGTTTGTTTAGAGGTCTATAGTTATACTACACCTTGTTTTTGAGAAGTCGCTGAAGATTCGCTTCAGCCGCCACATTCTGTCTTATTGAGCGAGTGCGCTCTGTGTTGAATTATTTTCTGCCCATCATGCCTTCCTGTGAATAAAATTTATTTTTGAATTCTCTCGTGTATGGACAGCATTATGTTTTTGTTTTTCTCGCTGCATGAACAAACTTTCGGAATATGTGATCATTTTTATGGTCTAATTGATCTACATAAAATATCCTTAGTGCTATCTTATGTGTTAATTTTTCTTATGTTTGTTTTAGCCCGTCCTAATATATCTGCGAATAAATATCCAGCGGTATATAGACAGGCTATCATCGCCGTAACAACGGCAAACTTTTTTTAAAATATCCACAAAACTTTTGCGGCTAATTGTGTGATTCTTACTTACTTCACCATTTCTGGCTCCTGATATACTTGTCGCTAGATCGCGCAACTGCTAACCTCAAGACTAACGCACGTAAAATGATATGGAGGGAAAGATGTTTTTCAGCAGTCTCTGCATGGCGTGTAGAATTGATGGCGCAGGCGGGTGGACAGGTCTACATTTGTTTGCCGAGCCTTACGTCCCGCCACATTTTATCTCGATTGAATTCCGTCGACTGCCCTGTCACGTCTCCATCGGGGAAGAGTATTTGAAAGAAGAACAGAACAAAATTACTTTCGTAAACGTGTAGGCAAAAACAATAAAAGCGATAAACTATCTTAGAATAGAACAATCCAAACGGGAGGAATACAACAAGAAAATTTGTCCTACGCTAAAAAACGCGAGAGCTCGAAACTGAAGCGTCAAGAGGAAATATCTGTGTCTATGTCGTACCTAACTGACAGTGATGGGCATGGCAGCAATGATTTTATGCTGACAGTAGGCAATTTTTCATTGCGCTGACGTGGGTGCGCATAAACATAACCAAATGACGAATGAAATTTGTGCCAAAGAGATCCGTGCCTTCATTGCTGGATAAAGATCAATAACAAAATCAAGGGCTGATTTTCAAGGTTATGGCAGTAAGAAATTCTCGCAATAAAAATCCAGCATGGGCTGTGTGCGCGAAAACTGGCGCTTTGCTTCGAAATCAGGGCAAAGAAGTCTGAATGGCATGGCATGGCTGCATGAGGATTTGATTTAGTCACGTTGGCTACACATAAATCTATCTTGCAGGGATGAAAACTCAAAATATGGAACTTTATTACCATTGCTGACAGGCATCAATAGGTCTGTGGTTAAAAAAAAAAGGTTTCACCAATACAGTGGTGTGAATATTTATATAGCTTGGGGCAAGTGCCATGAGCGCAAAGGCACATCGCCATGCCTATGCATAAATAACTGCGTCGGAGCAGGGCTAAAGTTTTAGCCTTACAGAGACGTTGAGAGTTTTACACAAAACAAAAATGATATAAATGCTGATTATCGTAGTGCGTCGAACAAAGTCTGCTTTGCGGTATATTAAACAATGTATATGAATATTATCATACAAGAATGGTCTTCTCGGTTTGGTTGTCGCCATGGTTACTTGGAAAGGTGTGATCACAGAAGTAGCCGCAGATGTCCAAAACCGTGCAGTAGAGACAATCTGAAAACCGTAAGAGCAGTTGTGTTATTTACGACATTTCAAGAAAAGGTAATATTATTGCATCTGCCGTTATCAAATGCACGCTTAAGCTGAAACACTGCATCGCTGGGAAAACACCTCATCCTGAAAACTGGGCTTGCATGGCTCAGAGTTTACTACGGTGTGACACGTCTAGTACATTATGTAAAGGGGACGCCAAAGAAGCTACAGCAAAACATTTACACTCGCTAACAGCACTTGTGTACATACATGTTCGTAGTCTTTCCCAGAACGTCATGTTGTCGCAATCAATGATGAGGTTTGCACTAAGGGGTGACTGACACTTATATCATGGATGCAATATGTAAAATACAAGAAATGAGTATTCACCAATGTATAGCACATTATCAGTAATTATAATTGCGCTAAGCAGCACATGAACACAATGCGTGCAGTTCAATGGCTTTAAGGTTAATGTACATGAGTTAACCCACGAATGTAGTGCGTACCGCTGAAATTACAAAGACACATCATTTTTATCATCGTCATCCTGACTACACCCTCTTCTTGGAAAAAAACCTCTTCCGCGTTCCACTAATCTACCCGGTCCGGTGCCTGCTGCTGTTAAGCTATCCCCGGACCTTAATCTCAGCTGCTCACCTAGTTTCGCAGCTTCCTCTGGCTCTCGTAGATTCCCTCGGAAAACAGCATGTTACTCTTGTTGACCGGTGATTATCTAGATTTCTCGCTACATGCAGTGCACGAGCCCGTTTCTGGTTCTTGACTTGGATTAAGACGTCTGTAACACGTGTTTGTACCCTGACTCACTCTTGTGTATTCTAGTCCTTTAGGCTTCAGCGTGTGATTTTTCTTTGCATGGCTCGCTGCATGGGACTTCACCAGTTGGACCAACCTATAATAAACTCTGCTGGCATGAGGACAACACATTTAACGGCTAACTCTGGCGATTTTTCGAGGTCAATGTATCTCAATAAAATTCATTGGGTACGTTCATTGGTACGTTTGCGCCATCCATGCCGAATTGCAAGCTTGAGAGATTCGCATATTCTTTTACGATGAATCTTTATAGCTTCCTTCGAAACGCCACCTCGCTTCACAGAATTAGTGGTAACATTGTGCTTATGACGTTGAGTTTTTCCTGGCGGAAGTGACGGACCTGATGTGCCAAGGCAAGGTCTGCCCGTCTGCTATAGATTGTGTAGGTTTTAGCCGGCGCTTCCTTGGTTGAGCATGTCATTATTTCCTTTTCCGTACTGGTGGTTGTGCGATAGGTGAGAAATGGTGTTGCGTTATGAGCCTCCCACGATTTGCCATATATTCACCAGAACAGCGTAAGCGTCTTACCTGGTCGTGGGGGACGGCTTGGACAGGTAGTGCCACCAGGCGTGCATTATGCGTAAACAGGCAGGTTCTGGGAAATGTTTACGTCTCACCTGGAAGTGCACTCGGATGCCTTAGAGCTTCAGTAATACTGTATTTCAGCGATAAATTTCCTTTTTTTTGAATTTGTTGGCCTTTGAGAAGAGTTGGCCTTTGAGGATACCGTAAAACGGCTTCATTTTCCTCTATATGTGCAATTTGTTCCCATTTCTGGATGACTGCAAAGGCCATAATCTATTCATGCTTGTGGCATGGCACTATTTTTAACTTTAATAACGGTGACTCAAGCGCTTCAGGACACGAAAAGAAATGAGAAACCTTGCTACGCGCAGCAACTTTCTTTAATCTGATTTCTTGAACCCACGTGCTGGAGCCTTGTATATAGGCTGAAACACAAAAAGCAGTTATATTTTTAGGAAACAAGTTACATGCGCACAAAAAAAAGAAAAAGGACGAATTACCAGAAAACATACACAAAGAAAAAAGTGAACCCTTTTCCGGCCATGTCTTGCTCCGGCGTTTCACGTGAGATAATTGAATATGGAAGCCAAGTTGGCGTTCCTGGTCGCGGAAATGTTCGACGGAATTTTTGTTGGCCTTCCAGACAACCCAATTGGTTTTAAAAGAGCTTTCAAGCTTTATTTTTCTATTACTAGAAGAGCGGTTGTCTGTGCTATAGGTGTCAAAGTTGTGATTTCGGAATTTTTAAACCACATGTAAACTCAAGCACTTCAGCCAGTTTTCCGCCCACGCACGCAGGCGAAAGGATTCGAATATATGTTGTAATGAGCAATTAGTTACTTGTTCTATCAATCATATATATATATATATATATATATATTTATATATATATATATATATATATATATATATATATATATATATATATATATATATAAAGTACGACGCACGTTGGTTTTGCACGGTATCTTTGCTGATGTTTCGGCTTGTGGACCAGCCTTCGTCAAAGTAACAAGTACATGTCAACGCATTTGCTTATAAATACGATTGACAGATAAGCGACGTAATCCCTGATTGGACAATTAATGGCGTGAAGTGTTCATGACGGTACAGTTAGATATCATGCAAAAACATAAATATATATCTAGCAATATAGTGCACTAACGAACAGAAATTACCACTTTGAGCACCCATCATAACTCTGTAAGAACCGAAGATAGATAATGATAAAGTAACAATGAAAGCATGAACATCAAAATATAAAAACACCGCGTGACATTACAGTCAGATTGTGCGTCACATATACAGCTTAGTCAATGTGATATGAATTAGCTGAGTAGCTGGTGCTTTAATTGCGCGTGCGCGTTAAAATGCTGTCTTGCATCCACATTTGTGATAGCGATGGCGATTAATAAATACAAGTAACTGTAAACCTTGGATACGCAAATATGCACAATAACAGAGGCATTAGAGACGGTATGCAACAAGCTGAACCAATAACGCGATGGGCCATAGGTTAAGGCTTTGATAAGGCTTGGTGGGCACGCTAGAAAGCGCGCTTGTACTTCTGTTCATTCCTGATGACACGGTGTAAAATTTGTTGATAAGGTACGATTCGCGCATTTCCCAATCGTGATGAGAATTAAACACCGATTCAAGTATAGTGACCCTAACTTTTCCGAAAGAGTGCCCTGGTAAGCGAATATGTCTTGAGAGCAGGAGGATATATATATATATATATATATATATATATATATATATATATATATATATATATATGTGTGTGTGTGTGTGTGTGTGTGTGTGTGTGTGTTTGTGGCGGGGAGGGGGGGGTGTCATTAGCCTGTCTACGCCCACTGCAGGGCAAAGGCGTCTCCCATGATCCGCCAATCAACCCGGTCTTCTGCTTCCCGTTTGCGACGTTATAGCTGCGATCTTTTTATTCTCATCAGCCCACCTCACTTTCTGTCTCCCTTTCGTGCGTTTTCTTTCTCTGGGAATATACTCAGTTACCTTGATTACCCAGAGGTTGTCCTGCCTACGCGCTACATGCCCGGCCCATTTTTCTATCTTCTCATGGACTCCAACTTGGATATCCCAAACTCCGGTTATCTCCCTGATCAAATTTATTCTCTTCTTGTCTCCTAAGGTTACATATATCATTTACTGCTTTTTATCACGTGCTTACAGCAGGTTTTAAGAGGCCTAAAATGGGCAGAGTTAGAGATAAGAAATATCGGATTGTACCTCAGTAACCTGCGTTTCACCAACGACTTTGCAATGCAGAGTAACTTGTGGACGAATTACAACCCTCGATTACATAATTAGACAAGGAGAGCAGAAAGATAGGTCTTAAATTTATACTGCAGAAAACTTAAGTAATTTGCAACGACCTCGGGAGAGAACAGCGCCTCGAGAAGATAATAGTGCACTTGAAAATGTGAAAGACTGCGTCTAGATAGCAGACGTAATAACTATGGAGCCGGACCACGATATTGAAGTAACTAGAAGAATAGGAATGGGGTGGAGCAAGCACATTTGGCAAGCCCTCTCAAATCATGACTGGTACATTGTGATTATCGCTCAGATGAAGTTCTATAACAGCTCCATCTTGCCGATATTTAGCTACGGAGCAGAAAACCTAGAAACATGGAGGCTTAAAACGAGGGTTTAGCGCCTAAATTGAGGTTGACGAAGCGCGCAGTAAGGTATATATATATATATATATATATATATATATATATATATATATATATATATATATATATATATATATTCTCATTGAGTCGCGACGTTGACGAAGGGAGCATGGTTCATCGAAATTTTTGATGAAACACCCGTAATAGGCTTCTTTTCCACAGCCATAGCTGATTCAGCGTGCCGAGACAGTTTCCTCATATTTTCCGTGAAAATGATGATGTTTTCTTTGGGCGGCAGGTGACACTAGTAAAAATTTTCAGTAATGTACCACGAAAAACATCGCAGGATGGAAGTGCAGACTCCCGACTCTCGAACCAGGTCCTCGCGCCGTCTTCCAGGTAAAAGTACACGCGACGCAGCTTTTCTTTCGAATCCCACAGGTTCAAGTTCGCCACTTGGTCGTACGCATAGAGCCAAGTCTCTGGTTCTTCAAGTGATGAATCGTAGAAGATCGGTGGCTCCTTTTGCTTCTGCACTACGACCTTGGCGGGCGTTTGTACAGGGGCTGTCATAGTTGTCGCAGTAGTGGTTGTGCCCTTTGGTTTGCGAGTATTATCGAGTAGAGCCCCTCACTCTTGAGTTAGTCCTTGTGGCCGTCGGCTTCCTCGCAGGTCGAGATTGGCAGGGATGCTTGTTTACCGAATGCCCCGCCGTGGTGGTCTAGTGGCTAAGTTACTCGGCTGCTGACACGCAGGTCGCGAGATCAAATCCCGGCTTTGGCGGCTGCATTTCCAATGGAGGCGGAAATGTTGTATGCCCGTGAGCTCAGATTTGGGGGCACGGTAAAGAACACCAGGTGGTCTAACTTTCCGGAGCCCTGCACTACGGTATCTCTCATAATCGCATGGTGGTTTCGGGACGTTAAACCCCACATATCAATCAATAATTGTTTCACGGTTGGTGCTTGGCCGCTGTCAACTGGAGGGGGGCGTGCTGTACATGTATCGGGAAGTACCTTCACCAAAAATCATGGGATCATGACGTCGACGAAGGGAGCAGACAGTATGTTGAAAATTAAACTGTTCATTGAGCCGAACTTGTGGCCGCATAAAAATTATTTCAGATTGCAGCAAGACAATAAAGAGTTCTATAAAAGCGCACAGCGAGCCCTTGCAGTGCGGTTGCTTCCACTGCGCATGCATCGTAACGTGATTCGCCGATCGCGTTTGCAGCCCGCCTGCAGAAAATCCAAAATAGCATACGGTGATCGCGGCCCGCGACGCTCGCGAAGCGTTGTGTGTAGCTTCCGTGCATTTGGGTTTGCGTTCGGGGCGAAATTCCCTAGATTTTCTCTAGGCGTAGCAAATGCTATTTTAAAACTCGCATGGCTCCCGCTATGCCCTGAGCACTAGCAGCGCCTGCAAACGTTGTTCTAAAACTCTCTACTGGCTCAGATACAGGTGAGCTGAACGTCTGCCGTCAATCAACTGACAAGCGGCGAAGCGTGTTGCCATTTATACACTTGCCATCTAATACTCTAGCGTTATCGCTAGTGGCTACGTAGGTTCCAGAAAAATCTCTAGTGTTCACGAAGTGGGCGTAATCTTAACAAAATGATCTACCGCCATCCCAAAGCTTCTTGCTTCTTGAACACTGTAGGCGTAGTTCGCGCTGAGAATCATAGAGAGTGAAACGGGGTGGTAACAAAACTATATTAAAGAATGCAGCAGTATATATATATATATATATATATATATATATATATATATATATATATATATATTGTCACCATTTATGAACGAGCCACTGTGGCTGGCTCTTACGCGATACGCAATTTTGGGCGCGAAGAAGAAGAGAACATCTTCGTTGCTCTGGTTCAAGTGAACTCCTGGCTGCAGGTCTTGTTTTGTTCGTGACATTACTGGTGGAGGTGCTGGGTACGTGTACTTCGGCTGTGCCGGCCATCGTGGAGACAGCTACATCTCCCAGAGCAAGAATCAGCCGCCGCCTGCGTGGGTTACCCCCTGAATTTGGTCCCTTGGCATCGACACTCAGAAAGATGGCAACTGTGATGACAAGCCAGGCGGTCCAAACCAGCGATGCCCATGATTCTCATCTCGCCCATGTTTTTCACGTGCCACAGACACCAAAGCCGTTCCATGGAGACATCTTCGAGGATGTTGATGACTGGCTAGACCACTATGATCGGGTTGCCAGTATCAACGAATGGGACGATGTTCGCAAGCTGCGCCGAGTTTACTTCTACTTGGAGGATTCAGCGAAGACGTGGTACGAGAACCACGAGGGCTCCTTTGCAACATGGCAAGAGTTTAGCCGACAGCTCCGTGACGCCTATCGCAACACCGAGAGGAAGGAGAGGGCTGAACAAGCCATATCCTGCAGAAATCAACGGCCGAACGAACGTGTATCCATGCTTGTCGAGGACATGCTTCGGCTCTTCAAGCGCGCGGACCCTGCCATGCCTGAGGAAAAGAAGGTGCGGCATTTGATGCGCGGAGTAAAAGAACAGCTTTTCGCTGGGATCGTGCGCAATCCACCGACGACAGTCGCCCAGTTCATCAGTGAGGCAGCTACGACGGAACACACGCTGCAGCAGCGGTCGTCACATTACGAACGCCAGATCCCGGTCACCACATGCTCTATCGGCTCTGACAGCGAGAGACAGACCCTCGCAGATTTCATTCGAAGTATCGTTCGGGACGAATTGTGACAGCTTCAGGCAGTGGGATCCCATCCACCTGTGTCAGCCCTCGCGGACGTAATCAGACAAGAAGTCCGGCAGGCCGTCGCACCGCTGGCCCCAATCGCACCGCCGATTCCCGAGGCCCCAGTCCTGACATACGCAGCGGCATTGCGATCCCCTGCACCACCGGCTACAGACACTGCTATGCGGCCAAGGTACCAGGCTATGCACCCATTCCACGACACTGCTTCCAGCCCACCTCTCGGCTCAAGGTTTTCGAGCCCACCCACCTATCCGCCGTCTATCTCAAGACAAAGTGGTAGCAAGGCAAGCACGTGGCGCACCTCGGATAACCGTCCGCTCTGCTATCACTGTGGCGAAGCGGGTCACGTATACCGGAACTGTCAATACCGGCAACTAGGTCTCCGCGGCTTCCACCCTGATGCTCTATGCCCGCGCTACGGTGAGCGCCCCCGCGAAATTGAAGCATATCTCACGGGCCGACGTACTCCTTCGACTATTCGGCACCACCAGTCAAGATCACCATCACCTCGCCGGTCTACGTCACCTAGTTTGCCCTCATCGTCTTCCGCTCCTTTCAGTAGCCGGTCACCAAATCCCCGCAGGGGAAACTAGGAATGGCGACTTCTGGGGGTGAAGTCGCGGCCCGGCGAACTGTAAAAGACCCTCCTTCGACGCAACGACCGGACGAGGGCGATTCCGGTTTTGCAGTGTTCTCCGACAGCAAAAAGATTGTTTCTGCCGAAATTGCCGTCTTCGTCGACAATCATGCTGTTAACGCCCTCGTCGACACCGGTGCCGACTATTCCGTAATGAGCGCCACACTGGCATTTGAACTGAGGAAGGTTACTACGCCATGGCAAAAACCCCAGTTGCGCGCGGCAGGTGGCCATCTGGTGACGCCTACTGGTATGTGCACAGCGCGCATTCGAATACGTACGTCGACATTTGCGGGCTCTTTCCTCGTATTGCGCGTGTGCTCTCGGCCAGTCATTCTAGGAATGGGCTTCCTTCGTGAATACGGCGCCGTCATCGACCTCCGTGAATTACTTGTGTCGCTCGAGGATCCTTTTTGCGCTGCAACTGACAGTACGCAATTCCGGAAAAGAGCGCTCCGTGCTACCGACGATTCTCTGACTCTCCCTCCTCGAAGCAGCCTCTTTGTCAAAGTAGAATTGGGACAGCACTTGTCTGACGCGGTAATTGCAGAGGCCGATTTGTCTCTCCTTATTTCGAGGCAAACTTGTGTTGCCCGAGGAATCATTCAGCCTAGCAATAGGCATGCTCACCTGCTGGTCACGAACTTCAGCGACGAATACCGCCACCTAACGAGACACACTGCCATTGCATATTGTGAAGAACTCTCCGATGCCGATGGTCCGTCAACGTTAGCTTCATTTTCATCGAATGGCCACCCTGACGAGGCCTTCGTGAGCACTCTCGACGTAAATGAGAGACTACCTTCGGCTCAACGAGAAAGCCTTTTGGGTATACTCCGCTCATTTCAAGACTGCTTTGCCACTACGTCAAAGGTTAAACAGACACCACTTGCTCAACATCGTATCATCACGGAACCCACTGAGAGACCCATCCGACAACATGCCTATAGGGTGTCGCAAAAAGAGCAAGATGCTATACGTGACCAAGTCCAGCAGATGCTTCAGGACGACGTCATTCAGCCATCGACCAGTCACTGGGCTTCGCCAGTTGTGCTAGTAAAGAAGAAGGACGGTACGTTGCGTTTTTGCGTTGATTACCGTAAACTGAAAGGGTCACCAAAAAGGACGTTTATCCTCTACCCCGGGTAGATGACTCGTTGGACCGTATACGCAATGCTAAATATTGTTCCTCCATGGATTTGCGTAGCGGCTACTGGAAAATCGCAGTGGACGAGCGTGACCGCGAAAAGACGACGTTTATTACTCCCGACGGTCTGTACGAGTTTAAAGTGTTGCCTTTCGATCTATGCTCAGCGCCAGCTACTTTTCAAAGGATGATGGATACGGTTTTCACGGGGCTCAAATGACAATCATGTCTTGTTTACCTTGATGACGTCGTGGTCTTTGCAGACACGTTTGAACAACACGTCCAACGCCTTCATGCAGTTCTTCAGGCAAATAGAACAGCGGGGTTGTCTCTCAAACCCGACAAATGTCATTTTGAATATGAAGAACTGAAGTTCCTTGGTCACGTTGTGAGCCATGCCAGCATATATATATATATATATATATATATATATATATATATATATATATATATATATATATATATATATATATATATTCCCCCACTTTTTTCCTATTTACATTACATTTGTTCTAATAATTTCCTCTATACATTCCTTGGCATAATTGTCTGTTAAATCTCATTATATTGTGTCACACACACACACACACGCACATATATATATATATATATTTATATATATATATATATATATATATATATATATATATATATATATATATATATATATATATATAGTGCTACCATACAGAGATTACAGGTAGTAACATTCTATTTAGCGTGAATTATCTATCTGTCAGCCAGGTGAGTTCATTTTAGGCATTCAGTGAGCCAGGATGTAAAACGCTCCTCTAGGCCAGCCGTGCTCACTGACCTCAATACTTTATTATACCGGCCAAAATGAAGTGCAGCAAATTGGCAGCATGAAATGACAACTTACCTCGATAGAATAATCAAAATATTATATCATAAACGGCTGATCACTGACATACCTACAGTTGAGAGAGCCTAAATAATTGAAAAAGTGCGCATACAATTGCTCGTGTGACCCCGGCCCCTTCAAGGGCTGCATTTTTGTATATTGCTGGCCCCACTCGTGAATAACAGTTGTGATGAAAGCTCGAACTTCTGTCTCCATGTTGCGTCTCACGAGATGTACTGCACAAAACCAGACGGCTTTATGCTCTCCCGTAGTAGAGTACTGAGTACTCTAAATCGTTAACCACTTTTTTTTAAACACACATGTTTTAGTGCGCTCTCGCGGGTCCACTGGCCAGGCAACGCCACCATTTGCTGAATTCAGTTAACCACTTTATTAACGTTGGTCGCGTACTGTGAAAAACACAAATTAAAGTGACAAACTTTTGCTTAGGACAAAATTCAATTAACACGACTAAAACTTAATTTTTTTCAAACGTTCATTACTAAATACCATCAATGTCGAGTGGAAGTGTCAGTGTGCAAAGCAGCTTCTATTCACAACTGAAATATTAGCAGGGTGAGCAAATATTGAAACTAGAATTTCCGAAACAATTCGGAAACTATCAGCAATCACGAGCTGACTAAGTCGAACTTGACCGAATGATGTTTCTTATGAATGCACAATTATTTCTGACGGAACTTTACTAACGAACTCAAACAAAAGTCGAGGTGGAGATGGTAATGTGAAGTGATCCGAAATCATTGAACAGGAAATGCTGGTGGGTACAAAGCGGACTTTTCTTCTTTAAATAAGCAGCATTTCCTCGAAAAAAGTGAAGACTACTAATAAAAACATTGTCTAATAGCATTCTCTTTTAACTAATAAAAACATGAAATTTGTTATAAGTTTTTGAGTGCCAGTTCTTAAAACAAAAACCTACAAGTTGCAAGCTGGCTGCATGCATTGTCACGAGCATAAAAGAGCTTCTATCTTATTGACATCATTTGAATAACAGGGGAGAAATAAAAGACGAACAGACTACTGCTGATTCGAACACATACACATTCAAACCACTAATCAAGCTGATTTTACCGAAGGCGAACACATAGAACAAGTTATCCTAGTGGCACTGCTTCTATGTCATTTCGGCCACGCTTCCAGAGACCTAGTTTTACCCAAGTACTGAAACTAATTGAATACCTGCTCAAATAACTTACCTCAATGCTTGTGCTCCCTCGTTGTCACTAGAAAACTTGGAAAACCATTGAGAAACTACAATTTCGAAGGTTAACGCACCACCAAAACATGTCAAAACATGAGATACCTGTCCCCTTCCCCATTTTTTTACAGAGTAGCATGCCAGCGATATATAGACGCCGGCAAAAATTTCTGATTTTCCTAATTAAGAATTTCTCTCTATATATACTGCATGGTGCACCTGTTAGATGTGATCGGCTATGGCTTCCGTTGGCTGCATGTCATATGGAACGTCTTTTCTTTACCGTATTCATACAAGGCATACTTGCGAAGCTAGATACATGAGAACAATCCAACTTTTGATATCGCTGAGCTAGTGGAAAGGGTGAGCTCAGGAAACTTTCCTCGTTCAGCGCTATTTAATAACCACAAAAGAAGCAATAATGAAGACAAATAAACAAAAGAATAGCTCCGTATAGTTCAAGAAAATTTTCTTACTTGTAAAATTTATTGAAAGAAAAAGAATTTCAACATTGACATCAGCTTCCTTTCGATAACCCATATCTTAGGATGTCCGGCCCCTGCTACGAACGTGCTTGTTCCTTCAAACCTAAAGTGGTTATTAGTATTCGGGTCCTGTTTCATACTGTTTGTTACGCAAGCAAGTCAACTACAATTACTATGAACCATGGTTTATTGCGTTGATCCGCAGTTAGCGCCAATGGCAGTTCGTCGATGTTCGACAGTGCAAAAGCGTCCACGGTTGCTAACGTCACCTCCAAGGACACCGCCATTTCCTCGGTTAACCACCTAACCGAGGTTGGCAGTAGCTTCATAACCGTAGTTACGCGTACCGTGTCCCATATGCAAACCGTGGTTTCAAGTAACTACGGTGTCGTTAACCGAGGTTTAGGCCGCCTTCGTAACAAGGATATAAACCACAGTATGAGTAGTTTGTACGCCGTATTAGAATACGGGGGGGTGAAGTTCGACTACCCGGGCTTCATTAGCGAGAACTGTAATCAAGGCACATGGGCGTTTTTTTTAAATTTCGCCCTACCTAAACGCGGCAGCTCTAGCTGTTGAAATAAGCCGTTCCCAGGAGCACAGTAGCGTGACATTCTACGCGCTAAGCGACCACGCAGTATCAGCCATTAGGTTTAGTGTCTCTATAATGTTTGAAAAATATGGTGACTAAACAAAGTGCGTTCTACAGAGATATCCCGACTTCTGACTAAGTGATTTGCGTTTCAAGTGGGGCGCGATATAAAAATGACAAAAAATTGCCAGAAATCTGTCTGTTTTGCTGCAAATGTTGTCAAAAGCAAGATACTATTCAACAGCCCTTCTTTCGTGCATAGCGTTGCATATACAGCACAGCCTAAGTAACACTGTCCTCTTCAGAATTGTGTATCTGTGTATTTTATAGTAAAGGAACACACCACCTAATAATCCGTTTTGACGTTGCACCTCGGATATGCGAAGTATTTGCTATTTTGTCCACACTGTTCAGAAGTATGAACGCAGCCACAAATTCAAGGTGGCTGGGCATTCAGCAAGTGATTAGACTTTGGCTGAGTGGCTGAATTGAATGACAGATTGACAGATAGAAAGTCCAAAGAGAAAGACTATTGTCTTTAAATGATGCAGATGGTGATTCACTTTTCCAACGTAAAGGTGTACTATTTCACCCACATCCACTTGGTGTCCCTTTTGCGCGCTAAAATGAAAAAAGAAGCTAGCAAAAACAATTCCAAGTATCCATATTTCATAACCGTGCTGCAGTGGGGCCTATTTATAAGTAGGGAGATGATAAAGACTGAAAGAAGTTCCGTATTGGTTTGATATATCTATTTGCTTCTTTTATCATCCTCGTTCTCACACTTTTCCGTCTTTCATTTCTCCTATGTAAACCGCTATGCGGGACTGTCAAAGAAGTTTGGGAATTTCTAGCCCGATGGCTCATGAAGAGGAGCCCTTATACAAGCGTTCCTAATCAGGTTAGTGCCAGCTCCAAAATCCAGGATGCAAGGCAAACCATCGCGCAATGCAGATACAGGGTTTTAGCGCCACGCCGCTACCCAATGAAACTATCACGGGTTTCTCGGCACGGCATAGCTCCACTAATGTCATATTTGAGCAAAAAAAAGGAAAAAATTGCAGATCCCACGTACTGTGGAAATCGATGATATGTGAAGTACGACGGAGCAAGGTTGCTATGCCACTTTAAAATCAGAACAGCATTACGATGCGGACGTAGCTTATGCCACACATGACTTCCATGCCTTGAATATCATAATTGAATGTGTGATTTACCTTCGTCGTTCATTCACGTCACGTGATACGCAATGCATTATCACGTGACAATATATGTGGAGCACGCGAAACGGCCGCGAGAACGTTATGAGCGCAGAATGTAGTCATGTATAACATCAACACGCAAGTCATGATTGTCCTGCTTGGCATTGTCAATTACCTTCGTCAGCTTTTCACGTCTTGCGATGCCAAAATTGGTATACGTTGAGCTAGCGAACCGGCCACGAGCACGCTATGAGCGTAGCATGTTGTCAATTATTACATGACACGCATATCAAGATTGTAATGTTTGGACGTGTCATTTATCTTCGTCGTCTATTCACGTCACGTAATACCACACTTCGTATATGTAAACCTCGCAAAACCGCAGCGAGTACGCTATGAGCGTTGAATGTGTCATGTTTTACATGGCATGCATATCACGATAGTCTTGCTTAGATGTGCCATCTACCTTCGACGTCTATTCACGTCACATGATACCATATTTGGTATACGTGGAGCTAGCGAAATGGCCGTGAGCACGCTATGAGCATTGCAGGTAATCATGTTTCACATGACACGCATATATTGATTATCAAGTTTCGATGTGTCATTTACCTTTGTCGTCTATCCACGTCACGTGATACCAAAATTTGGTATATGTGAAGCTAGCAAAACGGCTGCGAGCGTGCTATGAGCGTAGCATGTAGTCACGTTTTACATGACATGCATGTCGTGATTATCTTGTTTGGACACGTCATTTACCTTTGTCGTCCATTCACGTCACGTACTACTGACTTCGGTATATGTGAAGCTAGTGAAAGCGCCGCGAGTGCGTAATGAGCGTGGTATGTTGACGAGTTCTTACATGACACGCATATCGTTTTTATCATGTTTTCACTAGTATCATACCTTCGTTATTCATTCACGTCCTATAATACCAAATTTGGTATAAGTGAAGCTAGAAAAACGACTGCCAGTGAATCTTGAGCGTGGCCTGTAGTCATGTTGTTACATGAAACGCACGTCATGATTTTCATGTTAGGGTCTGTCGCTTGCAATCAGGCCATACCATACCAGTTTTGCAACATGCCTTGTGAACAGAACCACCGCGAGAGCCGCAGGACCACGAAATGTAAATCATGACACTTATAACATGCATGTCATGTTTTTCGTGTTATGACTAGTCAAATATGTCCTTCATACAGTCATGTTATGCCATACAGAGTTTGGTATCAATACCATTATCGAAACGGCCAGGAGAGCTAAAAGTCGTAGGCGGCTAGATAGATAGATAGATAGATAGATAGATAGATAGATAGATAGATAGATAGATAGATAGATAGGTGATTGAGTCCACGTACCAAAGTGGATTGTACACAACATAGCAAAAGATAGTGCTTTGTCGAAAGCATTTCGGTACTGCAGTGTCCTAATTGTCATCTCTACTACATAAGCCCACCAAACGAATGCGCGCATTAGTGGACTTTCATATTTATAGGAAATCAGTGATACAAACATAATCTACGTTGTTATTCTGAACAATAATCGGCAAACGATTTAATGTGCCTCTTACAACCCTTGATTTCATATTTCTATTTTGCAAAATACTTTTTTTTTCAACAATACTCTGGAGTGCCCAATTTTTTGTGGCGTTATTAATCTTCGTACTTTTGTAAATTTGTCAATATTAAGCGCTTGTTATTCTTCGTTGTGTTAAAGTTCTTGCTGCCCTTGTCCAATAAGATTTCTTTGTTGACCTGCTTTCGTCTTTCCGCCAGCCCCAATTATTTTTCAGACACGTCATCACCAAATATTCCAAGGCGTTTAGGAAAACAACGACCGTTTTTTTCCATAGTAGGAACAGCTCCGGTAGGTTCAGTGACCTTACAATGAGCAATTGACACCCCGCTTTTTATTTTTCCTTTCAGTTTTTTATGGCATTTCTGCACGCACTTACGTCATCTGCATTCTTTTATATACCGCATACCAGCGCATGTTTATTATCTTCAATAGCTACCTTTTCTGTTGTATTACACTGCAAGAAATTTATTCATAGAACATTGTTCGTGTGTAGTTGGTTAAGTTTGCCTGTTTAAATGGGAAACTTTTTTGCGGGAAGTATTTGCGTGAAGAACGTTTGCTGTGGGGAGACATTGTCATTGCTAACAAATACGGCCGTAGCACAGCGTTTATGACGCATACAGTCTTTAAGGTGATTGTGATTGAAGTGCATAGTTCTTTTTTACAAAGTCTTGAAAAAATGTTTTTAATATACGATTGAGAAATAACCACAAGCTCATTGCTCTTTTAATCATTTATGCGACATTTTTTATAGCAGCATTCTTGTTAAAATAAGCCCCTGATTTGAGGACACCTTCAGTGCAACTTGTACTTTTGAAGTGAACCGGGATACTCGACTTCTACAGGCTATGGTAAGCTGGGTCTGCTATTTGAAAGGATTTTATCGCTGAATGTGTCAGTTTCTGAAACAATAAAAGGTTTAAAAATGATTAACCACAGCCACGACAACCTAAGGACAAAACACTCGCGAAAATGTCTTCACACTCTTCATTTGACCAACATCGAAAACAGAAAACGGGTTCATAATGTGAATCCATCCAGCGTGTACAGTGAAAATGCTCATAGGTCAGCTCATTGTCTTTAACGAAAGAATACTTGATGCCTGATATGAGAAAGGGCGTTCAGATCTCACTATCGGGTATACATTTCTCGGCTGTCCTGTCCACCTACAGCCAGAAGATTCCTCTGATAAGCTCCGCATAGGTGAGCATACGTTTGCTAGGTTTTGTTCGCGAAATAGTTACGTAAAACACACTTTAGGCCCATCGCCTTTGGGAAGTGGGACCCGCCTATAAGCGAAAGAAAAAGCTTGTATTTAACGCCTTCGCTGTTAGGTGCTCTTGCCAGCGTCAATGCAACGGGTGTTTACGCCAGGGACTCATCTCAAGGCTTTGTTTGCTCGCGTGCGGTGCAGTCTTTCGTAACAAAGCCTCTGCCATACTTTTCAGAACCTCTGAAGTTAACTTTCTAAAGATCCTCTTTACTCAGAACTGGAGGAAGCACAGACAGTTGAACTGCTTTCTACTCTCCTTAAGAAAACAGTGCTTCTTTTTATACATGCCCAAGCTGCAACATTCGTGCATAATTATGAAGATACGCACTTTCACAAGAGGAAAGTTGCAGTGTGTTTGTTTAACGTAACTATTGCACTTAAAGTATACTTTACGTGGTCCAAAATGTTCGCCCTTTTCTTGGACTTTGTATTGATAGACTTTTGTTTCCCTTTCTTTATGCTAGGTTCTCCCGATCTTGTTGGATTCCTAGGCAAACATTTCTATTACAAACAGAGTAAGCACCTTTACCCATAGAGTAGCGCTTGCATCAAAATGAGGCTTAGGGGCTGACAAAAAAGCACTGAAACTCCGCTCACTTCATGAGTATTTTTTAATTTGCTCCGCAGTCACTAAGTGAACTCTTTAACCACGTGGCAGTCAGTCGGGCTAAAGTAACGATTACACCAGTAAGAGCCAATCACGAGGCCTTCACGTCCCACTTGACTTTCATAGCGCTAACGTATCTGCAGGCATCTATTGTAGTTACTCGTTTCGCTATCAGGGATTCGCTTCCCCGAACGTTCAGCGAATTCTTGCCTGAAGTGTATTCACCGACAGCCATTCATATGCCGGCATCTTCTTGGGGGGGTGTCCTAAAACTCTAATGCACTAAAGACATTATATTTCAGAAACACCCCGTTGACTTCTATGATGTCTTCTAAGTAAAAGCATTCGAATCATTTTAATATGTCATTATATGGTGGCATATCCGATGGGCTGAGCACATCGCCCGGTACTCCTCAAGCCTTCTAGTTTTCTTGTTCGTGTGCTTTAAAATGTAGAGTGCTAAGGCAGGGAAGTATCTTGAAACATAAACACATCGGATGCTACGCCTAGAAACCCTGGTGTAACTGGAGTGATAAGTTGGTGGAGCTTATTGTCTCTTAGTTCTCATCAATATTGCTTGGAAAAAATAAAAACAGGTCCTTCAATTTCCACTTCATTCTTCATAAATATGTTATATATAACTCTAGTTGTCATAATTGGGGCAGGTTCAAGTCGGCTATAATGAAAAAAATGCACTTGCGGGAACGCTACAAATTGCAAGTGAAAACTTTTGCAGCCCTATTTTTAGAAAAGTACTCAAGAAATATAAACGCTAACTTCCATTGATCCCTAAAAACACAAAATATTATCTATTGCTCACTGGGGGGCCTATTTCACAGCGCCACAGAATCATTTGTATATCCATGTTATGGTTACCGCTCCAGGATTTCGAAAGTTGTCCGTGATTAGGATAGATTTTCTACTGATGGTCGCGTTTATATAAATGCGCCTTTCGCGCTCCCCGGCGCCTAATCGTGACACGTGATACACTTACCATCTGCACGAATCACCAAGCGAAAGTGAGTAGACACTCAAACACGCAAGCAGGTACTAAAGATGTCGTCAATAAGGGAGACCGGTGCCAAACCTGCCGGATGAATGCCTTCGGTATGTCCGTAACTGGACCTACGTCACCTCTATTTCAAAGGTCTTGGAGTTAGCCCTCATGAAGGCTTCCTTGAATGGCTTCTTACAATGGCGGTGATGCGCATATCTGTGCATCAAGTATCACCTTCGTCAATCTCACCGATGCAGATTTGCTAGTCGAGTCTCACCTCTCCCAACTAGTTTCTTGCCAACAGCCAAAACTGGCTGTGACGTCTGATCTCATCTGGCAACGAAAGCCTACCGGCACCACGCAATAAGAGGGGTGGATAGTTAAGCAGCAGTTCACTGCCAAGCACCCAGGTTACGGCATCACTTTAGTTATGCGTAGATCGGGTTGAGATTCGCAGTCACGTCACACAGAAAAAGCGCATCATTTGTTTCCTCCCTACTCGAAGGAGGACAGAATATATGCTGAAAGGCATCCCAGCTCAAAACATGTAAAATTCTGTTTTGTATAAAGGACATAAAGTTAGCGAAAAACTAACAAATGTCACTTATTGAATTTGAACATGAATGTGTCATTCGGAAGGAGCATAGGTCAAATCTCAAGAATAAAGCAGAACGAGCATGACGGATTTTTTTGAATAGGTACTCAGCCGTCCCCTTGTATCTTTGGCTCCAACAGCGATACCCAAGGGTTAGCTTCTGATTGTTCCGCCATCCACGGGACGGCTATCAGCTCTCCCATAGTAGAGTACTAAGTACTCTAAATCGTTAACCACTTTTTCTAAACACAGTCTTGTGAATTATTAGGGGCACCAAAGGCCTACGAGACGGCTTTATGTTCTTCCGTAGTAGAGTACATGGTACTGTTAATCGTTAACCACTTTTTCTACCCACACCAGTGGGGTATACCATTGTTGGTTTGTTATGAATGGTACGTAAATTATTGGCACTTTTACCAGGGACAACTTCTTACACTTGTTGTCTGGACTGGTGACCAAAAAGCAAGGCGAGCGCACGCTTTAGGGCGTCCTCCGGCATGTGGGCGCCAATCTTGGCAAACGAGCCACCGAAGAAGACTTTAGCTGTTGACGTTGTCGTCCCTGAGAGGGCTAGTCCCGAGTGACTGAAAACATTTATTGGAAACAGAAGGAGGAGAGGTGCAGTTCTTCAGAGCCTTCAGTGCGTGAAGTCCTTATTCCGGGACCCCATTGATGACACTTGCTAACCAAGCCCTCTGCACCAAGGCCCTTTGGCCTTTAAGGTCCGAGCAACCCAGCAGGGTCGCCTCCCACTCCTCTCCGGTTGGATTACGGTTGGGGGGAAGAGTTAAGCTGAGCTGGCAAGCCCAAACTGTGTGGTAGGTGTCAGTCATTTGCCCACAGTATTGGCACTTACCAGCGAAGGAGGAATCGAAATGTTGCATAATTGCCGGGCAAAATAAAGTATTGGCGAAAGGTCTCCGCAAGATGCGTTCATTAGCCTTCCCCAGCCCCATTGTAGGAGGTGGGTATTGACGATGCTAATTCTTGTAATAAGGTCGTAATATCTTTGAATGTCAGCACATATTCGCTATCTGCTTTCGGGTTTCAGGCACTCAGGATCTAAGCGGGATGCTCGGTGAGCGAGTGCTCAGGCTGTCGTGTTCGCGGCTTCATTCCCCATTAGGCCTTGGTGGCCTGGAGTCCAGACTACGCAACGAGGGGTAGGGTTGAATCGCTGGTTTCTATAGTTCTCCAAAATTCTTTCCGCTGGTGTTGTGATCCAACCAGCTTCAAAATGTCGACATGCCCCACGCGAATCTCGTATGATACACTGAGATCGATGGTCGGAGGCGGCTAGGGCTATAGCTAGCTCTTCCGCTTGTGTTGTGCCAAGAGCTTTGAAAGTGAGTTCATCTAAAGCAGGTTTTAAAAAATTGCCGGAGTGGAAGCTCCCGCAATGCTTTGCCAGCAGTAGTGAAGCCAGTGTTTGCCCTCCTAAGATTTCGGAAACATTCTATTTTCTGGTGGTGCCTGCTTAGACATCAAGTGGCTTTAAGTTGATAGCCTAAAGGCTACGTTAATTATAATTTAAAAGGTATTTGTTCTCGACGAAGTAATCCACTGAGACTAGTATCGGTGACTTAATCTCTAATAAAATTTGCCTTCACTTCGAGGCTTACAAAGGAAAACTAGTAACGCAAGGATGCACTTTGAGCACTATCTGAGCCGAAAAGGTCACCACGTTACACTCGTCGGGCGTGAGAGGAAAACTCTCCTGCTAGCGTCTATAGTTCATCGTGCCCTATATTAGGATGGCTGCCAAAGCCACCATCGTACGGTTCGCACGGCTTCACTCATGGGCAAGAATATTCATTCAAGACAGACAGACAGACAATGAACTTTATGTGATCCTGAGGAGCTTTCGTGGGAACCCCTATTGGGGACACGCGGAAGCCGCTGGCCGCATCCAGGTCGGGCCTGGGGCACCATGATGTTCCGCCCTTTCTTGGGCCCTTTGGATTGCCTAGATTTGTGCCTGTAGCGATGGGCTCCGGAGTGCCTCTTCCCAGTCGGCTTCGCTAGATAGAGGGCCATTAGGTAACTCGGGGCATTTCCATAGCATGCGCGCTAAGAAATAATTCTTTTCGTTACATTCCGGAGAACTTGAGTCAACGTCTGTGGAGATACGACTGAGAAGGCCTCGCGAGGGGAACGAGCCCGTCTGGAGCATTCTAAGTGTAATTGACTGAGACCTATCTAACTTCGGGTGAGGAAGAGGATAGGCCCTTCTACTTAGCCGATAGTGAGATGTGATTTCATTAAACGTAAAAAGTGGATTGTTATGCTGGATTTCATCCTGACCCCATAAGGCATCCATGCCTCCGCGGCGCGTTAGATCTCGCGCACGGTCATGGGCAAGCCCGTTGAGGTTAGGTACGTGCTTATGAACGTCCGAACCTATATGGGCGGGAAACCAAGAGATGAAGTGAGTGCCAGGATCTGTTCTTCTTTCTAGAATGAAGGCAGCCTCTCTCGCTTGGTTACCCGACTCAAAAGCTTTGATGGCCCCTCGTGAGTCTGTTAACATGGTGGTGTGTGAGCGGTCGGTCATGGCCACGGTTATGGCGACCTTTTCTGCAATTGCGCTCGTAGCTATGCTGACCGAGGCTGAGGAGTGTAATTCCCTGTTGCCATCAATGACTGCCAGCGCGAATGTGCAAGACTTGCCATACTGAGCCGCGTCTACAAAGACAGTCGATTCTCAATTCTCGGTGGCGTTCTGTAATATCGCCCGTGCTCGGGCTTTTCGCCTCTCTACATTGTATTGCGGGTGCATATTCCAAGAGAATGGGCTGACCACAAAGGTTTCCCGCACCTCCTGGGATAAGGTAATTTTCTGTCCAGCAAGCATTCTGACAGCCATGTCAGCCTCGTCCAGGATGCGTCTTGCTGCCCTGGTTGACGAGAGCCTGACCACCTGGGCGGTGACTCGCGCTTCGATCACTTCATCAATCTCGTTGTGCATACCGAGTTGTCTTAATTTGACAGAGCATGTGGTTACTGGTAACCTCAGTACCTTTTTTATGCTCTTGTGAATGAGAGTGTCTAGCTTATTTCTTTCTGTTCTAGGCCAGGTAAGGGCCGACGCTACATAATTAATGTGGCTCATAAGGAAGGCATGATGGATCCAAATTAGGTTGGCTTCACTTAGTCCCTTTCTGCGTCCTGATACTCTAGCAACAAGTCTCAGCATGCTTTCGGTTTCAACCGTGATGTTCGTCAGGATTTTGGCGTTACACCCCCTCGCGTCAATCAGTAGTCCTAGGATTCTGATTGAATCTAATGGTGGAATGCGCTGTCCATTTCTTGCAAAAAGGGAGATGGAAATTTGGTCTAGGTGTGGAAGTCTCCTAACGCCTTGCCTGGTGGCCGGCCTGTACAGTAACAGTTCTGAATTGTTTGGAGAGAGTGGGAGGCCTGTGCCTTCTAGGTAGGACTCCGTTTCGTCTAGGGCTAATTGAAGTACGTTTTCTACTTCTGCGAGTGATCCTTCCGGGCACCAGATCGTGATATCGTCCACGTAAAGCGAGTGGCCTGTATTGGGCAGGGATCTGAGCCTCTCCGATAAGCCCTTCATGACTATATTGAATAACAAGGGGGAGATGGCCACCCCTTAATGAGTGCCTCTGGCTCCTAAGGCGAACTCGTCTGACTTGTGTAGAGCGATCCTCAAGGTAGCCGTTCTATTCATCAGGAATGACATAAAAAAGCCTGAAACTTTGCTCCCAGACCTAGGCTGGCTGTGGCCTGCAAGACAAAGCGATGAGATACGGTGTCAAAGGTTCAGGTCAAGGGCTAAGATCTCCCTAACATCTCTCGTTCTGTTATCGAAAATGTGCTTCTTGAGAAGTAGCATTACAACTTTTGTGAGAAGGCCAGGCCTGAAGACGATCATGTTGTGTGGGAATAGTTCCTTGCGTTCTATGTAGTTCGAGATCCTAATGAGGATCACATGTACCGCTACCTTGCCTACACAGGAGGTTAGCGATATCGGCCTTAGGTTGTCAAGATTCAAGGGCTTACGCAGTTCCAGTAATTTTTTAACCTCATTGGTCCATCTACTTGCTTTTCGTCGTGACTACTCCCGAAAACGTCGTTGACACGACGTCTTCAAAAGTAGGAATCGAAGAAGTGTACTGCGTTTAGAGCTTTGGAGGCCTGAACTACCAAGTTACCGTCAACTATGAGGTCGCACTGGCCCACATAGTGGACGCGTTGCACCTCATCATTCGAAAAGAGCACGTCGCCATCGTACCTCTGGGACCCGAATTGTCCCAAGTTACCGCCCTGTTTCTGCCGTGCGGTGTACCCAGCGAAGTCCTCACACAAGCACTGTCTTCCTAAGGGAAGTTGCTGCACATCAGCAGAGGATTTACGGGGTCGCGTCCGACCGTGAACACTGGAACGCGATACGTCGGCTTAGAAATGAAGTCTCGTCACCGGTGCCAAACTATCTCAAAGTCACAGGCCACCGTGTTACTTGGGAGTACAATGGAATACAAAGGGTGTGCCGCCGAATTGGGGATAGTAGACATTTCCGTATGAACTGTACAGACCCTTTTTGTGGACGGTGTCTAAGGTTACGATGGGAAGGTATGTTCACTGCCGTGCCGCCGCTGCGTCGACCCACATGCAACCATCGCCTGCACCATCCGACAGTCGTACTCTGGTGTGGCATCCAAGAACTTTCCACCACTTCAGCCAGGAACGCTGTCCAAGAACAAGGGTGAGGGTTCATCATTACTAGCTCCGGTCAACGGCCAAAATCACTAAGGGGCGGAAATCATAACGCAGCACCAAACGGCTACTGTGTCCTCGGCCAACCGGCAGTTCCTTCAGGTCCTGTGGATTCGACCAGTGCCCCCCGTCCAGTGATCATGTCTCCAGAACAGACAGAGCCTTCACCAAACAAAGCACCTCTTAGGAAATTACCTGAAAAAAAGATTCTACACCTGCTGCTCATCCTATAGCTGCGGAATCAAGTGTAATGCAACACGTCATCGAGGAGATTCTATCCCAGGGTGATGAGGTCTCCATCATCGAGGAGTCAAGCAGCACGGCGAGTGAGACGCTCGTACGAATTGATGAAGACGCCAGCATTGGCGATATCCATGGTTGCCCGTGTATCGTCCTTACTCAAGAGGCCTGGCATCAAATGCCACAGAGTATCTAGTCGTGATTCAGAAGGCCCCTGCAGAGACAGAACTCCCCTGTGGACTTCATCGCGGCCCCAGAAGCCCTATGCCTCCGGTGGGTCGCCTGGCTGTAAATTATGACTCAGCTTTTCGCGGGGCACCCGCTTCCGTGTCTTCTAAAGGTACCTCTGGTTTTCAGTGTTTTAAAGACGATAGTCTTTCTTGGGAACATTTGACGCAAAAATGTTGGTCTGTCTGTCTGTCTGTCTGTGCGTCTGACTGTCTCTCTGTCTGTCTGTTTATTTGATTGTTTGTCCGCTCTTAACAGTACCCTAAATGGCAATAAAGTGGCCAAAAGATACTCCTAATGGCCGACTCCGTCTTGGGCACCCACCGATTATTGCTCAAGATTCAGCGTTCATACTTGCATGATTGTTAGTTAGAAAGCAATAATTGCTCATATCTGAGGTGCCATAACAACACGTCGATGTTTTGTGTGTGTGTCCGTTACTAGAAAAGGCATACATAAGTAATTTTAAGGACCGTAGCGGTTATCACGTTGCGCTGACCCACCTGCACAAAAAGGCAAGCGTTTACAACGCTTTGCTAAGACAACACGGTGGTGGCGCCTACCCGTCGCCTTGCGTACTACACCTTATCACCTCCGAGACGGGCGTGCAGGGCACGCGCGCTCCGGTATCTAAGATAGCTTGATAGCGCTTAGCCTCACGTGTGATGAGACTTGTTGCGCTCGTTCGCCTCCGCTGCACGCTCAAGGCACTCTAACGCAGCACCTCCACTATACCATTAACCAATTTTCTCGCGCAGAACATCAAAAAAAGGTTTTGTTCACTCTCTTCAGACGCAAGACTATCGTTTTCGACGACATTTGCAGTGTAACATGTAGATACGGGGCCTATTTTTGAAATGCGCAGCATGTCTTTGTGAACTTCGACGACTTTGAGCGTATCTATCTATCTATCTATCTATCTATCTATCTATCTATATATCTATCTATCTATCTATCTATCTATCTATATATCTATCAATCTATCTATCTGTCTAGCCGCCTACGACTTTTAGCTCTCCTCGCCGTTTCTATAATGGCATCGATACCAAACTTGTTTTGGCATAACAAGACTGTATGAAGAATATAATTGCCTAGTCATAACATGAAAATAATCACATGGATGTCATGAATACCATGATTTACACTTCATGGTCCCGCAGCTGTTGCGTGGGATTTGTTCATAAGGCATGTTGCAAAACTGGTATGGTATGACATGATTGCATAGCGAACACAAGCGACAGACCCTAACATAAAAATCATGACATGCGTGTCATGTAAAAACATGACTACATGCAAAGCTCATGATGCGCTCGCATCAGTTTCGCAAGCGTCGCATCTACCAAATTTGGTCTTACAGTACATGCATAGATGACGAAGGTATGTGACTCAAACATGATAATCATGAGAAGCATGTCATGTAACAACATGAGCACATGCCACGCTCATGATGTGCTCACGGCCGTTTCACTAGTTTCACATGTATGAAACACGGTATTACGTGACGCGAACGCACGACATAACTAAATGGCACATAGAAACATGATAATCACGACATGCATGTCATGTAACAACATAACTACATGCCACAGTCATGATGTGTTCGCGGCCGTTCCGCTTGCTTCACATGTACCAAACTCGGTATTACGTGACGCGAACGCACGACATATGTAGCTGACTTATACGAATATGATAATCATAACGTGCGTGTAATATAACAACATGACTACATGCCACACTCATGATGCGCTCGCGGTCGTTTCACTAGCTTCACACAACCCAAATTTGGTATTACGTGATGTCAGTGGGTGACAAAAATATGTGACTGGCACAGACACGATAATCATGAGATGTGTGATATGTGAGAACATGACTGCATGCCACAGGCAAAGCGCCAATACAATTTGATGTGACGCGGTGCGCGTGCTCGCCGGCGTTCATTTCGACGCGTCACGCCGGCGTTGCGACGCCAGGCGCAGGTCCTGCCATATACTCGCAGGCACGCGCCGCACTGCGTCGGTTTGATGCATGCGCGTTTCAGCACGTCCCGCGTCCCTCCGTCACGAAAAGAGGGAGACGCAGTGTTGTCTGGGTAACGCATCGGCGCGAAATGACGCATGTTGCATTTCGCACCGGTTGCCGTCGGGCCGTGTCAATTAACGGCGGTCGCGCCTGGCATCGGACTATAGAGTGCTCGCGTTTCGCTAACATAGCGTCGCTGTGCCCAACGTGCGCGCGCGTCAACGGTACATTGGAGTGTATTGGGCCCTTCATGATGAGCTCGCGGCCATTTCGCTGGCTCCACATATACCAAACTCTGTGTTACGTTACGTGAATAGATGACGACGGTAAACAACGCATCCAAACGTGATAATCATGATCATGTATGGAATCATTTACCTCCAACTCGTAACGTTGTGCTGATTTGAAAATGACATATCAACATTTCTCATTCGTGCTTGGCATATCATCGATTCGCACTGTACATGAGATTTGTCAACATTTTTATAACGTATTTTTATTCTCGCCATGGCTCTCACTTTAAAAGTTCTAACCTTTAGAGGGCCACTCACCAGGTTTGACAATTTTGAGCTGACAAGCGCAATGCGTAGACGAGGCGTTCACGATCACGTCTGCCGAAATTCGCAACGCTACGCGCCGCGGAAACGAGTCAAATTTCAAAATTAACTCTGCTCCCCCTCCCCTCTGCCAGCGCACGCCTAGAGAACGAGGGCATGACGCGGGCGTATGAATGGCCCTACGTACATGGCAATGCAATGACGTTGGTCCTCTACGTAGACGACGCTGCTCTGACGTTGTCAACAGTATACCATGTGACATGGCAAAAATTATTTAACACAACATGCGTAGTTTATGTACTTGTTGCTTTAGGAGAAGATTAAAACTTGAAATAAATAATGAGATGCAATAAAAATTTGTGCGCGTTTTTTTTCATTTTTCCCCGTGAAGTGCTACGAGATGCGGGGTTAATGTGCCAGCGTTTCGCGTGCGTTCCTGTCCCCGCGGTCAGCGCATTGAGCAGACGACCGCCGTGGAACGCTCCTACGCGTTCGCTCACTCATTGTGCTCATCTACTCTACCGCGTCGAAGCAACCGTTTCCAAACCATCCCGCATAAACAGGCAAAAGACCACAAAATAACGCTGGTCAACAAAGCAACGCTGCTTGTGTGTTCGGTGGTTGGACTTGTTTGGGCACGTCATGCGCACGTCACCGCATGCTCGGATGCTGGAGAGGGTGGGGAAGAGATTTGTCTTGCGAAGGCTACGCGGAGGAGCGGCAAGGGTTCTGGCTCACCTTCTCTCACCCTCATTTCGCGCCGCTTCAAAAAACCTGTTTTCTCCGCTCGTAATGACCCGATTCAAAAAATTTTGTGGCAAAACGTTCCTCATTGGACACCCAACAACTTCCACTGTCTAACTCAAATTCGGTATGGGGCCAGGTGAGTGGCCCTTTAACGTTCTAAGTTTCCGCAACCGACAAAAAAAAGGCTGAAATATTGGATTTCGCGCGTTCAGTGTCGTGTCTCTTACTGTTTGTGGAAGAAATTAATTTTTAGGCTGTCTCGTGTACTCAATTTCAAACGCGCATTTGGTGCGGATTGTTTCTTTTCATACGCCAGAACGCGTCGAACAAGCGTCGAATTTAATATATTGTTACGTAAAAATGACACGAGGCATGCCCGTGACCACTCGCGTCGGTTCGCACTTCTGTAGGAGCATCGGGGTCAAAATGTGCAAGAATAGGAGGTGTCGTTAGAGCGGTGATTAGCTGTGAGAAGGCGTCAGCTTGAGGAGGGCCCCAAAAAAATGGGACGTTTTGTTTGAGAAGGTCGGTGAGTGGCCGTGCGAGTGCCGCAAAGTTTTTCACGAACCGGCGAAAGTAGGAGCAGAGGCCCACAAAACTGCGAACATCATGGACAGAGCGTGGGACTGGGAAGTTTGTTACAGCGCGTAATTTCGCCGGGTCTGGCCGTACGCCGGCAGCGTCAACAAGGTGACCCAATACGGTAATCTGACGAAGACCGAAGTGGCACTTGGAGGAATTGAGCTGCAGGCCGGCCCGTCGAAATATGGATAGAATGGTCGAAAGGCGTTCAAGGTGGGTTGCAAAGGTAGGTGAGAAAATGATCACGTCGTCCAGGTAACACAAACATGTCGACCATTTAAATCCTTGTAGGAGCGTGTCCATCATTCTCTCAAAGGTCGCTGGCGCGTTGCAAAGCCCGAATGGCATGACCTTGAATTGGTAAAGACCATCAGGGGTAACAAAGCCGGTCTTTTCTCGGTCCATGTCATCTACAGCAATTTGCCAGTAGCCAGATCGGAGGTCGAGAGATGAAAAGAAGGTGGCACCATGGAGGCAATCAAGGGCATCGTCAATGCGTGGTAGAGGGTACACGTCTTTTTAGTAATTTTGTTGAGGTGGCGATAATCAACGCAGAAACGCCATGAGCCGTCTTTCTTTTTTACTAATACCACAGGAGATGCCCAAGGGCTCGTTGATGGTTCGATTACGTTTTTCGTAAGCATTTTGGCCACTTCTTTCTGAATAACTTCTCGCTCAGACGCTGACACGTGGTACGGCCGACGGTGAATGGGCGCAGAGTCACCAGTGTTGATTCGGTGAGTGACAATTTTAGTCTGGCCCAAGAGACGATCGTCGGTGTCGAAAATGTCACTGTATGAGGCCAAAACTTGGCAGAGAGCGTCGGCCTGGTGAGACGACAGCTCCGATCCAATCATGTTTCGAAAAATACCATCGTCTGAGCTGGATGACCGTGAGACTGCGCTTCGATCAAGAGCAGATACAGCGACAACACTGACATCGTCCCCTGTTATGGCAGTTAGCTTGGCTAGAGACATCTGGCAGGGCAACACTTGAGGGGTGAAACCGAAGTTAAGGAGCGGAAGTAACACACAGTTATCCGCTATGGTCGCGATGGTATAGGGCACAATAACACTGCGTGTCAGCCGAACGTCAGTAATTGGCGTAACGATATAATCACCGTCAGGAACGGGAGGGGTTGATGACAAAGACACGTACGTGACGGCTCGAGGTGGCAGGCGAACGAAATTGGTTCGGCTCAACCGGCTGGTGCGCTTTGCAGAGTAGTCGGCAAAGATTGGTAGATCAAGGCTGAGGGTACCAGACGAACAATCAAAAAAGGCCGAGTGTGCCGAAAGGAAATCAAGGCCAAGTATGAGGTCTTGAGGGCAGCAGGCTAGCACGGCAAAAAGGACCATGGCGTGAGGACTGGCAATGCTGACACGAGCAGTGCACATTCCGATTACTGGTACAGTACCGCCATCGGCAACACGTATTGCCTGCGTCGTAGATGGCGTCATAATCTTTTGTAAGCGGCAGCGTAGAAAAGCGCTCATAATAGACAGGCGCGCACCTTTGTCAGTGAGGGCGGTCACAGGAACATGGTCGACTTCTACTTCAAGCAGGCTATGGTGCGTGGGAAGCGTCAGTAAAGAATTTTCGGCCGTCATTGGTATTGCAGCTTCACCTCTACAAGCTGCAATATCTAGTTTTCCTGCTGCGGTCGTCCACAGAAGCTCGGCGAGGAAAAGCGCCGAGGTGGCGGAGAGCGGGATTAGCGACGTAGCGGCGACGGGGAGCGAGAGCTACGGCGACCGGAAGAAGGGGCGTCAGGGTAGCGGCGACCGGGCAAAGGGGCGTCAGTGGAAGGCTCGTAAGATAACGACGAATAGAAATTGAAGGGTGCGGCGACTGAACGTCGAGGGGTCGCAGGATGCATGAGCGCCCAGATAGAGAAAGTCTGACGTGGTTAGTTTGACCAACGGCGGCGGCAATAGCGAGAAACGTGCCCAGGCTGGTGGCAGGAAAAACAAATAGGCCGGTCGTGGGGTGTTCGCCATTCGGAAGGGTTACAGAAGGGCATTGTTGGAGGTGAACGGCGAGCGTGTCCTCGGGAGTAGGACGGAACTTCAGGGCGAGTCAAAGGACATTCTGATGGAAGGTCGAGGTTTGCAAACTCTTGCCTCACCACAGCTTGTATTAACGCCACTGACGGCTGTTGTTGGTCAGAGGCGAGCGTTGCGAAAACGGGTGGCTCAAGAGGAGCCGGACAGGCGGCTTCGATTTCCCGACGAACAATGCGTGTGACGTTGTCATACGTGGGAAACTGGCGGGCGGCTTCACACGATGAGGTTGCGGCCGTGTCGCAGCCGGGTGAATCGCTGAGTAATACGGCGGCTCTTGGATTCTTCGAACCGCCGGCACTCTTTAATGATGGCGTCGATGGTGGCAACTTTGTTGTAAACTAAAAGATTAAATGCGTCGTCTGCTATGCCTTTACGCACATGGCTCACTTTCTTCACACTTAACCATGTCACCCTCGGGGAAATGCTTGGGAGTTTTTATAAAGGTACGAGACAAACTCAGTTGCTCTGGCCATGCTTGGAAGCCTTGACTTCATGTTTACGTTTTTGGCAAGTAATAATGAAAAAAACGTGCGTCAGCTCATTGAACCAGTTGTACATATGTATATTTAGAGTAGGCCACACATTTGCTTCGGCTTGTTTTGGACTGTTTTTCTTTTCATTAACATAGATAAAATTATTTTTCACTGTTGATTGCTATCGAGCCAAATGAATGAAGGAGGTAGATACTATGCCACTTTCAAATCACCTCAGCTTAAGGAGATGGAGGTAAATTATACCCTACACAGCTCTCGCGTCATGATTTTAATGTTTGCATGTCTGGTTTACCTTCGTCATCTATTCACGTCTCGTGATGCCAAATTTAGTATGCGTGGGGCTAGCGAAACGGCCGCAAACACGCTATGAGGGTGCATGGTATGCTTTCGACAATGTCAGTCATAAGGCTGTGCTAGAGGGGCTTAGCTATTAGATTCTGGAAAGAGAATACACAACTACATCAAAGCTTTTCTCAGTAACATAACCACCACAATGGGTATGGGAGGCATCCGCTCTGATACGTTTATTATGCCCACAAAAGGAACACCCCAAGGTGCTGTGATATCGCCGATGCTGTTCAACATCGTTATGATCGGCTTAGCATGGAGCCTCGAAAACATTGAAGGACTCAAACATCCCGTCTACGCAGATGATGTTTCAATCTGGGGGACAAGAGGATCTCTAGGACAAAAACAAGATCTTCTGCAACGCGCAGCAGATACAGTTCACGACTACGTGCGTCAATGTGGCGTCGTCTGCTCTCCGGAGAAATCAGAAGTCCTGAGAGTCTACAGATGAGGATACGATCTGCAAAACTCCATAGACGTCTCTATAGGGGGAAAGGAGATTCCAGAAGTGTCCCAAATTAAGATTCTCGGCATGTGGATACAAAGCAACTGTCGTATGGACCACATCATTAGAGAGCTGTCAAACACTGCAGCGCAAATCACGAGGATGATCACCAGAATCTCTAACGAAAAGTGGGGTATGAAGGAGGAGGTCACTTGTAGGCTTGTACAGGCCCTCATGGTCAGTAGGATTGTATACAGTGTCCCCTACCAAACACCACTGCAACAGTAAAAAGAACAATTAGAGGCAATCTTTATAAAAGCTTACAAACGCGCCCTTGATCTACCTGTCAGCACCTCAACAGAGAAATTCCTTAAACTCGGGATAAACAACACAGTGCAGGAACACATCGAGGCACATCTTCTCGCGCAGAAAATGAGACTACTGCTGACTGCTACGGGCAGGTACACACTGCAGACATTGGGTATGAGGGATGCTTGTGGAGAAATCAATAAAACGGCGAGCATACCAAAGGACATTCGCCAGATCATTGAAGTCAGCCCAATACCTCGAAACATGCATCCAGAAATCCAAAAGGCTCGAAGAAAAACCAGATCAGAGCACAAGAAAAAAATTTCAAGGCGAGAACCGACGTATTGTACGTTGACGCGACCACATACAGAGAGCACTCCGGGACAGTTGTAAGCGTTGTTGATTATCAACTTAGGGAAGTCAACAGCGCTTCGATCAAAAGCAACAACATCCTCGAGGCTGAGGAAGTAGCGATCGCGCTCGCCATCACACACTAGAGCGAAGAGTCTACTACTGAAATAGTTACTGACTCGCAAGAAGCGTGTCGACGGTACAGCAGTGTACGCATACCCAGTGCTGCCATCCGCATACTCAAAAAAAAGAAAAATCAACTTCTCGAGCTGCGTCATTACGTGGACACCAAGCCATGAACCTGTGACAGGGAACTAGCATGCCGAAGCCATTTCCCGAGAATACGGTGACCGGGGGGCGCACATCGACAAGGAAGCAGCCACAGTTAATAGACGCTATGGAGGAATTTTAGAACACCAGAGAGCCCTAAGGAGGATATACCCTCCTCCCCACAAAGACCTCAGAAGAGAGCAGTCGGTTGCCTGGAGACGGCTGCAGAATAATACGTACCCCAATCTCAGTATCCTGGGTGAAATCTATCCGGGAATATACGCCAACAAATGCTCGCTATGCAGAGAACACCCCACGCTTTCCCACGTGACATTGGCCTGCCAACACACACAGGTAGTGCCAAGAAACTGTACACCAACACCGGAGCTGTGGGAGGTTACGCTGTCCTGCTCTAAGCTTGAAGAACAGCTCAAGATGATCGACAGAGCTTGCAAGATGGCAAAGGCCTCAGGGGCCCTAGACTGAGGGCTCCACCTTCATCAGAAAAAAAACTCCCAAGCATTTCCCCGAGGGTGAGCATGGTTAAGTGCGAATACACGGGCTGATGCCATGAGGGGTATTTATTAATTCGCACTATTATATTTATTAATCACACTATGGTGCCTTTATGGTGTAATGGTTCCTGGGAATCGCAATTTGATCACATGGGGGAGTTTACGTTAGCTCACTGGCGAATGCCAACGGATTTTAACTTTACTCCCCCTCTCAACCCGCTCTCGACGGGAGACTGAGAGAGAAGGCGGGCGCGCGAGAGAGAGGGGTGCGCGCGCAGCTGCAGCAAGCAAGGAGAGCGGAAGAGCGAGCGAAGGGGGAGGGGGTATAAGACGCGTTACTGACACCGATATCAGCGTCGCGTCCGTGGCTTAAGCCCAAACCACATAAGCGCGAAAATGCACGCGACAGCGCCGAGCGACGCGACGTAGATCGTCTTCGCGCGCTCAGTCGCTAGCGCAGGCAAACCTCATTCACGCGACGGCTTCGGCGAGCGAATTCCACTGTTGCTGGCATGAGGCCGTCAACTCGCACCAAGAAAACCGCGTAGCGAGCGGTTTACAATTTAAAAATAAGATATATTGTTGTGTAATGGAACGGAAAGTGTTTGTTATTGCCTTGCAGCAATTTTATATGCACATGCGTAATAAACATTGCGTTATTTCTTGTTGCGCATACGTGACTCGGGCAGGGTCACGTGCACCTATGTAGTCTTCGTCTTTTCCGGAATTTCGCTATTGGCTGCTTGAGCCCAGCACTTCCGGGCGATGAGTGACGGTTCCCAAATCTGGAGAACCGAGCGATTGCGCGAAAACGAGCACGCGACACGTCGCGCGAACGCCCTGTTTCATCGCTCATAGCGTCGCTCGTCGCTGTCGCGTGCATTTTCGCGCTTATGTGGTTTGGCCCTTATTCGGTAGAGCGTCGTGCTGCGGCCCGCCAAGTCCTCTTTCTTTTAAAGCTAGAGAGAAGACTGCGGACGCCGCCGACGGCGGTGGATGGTTTGGGGTCGCTTATAAAGTGTAATCACACTTAAAATATTTGTAATAAAGTTTTGCATTCATTCATGCTGTCATGTTCTTAATTGACACGCGTGTCATGATTATCATGTTTGGACCAGTCATACACCTTTGTCATTCATTGATGTCACGAAACCCCAAGTTTGGTATATGTGGAGCTAGCGAAACAACCTCGAGTGCATCATGAAGGGTTCAATGTACTCCAACGTAACGTCGAGGCGCGCGCACGCTGGGCGCAGCGACACTACGTTTGCAACCCGCGAGCACACTATAGTCTGACGCAGGGCGCGACCTGCATCCATCAGCGCGGCCGGACGGCAACCGGCGCGAAATGCTACATGCTGCATTTGGCGCCAATGCGTTACCCAGACAGCACTGCAACTCCCTTTCTTTTACGGATGCACGTCGGATGCGCTGAAAAGCGCATGCGTCAAAGCAACGCAGTGCACCTGCGCCGTTTTGACGCATGCGCGTGTCTGCAGGCTGTCTGCAGTGCTAAGGTGAATTTTCTTCTGGAATGCCGCACGCAGATTGAAGTACGTTGGTTTTCCCTTTAGCGAATATAGGCTCCCTAAATATCTTCACTCCGGCAATGCGGTGGGTTGACCAGGTGGGAGAAACGAACCGTTTGAACTGTATTTTATACAAACTCGAGTCACGAACACGTTTTTGCTATTCTACAAAATGGCAGCTCACTTGAACAAACGCTTCAGCTTTCAAAACTTGCTATGTAAAAAAATTGGCCCCGTATCTGTATGTTTCACAGCAAAAATCGTCGAAAGACGATAGTCTTGCGTGTGGAGGGAATGAACAAAATGTTTTTTGATGTTCTGCGCGAGAATATCAGTGAATTGTATTCTGGAAGTGCTGTGTTAGAGTGTCTCCAACCGTGCAGCGAAGGCCAACGAGCACATCGAGGCATGTTAGACACGAGCGCTATCTAGCAGCTATACTCGAATATGAAGGAAGGCATGCGCACCCACGGAGAAAGCTGCGCGCCTGTCTTGGAGGCGGTAAGGTGTAAAACGTAAAGCGACGGGCAGGTGCCACCACCGTGTCGTCTTAGGAAAACGTTGGAAACACTTGCCTTTTAGAGCATCGCGTTGCTTTGTCAGCGCAACGGGATAAACGCTATGGGCCCTTAGAATTACTTGTAAGTGCCTCCTCTAGTATAAAGCCACACATGTAAAATATTGAAATGTTGTTATGGTGCCTGAGGTATGCACCTTAATTACTTTTAGTAGACAATCGCACAAGTATAAGCACTGAAACTTTAGCAATATTGGTGGGTGCTGCGCATGGAGTTGGCCGTTTGTAATATTGCTTGGTGCCGTTTGAGGTTTCGCTACGGTCGCAAACAGACAAATATACAGACAGACAGACCGAAACTTTTGCTTTGAAGTACGCCAAGAAAGACTATCGTCTTTAAAAAACCGCCCCCTTTTCGTTTAAAACCACGCTGCCTTCAATGTAAATGAGGGACCGCTGAGAACTAACATGGCAACCCGTCAAGTGTGGTGTCCATTTTAGCCAGTTGTAAGCAACCATGATTGAAGTTGTCCCCACCCTAGAGGACGGGGACGCGCGCACATGAAGGCTCCATACGCGCTACAGAAACACCTGTGATGCCAGTGGCATCCAGCTGCCAAGGGCGTGAATACTTGCATCTGTTTCTGTTAGAAATCAGTCGAAATAAAAATTTTGTCATGACCTAATTCAAACGAACAATTTTAAGCTATACAAAATAGGGAATTGCTAAATCAAAATGGAAAACGATAGTCTTGCCTTTTGGGCTGAGAAATGTCGTCTGAAATCATTAAATTTCATCATAGCCAAACGTCAGTAACACATAGTAATCTAAACAGGAAGCGCCGATCTGTTGTTCTCTCCAACCACCAGGTGTGCTAGGGTCGATTGGGCCTCCGGGGTAGATGGGAGATTTCCGCTATAATTTTTTTAGGGGTGAAGCTACTTACAGCGGCACCCGTTTGTCCCTCGTAGCCGTTGTAGTAGTGTGTAACAAGCATAATAGTTTGACCTCCAAGGTGGTGCCGCCGACAGATTTCTTCAGTGCGTTGTTGAACAATAAAAGATAGGGCTCAATGTGCATGTTAATGGCTGCTAAGGGGGAATGAGAGACCGGAAAATTCAGCTTTTAGATAACGCGCACGCTGCAATTTTTTTATTGTTCAACAACGCAAAGAAGACAAGAAAGGGTTGCTACTTTATACTTGCTGGGCGTAACCTCCTAGGTTTTAGAAAGGTTTAGCGAGTGTTGGGCTACAGTGCCATCAATACAGTGAACTAGTATATACCATGAACTCGAGGTGGTTAAAGGTGGGAAGTAGACACGAAGCGCCAGCCGTAAGAAAATGTGCGTGTGCCTCCTCTCGTTCAGTCCTTGGAATGTGCGCTGGATGGCGGTGCTTCTATATAAGGAGTATATGATGAAAAAATACGAGATTGTGGTATTTTGAGTGTTGAATAGGTGGACGAACAGATACATAGAGAGATGCATGGACGGACGCACTGATGGCTGCATGGACGGATGAACGCATGGACGTACGCAGGAGCGGATGCATGGACGAAAGCAGGGACGGACGCACAGATGAACGTGCGGACGCACGAACAGGCGCACGCACGGATGGGCGGATGGACGCAAGGGCGGCCACACAGACGCACGCATGGATGAACGGAAGCAATAACGAATGAACGGACGGATGCTTCGCCCCACTATCCATCATTCACTCCGTGGGTATGCTGCCTTTTTTTTTCTATAGTACCAATTACTCTTAATCATTTACTACTTTTTGTAGATCCCGTTCCCCCACTTTCCGCTCTCTGATGATGCAGTGGCCTCTATTCTACTTGAAGTTGTCACCCCAATTTCTAAGCACGTATAAATTATTTATAAGGACCACTCGGTGCACTGCTATAGCAATGCAAACGTATTGCTAACATTGCTGTTTTCACCTCATTTCGCTATTCCACGCCGTTTCTGGTGATGCAAGCGTGTTTCGAAGAAAGCCCAAATCATCGACAGACATCAGGACCAATGCACTCACGAAACTATAAAAAACCAGTCGCAAAGCACAACATTGTTTCTCAAGCAATATTATGGCATCTGTCTTTTTTGCCCAAGATTCTTTGTCAGAATTGCACTTTCTAACAATGACATGCTCTAGTGTTGTTTTGTTTTTGTTTCCGTATACGCGATTCCTTATGTGTAGTAAAATTTCAGTTGACAGTAAACGCTTGTCTAAGTTGCTTTTTTGTGTCCACGTATAGAATGTCGGGCTGTGCCTATTTCACAGAGAAACACCAACTAGCCCCAAGCTTCAATATACTAAATGTACTCCAAGTCCCACAAAGAGAAGACATGGCGCCAGTAATACTGTGAATACCAATGGCCCTAGCTTGTGTAATTCTTGTAATACCACATCTGTGCTTCTCTTCTCCTAGTTCGGTTTAAACTGTTTCTCGCTGTATTCCTTGAGTTATCAGAGCTCACACGCTCAGACTATACGCATGCCTAAGGTAAAAGGGTCGTAATGATCAACTTTGTGCATTAACTGCTTTAGAATATTTTGTGTGAGATTTCGTTCTAAAATCAATCATTTGTTTGATGTGTTTGGTGCAAATGACGAAGTAAATACAAAACAAGTTAGCCAAAAAAAAAGTCGCTTAAAACGTCAATAAGCTTTTTCGGCGAGAAACAAACTAAGAATAGAAGATTACTCATTTTTCGAAAACAGGTCTGCTAAAATCTTCAGAACTTCATCTTCGATGGACCTTCAGAAAAGCTTAACCACATGCAATTTATAGTTTGTTTGACTGAAATAGAAATTTAGAGGTATCGTTACCGGTGGAGAGGAAATATGCTACAAGTTGTTTTTTTTTTCAAAATTTTGGAAAAATGTTTTAGCAAGTGTTACGTACATAAGCTTTAGTGAAAACTTCTTTCACGAAGAAAAACGTAACAATGAAGACTACAGACATGAAAAAGTTATTCATCACTGAACTGAACCTGAATCTGAGCTAGATAGAGTTTTCAAACGCCGCCTGAAAACCATGTAGTAGGAAGAGAATGCAATAACCAAAGTACTGTGACCTAATAATAGCTCACGTTACAGCATAATAATAAAGAAACGATCAAACAAATATGAATACCGAAATATTGAAGCTTCTATTGAATCACGCAATGCTTGAAACGCTGAAACTGGAAAATATTGAAGTCTAATCTTGCTGCTTCTGTATTTTTCCTATTTTTTATTTGGGTTCGCTAGCTTGTTTCAGTGTGATTGTCAGCGCGACACGGATGCCCAAAACTTCAGTGAGCGTAGCTCGGAGCAAAGCTGAGTGCACATACTTCTGAGATATAAGGCACCAAGATTGGCCTAGGGCTTTTATCACTTTTTGATCTTTATTGCACCACCATTGCTCTCAAGCTCTGTAGTATTCTGTCGTTGCATATCTTCAGTTTATTCCTATATTACTGTAACTGTTTATCGGGTTATGCGTTGCTTTTTTCCCCTTTTTAATGGACCTGCCATGAGAATTCGGGCTTACCTTTTTTTTTGGCAAATATTGAGACGGTGTCTTGCTTATATAGCGGATGTTTTAACCACTTCCCATTGTGGAGGATTATTAAAAAAACTATAGAAATAACGACATTTGGAAAGCTTATTATTTTATTCTGGGCAGTTCAGATAATTGCGGCACCTTTTGGAGAGAATTCAAACCATACGCTTCTTATATGTTGCCTCTGTGATGCACATTGGCAATGTGGTCAACTACAGTTAGCTAAAGGATAAACAATGGCACTTGGACGCCGCGGTGAGATTGCCGCTAACAGAGACTTCGGTTGAACAATATGGTCGCCTCTCTTTTTTTTACGGCTATTTCATTGCCCCCCGCACATTTCACTACACAAATCAAAGCAAAAGTCAGTTTATTCCCTCCCCCTTATTTCCTTCTTTCTTTCCGTGGCAGCTCTGGGTCCCGCGGTTAACTGCGAAGAATTCATATCAACTACAGCAGCAGTCAACTTCATTCAAACAGCTTCACGCTCATTAGTGCTTCATGTAATCTTTCCAACTTGACTGTTTAACATCCCTGCCTTTCGTTTCTCTCTTGTTCCTTCCTTTCCACCCTGTTCTCCCTGAAATAAATCTTTTAAGGTACTCCAACTGGATCTTCATGCGTAACTCTTTTACTCGGGTTATTTTTTCACAGCTTCTGAGCTGTATTTTTGTGCGCCTGTACACGCCGAGATCGCACGTGCCTGCACGGTAGTGTTGTATGAGCACGCTGTTTGGTACTTCCAGACGAAAACTATCACGTATTCACCGCGATTCCAAGACGACGCGTTGGGCGTCTGGGAGTCTGTGTTTGCATACTGTCAGGCGTTCCGCTGCAATTACGCTTCGTGGAACCGCGAGCAGTTGTGTATACACAGAATGGTATGGCGGCGCTCACTTCTAGGTGACCTTTGTTCCACGAGCTCTAACACTTTTTCGGATAATGAACTAAGAAGCTAGAGTGGGTTTTCTAAGAGAAGCAGGTGTTGCATCGTCTTGTCGTTTTTGGTTGTTCAATCATTGTCTTCAACTGCAGTAAATCAGCCGGACTCCCGATTCGGGACTGAACTTAGGTTTTTAAATGCGAAGTATATCTTAGCGAACTTCGGCGACTTTGAGCGTATCTATCTATCTATCTATTTATCTATCTATCTATCTATCTATTTCTCTCTCTCTCTCTCTCTTTCTCTCTCTCTCTCTATATATATATATATTTATATATGTATATATATATATATATATATATATATATATATATATATATATATATAGAGAGAGAGAGAGAGAGAGAGATGAGGGAGAGACACAAAGAGAGAGAGAGAGAGATAGTTATCTATCTATCTATCTATCTAGCCGCCTACGACTTTCAGCTTCGATAATGTTACCAATACCACAAAATTGATGTGGCATAATATTATTGCATGAAGAGTATAACTGACTAGTCATAACATGAAAATCATGACGTGTATCACGAATGTCATGATTTACATTTCATGATCTTGCTTGCCTTGCGGTGGTTTAGTTCACAAGACATATTGCGAAACTCCTATGGTATGACTTGACTGCATGGCGAACGTAAGTGACAGACCCTAACATGGAAATCGTGACATGCATGTCATGTAGGTCATGACTATACATGCCGCGCTCATGGTGCGCTCGCGCTCGTTTCTCTAGGTTCACATATACCTAGTTTGGTATTACGGGACGTGAATAGATGACAAAGGTATATCACTTTTGCAAACATGATAATCATGAGATGCGTGAGGATGATGATGATGATGATTTTGATATGTGGGGTTTAACGTCTAAAAACCACTATATGATTATGATACACGCCATAGTGTAGGACTCCGGAAATTTCGACAATCTGGGGTTCTTTAGCGAGCACACAAACCTGAGCACACGCGCCTATAGCAATATCGCCTCCATTGAAAATGCAGCCGCCGCAGCCGATATTCGATCCCGCGGCCTCCGGGTCAGCAGCCGAGTACCTTAGCCACTAGACCACCACGACGGGGTGCACATAGAACACGTGAATACACTTCAGTAGTATTTGCGCAGTCATCCCAGAATGTCCTAGTTCTAGAACATTCTCCATATTAAAGAGCCCCAGATGATCGCAATTTTCGGAGCCCCCACTACAGCGTCTCTCCTAATCATATGGTCATTTTGGTTCGTTAAGCCTCCCATATTAATCAATTCTAGAGCATCCAACCGTGTTTCGCATTACTGTAGTACCTAGCGAGTCAAGCACTCGGGAAGAAACATTAGCCCGGCAAATTTCTGCCACCGTGGAAGTTCCGAGACGTAGATGGCGTGGTGGTTTCACGGGTGTGCGTTCATGCATGGCGACTACGTAGTTTTTAAGGCACCCGGATAAACCTGACTGCTACTACTACTAGAACAAGTAGAAGCAGCAGTAGTAGGTAGCAGCTGTACTAGCAGCAGCAGCAGCAGCAGCAGTAGCAGTAGTAGTAGTAGTAGTAGTAGTAGTAGTAGTAGTAGTAGTAGTAGTAGTAGTAGTAGTGGTGTTGGTAGTAGTAGTAGTAGTAGTAGTAGTAGTACTAGTATTCTAGTACTACCCCCACAACCACGATGGGGAACGGAATGCCGATGAACTGTGTGGATTTTAGCGTGCCTTGGCAAACGTAAGCGTCACACCATATGCGCATGTGGCCGTGGCTGTCTTCGGGAAGAGGCATAGGAAGTTCCGAGGCGGCGAGGAAAAGTTTCATGGGTTTGCTTGCCTGCTTGATCCTTTCTTTTGTGGCTCTCAGCCACTAAGGGGGATTGGCCAGGAAGCCGGTGGTTAATGCAAGTCAATACCTTTAGGTTTTCTAGACGAGAGGAATATGATTACTTTGTTTTCACTATGAAATTAATTTGGCGCAATGTAAAAAAAAAGGAAAGGGGAGGAGAGAAATAATAGAACTTGTTGAATATCTAAGGTGTAATCGTTATATGAAATTCTTCTGAAGGTTAAATCGTCGCAGTGTAACAGCTAAATAAAAAATGGTAGATTGGCTAGTAAAATTCGAGAGCTGATCAATGGCTCAGCAAGGTAATCTTCTTGTGTTATATGGGAATTCGCAGAGAGCCCTGCAGATGTTCCTGTCGCTGTGTCCCAATGTAGCGGCCTCAAAAGACAAAATATTAGGAGTAGTAAGTGATATCCTTAGTTTTTTAAATAAAATTGAGAAGCAATTTTTTCTGTGATTTTTGAAACGGTGACATGTGATAAGAAATTGATTGATATGTTCATTTACGTTACAGCTTGAGCACAGGGGGGATGACACCAGACCAGACCTGTTTAAGTAGAAATGAAGAGGTGGTACACGGCAACGTAATTTTGTTATAGAAACTTCAAATTCACGCGTGGGACACCATTTATTATTCCATGCGAAGTGCAGGTGCAAGAAATCTGGGTTCGGTATGGTAATTTTTTATGAGTATTCAAGAAGCGAAAGTTTTCTAAACCTCGCTGTTGTTACATAAGCTGTAGGGGGCATGATTGGCACAATTGGAAGATCAAGGGATGTTCGCGCTAGTGTGTCAACCACCTCATTTATAAATATACTACGATGGCCTGGCAACCATAGCATTCGCACTAGACGAATATTTGCTGGAAATAATGATTTAAAAGTTTCTAGTTCTGCTGATGCCGACGACGATGATAAAAATGAACACACGGAATACGAGTCAGTCACTATTACAGCTGTCAAATGAGTCGCAGGAAGTTAACGAATAGCTAGTATAACGGCCGTTAATTCCGCTTCAAATATTGGTGTATAATAAGGGAGGCGTAATGAAAATGACCAGAATAATGGGAGAGAAAAAAAATACCCACACCTGCCTTCTCGCCACTCATAGATGCATCCGTTGCAATTACTATATTAGTACCTAACTGAGGCAGGTGTTGTTTTAATAAACCAATCAAATATTTTGAGGGCAAGTTCTTAGCAATCATGGAGAAGATATCGTCAAATTCTATTTGCACTTGGCCGATTGGTTTGTCAGATGGTGTGATCTCAAAAATATTAGCATTTAAGGTAACTAGAAGTGTTTGAACAAAGAGCACTTGGGGTTTGATGATCAAAAAATAGCACGCGTTCTCTCCGTATTTCTCTTCACTTTTAGAAATCTTCATTTCTTCCTTCTCTCCCAAACACTAGAGCCGAGATTTCCGGTGCGAAAAGTGATCCCCCTGATGGCTCACAGAACAAAACGTGTAGAGAAAGAGAGAGAAAATAGAGGGGGCAAAGATATAGACGGAAACACAGTAATATCTTTTGCGACAGAAAATATAGGCGAAACAAATTTCCCATGAAGCCATGGCCTTCTATGTTATCCTTTGGGAAGGAGATAAATTGAAGCGAGGGTGAAAACTTTATAGGTTATATTGAGGAAAACACTTAAACTTTGCATGTGAAATTGAGGAAGTGTGAGAGAGAGAATATGTACAATGAAAGAAGTGAGCGTGAAATAGAGAAAGAACGAAAGATACTAAAGAAAGCAAATGGTTAATGGAAACATGAAAAAAGATAAAGAAATATACAACACGTAACATACCTGTATGGTACGCTACGTCTTACAGATAAAGAAGTATACAACGCGTAACATACCGGTATGGTACGCTGCATCTTGCAACGTCAGAAGTGAGTCACCTCGGACGTTTGTCGGAGTGCTTTAAGGTGAATATCTTGTAAAGGCTCCCTAACCAGGGATAGGTATTGGTATATACACGGTGTCACACATTCGCTTGTCGACTGGTCAATTGGAAATGTGGACGTGTTTTTGAGTAGTGGCTTTCCTAAAAGAATATATACACCATGTGTCTTCCACATATCAACGTTATTTCCACAAAGCGTGGGCTTATTTGAACAGCGACAAGGATGATGTAGGAAGCGAAGCATTTGTTCCTTCGGATAATAAGTGTTTTTTACGGGTATAATCGCATATACATATGAAAAGGATAATCCGGCCGTCTTTTTCGAAGAACACCCTCTCAAACTGTAGGTTGATCCTTGGTTAATTCGATGACCTTTATTCGAATACTTGAACGCTCGGGTCAATATAAGTCTGAGAAGCGCATACATGAGGTTCTTTTTTTTTGCTGAGGTCTTGTAGAGCACGCGTTCCAAGGATCAAGTTTCTTCTCATAAAAGGGATGTTGGCTCATCCGCAGTCTTCGTAAGGCACCGTTCTATTTCTACAAGAAGCAGAATAGTTCAGACCAGCACCCACTCACCAATATCTCGCATGCCCTTGTTAGTTGTGAGGTCTGCACAACGAAGTGGATGACCTTCGGCGCCTCTTCGTTGGCCCGCACTCGCAGGCAGTTGAAATAAGTCTGGGCGATCGCCTTAGTTGCTTCGTTACGGCCTTGTATTCTAATCTCCTCAAGACTCGCACGGCTACAGGGACTGCTAATAGAAAGGTCATAGCAAAAAACCTAAGGTCTGAAGGCAGAACTATTCAGGGTAGCAATTCATTCAAAATATTACAAATAATATTTACAGATTGCTAATACGTACAAGAAAAAGATGTGTAGCTATGCCTGATACGAGAATATCTCAACAGAAAAAGGAAACTGTCTTCAGAGCACGTGTGAATTTTTCAAACAAATCGATAAAAATATACTGAGAAACAAAATGCAGTAGCCCTATCAGACTCGTATTTAGAAGCCATCAGTTGTAGGTCACCCCGTTCTTAGGCGTATTCAGCCGTACATATGCCGTCTTTTACGCTCAGAACTGAGAGGCATCTTCAAGTCCGCCGTGGTGTTGTAGCGGTTAGAAAGCTCGAGTGCTCATTCGAAGGTCACGGCTCCACCTCGATCGCGGCGGTCGCAGTTCAATCGAAGCAGAGGTAACTGTACGGTGCAATTCTCATGCACGGTAACAAAAACGAGATAGTCGAAATTTCCTCATCCCTCGCCTACGGCCTTTCTCACAATAATATCGTAGTTTTCGGACGTTGCCTTCTAGATATTAATATTCTTAGATGCATTTTTAGGCACAGCCTTCGTTAACGAGAACATATCTGCGGCCGTGAACGCTATGGCATAGTTCGCGACCAGCCTGACACCGGTGCATGTACAGAATTGCACTTGCGCAGTAATTATACCTTCCAAGGTGTACCGGCTACACGTGCATTTGGTTGTGCCTCTTTCTAGTAATTTCTCCTCCTTTAATCATGGGTTCATTGGTGGTAAGCCTGTTAGGACAAGACATATACGGCCCTCTAGGCCAAGGTATTAAGAACGCGAAGCGTACTGAACTGTACCTCGATCGCTTTTACTGGAGATATAATCCTGAAGAATAACAAACGGGGTGCGTTCTGAATTGCCTCTCCGCTTCATCTTCATCCTATTTCTCGGATCGAACCAAGCAGTTTCCGAAAAAGTAATCCACTCTTTCATCAGGGATACCTATGATTTCACGTTGTCACTTCTCATTGTTTCCTTCCATTCAGGCATTTTATCCTTGCACGAGTGTAAGTCATTGTTGTCTGCCGCAACCGAAGTGTTAAACTCCTACGTATGGGGCTGAAGATGTAATTACACAGTCCAATCAAAGAAAAAGCGAGGCTACGAATCGCAGAATCAGGTAGATAAAAAGAAATGCTCTACGTCACGCATACATGTGTCATGCTTCACTTGCTTTGTTTTACTTGATAAGGCAAAGCCTCCTAATTCGTTGTGTGTACTTTGTTTATGACTGTGTGATGAGCGTATACAAGAAGCGATTTTGTCCCTGCTCCTTTAGTCTACGCACTTTGTACGAAGGGTGTCTAGTTGAGGTGGTCACCTTAAGTATGTTCAAATTTAATCCTTCGTGGCTAACACCTTCTTTTCTGGGCTAGATACTACTTTATTATTGTCAGTTTCAGTATGTTGGCCGTTTTTACGGACGAAGGTCCTCTTCGTCTAACCTCGTCATGCATCACGCGTAAGCCAGAGAAGAGATGAGAAAGAAACCAAGGTAGTGTGTCCCGAACAGTATAGTAGACGGCGCTCCCTCATAGAAGTACATACAAACTGCAGTTGAGTGAAGATTTTCTAGATGGCGCTGTATCACCACTCTCAGATTGGCTGCTCTGTGGGTTGTGTCTGGGTACGCGGAGAACGAGTGCTTCTCTCAGTCTCCTGGATAGTAGCCGTACGGGGCGGATAGTTGGTGGGGCATGGACGAAGCAGAGTGGCGGGCGCGTTGAAGACGCTTGCGCCTGGCTTCTTTGGCTCACGTCATGTCGGTGTGACCCGTGCACCGTCTGCGTTCTCGAACGTGATCAGACGCACGAACACATGCTTGAACTGATCGACACACAGATGGTTGGACGGACGGACGCTTCGCCCCACTCATCATAATTCACTCCGTGAATATGCTGTGATTTTTTTATGAATTTCACCACCTAGACCTTTTCACGGGGGCTCTCTAAAAACGGACGCATCCCAATTCCGGAACGAAGCTCCCCGTCCACCTACCCTTCTGTTCGAACTTCGATTGAGGCTGCGATGAGATACTTCACTCTTCCTCGTTCCATGCATCAGTCGAAGGAAACATCTGTCCTTTACATAAAGTATATTCAATCATTTTTGAGCGCTCTTTGGAGCACATTTCTTTTATGAGTATTCGACCATTGTCTTCATATCTTTAGTCTAGAAACAAACATTTTGACGCGCTTTTTGACGCTCTTTTGACGCAACATTTTTGACGCTCTCTATTGGAAATAATTTGTCAAAAAAAAAATTACGTCCGCTCATCATCATCACGGTATTTGCAGCAGCAGGTGCCTATGAAGCCTGAAAAACAAGATATTGTTGTCTCTATTGTGCAGTCGTCATATTGGCTTCATTAAATAACTCCGCTTTGATACCAGTGAAGTGTCTTCTGCTCGGAGTTTCAACACCAGCCTCGACTGAGACATCCTTACATCACAGCTTTCACATCTTTGCGAACTTTTTGTTTCGCAACAGCTTGGACCCAGTCGAACCACAAGACCTTGAACTCATTTCATCTGCAATACATATTTCGTTGATTATAGTTTCGTTCGGTGCGTTTTTCTAAGCTGGATTTTTTTCAGGGAAAGAAAAATGGAGGGTATAAAATTGGAGGGAAATGTATTCGATCGAACTGCGCTGCCGATAACCACGATGCGTTGTTCCGGACCAAAAATTTGGCCGCTGATTCGATTACTGCAGTTGGCAGGGAAAGTTTACTTGAACAGGGAGAAAGAGGGCCATGTTCTTTTTTTCTGTAAGAATAGGAGGACACATGAGACCGTTGTTCGACAGTCTTGGCTGGTCTCCTTGAAGCTGAACTAATAAAAAAAGACTACGATAGAGAGTAAATATCTAAATTGTGGTCAGAGAGCAAAAAAAAAATAAAAAAGAGATACTAGATTCTTGATATGCGCGAAGAAGTGACGGTAAAAAATTAGGTAATTAGGTTTGGTCTGTAGCAACGCATAGCTAGAAATAATGCGCGCGCAGACATGAAAAGGCTGTGGTGAACACACAAAGAACGACTGCTGGTTGGGAATGGAGGTGGAGTGTGCCAGAAATATTATCTCTGAGGAATGTCCCACGCACTAGTATTTATTGAGGTCAACGTGGAACACGGGTGTTTTGTCATTACTTGATGAAGTTGCTGACTCATTCCCAGCACACGCCTGGTTTATACGTTTTCAAGTACCCAGAGAAACGAATATTGAGAGCATTCGTACGTCTTCTTCAGTGAACAGACGTGGTGAGGAAAAATCATAAAATGCAAAAAAATCACTGCAGTGGGAGAATCTCCGGAGGTAATCACCGGTAAATCGTGAATCTCCCGTGTAATTCACCACGACGACCATCATTTGAAGACGTGAGAAACACTGTGTGTGGATGCCGTGCCACTTGAGCCTCCTGCTCTCTTACGGCAGGGTCTTGGTTGCAGTGTCGCACAGCTTCACGGCTCGCCAACAGCGAACGAATTTTATTACAACGCTCTCCCTAACGTAAGTCACCGCACGAAATCAAACAATTGCCTTCCAGCACTGACACGCGAAAGATGTGACATCATTGCTATTATAACATCTCGTATCTTTCATTATCAACTACAAATAACGTCATCTAGCTTTATAACATCTCGCATCTATTCATCAACTGCAAGTACCGCCATCTAGTTAACACTCCAAATACCGCCATCTAGTTTTATAAAATCTCACATAAACTATAACCATTCAGTGATAACTGCAAGAATTGAACTAGAGGTGGCTACCTACTACTACTACTACTGCAACATACCTCAGAGGATGTACAGAGCCAGGCCTTAAGGAGATTCACCCCTACAAAAGAATCTCTTTATATAGCACTTGCTGTAACACTGTTTCTGTGAGTAAAATAGCGCTAATGTATTCCTTGTGTAGGTCCAAGTGTATTTATGACGCCCGCGGTGGACTCTACGCCAGCGTTATTCCGGAGAGCACTTCCTACTGTATGACATTGTGCCGCTAGTAAAAAAACACACCTACAAGGGAGAGACGAACAGAAAATGGGGGGGGGGGGAGCTTCCTAGTGATTTACGTCATACATCAAACAAAACAATCTATGCGGTTGCTCACATATGCGTAAAATAACCAAGGCTGCCTAATCGTCCCATCTCTCAAACAATCATACATCAGAAGATTGCAGCTGCATTGAATTGACACTCATTCATTCATCGCATATTATAGCGATATGAGGACTTCAAACCACTCACACGCTGTCTGATACTTCCTTTTTACTCGGAATCGCTACCTCATGAAATGGTAGTTCACACTTGCACACTTTGCATGCTCTGAAGTCCGCCAGGAAAAGAAAAAGGAATAAAAGGAATAGAACTCGCTTCTTTTCAATGTCTACTTGAGAAGGAGCGAGTTTCTTTCAAGTCAACCATGGTGTAGTTTATATTCTCACCCTGAACTTTGCGCTAACTTTCTTTCGAAGTAGGAGATGACGCAGGTAAATAGGAACTAAAACATTTTTTAGAAAAAAAGAAGTTATGCGCCATGATACGTATTTCCTGCGATGAACTAAAAAATATAGCAAAAATTTGCATAAATAAAAGAAAATGGCGTTACTTGCCGAAAGCAAGCAACAGGCCGCCATCACAAATTTCGTCATAACCTGTGATTCGTCGAAACTCCAAGACATCACGTGTCGGATGGTGAAGACAACTGACTGCGCGCGCCGACAGGCGATGCCTTGTTTATCTGATTGAAATGGTTTTTTGAACGTGATAGTCTTTCCAGGGGACCTTCGGCGCAAAAAAAAATTGGTCTGTCTGCCTGTACGCTTGTCTGTTTGTCCACTCTTAACGGTACTGGTTACTATACACAGGACGAGCCAATAGCTCAAACGGCCGACCACATCCTTAGCGCCCACCAATTGCTCAAGGTTCAGCGTTCATACTTGTGCGATTGTCAAACAAAAAGCAATTATTGCGCATATCTGAGGCACCTTAACACCACGTACATATTCTGCATGCGCGTCCTTTACTAGAAAAGGCGTACATAAGTGATTCTAAGGACCATAGCGTTTATCATGCTGCGCTGACCGTGCAACGCTTTTCGCTCTTAGTATGTGAACTGAGGAAGTCATAACGAGTTCGCTGTTCAATGTGCATGTTCGAGCCAGTCGCTACTGTAAAAGCGATGATCGAAGACGATGTCAGTGCCATTATTGCGGCACAGAAAAGCGAGTCCCAACCAGCCAGCTTCACCCGCGTCAGAAACGTAGATTGGCAAGTATAAGATGTACGTCAATGCTTAATTTTACTGTAGTGAACTGATACAAATGACACGTTCAACCGCAGATATTAAATCACATAAGAAACATCAGCATCAGCAGTCGCTTTTAGCCACGTATTGGCACGGTCCGACCTACGCGCGGGCATTGTGGGGAAACAAAAGCTATGAAGCGTGGAAGCTTGGGCAAGTTGGTAGGACATAATTGAATGCAGCAACAGCGCAACCTAGAAGCAGTTCCTGCATGTGCTGTTCCTGCATTCAGTTATGTCCTACCAACTTGCCCAAGCTTCCACGCTTCATAACTCCATTTCTAGTACAACGGGATTTTTTTCTTGCTCCTTTGTTCCACCGAGTGCAGCGCTTTTTTCTGTCCTTGTTTTTTTTTTCGTTTTCATAGTTACGAAGTAACTACTTTTAGGTTGCGCTGTTCCTGCATTCAGACACAAAAGCTATATGGTCATTTTCACTGCTCAGGGGGCAGTACTGTTGATACAGTGGGCAAGAAGCAGCGGGAATGAAGCATGCGGTGTATCAGCTAGTGCGCTGCGGCGAGAAAAAAAACCACAAAAAAATGAACCCACACGAGTGCCGCACTTTACCACACAGCTAACACGAGCTCGGTAATGCGGTGCAAACTTCCGCATGCACTGATACGTAGTTTGTCTCATATAACAGTTCTGTTTACAATACCTTTGCGCTTTCCAAGTTCTGGCCAGTACTTCAGTGGTGGTGTGTTAAAGTGCAAGCGGTATATTAGCTGCGTTAGAAGCGTGCGACTGTCGTGCAGAGTGCCCGATTTCGAGGCTGCGACCTGATATCTCTTTACACGTGTTTTCGCCGCAGCTGTTCAAGCACCTATTGCGTCTAAATAGGGAAAGAGGAGGATACGTAAAAAAACAAGGCATGCCTGAACATTCATGCTGGGATATTAATTTGCAGCCTCACAATTATTTTTTTTCTGTGCAGTGTCATAAAAGCCCCATCACCTTCGTATCAACATACTGACCTGTAGCATAATGAAACTTCTCGTTGGGCTAGGTGATGAGCGCTGATTGTCATGTTTGTTGCTCGGGTGGATGAGTGAGTGTTTGTTGGCGGGAGTCATGGTTGCGCTAAGTATCTTACAGTATGACGAACGGCAAACTAGCCCAACAGCAAGATTTATCACGCTATGTTTCTAGTAAACTGTGCTGAGCGCTGAGTGTCGCGAGTATTGCTCGACTGTATGAGTAAGTGTGTGTGTGAGTATTTCCTGGAGTCAATGTTGCGCTAATTATCTTACATATTTATATGTAGCACATTTCCATAGATGAATATAAAGACTACTGCCATGACGTGCCTCATTCAGCACCGTGCAGATTGTAAGCACCGGAACAATGATGTACAAGCCAGCCTTCTGAACAAGAGAAGAAAGCTAGGCTAGGGGTACGGATACATTAGATGCCCTTGCTACATTTGCTTACAATATGCGAATTCACAAGTATTAACTAATATTGATTGATTAATATGGGAAGTTCACCGTCACAAAACCACCTTCTGCATATGAGAGACGCCGTAGTGGAAGGCTTCGAAATTTCCGACCACCTGGGGTTCTATAATATGCACCCAAATCTGAGCACACGGGCCTACAACATTTTCGCCTCCATCGAAAATGAAGCCGCCACAGCCGGGATTCCATCGCGCGACCTGCGGGTTAGCAGCCGAGTACCTTAGCCACTAGAGCACTGTGGCAGGGCAATGTATTCACTCTAATCAAATCTGTCCCTCAAGCAATGATCGAAATCGAGAGTCTTTATTAGAATGAAGCGCTGCTACGCAGACAGCTTCAACTATGTTTGCTTCGTCTGTTGGCATTGCAATGTTACGGTAGTGATTAGGTGTCTGAATAACCTTGCAAGTGATTATTGCAACAATGCATCGATTATTTTGAATTTCAACCGAAAAATACTACCCGATCCGAAGTCGAAATAAAAAAACCCGTGTTACACGGTCACTTTCGTCGGCGATCAAGACTGGCTCTGATAAATACAATTAAACACACGATAGCGAGCTGTCACTGCAACGAAGAGATCCTGGCCTACTGGTTCCCAGATCGAGTGAAACTACGATGAACGGTGTCTGCGGAACGGCTCGCTATCCACGCGTTCCATAAAGATTCGAAGTGGGCGTCGTGTAAGTGAGGCAGCAGAGTGAGCTGATCACGTCTGCGGTAAGCTCACGCTCACCAACTAACTACGCGCTGCAATGGCACATGCGCAGTCCTGCAACCTTGCCCCAGTTTTCCTTTTCGCGAAGGCAAGTCGTGGTGGCAGTGAGGGCCTCCTCGGCTGCGAAAACACAGGAACCACGTCGCTGTTTAGTCGTGCACACTTCATCGTCAATTCCAGTGACTTTCTCATGGATTTGAAGCCCTTTTATTTTAACTGCGGCAGCCCACTTCGCAGTCGTCTCCTGATCTGGAGGAAATTTGTGAAAAGCGACCTGATCACGACCGAAAAAGCTCCGGTAGTCATACGCCATGCAGTGGCTCGACACTGCGAGTCTATTTGAAGCCGCACAAACACAACGAGAAAATGTCGGACGGCAAAATATCTCTAATCAGGAGAAGATAACAGTGCCATGGCAAGAAATTCTACAAACTGGCAGAAGTGATGGTTCATTAGACAGGAGATTGCATAAGAAACGAGCCACAATCCCGAAGCTAACAAGCTGGGCGGCCCCGGAGGCCCAGCTTGATCCCGCCACTGACTTCATCGCCCTCTATTCAAGGCTCCGCCCCTGCGCTTCGTCCACTCCGGGGGGCGTTCCCTCGATCAGAGGTTGCTTTCACTGCCGTTCTTCAATCATAAGTCGCGAAAAAAAAAATCTAATGTAGGCTTGTTGTAAGAGGTTATGGATACCAACTTCGCAATGATTTTGTGAATGTAAAACCACTTCAGGACCCCTTTGAATGGGCAGAACTACTATTCAAATAGACACATATGTTCGTGAAACGTCCATGTTGGTTGCAGCGCTTGCTGTCCACTGTTATAAACGTTGCATATGTACTGCTGTGATACAGCTGTCACGTCGAGTTAACGTAAATTGTATTTAAGTGCCACCTAATGAAGTTCATATGTGTAGCAGTGTCCAGGGTTACGATTTTTTTTAGGTCAAGCGCTACATATATCAGCTTACCACTTCTGGTGTTGCTAACTAATAAGTTGATGTTGGCATTGTAACGCAACAGCAAACAGCTAGTAATATAAAACATATGCGGCTCTACAACTTCGGTGTGCACAACATTAGTATATATCTTAAGCATCACTTGATAACATTTCGCTCAATAAAAATAATATAACGTTCACCTTCGCTCCGCATGCTTCACATAAGTCAATTCCCAAGGTACGTGAATCTGTCGATTTTTTGTTTTTGTTACAGAGAAAAATAACTGAGAACTTACCATAAAGGATTCACTGAAATGCTTCGTTTCTAATAAAAAAAATCATTTTTAATTGCTTAACCACACAAAACACATGTAAAATGAGTTTGCGGAAGACAGCATGTATGTTGAACCATACTTTTAGTCAGACTATACTGCTGTTATCAATAGAGCGCATTCGGTTGAAGAATAGCTACGAACAATTTTCTACGTTTTAATCTTTAAAGGTATTTTCGCTGATGTTTTGCGTCGCAATATGAAGTAAAATTTTTTCCAAGAAAATCAGCCTTAGGTGTACCCTATCCACTATATCTTGGAGTTATCTTGGAGCATCGCTGTCTTGCCTTTTCCAAACTCAATTTTGCTTTCAAGAAACAAATCAGGCCATGACTATCCTTGCAGAAAATTGCTTGCTGTTCGAGTCCTTATCATTGTACAATGAATCACGAGACCAGTTTTCTTAACAAGAAAGCTATTGGCCATTTTGTATACACACTCCACACTTCAACCATATATATACATACATATATATATATATATATATATATATATATATATATATATGCAAGCTTTTTGAAATGATGTGTTCCTTGGAATATACCTGACTTCAATTGAGATTAAAAGGTCTCTCATGTGCTTGGGCCGCAAGATAAGCGGAATCTTCCCAAGAGAGCTCTATTTCTGGATTACCCAGATAGGTCAGTCATTTATTTGCGGTCATTCATATAGATAAAGTGTTATGGCATTTTAAATTCAATTAAAAGAGGAAGATTTTAGGAACTATGGAAGTTTGCAGCAATAAAAAATTCCCGAAAACGGCCGGGGCGCCCCTGAAGCTAACGGGGCAGCCGTATATAATTAGGCGGTTGCATAAAAGCGTTCGCTTCGCAGAAATAATGGTGTTGACATTGGTGTCTGTGTCAGCGTCGGTGCGTGTCCTTTGTTGTGAACAAAAAGTCGACGATAACCATGGCCGCGAAATTCAAAAAGTTACTACAAAAAATTATTTGAAAATACTTATTTAGAGTAACAATGGCCCCGACAGTCTGGATGACAAGCGAGTGTTCCACGGCATTACCACAATGTACTCCGGTTCAGTTCAGTTTATTTACCTTGATACAAAACATACAAGCTTATATAGGTATACAGAAGGAAGTCCCAGAGCACTTAGCTGAAGGGGGACCTCCAGTCAGAAAATATGTTAAATATGAACTAGTGAAACTAAACTCTGTCAACAACGTGGAATAAGTTGAAGTGATAAATGTAATACAGACTAAAGATATTCAAATTTTAATAATCATAAGTAAAACAAGAGCACTGATTAGAACATTCAAAAATTAGAGAAAAAAACTGAAAAATTTCGATTAAATTAACAAAGAAATGAAAAAAGCAAGAAAAAATGAGTAGCTATGACGCAGTTAGGAGTAAATGTATATGAAGAGATGTAGACAATATTACACATCTTAGAGTTCTAAAGTATCTAAAAGGAATGTGAATAACGTGTATTTAAGAAGTGCTATTGATGAGGACTGCTTAAAGTTAAGAGGAAGACGGTTCCAGGTGGATAACGTCGTTGAAACAACCGGAGTGTTTTCCATAATTAGTATGAACTAATGGTATTAATACATTTTTATTAGCTGCGAATCTTGTTCGGTTGGTGTTGGTTAGAGCAGCTTCTGCACATATGCTCACTGGAGGAGGGTCCTTCCTTAATTTAAATAACACTATACATAAATTATACCTAACGAGGTAGTCTAGTGAAAGGATCTCGTTATTATGAAGTATGTCGGACACACAGCATCTGAAGGAGTTGAACGTCAGTATATATATATATATATATATATATATATATATATATATATATAAATATATATATATATATATATATATATATATATATATATATATATATATATATATATTAAGTGTTATGTCGGACACACAGCATCTGAAGGAGCTGAACGTCAGTATATATATATATATATATATATATATATATATATATATATATATATATATATATATATATATATATATATATATATGTGTGTGCGTGTGTGTGTGTGTGTGTGTGTGCGTGTGTGTGTGTGTGTGTGTGACGCTACAATGAATGGGTGACGTGGCCCGGCTCATACTCCATGTTTATTCTATACTGTCACTTCTTCCTCCTCGGCTTCTACCAACCATCGCTACCTTCATACGTCACATGATTCCCCCTTCCTCCGAAAGAAGGCATGAGTTACAACTTACAAACAAGAAAAAGTAAACAAGGAGTGGCTTGGAAGTCACCAATGTCAAAATAACGAGGTAGTTTCACAAATTTTAAAATGCACGTGTTGTCTTCTTCGTCGCTAAGACTTGAAGGGAGAGTGTGGCTGTCCGGTGATATCAATAAGAGATCTGGCGGGCGAGTCTGATGGTTCCGTCCTGGATAACACAAGAATGCTTTGGACGTCGAGACTGATGAAATAGCTGGCATTATTGCAAAGAGTGGACGCTGTTTGAAAGCATTGCAGTAGATCGGTCTTCAGCGTCGCTGTCTCTGCTGCGTGCGTGCTCGTTGTCGTAAACTAATAGGATGGTGTCTGAATCCTTGCGTGGTGGAACTGGTGACTTCTTGTCTTGTTCGGTGTTTCCTGAGGTTTTGGAGCTGTAATCTCAGGCGCAGTCTTGATCTTTTGTGCCAAATGCGTTTCTGGCGCCGATCCCTTATGCGAAGATGCCTCGCTTCTTGAATGTGTTTTAAGACGCTTGCTTTGCGTCGTCGTCCTTGTTGGTGTGTCCGTTGTAGTTCCTGGAGTTTGTGGAGTTGCCTTTCCTGAAATAGCTCGTCTTTTTGCGAAAGTTGGTCAGATGGGCATCTTTCAGAAACATTTGTCTGCTTTTCTTTGCATGGTGATTTGATCAGTAAATAGTCGATACTTGTTAGGGTGTCACGATTCGTGTCAGGCAATGGAGATAGTGTGCCAGAATTGACAGAAAAATCTGCTGAGGCTCTTGCAACGACATTCTTAATGGACGTTGTTGGCACAGGAAAGTGCTTGAAAGTTGATCCTTCCGAGCCTCCTGTGTTGATTGGGCTCTCAGGTGGCTGGGAACTTGATGGCGACACTGCGAAAGGATTGGTTTGGTCAGATTTTACTTGGGGCTGTTTCTTTGTATCCACACCTTGGGAGATAAGCTGTTCTGATGCATGAATGAGGACGGTTGGCCCTGGGCTTGGCTGAGTATATTCGGAGTTCCGCAGCTCTATCCCAACCGTATTGGGCGAGTGAGGAGTGATGTGAGCGTTGTGAGCGATGAAAGAGCGAAGTGATGTAAAACCAGGATGTGGGCCAAGTTTGCGAAATGGGGAGTAAGCTGCTCCAATGCGTGGAGACTGATTTTCACTCTTTGAGTCATCTTGGTGTTGTTTGGTATTTTCCCCATGTGTCAGCTGGTCTACCATGAACAAGGCGTCCTTATGACACGAATAGTGACCGTTAGGAGCCTTTGAAGAGCTGCGTCGTAGAAAACCAGGTAGTTGACCATGTATGCGAGACGAAGCATCCAAGGCATCAGTAGGGTGAGCGACGTCTCGTGTCCTATGTTGGTGCCACGACTTTGGAAATGCCGACTTTCGTGCACAAGGGAGCTGCGCTTGACGGTTGGGTTTTTCCTAATATACTTTAGCAGTGCCATTTTTTGGGCGTGTTGGTAAAGGGAGCTTGACGACATATTGAGCGCTAAGAGACAGGGACAGGAGAGAGTGGACACCACAATGCGCTAACTTCAACAATTTTTATTTTCAGGAAACGCGAACCTATAAAACCGTGTACAGTGGCGCCACCAGTCTATCCACTAGCCCAGCAGAAAAGCCCTTTCTCGATCTAACAAGTCAACTGACGGTGCACTTACACATGCGTCACCTTTGCGAAAGATAGCATGGGCTTCAATTATCTCTCGCACGTCTTTATCTTTATGCTTCGCCAGAACACTGCAGGATGCGTACAAGGGTGTGCAACCACATTCCACGCAATGTACTGACAAATGGCCATAATTATTCTTGTTTTTAACATTGAGCTTATGTTCACGAAGACGGTCATTAAGGCATCTACCCGTCTGACCTATACATATACCACCACAAGTCAGAGGAAGCCCATAAACTACCCCTTCAACACACGCCACAAAATGATCGCGATGCTTCTTGGAGCAACCGACAGCAGGCTTGCGGTGCGGGTCCGTCAAGCGACTTATCCTGCCAAGCTTTTGTGGTGCTGAGAATACTACTTTGATGCCCACTCGACTAGCTACTTTCTTCAGGTTATGAGCAGTTTTGTGCAGGTACGGCACTACTGCAACTCTGCTCCTACTCGCTGCCGGTTGGATGTCTGCTTCCCGAGGGCGACTGTCCAACCGGCATTTTTTAAGCAAACCCTCGACAACAGACACCTGTATCGACTCTGGGAAACCTGCTGCGGATAACCTCTCCGACTGACTCATGACACTTTTCTGAATTTTATGATGGCAAGATTTCCGCAATGCGTTCCCAAAACACAGATTGGCAATGCTTCTTTTTACTAGCTTCGAGTGAGCAGATTGGTATGGCAACAGGGGCTTATTAGCTCTGGGCTTGTATTCCCAACACGTGTGCTGCTGCTTGAATTCCATTTCAACGTCTAAAAACCGCAGCACGCTATCGGTTGGCTCTTCTACTGTAATAATGAGTGGGCTAAGGCAAGCAGAAAAAACAGCTTCGAGTTGACTTACTGCTACGTTTTCTTCACGCTCGAACAAGACAAGGTAATCGTCCACGTATCTCACAACTTTTGCCACCCTGTGCTGTGACAAGACATGTGCCAGATTTCTATCATGGTGGGCCAGAAAAATGTCACTCAGTACCGGCGCCAATCTCTTAGCGCTCAATATGTCGTCAAGCTCCCTTTACCAACACGCCCAAAAAATGGCACTGCTAAAATTTATTTCTAGTACATCGGGCTCTTTTCTGTGTTCTTCGTACAATCCGTGTTCAGTTGCTCCCCTCTTGATTCATGCCAACTGCCAAGCTCGCTCCCTTTCCTTCTTCATTCGCTGCAAGCACCTACCGGATGAAGTCGTGCGGTTGTTTGGTGGACTCGCTCCTTCAGCCGGGCATGGCATCAGAGTCCTCAAGATTCTTAGGAGTGAGTGGCACAGGCAGGCTCGGATGTTAAAGGACCTGCTCAAGACCTCCTTGGGAGATCCAGGAAGGACACGACATGCCACCAGGGAGTGGAAGAATCTTCTAGCGATCGTCAGCAGCGGCACGGAATTCATGTGGAAGCAGACTCTGCCAGGCTTACGTGCCAGCATCCCAAAGAAGACAGTTCCAACCACGTGCAGCGTCAGAACCACCGGCCAGGTTAGTCTTCCAGACTACGTTGAAAAAGCTCTTAAACTTGGACCTAAGTTCGCCGTCGAGCCACGGTTGAGTGCGCCGGAACTTTTGAGCCTTGTGCGACGGATATCAAAGTGTGCCCCGGAAGGTGAAGCGAATCGATGTATATCGGAAGGGGTTGATGTGATCTCGCGGAAGAATATTGGGGCTTCACGGGTGCCTGTAAGCCGTGTTGTGTCGTTCTTGAAGCAGAAGCGACTGTGCGTTCTGCCAGCGGATAAGGAGGGCGGATTTGTTGTCCTAGGGGAAGGTGACTATGACGAGAGAGCCTGTTCTGCAGTTGCCAAAGTTTTTAATGAGTGCAATAATGTGTCTCTTAGGAAGGTAAAACTTGAAACAAAACGTCTCTGTAAAAATTTGGGCCTGAGTAGATTGTTTCACGATATTGACGCAGCCAAGAAAGATAGCCTTGATATTATGTTTAGCGCGAAAACGCACAAGCCTGAATGGCCATTGAGGGTAATAGTTTCGGAAATAGGGTCATGGCAGAAGAACCTAGCCCTTTTCTTGCAAGAAAGGCTCGGTATTCTTAAAATTGACGACCCCTTTTTGATTAAGCATTCCGGGGAAATATTAGATTTCCTGAAGAGTAACCCAGACAAAGGTTTTTTCGCCTGCTCCTTTGACATAAAAGATTTATATTATTCTTTGCCTCAAAATGAACTAATCGAGCGCGTGGAAGAATGTATTGACAGCTTTGGTGTGGTTGCATTTCAAAACTCAGCCGAGATTTCGGTTCAGTGCTTTTTAGACTTGCTTCGCTTATATCTCCGCTCGACATTTGCCACGTGGAATGGAAAAACTTTCCTTCAGAAGCAGGGCATCTGTATCGGCTCCTGTTTGGCGCCGGTACTGAGTGACATTTTTCTGGCCCACCATGATAGAAATCTGGCACATGTCTTGTCACAGCACAGGGTGGCAAAAGTTGTGAGATACGTGGACGATTACCTTGTCTTGTTCGAGCGTGAAGAAAACGTAGCAGTAAGTCAACTCGAAGCTGTTTTTTCTGCTTGCCTTAGCCCACTCATTATTACAGTAGAAGAGCCAACCGATAGCGTGCTGCGGTTTTTAGACGTTGAAATGGAATTCAAGCAGCAGCACACGTGTTGGGAATACAAGCCCAGAGCTAATAAGCCCCTGTTGCCATACCAATCTGCTCACTCGAAGCTAGTAAAAAGAAGCATTGCCAATCTGTGTTTTGGGAACGCATTGCGGAAATCTTGCCATCATAAAATTCAGAAAAGTGTCATGAGTCAGTCGGAGAGGTTATCCGCAGCAGGTTTCCCAGAGTCGATACAGGTGTCTGTTGTCGAGGGTTTGCTTAAAAAATGCCGGTTGGACAGTCGCCCTCGGGAAGCAGACATCCAACCGGCAGCGAGTAGGAGCAGAGTTGCAGTAGTGCCGTACCTGCACAAAACTGCTCATAACCTGAAGAAAGTAGCTAGTCGAGTGGGCATCAAAGTAGTATTCTCAGCACCACAAAAGCTTGGCAGGATAAGTCGCTTGACGGACCCGCACCGCAAGCCTGCTGTCGGTTGCTCCAAGAAGCATCGCGATCATTTTGTGGCGTGTGTTGAAGGGGTAGTTTATGGGCTTCCTCTGACTTGTGGTGGTATATGTATAGGTCAGACGGGTAGATGCCTTAATGACCGTCTTCGTGAACATAAGCTCAATGTTAAAAACAAGAATAATTATGGCCATTTGTCAGTACATTGCGTGGAATGTGGTTGCACACCCTTGTACGCATCCTGCAGTGTTCTGGCGAAGCATAAAGATAAAGACGTGCGAGAGATAATTGAAGCCCATGCTATCTTTCGCAAAGGTGACGCATGTGTAAGTGCACCGTCAGTTGACTTGTTAGATCGAGAAAGGGCTTTTCTGCTGGGCTAGTGGATAGACTGGTGGCGCCACTGTACACGGTTTTATAGGTTCGCGTTTCCTGAAAATAAAAATTGTTGAAGTTAGCGCATTGTGGTGTCCACTCTCTCCTGTCCCTGTCTCTTAGCGCTCAATATGTCGTCAAGCTCCTAATATACGTATGGCTTTCTGTAAATAAACGCATGTGCCACTTCGTCTTGAGGCACTTGTCGATTCGCGCTGGACTTTCGAATGCCTGAGGACTGCTTAGGAAATTGACGATAGTGTGCAGTTGTCTCTAGATGGTTGACAATGAGTAATTCTTGGTCATTGTCATTAAAACGGGTAATCATCTCCTTTTTGATTTTTTGCCATGACTCGTCGTTCTCGAATATGTGAATTAGGTAAAATTTAAATGCCTCACCGGTGACATAGTCGCTGAAGTTCGTAACCATCTCTCGTTCCGACCAAGATGCAGCGGTAGCGTGGAGTTCGAACAGGTTGTACCAGTCCTGTACGGGTCCGTCGTCCACTGATCCGGTGTACTTGGGGATGTCGAGGTCAGCCGATGGTTCTGTCATGGTGCTGGTCGTTGTCCTCCTAGGCGATGATTAGGTAGTCAATGTATGGTCAGGGCGTCTTCTGGAACTGCGTCAATGATGAGTCACTGATGAAAGGGCAGGCAGGTCTCCATCCTGTCGACTAGGCCACGTCACCCATTCATTGTAGCGTCATATATATATATATATATATATATATATATATATATATATATATAAGCGATGAAGTCTTCTTTACACATGTTAATGTAAAATAGGCGGCAGAAGCGTAAAATCATGCCTGCATGGCATCGAAGCAAGTAACTTTCGTACCGTGTAGGTGTTTAAAAAGCCCACATAACAAGGCACTGAGACCCTATTTTAGCGTCAGCAACTTAAAGGGTTTCAACGAAGAGCGTGACTGCGTAGTTTCTCGCGTGTTCCCTTACGGACGCTTAGTGTGTATTCGCCGTTCACAAAAAGAAGACTTGTGATGCGGAAGCACGGCGCCACTGTATTTTTAGCTGACAATTTAGAGCCCGGCTCTCAACTACCACAATATAGCATCACACCATAGGGAGATGAAGTGTGTCATATAATGAATTGTTTTATCAAATATCGATTGTTTCATGAGAAAGAAAGTGACAAAACAAACAATAACCTGATATTAGATGAAATATTTAATTTTCTCATTTATTTGCTGAACCTTGCGTGATATAAACCAGTCGTGTATGGTGAGCAACCTCAGAATATATTTTATCAACCTAATGAGAGCTAAACAAGTGTGCAATAGTAATACTAGAAAAAAATCATTATCACTGCTAGTTACACGTAATTGAATGGTGGTACTTGTCCGCCTTTTTGTGGACATGTCATTCTTGCACTTCGCCTTCAGCAAAATTGTGTGCTCACAGATTTAATAATATTAAATTACGTTTTATGTACTGTACATAAAACTGAAGTCATGGCATTCGAGTTAGATCCATCACGTGCGTTACACTGTTTACATGATAGCCGCGTCACTGCTTCATCAAAGTTGCGTTGCCGACCTCGTTCCATCCAACTGTTTCCTCTAAACACTAATTGCGCTCGGATTGTAAAGAAAAGTTGTTGAGGTACCGTACATCCTTCGACAATGCTCTCACACGCACAATGATCCAATTTTATGCATGACCCAGCTAAGATGACTCTTATTTTTTCTTCTAGGACACTCAACCCTTCCACACTCGAGTATTGAACACTTTAGTTGTACACTCAAGCGGAAACCTCCCCAACGCAGTTTTGGCTCCCCAAACTTTTCGTAAAGATATTGAGTAAAACAAAAAAGGCAAACAATGCGTGAATAAAACTGTTAAGTGCTCTACTGACGAGAACTCGCCCCGTTCCACTTGGGAGCAGACTCTCCATCCTCACGAAAAGTACAAAGCCTGCCTTGCGTGAATGCAGTATGTTGCCCAGCTATCTGAACCATGCCGTGGCATAGTGCGTGGTAATTAGGCTTTGACACGCAGTACGCGTCCTCAAACAACTACAAAGGTTTGTCTAAGTGCATGGCGCTTCGGGAATAAGTAAATTTGCATGGCAACGTGAGCTAACTACGCGACGGGAGCGCGCTGCACTATTGAGCAAAAGCGCATGCCAAGACAAAAAAGAAGAAGCGTACATATCTCAGATATCGCAAGGCCAGCAATGTCTTCGTGTGGAAACAGTTGCGCGCAAGTTGGGGGTCAACTGCTTTATAAAGTTGCGATCCGAAAAGCGGTACTGAATTTTAATTTATAATTTTAAGGAAATGGTAAAGATAGTCTCTCCGTGTACATCAATAACAGGTCGAATCATACCGAAGCTTCCAGTTGACAATCGTACTTTCAGCGTTTTTGGAGCGTGCACAAAGCCACTTGGTCAGCTTCCTCGGAAGAAGTGACGTCACAACTCCCTTGTCTGGCAGCAGGCCGGCAACCTTTCTAATCGCATGCCTTTGAATAACTATACAGTACATAACTGCGTCGTGGTCGCTCCACAAACGATTAATTCCCTTCCATTGTTGCACAGACCATTTGACCTTGTTAAAACATTATATAACTGCTCTATAACTGTTCTATAACTGCTGAATTATATGAAACTCTTCGGAAGGCGTAGTCCATCAGCACGAGATCACGAACGCGCTTGTCAGGAAGCTTAGTACCTCTAAATGGTCTAACGTGCAGTGGTATCATTATATGAAAAGTAATGTTGATAGGTATGCAATGTGCGTCATTTTATCAGTGTCGTTGAGGCAGAGCACTAGCTATTACGGCTGATTGGAGGCTTCGTAGTCCATCACTTTCTATATACCTATGTGCCTGGTGGTCGAGCTGTGCGCATTTAGCTTTTTTGCGATGAGCCACCACGTCTGTGGAATTGCTCACCTGTTTCATAGCTGCCTGCAGACGGCAGCTATACTGCCACCTCCACGCTACTACAATCTGCCTAAACGTTCAAGCAATCATGATCAGTTTACTTCATTGTGGTGAATAGATGAATAGTGCAACTTTATTTATTGTTCTGACAAAGGCGACTCAAGCAGGCTCAGCCTGACAGCCGCTCTGTGGGCTCTCTTAGCGCAGAGTATTCGGAACCTAGGCTTGTGTACGTGCCCACCGTCTTGATAACACAATTACGTTTTTCCTGCTCTCTTTTTAAACACAGCTAAGTGAAGAGACAGTATGTTCAGAGCTAGCAAATGTGGTCATTTTTTTATTTGTTCACGTTTGACATGATGGCTGCGCCCCGCGTATTCACAGGCTACGCAGATTGTCATCTCTAATAAATGCCTATCACGATGTATTGGACGGTGTGTCGCAACTGACACACTGTTATGACAGCTTTCAGCGCTGCAGTAGCTCGGCCCTTCCTTCTGCGATGATGAACACTTCAAAACCGGAAATTCACTGCGGCAAGGCAGGTGTCACACGTAGCATAAACTCTCGGGACATTTCAGGCGTAGTGCAATTGCAAACGAGAAGCTAAAAAATTCATTTAACAAAAAACGGGAGGTATGCAGCGACTGCCTCATAAGAGGACGTGCTTCCACAACTAGTAGGTGGGGATCCCTAGTACGGGACACCATTGCAGTCGGCTACTGTCTGGGCTCGTCGAACCAAGGCCTTCTGGACCTGGTGGTTAGAGCAGCCAAGCAGGATCACCTCTCGATCCGGCGGGTAAGGTTGGGGATAGGGGATACAGCATGGTTGCTGAGGCAGGCCCACACCATGTGGTAGATGTCCAAAGATTTCTCCCCACAGTGTGAGCAGCTGCCGGAAAAGGCAGTATCAAAACAGGAACCGCAGCCCCCATAGCTTTTGCGGTCCAGCGCGCGCGTAGACTGTCAGGACGCGCATGTGGGCATGTGGCTGCCACTGAGGGCCGCTAGGGCACCAGTCGCCACCTATATTCATTGACAAAAAGACGTGTCCCTGAAGTATACATTCCATAAAATTTCTGGATGACCGAGCGTCCTTTTCATCAGGGCTCTTTACACGTCAGTGAAGTGCAGTTATTGCAGTTCGTGGGCGTGTGCATGATATCTTTGGGGCGATGCGCCTGGTGTTCATACGTGTGTTACTTCTCAAGACCAGCTGAACTCTGTGAAACGGGCGTTGCCAGAGATTTCGTCCTAAAGACGCAGAATGGAAAAGAAAAAGGTGTTTCGCTACTTTTACACGCGTACATGTTAAGGAGCGTGTGTGCGGGTATAGTTCACGCGAAAAAAAAAACTTGGTTAACGGACTTTCTCCAAATGAGTATGACACTTTCTAAGATTGTGAATGCGAAACCTTACTTGGACTTTTTGTTGATCTGCTCTTGAAATTTCTGATGTGCTGAAAGTTATGATGAACGCATCGCACATGCAAGTTGATGTGCGCTCTGGCGCTTAGCTTCTGTACAAGAGTGCGTGATATTTTGCTTAGAACCTACTGAAAATTTTGTTAAACTTTCAATTAGACTACCGAAGATCTTCTCATAATCGATCAAAGAGACTTTGCTGAAGCTTTTAAAGTATACACTGGCATTTCAAGGTTTTTCTTGAATTGTTTACTTTACCTTCTACCGATATGTGTAACCGGTGCGGTGACACTGTCATCTCTTACGTTGAAGTGTGTATGCAGGATGGTGGCAAAACTTTTTCGATGGATCTTTATGTGGACAACGGCTAACTTTGCCTGCTGGTGGTCACAACGTGAGTACGTGGGAATGAAGTGAAAATTCAAAGCATGAAAAAAATTTGAAGCATGCCAGAATATCCTCAGCTACCTCAACTATATACAGCCCTGTGTGTCCGTAATCTCTTATCACTTCTTTATTACCTTGCAACGAGATGAGCATTACAACCGCACTATTTCTTTGCACACACACACAAAAAAGTTCATCTCAAGTTTCACTGAGCTCAGGAAGTGGAAAGTCTACTGTGTAATGCATGTTCGATTCGTACCCTACGACATCCAACCCTATTAGTTCACACCTCACTCACGACAGGCATACTTTTAGTAACATTTTTCCAACAACGTGACATGGACCACTTCATTTAAACCAGAATTGCCCAAGCCAACCCCTGCAACTCTTCTGGGCGCATGGTCTCTATACCAAAAAGCATTACCATATGTGACCTATCAAGTGGTGTGGATGCATACCCCTTCGTAGAGATGCGTTATGCCAAAGCATACGGCATGTTTTTCACAATTCTGGTTGTGTAACCCCTAATCTATACATGTGGACGTCTGAATAGGTGTCACCGGTCATATAGTTCAGGAATTTAACAAATTGAGCAGCAGCGTGTCAACTTAGGGAGCGGCGGCCGCGAGCGCGCCCACCGTAGGAGAAAAGGAGAGGAGGACGACGATCGGGTGTTCGCGGAGTGGCACGTGGCAGCGGCTGGCAGCGGGCAGTTGCGGCCGAGGCTTAGAGGAATGAACAGGGTTCTTGGTCTGGCCCCACGCCTTCCCTGCGGAGTTCTGGGCCGAGCAGCTTAGAAACCCCCTACACAACGTAATGACCATGTAGGATTTCGCTTTCAGGGCATTATTTTTTTTCTTACCATCAGCGTTATTATTGCACATGTCCACGCATCAACAATACAAGGAGGGTGCCATACTTGAATTGATATTAGCGGTTAGAATTTTCTTGTCATTTATATTCCACGTTCAATGTCTTGCGTTTCGACACAAAAGAAACAGATAAAGAAATGATAAAGCTTGACAACTAGAAGCTAACAAAAAGTCATGCAGCAGTTACAAGACAACCTGACTCCGTCACATGCATGAATGGACGGAGCTCATCGTTAAAAGCTCATCGTTAAAACAAATCGATATGGTGCAGTTTCCACACTGTAAGTGGCTTTGTTCCTTAAATATCAAACGAAACTCTTGTTTAAAACACATGATTAATTCCTTCTCGCTGTGATGATGCATCGTTATCACGGAATCAGTCTGAGAAACTGCGGATGCTCACTCACTAATCTTGCCCCACCGCGGTGGTCTAGTGGCTAAGGTACTCGGCTCCTGACCCGCAGGTTGTGGTATCCGATTCCGGCTGCGGCGGTTGCATTTTCTATGAAGGCAAAATGCTGTAGGCCCGTCTGCTTAGATTTGCATGCATGTTAAAAAGCCCCAGGATAGGCGATCGATTGATCATTTAACTCGATATCATCAAAGTAGAGTGATCAAATATACATGCTTTGACACGGAGGTCGTCTCGCGTCACAGTGTTAGCTTCGCGTTTGTGCACACACTGCTGAACATATAGCTATACGAATCAAAGAAAAATTGTTCAACGATTTAGCGTACTTGGTTCTTTAGTATGGGAGATCAGAAAGCCCTTCCATCAGGACCGTTATGAACAGCTTCGATTCGTACAAAATGAGAAGTGGTAACACACGTGTGTAGAAAAAAATGCTCAATGATTCAGAGTACGGTGCACTCTTTTGAAGGAGATCAATGCACTCTTCGTATACTGAATACAAATTCCTAATCGCGTACAAGAAAGTTTGTGTTTATAAAAAGTTGTTATCAATTAAGGGTAGTTTGTACCCTACTATGAGAGAGAAAAAGCCCGTTCCGTGGGCCTCACATTTCATGAGGCCACATCCACAAGAATTATGCCGAGGTGGCGAATGCTGTTCGCACTACGGCAAAAAGTGTATTGAGAGTGTGCACGGAGATCGTGTGTTTTAGAAAAGATGGTAATAATTCAGAGTACTTGGTACTGTAAGTTGGACATAGTCTTTAGAAAATAAAAGGTAACAGTTTAGTGAGAGAGAAATAAAGATGCAAGAAAAGGCAGGGAGGTTAACCAGACGCACATCCGGTTTGCTACCCTGCACTGGGGAAGGGATGAAAGGGAGAAAATAGGTTGCAGAGAGGTAAGAAGGTACACACAATCACGAGCACACTCGGGGGAGCACACACACTCTACAGGCGGTCGGTCAGGTTTGTTAACTTCAAGTAAAGTAGGAGTGCTTTAGTCGCTTTCTGCGCAACTGAGCCAGATGCCCAAGGTCCTAGAATCTTCTGCACACAAAATGGTCTGGAGTCAAGTTGATTCAAAACCATCCGGAGCTGGCATCGCTGTGTGTCGTAGCAAGTGCAGCTGCACAGAACGTGTTCAATGGTCTCTTCAGCTCCGCAGTAGTCGCATGTAGAAGTGTCTGCCATACCAATGCGAAAGGAGTATACACCTTTGTGAATGCAACACCCAACCAAAGGCGGCATAACAGTGTCGCATCGGAGAGGGAAAGTTGGGATGATAGCTTTATCTTGAGCGAAGGATCCAGTTCATAAAATTGACACCTTTGGAAGCTGGTAGACGACCACAACGTGCGTGTAAGATCTCGAGCCAGCAGGTAAAGTTGTCTTGCTGCATCATTCCTTGATAGAGGAATCAGCCCGCTCAGCCCATGAAGGAACCCGTGTGGTAACAGTTTAGAGTACAAGGTAACCTACTATGGGAGAGCACGGTGTGGCGAATCTTCGCAGGGTGAACACGGCTCAGCGTGATAGCACTTTGCTGAGTGCCAGTTCACCCAGTGCCGCCACGCCTGAAATCACAGCGGTGCTGACTCACACGAGCGCGTAGATCTTTCAATAATAGAGCCAGTGGTGGCGCTAATGCGTTACAACGAACGCTGTTACCTGTAACGCATTACTTTTGTCGGTAAATTAGTATAGTACTAGTTATGATTTCGGAACTGTAACGGGTAACGGGCTTAAATTACCATGTTTCTGTAGCGTGCAGTTCAACGCTACCAGGTAGTTTTTCTACATCTGGGTAACATTTTTGCTTAGCTGACCCCGACTAGTTCTTTCGACGCAGCGTCGAACTGCAGTTAGCCTGCCAGGCATGGCCAAAAAAATGCACGGGCGGAATCGACTTTGTTTAAAGAAATCAAGGGCAGAAAGTTAGGGCCGCACAAATTCCTTGTAATTTCAGTGACAAAGTGACATAGAGAGAGGACCACAATGCTCTGTCCTCAGGTCTATAATGTCTACGTAGAAGCCGCCGCTAGTGTACATGATTTGTGCTTTTAGGTACCTCATAATATTTTTTGACAAGTACAATTGGTAGTCGAATGTAAATCTTTTTAGGAGTGAAGCTCCTTAAGGCGTGGGCTGAGCGCCCCCTCGCAATCGTATGTAGCCACCTTTGTTAGTTCTTGAACCGCCCGTAGAGGGTGGTACTTTTACTTATAACGAAATGCATATACGCTGAAAAATGCAAATGATACTACACTAGAGGATGTTTGTTAGGTATTGAAAATAATAAAAATCACAGAATATCCATGAACTGAATGACACTCAGTGCGGCGAAGCGTCCGTAATTCTTTCCATGCTTCCGGCCGTCCGTTCATTCTTGCTTCCGTCCATCCGTCCACGCGTCCATTCATCCGTCCGTCTCCATACATCCGTGCGTCCATCCATTCGTGCATCCGTTCATGGGTCCACCATCCGTCCGTTTCTACGTTAGTCCATGTGTCCAACCGTCCGTCCGTCCGTCCATTCATACATCCGTCCATGCGTTCATCCATTCGTCCGTCTCCGCGTTAGTCCATGCATACAACTGTCCGTCCGTCTGTGCGTTCATCCGTTCATCCATGCGTTCGTCAGTCCATTCATGCGTCCGTCCATTCCTGCATCCATTCATGAGTCTATCCGTCCGTCCTCTCATGCGTTCATCCATACGTCCCTGAGTTCTACCATGCGTACATCTGTGTGTACATCCGTCCGTGTGCCAAACAGAAGGACAAACAGACAACAGATGGACGCTACCAGGAATGATTCGTGGTTTATCGATAAAGAGTATGATACGCGCAAGGCGGTGGCCGCTAGCGCTCGAAGACGGAACCCCGATGTGCGAACGCGCGAGAATATAGGAAAGATGTCACACGAAGACGTTCGCGATCGCGTGTTCGTCGGCGGTGCCGCACGCTAGGGGGCGCGGCGTAGTAAAATCAGAGCCAATTCAGACATAGGGTATATTAACATGCAGGGTGGTAGGAACAGGCTGAAGTGGGAAGAGATAGAAGAACAGCTAAGGGAAGAGAGGCCGATGGTATACGGTTTTGTAGAAACACATCTCAGGGACATGGAACAACCTCCGAACAATCCGGACTACGCGTGGGAGTATTGTAATAGAACAGAAGGCAGCAGAAAGGGGGGTGGTATTGGGGCATTCATTCATAAAAGTACAGATTGGCAAAGGGTCAAGCAGGAGTGCAAGGAACATTTATGGCTAAAAGGGAAAGTGGCAGGTCAAATGACACTCCTTGGTTTCGTGTACTTGTGGACGGGAGCAAAGGCCAGAGAGGAAAACCAGGCAATGGTAGAGTGTATATCAAAGGACATTCAGGAGTTAGGAAGAGAGTGCGAGATAATTATACTAGGAGACATGAATGCGCACATAGAAGATATAGAGGGTTATACCGACCCGACAGGCAAAATGATCATGGATATGTGTGAAAGGCTTGATTTGATCATTTGCAACAGTACCGAGAAGTGTGAAGGGCAAATAACATGGGAGGTAGGAAGGCTTCAGTCGACGATAGATTATGCACTGATGTCACATAGGATGTATGATAAGCTCAGGGAAATGCACATAGATGAAGGTGGCTCCAGAAGTCTGGGTAGCGATCACAAACGTATCAAGCTAAGTTTTGGAAGAGCAGTGAAAGTGGGAAGGAGACAAGATGAGCAACTACAGGAAAATTTTTATCCAGAAAGGCAAATTGAAATAGCCACTAAACAAATTGAGAAAGTAATCACGGAGGATAATAAGACAGTGTGGACATACACGAATCTAATTAGACTCTTTGAGATAGAGCTTGCTAAGACGCGTGACAAGTCATCCCGGAAAAGAAGACACAAACCCAAAAGTTGGTGGGATGAGGAAGTTAAGAGAGCCGTAGCAAAACGTCAGGAAGCCTCTAGGGAACACAGACATGCTAAGCAGCGGGGTGAACCGACAGATGATGTGGAAAGAAAATGGGCAACCTTTCTAAGCTGTAGAAGGGATGCATCCCTTCTGATCAATGAAAAGATTAGAAGGAAGGGAGCTCAGTGGCTGGCAGAAGTACATCAAAAAGATAGAAAGGCAGCTGCGAAATTTTGGAACCATCTTAACTCCCTGAGAAATGAGACGAGCCTAGAGCAGAACTTTATAACTACAGCCCAAGGTGCTAGGCTAAAAGGAGACGAAGCTATTGAATATATAAGAACAAGGGTGACAGAAAAATTTCAACAAAGAAGTACTTTATGCACCACAATAGACAAAGACGAATCAAGTGGTGCAATGGCTCCATTTTCACAACAAGAGTGGGAAATGGCTGAGAAAAGGGTTCCTAGTAGTACATCAACAGGCCCAGATGGCATTCCAATTAGGCTGATAAAAACATTAGGTCCGAAGTCTAAGCAGGCTTTGAGAGAGGCAGTGAGTACAATAATAATCGATGGCGAAGTTCCCGATGGATGGAAACTTAGCAGGATGAGCATGATCTATAAAGAAAAGGGGGACAAAGCTGACATAAACAACTACCGTCCTATAACAGTGACATCAGTGGTCTACAGGCTGGCGATGCAGATCATAAAGGAAAGACTGCAGGCGTGGATAGAGGATGAGGGGGTGCTGGGGGAACTGCAGAATGGGTTTCGGAAACACAGGAGATTGGAAGACAATCTGTTCTCACTGACGCAGTGCATCGAAATAGCAGAAAAAGAACACAGGCCCCTGTGGCTAGCATTTTTGGATATCAAGGGAGCGTACGATAGCGTGGTTCAAGAGGAATTGTGGGGAATACTGGACACACTAGGCGTGGAACATGTAGTCACTAATCTTTTAAAGGGTGTCTATAAATGTAACAAGGTAGTTATAAAGTGGGAAAAACAGGTATCCAAGCCTGCAGAGGTAAAACGGGGGCTTAGGCAGGGGTGCCCCCTGTCACCTTTATTATTCATGATGTACCTACAAGGATTAGAGGCAAAATTAGAGGGAAGTGGACTGGGCTTCAACCTCTCTTTAGTCAAACAAGGAAAACTTATTGATCAGGCACTACCAGCATTAATGTACGCAGATGATATAGTGCTAATGGCCAACAACAAGGAAGATTTGCAGAGATTGATGGACATCTGCGGTAATGAGGGAGATAGGTTAGATTTTAGATTCAGTAGGGAAAAATCAGCAGTCATGATTTTCAATGACAACGAAGCTAGTGAGCTTAGAATACAGGAGGTCACGCTAGAGATAACAGATAAATACAAATATCTGGGCGTATGGATAAGCAATGGGACGGAGTATCTGAGGGAACACGAAATATACGTGACGACTAAAGGTAACAGGAATGCAGCAGTCATGAAAAATAGGGCACTGTGGAATTACAATAGGTATGATGTTGTGAGAGGAATATGGAAAGGGGTCATGGTTCCTGGGCTGACGTTCAGCAATGCGGTCTTGTGCATGAGATCAGAAGTTCAAGCAAGATTAGAAATTAAGCAACGTGGAATAGGTAGGCTTGCTTTAGGAGCTCACGGGAATACACCAAATCAGGGAGTACAAGGTGATATGGGATGGACATCATTTGAGGGCAGGGAAGCTAGCAGCAAGATAAAATTTGAGAAGCGATTGAGAGAAATGGGGGAAGAGCGTTGGGCTAGGAAGGTTTTCAGCTACTTGTACATGAAGAATGTCGATACAAAATGGAGGAAGCGAACCAGGAAGTTGACTGGTAAATACTTAGAAAACAGCAGGTGGCCAAACCAAAAAGAACTATTGGTTAAGAAAAAAGTGAAGGAAACGGAGACTGACATGTGGAGAATAGGCATGATTAAGAAGTCCGCACTAGAGATCTATCGAACTTTTAAGCAGGAAATTGCCAAGGAAAGGATCTATGATAATACTCGGGGTAGTTCTCTACTGTTTGAGGCCAGGACGGGAGTACTGCGAACCAAGACATATCGGGCCAAATACGAAGGGGTCGACACAGTATGCAGTGCGTGTGGAGAGGAAGAAGAAACTGCCGAACACTTGATAATGTTCTGTAAAGGGCTTCACCCTATAGTTCAGGATGATGGCGCAGAGTTTTTCAAAGCACTGGGATTTAGGGACAGCGAGGGCAAAATAGACTTTAAACGGGTAGACTTAACTAGAAGGAGGTTATCTGATTGGTGGCTAAAGTCAAGGCACGAGTGAAAATTAAACCCTTCACTGCGAAGTACGAATCCTGAACTTCATTATTTAAAGGAAAAAAAAGATAAATGTAATGGTTAGTTCACTAAGTATTACGGCTAGGTGGCGTTAGCCGCCGCCCGATCTAAAGGGTACAGCCACATCCATCCATCCATCCATCCAAAGCCGTTCTGGCGCACGCGCGCGTTCAGATGGTCGGCGGAAGGACAAGGCTGCAGAGCGGCGTGCGCGCATGGCGGCGGCGGCTCGCGCTCGAACACGGAACCCCGATGTGCGAGCGCGCGAGGCAGAAGCGTGCCGCGAAGCTGCACGGCGGCGCCGACAAGTTCCCGGCGTACGTGATCGGGAAACCGAAGCGGCGTGCGGACCCAGCTTCACTCCACTCTCCATCATCACCTCGTGGATATGCTGTCTTTTTATTCACAAATACACGTGTTCCGACTGCAGCAATGGTTTTCTGACCACTATGACAGCGGACACTGAGCTTCGACAACAAAAATAAATTATAAGGTCCATAACATTGTCGCGGGAAATATAGACCCAGAAGGCACAGACTTGAGGGAATTTGTGTATTTACAACAGTTAGTCGAGCAGAGCTGCTGATACTAAGAGCTCGCACCAGCCTATCCATTGTCGTCCTCTTCTTTGTCTTGTTGATTGCTATATCACAGTAAGTAGGAAGACCCCCGGCGGTAGAAGCACCGTCCTAGAGCTTTAGAGGCCGCCCTCAAAATCAGAGTTGTAGACTTGGAGCCATAACACGTGAAAAACGTCACACGACTGAACTGATGACGACGGAGGGATTGGGCCAATCTTTAAAGTAACAGGCGATACCTGCCACATTACTCGGTAAGGTCCCATGTAATGACACAAAAAATTTTCAGATGGGCCCACCCGACGATGAAGAGATCATAGTAACACAAGGAGACCAGGAGCGAAATGTGCGTCACGATGCGAAGCGTTATGACAAGGTCGTTACTTGGTGTGCGATGCCGTCAGACGAGCGCGGTCGAGCTGATGAGCATGGTCGGCTCGCGCAATAGCTTCACCAGCATACTCGCTGGTGGTCGAGGTGCTTGAAATGATGGCGTCCAACGATACAGTCGGCTCTCTTCCCTACAAGAGGTAGAAAGGTGAAAAGCCTGCTGTGTCTTGTTGGGACAAGTTGTAGGCGAATGTCGCGAAGCGTAGGGCAAGCTCCCAGCCTCGATGGTCCGGTGACACATACGGAACAAGCGTATCTGTAAGAGTACAAATAAAGCGTTCCGTGAGGCCATTGGTTTACGCGTGGTAAGCTGTGGCCACTTTGCGTCACGTGGAACAAGAACGTGGGAAGTCGGCGATGACTTGCAAAATAAATGTAAGTCATGGCCTTAAGGAGCTGTTTTAGTGCACCGTGAATAATTATAGCATCAAATAACAAGAAGTCGGCAACGTCAATCACACATCTCGTCGGTAGAGCTCGAGTGACAGCGTAGCGTGTGGCGTAATCGCCAGTCACGGCTATCTACTCTTCATCTACTGTTGATTCCGGAAAATAACCAAGAAGGTCTAACCCTATGCTGTAAAATGTTTTCGTGGTTCGATCAGTTGGAAATGCCCAGCGGGTAGTAATGATGATGTTTTGTAACGCTGACATAACTCACACGTGGTGACTTATCGGCGTATGGAGCGAGCAAGGCCTGGCCAGTAGAAACGGAGTCGTGCGTGCTCGTGCGTGCGAGGTACGCCCAGGTGTCCTACTGCAGGTGCATCGCAAACTTCGGCGAGAGCACTCTGCCGTGATTGCTTAACCACGCCAATGATAAGTCCATGCTTGTCAAGTCGGAAATCGCGGTGGCATAGGACGTCCTCTCGAAACAAAAAGTGACGAACAGAGGCGTTTGTTGGGAAAGACTCTGTGTGGCTGATTATGTCAAGCAGCAATGGAGCTTTTTTCTGTTGTCCCCCAATGTGAACGAAGTCGGATACTGAGAAGATTAGTGCACTGTGATCGTGTCGGGGTGAGCAGGATCGTCGACAGGGTATCGGGAGGGGCAATAGGCATCCTGGTGCAGGCAGCCAGAATTGTACACGACCTAGCGAGAAAATTCGTGCAGGTGCAACGCCTAGTGCCTAGGGCACCCTGAAGAATATATAGGAGAGTTCAACCAGCAGAGCGCGCGGTGGTTGGTGACTATCGAAAATGGGGGTCTGTATTGGTATGGCCTGAACTTGGTGACAGCCCATACAAGAGCCAAACACTCGCGCTAGGTAATAGAATATTTATGTTCGGGCGCGGATAAGAGGCATCTGGTGTATGCGACAAAACAGACGTGGCCACGTTGTCGTTGGGCTAGCCCTCCGCCGATGGCATGGCCACTTGAATCAGTACGAATCTCTTTAGGAGCAGCAAGGTCAAAGTGGGCCGAAATCAGAAATGTAGTTAGTGCGCTATTAGATTCGAGAACAAATATACCTGTTCGCTGCCCCATGCAAATCAGTTGTCTGGCTTGAGTAGTTGCGTGTAGAGGCCTGGCTCTGTGGGCGAAATTTTTGATGAAGTGATGAAATTAGGAGTACAGTCCGAGGAAGCTGCGTACTTCCTGTAAAAATCATGGTGCAAGAACAATTTTCAATGCGCTGGTTTTTGCTGGCTCGAATCGCACGCCGTTAGCGTCCACTAAATGACCAAGAACTGCAATTTGGAGGCATCCAAAGGGATACTTGAACGACTTCATCTGAATGCCAAACAAACAAAAAACTACCTAACATGGCTTATAGGCACTCTGTGTTATTTTCAAATGTAGGTGAAAAAATGGCATTATTCAAATGAAAGCAACACGTAGACCATTTAAAGCTTCTGAGCAGAGAGTCCATCATTCAATATAATGTGGCTGGAGCGTTTCAGTGGCCGAAGAGCTTGCACTTGAATTGATACAGGCTGTCGGGTGTGACAAATGTCATCTTTTTCTTATTCATGTCATCTACCTCAATATCTTAGTACCCGGAACGCAGGTCTATGGAAGAAAAATAGCCGGTACCGTAGAGGCAATACAGTGCATCATCTATTCGTGGCAGAGGGTGCATGCCCTTTTTTGTGTGCTTTTGTTTAAATGCCAATAAACACCACAGAAATGTCATGTGCCGTCTTTCTTGCGGACTAGAATGACAGGAGGTGCCCAAGGACTGCAGGATGGCTCGGTGATATGCTTGGCAAACAGTTTTTCGACCTAAGTTTGGATAATCTGGTTCTCCGTCAACGGCACGCGGTATGGACGCCTAAGAATACGAAGCTAATCACCAGTGTTGATGCGGGAGGTCACACCGGTAGCTTGCCGCAATGAATGGCCGCCGAGATATAGAACGTGGATGTAAGAATGCAGAACCCGGTGGAGCTCGTCAGTCTGCGGTGTGGTTAAATTATTGCAATCATTGTCTTAATTGCACTATCAAGGCAATGAGCAAATTAGGGCTGGATAGGGGTGTCGGAAGGAACGGCCATGGTGAAAACATCTACTGCGCTGTCTTACAAGCTGCAAAGCAGTGCCAAAGCGATGCCTTGCGGCAGCGTCAGCGGCACCCGACGGAAATTGGCTGCCGGGAGGCACGCAGAGTTCCCTACGAAAGACGGGATGGTGTGGGATAATTTAATGCCGCTGCTGTTGAGGACATCCGTGACAGAAGTCAGTACATAGTAGACGTCAGGAACTAGTGGGCTTGATACGAACTCGACGTAGAGCAGTGTCTGAGGTGGAAGATCAGTACAATCGGCAGTGTAGAGGCGACTCAGTTGTGGTTCAGCGGGGTCTGTTATGATGTATCGCACACGGAGCGTACTGCTGGAACAGGGAATAAGGGCAGAATGCGCCTACAAGAAGATGACGCCTAAGATAACGCCAGGCGGGCACTTGTCCAGGAGGGCGAAACAAACAACTCTGTGGCGATCAGGGATGCTTGCATGAGTGACGTCCATTCCAACGACAGATGCAGCTCCGCCGTCGCCAACACGGACAAACTTAGTCGTCGCAGAAGTGAGAATTTTCCTGAGCTTGCGGCGAAAATCAAAGGTCATTACACAAGTTGAGCCCCGATGAGGTTTCGGTCTGTCTGTATGGTCAATAGAGTATTTTCTTTCAGTCTAAGTGATGCAGCGCCACCTCCAGGACCTCCAAAATTTAGTTTTCCTTCAGGGAACGTCGAGGGTAGGCGGAGGAAGTTTTGTTCATTGTTGTTATGTTATTGCACACTGTTTAAAAGACGAACATTTGAGATGAAAGACTAGACGGACGCAAACGCAAACTTTCAACTGAGTTTACCAGACACACATAATGATTTTATGTAGTCGCGTTTCGTGGTTACAAAAAAGGTTTACAAAAATATATTACAAAAATTTCGAAACAGTACAATTCAAGGGACCAATCATGCCGAGGTAACACGGGCCAAGACACATCATTTCGTTTTGCATCAGTGCCAAAGAAGCCGTACTGACGCAGTCATCCCCCAGGTAGATCGTCTTGGTCACCTAAACTATTTCGCGTCACCTGGTGACTGTGCCTAGAGACCACCTTAGTTTCACGGAATATCGGCTGGCATCCGCAATCTCGACAATGCAATCCTAGGTGTTAATAATAGTAGTAGAAAACGTTATTATGTACATAATCCAACCAGGCTAGAGCTCCAGTGCCCCGAGGTGGTCTTGCACCAAGTTATGCACATTGCTGTAATGATCTCGCACTCTTTCATTTAAACACCTGCCCGTCTGGCCTACGTATTTCTTTTCACATGAGAGTGGAATTGCGTATACCACTTTTTTAACACACTCCACAAATTTGTGTCTGTGGTTAGTTTTGCACACTTGTTTCCTTCACGTTTTTTTTACTTTTTAAAAAACTACAAGTTGCGGGGTGCCGTAAAAACCGCTCTCACTTCGACACAGCGCCATATTTGTTTAATACGATGGTAGATGTCGGGAAGAAGGCTATTGCAGCGGTACTATAAAACTTCCCATTTTAATTCTGGGATTTTCGCTGCTCTGGCTCCTCCGATGATTTCTTGACTTATTTCAATAGAGAATTAGCCACTGAACTAGTGATGTAATCAGAATACACAGCCTGCTGAAGCAGACCAAGTTGAAAGCTTGAAAGCTTTCTCGTACCAGATGATGGCAAGACTTCTGCAAAGAATTCTTCGGGTACGTGCTTACAACCCCTCTTTTCACAAAATTTGAGTGAATGGAACAGAAAAGGAGGAAAGATTTACTGGTGCACAGCTCGTATTTCAGGAACGCATGAGTACCCTGAAAGCTTAGCCGCAATTCCAAAACCTGATGGTTGTCTGTTTCACCAACTTCTGGGTCAGCGTCAAGGGTCTGAGTCCTGCCTGAAAGGTTCCCAGTACATAAGTCATCTCGTCAAGACCCGAGGTCACCACTAAGAAATCATTGACGTAGTTTAACACTTTCTTTGCCCGCGTTAAATTCAAAGAGCCAAACAGCGCTTTGTCCTGCTTTGCGAACAGGAGGTCACTCAGCGCCGGCGCGATACAGGAACCGATGCACACACCTAGTTTTTGTGTGTACTTGATGGTTCAGCGAACTGGGAGCGCGGGGGTAAACACAGACACAAAGCAAAGAAGAGGCACATAGCATGACCACTGAACCATTATGAACCACCATCACCCAGCATGCATTCGCTGAACCATGATGATTACCAACTAGCCCACGTTTCCATCCTATTGTTTTGTGTGTGCACCTTGTTTTAGCTATGCTGTGCAGATTATGGTTGGGCGTCGCATTTACCAATGCGTACGCGTTCCGCATAAAATGGCTAACACTGCTGCATGCGACCATTGTAGCAGTGATGAAACAACTTGGCACATTCTGCGTGAATGCCCACAACACTGCTCGCAGAGACAGTCACTCTGCAATGCACTAGATGAACTGGACAACCAGCCTCTTTCGGAAGAAAGACTCCAGCGCTGCCGACAGGACTTTATGTCGCAGAAGAAGGCTGTGAAGGCGCTCCTGCGCTTCTTGCGTTCAACCGGCCTGTCCAAACGACTGAGATCGGAACTCCCTGAATGTGTGCGCATGTGGTTTTTTTTCTAATTTATTTTATATCTCCCTATGTTTATCCTCTTTCCGACCCTTTTCCCCACCCCCGTACAGTGTAGCAAACCAGTTCGTCTAGGTTAACCTCCCTGTCTCTTCTTTTCAATTATTTCTCTCTCTCTCTCTTGTTCTAGCAGATTGTGAATGTCGATTGTAAATAAAATGAAAGAAGCTCAAGGAAACGTTCTACATTCACCAGCTCACGCCCTGTGTATTATGAAGCTACATATCTTCACACTCGTCGACACAAGTCAGTATCGCCTCGTGGGGCAGTGAATAAAAAAGAACCTTTATATTGATCGACAAAAAAAAGTGACCCGTAGATCCCTACAGGACGGCTGTCACGTCAAGTGATCACTTCGTATCTTTTGAAATAAAACTGTCAACCTTTTGTTTCTTGTGAGGAATTGTTTTTCTGGAAAATATTTCGGCATTTTTTCAATAACACTTTGTTTCCCACCAAAAATAGTGTTTTGTGAATGAAATAGTTGACTACTTAGGGACATATGCAGCCGTAGAAACATGTAATCAGTCATTGGCTCATTCGAAAAATGTCAGTGGCCGTCTCTTAAATGGACTGTCTGTCTCCTAACTGGAGAATACACCCAAATAAAAACCTGAGGGCTTTCTTGTGATAATAGCAGGCGCGTCCTTCAATATTGACGCATGGCTTCAGATGAGCAGCTGGAACTATGCTCGACACTGAACAGAGCGAAACTTTCGCAGCAGGGGCATGATTGATTCTTACCTGACAAGGAGTATTCGTGAGGGCTCCTCAAGCCATGTTCCAACAATCAGCACACAGATACCGAGATTTTACATTGTGAAGAGGTTTATTATACTTTGTGAAGAGGTTTATGAGTTGTTCAAAATGTTATGGCTGTCAGCGTGGAGGCAGCGTGAGAGACGGGAGGTTCAGAGTGGACCAGAGGCACAACAGCGATTCGAAACACGAGATTAGCGAGGCGGGCATTGGCAATGTCGTTATAATGAGGCGTTTTTTTTTCTTCACCGTATTTTATTTTCACCACACCCTCCAAACCAGTACGCGCTTCATAGGTAAATTGACTCCACCGCGGTGGCCCAGTGCGTGAGTTACTCGGCTGTTGACCCACAGGTCCCGGGATTGAATCCCTGCTGCAGCGGCTGCAATTTCGATGGAAGGCGAAAATGCTGTAGGCCTCTGTGCGCAGATTTGGGTACGCGGTGTAGAACCCCAGGTGGTCTAAATTTCCGCATCCCTTCCATACGGCGTCTGTCATAATGATGTGGTGGTTTTGGGGCGTTAAACGTTATTTATCAATCAAAATGTTCATGGGTGAATTGATTGCACTTTTCCCTCGTTGTTCTGAGAGCACTTCAACAGAATGCACTCTTCGAAGGGAGCTGTTTCCAAAAAGAATCATTAGTCATTCTCTGCGGATATTCGCATGCAAGATGCTTTGAAGAGTGGCGAGGCGGCACCGATTTAAATCAATTCCCATGCACCAACATGCGTTCCTAGAAAGAGTTATAGGTACACGCACCTAGAACTGGAACGTATAACTTTTTCAGAACATTTCAGACGGTAGGCATTATGGCAGGGACTTTTGGTGTAGAGTTACCTTCATTTCTCTTCTTTTTCTTTATTCCTCATTGGCCATTGATGTCTGCTCATTATTTTTTTCCTCTACATGCACCCGTAATGGTAGCTTCATCCACATCCTTCACATTGCAACGTCTCAGTCGCTGCAGGCAGCAACGTCAATATGTGTTCATATCTAGGCAACAAATAAAATAAATGTGACAACGCGAACTGATGAGTCAGTTCGATAAAAGATCAGATGATCATATTAGAGATGGCTCATAGTCGAAAAGCCCATGATCCTAAGTGTATCAGTTGGAAAGTGACCGCAGTGGTGGAACAGCCGTTATGGTGTACAGCTAGCTGTTGGCCCGTAGGTAGCTGGTTTAATACCGTCCGCAGCAGGCGCCTTTCGATGGAAGTAGGAAGAAAGCTAGAGGCTCGTGAACGGCGCAATATCTGCGCGTGTTCTAGAACACCAGTTAATGGGAGTTTCTGGAGCGCTTTATTGGGGCAGCTGTGATGAATATATTGCGGTTTTGAGGTATTAAACCCTAAGTAATGTTTTCTTATTGGACAGGTCTTCATTCAAATGAATACGCTAAATACCACTGCACTTTTTGGAGCTGTCTTTACGCATGTTTGACGGAGTTTTTATGTAAAAGTGCCACATCGCTGTTATTGAATATTGAAACTTGGTTTTACAAGAATGCTTATAATGAAGTAAGTTTTTTTGTCACTATTAGGTCCTGTTCCACTTACCATTCATCAACAAAAAAAAGGAATACTAAGTGAATTACCATAAAGTTATATCCGTGCCTGTTTTTGTTCTTTCATATTAGTTTTCTCATTATTTCTTGCTACCGTACTGCAGTATACAACAAGAAAATACCAAGAGAAATAAAGGCTTAATATTACAGAGCAATTCGATAAGACGCCGCTATCGAGAATCGTAATCGGCTTACCTCTGGGTAGAGTCAGCGCTGCACGCTAAGCTCATTTCATAATGCTGATAAAATTTTGCGTCATGTTTTTGTAGTAAACATTGGCACGTCTTTTCATCAAGCCACGAGGAAACGATAATATTTGCTCTGAATTGAAACTAAACAAAATGTTATGCGTGCTTTTTTTGCACAAATAGTAGCATTTCCTAAATCATCGTCATATTTTCCCTGCTGTGGACGAGGTTTCTAAAATGGTTTCTGAGATCACACGTTGGTTCTAGAGCACGCATGGTCTCGGCTTGCTTTGACCTACGTAAAAAAAGGTACTTTGTGAATTGCACAATGGAAGACAAGAGAGCTGAAAATTAGATGTTGCTAAGCATCTCCTTCTTTTTCGATCTCTAGTGCTTATGGGCACAGCAATTACACGTGTCAGTCATGAACGTTTATGTAAAATAAACAACCCCGCCATCTTGTCAGAGCGATAGAAAATACTAGAGATAACAATGCTTTCCTATTGCAAGAACAACGTGATACCAGTACGTTTTTTTGGCACTGGTACACGCTGGAGACACTGGTACACGCTTGTAATCACTGGCCCTTCGCTGGGCACACTGGGAAAAAGCTGTGTCGCACTGGTCGGAGCGCTGGCTCAACCGCTGTGATGCTGGTGCGCACTGCGAAGCGCTGGAAGCGCTGGAATTTTCACTGGCAAGCGCTGGTGAATACTGGAGCACGCACTGTTTCTACCAGCACAGCTGCAGCGTGCATGTTATTATAGCGTGTGCCATAGTTTGTTTCGGTGTCGTCGAACATAAAACACTTGATTCGACGGCAGGGATAGATGCTACCCTAACAGATACCTAGCATACATAATTTTTAACAGATACCAAGCATACGTAAGCGGTCTTACCCAGTGACCGGCCCAGCGAGCATTAAACCTGTCATATATGTTACCGGCGCTTCTTGCTTCGTGTACACAAAACTTTAAAGTGTGATAATAACTGTGAAGTATAGCTTAGACATCCATGAACCTAAATCAACTATTTTTTCTTGTGTCGATGTTCGCAGAAGGAGCGCTGACGATCGATCGTCGCGCTTTCAGCTACGCAAGCTGTCACCGAAAGCTGCCGACCACACTTAGCCGGTACTTCTCCGACTGATATGTAACAACACGCAATTTTCAGTTGGTAATTTAGTACGCCTTCGTGACCTGACTCCCTGGCATACTTTTTCAGCGGATTGCATTGGTATTTATATGGGTGTTTTTTTTAATTTTCGGTATTGATATAACTGCATATATCTGTACACTGGCACGCCCGCTGTTTACTGCCAGCGGAGGCCAGAAAAACGGCTGTCGCTCGCCATCGCCACTCCGTGAATGCATATCTGACATTGATTAACCTTCCACTTACTTCAGGTACAGTTTAGGTAACAGTTAGAAATATTGCGAAGCTCAAATGCAGAAACTTCAAGCATCGCAACTCAGCCGCTTCGAAAGCAGCCTTACCCGGTGCCCCGTCCCAGCGAGGCCTATCGTGCCGCCCGCGTCGGTGTACGTGCTTCCTGCACTTTTTACTTTAACTAGGCGCAATTCTAAAGTGTAAGAATAACTGTAAAGTACTGTTTTGACATCCCTGAGCCTGAATCAACCGTTTATCCGCGTGTGTGGTGCCCGTACAAGGAGCGGCGACGATCGATGTGTCGTGCTTTCAGCAACGTAGGCTGTCACCGAAACCTTCCTTCTGAGCGCAGGAGCCGGTACTTCTCTGGTTCATACGTAATAACACGCAATTTTGAGTTGGCGATTTGGTACGCGTTTGGTACTGGCATACTTTTTCAGCGCATTGCATTAGTCATTTCTTCGGTGGTTTCTTAGTTGCAGGTATCGCTATAGCTGCAACTCTGTACACTGACAAGCCTGTTGTATACTGCTACATCGTCGCTTACGCGAAAGAAAAATACTCAATATTAGCTCGTGTGCGTGGATATTTACCAAACAAGACATGTAAATCATCTGCACTTTTTGACCAGTAGCTAGAAACGACTATCAAAGGAAAAAAGACTATCGGCAGCAACAGCTGACAATCTGTGGCTGCTCCTCCAGTCAATTTGAGATTTTTCAGAGTTAAGACGTAGATGCTTCAAAAAACTTTGCGCTCTTGCTAATATCTGCACGTCATTCGGTGCCCGGAAGCAGTTCGTCACTGTCGAATCAAGACGCAATTGTTAGTTGGAAACAAATATCGTGTCAGTCTTGAATGTGCAACTTGTAAACATGAAGTTGAACGGCGCGTTCTTCGGATAAATAGTCGTTTTACAATCACATGCACGTTCTGGCGTGGCATAGTGTCGTTTGAAATAAAGAACGTAAAAAAGATTTACCTCTTACTTCATATGGAATTCGTTTTTTGCCTTGTGATAGTTCTGTGCAAAGTTTGGATGTTATATTTTTACTTGGTCTTCATTCGGTTCGGCGTTGTATGCTATCGTATAGACACTGTGATGTGAGTGTTCTATCCGTTCATGAGTGTTTCGTGGAAGCTGTTATAAAAGTGCGAGATGTGTATAAAACTACCGACTGTGTTGAAGATGTAATATCTTTGTTTGACGCGTTATCACGCAAGAAACACGTGTGATAGTGATTGTCATAATAGCTTGACCTGTATTCAAGAAGGCAATAAAGAAAAAAAACTGGCGTGGCGTAGTGGATAGCGTATACTCGGTTAGAGATCAGGAGGTAGCGAGTTCAAATCCCGTCAAGCGCTTTTACATTTTTTTAATTTTATTTTTTTGAATTTTCATTGCGAATGCGCGTTATTTTACTTATATATTTATTTATTTATGGTGAATAGGCGCCCCCGTTTTATCCCTCGGACGCCATTTTGCGCAGAGTACTGGGACGCTGCCGCTCCAGCGTCCCAGTACCTGCGCTGGGAGGCGCTGATACCAGCGCCATACTGGGCCCATAATCAGGCATAGCGCTGGACAATGGTACCCAGTGGCGCTGGTTTTTGCAATAAGGTTACAGTGCTAAAAATTAATTCTGCAGCCTTCTTTATTCTAAAATCTAACAGAAAACTCCAGCAATATCAATTAGGGAATACAGAGTAGCTGCTCTCCATTGATCGGAAGCGCAATGTAAAATTAATCGTGGTGATCGTGTCCCTACTATACGTAAGCGCCTTTGATCTTCACGTGGCTGATCTCTTATTGACCTTCGATCATAGACCTTGGCTAAGCGGCTGCACTCCCCTAAAATGGCATCCACGGTTGAGTAATTCTTACAGATTAAGAGATTGGAGGCATCGTCACCAACCCTTTTAAAAATATTGCCAACTTTGTTCACCTCCGGCCACTCGACATTGCATTTCCGACACAAAGATATCACATCTATGTACAAGAGGTAGGATCACACGTTCGTACTCTTTCAGCCGATACTCATTGTCATCTCCATCTGGATCACCGCAATCACTTAACGTGCAGAATATTGCAGGGGTAATTGTAGTCAAAGGAGCAGATGCAGTTGCCGCATCATCTTCAGCCTAAGGAACACCGAGAACAGATGCAGACGCCATATTTCCCATGATTGTTGCAGAGTGACCCTCAAACGACGGCCGCTGCGAAGTGTTCCGTTGCGAGCCGCTGTACCCGCACCCAGCACGTCCACCGAATGTGACGGAGGAGAGATGCAGATTTAGTCACACAGCGTACTGTCGGCCAGACGATATGGCCGATGAGTACCAGGTGCAAGCGCTCCACGTGTTCTTGTCGTCTTCATCAGCGGAAACCACCACCCTGGTCATGTCTGTGTCGCACAGAAACACTATGATTAGAAATCTTTATAAAATGAGTTTTTCAACTAGGTATCCACGGTACCCAGGGGTTAATTGAAGGGGTTCCACGTTGCACCTTAGAGCGTAACGAGCAAGAAGAAAGAATGCAACCCAGTCCTGTTTCACCCATTTAGAAACTGATTTAGCGGAATTTCTATATCAACAAGAGATGTCAGCTATATTGAAGAAAATAGAACAGGCTAAAGTGGGCAGAGGTAATACGAGAAGCGTTATCGCTTATATTGCCCCCTTTCATGTTTTTGATTGCCTACATATCACGAAAATGGTTAGGATTTAAGGTAATTCTAGAAAACCCATTGCGCTTCTGGAGAGTTCCAGAACGCATTTTCCAGAACGGCAGCTCATTTATTGAGGCCGTGCCTTGAGAAAACACAGTACTCGGGCCCAACTCTTTGGCAATGAAAGGAAAGCTACGTGAGTGTAGATCATGCACGTGTACTTCGACGCGAAGAAACTTCTTCGCGAAGAAACTGTATAAGCGGAGCTTCTGCACGTGTGCTTTTACGCGAAGTAACTCTGTGGGAGAAGCACCTGCACGTGTACTTCAATGCATGGAGTTCCTGCTTGTGTAGATTCACGCGAAGTACTTTTGTGGGGAGAGCTCCTGCACGTGCACTTCTACGTGAAGTAACTCTAAGGGCGGAACTTGTGCGTTGGTACTCCGCGAAGTAACTCTATCGATGGAGGTCGTGCACGTGTATGTCTACGAGAAGTAACTCAAAGGGTGGAGCCTCTGCACGTCTAGTTCTACACGTCATGTAACTCTAAGAGGAAAATAATGGCTATTCGCCATCAGCATTTCCTACTGATGCAGAGGCCACCTAGCATTTCAAGTGCAGGTAAGCGGCAGAATTGTCTCGGGTGCGCAAAAAGAGTGAGTGGCAATGCATACATTTAAATAATTTCGAAAATCTATGTGACGTTTACTGTACCGTGTCTCAAAAAGCTACACGTATAAAATAAAGACCTTGTGTTTACACCCCACGTAGAAAATACGAAAGCACTTCTCATACTACAGAGCCGTTAGGATAGGCGTGACTTGTTTCTGTAGCCTTCCTTTCGTTGTCAATAAAACTTCACCACGAGCACAGGTGTTGACTTCTGAAGTACCACTTCATCGGTAGCCTATAGGCGTTCTGATTGAACGTCACGCCATCACTTCAACAGTTTATATTTCAATGCTGCTGTGAAATCTGGCCTTTTGTAAAGAAACACTTTTGATTGATTGATTGATTGATAAGTGGGGTTTAACGTCCCAAAACCACTATATGATTATGAGAGACACCGTAGTGGAGGGCTCCGGAAATTTAGACCACCTGAAAGAAACACTTTTCATCGAGGGATTGGTTTCTTCTGGATAACTGGACTTAGTTTATGATTTCGTGTGTCTTTTAACACAACAGTGTTTTATGCCGGGCTGCACCAACGTATTTCTGCCATAGATATGACGTTGTTAATCGTACGCTAACCGATCGCAAAGAAAAAATTTCGCCCCGCATGCATGTTACACTGCAAATGTCGTCTAAAGACGAAAGTCTTGCGTCTGGAGAGAGTGAACAAAATGTTTATTTGATGTTCTTCGCAGGAAATTTGTGAATGGTATACTAAAGGCGCTGTGTTAGAGTGCCTCTAGCATGCAGCTGAGGCGAACGAGCGCATCAAGTCACGGCGCACGGTAGACATTAGCGCTATCTGGCAGTTATCTTGAAAAATGAAGCGCGCGCTCGCAGCGTGCGTGCCTGTCTCGGAGGTAATAAAGTCTAGAACGCAAGGCGACGGCTAGGTGCCACCACCGTGTCGTCTTAGCAAAGCGTTGGCAACATTTGCCTTTCACGCAAGCGTTGCATGGTGAGCGCAGCGTGCTATGGTCCTTAGAATCGCTTATGTATTATTTATTTTTTATTTTTTTATTTAATACATACTGCAGACCATGGTTAGGTCCAAGCAGGGGGGCACAAGAAGATAAAATGCAAAAATACAAACAATACAAGAAAACAAGGCACTTATACAGGGGGTAATTCATTCCACTGTTGTATCGTACGCGGAAAAAAAGAGTACTTGAAGGTGTCAGTAGCAGCAAAATATGGGGCGAAAGCATTCGGGTTGTGGTGCCTAGTAGGTCTTGTTTGTAACGGTGACAAGAACGGAGATGGGTCAATAGACAGTGCACCTTTACTTAGTGAAGAAAGGAAATCAAGACGGAAGCACTTTCTCCTGGATTCAAGGCTGGGGATTTTGTTAGCAAGCATAATTTGTGAGGGGGAATCAGTACGTGAGTATTTAGAGTAAATAAACCTTACAGCTTTTCTCTGAATTCTTTCTATTTTACGGATGTTGTGATTAGTGTAGGGGTCCCAGACTATACAGGCATATTCGAGCTTAGGTTTAATAAAAGTAAAGTAGCTGAGGAGCTTGACGTTAGAAGGGGAATTTCTGAGTTTGTGTTTTAAGAAGCATAGCTTACGAAAGGCAGATGAGCAAATATTGTCAATGTGTAAATTCCACGAGAGATTGCTGGTTAGTGTGACACCGAGGTATTTATGACTGGTGACTTGTTTCAATGGCGATGTTCCTAGTGTGTATTGATTGTCGTACGGAACTTTCTTTCGTGTTATGTGAAGATACAGTGTTTTGTCGGCGTTCAGCACCATTCCCCAGTTCTTGCACCATTCAAGTATATTAGTAAGATTGGTATTAAGTTCACACTGATCAGCACAGCACGAAACATCCCGAAACAAGACTGCATCATTCGCGAACAACTGAATTTGCACACCAGTTGTAATTTCATTAACAATATCATTTATATACAGTATGAAAAGCAATGGACCCAGCACACTTCCCTGAGGAACTCCCGAAGTGACATAAAGATAGCCGGACCCTATTCCATCTATTATGACCAGTTGTTTGCGGTTTGTCAAGTAATTTGCAACCCATGTGACCAGAATTTCGGGGAGGCCAATATTTCGCATCTTAAGAATTAATTTGTCATGTGGTACCTTATCGAATGCTTTACTGAAGTCTAGAAATATTGCATCTATTTGACCGGTGTTGTCTAAGGTGTGTGCAAACGAATGAAATACTGTAACTAAATGTGTGACGGTGGAGTACCCTTTCCTGAACCCGTGCTGGAAACCTGTTAGAATATTATGGTCGTTTAAGTATTCAAGAATGCGAGTGGCGGCAATGTGTTCCATTAGTTTGCAACAAGAAGATGTTAGTGATATTGGACGGTAATTTTGAAAACATAGGCGGTCGCCCTTTTTAAAGATAGGTACAACCAGAGCTATCTTCCAGTCTTCGGGGAGCTCGCCATACATTAAAGAAGTACGAAATAAAACAAGAAATTTAGCCAGTGACTCAGCATAGCGACGAAGAAATATGTTTGGAATGCTGTCGGGACCACATGATTTTTTTGTATTAAGGTTCAAAAGCATAGATAACACACCAGAGTAAGAAATAAAGCCAACATCACTAGGACGATACACTGCGGTATGCGCCAACATACATGCGCAAGAATCAGAGAATACACTTTGAAAGTACTGGTTAAAATGCTGAGCAATTGCCTGCGGGTCTGAAATAACAGAACCACCCACTACAATTTCCTTCACCGGCTTCTTTTTTTCAGAAATATAATTCCAAAATTTACTGGGGTCATTTTTAATAAAATTAGGCAACAATGTTTTAAAATAATAGTCTTTGGAGCCACCAACCTCACGTGCCAAAGTATTCTTTATCTCTACTACAACGGGTGATTGTACATGTCTTTTTTTAAGCGTTTAATTCTTCGCTTAAGGTGAATTATCTTCCGGGTTACCCAAGGCGTGTGTTTATAGACTCGTTTGCGCTTGTTTGGCACAAAATTTTGTACGCAGTGGTGGCACATTTCTTTAAATTTATTCCAAAGGGCGCATACGTCGTCCCCATCAAAATCATCAAGGCAAGATTCCATATGCTCAATTATTCATTCATCGTTAGCTTGTGAATAATCCTTGAAAGAGCGTGATGAACATTTGTCAGTACTGACAGACCGACCCAATGGCAGAGAGGTACAAACAAGATGATGATCTGACAAGCCGTTTTCTACTGTTACTGTACTCTCTCTAAAGTCGCGGTGAACGAATACAAGATCTAGTACAGAACTGGATGTAGCATTGACACGAGTGGGTTCTTTAACTAATTGGATCAAGTCGTGAGTAAGCATTATATCAAACAAAATATGTATTAGTTTGTTGGATTCATAGTCTGTCTGGAACCGCTCCCAGTTGACTCCTGGGAAGTTGAAGTCACCAATCAGTCTTATTTTGCTATTTTGGAACTGGAGCATGTGATCCCGTAATTTGGCAACATAATCCATTCCGGCATCCGGCGGTCTATAAAGAGCATAAAGAATGAAACTGAAGCCCCAACAAGACAATCTAAGACATGCGCACTCAAGCCCAAAAGGATTATCAACAAAGACGGCTTCTATTGATCTCTTGATCAAAACGGCAACCCCGCCCCCCCTAGATTCCCTATCTTTCCGGTATATATTGTAACAAGGGGGGAAAGCGTGGTCGTCACTTACATCACTGCGCAACCAGGTTTCAGTGACTACCGCAATGTGAGGGTCTACCGCAATGTATGCCTTGTCTTGTAAAAGTTATACATAGAAAATATTGACGTGTTGTTATGGTGACTAAGATATGCACAATAAATGCTTAAAATTTACAATCGCACAAGCATAAACGTTGAACCTTGAACAATATTGGTGGGTGCTGCGGACGGGGTCGGCTGTTTGGAATATCGTTAGGCCACTTAGGCGTCATTTGGGTTACCGTTAACGGTGGACAAATAAACAAATGTACAGACAGACAGACAGACAGACAGACAGACAGACATACAGACAGACAGACAGACAGACAGACAGACAGACAAACAGACAGACAGACAGACAGACAGACAGACGAAAACGTTTTGCATTGAAGGTTCCCAAGAAAGACTATCGTCTTTAAAAAACGAGAAGGAAAACATTCGCAGCGGGTCGTCGAATCGGTGACCTCAAGCTGCTCATTGCCTAACGCTAACCACTACAACCCAAAGCGGCACTTCTTCCACGTGTTTATGACGAAGCATTTATGTATGTAGTGCCGGCAATCCTCAGACCTCGGCAACTAGAGTGCGTTTTCGTCTTTAATAACGAGATGCCGCGACAGGCGCACTTTGGGCGTGCGCGCTCTGAAGGTTGTCATGCCGCCGTACCCCACGCGTGCCTCCACAAGGCATAGTCCAAGTGCATGTAGATGTTCTATAGAGTGGTCGCTCACTCGCGCATGCGGCCATCTCTAGACTCAGAGACTTTCTTTCTCTTGTGCGTGTACCGCAAGCTTGCTTATAAAGATACAGCAGGTAAAGCGAGCACGAAGGTCATTTCGCTCGCAGCCGCTTCCGCGTTACCAAAGGGGCGCGCTGCTCGCACACAAAGAAGGGAGAAATGTGACAGCTATTTGTGCTGGCCCTGTGTATCCATGCGCATTTTTTAAGTGTGAATACACTTTATAAGCGACCCCAAACCATCCACCGCCGTCAGCGGCGTCCGCAGTCTTCTCTCTATCTTTAAAAGAAAGAGGACTTGGCGGGCCGCAGCGCGACGCTCTACCGAATAAGCCACGGACGCGACGCTGATATCGGTGTCGCTCCTCCGCTCTATTCGCTCGCTGCAGCTGCGCGCGCACCCCTCTCTCTCGCGCGCCCGCCTTCTCTCTCAGTCTCCCGTCGAGAGCGGGTCGTGCGTTGGATGTCCCGGAGGCAACGCTACCATCTGGATATAAGGCGCGTTAGTGACACCGATATATATATATATATATATATATATATATATATATATATATATATATATATATATATATATATATATATATATATATATATATATATATATATATATATATATATATATTGTTACGTTTGAAAGAGACTGGTAGACGTTGAAAGGGGCCGTTTATTAGGTCGCGAGGGGCAGCTCAGAAGTGGCCGACTGGTTAAAGATCCTCCTGATCCTCTTCTTCCTCTCTCGCTCTGGGCCACAAGTGCGTTCACCGTATACGCTTCTTTTTCTTCGTGCATGTACGCAACATTCCTCTCCGCGCAGACGAATGCCACCGGACGAGTCAGTCGAGTTGTCGTGGCGTGTACAGTTTCAGGCGGGCAACATGAACCACTTGAGTTTTGGCAGCTCGTCGACCACTCGCCTAGAGACGAGCTATTACATAGTTGACCTCTGTAAGTCTGTCGACAATGACAAAAGGTCCATCGTAAGTGGCCAAAAACTTTTGGCATAACCCGCGCTTGCGCATCGGAGTCCACAACCACACCAGATCACCACGGCGATAAATCACTGGTCGATGGTGAATGTCATAGCGTGCCTTCGCTTTGTCTTGCGATGCCAATGTGCGCAGTAGCGCTATGCGACGCGCCTCTTCGGCGAGGCAGAGAGTCTCAGCGACAGTGACGTTGTCGTGGTCACAGAAAGGCAATATTGTGTCTATTGTGTACCGGGGCGAACGTGCATAAAGCAAAAAGAAAGGGATATAGCCTGTAATCTCATGCTTCGCGGTGTTGAACGCGTAAGTAATGAAAGGGAGTACGTCATCCCAGTTCTTGTGGTCGCAGGAGACATACATAGACAACATGTTAATAATGGTGCGGTTGGTACGCTCCGTCAGTCCATTAGTTTGGGGGTGGTATGGTGTCGAGTGACGCAGGCGGGATTCACATAAACGGAGTAGCTCCTCCACGACATCCGCTGTGAATTGTCGTCCACGGTCACTGATAATCAGGCGAGGTGGGCCATGTCGGAGGATGACGTACTGTAACAAAAACGACGAGACTTCACTGGCAGTTGCGGAGGGGACGGCCACCGTCTCGCAGTAGCGTGTGTGGTAGTCGGCGCAAACAATTATCCATCGGTTGCCCTTAGCCGATTTTGGGAAGGGGCCCAGAAAGTCAATGCCCACTTGTTCAAAAGGTGCGCCTGGAGTAGGCATCGGTTGTAGAAGACCAGCTGGCCCAGTTGATGGACGTTTGTGACGCTGACATTGCATGCAGCTTGCCACATAACTCTCAACAGACTTCTGCATACCAGGCCAATAAAAGCGCTCTTTAGTCCGGTGAAGCGTCCGCGCCAAACCTAAATGTCCAGATGTAGGGTCGTCGTGCATGACACTCATAATAACTGTTCGCAGGCTCTCCGGGACCACTAGAAGGAAACGCGCGCCACTGCTGGAGAGGTTCCTTTTGAACAACAGTCCATCACGCATACAGAAACGGCGGACACTAGTGGAAGCGGATGCAGCCGCGAATAGTGGTGCCAGTTTAGCATCCTTCCGCTGTTCCGCTCTGAAACTGAGATAGTCCGGGAACGTAGGCGACACAGACGCTACAAGCTGGTCAAGGTCATCGGATTCACAGTCTGTTGTGCTAAGTGGCATACGTGAAAGACAGTCCGCGTCAGCATGTCGACGACCACTCTTGTAAGTGACGGTAAAACTGTATTCTTGTAGCCGGAGTGCCCAGCGCGCAAGGTGGCCACAAGGGTCACGAAGGTTGACAAGCCAACACAACGAGTGGTGGTCGGTTACGACTGTGAATGGGCGTCCGTACAGGTAAGACCTAAACCGCTGAATTGTATATAATACCGCCAGGCATTCTTGTTCCGTAACAGTGTAGGTTTGTTCCGGCCTGCTTAGGGAGCGACTTGCGTATGCGATGACGTGTTCGCGGTCGCCGTAACGTTGTACTAGGACGGCTCCAATACCTATCCCGCTAGCATCCGTATGAAGCTCTGTTGGAGCAGAAGGACTGAAGTGCTGAAGGACGGGTCGTGACGTCAGCAAAAACTTCAATTGACGGAATGAAGAATCGCACTCCGGAGTCCACTCAAAGGAATTGTCCTTTCGTAAGAGGCATGTGAGAGGATACGCCACGTCGGCAAACTTCGGAATAAAGCGGCGGAAGTACGAACAAAGCCCCAGGAAACTACGAAGCTCCTTGACGGAACGCGGCGCATTGAACGCCTCAACTGCTGCTGTCTTCTGGGGGTCAGGGCGGATGCCATCCTTGTCAACGAGATGCCCGAGCACAAGCGTCTGGCGGTCTCCGAAATGGCATTTCTTCGAGTTTAAAATTAGGCCAGCGTTTCGGATGCAGTTCAAAACAGTATCCAGACGAGAGTTGTGTTCACTGAACGTGCGGCCAAAGATGACGACGTCGTCGAGGTAGCACATGCAGATGTTCCACTTCAAGCCACGCAGAATGGTGTCCATAAACCTCTCGAAGGTTGCCGGTGCATTGCACAGTCCAAATGGCATCACGTTGAATTCAAAGAGCCCATCAGGGGTTACAAAGGTAGTCTTTTCCTTGTCCTCTGGGTGCATCGGAATTTGCCAATAACCGGATCGTAAGTCTACGGAGGAAAAATGAGAGGCCGAATGTAAGCAGTCGATTGCGTCCTCTATACGGGGCAGCGGGTATACGTCCTTTTTAGTGACGGCATTCAGTCGGCGATAGTCGACGCAAAATCTCCAAGATTCATCTTTCTTCTTAACAAGGATTACCGGTGCTGCCCACGTACTGGCTGACTCTTGTACCACTCCCTTTTGCATCATTTCCTGCACTTGGTCGTTGATAATTTGTCTTTCTGACGGGGAAACACGATATGGTTTTTGGCGAATCGGACTTGCCGCGCCAGTGTTGATGGTATGGCGCGTTCGAGACAGGGGGATAGGGATTACTTTGCCCTTCTGCGCAAAGTCAAATACCGAAACGTGCTTCAACAGCACATTCATTAAGGTTCGGCGCTCGCTTGAGCTAAGCGAATTATTTATCGTTGCCATAAGCGCCCCGTCCAAATTGTGACAACCAGTTCCGTCACGTTCTTTCGGCACGTCTGTGAGCTCGACCACTGATAAGGTCGCGTGCTCTTTGCTGACCGAAGCTAATTTCAAACCATTGGGTAGGGTCACGGGCTCAGAGGAACAGTTTACAGTCCACAGACCAGTTCTTCCGCCATCAATCGACACCACACAATGGGGAACGCAGTCTTCACGCAGTTTATGTGCATTGGTTCTACGCTCGCATCGAAGCTGTCAGAATCAGCGCCGCGACAAACAACAGGAATACGTACGGTAGACAACACAGGTATGAACGTATCGCCACAGACACACAGCGTAGTTTGGTCATTCGCTGGAGTTTCCAGGAGTTCTGAAGGCATCTGGCCACTCACAAAGACTTTCCCCGTGCGACAGTCTACAGTGGCACCACATTCTCGCAAGAAGTCCATGCCGAGAATGACATCACTTGTCGACCGAGAAATAATCGCAAACTCTGTGGTTATCATAAGGCCTCCCAAAAATACCTCAGCACTACACACACCAATAGGGCGCAATGGCTCTCCACTCACTCCACAGAACGTCGAAGTTTCATCCCAGGTAAAAACAACTTTCCGCCCTAACACGTCTTTAAAGGAACCACTCATCACGGAAATCGTTGCACCTGTGTCCACCAAGGCCATCACTGGCACATGATCCACCAAAACACGCACTTTGTTTTTAAACATACACACAGGAGGTATTTCTCTCGGTAGCACGTTTCCAGCGACCTCACCCCCATTGGCCGCGCTGGCTAGTTTTCCGGTGGCGAAGAGGGCGCTTTGCGACGCAGCGGTGAAGGAGAACGATGAGCACGAGGTCGCGGTGGGGGCGTTAAACTCCTGTCAGATGCCGGGGAGTGGTTGCGGAAGTTGCTGGGCCAATAGTTGTCATCAGGTGGTATGTGGGCCGGCCGCCGGACACCATGAGGCTGTTCGAAGGGTCGTGAAAAGTCGCATGGTTGGTGATACCGAGGAGTCACCCGACGGTTGCAAAATCGCTATATGTGGCCTGGCACACCGCAGGAATAGCACACCGGCCGAGGTCGAAACGTCGGTCGCTCGTCGATGATTAGAGCGTAATCATTTGCTCTTGTGTGACGGATGTACTGGTTGGGTGCGTTGTACCGAGACGTCGGGTGTCGAGGAGGCATGCGCTGAGAGCGTCGGTCATACCGCGACGCGGGAAATCTGGTTGCCATTCTTGACTGTGGGGCTGGGCTGTACTCCACAGTTGCCGCGCTCATTGTCGGTTGCCATGGGGTCAAAGGAGGCACATCCATAGCCTCACGTGGCAGACACAACTCGCGATGGTCAGCTGTCGAACATGACATTTCTCGGTGGGACAGTTCCTCACGAACAATCTGTCGAATGGTAGAGAAAAGGTCGAGGCCAGGATTTGTGTCCACACTGGCAACAGTTGTAACGTTAGCCAGCCGACCAAACTTGAGCGCAATTCGACGCATCTTGAGCGTTTCAAACGTTCGGCAATGCTGAATGACGTCGGACACAGAACTGGGGCTTTCTTTTCCAATTAGGAAATTATACACGTCCTCAGCAATCCCCTTGAGCAGATGCCCAACTTTGTCCTCTTCTAACATGGTAGCACAGACCACCTTGCACAGCCTTAACACTTCTTCTATGTAAGTGGTGCATGTCTCACCTGGTAGCTGTGCCCGTTGCGACAGTGTTTGCTCAGCCCGCTTCTTTCTAGCAACCGAGTCGCCGAAAGACGCCCTGAGCTCTTCAACAAAAAGATCCCACGTCGTGAGTGCGTCCTCGTGGTTCTCGTACCATACCAGTGTGGTGTCGGTCAGGGAGAACACTACGTTGGCTAGCATAGTGGCTGCATCCCAACCGTTGGACTTGCCCACACGTTTGTACTTGGTGAGCCAGGCGTCGACATCTTCTTCGGCTTTTCCTCCGAAGGGCGGTGGAACTCGGTAGTATGGAAGCGGGCCAGATGGTGCGGTCCTGGAAGCGCCTGCTTCTTCGGGCATGTCGAAGTCACTCACGGGAGATGGTGGGAGACCGGCAAGTCGACGGCTTCGTCGAAGCTGTGGCAGTGATCGTTCCGTAGTTGAAGCGCTTACCCAGCTCCTTCACCACTCTGTTACGTTTGAAAGAGACTGGTAGACGTTGAAAGGGGCCGTTTATTAGGTCGCGAGGGGCAGCTCAGAAGCGGCCGACTGGGTAAAGATCCTCCTGATCCTCTTCTTCCTCTCTCGCTCTGGGCCACAAGTGCGTTCACCGTATACGCTTCTTTTTCTTCGTGCATGTACTCAACAATATATATATATATATATATATATATATATATATATATATATATATATCTATATATAAACTTGTTTTTATTTTCAGCCTTTCTGTTTCTTGTTTGAGCAGCGTAATTTAAGTGTCGAGCGGTGACAGTTCTTTGTCCGGGCTTATCATGTTTATGCTCCATTTGATGCGTTTTCTGCTTGAGATGGGCGCTGTGAATTTCTAGCTGCTCGGCGTTCTTCGCTTGCCATTGCAATTTCTTAGTACAGCATTCATTCTTTTCACCATTGCGCGGAAACAATGCACAATGAACACTAAACTACCTCAGCTCGTTTTACTTTCATGTTACACCAATTTCGTAAAAAAGGAAGCAGCCAAGTTTTGTTCTTTTTTTGTATATTCATAGCTTTTGTATTCCTGTATTGCTCAGGACAGACATTCAGCAAATTGTAATTTCTGATGTACATATTCCGTAAGTGGTTTTTTTGCGTCACAACTGTGAGTCGCTGAAGATATTTGTCACTTTACTCAGGGCGGCGACTACAAATGGTGTTTTCTATAGATGCCTGGTCAGCCTTGATAAATGTAGCAGGGGGCTTACATTCAGGAGCACCTACGCACAAGAACAGTGATTGGTAGTTAAAGAAGTTGTGATGGGGGCACGATTTTCTCAGAATAACATTACTCATGATGCGATAATTTCTCGCGTAGACATTTATACTGTCAAAGTTTCATTGAAATTTAGTGCTTAGAAGCGCCAAACTGAGGCGCGCTTAGTTACCACTTGAATTGATAATTTTTCGAAGTGTGTTGCTAGTAATTATCGTAAACAATTGGCCCAATACCAACCGATGAAAAAACGATAACACGAGTTTTTGTTTTTTATTTAAAATGCAAATCATAAGAAATTGTGCATTTTGAACGTACTCATAACAAGTCCGAAAAATTCGGCAAGTCCTACGTACCTGGTAATCAAACTTATGCGAAGCCTGCGAGAAGAAAATGACCGAGTTGCAATTTTTTTTTTGATTGAGCGACACGTCACGAAATGACGCTAACTATATGTACGAATTCTGCACACACAGACATATGTTGAAGAGTTGCAGATGTTCATATAAGCAATTGTTTGCACTTGCACAATGATGTCAAATGCAACATGCGTATTAGCAACACCCGAAGCTGATGAAGCGTTGATGCTCGCGAGGATGCCGGCCCTGGACACTGCTATAGAAATCAACTTCAGCGCGTAACAACTAACCACAATTGGCGTTAACCCGGCGTGACGGCCGCATCGAAGGAGTACATATGTAATGTTTAAAAAATTGGGTAGGAATTTCACGCACTTCACGTGACGTTTCGCGAAGATTAATGTCTATCTGAATTGTAGTTCCGAGACTTGGCGTAGCTCTGTAGTAAAATCTTTTATTGCCACGTAGAGTGCTTGGGGTCGATTCCAGCTGGCAACCTGGCATTTATTCTTTGCGTCCGTCGGATCAACGCTACCGCTGTCGGGTTTTTTTAACGCTCACGTGTCGAAATTGCCCATGTGTGTTCTGATCGTTTCTAGGTGGATACTAAGTGTCAATCACCTGTGGGGCATACTCGTTTACCAGTGGCACCCCGCCTATGGGTGTGTGCCACTGTCTGGCGAGACGTTTTTGACGACGTACGGGATGGGATCATCACCTTCTTCATATCTTGATCAGTGCGTCATATTCGTCAAACCATCTTACCCACCAATGCAAATTTTGGTTCGCACGAGGTTAAGAGGGTGACAACCACAGAAGCCAAAGGTAAGCGGCTAGATAGATAGATAGATAGATAGATAGATAGATAGATAGATAGATAGATAGATAGATAGATAGATAGATAGATAGATAGATAGATAGATAGATAGATAGATAGATAGATAGATAGATAGATAGATAGATAGATAGATAGGCTCAAAGTCACCGAAGTTCGTTAAGAAATGATTCGCATTTAAAAAAATCACGTGGTAAACATAACAAAAACGCGGCACGTCCGTATTTGTCCAGTTTATTGGATATCATAGCAGGAGGAAGGCTTCAAGTCATCATGCCAGAAAAATTAGTCAGGTCCGTATTTCTTGAGTTTGTTGGATGTCATTGCTAGGAGAAAGCTTCGAGTCTTCATACCAGTGACAATATTTACTCGTCATTGGCTGCAGTAAATCATGCAAAGATATTAAACGAAGTGCGCCTATATACCTACTTTACACTCATGTCCTTTCAGGAATAAAATAAAGCTCACAATTCTAGCCCAAGCTGTGTTACTCGCAATCTGGTTTTTATATCGTGGCCACAAAGCTGCACAGCAATCTCCAACTGTCCACAGTTACTGTCAGCACGGTACAAAAGCCCTCACATGTACATGCTTATTGTACTGCTGGTTTAGGAGTGTCGCAGCAGAAGTACAGAGACGCGTGAACAAGTCGCACCTGATGTCATCTTTGACGAAGTTTTCCGGGACTGTTTAAACTTGCAGCCACTCGCATTCATTTACCAGACGCGAGCACCTCTCATAAATGAACGTATGTAAAAACTGGAAAATCACTCGACAAACTTATAACGCTGCACCATGTAACCGACTTGGCCTCTGTGGAAAATGCACTAGCTGAAAAGCCACTCTAGCGAAGAGATCTATAAACGTGCCACTGAGCTAGAGTAGCTGAAGTACTTTCCTTTATACAAATAATATTACATATCTTCCTAAACAGAGTTAAACCAATGAATTCTGTCATTTGAGGTACTTCATTGAGAGACGCGTAGAGAAACTGTGGTAGTGGTGGTGGTAAAAACATTTATTTCAGAAAAAGTTTACTAGAGAGTGCCGACGTGGCCCATCGGCGTGCTAGAGTGGCAAGACCCTATTCCGGGACGCCAGTGGAGCTGGAAGCTGCCCGCGCACGCTCCACCTAGGAGCGTTGTGCAGCCAAGGTAGAGCAGCCGAGCAGGTGCTCCTCCCAAGCCTCTCTAGTTGGGATAGGAAAAGGGGATGAGAAAGGGACGGGATTAACTGGGCACGATGCTACGACGTGATATGTGTCGGCGAGCACATGACAGGTCGAGCAGGTGCCATTGATTTCCGGCAAAAAGTGCCTGGCGACCGCCGGACTGATAAAGGTGTTCGTCTGCAGGCGGCGTAGCAGTCGTTCGTCCGCTTTCTCCAAACCGCGTGCGGGGTCCGGGTAGAGGCGGCGCGAAGCCCGGTAATAAGCCAAAATTTCGCGGAAGCGCGTCAGGTTGGTATTGCCAGATTCCGTCTCGGGACATGGAGGGGCAATGGCCCGGACAGGAGAAGCGCGGGCAGCGGCATTTGCCGCCTCGTTGCCGGGCAGGCCCGAGTGGCCTGGGGTCCACACTATACGAATGGGATGAGGGTTAAAGCGCCAAGAGGCTGCTTGTAGTAGGCTAGCCGCCAGCGGAGCAATGGAACCCTGAAGGTACTGAGAACAGGCCGAGCGCGAGTCCGTCAGGATGGTGCGTGAGGCAGGGTGAGAGGCGGCCAAAGCTATGGCAACCTCTTCAGCGTGCGTTACTGTGTCTGCTCGAAAGGAGAGGCCATCTACGTGTTTGCCCTCTGTAATCACAGCAGCCGTGAAGTGACCCGAGGGGGAGGGACCCGAGACTTCCACGTAGAAAACACCAGGACGATCGGAGTGTCGCGTATGAAGGGCCGCGGCGCGTGCTAGTCTACGGCCAGGATGGAGGTCAGGGTTTATATTACGGGGTAGAGGTTCCACCCATAGCTTTTGACGCCAGAGCTCTGGTACCAGCTGCAGAGGGTCTTGGTCAGATATCGGGTTAAGGCCAAGTCAGTGTAGAAGACGGCGCCCTGAAGGCGTCGGTGACAGTCGACTGATTTGGTTAACGCGATGAGCTTCGCGCATCTCTGCAAAGGTGTTGTGTACCCCCAGAGCCGTGAATCGGCTGTTGGAAGTTGCAATAGGTAGGTCCAGAGCACGTTTGTATACTGAACGAAGAAGGACGTCCAGCTGGTGCTCGTGTCGACGACGCAGGCGAAGGTAAGGCAAGGCGTAGAGGACGCGACTGGTCACAAACGCGTGGGCCAATCGGAGGGACTGAGACCCGCGGAGGCCGCCGCGCTTGGTAGAAACTCGCCGTATCATGCGGCTCACCTGTTCGCTGGTGTGTCTGAGGCCTGCTATTGTGCCCTTTGGATCCAAAGACGATGTGAGGTGAAGGCCAAGAACCCGAATATTTTGCACTGACGGGACGGGCCCGGACGGAAGAAAAATTTTAAGCCGCGGTAGCGGAGAGACTGAAAGAAGAGCCGATTTAGCTGGAGAGCACTCCAGGCCGCATGAACCTGCGTAGGTGTCCACCAGAAGGGCAGCGTTTTCAGGCGTTCTTCGATTTGCGCTAAGGAGCCGGTGTTGGTCCAGATTGTGATATCGTCCGCATATAGTGCGTGTTGTATTCCCTCGACCTCGCTTAGAAGAGAGGGGAGGTTCATCATCGCCAGGTTAAAAAGCAGAGGAGACAGGACTGCCCCTTGAGGTGTACCCCGCGTGCCTAATAAGTACGGGCCGTGTTCGGTAGAATTAAGGCGAATGAAGGCGGTGCGATGTGATAGAAAGGCGCGAATGTAGTTGAAAGTCTTCTGCCCGCAGTTTGTGGTAGACAGGTTCGTGAGTATAGTGCTGTGTTTGACGTTGTCGAACGCCCCGCGGAGATCGAGAGCGAGCACGGCTTTATCGTTATGGCGCATAGTAGTCGGCTCTATGATATCGTGTTGAAGCTGGAGCAGGACGTCCTGCGCCGACAGATGCGGGCGAAAGCCAAACATCGTGTCGGCAAAGGTGCTCCTGGCCTCCAAGTAGGCGGAAAGGCGTTCGCGAACCATGGTTTCCATGAGTTTGCCTGCGCAAGACGTAAGTGAGATAGGTCTCAGTGCCTCAATACTAACGGACTTTGCCGATTTGGGAATGAATGTCACGACCGATGTGGTCCATTCCGTTGGAAGCGGAGAACCGTCCCATATCGAATTTATAAGCTGGAGTAGCGAGAGGTGTGCTTGGTCGGGAAGATTTGCCAGGAGCGATACTGTGATTCCGTCGCGTCCAGGGGCCGTGCCCCGTCGCATTTTCGTGAGTGCAAATCGTAAATCAGAAAGCGTGTATGGGGCGTCGAGGTCGGTGTTAGGGGCGCCGGCATACGTATATGCTGGGCCTGCGGGATCAATTGTGCGGCAGATGTAGCGGTCACAAAGTTCTCGCGCGAGTTCATCCGTAGTGCCCTGAAATGCATGCAGAACACGGTGAAGCTGGCGTTGCGTTTCTCCCCTGGTGGTGGAGGGATCGAGAAGGCTTCTAAAGAGTCGCCACGCACTCTTAGAGCTCATCTGGTTTGCAGCCTTCGAACAGGTGTCTGCCCAGTTAGCATCGGAAAGTTGTGCGGAGTATGCGGCCGCCTCTGCAGTGAGCGCCTCAATGCGAGCGCGAAGTTTCCGATTAAGTTTGTTGCGTTTCCAGCGCCTTATGAGCCCGCGGCGAGCGTGCCAAAGATGTAGGAGGTGTGGATCGATTGCAGGAGTCAAATTAGAGGTTGCAAGGGTGCGAGTGTTCGCTTGTTTCATATGAAGAGCGTATGATGCCCACGCTGCATATTCGGTCGAGGAGAGGCCGGCGGGGAATGGTTGCATTCTGAACTCAGTCCAATCGGTGAGACGGGCTTGGCCCCAGTGTTGGCGCATTTTCTGCCGCGGTGTGAACGAAATGTGGAGTAAAAAGTGATCGCTGCCTAGGTTTTCGCCTAAATTTTCCCATGTAGCATCGCGGATGTGACGGGTGAGGGAGAGGTCGGGGCATGTGTCTCGCGTGACCGAGTTGCCGGAACGTGTGGGTTGTGCCGGATCGGTAAGAAGCGTCAGGCTCAGCGAGGAAATGAGCTCCTTGAGCTCTCTGCCCCGGGCCTTCTCGTAGTGGTAACCCCAGTGAGGGCTGGGGGCATTAAAGTCCCCGACAATCACCAGTGGTTGTCGGGCCGCTATACGCAGTGCCCGATGGAAGAGATGCGCAAACGAAGCCCTCGAAAGGCGAGGGGGACAGTACACGTTTAAGATATGTATTGATGGTTGGCCCCTCCGCTGAGACAGCACTGATATCATGCAGTAGTCGTAAGGAAGATCCAGATCGAGGTCGATCTGTATCGCCGTGTAAGCTTTATGCACGAGGAGGCATGTGGTGGTGCCGCCTACATAGGAGCAGTATCCAGAAAGAGATGGAGCAGGGCCAGATTCTTGGAGCGCCAAGACGGCCGGCTGAGAGCCAAGTGAGCTGAGGAAAAGGGAAAGATGTGAACGCTTTCACCTGTTCCCGAAGCCTCCAGGGTTCCACTGTATGATCTCGAATTTAGACGCAATGTTTGAACGGGACGTACGATTGGTAGCCATCTTGACTGTCCTAGGTTTTATATTTGGTCCTCCATGTCCCGCTCGCAATCCTCAGAGGCAGGGAGGGGCACGGAGGTCGGATTGTCCGACGGCGGGGTGGTGGTAGCCACCTTACGACGACGCCGTGGAGCTGTACCCTCACTGCTCACCGAGCAGGAGCGGGAACGTGATGCCTTGGGTTGAAACTGGGTGATTGCCCAGGCTTGAATAGCCTGGGTAACCTCTACTACTATGCGTTGGACCGAGAAGCTGGTGAGGAGGTGATTAATCGAAGCTTCGACGCGCGTGAGGCGTTCCTCTACGCGCGGGGTGTGCTCTTCGCTAGGGAAAGTTTGGTTAGCGGGCAAGAGAACCTGAGGTGCCCCAGGAGCCTCAAGAGCTTCTGGAGTAGATGTGGCACCGGTTCCGAGTGCTGGAGTACACATGGCTGCTTGAACCGGCGGTTTAATGGGAGTGGACTTAGCGCGAGGACTAAGCTTGGACGTAGCTGGCGTAGCCGCCTGGACAGAGGAGGCAATACAGGATGGCCTTGCAGTACACTGTTGTTGGGGTTGAAGTCGCTTATTTAAGAGTTCGAGTTGTTTAGTTAAAAGCGAATTTTGCTTTTGAAGTGCCGCAACTTGCTGGCGAAGGGCCGCAAGTTCGGGAGAAGGAGGATCGACAGAAGGGGGTGAGAGAGGCTTAGAAGCAGCTTTCCCTGCCCAACTGCTCACCTGAGGTACCGCCGCTGGTGCTTCGAGCGGTGGGAATGCTTGAGAGTCGGCGTGGAGTGGTGGAGCCGAATGATGCAGGTTTGTGCTGCTGTCTGGCTGTGACGAACATAAGGTGGTCCCTCGAGGAGATGTTGAGGGCTGCTTTCGTTTCCGATATTTTCGGTATTTTGCCGTGCAGCCACTGGTCCCAGTCTCATGGGCGCCGTGGCAGAGGAGGCACTTGGGGTGGCAGTCGTGGGCATTGAGACCTGCAGGTGCAGGGGTTCCACATTTGGCACACTGGGTTGGAGCGGAGTGAGGGCACTGAGGTGGTCGATGACCGATGGTACCGCACTTGGTGCATACAGGGACCGTTTTCTTGTAGGCGCGGATATACGTCGCCACGCAGTGGTAGAAGAGGAAGCGGGGTAACTTCGTGCCCTCGAAAGTCACCACCGCCGCCGCGGAATCTCCGAGTTTGCGGACCGCAAGGATAGTACCTTGATGCCAATACAGTTCAGACTTTATCTTTTCCGGGCTTTCAGCAGGGTTTACATTGATGACGCCCTTGCATGTATTCCCTGGTGCCTTGGCGTGTCCTCGAACAGGCAGCTGCTGATCCCCCACTTGCAGCTGGAAGTCCCCGAGGAGTCGCTGTGCCATAGGCAAAATGGTGGTGCTACAGACCAAGATGTTCTGTTCCCAGATTGGCCACACTTGAATTTGCGTGGTAGTCCGGTCGCCGAGGTAGCTGCGGATGGCGTCGCCCGCGCGATCGGCCGGGACAAATGTGCGTAGCTCGCAGGGAACGCGAGGTTTCAGTACTACGATGTAGTCGTCGCGAGAGAGGCGAGGAGTTTGACGCGGACGCCACTTGCGTTGCTTCGCTGGCTGCGAGGACGGAGCAGAGGTAGGCACACCGCCGGAGGGATGGCGCGCCGGCGTTCCTTGCAAGGCTGGGGAATGGTGGCCCGCCATGGCGTCTCGTTGTTGTTGAGACGCAGACTTCGATTTCGCTTGCTTGCGTTGCCACAGTTTCACCATGTCGTCGAGGTATTCATCTTCTGATGGCATAGTGTTTTCGGAGGATGAAATCTCCATGGACAGCATTTGGCTTGAGGTAGGATCATAGCCCGTAACCACGTTAGCGGCCGCCATCGCCGGGCTAAAAGCCCTTAGCGAGGCGGAGTTGTAGCTGGGAGTGAAGGACGTCCCTCAAGTTGTCAAAACTGGACCCACCTGGATGAAGGTGTTGTCTAGGCGAAGCGGAGAACTTGGCGGTGACGATAAATCCAAGTTTCAGGGGTACCAAGGTGGATGTCCGCAGAAATAGCAGAAAATCTACGGAGGCGATGTGGAGTGCGTCCGTCACCATCGAGCGCTCGCAGCGCCCCCCCAGAGAAACTGTGATGCACACAGCTGTACTCGGTTCAGCTGGTTATGCTACATGTGGCTTTGCCTGAGCTAGCGAAGTGATAATGGCAACAGCATATGGACGACTCGGCTCCCTTCAAGCTTGCGACACTTAAAACTGCCAAACCAGGATGTTTCTCGATTGTTCCATGATGTCTGAAACTACAAACTTCAGAGCACAGTGTCAAGCGTATGACGACTTTGTCTCTGAAACTTCAATTAAAAGATACAAGAAGCATGTTTTAGAAAATTACGCAGAAATCCGAAAATTTCAGTCGCTCGTACTGATTGCTAGATAAAAAGAACAATTTAGGCACCAACTCTGAGAATGTGCAGGGGCTTTTTGATACGGCATATGATAGAAGCGCCCCGCCGCCTTAGCTCGTTTAACGCTGTGAATCCTTCAGAGCAGTGTGCGTCTCAGCTTTCCATAAATTCGCATTTTTCGGACGGCTTCCAGCTCTCCCATAGTAGAGTACCGAGTACTCTAAATCGTTGAACGCTTTTTCCAAACACACTTCGCTGATGGGAAGTATCTGCTCTTCCACGTATCTGTTCTTCCATAGTAGAGTATCTAGTACACTAAATTGTTAAACACCTCTTCTAAACACATTGTATTCTGCGTTCGCCTTTACAACGAAATGTACAAAAATTTATTCAAAACCTGCAGATTAGCGGCTTGGCATGGGACGCCTGGGTGATTACAGTAAGTGTACTCCCAATCATTAACTACTTTTAAATGCGTAGCATTTCTTATCGAACTTCGGCGACTTTGAGCATATCTACCTATCTATCTATCTAGCCGCGTACGACTTTTAGCTCTCCTGGCCGGTGCGATTGTGCTGTCAATACCAAACTTGGCATGGCATAACATGACTGTATGAAGAACATATCCGACTATTCATGACATGAAAACCATGGTATGTCATGAATGCCATGATTTACATTTCATGCTCCTGCAACTCTTGCGGTGGTTTCGTTCACATGGCACGTTGCAAAACTGCTATGGTATGACATGATTGCATGGCGAACACAAGCGACAGACCCTAACATGAAAGTTATGACATGCGTGTCATGTAACAACGTGACTACGGTCGTGACTACGACCGCGAGTGCTCATCATGCACTCGCGGTCGTTTCGTTAGCGTCACATATGCCAAATTTGGTAATACGGTACGTAAATGGATAACGAAGGTATGTGACTGGTGCAAACATGATAATCATGAGATCCCTGTCATGGAATAACACGACTACATGCCACAGTCAAGACGCCAATACAGTTCGGCGTGACGCTGTCCGCGTGCTCACCGGCGTTCATTTCGTCGCATCACGCCGGCGTTGCCACGGCTGGTGCCAGTCCTGCCATATACTCGCAGGCGTGCGCCGCGCTGCGTTGCTTTGACGCATGCGCGTTTCAGCGCATCCGGCATCCCTCTGTCACGAAAAGAGGGAGACGCAGTGTAGTCTGGGTAACGCTTCGGCGCGAAATGCAGCTTGTAGTATTTCGCGCCAGTTGACGTCGGGCCGTGCTGACGGACGCTGGTCGCGCCGGGCGTCAGACTTTAAGTGCTCGCGTTTTGCAAACGTGTAGCGTCGCTTTGCGCAGCGTGCGTGCGCGTTAACGTTACAATGAAGTATACTCGGCTCTTCATGGTGCGTTCATGGCCGTTTTGCTAGCTCCACATATAGCAAATTTAGTGTTACGTGACGTCAATGGTTGACGAAATCTATGACTAGTGCGAACATGATAATCCTGGCACGCGTGTCTTGTAGAAACGTGATGACGTACCAGGCTCATAGTGTGCTCGTGGCTGTTTTGCTAGCTCCACCCATACGAAATTTGGTATCACGTGATACCAGGCTCATAGTGTGCTCGTGGCTGTTTTGCTAGCTCCACCTATACGAAATTTGGCATCACGTGATGAGAATGGATAACAAAGATAAACGACACATCCAAACCTGATAATCATGACACGGAATTCATGTACGGATGATTCCCACGTACAGTGGCAATCATCTATTCGCACTGTACGTGGTATCTGCCAATTTTTTTTTATCCCTCACGCTACCTGAACAGTGCTGTCGAGGCTGCGGAATCGCATCATAACGTCATTTAGCCCGCGGAAGTGTTCACGTGTTTTCGGGGTGAACATAATATTTAGACAGGTGTGTTGTAGTGGCGATGGTGAAAGCACATCTGTCTAATCTGCTCTTTTCTACCTAATCAAGTTTGTAAAGTCGCAACATTTTTTTTTCACGCCACCTTACCGTATCGCTGTTTCCACCATGTGCCGGGGCTTTGCTGAGTGCTAGGTGCCAAATGTGCCTTTTTCAAAACCTAATGCTGCTGGAGTGAATGCGAACTGAGTGCCATTATGAATCCCTGGATGACGAACTATGGCAAGCACATGCCAGCCTCGGGATGAGCCCTACCCTTATGATGGGCGCTTCCTTATTTGCAACCAATGTGAGTCTTCTTACAATGTTGGCAGTTGCTCCGACTGGTCCTCGTGGAAGTTTGAAACTAAAGGCGAGATTGGTCGCCGGGCATGAGGATGCACTGCTTGTCATTTATCAAAATTGAAAATTGGAAAGAAAACTAGAAAATATAAACACTTGATTGTATGCTTTGGTAGGGCTGCTTGCTCAGATTTCTTCGATTAAAGACTCAACCCAGTGATTGTCACAGAGGTATACGATAACATCTGAGCCTTCAAGTTAAAGAGGAAAAGTGCATTATTAGATTAGACAGTTGTAACTGCTTATGGCAGCGCTGACTGCTTTACAAAACGAACACTGGCACAGATGGACGACGCACGCGCTGAACTTAAACTGATCTTTACTACAGGATAGAATGACTCAAGTAGGTACTCATGCGTCGTTCACTGCTGACGTGTTCTGAGTGAAATAACCTAAATCAAGAGCACCCTCTCACGCAACAGCAACCAATTCGCATATACAAAAGTACCAAAAGACAGCATTTGGTTGCTGCTACACCATAAGGTGTTCCTGGTTTGGATCGTTGCACTAGGCACACGGGATGTGCGAGCAACGCATGTGTTGCCTCCCTCAAGCGATTCTCTTTCGTAATAAAGATGAGTTGAAGTTCCGCGCTTGTGTCGTTCCCATTGTGTGCGTGTTCGCTGTGTAAGTCGATGTGCGCTGTCATATGATGTTATGTCGTACCAACTAACACGCTAGTATGCTTTAAATGAACTTGACCTCAACTGACTTTCAGCAAGAGAAGGCTACAGTCGCACCATTCTCGAAGCGCCCACGGGATTTCACGTGGGCGTTCGTCTGAAAGGCGGCCTTGTCCATCCATCGGTGCGTCAATTCGCGTCAAAAATTGCGCCTTGTGAATCCGTCCGAGTGAAAGCTATACTGACAGCGTAACACTAATGCGCATGTCTTTTAGTTGGGGCGAAGCTCCTTAGTACGTGGATCTGTCTATCCTCCGTCGTTGTCGTACGTAGCCACCGGGATCCAAGATGGGAGATGGCGGTGCTTGGAGTGTTCACTAGATGAACGCACGGACGGACGCATGGACGTGCGTACAGACAGAGTAGCAGACGGACGGACTGTTGGACGGACGTGGGGAATGGGTATGTGCCACAGGGGATGCAATGTGGCGATACTTGGAGTGTTCACTACATGGACGCACGGACGGATGGACGGACGGACGGACAGACTAGAAGACCGACGGAGAGATGGACGAACGCGTGGACATGCGGACGGATGGACGCACGGACAGATGGGCGGGCACACGAATGGACGCAGGCATGGTCGCGCGGACGGACGGAAGCAAAAATGCATGGACGGACCGAAGCACGGACGGGCTGACGGACGCTTCGCCCCACTCATCATCATTCACTCCGTGGATATGCTGGGATTTCTTTCCTTTTGTCGTGTTTTTAATGGGTTGATCACTATTAATTATATCACGTCTCTCACCCACACGTGTCTCTTTTAGCAAAATGGGGTCTTCAAGCAATGCACGTAAACCATAGCACTCACTTTCTGATAATCTTGCATTGGGTGACATGACGTGTGCGGTTATCCGTTAGCGTGGCCGTAGATCGACAGGGGCTTGTTTCCGAGTAAAACCCTATTTGAAATATGCTGGTACGGTAAAAGCGCACCTACGTCATTCTCGTTTGATTGCTACATCAAGGCTTTCTTAATGCGGTATCACAAATCTTGCCATGTTTATAAGCGGGACTTCGTGTCCAGTTGGGTTCATCTGAATAGGCCAAGAAACTAATTTCACATACCGCGGTTACTCTGTAAACTAAGTTTATCGTGCCTCTTTCAAGGCACATCACTCCATGGTTGCGACAATGCTGGGTACGGTAAAGGAGTTCGCTGTAAGAAACACTACGTTACACTCGACTCGACATCATGAACGTAGCTATCCGGTTGCAGCAGTGTGTTCGCAAGGGCAAGCTGGCTGGCTCACGTGTGTTTTTCGTCTTTCCGATAAACTTGGCTCTGGCATTTGTCTTCAGAAGCTGTCCCGGCGACAGCACGTGCTGTAGCATACAATCTGCGCACACGCGAAATGTAGTTTGTCAGTTTTCCTACTTACACAACATATTTTTTTAATTCTGGAACGTTTAACCTTTCGAGCATTAGGATCTTCCCTTGTATTACTAATAACGATGCTCGCACAAGGACCGTAACATTTGTATGCGTCACATTAAGATGCACAATAGCGATACCGTGCTTTAGGTTATGCGTGAGCCTTTGCCCAAAGAAGGGACCTGGTAGATGCAATGCACATAAGTTATATACCAAGAACATCACTGTAGTTGCGCGATCTCGGCCGACCGATAAAACTTCAGGTTATTGCCACAATTAGTTTGTGTACGGACAGTGTGGAGAACCCACGCAAAAAAAGTGTTTTGAGAACAGCAGCTTGATAGTTTTATTCACATGGGCTTGGAAGGAATTTGACTCACAGTTTTATTTTGCGCAGCATAGTGCCTCTTTCAGAAATATGTAATGCATTTCGCATTATAAAATTAGGTAAGGGTTGGCGAACAGGCAGGCATAAAACAGACTGTGCCCATGTGCATCCCTCTAGGGTAAGTAACAAAACGAAACGTGATTTTCTTGTTTCTTAATTGGAATATCCTTATGAACATTATAAGCACTGTTTTTTTCGGAAATGGCATACCAACACGTTTAAACATCCCTTTAAGCTGTTCTATTTGACTGGATTGTTTTTCTCAGCTGAATAAAAAACTTTTTTGCTCCAAGCTCCTTCGTAAGAAGTCAAAACGCATTTCAAACAGCTTTTCTCTTTTTTCTTTTTTTGGCAAGCTTTCCTCGACGCGTTGCGCAACTTTTACGAACTCAAATTTGCTACCTAACATTTATCGGGCACTGACACGTTTAGGTATAGTCTTTCCCCGCACTATAGAAATATAGAATTCGATCACTTGCACTAAATGATGATAAAACTATTCTTGTTTGAAATCTATATGTATACTAGAAGTTCAATTCTTTTATCGATGTTTACGGTTTTGTCGTTATTTTTCTCGTATATATTGTATGCTGCGAGCTTTACCGCGCTAATAGGCCCACTCCTGCAATAGGCCTTTCACGGTGTTGCAGTACTGAATAATAAATAAGGAAGTCCTTAAACTACTACTGGAATCGATGTGAACAGTTGTGCTGAAACGGCTATTGCCACATATAGAAAAAGCTATTATCAAGACACATATAGTTAGTCGCTGACGCATTACCAATTATATTTTAGCATTTTGGGACGCACGTATTTACGCACCTTGTTGACCACTCTTCTTCCCCATTAAACGAGGTGTTCTGAAAATGTAGGTTCACTACAAGTATCCTCCAGCTCACAAATGTACAGTGTTTACTCAACTGTAAGAGTACTTTTTCCTAAACGTTTTTCTCATCTAAAGTCAACCATCGCCTCACAATATAGGAAGGAGGGGGGCGGATTTAGGAAGGAGGGGGGCGGATCACCGTCGAGAGCAGTCGCACCTCACTTCGGCTCCGCCAATTTTCGGCCCTCGCGTCGGCCCTTTCGACCCTATCCGGATAATTTCTTCACGGGTGGCTGGAGCACATTGTCTGGATTTCTTCGACACCCACTTTATTGCGAAACTCGCCCGGGGTGGCCCGGGAGAGCTTTCGAAAGCCTTCGACCACGCCGTGCACCGACCTAGGCCTCTTAGGCCTAGCTCGAGTGCGGCCGCCTGCACATCAGCTGACAGACGGAGCGACCGCCCGGCCGCCCGCCGCTGCCTCGTCGCCCATCTCCTAGCTGTCCACCGCTATGGAGTATATTGTCGAAGGACAGGACGTGTCCCCCGAGGAACTCTCGGACGAATCCTGGCAGTCGCCAGGCCTCCGCGCCCAAGAGCAACGCCGCGCAGCCTTGCGCCTTGCCACCGCCGCAACTAAGCCCACCACCACGCCGGCTTCTCTGCCCTCGTCGAAGCGGGTAAATACATCGCCTCCGCAGCACCGCCGCCGCGCTCCGCTCCCTCGTCTCCCGGCGGACACGATTCACATCGTCGGCCGCCCAAAAAGCCCCGTAGAACTCACCAAGCTACAGCCTTGGCACTTGTACACCGCCTTGCTGCAAGCAGCGTTCCTGCAAGACCTCCCGCCCGCATCTCGCGACACGGTGCGGATCCACCCCGTCAACAACACTTTTACGCTCAGCGTCGCGGACTCGGCTCGTGCACAAGCATACCTCCGCATCACCTCCCTCACGGTTTCCGGCAACACTTTCACCGTCCACCTTTACGCCCCACCGCCAGACGATGCCCTCAGGGGCATACTGTACCACGCCTTCGACGACTTCACGGACCAAGCCATCCTTGAAGACCTTCAGGCAAGCAATCCTACCCTCTCTGTTGTGGGCGGCCGCCGCATGGGCAAGGCCCCTCACATCTTGGTCACCCTCATGGAGCCGAAACTACCGCGGTGGATCTTCTACCACGGTGTCCAGCTTCGCCTCCTTCCGTTCCGCAACAAGGTGGAAGCCTGCTACAATTGCCGCTCGACCGGCCACCGGACCGACGTGTGCCCCAAGCCGCGGCAGGAGCGGTGCCATCGGTGCGGCGCTGCTCACCCCACACCGCCCGAAGGATCGCCACCCACTTGCAACCCCCGCTGCATCGTCTGCAATGGGAATCACTCCACGTACAGTTCCAACTGTAAACACCGCTACGTGCAGCGCCCTCAACGCCAGAAGGCCCCGGCACCTGACACACACCCCCCGCCACAACAGCCTGTTCCGCCCGCAGCGGTAGTGCGCTCTTCCCAGCAAGCAGCAAGTGGTCCCTCACCAGCTCCACCGCCCAAGTCGGTTACTGCCTCTCCGCCCCCCGTACCAGCGGTGCCTAAACCCACATCACAGCCCATGAATTCGACATGGCCCCGCGGCGCCCCCGGCTTGCCCTCGGAGCCGCAGGTTGTTGCACTGCAGCAAGAAAACGCCTCCCTCCGACAGCAGGTCACTGCACAAAGCGCTCAAATTGCAGCTCAGAAGACCCAAATTGATTCCCTCCAAGCGAAACTGCAAGCTCTTGAAGAGAAGCTGGAATCAGCCATCACAGTGAAATCCTCTCTGCCCTCTACCATTTGCTCCTCCTCCGACATGGACGTTCAGACTCCCGAAGGATGCACTGGCAAGCGCCGTCGACCCAACACTCCCCTTGAATCTCTTCACTTTTCTGAAGAGGTCCAGGTATCCATCAAGACGGCCTTGGTGGATCTTGAAGAGCGGTTGGATAGCCGCTTCAACTCCGTCCACCAGCTTCTCACTGCACAGCACGAAGCTCTAAATTCCCTGCGCACAGACTTCGCCGCCTACCCCCCCGCCACGTCCTTCCAATCTCTACAGTCAACAGTTGATAGCCTACAAACTGCCATGCTTGGAAGCATCCGAGCAAAGCTACCCCTCCATGCCCGCACCACCACCTCCTCCGGCGCCGCCCGAACCTCGCAAACACCGGTCGAGGCAACATCTTCCGCTGTTAAAAATGGCTGACCGATCCATCGTCACCATTTGGCAGTGGAACTGCCGTGGTTTTCGTCCCAAGCGTAACCACCTCCTTCTCCACCTACAACAACTAGACCCCTCGGACGCGCCTGATATCATCGTACTACAGGAAACTCACGCCGACGTCTCCCTCTCGGGTTACGTCGCCTACAACCAAGTAACTCACCATCCTCTGCCCCATCCCGTGACGGCCGTCCTCACCCGGCGGACGCTCGCTGTCAATCGACACGATCTACCCTTCCCTGCAGTCCATCACGTCTTTCTCGAGACACTACCTCAGCAACGTGAACAGCCCTCTCTGTTTATTCTCAACGTGTACAACCCCCCTCGCTCCACTGAAGACGCGTCTCTCCTAGCCTTGCTCCGTGCCGCTGCAGCGAAAGCAGCCAAATCACCCCTTCTTATTCTCGGCGACTTCAACGTCAAGCATCCGGACTGGGGTTACTCGAAGGCAGATGGCCCCGGAAGGAGGCTGTGGCAGCTCGCTCACGATCTCAACCTCTCCCTGCTCACCGACCCCACGCAACCAACGCGCATCGGCAACAGTGTGTGCCGCGATACCACCCCGGACCTCAGCTTCTGCCGCAGCGTGCCCGACGCGCGCTGGTATAACACGCATCAGTCCCTCGGCAGTGACCACTATGTCCTCACCATTCAAGTTCTCACCTCCCCCAGCAAGCCGCGCCCACACACGGCCCGCTATACAGACTGGGACGCTTTCCGAGAACGCCGGTTGCACTCCGCCACCTCCAACATCGAGGACCTCTCGACGTGGACCGACCAGCTGCTAGAGGACCTCGACGCAGTCACCGCCTCGATCCCCACCACGAAGGACTATCCGGCAACTGACGCCCGTCTTGCCCACCTGTGGGCCGCCCGCACCGGCCTTTGCAACCGTTGGCAGAAGCAACGTCACAACCGTCGCTTACGCCGCCGCATTGCGCACCTCGATCGTACGATCGAGCAACACACCACCGCGCTCGCCCGCCAACAGTGGGAGCAGCTCTGCTCGGGTCTCTCTGGTCAGTTGGGCTGCAGACAGTCCTGGCATCTCCTCCGCCACCTCCTCGACCCTGCTTCTGCCAAGTTGGTCGCTCGGCAGCAGTTACAACGAGTGGTCCGGGCTTACCCCGGCGACACTCCGTCGCTGATGGCAGACCTGTCCGCCAAATACCTTCAGCTTCTGCCTCCTGGCACACCTCCTCCCCCTCTCGCGTCCTACTCTGGGGCCCCCAACCCAGTACTGGACGCCGATATCACGGAAGCGGAGGTCTACGCGGCATTACAGAAGCTCCGCACCACTTCCGCCCCCGGCCCAGATCGCATCCCCAACAAGCTCCTCCGAAACCTCGACGCCCCTTCGGCTGCTACCCTCACTTCGTTCCTCAACGAGTGCTGGCGCTCCGGCAACCTCCCCCAATCATGGAAACACGCTCGCGTGGCTTTCATCCCCAAGCCGGGCAAGAAACTCACAATCGAGAATCTCAGGCCCATTTCACTCACCTCGTGCGTCGGCAAGCTTCTAGAACATGTCGTTCTCGCTCGCTTGCAAACGTACACGGACGCACACCATCTCCTTCCCCACACCATGCTTGGTTTCCGCCCCCACCTATCCACGCAAGATGTCCTCTTACAACTCCACCATGATCTCCTCGACCCACCCACATTTTCAGACACAAAGGCTCTCCTTAGCCTGGACCTTCACAAGGCGTTCGACCACGTCTCCCATTCGGCTATCCTTGCCGAACTCGCAGCCCTCAATCCCGGCACCCGCACCTACAACTACATTCGCGCGTTCCTCACCGCCCGCACGGCCGAAATCATCATAGGGGACCTCCCGTCTCCCACGTACGAGCTTGGCCCTCGTGGCACCCCTCAGGGCGCCGTCTTGTCGCCTTTTCTATTCAATCTTGTCCTCCGCTCGCTTCCTGGCAAGCTGGACCGTATCCCCGGTCTTAAACACACCCTGTACGCGGACGATATTGCTCTCTGGGTCACGTCGGGCTCTGACGGCCATATCGAGCAGACGTTGCAACGCGCAACCGACGTCGTCACGTCCCACGTGCACGCGGCCGGTCTTACTTGCTCAGCGGCCAAATCGGCCCTTCTTCTCATGCGGCCTCCCGACCGGCGTCGCTACAAAACTCCCCACCCCACCATCACGGTTCATGCCAACTCTACTCCTGTCCCCGTCGTTTCGCATCTCCGCGTGCTCGGGCTGATCCTACAGTCCAACCGCCATAATACACACACCATAGACAAGCTCTCGCTCTCGGTGCAGCAGACCGCACGTATGCTCGCCCGTGTCCGTGCGCGGCGTGAGGGCATGCGAGAACACGATCTACTTCGCCTTGTCGACGCTTTCGTCGTTTCCCGCCTCACGTACGGCCTTCCTTATACACGTCTCCTAAAATCGGAACGCGATAAAATTGACGTCCTCATCCGCCGGGCATACAAGACTGCCCTCGGCCTTCCCCCCAACACGTCCACCGATCGTCTTCTCCGTTTGGGTGTACACAACACGCTCGACGAGTTGATTGAGGCTCACCGCTCCGCTCAAGTGCAACGCCTTTACCGTTCGCCGACCGGTCGCCACATCCTTTCCTCCATCGGCCACGACACCTCCTCCCACCCTCCGGATCTGGTCTCATTACCCCATGCTATTCGAGCGGCGTTCTACATCAAGCCGCTACCTAAGAATATGCTGGCGGGCCACCACGACGCTCGCCGCCAAGCCCGTGCCGCCATGCTTCACGCAAAGTACGCCGACCACCCGGCCGTCGCCTACGTAGATGCGGCCCGATACAATGCACGCAGGGACGCCTTCGTAGTCGTTTCCGTGTCGCCCTCCTCAGCTCCTTTGGGGCCGACCATCACGGCTGGCACCGTCAGAACGCCTTACGCCGTCGAGGCGGAGGAAGTGGCCATTGCTTTGGCCGCGACCTCGGCTGACGCAAGCGTCATAATCAGCGACTCGAAACAAGCCATCTCGAATTTCGCGCGAGGTATCGTCTCGCCTACCACCTTACGGCTACTTCGGCCCCTACTGCAGCAAGATGAGCAGTGCCGCATAGAACTGATCTGGGTCCCCGCCCACTCGGGTCACCCCGGCAACGAGACAGCTCACCAACGCGCTCGAGGATTCGTCGACCGAGCGGTGGGCCACTCAGAGTCGGACGCCCTGGTGCCGGAGCCCCTGGTCACCTACCACGACATCACTCAGCACTATCGCCTCGAGCGATATCTCTATTCACATCCTCACAGCAGCCTTCCCAAGCGGTCCGAGATCGCCTGGCGTCGCCTACAGACCCGCACCTTCCCGTGCCCCCTCGTGTTTTCATACATGCACCCAGGTGCCATCGATCCACGCTGCTGCCTGTGCGGCAACGTTGCCTCGTTGAACCACATCCTCTGGGGCTGCCCGGAGGATCCCCCGCCCGCCGACCTCCTTTGCTCACCCCCCACCGAGGGACAATGGGAGGCCCTTCTCTCCAGCAACGACATAGACATCCAGACACGGGTCCTGAAACGAGCGGAAGAAGTCATCGAGAAGCACAGCCTGGCAGCCTTCGTGGCTTAGCCTCCCTTACCCCTCACCCCTTCGACTAATAAAGTTGTTACTCACTCACAATATAAGCGAATACATGTTTGATTTTTTTCTTTTTTTTTGCTGGACGTAGTGCGAAGTCGCTCTTTGCGTTATGAAATGATGGTCACACTGTGGCCAAGTAAATCAAGTAGACTCCCAACTCAATCACGGTTTCCACCATGGAAAATTTTTAAAAAAGAGATAAAAGTGTCATCAAATATGTATACACCATAAACATAATTTCACATTCTCTTAATTTCCTGACATTATTGTGACGTCTCTATTACGTTTTCTAAAATGAAACATGCCCCACTGCGGTGGTCTAGTGGCCAAGGTACTCGGCTGCTGACCCGCAGGTCGAGGGATCAAATCCGGGCTGCGGCGGAGCCCTCCACTACGGCGTCTCTCATAATCATGTGGTGGTTTTGAGACGTTAAACCACGCATATCATTTCAATCAAAGTGATACATATAACAAAAAGAAAGAAAGATGACAACTTAGCTGCAAGTTTAGCGAACAAGCAACCACAAAACAATGAAGCCAAATTTTATGTCTCCACCGGGCACATAGGCATCCAGTATTTCTCGCAGGCTGAATAAGACGGAATTTGGCGATAGACGCCGTGGTACAGAGACGCTCTAGTTTTCGTGTACTACCACTATTGATCTGTGACCCGCGATATATATGAGCACCGTCGGTGTGCTTCTCCACGCTTGGCAGGTTCCTTGACCAGTCATGCGAAGTAGACTTCGTGATATAGCGTACATGACTTTACCGCAATATTACTCTTCAATCAGGCCCCATTGCTTGTTTTGTTCTGAAAGTTATTCAAGTACAATTTATTGGAACACTTCTTTAATGGCACTGACAACCCATTTTCCTAAACCCAGTTTTTTTACGGCTCAACGGAAAGCTCGTCTTCGGTAATGGTTTTGCTTTCAGCAGTTATTTCCAAGAAAAGCACGGACGTCTTGTAAACGAAATTTTTTGAACAGAAAAGTTTCTAAACAGAGTAAAGTTTTGTAGGTCCCTTCTCTGACGTCATGCCAGACTACGCGGTGAGTGGTGCGGCCACCATTCACTGTAATACGGCAAGAACGCGACAAACGTAGCTCTCGCTATAATGAAAGAGCGTACTCGAGGCATATTCTAATCCACTCAGTCAGCGGGGCAGCCAGGCGTTCTATCACAAACGCCACACGTGGCGACAAATGGCGCTTGCATATCTAATCAATAGCTGTAACGGGTGGATCTGTCGCAATTAAATACAACAGTTTCGAGCTGAGTAGTGTCCGAAGTTGCACTTTGATTCCTGTAACGTCATCTGAGGAGATTTAGCGCAATTTCGAATTCTGGCGTCACTTCCACGTCACTGTTTCATGTACAACTTTTGAACCGAACTTCTTTGTCATCGCTGACTACCAACAGACGCGACATCACGACGTCATGGCGACATTTGTTAGGTACACTAATACAGTAAGGTAGTAATAGCAAGCGCAATGTGTATTCATTAATAACAACAGTAACAAGCAGAGGATAACGTCATCCTGTTCAACATAAGGTTTCTTGTTCAAGGATTTGCCCTCTATTAACGATCGCAATATTCAATTCGCAGATATACGACTACGGCAACAAGTCGACCTCTGCGTTCGAAACATTTTTGGTTGCACTGCTCGTATTTAGTCCAAAGAATTATCGCGTCACAAAGCACAACAACAAAGAATAAGAATAAGAATAAGATTTATTTGATCTTGACAACTTCAAGAAAGGTACAGGAGCTAAAGGCGAACAACGCCTGACAGGGGCCCCGGTACCCGTAACATGTTACAACATCATATTACATGGCATAATAGTAGTTCATTGGCAGTAAACAAAAATATAAAAAAAATCGTTACACATTTGATATACAATGCGTTAGGAATACAAAGTCTTTCGCATTCGTACGTCCACATAGTTACTGTGCTATTTTTTTTTTTTTTTTTTTTTAATAGACAGAGGCATAAGATAACAAAAGGAGTATTGATATCAGCACACAATCAAGCTCAATCAAACGCATGGAATGCAATAGTATACATAGATACATACACATACATCCATATATATATACATATATATATATACATACACATATATATACACATACACACATATATACATACACACATATATATACATACACACACACATACACACACATATATACACCTACATACACATATATACACACATATATATACACACATATACATACACATATATACACATACACATATATACACACATACACACACATATACCCACACACACATGTGTTGCAATAGTCATTCTCTCAAAGCCTGTGCAAGTAACAGTTCCTTCACCTTATTTTTAAATGCATTTCTAGTCGTGAAGAATTCAATATGACCTTCTAGCTTATTCAGGATCATAAGTACTTGGTGGCTGGTTGTTTGTGTACCATAGTTAGTCCTGGTTTTTAATGTTCGTCTTCTCTTCAGTCTCATGTCGTATGGGACTTCATTACTGCTGCTGTCGTCTAGATATAGTGCATTGGAATGTATATACTGCAGTAGTTTGAAGTCATAAACTTTGTTTGCTTGAAGCATTTGATATTTTAAAAATAACGGTGACGTGCTTAATTGGTACCATGGCCCCTGATAACTTTCATAAATGCGCAGTATCATTTTTTGTAGACGAATAATCCTATTGTAGTTGGTTTTTGTAGTGGTACCCCAGACCAGTATTCCGTAGCATAGTCTAGAGTAGAACAATGAATTATATAGGTTTTGCTTCAACCAGATAGGTATCAAGGGTGCAATTTTATACAAGCAGCCAACAGCTCGGGAGAGTTCAACGACTAAATTATTAACATGAACGTTCCACGAAAGATGCTCTTGGAACCAGACACCAAGAAACTTTTGCTCTTTAACCCTGGTTAACTCATGCCCTTGGAAAGTTAGAACTATTTCCCGGCTAAGTTGTTTGTTCAGAGCACGAAATATGACATAGTTTGTCTTTGCTATATTAAGCTGCAGTCTATTTTGGCCTAGCCAAGTCGAGAGCAACGCAAGGTACTCGTTGGCCTTAGTTTCCAAATCAGTTAAGTCTGTGGATTTAAAAAAAACATTAGTGTCATCGGCATACATAATAATTTCAGGAGAGTTTGCTATAGTTACAATATCGTTAATATAAACAAGAAATAAAAATGGCCCCAGTATGGACCCCTGAGGAACTCCTTGTGTTAGCTTTAGTTTCGATGATTTTGCGTTTTGTATTTGCACAATTTGAGAACGGCGACTCAGATAGTTTTTAATGAGCTCTAATGCTACTCCCCGCACCCCATACCTAGATAGTTTGTCGTATAAAATATTATATTTTATGGAATCGAAAGCTTTCTTCAAATCTAGAAATAAACCAAGTGTGAAATTTTTGCTATCTATGTTCGTAAGTATACTATCTTTGATGTAGCACAATGCTTTTTCAGTTGATCTGTTTTTCCGAAAACCATATTGGCTATTAGAAAGAATTTTGTGTTTGTCAAAGAAAGAAACCAGTCTTTGGTTAATCACACTTTCAAATATTTTCGACATAATGGGGAGGACCGATATCGGTCGGTAATTTGATAAATTATTTCTAAGGCCACCTTTAAATATAGCTGTCACCCGTGCTACTTTGAGTTTTTGTGGAAAAACACCAGTTGACAACATGAGATTAACAATATGAGCAACTGCCTCCGAAATAAGGTGGGATACTTGTTTTAATTCTTTCGCACCAATCTCATCAATGCCTGGTGCGACATTACTTTTCAGTAGCCTTATTGATGCCTCCACTTCAGCAGGAGATGTTGGTTGTAAGAATATTGTGTGTTCTATCATAGGTGTATCCGGGATATTAGTATCACGGTCAATGTCATTTGGCTCTTCATAACAACCGGCATTTATGAAATGTGCATTTATTGAGTTAGCCAAATCTTCAGCATATATAGTTGTACCGTTTATAGTCATTTCTTTTATATCACTGCACTGTTCCATTCTATTAGTTAGAGCATTTACCATTTGCCATACCTTCTTTGGGTTATCGTAAATGCTCTCAAAGTTTGCTGTGTAGTAATTTTTCTTGGCTTTTCTTAAATCAGCATTCAGAGTATTTCGAATTTTTTTGTATCTACAAAACACTTCAGGGTCCCGACAACTAATGAATTCGTGGTATAATTTATTCTTAGCCTTTATGCGTTGATATAGACCTTTGTTTATCCATGGTTTCCTATATTTTTTGTTTCGCTGCACCATGATTTTCTTGAGCGGAAATGCATTGTCAAAACATTTATGGATCATCTCGAAAAACATGTCATAGGCAGTGTTGGCGTCTGCCTGGTCTAATATAATGCTCCAGTCAAGTCCTTGGACTAAGTTTCTAAATACTTCGCGCGAGATGTCATTTAGGTTACGTCGAGAACACATTTGCTCTTGAGGCTTATTTTCATATAAGGTGGCCAGTAAAAATACCGGCAGGTGGTCACTAATATCGGAAGAGAAAACGCCCGTTTTTATGTAGTCTGTGCAAAGGTTTGTAATGCAGACGTCCAGTAACGTGGCACTGTGTGTTGTGATTCTAGTGGGTATATCTACGTAATTTTTACAGGCATACGTGTCCAACATGGTAGTGAATTCCCTAGAGTACGTGTGTGATGATTTCAGATCAATGTTTATGTCACCCATAATAACAAATGAACCCAAAGTGAAAGAATTATCACACAGTAGCGTCTCGAAGAAATGAAGAAAGTTTACTTCCTTTCCAAGAGGTGGCCTATACACAACCACTGCGAGCACCTTGCCAATGCGTAGAGCTAAGCACTCGACGTCATCATTTATGACGGAAAGGTGACATTTATGACGGAAAGACATCCAGAACCAGCTTCCTCTTTTTGTAGAGGCCCTCAGGGCTCTTAGCTTGTTCAAGGCGTACTAGACTGCGCAAACAAACTTTCTTAAGCTTTTATGTAAGTCTTGCCCAGCGGGTAATCAATTATTTGTCATTAACGACGAGCGCACACGGAGCACTCTTCGCAACACAGAAAGAAGCGGAAGCTCCACTGCATGCTTCATGAACCTGTTCTCGTCCTCAAGAGAGTATCGACCGAGCCTCAATGCACAATGCACAGGCATATTTTCACAGGTGCTTACTGTTAAATACGGTTGTTGCACGACTTCCAAAACAAGTGTACACACTTTGGAAGGAAGAGGTTGTACGTAGTGCGCACAATTCCAGAAGCGTTTCGTATTCGCATTTCCCGGAACGATCTCATTCCCTAGAGAATAGATGAGCTTGTGTAGTTACCTCCGAGTTCAAATATGCGCACGGATTTCCAAAGCGGCGAAGCGATGTGAGGCTGAATAGGCGGACGATTCCGTTATTTATCCTGTGAATATTTGTGCGTTGGTACAGGTAAACAGCCAATAAAACGGTGTTCAGGCAGTAACCTAGAGCAGCTCTGAGCTCTGGAGATCGTCGAGAATTTTCGTGATGAAACAAGTACTAAAGAAACACACACACTCAGAGAGGACACAGAGGAGCGCTTACTAGCAACTGAAAATTATATCTCGAGCCCCGCCACGGTGGTCTACTGGCTAAGGTACTCGGCTGCTGACCCGCAGGTCGCGGGTTGGAATCCCGGCTGCGGCGGCTCCATTTTCGATGGAGGCGGAAATGTTGTAGGCCCATGTGCTCAGATTTGGGTGCATTTTAAAGAACTTCACGTGGCCGAAATTTTCGGAGCTCTCCACTACGGCGTCTCTCATTATCGTATCGTGGTTTTGGGACGTTAAACCCCACAAATCAATCAATCAATCAATTAAACTTTTATTTCGAAGCGAACACTAATATATGCATAACACGCATGTACGTCATTCCGAACCTCCCCCTGTCATCACCAACAACGTGATATACCAAAACACCACTATAATCGATGGTACACAACCGGAAACAAACACGTGTAAAGTCCCCCCCCCCCCCCGCAAAATAAAACTAAGAAAAAAACACGTAAAATGAAAATTCTCTTGGTTACGTTACGTCAAAAAAGCTAATTCCGCGTCTCGAGAATTTTCGACCAAGATAACCTTTTGATTTTATTGCATTCGATATTGAACTTGCTTCGAAGGCAGGCTCTTCGTAGACACTGCATCAGCACTGAAAGTTCTCTTCGGCCCTACGTCAAAGTAATGTTATTATGCGGAGATGTATAAAAATTATGTTATTCTTCAAAATCGCCTTCAATACACTCTATATTTACGTAATTCCAAGCTGTAGTGGAACTAGCGAGGTGTATGTTCTCAGATATCATGGTTCTTGTAATGTTATTCACATCACAAAGCACTATTTGCAGCCAAATTGCTTAGGACATTGACATTTCTCAGATGCGCTTTCTTTAGCGCCCTACCTAATTTAAACGAATACTGACACAGTTACAAGACGTCGCAGAAGAACATTTTTTTTGTTTTCTTGGTATGCAGTGTAAACGCTTTCCACACATGAGAGTCAGCAAACACCTATAAAATATTACACATAGAATTTTACAGTTTTCGGCTCCTTAAAATGCATTAGAACACATCTTAAAAAAAGCCTGGTATTTTCACGAGGTCAATGATGATGAGAGGGGCGAGGCTGCACTCCTTAACGGTAAAATCGTGAAACATTCACCCAGACCTCATACAAAGGCTCCACACGTTGCTATAGGGGTGATCGTACATACACTTTACACACGATGTTTATTATTTACATATTGATGCTGTATATATACCCATATACACACAAGATGTAATCATTTACATGTCGATGAAATTATGTACAAGAACTTTAGTGATCACAAATCTGTGAGACACGGTTTCTTTTTAAGATCACAATATTGTGGTCGGTGAAGTAAGTGGCGAGAGGATCTTGGATGAGAGGTTGTTGCGTTGGCGTGCGGCTGGTCGTTGCGGATGGGGGCGATGGTGGTGAGGTTGTTGTCAAATAACAAGGCGTCGCATACCTTACAGTTGTGACCGAAAGACTGACCAAGGAAGTTGGACTTAAGGCGCGTGTGGCCACCACCAATCCCGGGTGGAGTGCAGGACCCGCTGCTTCTCGCTCCCGCTCCGATCCGGTTTCCCTTGCCGTCGATTGCGGGCCGCCTCTGCTTCACGAGCTCTCAATTCGGAATCCGCTTTTAGACGAGCCCACATAGGTTGACCTGCACGAGTCTTTGCTGCTTGCCACTGCATGCCGTGGCCTTTTCATCGATGCTAGCGCCGGCTTGCGAATGCGCCCGACGCTGGCGTCTTCAGCCTCGCGAGCTCTCACTGTGGGGTCTTGGCAGAGGCCCCGCATGACATGGCAGCCGCGTTACCAGTTGTCCTCGCCCCTGCCTTCGCTTCCAAGAAGTTCATGATGAGGAGCTGCGTGGAGATGTGTACTCACATAGCTACCGGCGAAGAGTAAAGAAGTGTGCCAAAAGCGCTCGCGCTATCCTCGATAAGGGGCATGGCGCGGCGCGCCGAGTAACTTGTCCCGAGCAAAAGGAGCTTCACTCTTAAAAAGAAATACGTCGTTTGGTGTGGGTGGCACGAGAGTCGAACCTACGATCTCTCGGTGGGTACGTGTTGATGAGTTCCGGGTGCTGTACGCACGACGCATATATATATATATATATATATATATATATATATACTTGGATGGCGTTCTCTATATGATGTGTCCCATCCATGGACTGGCTGAGCTACCACAAGCGTTAAATTATGAATCTTACCCCGCCGTGGTCGTCTAGTGGCTAAGGCACTCAGCTGCTGACCCGCAGGTCGCGGGTTTGAATCCCGGTTGCGACGGCTGCATTTCCGATGAAGGCAGAAATGTTGTAGGCCCGTGTGCTCAGATTTTCATGCACGTAAAAGAACCCCATGTGGTCGAAATTTCCGGAGCCTTCCAGTACGGCGTGTCTCATAATCATATGGTGGTTTTTGGACGTTAAACCCCTCATATTAAAGTAATGAATCTTGGCGCCAGGTGAATTTCTCACTAGGGGACAACGCGGAAGCATTCACATGAAACGATGTCACAACCGGCAAACACCAACAGACCAAGAGACATTGGGGAAGCTCTCACACGTAAATGTACAATAAGCGATTCACTACACCTGTGAAGATACAGCCCGCATGTCTTCTCAGGTGATGCCTGTGACATAAAGTAGAAAAGTCACGTCCGCCTGGTTGAATCAACAATGCACTTATGCAAGATCTTCTCCATTGGTTATGAAGCTCGTCCACTAATCAATAAGGTCGTAATCTTAGCTTTTGCGGCATCATGTCGATCAAGGGTGAAATCCTGGAAACCATGAAAGAAGTTAGGTTCGGCTCTCTAGGCATGCTAGAAAACCTTGTAATAACGTTCTATATCATTGTAAACATATGGCTTGACAAAGGGAAGTCAGGGTAAAGATATCTGAAAGTGCGGGGAAGGATAAGAAGTAGGGGAGAGTAAAAAATACAACAGGACGACAGGGAGAGAGAGAGAGTGAGGTAACTAGAGCGAAAGAAGCAGATAGAGAGAGCAAGAAAGTAATAACAAGAAAGAGAGGGCGACAGAGAGTTAGAAATATAGAAATAAACAAAAAATAGACACAGAGTGTAAAAGAACAAGAGAAAACATAGCGAATGGGAGCAAAAGGGGAAGGTGGGAAAGTGAAATTTTATCCCAAAGCACGACCTGCTAGGTGCCCGTCAGCTATGCTGTGGCGCAGTTTTTCACGAAATATTGGAAGCTGCGCCTTCTGTTTTGTATTTACAGACATTGTCAAGGGCCCCACTAGAAAAAAAAATGACGAAGCACCAGATCACAGAAATGCTTAGCTCCAATTGCCTCATCTTTTGTCAATTTTTGTTTGCTTTTAAGCTGCTTACCTATTGTAATAGCGTTATATAAATGGCGTGCTGCATAATCCGTAACTTCTACTTCTTTACCGGCTTAAGGGTACGAAGGGTACGTTGACAAAAACGGTTTTAACGACAGCAAAAACCGAAATCCTGATTCGTAGAGGAGCCACCATCGTGTTTTCAAACGACAGCTAAATAGGGGGTGAACTAATTCTCTGCACAAGAAATGAGATCGGTCTTCGGGTGACCTTTGCTTTGTGATGCGCGTTTATTTATATCACAGCGATATCCGGAAACGTGCGGATAAAACATACACTGGAACCACCGAACGATAAAATCTGGGTATTTTTCTCTCTCTTTTCGTTCGGCTCTCTTGACGGGGATAATTGAATACTAAAGAAATCTCGGTATAACCTGGGGTCCACGGTTATACGCTTGGAAGAAGTCTTAGTCTTTTGTTCACTGGTAGATGTCTTCAACTTGATTTTTTTTATGTTTGCATGTTGAAAAACAAGCCAGAAAAGCCAGGGAGGTTATGCTGCCGCATACCTTTTCTAAAGCTTAAGGGGATGGCGTTACAACGGGGCGGCCATAATGTAAGACCTCAAGGCAAGACGCTGCTGATAAATCTACGCAAAATCTCCTCTCGAAGCACGTATGTAAAACAAGAATAATATAATAGTTGTTGTGCTTTCACGTTCTGAAAATGCGATGCCATTATATGTTCCACCATGCAGGCACCAATCATACGGTAGGAGCCACGCGCTGCCTCTAGCACAAAAGCGGCCACGGCATGCACATTTGACGGGATATAGGTGCTCACGACGCGAGCGGCGGCAAGCCATTGCACCGTGCTCTGGCGCTTCGCTTGAGATGTTTTCGTTCGCGCTCGCTTTCAAAAGAAGGTAAATTGTTAGCAGCCCTGAGAGAGCTGGAGTGGTGTATCTGCTTTTTTTTTTGCCTCACGCCCTACAGCCTCAGTTGATTGCGGCCGCATCAAATTGTTGGTGAACAACGGAGGTGACGAGCCAGTGGCGCGAAAGTACGCGCGTGAAGCACGGCTCACTGAACGATGAAAGCTTATCGCCCTCGGGCTAACATGGCAACAAACTCGGCGGCAGTTTGAGACAGACGACCGCAGTGATGGCACTGTCGTGGTAGCCGCAGAATTGCTATCGCGGAGCGATGTCGTATGCCGTTGTGTATGATGTGATATTCTTATTGTGCAACACTCGCGGCTGGCTGAGTCCCTTGACAACGTGGACGAACCACGGCTCTGACCAGAGGCGAAGCGGGAAAAGCACGCAATGCACTGGCATCGAAAATGGCGTCGTCCTTCGATTGCATTCCTGTGCCAGCCGCTGAAAACATCCTGTCCAATAAGCACTTGTTACAGCAATTGGGACATCTTCGTCAGTTACGTCTGCCCGCAGCCTAATTTAAACTGTTGCGAAAATTTCGACAGCCTATAGGGTTGTTTAGCGTCTCTGGGGAGTGACCTTTTAAAGGAGCACTCACCAGACTCCCAATATACAAAAAAGAGCGCAATATGTTTTTTTTCCTTATGTTTCCCGTCCTTCTTGCGCACTACTGTGACGTAGACAGTAGTTGCCGTCACGTCTACAGCGTACATGCTCTTGATTCGTTGATATACGTGATATATCACATATGATTTGTCTTGTCTCCTTCACTGATTTTCCATGCAGCTGCCCATCTGTACTTCTTTGTCTCTCATGAATATCAACCGATCAAACTTCATTTTTAGTGTTTACAACTGCGCAAGTGGCGACATTGGCGTGCAGCCGAGGAGCGCGAAATTCTGAAAAGCTCTAGCACTTAGTGCAGATATTGTTCACGTGCATGCGCACACAAACTAAGGGACGAGGAGGATGCATTGTGTGTATGAAGGAGAGGAGAAAATAACCTCGTATTTAAATGTGGAAAATCATTTAGCGTGCAAGCAATAGGTGACCTGTAATATGGGCAATCGTAGAGAACTGTGGCATACGACGGCTTCCGGTTCGACGCATCCAACTGGTGACCAACGGCACGTCTGCATTTCTGTACCATTTCGTTGAAAAAAGCTCCTCTCCTAGGAATGTCAGTGCTTTAGAAGTTGTTTTCTTTTTTATGCTAACCGTAACGGTGATGATGACAAGCTACGAAAGCCACGAACGGTAAGGACACTTTTTTTATCGCACTTAAATGATCTGCAATGCTTTTATGCTGCTCGGGGGTACTGTCAGTGTTGATAGCAAGTCAGCCGATACAGAAAAGTTTTCATTGTATGATACATTATACTGCAAACAAGAAAATCACCATTTTAAAGCTCTCAGGGGATGGTGATGACTGTAGCAGTGTGCTAAGTGTTTATTTCAGGATCGCTGCTTCGGCTGACATCGTCGATCGATCGGCATGAAGTGCAGCACTACTTATTGAGCGCGTTGAGATATCTATTTTGTTTCTCGCCTTCTGCGCACTATAAGATGCATTACTTAGTCGAAGCAATATGCTTATTCAAACATTGATCTTGATTATGCTGCGCGGCATGGCGGCACATAAACAATGCAGTCATACATAAATGGCGCCGAACAATCAAAACCCTGCGCATGTATAACGCACTTCATTCTTTGGGTGCCATCCTGGCGCACAGTTTGACCAAGATAATAGCAAATGGACTCGTCCAGCACTTCATGCAAACTTATTCTTGACTGAAGCTTTCGCGTTTTTGTCATAGATATGGGTGCAATTGTCGGCACTCATCTTGTATGGCTGCAGGTAGATTTCGCCCGCGTGTTCCCTTATTATGTTTGCTAGGCGCGCATGCGCGACAATTTATTTCTGAATATAATATACGCAGAAAATTCATACGTAAGCTTTTTAGTGTGAAATACGCACGTACCTGTGATAATGTGGTTTTCGCGCACTCTGGTTTCAGCGTTTCGTACTCGATGGCTACCTGTCGTTGTGGCTCTCTTCACAGCCACGGCCCACCTCATGTTTCCTTCTTTATTCCATGGGAATTGATACTTGCGTTCGCCTTTCACACTCGAGTGGAAGCAGCTAACGGCTGAACAACCAACCGTGGTTTGTCAGGATGAAGATAAACGGGTGACCGGGCGCGCAAATCCCAGATCATCAAAGGCTGGCGGCGGAGCGGCTCGCCGTCGTCTACCCTTCTCGAACCGGAAGCCGGTAGCAGGCGGTGCATCCCACAATTCCTCGCTGTTTTGATTGATTTGTGGGGTTTAACGTCCCAAAACCACCATTTGATTATGAGAGACGCCGTAGTGGAGGGCTCCGGAAATTTTGACCACCTGGGGTTCTTTAACGTGCACCCAAATCTGAGTACACGGGCCTACAACATTTCCGCCTTCATCGGAAATGCAGCCGCCACAGCCGGGATTCGATCCCACGACTTGCGGGTCAGCAGCCGAGTACCTTAGCCACTAGACCACTGCGGCGGGGCAATTCCTCGCTGTTTTACTGGTCACCTATTGTAGCTTTGCCGGGCGTAGAATCGGAGCCGCCATGGCTTGTATTCGATTGCGCGACCTTCGGATTTGGTCGAGCACCGGAGCCACAAGACCACGCGGATAAGTCGTGATATAGGTTAGTCGATAGTGAAACTTGTTCCTCTTCCTTCGTTCAAAAAAATTGCTAAAGGTAGACAAAAGCATCATCCAGGAATCTTGCAGGAAGTTGAACAAGACCTGAAACAAAAAAACGCTGGTGTTACTGAAGCCAAGCTTGTTGGTCTTGGGTTGTGTGAATGCCCTAGATGAGTGATGTTACGTCCTTTCTATGTTACTTTTAGGTTATTTCCGGCATTTTAGCTTGATGAAGCTTCGTTGTTTAAAGGCACATCCTGGGCTTTTAGCTAGGCAATGCTGGACTGCTACTGAGTAGCTGCTGTGCTCATAGCGTTGATGTTTTCGAGGTTGCTTCTGAGTTGTTGCGGGGCTTTAGCTAGTTGGTTTTAGGTTATGGCTCGGCTATTGGTTGTTTTTATAGACTTCAGAATTTTACGGTATCGCTTTTTGAAGCCTCCAGTGACGTAGTTAGAGCTTCACCGTTTCTTTTTCCTCTTTCGCACTATTTTTATCACTTTATTTTTGTGACACTCTCTATTTTGTGTAAGTTTCTTTCTTTCTCTCTCCATTTTCTCTTTCTTCTTTTCTTCATATGTGTCTTTCTATTTCTCTTTACCCCGTGTTTAACTTCGCTGAGCTGGTTTTCGGATAACATTCGCATCTTTTGTACTCCGTAATGGGACTAGCCCAATTCTAGTGGCATATGCACACCTTGAAAATTTCGCACAACACGGAGCACATATTTTCGAGAGCTTACGTACTTTCACAGTAAAATGATAAAAAAGGGGACGTGCGCTGAACTCAACCATGATAATTTTTGATGATGATAATGATGAATTTAATCCCGCGACCTGCGGGTCGCAGGATCAAATTTCGTGACCCGCAGTGAGCTTCTTTTGCGTAGGTTTCCAACCTAAACCAGTAGCTTTCCAAAAACGTATCTTTTCGAGTGAAAACACCACCTCCAGGCCATCATGTAGTTATCATTGTGGCTAAATTGAACAGGCTTGAATATTATAAAGCGATAAAACACACTTGGTTGATCCGTCTATGCTAGAACTTGATATGACAAGAATGTAAAACGTCTCCTAAGAGAGGCTTTAGAGATATTGGGTTCGCATCCCGGCTGCGGCGGCTGCGTTTCCAATGGAGGCAGAAATGGTGTAGGCCCATGTGCTCAGATTTAGGCGCACGTTAAAGAACCCCAGGTGGTCGAAATTTTTGGAGCCCTCCACTACGGCGTCTCTCATAATCATATGATGATTTAGGGACGTTAAACGTTACATATGAATCAATATCAATCAATCAGGCTTTAGAGAATGGGGTCTGGTACAAATCTGTATGCGGAATAGCTCACAGGCCTCCGCCTTATCACGTTGTGCGTCGAGCTGAGCGCGTCTTTCTCAAAGCACACCCATGTTCCGTTCTAAAGGACATTGGTTCCATACATTTAGCTAAGAGGAAACTTGGCGTTGCAATTACCTGCAAATTTGCCCCGCCGCGCTGGCCTAGTGGCTAAGGTACTCGGCTGCTGACCCGCAGGGCGCAGGTTCGAATCCCGGCTGCGGCGGCTGCATTTCCGATGGAGGCGGAAATGTTGTAGGCCCGTTTGCTCAGATTTGGGTGCACGTTAAAGAACCCCAGGTGGTCTAAATTTCCGGAGCCCTCCACTACGGTGTCTCTCATAATCATATAGAGGTTTTGGGACGTTGAACTCCACATATCAATCAATTACCTGCAAATTTCAAAAGCCTATATTCACCGGCAAACTAAATCGTAAATACTGAGTCATACAGAAAAGCTATGTTTGCTCTACATTCACATAGGAGGCCCAGAACCATGTAAATTGGTATTTCACATTTAGACTACCACTAAACGTAGATGAACACTAGCCTGAACTCGTTGATGTATCTCCATTACAATGACAAACGTGCTTCATCAATGCTTCAAGAAACCCTTGTGGTAACTGTAGTAGTTAACGATGAGAGTGCTATCGAAAAAGTGTGGCGTTACAGGCAAAAGAGTTTCGCAGCTTTGATGCAAAACTTGACCTAAGGAGGCCTACTCGAAACGCGTGTAAGAGTTATTAAACAAGACGACCGGACTACAAGAAAACATAACGCACGTCGGTCTCTCCTGCTGGCTGGCCACGATGTTTGCCGGCGCAAAAAAAAGCGTGAAACGTGGCGTTACAGTGAGGCTGCCAGGCTAGAAAGATAAGGCTTGTACTCGTTGCAGGGCTATTTTCGGTAAGAATGGATGCTAGCAGCGAGGCTCACGCTTGACTGAGGTCGCCATCTATCGATGTGTTAAGGCGTCAACCAATTTTTGCTTTTAAAGGAAACACGCTGATTGTAACAGATGTGTAGCCACGACATGTTGAACGAGGTGATGACGGATTCGACAATGATCATGCAATAATTATTTTACGAAGACCTCTGCGAGAGGAAAGCATTACATAAAATAATTGGCCCCATATCTACATGTTACACCGCAATTGTCGTCGAAATGCGATTGTCTTGCGTCTGGACAGAGTGAACAAAACGTTTGTGTGATGTTGTGCGCAAGAAAATTGGTGAATGGTATTGAGACGTTCCCCGCTACGCCACCGATTACCAAAGAGAGGGAAAACCACGCAACCCCTTTGTCTATCCGGTTCTCTCTTGGCTATGTGTCTCAATCACTTTCCGCATACAGGGATTCATGCAGGGGCCGGGAAGTAAGCATCGTATCTCTCTGACTCTCTTTTCGCATCGTATCTCTCTGACCCCCTCGTATCGTCTCGTAGTCCCTTTTTGTAGGACCCGACTCCGCCCTACCGGGGCACCAAACCAGTCACCACTATCCACGCAGCATATATTTTCTCTGTCAGTCGGTGCGTGTCATCTTCGACGGCCACTCCCGCGGCCCACACCAGTAGAAAACACTCTCCCAAACAAAGCCGAGCAAGTAACAATGTACAAACTCAAGCCTCAGAGAGAGAGATGGGTGAGCTGTCCCAAGACACCTTAATTACGGGCGAACAATGGTCCTGATGCTTCCGGTACTTGGTGAGCCGATGTCCCGACCAAGTCTCAACGTTTCCATGCAGCTCGATGTCTCCCGCGAAATTCTCCGTAGCCGCCGCTTCTTCCTCATTCACCGCCGCGGGCGGCCATCCGCGCAGAACGCAGTAACGAGCCCTGGAGCCACGGAGGCTGGCGGAAAGTCATACTGGACCCGGCACAGGCGCTGCAGCAGCGTCGCATTCCCCGAACCAACAAAAGGTGCTCTGCTGCTCCCCCATGCTACAAATCTGAAGGGTGCGCGCGGATTATCTCTACCGTACACTGTCACACGACAAGGCGCCACCCGGTCCTCGTGTTTGCGCGGGGAAGCCCGTGAGAATAGTAGAAATAATCCTTCCAGGTACTCCACTCCGGAATGCCCATTCGTTACACTGAAGGTTTTCTTTTCCCTTTTTTTATGCGTAGGTTTGAGAAACGAGCAAAAACATCTTGAAAGAACCGGATTTGCGGGGACGTCACAGTATTATGGAGGTGCTGCGTTGAGTGCCTTGAGCGTGCAGCGGAGGCGAACGAGCACATAAAGTCACGTCACGCGTGAGACATGAGCGCTATTTGTCAGTTATCTTGGAAAATGAAGCGCGCACGCCCTGCGCGCCCTTCTCGGAGGTGATAACATGTAGAACGGAAGGCGACGGGTAGGTGCCACCACCGTGTGTCGTCTTAGCAAAGCGTTGGAGACACCTTTTCGTGGATGCGTTGCCTGCTCAGTGCAACGTGATGAATGCTTCAGTCCTTATAATTACCTATGTATGCTTTTCTAGTAAGAGACACACATGCAGAATATTGGTGTGTTGTTAAGGTGCGTAAGATATGCGCAATAATTGCTTTTTAATTTACAATCACACAAGTATGAACTCTGAAGCATGAGCAATATTGGAGTGCGCTGCGCATGGGTCGGCCGTTCGGAGTATTGTTTGGCCACTTTGGTGCCCTGTTGGGTACCGGTAAGCGCGGGCAAAGAGACAAATTTACAGACAGACAGACAGACAGACAGACAGACAGACAGACCAAAATTTTTGCGTCGAAGGTTCTAATGAAAAACTATCGTTTTTAAAAGGCATGTTTGTTAGACTTTCTGGGTTTGGGACCATGGCGCAGTGTGTGACGATCCCAGGATCTTTAGATCTTCGCGCACTGAAAGATAACCGCTTCGGCTTCCGTTCACAGTACTTTTTTTCTTAGCCGTGTGATCATGTATATTTTTGTGACGCGTTTAACGTGATGGAAACACGTCCCTGAATTTTTGATTCAGGGACGTGTTTCTAAAAAATCGAAAGAGATTTTTCAACAGCCACCATGTCCTAAAAAGTTTCCTTCGCTTCGCCATCACAGCACAGGACGTGAATGCCGAATTTCCATGGTCGCCTTTTTGTAGCGCTTAATGTACATCGCATAAAACGTCGTCGCAGATATTCAAACTTTGCCGGGTCACCCATCTATTCCCGTAAGGCCCGTGTGCTCAGATTTGGTTGCAGATTGAAGAACCCCAGGTGGTCGAAATTACCGGAGCCCTCCACTTCGGCGTCTCTCATATTCATATGGTGTGTTTTGGGGCGCTAAAACTCACACATCAATGAAATCATTCGCGTAAGGCAACTGAAATGCCAAGTCTAACTTCTTTTCTTCTGAGTTGATGTATTCATTCTTCCATCCCACTCCCGAGCATTTTCTGAGCCTAACGTGGTTTTGCGCAGCCTACGAGACTGGCCTTCCTTACACCATGCGACAACTTCATTTGAAGACGTCATCTCATGACGTCATTCTAACGTCCCAAGTTTGGAATGTACTAATTTCTCATACTGTCACTTTTTGCATTGCTGCATTGTTGACGCAAAGAAGCAGATAGTCCACTTTAGCAATATCCCTCATGTCAAAACAGTGTTTGTGGTGGAATTTTCGCAAGTGAGTGGTGGAGATAAACGAAACCTAAAGCACATTTCTAGCAACAGCTGACTGATTTCATGTATGTTGCTCATTTCTCGGAATCACGCAAACACGCCAGCTGGGCCAAATTGCACACTGGTGTCTCTAACGAGAAGTGCTTCACGTTCTAAGGCGCTTGGGGCGTTAATTCATTAGCAAGCTTAGATCAGTTGCCTAGATCATTTATTAAGCGTATCGCAGCGTTCGAGGAGTGCTATAAGTAGCAGGCGCTCTAATGAACTGAGTGATGAGGTCTAGCGTGGTTCTGTAAAATCAACAGACTCGTTGTGAAAACGCAAGAAAGGGCTACCAGATTACGAGACTTGGCAACATCACGTTGTATGTCCCACCTATGATGGCAGTAGCAGCACACTGTACCGTGTTCTGCCAAATTAGGCGTCATAATTAGGCTTTTTTCGCTATCAAAAAGGCGTACCAATGGAAAAGCAGAAACACTAATCATAAATAGTCACACTTGACTTTTTTGTATGCTGAAGGATTAAAATAGTTCATAAAAAATTCAAGAGAATAATGAGTATCCTGAAATACCTGCTTGCCCATTCGAGCCGTGGGAAGCGGTTTCCTTATTATCTACAAAACATTCATTACACGTTAGAACTTATAACTACGGTGTTATCCCGGATGCGTATTTCATCTCTAACAGTGACTCACACTTGCGGCTGTATTCAATACGGTTCAGCAAAACAGCTCAAAAGCATCATGCCACCATAACTTCACAAAAACAATTTCACCGTACCTTCTCAGTAAGTGCATATATCTTAATCACGCGCATCTCTGCCAGCGAATGGCCCCTCCGCGGTGGTCTAGTGGCCAAGGTACTCGGCTACTGAAGCGCAGGTCGCGGGTTCGAATCCCGTCTGTGGCAGCTGCATTTCCGATGGAGGCGTAATTGTTCTAGGCCCGTGTGCTCAGATTTGGGTGCACGTTAAAGAACCTCAGATGGACCAAATTTCAGGAGCCCTCCACTACGGCGTCTCTCATAATCATATGGTGGTTTTGGGACGTTAAACCCCACATATCAATCAAATCAATCTGCCAGCAAATGTACTGACCTGCAGGGCCTATCTTTACAGGAGCCATTCAATGAGCGAGATATTTTGGGCATAAAGCGACGAAAGCAACATCAAAGCCCCATTCGACTCCACGACAACGTCTATGCAAGACTAACGCTGCACAACAATTAACTATGGACAGCAGCAACAAAAAAAAAACAAGGTAATGCCGTAAACGGTTTGCAGAAACAGCTGATAAGTCCGGCGCATGGCCAAGCACATCCTTACAGAGGAATGATAAAAACAAAACATCGTGCCTGAACACATACAATTAGGCAGAAATTCCAGTGTACCAGTCCCTGGGGGCTCTTGCGAAGTGAGGTTTTGTAGCATGAGGCTTAATATTGATGCTAAACATGCAGCAACTAGCACCACGATGAATACAAATAATTATTCAAAATATGTAATAAATACTCCTCTGTTTCAACTTGTCTAGCAATCTCAAAATAAACAACATTCGAAACGCCACCTCGTAAGCATTCTTTTTTCCTTAACTTAAGAATGGGACAAGTTTCAAGTTTCAAGTTTATCTTCCATTTCCTTTTTACAAGAAAAAAATAAAACACAAGGGCAAGGAATAAAAATCTGCAAAACAGCAGCTTGACGAGGTTTCTGCCCCCTTGGCTTGGCTCCAAACGTACAGCATATATATATATATATATATATATATATATATATATATATATATATATATATATATATATATATAGATATATATATATATATATATATTATCGAGAGAGAGAAATAAAATACATATTCATACTCTTCCATATCGACAATGGTTCATGTGATACAACTCGGATACAGAAGTTTAAAATATCGCATTGTTGCACCGGAAATACTTCTTTATTTTCAGAACAAGGTTGTATTCGTAAACATTTTCGATAGGCAGTGCATTGAGAGTGCGGAATATTTCGTTGGTATGTGCATTAAATGGAGCAGTGACAATATGCCGAATAGTTTTCTTTTGTAAAGTTTGTAAGATATGAATGTTTGTTTTTGATGTTGTGCCCCACACTAGAGCACAATAACTGACATGTGATAGGAACAGACTGTTACACAACATAAGCTGTGTTTTGGTAGGAAGCATGTATCCTAATCGGCAGATAACACCACATGTTCTAGCTAGTTTAGACGATATACGTTCAACATGTGCGTCCTAGCTTATATTAATGTTAAAGATAACGCCTTACGTTTTTACGTTGTCAACTAAATCTATCTTGTCTTCACCTAGGTAAAGAGCACTGCTGCAGTTTACATATTTTTTCGGTGGTGTGAACAATACAGCCTTAAATTTTTTGGCATTAATAGGTAATGAATTTAAATCACTCCACTTTTGTAGTACGCCTAAAGATGTATTTGCTACGTTTACAAGATTTACGATGTCATGAGATTGAAAAAAAAAAGACTGGTGTCATCAGCGTAAACTACAAGCTGAGCAAGTTTCGTTATATTTGATCTGTCATTAGTGTAAATATTGAGTAAAACAGGTCCAAGTACGCTATCTTGGGGAACACATTGTGTTAAGGATCGTGCTGATGAGAGTTTTGATCCTACAGCAACGCAGTGTTTTCTGTATTGAAGATATAATTTTAGAAGTTTGAGTGTAATCCCACGAAAGCCGTAATGCTCCAACTTTGAGGATAGGGTTTGATGGTAAATAGAATCGAAAGCTTTCGAAAAGTCAATGAAAATGCCTAGAGTTAATATTTTGTTCTCAAAGTTGTTTAGGAATAATTCTTTTTGCGATAACAGAGCAAGCTCCGTTGACATTCCACTGCAGAATCTATACTGCGAATCTGATAAGATATTATGTTTATCACGAAATGACGTTATTCTTTTACATTTGACCTTTTCGAGGACTTTATAATTATCGAAGTACAGAAACTGGCCTATAAATTGTTAATTCATTTGTGTTGCCGGATTTAAATAAAACTATCACTTTGGTATCGATAGCTGTACGCCAACGCTTTAAATGTGAGCTGGATACTGAATTCTCACTAAGCTCCTTCTGCAATCTTGATTAGCGATCTGACGCACTCTTTCGCAGAACTAATGATGACTTCTATTTAGAGTGTATCAAGCTCACAAGTATACATATATCCAAGAGACCACCTCAACGTGCTAAGGATATTGACGACTACTGTCTTTGCCGGAACGACGAAGTATCGAATCTCTTTGTCAGAGCAAGTCTTCAATATACCTTACCGGCATTGCTTTACAGCTCAAGCGGATTAGAGCGGAATGGTTAGGAAAAGGAATGCAGCCCAATCTAAGGGTGTTCGAAGCGAAGTAATATGACACTTGTTTTTCCGACAGTGTATCGACTCGTAAGGCTGCGGATAGAGGTGAGCCCGGTTCATTAAATGATACTCTAGCTCACGTGGTCTTTTCTTGTTCTTTTTAGGTAACATTGGTCAGTGTGTCGGCGCACCGCCCTCTGAGCTGCATCTTCTATGTCAACCATGTATGAGATGTTAGAGCTTTGTCAGGCAGACTCTAACCTTGCTACCATTTACTCAAATACAACTGAAATTTGCAATATAGAAAGACTGTAGAAATGCAATTCAAATAGTATATGTCTGAATATAGTGATCAGGAATTTTCTTTGCAATGCCGACAGTTGGGCCACTTGCTACATGATTGAAAATGAGCAAAGACAAAAGAGAGACATAAAAAGATTGTGACACGACTGAACTATGTCCTCTCGCCATGTTCATCAGTCTTTTAATCCTGTTTGTTGTTTCGCTTGCTACTTTTCATCTTCAGTTCTTTATTTAGAACTTCGCGCTTTATTAAGTGCGCGCGGTTGACACCTGGAGGCTGGGTTACGCTCTTGCTTGGCCTCCTACATGGCGAAAAGTGGTATTCTACCAAACAGTTTGGAAATGGTAGTTAAAGGTATGCCTAGTAAAACCAAAATTGAATGTAATAAACTTTTCCTCGGTCTATAGCGCTAGAAATCAAACACTTGTTAATTGTTCACAATCAAGGCAAGGGAAAAACATTCATAAATACGATAGTTTTAGCTTGCAGTCCTATTTACTAATCAAGATGTAACACCTGGAAGCCTCCAAAACAAGCTATACAAGCTTCCGAGATATTATGTCGTGGGGGTGAAAATCTACTATCACTTTTTGCTGCCACATTGCCCGAGTGTTTATCGTCGAGTTTCTGGGATTTTTAAAGAAAAATACTGTAATGTTCTGATAACTTAAAAAGAAATAAATTGATCTTGAGGATGTGTGAACTATACATATTTGTCGAGGAATTAAGGTGATCTATGCGTTTAGGTAACGCAGCTCGCGCAATTCAGGAGTTGATACTTCTTACCAGAAACGTGAGTTACTTCCACAAAATTATGATATATTTAAAGATTTCGGAAGGAGTGACAGTTATCCTTCCTGTGGCTGCTCTAAACGGTCTTGCAACGTTATTTCTAATTACAAACGGCATCCTATTCTCATTGATAATTATATAGCGTGTTAATTCAGCGGGTCAGTGTGGAATGACTGAACACGGCAATGTACAACAGTACTACTCAACTGACGCTGACACTAACGGATGTTGGTTACCCTTTCAATGACAATGACGGATTATTCGTTATTCAACACGTGCCCCTATGTCAAGGCTAATATCCATACGGACTTAGGGCGTGCACAGTTCCACGCATGACACTAACGATCTCAAGACTACACAACGTAATTCATATCTGATAGCGGCGCAAAGAACCCAAGAAAGATTAAGTCAAAATGTCCGGTCAGAATTTCCGAAGCTGCCAACTACGGCGTCACTTATCGTTACGGTGGTTTTGGGAAGTTAAAGCCCAACAATTATTAAAATGGGTGTAAGCGATGTGTCGCACATCCGTGCCTGACTTTTTTTCTTTCCCTCTTTCACTCGCTTTAAACGATGCTTTCTTTTCACCGTTTCCTTCTTTCATACTGGAATGCAGTTCTTCTTCCTCGACTCTGGCAGCGCACCACATAACTTGCTGCAGGTAAGAACTCTCACATGTTAACATCCGGGTTACAATAAATTGTGGTACCGGAAAAGAAATATTCGCCTTTACAAAAGTCCCGACTGCCACATCACAAATGGCTGAATGGCGACAATCGTTTGATCGCGGAGATCAGTTATCGGAAAACGGCTCAAAAAAAATAGTCGTGTGAACGGCCACATTCCTGGGGAGCATTCCTGTACGCTCATGGGCATTGCTTTTTTTTTACGCACAGTTTCTCCTTTGAAATTTGTTTTAAAATTTTATTCATAATAGTAGTCATAATAATAATATGTCACTAATTTATATACCGTCACCCCCCAGAACTGAGAGGTCTTATTGCAGGCAGACGCAAAAATAAAACAAAAAGGAATAGACAATGCAGTACAGACAGTCTATAGAAAAATTATTGAAATAAAAAGAGTGAAAAGGCACAACTAAAACGAAATCAGCGCGAAATAAGAAGAATGAGACAACAAGAATCGTGCAGTGGGAGTGAAAATTAAAGGAGAATATACACTGCTATGAAGAATCCCTCTTGAGAGACGGAAAATTGAGAAATTTCTACCTTGTGACAAACTATGTTAACACAGTGCAGAGCTGAGATAAAAACAGCGACGGTGGACTATGAGATATTGTGAAAAGGATATAATAATTGCTGTTTAGTGATCTTAAACCAGCACATTATGAAGAGAGCTGTCGTATTTTAGTGTTCCAAAAATTCAGGCCACTTCAGGATCTTCAGCGTGTACCTTGACATCAGTACGCAGGTCTCAGGTACGTTAACCTCCATTGAAAATGCAGCCGCTCCCTTCGGGATTCGATCCCGCGACCTGCGGGTCAGCAGTGAAGCATTGTAACCACTAGACTACCTCGGGAGGAATCGATGACAGTGAGTCTTGAGTAACTTCGCCATAGTGTGGATTATAAGACAGAAAATTAACCAGATCTGTGTGGAAGGCGCAGTACAGTTACCGCCAAGGCTAGAAGAGTGGCCTCTGAGAACCTTTTGTAAACATTCGTTGGGTAACTGCTGTAAGCACACTTGCTCGGTACCCACTACGGCAACGTTATTAATAATTCCGGGGTAGTAGGCCGGCATTCACTATGCTATCCTTCGTCATTCTGAGAACCATGGTATCCGCTAAACACTTGCTAAAAATTTTGTGCCAATTGTTCATGCAGTTGCTTACGACAATAAGGAATTATGGCTGAAGTGGGTATATGCCACATTTATAGGGTGATCAAGAACAAGCTTTCGTAATGGGTTGGAATATTGGACGCACATATTACAGAATTCGCCTTGTGTGCCGTCTGGTTGTCCCTTTGCCGTTACAAAACGCTTTTTTATTCATACTTACGTGATTCCTTGCCCGACATCAAGCCTGCCAAAGGCAAGTTTGCGTACCATTCACAAGCACCGGCTTGGCTCAGTGGTAGAATACTGGACAGGCACGCAGCGGACCAGGGTTTGAGCCCCTTTGTGCCCTCCACGTTTTTCACTTTCGGAGCTTTTTGTTCTCTTATTTGGTGCAATAGTGAGTGCGGAAACTGGTGGTGGTTGCGGCGGACAACTATACGGCACCACGCATGACCCGAATCGTGATCTCATAACAGCCTTCGCTGTAAAATACGCTTCTTTCTGGAACCCGTAAGTGACCATGGCACAAGGTTATACTGCCCATCAGGTTTCCAGAAATAAACGCCAAACTGGCAAGCTTTGAAAGGCTACAAATCGTATTCAACTTTATTTCTATTACAATGGGCCTCTTTTGTAGCACGTCTACTTCAACTAACGGCAACTATTTGTGGCATATCGCGATGTCAGCAGGTGAAACACACGACCTTTTTGCTTCTTGCTCCTTCTTTCGTGAGTTTTTCTTTTTTTGTTTTTTTGTCTTACATGACTTCCATTGGAGTCCAGTAACTAACTAGTTTTAGCAACTAACTAGTTTTACTCAACCTGTCTTCGCTCACGCTTTTCAGGTCTGTAAGATTAAAAAAAAAACTTACAAAACCGGTACGTGATTGTTCTTGCCTTGGGAACAACTTGCGGCTTAAGCGCGAAAAAAAAAATGTTATTATAAGTAATACGCTCAGCATGCGTTTTACAAATATTTTAATTACATGACAATTTACTTTCTCAGAACAAAGCGTTTTAGTTGAACTTGTTTTTATCGACTTGCCTCGTAGAAGTTTTGAAGAGTAAAGAGGCGTATTTTTCTCGGGGCTGCAGAATTCAATTATCTGTTTAGGGGTTCATGAAAGGATGTTATTTGTAGTATTTTATACTCCAAAGCTTTTTTTAGCATGGTACATAAACCGGTAAGAGTTAGACAAATGCAGCAGCAATGGCGTTTTTCTGCTTTCAAGGGTGTGCGTGACCCCTTCGATGTTTGCCAATTAGCACCTATTTATATTTTCAGTTTACAGACCACGTGGGTCTGGGGCTTGTAGCGGATACAGTATTGTTTTTTCAAAAGTCTGCGCTCAGACAGATTTTAACTTTCTGTTTTATGGTCTAAGCGACCTATTTGTGTCGACAGTTTTCGTGCTCAGGTCCCGACTAAAAAAATATCGGTGTCGACCCGTGCATGGCGGTTGCATTTCAGTGGAAGCCGAATGATAGATGCCTGCGTACTCTACACAAGATTGAACAACTTTCTGGGGCCCTCCACTACAGCGTATACCTGATCGTCACACCGCAAATTCAGCATGTGAAACACAATGAAGTATGTATGTATGTATGTATGTATGTATGTATGTATGTATGTATGTATGTATGTATGTATGTATGTATGTGTGTATGTATGTTTGTATGTATGTGTGTATGTATGTATGTATGTATGTATGTATGTATGTGTGTATGTATGTGTGTGTATATGTGTGTGTATGCGTGCGTGTATGTGTGTGTATGTGTGTGTATGTCTGTGTATGTATGTATGTATGTATGTATGTATGTATGTATGTATGTATGTATGTATGTATGTATGTATGTATGTATGTATGTATGTATGTATGTACGTATGTATGTATGTATGTATGTATGTATGTATGTATGTATGTATGTATGTAGGTAGGTAGGTAGGTACGTAGATATGTATTTAGATATATGTATGTAGGTACGTACGTATACAGGTACGTAAGTACGTACATACGTACATAGGTACGTATGCATGTATTGACCACCTGCCTACAGTTCCACCTTTGCCAGCTGCCCACTACTTCGTCATTGCAAACGAACCACTACGCCCCATCACCGGTCCACCACTTCACCGACCATGAAGCAAATACTGTTGAGAAGTAGCCAATTTAAAATGCAAGATGGTCGTGTACTTGTATCTAGGTGCGCGTTAAAGAACAATAGATTCTCCCACAGTGTCCATTTCTTGTTTGTACGTGACCACCTATAGTTGCACCTTTACAAACTGCCCACTACTTCGTCCGTGCAAACATCCCACTATGCACTATCACCGATCCACCACTTCACAGACCGTAACGTTGTTATATTGAAAGGGGAACGGAGGCTACGTATAGCTACCACTTATGAATTGTGGAATTTCTTGTACAAATATATACAGTATTTGTATATACCTTTCAGCACTTCGCCCCACTTATCATCATTCACTCCGTGGTAAGCTCTAATTTTTTTTAGGAGCTTCCCGATGTAATCTAGATTAGCATAATTTTTATGTAGTTTCAACTGTATATGAATCTCGCTTAAAGTGCCAACGTAGCTAACGCGACAACAATGTTTTGGCGATATTAACTATTATGAGTGATTGCTCGAGGTAAACAATTGTTGCTACAAAACTTATCTTTAATGTTGACGTCTGCTGTGATGTAATTGTACACGGTATATTATAGTGACCTCTCAGGAAGCAGCAAAGAAAAAGATCTAGTGAACAAACCTAAGTAAACATCAAAGAATCTGCCTAGTAGATTCAAGTAGTAGCAGCAGTAGTAGTAGTGATAATAGTAATGAACTTTTATTTCAGCCAAGACTAATGGCCGAGCATTTCGACCACCTATGCGTCCAGTCGATCCAGTCAATCCAGTTGGTGATGGAAATAGAAGGGGGAGGGTAAATGCTGAACTGCTGAGCATTTGGGCAATAGAAAAGGCAGTTGGACAGGTTGGCATATGTGGAGGGGCTGCTCAATACTATAAAAAGATAATAGCAGGCATTTAAAGCACACAATCATACTTCACCAGTATGCATTGACACAACCGTGAATGTCCTCCATCTTGAGCATCCAACTGAGCAGCTCATTGATGTGGAATTTAGTTCGGGTTTTATAAGCTATTAATTTTCGGGGATTCTTATGAACTGGTGGAATACATGACTGACCATTTGCAGTGTAAGAAAAAAAGGCGGAATGGTCACTGCATAGCAACGAAGTGTGATGTATTCGTTATATTTAGGTGGGTCTCCTCGAGGCCCCCTTGAAAATCAGTGACCTAGTCAGTCAGCATTTCGGAAGAAGACATAGACTCGCGATTTTGTTGGAAGTGTCGAAATTTTTTAAAAAACCTGGGACGCATGAAATTGTGAGCGCAGTCTCTGTATTGTCCACATCGGGAAACGTACTTTTTATTTCGACTCTTCACTATTACCATTCTTGCTTAAAGAAAAGTGTCACTGTAAGTTAATAAATTAGGCTAACTAATACTGCGTATATGGGAGCCTCTATGTTATTTTCAATCATGTGCACCATGTGCCTTTTTTTGCATTGCCTTGAACAGCACAGGCCAAATTACAAATAGGGCCCCTGTGCTAAGATTGGGTGCACGATAAAAAAAAACCCAGGTAGTCAAAATTTCCGGAGCCCTTTACTACGGCATCTCTCATAATCATATGGTGATTTTGGGACTTTAAACGCCACATATCAAATTACACATGGGCATATGGTAGCGTTGCCACTGGGCAGTTCCAGTACACAAACTGAAAGTGACGGTCAAAACAACATTGTTACATACAAACTACAATGGTATTTATCATTTCCTAGTAATACACATTTCAAAAGGCACACAATGTGGCGCACATGGCAAAACGTATTCGCTGAACTTGGTGGTACTGATTTCTCGCAGGGCGGTTGAAAAATGACAGACCCTTCATTAAAATTATATTTGTATTCTTGCAAACACTCCGTGACAATCCTGGTGTACGGTCAAGGCTTCTTTGGCCAAGACCATGCGCCTGGGCCTAAACGTGCACCGCGTCGCAATTAAGCCACAGGAGACCCCAACCAGCTCCCTTCGTCCATCTCCTCGTCAGTGTAGCAGTACAAACTCCGTCTTGCTCGTCTTATATAATTGCAGTTGCGTGAACAAATGACCATCGTCCACTCGGCCTAAATTAGGCGAGTGCTGCCAGCTAAAACCTTTATAAGTGACTACGCTTCCGCGAAAACTTGCGCCTTTACGCCACCGACCAAAGTTGTCTTGTTTGGCTTATTAACCTATCAGTTGGTGCACTTTTTCGGTACGCCTACACTTCGAACCGAGACTGATCGTTTATAAATGGTCCAATCAACCTTCTTACGACCCCTGACTTTGCAATAGCATCACACTGCTTGGTGCGGCTGTTTTTTTTAGCTGTCACTACATTACGACTGCTAACATTAACATCTGCACACCCACAGTCTGCCAGTTTGCTGCTCCCTATTGTGCGGTAATGCATGTTGTCAGTTCAGATAAAGATCACGAGTTCGTTTCCCACTGCATCTCAATAAAGGCGAAATGCGACACTGAACAAGCGGCGCGAGAAATAAAAAACGAGGTGTAAATAATTTATTAAAAATCTGGCACTTCAAGTACTTCAGCCCAGAAAGCCGCACGAGCCCTTCTACAATTCTTGAGGGCAACATCACTGCACGACCGCCTGCGAAAGCTGAACTGTGTGTGCGGTGTGTGTGTTATGTGCAATGTGTCTTTCATCTTCACTCTCTCGTTTTCTCCCTCGTTCCCCTCTCCCCTGTGTAGGGTAGCAAACTGGACTTAGTCTAGTTAACCTTCCTACCTTCTTGATATTTTTTCTTCTTTTGGCATGTTCGTTGGGGTGAGGCGAATGGAAGCGACCACACCTGTCCCATCCCTCCCACTGTTGATGATATTTCAAAATTATTCTGGTGCTCACAACTACGACCTATGACGTATCCTTGATTAACACGCACGTGAATCTCCAGAATCCACTCAGGCCTTTGTGCTTAATTTCACCTGCACCTTTTGAGAAGCTTGTCCCTATATCAGTTCATATATTGGTGTTTAAGAGACAGGACATGCAACCACGAACAGAACAGAGCAGTCAATGCACCACAGTTGCAGATTGACAACTGTAAAGGCGCACAACGACAGAAATGAAATAGGCACGAAAACATATTGGCAGATGACCATTTATTATTCATTGTAACTCGGCGTTTCTGATGTCTTGACTTCTCTTTTCTATCTGTGTTAGCATGCCTTCTCTCTTAAACGGGTATACCTACCAAGTAGCTCCACTCTTTGCCATTATATCGACGAGCTGCAGCCAGTCTTCCACATTGTTCAAAGACACAGTGATAAATGTTTTGATAAAATTGCAAATGAGCACGTGCGAATGAGTACTTGCAAGGCCCATGTGAGCCTCGGGACTCTGCTTTGCATTGTAGGAAAACGGTAGGGGTTCGATGATGCATCGTGGCCCCTCTGCTCTGCTTCTAACATTGCTGAAGTGCGGTTCTACAGAACATGCACTGCGTTGATGAGATTACAATTTCGATAAGTTAAGAAATAAACCATTTCTTTACTGAGTGAAGCCCATGGATTAACGAAGGTTGATAAGGCTTTTTACCTTCCAGCAGGCATACAGTTGTCGAGGCTGTAATCTGCGATTTTCAAAAGTCTTACTGGCTTCAATTCAGCGCGACACCTTGAGTAACACGTCACAATTGGAGAAAGCGTGCTTGTGACTGGCCTAGATCATAAGTAAACCTACTGCACCTATGCGGGTCGTCCAACCAAGATAACAGCTTGAGTGAAAAAACAGGATTGAAGTGATGAAAACGCGTTGCTTGCGTGAGTGAAGGCTTTGGCATGGGAACAATTGTTCTTCGGGCTAGCTTCTGTACCGAGTAGGGCAGGTTCAGTTGTCAAAACCTTGGCACGAGCAACAACCCCTGATCGCTCAATGCGACGGTAATAAATATATTGGAGAGAGTCACAATGATATTTGTCACTGTAGTCACTGCAAGCACTGTGCTGAATATTGACCATGAACCAACTTTAAATTTCGTACCTGGCTGTACTAACAACATACGCTGCAATTTGTACACCTAAACTATAGTTAGAGATCACGTGAATACAGTTTAACTAGCGTCATATTTATGTCATCGTGAAAACCTAATACGGGTAACTGCTTTACTTCCCCAAATCTTCTGCCGACTATACGATTGGCCTCCTCTTCACAGCGTCATTCGAATGTATAGGAAGAAGCGATTGACTTTTGCAATTGATTTAAACTGAATTTAACCTTTCTCCTCCTCGTAGTGTCTTCATACACAACTCCGAGAAAGAACCTTTCTGCATCGTTCTACTTTCCAAACCTTGAGGGGATAGGTTCCTGATTTACGCGAATGGTTAAAGAGAATTTCGAAATGCAACGTGCCAGTGGCCGCAAAGTTACGCCTCGTGTGAGCAGCGTTGTCAGGATGCACTTATGCGTGCATGGAAGATGCCTTTACTTGAGACTAACTCAGGCCTTTTCATTCCTGCTGATGTCCTCGCTTGTCTGCAACCGACTTCGATCCGGAAACCGAGAGCGATTGCTCGCGTTGACGTCCCTTTGCTTCAAAGAGCTTCCGGTTTCTTTTTTCTTGTATATTGCTTGTTTCGAGCAAACGAGTTATTCCAGAGTCGTTCTGGTCGACCTGTTAAGAAAAAGCAGTAGCGATTGCATGGTGAGAAGAAAACCTGTACATGTAGGCCTGGGCTCGCGAAAACACAAAGTTTTCACTAAGCTTAACACCCATTGCTATTATATGCCGCATCATACCTATTGTAATTCCACAGTGCCCTATTTTTCATGACTGCTGCATTCCTGTTACCTTTAGTCGTCACGTATATTTCGTGTTCCCTCAGATACTCGGTCCCATTGCTTATCCATACGCCCAGATATTTGTATTTATCTGTTGTGCATGATTTATCTGTTGTGCATTTGTGCATGATTGAGCTAAATGCATGGTGAGAAGAAAACCTGTACATGTAGGCCTGGGCTCGCGAAAACACAAAGTTTTCACTAAGCTTAACACCCATTGCTATTATATGCCACTTCGTGGCAGTAAAACAAACGAAAGCAAAAGGCGCACTTGGAAAATAGTCAGAATAGTCGCGACTCCAGTAATTCATGCGGCACCCAGCGACAATATAGGGAAGCTGCGTACTGAGCTCCAAACAGTCCAAGCGCCAGTCCTATACGGTAGGAGCACGGTGGGATAGTGTCACCCGTGAATAAAAAACGAACGGCCAAGCAGATTTGTTTTTTCCAGCTGAGGCACCAGTGTTAACTTGTTAACTCAAAGCTAATAAATGATTGTTGTATCCAGCGCCTATATGTCACTGCGGTGCCCGAAGTATGTAAACAAATTTCGCAGAGACGCGGTGCGCCATGGGCTTACACACAGAATGCGAACACTTCAAGAACGCCGCTCGCGCTTGCTAGCCACTGGTGCCGACTAAAATAAGATGTTCCGCGTCAACAAAGCGCTCTTCTTCTACAAAGCTGCGTGAACTGCAATCACGCTGCAGAAAACTCAATATTTATGATAGCGACGGCGGACACGGTGACCTCCGTGAATTCGCCATGGATGGATGGATGGATGGATGGATGGATGGATGTGGCTGTACCCTTTAGATCGGGCGGCGGCTAACGCCACCTAGCCATAATACTTAGTGAACTAACCATTACATTTATCTTTTTTTTCCTTTAAATAATGAAGTTGAGGATTCGTACTTCGCAGTGAAGGGTTTAATTTTCACTCGTGCCTTGACTTTAGCCACCAATCAGATAACCTCCTTCTAGTTAAGTCTACCCGCTTAAAGTCTATTTTGCCCTCGCTGTCCCTAAATCCCAGTGCTTTGAAAAACTCTGCGCCATCATCATGAACAATAGGGTGAAGTCCTTTACAGAACATTATCAAGTGTTCGGCAGTTTCTTCTTCCTCTCCACACGCACTGCATACTGTGTCGACCCCTTCGTATTTGGCCCGATATGTCTTGGTTCGCAGTACTCCCGTCCTGACCTCAAACAGTAGAGAACTACCCCGAGTATTATCATAGATCCTTTCCTTGGCAATTTCCTGCTTAAAAGTTCGATAGATCTCTAGTGCGGACTTCTTAATCATGCCCATTCTCCACATGTCAGTCTCCGTTTCCTTCACTTTTTTCTTAACCGATAGTTCTTTTTGGTTTGGCCACCTGCTGTTTTCTAAGTATATACCAGCCAACTTCCTGGTTCGCTTCCTCCATTTTGTATCGACATTCTTCATGTACAAGTAGCTGAAAACCTTCCTAGCCCAACGCTCTTCCCCCATTTCTCTCAATCGCTTCTCAAATTTTATCTTGCTGCTAGCTTTCCTGCCCTCAAATGATGTTCATCCCATATCACCTTGTACTCCCTGATTTGGTGTATTCCCGTGAGCTCCTAAAGCAAGCCTACCTATTCCACGTTGCTTAATTTCTAATCTTGCTTGAACTTCTGATCTCATGCACAAGACCGCATTGCTGAACGTCAGCCCAGGAATCATGACCCCTTTCCATATTCCTCTCACAACATCATACCTATTGTAATTCCACAGTGCCCTATTTTTCATGACTGCTGCATTCCTGTTACCATTAGTCGTCACGTATATTTCGTGTTCCCTCAGATACTCGGTCCCATTGCTTATCCATACGCCCAGATATTTGTATTTATCTGTTATCTCTAGCGTCACCTCCTGTATTCTAAGCTCACTACCTTCGTTGTCATTGAAAATCATGACTGCTGATTTTTCCCTACTGAATCTAAAATCTAACCTATCTCCCTCATTACCGCAGATGTCCATAAATCTCTGCAAATCTTCCTTGTTGTTGGCCATTAGCACTATATAATCTGCGTACATTAATGCTGGTAGTGCCTGATCAATAAGTTTTCTTTGTTTGACTAAAGAGAGGTTGAAGCCCAGTCCACTTCCCTCTAATTTTGCCTCTAATCCTTGTAGGTACATCATGAATAATAAGGGTGACAGGGGGCACCCCTGCCTAAGCCCCCATTTTACCTCTGCAGGCTTCGATACCTGTTTTTCCCACTTTATAACTACCTTGTTACCTTTATAGACACCCTTTAAAAGATTGGTGACTACATGTTCCACGCCTAGTGTGTCCAGTATTCCCCACAATTCCTCTTGAACCACGCTATCGTACGCTCCCTTGATATCCAAAAATGCTAGCCACAGGGGCCTGCGTTCTTTTTGTGCTATTTCGATGCACTGCGTCAGTGAGAACAGATTGTCTTCCAACCTCCTGTGTTTCCGAAACCCATTCTGCAGTTCCCCCAGCACCCCCTCATCCTCTATCCACGCCTGCAGTCTTTCCTTTATAATCTGCATCGCCAGCCTGTAGACCACTGATGTCACTGTTATAGGACGCTAGTTGTTTATGTCAGCTTTGTCCCCCTTTCCTTTATAGATCATGCTCATCCTGCTAAGTTTCCATCCATCGGGAACTTCACCATCGATTATTATTGTACTCACTGCCTCTCTCAAAGCCTGCTTAGACTTCGGACCTAATGTTTTTATCAGCCTAATTGGAATGCCATCTGGGCCTGTTGATGTACTACTAGGAACCCTTTTCTCAGCCCTTTCCCACTCTTGTTGTGAAAATGGAGCCATTGCACCACTTGATTCGTCTTTGTCTATTGTGGTGCATAAAGTACTTCTTTGTTGAAATTTTTCTCTCACTCTTGTTCTTATATATTCAATAGCTTCGTCCCCTTCTAGCCTAGCACCTTGGGTAGTAGTTATAAAGTTCTGCTCTAGGCTCGTCTCATTCCTTAGGGAGTTTAGATGGTTCCAAAATTTCGCAGCTGCCTTTCTATCTTTTTTATGTACTTCTGCCAGCCACTGAGCTCCCTTCCTTCTAATCTTTTCATTGATCAGAAGGGATGCATCCCTTCTACAGCTTAGAAAGGTTGCCCATTTTCTTTCCACATCATCTGTCTGTTCACCCCGCTGCTTAGCATGTCTGTGTTCCCTAGAGGCTTCCTGACGTATCGCTATGGCTCTCTTAACTTCCTCATCCCACCAACTTTTGGGTTTGTGTCTTCTTTTCCGGGGTGACTTGTCACGCGTCTTAGCAAGCTCTATCTCAAAGAGTCTAATTAGATTCGTGTATGTCCACACTGTCTTAGTATCCTCCGTGATTACTTTCTCAATTTGTTTAGTGGCTATTTCAATTTGCTGCAACTCCGCAGCGCCCTCTCATGTTCATTTGAGTTGCAAATTACGGTATTTGGCAGCATGCCTCGCGTGAGCGCTGAGCAACTGCAAGACAAATTTACAGCGTAAAGTACAGTCAGATGCTCAAAAGGAGAAAGAAAGATGCGATGGAAATTTTCAACCTGTTGCACGCCGTCAAAACCACGTACAGCAACGCCGAGCACGAGAGTGGATGAATGGCTGTAGAGACCACCTCGTATCCGAAACTCATAGCTTCATGGATTGATTTGTGGGGTTCAACGTCCCAAAACCACTATGTTATTATGAGAAACGCCTTATTGGAGGGCTCCGGAACATTTGACCACCTTGGGTTCTTTAACGTGCACCCAAATCTGAGTACACGGGCCTACAACATTTCCGCCTCCATCGGAAATGCAGCCGCCACAGCCGGGATTTGATCCCGCGACCTGCGGGTGAGCAGCCGAGCACCTTAGCCACTAGACCACCGTGGCGGGGCGAAACTCATCGCTTGATTTCAAATGCGCGCACTTGTGACTTTCAAGCATCATTATGATCATTAAGATCAACATGATCATTGAGCAAGTTATTGTTTGAGTAATTTTTTTTCACACCCTTTTCCGGCCCCTTGACCTACATAATCATACAGCTACTGCTGGCAGAAGAAATAGCTGATCTCATGATTAAGGACGACACTTCAGTGGTTCTTTGCTCTCAGCATGAGAGGGCTCCAAGCGATAGCTGATTCTACCATGTATAATTGCTGTCAGAACTGTGGGAAAGGAGCAAGCGCTTCTTGTCGTAATTCAAAACCTAAAGTACGGTAAGCTAAGAATGAAGGAAAGCGTCCTCAGGGATGAATACACACGGCTGCCAATTATGCATACAGGTAAATAATGAGGTTAGTCGATATTAGCAACATTAGATACGTGAACAGGTAATCCGACGACACTCGAGTGCACACAATGTATCCACATAGCGCGTGTTTTATCGTCTTTATTGCAGTATTTACACATGAGAGCACCCTTCTTTTTTGAGGAGAGAGAACTGGTTTTCATAAACTTTCTCGCACCTATAGACGTTCCCAGAGGGGACCTTGCTTCGCCCCTCACTTCAAGTTATCTAAAAAGGGCCCCAAACGTACCCCAAGGCGTTACACACGTGTCTTGGGCCTGTCATGTCATTGTTTAACGAGCGAGGTTTTGACCAGGCAGGCTTATGACGACAGCGGTGGCTAAAGAATATTGAAGCTGCCTTGAAATAACACTTTACGTTGAAAACTTACCATGAAAGAGCTAAGGATTAAAGACAACTTTTCCATTGAAGCATGTCATTCTTTTTATTTCATTTCTTGCACTCCTTGGGCAGCTTTCTTTTGTATAGTATCAGTCTCGTGTTCTTGTTTGTGCAGTTGTGACAAGACATGACAAGTTCTTTATTTGTGTCCTGAGGGGCAGATATTTTCACTATGATTTTATCTACACAAAGTTTTCTTGTTTCAAACACGACGCATGGGAACGGTGCGCTGAAGTGAAACTTTCCCTCTTTATCGCAGAACTGTGTGGATGGCTGTGCTCGTCAGCTATTTTAATATTAGAAAGCACCGTTATAACTTCCGCTGATGGAACACCTGATGCAATACATTCATCGTCACTCGATCACATGGCGTCTACAGTATAAGACCGGGATGGTAATTTCAGGTGGAATACAGGTAGCCGGCCTATCCACATTGTGAGGTCACATTGTCGCGCAGTGGTAGAGCCCTGAACTAACGCCAACACTGTTCAAAATAGGCTTACAAAACAAGGTCTGAAACAAAGTAAGCTACATAAATAACCAAGAGTTAATCGCAGTAACTTACTCGAAATTGTCAAAACCACCTCTGAGACATCGAGTTGATACATGATTTGGTTGATTTGTGGGGTTTAACGTCCCAAAACCACTATTTGATTATGAGAGACGCCGTAGTGGAGGGCTCCGGAAATTTTGACCACCTGGGGTTCTTTAACGTGCACCCAAATCTGAGTACACGGGCCTACAACATTTCCGCCTCCATCGAAAATGCAGCCGCCAACGCCGGGATTTGATCCTGCGACCTGCGGTTCAGCAGCCGAAGACCTTAGCCACTAGACCACCGTGGCGGGGATCGAGTTGATACAAACACCGAGCAAGATAGGGCACCACCTGCCCAGCAAGCGAGCGATTGCCACGGTAATCACTGGTTTGGCCATGTAACGTACTTCCTCACATTCCACGGTAGCGGAGCTTCCCTAAAAGACCCTAAACAGAAAAAGAGTATTTTGTGCATTAGTTTAGTACAATTTTGAAATCCCGAACGAGCGAAACGTGAATGCGAGTAGAGACGAACCTCGACATTCCCGCACAAACCACAAGAAGACACAGATTTTGAAGCTGTCTACTTTGTTTCAAGCAACTTAAAATCAGCGCCGCCGTGGTGGCCTGGTGACTAAGGTACTCGGCTGCTGACCCTCAGGTCACGGTATCGAATCCCGGCTGAGGCGGCTGCATTTCCGATGGAGGCGGAAATGTTGTAGGCCCGTGTCCTCAGATTAGATTGCACGTTAAAGAACCCCAGATGGTCGAAATTTCTGGAGCCCTGCACTACGGCGGCTCTCATAATCATATGGTGTAATCTCGGACGTTCAACCCCACATATCAATCAAACAACTTTAAATCAATAAAATTGAAGTACATTGTAATAACCGGGTGTCATAGAGCTAGCATACGCAGCTTCAGGAAATTTCACGGAGCCAATGTAAATTTTTTGCCACGCACAGCGACACGTGCACCGTGTTTAGAATTAAAACAAGTGCTCTATGAACGACGTAATAACGTTAATGTGGCCCGCAATGGTCTCTACTTGAACTTGAGGACGTAAACTAATATAACGCTGAATAAAGAACGCTCAATTCGCTTCAGGGTACTGATTAGTCGTGAAGTTCACTCAGCTCATCGGGTATATTGCCCCACAAGGCATGATTGCGTCATAACCTTCGCTACTACAACATGCAAGTTTTTGCGTAAACTTAGTAGAGGCGTGAGTAATATGAGACGAAGTAGAAAAAAAATGGCAGCATATGCACGGGGTGAATGATGGAGAGTTGGGTGAAGCATCTATCCATCCATTTGTTCTTGCTTCCGTCCGTTCATGCGTCCGTCTGTGTGACCATACGTGCGTCCATCTGCCCGTCCGTGCGTGCGTCTGTTCATGCGTCCGTCCCTGCGTTCGTCCATGCATCCACCCCGGCATCCGTTAATGCGTCCATTCGTTCGTGCAGCCATTTGTGCGTCTGTCCATGCATCTGTCTGTGTGTCCGTTCGTCCATCTATTCAACACTCCAAGTACCACCATCTCGCATCTTTTCATCATATATTTCGTATATAGAGGCACCGCCAACCAGCGGACATTGCAAGGACTAAGCGAGAGGTGGCACATGCACACTTTCTTACTGCTTGCGCTTCGGGTCTCTTTGCCACCTTTAAGCACCTCGGATTCATGGTATATACTAGTTCACTGTTCTCATGACACTGCGGCCCAATGCTCGCTAAACCTTTCTAAAACCTTTCTAAAACCACCGAGTATATTGTATACACTTTCTTGTCAGATAGTGCTCAATGTACATGCCCATGGCTGCTAATCGGGAATGAGAGACAGGATAATTTGGCTCTTAGTTAACGCGCATGCTTCGATTTTTTTTTTGTTCAACAACGCACAGGAGAAATCTCCCACCAGCACCACCTTGCAGGTCGAAGCGTTAGACTTTATACGTACTACGACGAGGGACGAACGGGTGCCGCTTTAGGGAGCTTCGCCTTTACAGTTGGTGAGTATTAAATGCGCATATCAATAAATGGTCTACTGCAAAGGTCAAATTAGCGTTCGTATGTGACATTCATACCGGCACATTACAAAGGACCTTCGAAATAACATGCCTTTGGTATTTCCTATCGTATTACTTTCTGATATGTGTCCCGATGTTTATAGAAATGAGTTAACATGGAAAGTATTTTCAAGAGAGATCCGTTGTCGCAAAAACTTGCAACAGCAGCTTTAAAATGCAACAAGATAGTTTAGTTTACACAGATGTGATAAAAAAAAGGGAAGGACAGGCCACGTAATGCGCAGGTCAAACAAACAGTGATTGGTTAGAATGGCCGAATCGGTTTCAATAAGGGTTAAGCACCGCTGAGAGCTTGCAAAAGAAAGGTGGACAGGAAAACTTGAGCATTTCGTCAGTACAACGTGGAATGAGCCCGTGCAAGATCAGGCAAATTGAACACTGTTGGTTGTAAGTTTCGTCATGTTGTGGACATAAAAGTAGGATGACGCTGCTTAAAATTTTGATCGAGATAACATTGTCGGCGTAAACAGCTACTAGACTTTTTGGACCTCTGTTTCAAAGACCACGCTCACAGGTTACTATTGATACTGCCTGATACTGCCATTGTTCACCACGAGTGAAAACTGAGCCAACCGAGAAAGTGTTTCCGTAATTGGTAGTGTCCGCACAAATACGTCTCATGATACGCTGAAAACAACATATATACTATATATATATATATATATATATATATATATATATATATATATATATATATATATATATATATATATATATATATATACGCACGAACTTCACGCGCGCACACACATGCGAAATAACAACAAACGACTGCAGCTTAACTTCGGAATTTCTAGTGCTACAACTTGCACAGAAATCTAGCATATGCGAAAAATATGATCGCCCACGGGACTGCATTTATGCCACACACCGCATCGAGCTCGACCCTAAGCTGCTTCGCATCTAAAAATAAAAGTCGAGGCTAGGAAGCGAAGGGCCGAAGCGGCGTGCGAGGCATGCGAACTACATGAACATCGGCGCACAGAGGTGCGAGCAAATTGCCTCTCGCATGCTATAGCTAGCTTGCAAAGCAGTGGCTGTGTGAATTTTGCCATTGGTTCTCGCGTGGCAGCCCTGATTTAGCACGGATGCGCAGCAGGGTCTGTTACGCTGCGTAAACACATGTACGTCCTTACTTTCTTCGATCAGCAACACAGATGGACCATATTATTGAAACCATGCTCTGGCGCTCGCATGCATGGTCTGCCCTCTGTTTTAAAATGCATGTATTATAATATATCTTTCTTTAAGTCTGCTTATGTTGCAGTCGAGCAATTAAATGGTATGAAGAAGTAAGAACTGCGGTTGTACGGTACTTTTGCTCACACCTGTCACTCCCGAAGGTGCAGCTATTGTTGACGAAACAAGTGCGCGTTGGAATGTTCTTGTCGTCGTTCGTGTAACTAATAAATTCGATCGAGATTGGTCTTACGTTTGTTGTACCTTGCTACCGGCAGTATCAGGGCCCTGTCATATTCTGAACAGAAAACGAAGCATCGGAAGTCTTCACAAAAGGAAGACAAACAATCGGCAACTTGCACCGTAAATGCTGTGATATGGGACTCATCTTATTCTCGTGTTCAACATGAGATGGTAGATGGAGCCTACGGGATCATCGTAGGATGGCACTGTACATTCTCAGTGTGTTTTCCTGTTGCAAAGGAGCAACACACTACTAGATCATCATAATCATCTTTATTGACGCCTCTTTTGTGATTTTGTTGCAGCAGTTTTGAGTGTACTGCGCATGACGTTCCCTGCCCATATCAACTATTTTTTGTTTATTATATTGGCTGCCTCCTACATCTTCTCCAGCCTTTTGTACACTCGTCTGGGTCCATGTGGTGCAAGTGGAGGGTTTTTCAATTCTCGTTCCCTCGCACCCCATGTATTCCTTAAAATATTATATCTACACTTTTTACTATTATTATTCAAAAATGTCACCCTTTACCATGGCTGGCCTAATGTGATGATATCCACGGACTGGTAGTGATACAAACTTTAAGGAAAGACAACAAGAAAGAGCACTGAAAAGCCCATTTGGCTCAAGTAGTCTGCGATGTTTATTTTGGTTAAAAAAATAAAGCACCCTGAGGCTCATCGTATTGTTCGTATGAGTGCACTCGAAAAGACACAAAAGAAGCAGATAACAGTGAAATTGCTTTCAGGGCCGCCAGTCCCGTTATTACATGCATGGTCATTTGGGAAAACAAATACACGCGATCGAAGACAAGCTGGGTCCCGCACCTTGGCAACATCGCGATCAGGCAGCGCATAAGTAGCTTACCATTTGTACTTATGCTTACATCTTCAAAACAGGAGGCTGCTATTGAATAGAGGACAGGACAGCAAAGAATAAATGTAGTATGGACATCACGCTAAAACAAAACTTCCGCTGAGGCAGAACGTGGGGTGAATGCTACCACCAAACACTCTTGAGGGTGTCATTTTTTTTACACAACAGATAAGTGTTGCGGTGGTCTCGTATATAGTGCTTCCCAGTGGTTATTATCATTCTAGTACGACATTTGTGGGTTAAAGCCCCGGTCAGTGCAATAGAATTGCTTGCAACCTTAAATAAATGAACCTGATAAAATATTGATGCCGATTACTTCCGTGTGGAACAATAGGTCCTTGAAAGCATAAATAATGCGACTGTATCTCAAGCCAGATCTGACAGTGAAGATGATATGACAAAAGGAAAGATCACCACCTTAGAATAAATTGAGCTCGGGAATAGGTTCACGTGAGTACCATGGGCGTGTGAAATGTATGTTCTAAATATGCCTGTATATTGCTTCAGACTTGCACCCCTACGTTGTCATTCGAGGTGAGCATGAGAAAGTAGTCAGGTCAGGTAGGTGGTCTCGATCAATGCTTTGCTGATGAATATTGAGCAGCGCGAGGCTCACCTTTTTTGCATTATTTCTTTTGTAAACTATTCATCTACGACACCAAAATGGAGTCTTTGCATTGGTGAGAAGACATTGTAATTTGCAAGACTGCATTTTAACGTAATAGTGTTAGAGCGCTCGATTTCACAATATTTCTGTGTCGGCGTCAGTGTTCTTGGTTGAGAGCAAAAACTGGGATCATTAAAAAGCTTTAGTTGCTCAGTTATTATGTACGTACTATTGGTTACTGACGGGTGGCCGGTGTTTCTTCAACTTCGCATCTGATTCGGCCCTCGCGCCGATCAGCATGATGTGAGTCAATACCCCGCAACGCGAATGGGATGTTGTGTAAACACCTTACTGAAATAATTCGTATAACATGACGCTGCAACTATTGATCTCAACAAGAAAAAGAAGTTATATTAGAGTAATAAAGACTGAAAATATTGTGTTATGAAGGTCAGAAATTAGTGGAATTCACCTACATATTACTCAAGATGAAGAAGAGGTAAAATTACACCAGCACAAAACTGAAGCTGAGTTCCTGAGAAAAAAAAATTCTGAAAATTCTCAGAGCACAAACAGTTCGGTGAAACTTCATCCGTTTCTACGTGCGCATTGTTGTCTGCTAATTCTGCACTCATTATTATACGCAATATAAATAAACAAAGCTCCAGCTTCATTTTATTTTTCTGCCATTTGAACTGTAAAAATACAGTTTTGTAGCACATGGTCAGTAATTGAATTGCAGTTTTTGCTCCTTGTAGGCTCTTGCCGAATATTTCTATGGGTGCATTAACACATATTTAGGCCTTGCATTTATATTTCATTACCAATATATTTGAACACATGATATGTGTTTGTTAAACGGCACACGAAGACATGAACTACCCTTTCCTAAGTTTTATACAACAAAATGGGAGTACTTGCAAGGTTATAGGATTATACCGAAACTTGGAACCTTGTTCTTTGTAATACGAGGTAAGATGGTCAGCTTTAGAGTTGATTGTAAGCTTTAGCGGTTTTTTTTAAAGATTCTCTTGGAAAAAATTCAAACTGTCGTTTCTTCCAGAGATAGTTTTGATGTAAAAACAGTGAACTTTTTTGAGCTTCAACAAAAGCAGCTTCATATTTTGCCTTCTAGAGAACTCGTCGAGGTTGCTTTTTATGATGCTCTGTTTTCAATGTGTCAGACAGGACATCACTCGCTAATGGGCGAAAGGCTCTTAGTGAAGACTCAAGGATCAGGAAGACCTCTCCGAGCTTTCTGACAGCTGCTAAAAAAAGCAATACCTACCTTAGTGCCCTCAGGTAGTGTTGAGACGAAAGGGAAGTTTGATGGGTAAACCTCGTATCTGTCTTCAACAAATATCCCTGCTACTTTGGTGGGGCTATTTCTTCACGTGTAAGACAGCATGCATGACATTAGCCTGGGAAAGAATGCAAGTAAATGTAAAAAAATATTAGAATGGCTGTTTAGGTCTTTCTTGTTGATTTTTTAAGTCCATTTGAGCAAGATGCGAGCACTCACCGCTCGTTGATATTCTAACTTTGTGCACCACTCGACAGAGTTTGCCTAGAACTGGTAGAAGGTGGTGAAGGCACACATGGTATATGAAAGCCTAATCATGGACAGAATAATATCGTTGAACCACTGTAAACGCGAAATAAATGCAATAACATTACTACACACGCCGAGACATCCGACGCGAGACAAGTATCATCTGCAAAAGTGATCAGAAATCAAAATTATCAACAAAGAGGAGAACGCTGTCACTGCGAAAGAGTTCCAAACTACTTTGTACCTCAGCTTCTGTGTATGCTCCACACAAGCATTCGCTATGCGGTAGTTACTTCACAAGTGCGTCAAGGCGTTGGACCCCGCCTTCTGAGAAAAACCTGCATGATGCTAAAGCTAGTGTAGAAGTGAGAGAAGTGTTTAGTGCATGCCCACTCGTTGTTATGCTTTACCTTCTCAGCGGTGTTTACTGCTCACGAGTTCACCCTCTCCTCTGAAGCATTCAACACGCAAACAAGAATTATAGCAACTGAACGCTCATCATTCTGGATGCAAGCTTTGCGAATACCAAAATAAATCATTATAGTTTGCTCTCTGTGAACAAAATAGAGCCTAACAGTTAAAAAAAGAGTGAGCATAATTGTAAGCTGTCATGACAGGTTATTCTTTATTTGTCTTTTAGGAGCTTGTTTTAAAGATTTGACTTTCTTACTGTGTTTCTCTAATAAACCTGCTACTGTCAGAATAGACCATGTATTTTTTTTATTTCCTATTCCTATTCACATTCATATGTGTATGTGGAGGCTGTCATGTAATTAGGAAGACATTCATGGAGTAAAAGCTATTACAGAGACCGAGACTGGATAGATGAAACTTCAATTCAATCCCCTCTATTTCATCAGGAGTAGGTCTATAAGTTTCGAAAAATGCCCACTACGGTAGTATAAAGGGTTGTTTTCATAAGTATTGCGATAGCAATTATATAGACACTCCCGGCTGGATTTCGCCACCGGCGTCGGCTTGCGCGTCGATGCCATGCACTGTATCTGTATACGTGTCTATAGATGTGAAAACGCAAGAAAGAAAAACAACTCAGGGAAGAGACTCGGGCACGCTGAATCGAACGTGGGACCTCCGCGTCGTGAATGCGAGGCGTTAACCACTGAGCCACCAAGAGGTACCTCCTTCAACATTCAAACGGCAAACTATTCATATCTACCACTTACCGCTGTTGGCGGGCATCTCGGGGGGAGAAACTATTATGTTTTCAGTATTATCAGCAAGATGGCGCAGCTAGTGCGTGGCGGCTCTCATCTCTCACGCGTACTTTGGCCCGCATAGAGAATAAGGCGGTCTGGGTTATACGCTCGATCACGTGCCCTTATCTTGCAGTCGGGAGAATTGTACGTCTTGGTCAGCCTTTGAGTTCGTCGGGACGTTTCTGTTGTAGTAGCCGGGCGAAAAAAAACACTGCAATTGTTGCACAGCCTCCCTGGCGCGCTTTTCAGACGCAGCAAAGTAACAACTGAGATGCTTATTCGCGTTCGTCTGTACGTGCGAGTGCGTTTCACGCGTCATTTGTGCGTGAGAAACGCGGGGCACGTTTGGATCTGCTTGTCGTTCTGCGCGTGACCTTCCAATTCGTTGCTATTGCGTTCATTTCCTCGCCTTTACGGCAAAGCTGTGACAGTTTTTCCCAATACCAGTATACTAGAGCAATTCAATAATAAAGTACCTAAGCCAGCCCATCATATGCGATTTTGTGTCTCAAAAAAACATATCGACACCAGCAAAAAGGACAGCAGCAAAATACAAGCACAAAAGGAAATATTTTATAAAACAACGAAACGTATCTGAAAAGACAACAAAGTTACCCATATGTCAAATCGTTCGAATGTATTTTTATAATACGTTTAATAGTGTGATGTATGCGTTTCTGAAAATATATTTTCATGTTCAATCTGCACATAAAAACAACATGTGTGTCATGGATGTTGGTCGTCCACAGGCAAAAACACATATGCCAAGAACCTAAGCAAGGTCAACTATGCAGCAGCTCACTACTAAAAATAGAGGGAAATAGATGCAAGAAACGAGATGGTCAATCATACGCACGTCCATCTCATGCATAAAACAAGCAGTGACCATGGTTAAGTTAAGATGTGGACACAAAAGTTATTTTATAAAGTAGAGAATATATAGAATACTAATCAGCGTCCGTATTGATAAAATCATGTTATACCAAACACTTAGACGTATGATTAGCGATGCCTGCTAATTAAAGCGCGTTTACGATAGGCAGGTTTTGTAAATTTGCCACCGATGTATATTTGAACGCCAATATTTGATGTCAGTTATTAGAAAGAAACTGTAGGCAGGTGCCCCAAAGAGGTGCATGGTGTTAGCATGAAATGCAGGTCTAGTGGCTAAGGTACTCGGCTGCTGACTCGCAGGTCGCGAGATCAAGTCCCGGATGCGGCGGCTTCATTTCCGATGGAGGCGGTAATGTTTTAGGCCCGTGTGCTCAGATTTGGGTGCACGTTAAAAAACCCCAGATGGCCAAAATTTTTGGTGGCTTTCATTACGGCGTCTTTCATAATTATATGGTGGTTTTGGCATGTTAAACCCAACATTTCAAATCATATTCTCGTAATATCAAGTCAGCTAAGTTCTGTCAGATTTATTTATCTGCGCACGTTGTGCGACAATAAAAAAGACTAACATTCCACAACGGTAAAACTTCCAACTAACACTCCATGAACGGTAAACTAGTCTATTCGCTGTGTCATTTACTTTATTTAGAGTATAAACACTTAGCAGCATTACGAAATTTTAAATTAATTTAAGTTTAAGTGTAGGTTATTCAATTGTCATACTTGTGGCTTGATATATTTGTTTTTTGTTGTTGTTGTTTCTGTATAGTTTTTTTTAGTCTTGCGGCTTCATATAGTGACTCTGTAGTGACTAAACAATTCACTTTCAACCATTTTCTTCGGTAAAAGAATAAGTTTTTTTTTTTTAGCTGGGCATCATGAGTTTTTTAGAAGAAATGGTTAACGATTTAGAGCACTTGGTACTCTACTATGGGAGAGCTCAAAGCCATCCCCGTTATGAGTTTTATAACCTCTCTTTCGACGTGCTGCCGGCTAAAGTACTGAGGAGCCAACCAGCCGCCAACCAAGCCGGTTTCAGAGAGCCTAAAGGAATGGGGCCTTCTATACTGCGCTGGTCAACTGCGTAGTTATATGTCCAGTTTTTCACAATTCATGCAGCTCTCGATATTATGGTAGGGGGCAACATGGTCTGTTGTCGAGGTTACTTTTAATTTCGACCTTACATATCCCAAAGTTGACTCAATATGAGCGCATGACCTTCGTTGTTAGCAAATGAAGTGTCGCGCTTTTAATCACCTGGAAGAATGTCCAATTCTTAAGCACGAAGGGAAGTAAACAGTTACACGGTATCATTGCATCATGTGAGAGAAAGAAAGAAAAAAACAATGAAAGGAATAAATAAATAAATAAATAAGCCCTGGCCAAGCATTGTGTCCTGTCGCTCTTTTTAACATCGTCATTTGTCTTTTTTTTCGCTAATTAGGCATGTCCGGCGCCAGTAATTCGCGAAGCTCAGAAACGTTTTTTTTTTGTTTTAATACAGATAAGTTGAGGATATACAACGTATTGCCGGAATCGATATTCGGTTATGATTTCATCGGGAAGCTGCTTCAAGCACGGCTGCATTTAAATATACAAAAATTCTAAAATACGCTTTGGATCCTCGTCCAACCATTACTTAATCACGCTACGAGCTTGTATTAGTATATCTTTACTAATACAAGCTTGTCACAGCTGAAACAAGGCTGAAAGCGTCTTTGATGTTCTCAAACACTTTCATTGTTAGTTAGCGCATTGTGTTTAATGTTTCCTTGTGCCTTCCTTAAGACGGCATCACTGATTGTTGCTGAAGAATCGATTTTGTTTGTGGCTCCATGGGCACATCGCCGAAGGGCTTCACTTATCGTCCATAAAAAAGGGACAGGATGTCAGATTTCTATCCTGCCTTCTTGATTATTTTTTGGTTTCTAGTGTTATCTCTCCTTAAGGTCTCCACCAAACCACCTAACGCTTACTCTAATAAATACTTGTATTGTCTTCACGGTAGAGGACTTACGTATGCTTAGCGAACTAAAGAAAAAAGAATGCCTTCGTGATTACTTTATCGTTAGGCCCATGCGTCTCATTCAATCTGGCCGGCTGGCTTTGTTAACGTATTTCATATGTGTGGCGTTTGCTCAACGACTGGCGTCAACCGCAATCTCATACTCACTTGTGACTTTTATCTTGTGGAAGTCCTTTTGTTTGACTTGGCACCATAGATGAGACGTCTCCTCTGCCGTGACATCTCTGTGTTTGCAGCACATGGTTTGCAGCCATCTTTTCTCGGAAGTGCAGTGCCATTCCCACTGGTTGCATCAGCATTTCCAGACAGAGACACCGGATTCTGATTGTCGACACTGTCTGCCGCGAGAAAGCGCACATTCCCGAACGGCGTTACTATCGGTTGGTGAATAGATGCATGTAGAGTGTAGCGTTCCCGTACGGCTTACACCCTTGTCGCACGAGAAGGTTTATAGTCATTTGCACCGAATGACATTTAAACTTAATGACATTACTTGGCTGCCACACGGGGACGTCTGATGACAATTAAAGAAAACGACTTCAGTAAACGATTGAGCTAGCCAAACTCGTCCGAATGAGTTTTCGCCGCGAAGATGTGCTCTCGCCAGAAGAGGGACGTGATCAGATTATATATGAAAGGGGCAATAAATCGTTACAAGTATTATTATTGTTTTATTTATAAGTATTGTATAGTTTATTTGCATACAATTTAACTGAGTCATGAGAAAAAAATTGAATATTCTTGTTCACAGCGGCATTCTCAAAAGGGTCGCCGGCCATGTTGGCCATGTCAGCCATGGGCTCAGTGTTTACGCTAGCCTTTGGAGCTTGTAGCCACTCTTCAATATCTCGCGACTGACTAGCCTGTTCCTCTATTTCGATGTGAATCTACCTTTCTTGATTAACATGCATGGCACAAATGGAGAAATACATCGAGACAACGCTTCATTTCCGATCGGCGCGAGAAGTTGCAGCGGCTTCCTTGCGCTCCACCATGTCAGCCATATTGAACGTTTACCACGTGACCCCAAGAGTGATAGTGGCTCCAGTCTGTCCTCGACTTCATATGAGCTCCGAGCTTTCCTTTGAATATTCAAAAACCAGCATAAAAACCTTTCATTCTCAATTTGCTTCTAGTGGAGATATTTTTTTATAACGCTTAGTATAAAAAATGAATTTCTTACACACGCTGCGACTGTTTTTTCTTCAGCCCCGTCTTAGCGCCACTGCAATTTCCATCATTTACAAATGGCATTATATCTTTCCGTGTAGCAGCATACGCCTCCTGATGTCATTTGATGTGTCGAATGTCATTAGACTAAATGTCAATAAACTTTCTCGTGTGACAGATGTATTAGGTTATCGCGCTGTTAATCACTTGTCCACTGGCACTTGCATAGGAGACACGGCTTTTAGATCATTATGTTTGAGCAGGCGCATGAGAATTTTTTCGCCTTCATCTGGGTGATGTATTGCTCAACATCGGTAATAAAAGTAGCAGTAAACTAAAATTTGGGGCACAAGTTTAGCATGTGAGACTGCATTGTCAATGTCACTGACACAAAGACGCCATACTTACGCTTGATGTCTTCACTGTAAATGGCAACTAGCTAGAGAAGAGCTCTGGAGAAGAACGAGAAAGTGGACGAATCTCTGCTAGAGAGTTCTTGAGCTTCATTTATAACATGTATGAAGTAAAGTGGAGATCGTCATGTGGTTGCAATGGTGAAGAAAGCAAAACACAGTGGGGGTGACTAAAGCTTAACTGGGCAAAAACACTCAAAGCATAGCGAATTGTGCTCCAAATGCTATACTTGTGCATTTTGCACTTAGATTGAATTTTTCGCAAGAGGGCCTCATAAAGCGTGAAGCCCGCAGGATGGCCTCATACTCTCCCATAGTAGAGTGCCAAGTAGTCAAAGTACCAAGAACTCATTGTGTAGGGCTCCGGGAAGTTTTCCTAAGCACACATTTTGGATAAAGAATAAACAGAGCGTAGAAAATAGTGAAAATGTACATCAAAAATACAGACAAATCAGCGTCCTTGCCATTGCTTATCCTTTCCTTTTTCCTTATTTATTTATTTATTTATTTATTGAAAAATCCTTACAGGCCCTTTACAGGGCATTGAGTAAGGGGGGTAATTGGTGAAGTTTTACAGATCACACGAAATAATTCACAAAGCGTATCACAAATAATTCACAAAGCGTATCAGCACAATGAAAGTATGACGCGGATCGTAATATAAGTTGAAGTTAACAGGCGATAACAAGAAAAAAGAAAAGGTGATTTCATAGTGCACACACGACAGTGGGAACTGAATACAGTCATTATAGCATATGAAGGCGACATCAACCAAAGATAGCGAGCTGGCTTTACCTCAACGACGTGCCATTATTTGGTTATAAGTTGCAGAACATACAATAGAAAAAGCACCAAAAAACGCAGAACATATGCCCATATACAGAAAACATTTCCAGTGTGCAACAAACATAATCGGGCACAAAATCCGACACGTGCAGAACAGTGGCAAGTCTATTGTGAGAAGAGAGTAAGCAGCAACTGACGGAAAGAATTATTGTCTGATACAGATGCGATGTTATCTGGAAGACCATTCCACAAACGTATGGCGCGAGGAAGAGCAGATGAGTTGAATGAATCAGTTGCCCCGTATAATCGCTTGAAACTGAAGTGATTATGCAACCTACGTGAAGTAATGGAAGGAACATCGAGGTGGAGTGGGAGGGGTCTGTTGGTGTACACGTATTTGTGAAAGAGGCAAAGAAGGGAAATGTCGCGACGAGTGCTCAGGGGTTGAAGAGAAAGATTGCTTATAATTAACTATGTTCTGTTAATACAGTAAAAAACATGGAAGCTTACCGAATCGCTCAACCTTTCCTTCGTACGCAGAAATAATTTGTTAAAGAATAGAGTACCTCTTGTCATTACCACTATACTGTGTTTTATATTTCACTGCTGTGCATTGTGTCTAGAATACAAAATTAAATGAGCTGTTATTTAGTTTTAGGCAGCAGATGCAGATTGAGTAAGCGTGCGTTGCCGAAAATTCCTTGCCCAGTGGTATTTATTCTTTTATAAAACGATCTGGTTCTTTATTTCTACTTCAGAAGCCATTATTCGGAAACTAATCTGGTTCAAGAAAAGAGCTAGTGTTCGTTAAGGAGAGCTTGAATCCGGAAACTTCGGAGATCTTTGTGCAGAGCCGCTTCGTGTGGGGAATCGAGCATACTACTTAGAACAGTGGGAGAGAAGTCAGTCTCCCGACAGTGGACCGGATGCGAGAACGTGGTCAGAATTTATTGAACCAAGTTTGACCAGCTGGCACCCCGGGCAACTAACAAAATATTCGAAGTCGGGTTAATGACTTGAAGCATTCTGGAAGTTGGGCATGTCTTAATTTGATCACGAGGCGTGAAATCTGGGAGGATTAGGCCAAGTGAAAGTAATACTGACGTTTATTCTTTTTGTTGTCTCTCTTTCACTCGAAGGGTCAGTCTGCTAGGCTATTTTGTCTAACATCTCTATAACTAGATACGCTGGAAAAGTTAACGCAGGCACTAAAGCAAATTTGACAAATGAGGATGAGTGCTGCTACGAACTGTTTAGTTCAACCTACACCGCTTTTACGTACCAAATGAAATCATACACAATGAACGTGCCCCTCTTTTTTTATTGAATGTGTTTAAAGAAAAGTTTGTGCGTAGGTGTGGCGTCAGATAGCCATCCTCTCTTGAGGTAAGATTGGTAATGTGAAGTTTTCATGGTTCATACAACAATACAAAGTTTACCTATGAATGCATATTCGCATCGCTAATGCTCTCATAAGAGAGGCTTGTGCACGGAACCACGATGTGTTCAGAGGTTTATGTGCGCGTAGCTGGAATGATCACGCTCTACAGAAGTGTTAATCAGGCTCATTGCTCAACAGTCTCTGAGCATTTGCTCGAACTTCAATTAAAGCTGTCGTGACAAAAGGCTGATAGACACAAAAAAACATAAAACACGGCAAACTTGTGCCCAGATTTATCTTCTAATGATTAAGAAACTCATTATATATTTCATCTCGTTCAGTATCTTTCTGTTAGTGTGGGTTTTTCGCAAAATAATACTTTTGCGCACACAACCATATTATGTAAATAATCACAAATCACTAGAGACCGGTTTATAGGCAAATGCCTATTTTGTTTAATGCATTCCTATTGTGCCAATTTGATATACGGGCATGAATTAGAAGAGAAGAAGAGTTTATGTAGTGTTCTTATAGTGCCTATAAATGCCTATTTTCAACGTTCATGCCTAAAATTTCCATAAGTGCTTATAAATGCCTAATTTTCCAAACTGGTGCTTATATATGAAGTCTTTGAACCAAAAATGTTGCTTTCGAGCACAGTTGGAGACCGGTATTTAGGTTACCAGGCAAAGCTGGGCTTTTGGAACTCTATGGGGTGCACCCTATGCTCCATATAATAAGTTTCTTCTAGCACTGTCAAGGCTACAAAGCCTCTTAGCCAATTGGAAGGCCAATTAGGAAGGCCGATAAATGCATTCATATCGCCGGCGTCTGCTCGAATGCGTTGGGAACAGGAGGTGCTTTTGTGTAGCCGCCGGACGGTGGAAAACGAGTGCGAAATCTTGGATTGTCATCAGGAAAAACTCGAGTGTATACATAAAAAAAAAATGCCCGCATGGTTTTCTTTTTCTTGGCGTTTACTTCTTCAACGGCGAATCACTAGGTCACATGAGAATTTTACTTAGACACCGGAAGTTGTTGCGTGCTCAATGGAAAGCTTTGCACCACTATAATTTTTTAACTTGTTCATTACAAGCTGCGAAAGCATAATGACAGGAGGTGAGCTTGAAACTTTTGCCACTCGCCCAGTTAGACTTCGCAAGCCAAATTTTTTCTGTGCCTTCTTCAGTACCAGAGCAATTTGAAGCCGAAATTTCACACGAAGCAAACGCGTAAACACGCCATGCGCACTCAAGTTTACATTCGCATCACATGCCCATTCCAGGTCGTGCACGGAAGTAGTGTTGTATCGTTTCGACGTTCTCTGTATTGTAATGTCTGTTTCTGTGGCATGGATCCCTCTACCCACGCACGTTTGGAAAGGCTCGCACGGATCATGCATTCTTACCCCGATACACAGTCTTGCACTGCACGCAACTGCTTTAAGGGAGGATGCTCCCGAAACACGCCAAATGTTGTGAATGCTAGCACCGGCACGAAGCGAGAATGGCGATAACATTAACGCAGACGGAATGAAGGCAGCAGCTTAGCCTCACGCCTCGGTCAATACAAAGTTTAAAAATAAAGCGTGCAAAGGTTCCATTCGCATGTTTTAATATTTTTTGTCAACCTTCATACTTCTATCCAGGCAACAGATAGCACAAATTACAGAAGTTGCCTGAATTATTCTTTCAGTGTCACGCTCTACTTTGACGTACGCAGGGCCGTTCCCTGTATACGTCACCTCCAACATGCTGGGCGCGCGCCTTGAGGTGAAGGCCTAATGGGCTTCAGTCTGACATTTCACATCTTTCCGGTGTGTGCAGCGCTGCAAATCTATAGGCAGACCTTTAGGCATATCAGATCGTGAGCACCCAGTGCGTGCATTCCTCTGGCCTGCTCGAAATTCTCAGACCTGGTGAAGGGCCCTTTAAGGTGTTCACAGACTGAAGAGAAATCGACCCTGTGTGATTATACCAACCTAATACGAAGCAATAAAACCCTTCTGGCCTATTAGCCTTCTGACTATTTGCTCCTGTATAACTTTTCTCGGCCGTGGCGAAAAGAACGAGACCCGGGAGCGCGCACATTCACCGGTGGACCCTTAAATCGCCATGCTGGGCTGAAAAAAGGAGAAACCGTATTCTGCAATTTTTGTGGAGTAAAGTAAATTGTATGGCTATGCTGTACTGTTGGCGTATTTACAGCAGCATAAACTAAAACGTTTCTGTTTGCTTCCTGTCATGGACACAGATCCCGCACGTATTTCTTGGAAAATCTGAATTTTCTCAAAGTTTGTTCTGCCTATTAATATGATTTTGGGGGCCTGAAACAGTGTTATTCCCGCCTATATGGCGCATAAAACTTGCTTTTTTAGGGCCTTAAATTCGACCTCTACTGATCACACACCTGATTTTTTCCTAAGAATTCTGGCGTAAAGAATAAATTCAAAAATGCAAACTTACGAATGCCTCGATTAAAAAAGAAGCTCTTGAATCCTGCTTTAGATTTTGCTGGTGCTATCAATTTTAGCAACCGAGAGAGAGAGATAGAGAGAAATATTTACTGTTTATTAGTGAAAAAGTTATCTGCTCATTAGTGAGCCCCAAACCTATTCAATGACTCAATTACAGTGTCTGACAACGACCGGCCACTGTGGAGTTGGTTGTCGCGCCTTTACCAGTGTAGCCAAGACTCTTAAAAGGATATGGTGGAACCGGGAATTGGTCAATTGAGTGTGACCTGGATTAGGTGAATGTTGTGTGATTTAGTGGGCAGTGGTTGTGGATCCAGTGTATAGTCCATGAAAAGCGTGTATAGTAACGTGGTAGTTTAATCATTGTTTTCCCATGCGGTGAAACCTACGGAGGCCAATTTTCGTAACGCAACATGAATATTCGCGGGACTTAAAAAAATGAGGCATTCTTGATAGCTTTGCCTGCGAGAAAAACAAAGCAAATTTCCTGCCATGACAAAAAGCCAGGCTTCATACTTCTTGACAAACCAGACATTGTACCATTTAGTTACCACGTTGTTGTTTTTAATCACTCTGCACGGAATGACCAGCATGCAGGCGTATCTGATTTGAAGATGTCTTAACAATAGGAACTAAATGCAAGCTATTCTTCCTTGTCATCAATCTTCGGCCCCTTCAAAAATACGTCACGTGTTTGGGCTAAAACACCGTAACTGATACTGACGTCCAGTGTTTGTGATCTCGTACATTTCGGGTTGCTTGATGAAATGAAGCTGTACGATAATCCTTCTCACAAAGACCTAGAGGAATAAATTGCTTTTAAACTGATCTCCTAACGGCTGTTTACAAATAGCGAACAATCTCAATCAAAAAGAAAACTTTATGCATAGTTGGCTGCAACATGAACACGTGAGCATGATGTTGTTTGTCAATTTTTAAATATTTTCTTTCTTTCTTAGCAGTTTGCAATGCTGCATTCTGACTTCTTTGTTTCTGTATGCTGGCAAGTGGACCTTCATTAGTGTGCCTAGCAGAATAACATTCGTCTTCCTACACGGAACTACAATGTGCATGCGTGAAACAGTTTAGCGAACAATAAAATACAACAGCGAAAGGCAGCAACGAAATGAATTCATATGAAGTTACGCCCACGATGAAAGATCACACCGCCATATCGGAGGCCGGTCGTCACCTAATAGCCTACGAGTGAGAGCGCATCAGTTATCGGAAAACGGCGTATAGAAGCATGTGACCGGCGCACCATCGTGGGACGCAGTTTTGTGTACACGCTATTTTTGATGATTCGCCAGCGCGACGTTTCTGGCGTATACCACGTTACCTCCGGCCATAAATCTGCAACTCACAAAAGCTGTGCCTAAATATACTTTGCCTAACGCCGACAGGCTGGTATTAGTGAAGAATTCACTTCTGTCTTATTTTTTGCTGCGTGGGACATTCAACCCATTTAGTGTAAATCGCTCGGACGTTATCTTGAGAGTGCACTGCAGCACTGCTATGTCGTTAGCAGTATGAAGCGAAACACGTGACGTGGTCACTATTAATAGCATTTCGCCGTATTTTGCTTGCCCTATATATTGTATAATCTACAATGATTGTTTTTCATTCATGCGTTTCCCATCTAATTATCATAGGTTGCGTTAAGTTATTGGTTCGTTTATTCGACCAGACAAGCGTTATTTTCGCGTACTTTCCTGCTCCTGCAACTCCAAAAGAAACTTACTTTATTCTGGGCAATAACATCTTTGGTCCTTGGTAAGTACGAAGACCTATCGAAGCCTAAAACAACTTCAGCTTCTCAAAAAAACGAGCGAGAGTTTGTGAATCAATGTCATTCTTATCTCACCAAATAAATAATAATTCGTACACTTGCATTTCTTCTACGAAACAGGTCACGCTTGCATCAGTCTTGACGGCTACAGGAACGAATATGATCAGGATAGGAGGGAAATGATTGGCTGATTAAAACTATAGCATACTGGCTTATACCGCGTTTTCGCATTCAGTATCACTTACGGCCACTAAAGTATAACCTCCCATGTACCTTAAATAACCACAAACATTTACTTCAACCTGCACTTACTGATTTACGTGAAACATCTATGTACTACTAGTGTTCATACATTTTAATTATTTGTTCATACATTTTAACTGAATTTCTCTGTGTATGCAGTTCTAAGTACGAATTTTCGTTCTTTTATTATATTGTGATGATGCTAATATTTTGAGTAGTGTAAGGTCGAAATTATTTGTGTAATTTGGATTATAAATTTTATTCTTAAATATTTGTTAGTGCCATTTATTTTCGGTGAATACCTTTTTTCAATGCCTTTTGTTAGTATTGTGTGTTGTTCAACAGTTTTTCATAAAAAGTAATGTGGATAGTACGGCTATTTTATTATCTTTATCTGCTACTTATTTGTTGCAAATCTATTCAGCTGTGACCTGTTTGCTATGTTGTTGGTCTCCTGTGCTCAAGTCAAGCTGTTTCATTACAACTTTGAGCCCAGGGGACCATCCAGAATCTAATCTATTGCTAATTCTGGAAAATGAATAGAAATAATGAATGAGCAAAATACTGATAGAATACAAAAGACTTGGTTGAATGAACGCTTTATGGGACTATATACAATGGGCTGTCTGTTCTTGGTTTGAATACAATAGTAGAGTGATAGAGAAAAAAACGTTTACTTAGAAACTGTTCCGAGCGAGGTCCGGTATCACCCTAAGGTGGGTGGATTCCCTAGTGCAGGAACCCTCTGGCTTCGACTGCCCTCTTGGCCCTGGCGACGAGTCGTCGCTGGTTTTCCAGGTCCTCGAGGACGAGCTTGGCCTCCCACTTTTCTATTAGGTGGTCGTCGTTTATTCTGGGGGTTTGGTCCTGCGCCATTTGCATGTCGTAGTTAGCATGGCACTGGAATTGCAGGAGCAAGTGTGTTAATGTATAAAAAATTTTAAAAAAGAGGGAAAAAACTGGTGACCTTCTCAAACTGGTCAGCTTTCTGTTGCTCGGCAGGGAATGACCATCGTTCGCAAGGCAGCGCACCACGAAACTGGCCTGGCTTTGACAAATTGATATTTGAGTATCCAGTGGGTAGTCTTATCTATGTCATGCTGATGGTGAGGAAGGGTACGTTAGGCTTTTAAGGGCGAAGTTTCTTAAGATCAAGGCTTGTTTGTGGTCGCCTCATAGCCAGTCGCTAATACTCGAGCGCCGCCTCGATGCCTCTTCGGCGCTCTCTAAACTCCTGCGGCCCACTCCTAAACGCCACCGAACACGCTTTTTCTATCTCACTCGACAGTCACCTGTCTTTGCGATTCAGTAATAATAATATGAATGAAGAACAGAAGGCGCGGGAACCGACGGCTGCCGGGTGGTTGCAGCGTCCGCTCGGCGTGAAGACACAAACGTGAGAGCTCAAGAAGCTGAATCGGAATGGGCTTACCATCACCAACGCCAAATCACCAACCCAAAGGCGAGGAGGGCTCGCCTAACAGCGGTGAAACATGCCCAAAAAATCCCACGACCTTTAGGTTACATATATGACAGTCTTACTTGACACTGCATTGCAAGTTGCTCCTATCGAATTTATACTTAACTCTTTTGATAATCATTGCTAATATTTAGTAAGCAATTTTGCGGATGCATTCAAAATGGTTGAACGAAAGCTATTGTTTTTCGCAATAAGTATTATTTGGTTGGACGCAAAAAAAACATGAAAATACAAGTTTACTGGGGTTTCAGTCATAAATCACGTTGTTTGGTTTACTAACCACTAAATATAGCACGCACTGATATGTATTGTGAATTGATAACAATGCAGTACAAACCAAAGAGATGGTGAGTTAGACTATGATGCAGAGATGTAGTGATGAAAAAATGTGGCTGATCCCCATATGTAGAAATAGGCATAACACGAAAGCGAAACATGTTTTCCCAGCGGTAGTTGACCGTCTCTTGTGCATTGTTTAAGCAACAGCAACAAACTGCAAGATGACTTTAGGAGTGGCCAGCAGCTCATAACTTGCAGCACACAGCTCAAGCAAAAGCATGCACGAAATTATTATACGCAGGGCGAGCGCGGACTAACAACTGTCGCAGATTGACACTTAAAGTTTTAATGCGCGCTGTTTGAGCAGAAAGAAAGACGCACAAAACTGGGGCGTAAGTATACACAGGAAAAGCGTGAACTGTCGCTATTCTTCCTGCGCCGTGTGTAATCAGCGCACCCCTTTCGAAAACGCTGCCGTGGCAGCGTGCGAAGTGACGCTCATCCTTTCTCAAATAAAGAGACTGATAAGCACGCGCGCAGGAAAGGCCACGCTCTGTGGATGCGCAGCTACATGGAGGCGACAACCTTACGCCCAACGTTTTACCCAGCGTGAACATGTCGTGCCATCTCACCGCTGATAAGGGAAACGCGCTGAAGTTTCGATGCTCCGAGGACTGTCAAACTGTGTGTGGTTTATATGAATGGCTTGCCGGCAGCATTCCAGACAACGTACGTACGCACTGTGGCGTAATTATCCCCACGCGCTGGGAACTGAGAGGTTGCTGGTTGGATTCGGCACGACAGATGCTCGCCTTCTGGTTTTATTTCTTTGCAAGCTCTGAACATGTGTTTTTCACCGTAGTTTCTATGAACAAAGTACGTCAGCGGAGCCGTGGTGAAACGCCGGCATAAAATACTTCCTTGTTAAAAATGTTTATGTTGCTGACATTGTGCGGAATATGAAAATAATGTTTAAACTGGCATTTAAGGCGTACATATGTAGAGGTTCGGGGTTTTGGGGACAGAAATATGACGCACGATGACAGACAATACGAGACAAAGCACTGAGGGGTCCTTGTGATCTCCATGGCCAACAGTAGTTCCACTGTGGCAAACCTCGACCTGCCAATAAAAAAAAAGTCTAGAACTTCAAATATTGTGAATTAACAATTATTTCTACATTACAAATTTAGAAAAACGCTTACACTCTTCTTGTTCTTTGAAACGCATGTTCATTTTACTGCGATAGCGTTATAGAGCTCGTTTCTCAGAAATTTCAGTGCCGGCGTTGTTCATGGTGAGCGAAAAAAAAAACATCGCCTTTCTGTGATCGAAAATCCAGAGAAATGAAAATAAAGTTATATAAAGAAGTACCGTTCAAGTGACTATCGAACCCGAGCCTTCTGGGTTACAATCAGTTGTTCAAGGTTACTGCTTCAAAATTTTTACAGCGACAGCTTTTATTGAATCACAACTCGGGTCTCGCGCAGCGCCATAGATGTGTGCCGCTGCCGCCATTGTCCGTAACCCAATCGTACGAAATTAGAAAAACAATTGGCCCCGTATCTGCATGGTATTCTGCAAATGTTGTCGAAAGACGACAGTCTTGCGTCTGGAGAGATTGAACGAAACGTTTTTTTTTTGATGTTCTCCGCAAGAAAATTGGTGAGTGGTATTCTGGAGGCGCTGCGTTAGAGTGCCTCGAGCGTGCAGCGGAGGCGAACGACAGCACCAAGTCACGTCACACGTGAGACGTGAGCGCTATCTGGTGGCTATCTTGCAAAACGAAATGCGTGGCTCTGAGACGGTACAGACAGACGGACAGACAGACAGACAGACAGACAGACAGACAGACAGACAGACAGACCAAAATTTTTGCGTCGAAGGTCTCCAAGAAAGACTATCATCTTTAAAACATCTTCTCCCACTCAAGGGAACCGTGTGTAGATACGAGGCAGTGGGCACTACCGCTTACACTGATGGCAGCGTTGACGCCGGCGCTCATTGCGGCGTTGTGCAGGAGAGAAACTTAGCGAGGCACAAAGCACGCATGGGTGGGCTGGTGTTTCCTACGGGAACATACCAATCACTTCTAATGTGCAATGAGAGACGAAAAAACAACAACCGGACACAGATACACAAAGTTCGCTTTTAGTCAAGTCGCACGCTGCGAATTTTTATTGCTCAACAACGGACAGGAGCAATCTCCCGCCGGCACTACCTTGGAGTTCAAGATCCAGTGCCAACATGTGCGGGGGGGGGGGGAGCTACGAGCGGTGGCGCAGCGCGAGCCATCGGTTTCTTCAATCGAGAAACTCGTTAGGAGACCCTACCAGCGTCTGCGTTGCGAGGCGAGGGAGGTGGAGGGAACACTTTGCGGAATCGGTTGGTACACGCCGCGGGAAGGGATAGCTATAGGGAAGAGAGTGGTGCTGCCTGGGTCGGCTTTACTAGGAAAAAGAGGGGAAGAGGATAAATAAAGGCAGAGAGTTTAACCAAGCTTGGCTCGGTTGGCTACCCCACACTTGGGGGGGGGGGGAAGAGGGAATATTATAAAGGAAAAAGATAGAAAAGAAGCGGAATAAGAAAGAGAAGGATGAATAGTAAGCTCGAGACGACACATCACGGTCTTACACTGTTCTTTCACAAGCGCTCGTGAACTCTGGTGGTCCTTAAGAAGTACAAGATGGCTTTCGTGGCTTTGCGCGTATGCGAAACCATCGGCCAAGGTCCCAGAATCTTTTTTTTCTGTAAGCGGCCATAAATCCAACTGACAGAGCTTGGCTTCCATAATACGTCGTTCAAACTGGTACGCTGGGCAGTGGCATAGAATGTGCTCGAGCACCTCCTCGCAGGCGCATATGTTGCATGCCGAACTGCTCGCCATTCTAAGGAGACGAGAATGTGCATTGGTAAATGCCACGGCCAACCTTATGCGACACAGAAAAGTTTCAGCACATCGTGGAAGCCCGAATGGCAATTGAGGTTTCCAGTTGGGGTCCATCGAATACAGGCACGCGTTGGAGAAGCCCGGCGTATTCAATTGTAGCAGATTTATACGGTGAGCAAGTGATTGCTGTCGCCTTGCGGCGTCTGTTCTCAAGTGTGGTATGGGCGTGCGCTGGTCTTGGTCATGAGCCGATCGAGCAGCTTCATCCGCGCGGTCATAGCCAGCAATTCCGCAATGACTCGGCAACCACTGAAATACAATATCGTGACCTTCGTCGAGCGCTTCGTGGTAGTCGTGCCTTATCTGCTATACTGATTGTTCGTGTAACCCATGCTGCATAACAAACCGTAGTGTCTGTAAGGTTTACCTCGAGTCGCAAAAGATTGCTCACTGATTAGGTTGCTGCTGAAGAACGTATTCGACTGCACCTTGAAGCGCTGCGAGTTCTGCTGCTGTCGACGTCGTGGTGTGAGAAAACTTGTACTGAAGCAGCACATTGCCAGATGGAACAACCACTGCTCCTTTAGAGCTGTTCAAATTAGTGGAGCCATCGCTGTAAACATGTATGCGGTCAAAGTACCTCTCGTCCAACAAACGCAAAGTCAATTGCTTCAGAGCTAGTGGTGACATACGTGCCTTCATAACAATTACAGCAAGCGATAAGCACACGTCTGGTTGACAGAGACACCTCAACGCAGCTGCTGGATGCATTGCAAGTTTGAAGCCATGCGATAATATGTCCTGATGAATCGTCACAATACCGCATAACGAAGAATGAGGCCTCCGCGCAGTCAAACACGCTAAATGATGTGATGGACGCCGTGATAAATGCCGAATGTGCGCTTTCAATGTATTGACAATTATATGCATTGTGACCGGCTGTTCTTGTGTGATAACAATCGTCGCTACTGTTGATAAGCATCTAGGAAGGAATGTCCAATGTGCTTGAGCTTGAACCCTATGTAGTGCACGGATGTTAGTCTTGCACGCGTTGGACAGAGCAGGAAAGCTGTACTGGAGATGTCCGAGAAAGAGGGTTGTATAAATCTGCGACATGAAGTGCACGGATGGGCCCCATGATTTTCTGGCGACAAACTTGATTACATTCTCAATGCCAATGAGCTTTTTCTTCAAGTATGCGACATGTGGGCTCCATGTTAGGTCACGATCTACGATGACACCTAAAAATCTATGGTTGCTCTTATATGCGATTGATCTGCCATTGACGCAGAATGGGTAGAAAGACATCGATTTACGTGCAAACACCACTGCTGCGCGTTATTCTGTGGCGACAGTCAAACCTTGCTGGCGAAGGTATGCCGATGTCATTGTTGCCGCCTTCTGTATCCTTACGCGCACTTGAGGCCGTGTCATTCCGGAAGCCCAAATGTATATATCAGCATAGAGAGATATATATGCCGTCTGTGGCAGCATTTTGATGAGCCCCACCAGAACCACGCTGAAAAGAGTCGAACTCAAAACACCACCTTGTGGCACTCCACGACTTGCGAAATGCTTATTCGTAGGCCCATCTTCTGCTAGAACGAACATGGATCTCTCTGTGAGGTAGCCTCTTACCCATCGAAAGACACGACCTCCAAGTTCAGCTGCTTTGAGAGCATTGCGAACAGCCTCATGGCTCTCGTTGTCAGAGGCACCTTTTACGTCTAAGAACAGAGCTACTGAAAGCCACTTCTTAGCTTTCTTTTGCTGAAGAGAGGTCACTGAGTCAATGATGCTATCGATTGAAGACCGACCTCGTCGAAAGCCAATCATAACATCAGGATATATGTTAAAATGTTTCCGATACCATTGCATGCATGTAAGCAGCATCGTCTTCATGAACTTGCCCACGCAGCTTCCTAGTGCTATAGACCGGTACGATGCCAGATCCAATGAAGACTTTCCGGGCTTCAATAGAGGCAACAGGCGGCTGCACTTCCACTCATCAGGCACCATTCGATCGTGCCAAGACTTATTGAAAACGTCCAGGAGACAGCGTTGTGCCTTCGGGCCTAGGAGACGTAGGGCAGCTTAGGTCACTCCATCCAGACCTGGGGACGATGAGCGCCTGCATGTGTTCAATGTTGCATGAAGTTCCTCCATAGTGAATGCAACCTCCATTTGCTAATCTCGTGCGGCTGGAACGTCCTGTGGCAATAGATCGATTGGTATAGAGATGTCGCCGGTGATCTTTGCACGAAATTCTCCAGAAAGATCAAGCTGTGAGCGACGTTAATGTAGCGCCAGAGCAGCGAAGCGATGACGCTGTTGCAGATGCGAGTGGATACCTCAAAGAGTCCTCCATACGGGAGACAAAGGTTTTCGAGGGTCTAGCGAGTCACAAAAACTCTTCCATTGTTGTTCCTTGAGTTAGTGTGTTTGACGCTGGATTTTCTTCTGAATGCGTCGGGATTCTCTGAGGTCATAAATAGATTTCGTGCATCTGTATCGTCTTTCGGCACGCCGGCGGACTGCTCAAAGTTGCTCCAACTCTTGTTGAGCGTGGTACGTCTCGATTCTTTCGAACATATCTTCGTGGAATTCTCCATCGCACAACTAATCACCTCTTCAATAAATTCCGGTGGTTCATGCATGCACCTGCTCTCCACTGAAATCTCATAGTCTTCCCAGTCAATAAGTCTTTGTCCTGGGGAAGCAGAATCGTCCAGACCTCTGGCTGTCACGTACCTGAGAATATGGTCACTGCCATCGGTTTCAATATCTGTGAAGCATTGGACTTTCGTGACAATACTATTTGTTTTATTTATATATTTGTTTATTTAGTTAGTTAGTTAGTAATTTATTTTGGGCATTCTTTAAAAAAATGCGACACCAATGTGAAGTCCATTAGTTACTCCTCGGAGATAAGTAGGTCTGCTGTCGTTCAGCACCTGAAAACCGTGCTCTGATGCGAAATCGACTAGGTTCGTGCCTTTTCGATTTGTCTTGATGCTTCCCCACAGTGTACGATTGGCGTTGAAGTCATCCATCAATATCCAAGGTGCTCGGGAGTCGCACATGCGTAGTAAGGGTATTCAGGCCACACATCTAAGTGAGCACGGCCATTAAATGCTTCGCACTTATATATTGACCGATCATTGTCTGTGCATGTAACCTTTATAAATATCATAAACGTCATTTCGTAAGTTTTCCCTAAAAAAAACACCTCTCTTTTGTTTTAATTGAATCAAGTTTTTTCATTGTCACCACAGTGATCTTTCCTTTGTGTGTTTCGCACAACATCGATTTCCATGATGCATCCGATCTGCCAAATTAGTTTGCACTCATTAATCACATCATTCATTGTTGTGGCCATGAGAGCTTTGTCTTGCTCGAGCTGCGTCTTTGGGATAAATTAGTAGGCGAATATAAACGTCATCATTTCAAACATTTTTATTACTTTAGCATCGTTTGGTTAAATGATTTATTGCGACTTCGATTTCTTTTTCGCGGTGACATTGGTGGCGAAGATCAATAGCGCAGCTGTCTTGGGAGGCGGCATTGGTGTGCCGATCAGTCAGACCTAGCCTGGTGGCTTTTGAAGAAGACTTCAGGAAGGTGTACAAGCTCCGTTGGTTTTACACACAGTGCGTTGGCGCTTTTCCATTTCTTTAGTATAACATCTTTACATTTCATTTGTGTGTTCTTCGTTTACCATGTATTGTACTTATGCAAATATATTTTTTGCAACAATTCTTGTGTATCTTTGTATGTTGTGTTCCGTGTACATATGTACGCATATCTTTTTGTAACAATTTTTGGTGTGTCTGTGGATGTTGCGTTTTATCGCGATGTTCTGTTGGATTGTAATTAATGTTCACTGTTCGTGAGAATAAATTTCTCTAAACACAGTATCGTGATTTGATTGATATATGGGGTTTAACTTCCCGAAACCACCATATGATTATGAGAGACGCTCTAGTGGAGTTCTCCAGAAGTTTTCACCACCTGGGGTTTTTTAACGTGCACCTAAATCTGAGCACACGGGCCTACAACGTTTCCGCCTCCATCGGAAATTCTGCTGCCGCAGCCGGGATTCGATCCCGGGAGCTGCGGGTCAGCAGTCGAGTACCTTAACCACTAGACCACCGCGGCGGGTCCCTTAGCATCATGTTTAATTGGATATATTATATCGTTATGCCATTCATTGTATCATAATATCGCATTGAATTCTTGTGTATATGTATTCGAACATCGTCATTTATATTAGAGCAATGATTTCTTCACTACAACGTAGTGATGTTGGTCGTGATACATAGATGTGCCGAAGTGTATGTGTCCTATTACTGAAATGTTATGAAGCCTTTGTGTCCTGTACGTACTGTAAATAATTTTTTTTCTAAACAGGTCTGAGATGGCATTATTGTGACCCATAGTAGATTACCGAATACTCTGAATTGTTATACATTTTTATTGACACATAGCTTCTTTCTACAGTCTGCGTGCAACGGGACCTCATCTAGTGTGAGGCCCATGGGATAGCTTCAATCTCTCCCATAGTAATGAGCGTAGTACTCTTATTCGTTTTCCACTTTTTCTTAACACAACGCGTTTTCAAAACGCGTGGACGTCTGCAATGAACGGCATACTCAGCGTTACATAGAGAGAAACTCAAGGGAAAGAAGCCTTCATCAGAAAGGGGCACACATGACTTTTCAGAGTGAGAAATGGCAATATTTAATTCCCGCTACAACCGTTTTAGAAGTCACGGGCTGGAAAAAAAACTTGTTGCTTTTTACAAATAATATGTGAAATGGTCTTTTGTGTTCTCTTATCTATATGTATCCTTCTGTGCTTTCTGATTGTGTGGCAGTGTTTTGAGTGACATCGGGCCTATACACTGTTGTTTAGACGTGTCACTTAAGTCACATTGTTACACGGTGCAATTGCACTCACCTGAGCTCCTCTTACTAGTACGCAATAAATGTTCCTGTGTGAAGCTCTCAAGAGATATTGTTAACACTCGGATAGTATTTCGCACTTTTTTTTCTGTTGGGTGCTCCTATATACACAGCCATATGTAAAGCGTTACGTTTCGGGAGCTTCGAGGATTTATTGCTCGAAGATTGCCAATATGTTCAAGCTGTTAAGGTGTTAGGCCTTTATCGTGTAGAAGAAAATTAGTAAGAAAAAAACCTCGGACGAAGTAATTACAAGATCCTCAGACGTCGTATCAACAACTACGCAGTTTAACCTGTGACTAACGGCGGTCAGTCTGCGTAGCAGGTTAGCGTCACATAGCATCCCGACAGGTTAGCGCTTACTTTGTCTACGTCTCTATTTGTTTGCTTCATTTTTCTAAGGGCCACTGATTTCATGTCCTTCATCTTCACCAACTTTGCCAACAAGCCTCATTCGTCAGCCCATCCGCTGTCTCTCAGGCAACTGAGGACTGGTTCATTACAGCTTGCACCGAAAAAGAGGGCGCATGCCGATGAATATTTTGCTTTCACGAAGGTAAACTATGGCGGGACGTTACTTCTGCAAGAGCTGTCCAGTCAGCCAACTGATGGCAGCACGTTTTCTTGTAGTTGTCGAATCAGCTGAAAAAAAATGTGTGCCTTACATCCAACACGAGTAGTGACAGGCGCGGAAACAGTGAAGTGACGAATTTATTTAGTTTTTTTTTCTTTGCAACTGAAAGCTGGTCGTACTGGCGTTAAATGAATCGTCCAGAAAGACATTAATCTTCACACAACGTCCGTTGCGGCTTTCAGTGATCTACGTGCTCATAAGAAATAAACGAACGGAATTTATTTTCTTCGAATGACGGAAGCCTAGCTAGTAAACCGTACAAACGCAACGAAAGGTGTTTGGTAAACAAAAGCAAAAAACAAACACAGCAGTAGATCAGATCGTAGCACCATCGCAGGACGCGAGTGGACATAAATTGCCGATGACAAGAAAGATATATCTCAGACCAAACTCTGCCAACGTCTTTTGCCTGAGTGAAATGTAATTCGTTTTCAGGGTCAGTTCCGGGACTTTCTCGGACATGCGTCCTTCAAGACATTCTCGCAGTGCGAAGCTGTTTTCGTTTATTTTGTCTTGTAATACTCTTGTTTCTGTAGAGCCAACAACGGCTCGATTCCACATGTCACTAATTCAAAACGTGTGGTGAAAGAAAAGGAAACGAGAATTTGAACTAAAACAGCACTGTACTCAAAACATGACAAAATTATTGACCTGGGGTGCCACGCAGGATCGCCCGAGCTTGGCGAAACACAGGGTCCTTCCAAGATCTGGAAACACCCCTATTCAATTAGCCAACAGTGCTAAAAAGTCATATTCTCTCTTCAGCGCACTGCGTTCGACTGGTTACGAAGGAACCCGGCATCCCGTCAAGGACTATCGACATAGTTAGGCTTTGTTTTCAAACCAGGCGCAACTTCTTTTATTTGTTTGTCATTCCACTGAGCACTAAAGTGCACCCACGCAATCAAAGTGTCAGAAGCTTTCCCTGATAATAATTTTTAAAGGCGGGAGCTGTATAAATTTATTTTGAAGCTTTTAATGCCTGCAATAAGTCTGTTTTCGAATAATCAGCATGGTGGCCTTTGAGAAACAAACATGGAGGTATTTTGAGCGCGTAAATAGACAAGAAAGAAAAGACCGAGCGATACAAATGAGCTCTTCCATTCGGCCAGGCCGAACGCTTCACAACGCGACCTCAGCTAAACCTGAGGCCGCGTGTTCATCATCAAGGTTGACCTGCGCATTTTAGCACGCTGCTAGGTTTGTTTGTTTGTTTGTTTGTTTGTTTGTTTGTTTATTCGTGTTTGTTGTTTGCTTGTTTGTAGCCTGGATTACATGGGACATACCCACTTTGAGGGAATGGCAAAGAAAACCTATAGTATCCCATTGACAGTTACCTCACTATTCCTTACAAAAAAAGAAAAAAAAAGAGATGTATAAGGAAAACACTGTATCGGTGTGCACCTTCTTTGTCGTCTTCATTGTCCGTGAGCACTCGAACACGTGCGGACGGCTTATTAGTCATTTGGCAAGGCAGTATTTTTTGCTGATTATGTCAGGACATGCTTTTACGGAGGTAATTAAACCAATTCATGGTAAGAATAAGGCACTTATGCTACATCTTGAAGGGATTATGCTAAATGAAGCCATGTAACTCTGAAACCACGTTCAGTAAACCGTGCTGATTTTCGCGACGTTAATCATGAGCAAGGTAAGTAAACCATGCTGATTAGACATCACTTGTATGGCGGCAATTAGGATCGTGCTAAAGATGTTTACGTTAATAGCTGAATCTTATTGAATACTTTGCTAATTGTACCCGAGATTATTGCCCTTTCTTTTGAAACCTTGCTAAATAGAACAAAACTGTTCATGTTATGATATTTTATTTCACTGTTATTTCAAATCGTATATACAATGAGCATTAGGTGATTGGCATAATGAACATTAGGGCACAGCTCATGTGGCCTTCACTTCGAAGCAGCAGGCCAAGCAGATGAGTAGACGACCGACTCTTTCTGAAAAGCTGGATGAAGCTAGGTTATCACAAGCTCCTCTACGTCAATAGATGACCAAATTATTTAACGTGCAAAGAAGTTGCGGCTTAGCGTCCACCGCATCAAACACTTGACAGTTACACAGGCGCTATGACAGTTACGAGTTGAACTAGGACCTTCTTAGAATCAATAAGTTTGTTTTCGAGTTAAGGTGTCCATAAGTTAGATTGACAGGCTCCCGCGGCTAAGATTGGGTCAGCCTACCACTTTTGCTCTCACAGAGAAGTGCTCCCTCCACAACGTCATTGAGCGGTGCGATTTGTTTATTAGCTTTATCACGCCGACTAGGCCCACACGCACGTAGAAGTAAAAGTTATGTAATCACGTGGCAACGATGGCTCGCATTTAATTTCCCAGTGCTCACGACGTATCCACTCATGCCGCACTGCCGCCATGATGTGAGGGCCCCTGGTGACAACCACTCCTTACACTCATCTGTTAGGAGATACAAGCGAAATGAGCAGCATGAGAGTGCTGCGTGTTCACCCTTGCTGCCTTCGACAGTGGAAATTTCCATGCTGCAGGTGGAATGAGAGAAGCTGAGCTGAAGAGGACAAGTACCCTCAAGCGCACGCGTGGGAGGCGCGTGTTCAGTTGGGAAAAAAACAGCGCGAGAATTAAGTTTATGGTCCTGCACTGCTGAAATGTTGACTGAGCGGCGACGGTACTCACGCGTACGCTCGTGGTGGTGTTTCTTTGATAAGCACAGCCAATGCTCAACATGCGTTTCTGACGCTACGTACTACGTTCTTGTAGCGATTTTTATTGGCGCTTAGACCACGCCATGGCCACCGCAGAACGAGCTCGGAGCTAACTCCTCTGCCCAAAAAGCTTGGGCCATCCTGCGCAGCATGCCTGAGCGGAAGACTTTGATACAGCCTTTGAACCACACAATAAGTTTGATAAGAAAAAAATCCCATGTCGTCATAGTGTGTGCAGCTCTAATATATAAAATGTGCGCAAAAGCCCTGAGCTCGAAACGTCGAGATGAGATGTAAAACAAAAAATAAGAACGAAACTAAACGTGTGCTGTCCTGATCATGTTATCGCGCAGTAACTCGCCCAGTCAGAAGTACCTGTCCTGGAACAGGGTCTTAAAGGACGTTTATAACTCTTTCTTCGTCCTCAAGTTGCAAACCGTCGTTCCTTTATTAATTTGTTTAAGCTAAGAACAATCTCACATGAAAAGTACCAGAAAACTTAACGCACGCTGGTTGCGAAATCGCCCAAGCCTCCCCGACACTGCATGCTACGTATGAAAATGAGTACTGACACGTTCGTGTTTCAGCCGACCATGCAAGTGCTTTAGGCACCCTGTCGATTCAGATGCATCAGATATATTAGAAAAAAATCACAGCATATCCACGGAGTGAATGATAATGAGTGGGGTGTGGGGACCGGCCATCCGTTTCTGTGTCCGTCCATCTGTGTGTCTGGACGGATGGATAAATGAACAAACAGATGAACATACGGACAGAAACACGGATGCACGGAAGAACGGACACACGGATGGATGCATGGAGGGATTCACAGACGGACAGACGGATGGAAGCGCGGGCGGACGGACATATGGACAGACACAGAGAAAGGTGGATGGAAGCAGGTATGGACAGACGAACAGACAGACGCATGGAAGCGTGGATGGCCAGACAGATGTATGGATGCAGGGATGGACAGATGGAAGCACGAACGAACGCATGGATGAAGGGATGGACGAATAAAGGGACACTTCGCCCCGCTCATCAGCATTCACTACGTGCATATGTTGGGAAAACCACTAACGTCTTTAGTTATAGTATTTCCAGGATAGATGGATGGATGGACCGATATGGCTGTATACTTTAGATCGGGCGGTGACTAGCGCCACCAAGCCGTAATACTTAATGAACCAAAAACTATATTTCATTTTTTTTCCTTTTAAAAAGTGAGGTTGAGGATTCGTACTTTGCAGTGAAGAGTTTAATTTTCACTCGTGCCTTGACTTTAGCCTCCAGTCAGATAACCTCCTTCTAGTTAATTCTACCTGCTTAAAGTCTATTTCGCCCTGCCTGTCCCTAAACCCCAGTGCTTTGAAAAACTCTGCTCCATCATCCTGAACTATAGGGTGAAGCATTTTACAGAACATTATCAAGTGTTCGGCAGTTTCTTCTTCTTCTCCACACGCACTGCATACTGTGTCTACCCCTTCGTATTTCGCCAGATATGTCTTGGTTCGCAATACTCCCGTCCTGGCCTCAAACAGTAGAGAACTACCCCGAGTATTATCATAGATCCTTTCCTTGGCCATTTCCTGCTTAAAAGTTCAATACATCTCTAGTGCGGGATTCTTAATCATGCCAATTCTCCACATATCGGTCTCAGCTTCCTTCACCTTCTTCTTAACCGATAACTCTTTTTGGTTTGGCCGCCTGCTGTTTTCTAAGTGTTTACAAGACAATTTTCTGGTTCGCTTTCTCCATTTTGTATCGACATTCTTCATGTACAAGTAGCTGAATACCTTCCTAGCCTAACGCTGCTCCCCCATTTCTCTCAATCGCTTCCCAAATTTTATCTTGCTGCTAGCTTCCCTACTCACAAATGATGTCCATCCCATATCACCTTGTACTCCCTGATTTGGTGTATTCTCGTGAGCTCCTAAGGCAAGCCTACCTATTCCACGTTGCTTAATTTCTAATCTTCCTTGAACTTCTGATCTTATGCACAAGACCGCATTGCCAAACGTCAGACCAGGAACCATGACCCCGTTCCATATTCCTCTGACAATATCATACCTATTGTAATTCCACAGTGCCCTGTTTTTCATTACCGCTGCATTCTTGTTACCTTTATACGTCACGTATATTTCGTTTTCCCTTAGGTACTCGGCCCCATTGCTTTTCCATACACCCAGATATTTGTATTTATCTATTATCTCTAGCATGACCTCCTGTATTCTAAGCTCACAGTTTTCATTGTCATTAAAAATCATGACTGCTAATTTTTCCTTACTGAATCGGAAATCTAACCTATCTACCTCATTACCGCAGATGTCCAACAATCTCTGCAAACCTTCCTTGTTGTCGGCCATTAGCACTATATCATCTGCGTACATCAATGCTGGTAGTGCCTGTTCAATGAGTTTTCCTTGTTTGACGAAAGAAAGGTTGAAACCCAGTCTACATCCCTCTAATTTGGCCCCTAATTCTTGTAGGTAAATCATAAATAATAAGGGTGACAAGGGCCACCCCTGCCTAAGCCCCCGTTTTACCTTTGCAGGCTTGGATACCTGTTTTTCCCACTTTATAACCACCTTGTTACCTTTATAGATATCCTTTAAGAGATTAGTGACTACATGTTCCACGCCTAGTGTGTCCAGTATTCCCCACAATTCCTCTTGAACCACGCTATCGTACGCTTCTTTGATATCAAAAAATGCTAGCCACAGGGGCCTGTGTTCCTTTTCTGCTATTTCGATGCCCTGCGTCAGTGAGAACAGATTGTCTTCCAACCTGCTGTGTTTCCGAAACCCATTCTGAAGTTCCCCCAGCCCCCCCTTATCCTCTGTCCATGCCTGAAGTCTTTCTTTTAAAATCTGGATCGCCAGCCTGTAGATCACTGATGTCACTGTTATAGGACGGTAGTTGTGTATGTCAGCTTTGTCCCCCTTTCCTTTATAGATCACGCTCATCCTGCTAAGTTTCCATCCATCGGGAACGTCACCAAGTATTATTAGTTTGCTCACTGCCTCTCTCAAAGCCTGCTTAGACTTCGGACCTAATGTTTTTATCAGCATAATTGGAATGCCATCTGGGCCTGTTGATTTACTACTAGGAACCCTTTTCTCAGCCCTTTCCCACTCTCGTTTTGAAAATGGAGCCATTGCGCCACTTGATTTATCCTTGTCTATTGTGGTGCATAAATAACCTCTTTGTTGAAGTTTTTCTGTCACCCTCGTTCTTATATATTCAATAGCTTCGTCCCCTTCTAGCCTAGCACCTTGGGCTGTAGTTATAAATATCTGCTCTAGGCTCGTCTCATTTATTAGGAAGTTTAGATGGTTCCTAAATTTTGCAGCTGCTTTTCTATCTTTTTTATGTACTTCTGCCAGCCACTCAGCTACCTTTCTTCTAATCTTTTCATTGATCAGAAAAGATGCATCCCTTCTACAGCTTAGAAAGGTTCCCCATTTTCTTTCCACATCATCTGTCGGTTCACCCCGCTGCTTAGCATGTCTGTGTTCCCTAGAGGCTTCCTTACGTTTTGCCATGGCTCTCTTAACTTCTTCATCCCACCAACTTTTGGGTTTGTGTCTTCTTTTCCAGGGTGACTTCTCACGTGTCTTAGCAAGCTCTAGCTAAAACAGTCTAATTAAATTGGTGTATGTCCACACTGTTTTATTTCCTCCGTGATTACTTTCTCAATTTGTTTAGTGGCTATTTTATTTTGCCTTCCTGAATAAAAATTTTCCTGTAGTTGCTCATCTTGTCTCCTTCCCATTTTCACTGCTCTTCCAAAACTTAGCTTGATACATTTGTGATCACTGCCCAGACTTCTGGAGCCACCTTCATCTATGTGCATTCCCCTGAGCTTATCATACATCCTATGTGACATCAGTGCATAGTTTATCGTCGACTGCAGCCTTCCTACCTCCTATGTTATTTGCCCTTTACACTTCTCGGTACTGTTGCAAATGATGAAATAAAGCCTTTCGCACATATCCATGATCATTTTGCCTGCCGGATTGGTACACCCATCTATATGTTCTATGTGCGCATTCATATCTCCTAGTTTAATTAAATCGCACTCTCTTCCTAACTCCTGAATGTCCTTTTATATACACTCTACCATTGCCTGGTTTTCCTCTCTGGCCTTTGCTCCGCTCCACAAATACACGAAACCAAGGAGTGTCATTTGACCTGCCACTTTCCCTTTTAGCCATAAATGATCCTTGCACTCCTGCTTGACCCTTTGCCAGTCTGTTTTTTTATGAATGAATGCCCCAATACCCCCCCCCTTTCTGCTGCCTTCTGTTCTATTACAATATTCCCACGCGTAGTCCGGATTGTTCGGAGGTTGTTCCATGTCCCTGAGATGTGTTTATACAAAGCCGTATACCATCGGCCTCTCTTCCCTTAGCTGTTCTTCTATATCTTCCCACTTCAGCCTGTTCCTACCACCCTGCATGTTAATATACCCTATGTCTCCATTGGCTCGGCGCTCGTAGCTACGTCTATTTATGCCCCAGACTCTAGCTATCGTAGATTTTGGTGCCACTTTGGAATCGTATCTGGCCATACCATCAGTCGAAGAGTCTCCCTGGTAATTTTTCTCGTTACTAGCTATCCTGCACCACGAAGGAGGGCTCGCTTGCCCCCCAAAAAAGCTACTGTGCGTCCTGCAAGTCGCCAACCCACCTCGTGACCTAGCCGCCTATAGAAAAGAATTCTGTCTCGTTGCAAACCACCCCACCTTTGCACCTCTGTATTTATTTCCACCACCTCAAATCCTTTCTCTCGACTCATCCGCCATATCTCTTGGTTTGCGTTGACAACCGCTCTTTGCAGGTATCTATCACGCACCGGTACCTCCGGTATCATGCATATCACTACCTCTACCTTAGGAGAAGTGGCGCGCATGTCATCGACGCCTTTCGCCAGTGTGGTTGCTAGTCCTGCTGTATCTTCATTTAAGACATCGTTTAAACCGCCTGAATTTATCACGAGGTTTCGTCTATCAGCTGTAGTTTTGAGTTTTGCGCTCGCTTGCCTCATGACTGCTTCAAGCTTGCGTCCTGGGAACGCCCCTACTGCAACCATGTTGTCACCTCTTACCCTCTCTTTGATGGCTTCTGTGCATCGATTTAAATTCGAGTCCCCGGCGATTATCACATGCTGTGACTTTTCAGCTGGAGCGTCCTGCACCTGGGGGCTACTTGCACCTGTGACGCCGGCTGCTTTGTCCCCTCCCAGCCCCACCACTACCTCGCTCAAGCTGGGCCTTGCGACAATTGAACCGGCTGAACCTGTTTTTTTCCAAACTTACTTGCTCTTCCTTCTCCACCGTTCTGGTTGCCGATTGCCTACTATTCTCTCCGTAGGCCGCTTCTTTGTTAAGCTTCGCTAGTGCTTTCTCGGCGGACTTCAGTCTTCCTCCCATTGCCCTCGTTTTCTCTTGCTCTGTCGCCAACGCAGTCTCGAGCTCGGCGATTCTCATCAGCAGTTCACTCTGAGAAACCATAATTTTCTCCATTTTTTTTGTTGACCTCACATTGCCAACACTTCGCGTCAGCCTCTTCTCCATCCGCTTCTACGCTTGAGTCCACTTTCAAGCCTACTCCACATCCTGAACACTTTACAGTTTTTTAACCATGTCTTTCTGACACCAATTGTCCCCATACTCAATAATTACTAAACTCTAGCCCTGCACTACGAAAAAAAATAAAGTCTCAGCTCTACTACAAAAATTTGCGTGTTCAATGTACGCGCACCTCCCCCACGGGGTGGCAAAAGAAAACAAAACTACAAAAAATTCAAACACACACACCTGCACTAACTAATAAATACCTGGTGACTGGCCCACGAAAAAGCTGTACCATAAAATAAGTGCTTCGAAGATTTCAACCACTGCCTTATAATTATAAAGACATGCAAAAACACTTATCTGCGCAGTCAATCCCGAGCGCTCAAAAAACACGTCCCCCCACCGTGACAGCCTGAACTAGGCAGCAGGTCAGGGACATTAGGGTGCCTTGATGCCCGCGCGCTCCGCTGAGGGTGAGGACAGCCGCGTCGTCTGCTACGACGGCCGCCATTACGGCTCCTGCCGTAGTGGGGCAGCATGCGAAGCGCATTACCGCTTGCGGTGCTCGCGTATGGTAGGAAAGAAGTACTCGTTGGCGAGCTTTTTTTTGGTGCAACTTGGACACCTCTTAGTGCTGTTGTTGCCTAATTGTTAAATGGAACAACGCACGTCCAGCTGCAGCAATATCCAGCTGCAGTTTTAACTGCAGCTGGATATTGACGCAGACCAGGAGGAGATTTGTTGGTCTCGTTGCTGGAGGGTGCAGGCACAGTTCTTTCTTTTGGTGGCTTTCGTTCCTTAGGCAGTGCTGCAAGCAGAAATGTATGTATTCATGAACATATTCAAGCAATGCCAGTTCATGTCTAGCTTGTTAATTTTACAAATGTAACACATGCAGCAGATACCGGCTTGTTATTGACGTGAGGAAGACACTTGTCCTTCCCCCGCCCTCTCCACAAGGGATAGGGGAAGGTCTTAAAATACCATAATTAAATTGTGCTCAAAATTTCTCCCCACAATAAATGGCTCTAATTCAAATTGGAGCTTCATATGCCAGAGCTACACGTGTGCGCCGTTGTGGAGGGCTCAACTGACATTCGCTCCCTATGCAGTTTATTGATTATTTGATTGTAGGGCTTAACACGCAATACTTTTTTGCAGACTAGTTGGTTCATACTTGAAAAATTGAATTGCTGCACAAACTTGAAGAAAAAAAAACAAGAGAGACAGGAAAGAGTGCAGGTTTTTTTTTTTTTTTCAAGCTTAACACGCCAACGCAACACAGGTAATGAGGCGCACTGTAGTGGGGGCTCGTGCATCGTGGATCTCGTATACATAATGGTTTCCGTTTTCCCCCTTTGTAAATAACATAGCCACTGCACCTGACATCCTAGCAGTACACGACCGTGTGCTAAGTAGCGGAAAACTGTTGTGCAGTGGGTCATGCCTGTAAACACTGAAATCCAGACGTATATACAGTCATGACCAAAAAATGCAAACAAGAAATATAAACCACAACACTCAAGTATCGCAATTTTTTTTACATGCAAGTCAAAGTGATGCAACGTAATCACAAAAACAAAGTTGGGAAATGTAGCTTTCCAAACGCACTAATAGCGTGCCATTATTTGACCGTCTAATATTAGCAGTATTTTTCGATTTTGCGTGGTCTGGTTCACATTTTTGTGTTCGCATTTCCTAGCTTTGTCCGTGACTGCATTTCCAGAATTTATGCACTAATGTGGACGCAGCATATGAGGACCTATTTGGTGTTAGCTTCGTAAAAATCCCAGGTACATAGAGTACTTGCAACTGGTGCTGCTTTATGTAATGCAAGAAAAAAGTTCAATCTTACGTTTGAATGTGAACAAAGTTGGGACGGCATTTGGTTTCAACTTCTTCCAGCCATCCGCACGATGTTGCTCATAGTTGTTCTCTTCAAAGTGAGCCTGCAAATAAAACCAGAATTAAAAATTAACACACTGGCAGAAGAAAAACGAATGTCTGTCACTGTCAATAAACAAGATTTCATGTATGCATTCAGTATGATTCGCAGCAGGAACTAGCAGCAACTTTGAAGCACAAAAAGAAGGAAACTAATTGAGCTCACGCGCGCTTTCACGTAAGCCACTTCAGTGAGCGCGATCATAGACCCAGCCTGCTGTTATATTAACCCTTTCAATTTTCGCACTGAAGATCTGTAAAGATTCCTGAATTCATGTGAATAAAATATTAGTCTATTGTGCCGACAAAGGACCAGGTCTGATTTTATAGCGAGCGTTACAGATTTCGTTCTATCGAAAGCTTTGTACCCAAGCCTCCAAGTTCCCAATGCAATCGAATTTATTTGTCAGGTAAAAATGACAACACTCCGTAACAGCGCTTGTTTTGTTCGTCACTGAAGTGTTCCTGATTCCCAAGTATACATACGACGATACACACAAGACGGGCAGAAGTCCGGCCTCGTAATATTACGAGTTTTTCGCAGGAACAGCATGTTTATGTTCAAACGGCTTGATTTCACAAGAGGCGTTCAAATTTCGACCGATCAGTGCCAACGCGTGCACGAATAAACATGGGCAGGCCTCGTAAGCGTTGTGAAATCCCCCTACCACGCACTCGAGCCTTTGGTAATTCCCTGCGAGGCCATATGCGCGCATTTCACGTCCAATTTCCTCTTATGTGAATTACGTGAACTCTACGTGCCGTACTCTTGAAGTTCGGCAGCAGTCAGGCGCCGTCAGATTTCCGTACTCGCTCGCCGGCACGCGGCCTGAACTCACTCCCCGTTTTCTGCCCTTGCATATAATTTTCTCCCTCCTCCACTTTCTAAATTCTCATCTGTTTAACTACACCTCCTGCGTCCCCATCTCTTGCCTACTTTTCGTTCAGCTCAACTCCGCCAGCACCCGGTCGACGCGTACGCTGTCGGGGCGAGTTGGCGAGCGAGTACGGCAATTTCACGAAGTCTGTCTTCGGGCTGCGAGGCGGACGGTCACGACAGCGGCAGCCGGTCTCGCGAGCAAAATAGCTGCGAAGCGCAGTGCACGAAATTAACAGCCTCGGGTAGGGGGTGGGAAGGATTTCACAACGCTGCTGCCAAGGCAACACTTTCCCGTGCAAGGGCACTGAAACTAGTCGCAATTCCTATGAATGTAGTAGCACACTCGAGGCCCTTGAACCAGCATGAAATGTTATCGACACGGGGGCTTCCGAAGCCCCCGTACTTGACGCATTTTCTTAAAGCGTGATCTTTTAACACGAGCACGCCGCACAGTACCCTGCACGACGTTTGGCTGTCCTGCGTTTACATTGCGCACCTAAATAAAAAACAACGGCGCCCTAAATAATGCTGACCAGTCAGAATACGACGCACTAAAAAAAAATGTTTACTTACGCTGCATACGTGCGACGTATCAGTCGGTTGCCACTTGTCTCGTTTGATTTTAACGGTCCAAAGAAGCCTTCTTTTTGGGTCTCTTGGAAACCGGTACAACTTCCATCCGTTTCTCGAGTGATTCGAGCACTGCGGCACGCAGCAGCCGGGCATGGTGATGCGGAGATGGGTGCATAAAACTGTAAGGGAATGAACACTGCCCAACAACACCTCACACGCCAAGCACGAACTACCGGCCGGAGGCGCCAAAATGGCGGTCGCGCTGGCGCCGAAGCCGAGGCGGCGGTATCTGCCCTTGCAAAAGCTGACACCACTGTAAGCGGGGGCGCGCGCATCGAGGCACTCTAAGGGACATATACACACAACGCCACCTATTGAGCAACTCATAAACTAAGTGTGCATACGTACCTACATACTACTACTTCTACTACTTTTACTACTACTACTACTACAGAGGAGGAGGAAGAGAGAACGACCCACGGCCTAAGTAGCTTCGCCCCTAAATAAGCTGCCTTCAAACACGACTTCAAACACGTTTTAACGACTGTAGTGTTTTATCCAATATAAGTATCTTCTAATAGTCGTAACTTTATATATGCCAAAATTACAAATAACTTCAAATTATATATAACATTCGCCAAATGGTTGATTGCCTCGTTTATTGACTGAGTGCCATAAATGGCCGCTGTGGTTGCTCAATGGTTAGAGCATCGAACGCGTTAATCGAAGTGCCATAAATTGGCGGGGGGGGTGGGGGGGTGCGTATTCAGGCAATCTGCTCTCAGGGTTTTTGCGCTTGACTTAGTTCAGCGCGTTGCTCGAGGCATCGCCAAATTTAGTGTCATGGTTTAGTGCGCACCTTATAGAATAATGTAAAAATTAGGAGTGGTCACTCTGGCCGAAAGTGGTGGTGCTATGCAGCTTCATGCCTGCCGTAAGATGGCAATACATCACTCACTGCTTTCAAGGAAAGACGCTTCCTGGTTATCTACTACAGTACTATGAGCGTCAAATGGGACCCGAACATCGGCAAGCCTTAGCGATACTATAGTGTGCGCCGTCTACTTATCACTACGAACAGGCACGCATATATGCACAGAGATGCCGAACAGGATGCGCACGCTTGTCAATGGTGATAATTGAACGGCACTATCGCAAAGACTTGTTGCTGTTCGAGTTTCATTTGACGAAGATAGTACCTTTTCTAGTGCATTTTACGTCTACATGTCTAAAAGTGAATTGGTAAATCTAGAAAAATGTTTGCTAGCTAAAGCTAAGATGTAATCTTTGAGTAAACACTCCTTCGTTAACGGCTTGCATGACACCTAAAATTCTTTTGTTCTTGCTGCGACAACTGCTTGTGACTATTTTTCGCGAAAGAGCGATGTAAAGCATGTAGAAGAAAATTAACGTGAAAGCGGGAACGAAAATGTAGGCATTTGTTTTTCTTTTTTCGGTTCATGCTAGAGTCAGGTGCTCAGGCAACTACTACCGTGTCTCGTTGTGAACTGTGTTTGTTGTGAGCGTTCACTCTACTGCGGGTTTTATAATTTTGCCTATATATTTATTTCTTGTGTGTAATTGAGAGGCGTGATAAGGCAGGTGTACTTCCAAGTCTCGCAGTGCAAGTAACCTTTCTTTGTGCTTGCATTTAGCAAACATTAACAAAGTGGGCATGTGCTTGCCAAGAATATGACTCAAAAATTAAAGTTTTCCCTCCTCAATATTTCTCATGTTAGACACACAATACCATCATGTGCTCGCCGCTCTAGCGGTGCAGCTCGCACGAAGCACATCGATGCATGTAAATGACGCGTTAACAGAGAAAGAAAACATTTATTGAATTAAGCTTCTGGGTTAAGGTGGGATGGTGCCTAACTCCAGAAACCTTCTGGCTTGGACAGCCCGCGAAGCTCGAGCGACAAGTTGACGCTGCTCGACCAGGTTCGGCTGGGAGATCGCAGCCACTCACGCTTCACTGGGGAGGTCTTGGTCCGCATTTCGTGCTGCTGCTTGTAGCCTTGGGACGCTTACTTAGCACTTCAGTGGGAGGTGCGCCAGAGTGTCCAACGCATTGCAGTGAGGACCGACGTAGCTGTGCGACGGTGGCCTCATATAGCGCAGCATTGATTGATTTGTGGGTTTTAACGTCCCAAAACCACTATTTGTTTATGAGAGACGCCGTAGTGGAGGGCTCCGGAAATTTTTACCACCTGGGGTTCTTTAACGTGCACCCAAATCTGAGTACACGGGCCTACAACATTTCCACCTCCATCGGAAATGCAGCCGCCACAGCCGGGATTTGATCCCACGACCTGCGGGTCAGCAGCCGAGTACCTTAGCCACTAGACCACGTATAGTGCAGCAGTAGACCGTGGTTGAACAAGTTGCTTTGAAGGCGCCTTTAATCAATCCCTTCGTCTCTTGTGAGTTTTGCATGTGGCGGAGGATATGACCGGCGTTCGAGCTGATAATGTTGCAGTAATTCATGATACGCACATGGAAGTGGTATCGGAGTCTGTATAAAACTCCTAGTCACTACGACAAGGCTTTCGCGACATCCTTTACTGTGGTCTCCCATCTCTGAGGCTGAAAAAGTTCCCAACGACCATTTGGAGTGTTGTGTACCTAAATCAGCCACAGGGGCGTATGGGAGTGTCCTCTCATTATGTGTTACTCAACACGTGCCTTCCATGGTTTATTTAATAGCTCATGTGCTGTTCACTGGCGTGGCATTTTAGAGCTGCACAAGCTCACAGAATGTGTAAATAGCCGCTCCTGTGACTGCCAACTATCTTCGCTTGTACATGGCCGCCATGCGCTCACCTATGGCGATGGTGAATGCGACGCGCTAAGCGACGAGACACTGTACTCTACGGCTGCAAAATCAATAGCATCAAAGCTGCTGTCTAGCTGCAGTGGTTTTCCACGATCAGGAAACGTGAGTTTTTGAACTAGAATTTTATTGTGCTCGTGAACAGTTGCGTCACAATTTTATCTGCGAAGATCTCGCATTATATTGCGACTAGGTTTCTTTGCTAACAAAACAACCTTTGTTCCTCAACCTTTGTTCCTTGTTCCTCAATAAAATTGCGTATTTATAACGCCACGTAAAAAGTAAGCAATCAAGAAAAACAAATTTCACGCTATGGAGTGCAAATGCGCGATGTCGTTAGGGCTTCCGGATGTGACGTCATAGCTTATTATTTTAGTTTTTTTTTCTGTTAGTTTTCTCCTCCGTACGTAGACAGCGACGTTCGCTACGAGCCGCCAAATACTAGATGCATGTGCTTCTATGTAAGTTACGCTACCAGTTTAGATATACATATAAAAACTATGAACTCCTCTTTATAAGGAAGCGGTGGCAATCGCTGTCGCATCCGCTGTCGTAGCAATCATAAGCGCCCAGCCGATTCCACTTACAAAAAATAATTCAGGCCTGCTCGCTACTGCAGGCGCAGCCTGTGACGGCACTCAGTTTTCCGTCTTCTGTCGATGGCATGAATGTTTCTGTCATTCGTGTGAGCAAGATTCCTATAAGCCTACCAAAGCCTGCTGTGGCGGGTTGGTGCTTATTTTGGTGATTTGCATGAAGATGACCGTGTTTTTCTGGACCTGTGAAGTGCTGCGTGGTGATGCGATGTGCTTCGTTCGCTGTGAGTTTGTGTAGTGTATGCCTGGGAGCTCCCACACTGGGGCAGGTCCAACTGTCACCGATATTGACAATGTGCTGAAAGGCAAGTGTTCTCATTCCCAAAAAGCGACTAAAAAGTGAAATGAGGGCGTGCCGTTCATCGGGACGACATCCACATGCGTTCTCTCTGTGATCCGAAGATACGTGTTTTAGCGCGTTCTGTTCTTTCTGTGAAACGTCATTTGTGCCTACGACTTGTCGGCGTAAGCGTAGACATTGGTGACATTCAGCTGAGCGTCACTGGCACTCATTGTTGCGATAAAATTGTGTCCCGAGACAGTGCTACTGACTACATGGATTTCGCAGTTTTGATGACTGCGTTTACCGAGAGGCTCTCCACTTGGCTACAAATGTATATATATATATATATATATATATATATATATATATATATATATATATATATATATATATATATATATATATATATAATTCTTGGCTACGAATATATATATAGATATATATATAGATATATATATATATATACACATATATATATATTCGTAGCCAAGAATTTTTGAAGTAATAGGTCGGCATTCGCTATGTTAATTTTCGTCATTCTCAGAAGCGTGTTTCCAGCTAAACACTAGCAAGTACTTTTGTGGCAACGGTTCATGCTGCAGTGCGTGATGAAGATGAGAAATTACGGCCGAAGTGGGGGAACAAGACCAACCTTTTGTAATGGGTTGCAGCATTGGACGGCCCACTCGTTACGCTATTCGCATTGTGCGACGACTGGTTAATCTTTCGCTGTTTTGAAATGCTTTATATGTTGTATTAGCGCGATTGTTTTCCCGACATCAAGCCTGCCTTCGTTAAGTTTGCCAACAGGTCACATGCACTGGCGTAGCTCAGTGGTAGAATACTTGGCTGGCACCCAGCGCGCCTGGGTTCAAGTACCGCCGTGTCATTGGTGCAAGGTTTCATTTTCGAATTTCGTGCGATGTGGTTACGGATTCCGGCGGTGGACAACTGCGCGTGAACCCAGTTGAGAAATCATAACACATGTGTGTTCAGAAAAAAAATGGCAGCATATCCATGGAGTGAATGATAGATAGTGGGGCGAAGCATCCCTCCGTCCATTCGTTCTCGCTTCCGACCATCCATGCGTGCGTGTGTGTGGCCGCCCATGCGTCCATTTGCCCGTCCGGGCGTGCGTCTGTTCGCGCGTCCGCACGTTCATCTGTGCGTCCGTGCCTACTTCCTTCCATACATCCTCTCCTGCGTCCGTCAATGCGTCCATCCGTCCGTGCAGCCATCCGTGCGTCCGTTCATGCATCTGTCTGTGTGTCCGTTCGTCCACCTAATCAACACTCCAAGTGCCACCACCGCGTATCTTTTTATCATTTATTCCTCATATAGAAGCCCCGTCATCCAACGGACATTCCAAGGACTGAACGAAAGGAGGCACACGCACACTTTCTTACGGCTTGCGCTTCGTGTCTACTTACCACCTTTAACCACCTCGAGTTCATGGTATATACTAGTTCACTGTATTCCTGGCACTGCGGCCCAACGCTCACTAAACCTTTCTGAAACCAAGGAGGTTACACCCAGTGAGTATAACGTAGCAACCCTTTCTTGTCTTCTGTGCGCTGTTGAACAATAAAAAAATTCGCAGCGTGCGCGTTAACTAAAAGCCGAATTCTCATGTCTCTCATTCCCCATTAGCACCCATTGGCATGTACATTGAGCGCTATCTTTTATTGCTCAAAAACGCACAGAAGAAATCTCTCACCGGCATCACCTTGTGGGTCAAAATGTTATACTTGTTACACACTACTACAACGGCTACGAGGGACGAACGGGTGTCGTTATAAGGAACTTCGCCCCTAAAAAATGGTTAACGATTTTGAGTACTGGGTACTCTACTGGGGGAGAGAATAAAGCCGTCCCGTGGACCTCACGTGTTAAACGGAATCTCATTTCTGAAAAAATTATACATACACAGAAGACATCTTATGTGTTACATTGTTCGTTCTCACGACATTGCTAATATATCTGAATATATATTCAAATGCACAACAGGAACACCCCCGTAGTAACAATGTGCGAGAGCATACGAAGCCGAAGTACCTTTAGCTTGCTTTCTACAGACTACAAAAAAGAACCTCCAAAACTTCTCTTGTGAAGTCTATTGTTGCGAACAAATTACATTTTATGAGCCAGAATTATTCATGTATATTTGTGAAGATTACAGTAATTACGCTCTGCGCCTAAGTTTTTTAAACATTAAACACTAACTATTAAAGAAATGGCGCCGTATCTACGTGTTTTCCTTCAAATGTCGTCGAAAGACGATAGAGAGAGTGAACAAAACGTTTATTTGGTGTTATGTGCGAGAAAATCAGTTAATTGAATTGCGGAGGCGCTGCGTTAAAGAGTGTCGATCCGTGCAGCGAAGACAAACGAGTGGATAGAGGCACTTTAGTCACAAGCGCTATTTGGCAGTTATCTTCAAAAACGAAGGATGGTATGCGCGCCTGCCTCGGAGGTGATAATGTGTGGAGCGCAAAGCGATGGGGAGGAGCCACCACAGTGTTGTCTTAGCAAAGCGCTGGAAACACTTGCATTTTTGAGCATGGCCTTGCATTGTCAGCTCAGCGTGATTAACGCTACGGGCCTTAGAATTACTTATGTACGCCTTCTCTAGAATAAAGACACATACAAAATTTAGACGTCTTATTTCGGTGCGACAGATATGCACAATAATCGTTTTAATTGACAATCGCACAAGTACGACCGCTAAAACTTGAGAATTAATGGTGGGTGCTGCGGATGGGTTTGGCCGTTTGGGGTACTGTCTGGGGTATTGTTACGGCGGACAAACAGATAAGTGTACAGACAGACAGACAGACAGACAGACAAAAAGACAAATTTTTGCGTCGAAGTAACTAAATAGACATAATCGTCTTTCAAAAAACTGAAAGGGACAGGCTAATGACATCTCTTTACGGATGGCGTTGTAGTTTTGCAAGCAAAAGGATACGGTTTTCGTCAACTTCTGGGCTCCAGGAAAAGTAACTGCATTTTTATTACAGGTTGCTTGACCTGGCCTAAACATCTTACGGGAAAGCGCTAACGTCGTACTTATTGCTTCAACGAGATTCTACGCAGGTTCGGAAGAGGTGTTTGGTAGATGCGAAGGTTTGGATAGATTCGAAGCAGCTGTCACGTGTCTAACGCTGTAGGTACGTGCGTCCGTACGAACGGGCTGCAAGGCGTTTGTTTCGTCGCCGGTTTTGGAGCGGCACCAAGTAGGTCACACGGCAGGTGCGCGTTGACGTCACGCTCCCCTCGCACAGTTCCCTCGGAGATGCGTGCTGACACCATTCTCTCCCTCCCCCGCAGCACGTTCGACATAACGCTCGCAGCTGCTAGCTTCTCCGCCCGCTCGCAACTCACTTCTCTCTCGCATCACCCTCTCTACTGTCCATTGAGTAAAGTAAAAACACTCTTTTTGCTCGTTTATATGCTAATGCTAAACCGAATTTCACTTCAAACTGTTTTTCTAGCACCCGCGTCTACACCCGTTTTAACGGAGTAAACGCTGTTCGCTTCGCATCTTGTCAGGGTTCCCTTCGAGAGTCCAAATTTTTATGGCTTACGCATGAAACTTAGCGTAGCGTAGACAGCCCTTGATTTGAAAGAAAATGTGCACTTTGAACTAAAATCCACCCTTCACTCACGAGCCCTTCTACTATTCTGAAGGGCCACATCTATACGACTGCTTGTGAAACCTGCTCTGTGTGTGCTGTGTGTGTGTGTGTGTTATGTGCAATGTGTATCTTTTCCTTCTTCCTCCCTTTTACTCCCTCATTACCCTATCCCCACGTGTGGAGTAGTAAGATGCACTTTGTCTAGTTAACCTACCTGCCTTTCTTGTGTTCTTTCCATGTCTCATAAACTTCGCCCACATTTGCAGGCACGCGGATATGTGGACACAAAGCTTCTGCATACGCACTCAAAAAACGCATAGCCTAATTTAACAATGGGGTATGGTGGCGAGGATTCACCGACCTTGTCCTGTAGAAGAAAGTTTGGGACACGTGCCATAGGTTTCGAGTGAAACGCGAGCAGTGGTCCGGGTCAGCTTTCGCCCTCATGATTAGAGATAGGGTGATGCAGTTTGCTGCTCGTGCGACACATTGCTTCCGATCGCGCAGTGCTGTCTCACCCGATCTGCATAGCAGTTAATTGTTTTATTCTACAGTGCCCACTATACCAGGGCTAGTGCTGGGAGCACGCACGGCAAAGCTTCGGTTTTATTTGACACCCATCGTACAACTTCGTGACAACGTAACCATGGCATTGCGCCCGCCTCACCGTAGCGTGCATAAACGTTTCTCATTATTGTAGATCATTCTGCTAAGCATGCTAACATCAACAATACAGCTTACTTTGAAACCAGCACGGCCACCAATACCAACGTGCCTAGACCGCTAATAAGATTATTGACGTCTTACTGCTGTTAATGACGCAATTGGTGTACAGTGTGAATTTCTTGTACTTTGACATTTTTATTTGCGTGGCGCAATTACGTGCAGTAAGAAATTTTGTCTGAAACAGCTGACTTCATCTTCTTCATTGGCGCAGCTATAAAACATGGCGCATACGCATAAATTTAAATACTTGTTTATGCGTTTCCCTTTTCCATGCGCAGAACTACGTTTTTGCCGAAACAGAGGTGTTTTTTTTTTTTGAAGAAATGGTGAGCTCTTCAGCAGAATATGATTTTAGAGAACAAAACTAAAAAACGGCAATTATTGTTTAAAAAATACTAGTTGGTCAGCTGAGGCGACCATGTAAGAAGGGTCTACTGGTCACTTACAGTGAAACGCCAGTAGGCCAGTTCTATTCTCCTTTGCATTGACCCCTAATGCAACATGCTTGCCTGCATTATCAACATAACAGAAACAGCGCATACTTTCATGTCTAAAAGCACATCGTGTCTACTATCTTGCGCACCTTGGGGATGACGGTAGCCGGAAGAAACACTACATGCCAAATTAAAGCACCAAATAGAGTAGCGTCACCTCTGTCAGACTGTCTAAAGCTTCAAAAAATGTCCCATCGCAAATCCAACCAGCGGGGCTCACGGGTCTCAAGATGAAAAAATAAAGAAAAGTTGCTTACTATGGGGGACCGCCATGCTGAAAAAGTTATTTGATTAAGATATTTACCAGCGAGTTATGAGGCCCTATCTGAAGAACAGAAGAGATGTATCTGTCCCCTTCTGAATAATAAGTGTATAAAAGAATCTAATCATTATAGTACACAGACATCTAATCCACTATAAGGAAGAGCCGATTTTGCCACGGCCATGGTGGCTTTCGGGATATTCTCCACAAAATATCATTATGCGATGACGAATCCACCGCATATCGCTATTAGTGAGGCCTCGTTGAGTAGTTATTCATAATTTAGTTTGCAACTATTTGTGTTTCATTGCGTATATTGTATCGTTATACCATTCATTGTATCTTGACATCACATTGAGTTCTTGTGTACAAGTATGCCAACATTGTCATGTGTATTAGAGCAGTGATGTTTTCATTGCAACGTAGTGATGTTTGTCTTGGTACATAGATGTGCCAAAGTGTGTGTGCCCTTATTACTGAAATGTTATGAAATCTTTGCTCTCTGTACATAGTGTAAATAAATTTTTCTAAACACAAAAGAACACGTATATCTTTAAAGTGCTCACTGCTTTTGATTTTCTTGGTTCTCTTGTGGAATTAATTATAAATACCTACTCTGGTATAAAAAGCTCACTAGTTCTAGATGGTGTCGAGAGTGCTGCCTTTTCTATAACACGTGGGGTGCGTCAGGAATGCCCATTGTCTACTGTTCTATTTGTCCTCAGCCTTGAACTTTTCTGTATCCTCTTTAAGTGGATTCGCATGTCCAGGTTCTTGCGCTTCCTGGCAGCAGTGCCATGAAAGTCACAGCTTTTGCCTACGACATGACCTTGTACCTTTCAGATGAAGATAGTCTTTCACATAGCCTGCGTTCCTTTTTTCAGTATGGTGACATTTAATGTGCAGCGTTGAACATCACCCAATCCCGGTATTTTTTCATTGGCTCTCCTAACTCCAGACTTAGCTCCGCATCTCTTCTGCAGCTGGCTGCGTCTCTTCGTGTTTTAGGAATTCAATACAACACTCTGCGGCGTTTGTAACTCAATTTGGTCAAACTCCCTCGGCGAAGTAAATCAAAGAATTGAAAACGCACGGGATTTTGACTTCCCACTTCTTGAGCGCAGCTACCTTGCGCAGACTTCGTTCTGCGGTCGCATTTGGTACTTTTCTCACATGGAGCAGCCGCCTTTACGCATCGTGAGCTCGCTTCAGTCTGCTTTATGTTCCTTCTTTTGATCCGGTGGCACTGAGTTTATTTCTCGTGCGGTGATAGGACAGCAGCGTTCCAAGGGAGGCTATGCTTTCCCTTTGGTGTCAATACGCTGCCGGCTACTGGCCCTGCGCTTCCTGTTGCGCCTGGTACAAGAAAAGGAATCCCCCACTTAAACTCTGACCTAATATTTTATAGGCACTCACCTTCGGCATTTATTGCCTAATGTGCATATTAATCGGGGCCCAGATCAGTAACATTTCCGTCGTTTTATGCAACAGCTGTCGCACTTTTTCGCCATATCCATTCGATTTGTCCTGGGGTAGATGTGTTCCACAATCCAATCGTTGACACAACAGCCACTTTGTTGCTCCCGTTAGTTCCTCCGGCCCGCCGCACCCGCTCTAGTCGTGTGTCTTGGAGCGTGCTGACGGCATCATTTCTGTCTGGCCACCTTCGGGACTTCATGTGGTGGCTTTGGGTTGAGGGGGGGGGGTGTTTTTCTTACCCTTTATACCCTCGAAAAGTGGAAAATGGTTCAGTAAGCAACATGCCCAAACTGTTTAAGCATGTTTTGAAACAATGCGCCGATGCTCGTGTTTTCTGGAGGGCCGTGCATGCTGAAATTTGTGGCCTTGGAGTACATCTCTTTGTTTCTTCTGGGCGTTGTTCTCGAGGCCACTTCGCCTGCCTTCTCATTGTTGCTGGTGCCTACTGTACTTGGCCCGATCCCTGTGAGTAGGTGGTAGCAGGTCGTTGCCGTCGCGCTCTCTTTCCGATCTTGGAGTGACATTACAAAGAACTGCTATTTGTTTTGTCGAAGGAACTTTTCTTTTTCGGCAAGGAATTCCTTCTACACTGGTCCTGCCCTTTTGTTTTCATCTGCGAGGGGCGTGTAAAGCTTATTTTCATGCGTGTGTGTTTTGGTAGGTTATAGTTTCTTCAGTAGTCGCACAATTACCTAGTAAATACCATGTAAATACCTAACATATACATATTTACGTTTCATGTGTGTGTTCTTCGTTTACCATGTAATGTACTTATGTTAACATATCTTTTTGCAACAACTTTTGGTGTGTTTGTGGTTGTTGTTCCGTGTGCATACGTAAACATATTTTTTATAACAGTATTGGGTGTGTCTGTGAATGTTCTGTTCCGTTGTGATGTTCTGTTGGATTGTAATTGATGTTCACTGTTCGTGAGAACGAAATTCTCTAAACACAAAAAAGTAGAGAAATATTTAACAGATAAATAAAAGCAGCTTTCACTTAGTGGCTCAAGGTTGGGTCTCAGCAAAGGTCGCGGGCCCATTTGCGATCCTTGTGTAATACATCCGTCTGCTCATGAAAGTAGTGTGGTCTTTCACATCATGCTTGTCCGTGATGAAAATAGCTTTAGGGGTGAAGCTCCTTAAGCATGGCTCAATTGTATCTTGTAGCCATCTTCTGTTTTAGTCCTTGGAATATCCGCTAGATGGCGGTACTTGTATATGATGAATATATGATGAAAAAATGCGAGATGGCTGTACTTGGAGTGTTCACTAGATGGACCGACGGGCAGACATACAGCCAGACGGGCATGCGGGCAGAAAGACGGACAGACTGACAGACAGATAGACGCTAGGAAGAGAGACAGATGCCAGACATACATGTCCTATGGACGGACGAATGGACAGACGGACAGGTGGACGGACCGATGGAGAGACAGATAGACTGACAGATGCATGTACGCATGGACGGATGGATATACGAACATTTGGATGGACGGATGGACGAAAGGACGGACAGACAGACAGACAGACAGACAGACAGGCAGACAGACAGACAGACAGACATATGGACGAATGGACGGACACGGCCAGTGCATGATTCATGGTTTGTCGATAAAGCCATGGAAGCTTCATCCTACTTATAATCATTCACTTCGTGCATATGCAGTGAATATTTTTATGAACCACACAAGGCAAGCCTAAATCATCACAGCTCTGCTGTATAAGCAAAGCTGTCAAAATGATATGCAACTATACGTGTACAGAACTCGCAGCTCACGGCTGATAAAATTCCGCGAGTTCTCGAACGAGAGATTCAAGACAGACCTCCAAATTTACGTAATGCTCCAACAAGATGGAGCTTACTAGAGTGCGTTGTTCCGATAAGACACAACTTTCACATTTCTTTTGGGCACTTCATTTTGAGGGCCTTGAAGTGAAGGCTCCGATAAGGGGTGCGGCAGTGCGTCGACGGAAATATGGGTGTGGCTAGGCTCACCAGCGCTTGATCAAAACTGCTCGTCTGTTTGTACTACCTACGTGGAATATATGGGCGTTCCGAGACAAACAGTATAGGCGTAGTGTTGCGTAAGCAGTCTGCGTTTGAGCTATCTGAATGCGTGACCAAAACATTCCCAGTATTACCATGCCACCGTCAAGAAGAAACCTTTGAGGCCACGTATTTTACTTTCCAATTGAAGCATATGGTAAGATAGCGATCTAACGTGCACTTAGTCGATTGTCACCGTACTTTGTCGACCCATTGTGGTTAACCGTAGGAAAAATTGAGACGGTTCCTTTGTTATCGTCCCCACATGTATGTTCCGCTCAAGTGTGTCACTTGGTTGACGACCATACATCACGTTAGTAGTTATTCATACACACTTCTCACATCTGAACATATCTGAATTATTTTTATTGCTTCAGTTTAAAAAGACAACAGAATGGTTGTGTGCCGGAAAGTAGGGAACAAGAACAAGTGGAAGAGCGGTGACACACGGGCGCCATCTTTCATGCTTGTCCTTCCGCGCACGCAATGCCATAAACTATGATAAACCGCCAAGCGTGCATCGCTACCAAAGTCAAAGCCCCTGCAGATACCTCTTCTTCCAGCTAAACAATAAAATTAAACATAGAACACGTTTCCGCTTGTTATATACAAAGAACATTTACTGCTTTTAGGCATTCATACCTTAATAAAAACAGAAAGGGGCTAACGGCAATGCTGTGGGAAGCGCCATGGAAAAGATAAAGAACATCAGAAAAATGCAGTGTGAATAGCACGAAGTACATAGGATATATTCACACTACAAGGCATTATGGACTACAACATTATTTCGCTACGGCGCCTGATATTCTGCAGTGTTACTTTTTTATTTACTCAGAAACGTGTGGTATGGCTTCGTGGAATTTCTTTGGGAAGCCATCTGATCGTACTGAACAACATCTGAGTTTTTCCTGTTTGCGAAGTCATATGGGACGTTGCGTCTACTAGGAGCAGGGATACGTCTGCGCACCCCAGGCCGTCCTCAATGACAATAGGCCAAGAGTCATGGCAGTGAGCACTGATGACTCAGAAAGCAATGTCGCTGCACAAAATGAAGGAGGATGAAAGGTGTATGGCACGGTTCATGTGCAATAATAATCATAATATATTACTAATAATCTTATATGGGGCTTAATGTTTCAAAACCACGATACCATTGGGAGAGATGCGGTGGTGAAGGGCTCCGTCCGGTGAAATTTGGTCTTCATAACGTAAATTACTGCGTATAGCTATGAAGAAGACATATATAATTCCATTCTGGATTGAAATTTTCAACTAAATTAGCAAAAAAATCTGATGCAATGAAATTCTGGGCACAGTACGTATTTGCCGTGCACCAGGAACAGCTGAAAAAGATAGCTGGCATGGGCCTTTATTTAATTTATTTGCAACCCCTTACTGAATATTTCAAGCAGCCTAGCTTTTGTTTAGCTTTTTTATTTGTATCCTTATTTTAGCGATAGATCCTATCTGCAGTTACACTGTTCATAAACACTGTACGCATGTCCATTCCAGACATATACAATATGTATCTTGTAATTTAAAGGAAAACAATGAGCCTCTCATGACACTGTAAACCAGTTGATTGGTTGATTTATTGATTTATTGATTGATTGATTGGTTGATTGACTGATTGATTTATTGATTGATTGATTGGTTGATTGACTGATTGAGTTTTTGATTCATGTCGGGCGTTTAACGTCCTAAAACACCATATGTATATGATAGGCGCCGTAGTGAAGGGATGCGGAAATTTCTACCACCTGGGGTTCTTTAACGTGCACCCAATTCTGCGCACACCGGTCTACAGCGTTATTGCCTCCATCGAAAATGCGCTGCAAACGAAGACTCGTAAGAATTTTCTAATGATACTATAATTAATATAGCTTAAACACCTTTCTCAGCAAATTACCAAGCAGGTCACTTGCAAGGGTAGAGGAAATGTGTGTCTTTACCTTCGCCTTTTCTCGAAACAACGTATAACATTCATAGAACGAACTGAATACGCGCAACATCAAGCTCCTTCAACCGGCACGATTTCAAAGACTAAGCTCCGTTTGTATTCGGAGAGATCGATTGAAAGCGGAATCCACTCAGCCCTATCGAACCTCTTTGAGTCAGTCGCGTGTCGAGAAAAAAAATTTGCACTCCAACCATGCACGTAATCCGGTCCGCTAAGATTTTTCCCCGCAACTTGGTCACAAACAACTTACGTGTGTAAGCACATCTCGCCTCATACGTTACCTATAATATGGTGAACTAATAATTTTTTTCGCATCAACATTGTTTGGTCGGTTCCCCAAGCTATGTCGATTGTGACTTCACTGCCCTCGGAAAAGTTCAATACCCTTAGAAGTAGCTTACTTCACTGTTCTCACTCAGGGCTTCTTCGTAAATTTCACATCTTTCATAGAGTGGCAGGCACCTGTCTATTTGAAGGGAACTTGCGGTTTCTGTGATCATTTTTTTTATTATATGTACACATCTTTTTCGTGCCCTTACTTTGTATTTCCCCTACGTAATGTCCTTTGTGAGCCCTTACGGTTCTCGTATATATAAATGAATAAATAAATGAATAAATAAAGAATAAATAAATACAGTATGATGGTTTCCTAAGTTAGAGCTATTGAGGACGGTGCGGACACATGTGGAAGTTTCTAAGAAATAAACGAAGAAAAATTGGCTGCATGTTTAGAGCTCTTCGAAATAAATCATCATGATTGCCATCAACATGATCAGCCTGACTACGCCGACTGCAGGGTGAAGGCCCCTCCCATGATCCGGCAATCAACCTTGTCTTGTGCTTTCCGTTGCTACGTCAAACATGCGAACTTTTTCATCTAATCTGCCCAGCTTACTTTGTCTCCTCTTCGTGCGTTTGCCTTCTCTGGGAATCCAAACAGTTGTACTTAATGACTAGCGGTTATCCTGGCTACTTGCTACGTGCCCAGCCCATTTCCATTTCTTTTTCTTGATTTCATCTAAGATATCCTTAACCCCGGTTTGTTCCCCAACCCATTCTGCTCTCTTTTTGTCTCTTGAGGTTACACCTATCATTTTTGTGCTCGATTTAAGCTGAACCCTCTTTGTAAGCCTCCAGGTTTCCCCTCCACCGCTAAGCACTGGCAGGATGCTGATGCTATAAACCGGTGCCGATGAAAATATCGAATACCTGCTGTGCCACTGACCTCGACACGCCTCAGAGAGACCAGTTCTTGCCAATGCATTGCGGCTAGTGGATGCTCGGCCACTTTCTGGGCATGTGCTATTGCAGCACCGTACACATCCCTCGACAGCCCACAAGGCGCTGAAAGCCCTCTTGTGTTTTTTTAAGGAGAACGGGTTTGCGTGAACGCCTCTGACTTGCGGGGGAGTACTGCACGCTTCAGTCATTTTACTGTATGTTTCTCCTCTTTTCTTTTCCTTCTCTTTCCTCTTTCTCATTTTTCTTGTCCCCTTCCCTAATTCCGCATTGTAGGGTAGCCAACCGGATTTTTTTCCGGTTAACCTCTCTTCCTTCCTTCCTTCCTTCGTTCCTTCCTTTTTTCCTTCCTTTTCTCCTTCCTTTTTTCCTTCCTTTTTTCCTTCCTTTCTCTGGAGGGTTAGTGGCAGATTACCTTTTATGACCAGTTCGAAATAAATGAGCGCTGGCGAATTGAAAAAAGAGCGCCCGAAAATCTGTTTTTCTGCGCAACAAAACTAAAACATAAAATCTTAGTTTACCGTAAAAGAAGAGATAAGGACAAATTCAAGAAAACTAGTGTTCATTAAAGATGGAATGGTACTGGATGAGATTGAAAGAGCTTATGATTAATTTGAGATGTATTGACTACATGATGTAGACTTTAAGCAGCTGGTATATCTCAACCAGTACGCTTCTGTGGCAATATCTATGTGAGAGCATAGGAAATGTCGATCTTTTATACTAGTACAGCTACAGGGTTTCATGGCCCGCCAATAAACTAGACTGCCTAAACTCATCAGCATTCACTGCCCCTGTTTTTTATGGAGGTCAGGGTGAACATTTTACGTACAATTAAGATCAAGAACTCATTTCGCTCCTCTTACTTGCTCATGTTACGTTTCCCAGAAAGAGAAATCTTTGTAGATAAAAAGAAACGAAATTTTGCAAGTAGATAAAATATGATGAGAGCTGTTGAACGTAACATTAGTCTTTTACGAAGGCTACCTGCCGCACATCATTTAGGAGAAGATTACACTGCTCTTTGATTGGAATTCAGGGATTTCGGAAGCTCTCTTCGTGAGGAAGCGTTCGGCGAAACAGTCAAGACTTAAGGTCGAAGTAGTAAACTGCTATACAGCGACAGTAGCCTTTGCTAGATGGTACATCTATACTTCATCATAACACATTACAACCTTCATACATTGCACTTCTTACGCCATCTCGCGTCCACTAGCTCGTGCGACATAGCTCGGTTAGGAGTGCTCTCTTCGTGCTCTTCATCTTCTGCTTTGCGTCCCGAGCACATGCATCATGTGCGTTCTCGACTGCTGCCGTAATTTAACCTACATAAAAGGTATCTTCAATTTGGCTGCACCAGCAGACCCAGTTAAAGGGGTGCAGCACCTTTCTCCTTGATTTACTGGTGCCACGCGCGCGCTCTGCACTGGCTTCCTCGTTTTGTCGCGGTACACAAGTTCTCTGCCGGCCTGCACCTGCACAAGAGGAGGTGCACAGAGGTGCACCATGACATGCGCCCCTTCCTCCTCCCAAGCTTGGAGACGACGACGCTACGTGTCGTTCAGGACGTGCGTACAAACAGCTGAGTCAAGCTTGTGCTGCCGACGGGTAATCTTAGCCGTGTCTTATCGGCAGCTGTAGATTAGGACGGATTCTTTTACATCTGTTTCTCATGAGCAGAAAAATCACAATGGTTGACTACAGTTAGAGTCGTAGGGAAAAAAAAAGGTTAAGGTAATAAAGATGCAGCTCAAGCTGCGCGCTCACTTCGTCTTTACGAAAGCGTGAAACCGATCTGGTAGGAAGCTCTCAAATGAATGTTTTAAAATAAGTATTCAAGGGAGCTTGCTCATGTGTTTTATATCGACATAGTTCAAAAAAAGTGCCTGTGTTGGTCAAATAACCCCCGAAATTTTTCGCTTTTTAAATGCGAAACAATTCTTAACAGACTTAGGCAACCTTGAGCGTATCTATCTATCTATCTATCTATCTATCTATCTATCTATCTATCTATCTATCTATCTATCTATCTATCTATCTATCTATCTATCTATCTATCTATCTATCTAGCTAGCCGCCTACGACTTTTAGCTCTCCTGGCCGTTTCGATAATGGTATCAATACCAAACTTGGTATGGCATAACATGACTGTATGAAGAACATATTTGACAAGTCTTAACGTGAAAATCGTTATATTTATGTCATGAATGTCATGATTTACATTTCATGTTCCTACAGCTCTTGCGGTGGTTTTGTTCACATGGCATGTTGCAAAACTGGTATAGTATGACATGATTGCATGGCAAACACAAGCGACTAACCCTAACATAAAAATTATAACATGCGTGTCATGTAACAACATGACTACTTACCACGCTCATAATGCGCTTGCGGCACTTTCGCTAGCGTCACATGTACCAATTTTGGTATTGCGCTACGTGAATGGATGACGAAGGTATGATACTGGTGCAAACTGGATAAACATGAAATGCGTGTCATGTAACAAAATGACTACATGCTACGCTCACGATGCTCTCGCGGCCGTTTCGCTATCTTCACATGTACCAAACTCGGTATTACGCGACGCTAATGGATGACGAAGGCATGTCATTGGTGCAAACATCATAATGATGAGATGCGTGTATTGTGAGTACATCACTACAGTTTTTTTCTCTCTTCAATGTATTTAACAGTAGACTGAGATACGGGGTCGTTCCTGATGCGTTTCCTTTTCCGACAATTGAAGTGCATCAGACCTCTGTTCCCTTGTTGCCATCTACTTGGAAGTTGTCTTGTAAGACGAAACGCTCAAATTCCTCATTAAACGCAAAGATTCGTGGCACTGACATCGTGAACACGACTGATGACGACACAATGTGACGTAACCATGACGTCACAAATTCCAAAATATAGAGAGAGACAGAAATAAAGATGCAAGGATAGGCAGGGAGGTTAACCAGACGCACATCTGGTTTGCTACCCTGCACTGGGGAAGGGATAAAGGGGAGAAAAGAGGTTGCAGAAAGATGAGAAGGTACACACAATCACGAGCACACTCGGGGAGAGCACACAGTCTACAGGCGGTCGCTCAGGTTTGTTGACTTGAGGTAATGTAGCACTGCTTTAGTTGCTTTCTGCGCAACTGAGGCAGATGCCCAAGGTCCTAGTATCTTCTGCACACAAAATGGTCCGGGGTCAAGTCGATTCAAAACCATCTGGAGATGGCATCGCTGTGTGTCGTAGCAAGCGCAGCTGCACAGGACGTGTTCGATGGTCTCTTCAGCTCCACAGTAGTCGCATGTAGGAGTGTCTGCCATACCAATGCGAAAGGAGTACACCTTTGTAAATGCAATACCCAACCAAAGGCGGCATAATAGTGTCGCATCGGAGCGGGAAAGTTGTGATGGTAGCTTTAGCTTGAGCGAAGGATCCAGTTCATAAAATTGACACCTTTGGAAGCTGGTAGACGACCAGAATGTGCGTGTGAGATCTCGAGCCAGCAGGTAAAGTTGTCTTGCTGCATCATTCCTTGATAGAGGAATCAGGACTACACGAGTTTCTTCATGGGCTGAGCGGGCTGCATCATCGGCTAATTGATTTCCGGTAATACCGATATGTCCAGGCAGCCATTGATATATAATATCATGCCCTCGTGCTAGAGCTTCATGATGGCAATGTCTTATTTTTCTTACCAGTTGGTCATGGCTCCTCCTACGCATGGCAGACTGCAAACTCTGAAGCGCTGCCTTCGAATCACAGAATATGACCCATTTTCCTGGACTTTCTTGAACGAGATATTGTGAAGAAGCCCTTATAGCAGCAAGCTCTGATGCCGTAGATGTAGTCATATGCGACAACTTAAACTTTGTTGTCATTTCTGCAGCCGGAATTACAGCGGCACCTGATGAGCTGCTGGATGAGACGGACTCATCAGTGTATATCTGCGTTCGGTCTAAGTACATCTCATGTAATAATAGCAGTGTTGCTTGCTTCAATGCTACTCTGGAGTGACTGTTTTTCTTTTTGATTCCCGGAATTTCTAGACGTACTTGCGGCTGGTTGAGGCACCACAAAGGGCATGCCGTTCTCGCAGCTGGCGTATATCCTGATGGAATGCTGTTTAGGTGCTTGGCTATGACGTCTGAAAACGTAGCCCGTGGTCTTCTGGAAGGTAGAAGGGCCAAGTGGTGGTCGGGGACACGGCTAGCATGTCGAATGTGCGCTCTGAGGCAATCCACAACTATATATGTCCTGACCGGATAGTCTTCGGCAAGCATGATTGTGGCATAAGTAGAAGCGCATCGGGGCAGTCCTAGGCAGATACGCAGTGCCTGACCCTGCAAACTCTCCAATGAATGAGTATTCGATTTGCAAGTGTTGGTCAGTACCGGCAAGCTGTAGCGCAATAGACCCAGAAATAGGGCCCTGTACAGCTGTAGCATGGAGGCCACAGAAGTACCCCATGGTTTACCGCAGAAGACTTTCATGATATGCACAATAGATAAAAGTCTCTTCTTCAAGTACGCACAATGTGGGCTCCATGAAAGACTTCTGTCGATTATTATGCCCAGGAAACGATGCGTCCGTGCATATTTGACACTCTGCCCATTGATGTAAACAGGGTATGGTGTCATTGGTTTACGTGTAAACGCCATCAACGCGCACTTCACAGTTGATATATTTAGGCCTTGTTTCTGAAGGTAGGCTGTTGTGAGGGTTGCTGCCCGCTGTATTCGTGCACGCACCTGAGGGCGAGTAACTGCAGCACTCCAGAGGCAAATATCATCGGCGTATATGGATAGGCACACCGACTTTGGCAGAACCTTCACCAGACCAATGAGGGCCACATTGAACAATGTGGGGCTTAAAACACCTCCCTGAGGTACTCCGCAGTAGGTGTAATGTTGGGCAGTTGTACCCTCATATGTTTGTACAAAGAAACCCCTGCCAGTTATATAATCTTTTATCCATTGAAACATTCGTCCACCAATTCCCATTGCTGCGAGAGAAGTGAGGATGGCATCGTGAGCTACATTATCATATGCACCCTTCACGTCAAGAAAGAGGGCCACTGATATGCGCTTACGACTTTTTTCTTGTTGAAGAAATGTCAATAAGTCAAGGACACAGTCAATGGAGGAGCGGCCCCGACGAAAGCCTGCCATGCAAGAAGGGTATTTGGTGTATCATTCCAAGTACCACTCGAGACGAAATAGAACCATTCTTTCCATCACTTTTCCGAGGCAGCTTGCGAGGGCAATAGGGCGATACGCTGTCAAGTCCAATGGTGATTTTTCCGATTTCAAAGGTGGTATTAATCGACTTATTTTCCATTCGTGGGGAACACTGCCGCTGAGCCAGGAGTTGTTGAAGCATGTTAAAAGTTCTTTTCTGGCTTTTTGTCCAACGTGTCCCAACGCACTATAAGCAATACCATCACGACCTGGCGATGACATGCGCTTAGAAGCGACTAACGCACCTTCCAGTTCTTCCATGGTGAACGGAATGTCCATTTCTGGTAATCGCATCTCAGGAACGATCACGGCGTCGATGCTCTCGTTCATAATAATCCCGGCAACTCTCGTGCAAAATTCTTCAGCCACCTCGAGTTCTGTTTTTCCATGATGGAGTGCCAAAGCTTTCAAGGGGTGCCGTTGTTGTGGAGAGGAGCGAAGACCACGAAATGTTCTCCAGATATTTCACAGCGGTTTATGAGGGTCTAGAGATTCGCAGAATGCTTTCCAGCGTTCGCTCTCTAGTTTGTAAATGCGTCGTTGAATCTTTTTCTGGAGCCGCCTTGCTTCCCTCAGATCATAAATTGATCTTGTGCGTCTGTATCGTCGTTCAGCACGCCTTCGTATAGCTCGTAATTTTTCTAGTTCAATGTCAAACTGTGTTACTTTGGATGAAAATGGTAATATACATTTGGACGCTTGCATAGCTTCCGCTATGGTATTTTCCAGGCTGCAGGCGAGGCCTTCTTGGCAAGCGTTCTCAACACGCGATGAGAACATCGACCAGTCAGTGCCAATTGCAACACCGGAGGAGAAATTTTTTATGATACCATCGATCGTCACGTAGGTGGGTATGTGATCACTCCCATGAGTCTCAATATCGCAAAACCACTTAACTTTGTGAGAGAAGCACCGTGACACCAATGTCAGGTCTACGCAACTGCCATACGTGAGATCCCCGCAGATATGTGGGGGTACCATTGTTCATGACGGAAAGGTCGTAATCGGAAGGGAATGTAACAATGTTCCGGCCCCTGGCATTCATCCTAGTGCTCCCCCGTAGCATGTGATGGGCGTTGAAGTCACCGGTGATGATCCAAGGACCATCGGTTCTCATTAGAATGTCTTTTAATCTGTCGCAGTCAAATCGCGATGACGGAGATATATATCCACCAATAAGCGTGAACGAAACTGCATTCTTCTTCACACGAAGACACACGTACTGATTGTCGTCATTTGAACTTATTGGGTGCGAAAGATAAGTCAAGTCTGTGCGAATGTAAACAATTGCTTTGCTTCGTTCTTCGCAAGCGGCTGAACAAAAAGCTTCATAACCGGACAATCTATAAGGCGTTGATACGTTTGGTTCACATATGACAAGGATAGGGAATCGATCGGCCCGAACAAATTGGCGAAAGTCCGAGATACGGGACTTCATGCCTCTGGCATTCCACTGAAAAATCGACGCACTTTTAACTTCAGTGCGGAAGATGAGCTTTTGTTGAGCCATTGTGCTTATACGAAGTTAGCAAGAACTGGATTCAGTGCATCCAGTACTTGCAGTGCACTCTTAGCAGACGGAGATTGTATGCTGTTCAGTAGCGTGCGAATCGTGGCAAATAATGATTGCACGATTGCAGCCACTTGCCTGTCTTGGTTGGAAAGATCTCGAACCGGGAGCACGGACTGGCCGTCATGAAGCTCCTTCGGTTCGCTTGATGCTGCTTCCCTTTGAAGTGCAGGCCACTCTGTCGCAGTTAGGGTATGCTCACTGGCTTTGTCCTTTACAGCCTTTCCCACGGCATGTGGTCTGGGAGGCAAAGGAGGTGGTACTGATGAAGGATCACACAAACGTGTCGAAGAGGTAGCGGGCGTCCTCGAAGACCGACGTCGACGTGAACGACGCCTTCTGACTTTTGCTGCGGCTTCTCGATGAGATGAGTGATCGCGCACCATCTCCTTCAAGATGGCAATTTCCTTCTAAGTCCGCGGGCAGTCCTTCGATGTGGCTTCATGGGATCCATTGCAATTAGAGCATTTCTTGACAGTTGCGACGCACTTATCCGCTTCAAGGTGCTCGGCGCAGCGGTGGCATACCACCGAATTCTCGCAGACGCTGCTCACATGTCCAAGTTTTATGCATTTACGGCACTGGAGAGGCTTTGGAATGAAAGGCCGCACAGCATGTCTGAAGTACCCCACCTTCACATGAGAGGGGAGTGATGTGCTCTTAAACGCAATCTTCACACAGCGAGATTTGCCTAGCCGGGTGACATCAACAATTGGAGTATCAGTTGCTGACTCTACAAGAAGTTGTAAGTCCTTATTGGAAATAGCGACATCAATGTCGTAGATCACGCCGGTTACTACATCACATCCCAAGGGAACATGAGAGCGCACCTGGTTGCCGTCTAAGTCAGTTACACTGCGCAGAACGCCCAATGCAGTTGCGTTCAAAACGTCCACAGCCAGTATAATCTTTCTGGCGTTCACTCTTATGTCCGTGATCTCATTTGGCACGAGCGTTTCCAGAGACCTCGAAACAGACTGTCTGTTAAGGCGTTTCATGCTGACGGTAGGAAGTGCAGGCAGAAACAGGATGGTATAAGTGTTCGATTTTGGCGCATCACTTACATTTTGAATAGTTGAAGATGAGGATGTCCTCATGTTCCTTCTCTTCGCCTTGCGGCTCAGCACAGGTTGGAAACCGTCATCTGAGAAGTCCTCACTGCTGAGATAGTAAGCATGAGTATCTTCACTGTCGCTGTCGCTCGCTTGTCCCATCCGCTTCCTGGAGGCGGCTGCCGCTGACGCCGCTGGTGCCGGCAGGCGCCCGGGGTGGTCTACATCCATCCCCTCCAAGGGAGCAGCGAAAACTGATCAACAGACTTAAATTACAACTGAAATACGCCGGAGCAAGAAGAAGTAGCTCCTATTCAAAACACACTTCTTCGTCTTCCCTCAAATCGCAAAAGAAAACGCTGACATTGTAATGACGTACTCAGCACCCTACTCGGACATTCGATAATCACGTCATTCTGTAAGGGTGCCGCTTGGTGGAAGGTAGGTGTATCATGTATGCAGTCCGAATCAGTTTATGGGCAGAGGACGTTAAGGAGGATGAAGAAAATATTGTCAAAATCCAGTGGCCTAGGTAGAGCGGATCTCAAGCCTTAGCGTCAGCATACAGACCTTGAGCCGGGTGATGTCCTCGGCTTGTCAGATTGTCCAGAGCTTTTCCTGATGATCTGTGCTCAGCAGCATGGTCTCCCACTGCTTATCAGTAGCAATTGTGACACCGCCTCTGGGCAGGGGTACAATATGAGAAATAGGTCCAGCATTTCCTTGCATTACTTGCACCTGTCGATAGACTGGCCTGCGTAATAGTGGCTGCAGACCACTGGGTTCGGGTATGTCTTTGTTTTAAGGGAACGCTAGGCCACCACGAAAGTTTTCAGTGCTTTCAATATTGAAGGTAAGATAAAACCACATTAGGTGCAAAAGATTTTGGAATGAGAAGAAAAAGAAAAATTTCGCTTTCACTTTCCTGCAGTCTCAGTCGATTGCATCAGAGACAGGGTAAGATTGTCGTCAACCTCCCGTATCACCCCAAGTGCCTAATTAAGGACGGAACTCAGCTGACGGTTTTCTAGTGAGTGTATGCCTGAAAGAAGCACTTACAATTCATTGCTGGATCAAGAAGATTTAAGTCCATTGTCTTTTAGTGGGCCTGCGCACCACCTCTGAAAGCGTTCTGAGTTGTTGTCTGAGACGGCTTGCTCGACACGCTCGACAGCCTAGAATTGTGCTGCCAGGTTCTATCTGAACAATACGGTCTCCCGGCACGATGGGAGGCTGGCGGTAGAAGATAGAGAGGAATGGGCAGGGTTCGAAATATGTATTAAGTCCGGACGATCCTGACGGCTTAATCTGCTACTTTGATTCCTTTTTTTTCCGAGGGGCATTAGTTCTTCGGTGTGTGGCCTATTCTGACCAGTCTAAATAAGAGCGATTCAAAACTTTTGGCCAATCAGGTGAGTCTCGTGTCCACGAGGTAGCCTTTACTCATTCTATGGCCTCCTGCAAGCGGTCTTAGATCACATCGGTTATGTCTGTTCTCCATATCATCGAAGTGGACATCTGGGCACGTTGATATTCCAGGAATCAAATGGTAAAAGCTCACTGAAAACGAGGACACCAAGAAGGTGTGTGTGTCTGCCTTCTTTGTGTCCTCGTTTTAAGTGCGCTTTTACTATTCTCAATCTCCATGTCGTAATATATTGCATGTCGCGGGTTCAAATCCCGGCTGCAGCGGCTGCATTTCCAATGGAGGCGGAAATGTCGTAGGCTCGTGTGCTCAGATTTAGGTGCACGTTAAAGAACCCCAGGTGGTCAAAATTTCCGGAGCCCTCCACTACGGCGTCTCTCATAATCATATGGTGGTTTTGGGACGTTAAACCCCACAAATCAATCAGGTCGTAATATATCGCACCTATGGCGTGTGGCGCAGTCATTCGATTTGATTTAATTGATTCGGTACTCCCAGAAGCACGAGGTTGAAGATCATAGGCAAGATCACGAAGTCCTGCTGGGTACCCGGCCTCCCGGAATTTATTTTATTTTACTGTAGTTGTGTCACTTGCACGCGTGATTTTTCTTCCCGTGAGTCGTAGTTGTACGTTCGCTATCCGAGATTTAGCTTGCCTATTTGTCGCTTATATGGCATCGTGGCGAGTGTTTTCGAAGGCTTTCTTCAGGTCGAGGCCGAGGATGGGTCTCACAGAGCACCCATGACTTTCTATGGTTTGTAGTTTGAGTTGCAGAAGGGCGTTTTGTCTGGAGAGATGTTGTTTGCTTCGAATAAATGTGTGTCACATTAAGTGGTTGTCCTCGAGGTAATCTGTGAGTCTACTTAGACACGCATGTTCTATCAACTTACCTACACGACACGTGAGAGAGATGTGGTGCAGGTTCTTCTGACGTAATTTCTTGTAGTGTTTTAGTATAAGCAGTACCTGTGCTTATTTTTATTCCTGAGGCACATATACATGCAGTCAACAACAAATTCTGTGAGTTAACGAAGTCTGTGAGTTTCTTGAGCAATCTGTAGTCGGATAATTTGCTGTGCCTTGTTGTATATGCCTTGTGGGATATGTTGGATATGTTTCAGTGCCTTGTGGGTCAAGGCCTGTGGCTGATTTTGTGTTGAGGTTGACGAGGACTTCCTCGATGTCAGCATTGATAATTAGGCGTCTACGATGGCGTTGCTTTCTCTGTTGTACTGTGGATGTACTTGCGGTGGCGTTTGAGGTATGTAAGGGAGCTCAACATCCAGTTGCAAATCTCACTCCTCGTTGAAGATCTCTACCCCTGGTACCACAACAAAGTTTACATTTCTCTGTGACATTAATAAAAGAGTTTTAAAGGGGTAACATCATTATAAAAAGCGCACTTTTTTTTCGACTAACTGTCGTGCTGTGACATGATTGCCGATGTCACCCCACAGTTACCTAGCGTAGTGCACGTTCGTAACGAGCCAACAATGGGCACACAATTGCGGCCTAAATAACAATTCTGCAAATACCTAATTGATCCTACATCCATCTGCTTCGTAACTATACGTTCATTTTGAAAGTGCCACATAAAAAAAGCTTCCTCGTCCATGCTTCGCATAAAATTGCTTCCTACGATACGAGTGATCTGCTGAATTTTCGACAATCGATAAGGGAGCCGAACCCCCAAGCGCGGCAAAATGCTTCGCAGCATTCCCTAGAGATCCCATTTTCGCATTAAGATACGTTTTCGATGATATCGTTCTGGTTATGAAACTCGAGTGGAAATGGCTTAACGTGGCTAAAACAAATGCCACAGGTGCCATAGTGAGTATTAGGTTACTCCTCTTCTGTGTCATCAATGGCAGTCATGAGAACACTAAATAAAGACCATGCTCTCACTTGCCAGTTCTTTGGCTTCAAAATTTTCGATGGATGCTTATTTCTAGAAATATTATCACTACGTCAGCGTAAATGTCAGCATAGCAAAAACATGAAAAGCAATCTCAACGGGGCATAAAAAGTTCGACTTTTGAATCTCGTTGTCCATATATGGTCGTTATAACTGCACCAGCCATGTCGCAACAACTTTCGTCCCATGCTAGTACCAGCCATTTGTATACATTTCGCAAATGGCATTTTGCTTTTTATTTGTGCTTCGATGAAGGCCACGACCATTTGCTCGAGGTTGTCGCTTTCATCGTTTTCACTGCGATACTGGAGAACCGCCCTGCTTTCATTTGCATTAAAAACCACTCGGAAATCGCACGGTTGGCTCATCGCTTACATTAAGCATTCTGCAGTCTTCGAATCACATTATGTTTCTTGTTTATTTAGCTCACTATTTGTTTCTGTTGTTGATTCAGTATATCGCTTAGTAAACAGAAACGAACTCGGAACAAATTACTTTATATAAATAAATGTTGTGACTTGAAGGTTGAAAATAATTATTAAGCCGTTGAAAGCAGGACAGACGACTGCACATCGTTTTTTGCTTCTCTAATCACTGAACGAAGAACAACATGCAGCCGCGATTGCGTTGCGTGTGGTAAAATAGCGCCATTTTCGCAAGTGACCAATGCGATTGTTGAGCAATCATTTTGTTAATTGAAACATGATATGACACGCAATTATCTAGTGAAACAAGGCTTGCACAAGCGACCACCTGCACTTAATCAACAGACAATTTTGCAGCAACACACGTGTCAAAAAAACAAGAAGACGCAGTGAAAAAGTACTGTGGAAGTTGAATTCAATTATTTTAAACGACATCGATAATCAGTAAGAACCTTGCACTGCTCGCGATATACTCAAGCATCAACGGAAGACAAGACAGCGGAATTCCCACCACACAAATCACTTAAAGTTGACGAAGCTCGCCGGCCAAGACAAATTCAGGTTAACACCTATCCACATTTGGAAATGTAGCATGACATAAACCCCAGTGCATATGTTAACCAATGTCCGTGGTGCGAGTCACGACCCACGTTGAAACACATCCCATGGAACTGCCGGAGCAAGCCAATGATGATTCAGTCGCCTCTGGTAGTCACGCTGCTTGGGGAGCCTTGAGAGGCCGTCCTCGCCCGACCTGACCTGAAGACCCAAAGGGGACTCCTGGATTAGGCCGGTGGAGCTGCAGCAGCCACTACTGTCCTGGATTGTGGCAAATCACCATTGAAATTCTCCCCTCCCTTTTTTTCATAAATAATATGTTGCATCCACAGCTATCTGAATGGCAGAACTTTCTTTGTACAGACGGAGAATGGCGCAACGACGCATCATTGCAACCATCATGGTGTCCCTCAAGGTGGTGTTCTTAGCCCCACACTTTTCAATCTAGCGCTACTCGGCCTGGTTGACGCACTTCCAGAATCTGTCCATCTATCAATATATGCAGATGACATCTGCATCTGGGCGTCAGGTGTAATACGCCTTCAATTGCGTGCCCGGCTTCAGAGAGCGGCTACAATAGCGACAAAGTACCTGGAAGAACGGGGACTAGAGCTGTCATCAGAGAAATGCTCGCTTATAGCATTCACGCATAAGGCAATGAGCCCATATGTTATTAAAACCAACGGACACATGATCAACTACGTGAAGACCCACCGATTCTTCGGAGTCATAGTTAATGGTGACCTCTCCTGGAGCCCTCCCATCGCCACATGAAAAATAAACTCACCATGATCACCCACGTACTGAGGTTTGTTGCTGGAAAAACGTTGGGTGCATCGGTACGAGCAATGCTTCAACTCTGCACTGTTCTGTTCCTCGGTTATGTTCGATACAGCTTACCCGTACTTTGCGGGATCCGAAGAACTAAAATGCGCGTCCTCCAGTCGATGCAAGCCCAAGCTATGAGAATATGCCTTGGTCTCCCGAGATGTGCGTCTACAGCAGCGACAGTCATAATAATGACGTGATTATCCAGTCAACGCATACATCCGCGTACACGCTTTGAGAATGCACATAAGACATTTCGCTCGGCTTCCATCTCATCACCTCACCTCACTTCGAACTTCTCGGCCCCACTCAGCATTCAGCGCAACTGTAGCTCAGCATTGCGCAGTGCTTCCGTTGCACTTCACGCATGCAGCACGGTCACCGATACCATTATGGTTCCTACACCCCCTCAAAGCCCTTCTTACTATTCCTGGCATCCAAATTAAGAAAAAGATGTCGCATGTAGCCCTGAAACAGGCCACATTACTCTTCCTGCAAGAGAAGCACAACGGACGCCTTCACATTTACACGGATGGCTGAGTGTCTTCAGTAAGCTCTGCAGGGGCGGTGGTTATTCCCGCGAGGCACATCACAATGAAGTTCATGAGATTGCATTTGACGTCGTCGACAGCTGAAGAACTCGCCGCCATACGTGCAGCTCTGGAGTTTATAGTGGAAGAACCTTCGGGAACTTGGTCTATCTTTTCGGTCTCGAAGGCAGCTCTTCAATGTCTTATATTCCCCTTTCGCCATGGACCTAATGAACAGTTAGTAGCAGAATTAGGGCTTCTTCATCACCAAGCAATCGAAAAACAGCACAGCATAGTGTATCAGGGGATACCAGGTCATTGCGCTGTATATGGCAATGACCGCGCAGATGAGGCCGCTAGATCTGCACACGATGGTACCCAATACACAGCCATCCCGTTCTCAAGAACCAACGCAGCTACAAGACTCCATTCGCTTGCACGTGACCTCACACTGGTACAGTAGAACTCAACAGACCTCACAAACGCGCGCCTGCATAACTTGGATCCTGATCTGCAGCTTCGTCTTCCCCAAGGATATCTCAAGCTGAGGAGACTCTTCTATGCCGCCTGTGGCTTGGAGTGGCCTTCACGAACGCATACTCTTATCTCATTAAAATGGCCAGCTCTCCTACATGCACTTACTGCAGCTGCGAAGAAACCATCGCGCACCTTCTGTGTGAGTGCACCCATTTCAAGTCGCAAAGACAAGAATGCACTGCAGCTCTGGATAAACTAGACGATCGGCCTTTGTCGGAACAAATGATTCTGGGTCATTGGCCGAACCCATCTTCAGCCTAGAAGGCTTTGAAAGCTTTGCTACGCTTTTTTGCCAACAACTGGCCTCAGAGACAGACTTTAGTGTCTTATACTCTTTGATGTTGCCTTTCCTCTGTCGCAATTTTTTTTGTAATTTCTCTCCCTCTTCACAACATTTCTTTTTACCCTCTTTCATTCCCCTCACCCCTTTCCCCAGCACAGGGTGCCAGCCGGTCTAAGAACTGGCTAACCACTCTGTCCTTCCGCTTAAACTTTCTTCCTTCCATATGTTGCATCATCATAAATTATTTTACATCAGAATCAAGGGAAGGCAATAAAGTAGTGACAAACATTACGCTCTGGCATGAAAACAAAATACCATTAATATTGATTAACACTTTCAGCCCATTTAAGAGATAGCGAAAACATAATGCAACTGCTCTTGTGCAATCTTGTAGATTACCTAAATCTGTCGTAAGTAAAGATTTCCAGCATAAAAAGAGATCGCTCAAAATTCTAAATGATAAATAAGCGACAACATACTGGACTACATTATTGAGCCCGCAAACATCCAAGCTCACCAGACGAGCAAACAGGATGGGTTTTTCTCGTCTCACGAATGTTTGTTTCTGGCGCTTAAATGTCCCGCCAACTGTGCGCAATGCTGTCAGATTTCAACTTTTGTTCAATGATACCAAGGATATACAAAAGAGAGTAACGAAATCTGGTTCCAAGCGGAAGAAAAATAATCATTGTGTCGGTGTGCGATTGATTGAAACGAAAGTTGGCTTCGTTTCATTCAGCACCTTCATGAGCAGCATTTAATCAAACAAAATGTTTTGTGCCGGCTCACCTCTGGGTCTTCTTCCTTTATGCATCGCTGTGTTTAGAGGAAGCTCGCAATGAAAAGCGAAATGTCTCACTACCAGCACTTTTAACGTGCAGTTACATTTCATTGACAGTTAGACATTGCTCTCTCTGCAGTGCGTGAGCATAGCACTAGCCGTTTTCTCTGTATTTTCCTCTCGTTTCTCTTATTTCTTCTTGCAACCTCTGCAAACGTACTTTCCTCTCCTGTCTGCTCGTGTGATTTTATTCTCTTAGGTATGAGTATAGATTTTTGTCTCCTAGGAACCCGATAGTCAGATTACAGCCACGAAGGTTCAAGAAATTCTGTAATAAATGTCTTTCCAATTAGCTTTCCTATCTCGTTAATACCACTTTATTATCATCAGTAACAGTCACCCTGGTCTTACCTTTTTAAAAGCGCCAAAACAAGGAAAAAAATTATTGACGGCAGGGTTAATATGCATCAAGGGAACAAAATATTCTTTATTACGTGGCGTCACCCTCATAAAACAGAGCCGCGAACCGGGGTACCCTTCGGTATAAATAGGAAGGCTATTGCATAGAAACTTTAGCAGATATTAATTACCCGTTCGATATGAGCAAACAACCTGCCGCAATTAATCATGTTATGTCAATACTTCCGGGCCATTACCCGAGATTTCTTTCTTAATAATACTCACTTTTACTTAAACGTTTTTGTCTCGGAAAATTTTTCTACTTGTTTCCCGGCGATCGATGGTTGCAGGGAAAATGTCGACTCCTTTTTTTGCGCTTTTAGGTCAATATGGTAATATAAGAGTACAAAATTATGCTTCTGCAGAAAGCATAATTTTTCAATAACGTCAGTTGGAAGCTAGGAGTCTCGTTCTATCCAGCTGCTGAATAACTTGGATTGGAGGAGAACGTGCTGCTTTTTGTATAAAAAAAGGAAGCAAGAAATTTAAAATGTTCAGTGCTACACGCGAAGTATTCTTGAACAAAATGTTGCGTTTGAGCGAATAATTGTGCCGCAGTTACAGTGGATTTCCATCAATTTGTACATATAACTTGTGCTCTATCCTTTCCGGACTTCCTTTGAGAGATGATGTACGGTTTTTCGGTAGTAATACTTTATTGATACTAGCACTGCTGGAACCTATTACGATCTCAATGGACGCAGAAAAGCACTACTACAGTTTAATTGAGCTTAAATGAAAAGAAGAACTAACATTTGTTTTTACCAGCTAGCACACGTGTCACATGGGCATTGGCGTAGACTGGGGCGGTTTGCAGAAGGGTACAAATCTTCTTCCTCGAATGTTTCACATTTGCAGGCTCATACATGCAAGTGATTGATCAGAATTTGGGGACATGGTAGCGTCATATTGCATAAGTTTGAGATAGTGAACAGTAAATGGGCACACACCGCTAAGATCTCATGTTCAGATAAATTATTCTTTTCTTTAAAGCATCCCCTCACTCCGCCGCAGTGGTATAGTGGTAATGGTACTCAGCCACTGATCCGCTGGTCACGAGATCGAATCTCGACTGTGACGGCTGCATTTTTGATGAAGGCGAAAATGCTGTAGGCCCATGTTCTCACACTTGGGTGCACGTTAAAGAACCCCAGGTGGTCGAAATTTCCGGAGCCCTTCACTTGGCGTCTCTCATAACCATATGATAGTTCAGCGACGTTTAACTCCACATATCGAAATATGGCATCCCTGAACCGCTTTTCACACACGTTAAGACTAACACAACAAGAAGCTTGAGGCACACACACTGATTAAGATAAATACAACGCAATACGTCAGTACCTAATCTCGTACGATGACTATGTATTTCTTACTATGACAAAGTCTGGTCCAATAGATGAAACGGTAGTGAAAATATACAGTGCCAAAGCAACCAAAGTCGTCATGTCCTATCGACTCGAGGCATAATTCTGAGGCTGAGTGAGCCCTAAGTAAAATAAGCTTATTGAATGAGTCTTAGTGAGTCTCCATATATTTTGCTGACCTATATGTATAGACATATATCACGAGAGACGTAGGAGTGACAATGATAACAGAATAGGGAAACGCCGTGACTGCGTTCAACACAAAGTCACCATGTAAACTAGAGGAGTCGTATCTGTCGAAGACGTAGAGGTACCTGCAAGACCGACTTGTGCAAGTGTCGTTCAAAATTACACGATACACTATAGTCATGAATCATTTATGAAGCAGAACAGGGCTCACAATGCCATAGCGGATGTTTTAATAGAGTCTAGACGCGGTCATAAAGCTATGCGTGCACCAACTCAGCTTTACACTTCATTGACGATGTCGCAGTTGGGAACTAGTGTGACTCAGCTATTCTCGCCTGGAAGGGGGGGGGGGTGTACTCATCACGTAAGGCCGAACGTGCGCCACGTGGTAAGATTTCACTTTTTTGCCACGTAATATTGCATCTATAACGTTGATATCCAACGGACATGACACCCATTTAAGGTGCTTCTGCAAAGTTTCAAGAAACGGCTAACACGCGTTCCACAGAGTACCGCATTGGTCTTTGATCTGTGGCTAAACCTGCGCCATCGTTTCAACGCCTTCCACTGTTTCTTTAGCTGCCGCTTCACTAGTAGTCAACAATTGCGAAATGATTTTCCAGTCCAAGAACTGATGCAGGTGTCTCCCACCGACATGAATGAATAAAAGCATTTAAAAGTCTGAGGAACAGCGCCGGAAATGACGCGCGAAACGACGTTGGACGCTTACAAATACGTCTCTCCCCTCGAAAGTCTGTGACCTAAACTGGCTTAGGGAATGGGAAGCTTTACCAACGGCCGACCGCCTCGCGGCGTGGGGCGTGGCACCCTCCGCCACATACCCGCAATGCGGCCGCGTCGAAACGCTGAACCATGTCTTTCATGAATGTATAGTAGCGCGCACCTTTTGGCTCATGGTTACCAGTATGTTCCAAATAAGGAACGAGCGGAAGTCTCCCCACAGGGACAAGTTTGTCGAACTTTTAATGACTATCGGAGCCTTCGTCCTATGGAAGCGGAGGGGACTGGCCCGCCTGAGTGGACACCCTCAAAGAGCCGTGTTTCCTCTGCTACATTGCTTAAGAAACGTAATGCTACAATTTAGTGTATGCATTGCCAGAAACGGTGATTATGAGCGTAATCAACAAGCTGTGCCTATTGTTATTGTCGCAACTACATGCCATGTTAAGGCAAAACATAATACATGCGTGATCAGATAGTTATTTCAGTGACAGCACCAAGACATAGTCATTGCGTGCAAAATGACTGCTAAAGTCAAGATTTAAGGGTGGCATCGCAAAAACTCTTATTTTGAATTGGTCGCACTCCACATATTTTACATTCTCGGGCAGTGTTTATGACTGTTAGTCTTTGAAATGAAAATATTGAAGAGGTTTTCATGCACGCCTCGTGTTTTTTCGGCCATTTCTATTACTCTATATATTCAGGTTGCTTTCTTCTTGGTTATTCTTTCCAAAATTGCAGCTATTTCTGTCTTTTTGACTCAGAAACACGGGTGGCCAGAGTCTTGAAGATGACCCGCGCATTTACATTCCCCGCGGCCACTTTCCCATCCTGTGTGCTGAGCCTCTCTCCAATTGTCGAGTTGAATGGGTGACAATGTCCTAGAGGCCAGCTATGTCTTTCTCACGTATGACGAGATTGCACAGCACTCCTTAACGTATGTGATGCAATAACTCCTTTGTATACAATCTCGTATAAGGATGGTGTATTCTTGTGCAGTGTGTCCTCTCTTTTTCTCTCTTTAACTCCCTTATTCATCGCCTCCCACGACTAGGTTAGCAAACAGGGCATAGTCTAGTTAACTTCTCTGCTTTTCCTATATTTTCCCTCTCTCTACACTGCTATCATAGGCAGATAAGTTTACTGCCTGCATTCGGACCCACTTCTAAGAAGAAGAAGCCACCAACGCCCGCAAGCAGTTTCTCACAAGAACTCCTTTACCATTACATTGCCTAAAGGTACATACGAAGCTGGTCATAACGGGATTCAGTTTATACTCCTCGTATTTGTGCACCCGCATAGGTGCTTACTCGATCACTCCACACAATAAGCACACAGTGAAAGACAAATACGGAGTTGTGTGTAGGCAAACGGTAGACGTTTGTGCAAACACCGACGATGCTGGTAAGTGGACGCCGTGTGTGTGCAATGATTCTAATCAAATTAACGAAAACCCCAGGTTGCAGCTTCTTTAGGGAAAGGTTTGGTGGCATTCATTTCTACACAATGCGCGTTTAGGTGACCGCATTGTTCCGTGTTTAGCAAAGACAATCGGTGCTGTTTGTTTGCTCTTTTTTATTCAAGCCTTGGCGTTCGTTGGGAACCTAAGCCAGAACATTTGCTTCATCGTTGCAACAAACAGCTGCGAGAAACTTTCAGGTCAAATGCAGGTGTGTGTTACCAATGTAACCTATGGGGGCGCACTCTCCAATAAGAAATTGTTTTTTTTTCGAAGCAGCTTTGGTTAGTGGCCAGCTGGCTTTACTAATGATATGCCTAGTTTAAATAAAAGTTGGGCATCAGAATTTTTTCGCAGTGTGAGTTTGACTGTACGTTTCTACAAGAGCGCCTCTCACTAAAAAATTGCAAAGCCTTAATAAAAAGCATCATTTGCAGCGCGTGACGATACGGATAATTCATTATATATTTAATAATAGTAGTTAGGATAGCTGATGGTATATAAGGTCATATTCTTACTACGCCAAAGCAATACGTAGAGGGGACGAATATCAGAATTAGGTGCCCTTTTATTGAGATTGTCCTCTTACAAAGTTCTTGCTGGAAACTAAGAAGTCTTTGTTTTTGTAAGCTGACACTGAATTGGGAACTAACCACTCCTCCATGTCCAAGCAAATGTCGCAGCCTCGATTTTAAAAAAAAACGCGCTATTGCTAATGAAATAAAATTCAACGCGCATATCCGTAAAATCGAGGGAACAAGAAAACCCATCCCATGCTGACTAATTTTAAATGTCTTTTGATACTCTGGAATGAAACAACTTTAGTCGTAAATTTAAGATGAACGTAGACGAAAGTTCTGGCTGGCTACACAGGCGAACGCCTCAGGTGGCTCAAAAACAATGAAATTGACTGTGAGTGCTGATCGCGTTTGTGGTGCCAACATGAGTGATGCAAAATATAATTATGTGACGAAGTCCCCAGTCATACGATGTAACATCACCGTCACTTCATATAGTGTGGTGTCACATAGTGACGTCATTTTCCTGACACCGTCACATGCTCGAACGTACGTAGATCGTTCAGGTAATGCAAAACAATCTTAGTTGCAGCAGTAGATTTCAGAAGTCAGGGCTGGGTGAAGCGTAAGTACAGTCGTTGACTGAATAAAAAAAGAAAAGTCAGAAGATGGCTTCTCAGTTATTGTGATTACGACATCAAATTCACTTTTTCGGGAGTAGTTTAAATCTCCTAAATGACAGGTTGCATGGCATCAGTTTTCTTAAGACGAAAATAACCATTGGCTGAACTATTAAGGCCAGAAAACACTAACCACGATATTATTGTAGCATTGCTTTCTTCATTAAATTGCAGGCACCGTTTTTTCTTTAGATGTTTTATTCATATATTTCTTGTTTTTACCGTTTATGCTGCTCCAATACTTAATATTCTCTCCACTGTACCCTTCCTTGTTCACGTTTTCGCGAGTAAAAAGCTGTAGTTCTGGTAATGTGAATAGGACGAAAAAGATGAGCATCACATTTTTTTATACTTCTGCTTGTTCTGTCATGGTGGGCTTATTGAGGGTAAACAGCATTTATGAAAATTCGGGAAGTAGACTGATAATAAAGCTTCAACATGAACTAGTTGGCACGGTATTGCGATGTAGTTGCGCTGAGATGAATGCACGAATGACTAACGAAACAAGAGGGCCACGTGTTCACCACTAGTCCGGTCCTCTTGTTTTGTTAGTCATGCGTGCACTTCACCCGGCGCAACTAGTTCACAATAAAAGACGCGTTTGTAAAGCCTACGAAATATGCGACAACGGATACGTCGTTGGTATTTCTGACAGTGGATGTTGTGCCCGGCCTGTGTTGACGCGAAATGTTCACGCGTTTTCTTGGCGGACACGCCTCACTGAAGCCTAGGTGAGCCACGGAATATGAAAACACGTGTTAAAAAGGCCACGATATCTCTGTGCGAACATGAAAGTCAGTGGTGGTTGTGTCAGACACCGCACGTGCTAACGATATAGGGGAGGGGGGGGTATTACTGAAAGAATGAGCACTTTAGTCGGACATACTCTCGTATGCTGTCGTTGTCACTTGGTGCAAAGCATGCAAAATTACACGTAGCATAGCCGGTCATAGCATATAGCATACGCTCGTGCCAAAAAGAAATCGTCTTTCTCTAGTTCTTAGCCGAAATTGCTCGTGTTTTAGAGTGCGGACATTACTACTATGGCTGAGGAAGCACGGTCACAGAAACCACATATGGAGATTGAACGTTGAAGCGGGCGAGAAAGAGAAAAAGAGAGAGCAGGAAAAGGGGACAAATCGCTAGTTCCTCTGTTGCGGTTCCTCTGTAGAAGGCACATGACAGTGACAGATTAAGGCTCCCAACTACGGAAACCCATGTAAGACATCAAAAATTCAGCCACTGATTTTTACTTAAATGCAACTTATGTAGCATCAGGGGGCTAGATTATTATATAGCTTCCTTATGTAGCTCATCTTGGAGCTTAAGAGATAGAATGACGCGTAAAATTGCTTATAAGCATTCATTCATCTATTTATAATTTATTACAGCTTCCGCCCTCTGTATACGTATGACGTGGTCAAGTCGCAGCGTATCATTACTAAAGGTCAACACACTGCTCCATAATACTTAAAAGATAATTACAGTTTTGCTGTATAGCAAGGAACTCACAAAAGCATCCATTACCCTTTACCATGCTTATTGAAGGATCCTTAAGGAGAGACTTCTCGCATGCGCACTATATAAACGAAGCCCATGTACGTAGTTCCGAAGCTCCATTATCCAAAACAACAACCGTGACAATACAGGCAATATTAGCAGCATTGTACAAATATGGGCAAAGAATGCATTCGTGGTTATTACTTAGGCTGAACATCTGGTGTATCCACCTTGGTAGACAGAAAAAGAAAGAAAGCGGCTTACACAGTTTTTTTAGGGCGCAGTGAAAGCTTTTAAGAACGCACGTCTTGGGTAGCTTTTTGTGTTTTCGGCCAGTGTAGTCTAGTAGCGCTGGCAGGTGAACGAAAGCTCTAGCAAGTAGCCTGTTAATTTTCAACACTTTCCCCTCTGTGTCAAGTCAAATATCTCGAACACATTTTTATAAGCTGCACACAAAACTAAAACAGTTAGTCCTTAACCATAGAGCACCTTTCTTTTACCTGAAAGCCGGAAAAAAGTATTTCGTTACTCTAGAATACCTTCTAACATCACGGCACTTTCACGGAGTGAATGATGATGAGTGGGGCGAAGCACCCGTTTGTCCATTTGTCAGTGCGTCCGTTTGTCTGTGCGTGCGTCCATCTGTCTGTCCGTCCGTCAAAGCATCCGTCCGTCCTTCGTCCATCTATCCGTGCTTACCAGCGAGCGTGCGTGCATCCATCCGTCCGTCCATGTGCCTGTCTGTATCTCTGTTTGTATATATGTCTGTCTTTCTGTCTGTTTACCTGTCTGTTTGTGTTTCTGTGTGTCTGTCTCTGTCTCTCTGTCTGTCAGTTTGCCTGCCTGTTTGTCTGTCTCTTTGTCTCACTGACGATGAGCACGAGCCACCACGGCCCTCCACGCCCACTGCTCCACTTCATCCATGCCTCACAAAATGATCTGACACGTACGGTGACTATCCAGGAGAATGAGAGAGGCGATGGTTCCCAAGGAGACTGAGAGAGAGGAGGGAAACACATTAATTGGGTAAAGCTCGTAAGTGAGGGTGGGAGGGCCCCGCCTGGACCACCCGCCGGTCTCGAGCGACGAGTTGCCGCTGGCCGGCTTGGCTGAGAGATCGCAGCCTCCAACGCTTCGCTGAGGAGGTCTTGGTCCACATCTTGTGCCGCTGCTTGGAGCCTTGGGACGCTTACCTTGCTATGCAGTAGGAGTGGAATCTCACACAACGCTTTCCCAGCAAACGTGAGGCCAGCTTCTGCCTTGCAAAGATGTCGGAAACGTGGTCTTTTCTAGTAGTGCCCACCTAAAGATGAAGTGACTTTAGCCTGTTAGTGTAAATGATGTCTTAATTCTGTATTAAAAGATAGTTGTTTCAACAAAATAACACAAAGAATCAAGAGTGGGTGCCTGAATCTCTAATAAAATTTGTCTCCAATTAGAAGGTTGCTTAGGAAAACTAGAAAGACCTTTACGCACTTGGAGTATTATGTGACCCGAAAATGTTTCTACATTATTCTCGTTAGGCTTGCGAGAGAAACGCTATGTGTTTTATCGCTAAAAACCTTTTTCTAAACACAAATAGTGTTAGGTTGTCATGCGCTTAGCAAGATGGCAGCCGAAGCTGCAATCTTACCATACACACAGCTCCATTTCTGGTAACATTTCCACTCCGGCATTTTTATAACCTCCTTGCTCGTTCCCTACGTACCCAGTAATTTGTCTGGCGACGAGCATGAGCCGCCGTATTCTTCTTCGCCCGTCACTCTCCTTTGTCCATGCCCCACAAACTATACGCCAAATACGCCAACGACCCAGGAGTCGGAGAGAGGCAGTCGTTTCCCACGCACCCAGGCCCAGCCCGCGCACCAGCCAATCGGAGAGTAGCGGTACAGCGCCATCTCAAATATCCTCTCTCAACTGCAGTTTGTGTGTACTTCTATGAAACAGCATCATCTATTATACTGTTCGGGGGATACTGCCGGTTGTGTTTGACGCTGGATAAAGTTACATTAAGAGGAGCTTCGCTCCTAAGAGAAATTTTCCCTTTGGTGTTCGAAAGCAATAATTGAAGAGTCAAGAAGCAACACATGCTACTCCTATTGCATTGTAAGAACAGGCCGAGAGGGTGGAATAATTGGCAGTAGCTGTGTTTCTTTTTGTGTCAATACTTCGAAATGAACCTTGCATTATAACTGCCTAAATTGAAGCCGTAAAATAAACGTTTTGTGGTAAATGACTTTCACCACTGTGGCCCTATGAGAGAGAGAGAGAGAGAGAGAGAGAAGTAAACGTTTATTTCGAAACAGTGTTCCGAGCGATGCCCGGTGTCACCCTGATGTGGGAGGGCTCCTTAGTCTAGGAACCCTCTGCCTTCTACTGCCCTCTTGGCCCTGGCAACGAGTTCTTGTTGCTCTTCCAGGTCCTCGAGGGCGACCTTCGCCTCCCACGTTTCGGTTAGGTCTTCGTTCGTCCATCCTGCTTCGTTATCAGTCGTGTGTTGTTGCAGATTACGTCTGGCAATACACTGGCATGCAAGAAGCAAGTGCGCCAGGGTGTCCGGTACGTTGCAAAGCGGGCACATCGAGCTATATCTCGTTGGGTAGATGCAGCCCTATGAAAAACACGTAAATCTGAGTAATTTGCAACCTTTTAGTCTCGTAGAAAAGCAACCTTTATTGCGCTGTCACACCTGTGGTTTAATAGATCACCCCCTCATCTGCATGAAACAGTCGTGATTAAATTTTTAGGCTCAGAAATACGAAAATTTTGCTAATATGTGCGTCATTTGGGGCATTCATTTTTATTCCACGCCAAAATTAATGTCTTGACTTGATATTTATGCAGTGCAATGATCGACCGATGTGTCGCATATGTTATCCTGGTGTCATCGTAGGGCAGCAGTGCGCGAAGGATTACATGGGCGCAGTGTATTTAAGCGGATAATTTCAAAAAATTTCCCATATATTAGTCTTCTCAAAGCGACCGTTTAAATGACAACAGGCAATACGCAATGTTTGCATACTTTTTTAGAAGCGAAACTCGATGTCCATATGAGATATGTTGTATTGAGAGGACACCTGCGATGTAGTAGTGAAGCAGGTGGGCCTTTCCTGGCCATCTCACTTTCTGTATTGAGAAGTGAAACAATGAATTTCGTCTTCAATTCAAACAAGGGCTTCTCACTCATTTGACTTAACTGCTTAACTTTAATAATTCAAAAGGTGAATATTTAGCTTACCTAATTACTGTTCCAAATTGATGTCTTCCATCCTATCTCGATACCTGCCGCTACAGAAAAATCGACTGTCAAGACATCGAGCAAATAACGTCTTTTGCTGATTTTTTGAACAATACTGGACATATTTCCTGGAACACCCAATATATGTGGCAAGTGAGGACACGAGAAAAAAAATTGGCCCCATATCTACATGTTTCATTGCAAATGTCGTCTAATGATGATAGTCTTCCGTCTGGAGAGAGTGAATAAAAGAGTTATTTGATGTTCTGCGCGTACAAATCGGTGAACGGGATTCTGGAGGCGCTGCGTTAAAGTGCCTCGATGTTCACTGCGTGTAGGTGCCTTCGCCATGTCGCCTTAGCAAAGCGCAAGAAACACCCGCTTTTTCGTGCATGCCATTGCATTGTGAGATTAGTATAATGAACGCTACATCCCTTATAATTACTTATGTATGAATTCTGTATAATAAAGAAATACGCCACAGTGTCTTGACCTGTTGATGTTCTGCCTTAGATATGCCCAACATTTTTTACATGCACATTCATTTTTTAGTCGGGCTATGTCAGGCATCCAGCGTTGTCTGTGGTGGTGTCCGCTCGCCGGCAGGTATTGTCTCTCCGCTCTCACTCCCTCTCCCACAGCAGCAGCTGCGGACGCTGTGCTTATCCGCGCCCCTAGCAACTGATTCGCTCGCAGGATTTCAAGCTGGACGGTTGTGCCCTCGCGATCTCCGACGCCAGCGTAGCTTCCGCCGACTGGTTCGCCCTCCGCGGTCTCCTGACGCCGTGCAGCTCTCGCATTGTGGCACCCCGCCCTTGGACTGCTTCGACCGGATCCCCACTTTCCTATCTCCTTCTTTTTCCGTCGCTTGCCTGTCTATTTTTTCATCTATTTTCCTTCTATTCTTTTTATCCCTTCTTCCCCTCACCCCTATAAGGCACTGCGCCATGTCGCCTGAAGGCAGACAGAAATTAGGTGCCTTTTTTCTCTTCCTTCTAACCACTACCACCATTACCCTAGCAACTGCAGCTTGTGATGCGATAATGTGTAGGAGAGGGTAGGAGCAGTGCTTCGCCGCTCCTATTCTCGCCGTTCGCTCTCTCTTTTTCCTGGTCCCTACTTTCCCGTCCATTCGAACCTCACTCTCTGTCATTCATTGGCTGGGCGCCTCTGAAGAACATCCAAAATTTGTGGTCAAGAGCGAGAGAGAGAGAGAGATAACCAAAGAGGAAAGGCAGGGAAGTTAACCAAGCTTGGCTAGGTTGGCTACCCTACACTTGGGGTGCAGAAAACTGGGAATTATAGAAAGAAAACAGACAAAAAAGAAGAGTAAGAAAGAGAAGAATTAATAGTCAGATACTACGCAGCATGGTCTCACGCTGTTCTTTCACAAGCGCTCGTGAAGTCTGGTGGTCCTTAAAGGAGCACACAAACGAATTTACTCGTGTTAAGATTTTTTGCGTCAACGAGTAGCTACTGACCCCTAGTAGTGATTGGGGACCTGATACGCATGTGTGATTCGAATGAATATCTGTTATATTGATTTATATATCCACTATCGAACGTGGTTCAACTTGAGTCAGAAGCCCGCCAAATCGTAGCACTGTCAGCGCTACATCGCGGCCACGTCGAGGCCGCTGCACAGCTGATGCTGCTTTCACAAAAAAATGGTGACGTCGTGCACACTGGCATTTCGTCTGCTAGGGGCGCACGTGCAGTCAGTCCAGCTGTGTCTCAGATGATGTAGACTTAAGCCCCTCCATGCGTTTTCTGACGGCTAGGTTAAGTAGCGGCAACTCCCTTTAGTCCCGGCCTCGAGAATTGGCCTCTTAATGGCAGTGAAACCCAACTTCTTCGCCAACACAGGATTTACCCTAGAGCAGCTCGGCGCAAAGTGAAGCGAGAAAGTGTGGCGGTTATTAGGCGTCCAGTCTTTCTGTCCATCGGCGATCTCGCTCGCTGGAGTTTGTGTCGACCGGTTGTGCCCGCGTGCTCTCCGACGAGAGCGAAGTTCTAGCCGACCGGCTCACCCTCCGCATCTCCTGACGCCGTGTAGCTCTCGCTGAGTGGTGCCCCATTCTCGGGCTCCTGCGACCGTGTCAATCTTTCTCTATCTTCTCTTTACTTCTGTATGTGGGTGTCCTCATCTCTATCTCTGTCCCGTTTAATCCTCCTTATTTCTTTTAATCCATCCTTACCCCCATCCCTCGTGATTTACTGTTGAGATGTCACACCATGATGCAGACCGTTACGGGGCTCACTTTCTTCTTCTTTTCTCATTTTCAAGAATCACTTACAAAATGTTCATTGGCACGTACGAAGTTAACCCACTGGCTACGTCGAGGTTCGTAGCTTTGAAAGACATGTAACGCCACGCAATTTGCGCTTTTTTTGTGCTTCAAAGTGCAGCTTCTCCCTGCACAGCAGTTCCCCGATGTTGTGACTTCCTTTATTCATTCATTCTAATGTACCTCGAAGAAGGATATGCTTAAGAAGTACCTACAAAAGAAGACCAACCATTTGGACCCTGGTATAATATGCCACGCCGAGCCGTCATACGTGAATCGATCTACTACGAAGGTAGGCATCGTGTTCGACGTTTCGTCTCACGAATCCGGGATGAAGTCCTTAAACGACAATCTGGAAGCCGGCCCAAATCTAAATCCCGACGTTGTGACGCTACTGCTTCATTTGCGACGCTACAACATAGCAATCAACGCTGATGTTGAGAAGGCATTCCTTCAAATTGGCCTGCAAGAACCAGACAGAGATGCGCTTCGCTTCCTGTGGTTCAAGACTTCACTTCAAGTGGACAGCCCACTGCCGGAAATAGAAGTTTGGAGAATGACGAGACTGCTCTTTGGAGCTACTTCAAGTCCTTTCCCATTGAATGCTACATTAAAGCACCACTTCAGGTCCGAAGAAAATTGCTTTCCTTCGACAGCCCAGTTATTGCAAGACTCCATATACAGGGATGATCTTCTTATTGGCGCTGACACCATTGAACAAGCTATTCAAATGCATAAAGAGATAATTGAAATCCCCAAAGATGCTTCGATGAACATTCGTAAATGGGCCAGCAACGACCGCGTTGTATCTGCCGTCTTCGTACAAGGAATCACTTCTTCCAAAAAATCACTTTGCTCACCTTCCGGACCTCTGAAAGTCCTGGGACTTTATTGTAACAAACAGACGGATACCATTTCGTTTAGGCCCCAGGATATTCATGGAGGAGCATCGAATGAGCAAACGCTTTGTGCTCCAGGCTGTTGCAAGGATTTATGACCCTTTGGGGTTTCTGTCACCCTTTATAGTAAGGGCGAATTTCTTCCTACAAGATCTCTGGAGGAACACCTCGGCTGGGATGACACCTTGCCAATGAAGCTGTCAGCTGTCTGGAAAAAATGGGGCAAAGAGATAGCCATGCCACATGAGGTCAGTATTCCCAGGTTCCTGGCTGCGGGCAGCGAAGGCGCTGATCAAAAGACAGAACTGTCCATCTTTTCCGACGCAAGTGAGTCAGCATACGGTGCTGTAGCCTACCTTCGTACTGTAGACTCAAGTGGTACCGTCCACACTACGCTATTATTGGCAAAGACAAGAGTTGCGCCGTTAAAAACGGTCACCTTGGCGAGGCTGGAATTCATGACAGCTTTGCCTGCAGCCCGCTTATATGCCTACATCATCCAGAACTGCGACCTGGGCATTGGTGAAGAGACCTTTTGGTCAGATTCCCAGATTACCTTTTGCTGTATTTGCAAGGACCCTGTTTCTTGGAAGGCATTTGTACGGGACAGGACGCAGGAGATCAGAAATTTGACAGCATATTCTCGATGGCGATTTTGTCCCGGAAAAGAAAACCCTGCAGATTTGCTCACTCGAGGCTTGACTGTACACGAATTGAATAGATCACAGTTGTGGTGGTATGGACCCGGATGGCTTGCCATGTCTCGTATATTCTCGCCTGAATTCGGGGGAAAACTTGACCTCGAAAACAGAAAACTCGAGGCAGCTGAGACGGGGCCAGAAATCAATATCCACGCTGTTAACACGAGAACATCAATGCAAACGCTGATTGATAACGAACGATTCAGCAGCCTCACAAAACTTGTAAGAGTAATGGCATGGGTTTTCCGTTATGTTAAAAAGTCGAACAAGGAAAGCGATAGGCGAGGAGCTGTCTGCTGAAGAAATTCAACAAGCGGAGTCCTACTTGACTCGCGTAGAACAGATACCTCACTTTGGTAACGAAAGTAACTGCGCCACAAACGAGAATTCGATTGCTTCCCAAATTCCAGTTGGACAATTAAGATAATTCCTCGACAACAACGGGCTGCTTCGGGTACAAGAAAAAGTTCGGATGACAGATGACTCGTACGGTTCTCCCCATCCAATCCTCCTACGAAAATGCTGTCACCTCGTTACTTTAATCATCAATCATGCTGACGATTTGAGTGAGCGTGTATTGTACTCCTCCCACGGAGGAGTACGAGACACACTCACTCAAATAAGGGGGCAATACTGAATTCCACAATTACGACAGCTGGTGAAGAAAAACAATACGACGGTGTGTCATCTGTCAATGCCTACGGTCTAAACCAGTTGAGCAAGTTTCACCTTGTATGCCCAGGATTGTTGTAATCAAACCCCTCCATTTCATGTAAGTGGAGTAGATATTGCGGGTCCACTTTACATCAAAGGGCATCTTCACCAGCGCTTTTACATCGCTCTTTTTACTTGTGCTTTAACAAGAGCTGTTCACTTGGAACTTGCTGAATATTTGACGACAGTGACTTTTCTTTGTGCACATCGGAGATTCGTACCACGGCGAGTCCTCTGTCACACAATGATGCTGTGCTTCAGATGGGTGTAATATTCCTTTTTGATCGACAATGTTGACAAGTATGAGCGCAGACACAAGATCAAGATATGGCTGTTGAGCAATGACCTAAACTTTCACCTGGTAGGTTAATCGTGAAAGACAGACTAACGGAAAAACCGACATGCCTATATTTTAGCATTGAAGTATCCCAAGAAGTACTATGGTCTTTATTAATCGTACAGCTTTCTTTTTATTTCTTACAAAGTGCGCCTACGCACAGCCGGACGGAAGAAGCGGCACAAGTCCGGCCGTGGCCTACGCTGGCGCAAACCTGTGTATGATGGAAACGTCACCCTCGCCAAATGACTGGCGTACCGAGCTCCTTTTGGATGAATATAACTCGTCCCTGCACCTCCCTCGCACAGTGCCTGTCTCCGCAGTGTAGAGGTAAAAAAACCTGTGGCCAAGCCGAAAAAAGTGGAAGCCAACGCGACTGCGGTGAAGGGAACCATGACGGTGTGAGAGGTAATTTCGTGCAGGACCACACGCTGAGTAATTTCGGGGAATTGCCTCGGGGCTTGTTTTCCAGGGTAAACAAATCTTGCACACCTTCTTTCGGAGCAGCTTTATTCGCTTACTAGTTGGCCGTAGAAAATGCTGGTACGCAAACTAATGAAGAGGAAATGATAAAGCTGGCATCTGTGTTTGCGCCAGGGTGTCGCAAACTTTTCCTAAACCTAGTAAAGTTCTATCGGGTGCTGACAGTGTTCGGTGCTCAATTTTCATCAGGTACGTGCACTTTGACCGGAACGCAGGCAGAAGATGCACAGAGAGGTACTGGCGCTGACCACCAAGTGTAGTTGCTTGGCGCATGTATATTGAACCGATGTGTCAGTGGTCTACACTTCGGTAGTATCGTGTGTAACTAAACACGAACCAAGCTTAAATATAGGACTAGTATAATAATAAAAATTCGTGTTTTTGGAATAGTCCGAAAAAGGTTCAATAAGCACTTGCCGGTTAAAGTTTTGGCACTTCAAGTTTATCTAGAAAACTGGGATTTAAAAGGGCATTCTCAACGTTAAAAGGCCATTTTCAAAGTTTAGATTACTCAATTGAAAGAGTGCTCTTCCATCAGTTGCAGTAGCCTATTACCTAGACTGGGCAGTATAGGAAAACAAGAGTATCGCGACAGTATTTTAGGAATGCTTTGGAATATCTGCTTCTGAATCAAGACACACTTAAAACTACATTTGTATCTCATTACTCAAATACTTTTGCTAGGTATTGTTTGTATAGCGATAGTGTTAAGGGCACGGCTATCTCGAAACTTTTTGGGGCGGGAAATGCGCTGATGTGTTTGCAGAGGAGGATGGAAGACTTTTTTTGTGTGTGTGTGCCGAGCCAAGCAAGAAGGCGCGGCCAGTCGGCAAAACTGGAGGGGGGGGGGGGCGATTGGGTTCTTACACGCACAGAACGGCCTATGTAGCAGTCGTCTTATGTTATGAGGTCAGAATCACGGAGGCAGTATTTTGATGCTCTACTGCTAGAATTCTTGAGCTCTAAAGCCAGGTTCCACATCCGTAATTTTTTAGAAGGCAACACATTTGGCGTGTCTTTCACTGAGAAATAAACAACGTCGTCCAAATGACAGTGTGAGTGAGAAGCTGCTGCTGCTTATCCCTTTCAGACTCCTTTAACGAAAAACTGTTCGTAAATTTACCAACTCACTACAATGTTACTTCAAAGCACCCAATATGCTAGTGCATCACGAATATTGTGATAATTGTTGAAATTATGAGTAGTATAGTGATTCATCGTAATCAAGTTGTAATTATATCTCTTTGCCCTGAAGTCCTCGATGCTTATTTTTGGCATAAGCAGAAGAAAATCTAAGGTTAAAATAACAGTGCTAATTCATAGTTCGTTATACCCATTTTAAGCTAACAAAAACTGCTTTTAAGATGCTTGCAGGAAGCGGTGCGTCGTAACGACTCATAGTGCCTTCAAAAAAGTGATCATATCTCTCAGTACACAGCAAAGCGAAGTTCAATGAAAACAAATTTATTATGCAAGAGGTTCAATACATTCAAAGTACAATATACCTTGCATTTTCTTAGCGACTACTCAATGCTAACATGTATAACCAGTGGCGTACTCAATCTTGTACATAGCGTCTCAAAGGGTTGATTGAAGTTAACTAAACAACCATCAAAGCTCATGTTTAGCATTAAGATAACTTTTGCTAATTCACCAGCGTTCGTTGATGATTTCAGCGATTCATTCACTCGAAAACTTCAATTTGGTAAAACTATATTGAGAATAGTATTCGGTAAGTAATCAATGTCCTTGCGAAGCGTCACCAGCATTCCTATTAATAAATGTGTTCTAGTTATTTTTACAATTGCATTTGTATTCTCGTAACTGCGTTCCGAAATGTCATTTGCGTTATTTTGCTTAAGTCTTTCTGATATTTCAGAAATATCCCGCTACGTCGAGAGCAAATCTATCTCAGTAACTGTACTCGGGGCTTCAGCGCATGTATTTTGATAGCTGTATTCCGGAAAACTGTTTTCATTATAATCTACCCAGCCCTGCCTATAACGAGCTTCGGTTTGTAATATGATTCAATGTGTGTGCTTTGTCTTGAAGGTTTTGTGCTAACACGTATGCATATTTATGTGGTAAAGCCTTCAATACGTCTCAACTACACTTACTGTGTCTCAATATTACCGCGGTTAGATATAATTTCGTCTAAGATTTTAGTGTATTGAATCAATGACGCTGATGATGAGGATGATGACGTTGATAACTATATTCATCATCATCATCATCATTATCATCATCATCAGCCTGACTACGTCCACTGCAGGACAAAGGCCTCTTTCATGTTCCGCCAGTTAACCCGGTCATGTGCTTGCTGCTGCGAATTTATACCCGCAAACTTCTTAATCTCATCTACACACCTAACCTTCTGTCTCCCCCCAACCCGCTTGCCTTCTCTGGGAATGCAGTTAGTTACCCTTAATGACCAGCGGTTAGCCTGTCTACGCGCTACATGCCTGGCCCATGTCCACTTCCTGTTCTTGATTTCAACTAGGATATCCTTAACCATCGTTTGTTCCCTAATCCACTCTGTTCTCTTCTTGTCTCTCAAGGTTACACCCACCAATTTTATTTCCAGTGCTCTCTGCGTCGTCCGCAATTTAAGCTGAACCTTTTTTGTAAGTCTCCATGTTTCTGCCCTGTAGCTAAGTACCGGCAAGATACAGCTGTTATATACGTTCCTCTTGAGGGATAGTGGTAGTCTACCTGTCATAATTGGAGAGTGCTTGCGAAATGTGCTCCACCCCATTTTTATTCTTCTAGTTACTTCAATCTTGTGGTTCAGCTCCGTGGTTATTACCTGCCCTAAGTATACATTGTCTTTTAGAAATTGAAGTGCACTATTACCTATCTCAAAGCGCTGCTCTTTCTGAGGTTGTTGTACATTACTTTCGTTTTCTGCAGATTCATTTTAAGACCCACCTTTCTGCTCTCCTTGTCTAACTCCATAATCATGAGTTGCGATTCGTCCCCTGAGTTACTCAGCAATGCAATGTCATCGGCGAAGCGCAGGTTACTAAGGTACTCTCCATTAACTCTTATCCCTAACTGTTCCCATTCTAGGCTTCTGAAAACCTCATGTAAGCACGCGGCAAATAGCATTGGGGAGATAGTGTACTCCTGCCTTACACCCTTCTTGATTGGTATTTTGTTGCTTTCTTTATGAAGCACTATGGTAGCAGTTGATCCCCTGTAGATTTCTTCCAGGATGTTTATAAATACTTCATCGATGCCCTGATTCCGCAGTGTCTGCATGACAGCTGATATTTCTACTGAATCAAACGCCTTCTCGTAATATATGAAGGCTATGTATAGTGGATGGCTATTATCTGAGCATTTCTCTATTAGCTGATTGATAGTATGAATGTGGTCGATTGTTGAGTAGCCTGTTCAAAATCCTGCTTGTTCCTTTGGTTGATTTAATTCTAAAGTTTTCTTAACTCTGTTAGCGATTACCTTTGCAAATAGCTTGTATACTAAGGAGAGCAAGCTGATCAGCCTGTAATTCTTCAAATCCTTGTCATCGCCTTTCATATGTATCAAGATGATGTTAGCGTTCTTGATTCTGGTACTCTTCCAGTCAGGAGACACCTCGTAAACAAGGTGGCTAGTTTTTCTAACACAATCTGTCCTCCATCTTTCAGCAGATCTGATTTTACCTGATCCTCACCAGCAGCTTTGCCTCTTTGCATGCTCTCCAAAGCTTTTCTAAATTTTTCTGTCAATACTGGTGGGGTGTCATCTGGGTTACTGCTAGTTCTTCTAGTATTACGGTCGTGGTTGTCCCGGCTATTGCACAGATCTCTCTATAAAACTCTTCTGCTATCCTATTCATATTGTAGTTATTTTGCCTTCTTTGTCCCATAGTGCATACTTCCGATTTTTGCCTATCGCAAGGTTCCTCTTCACGATTGCACATGTAATCTCTAGCAATTCAATCTACTGCGGATACGTTGAACAAAACTATTCGGACACTCCCCCCTGTGTAGGCGCGATGTCTGCAACACGTGATGAAACGTGCATAAGAAGAGCGCACTACGCCATTTGCGGTCACTGTGAACAAGGCTCCCGTGTGGGGAGCTGCAACGTCTTTTTAATTTTTGTGCATTTTACTTTGGTCGGCGTTTTTGTTACTTTGCACTATGTTTGTCTCCGACCAGATGGGATTCCGTCCGACTCTTGACTATATAATTGTTATTGTTATTCGCTCTTAATTTTTTTCATCAGGAACATGTGGAAGGCTGGGGGAAAAAACTTAAGAGCAACTTGACTAGCTTCTGCACACCTACAGGCCACGATGGTGATTATGATGCGTAGTATTTGGAAACTGTTTCTAACATTTCAAACAAACAATTTCAAACAAACAGTAACCGAGAAAAAAGTGAAATAGTGGAAAAGCACGATAAGCATCAGCAATGCAAGCCAATTTTATTGAAAATAATAAAACCACATAGCGACAATTTGAAAGGGAAAATTAAATACCGCTTCACAGCGGTGGTTTAGTGGCTAAGGTACTCCACTGCTGACCCGCAGGACGTGGGATCAAACTCCGGTTGCAGCGGCTGCATTTCCGATGGAGGCGAAAATGCTCAATGCCCGTGTGCTCAGATTTGGGTGCACATTAAAGAACCTCAGGTTGTCGAAAATATCGGAGCCCTCCACTACGGCATCTCTCATAATCGGATGTAGGTTTTCGGACGTTTAACCCCACACATCAATCGTAACATTAAATTCCGAAATGTAGAGAAAGAGAGACTAACAAAAAATACACCCTGATAAGTGTCGAATTTAATCCCCAGGGAACAAAACTGGAAAAATCGCCTCTGAAATAATAAAATGAATGCCAAAAGGACGGAGCTTTATATATAATGTGGTTCCTCAAGAATGCTTATAGTAGGAGGGGAATAAGTTGAGAATGTACCCCAGCGGAGGCTACATGGAAGAGCGTCAGCTTACAATGCGGTAAGTAAGAAGACGCACGCATTCTTACCGCCAGTGGTAAGAACGCCTGCAGGGTGCCCGCGTCAATGCACCACCGAGAAAGCCATTGTCCGCCATATTTTTCACGTGCACCAAGCACAGCGTTATCTCGTGTACTGTTTAAATGCGCAAGCAACGCCTAAGCAGACGATTACACGTTAGAGAAAATAATCAGCCTATTAAAACAAGAATGAGTTCCTAATGAAATGTTCCTTATTATCAGATTTCTAATGTAATACAATATACTGCTGAATTACAGTACCAGAAAGGTAACTGAGCAATAACAGATCATCAATTACTTTGGTGTTACTTTCCCTCACAATTCTGTGGCAGTACCACAATCAAACAAGTTTACTCAATCTAAAACACACTGCTGTGGCTTTAATGGTGGAGACAAGGCTGGAGGCTTGAAAGGAGGTACCTTCCGTAGTACGGTGTTACACTTTTTCAAGTTATAACAAAAATTACTTTTGAAGATGTTCACTAAATCTATCACGTTTCCTCGTTCCAATCACATGCAGTTTAGCAAAGGGTGGTATTATAATTTGGGAACGCCTTGCGCACCAGCTTGTGGTTGTGCCGTGCTTCGATTCTACAGTGTCGACCTCCTGCATGAAGCGTCGCGTTTTGATGTTACTGCCGCTTGCGTAACGCGTTTACGGTAAGGCCAATGAAAAGGTATAAGATTGGGATCAGTTTGCCCGAAGGGGAAGGTGGGGGGTCTACAGCAAGGGGGTCACATATTTGAGCACGCAATCATGTTATGCTGGGGTCCACTTAAGCTCATCTGACGCATTTCCATCACGGATATCACTTTCTAAACTATCGTCCAACAGTTTTCAAAAATAAAATGCAACTTCTAGTTCCGAAACACGTCGCGCAAAGCCACTAGGCCACGGAACGTACGCGGTCCAGCTTGGTAACAGTATATATATCATATACCGTTAGTAGTCTCCAGAGTTCGGCAACTTGAGAGCGTTTCCTCCAGTAGAGAGATGGCGCAACAGGCGTGTTTTTGGCATGCTCTAAAGGTCGTCACCCTGTGCGTCAAGATGCGTGCGCGGCTCCGCAGGACGTGGTGGCTCTACGCGCGCTCTTGTCTCGTGATCCGGGTGCTTTGTCTCTCGTGCTTCCACCGCTAATTCGCCTGGACGTTACAGTTCTTGGAAGGAGCACGAACGTGTACTGCTCACACACAAACCATTAGGAATTGTGACTGCTCGCGCTTGTCCTGTCTTTATTTGTGCGTTCGTTTACTACGTCTTCCTATCTGTTTGAGAAAAGAACTTTCAGCGCCTCATTGTGCTTGTGTCACCCTTGTGTGTCACCCTTGTTTCGAAACAGTGCGCAATAAACACTAAGCTTTCTTTTTTACGACATGTTTCACTTTGGGGTTATACTGATTCCTAGACAGAAGGATCAGCCCCGTTTCTTTTGGGATGAAGCTCCTTACCCCGTGGGCAGTTCATCCCGTGTTTGTGGCAGCAGTCATCTCTCTTTTAGTCCTTAGAATGTCCGCTAAATGGCGGTACTTGCATATGATAAATATATGATGAAAAGATGCGACATGACGGTACTTGGAGTGCTCAGTATATGCCCGGAGGAATGGACAGACAGAGGAATGGACGGAAGAACAGAAGCATGGACTGCTGGAGTGACGGATGGATAGACAGACAGACATACGGATGGACGGTTGCACGGACGGACGCACGGACAGATGGACGAATGGACGGTCGCATGAATGGACGGTTGCACGGACGGACGCACGGACGAACGGTAGCACGGATGACCGACGTAGCACGGTCGCACGGACGGAGTGACGCACTCTTCGCTTCATTCATCATCATTCAATCTGTGAATATGCTGTGATTTTTTTTCTGGGTGAGGAATACTGTAGTAGTAAGAGACTGGGTATACAGCTTGATCATGGTAAAAAAAATGAAGCAATAAAATGCCGGTAATCAGTTACAGAAAAAGTGATAGGATTATTCCAAGCGTTTTGTTTTCAAATTATAATCAATTGTATTACAAAATTACATAGATATGTAACTTAATACAATCAAAACATTACTTGTAGCGCGTTATATACCACCACACCCTCAAAGTCTGCGTTTTCTATTCGTTCAGGCCAGAGTTCAGTGGTTCTGTCACAATTTGATGGCGCTGCAGGCAATCTCGATTCATAGCTCGGCACGAAGCTCCTCGGCACGCAGTGATGGCGGCAGCCCAGTTTCCCTGGCTCCATGACGTCATCCTCACCGCTCCTGATTCGGCATGCTTCTCGGATCAGATGTCGAAGCAATGAGCGTCAAGCCGCGTAGTACTCACTTTTCACCACTTCTGCATTGCGCGAATTGAAAAGTGTGGTTTCGTTGTTAACGCGGCCATAAACCCACACGGGCTCGTTTCCGAATGAAAACTAACTTGAAACATGCTCACTCGGTAAATGCGTTCTTTTTGCGTCCTGATCTAATCGCTCCATGTGGGCGTGCTTACTCCACTATCCCAATTCATGCCTTGTGTTATCAAAGAGACTTCGCGTCCGGCTGCGTTGATCCGATTGCGACTACAGGCTCATTTGACCTACCACGCTTATCCCATACACTTGGTTTCTCGTATGTCCTTGAAGACGCATCGTCCTGTCGCTGCGACAATGCCGGCACGCTAGATGAGTTTGCAGTGGCAACATTATGTTACACTGAGCTCGGCATCACGAACGTGGCGTGTTCGGTTTGGCAAGCTGGACGACTCGCGCGTGTTTTACGTCTTTCCGCTTAAGTTGGCTCTCGCATTTGTCTTCACGAATCTGTCTCGACCACTGCACTGTCTTCCTTTCCCGACGAAGCACGCTGTAGCGTGCAGTCTGCACACATGCGAGAAGTAATTTGTCAGTTTCCCTACTTATGCCACGTAATGTCATTCTAACTCCCGCACGTTCATTCTTTCGAGCATTAGTGTCTTGCCTTGCATTGCAAATGAACATTCTCGCAGGAGAAACGTAACGTTTGTATGCGTCACATCATGATGCAGAGTAGAGATGTCTTAATTTAGGTTACGCATGAGACTTTGCCCGAAGAAGGGGCGAGGTGGGTACAATGCGCATAGGTTTCATAACACGCTGATTGCTGTACTTTCCCCACCTTATCACACCTCTATTGCTTACGCACAGTGTAAGGCACCCGCGGAAAAAACAGTGTTTAAAGAACATCTGCCTCACACTTTTATTCAAGTGCATATGAAAGGCCTTTGACTCGCGGTTGTTTTCTGTGAAGCATAGCGCGTCTGCCACAGAAATGTGTTGTACTTCTCAATCCTATATTATGTTAGGGTTGGCAAATTCACAGGTGATAATACATACTGTGCCTGTATCACTGTAGGGGTAAGTAACAAAAGGAAACGTGAATTTTTTGTTTCTTGATTGGCACGTAATTTTATGAATATTATAAGCGCTGTTTTCTTTCCGAATCGACATACTGACACGCCCAATCATCCACTTGACTTGTTCTATTCTACCGGGCCAGCTTTCTTAGCTTAATAAAAACTTTTTTTTCTCTATGTTTCTTCATAGTCTTCATATCACATTCGTAATTTTGTTTTTTTTTCTTTTCAAACCTTCCTCTAAGCGCAAATAACAGCAGCTTAACCTTGCTATCAGATTTTATGTATACCAAAACCTTAATTGGTTTATTCTGCATGCTTTCTATTGTTTTTTTCTCGTATATTTTGTCTATTCAGAGCTTTCCCACACTGTATTTTCCCACTCCTGTAAAAGCTGTTCCACAGGTAGCAGTATTGTAGAATATATATATATATATATATATATATATATATATATATATATATATATATATATATATATATATATATATATATATATAAGGGCTTTAACGCTCCAGAACCACCATATGAGATTATGAGAGACGCCGTATTGGACGGCTCCGGAAATTTAGACCACCTGGGGTTTTTTAACGTGCACCCAAATCTGACCACACGGGCCTACAACATTTCCACCTCTATCGCAAATGCAGCCGCCACAGCCAGGATTCGATCTCGTGACCTGCGGGTCAGCAGCCGAGTGCCTTACTCACTAGACCACCACGGCGGGGCTATATATATAATTATTGGTCAGTACATTACTGCCGTAATCCTTGTCACCGGTTGAAGCGGCTTTCACCATATATAGAAAAAGTTATTGTCAAGGAATACATAGTGAGCAACTGACGCATTACCTCGATTTTCAAGCATTTTCTGACACACTTCTTTTAAACACTTTGTGAACAGCGCTTCTTCGCCTATATATTAGGCCTACTGAAAATGTACGTTCACTATATGGATGCTCCAGCTCCTGAATACACAGTATTCATTCACATGTAACATGAGTTGTTTTCCATATATTCCAACTCAGTTGCGGCCATCACGTCACAAGCGAATACTAAAACTTCATTTTTCCCCTGGGCGTAACGAAAAGTCACCCTTTGTGTCACAAAGGTGGTCACGTTGCAGCTGTGTAAAAAACTGTAGATTTCTACTCTATCACAACTTTTACAGCCAAGAATCACAAAAAACGCGGTAGCAATATCATCGCACAAGGGCATCATCATACAACATTAACACGATGTAACATGCCTCCGGATTTCCAGACGTCATTGTGACGTCGCTAATATTTCATGTGGCGTGAAAGGCCTGGTAAAAATAAAAGGTCTGGTAGGTTAGGTGTAAGTTAAGCGAACGAGAAACCACTATTAAATGAGGCTAAAGCGAATGCCCCAATTGTTTCTATACGTATGGATTCATCATTCTTTGCAGGCTGAATAAGACAAGATTTGGCGGCCAACTCTGTGGTAAAGAGGTGCGTGACTACAGTATCGATTTAAGATCCGCGAGATATACGAACACGGTCGGTGTGCTTCTCCGCGCTTGGCTGGTTCCCTGACCAGTCATGCGAAGTAGACTTCATGATTTGGCGTGTACCTAACGTCACCGCAACCTTATTGTTCGAAGGAGTTCCCTCACTCCTTCTGTGCGGAACGTTATTCGCTTGCCATATACTGGAACATTTTTTATAGCAGGCATAGAGAAGCGATTTTTCTAGATCCAGTTTTTTACGGCTCACCGGAAATCTTTTCCATCGTAGCGGCTATGCATTCAGCTCAATAGTTTCACGAGTAGGGCCGACGTTTTCCAAGCAAAACTTTTCGAACTGAAAAGTCTTTAAAAAACGAGTAGCGTTTCGCGGGCTCTTCCTTTCTCGGCCAGCCAGACAACATGGCGAGCGATTCAGCCACCGCTCACCAGGAGCGTAGCCAGGGGGGTGGCACACCCGGTCATGCACTCCCCCCCCCCCCCCACTGAAATTTTTTTCACTATGACGTAGAGGGTGAGGAATGACAATTTTAAGCAGATGCCCTCTTCAAAATAATGAAGCCCCTCCCCCTCGAATAATATTTCTGGATAGTGCCCTACCATCGATTGTTAAACGGCGAGAATACGGCCATTGTACGCAGCTCTCCCTACAAAAAAAATGGAGCTGCAGAAAAATTCAGTGTGCCCCCCCCCCCTCGAATAATATTTCTGTATGGTACCCTGCCATCCATTTTTAAACGGCGAGAATAGGGCCATTGTACGCAGCTCTCACTACAAAAAAAATGAAGGTCCAGTGAAATTCAATGTCCTCATTGATTTGGCAGGCAAATTTTCACTACAAGCTTTATGCACTGAGAGGAAACGCGCTTACAGATCCATTAAACTGCTCTAACAGATTAACTATCACAATGAAATGCAACAGTTACTAGACAAGTAGTCCCCACGGTGTCGCTTTGATTCGTGTAACGTCATCAAAGGAGTCCAAGCAGCACTACAAATCGTGGGATCATTTTCAAGTCAGTCGTTTATGTATCAATATCAAATCGAAGCTTTTTGTCATCGTCAATAAACAGCTTAAAATCTTGGTCACAATTATAGTACAAATATTACACACGGGGGTGCTAACATGAGCACCGATTCGTGGTTCGCTTTCCCGGATCATCAGGTGATGCCAGTTGTTTACGTAATAAGCCTGAATACAAGTGAAAGGCTGCATGGTGTCCACAGGAAAAACTCATTACGGCAAAAGTGCAGGAAATGCGACCTGCGCACTCGGCATTCTATGAGTGACATTACGACATTGGTGTCGTCATGGTATGTTCTCGAGGCCAATGACGGCTATTCGGCCTCTGCTTTCGAAATATTTTTGTTTACAGTCTTCATGTGCAGTCTGCACAATTATCGCGTCTCAAACCACGACACAAATGACATCCATAACCACTTACTTGCCGGCCATTGTTGGGGCCCTCATTGCACGTAATTTCTTCAAGACGTACGCGACCTCACAAATCTTCGACTTTTCTTAAACTTTTGCATATATTCGCACAGCTGCGTCATCAATTATTCGTCGCTGATGGCGAGCTCATAAAGAGTGCTTTTCTTGGCAAACAAGAAAGCGGAAGATCCGCTACACGCTTCATGAATCTGTTCTCGTCTTCAAGAGAACATCGACCGAGTCTCGATGGGAGAATACACAAACACCGATTTTCAGGTGCCTAGATTGTAATGTACGGTGACTGTCACTCTTTCCAACAAGTGTACGCGCTTCCGAAGGAAGAGGTTGTATGTCGTATGGACGGTTCCAGTATTGTTACGTATTCGCAATTCCCGGAACAAGCTAATTCCATAGAGAATAGCCGACTTTGTGTTGTTATCTCCAAGTAAAATTATGCGCAAGGATTTTAAAAGCGGTGAAGAAAATGTGAGACTGAATAGCCGGCAGATTACGTTATTTGTCCTGTGACTACTTGTTTATTGTTGCTGCGAAGCCAGGGTACAGCAAATCTAAAGGCCTTCAGGCAGCAAGTCAAGCATCCCAAAGTATCTCTCAGCTCTATAGACCTTTCCCAATTTGCTGAAAAAACAAACGGTTTTCTTTATTTTATTTTATTCGATAATGAATCTTCTTTGAAGATGGGCTCTTCCTAGACAATAAAAGAACACTGAACTAAGAATTATTAGTCTATTCGGTAGCACGTTCATATAATGCTATTGTGTGAAAGACATTACGTATGTCTTAAAAAGCGAATGAAAAGCATTGCGTAGGTACTTTCTTATGATCTGTAGTAGAAGCGACATGGTTTACACGAATTGAAATCTTGGTTCTTATAAGAAGTTCTTCGTACGAATCAATATTTGAGGTAAAATCATTAGGCAATCAAAGTTTCACAGATGCATTCTGTTTTCCACATCACTTATTTTATTTAGGGTCAGTGCAGTTTTCTAAATATATTTGCGACAATTATTGAAAAGAAATCGTCACCAGCACCAGTGCATCGTAAAACCTAATCGGAGCCGTCTAACTATTCTGTTGAAATTGTTGAAATGAGAATGCGTCGATATAAATGCACTATGCAGAGAACAAATGGATCCTGCTGGTTCGTTGTCTACACATTCAGCTCAACGAATTCATTCAGCCCAACAAGTCCCGTGACAGTACTAGAATATATTCTGCATAAGAAATTCCTCTACGAAAACTCCTCGATCACAGCAGAACTGAATGTTACCTCTTCTTTTCTACAATGTGAATCAATATAAAGTAACAAACTCCTCCCAGTTGTCGGTAAACAAGTGTTATTAGTGGGAATGTGTTTGTGCCGTGCTTAAACTAAACATATTTGTGTCTATTTCTATTTAAAAGGTAGGATCACTTTTTCAGTTTTATTGAACGTTATGCTTGAGTGTAAAGTAATAGTATTAGCGTGGGAATGGCCCCCGAAAAAAAGCTGTGTTTTGGTGAGCTTCAGCACTCACTTTTCCAATGTAAAACACACGTGCAATTAAGAGTTCAAAAAACACAGATAAAGGCACAGCACACTGCATTCTATTTCATATCTCTGAAAAGATTCAGCACACCAAACCACAAAAATTTGGGGCGCACAATTTACCTTCATCCTTTTTGCACGTCACGTAACATAGCTAGCGAAACGGCCGTGAACGTGCTATGAGCGTAGCATGAAGTCACGTTTTTCATGACACGCTTGCCAAGATTGTAATGTATGACCATGTGATTTACCTTCTTCGTCCATTCACGTCACGTAATATCAAATGTGGTATATGTAAAACTGCGAAACGGCCACGAGCGCGACATGAGCGTTGTATGCTGTCAAACTCTTACATGATGCGCATCTCATGATTATCGTGTTTGCACCAGTCATATACCTTCGTCGTTCATTCACGTCTCGTAACACCAAATTTGTTATATGTGGAGCTAGCGAAACGACAGAAAACGCAATGTGAGCATAGCATGTAGTCGTGTTTTACTTGACACGCATGTCATAATTATTATTTTTGAAAGTGTTATTCACATTTGTTCTCCGTTCGCCCCACCTAATACCGATTGCGGTGTAGGTGAAGCTAGTGAAACGGCCGTGAGTGCATCATGAGCGGGGAATGTAGTCATGTCCTTACATCACACGCATCTCATGATTATAAAGTTAGCATTAGTAACATACCTCCGTCATTCATTCACGTTTCGTATTACCACATGTGGTATATATTGAGGCTAGCAAACGACCGCTGGCGCACCATGAGCGTGGCATGTAGTCTCGACTGACATGACATGCATGTCGTGATGACCATAACACTTTCGCAATATGTCATGGGAACAAAACTACCAAGAGCAGCAAGACTATGAAAAGCAAATTATGGCATTCATGATATACACATCAAGCTTTTAATGTTATGACTAGTCACTTATGCTCGCCATACTGTCATGTTCAGCCATACAAATTTTGGTATTGATACCACTATCGAAACGGCCAGGAAAGCTAAAAGTCGTAGGCGGATAGATAGATAGATAGATAGATAGATAGATAGATAGATAGATAGATAGATAGATAGATAGATAGATAGATAGATAGATAGATAGATAGATAGATAGATAGATAGATAGATAGATAGATAGATAGATAGATAGATTCGCTCAAGTTCACCGAATTCGGTTAAGAAATGCTTTGCGTTCAAAAATCCAATGCAAACAATAAATCATATGGTCCCAGCAGAAAAAAAAACACAACCATTCTATGTGGTGATCAAGTATCCTATAAAAAAGCCACGCCGAATCTCAGAACAACGTTGGAAAATGACCCTACGCCGTCGCAATGTTGGTGAAACGTGAATTGTGGTTGCAGTGCTGTCCATATAGTTTTACAAATATTCAATACGTACTCCAATGATACAGGCATCACGTCGGGATCGGAACCATTCAAGTTAAGCGCCATCCACTGAAGTTGGTCTATGTAGCACCTTTCGTAGCACTATCAAGGGCCAACAGAGACTTTGCACAATTTGCACAGTTTGCAAAATTTGCACAATTTTTTCGCGTCATTTCGAAACGTTTCCTTCGACAAAAAATTACACTACGTTCACCGCCCCTTCGCGTGCCTCGTGTGACATCGATTTCAATGGTGCGTGGAAACATGCCGATTTTGTTTGTATTTTCAGACCTTTTTAGGGGTCTTTTAGAAAAAGAAGAGATACGACGTACCAAACCACCGAAATGAATAGCTCCTATTGCCTTTCGGTCTAAGATTTTTTTTTCTGCTATTAAACTGCTCACTAGGTATATTAGTGCTGTATAACACACGTGCTGCAAAAGTCAGGTTCTATTTTTTTTTTCACCGGCTTGAACGCATGAATGACATGTTTACAAAAAGTGTCTTAACGACACGAAAATGTCCACAGTTGCATTTATGGAGGTGCCACAGCCGTGTTTGCAAAACACAACTAAATTGTTGCAAACAAATTGCAAAACACAACTAAAGGGGCAATAGTATAATAGTTGTTGAGGTTTCACGATCTCAAACTGCAATATGATGGCGGGTGTCAGCGTATAGCGAAGATCTTCGAAGAATTTCACCACCTGGCATTCTTTAGCGTCTCTGTTTTTTTTTTTTTTTTGAAAGCAGCTAGCATTTCACGTGCATGAAATCGTGGGTGCCGTGGCTGGTATTTGATTTCGCGACCTTCGGTTTAGTGGTCGAGTCTCATGACCACAACACCACGAAGGCAAGTCTTGACGTAGAAATTTGAAGATATGGCTACCGAACATAAAATTTTGTCTCATGTTTCTCTGATTAGTGAGTTGTGGAAAAGCTAGACAAAGGAATAACTCAGGAAGGCTAGGCGTGACGGTAGTGTTGAAAATTCAACGTCTATAGAGAATAGCGCAGGAAGGAAAACAAAAGGAAGCTCGCACAAAGTCGAGCAAGGCTTGAAACAACAAAAATGTACTGTTATGAAGTCATGTTTATCATATCTTGGGTTGTACCAATGCCTAAGTGATGCCACGTTCTTTCTACGTCACTTTCAAATTGTTTCCCGAATCTTAGCTTAGTGATGCCTGGTTGTTTCAATGCAGTTCCTGGGTTCTTAGCGGGGTGGTGCCGAGATGCCCCTGATCAAACGCTTGGATCTTAGCTATGTTGTTTTCTTGGTTGCTTCTGTGCCTTTGCTGGGCTTTAGCTTGTTCTTTTTAGGTTATATCTAGGTTACTGGTGGTTTTTTTGCACTTCGAAAACCTTCGATATCACTTTTTGAAGCTTTGAGCGACGCAGTGCAAGCTGGTTTTTTTTTTCAGGTCTTGTTGTTTCTATCACTTTTCTTATGTTCATGAAAAATACAACCATTGCTGCAATGCAAAGACTGGTAGAAAATGAGCATTACAGCAAGCAATGTTGCGCAAAGCATCAAATATATACAACATTTATAAGTTCCTCACCAGTTTCATAAATTCTTTTTTTTTCATCATCGTCAGACTTTATAAGAAGCCTAATTGGTTTTATTCAGGTAATAAAGCAATACATTAAATTATTAACCACTTTCAATAGCGAATACAGGCGGTTAAAATGTGAACATTGTAACCCTTTGTTTGCCATGGGCGTTTGTAATATGATATTTCATTTTCCCTATTTGAAATATTTTTAGACATATATCTTGAGCCTTGTATAGGTGATCTGCCATGCCTGCTGAGGCAAGCTATGTTGGCGCACAGGTAAGAGCAGTTGAATTTTAAGTACGGGACCCGGAATTTCACTACTGCGATATGGTAAAAAGCAACACACAGACAAAAGTCATATATATTACTTCAGTCGGATTACTGAACCAGTTGGTGTCAGTGCGAATAGTCAAAAAACCCTCGAAGGCATAGACTATAGAGCTACACTGACAGATAGACCTGTAGTGCTGTCATTGTTCGATCACCAAGAGAACTATGCTCATTACACGTATCTCGAAAGTGTTTGTGCTTGCGGCTTTGAAAGCGCGTGTGGCTTTCTTCATTCTTCTCTTTTATGTTTTGTTTATGGTCGATGTATGGCTTGTTGTGAACATCGTGAGCTGATTTGGATTGGTTAGCCTGACAACATCAAGATCGTAAAGTAGGACTAATGAAAAGTTTCTGTCATTTGTACTGCAAGCAAAAAAAAAAAACGGGTTCACATCACACTGGCCTGAAAGAACGAGTATGAGGAAAATCTACGTCCTACCCATCATCCCCATGTTGAATTGACAGCCATCATTTGCAGCTCCCTCAGACACGTTTTTAATTTAGTGTTATATTTTGGAACTCCAATTCACAAAGAAGAAATTCTCACATGGCGTCACAAAATGCAAAAGTTTATGACGCAATCCTACGACATTGTTTTCAGGCTAAAATTGGGCAGCCACTGTGTTTCTAAAACGCAGGGTGCCCAGCATAAAACTTCCTCTGAGGGGGACAGTGCAATAAACTGGGAAGGCGAAGTTAAATCAATGGGCCTGTCCTGAGAGTGCAGACTTTCGCAGGTGCTCAATTTAGCGTTCTGTGAACACAACGATGCTATTGCATGCTCATGGGTTGCACACATTTGCGCTAGAAGAACATCAGTAGCCTCTGCGCGTATGTACAACCTAGCCTAATGTGAATGTTGCCGTGCCGGCATCGAACAAGAGCAACTGTGCCACGGGATTGAAAACTGTCAAGGAGAAAAAAGCAGGAGGCAAGATCCACTCACTTTTCTAGAGTTGCTCAACCGGCGAGCACTTCTGTATGAGAGAGGGGCTGTTTCATTTCTTATATTTTTTGTAGCAATGCAATGCTTATTTCTTGCCACTTATCAAGTTCTTCAAATGAAGTATTGTGGCAAGCACCAGCGTTAGCAGATTTTCATTATCGATCTCGCTATCACCCACGAGATACCAACTGAGTACACTCTTGACCACAATTATTTGAAAGCTTCTAATCTAAGGTAAGGGCCAGGTATTCGTTATGGAGTTGACTGTTGTAGCACGGAAAAGTTAAAGAGGGAGAGAAGAGTACAAAATCTATATTTTCACCGTGCGCAAATGCACCACTAGGCTGATTCAGGGGTGCTAAGCCATTTGACGCTCGCACGACAACTTTCCGATCGCGCTAGACTGTGTATCGCATACCTTCTGTCATTTTCGTAAAAAAGCAAGGTTTTTGAATTGCCAACTTCAATTGCTGTTATGTCAAAGCTGCTTGGTTTAGATCCACTTTATTCACGAGAGCAACAACGCTGTCGTTTTTGACTCGGTTTTATCTCGTATGCCAAAGTGCTTGAATTTCACGTCTATGCCCCAACAGGGGTGCGCAACAATTTTAAGACGTCTTAAATTTTGAACGCTCAAGGCAGTAAGCACGGATCCTCGACGGCGCTCGTAATCAGCTTATCGCCAGCTCCAATCCCCGCGCTGCACGCTAAGCGGATTTTGCAAAGCAGATAGGATATGACGTCGTGTCCCTGTCGGAACTAAGAATCTCGCGGTTCTCCACGCAGCTTCACTGAAGAATAATGATCGATTATAAACACAAGCATAGAAATTCATTTCAATCGAAAGACATATAAACTTAACCTTAACGTGCTGCGACACCGCTGCGACGTGGTTTGCGAAAAGTTATATGAGAAAAGGGACGTTACTTGACACGAGCTGGGTAAAACGTTGTTTTGAGTTATGTCAGAAATGTGGAACGTACAAAAAAAAACCCAACTGAGCAAAGCTATGAGAGAGTGGTTTGCTAAAAAAGCTAAGAACAAAAGCTGTTTTAGTATGTAGTGTTTTGCTTCTGTGTCGGCAAACCTTTCAAAAAAGTTAGCTTTAGATGTTAAAACATGACCTGCACGCCCTAATGGATTTAGCATTGTGAATAAATTCAACAGACGCTTCTCAGGTAGTAGCATCATGATATAAAACGGTAGAGAAAACTTGGTTGATGCCCCCATGCTAGGAATTGATATAACGCTAATTTAAAACATCTCCTTACAGAAGTTTCATGTTTGCTCTACATTGCGATAAAATAGCATGCCCTATGGTTTTCGTGTTTCAAATCTAGGCCACCTTAAAACGTGGATGAACACATGTTGAAGATTGTTAACGTACCTTCACCTTCATGACCAACGTATATGGTCAATCCTTGAAAAAACACTTGTGCTAGCTGTAGTTGTGAACGAATGGCGATAGCAGAACGGCGAGGGCAGAACGGTGAGAGCAGTATCCCGCCTCTCACAAGCGGTGTTACAGGCATAGGAATGTCGCCGATTTGATTGAGAGTTATGGATAAGCTTGCCTACTCACCGCACGTCAAAGAATTTAATGACCCGACCACAAGAAAACGTAACGCGCGTAGTGTCCTTTCTGTTCATCGAACGTGACGTTTGTCGCGGCAAGCGTAAGCGAGAAACACCGTGTTAGAGCAAGGCCTACAGCCGAAAGAGTGGACGCAAGTGCCTGTGACAGAACCATTCATGGTAGGAATTAATGATAGGAGCAAAGCTGACGCTTGGCTAAGGTCACCAGGCAGTGGTGTGTTAAGGCGTTAACGAATTTCCATTTCTATTGAATACGCGCTGACTGTGACGGATGCCTAGCAAAGACATGTTGAACGAGGTAATTGTGTATTGAGCAATCATTATGCAATAAATAATTTTACCAAGAGCATTCCGAGAGAAAAGTGTTTCATAAAAAAAGCGCCTTTGGAAAGCTTTCGGTGTTTGTGACCGTTGCGAATAGGGTAGCGTTCCCGGCATCTGTCATCGCGGAACGAGAGGTCGTTGGTTTGACTCTTTTTGACGGAACTGTTTTCTTGGCCGTCTGATTGTGAACTTTTCGTGACAATACGTGACGGAAATATGTCTGTCACTAAAGTTGCGGTGGGCATAAAAAGTTTGCCTACTAAAACATTCGAAATGAAACGCTTGCGTGGTAACGGCATTTTTCAACTTAAAAGCCACAATTTTGCCCAAAATTTATATTTCTTTCGCAATCGCAGCGCGGCGACTCGGTGCCCAGTTCCAGCGGGCACCTTTTCATAGCGATTACTACAAATCACACAACTCTTCATCGCAAATGCCACAAACTCACAGGGCAACTTATCCACTCACATAAGGGAACTCGAAGGCAATAGCCAGCTTCATTTTTTTCTCAGTCGGTGTGTTTGGCCTTCCGCCCCACTCCCGAAAGCCTTCTTAATCTACCATAGTTCAATGCTGCCAGCGAAATTCGCCTATCTTTAACCGTGTGATAACTTTATTTTGTGACGTCATCTCATGACGCCATTATAACTTCCCAAGTGTCTATAATCTTTCACAGCATGGTGAATTCATCAACAGCAATCTCTCATCGTGTGAAGTTCTGCAATGTTGTGGTGTTTACGTCGCCGACAGTGATAGTCGGCGTTAGCATTTGATGAGGCCTCTAAGCATTTCAACTCAGTAATATCCTTCATATCACGACAGCGTTCATGGTGGAATCAAGCGTCGTTACCTCAATAAATCTTGCTAGTGAGCGATGGAGGCGAGCGCCACCAATAGCACTTTCCTAGCAACCGCTTACAGCATTTTGGTATGTTGCTCGTTTCTCAGAAGTGTATACGCGCCTGCCGCGCCAAATTGCACACTGGTGTCCCTAACGAGCAGCGAAACACGTCAATGACGCTTGTGGCGTAAATTCATTAGGAGGCAGAGGCATTGAACTATTTAAAAACATAATGTAATGTCAAAAGCACGCAATTCGCAGTGGGCTCGCTAATAAGCTGAATGATGAGGTCGAGTATGGGTGCTTAAAACAAACAATTACGTTGTGAAAGCGCAATACAAGAATATGCTATTGATATACATGGCTGTGTCACATGTATGTCCCACTAATGATTGCACACTGCGTCATTTTCTGTCAAATTAGGTGTGTGTTAATTAACCCTTGTTTGCAACTGAGAAGACGTAAAAGTGAAAAGCAGAAACACTCTTCAAAATAGTCGCAGTTGATTATTCTACGTTATGGAAGATTAATACGGTTCGTGGAAAAATTGTAAGAACAATTCGTATCCTAAAATATTTGCCTGTGCATTCAATCCACAAGACATAGTGTACTGAATATCCACGAAAAATATTTTACATGCGAGAACCTAAAATGCGAGTGTTATTCTGGATTCTCATCTCATCTCTAACAGTGACTCACACATCTGGTAGAGTTAAGTTTGGTTCAAGAAACAACTCACAGGTGTCGCGTCACTCTAACTGATACGACACAACTTTATAATGTTTCAACACTAAATGCGTAGTTGGTGATTCGGTGCACTTCAGCCAGCAAATGCACCAGCATGTAAGACGTTTCCAGGAGCCTTTTAATATGCAAGAAATTTTGATCAACATGCAGTGAAAGAACAGTAATACCCCACTTTATTCAAAGAAATAATCAATGCAAGAGCGACAGTGCACGACAATTTATGAACGACAACAGTAACGGCAACAACGAAAAATTTAGCCAATCAAGTAAAGTATTTGCGGAAATGGTATACTAATTTACTGTGGCCTGCTGGTACGTCAAGTCAAGTGCACAGCCAGCCACATATTAAAAAAACAGTTTTGTTATGAATAAAAGAACCTACCGCGCCTGAACACAAACACGTTGGCAGCTCTTCCTGTGTATGAGTTCCTGTGTTTTCTTACGAGATGAGGCTTCGCTACGTGAGCTTCAGTGCTGACAATAAACATGTGGCAACAAGCTCCACAGCAAATACCACTGATTTTTTCAACTATTTAGTAATTACGCCTCTGTTTCAACTTGTCTAGCAATCTCAGAATCTTTCGAAACGCCATCTCGTATGTCTTTTAGCCCTAAACTTGCGCAAGTGTCTTGGTAAATCAGCTATGGTGCCTGGAATCTTAGCAGGATAGTGAGCTCGCACTGCAACTGCTTCGTTCAATCTTGATAAGGGATCTGGCGCACATATCCGCAGAAGTAATGACGACTTCCATCGAATGGTTTCAAGCTCACGCGTATAAATACGAGGGGTCACTTACACGTGTGGAGGATATTTGCGACTAAAGCCCTTGCCGGTACGAAGTGTCCAATCTCTTTGTCAGAGCAAGTCTTCAATATACCTTGCCGGCATTGCTTCACAGCTCAAGCCGATTAGAACGGAATAGCGTGAGCAAGGAATGCAGCCTAATATAAAGGCGTTCGACTCGAAGTAATACGACACTTCTTTTGTCGACAGTGTATCGACTCGCATATCAGCGGATAGCGGGCGAGCACGGTTCATTAAACGTTACTATAGCCCACAAGCCCTTGTTACCAGAAACAATTGGCTGCGTGTCGACGCTGCGTTCCCTTGAGCTGCCTCTCATCTATTGATTCTGTAGAGCAAGCATACCAGACGGTGTCGGATGAGGCAGAGCCATGGTGGCAGCTTTATTAGGACGGAGGTGAAGTGAAAGACTGAAGGGGCTATGGCTACGGCGTTCCGCCAGGTCAAGAGCTCAGCCATTGTGTTCTGCACGTGGCTCGCAGATCACGCGGCTCATTTTGTTTTCTTCGCGGCAACCTGGCCAAGGCTGGCCTGGCGCAAAACCTCCACTCAGTGGACACACTATTAATGATGTCCTGGTTGAATGCTGGCTATATCGAGGAAACAAGAAGAAAAACTTTCAGTTTCCAAGTTATATGTAAAATTTTAAGTGGGATATGGTTGGGAGTTTAGCGGTGGGTCTGGAGGGTTGGGTGAGAGGGGGGCGCAAAGCCAGCCCCGTATATGGACATATTATGAAAGGGGGCGCTTGCAGCGAATTTTCGCCCCACACCTCCCCTGAAGGAGAATCCTTCGCACACGTTTTACTCGATGTCGACACGTAAAGGTCGTGTGAAGTTCTTCAGCTATCGTTTTGCCACGAAATAGTAAGATGGAAATGAAAGTTGTCCAATAACTGTACCACTTCAACTTTGTATTTGCGCACGTTCGGGTAAGATTGTAAGCACTCTGTATCGCAATATAGCGATCACAAACTTTTCTTCACAAAGTCGAGATGTGCGGCCACTTCGTACAACAATGAACACGTAAAAAAGAGGTGACAAGACAAAACTATCTCCTACCACCTTCTTTATCAGCGTTTTATTTGTGTACGTTGTTTTGCTTGCGACTTTTCAACTTCAATTTTTACCCCGAACGGCTCCTGGAGGGTCATTGTGGCTGAGCCTCTCGAGTCACAGGCAGATTTATTTTTGAAGCAGTTTTCAAGCGCTATAGTCAAAGGCTTATTTAACGAATTCAAAAACTAGATGTATTAAACAGTGTACCGCTCTATAAGACTAGAGAAAGTATACGCTGGTTACTGCTTCACCATGAAGGCTGGGAAAAAAGGAATGATAGTGATAGCTTTAACGTACGTTTGGTTTTAACTGTCTGGATTAAACCACTTGGTGGGCTCTAGTACACGCTAAGTAAGCTTAAACAAAATATTATGTCGTGTTGTGATGACCTACAATTGATTTATACGGTCACCTTGTTCTTGTGTTTATGGCCACGTTTTTGGAATTCTTAACAAAAAAATATTGGGATTTCTTTACAACTTGAAAAGAAAAACAATAATCTTGTTGACGTGTGGTCCAACACCATTTCAATCGTAGTTGTCTAGAGGTTAGCATGCTCTAAACGCTTCAGTAAAGCAGCTCGTAGCATTCCTAAAAAAATGAAACATAATCAGAAACACGTATTACTTCCACCAAGAAAAGTTGCATTGATTGATTGCGGAAGTGGTGACAGTTCACCTTTTTGTGGAAGCTTGAAACTTTCTCGTAACGTTGCTTCTAATTACAAGAAGCACCCTAGTCTCACTGTTAATGAACTACTCAAAACAGCGCCCGAGGGCGCGACGATTGTGAGCGCGACTGAGCACAGCATCGCTATTATATTCATGCTGACTGTGATGAATGTTGATTACCCCTTTATTAACACTGACCAATTATTCCTTCATTAACCCGTGTTCTTGTCTCCATTCTAATAGTTACTCGCATCTCGGGCAGTGCGCATTTCGACGCTCAAACTTATAGAGTAATGCTTTGAAGAATCAACAACGTAGTTCGTATGTGTTCGCGCCGCCAAAATTCAACATATGTGAAATGAATAAAAGACAGTGCCAAAGTGAAAATCTACACCAACCAGATTTGAACACAGCTGTACTTGTAAACTAGAGTCTACAATGTGATTCCCAACTAATGCATTATGGAAATCAGAAGGGTAAATACCTCACTTCGTGTTGGTCTTCGACATTAAAATTTTCATGATACAGGGTATCGCAGAATACAGGTATGCGGAACGCCTACTTGTTAGTCTCATCCTTTTTTATTTAAAGAGATTAGAAGCAAACTTTTTATAACCTATATTTTGTAATACAACATCTCATTTGAGTTGGTTCATACTGCATAAAAAAAAGGCAGCTGACTGAATGCACGGGGAAGATAACAGGAGAACAGCTAAGAGAGGAAATAGAACAGGACGCTCTTGCTCGTGCTAATAATTTCTTCGCCTTGCATTGTGTATTTACATTTTGCAAGACTTCCATTAGGTTTTGCAACAACTGTAAGAGGTCAGGTGGTTGCGCTGACAATGTTTGGATACAAATAATTCCAGAAATTGGGAGTTATCAATAACGAAAATTCAACAGCTCTAGTCCAATTCAATAAATAGAGGCATACTAATCTTGGTAATCACATGCTTTCCTTTATTTTTTTTCTTCTTTCTTCTCTTGTATTTTTTCTTTATTTCTTTAGTTATTATTGCGATAGCACTTATATGAACACTCACGAATCGACTTTGCCGCTGGCGTCACTCAACATATAAGATTACGTGTTTATATATATATACGTAAACACGTAAACCCAGGAAAGAAAAATAATCCAGAAAAAGTCTCTATGCACGAAATTGAACCTCCGACCTCTGAATTGTGAGTGCAAGGCGTAAGCCACAAAATCACGACAGAGCAACCTATTGAACGTTCAAACAGCAAGCTATTCATGCCTACCGCCGAGCGCTAGTGATGGGTGTCTCCGGGGAACTACTATCGTGTTTTCAGCATTACCAGCGAGATGGCGCATTGAGAGCGCGTGACTCAACGAAGAGTGGACGTTCTCACATGCGCTAGCTTATCTCGCATTGGACACAACCGTAAACCTTGGGCTTTCACCGAAATGATTCTCTTGTAGTCAACAGGCGCAAAATGGTCACTGCACTTTTTAAACAGTCTCTGTTTATAAAAAGGGTGCGCTTTTCAGAGACAGAGCTTATTCAGGTTGATCTGTACCTATAAGTACTCTTCTTGCGTTATTTGAGCGTGAGAAACGTGGGACGCCTTTAGATATGCTTGCTATTTTTTACATGGCCTTTCAATTTTTGCTATCGTGTGTATTGATTTGCCTTCGCGAGAAGCTGTGACTTTTTATTTTGCTGCTAATATTGTTAGCAGCGTTTTCATGTATCAGGGCTTATTTTATGTTGGTTCCTTGGCGCAAACTTCAATTTGGTTTGCGAGGTGTCAGGTTCATTCTCTTTTGTCGGAATGTGTGACACTTAAGTGGGGCTCGCCTCAGCGGTTTCATTGTGGTTGACCACCCGTTCTGATGGTGTCTTTATGAGAAAAGCCACAGCGCCATAAATCACCAGAAGTAACACCACAAGTGGTTAGGCTTCTGGTTGCTGTTCTTAATGCAACTTCTGCCAAATTTTGTTGACTGAGATGACACCCCTTAGAATCATTTATTAAACACTCATATCGGCCAAAGAATGATATTGCTTGTAAGCGTTTTTTATTAGGCTGTTTTAAACCTCGCTTTTATATTAATTAGTTTCTTTGTATGACTACACTGATAAGTATGGTCTCTTTTGGTAGTTTCTTATGAACTCGAACACTGCTTTTCTCGTCTCTACAAATAATTTTCCCCTGCCATGTTTGTGGCAGCTTTCCCACTTTGAGAGTGCGTGCAAGGCAAAGCATGCTCTACAAAGCTTTAAGACAGTAAAGGCCACAGTGCTTGAGAAGGGGACGCATCCTTTATAGCTTTCTATTACAAAGAGCGCCTGTGGCTTATCGTGGCAGCTATTCTTACTTTGGTGCTAATATATTTAGCGCTGTTTTTAGGTGTCTGGGTTTATTTCATCTTGGTTCCTTGACAGGAACTTCACTTTACTTTGCGAGGTGTCAAGTTCATTCTCTTTGGTCGAAATATGTGATGCCGAAGTGGGTCTGGCCTCAGCGCTTTCATTGTGGTCGAGCACCCATTCTGATGGTGTTCATGTCATTATGAGAAGAGTCGCAGTGCCATAAATCACCACGAATACCACCACGAGTGGTTCGGCTTCTGGTTACTGTTCTTAATGCAACTTCTGCAAAATTTTGTTGACTGAGATGACACCCCTTAGAATCATTGATTAAACACTCATATCGGCCAAAGAATGATATTGCTTGTAAGCGTTTTTTATTAGGCTGTTTTAAACCTCGCTTTTATAATAATTAGTTTCTTTATATGACTACACTGATAAGTATGGTCTGTTTTGGTAGTTTCTCATGAACTCTTACTGTGTTTTTCTCGTCTCTAGAAATAATTTTCCCCTGCCATGTTTGTCGCAGCTTTCCCACTTTAAGAGTGTGTGCAAGGCAAAGCTTGCTCTACAGACCTTTAAGACAGTAAAGGCCACAGTGGTTCAGATGGGGACGCATCCTTTATAGCTTTTTATTACAAAGAGCGCCTGTGGCTTATCATGCCAGCTATTCTTACTTTGGCGCTAATATATTTAGCGCTGTTTTCATGTGTCTGGGTTTATTTCATCTTGGTTTCTTCACAGGATATTCACCTTACTTTGCGACGTGTCGAGTTCATTCTCTTTGGTTGAAATATGTGATGCTGAAGTGGGGCTGGCCTCAGCGCTTTCATTATGGTTGACCACCCGTTCTGATGGGGTTCATGTCATTATGAGAAGAGTCGCAGTGCCATAAATCACCACGAATACCACCACGAGTGGTTCGGCTTCTGGTTACTGTTCTTAATGCAACTTCTGCAAAATTTTGTTGACTGAGATGACACCCCTTAGAATCATTGATTAAACACTCATATCGGCCAAAGAATGATATTGCCTGTAAGCGTTTTTTTTATTAAGCTGTTGTCAGCCTCGCTTTTATATTAATTAGTTTCTTTATATGACTACACTGACAAGTATGGTCTCTTTTGGTAGTTTCTTATGAACTCGAACTGTGTTTTTCTCGTCTCTACAAATAATTTTCCCCTGCCATGTTTGTGGCAGCTTTCCCACTTTAAGAGTGCGTGCAAGGAAAAGCATGCTCTACAGACCTTTAAGACAGTAAAGGCCACAGTGGTTCAGATGGGGACGCATCCTTTATAGCTTTCTATTACAAAGAGCGCCCTTGGCTCATCATGCCAGCTATTCTTAGTTTGGTGCTAATGTAATTAGCAGTGTTTTTCATGTACTTGCGTTTATTTCGTGTTGGTTCCTGGACGGAACCTTCAAATTGCTTTGCGAGGTGTCAAGTTCATTATCTTTAGGGCGCAACGTAACACCCTGGACTGGTGCTGGCCTCGGCACTTATATTGTGGTTGGCCACCCGTTCTGACAGCGTGTATGTCATGATGCGAAGAGTCGCATTGCCATAAAACTAGTATTGGCACCACAAGTATTCAGCTTCTTTTTTATGTTCTTAATGCAGGTTCCAAAAAAGTTTGTGCACAGTCTCCGTTTGCGAGAAAGGTGTGCTTTTCCGACAAAGCAAAGTAACAACTGAGACGCTTATTTGCATACATCTGTACCTGTGAGTGCATTTCGGGCATTATTTGTGCGGTCAAAACTTCACGTTTCGATCTGCTTGCCATTCTGCGCGTGACCTTTCAATTGGTTGCTATCACGTTTATTGCTGCGTTTTTACGGCAAAGCTGTGACTTTTTTACTTATTCACTTTCTCTTTTCGCAATGTGTGATGCTCCCTCCAAACAATTTCCTTCATTCATATCGGGAAACGTCGCTTCTTTCTAGTAGCTGGCAGCGCAGTACGTCAGTTGCTGCAGGTAGCAGCACTCGTCAAAGGTTAAGATCCAGGCAAGAGTAAAATGTGCCAGCATGAAGAGACTATTGACATCGATAAAACATCAGACTGTTACGTCATAAATAGCTGATTGGTGATAATCAAGAACATGAGTTATCAGAAAATGGCTCGAACAAATACGCCTATCAACAGCCTTCTTCAAGGTCCGCATTCTTGTATGCGCACAGGCAACGGCTTTTTTTTTTGCTCGAATAGGTGCCCTAAAAGTCTGTGATAGCAATAATATTTTTTATGTTTAACGCTCTAAAATTACATTGTGGTGAATATAGTCACTGTAATTGAAGGCTCCGGGAATTTCAACCAATTCGGCTTTCGAATGTGCATTTTATATTAGTACGCTGGTCTGAAGTTTTTTTTCCTCCACTGAAAATGCGGCCACCACAGCTGGGATTCGATCCCGTGACCTGCAGGTAAGCAGTGGCCCACCATAATCACTTCACCACGGTGGCGGGAATAGAATTCACTGTGTCGAAAAATCTTCACTTGGGTAGGGCTTAGGGAGACAAAGCGACGCTCATTTTTGGAAACTGTAAGCGAGCATGGAGCAGCGTCGTAGGTCTCTAGAAAGCAACTCAAAATCGGGGGGCTTTGAAGTGTTACATGCTAAACTTAAGCATATTTTCTATTACAGGAGGTCCCTTCTGCAGCACGTCTGCTTCAACGTACAACGACTATCCGCACCATATCTGTGTTTGAACGGGCGGCTCAAGCTAGACCGCATGACTTTTCTGCTTCCAACTTCTTTATTTGTGAGTGTTTCTTTTTAATTCACATTTACACTTGTCCTATCGATGTCAAGAAACTTCTCGACTAACGAACTAGTTTTACTCAAACTATCTCTGTTCAAGATTTTCAAGCCTTCGGCCTTATTAATTAAGAAAACGTTACGTGAACAACCCAAGACGTTTTTGCCTTTTGAAAGGCTTACGCCACAAGCAAAAAAAACAAGGCTGTATCATGCGTATCATGCTGTATCATATGATCTACAAATGTTTGCCTTGCGCGTCAACGTTCTTATTCTTAAATTAACAATTTAAATAAACCACGCTTTTACTCACTCACCTTATCAATGCTTTGAAGGGCACAGAGGTGTATTTCTTTATCGAAGCAGAAAAACAATGCGTGACACAGCACGTAAGAGAAACAAACAAAGCACGGAACTTACAACCAAAGTGTATTTTGTATATGGTGGAATGTACAGCACACGACTTTTAAAAGGGGGGGGCGACAGGAGAAGCGTGGCGTAGAAGAGTAACTTTTGTTATGTTTGTATGCGTATGAAATAAGAACTGTGATTACGCAAACATTCACTTGTCAAATACGCCTATTCTCTAGTGAGCAGCGTTATCGAAGGCGCACTGACACACATATCACCTTTCTAGTTAATGCAGAACGCCTCATAAATCTCACGTGCTCGTCAATCTCTGCCGCATCGCAGAATATTTCATTGATCATGCAATGCATGACATCCGCAAACGGAGCTATGCGCAGCTCAGTGGCTGCCAACAGATCCCCGCATTAGATTTCAATGTTTCCTGAGGCGGTCATTTACAAAGCGGCCAGATTGTCTGATGCAACAACGGCCGCATGATAGGGGAATTTGCATACCGCACAGAAACAACATTCATCAAACTTGATTGCGTGTTTTTTATTACACACGCGAGGCCCTCTGTCGTCTTTGTTCACCTTATGGCACATACTAGAGAACCTGTTTTTGCTGAAACAACAACTTTGGCGCCAGTTTTTGTGCAAAGCATAACTTCTCTAGTATGTGTGATTAGGAATAAATTCACTTTTCATTCATCTGTGTGAGATAGTCATGCTACGTGTTTGCCGTTGTAACCACAGGCAGTTTTTCGCTGCTAGCACGAACAATATGTCCAATGGTAATAAACGTTCGTCGTCTCTAATTGAAACACTAGTCTGACAGGGAGTGATGTCATAATGTTTGCAGAAATTGCGCAAGAAGTCGACGCTTTTTGACAAAAAAACTTTGGCATCATAGTGGAGTACTATCTACTCTAAATTATGCGGGTGAGTACACAAGAAAAGTGTAGCTATTTGCCCACACACATTTACTGCAAATCATGGTAGACTGATTGAAAATTTGTAAAATTGGATATTGAGTAGCACTTCGCAAGCTGCAATTACCAGAAGGCACTATAAACTTACAGTTGATGCGAATCGTCACATGTATGCCTTAAAAGAGTGCGCAAACTGAACATGACACACAAATCTGTCTTTCTAGCAACTGGCGTAATGTGTGAGCCCTGTATATGGAAATGCACAAAACAAAAAAACGCCCTAATTGATTTTAAAATATTTTTTTGCTTTAAGAATTTTTTTTTTAATTTTTGGGCCACACAGCTCAATGCATTAGCCTAAATTATGACAGAAAAAGGCAATCTGGTGCTTCTTCTTGTATATTAAAAAACTTTCAAAAGCCGATCTAGAGAAAACGTTGTCTTAGGTGGGCATCCCTGAGCGTCACATTAATGAGCAAATGTGGTTGGACGAACTACCTATGCAATTTTTGGCGGAAGTGGAAGAGTTAAGTTTGTAGGTAGAGCCCAAAATTATTCTTAGGATGTTAACGACTATAGTTGATCTCATTTTCCACTCAGTTGTAGCGCATGTGGTAAGACTAGATTAGTCCTAGACTTATAGCTTCTACATGGATTATCTATAACGTACTTGTGACACCCGACCTTGTGAAAGGATCGATATGCTTAACCCTGCTGTTTGCCAGTCGTCGCTGCACTAAATTGGCATACATCATCATCTGAAAATTTATGTCGGCGCATTTGCTGCCACGTGTAACGAAAACAATGAGGATCACATTAATCTCCGTGCTAGTAAAGTATGCATGCTGTTGACTGTTCAGATAGAGGCCGTGAGTTCGATGCCTGTCTTACTTCAATGCAGGGTAAATGAGACACTGAATGAGCTGCGCGTGAAATAATGCGAGATAATTCCAAATTAGTCTGCTGTTCACAACTACGGCCAAGCAGTAGCGACCGCTATTACTTGGTCATAAGGAGCTAAAAAATTCACGTATTTTTTTTCCGCTTATTGTTCCCTCAACCCTTTGAGAAGCATACCAAGTTATTAGCCCGTATATTGATGTTTAAAAGACAGGATGTGCATACACACACAAAACAAAATGCGAGATATATTCAAAGTATTCTGCTTTTCCCCACTACGGCCACTCAGTAGCGACTTTTATTACTTGGTCGCAAGGAGCTAAAGAATTCCCTTATCTTTTTTTTCGCTTATTGTTCCCTCAACCTTTTCAGAGGCATACCAAGTTATTATCCCATATATTGTTGATTGAAAGACAGGACCTGCATTCACACACAAAACAGAGAAGTGACGAGACCACAAACAGCGACTGATGACTTAAAAAGCGCGCGACGGCAGAAATGAAAAACACTAATTGGCACTAAAACCTAACTGCACATGTCCATGCTTAAATATCAGTAAATCTGTGATTCTGGTTTTTGACTCATTTATCATATTCGTGTTAATGCGGTCTTTCTCTTACATTTCAACAAACCTGTCAAGTCGTGCAGCTCTTTGTCAATCAGTCCAATCAGTTAAATTAGTTCTTCCACATTGTAAGGAGACACGGTAATAAGTAATTCAATAGAAATCAAAACGAGCATTTCCAGTTATTTATCATCAAAGAGGCTCATGCGAGCCTAGGGACCATGGTTTAGATAGTAAGAAAACGGTATATAATGTATGAGGAATTGGGGGCCCCTGCCTTTCTAATAATATTGCTTACGAGTGCTACCATGCAACAAGCATTGAGCCGATAAGCCTACAAGAGATATATGTTATAAAATAGTTTATTCTCTCAGAGAATATAATCCTTCAAGAAGGATTGCTGCGATTTTTTTGTCTTCCTGCCTACACGCCCGCCTTTGAGCTGCAATCTGCGATGACCAAATCATAGTGGCTCCGAATCGACGCAAAAAGCGCGACGTTTTGAATGGCATGTCACAAATGGCGAAAGTGTCCTCACATCTGATTTACACCGTAAGTAAACCCAAGTTCCTATGCGGGTCCTTTGAACAAAACAGGGGCTTGGGGAAAGCAGAATTTGAAGTCGTGTAAAAGCGTTGTGCAAAGCTTTCAAAGCCTTCTTGGCTGAGGATGGGCTCGGCCAATGACCCAGAATCCTTTGTTCCGACAAAGGCCGATCGTCTAGTCTATCCAAAGCTGCAGTGAGTTCTTGTCTTTGCGCGTTGAAATGGGTGCATTCACACAGAAGGTGCGCGATGGTTTCTTCGCCACTGCAGTAAGTGCATGTAGGAGAGCTGGCCATCCCAATGAGATAAGAGTATGCGTTCGTGAAGGCCACTCCAAGCCACAGGCGGCATAGAAGAGTCTCCTCAGCTCGAGATATCCTTGGGGGAAGGCGAAGCTGCAGATTGGGATGCAAGTTATGCAGGCGCGCGTTTGTGAAGTCTGTTGAGTTCCACTCTACCAATGTGAGGTAACGTGCAAGTGAACGAAGTCTTGTAGCTACGTCGGTTCTTGACAACGGGATGGCTGTGTATTGTGAACCATCGTGCGCAGATCTAGCAGCCTCATCTGCGCGGTCATTGCCATATATACCACAATGACCTGGTATCCACTGATACACTATGCTGTGCTGTTTTTCGATTGCTTTGTGATGAAGAATCCTTATTTCAGCTACTAACTGTTAATTAGGTCCATGGCGAAAGGGTGACATAAGACATTGAAGAGATTCCTTCGAGTCCGAGAAGATAGACCAAATTCCCGAAGGTTCTTTCACTATAAACTCCAGAGCTGCACGTATGGCCGCAAGTTCTGCAGCTGTCGACGACGTCAAATGCGATGTCATGAATTTAATTGTGATGTGCCTCGCGGGAATAACCACTGCCCCTGCAGAGCTTACTGAAAACACCGAGCCATCCGTGTAGATGTGAAGGCGCCCGTTGTGCTTCTCTTGCAGGAAAAGTAATGTGGCCTGTTTCAGGGCTAGATGCGATGACGTTTTCTCATTTTGGATGCCAGGAATTGTAAGAAGGGCTTTCAGTGGGTGTAGGCACCATAATGGTATCGGCGGCTATGCTGCATGCGTGAAGTGCAATGGAAGCACTGCGCAAAGCTGAGCTACAGTTGCGCTGAACGTTGAGTGGAGCCTGGAAGTTCGAAGTGAGGCGAGGTGATCAGATGGAGGCCGAGTGAAATGTCTTATGTGCATTCTCAAAGCGTCTACGCGGATGTATGCGTTGACTGGATAATCACGCGCAATGATGACTGTCGCTGCAGTAGACGCGCATCTCTGGAGACCAAGGCATATTTTCAGGGCTTGGGCTTGGATCGACTGGAGGACGCGCAAGTTTGTTCTTCGGATCCCGCAAAGCACGGGTAAGCTGTATCGCATATAACCGAGGAACAGAACAGTGTAGAGTGGGATCATTGCTCGTACCGATGCACCCCACGTTTTTCCAGCAAGAAACCTCAGTACGTGGGTGATCATGGTGAGTTTAGTTTTCATGTGGGCGATTTGAGGGCTCCAGGAGAGGTCGTGATCAACTATGACTCCGAGGAATCGGTGGGTCTTCACGTAGTTGATCGTGTGTCCATTGATTTTAATAATATATGGGCTCATAGCCTTATGCGTGATTGCTATAAGCGAGCATTTCTCTGACGACAGCTCTAACCCCCGTTCTTCCAGGTACTTTGTCGCTATTGTAGCCGCTCTCTGAAGTCGGGCACGCAAATGAAGGCGTGTTACGCCTGACGCCCAGATGCAGATGTCATCTGCATATATTGATAGATGGACAGATTCTGGAAGTGCGTCAACCAGGCCGAGTAGCGCTAGATTTAAAAGTGTGGGGCTAATAACACCGCCTTGCGACACACCACGACGGTTGCAATGGTGCGTTGTTGTGCCATTCTCCGTCTGTACAAAGAAAGTTCTGCCTTTCAGATAGCTGTGGATCCATTGGTAAACCCGACCCCCTATTCCAACATTTTCCATGACATCCAGAATGGCTTCTTGTGATACCTTATCGTATGCATTTTTCACGTCCTAGAACAACGCCGCTGATAAACGTTTCAGTCTTTTTTGATGCTGAACAGATGAGACCAGGTCTATAACGTTATCAATTGCAGACCGTCCACGCCGAAAGCCCGTCATAGCATGAGGGTATACCTCATGGTGCTCCAAGTACCACTCTAGGCGAGTCAAAATCATCCTCTACATCACTTTCCCGAAACAGCTGGTAAGCGCGATGGGGCGATAAGAAGTCAAGTGCAGAGGGGATTTACCTGGTTTTAGCGCAGGGACGAGGTGGCCGGATTTCCATGAATGAGGTATAAATCCACTGCTCCACGAGTTGTTGTACACGGATAGAAGGGCCCGTCGAGCTGCTTGTCCGAGATTGCAAAGAGCCATGTACGTGATCCCATCCGGAGCAGGCGATAAAGATCGTTTGCATGCCATCAAGGCCGCTTGTAGTTCCTGTAGAGAGAAAAAGATGTCCGTTCTTGAATCTCTGGAAACTTAAGCGTTTTCTGGGTGGCGCGTGGTGCACGCGGACGCATGACCGGCAACTTTCATGCAGAAATCTTCTGGCACTTCAATTTTGGTGCGGCCTTGGTGGAGAGAAAGACACTTGAAGGGGCGATGTTGATGTGGCGATGTTCCTAGGCCACGGACAATCCTCCATGTCTGCGTCAAAGCCTTGTCTCTAAAAGGATAGAGATATGACGCTGCCCTCGCATTATTGTGTGCGCCGAGGCGTAACAATTGTGGGCTTTGTACTTTGCACCCTGGCGATTCTTAAGTCACAAAGCTGGTAATGTGTACTAACGCTCTACACAAAATTGAAAAGTGCACAAAAGAATGCGTTGCTGGTCCATGAATGCACTGTTGCTGTATAAGGCCAGAACCTATGAATGGGTCAAATTCAGTAGGTAAAAGTTACTCAACACCCTTGAAGGCGTTCATTCTCTTTTTTTTCTTTGCTACACTACGAAGACCATGATGAATCCTGTTCTTGGTTGCTTCCTTTCAAGAGATCAGAAAACGTTCTTCAAAAATTACAACTAAGTGAGTATTCAGAATCCTGGTGGCTCATTCAATACTACACCTCGTTTTTAGCATTCGATTTCGTTTATTAGCTATTAAAGAATAATTCTCCGGCCACGTTTCCCTCAAATGTTTATCTCACGCCGCTTTAGGTCAGCGTTTCAAGAGTTTCTGTCATTGGCGAAACATGGCTACGCAGTCACGTTTGCTGAGGCATGGTTAACTGAGGTTCGTTGCATCATATCCTCACAACTGCGGTGTGAAGTCCTCATGAACGTCATTTCCACTTTGATAAGTTACGTGGCGCTCTCTCTCTTTCTCTCTCTCAACATATACGATAGGCATAGCGAGTACTAAGTCACCCGAAACATGCCCTAAAACACAACCTAACGCAACCAGTCAAAGACAAAAAAAACGAAACAGTGGTACACTGCACCGAAAAAGCGAAGGCAACACAAAACGGAGCTCGGACGCACTTTAAAGCGGTGCCAAGCAGATCACACTCGGCGAATCCATAGTATAAGCAGATCAGAGTGCAATTAATGCTGTTATTTTCTTTTTTTCTAGGTTTTCAGAAACATATCATTTTCAGAACCAAAAAAAGTGAACGATTGTTTTATAACTTCTCTCACCATGACGCTTGACTGAGGGGCCATATTAGTGTCTAAGGTGACAGTTGAGGCCCCATGGTCATTTAAGACCCTGAGAAAACTACACTTTCAAACTGGCGTTGTGAAGTTTAGAGTCTTTATTGCAATGACTTACTTCGGAATTTCACATGTCTCTTTCTTGTTGGAGCAGGAACAATTACTAACCGCACGCTTCATTTTTGTTTCACGATCACATTAAATAGACCCGGCGCCTTGGGCAATACATACCTTACGACGTTCTTATTGAGACGTTAAGCGCTATTAGAGAAAAAGCATTACAAAGGCTTGGTACTGAATTTTACGGAAAAAGGAAGGCAGCATTCTGAGGTATGTGTCTAACAAATGTCCAGGTCATAAGTTACTGGCTTCAGTGGTAAGAGGCATAGGGAGTTCAAGACAATTTCACGTTAGCCCGAAGATGGGGTAGCATTAGGCTTTTGGACAGGCGCCTTTCTCCATAAAAGTACCTGCAGCCAGAATTGAGCACGTTACCGCCGTTTCGTAAAGGTTCACCGATCTCTGAGCTACTGCGAAACTTCACGATGTGCAAGACACTCGCAAGCGCCGCCACAGTTGTCTAGTGGCTAGGGTGCTCGGCTGCTGACCCGCAGGTCGCGGGATCAAATCCCGGCTGCGGCGGCTGCATTTCCTATGAAGGCTAGAATGTTGTAGGCCCGTGTGCTCAGATTTGGGTGCACGTTAGAGAACTCCAGGATGTCGAAATTTCTGGAGCCCTCCGTAACAGCGTCTCTTATAATCATATTGTGCTTTCGGGACGTTAAGCCCCAACGAATCAATCAATCATCAATCAGGATGCTTGCAATGTCTGCGATATCGGAGGCAGTGCATATCCGCGTGAGGCATATAAAACTTCCTTGTTAAAGAGCAGGCGACAGGGGGAAGGCTGGAAAGATTTCTACTATTATTGCACATAAAAACGGAAGCAGATAGCTGTCGTCATCATGGTAGCTTAGGTGAAGGCACGAGGGACGTTGTCAGTTTTTGCTTCTTTATTACTCCTCAAGCTGCGAGATAGCTTCCAGTCATAGTTTACCCTATTTTCGTTTCAACTATCGCAGTCAATTTCGCTGCTGGAGTAAAATTTAGCGATTTTTTTTCTGTTTTTCAACTTTTATTTAAACTTCAGTGAGATCCGTGGCGCTGCTTGTATTCGCCAAGAAAAGCTTCCTTTGCTAAATAAAAGAGTGTGACTTTGACGAGAATGATAAAAGAAAAGCATGTTTTGACAGGCAACTAGAATTCTCCACTTCAAAGGCTGGATTATGCCCCCCTCAATCAGTCTTGCCGTGTACTTACATTCTTCGACACCCTTGTTCTGTCACGGCAACCTATACAGTCCGAGCGTCTGCACTGATCGTTTAAGAAGTTTAGTCACTGTTCTTGATTTAGCGCTTCTTCCTTTTTTAAAGTAACTATATTATTTAGGCATTTGAAACATAATCTAGGAAGTCACCATCCTTTGCCTACATATCTTCCCTTTTATCTCCAGACTGGCTCACAAAGCACAATACCCTACGATACCATCCCCTAGCTATATCTTTATCATGCCTTGTAAGCTGACATTATTTTTTTCAACTCAGTATTATAATATTAGTTCTCATCAATCTTCGTCGGCAAGTCTGTCGTTCAAAATAAAGAAAACTGCTTAAAAAATGGAGCAAAGAAACGGAAGTATTGCACCAGCCATCAATCTCGGTCTCCAGGTATAGCAAATTGCAATAGACTGCGCATTCTGTACATCTGAGTGAGGGTCTTATTGCGTTAACTAGTTAAAAAGAAGGTAATGCATATATAACCTTATATTTTTTTCTAATTACAAGTCACTGTAAGCAGAGTGTAAGCAGGGTGCTCTGTTCATGTTATGGGAAGAAAGTTAATGCCGAAGTAAGCACTCAGAACTGATGTATTCAAAGCATGCAAAGGGTATGTGTGCCATAAACACGAAGGCAGAGCGCCGTTTTTGCATATCACTTCAAAAGGTACTGTCGCTCTCTTGAACTGAATTCAATCTAAAAGCAAGGACATTTACGACATGGAAGTTTTAAAGTGTATCTATTGAAGCTTCGTGAAGTACCATTCGTTCCCAACAAAACCTATGGTGATACAAATCTTTTCGTCGCGCTGCCGCGGTGGTCTAGTGGCTATAGGGTACTCGGCTGCCGACCCGCAGGTCACGGGATCGGATCGCGGCTGTGGCGGCTGCATTTTCGATGAAGGCGAAAATGCTGTAGGCCCATGTGCTCAGATCTGGGTGCACATTACAAAACACCATATGGTCGAAATTCCCGGAGCCCTCCACTATGGCGTCTCTTATCATCATATGGTGGTTTGGGACGTAAAACCACACCTATCAACCAATCATTAATCAATCAAAACTTATGCTGAAAAACACTTTGGGCACGTTCATACTTGGTTTTGAAGAGAGCGAAAGCGGCGCAACTCTCTGGAAACTGGCTCGTATCGCCACCCAAGTGGTCGGAGAACTACGCCGCGAAGCCAACGCGCCAAAATCAGTTCGAGTCCGATTTACCCACCACGCGAAGGTGGATCTGGTTTGCGCTTCATGGGGTTAGCTGTGCTAAATCAAGTCTAGTGGCTAAGGTACTCGGCTGCTGACCTGCACGTCGCGAGATCAAATCCTGGCTGCGGCGGTCATTTCCTATGGAGGCGGAAATGTTGTAGGTCCGTGTGCTCAGGTTTGGGTGCACGTTAAAGAACCCCAGGTGGTCTAAATTTCCAGAGCGCTCCACTACGGCGTCTCTCATAATCATATGGTGGTTTTGGGACGTTCAACTCGAGATATCAATCATATGCTAAATCAAACCACGTGATCTAACCAGCCGGCCACAGATTCAACAAGGCGGCAATTGCGTCAGTGGTGGCTCGCATCGGCTCAAATCGCAAACTACCTATGCAGCATGACGACGCTTGGCGACCTCAACGGGGACGCGTTCATCGAGAGGTTGTTTTGGATTAGAATCGCCGAGAACTCTGGAATGAGATGGTGCTGCGGCAGCGACTCAACATGCCCCAGCGTGTCTCGCGTTATGTACAGGCAGCTGAATCCACCGCCGCCGCTGCCGGTGCGTCCGTTTGTGTCGTTCCTGCTGACTTAACTCCCGAAACAGCGTTTGCAAAGACACAAGCTCTTTTATTTCATTACTTTGCGTGACTAACTGAAATTCGGTAAGAAATATAATGCTCAGAAAGCAGCAAAAATTGAAATAATTCTGAATGTGGCGATGGCAGCGGCGGCGTGAGGGATAGAACGAATGTGTATATTCTCAACTCGCGCGGTTGTGGAGTTCCGGCTACTCTGGTGATTTCATTTTCACTTCACTGCTCAAGTGTAAATGCACCCTTAAGGTCAAACGGCACGAGCTCTTTTATCTAAATAGCTCTTATTGGTGAGAGAGCAAGTGCACAATAACAAAAAGATATAAACAGAAAAAATATATAGAAGGAGAGAATATTAAAAAAGACAAGAAAAATGCGGCTGATACCTCTTTTCTAGAAGTCAGTATAGCATAAAAGTAGCCTGTTTTCTCGGAGGAAGTTGAGCATTTGTTGTGCATTGTTCTGCCAGAAGCGCAATGGAATGACTACTTAAGCATCTAATTGAAAAGTAGCGTGAAGAACAACAAGAAGCTCGAAAACTTCGAGCTCGAAGCAAAAGCAGCTCAAAAAGCAGCAAGCATAGACGAAATGAACCTACACGGGACGTGTGTGCTACAACTACAATTACAGCTGGAGACTTGAGTTGGGCTCCTCAAAGAGAAAGAAAGACACACGAAACGAATGCACAATACACCGGACAATTGCGAACTGTCACAATTCTTACTTTTTCTTGTGTGAACAGCGTGCTCCTTAAGCAAACGCGGCCGCGCCAGCGAGCGAAGCGACCCTTGTGCTTTTCCAAGTGACAAGTTTAATAAGCGTGCGCAAGAGAGACCACCGTGCGTGGAGGCGCCGCTTATTGAAATGCTAGAGGCAACAATCTAGCACGTCCAACGCTACCCAACGCGAGACCTTCGCGCAATCTCGCTATTGACGACAAAAGTGCGCTGAGTTCTCGGAGCTCTGAGGGCTGCGAAACAATTTATCGTGTATAGAAGTAGCTTCCACTTAGTAATCTTGACCATGTATGCCACGCGATCTAGTGCGCTGAGGACAAATAAGCCGTTGTTTCGACGCCTGGCAATAGAACCATTCCTTCTAGTTTTTTTTTTGTTTGAAGTTTGTTAGCATGTATTTTACAATATCATATCCGTCACAAAAGTACATCAAGGGAGCCGTAGTGGACACTGGCATAAAACGCTATCGTGTTAAAAAAGACATGAACTCAAGGAAGGAAATAGCAACAAGAAGTAAAATGCCTGAAGCGACCCAAAAGCAGAGAGTGCAATGAAAATTAAGAAAAATATAGAAACAAATAGAAAGATTGAGATAGGTAAGCTGTTCCACGGAATAAGTAGACGCAGCATGCATTTGCTGGGGATGACCAGCAAGCTCTTACAACTGAGTTTTATTGCGAAAAAATTTCGCATATTCACGAAATGCATGATGTTGAAAGAGCTTGTTCAAGAGATTAATTCCGCTAAACTGTGAATATTGTGTTATATGCTCTATCATTATCAGATAAAGACGTGACAGGAGAGCGGTTGTGGAGTGAATGTACTTACAAGTTATATACACAAGTTTATTATTGACATATCAGTGTACTATATATAAATGTTTAAATACACATGCAGCATATACATTTTGTTCTCGAGCTTACTTGCGGATCACATAAGCTCGCAGGAACATTTTTCTTTTATTTTAACGACTTTGTGATTCGTAAAGAACAAAGCCAGAGGATACTTAAATATAGTATGTAGTGGAAAGATTGAGAAGGGTCCTGACAGTGAGTCCGTGCTGCAGCCACATTACGAACCCTCCGCGCCACCACCTTGGCTTCTGCGATGTTTATAGTGGGTAGCAGTATTGACACGCACTGAGTGATGTCCTGCTAAAAAAAGGAAACGCACCGAGATTGAGGGCTATATATAGGCGCGGCCACCTAGCGGTCTCCTATCAAACTAGATAACGCGCCGAGAGTGCAGCGAGCATCGCCTGAACGTCGGCGTGTCATCTAGTGAGCACTCTAAAAACGAAGAGCACTGCTGCACCTTTAGTGGGAGCATGCACTAGCGTAAACACTGCCGCAGCTACGAGACAACACCTGTGCAAATTGAGCAAGCTTCTAAGAAAACAAAAATATATCCTACAGAAAAGATAGCACCACATGCTTATTCAAGAACCAAACGAATAACGAATAGCGAAGAAGGAAGCCCGCAATAAAAGTAACTAATGACCAAGGAACAGCACATGCTGAATAATATAAAGGAGCCTCTTCTTTTTCTCGTAAAATTACAGTAAGTTTGCTGTGCAACTTCCTCAAGCTAATGCTGCTTCAATAATGATTCATCAGGATCACACGGAATAACTATTTTCTCAAGTGGGAAATGACATCTATATTCTGAGCCTGAAGAGACTGACAAAATTACACTATCCCTCTAAAGAGAACTATCGGGTGATGCGGAGCATCGAGATGATTTTAAATGGTGACTTCACCATGTTTACCGGTTTTCTGCGTTACCTTTGCAGTGAACCATGCGTGTTATTACGTTGTTACCTGGTTCGTTAACGCGTATCGCTTGAACGTTGTGTTGGAAATTCCCCCGGTACTCCGCATCAACCCATTGTTTCCTTCGCGAAGATAGTGTAAATTTCTATGGTCGAAGTTTCTTAAGGCGCGGGTCTATACATTTTTGATGTATGCAGTTGTAGTAGTAATAGGTAGCCACCAAGTGGCACATACCCATCCTCGGGCACATATCCGCATGTCCACATGTTACAAAAAATGTAGCACGGCGTCATTATCACACTCTCGGTGCTAACTAAGCGCTGACAGCAGAAATGTGGTAAATATACTCTCGTTAGGTTATTGGATTGTCCGCTGAATAGCGGTACTTGTATATGACGAATATATGATAAAAATAAGCGAGATGGTGGTACTTGAAATGTCCACCATATGGATGGACTGACAAACGGACGAACAGGCAGAGAAGCAGACGAACAGGCATTTACACGGACGGACAAACGCATGAACAGACGCACGAACGGACGCACGAACGGTTGCACGAACGGGTGCACGTACGGACGGACGAACGCACACACAGATTGACGGACGCTTCACCGCTCTCATCATCATTCATTCCGTAAATATGCTCTGATTTTTTCGTTAAAAAGCACGCTACGAATTATTTATTGTTCAGCAAGACACTGGAAAAATCTCCCACTGGTACTAGTTTGTAGAACCTGCAAGCTAGTACCGATGGGAGTACTGGTGCAAGCCAGTACCGGTCGCCAGTACTGGTCGCAAGCCATACCGGTTCTTCAAGCAAGAAACTTGCTAGCATACACTGCCTGCGTGTGCTTTGTTAGACGCTGTGGCAAGTCACTCTTTAAAGACGATAGTCTTTCATGGGATACTTCGACACCAAAAATCGAGCCTTTGCGTCTGTCGACTTGTATATGGGTCACCGCAAACTGCTAAAATCTGATCACATCCGTCGAATAAAGGAAATATTGCGCGTATCTGAGGAACAACTACAACACGTCAATATCTTCGGCGTCTTTCTTTTTACTATAGAAGGCTTCCAGTATATAAGTTACTCTAAGCAACGTAGTGTTTATTAGGCTCCGCTATATCAACGCTATGCACGAAAAAGCGGGTGTTTCGTGCGCTTTGCGAAGAGACTACGATGGTTGCACCTACCCATCGCCTCGCATTCTACAAATTAAGGACTCCGAGATGGCACGTACGCACCAAGCGCTCACTATATCGGAGGTCATCTTTTCGTTTTCTAAGATCACTGCCAGCTGGTCAGTAAGTAAGTCAGTCAGTCAGTTCAGGAACTTTATTTGGTCCTGAGAAGACGAGAATGCCCCCATGAGGGGGTACCATCTGGGGGCCCCACCCACGTTGGCACAGGGAGGTTAAAGCTCTCGGTGACTTCGCGGGCTTTCTGGACAGCCTTTAGCTGCTGGTCCTTTGCGGAGGTGGTGATAAGGTGGAGCCAATCTTCCTCAGTGGAGGGAGACCCTGAGCCCCCATGCAAGTCGTGACATTGCCACAGCATGTGCTGGAGGGTGCACCTCGGATGACCACAGCGCGGATAGCGTGGGTCTATTCCGTATAGGAATTTCGACCAAATAAGCGGACATGAATACGTGTTTGTTTGTACAAAGTAAAAAATTTTACACCCAAAAGGGTGTAAAAAGGGTGCTTTTTAGGAGAAAGCACCCTTTCAACGCCCTTTAACACGCATAAATGGTCGATTGAAAAAAAAGCACGCATTTGTTTGGGTGCTTGCCTCGATAGCACCCTAAAATAGGCTCTAAGGGTGCTTTTGGGCCTGAGAAGGGTGTAGGTGACGATTCATCAGATGGGATATGGAGCTTAAGAAGAACACATAATTATAATATTTGGGATTTTACGTCTCAAAAACCTCGATATGATTATGAGGGTCGTCGTAGTGGAAAGCTCCAGAGATTTTGACCATTTGGTGTTCTTTAATGGGCGCTGATATCGCACAGTGCACAGGCTTCTACCTTTTCGCCTCCATCTGAATTCGACTGCCATGGCCGGCATCGAACCCGCGACCTTCGGATTGGCGGCCGAGCAGCGTAGCTACTGCGCGAATATGTGGACCTTGCGTTAAATGACGGCCTAGACTTAGAATGTGTGAAGGTGCTCTCCGAATACAGCAGAATGCCAGCAGAAGCCAATCGCGTTTCATCTATAATGGCAATTAACTGCAATCCACGTTACGAAAGCTCACCTTAGCGTTGGTTATAAGCTACATGTTTGCTGTGGATTATATACAGGAACATAATGTTCGCCCGAGTATGGGTGTGTGTGCGTGAGCCTGCGCATGTGTTCGCGTGTAAGCGCGATTGTGTGTACACCCGTGCATGTGTGCGCGCGCGTGTATGTGCGAGTCCGTGCTTGTGTTAAGCGTGCCTGTGCACATGTGTACGCCCATGCATGCGTGCGTTTACGGTCGCGTGTGTGTGTTCCATATGTGTGTATACGTGTATGTGTGTGCGCCTGTGAATAAGTATGCGTGTGTATCAGCCCGTGCGCCCTCAAATTTCTTGTGTGTGTGCGGGGGGGGGGGGGGCACTGCTTCTTAGTGTTTAAAGTCCCACACCTGTTCAGACTGGGAGTCTATATGGGAGGTGGCTTAAGAAATGGCGGTGGTCAACGCACTGTACACGGACTATTCAGTACATGGAAAACAGCTGCACATTTTTGTACCTCATCATTGCTTACGAACTTGCTGTGGTAGCTGATTAGGTCCGCTGAGGCGCTTCTACGCTCGAAAACGTAGGTTATGACCAATTCACACGGAAAGCTGTCACTGCACTTATGCACAACCATCGTTTATATTAACAACGTTTAACAAGAACGTGCCCTGCCTTTGCTACAGGTGCTTAGCTAGCTCATTGGGCAACCATATAGAATTATGTGCTGATCATGTGGTCAGCAAAAAGTTTGTTATAACAACCTCGGCACGTTTCGTGGTGCGTGACTAGCCTTCTAAACATCCGCGACTGTGGATTAATTTGTTCCAGCTTCGACTACGCATTCAGTGTTTGCGCCACTATACGCGGAATTGCCAGACACAGACAATGCGAAAAGAAATTCCTCTAGAAAAAGGTGTAGCGATGCTCTTCCGCTAATGCCACCGAGGACGAAATAATTATTGTTTCTGGAACACATTATCTGGGCTTGCCCCAACATCGTGAAGGGGCCAAACACATACATGAATACGGAGCAGTGGGAGACCGCGCTGCTAAGCTCAAGCATCGAGGACCAACTACAGGTCATCAGGCAAGCCGAAGATGCCGCTAGGGCCCAAGGACTCCTAGCTGCCATCTAAGGGAGGGGAGTCAACTCCTCTAACACTTGCCGTTTCAATAAAAGTTGTTTCTCTCTCTTTCTGGCCATTCCATGGTTCACTTTGTTTTCCGCAAGTTTTGCTTCACTATTTTTCGCCCACTGCAATCGCATTCCGTCAAACTACTCAGAGAACCCGAGGCTGGTAAATAACCTGCGTCGCTGTGCGACTGGATGGAAGGAGAGTTGCCATTTACAAGGAGTCATTCCACGTCGAACGGCCGTCCGCCGTATGTGCCATAGCGTTTGCCTTTCGGCGCCGTCTTGGCGGGTTTAGGGAGCCTACATACGCCGCGCCTTCGTCGTTTAGGGTGGCGACAGCAGAGTCCAAGGTTGCCTAACGGTGGCTGCGGCGGCCGCCAAACTTGACGGGCCGCCATATTGGTCCCCTAGTGCCCGCCCGACCCAGGGAGCCGGCATGCGCCGCGCCTCCGTAGGCGCGGAACAGACTATCTCTAGAACGACCTGCTTCGAAACGATCGTACATGATTAGCGGTTATCGCCAAGAAGCTTTCCAAAAACTTCCTGCTTCTAGGAACAGTTGAGATCGCAGGATTATTCGTTTAAAGCGGCATTCACGTCCTTGGTAAAAGCTTGACAGTGCCTCCTTTGGAGGCACTAGCTGCACGTAGAAGCACGTAGAAGCGCGGAAATGGCCGGGGATTTTATGTCGCCTTGCTTCGCCGGCGTTCTTGACCCGGAAAGGTTCTGTGTTTAGGTAATTGCATGATGACGCCCGATTAGAGAAACGTTAATTTCATTTTCAGTTTTGTTTTTTGCCTTTCATATCATTTTAATTGTTTTGGCACTATTACCCTTTTATTTATTATGCACTATTATTCAATTACGCATTATTGTGCAGATACAAGGCACTACATGTTATTAGGTTACCCCGCAAATGCTTTAGCATAGAAAATATCGCTGTGGTAGTAAAGTTTCTGATACAAGAAAAATGGCCCTCACAGACTAAACCACTGTTGCCCATAAAACCTCCCCAGCCTATGCTTGAATCGTTCTGCTCGTACTGGGCACGTGCCCAATGTGTAATTTAACATGCTTACACACACTAACAAAAATACTGTTGAGGTGGCAACACAAAATATTACATCTATGGCTGAACATCCAAGTCATCATGCCTTGTAGCATACTTTTAATACACGCATAAAGCAAGACAAAATTCACGTAAAATTATCTTATTGCACTGCTTGCATGACATGCAGATGCCCCCTTCTTGAACAACAGGCGTACATGGGAAATACAACAAACACACAAAGTAAATGTGTCCGAGCTAATAAAGGCATCGAATTTTAAGAAGCACTTTATGTAGCAGGCTAATGCATGTAAAAGTGATATCACTCATTTGTGACTTTTTTCCAATGGAGCTGTTGAAAAAAAACTGAACACACAGGCACCGAGCAAGATTAAAGCCCAGATGGGCTACACAGGTGGAAAATGCTGATGAGACCAACGCAGAGATAACTAATGAAAGAGAAAGCAAGTAGAGAAGAATACGGCTTGCTACACTGATGACAGTGAGAAGAAAGCACTTTACACAACTACTCCAGAAGTAGTACTTTGAGCACAGATACATACATGAACCAAAATATTGGGGAAATAAATCGATAAGAAAATCCCCCAAGCCCCACTGGGTTAACTTAAATTACCCCACTGAAAATTACATGACATTAGTCGAGAATAAAAACACGTCGTGAGCAACTGGCACAACGGAGAGCAACGTCTCAATAGAAAGGTGCAATGTGAATGAAGGCACACCAGTGTTCCTGGTTTTGAATGCTTTTCTCGGGCTGGTACTGAGACATTTTACCGCTATTTTGAACACACTATAATGTAAATTATACAAATAAGCATCAATTTTCCTTTATCATCATTGTACGGCAATGAAGTTGCATAGAGTCCTTAACAAAGGCAGTCCTAAATTATGATAGAACGTACCACCCAAGTCGTTCAAGTGTCCTCGTATAAAAAAAATAATCGCAGCTGCGTACGCTCTACGGTTCTACCTGGCTGCTGGATTACTCCAAGTTTGCCGCAGCACAGGTTTTGCTTGCTGCCCCATTTACTCTGTGTTTATGCTGCTGCCTGAGGTAAATCTTTAGTCTTTTTCGGACATATTTTTCGAGAAGCAGCTTCTCTACAGTAGGCTTGTTCAAACTGCAAAATCCCAAGTGCATAATTACAGACTTCTGCAGGGCACTTAGAATGCTTGAAAATGGTTTTTTCACCTTCATGACTACACCCATTTAAGCAAAAGTTTTGAAGTTTTCTTCACAATCCATCAAAATTGTCATTACAGACATGCTTGGCTGGATGAGATTTCCCGCATTTTTTACGTATTCCTTCAACTGGATGAGGCTGCTGTATTTCCCAGGAGCACTGTCAGTCAGTACTGTTTTACAGCTTTTGCAGTTGTCGATAAACTTTAAGACAGATAAGACAGACCTAAGAAGGAAACAACCAATGTACGCTACGATGTCGCACTCTGCTTCCGTCAGGCCAATCACAAACAAGTTCTCTAACTCCTCAGCCTGCTGAATGGGGTCTTCCTCTAGCTTTTTTAAGCTTGGGTCAAGCAAGTCAGCTAGACGACTGCTGTCGTCAATGTTGTAGCTCGAAGTCTTAGGGGTGTGTACAAACTGGCTGACACAAATGGCCTTCAGTGCACATTTAACATCATACGCACTTGGAACTGGCTTCTTCAATCTCACAACTGAAAAAATGTTTTCTAGGCAATCTTGTATCAGCCTAGAAGTGAGGACGTACAAGTACTGACGCCTCGCCAGGAGCTCCTCTGACAGGCGCAGCACAACAGTCGTCGACACCAAAAGACCGGCCTGCGATGGCTTCCAGTGTGCAGTTGCTCCCATGTTCATCCGAGTGAACGTAGCACATGCCAGCTGCAATGTCCCAACTGCTTCCTGGTGCTTTGCGCGGTCAAAATGACTTAAAGCAACGATGGGGTGTCGTGATGACATCAAAGTGTACCACTTAGTGACAAGGTCAAAAAACCAGGCAGTTGCTTCAGCTTCCGCCTTCAAGACTTTGAGCTTGATTAGGTAGCGAATGGCAGGAGGTGCCTCACGGAACAACTGCACGGCGATGTTTACTTTCATTTTTGCAAAATGACCATCGCTGACATGAATGTCCAACAGCTTGTTAGCGATTTTGAGGTCATTTTTTATCATATTCGAGAACAGCCTCAACACGTTCAAGGCTAACAGTTTTTCTTGGGATGCAAGGCTCCTCTGTCGTCTCCTTCCCCAGGGTAAAACTTCTTGAGTGGAGAAGCTGCCCACGTATGTTTTTTCAAAATGTGAGCAGGATCAGCCATGAAATACAGCTCCCTACCATCCAAGTGAGGATGTGGTATAGAGCAGACAGTTTCCGAGTGCCTGTGGCTTGAAAACTCCAGCAGCTGCCACACTTTCCTGTTGGCACTTCCCATGTCACTTGTTACAACAAGAACTCTCAAGAACACCTCAAGACAAAGCGCAATTAAATGAAATATAAGCTCGTTTAAAAGGCTTCCGTCAGTAGAATGACCAGTGAAGTGGTAAGCGATGACCTGTTTCCACCTCGTGTTTAGACCTCCAATCATAAACACGAGAGCATGGTTTGCAACGTTTTCAGTTGACTCTGGAAGTGTCGTACCCCCAAAAAGGCAATCCAGAGAGCGGTCATGTTCAAACCCTTGACTAATTTCCATCTCATCCATGAAGAGGACGCAATCCTTCTCAATGTCCTCTATTGTTTCTGCCTTGCGCTTCAGAACACCCAGCACTTCAGTAAGTACACCAGGCAGAAAGCGAATGTTTTGCATTCTTCGAATCAATGTCCGGTTAGATGGCAGTGGGTACGACAGAGACCTGAGCAATTCGTAGCCTGTTGAACCACATGTGTGCTTTATTTGGAGGGCTACGCGTATAGTCTGAACTGACCACTTGCGAACCCTGCCTTTTGTTGTTAGAGCCTTCTTTTGATCTGCAGCAAGAAATGTCGATGATATTAATGCGTTCAGTTCTTGCTGAACTAACCTTAGCTTCTTGTTTAGACTACGTACTTTTGATCTCGTCTGCTCATGCAGTTTTACCAAGTTTTTAAACCTCCTGCTTAAGTCGGCGTTTTTTTTTCCGGAGCTCGGAATTTTCCCGATGCAACATCGACAATGTGGGAGTTGTACTGCCTCCAAACATAAATGCAGCTGGCATGGTTGACTGCTCTTGTGCAGGAGTGAGACCTGCATCATTTGCTACGGTGTTGGGAGGGAGCTGTTTCAGAATGGCTACGGATGCACCTGGAGTAGCGTTTGTGTCGCTTGCTAGATTATTGGCAGACAGGTGTGGTGGAGAGGCGGCTACTGTCTCATGATGACACCGAAACTCACCAGCGCTGTCTGCGTCATTGGCTGGAGGAACAAATGACAGGGGCACACACACTGATGTACACTCGCACCTACACTCAGCAGCACTGTCTGCATCACTTTCCAGATTATTTTTAGGCGATAGAGGAAATGAGACGGCTCCCAATGCGTGAGCAAGCCTGGACTCAGGATCACTGGTACTGATGCTTGCTGCCTTGTTGGTGGGCCAACGTGACAGCAAGTGGGCTTCTGGAGGATCACCTCTCGCGAACTCAGCAGTGTTGAGGAAGAGCATCTGGCTGTAAAACGGCTGCTGAAACATGAGCACTCAACTGAACACCGTTCTGAAAACTCGGTATGTCGCAAGGATCCATAGGCAGCTGTGGAATGTCTCCAGATGGGCAAACACGTTTGGTGTTAGAAGAATTCGCAGGTTTCATGGCAGAAGTGCGCTTCTTCGGGGACTTCCGGTGTTTTGGAGCAGCTGGAAAAAATTAAACATACGAACATTACTACAATAACATGCTTGCCTATGCAATCTCACTCAGCAAACAGTTCCAATACTCATTTTCGCTTTGTAGACTAAACATTACAAGCAAAATGTTATCACGCACTTTCTTGCATGGTCTGCACCACACAAAGCATATTACTGTTCCTTATAGATGTTCCGAGTAAAAAATAAGAGCGAAACGCCACAGTGCAATTGAGGCAATGCATTTAGATGAGTTTGTCTTTTCTCTGAATGACCCAAACAAGATTCACAAATTCAAAACAAAATTAAATTTGTGTCCATATTACGGCTTGATATAACGAGTTCAGATATGTTCTTACCACGATAAGGAAAGAGAGTTGGGACAGCATCCGGCGTCAGCTTTTTCAGTCCATCTTGTCGGTGCTGCTCAAAACTTGAATCTTCAAAATGTGCCTAGAATAAAAAAAGTCAATCTTAACAATATTTTAAAACCACATAATGCATTTGAATTACTCGCTAGCGAGGCAGAATGCTCGCTTTCGCGCGTTTTTTATCTTTTGGAATGGAAATTGATTATGCCCTCTAATTGCAGTATGGGAATTTTTATGGGGCGGCTCGCCACAGAAATCTTTGCAGACTTTAGTGACCCCTTGTACGCAGTTTGGCAGTGTTGCAAGAAAGAATCAATCATATATTCCACCCCCGCGCGGAATATCAGCAGAAGCAACGCAGGGAACAATTGCCCGTCTGCGGTAGGGGGGATTTCACAACACCTACGAGGAGAGTCTACGGTAGAGGGGGAGATCGCCAGCCAATTTTTTCGGCGACCCGATGAATATCCAGCCCACAGCAGCTTCAAAATCGATTGCCGAAGTCTGAAGATTTGTTCGAAGATTTGGCAGTCACTTAGTGACCGCTTTTGTCGCTTGGTCTCGACCAATTTTTGTCGCAGTGACGAGAATAGCGTGTTTTTTTTTAGCAAGCGTGAACGGTCCGGGCCTTTTGGGGATGTTTTATAACCAGGCTTAGTTTTGAACATTCACGTTCCATGCATGCATAATCCGGCATAATCGAACCACGCAAAGCATCCACTTGCGCGCACGCTGCATTCGCACGCTAAATTGCCGCTCGGCTACGCACAGCCGTCGCTGGAAGCCATCAAAACAGGCCATGGCCTCCGCTACCGACGCGCAACGGCGCTGCGGCGACGGAGGAGAGGTTGAGGACACGACGACGCTCGCTGAAAGCGTTGCAGGTGCATAGCACTTACATATTAGAATATAGCTGCAAGTAGGCGTGCGGAAAAACATGAAGCGAGGTGCAATACTCACAGCGCAAACACGAGAATCAGCAGTGGGCTCCCAGCGGTCCCTTTTCACTTGTACGAGCCAGCGCTTTCTTCGGTTCGGGCTGGCCGGGAAGCGGAACATCCGTACGCCTTTTGTGCAATGGTTCGTACATTGCGGAACGCAACAGCCGGGCATTTTCGGTGCTCATACAACTCCCAACACGTTCACCGAGCTGGCATGGTTACGAAAAGCTTCCCGTGGTCAACAAAAGTCACGGCGAGTTACAGGCGGCACGCACGCAGACACGCGCACACGGCGGCAGTGAACCGACTGAGCACAAGATGGCGCCGCGTCTGCCCCGTTACTATGGCAACGTGTGCTGGCAACGCTGCCCGACGGCGGGAGGCGGCACGAGCTGTGTCAAAGAGTGGCCCCGCCCTAAACGACGAAGGCGCGGCGCGGCGTATGTAGGCTCCGTGGCGAGTTTTCCGCTCCTCCTCCTCCCCCCCCCCCCCCCCCCGCGCTAACCCCGGCCAGCGTTGCTCCCACAACGGCGGCGCAGATAAGCGAATAGTTGCGTCACCGAACACCTGTGTCGACAGCTGCGACACCGCCGCCAGTGCCTCCTCCTTCTCTCTCTCAACGTTGCTCTCTCGTTGCTCTCTCAACGTTGCTCTTGAAAGACGAGACATCGTCTTTCAAATGCGTTGCGTTGGTCTAGGGTCTTGGTCGCTGTATGTGTTACAGGCGCATATTCAATGGTGGTCACGCATGACACCGTGTTCGAAGTGACGCTCGGATTAAGGAATATTCATGGAGTGGCGGACACGGACAACGTGGGCCTGTTAACGGTGAGTGTACTGTTTTCGTAGGTAGTAATCATACAGCGCTAGCTGGGCGCCTGCAGCAGCTCTGCCGAAGTAGGCTGCCAGCCTTTTACAACAGCATGCGTTCGCGGGCCTGTTGCAGATGCCCGATTAAACGTGTGACTTAACGAGTTCACACTGCTATGCGCGATGTTGTGTAAGTGCCTGCATCACTGATACAGTGAGTGATGTGATCACTTAACAAGGGCGGGATTAGTTGCTGATCGCACATTGTCTCTACACTGCACAAAGTGATTAATATTGTTTTAAGGTGTGCTTTGGGCTAAATCGTAATAACATTTCTATTAATACTCAAATGTGCAACGTTCTTCTGTAGGTGTAAGCGTAAAAAAAGAAAGAAAAAGAAAAAATTTTGTACACAGGCGCACTGTACGAAATGGCTTTTTTTTTTTTTTTTTTTGCTGCTGCGATGCTCCCAGCACGTGCGCTTCGGTCTTTTAAGCTATTTAGGACAAGTGTCACCAGCAACAGGGAAAGATCTAGCAGACTTCCAAAGGCGCGTTGTTGTGGCCATCGCCGTGCGTTGTTTTCCCTCGTTTCTGTTTGCTGTTTTCGTGCTTTGCCTTCATCTGCGATAACGATCGGCGTTATAACCGAATCGAGAGAATATACGTGACTGTGGGAGCTTTGTGCGGTAGCTCTAGCATAAGCCAAGGCTGCTGCAACGTAGACGGCGTCCGCGCGCGTTGGTGTCGTTCGAGCGCTCCTACTAGCTTGATTGTGTTTAACTGAGTATTTAGGCACGGGTTACGTTTGTAAATCCCGTGGTCAATAATCGCTAATAGCGTGCCCCTGATTGCCATCAGAGGATGGGCTTGGTTGTCGAAGTATGCCAGATGCTTTTTCTGAAAGCAAGCTTTGAAAAAGAATTTTAAAGAAACACTTTCATACGTGCTAGGCAGTACCTATTGCAGGCCCGCAACTCTTTAAAAACTGGACGAGCTATCACATCTTTTATCAAATTACAATGAATTACGATGATTGAATTATAGATGACGAATTTCTGTGCTAGATAAGGTGCACAAAACACATGTTCGCAGCCCTACGTCTAGAAAGCAGGCAAATAGGAAGCACAGCGTCAAATTTGGATTAGATTCCATTGACGGAGCGTCTTGTGAGGGTAGAAAGAACGAGAAAATTGTTCATTTTTGATGCCCTTATAGAGGCAGTCAGAATTGCACTGATTGGTGACTTGTAACAATTCCTCAGATTGTTAGAGGCGTGATTAAAGTCAATAAATCTTTTACTTTTTTTTGCAGACCTCTTCGCTAGTGCCACGCCTAAGATCATGTGTTCTCATGTAAGAGAGAAAGCAGACATGTCTTCACTGTTTGTACACGAAGAGGTAAGTTTCTTGCGCGTTTTGATTAATGCTACATGTTCTGAACGTTGTACTTTAAGAATTGTTTTTCACACTGTCTCACTACCCAAGAAGGAATTTGATTCTTAGGTGAGTTCAAGCTTTCGTAGGTGTCATTTTTGAGCTGTAGTCTTACACTTCACCTCATTTCGGGAATTTGCTGTATGCTGGGAAACTCTTATCTTTATCATACGAAATTATTGGAATGTATGGGTTGTATGATTCGAGTTCAGTGTAATGTCAATTAAACGCCATTTCGAAGGATACACACTACACATTCTTTATATATGGTGCTGCAGAACAGCACGAACATCCTTTTATGAGAAGTCATACTTGCTCTTATTACAGGATGAGAGGGTGCCGCTGACGTCCTCCGTAGTCTACCCCGGCCCCAGCCTAGAGCAGGCCTACTTCCTGAACCTCCACATGGATAACCGAAAAATCTTCCGTGTCAGTAATGACGAAGAAGGAATGACAGCACTGATGAGTTGATTTTTTTTTATTTTCAACATTGTCTACGGCCGCAAGGCCTTTAACAACCACCGTGATTGAGCGGCTTTTTCTCGGCGTGAGTTTGGAGTTTATCAAAGAAGTTGTTCAGGCAGTACGACGCTGAAAAATTTAGTGTCACAATGCCTAAACAACTTTTTCTAGTGTGGTCATGGTAGATGAACAAATATTGTTATTTGTGTAAGTTATTTCGCTTAAATATAGCTGGACCATTCCATGCCAAACGTCTCAGCCACTTTGGCGACCATCTGAATTGTATTTGAAAAAAAAAATGTGCTGACTTACTGCGTTGAAAACAGTGAACTGCTAGAATATTTTAGCGAGAAAAAAAGTTTTGTTCATGTGGCTGGCTTATAACTTCCTGGCATAATGCCGTCTGTGTGCTGTTTGTGGAAAATTTCGTTTTAAAACTACCACTTATTTTTTCTAAAGCGAATTCGGTCTACCTGTTAAGTAAATGTGCTTCTGTAAGGTATTTGAAGCTCAATACTATTAGTGCAATTTTTTTGCCACATTCGCTTCCAAGAATAAAGCCTAAATGTGTTATGTTTGCATTTTGTATTGCAATATCGCACTTTGTATGAATATGTGAGCAGTGAACACTTACTCCACAGAAGGTATATTTTGAGGAAAAAATATCTTTAGACCTCTAAAGCTGCTGAAATATACGAGAAAATATCACGAATTTCACAAAATTGTGATTTTTCTCCGTATTGAGATGCAATTTGCTCCATGTTGTGATACAATGAAAACTCATCATTATACCTAAATTGTAAGAAAATGAAATTCTTTCTGTAATAAAAATCTGATCGCAAAAAGGACAGGACAGAGCACTGTCAACTGAATTTTATTGAAGGTGCTACGAGCGTTTTTTTACTGAGCACAAGACCACGGCTCATCTGCAACAACACATATGTGACCATCACAAAATAATTTTAACCGAGAAGAGCATACTCTTTTTCGGAAAAGATAAGTGAAGGTGTACTGATGCATTGATCCTTGGCCTTCCTGATAAAGAGTTCTAAAATCTCTCATTTCTCTGCTTGCTTTTTTTTGAAAAACCGTGTTTTATGAAACCTAGGACTACACCTACATTCTTTACGGTGTCCGGCCATGAGACTACTATAGCCCTTCTTAACATTTAAAGCATGCTGTCTTGCTTGATCATTCAAGCATTGCCCAGTTTGTCCTATGTTTACTTTTCCACATGTTAGCGGTATCTTATACACATCAGATTGGCATTCAGTAAACCTATTCTAGTAACGAATGGTGCAAGATTGACTATTCCTGTTGCTGTAAGTACATGCACTTTTGAAAGCTGTCAAGGGGTGGAAAACAACAATGTCATATCTGCTGGCTCTTTTCCTAAAATTGTGAGACACCTTATGTACGTAGTACCATGTGACATGCAAAGGTGATTGGTCATTCTCTTTTTCTTTTGGTCCTGTTTCCTTTAACTTTACTTTCTGCAGGAGGGTTTCGCAAACAGTGTGATGATGCTGTTGGTGTATTGGCTGGTGCTATCTGCCCAGGAGTGCTAAGAATGTTCTGCCTTTTTATAGTGGGCATTCAAAATTAGTAGAAAGAGGAATTGATACCACATGTACTCAAGCCACCCTTCAGAAGTCATGTTAGCACAAGGGTGAGGTCAGGCTTAAATACCAGATTAAAAGACTAAAAGATGCTGGGTATCCCAACAGAATCATCACACCCGTTTGCAAAACCCTCCTGCAGAAAGTAAAGTTAAAGAAGACAGGACCAACAAAAACAATGACCAGAACCGTTGCAAGTTATACCACATCAACTATCTCACAATTAAAAAAATAGCCAGTAGATATGATATTAGCGTGTTGTTTTCCACCCCTTTCAAGCTTTCAATAGTGTGTGTACTAAACAGCAACAGGAATAGTCAATCTTGCCCCATTCGTCACGAGAATAGGTTTACTTAATGCCAATTTAACGTTTGTAGAAGTATTTTTTTATCAGGTAAACCAATGATCAGTGCATCACTACACGTTCACTTATCCTTTCCGAGAGGGAGTGTTCTTTTCACAGTTAAGATTATTTTGTAGTGCTCACACGTGTCGTCGCGCATGAACACGGTTCTTGTACTCCGTATAAAAGCGCTTGTAGCACATTCATTAAATTCAGTTCACAGTCGGTGCTCTTTCCTGTCCTTTCTGTCTCTTCCTAAAGTTGTCACGCTGTGACTAGCACACAACAACGATGAACCAACTCTCCCAAATTAAGCTCTTCTTACGTAACACGTAGACCGAGTTTCCTATGGAAAGAAGGAGCGGTGCTTTTAAAATAGAACTTTTCACATACAACACCTAGACGGCATTCCAGGAAGTTCAGAAGGCAGCCAAGGGACCAAATATTTTTCCTCTCCTAAATATTCCAGGCTGGGACATTTGGCATAATGTGACCAAGCAGTGTCATTAGCCATAATTATGCATTACCTGTTTTGTTTTTTGTGTGTCCTGACTCAGTTTTGTGTTCGTTTTTAGCTTATTGTGTTTCTAATCATTGCATTGGTTTCTTAAGTATTCGCTGAAGTTATATGTGCGAAAACCCGTATATGTTTGCATGTACATCATTTCTCATAACCAATTGTTATACATCCAGAAATACAAAGCTTAATCCACTGTGATTGTATACATTTGAAAACACTATCCATGTATATTTTTGTGTGCATCACTTCTTGGGAACGATTGTGTACATGAAGGCGTATATCGTGAAATCATGGTGATTGTATATATTTGAAAGAATCATAAGTATATATTTGCCTGTATTTCATTCCTATTAACCGATTGTGTACATGAAGGAATATTAAACTGGAAACCAATGGAATTGTAGATACTTGAAAGAATTATAGGGATATATTAGCGTATATTTCATTTGTAGTCTCTATGTACTTGAAGCAGTATACTAAACTGAAACCAGTGTAATTGTATGTTGCAAATAATTGTCAATGAAGTGAAACTGAATAAATATAAACATTTGAGGTGTTGCATGTGTAGTGTACGTATATGTGAACACCTATCTGGTGAAAAGTTGTGTGGCAGAAGAAAAGTTTGTTTTATTTGCCTATTAAATAAACGCAATATGCAAGCGCAGCAAGCCTTCATTTTCTGTAACGCGCATTATGCATATACTGTGAAGTATATATAGATCCAGCACAAGTTCATACACGATAGTACGCGTTAATATTTCTGTCCAGACGCAATGAATGGAGCTCGACAGGTGGGGCACCATTGATAATCAGGACCACTTTCTTCAAGTAGTGTGCATTCAGTGCATGCTGATATCTATTAGTGCAGTCTAAAAGAATACTGGCACCCCTGCCATGGGCACTCATCACCCTTGTGCACCCTTCTCGCACCCTCCTCAGAGGGTGCTAAAAAAGTGATGGACATCGAAGGCACCCTTCCTTAAGGGTGTTTTTGTAACACCCTACAGTTTTTTTACATGTACACCCTATTCTAAGGGTGCATGAAAAAGCACCCTTTTTGGAAGGTGCTGAATTGACACCCTTAGGGTGTCCTCCACGGGACAAGCTCATTTACACCCTTCTGGGTGTAAATGAGCTTGTCCCGTGGACGACACCCTAGGGGTGTTAATTCAGGCATTGTGGCATTGCATTCAGGCATTGTTCAGGCATTGTGACACTAAAATTTTCAGCGTCATACTGCCTGAACAACTTCTTTGATAAACTCCAAACTCACGCCGAGAAAAAGCCGCTCAATCACGGTGGATGTTAAAGGCCTTGCGGCCGTCGACAATGTTGAAAATAAAAAAAAAATCAACTCATCAGTGCTGTCACTCCTTCTTCGTCATTACCGACGCGGAAGATTTTTCGGTTATCCATGTGGAGGTTCAGGAAGTAGGCTTGCTCTAGGCTGGGGCCGGGGGGTATACTACGCAGGACGTCAACGGCACCCTCTCATCCTGTAATAAGAGCAAATATGACTTCTCGTAAAAGGATGTTTGTGCTGTTCTGGTAGCACCATATATAATGAATGTGTAGTGTGTATCCTTCAAAATGGCGTGTAATTGACATTACACTGAACTCGAAGCATACAACCCATACATTCCAATAATTTCGTATGATAAAAATAAGAGTTTTCCAGCATACAGCGAATTCCCGAAATGAGGTGAAGTGTAAGACTACAGCTCAAAAATGGCAATTACGAAAGCCTGAACTCACCTAAGAATCAAATTCCTTCTAGGGTAGTGAGCCAGTGTGAAAAACAATTCCTAAAGTACAACGTTCAGAACATGTACATTAATCAAAATGCACAAGAAACTTACCTTTTCATGTACAAACAGTGAAGACATCTCTGCTTTCTCTTTTACATGAGAACAAATGATCTTGGGCGTGGCACTAGCGAAGAGGTCTGCAAAAAAAAAGTAAAAGATTTACTGATTTTAATCACGCCTCTAACAATCTGAGGAAATGTTACAAGTCACCAATCAGTGCAATTCTGGCTGCCTATATAAGGGCATCAAAAATGAACAATATTCTTGTTTTTTCTACCCTCACAAGACGCTCCGTCAATGGAATCTAATCCAAATTTGACGCTGTGCTTCCTATTTGCCTGCTTTCTAGACGTAGGGCTGCGAACATGTGTTTTGTGCACCTAATCTAGGACAGAAATTCGTCATCTATAATTCAATCATCTTAATTCATTGTAATTTAATAAAATATGTGATAGCTCGTAGAGTTTTTAAAGAGTTGCGGGCCTGCAATAGGCACTGCCTTGCACGTATGAAAGTACTTCTTTTTTTTAAAAATTCAAAGCTTGCTTTCAGAAAAAGCGTCTGGCATACTTCGACAACCAAGCCCATCCTCTGATGGCAATCAGGGGCACGCTATTAGCGATTATTGACTACGGGATTTACAAACGTAACCCGTGCCTAAATACTCACAATCACGCAAGTAAGAGCGCTCGAACGACACCAACGCGCGCGGACGCCGACTACGTTGCAGCAGCCATGGCTTATGCTGGAGCTACCGCACATAGCTCCAACAGTCTCGTATACTCTCTCGATTCTGTTATAACGCCGAACATTATCGCAGATGAAAGCGAAGCACGAAAACAGCAAACAGAAACGAGGGAAAACAACCCACGGCGATGGCCACAACAACGCGCCTTTGGAAGTCTGCTAGATCTTTCCCTGTTGCTGGTTGATTGATTGATTTGTGGGGTTTAACGTCCCAAAACCACCATATGATTATGAGAGACGCCGTAGTGGAGGGCTCCAGAAATTTCGACCGCCTGGGGTTCTTTAACGTGCGCCCAAATCTGAGCACACGGGCCTGCAACACTTCCGCCTCCATCGCCCTGTTGCTGGTGGCACTTGTCCTAAATAGCTTAAAGGACCGAGGCGCACGTGCTGGGAGCATCGCGGCATATCAGCACCTCTAACTATACCGTCTTTAAGCAAAAAAAGCCATTTCGTACAGTGCGTCACAGTACATACTTTTTGCTTTTTCTTTCTTTTTTTGCGGTTACACCTAAGAAGCACGTTGCACATTTGAGTATTAATAGAAATGTTATTACGATGTAGCCCAAAGCACATCTTAAAACAATATCAATCACTTTGTGCAGTGTAGAGACAATGTGCGATCAGCAACTAATCCCGCCCTTGTTAAGTGATCACATCACTCACTGTATGAGTGATGCAGGCACTTACACAACATCGCGCAAAGCAGTGTGAACTCGTTAAGTCACACGTTTAATCGGGCATCTGCAACAGGCCCGCGAACGCATGCTGTTGTAAATGGCTGGCAGCCTACTTCGGCAGAGCTGCTGCAGGCGCCCAGCTAGCGCTGTATGATTACTATTTACAAAAACAGTACACTCACCCTTAACAGGCCCACGTTGTCCGTGTCCGCCACTCCATGAATATTCCTTAATCTGAGCGTCACTTCGAACACGGTGTCATGCGTGACCACCATTGAATATGCGCCTGTTCGCTAGAACACACACAGCGTCAAGACCCCAGACCAACGCAACGCATTTGAAACGCGATGAGACAGAGAGAGCGACGTTGAGAGAGAGAAGGAGGAGGCACTGGCGGCGGCGTTGCAGCTGTCGACGCAGGTGTTCGGTGACGCAACTATTCGCTTATCTACGCCGCCGTTGTGGGAGCAACGCTTACCGGGGCGAGCGGGGGGGGGGAGGAGCGGGAAAGCTGCCAGGACGGCGCCCAAGAGCAAACGCTATGGCGCATACGGCGGACGGCCGTTCGTCGCGGAATGACTCTTTGTAAATGGCAACTCTCCTTTCAGCCAGTCGCACAGCGACGCAGGTTATTTACCAGCCTCGGGTTCCTGGAGTATTTTGACGGAATGCGATTGCAGTGGGCGAGAAATAGTGAAGCAAAACTTGCGGAAAACAAAGTGCACCATGGAATGGCCAGAAACAATAATTATTTTGTCCTCGGTGGCATTAGCGGGAGAGCATCGCTACACCTTTTTCCAGAGGAATTTCTTTTTGCATTGTCTGTGTCTGGCACTTCCGTGTATGGTGCCGCTAACACTGAATGCGTAGTCGAAGCTGGAACAAATTAATCCACAGTCGCGGATGTTTAGAAGGCTTGTCACGCACCACGAAACGTGTCGAGGTTGTTATAACAAACTTTTTGCTGACCACTTGATCAGCACATAATTCTATATTGTTACCCAATGAGCTAGCTAAGCACCTGTAGCAAAGGCAGGGCACGTTCTTGTTAAACGTTGTTAATATAAACGATGGTTGTGCATAAGTGCACTGACAGCTTTCCGTGGGAATTGGTCATAACCCACGTTTTCGAGCGTAGAAGCAACTCAGCGGACCTAATCAGCTACCACAGCAAGTTCGTAAGCAACGATCAGGTACGAAAATGTGCAGCTGTTTTTCATGTACTGAATAGTCCATGTACAGTGCGTTGACAACCGCCATTCCTTAAGCCACCTCCCATATAGACTCCCAGTCTGAACAGGTGTGGGACCTTAAACAATAAGAAGCAGTGCCTCCCCCACCACACACACGAAATTCGAGGGCGCACGGGCTGATACACACGCATACTTATTCACAGGCACACACACATACACGTATAAACACATACGGCCACACACACACGCGACCGTAAACGCACGCATGCATGGGCGTACACATGTGCACAGGCACGCTAAACACAAGCACGGACTCGCACATACACGCGCACGCACACATGCACGGGTGTACACACAATCGCGCTTACACGCACACACACCCATACTCGGGCGAACATTATTTGTGTGTATATAATCCATAGCAAACATGCAGCTCATAACCAACGCTAGGGAAAGCTTCCGTAACATGTATTGAGTTAATTGCCATTATAGATGAAAGGCGATTTGCTTCTGCTGACATTCTGCTGTATTCGGAGAGCACCTTCACGCATTCTAAGTCAATTAGGCTGTCATTTAAAGCAAGGTCCACATATTCGTGCAGTAGCTGCGCTGCTCGGCCGCCAATCCGAAGGTCGCGAATTCGATGCCGGCCGTGGCAGTCGAATTAAGGCGGAGGCGAAAAGGTAGAAGAAGCCTTTGCACAGTGCGATATGAGCGCTCAATAAAGAACACCAAATGGTGAATATCTCTGCAGCTTTCCACTACGACGACCCTCATAATCATATCGAGCTTTTTGAGACGTAAAATCCCAAATATTATAATTATGTGTTCTTCTTATGCTGCATATTCCATCTGATGAATCGGCACCTACACCCTTCTCAGGCACAAAAGCACCCTTAGAGCCTATTTTAGGGTGCTATTGAGGCAAGCAGCCAAAGAAAGGGGCGCTTTTCTTTCAATCGACCATTTATGGGTGTTAAAGGGTGTTGCAAAGGGTGCTTTCTCGTAAAAGCACCATTTTTACACCCTTTTGGGTGCAAAAACTTTTACTGTGCACTTATTATTATTATTATTATTATTATTATTATTATTTACAGTGTCTTAAAGAGCCCTCGAGGGGCATTGTGTGAGGGGGGCGGTACAGATAATATGTTAGAAAAATAGATATACATAATATCTACACATATGCAAATAATGAATACAATAGAAAATGCAGTTCAACTTATGAACATGTAGCAAAATACATACTATGAAAGTGAGTTACAGTATGTGAAGGAGAAATACAAAAAAACTAATATGACAGTAACTACAACCTAGCAATAGTACAAAAACATCGGCAACACTCCTATAAACACTGATGATTACGAAGATGCGATAGAGCAGTCTTTGGTGCATAAGTATTTTTTAAGAGTATGATAGAACTTTGTGTGGTCTTGTTCTGACGCAAGATCATCTGGCAAATCATTCCACAAATGAATAGCTCGTGGAAGAGCCGACTGGTTGAAAGCGTTAGTATTGCCGTACATGCGTGATAAGCTAAAGGTGTTATGTAGTCTGATCGAAGTTCGATGTGCTAGATTAAGGTGAACAGATGGCATCATGCTGGTGTGGATGAGTTTGTGAAATAGTGATAAAAGTGAGATGTCGCAGCGAATTTTCAGTGGCTCGAGTGCAAGGCTATGTTTAAACTGTGTTATGCTGGACGGGCAGCTGTGATTACGCGCTATGAATCGACTAGCTCTGTTCTGTATACATTCTAACTTATCTATGAGGTATTGTTGATATGGTGACCAAATGAAGGATGCGAACTCCAGTTGAGGACGGATTAGAGCAAGATAAGCCAGTTTGCGCACATCGGAGGGAGCACTGTATAAATTTCGGCACAGAAAACCTACTGATTTTGATGTGTTGGCACAGATAGAAGTGATATGTCTGGAGCACGAAAGTGTAGAAGTTAAGTTTATGCCTAGGTATTTGTAATAATCAGTGCGTTCTACAATGCTATTATCAATTATGGATTGGCTAATAAAGTTATCACGTTTGCGACTAAAGGCAATTAGTTTGCATTTAGAAACATTAAGTGACATCTGCCATGCTTTGCACCACTCAATTATATGCTCGAGGTCTTTTTGAAGAGTTAAATGATCGCTATTGTGGCGGATGGGACGATACATAATGCTGTCATCGGCAAATTTACGCATACATGAGGATAAGTTGTCAGGCAGGTCGTTAATGTAGATGAGAAAAAAGTAAGGGACCAAGAACACTGCCCTGTGGTACACCAGAGGAAACGTAACAGAGTGATGAAGAGTGATTGTTGGCGATAGTGAATTATTGGCGGTTAGTTAGGAAGTTTCTCAGCCATGTTACCGTGAGTGAATCAGGTTTAAGTGATGACAGTTTTATTATCAAGCGACAATGAGCAACACGATCGAATGCCTTTGCAAAATCAAGAAATAAACAATCTGTCTGTAGATTACTGTTCATGTTAGAATGTAGGTCGATGGTGAACTCAAAGAGTTGAGTCTCGCAACAACGACCTTTTCGGAAGCCGTGCTGGTTTAAGAAAAAGAAATTGTTAGATTCTAGATGCGCATAAATGTTAGAAGCTATGATATGCTCGAGCATCTTGCAACATATGCACGTCGAGGAAATGGGGCGATAATTTCCAGGTGAACTTTTACTACCACTTTTATGAACTGGCACTACCTTCGCTATCTTCCAGTCAGAAGGCAACATTCCTGTAGCGAGCGACTGCTGAAAAATGTGAAACAGGATATTGCCAGACACATAAACAGTGTTCTTTAATATTAACCCGGCATAATGGCTGTAACAAAGGAGTACATATGTAATATTTTTAAAATTGGGCAGGCAGCACTGCAACCACTATTGAAGTTTCACGAAGATTAGCGTCTATTTGTAAAGTACTTCCGAGATCTGGCGTAGCTCTGTAGAAGAATGCTTGACTGCCACGCAGAATGCTTGGATTCGATTCTTGCTGGAACCCTGAAGTTTGTTATTAGCGAACGCGGCTTATGTCTGGTTTTTCTTAACACTGACAGTTATTCTATGCCTTCGTTGGGTCGACGCTACCAATGTCGGGTATTGCTTAGCGCCCACGCGTTAAAATAGCGCATGTGTGCTCTCATCGTTTCTGGGAAGATACTAAGTGTCAATCACTTGTGGCACACACCCGCTTACCAGCGGCACGTACATGCCCGTGGGTATGTGCCGCTGTCTGGCTGGAAGCGTTTGACGACGTACGCGACTGGAAGGTGACATTATTCATGTTTTGACGAGCGCGTCATACTTGTAAAGCCATCTTACCATCCCATGCTAATTTTGGCTCACGCCAAGTTAAGGGGGTGACCATGAGAGTACTCAAACGTTAGCGGCTAGATAGATAGATAGACAGATAGATAGATAGATAGATAGATAGATAGATAGATAGATAGATAGATAGATAGATAGATAGATAGATAGATATGTGGGGTTTAACGTCCCAAAACCACTATATGATTATGAGAGATGCCGTAGTGGAGGGCTCCGGAAATTTAGACCACCTGGGGTTCTTTAACGTGCACCCAAATCTGAGCACACGGGCCTACAACATTTCCGCCTCCATCGGAAATGCAGCCGCCATATAGATAGATAGATAGATAGATAGATAGATAGATAGATAGATAGATAGATAGATAGATAGATAGATAGATAGATAGATAGATAGATAGATAGATAGATAGATAGATAGATCGATAGATAGACAGACAGACAGACAGACAGACAGACAGACAGACAGATAGATAGATAGATAGATAGATAGATAGATAGATAGATAGATAGATAGATAGATAGATAGATATATAGATAAATAGATAGATAGATAGATAGATAGATAGATAGATAGATAGATAGATAGATAGATAGATAGATAGATAGATAGATAGATAGATAGATAGATAGATAGATACGCTCCAAGTCAGCGAAGTTTGCTAAGAAATGCTTCGCATTTAAAACTCCGGCCAGACGCTGTGACATTATCGAGTGCCACGGTGGTGTAGCTGTTACGATTCTTGGCTGCTGACCTGAAGGTTGTGAGTTTGAGTCCAGCCATCGTGGTCGTATCACAATTAACACAAAGCGCTGGAGGCCCATCTACTGTGTCATATCAGTGCATTTAAGGGACATGAGATGGTAAAAAATTTCCGGAACATTCCACTGAATTGTTCCTGAACCATGTTGCTTTTACCACGTACCACTCTAGACATCATTATTATCGCATTATCCTTGTCTTCTATTATGTATTAGTACAAAAAAAAGTGCAGCTTATTGAAAATTTTTAAAAGCACATGCAGAACATGCGATGTGCTATGAACTATGCAGTGCCTTCTCGTGCTTTTCTTAATTGAGTGACATCTTTTTTTTTTACAGCCCTAGCGGCCTGTCTCAGTAAAAGTGGGCTGAGAAGTGACAGCTAGATAGTGCCCCTTGGCCACTGCACGGTGTTCATACTGATGTAAGGAACGAAGAACAAATGCATAAAACAAGCACACACACACAATCGTTGATTGGCAGGATGGCTAGCTCCGAAGCGTTCAAGGCCGCGCCGACACACCACGGAACGAGGAAAAATTACGACAGGAGGTTTTTACGAGGCCTTTCCCGCGTGTTCCGTTTGATGTGCCCTCAATTGTTTCTTCTCTATGCGCGGGCCACTCTTCGTGCCACCACTGAGAAGACGTCCGCACCAAAAAAGGCGAAAAAATAAAAAAACCCGCACTCGTCAGAAAAACGAACAGCCATTTACAGGGGCAGGCCGTATACTCGCGAACGGACGGACGGTCGTTCATATCGTCCAGGATTCGCTTCACTTATTATTTTTCGGGCAATGCGAGCGCGCGTGCGAAAAAAAATATCGAGCAACTGAAGTGGGAAGTAAGAAGACCGTTCGGAGAGCGCAACACACGTTCGTGCTTTGCACTATACGTCCGCGGTGCCCGCTGCTTCGCTGAGAGGATTGCCTTCGCGCGAGAGGAAAAGGAATCGGAGCAACAGCTGACGCGGTCGTGAAAGTGCTCATTTGCTGTTCGCAACGGCCGTTTATGGCATCCAGGAAATGACCTTTAGCGGTTCACGCTTCCTTACTATCGTGACACCCTCGGCTACATTTCGTTGCTTGAGATTTAGCCTGGTCTTATATAGCGCCGCGAAGTGTTCTTGGAACGTGTCATGCCGTCCATCGCTTCGATCTGTTTGCCATCTATCGTGAAACACCTAGCGAGTTGATAAGATTTAGAGAGAGATGGCATTGCCAGTAAAACATCGCGAAGTCACTCACAGCTTGCCACTTGCGCTATAAGCCACACGGAAATTGATACCAGAGTCACTGCACAAGCTATGAATGCTGTTGGAGGTTAGTTTCTAGGTGTCTCTCAAGATTCAGGCTCTTAGGGCTAGACGTCCTAGGCTTTTGTAACCCAACTGATGCGTTTTGTGCGCCATGCGATTGATTCCCGCGAGCTAGTAATATCTGTATTCCACGAGAACAACATGAGAGATGATTGGCGTAGAACTGAATTTCGACAACCCACCGTGGAAATCGAGTGATTAAAGCACTACAACGCTGGCCCAAAGGCGAGTCGAATCTCGGCCCATGCATTGCAATGGGCGTGAAATGCTGGCCGGTCCGTGTGTTTAGATTCAGGTGCATGTTAACAAAGCCTGAGTGGTCCTAATTTCTGGAGCGTTTTATTACTGCCTCCCTCAGAGTTATAGAGTGACTTTAGGATGTAGAACACTATAATATTGGAATTTACCATTCGTATAACCTTCTTAAGTAAATATACAAACTTCGCTCGGAAACATTACATACGCTTCTGTAGGATTATTACGAAAATGTACAAAAATACGTACACTTCGTAAGAAAAACTAACTTAAGTTTTATATAGAAATTAGAATGGATAGATTCGCCTGAGCCTTCTAAAAATAGATGAAGTTATATGGAATCTGAGAGAAAAAATTGCAATTATTGGAATGGTATTTAAATTTCGTGAGTGTTCACAAGAGCCCACCGCAAATACAAGGAAGACATAAAAATTCCAAAAGAAAATGCAACTATCGTAATAGGAGACAGAACTCTTCACTAAAAAGGCAGTAGGTTTGTTTCGTTCTAGTTCTGTATGCCCATTTTGGCCGTATCCCTTCCATGCAACCCTTTAATGAAGAAATCTGGGCGTTCTGCCAATCACACTGATTAAATATCCCGCCAATAATCTACAAAACGTAGCAACCTGCTACGTAACCCTCAAAAAAAAGAAAATGTGAATTATGTAAAACGCAAGAAAGATTTACTGCAAAAGAAACATTCTGTATGTAGGAATAGCTCATGGAGTATTTTTGTTAAAGTCTTTCAACCAGCTGTACTTCTTTCACAACATATTGCCGGCACATGCGTTCTGTGGTTTCAGAAACATTGCATATTTAGTGTTCAGGACGTCCGCCGGAAAGGCGCAGGTGTTGCCATCTGAACACTATGCCAAGCGCAAACGTACTCTTTGAAATCAGCTTGCCCCACACCTTTTCATTATATGTTTTACCTTTATTACAATATGCCGGTGACGTTTGCGAGAATAGCACTGGCTATTACTTGGAGAGGGGAGAAGAAGAACAATAAGAGAAACCACAGGGAGGTTACCCAGGCATATGCCTGGTAGGCTACCGCACGCTGTGGATATGACAAAGTGAAGAGAAAGCGAAATGTCTTATCGGGGGGCCAGATAGGTTGGCCTGGCTTTCCACCTGTAGGCTACTCCAGGTACCGGGTGATGATAATATTATATACAATGATAAGCACACAACATAGTTACATACACGAATAAAAGTCACAAGCGAGTATAAAGATGAGAAAGAGAGAGCGGAGACACAGAAGAAAATTAGACGAGAAAATTGTCAGTAAATGGGTTGATGCTTATGCAGCAGTGGCACTACACAAAATTCAAGGGCGTTCACATACGCCCCTAGTCCCCAGATAAGGCAAAAAAGGTCTTCGACTGCTTTGTGGGCCGAAGAAAGTCGAGGACGGTGCTCCAGCAGCATCTCCCAATGGGGAGGATAATACGTCTTGGATGGCGTTAGGCTTGCACTGAAACGATTCTGTTGTAGTTACGGGGTGCAAAGAGGTCACTTAAATCGTTCCACAGCCTACGATTGCGAAAAGGGCGTGCTACTCAAACACAGTGAAGTAACAACTGAGACTCTTGTTCGCGTTCATTTGTACCTGTGAGTACATTTCTTGCGTCATTTGTGCGTGAGAAACGCGGGGCACGTTTCGACCTGCTTGCCAATCTGCGCGTGACCTTCCAATTTGTTGCTAACGCATTCATTTCTTCACCTTTGCGGAAAACCTGTGGCTTTTCTCTCAATCCTAAAAGTCCCCGTATAGAACGTTACAGAAGCGCACCTTACTTCATTTCGCTCACAACTGGGAGTCGTCAGATTTAACATAAAGTTTCCCAGTATGTTCGAGGACCGTCTCATACGTTGAAAGTGGAGAAAAAAGGTTGCAGATAGTCTATTATCATAGAAACATGTGCGAAAAGGACGGACGAAGAACTTCACACATACCGAGCAATGTGTAGCCTGATGCGTGGCAAAAAATGCGTAACGAGGTTCATTGTCACGCTGTATCTAATTGAAATAGCTTTCTTGAGCGCAAGCCACTAAATGTATCCTTCTTTGTTAACATTCGTATATTATAACCATTTAACCATCTGCACAACTTATATGCGGATGTTCCTCCATAAAACTGTCGTTTCCTAGTGCTATTCGCATGAGGTTCTTCCTTCAGCCCTGTTTTTTTTTCTTTTTGCGGTAAATTCCAGTATTGTGAGGCTCCAAGTCACCCAACAAGCCTCTATTAGTAGCGTACATCTTTTGTGCAATAGATGTCTATTTAGGAAGAAAAGATAAAGAAATGTCAACGATGACCGGGTGTGCGAGTGAGACACAGATGGGATTGGCCGCGCACACACTGTTCTTCTAATCTTGACTCAAAGCAGCCCTATAGCCGAGCTTCCAGAAAACAAGTCAAGATTCTTTATCTAGCGCGCCTCTTCATCATGCGGTCATTCATTTATACAGCGTTTCATGGTGGTTTTTTACCATTGTCCTTTTGGCCTACTTGGTGTAGTCTACTCGGCATTCTGGACGGGTAACACGAGGGCCTGTCGCGATTCAATCTTTCCCTCATGATCAAAGGGGCAGTGCGTTCATTCCTCTATGAATCGAATGACGACCCTTCCTGCGGTGTTGCATGGCGAAGCACACAGTATTAACTACTGCCCTATGCGGAAGATGTCGATGCCCTGGAAGGAACGCTGAAGTAACAGACGTCATCGGCGGATGTTTGCTCAAGCATATTGCCTCTACCTTGCCAATGGAATCTTGTAGTCTGGGCTACTTGATACGGGATGGAATAGAGGAAGAATGTGGAGAAATACAACGCTGGATAACTCGCCCTTGGTAATCAGACTAGTCTTTTTCAATAGCATCCCGACTCACGTTGCGCGGGTGGCGACCTTATTACGAGAGAGAAAAAACGAAGTGCCCTTGCTTTTTATGGCGCACCGAGTAACAATATTCGGTGCATCATTGGAGTGCCTTCTGTTCAGCCTCTTCTTTTCTCTTTGCTGTATTACATCGAGTTTCACGGCATCGTGCCTCAAATACCTTTTGCTTTAGATTGCCTGGTTTTCTTCACCCACCCCCCGAGAATGTCGAGGTTCTGCCACGAATTAACTAAACAAATCGCAACTTTTTGTTTGCGGCTTCTGCGTATTACTTTGAACACCCTTATGAAAAATATGATCCCGGACTTCGATCACGAATGTCCGACGCTGTGTTTATAATACCGCCTGCAGGCTTGTGTTGATGAGTTATAATTGAGTCGCTCATTTTTTCACACTGCGTTACATTCCTTGTACACTCTTTCATGAGCCCATACTAAAATTCTCATCTATGTTTTGAAACTTATTATACTCTTCTCAGAGAGTTGTGTGAGACGCGATGCTCCAAAGAGTCTCGCACCCCATGATGAAGCGCATGAAGCGACCTTACTATTTCTTCATCTCCTCTGCAGCACTACGCTCAAAACGAAATGGAGGAGCGAGAATGAAACAGGCTTCGTTTCTCATGTTCGGAGCAGTGACTTTTTCCTTTGCGGACGGCTTATCCGTCGTGACTTCTTGGGGCGAACGCCAGCAGAGAAGCGTTTCTATGTAGTAATGCGCACGTGTTCTCACGTAGAGTTACGCAGTGTCTCCGTGCATAGCAGATTAGCAGAAAATTTTCATAATACGTACAGTGGCTTCTATATTTCCACATCTTTTCACGCTAAATGAGAGGTCTCAGACTATCTAGTCCTACCCGGCGTCGGCCTGTCATGTGCGATTACCTGTGTGAAGAAATTATGCAGGTAGTGCACGAATGACGTTTGTTATTTTGTTTTATGTGTATGGTAGTATCTGCGCGTTTTTTAACACGCAGGTACTTTACGACGGTGTACACCAAGACATCGCGTAATTTCGTCACCAATATGGCGTTACAAATTCTCTTCCAACGTATTATAAAGAAAACAGTTACAAGAAAAGGTTCATTTGGCAGGCATCGAACTCAAGCGCCCTCACTCCCCATCACGCGGCAAAAATGACTAGGGCACAAAACCTACGTTTTTCAGCATACTAAGAGGGTGCATTTATATAGACCTTGTACTGCTGACTGCACGTAAATCTCGCAGACACTTATTTTCGTTATTACTCGTGACGTGGCACGAAGAGCCAGAAAGCCACGCTTTAAATGGCAACCACGCCATTCCTCTGCCCTACATTACGTCGTCGTCAGTGGGCGTGCACTTATCTGCTGTTGGGAATGGGTTATTGGCATTTTGCATTCACCACAAGTTTTCGTTGATCTTACAAAGTACACATGAAGGTCACTTCGCTCACATGTATCGGGCGCGTTTCGTAAAGCAGGCAGCTGCTCAAACACGTAGAAGTAACAACTGCAACAATGGTCTGCGCTTAGTCTATGTGTGTTCTTTCCATGCGTTCTTCGTGCTTGAGCAGTTTGCTGAAAGCATCGAGTTGTTTGCCATTTATGGCGTAACATTCAGATTCGTAGCTATTGCAGTCATTGCTTCGTCCTTGCAGCGAGGCACTCCACCATAAATGCTCAATCAGCTCTGTGAAGGCACGTTTCGTTTTCATGTTGCCCCGCTGCAGTGGTGTAGTGTCTCAGGTACTCAGCTGCTAGTCTGCAGATCGCGGAATCGAATCCGGGCAATGGTGGCTGCATTTTCGGTGGAGGCGAAAATACTGCAGGAAATATGCTCAGAATTGAGTGCACGTTAAAGAAACCCATCGGTGGTCCAAATTTTCGAAGCCCTCCACTATGGCATCTCTCATAATCATGTTGTAGTTTTGGAACGTGAAAATCACATATAGATCAAATCATCGTTTTCATGTTAAAACGATACCTAAAATGGAAGAATCAGTCATATTTTTTTCCACTCGGAGTGCGAGGTGCGGTGCATCTCTTCATGTGTTTCACGTATTCGTAAACGTTCGCACACAATCTCGTTGTAATGCTTGCTTCAGAAAGCAGTTGTGCTACATATTGGACACTTTAGAATGTGCAGCATGCTTTCTGATGTTTCTTTTTATGCTTTTTAGGCTTTCACTAGAATGACAAGCGCCCGCACCTTTAGTTTAACCAAGTCTTCCATTGGAAGACTGGACTACAAATGTAAGAAAATTTTGTAGTAGATTTCACATGGTAAACCCCACTAAATTATCAATAAAAATTCAAGAAACGTTAAACTGCATCATGATTCCACATTACCGAAAAATCGAATCGCTTTGCGAAATCAACCACCATTTTTAGTTGTATTCAATTACGCGTTCCATGACCAAAAACAATGATGCACGCGTGCATAATGTAGCTTTCGTGAACGTGACTCTGTTTCGGCATTTCGAATTTCAACAAAATGCACTTTCAGTTGCAGCTACCCGTAGTAGAGCATTGCTAACACTCACTCGCCTTTGTGGGAAGTTATTTGAAATCAACAGTAGTAGTAACCACCATGAAAACAATAATGACGACGCATATTGACCTCAAGCTGACACAATAGGCGAATGCCGTGACGTAACTGTAGGGAAGGCGTATGCAGATATAAGGAACTAAATTATTACGAGTGAGGTCCTTAGGCTCGCAGCATGTCCGTTGTCTGTGTCGCCGAAGGTCACCGTCTGACCGAAACGCGGGTGTTACATATATATACCACACATGCAGCGTTCCTACGGTGGCTATGGTTCGAAACGACACCATAACTTGTCCTTCCGTTTGTCCGTCCGGCCATCAGTACATCTGTGCGTCCCTCCTTCCTTTCGTCCGCGCACATGTTCTTCCGTTCATTCGTCTATTCGTCCGTGCGTGCATCTGTCTGTGTGTCCGTGCGTGAATCGGTCCATTCTTTCATCTTTTGTCTTTTAACTAGAAGGTGACTTCAACGTATACATTATAAACCATAAGACCTAGCTAGCTTCGCTCCTTCATCAGGAATACCTTCGTGGATCGGCTGCCACGTTTTTTTTTTCTGATATGTGTATTCTTTCCATGGGGAGTTAATAAATTCTCTCTGTCCGCCAGATGGACATTTGGTTGTGTAACGTATATATATATAGGCCTCCTCATGCATTATTTTTTTATAATGAAACATCTCGAAGACGAGGCTTGTCCGGTGTTGATAACGTACCATATAGTCAAAACATATGTTAGACACACACAGCAAAAACGTTCTTACGATAGATTGATATCAATAATAATTGTGATGAACCAACGTAAAACACCTAAAAGCACAAACACCATAGTAGTCGGCGACTTCTTCGTAGATATTGTGCTCTTGAGGACCTAGTTTCGTCTAGTCCTCTTGATTCTCTTCGTGGAGATGCGTTGATTTTTTCAAGTAGTTTTAAATCGCAAAAGATGGTGCCAGCTACAACCTACTTTATTGCAGAGGTGTTCTCACAGATGTAGCTCCTCATTTATCGTTAAACATCCTTATATCGAATTATTGCTCAGTTTAGAAGAGCAAGAGCTACCCCATTTCTCTTGTTAAGTTTATAGCAGAACACTGATCCAATTAGCGGGAAACATGTATTTGAGTCCAGGAGCTCGAGGCAAATGAATTCAAGAAACCAAACTTGTTCCGAAGATCTCACACTCTTAAAAAACAACACAGTTAGTGATAACAAAAGCACTGGTAGGTAATGTCCTGAAGGCATCTCGGAGCTGTTCGGAGCTGTCTCGCAATGCTATTTCTGATCACAGAGGCATCATGCTCTCACTTAATGATAGCGTGCTCATCTAGTGCCCACGTCATCCATGAAACTGCGAAACGGTTCTTAAAGCAGCGCCACTTTGTCGGCGCTGACGCATATTTGCACTGATCACGCGTTTATTAACGATCGTACTCGTAACACGTCTAATGGACATTGATACTCACGTCACTACGCACGTCTCTATCAGTCCCCTTTCACCGCTCATTCTGGCTAACGGTGTCGTAGAAGACGCGACCCTTCTTGCAAGCTCAGCTCTACGCGGGTAATCACGTGAACAACTTGCGGAATGTCGTTCGCCGAAACCAAAATACTCTATGGAAGTGCATACTGTAGCTGTGACCTCAATCAATCGGCTGTCTTACAGTATTTGCAGCCGCCATTTGTTAGGGTTGGGTGACAGATCCCAGGGCTACGCTGTGGTGTTTTGCAAATGTTAGGATGAGTCAGCTGAGTGTGCTGGTAATACGGGTGTGCATAAATTCTCTATCTCATAGCGAAACGAAATTGAGACAAGGTGGTGAGCCAGGTTGAACCACGTTTGCTACTCCGTCTGCGGCTTCTTGCGTAATTGCGGTGTCTTTTGATGGTCGCTTATTCTTTTGTGCGCGCTCCATCACGGTGAACCGGCGCCTGGATTGCACGCCACCGTTTGAAATGGGTAACATGCGCCTATTTGAGTGCTCAGTTGTGAAATTCATACAGTCGCGTAAATAAAAAGGCCCTATATCGCTTTCATGCCTTTCTTCTATTACGTTGAGTGTGCACGATCGCGTAATATTCTTTTCTTTGACAGAGTATGGTGATATAAATTGTTGAGGCCACAAGGAAGAGATTGCATTTGCATCATACATTCCGGGCATTCGCACAAGACGCGTCGATTGATTTCTTAATTTCTGTGGTGTATCGAGGTGGCCATCCTTTAGCGGAACGCATACGCAAGCGTAAATGCGACGCCCAACAATAGTAACAGACTGGAAAGTTCAACGGACGGAATAGACATTACACCACTTGTTTACCATCTACCGCGAAGCAATTCAATATATTCTAAAGCAATTATATATATGAAAGAGTTTGATTAGTTTCAAAAGTGGCTATATTTGTACGAAATTCCCTTGAAAACTTTCCCTCCGTGCACCATTACCGGCGCACTTCTGGTGAAATGTGCCTCGGTCGTTTCACACTATATACAATACTGATGTCTACCGATGGCACACGAACAAGTGCTGACTTGGAAGTTGGGACAGAACGTTTATTACGGGGACCATACCGCTACGGTTAGAATGAGTTTAACTATATTTACAGGAGAGATCAGGCGACGATCGGCAATGATGGCGAACGTAGGCCGAACCAAGTCACTTCCTCTTCCTCTACCTTTGTCCCCAAAACATGGCCCGGCTCATACCGTATCATTCCCTGGTTCGCAGACGAAGCCCGCTGGGCGAGCCGAATCATTGACGTTGTGTGGGATGGAACTGCTTGAGACGAGCTACATGCACCAACTGTGTTTGGCTTGACCGACGACCAGCTGACGTCAAGCGTGCCACTACCTAGGTCAAGTCACTCAGGCGATTTACGATAACAAATGGACCGACATGGTGCTTTAAAAATTTCTGGCATAAGCCACGTTTCTGGTGAGGGGTCCACAACCACACGAGGTCCCTCTTTTCGAATGAAACGGTGTCGTGGCGTTTATTATACCTCTGCTTGGAGCGATCTTGCGATGCCAGTGTGCGAATATGGGCAATTTGGCGGGCTTCTTCACCTCGGCACAGTGTTTGAACAACTGAATCGTCCGTATGGAGCTTGAACAGAAGTATTTTATTGAGGCAGCTGCGCGATTGTTGAGCGTAGAGTAGGTAGAATGGAGTGAAGTCCGTGGGTTCGTGCTTTGCTGTACTATAAGCATAGGTGATGAATGGCAAAATCTTATCCCGGTTTCTGTGATTTGAGGATACTTACATCGCCAACATATTAGTAAGCGTGCGGTTTGTGCGTTCCATAGGCCATTCTTCTGGGGATGCGTTGAATGGAGAAACTGCGAAGTGCAGAGACAAAGCAATTCCTCTACAGTGTCGGCAATGAACTGGCGACCGCGATCACTGAAAATGACATGAGGTGGACTATGGCGAAAAACGATGGATTGTAACAGGAAAGAGGTGACATAATCTCCTGTAGAAGATGGTATCGCAGCAGTTTCTGCATATCTGGTAAGGTGATCGACGCACCCCATAATACAGCGGTTGTTGTTGCAAGACCACGGAAACGGTCCTAGCAGCTCGATACCAACTTCTTCGAAAGGTGTTGTGGGCGGCGTTGTAGGGTGAAGGAGGCCATGCGGACTGCTTGTAGGACGTTTGTGGCACTGGCATTTGTCTCAACTGTAGGCGTATTGCTTCGTGCATTGTCGCATTTTAGGCCAGTAGAAGCGCTCTTGAGTTTTATGCAAAGTGCGATGAATCCAAGATGGCCAGAAGTCAGGTCATTATGCATGAAATGAAGGGCGTCGTACCACAGGCTTTGGGGAACCACTAGCAAATACCGCGCACCACTTGCCAAGAAATCGACCTTGTACAACAGCCCATCGCGAAGACAAAAGCGACCCCTGCCCTTGGAGCTTCTGACAGTGGCGAAGAAAGAGTCTAAAGTCAAGTCATTGTGCTGTTCCCGCTTGAACATCGTGACATCAGAAAGTGCACGTGAACAGTTGCAAAGCAGATGTCGAACGTGTCTGTATTGTCGTCAGTCGTAGAGAATGTAAGACGATAAAGATAATCGGCGTCGGTATGACGCCGTTCGCTTTTGTATGCAACACTAAAGTCAAATTCCTTAAGGCGTAGAGCACAGCGTGTATGGCGTCCAGAAGGGTCTCGGAGAGAAACGATCCAGCGTAGAGAATGATGGTCTGTTACATTCATGAGAAGACGCCCATACAGGTAACAACAAAACTTCTGAATACCAAATTAGGCTGCCAAGCATTCTTGTTCGGTCACAGTGTAATTTTTTTAGCCTTGCTGAGGGAACGGCTCGTATAGGCGACGACATGCTCTGTGTCGTTATGACGCTGAACAAGAACGCCTCTCATGCCAATACCGTTTGCGTCGCTGTGTGCTTCCGTAGGAGCATATAGGTCAAAATGACGGAAAAATGGCTCTGATGTCAGCAGAAATTTCAGTTGACAGAACGCAGCGTCTCATTCAGATGTCCACTCGAATGAACTGTCTTTGCGCAAGAGGCTGGTCATTGGGTACACGATGTCCGCAAATTTAGACACAAAGCGTCGAAAACAAGAACATAACCCGAGAAAGCAGCAAAGTTCTTTTACAGACGTGGGTGGCTTAAAGGCGCTGACCGCTTCAATTTTCCGGGAGTCAGGCCTGACCCCGTCTTTGTCTACCAAATGGCCAAGGATCAAGGCCTGCCGTTCACCAAACCGACACTTCTCGGAGTTCAAGACCAAGCCAGCTTTTCCCACACAGTCCAGAACGAGGCACAAACGAACGTTATGTTCTTCGAGTCTGCGGCCAAAAATGACAACGTCATCCAGATAGCACAAACAGATCTCCCATTTCAGTCCGCGAAGGATCGAGTCCATAAATCTTTCAAAAGTTGCGGGGGCATTGCATAGCTCAAATGGTATCACATTGAACTGATATATTTCACCCGGTGTTACAAATGCCGTTTTCTTCTTTTAAGCAGGGTGCATGGGAATCTGCCAATATCCTGATCGTAGATCGAGTGAAGAAAAGTATGAAGCAGAATTTAGACAGTCCATTACGTTGTCGATCCGAGGCAGCGGATATACATTCTGTTTAGTCAAGGCACTCAATTGTCTATAATCAACGCAAAACCTACAGAAACCATCTTTCTTGCAAACTAAAATCACAAGTGCTGGCCACGGGCTGCACGACTCTTCAATAACGCCCTTCTGCAGCATGCGAAATTGTTAAGCTATAACTTTCCGCTAGGATGACGACGTGTGTGTGTAAGGTTTTTGCCGAACCGGATGAGCAAAGCCTGCGTGAATGGTATGCTGTGGTCGAGAGCATGGTAAAGGCAGTTGCTTACCTTTTTCGCCGAAGTCAAACACTGACCCATGTCGTTGTATTAGTTGGACCAATTGTTGTTCATGTGATCGCAGCGTTTTGTAACCCTGCTCAAAATGTGAGACTCATGGAAAGTACACCGTTTAGAGGTGCCCACGCGTTTCTCACTTTCCTCGTCGTTGATGGCGACAATCGAATTTTCTGTGACACCGTGGAACACTGCGAGCTTCATTCATCGAAAAAGGATAATCGGTGCAGACGAAAAATTAAGCGCCCACAAAAAGGCGCACCCATTGGTAATTAAAATAATCGAATGAGGCACTATTACATCTTTCTTTGCACACAGAACCTTGATAGGTTGAACGAATGATACTGCAGCTATTGGAGTAGATACGGCTGCTGAACATATAGAGCATGGTGGTAATGTCAGATCTTTGGAAACAATCAGTGAGTCTTCCGGAGGCAGTGGCTGAACAACTAGGGCGGGAAAGGCATCACCACCGCTAACAGAAACTTCATCCGTACCGCAGTCGACGAAAGCGCCATACTCTTGGAGGAAGTCAATGCCGAGAATACCATAATGTGCACACCGTTTCAAAATCAGGAACTCGGTTGGGAACGCCTTTTCCGCCAACAACACTTTGACGGCTCATACTCCTAGGGGGAAGACGAAGAAGTGTGTTTTGAATAGGAGCTACTTCTGCTAACTCAAGCGTATTTCAGTTGTAATTTAAGTCTGTTGATCAGTTTTCGCTGCTCCCTTGGAGGGGATGGATGTAGACCACCCCGGATGCCTGCCGGCACCAGCGGCGTCAGCGGCGGCCGCCTCCAGGAAGCGGATGGGACAAGCGAGTGACAGCGACAGTGAAGATACTCATGCTTACTATCTCAGCAGTGAGGACTTTTCAGATGACGGCTTCCAACCTGTGCTGAGCCGCAAAGCGAAGAGGAGGAACATGAGGACATCCTCATCCTCAACTATTCAAACTGTAAGTGAAGCGCCAAAATCGAACACTTTTACCATCCTGTTTCTGCCTGCACTTCCTACCGTCAGCATGAAACGCCCTAACAGACAGTCTGTATCGAGGTCTCTGGAAACGCTCGTGCCAAATGAGATCACGGACATAAGAGTGAACGCAAGAAAGAATATACTGGCTGTGGACGTTTTGCACGCAAGTGCGTTGGGCGTTCTGCGCAGTGTAACTGACTTGGACGGCAACCAGGTGCGCTCTCATGTTCCCTTGGGATGTGATGTAGTAACCGGCGTGATCTACGCCATAGATGTGGCTATCTCCAATATTGACTTACAATTTCTTGTCAAGTCAACAACTGATACTCCAATTGTTGATGTCACCCGGCTAGGCAAGTCTCGCTGTGTGAATATTGCGTTTAAGAGCACATCACTCCCCTCTCATGTGAAGGTGGGGTACTTCTGACATGCTGTGCGGCCTTTCATTTCAAAGCCTCTCCAGTGCCGTAAATACATGAAACTTGGGCATGTGAGCAGTGTCTGCGAGAATTCGGTGGTATGCCACCGTTGCGCCAAGCCCCATGAAGCGGATAAGTGCGTCGCAACTGTCAAGAAATGCTCTAATTGCAATGGATCCCATGAAGCCACATCGAAGGACTGCCCGCGGACTCAGAAGAAAATTGCCATCTTGAAGGAGATGATGCGCGATCACTCATCTCATCGAGAAGCCGCAGCTAAAGTCAGAAGGCGTCGTTCACGTCGACGTCGGTCTTCAAGGACGCCCGCTACCTCCTCGACACGTTTGCCAGATCCCTCATCAGTACCACCTCCTTTGCCTCCCAGACCACATGCCGTGGGAAAGGCTGTAAAGGATAAAGCCAGTGAGCATACCCTAACTGCGACAGAGTGGCCTGCACTTCAAAGGGAAGCAGCATCAAGCGAACCGAAGAAGTTTCATGACGGCCAGTCCGCGATCGCGGTTAGAGATCTTTCCAACCAAGGCAGACAAGTGACTGCAATCATGCAATCATTGATTGCCATGATTCGCACGCTACTGAGCAGCATACAATCTCCGTCTGCTAAGAGTGCACTGCAAATACTGGATGCACTGAAACCAGTTCTTGCTAACGTCGTGTAAGCACAATGGCTCAAGAAAATTTTATTTTCCGCACTGAAGTTAAAAGTGCGTCGATTTTTCAGTGAAATGCCAGAGGCATGAAGTCCCGTATCTCGGTCTTTCGCCAATTTGTTCGGGCCAATCAATTCCCTATACTTGTCATATGTGAACCAAATGTATCAATGCCTTATAGACTGTCCGGTTATGAAGCATTTTGTTCAGCCGCTTGCGAAGAACGAAGCAAAGTAATTGTTTACATTCGCACAGACTTGACTTATCTTTTGCACCCAATGAGTTCAAATGACGACAATAAGTACGTGTGTCTTCGTGTAAAGAAGAATGCAGTTTCGTTCACGCTTATTGGTGGATATATATCTCCGTCATCGCGATTTGACTGCGGCAGATTAAAAGACATCCTAATGAGGACCGATGTGCCTTGATCATTACCGGTGACTTCAACGCCCATCACATGCTTTGGGGGAGCACTATAATGAATGCCAGGGGCCGGAACATTGTTACATTCGCTTCCGATTACGACCTTTCCATCATGAACGATGGTACCTTCACATATCTTCGGGGTCTCACGTATGTCAGTTGCCTTGACCTGACATTGGTGTCATGGTGCTTCTCTCACAAAGGTAAATGGTTTTGTGATATTGAGACTCATGCGAGTGATCACATACCAACCTACGTGACGATTGATGGTATCATAAAAAAATTATCTTCCGGTGTTGTAATTGGCACTGACTGGTCGATGTTTACATCGCGTGTTGAGGACGCTTGCCAAGAAGGCCTCGCCTGCAGCCTGGAAAATACCATAGCGGAAGCTATGCAAGCGTCGAAATGTAAATTACCATTTTCGTCTAAAGTAACACAGTTTGACATCAAACTGGAAAAATTACGAGCTATACGAAGGCGTGCTGAACGACGATACAGACGGACAAGATCAATTTACGATCTGAGGGAAGCAAGGCGGCTCCAGAAAAAGATTCAACGACGCATTTACAAACTGGAGAGCGAACGCTGGAAAGCATTCTTCGAATCTCTAGACCTTCATAAACCGCTGTCACATATCTGGAGAACAGTTCGTGGTCTTCGCTCCTCTCCACAACAACGGCACCCTTTTAAAGCTATGGCACTCCATCATGGAAAAACAAAACTCGAGGTGGCTGAAGAATTTTGCACGAGAGTTGTCGGGAATATTATGAACGAGAGCATCGACGCCGTGATTGTTCCTCAGACGCGATTACCAGAAATGGACATTCCATTCACCATGGAAGAACTGGAAGGTGCGTTAGTCGCTTCTAAGCGCATGTCATCGCCAGGTCCTGATGGTATTACTTATAGTGCGTTGGGACACCTTGGACGAAAAGCCAGAAAAGAACTTTTAACATGCTTCAACAAATCCTGGCTCAGCGGCAGTGTTCCCCGAAAATGGAAAATAAGTCGATTAATACCACTTTTGAAATCGGGAAAATCACCATTGGACTTGACAGCATATCGCCCTATTGCCCTCGCAAGCTGCCTAGGAAAAGTGATGGAAAAAATGGTTCTATTTCGTCTCGAGTGGTACTTGGAACGATACACTAAATACCCTTCTTGCATGGCATGCTTTCGTCGGGGCCGCTCCTCCATTGACTGTGTCCTTGACTTATCGACATTTGTTCAACAAGAAAAAAGTCGCAAGCGCATATCAGTGGCACTCTTTCTTGACGTGAAGGGTGCATATGATAATGTAGCTCACAATGCCACCCTCACTTCTCCCGCAGCAATGGGAATTGGTGAACGAATGTTTCAATGGGTAAAAGATTATATCACTGGCAGGGGTTTCTTTGTGCAAACATATGAGGGTACAACTGCTGAACATTACACCTACTGCGGAGTACCTCAGGGAGGTGTTTTAAGCCCCACATTAATCAATGTTGCCCTCATTGGTCTGGTGAAGGTTCTGCCAAAGTCGGTGTGCCTATCCATATACGCCGATGATATTAGCCTCTGGAGTGCTGCAGTTACTCGCCCTCAGGTGCATGCACGAATACAGCGGGCAGCAACCCTCACAACAGCCTACCTTCAGAAACAAGGCCTAACTATATCAACTGCGATGTGCGCGTTGATGGCGTTTACACGCAAACCAATGACGCCATACCCTGTTTACATCAGTGAGCAGAGTGTCAAATATGCACGGACGCATCGTTTCCTGGGCATAATAATCGACATGGTCTTTCGTGGAGCCCACATTGTGCGTACTTGAAGAAGAGACTGCTATCTATTGTGCATATAATGAAATTCATGTGCGGGAACGTATGGGGAACATCTGTGGCCTCCATGCTACAGCTGTACAGGGCCCTATTTCTGGGTCTATTGCGCTACAGCTTGCCGGTACTGACCAACACTTGTAAATCCAATACTCATTCATTGGAGAGTTTGCAGGGTCAGGCACTGTGTATCTGCCTAGGACTGCCCCGATTCGCTTCTACTTATGCCACAATCATGCTTGCCAAAGACCATCCGGTCAGGACATATAGAGTTGTGGATTGCCTCAGAGCGCACATTCAATATGCTAGCCCTGTCCCCGACCACCACTTGGCCCTTCTACCCTCCGAAAGACCACGTGCTACGTTTTCAGACGTCATAGGCAAGCACCTAAACAGCATTCCATCAGGATATACGCCAGCTGCGAGAATGGCATGTCCTTTGTGGTGCCTCGACCAGCCGCAAGTACGTCTAGAAATTCCGGGAATCAATAAGAAAAGCAATCACTCCTGAGTAGCATTGAAGCAAGCAACACTGCTATTATTACATGAGTTGTACTTAGACCGAACGCAGATATACACTGATGGGTCCGTCTCGTCCAGCAGCTCATCAGGTGCCGCTGTAATTCCGGCTGCAGCAATGACAATCAAGTTTAAGTTGTCGCATATGACTACATCTACGGCCTCAGAGCTTGCTGCTATAAGGGCTGCTTTACAATATCTCGTTCAAGAACGTCCAGGAAAATGGGACATATGCTGTGATTCGAAGGCAGCGCTTCAGAGTTTGCAGTCTGCCATGCGTAGGAGGAGTCATGACCTATTGGTACAAGAAATAAAACATTGCCATCATGAAGCTCTAGCACGAGGGCATGCTATTATATATCAATGGCCGCCTGGACATATCGGTATACCGGAAATCAATTAGCCGGTGATGCAACCCGCTCAGCCCATGAAGGAACCCGTGAAGTACTGATTCCTCTATCAAGGAATGATGCAGCAAGACAACTTTACCTGCTGGCTCGAGATCTCACACGCACGTTCTGGTCGTCTACCAGCTTCCAAAGGTGTCAATTTTATGAACTGGATCTTTCGCTCAAGCTGAAGCTACCATCACAACTCTCCCGCTCCGATGCAACACTGCTATGCCGCCTTTGGTTGGGTGCTGCATTTACAAAGGTGTACTCCTTCCGCATTTGTATGACATACACTCCTACATGCGACTACTGCGGAGCTGAAGAGACCATCGAAAACGTCCTGTGCAACTGCGCTTGCTACGACAAACAGCGATGCCAGCTCCGGATGGTTTTGAATCAACTTGACCCCGGACCATTTTGTGTGCAGAAGATACTAGGACCTTGGGCATCTGCCTCAGTTGCGCAGAAAGCAACTAAAGCACTGCTATTTTACCTAAAGTCAACAAACCTTAGCGACCGCCTGTAGACTGTGTGTGCTCCCCGAGTGTGCTCGTGATTGTGTGTACCTTCTAATCTGTCTGCAACCTCTTTTCTCCCCTTTATTCCTTCCCCAGTGCAGGGTAGCAAACCGAATGTGCGTCTGGTTAACCTCCCTGCCTTTTCTTGCATCTTTATCTCTCTCTCTGTTTCTCTCTCTCTCATACTCCTACTGGTTGAAGTATGTCCCCGACCACGCCACGAAATCTACCAGAACACCGATAGGAAAACATAACTTTTCGGCCTAAGCTATCTTTAATTGCACTGCTCATAACAGAAACTGTGGTATCAGTATCCATTAAAACCGTTGCACACAATATGTCGACTGACACACATATCCGGTTTTTCTCGATCGTAACTGGCGGAGGTATAACAGGTGAATCCTGTTGTGCGAACTCACCTTCATTGCCCGCGCCGGCTAGTTTTCCCGACGGTGGTGGTGGCGACCGCCGCTGTAGAGGTGAAGGAGAGCGATGCGTTTGGCCAGGCGGAGGTATCATGCTATGGTCAGAAGCGGGGGAAGTTCCACGCCGGCTCCCTTGTCGTAAAGTGCTATTGGGATACGTGGACCACCAAGGATCGTCATAATATTTGTGGCCACCGCAAGGAGGTCTTGACAATGGCTCGTATCTCGATGTCATCTCTCTCTGCCGATGGCAGAACCGAGCAATGCGTCCTGAAGCACCACAGCTGTAGCACACAGGAGGTTGACAATATTCATTTCGGAAAGCATCGCGAGGGCGTGGTGACACAAAGCGTATTCGTTCGGGATCATATAGGCGGTGGCCAGCTGTCGAGGGTAACTGAAGCGGCGCTGGTGTCTGGTGTCTTGGTAGTGACCTTGCTGCGGCCTGGGTGGTGTGCCAGAAACGTAGTCATACTCTTCGATGCCTGCTGCAGCAATGAAAAAAGGGTGCTGATGCTGGTCTAGAACCGGCACGGGTGTAGCTTCGCAAGGCGCCGCGCGAGTGTGTCGACTGAGTTCTTCACGCACGATCTCACGTATTGTAGACGCAAGATTAGAAAACGCGTAGTTGTCAACACTCGCTACCGTGGTCACATCAGGTAATCGACTAAACTTGGGAGCAATGCGCCTCATCTTCAGCGTCGCAAACGTGCGACAGTGCCGTATGACATCGGCTACTGTACCAATGCTGTTTTTGCCGATAAGAAAGTAATAAACATTCTCTGCGATGCCCTTCAACAGGTGGCCGACTTTGTCCTCCTCGGACATGCACAAGTTAGCGGTCTTGCATAGTTTCAGGATCGCCTCGATGTACATCGTGCACGTTTCGCCTGGGACCTGTGCTCTTTGCAGCAGTGTTTGTTCAGCTTGCTTCTTCTTTGCCACGGTGTACCCGAAACACTCCTTGATTTCGGACACGAAACCTTCTTACGTTGTGAGGGTGTCCTCATGGTTCTCATACCATGTGAGCCCCGTGTCCCTCAAGAAGAACACCACGTTAGTCAAGTGAGTTGCTGCGTCCCAAGAGTAGTAGTTGCTCACCCGCTTGTAATGTTTGAGCCACTTGTCCATGTCTTCACAAGATTTGCCCCCGAAAGGACGGGGCTCTATCAGATGCTGACGCTACGAAAGACCAGCCGCAGCTGAGGTCGGTAGTAAAGGTGTCGTTGGAACTGGTGGTGCAGTGCCGTCAGCTGTGGGGTTTAGCGTTCTCTCTTCACCGTGAAACATCTTGACCACCAGCGGTAACGGGGGTAGCCCAGCAATGCGGCGGCTTCAGCGTAGCTCTGGTTGTTGCAGAACCATGTTGCTTGGCTAGGTACCCCGCACCTCCACCATAAAACTGTTACGGTTAGATTGAGTTTAACTGTATTCACAGGAGAGATCAGGCGACCATCAGCGATGATGGCGAACGTTGGCCAAACCAAGTCACTTCCTCTTCCTCTACCTTTGTTCCCCAAACATGGCCTGGCTCATACAGTATCAATACATTTATAAGTACAGGCATACAAGCAGGGCTGCGAAACTTTGAAAAAAGAAAACAGTCTCGAAAAGAGTGTGCAACACTGTCCTGCCGATTTCTCTGTCGGTTAAACACAAGTTCTACGAGTCTCCGAAGTATACTGCGATATTACGGGACATCGATAAATTATCAAAGTTTTGGCAGCCCAGAGTGGTTCTTTTGTACCCCTTAATATTGTCTTCAGACACAGTTTGTAATAACAATATTCACAAACTACTATGAAAGGAGGATAAATGAGCTATTTTTACATATAACAGCATCGATGCAGCAGCAAGCCGCTCAAAAAAGAAAATGGTGTCTATAGGCAGACAACTTCCGTGACAACTTCCGGCAAAAACAAAAAAAAAGCAACTGCATGTCTGAATATTCACAGAGCGGTAAACCTTCTCTGGCCATATGAGACGTGCGTGGCTGCGCAAGTGAGGAAATTGTCACGTCGGTCGACCCCGCTGCCAGCACACCCACCCGTCTGCACTGATACTTCGATTTCCTGAGAAACGGTCCTACTGGCCTTCGTCTCCGTAATATACAGAGCCTATAAAAACATTCAGCAAACCAGAATACCGATACGAGCGGCACATATTTCAGTCACAGGTTCACTTTCTTGAAGCAAAGAAGTTTAAGAATGGGGACGGTTCTCCATTTTATAAACTTCGAGGTCGCCATTTCCTTTAGGCGTGGTTTGGGAAAAAATATTGACTTTAAAACACTCGCCGAGTTTTCGTGGCATGTTGTTCTGCTGACTTTGAATCCTCATTGTAATAAATCTTCCCTGACGTGCTTTAAATCACACGCAATTTCGTAAATTCGCCTTTCTTAAACTCCAATACTACTTGCGTGGGTACACGTGCACCCGTCGTATTGCTTTTAAAAGTATACCAATCGTGGCATGCATGCTTTACGGGGCTTGAATACAGCGATCACCGCACAAGTTGCGGGCTATTAAAAAATGAAAATTTAAAGAGATTAAAATCGAAACAAGGTCTTCTACAGTAACCTGAGAAGGCATGTCACCATAGCCAATTTTTTCTTATTACTTAGGGTGGTTGCATTCGTCAAGGCTTTGAAAAAATAGCCACTGTAGAAAAGAATTTGTTGTGAGAAGGAGAAAATTAAAGTTTTTTTGGAAAGTCAGTCAATAACGTCCGACATTGACCGTCACTCTCAGCCGCCGGCCAGAATCCGAGAAGAAAATGCAGCAGCAAGGGCTTCAGTGATAATATCCTGCTGGATATTGGGGTATGAGCTGCGGAGCACGGCCACCCAAGATTTCACACTTTGATTGATTGATTGATTGATTGATTTGTGGTGTTTAACGTCCCAAAACCACCATATGATGATGAGAGACGCCGTAGTGGAGGGCTCTGGAAATTTCGACCACCTGGGGTTCTTTACCGTGCACCCAAATCTGAGCACACGGGCCTACAACATTTCCGCTTCCATCGGAAATGCAGCCGCCGCAGCCGGGATTTGTCCCGCGACCGGCGGGTCAGCAGCCGAGTACCTTAGCCACTAGACCACCACGGTGAGGCAAAATTTCACACTTTGTAAACCGCCAGGATAACTAGGTTATGTCCACATGATGTTCACCGAATTTGCCAACTCATCACAAATTCCACACTGGGACTGGAAATATTCTAGGTGACGCTTGTTGTAAAGCATAGTTTCGAAAAACTTTCGTCTGTCTTTCGCCACATAGCCTCACCTCTCTTACTGAGCGATTTGTCTACTCCGGCATATACTTACTTATTGAGCCTGTAGTGTGCTACAATTACATGATGGTAGATTTGATCGTGAGGAAAAGTACATGAAAAAGAGAGGAGCAGACAAGAAGATACTAAGCGGCACTTCCCTTCCTCGTTCTTCAAGAAACATATTTCGCACCTCAGTCAAGTGTACCCCAGCAATGTAGGCACCAAGTGAAAAAAAAAAATTCTTTTGGTGAAGGCAAGCCAGTGCTTTGTCGAAAAATTTTCCCCCTTTTTGTGTATCCTTCTTTTGTCGCTTGGTAATGCTGGGTCAGTCCTTTTGGCAGAAGTTATGTCAGCCAAGGACAAATATTATTGACGAAACGTCGACATTGTTTTGACGTTTTCGGACTGTGTCAATATTTCGCTTGCACAACCCTATCTATCTATCTATCTATCTATCTATCTATCTATCTATCTATCTATCTATCTATCTATCTATCTATCTATCTATCTATCTATCTATCTATCTATCTATCTATCTATCTATCTATCTATCTATCTATCTATCTATCTATCTATCTATCTATCTATCTATCTACCTCATTGTATGCAATGTAAAGCTTACGCACATATCAAGGGCGTCAAATGATGAATGCCATAAAATTGATTCCCTGTACTTGTAAACGCCCAGCAACCACTTATAGAGGAGGTTCAATCTGTACAAATAAAAAAAAATTCCATGTGCCGTATTTGATATACAATGTCATATACTGGACTTGTTGCCTTATCTGAGATGAACATAGCTTACAAGTACAAAAGAAGAGAATAGAGCTAAGTACTGTTCTGTTGATATAAAAAGAAAGATCGCTAACGTATATGACCTGCAAATGGCACGTAAAGCCCCAGAAGCTATTCATAATTTGAATTCACGTCTAGGACTCAGCTCAAATTCTCAGATGAACATCTGCAGTATTTCGGAGCAAATACTGGCGTAATTTTTGCTGCTGTGAATTCCGATATTTGACGCTTAAATTGCAAGCACCTAATCACTCATGCTCATTTATCAGTCTTGTTGAATTATCTCGAAACCAGAGTGATCACGTCGCGTTTTTACAATATGGGCACAAAGTAGAAATCATTTACGTGTAAGTATTGGCAACTAAGCAAGAAGTATTTCGTATGCGCTAATTTTGCTGATTCCAAGTTATAAAATGTGGCACCGTGGCCCAGAACTGAACATCGGTGCCCGCATCTAGGTGCATACCGGTAACGAACCAATTGCCTGAAAGACAGGTCGGGCCTGTCTAAAAGCGGGCAAATCGCAACTCTTTGCAACAAACTGCCGTTTCTACGCTGAAGCTATATAGGTCAGAGAAGACACGGCCTTGGGGACAGACTGACTGTACTTCTTAGTACATGCAGAGCTCGCTTTCTCCTTTTCCCTCCCCCTTCACTTATCTCCAGTGCAGAGTAGCAAATCGCACGTTCGTCAGGTTAGCTTCCCTGTCATTCCTCGTCTCGCTTTATCTCTCTTTCTCTCTACGGCGCAGCTACACTTAGTGCATGGTAATTGTTGGGCCTTGACGATGTCGCACTTACGGCAGCTACATCCTCACAGACATCTCTTTTCTTTTTTAAGAACTCGACCGGGAATTATTTTCGACGTTGCTTCTCTGCACGCACTGTTTATATAATGAATGGATGAAGCAGCTGCCCTCCCAAATCCCTTTGGACCCAAATTAATCGTTATTCTCTTTGCCTTTCCTTGCGCTCCCTACGCCGGGGAACCTTGTTTTTCTAGCGAGGTTCTCCCATTTCCACGGCGCTCCCGCGAGATATCCGAGATGTATGGTAGCGGTTAAAGGGAATCGCGGGTAGCAACGCGCCACTGGCGCCGACGTTACGCCTTGCGTCAAGTGCGTCGCCTGAATGCCTTTCCCCATACACGTCACATGCCTTGACTTGCTCCCTATACTAGCTTTTATTTTTTTATTATTCCGCAATATGTCTTCGCTTGGCTGCTACCAACTTCGATCCAGAGTCCGACAGCGATTGTTCGTAGCAACTTTCTCTTTTGCTTCGGTGAGCTTCCCGTTTCTTTATACTCGTTCTCGGTCATTTCGAACAGACGAGGGATCGCTGCATTCTTGGAAGTAGTCCGCAGAGCAAAGGCTGCCTGGTGGGGCGAACTTTTGCTTAGAACCCAGAACTAGACGAATTGAGGTCAGTAGCGTAGGAAGGCAAAGATCTGGCTGAGCTGAACACCCATTCCTTTAGATGCCAGTTCGGAGCAGGGAGTACGAGCAACGGGCCTGAATGGAGAATGTCCAGGCATTTTATTTAAAGGCACCATCGAGGAAGTTGCTTTAGCAGCGCGAGTGAACTATCGGTAAGAAGCGATTCTCTTTTTTCTTTTTACCGAGAGCCAGCTCACGATGGGAAACACTTAGTGTATACTGAACCTGCATTCGACAAAGAATTCAAAAGCATGCTGGTTTTCTGTATCTTTTACTTTAAATTATTGATTTAATTTTCAAAAGTGTGATATCATAACATTGGCAAAAATGCTTCGTTGTTATCTTGCATTAAAAATTTTAATTTAACGTTAAAAAATATACGCGCACTTAGCTTCAGTGGTTCAAATGAAGAAACCACACCGTTATTTTTTTGTTTTGACATCAAAAGAAAGAGACAAAAGTAAAAAGGAGGGCACGGAGGCCAACCAGATGCTAAAAATTATGCGCTGCCAAGCAGATGAACAAGTTGATTTCCATTACCTGTGAAAATATTTGTTTGACGTCCTGGTTGTGTATATATTGGATACATGGTAGGGATTCTCATGTTCTTTTCTTTTGCGACGTTGTTTTCATTTCATATTTTCGTCTACCAAAAATACTTCTTTGGCAATATTAACTCGACGGGATACAAAGCGCGTAACTTTAGAAGCATTTAAACTTATCTCTAAGATAAGAAAAAGCCGGATTTGACCTGATGCGGAAGTATGTGAGCAGCTGGTAGTAATGTAGCAGGTGGCAAGGCAGAGTAGTTTAAGCCACAAGGACAGGATAGCATTGACATACAGGTTTCATGGGATGGCAAAAATGTCTGTCTTCTTTCCGAATTGATGGAACTGTTCACTTTTGGAGAATGTTGATTTCAAAAGCGAATGAACTATCCTCATTAAAGTCATCCCGATCGTCACTCTGAATAATAATAATAATAATAATAATAATAATAATAATAATAATAATAACGTAAATGATAGCCGTGGGAGTATATCATGATAACTACACCTACATGTATTGGTGCGTATACACGATTGAAATCATCCCGGTCTTATGAAGTTTTAGTTCATTTTCTTTTAGACAATGAAATAACACACAAGAAACTTCGCAAGTTTCTTGTATTCATTGGGGCAATTCATACGTCATTATCCTTATTGCCAGGTCATGGCCGAAACTCAAGTTTGTGTTGACGCCGGCTCATTTGTAAGGATTCATTGTGAGTACAAAGCTCCTAAAGCAACACATTCCCAGACAAACTCATTCTTAGCCTCTGTGTATGTGTCGCCGTAAGCGCTGTGTATTCAGAATTATACGGCAAGACAGAAAATTTACAGAACACAAACTCAAACTTGTCCGCACACAATTATCAGACATTGCAAAAGACAGAATTTTTTTTCTTTGGTGAGTGGTGTTAACGCTCTCTACACACTGGAGTCAGCCAACAGCTACAAAATGTATTCCTTTATTTTAAAGATATTGTCGCAGAGCAGTTCAAGCCATTTCCACCATAGTGGACATTATCCCGACAAGTCAATACAGATTCCCTGGGTTTGCAAGTTCTGCTTCCTGCGAGCAATGTAAACCGCCGAAATCCCTGTCTGGGTCGCTGGAGACAATGCAAACATTGTTGTGATGTCTTGTACTACGAGCGGATGGCAGACCTGCCACTAGTACATCTAGAATCGCTGTCCATCTTAACGTCCCACGGCCACACAATGTCGAGGAGAGGCCACTTTGCGCTAAACATTAGTACCGAAAGTTTCAATTTGAAGTTGTGGTATTGAATAAATAATTGCGATGCACGTCCAGGCACTACAGTGTTAATTTTAAGCTTCTCGTAACCCGTCTTCAAAATTATCAATAAATACCACAATATTTGTTATTCGTGGCAGTATTGCTTTAAAACTCGATTTTAATGCAACACCGGCTGTTGCCTTTTATAAACATTCAAATGCACAACTGCAATTAAACTGAGTTCTTGAGCCCACGACATTCGGTTTTGAGGACTTAAGTTTCAATGCTCAGAGAACTTTACCGCGATAGCAAAGTCGCATACGCTAAGAATGGCAACGCAGCTGTAGAAGCTGAACGGTATATTCGAATGTAAGTCATCGCTGCAGAGCAGTGTACGCGTGAAACATTCTGGTGCGTCAAACTACAAAGAGTTGTCATGAAAATTCAATAAAGAATAACACAAACGAAGCAGTGAAAGGGGCAGCTTTTGAACGCAGACAACAAAAGTAGCACTTATTTGCACTGCACGAAGAGGAAGCTGTCATAGTTAATCTTCTCAAATCTACGACGAAGCCCAATTCGTGTCAGTGTTTCTGACAGCTGCACAAACACGAACACGGTACTTTACCAAAACCTCGTTTCTTTAAATCAATATCCTGTTGTGCTCTCGCTGTTTCGGCTACTTCTATGATTACGTTCATTTTGTTTGATACTCGTTTTTCTTCGCAGAAATGAAAGACAAGGGAATATTTCTATTGTTAGCAATTTTTGTAACGTGCATTGTAGTTACCTAGAAATGCTTACTGAAACGCGAAAAAGACGGACAAATACACGATAAGCCCACTCGCACTTGAACAGGCTTTATCCGCTGTGTAATGTCCAATCGATAGTGTGAGGCTCTTTTCTGAAAATCTTGACATTGCAGGCGCCCCGCAAAAGGCGGTTAGGCCGATACAAGTCAGCGGACGGCTTCCGTTAGACACATCGCTCGGTATATTCATGTGAATGGTGCGATAGTTTACGCACAATCAATACTGGAAAATAGCCCATTGAAGCAAGAACTCTTGCTGGTTCACTCGGTTCTGTGCATTAGATGCGTACAAAGTTCAAACGCTACCTCTAACAATAAATTTATTAGAGTAGAGCATGATATGAGCTTAGCGATAAGTGCGCAGGCACATGGATTCTTGTCATGTCAAAATCACATAATAAAAGCACATGATGGCTTTTTTATATAACGCCACCAATCAATATCTAGGATTTTAGCTAAATCACAAAAAAAAAAGAAGTGAGCTCTCAGAAATCCCGAAACACTCCGGGCGTTCTAAAAATACTGCCGAAAATACTACCACTCTGAACTTACGACCGCTCTGGAGGCACCCCATTCAGCGCCCGATCAGTGATAACACTATCTCATACAGTGTACAGATAGATAAGAAACCACTGGCATAAAACAACTCAGCAGTGATCGAAAAACGAAAGGGCAACACATGGTTACACCAGGACTCGGAGAAAAAAAATCAATCTTATTAAAGGATGTCACTTTGCAGAACGTTTACCTGTAATAAGGGAGAGATGTGCTGCCTGTATATGCACTTGGAGACGCACTATGCTTTTTACATTCTTCCAGCGAAGATCCCTAATAGTTTAGTTCATACTTTTTATTCCTGTCCTTTTTCTTTATTTCTTTTCTATACAACCATATTGTCATATTTGCAAACCCGGACGTACAGACACACGCAACGCCATCTATTGAGCGATTCAGAAACTAGAGGTGACTACGCACTATCACCACTACTACTGCAGAGAAGAGAACGAGCCAAAGCCTACTGAGCTTCACCTTTAAAAAATTTCCAGGTCATACAGAGGATCGAAAGCAGGCCGTTGCGGGACAACTGATTGTCCTGCCACACAGCCAAGCGCCTTTTTTGTTCTCTCTTCCAAGGTATTTATTACAAAAGAAGTTTACGTACATTCATAGCGCACAAAATACTAAAGGTCACCTCGACAAATATGTGTGGTATGTGTAGAAAATAAGGAGGCTGACAAGCCGTAGCAAGTATAATCACAAAGTAGCAAGTATAGGCATCACAAAATCAATTTTATACAACACACTGTTCTTGAAGGGTATTTGAGCAATGCAATTTTGTAGCTCTCGATACCGAAACTGCAGCTCATAAACGTCTCTTGGTGGCACAGTTCTAAGTACGGCGAAGATAATTTCCTCTGCCTGAAAACACAGCGAAAACAACTTTGACGCATTGCAACCGCGCGCGTGCTCCGTACAGGCTTCACAATTCAACAGGTAATATCCCAGCAATATTTGGTGGTACAAGCGTATATTGCGATGAGGCGTCCGGACATGTAAACATCATAATGACTTCCTAGTTTGAAGTCAGTCACCCACTACAAAAGGCAAGCATGTAACTGTGCGTATTGCCTTAAGACCACTTAGAGTGTGCATAAAAAGTTCGAAATCATTTCACGTACATAATTGCTCGTACCGCAAAGCATGCTACCTTTTACACAGAATGCAACCGTATGCGAAAGCTTCACTGACACAAGCCATTTTGAATTTTCTCGAATCACAAGCTCAACTTCTCGAGTAACATTATACATTCAAAGGCCTGAACTAAGTGGATGAATTACGCACTAGGGAGAGAATGTCACTATCACGTTCGACTCTTGGAGGTGAGCTCAAAGATCCCTACTTTTTTTTTTTGGAAATTTCGGCTGCCTTTGACCCTTCTACGATTAAGATGCCAGTGTAGTCTCTAGACGAAACATTGCGGAGCCAATTCAGCAAGGGATATGTGGGGATGCACACAAGAATTGAGTGAATTATGTGAAAATAACTCCTCAAATAGAAGCAGCCACGCGTCCAGGATAATGCGAAAACAACGAAGAACGTCTTGCGACAGAAAAAAAAGAAAGATTTATAGATGTGATTTTGAAAGCGCCAGCATTGACTGACAGTTATATGAACACGCTAAGTAAAAAAAAATCGAGGAAAACATACTCAACACGTTACGAAAGCCAGTGCGAATGCCACAGGTGGCAGCGCATACTACTTCTTTTCATCAGATCATATGCATAAAAGCAGGTTGATGGATGAACCACTTGCGCAACACCACTCATTCACCCAAGCAGGGATAAGTAAAATCTGGGGGAGCCGGGGAAAGGCTGCCGTCTCCACGTTTCCTGTTGATCGAGAATCTCTCGCTTCGCAGCGGTAGGCTGCTGCGCGTTTGCAAGCATTTGATGTACGAGTCTCGCTCGCGCTAAGGGTTCACCAACCCACTCATTTCTTCACACTTTAATAGAAGAAGGCATATTTCTTCGTGCTTCAATGGAAGCTCATGATAAAGAGGATGCAATCACTGAGGCTTTATTTTGTCTGCTATGTCCTTTATTTTTTCACTAACCATCGGTACTATTTTTCGACCCTCTTAGAGTTCACTGACGGCTTTTTACGCCACAAGTCCCGTCGCCACTCAGTGAGCGCATAGCATTTCGGCCCTCGAAGGTATGCTGCCCCCAAATGTGTTTCAACGCGCTGTTTTACAGACAATAGTCCTTCTTTGGATACTTCGATGGGAAAATTTTGGCTTGGCTGTCTCTCTTTCAGCCAGTTTGTCGGGTGACATGTCAGTCAATCAAAGCGGCTAAAATTCAATCACATCCGCAACGCCCACCAATATTGATCTGGCTTCCGCGTTCATAATTGTGCGTATTGTCGATTGTAAAAAAAATTGTGAGTATATTTGCGGCGCAGCCTTCACAAGTCAATATTCTGTGGCGTGTTTCTTTATAATATAAAAGGCATACATAACTAATTCTCAGAAACGGAGCGTTCATTACGCTGCACTGACAGTGCAACGTTTCACACGAAAAAGTAGGCGTTTCTTAAGCTTTGCTTAGACGATACGATGGTGGCACCTTCCCGTCACTTTGCATTCTGCATATTGTGGCCTCCGAGATGGCACGCACACGCAGCGCGCTCGCTATATCGGAGGCCATTCTTTCGTTTTCCAAGATTACTGCCAGATGGCACTCATGTCTCGCGCAGTGCTTTCGAAATCCCATTCAGCGATCTTCTCTCACAGAACAATAAATAATTGTTTTATTCACACCCTCACGACGGAATTATCGTCTTTCTACGAAATTTGCAGTGAATCATGCAGAAACGTGGCCAATGTGTGTGTGTGTTTTTTTTTTTCAGGTGATGCTGTCTCGATCGCTTGTTTGTCGGTGTCGCGCGCTTTTTGAAATAGCAAAGCAACCTTCTATAGACATCTATTATCATTACGAGCGGGCACGTTTAATTGCTGCCTTTCATTGTGGCATTTTACAGCCACACGCATGACCGGCGTTGTGGCTTGCACCAACATAACTATCGTGTTTTAAGCATCTGAGTGAATGACAACCTCGCAATGAATGACGACTTAGTTAGGCCGCAGCAGTAAGCAATCACACAGTAACAACAAAATAAAGAAAGCAGCAAACAAGCAAACAAAGGAAGAAACAAAGCAAAAAGCAAGCAAGGAAAACGAATGTTATATGTCAGACAGACACAAGCCAAGCTTCGCTTGTGCTCACTCTCTCTTAACGAGACGTGCTCCTGAATTATTACAGAAGTGGTGCAAGCGTGTACTTTCTGCGTCCCCAATACCCACAGTGGCTCTTAAACTTTTCCTGATTTTTCAATCGCTGGTTGTAAAACAAAAACAGCACTTTATGCTGAAGGTTATGACAACCCTCTCAATGGTTCATGCCGAGACAACGCGACTGTTATGTCCTCTCTTTAGTTAGGGGTGGATAGCAACGAGTCGAAAGAGAAAGACGCTCGAGGAGACTAACATGGCGGTGCTCAAAAGTCATCGCGGCCATGATAAAAATGGTATGGGACAGGCGCTCTCCTTGAAATGAGAAGGATGACCGGGTATTCCCTCTTCTTGAGACAACTCTCGCCATCACTGCAGCCCCTTTGCATGGGGCGACGTTAATAGAAGTCGCTGGGCGGGAGGACCATCTCTCGAGAAAATTAATGTCCGGCGCCCTTCGGGGCCACTGGTCCCAACTTCCAAGCGACCGACCCACCCTCCTCTTCCGCCTTCACTCGAGCACACGTTCTCGTGAACATAACTTTGAGAGGTTTGCAGTTATCAACGCCCGACGTTGAAAAGTGAAAAAAATTTCTGAAAGCCCCGTCAGAAGTTGTAGAGGGCTGGTTCAACGAGCGCAAAATTTGCTTACAGATGAGAAGGTCCCACAGCTGAAAATTGAAACGGAAAAATACCCAAAAACGTAACAGCCTTTTTCATTTGAGGTAGCAAAGGGCAGTAAAATGGACACCGCGTTGTCGTACAGGACCGATCTGTGGATTATCTATATAACAATTTCTTAATGAGAGGACAGACAATTGCATTCCTTTATTTGCACGAAAAAATAAAGGGTCATCTGCGTTGCCTACTATCACTCTAGCAACGGTAGAATTAATGAAATTTTGAAAAAGCTCGTTAATTTGACGCTTAGTCATTCAGAGAATTGTGTAATGTAGACGAGCTTCACGGTCCACTCCAGCATATTTATTGTTTAATGGCACCAAATTATCATTAATTCGATCAGATCTGGTTGCATACAACGTAGTTATTTCAGATGGCTCTCAGATCGCGCCAGCATGAAGCGTCCCGAATCTGTGACGCAAAAGAGGAAGAACGGCGTACTCGGAAAACCGAAAAAGAAAGGACTGTTCCCGTTGCTATACCTTGATCAGTCATTGACTACGATCTTGCGCACATGCATATCCGAAACTCACCACCTTCATGCAAGACTCGATGCAACGCGCGCGCAGTGCGAGAAAATTCAAACATGGCTGAAGAATTTGACTAAGCATAGCATGGCATAGCTCTCAGCGACGCTCGGCATTCTGGCACGAAAATCTTTTGCTACACTGTGATGAATGAACTATCAATTGCCGGTCACTTTGCCTCCAAACAACTAATAAGGTAATAAGAAAGTGATAAGGAAGAACAGCAGAGGACGTTTCGGGTTAATTGAGCAGCAAACGCTGCCGACGTCGCCATATGAAGAACAATGGCACAGTAGCCTCAAACATGCGGTGTTTACACTGGTACGCTCTCCAAGCATTCGCTGTGATATATGCTCCACTTACTGCGCATGCTTGGCGCTTTCTAAAGAATGTCCAAGTTTGCTATATCTGTGAAAAGAGTTAACTTGCCAGGAATGTGGTCCGCCTGTCTCACGAGGCAAGATCCGCGTGCAGCTGGCGTCTTTCTCCGCTTCGTTCCTCTATTGGGGATGTAAACCAGTCAAGCCTAAACACAAGATTGTAAAACGCATGTGCGTACACTTACCCCAGAATAATCGCGAAAGTTGAATTTTGACTACCCCCGCTGCTGCCTTTCAAACAATGGGTATTTCTCTAGTAGCTGTTTTCGATGGATGCGCGAAGCGTCGCTCCACAAAGACTTTGCTCAGTCATATTATAAAACGCGTCTAAGATCGAGCTTTCGCAACTTACCATGGCCAAATGAGAAAAGGAGCATCGAATTTTTATGACTTATTGATAATGTCCCTGCCAGAATAAAAATGGCCACATCACCAACTACCAAACGATCCAATTTCTAGACAGTATAGCAGAATGCACGTTTATTCAACGGACGCTAATCTTCTTGCAGAATATATAAATCTTACTAGTGTTTTATTTTGATTCTTCAAACTTTATTTTGGTACTGATATATACTGCCCATTTTATTGCTTCTGTCAGCGTATAGAGAGGCAGATGACTATATTAGGAGCTTCCAGCCGACAAATAATCCTTCGCACACTACCCGGGGGCATCAAGTCTACCACAACGAGACCCTCACTATAACTCAAAGAAAGACGTGGAAATTTAAGGGCTCGTTTTTTTTTTGTTAGACACATTATCAATGAGAACTAATAGATTTCGTACAGTGCGATGCCAACAGATCGAATAAGAGTGTTGCACACTCGGCTGTCATGGTTTCTTGCTGCACTGACTAACAGTTCCAGGTTTGAAGTATATATGCATAGCCCATGACGTCGAAGGTTGGATGCGCGGCGCTGTAGCTCTGTAGGTAGGGAATGGTACGCATTATTGGAAGGTCGCAGATTCAGGCACTGCCAACGGCACGTCATCTTTTCGTCGACTTTTCATTTTTCATATTTACATTACAATTACTTCTAATAACATCCCCTATACATTGCTCGGTATGATTTTCTGTCAGTTCTCAACAATATTTGGTCCAAGACAAACGAACGCTATGTATTATTTTTAGGAATGTGATTTTCATTTCAGTCAGAGACTCGGAGCCAAACGACAAGATACCTTAGAGACGTTCAAAAATGCTTTCATTGGGGTTGGCTGCAATGGCATACTGAGGTGTAACAATTCTCGGCATGCATCCGCAGGTGCAAATCACACAAGAACGCAAAATGAACGAGGACCGTGCGCATAAACAACTTTTATGGTGGTGCACAAGAAAAATGTTGTTAGTGCGTAAGGTCCTTCTTCGTTTTGTGTTTTTGCGTCATCCGCGCCTGTGCGTACACGGAGCAAATTCTTACAACAATCATGAGAGTTACACTTGCTTCACAATCTTCTTTGCCCTATATTAGTTCAAAAGCATTGCAATTCGGATGCTAATTGGACGTGCTGCATTTGGCAAAGCCTTGATCATATTGATAGGCTCCTGGAGCGTGGAACAATACTCCGCATAGTGTTATACCGTGTAAGTCAGCTACTTTCTACAAGCTGAAATATAATACAGTGTTACCGCTAGTAACGTTAAAAATATTAACGGCTCAGGATGCTGATTCTGGATGATACGAAACGTTCGACACGTGTGTTTCATATATTCAAACTCTATGTCGAGGTTTTCTTGACGGCAAAACTAAGTCATAAGACAGAGCAGAACTTCTTGTAACAATGCAATTTGATTTGAAATGCATCACCGGGGGAGCAGTATGTTAGATAAATCAGGGTGCATTGAATGAGCTGGTAGTGTGGAAGTACTTGTGACTTTGTATTTACGAAACTATAGAAGGTACTTTTTTTTTTACTGGAGGAAACTTACCGCAACATTTGAAGGGTAACTAGAATGAATGTACCAAATAAATTCATTTATTTGGTGAGGTAGTGTGGCAATCCCCCGAACTGTTCAAGTCCTTCATCAGCAGGCAAATTCACACCATGCACTGCAAAATTAGGTTATACCTTGGCCACTCGGGCAGGCGTCACGTATTATGTAGCCACTCCTTTGTATAGTTAGATAGAGAACCACCTAACTCTCTTTGCCTCAAAACAAACTAATATCTAGCAGTATCCACAATACTCGTGTAAAGTAATGATAAACTTGGTAATAAAGCCAGGAAACGTTGAACTGCAAACCACACTTCGCTCTTGTAGAGTCAAAAGAACTTACATTAGCGCGCGGTGGTGCCCTCATAAGCGTTCCCATTTGCTCGCATTCGCGTTGAGAACCACACTTTTTTTTTACTAAGTCGCGCACGCCGATGAGTTCATGACTACAATGCCGCATTCGTTGATGGGAGTCGCCCAATTCTCCACCTCACCTACTCGTGGTGTCGTAGGCAAAATAAGGGCAATCTAGACGGCATACCGGAGCTCAGTACCGTAGGTAGCAAACGAAACGATGAAAGGGGCATTTAGAAAACACTTTTTCCGCTGCGACTACGTTGGCACCGGGACTACTTCGGAAACATTGCTATACAGGAAACAGCGTTGAAAGCGGCAGATACGTTAGTACCAGAGGCCAAGAGAGTGCAATTGGCTCACAGTGAATTCGCGGTTGCGACTTCATTTAGGTGAGTGGCGTCATTGCATTGTGCTCTGTGTGCACTGCAGGGGAATGCCGCGTGGCTACGCTTTTTTAGGAGGAGAGGAGTTAAGAAGCAAGAAGAGTTTCTTCCAAGCGTGGCAGTCCATTTATGCGTGGTCGAGTTTGCCGACGTGCACTCAAAAGATGATCACCGTTTCCGTTTGCGGCGGGCTTTTGTTCACTATGCGACGCGAGATTACAAAGGTTACATGCATAAAAAATCAAGATATTTGGCCAAGTAGTTTCCCGGCATCTGTAGGGCTTTCATTCACTTATTGGCATATAAGTTGTTATACCGTAAACGAGGGAAGCTTTCACATCTGCGTATACCTAATATTAGAATCGTAGCAATCACAAGTTTTTCATAATGTTCTAAAATAACATGTACTCCTAGACTTAAAGTAATGCCAGGAATGAGAAGTAACTCATGGTATGTGCTTACTACGTAATCCGGAAGAAAGAGAATTTATATAAACTACGTTATAATAGTTGTTTTTCCTTAGTGATATGCACTATTGGACTACAGTCACTATATAAATATTTAAAATTTTACCCATGCATTCTCACGTGAGCGCGATGATAGATTTTTGCGTAGCTTTTGATTTGTGGAAGATGTCTTTTTTGCCTGGCCCTGCCAGCTTTTTGTTTTTCAAGTATAAATCAAGGTTACCGCTACAGGGAACCATTTCAGCGTCACATTCTTATGCGAATGTGAGGGGGTTTGTTAGGTCGACTACATTGTAGTGTGAAGTGCAGGAGCCACTTTCCTGAACAGTACTACTGAAGTATCTCTCTTTTGTGGCAATAATTGAATAAGGTGTTAGTAAATACGTTATGAAAATGCAATAAAGTTTATATGTGTTTAATGAAAGATTCCTTGTAAATCTACTCTGAAAAACTTGGAAAGCCATCGGACTCATCAGAGAGACGTGTGGAACGTTTTAATAGAGCTAATATTAACACTGAAATATGAGTTTGTAGGCACGTATTTTTTCAATAAAGAGGCCCTTGAACTCCTCTAGAGCATGCCAGAAAACACTGCCAATTGGTACTCGCGGCTCACGAAAACGCGCGAGCCAAATACAATAAAAGAGCACGTGATTTGTGGTTTACATTATGTTGTCTGTCCGCTGAAAATCACTTTGTTTTCTCTCAAAAATTGATGCTACGGTTTCAAAAATGACTACGTCACAGGTAAAGCAACAGCCATTGGCTCATTTAGGCACTGCGTGCCCTGTCGTTACTGGGGATGCAGCGGGAGGCGGTGACTTGTTTCCGCGTTGGAAGACTTGTTCATTGGAACAAAAAAGAGCAAAAGTGCTCAAGGTCTTGACGCCTGCATGTAGCCTTTACTTATACCCCGTGAAATTTCTCCCGGCTTAGCTTCCTGCGCCTTCATCGAGACGAGAGAAGGCAGAATGCAATCGATTCATATGAGGGGTTTAACGTCCCAAAACCATCGTACGATCATGAGAGATTCCGAGAGAATGCGATTGCAGCGTGCGACAAAGCTTTTACTCTGCTTGTTCTGGACGGATTCTGCAAACCTTTTAAATGGTGAATTAGTGCGGCAATAAAGCTTCCTTAGTGAGTTCATTCCATGGTTCCTTGAAAAAGTGTTGCGGAGTGCCAATTAAAACATGATTTTAAATATAAGACGATTGATGTGCGCCTAAGTATCAGTGCGCGTGCATCTCACCAGAAGGTGCTGTAGCTTCCAAAACAAGGTTCGCTAAAACATTGGCATATCAATGCGCTATAAAAAAAGCAACTACAACCCTGCGAAGCACGGTGTCACACCGGTCCCGTTATTAGGGAGGCGATCGCCGGGCTAATTCCAAGGGCCCAAGTATTGGCCCCCTGAACCGCACCACGAAAGCGTGGACAATTTAGAAGTGGTCCTTTTTGGCGCGCCAGCGGACGCCGGCTGTGGCCCAAAGAACAAGTCAGAGCCGAGAGTTGATAAACAAACAAATTATATTCTCAAAATTGGCAGATCGAAAACAATACACGAGAATGCACACTCCACAATAGTTACATACAATACGTCACCAATCAATCAACACACTACACAGTACAATTAGCCCCACTCGAACAACGGACACAGACAACAATACGCACCAGAATGCAGTCGCATGCATTGAACAACCAAGACACTCAAAGACTAAAGGGATAGAAAACCTATTCAGTCCAAAGTTCTTGGAACCAAAGTCTAGATGATACTCTTCCGAGAATCACTCACTCAAAGTCCAGCGTTGTTGTCGTTCCGCGCCCTCGAAGTTTCTCTTCCAGGAAACCTCCCGTCTCCAATTGGCCACTCTTCAAACTTCAGCTTCTTCGCCGGAAACACGTCGGCCTCACACTCGCAGCTGTTGCCACGGGTCTTCGCTCGAAAGCGGTAAACACACGCTCTTGCCTGTAGCCCGAGCCTTCACCCCTCAGGTGGAAATCCTCTTCATCTCCGGCTTCGTTCCTACGGACCAAAAACCTTCGCCGACTACACGGCGGAATCCCTACGCGCTCTGGCGCTCACTTCTGTCTCCTCCTGCTTTCTCATCTCGGCTGCTCGGTTAAATACCTTGCGCGCGGCATCCCAGACGCTTCTCGTCATTTCGTCGGCGCGATACGCAGCGAAAGCTGGGAAGAGGGCGAGACGGTTGGAATGCCCTCTCCGGCCGATGAGTCAACTCGGTATGACCACGCCCCTTTCGTTCTGGAAAAATCGAGTGCTTGCTCGGCCGCCGTTGTGGGGTGAGGAGGTTCGTCGGGAAGCCACGCTTCTGCGGGGAGAGCGCGCGCCCGGGGAGCCTTGGACGTTTGCTTTCTTTTTTTTTCTGTTGACCTCGCGGCGTTTCTCCCGCCCGTTATCGCAAGAATTTGGCGGCGCGCCCGTTTTTAGCGCTCGTTCTGTGACACACGGCTAGCCTTTGCGTTATATCGATTGCCATGACAAAAGAATAGGCCGTTTTTCCGGTTTTTTTCTCAGTTCTATTTATACTCAATATACAAGAAAACTAGCACGAGAAACATGCCTGATAAAATTCTCGACAGGCAGTTTTCATCTTTTTTGCTATCAAAATGAACCGATAAACGATACTGAAATAAAAAAAAAGCTGAGACGTGCTAGCACAGCTTGATCGATGTTGAAGATGTTCGCAACTTACCCAGCTGTCAGCGCTACTGCAGTGCTTTCTGTAGCAACTTCAGCAGCTTCCCCTCTCGTTGTTTTTTCATGATTCTGCTTCTTCGTGAAGACCAGCGACGTCTGGCAACAACTCTGCGCTTATTTGTAGCCTTGTACAGAGAGATAAAAAAGAAAAAAACACAGCTTCATTGCTACACGAAGGGAGGTTCTTAACTGCATTAACCGAACTTCAAGGGTTTAAAATTGCTGATACGGAGTAATGCGACACGGTCCAGGAGAATTTCCAGCCGCCGTTCGAAGATCTCCCTCATCTCTAGCTCACTCTGTTTTTTTATGTAGCGACAATTTTTTTTAAAATAAAACAAATATATATGTAAGACTTAGTGAGTTCAATGTTTTGAGGTTTGGGCTGAGTCCAGGCTGTTACGAAAACCAAAAATAAAAACCTCACAATGATGTAGGAGCACCTACAGACCGCAGGCCGGTGATGTTGGCTTGTCTCCCAACTCTAACGACAACATACTTTCGTCTTGTTACCAACGAGTATGATCGAAGAGGCGGAAGTAAGAATCGCATCGAAGAGACAAACTATTGTTTTGTTATTTATGGCAAGCTGTCTCGCAAACAGTCACGGTGACACTTGGAAGTCATATTTTCTTTATTATGGTTTTTAAGAGTGTGTATTGGCAAAATGCGTCAAATATGCTTTATTTGGTCTTTGGAAAAGTAGGAAAAAAGAACCAAACGTGTACTGTGAGCCTTGACGACTATAAAAATTACGTTATAAAATTAAAATATATGTCCGCAGTTCACACAATTTCGACCCATGCACTTCCACTATATATATATCATCATCATCATCAGCCTGACTACGTCCACTGCAGGACAAAGGCCTCTCCCATGTTCCGCCAGTTAACCCGGTCCTGTGCTTGCTGCTGCCAATTTATACCCGCAAACTTCTTAATCTCATCTGCCCACCTAACCATCTGTCTCCCCCTAACCCACTTCCCTTCTCTGGGAATCCAGTCAGTTACCCTTAATGACCAGCGGTTATCCTGTCTACGCGCTACATGCCCTGCCCATGTCCATTTCTTCTTCTTGATTTCAGCTATGATATCCTTAACCCCCGTTTGTTCCCTAATCCACTCTGCTCTCTTCTTGTCTCTTAAGGTTACACCTACCATTTTTCTTTCCATTGCTCGCTGCGTCGTCCTCAATTTAAGCTGAACTCTCTTTGTAAGTCTCCAGGTTTCTGCTCCGTAGCTAAGTACCGGCAAGATACAGCTGTTATATACCTTCCTCTTGAGGGATAGTGGCAATCTACCCGTCATAATTTGAGAGTGCTTGCCAAATGTGCTCCACTCCATTCTTATTCTTCTAGTTACTTCAATCTCGTGGTTCGGCTCTGCGGTTATTACCTGCCCTAAGTAGACATAGTCTTTTACAACTTCAAGTGCACTATTACCTATCTCGAAGCGCTGCTCTTTGCCGAGGTTGTTGTACATTACTTTCGTTTTCTGCAGATTAATTTTAAGACCCACCTTTCTGCTCTCCTTGTCTAACTCCGTAATCATGAGTCGCAATTCATCCCCCGAGTTACTCAGCAATGCAATGTCATCGGCGAAGCGCAGGTTACTAAGGTATTCTCCATTGACTCTTATCCCTAACTGTTCCCATTCTAGGCTTCTGAAAACCTCCTGTAAGCACGCGGTAAATAGCATTGGGGAAATTGTGTCCCCCTGCCTTACACCCTTCTTGATTGGTATTCTGTTGCTTTCTTTATGAAGCACTATGGTAGCAGTTGTTGATCCCCTGTAGTTGATATATATATATATATATATATATATATATATATATATATATATATATATATATATATATATATATATATATATATATATATATATAGGTCAAGTATATCCCCTAAAGAAAGGTAACCAACGGAAGCGTTTATTTCTACAATTTCGGCCTTCGTCTGGCCTTCCTCATTTCTGACGAAGGCCAGACACTGGCCGAAACTGTCGACACAAACGATTTCGTTGTTACCGTTCTCATGGCAGACGTACTTGACTATCGGAAACGCTACGGCCAATTTTGCAACCCGGCCAGCCTATATATATATATAACGCATCTGCAACAGATTTCCGACAATATGGAAATCCATACAGACTGCCAAGAGTCCATATTCAGTCAGTCTCTGGCGGCTGCTTTGTATCGACATGCAGAGGGTACATTTGTTATGCAAACGTTTGTTGGCGCACACTTGTGCATACCGGCTACTTCTATGGCTAAGCACAGTTGTTGGCGATATATGTGGCGCAGTGGTCACGACAATCACCACCCTCGAATGTTTTCGCATAAATTTTTATTGGTATTCGTCTCAGCAGTTGCGTATCTTCATATCTTTCTCCATAAAGTTTGCATGTTTAAACGAGTCGCACACACTGTAACTAAAGCCACTGTTTACTTTGTTTAATTGACGTTAAGCCTGGAATTTTGTTATTTCCCCAGCATACCGAGTCAACGTTTAATCCATAATTCATTTCACAAAATTAAGTCACTGTCTTTCAAAACAAAAAAGATGTTTGATGAATTAGCATATCGATCTAATAAGGAATTGATGCAACTCGGTTAGTAAATCGATGCAGGCTTGAAAAGTACGTCACAACTAAATTCCGCTCTAAGTGAAGTTAGGATGTATCGGGGGTATACCGTCTCGAGCAGCGAGATGCCCGCTTTATTCTAAAAGCATACGGCTCGCATAACAATCGCACTGGCAAGAATCGATACACCCTCATGTGAGGAGGCGGTGACGATCCGATCAATGTTTCTGTGGCAGGCGAGAACCACGCTGTCTGGCGACCATCGAGACAAACGTTAGCAGCATTTACTGCGACAGTATTTATAGATGGGGCCTCCATCAAACAAGCCTCGTCGTGTTTACTTGCAACATAAAGCCTTGCTTACCTTTTTCGAGGGTTCAGAACAGAACGAGTTCCTTTAAAGAATTACGAATGCTCCATGTTCGTCCAGAACAGAGTTCTGACTCGGTACAGCGTTGTCTCCGCCGTCATCGGGCCGTTGTGACTGCTGCCATCGTCCGTCGTGCGTGCGATTGTCATCGAAGCTTTTTATCTTTTCGCTTCAGCCGCTACTTTGATGTGTGGGAGGACGTAACGGTGTCTCTTAAGTGCCGCGCTTAGCAATGAGGGGTTGAATTGTTAGGTTACTCGGAGGTTTTAACTTCACCTACCTCATTGTTTTGCAGTGGTAGCATTCACGTGTATACAGAAGCCATACCTAACGCTCCACGCTTTGAAGGTCACACTAAAACTATTCACGCCTTCTACGTGGTTGAAAAAGTTAGAGCTTGGATTAGGAACAAAAGATACATTATTGAAGGACTGGAGATGATACCGATAATAGTAGCTGTTGGATTTAGACATCCTGAAATTATGATCTGGTTGTGAGGGGCGCTGGAGTTTAAAGGCTTCTGAAGTTTCGACCACTTCAGGGTCACTAACGCGCAGCTGAGTCTACGCTCATGGGCCTAAACTGATCTGCGTCTATCGAAAATGCGGGCACAGCAATACCGGCATACATATCATGGCCTTTCAGCAGTACTGCGCTACAGCCAGTGCACAACTATGCCCGGAAAATCGATACTGAGAACCGCTGCTTCTCCCTAAGGTTTATTCAGAAGAACACACTCAGTAGTAGCAAATACTTACGTCGCTGAACAATAAATATGAAGCAGCAGCTTACCCAAACACACACGTTTGTAATCGGTGTAAGCTGTACAAATTTATCTATTTATTTATATGGTGGTTAAAGAAATATCTGCCAATGAGGTGCCTCTCCTGTGCTATTACGGAATCCACCTTCTTGTAGGTGAGGGCCCCGCCGGGGTGGTCTATAATAGCTAAGGTACTCGGCTGCTGACCCGCAGGTCACGAGATCGATTCCTGGCTGCGGCGGCTGCATTTGCGCCTCCGTCGAAAGTGCTGTAGGCCCGCGTTCTCTGATTTTGACACACGTTAAAAAACCCCAGGTCGTCTAAATTTCCGGAGCCCTGCTTTACGGCGTCACTTATAATGATATGGTGGTTTTAGGACGGTAAACCCCACATATCAATCATCAATTCTTCTAGGTAAGTTTATACGTTTCATTAAAGATGTCATTATACGTTTCGTTGAAGGGCTCGGGTTGACTGCGTGACTCAAGCAATCAGACAACCCCGTAAGGGTTAGACACACCTATAAATCACATGAGAAGGCCAAATAGACGCGTACGTTCGATCTACCACATTTATTCTAGCCGTATATTTACTTTTTACCCTGTCATCAACGACATTGTTATTCGACAGCCTTCATTGGCAAAGGTAAAGGTGCTAGATGTTGTAAAAACCAGCACCTCTTAAGACTGGAAACTTGCCATTGATAATCTGGGACGAGGTAGCATATTTTAGTAATGGTAAGTTGGCTTGGACAAATCATTCATTAATTTCGTCATTTGATGCCTTCCGCAATCATCGGAACAATTGAATGGACACATGCACTGGAAAGGTGCCATTATTAATTGGGTATTGCCTTACAATTGGGCCGCAAGTTTTTACAGTAGTAAATGAATAAATGAAAGAATAAATCAAGGAATGAATGAACCCACCAAATAGTAAATTAGTCTGCCAACGTTGCTCCATTGCTGCCTCATCATACTTGTTCCAGGGAAAGGGACTATATTTCTTCCTATATTTCTTCCTAACATCTTACTGCAACTACCTGACGTTGCCTTGATTACATGCTACGCTGCTAGAGAACAATAATACTTGCTAAATTGAAACACAAATCTGATACCATTCAGTCTTATTTGCATTGCTTCGAGAGATTTCATTGAAAAATTGCCCTTAATGGATTGGCGTCTTAAACTTTTCGCCTAAGCCTCAAACACTTGGCACAGAAGAAGCTCTGGCTCTTCGAAATACGTGTACGAGAACACATGCATGCTTACGCACGGTAATCCGTACTAAGCTTCACCAAGGACGAGGCCCCGCGTTTACAGTTAATGCGAGCACGCCATCGCGGGCGTGGAGCCTTCGGAGTGTAAGCCAAGATAAGAAGCCAGCCTCTCGAGAAGAAGCTGCATCCTCGTTGAGAAGCTTTTGCAGATTTCTTCGAGAAGCCTCCATCGCGCAAAAAAACGAAAGGGGACACCCGCTACACCATCTCCCGAACTGTGTTAAAGATTACGACGCTAAGCCGTCAGGTCCGTAACGAATGGAAAATAAAATGTTAGCACCTCTGTGAATTCCTCTGTTGCGTGTGAGCGTTTCGGGTGTGCTAACCTCCGTAATTTGTAGACTGTTCTATTTAGTGAAAATTTCTTTTTCATAACCATCTGGTTGTTTTGGGACGTTAAACAACACATAGCAATCGAAAATTTGTTTGCATTGCAGTACTGGGAGGAGAGCTACGTGTTTTAGATGCGAAGCAGCTCTTTGACTAACGTGTGTAACGCCGTACGTACGTGCGTCCGTATGAACACGCCGCAACGCGGTCTCCTTACAGTAGGCGTTGGAGCAGTGCCAAGTAGGTCACGCTGCTGCTACGCAGTGATGTCACACTCTTCTCGCCCGCCTCCCTCATAGGTGCGCGCTGACGTGGCTCTCTCACTCGCAGCACGATCGCCGTAGCGCCTGCAGCTGCTGGCTTTTCGACCCACTTGGAACACACTTCTCTCTCGCTTCACCCTCTCCATCACTCTGAACGCTTGACCGCACGCCGAGTGGAAACACTTTTTCGACTCGTTTATCTGCGATGAATCTTATACGTAACCCAAGCCGCCTTCCGTGTCTTTGCTTTTCAAACAAACGTCTACTCGAGTAAGCGCTACACCAATTTTTGCTTCAAACCGTTCTTCCAGCATCCACGTCAACGTCCGTTTCAACCTGGTCAACGCCGCGCGCACTGCTGCTACTCCGCATCCCATCATGGCTGCCTTGGGGGAGATCGTCCATAACTTTGTTTCTTTGCGTTCCAATTTGTGCAGTTTTTTGACCGTCCAGTACATTACGGTAAAAACCATTTTGCACGAGAAGACGAGTGTGCGGCACCAGTGCGCCTTCCTAAATAAATGTATTCCTAAATTAATTCAGGATACCTCGCATTATTGGCAAAATCAGAGCAGTCGAAGCTTGGTATGTTCAAACCTGGCCTACTGGGCTTCTTTCTTCACTTTCTTTCTCTCTTTCTTTCTCTTTTTTTTTGGTGTCTCTGTTCCTTTTTCTCTTTTACTTTGTTTATTTATATTTTTTTCCTCTCTATTTTTTCTCACTTTCTCGCTGCCTGTCTTCTTGTCGCTTTACCCATATGTTTTATGCTTTTCTCCGTTTTTCACAATTATTCTCTCTCGACTAATCTGCATTTGTATTTCTAAAATTTTCTTTCTTGTTTATTTTTCTCTCCGTTTCTCACGTACGCTATCTCTGTTTAGTTTTCTCTTTTTTTCCCTTCCTTGCTTTTTATATCTTTCTTTGAATTTATGTTTATTTTCTTTTTTTTGTGCTCGTTTTCTCACCCATCTAGGATGTCGCGTCCCAAGACGGTGTTCCAGGAGCTAAGCAGAATACGAAGCAGGAGAAGAAGACTAAGAGAATGTGTACCGATTCGTGACGATGATAGCTTCCTGCTCGCTCTACATGGGCTACCAGGCTGCTTAAACAGCACCGCTGTCAAACCTTGGCGAGGAACCCTGACATATCCAGCACGTGGAACAGCAGGCTTAGCCTTAGCATTCCGCTTTTGGTCACGTGGCAGAGACATGCCATGATGCACGGGAATGGCCTTGTCGTCCGTTGCACAGCCAAGACGCACGACCCCGTCCTTTTGATGACGTACTTAGTCGCAGCCGCCTTGCCCGTTCCGTTGGCAGTTCAACGCAGCACCGCTTATCTTACGAGCAGGCAGTTTCCTTGATGATGCGCAAACCAAGACAACGAAGGCCTTCGGGAACTCGCGTCCGTGCCATGAATTCTGACTAATGCGCGCACTGACGGCTGTCAGTGAAAGCCGTCTTGAGACGAGGTTCAGACTCGCGCTAGAATCTCGAGCGGCTCCTGTTCAGGCGTAATTACACAGGGGCAATGAAAGAAAAAGCGAGCAGCTGGCTTGTTTGATAATTCGTTCCGTGAACGCCCAGCTGAATCCCTACTCGTGGGACACGCCATGATCTATGGAAGGGATGACCCCGCTAGCTTCCGCTTACCGCGAACGCCCCAGTCGAGGGGTTTCTCATAACGCAATGGGAGGGCCGACAGTGTTCACTTTTTTTTCGGTGTGGCATGCAAGGCAGATTGAAAAAAACTGCATTTATCCTTGAATTTAAAGTCATAGCGCGAGTTAATTTTTGCTTGCTATAACTCTAATGTATTTGTTTAAAAGAAAGTTTGTGTCGTTACCTCACGATCCAAAAGCGTAGTGGGTAAATGTTTCACAACAAAAATTCTCGGGATCTCCCATCCATTCGCCTAAGACGATTCGAAGGTCAAAGTAATCTTTTTTTTTTTCTGGAATCAATGTACTGATCAAATAACTTCTGTGACAGAATTTAATTAAACTCTCTAGTACGTAGGGCTTCGTAACTATATTGGAGATTTCTTCCGTTAATTTTTAGATATTATTCTTATTCTTTTTCATTCTCCACAAAAATTGGAAGCTTACCCGTTGACTTCGGGAAGTCACGGCCCTTTTCTACAACATAGTTGAAATGAAGTTCTGCGCCGAATACACTAATGCCAGCTTCGCGCACTCTTTCACTATGTGAAAGAGTGCGCGAAGCTGGCATTAGTGCCCAGGCCTTGGGCTCTGTCGAAGAGGTAGCTTGCTTCTGTATGCCACTTTTACAGACGCCTACCACGGACGCCGATTGTGTGCGCCCTTTCGCCAACCTCACCGAGGAATGCTTTTGCGATGTAAACCTTCGTTAAAGAAGCCTGAAGTGGTTGCTGAAAGTTTTGTCAGTGTTTAGGCAAGGGCCTCATCAAACTATTCGCACCACAAACTTTGCGACACGCCGTGTACCAAGGCCGCTACGGCCAATAATATCATACCCCTGCCTCTGCCTTGAATTCATACCCCCACCTCTGCCTTGAATTCTCAACTCACGTGACACGCTGCCATCGTTTGCGATTGCACAGCTCCATTAGCGCACTCGACCATTTGAGCTTCGCCCAGTAATGACCTCTGAGACTGCACGCAAACAGGTTGCGTGCAATCTTGGAGACACATAGCCCAGTGCGCCCGACAACACGTACGCTGTTTGTCACCAGAGGTGAAGGTCGCGGACTGGTTCATATATGCTCCGGCTGGAGCCACCACCCTACCAGCCGATCTTCCGCACATTCAACACCCAATCAGACCCGCAGCCTAGGCGACTTCACACTTTCAGTAGATGTCGTTATGTGAATAGACAGTTGAAAACGCATTGGGCTGAGCAGCAGTGATCTTCGACCATCCGCCGCTCTAAAGCGTTGTAATGAATTACACAGTTAACGCAGAGAGCCAAAATAAGCCAGTAAATGACCCTAAAGACATTTTCGACTAGTCCAGTGGTATTCTACAAAACGTAATCGAACATCGGGAGCAACGCCTTCTGATTGCTAGCCTGCTTCGATTCTCGATGCACACCCCAACCATGCTTAACGACTGTGCGCCAAACATTGGCCGTTTAGAAGCATCATTGAACGCCGAATACAAGCACACTGGTTTAGTGCTGGCAACGCCAAAGCGATTCCTCCTGGCAATCAGCGGAGGGCCCCATTATGCGGCCGTAGGGCGACGCGCAAACATGCATTGATGTTTGCTTTTTTCATGCTTCTGCTGCAGATGATGAAAACTGTGTGCATGACAATTTCAAATAAAAAACCCCCCCTAACTCTAAATACACAATAAACAATAGAGAAATTAAGAGTTCTAATGAGCTTAAATACTTAGGTGTTACTATATCCAGCAGTTTAAAGTGGGACAAGCATATTGACAATATTACAGGACTGGCGAAGCGAAAGCTGGGTTTCCTGAGAAGGAAACTCCGTAATGCACCGCCCTCTGTTAAATTGTTGGCGTATAAGACTATTGTTAGACCAACGCTGGAGTACGCAGCTATCATCTGGGATTCGCATACTAAAACTGAAATTAACAAACTTGAACGAGTACAAAGATTGGCCGCGAGGTTTATTTATTCAAATTACATGAGAACACAGTCTGTATCACTTTTGCTTGCTAGGGCTGACCTTCAATCGTTAGCTACACGTAGAAAAATAGCTCGCTTAAAATTTATTTATGACCTGTATCATAAAAACTACAAGCTGGATCCCAGTGTATACCTGCGCCCCCCAGGACGAGTATCGGCTCGTACCAATCACTCATTTTCTGTCCAAGCTTATGTACCGCGGGTGGATGTATTTAAGTTTTCGTTTCTGGTGCGATCTATTGTTGACTGGAATGCGCTTCCTCCCGAGGTACTTACAGGATGTAGATCCTCACAGGATTTTCAACGACGGCTGGACTTGTTTTTTGCCTAACATTGTTTGTGTATTGTTAACCTGTTCACCTCCCACCCCTGCTACAGCCCGCAAGGGCTAGCAGTATTGTAAATAAATAAATAAAGATGATGAAGATGTCCAAGTGCTTTGTTATGGGTGGGCTTTTTGAGCACTTCCCCATTGCTTGACTTCTTCAGACGTCCAATTCAATTTGACGCTTCTGACCTGCAATAACACATGCGTTAGGTAGACTTGTTACGCTATGTGACAAACATATAGTGTTTTGTATTTTTTTAAGGTTTCAACAAATATTGAGGCTCTGTGGTAGAACACCAGCTAGCCACTCAGACGGCCCAGATTTGGTACTCGTTCGAACATGAATGCATTAGTTATTTGTTTTATTTTCACCTTTTTTTATTTTTCTTTCTCACAATAAATGACTACATCGCCAATGCCAATGCAGGAATTTCTGCGAAAGGAGCTCCTTAACGCTATCGTGTAGAAATCTAGAGTAAAGGCGGTGTATTTTACTGAGTACGGGCATAGTTTTCTGCCCTAACGTGTGGTTAGAAAAGTGCGAAGAGTAGTTGAGATATAATAATAACGTATGTTCCCACAGTTAGTGAGAACACAAGTGAGCTGAACTCGCAACAGCAACTCGCACAGACCTGTGATCTACGTAGCCTTACACATATATCAAACTGCGGGCCAACGTAGCGTGGTCTTTTTACTGTTGTCCTGTCTAAGAGGTGGGAGCTTGGCATCGAGAAGACTTCGTTGAGCTCCGTAGGGGCGGTGGGATAAGATGCGCTGCATTGTCACCTCACTGCCGCATAAGTAATGCATCTAGTTGTAAAGTGGAGGACACAAGGCACTACATTCGATCCCGCAGCCTATCCTACCAAGATTAGCGTCTTTTTCAAGAACTCGAACTTTCTCGTCTTTATCGTAGGCGTTTATCGTGAATCCCACTTTTTTCAGTAAACTTCCGTTTGCTAGGCAGTGCTTGCTCTGTGCCGTGCTTTTCTTGGGGCAGCATGTGTTCGCCCTAGTTTTTCAAGCATGCATTGATTCTAAATCACCTATCACCACTTTACAGCAAGTAGGAGTCCACACTGATGGCCAATCTCATAAGACGCGGGTGTAGACTCCTTTACGTTACACCGAAACACGTACAAACACACAAAGTATAGTCAGGATAGTTAAGCCAGTTCGTCAAAAAATCTCGCAAATTGAGGTCAATAAAAAGCAAGCAACACTTTGAGAACCCCACGTCGCCCCGCCACGGTGGTCTAGTGGCTAAGGTACTCGGCTGCTCAACCGCAGGTTGCGGGAGTGAATCCTGGCTGCAGTGGCTGCATTTTCGATGAAGACATAAATGCTGTAGGCCCGTGGGCACAGAAAACCAGGTGGTTGAAATTTCCGGTGCTTTTCACTACGGCGTCTCTCATAGTCATAGGGTAATTTTTGGGCAGTAAACCCCACAAATCAATCAATAAAGTCAACCGAGGAACCCCACGTATTCTACTGTAAAACATGAAAAGGTCGCTCATGCTTCTCGGCTGGCTAAATATACTTGTGAAGGTACGAATACAAGCTTTCTGTCAAGTAAAAGAATGTGTGTAGTATGAAGCCCGTTATTTCATAACGACAAGCTTCTCGAGCAACACTTCTCGTATCTAAACATTGCAAAATATAATAAAGGGCAACAGAAATTTCTCTTTTTTTAGCCGTGATATTCGTTCACGTGCGACACCACCAGTTCATAATGCATGATCTTCATGTGCTACAAATGATAATCGTGACAGCAGTACATACCAAGTGGCAGATTTCTGGTCAAGGGGGATGTTAGTTTTGTTTGATATTAGCGACAGTAGACCTACCGCACTGAGGCGCAAGATTTTTTGATTGCGCCTGGACTCTAAAGCGCATGGTTATCGATTCAGTGCTTTCCGCGCATATGTGAAAATTTTGTGCGACAATTAGCCATTTCCTTTTTACTGTGCACTGGAAAAACTTGCAATGGCCCCCGCTAAACTTTTCTTGAACCATGCCTGTCATACGCATGCAAATTGTAATAAAGAAATGTGTACTGCGTCGTAAAGTGGTTGTGAAAAAAAGCAAGCGCGAAAAAGAGCACAAAAGACCCAATATACTCATGTGTTGTGTACTGCGGCCATGTTACTATCCGTTCTGTGCTTCATCACTCCCAAGGGTTATGCAGAATCTTACATAGTACCACATTAAGAGAAACGATCGTAAACTGCCGTTACAAGATATAAAATAGTTCCCATGCACCATATCTATAGGCACTTGCTCTAACTACAATATGCCAAAATGCAATACAGCAAGCGATATAAAAAAAGACCGCATGAATGACAACGAAAGATAATCGTTTCTGCGAATGTTACAGCGGATCCATCGGAGTAGCGTAGCTTAAGTTCTTTCTTACTCTCATCGTTCTACGACCCCCAGGGGCGAACTTCACCGTGTACTTGCTGCGCAGGCGTAGTGCAGCGGCCTCCCCAAAGCAATCTTATATAGTTTAGCCTTTTCGCGTGTTCAACCGAGGGCTATTTCTGTACAGTTGCAGTGGGACCATGTTAGCTTCTCTGTGCGGCCAGGACCGGAAATTTTTACGACTCACCGTCTACGCTGGTTTGGCTGGTGTCCTTTCTTTAATTTTTTTTGCTTTATGCACGACCAGATGTAGAGAGACTTCAGGTCAGGAGTACACAGACTGCTCGATTGCTCCTAGTTTATATATGTAACCGCGAAGGAGTGCTGGTTGCCAAATAATCTGGGACTCTGAAAAGAGCAAATAAACTTTAAATACCAGGTGCTATACTCGTCTGTGAAGATCATGGCCAGCGGATGGATGGTTAGAAAGTACACCGTAGGCGGCTGCGGCTTCACCTTGTCTGGGCATTCATTCGCTCTGCTCTGCGCTTTGAAAATGCTCGTGTCCGTCTTATACCGAGTCGAAACTGCTCATAACAGTGCTATTGCAATCACTATGTTGAAAATTTTGTAGGTCCATGTGCTCAGATTTGTGTGCACGTTATAGATTTGTGTGCACGTTCTCAAAATTTCCGAAGCCCTCCATTAGGGCGTCTCCCTTATTTATAATGGTGGTTTTGGGACGTTAAACCCCACATATCGATCAGCGATCACTACGCCACGACACAAAAGGCTCGATTAGAGTGAAGTACTAGAGTTGAGCATCGAACCGTAGTGAAGTGGCTCGCCGCTGTAAAGCAAGTGAGGGCACCTGCGCTTAGGGAGTTTTTACACAAACTGGCACGTCGGGAGGAGGTGGGTAAACAATTGCCTGGCGGCATATACATATAGTTCATGTTTAGCGTGCAAGAGTCCACTGTTAGTGAGGCAGCCAGGAGACTTTGGTTTCTGGCGGCTGCCTCGGCCTGCTCTTTAACCCGCGCTTGTGCTTCCGAATCGAGCTGAACAGCGTGTTTGAAAAAAAATATCCGAAATTAACAAAAAATCAGCAAAAATTACAGATTTCTTCGGTGACATCTTAATTACTTCTCATGTAGTCGCAACTGTTTTAAAGTGGTTAGAAAAAATAATTGAAGTAGTAATGAAGAAAGTAAATGTGTTGGCTTCCTCATTAGATGATTTAGATTGTTTTGTCAAGTAGCTGAACCGATATTTCTTATGCGAAGGAATCGTCACAGCCTTGAGATTTTGAGAAAGCGGCCTCTAATGATAATCCCGAAGTACTGAAATTCATCCCAATAAAGCGGTGAAACCAAACCCAAAACTCAGAAGAGCCCAACTGCGATAGTAATATAGACGTCCAGAATGGGTGAGTGTCCTTTTTTAAAATTTGCTTTAAGCGCTGTGCGCGAGTCGAGAGTGACGTTACGATCGAAGCGTGCGGTCACGTCTGTATGTGCACTGCTATTCGCAAACGCAGCTATGTAATAATGTGAAGTAGCACATGCTAAAAAACGGCAACTGCGTATACCTTGGAAATTTTAAGATAATTATATCCGGAACTCTGTTTAGCTGCAGCAGCACGTGGCTTGCTAGCACCTGACAGCTTTGCCCAGTAATGAGCTGTAGTGTTCAGATGAATTATAGTTTTAAAACATTGTTATATCTTAAATAGCTAGCCTTTCAAATGATTGTCGGTGGGCAGCGGCAAGTGGTGGCACGTTGCGGTATGTTTACTAATGCCATTAGTATCCAGGGTTTTACGTCTCAAAACTACAATATGAATATGAGAGACGCGGCTGTGGGGAGATTGCGAAATTTCCACCATCTGCGGATGTTTACGTGCACTAGTACCGCACAGTACACGGGCTTGGACAATTTCACCTCCATAGAGTTGCGACTGCCATGGCCCGGATCAAACCAGCGAGGTTCGGGTCAGCAGCAAAGAACCCTAACCACCGTTTTCATTGAGGGTGACTAGGTTGCATTTTTCCATTCATAAACTAAAATCGATAGGGCGAACGTTTCCGCAAAGAAGAATTCATGAATGAGAATTCAATACTCACTGGAGCCTGCGCAGACAAACATTTTTGACAGATTTCCGCTCAAAAAAGGCAGTTTATATCGTTTAGACATGCGGAGCATGTTATACTAGGGGCTAGTCATGCGCCGTCGCCGTCCGCAGCGTGCCTTCCTCCTCCGCCAGACATCTGCGCATCCCTTCCTTCTCTCAACACAGCGCGCGCTGCGCTCGCTTCAACCCTCCGCGCTCCGCGCGACCTTTAGTTTTACGTGTGCTAACGCGCGCATGCGCAGGCAGGGGCCGGCGGTCGCTATAAATAACCGAGTGTCGGGGCGCGCCGCCCTTCGTCGGTTGGTTTGTGCGGTCGCACCACGTCCGATGTCGCTGGTGAAATTGTATGCTAACGAATCCGCAAACACACCTACTGACGTCCCTTTCAATAGCGCCAGCCAATGTCTTGGCGGAACCATAAGCAATTCCGAAGAAACTTCATCCGTGGACTCCGCGCGGAGCTGCGAGATGTCAGCGTCGAGCGGAGGGTCCCCAACGCGAAGCAGCTGCGATACGTCAACGTCGAGCGGAAGATTCCCAGCTTCGAGAACGCGAAGCCGCTGCGAGGCGTAAGCATCGGCAAGAGAATCCGGACGGTGAAGCCGCGTGCAAGCGTCGATGCCATGATGCCGATCTCGATGCCGCCGTGGAACGCCACCGATGACGTCGACGTTGCGGGTACGCTCCGGCCGTGTGCACGCACGGGTTCCAACGACCTGCTGGCGGCGTGGGAATTTACGTCAAGCGTGACTCCGTCGACTCCGTCAAAGACCTCCAACTGCGGCCCGGCGCTCAACAACGCGCCAACGGCGAGCACTGCGTCGCTAGCGTCTGCAGAGACGACGTTATGACGATGTACTTTGCCCCAACCTATGGCGTGCCGCCGTGGAGAAGTACGTCGACGAAGCCGCGGAAGAATACCTGAAACAACGACCGCAACGATGACCTTTCGTGATAGTTGGCGACTTCAACGTCGACGTCATCAAGGACGATTGGGTGGTCGACTACATGGAGTCGCGGCACTCGCTGAAACGAGCAACGCACGACAGAAAACATCCTCCGACCACGGTTCGCGGGTCGTGCATCGACCACGTCTTTGCAAATTTCAATCTTCGACCACTGCAACCAGACCCACTCACCCTTCGCTTTACGGACCATGAAGCCATTTTGCTCAAAATACCCAAAGGGTGTCCTCAATAAACATCGTCTTTCGCAGCATACGTGCGTACGTGTTTACTCGTGTTCACTCGTGTTCACTCATAACACACACGCATGTCGCAAATTACAAACCACATTTATCGCAGTTCAATATATATGCTCCGCATGCTAACCAGTGTTCCCACTCGGGAAACTGCGGTGAATTTTTTTTACTGCTTAATAAGACGGATCCTCGGGCTAGTTGGTTATTTGGAATCAACATGTTTGCAGAGCGCAAAAAAAAATACTAGTTATAGCGTAACCATGGAAGGGGAGAGACATTTACAGAAAACTTTCATGTTCATGTCTCTTCCTTCTGTAGTGATGCTGTAATTACTCGCTTTCCTATGCTGTGCAATTGTGTTTATAACGCTGGTCTCAAAAGCACTGATACTGCTGAAATAAATAATTACTTGTGTGTAGTTTTCCTGCTTTTATATAACTGTGCCAAAATTATAGGAGCTGTCACACATGCCAAAGAGCATAGGGGCCGCTATTTCTCTGGTAAAAAAAAATCGAAATTTCTACATATCTACAAGAATATTCACTTGTGTGAACCTATGTACAATAATTTATATTATTTTACAGTTCAAGCAATGCAGTTTTATTGTACTTGCATTAAAAATGATTTATTATCAAGAAGTTTTTATTCGTTATTTTATTATACAGATAAGTTTTCTACTTTTAAATAAGACTTGTTTGAGAAGGTATAATTGTGCTTCCCCGCGTACCCGGCGCCGTTATGAAGGCCTCAAAGAGGTTTTTTTTTTAAATTTGTAAATAGGTCAGTGAATGACATAAACGAAACGCACACACTATTGTCACCAGAGCCGTGAGGGCAACACGAGGGGGGAAATGGCGCACTGAATTAGAGGCGACATACTGAACAGACACGGTTTATCGCACGCATCGTGATAGCGAGAATGCGACCCAAAGCTTGCCCGGATATTCATTGTTTCAGTAGAGCAAATGTATGGACAATAGACCTAAGCTCTCGTGCTCGTGCTGGGTGAGATACGTGTATATGGTAACTGCTGATGGCGATGTCCTGCAAGAACTCGTGCCGCGCTCGCATTACCGTTCGTCACTGATGACAAGAACGCTTGTATGGGCCATGCGGTCGTTCTCATGACAGCGTAATCTTCGCAATATTTCGCCTATGTTCTTCCAAGATCTTCTATTTATGTCCTGGGTCGTACAAGCTACAACGGGAGAAAAGAAGAGAGCGAGGGTGGGGAAAGGGGTCGTGTGCCGCGAAACGGGGTGTTTGGTCTAAGCCATTAACTGCCCAGGCCTCTTTCTCTACACTAGCTTGTATTAAAACAAATGAAAATAGCCTATGAAATGATCATAATAAGACATGAAAACCTGTTTCTAAAATACAGCAGCGCTATTGCAACTCCACCGTATAGCGCCGCGCTATTGCAACATAGCTTGCGGCAATGGCGTCGTAAAACTTCAGATGCACGTGGTGTTTCGCCCACAAGCCTGCGCCAATAAGCGCGCACCCCAGAGTGACGTCATGAATGGGACAGCTGGTAACCCTGCCTTCGGAGTACATGGTTTAGTAGATGAGTGGGAGAGAGAGAGAGAAACAAAGAAGAAAGGCAGGCTATTAAACTAAACTTTCCTTGTTTGATTACCCTACAGTGTCTACACCTGGGTAGGAAAAAAGGTTACTATAAGACAAGACTGGACATTTTAACAGTGACTCTCCTGAAATTTTAGGCTGTACCCGATTATAAATAATCCCAACTTTCTGGGCCATGACAATGCTGCGTTGTTGAAGTATAGGACCAATAGAATTTCCCATTACCTTTCAAGATTTCGCACAATAACTTCAGCAGCCGGAGAGTATTCAAAACCGGGAACAATACTACGATCACCTCTCTTGTGTAAAGGCAAAAAAATCTGCACAACACAACATAAACAACAGAAAACTTTCGACAAATCGCTGACCGTTCCAAAGTGAGCTGCGATAATTATATCATGGAGCAATAAACAAATAAACAGCGCAGCAGTTTCACGGTGTGCCTATTCAGTGGCTCGTTAATAAAAGAAGGCCAACGAGCTTACTTCTAGTCGCTGTAGATAGAACCTTATTAATGAGGCAACTCAAGGTAAACAAGTTGAATATTTCAATTTCTTCTTCATTATTCCTAATGAAATGCTTGTAATATTTTTGCTATGAGCAGTTGGTAATAGCGTCTCTTGAGCGAAATCTCGATAGATTGTCCCACTGGGGTGGGCGATTGAGAAGAAAGCTTTGCCTTCGTTTCTGAAAGGAAATTGGATGCAACCTATCCGGAAACGGTCGTCATATTTATTACTCCAGGGACGCGATTTGTAACGATATTCAGTTTTGCCATTTGTGGACTGATCAGTCATGCACCAGGGATCACCAGAACTGGGACTTAATTTAAACAAATGCACTGCAAGGCACCTGGTACCATGTTATCTCTCTATCCTTTCTTCAAAAAGTAAATGCGAAAGTAAATCGTCATTCAGAGCAATCGCCCATCCGTCATGAAGAGACATGCTGCCTTCTGCAAAGTGGAATTCGTTAAACGAGGGTGTGAGCAGAAAACATATCGTCCCCCGACACCATACCATTCGCAAACATATGGAGTCACGGCGCGCACCAACCGAACAATAGTAAACATGCTCTCTATGTATGCTTCATCCAACGACAAGAACTGGAATGACGAACTTCTTTATTATAACGTATGCGTTTTACAAAGCTCCACATGCGAATACAGGCTATAGTCATTTCTTCTTGCTTTATGCACGTCCGCCTTGGGACACCCTCCACAAAATGGTGCCTTTCTCTTCTCGCGAGAACCTCACTGTGGTCGAAACCCTCTGCCTTGCCGAATGGGTGCGTCGCGTTGCTCGTTTACCAACTTTGGCATCGCAAGAAAAATGAAAAATGTGCTACGACGGTCGCCACCGTTCTGTGACTTATTGTCTCGGTGATTTGATGTGGCTTTTGACCTTGGTGCGGAAGCGCAGCTTATGCCGGCAGTTTTTGTCCGGAAACGTTGGACACTTTTTTTATTCTCAACAAACTCACCGAGGCCACGTACACAATGGCTCACCTCGCGGTGGGAGGTCGAAGAGCTGCTAAAACCCAAGCTGTCTATGATGCTCGCTTGAAGTTCTTCACGCCGAGGTGAATCGCCTAACTCACCTGGTGGGCTTCGTCTGCGGCGAGGAGAAAAATGGTGTACGGATCCACGACAAAAACGAAGACCAGAGAACGTGCTGGCTACCCTGAGAGGCAGCTACAAAGAAGGCGAAGACGCAGCTGGAATCAGCCTGTTCGCCGCTGGCCTTCGCGGCCTAATAAACGGTCTCTTCATTCGTACGAGTCTTGGTCTCCTCTGCGCGTAACAACGTACCTAATGAAACTTTGGACAGGGATTGACTGAAAGGCACAAAAAATGCCACAATGGTTGAAGAGATTAATCGCTGACCATACGCGAAAGTTAGCTTCCACAGAACAGTTTAATCAAGAACAGTTATAGATACACGGTGACCACTACGTCAGGTCGTAGATAGTCATACATAGTAACACAGGCTGTCCATGGTATAATTTTAAAAAATTCACTTGAGTAGGACCTTTAAAAAAATAATACCACTCGCTGCATACTTTCGCATATCTGGAAATTCTGGTCCACGAAAAAAACATTCCTTGCAGCAAACAAAAATGAGGACAACAGTTCAACCTTCAAAAATATTCAGAGGGCGAAGATATGACGCTAACTAACTAAGCCTATTCATTACGAAAACCATGTTACCAGATTCGAGGCTAAATCGTGAAATTTCATTACTAGTGTAGCTCAAACATCTAAAACAGACCTAACCTGCGAATGCGAAGTGCATTACTTCTTGCACTTGAAATGTCTTTTACGAGGCTTGTATCTGTAGGCTGAACATTCAGAAATAGATGTTACGTTCGAGCATAGCTGCGTATAAGCACTGTGCAGTCTTGGTTCTGGTAAATAATTTTATTCTTGGGAATAAATCACGTACTATTACTGAGTTTCAGATTATCACTAATTGTTCAAGGTGACTCACTGTACTCATAGCACATCGGGTTTATGGCCATCTTTTAGCATTCTAAATGCTTCCAGTGGCAATGCCATCACCTATGAACATGCCGTTGTTCTTTTCTGCACTGTAAATTAAATTTCGCTGAGGGGTTCAAGCGCATCGGCTTTCAAGATCAGATAGTCGTAAAGTTGTGTTCGACTTCACGGCAGTACAGATTTTTTTTTCGCCAGTGCGAGCCACGAAAACTGATATAGTGGACATTTAGACGTCCCCTTTTGCCGGAAGTCCTGAATCTTCGGGTGATTGGATTTTCAATTATGCAAGCATTTCTTCCTAAAGCATGATCAGCAGAACATGAGAAGTTGCGCACTGGGAAATTCGACAGTCGCTTAGAATTCGACAGTACTGATATTAGACTTAGTGTGATATCCCTTAGTCATCCATATCAGGACGAGACAATGCATCCCGCCAAGCCCGGAAATTGCGGTATAAAAACTTAGGCCTTGAATATCTATCTATCTATCTATCTTATCCATCTATCTATCTATCTATCTATCTATCTATCTATCTATCTATCTATCTATCTATCTATCTATCTATATATATATATATATTGCCACGAGGAATTGTTAAGGCGCAGTACAACGCAGACGTTGTTAAAAGAGGAACGCTGACGGCATCGCTACGACTCATGAAGCCCGCCGGAAGGCACGAGCCGGCCCAGCCTGTGCACGAGCTGCTACCGAGCAGCGGAAAAGAAGAGAAGAAGAGGACGACGAGCGTTCGCTGCTTTCTCCCAGCTACTGTGTAGTTCTTTTGGCTTTGGGCACAAGTTCGCCCTTATTAAACCTTGTAAATAGGACGTCCCGGTTGTGAGGTTGTTATATCCGTTACATTTTCTGGTGGAGGTGCGGGGTACATGATTCCGAGCCCCACGCAAGAGCGAAGTCCAAGCACTGACCAGCCGCAACCAGTGGAGCTTACACCGGTGCACCAACGAGTCAGCCGCCGTATCCGAGGAGAGTTGCCAGAATTTGGGCCACTCCCTTCTGTATCAAGGGCATCGGTGACGGAGACAAGCGCCGCCACCACCATGACGAGCCAAGTTACGCCGGCACAACTCATCGTAAGCCAACCGGTCATCCCAAAGGTGTTTCATGGTGACCCATACGAGGACGCCGAAGACTGGTTAGAGCATTTCGAGAGAGTGGGAAATCTAAATCAGTGGAACGAGGAAGGCAAGCTGCGTAACGTCTACATTGCGTTGGAAGACTCTGCACGAGTGTGGTACGAAAACCACGAGGCATCTCTGACGTCGTGGCAAGAGTTTCGGCGGCAGCTACTGAGTACGTTCGCCAACAGTGATCGCCGGGAAAAGGCGGAAGCAGCTCTCCGCACACGGATTCAACGAACGAACGAAACTGTCGCGATGTACATCGAAGACATGTCCCGCCTTTTCAAGCGAGCTGATCCTGGCATGACGGAAGACAAGAAAGTGCGCCACCTCATGCACGGGGTAAAGCAAGAATTGTTCGCGGGACTCATCCGCAATCCGCCCCGTACTGTTGCTGAGTTTCGGTCGGAAGCAACAACCATCGAAACGACGCTTCAGCAGAGAGCCCGACAGTACAACCGCGACGTAGCCGGTGCATCCGCAGGAGTCTACTCAGCAGGCGTCGTGGATAATCTTGACACATTGCGCGAGCTCGTCCGGTCTGTTGTCAGGGAAGAATTAAGGAAACTGCAGTCACCTGATGTCACCCCCGAGCTGTCTCTTGCTGAAGTTGTCCGAGACGAAATTCGACAGGCCATGCGGGAGCCGCGGAGTGATGTGCCGGCGACACGACGGGCGGTAACGTACTCCGAGGTGCTCAGGCGACCTACTCTGCACTGTTCGCCGATCGAGACACCAAGTACTTATGTGCAGACAATGCGCAGCCCGCCTGAAATCGTAGAGGCAACACGCACTCCACCTCGTGCGAGAGAGATGATGCCACGGAAGAGCGATGTGTGGCGAGATGCCACACGTAGGCCCTTGTGTTTCCACTGTGGAGAGGCTGGCCACCTGTACCGATTCTGCCGATATCGTCAAGCTGGTCTTAGGGGATTCGCCATCAATGCACCGTGTCCGCGAAACGGCGAAAGACCTTCCGAGATTGAAGAATACCTATGCTCACGTCGGGAATTTGACCCGCCTCGTCGTCATCAACCACGCTCACCATCCCCTATGCGCTACCGCTCGTCTAGCCCACGTCCCTTCCCAAGCACGTCTAGGCAGCGTTCGCCTAGCCCAAATCCGGGAAACTGAAGAGGGCGACCTGTGGAGGCGAGGCCGCTGGCGACTTGGGATGTGAAGATCCTCCACTGCGGTACGAGCCTGATAACGACGACTGTTTCCAGGTAAAGGAGTGCAGTACAGAGAAAATTACTTCAGACTTGCCGTTGGTGATTGACGGACTAGAGCTCAATGCTTTGATCGATACTGGTGCGGATTATTCTGTGATAAGTTACGAATTAGCGAAGCGACTCAAGAAAGTTCTGACCGAATGGGGTGGATCTCAAGTACGTACTGCAGGTGGTCACCTCATAACCCCTTCCGGCCGATGTACCGCAAGGGTCATGATACGGGGCTTCACTTACGTCGGTGACTTTGTCGTCCTGCCTGTGTGCTCGAGGGAAGTGATACTGGGAATGGATTTCCTACAAGCTAATGGTGCGATTATCAATTTACAGAGGTCGAGCGTGTCCTTTTCGACGGAGCAAGCTTTAAAGGTAGCACGATCAGATGAACGATGTACCACTCCACTGCGCGTCGTCGACGATGATGTGACTGTACCGCCACGGAGCAGTATAATGGTTCTCGTGCATAATGATGCATTCAGCGACTACGAGGGTGTGGCGGAGAGCAACGTGGATGTTTTCTTGAAAAGAGGCGTTTGTGTGGCACGAGGGATTATCCAGCTGCGAAACGGGTGCACAGACATCCTCTTGACGAATTTCGGTAACGAATTCCAGCACATCGCAAAAGGGACGGCAATAGCGTTTCTTCATGAGTTCTGTGAAGTGACAGAAATATGCAGTCTTGAAACGACGTCACCGAATGTGAAACTTCCATCTGATGCCTGCGACACGATATACGTAAATCCTAATCTTTCAGAGATTCAACGTCAACAGCTATACGACCTCGTGCGGGAATTTGGCAGCTGTTTCTCCAACAGTTCAAAGGTACGGCGCACGAGCATTACAAAACACAGGATCATAACGGACGAGACAACCAGGCCGGTATGCCAGCACCCGTATCGTGTTTCCCCTAAGGAAAGGGAAGTCATCAAGAAGCAGGTACGAGAAATGCTTGAAGATGATGTTATCCAGCCTTCTAACAGCCCGTGGTCATCTCCCGTGGTGCTTGTCAAGAAGAAGGATAACACGCTACGGTTTTGTGTCGACTACAGGAAACTGAATGCTGTGACTAAACGGGATGTATATCCCCTTCCACGCATCGACGACACGTTAGATCGACTTCGGTGTGCCAAGTTCTTCTCATCACTAGATCTGAAAAGTGGATACTGGCAGATCGAGGTTGATGAACGTGATCGCGAAAAGACTGCTTTTGTTACCCCGGACGGACTTTACGAATTTAAGGCTCTCCCGTTTGGTCTCTGTTGTGCGCCGGCAACGTTCCAACGCATGATGGACACTGTGCTTTCCGGATTGAAGTGGCAGTGTTGCCTAGTGTACCTAGACGGCGTGGTCATCTTCGCGGCTACATTTGAGGAGCACATCAAGCGCCTTCGGTCAGTGTTAGAGGCAATCCGTTCGGCAGATTTGACAATCAAGCCAGAGAAGTGCCGATTAGCTTTCGAAGAGCTTCGTTTTCTTGGGCATGTCGTCAGCGCCCAAGGTGTTCGCCCTGATCCTGATAAGACGGCCGCCGTCGCAAGGTTTCCGGTGCCAACAGACAAAAAGTCAGTACGGAGATTTCTAGGTCTATGTGCGTACTATAGACGATTTGTGAGAAATTTTTCAAAGATCGCAGAACCCTTAACGAGACTTACGAGAGAAGATGTGCCTTTCCAGTGGCAAAACGAGCAACAAAGCGCCTTCAACGAATTGAGAAAGAGGTTAGAAAACCCCCCGATTCTTTCTCACTTTGATGAGACAGCCGACACGGAAATACACACAGATGCCAGTAACATCGGCCTTGGATGCGTTCTAATACAGTGGCAGAAAGGTGAAGAAAAAGTGATAGCTTATGCCAGTCGGACTCTAACAAAAGCAGAGACAAACTATTCGGCCACGGAAAAAGAATGCCTTGCCGTCGTCTGGGCCATCAGTAAATTTCGGCCGTACCTATATGGTAGACCATTCAAGGCAGTCAGCGATCACCATGCGCTTTGCTGGCTGGCGAACATAAAGGAACCATCTGGACGACTAGCAAGGTGGAGCCTCAGACTGCAAGAATACGATATAACCGTCGTATACCGATCTGGCAAAAAACATACCGATGCCGACTGTTTGTCACGGGCTCCTACAGACACACCACTATCAGAAGAAGACGACTTTCCGTTCGTAGGAATTGTCGAGACCACTCAAATAGCCGAACTCCAACGTACAGACAAAGAATTACTCCCGCTTATCGAACACCTGCAAGGAATTGACGTACAAGTACCCCGTATATTTTCTCGAAGCCTCGCATTGTTCTGCCTCCGAGGAAACGTTCTCTACAAGAGAAACTTCAAGCCCAACCGCGAAAAGTTCCTGCTTGTCGTTCCAGCAACTATGCGACAAGAAATACTTCGAGCGTGTCACGATGAGCCCACATCTGGACATTTGGGTGTGACGCGAACGCTGGCAAGGATCAGTCTCCATTATTATTGGCCCAAGCTACTAGCTTCAGTGCAACACTACGTCAAAACATGCCGCGAGTGCCAAAGACGAAAAACACCACGTTCTAAACCAGCGGGCCTTCTACAACCTATAGATCCACCGAAAGCGCCTTTCCGCCAAGTTGGAATGGACCTCCTTGGACCCTTCCCGACATCTTTACTCGGCAAGAAATGGATCGTTGTGGCCACTGATTATTTAACTAGATACGCCGAAACAGACTCTTTGGAACGAGGAACGGCAGCAGAAGTGGCCCAATTCTTCGTACACAAAATAGTCCTGCGACATGGCGCTCCAACGGTTGTAATCACCGATCGCGGAACGGCTTTCACGGCGCAACTTTTGAAGTGCCTGCTCAACATGACTCACACTGTTCATAGGAAAACCACTGCATATCATCCTCAATGCAATGGCCTGACCGAACGCCTTAACAGAACTTTAGCGGACATGATATCCATGTATGTGGATGTCGAGCACAAAAAGTGGGACGAAATTTTACCATACGTCACTTTCGCCTACAATACGGCTGTGCAAGAGACCACCAAAATCACCCCATTTGAACTAGTTTACGGTCGTGCTGTTACCACAACACTGGATGCTATGTTACCAATAGACCAAGATGACTACCCCCCCGATCTTGACGACTTTCTACAAAGAGCGGAAGAAGCCCGCCAGTTAGCAAGATACCGAATACGCCACCAACACCGCATCGATGCCGACCGCTACAACCGAGGAAGACTTGACACGCGATATGACGTTGGCGACAAAGTGTGGATATGGACTCCAGTACGACGACGAGGCCTCTCCGAAAAACTCATTTCACGGTATTTTGGCCCCTACGAGATCGTACAGCGACACAATGACCTCGTCTACGAAGTCAAGCCTGCAGGCCACCTGCATTCGAGGCGACGCAATCCCACGGAGCGTGTACACATTGTACGGATGAAACCGTACTACGACCGATTCCAAACCTAGCCACCCCAATACCTTGACGTACTGCAACCTCATTTTTACAAACTTGCACACACAAAAAAAAAAAAAAAACAGCCTCATCGCAAGCATCGGGGCGATGCCGCTTGAGAGGGGGGATAATGCCACGAGGAATTGTTAAGGCGCAGTACAACGCAGACGTTGTTAAAAGAGGAACGCTGACGGCATCGCTACGACTCATGAAGCCCGCCGGAAGGCACGAGCCGGCCCAGCCTGTGCACGAGCTGCTACCGAGCAGCGGAAAAGAAGAGAAGAAGAGGACGACGAGCGTTCGCTGCTTTCTCCCAGCTACTGTGTAGTTCTTTTGGCTTTGGGCACAAGTTCGCCCTTATTAAACCTTGTAAATAGGACGTCCCGGTTGTGAGGTTGTTATATCCGTTACAATATATATATATATATATATATATATATATATATATATATATATATATATATATATATATTTATGGGGGGAGGAACCGTGTATGAAAGATCCACTCCTTTCTCAATAGATGGTCTTGGTCGCAAGCATAATCGCAGCCAACTTCGCTTTGGCACCTAATGTATTACAAAGCATGGAGTTACTGCTACATAAGTGGATGCGTGCCTAAGCCAAGGCACACAATAAAATATCACTTCTCTCCCCTTCTGGTGCGAAACGTTTTGGATAGTTCTTTGGACAAGTCGGGAAGGAATGGCAAGATACATTGCGCGTAGTATCAACTGAACCTTCTGCCTTATTACACCAATATGTTGTGTATGACCGCAGCCGATTTCAGTGATGAAGGCACTAATATGTTAGACGGGTCATTCGACGTGACGTGCCCAAGAACCAACTTAATTTGTAATATTTTTTGCTCAAAATTAACACAGCTAAAGATATCTTGGTGTGCATTTTTAGCTGAAGTTGTCCCTGATTCTGTGTAAACTTGGAACAGATCGGAGTGCCGGATATTTCAGCATACAAATTTATGTTATTCAACAATAATTAGTTGGAGCTGACTACAAATAACTACTTCTCTTTCCTTTATTGAAATATAGTACGCAGTGCCTTCCTACCATGTTTTGTGAAATTTAGACCTTTACGAACAGCGCACCATAATTCGCGCCTGATGGTTTACGCAACAATGACTCGTTCGTTTCGAAATGACGCAAGACCCAGCTATTTATGCATCGGAAAATTGCATTGAATGACTCTCCACGGGGCAATGTTTTCCACTGGATGTTAGTTGTCCTGTTTACCAGAAAACGCTGAAAAAACTTTCACTCTTGTCCTAAAACTTTTGTTTTTCACGCGATTTTTTTGAGAGTATAGCTATTGATAGTTAGAAATATTGTTAAGTTAGGTTACACAGTACTAACTATGAAAATGTTCTTGCAGCTTTTTGTGTCGAAGCTTAAATTCCAGAATTTACCAACATTGGCCACCTTGGTGTATCTTAAATAACCACACTGTTTTGAATGTCTCTATTTTTGTGCAGGTGCCCCATGGAGGCTAGCTACATGAGCAATTAGGGGTAACCGACAGCAAAAGAAGAAAAATTTTTGGGACACTCAGACAAAATGGATCAATCAATCACAACGGTATCACCAGCGACACCACTTGACGTGCTGAACAGAAGTGATCACAACGTCCTTCTAAATCCTTCCAGTAGCAAACTGCCCCCAGCTAATCCACTGGCAGCCCTCACATCCTTCTTAACGCTACTGGCCCAGAAGGCGTTACTGAGAGTCCTTAGCACAGCACCTTGCAATGAAACTATTTGGCCCTGTCAGGCAGGAATAAGTGACAACACATCCAGTGCGACGCCTCTTGATCACCTCGAACACGTCGATTACGACAGTGACGTTGATACTAGGACAGTCGAAGAAGTCCTAGCCATCGCCGTGCCCATCCTTTTTGGTGCCATCGCGGTGATTGGCTTCTTTGGCAACGCCCTGGTTGTTCTTGTGGTGCTCTGCGACCCGCAAATGCGATCCACCACTAACAACCTCATCATCAACCTCGCGATGGCTGACCTGCTCTTCATCGTCTTCTGCGTCCCCTTCACCGGATGGGACTACACCCTCAACTACTGGCCGTTCGGTGATGCCTGGTGTCGCATTGTCCAGTACCTCGTGATCGTGTGCGCGTATGCGAGCATATACACACTGGTGCTCATGTCTCTTGACCGGTTCCTCGCGGTCGTCCATCCGATCACTTCCATGTCTATCAGAACGGAACGAAACGCCAACCTCGCCATTCTCTTCACCTGGGTCGTCATCCTGGCCGCCTGCGTTCCTGCTCTCTTCGCTCACGGGGTCGTGCTCATCGAGGAGAACTACTCGGCCTGCACCTTCAGGACCGATATGGGCTACAACATAGCAGCCTTCCAGATATCGTTCTTCATGTCCTCCTTCGTCGTCCCATTGGCCATCGTGTTCGTGCTGTACCTCCTGATGTTGAAGAGGCTCTGGCTTGCAGCTGCACCTGGAGGCCGCATCAGCGCCGAGAGCATGCGCTCCAAGAAGCGCGTCACACGTCTCGTCGTGGTCGTCGTGGTTGTGTTCGCGTTGTGCTGGTGTCCCGTGCAGGTGGTCCTGGTGCTCAAAAGCGTCGACTTGTACGGGCGGACCATGAATGCGCCACGCATCGTCGTCCAGATCGCCTCACAGATACTTGCCTACACCAACTCCTGCGTGAATCCGTTCCTTTACGCCTTCCTCTCAGACAACTTCCGCAAGAGCTTCCGTAAGGTCATCTGCTGTGGCCGCAAGACGCCATATGCACGTGGTTCTTCGGGGAAGGGCAGATCGCGCACCGTCGACGATGCGGAAAGGACGAGGAAGGAGAGCTCGGCAGCGTGTGTCACGAAACTTACCAAGGTGTCCAATGACATACTGTGAACGCTCGAAGAAGGTTTGCTGATAGACAGGACATTCAATCAATCGTTGTTCGTTACTGTGTGGGCTTATCCGACTTTAGTATTACCGTCTCAAGAGGAGGGAAAACGAAAAGGCCTGCAAAGAACTCAATTTACGGGAGTCATTGATGCGCGTCTGTCGACAAAGTATTGAGGGCATCTAGTGCGCCATGTTCTTTGCGCAGCCCGCTCTTGAATTTTGCTTGAAAATCTACAGGATGATCAACACCAGCAGCTATATCTTCAGAAACCCGCGAACACACTATCACTTTGAACGCAGGGAAATGGAAGCACAATATTCTACTCAACAGTTACTTTATATTTAAGGTTTTCTTTTTGAACTTGCTGTCTTGCCTTGTGAAGTGTTACTTCGAAGACATCTTCACGGGAAAAAATTATCGTGAATGTTGAATGATCATGACACCAAGTGAATATGTGAACAGCGTGGGCGATCAGTTATGTAGGTTAATGGCGTACTTATCGAAAGAATCACCATCGCCTTGTAACATCGATAAGCAATTCTTAGTTTATTGAATGTCATTTCGGTTCTATGCAGTGGCAATCCGTGTTTTGTGAAACGCGCTGGCAAACAGGATGAAAGTTTACCGCAAATAACACAGTTATAGCATTATCGCCGCTTACACGTCACCAATAATTGTGTTAGTGAAGAGTGCTCAAAAGGATTGCAGTACAGTCTTGTCGCGATGATATTCAAAAAGGTATCGCTCAGTGAGATTGGTGCTTGCGCGTAGGAGACCAAATGCGGTAAGGTGGGATATATAAGTAAGAACTGGTGGTAGTATTTGGTGCAAAAAAAGTAATGTCTAACCAACTCTACAAAATTAAAAGCAGTATTTTCATTTGCCGATCATTCAAGGTTCAAGAAGAAGGAATAGACCTGACGGAAAGCACTATTCGAAAGAGGAACCCATCTAAAATTTTTTCTGGCTCTACCATGTTTCCTTGGTGCCACGGTTTTAAAGAGCATCACCTTATTGTAGAAATGACTACCCCTCAGAAAGCCCAACAGGGTGGTTCATTAAACAATGTTTTATGCGCTGAATCAAATATATAAAGTCATGTTGATGCTCATGCAAAATGTGAACGCAGATGACAAAACAGACAGGCAAGCTTGTTTGTCGTCAATGCTAACTGAATGCTGCAGCGCAAAGCGTCTATTCAATTCATCTTGTATCTGTGCTGTAAAATTCAATTCTTCATGGGTGAACGCTGAACAAGCATATTGTTACTGCTACAACTTACCACATTTTCTTTTGAAAGGTAGAATCCTTGCAACTCCTGCTACCACAGCTGTTGTCATAGTTGTTTTGCTGCAATTAAAAATAGAAAAGAAACATGAACCACATAAAGCCTACAGTAGTCTTAAGCCCTTGCTGTTAGAAATATTGACTTTACCGGATAAGTTTGAAAAAGGGCACTGGCGTAGTAAAACTTACAGGACACTAGCGTACTTTCGGGGTAAGCTGCTGTACAGCAGCAGTTTCCGTCCTTGAACCTCCTCTGCATCACTGCTTCATGGAACATTTCATGCTTCTCACCGAGAATAGAGGGTTGTTGAGTAGAAGAGACGAAAAATGTGTGGCAAGCCGGAATGAGAACGGCGATTTTTATTCATCGTTATTCGGAATATTCGTCGATAAACGAAGTATACAGGTTTTATACTTTCAAAACCAAACCAATATTTCACAACAATATTTCGCTGATTAATTCTGACGAAAAGTTACCGAAAGCACATCATTTGTATTATACAGTCTAATGTGGCGTCTCGGACAAAAAAAAATAAATGTATTTGAAGAATGTGTACCCTATTAAACGATACGCTAGGGCTTCCAAAAAGATACATAAGATTGAATCAGACTGAAATCGCTTGAAGTGGTCTCGATCTTTTTCTATTTAGCGTAAATATTAAGTGAAGAGAGCTGTGCATAGCATTATCCGCTGCTTTGGGAATAGTACGAACGTACATTTCTTGATTAGTGTAGCCATTATGCTACGCCATTGGAAAACTTCGAAAGAAAGGCTGTTGTGCGAAGACGATTGCAAAAAGTATAAAGAAAGCATGACTAGATTACGACAGCAAAACTTTTGTAAAGGGGCACCACGTTAAAATAAAACAAACGAATGGTGCACCATTTTTTTTTCAAGGTGGTAATCATCAGCCATCGTGTTCGCGGTTCCTTTTGTGTCGTGCATCCTAAATTTTTATACCCTTAAAGGCTCAACGCTGAAAATCGTTCGAACTTATACAGACTCAGTAATTGGGTCGTGTCAGTTTCATAGACACAATAATAATTGCCGTTGGCTAACCCATCCTTACGTCGCCCTTGAAGTCACTTGTAATGCAGCCCACAGAGGCTGTGTGATAGTCAATGGTGTTTCTACGGTAGTCTTTTGGGGAATTACAAAAACCATTCATAACGCTTCATTCTTCAGCTGGTTGAACTATCTTATTGCCATACAGAAAGTCATTTTAGATTTATAAAATATTGTGCACCAGAGCACAAGCATCCTCGCGATAAACCGCGATTGGCCGAGGGAAAAAATAAAGCTCAGTGCTCAAATTGATGAAAGCAAGAAAGAATAGACTGCACCCATCTAAGTGAAGACATTTCAAATTTACTCGTCGTCTATACCTGATAGTCTTCTCTGTCACACAACAGCTCTTTTCAGTACCGTAGATGTGGCTTCTACAAGATGTGGGGGCACCCGCGCTGGGCTGTCAAGAGAGTAATAGGGAAAGCGGTCTGAGAACTTCTGACCCCCGCCCTCCTTCCCACATTTTACCTTTCACATCGCTGGGACATAAGTTCCTAAATAATGTCATTGCGTTGAAACGCTCAATGCGTGGTGCGCAGACGAAATTACCAAAGAGCTTTTTGCACCACGTTGTCGGAGTTACATTCAAAGCGCGTTGAAACAAATGTTCGCAGTTCGACAAGCGAGCATTCCCAATGTTCCAATGTGCATGCGCCATGTTGAGAGCCCACTGTCGCGCACAACGTGACCTGCATTTCAATCTACTCTGTGTCGCCTTCTTCACATATTTTATTTTCCGCACGTGATGAGTGCCACAGATTCTGTGTATATAATAGGCATGTTCACGAGGGTATTCTCAATCATAAATGCCTTGGGAAATATCACCCTTTACGAAAACCCAATCGATTATCGAATCGCACAAAACACAAAGTCTGCACTATGACTGCGTATTATGATGAGGTAATATCACGCTAAGGTGAATAGACAATTGCGTCATCGGCGCCACAGTACTGCTGGAAGGCCAACGTCATCTAAAATTTGCACCATTTCTCCAAGGAGCTATGGGGTGATGGGGGGGGGGGGGCATCGCAATTGTGTGGCGCGAGTAGTCCGTTCTTTTTCAATCAAGGAACTCGTTAGGAAACGCTGCCTGCGTCGGCTTTGTGAGACGCCGCAGGAAGAAATGCCAGGAGGAGAAGGGGGAGTGAGTGTAGGTTAGCAGACGTCGCCTGCGTCAGCGTTGCTAATGTACCTAGATAAAACAAGTATTTTTCATCTAGGGACTTTAGGTGTCGTGACGAAACAAGGGAGAGTGTATGAGACGAGAGACAGAGAGAAGGGGACGTTCATCCGCAATGTGGGAGCAAGCGCAAGCAGGTGGTAGAAGAGAAGTGGAGAAAGCAACTCCCAGATGTTGTAGAGGAGAAAAGAGGAGAGTCGCGCATGCGTACTGTGAGCGCGGACGACGGACACGTGACATACCCGCGAGCAAGAGATGCTCCACATCTAATGTGTTTAAATACGGTTACCACATTGAAGTTGTAACTTTAGTTACATTGTCACCAAAACCAGGAACGTCACATCTTCTGAGCGTTCGCTATAACAAAGGGTTGTTTAGACTGATTTATCAGCGCCAAAAACGACACATTCAGAAAGAGACAACACACAAAATTACAAAAATGCCCTGTGTTTTAAATATAAATCAGTTGTGAATACAGCGCTGTGCGTTGCGTCTTTCTGAATGTTTTGTATTTTCTGCGCTGGCAAATCAGTCTAAATATTTACGAACCACCTCGCCCAAGCAACAGTTTTAACAAAGGGCTCCCAAGAAAGTGATTGAGAATGCTGACTCGGGCTGCTGCTTGTTTTCAATATCTTTTGAATGACGTTTCGACGTATAAAATCCCGTGTAAAAGAAGATACGTTAACAAGTATAGACTTGTAATTCTTAGAACCTTCGTTATTCCATCCTTTAGAATGTTCACCAATGAATAGGTATGAAGGCATACTGTATTATGATTGAGAAAATTGTGCCATATAGACCACTACCGAGATTACGTGTATGTTAATCATTGTTGACGCAATAAAGATATATTTCGTGCTTAGTGTTATTACTGGACCTACAAGCTTGACCATCTTAATTTGTGATCTCAGGTGGGTAAATGCAGCTGTACTGAGAGCAAAACTATACTGTAAGAAAAAGACAGCTCGGACACTTTCTGGGCTGCATTTAGATATTCTGTTATTTCTAGTATCCCCAGAACATGTGCTTCTCTTTACACACATAAAGGCCTATGTCGTTGCATATAAGAAGAAACGAGCTCTGCACTGTGGAGCTCTAAGTTTCCAGTCACGTGTGGGCCTTCCTGCCTAGGATGCAGCGGTGAGTCTTAGTCTTTCTTTCCATACATGTGAACATCCACGGGCTTGATGCCTTCCCTGGGGCTGAAAATCAGATACTCTGTGGATAACGAGTCAATTTTCTTGTCTGTATGTAATTTCTAGTAAGTTCTCACATAAAAAACATGACAACTCATCTACATTTAATGATCGGAAGCATATAAAAATGTTGAAATAGCGACATATTTTTCTGTAGAATAGACAAAGCATAACTGCTTAGAGTGAGGTTCTAGCTTCATGCCTTAATGCACGTTTCACGTTTGCTGCCATGTACACGTGTTTTCTTGTTATGTATGCGACCTAAACATGTTTCCGGTTGCATAAATATTGAGAAAAACAGTAATAAACCAATCATGCACCAACCATAAGCAAATTCGCCGTAACCTGCAACCCTAAAGAGCCGGTATTATCAACTTCGGTGTATCGCGATGCTAGGTATATCCTGATACGAAAATCTTGCTTAAACTACACAATCACTTTCTCAAAGAGCTCGTCTTAAAATCTACTAGTGCGCAAACGTCCAGTTGTGGATTTCTTCCGTCAAATGAAAGGCCGGGCCCTCAACAGGCCAGGACGTATTGTGGTCTGCACGAGTGTCCCATGAACGATTAATTAGCACAGGATTTTTTTCCTCTTTAAAGCGAGTTTCGTTTCAAATCTACACTGACTTCACAGCATGGTGTGGGCTCCCTACACGCTCACATAAGATTTCAAGACACTTATTCAACCACTGAGCTTCGTGGGCTTGTTGGTGTAGCCCAAGTTGCTATCTCGTATGTTTTTGTACCTAACGCCACCAGAGCTGACCATACGTGTGCGTGGACTAACCAACGTTAACATAGTGGCCTGACTTCACGCTAGTTTCTATGTCAGAAGGCCAGCGCCTGTGCCACTACATTCGCTGCATACAAGTACACTGCGCCTTTGCGGTTTGAGCGACAACCAGTGCCTGTGTTTTCTTGCAGTGTAGCACATTGGCTCCCTATCGGGGCCTGTAGTGAAAGCGTGTAGACTTCTCGTCCAAGACCGACATCCAAGATTTTCGCCAAAGCAAGTGAGACCGAGCTGTCAGTCGACACTGTATCTTCACGTTCAACGACGGCGTTTTTTTTAAAGCTCATCCATTTCAGCGTATCTCATATTTTATTCTTGTTCATCTTCATTGCCCCGCCGTGGTGGTCTAGTGGCTAAGGTACTCGGCTGCTGACCCGCAAGTCTCGGGGCCGAATCTCGGCTGCGGTGGCTGCATTTTCGGTGGAGGCAGAAATGTTGTAGGCCCGTGTGCTCAGATTTGGGTGCACGTTAAAGAACCCCAGGTGGTCGAAATTTTTGGAGCCCTCTACTACGGCGTCTCTCATAATCATATGGTGGTTTTGGGACGTTAAACCCCACATATCAATCATGTTCGTCTTCATTCTTTTGACCCACTTCTACATGGCACCGAATTTTTTTTTTCAAGGAGACAATCACCGTGGCAGTGTTATCGCGTCAGGCAGAAGAAACACCACTGCTAAGTATTGGAAAAAGCCGGAAAGTATGAACAATCGTTCATAAAGGCACGTCACCTGCGAAACGCGCAGTGTGTTCATCAATTTACTAACGAGGCGACTTTTGCCTGTGATATGGAGCATAAAATAAGGGCTCAAACACACTTGGTATATTTATTTCTTTTTCAAACGATATCATCGGCAGAAAACCAAGATTTTATTTTGTAATAGCCAGTTGCAGTCTTACGCGTCAGTAGCGGTGCCACACTTATACTCGTAATGCGTACAAATATGTCTACCCAGTAAATTTGCGGAGTTGATATTATTTAGCGAATAGGAGCCAACGCTATAAAAGCAATATTCACTTCAGATTTTCGAGGCTGTAGTAGATGCCCCGCCGCGGTGTCAAGTGGCTAAGGTACTCGGCTGCTGACCCACATGTCACGGGTTCGTATCCCAGCTGCGGCGGCTGCATTTTTAATGGAGGCAGAAATGTTGTAGGCCCATGTGCTCAAAGTTGGGCGCACGTCAAAGAACCCCAGGTGGTCGAAATTTCCGGAGCCCTTCTCTTCGGTGTGTCTCATATTCATATGGTGGTTTTGGGACGTTAAACCACCATATCAATCATCAATCTGTAGTAGATCGTTTTGTTAAGATTACGCTAACTTCGTGAACACTACAGATTATTCTTCAACCTACGTCGCCGCTAGTATTAAAGCTAAAGTATGCAATGTCAAGTGTATAAATGCCGACACGCTTCCTCGCTTCTCAGTTGATTGACGACCGACGCTCCATTCGCCGCTATCAGTGCAAGACATTCCGTTTACCGCGCACAAGTTCCCTCAAACAAGCAATTTTTTATTCGACCTGCAGTCTCCTTCATTCGTCCACGTCACGACTCTGTGACCATAACGGCGCTGAGTGAGATATGAACGCCATCTGGCAGTGTCGTCGGGAAATATGATGTTGTGCAGAACATTGGGTCACCACCAGCAGGCAGCACCATATAATTTACAAGTTGCTTTTTCATGCTAAACGCCGATTTGTGAGCACAGTGTAGGAAACATTAGCGTTTAGAATTATATACCGATGTATTTTTCAGGAAAGGAAAACACTACCTAACACTTTCATATTCATGTTCCCCCGGAAGTAAGCTTAATGCTTGCTCTTTGGTCGACAGCGTTATGTTCGACAGAAGCCCTTTATGGTAATGTTGTGGAATAGTGGAGAGATAACTGCCGCTTGTGGGGTGCGTTTCTCCACTTTCTCAATCAGTGAAGTGAACGCCTGCCGCTTTTGTGACGACAAACAGTGAACATTTAGAAAAAATACGCTATTTTTCAGCCAGATTTCGGGAATGATTTCGATTATTTTAACCTCAGCCTTGGTTTCGCCATGCTATAGTTTGTGTTCCTAAAACGAGCATTCTCATTCAACTAAGGTTGTACAACCCCACTTCCCCCCTTCAAGCATCGAGACGAGTCGATAGCCCGGTAAAATTGGCGCATCACCGGAAGCTTCCTGTAGCATAAGTGTGGTTTTATCACCTGAGAAGCAACAAAGTGCAGCAGCGAAGCCCTCTTTCTTCTGAAACTAGCCCAGTTCCACTGCCATACAACCGGCCTATTTGCGTTCTACGCCATAAATACTAATATGACTTAGCCAATCTGTTGTCGGGTTGACTGTTACCGCACATGCAGGCGACTGTGCCCTGGTCAGGTCCATCGAAGGTGAGCTACCTGTAGCTAGCGTTGCTTGCGTAGTTTCAGGAGGTGACACCCTTTCAAGAAGGGAGGTGATGCTTCAGCAGTTGTTTGATCGGTTGCTGCATAGTTTATACAGCCTTGCTGTTCGACCCTGTCTCCACAGCATCCCCCTTACTTGGGGAGGTGAGGCCCTACACCTACCGGGCATGCCTTCGCATCCCCTGGTGGGGGTATCTGCTGTCCCACCCTGCGAGGAAACAGATTCGAGGAATGACTCAAGGTGAGCCATCACCTGGTAAAGCTATAACTTAAGGCAAGAATTCTGTTGTATCAACCAAGCTAGCCTGGGGTTTTTCTTAAGCTCTGGCAAGGGTGCCCGAGTTACCTCTGGTTGCAGCGCCACTGGCTTCGGCTTAACCGGATCCGCCCAGGTAGGCTCTGTCTCGATCCGAACTCGGGAACGGGCATGGTCCCTGGGGCGACTGCTCCGGTGGCCAGCTGGCGTGACGGAACGCCCCCGACTGGGAGAACTTGATACACTATAATCCCGTGACCGGCTCCCCGGGACCAGCTTTCGCCGAGTCCCTTTGGCGCACGTTCAGCGCAGTTGTCTTCGCCGCCGCACGACATAAAGAACTTGAAAGCTTTCTTTGCGCATTTTATCATTGTAGGTTGTGGTCCTCCACAAAGGGCACAATTTGGCGAGTACTGGTGATCGTCGATAGGGGAGGCGAGCCCACAGCTCCTGCGGGCTCGCCTCCCCTATCGTGTTTTTGGGGTTGAGACCAACGTCGGCCTTGTGTCCCAGGCGTCCACAGGCGTAACACATGTCATTTTGTAGTTGTAGAGCGTGCAGCGCAGCAAGCTAACGTCGCACATAACGTAGTCGTGCACGTTCATGCCGTCGAAAAGCACAACCACCGTGGTGGTGGTCTTGATCATTTTAACTGCTAGGACCTTCGAATTTTCCTGGTTGACTGTCGTTGTTTGGAGCAAGACCTCGCTTATGTCAGCGTCCACTTCTTGAATGACTCTTGCAAGTGTTAATAGGGGACGCCATATATGCCACCACATGGTACATTTATTCGTTTATCCAGATTTGCTGGATCCCTGCGTAGGAGCTTGCATTCTTCTGCTGCGGTGTGGAAATGACGACAACGTTCTGGGCAATGTTTAGGCAAACGACGTCACCCTCAGTCTCTGCCGGGGTTATAGCAGCGGCCATGGCAATTGCCTGAGCAAGCCTTATTTGGCCTACTTTTTTTAGGTGAAGTCCATCTCTCGGCCTAACGATAATTCGTACGCGGTCCGTCAGCTGCCACAAGAGCCTGGATGTGATGCAGCTGTAAGATGCGCTGCATCGCACTTTGCGGGGTTGACGTGCGATGGCCTCGCTTCGAGCCCACATTGCCCAACAAAACTGGCGTTTCTATACGAGCTTTCTTTTTCCTGCCCGGTGTGTTCGTCCAACCCGGGTGATTCGCTTCTTCATTAGATATTTTCTATCCTCCCAGCATCTCTACTCCGGGCATGTTATCCCACTTCTCTCGTGCCTCACCGCAGACGCTAGGCTGAGCCCAGCAAAGCTAGCCGCGCCGCACAAGATTTCCCCCGAAAAGTTCTGCTAACTCGGCAAAAAGCCCACTCACCGAAAAAAGTATGGTATGGACGTTATCCTCGGAAAAAAAAACAACGTCGAATGAAATGCAGCTTGACCACAGAAAACAAAAAAAAATTCGCGATAAAATTATTATAGAAGCGGGAGCCGCACTTCTGGCGTCCGCACTGGAGGGAACCCTATTCCTCTCTCCACAACACATAAAGGCACATTTTCTGTTCTTTGCATTGCGTCTCCTTCAAATTTATTGTAGCATCACTTTCAGTACAACGGTGAAAAAAAATCAGTGTGACTTATTTGCGCATAACCCCAGCACTGAAGTACGGCAAATAAACATCAAACTATACTTCTTTACAATGCATGAAGTATTCTTTCACAATATGTGCACCAGTATTTAAATAATGGCTAACTTAATGCGTTAAGTGCGTTGAGATTTCACAATACTGTGTCTCTTTAAATTTGCCGGAATACCATAAAACACTACTACAACGCATTTTATTGCTGCTATCTGCAAACGGTTCATTAGAAAACCTATGGTTACAAGTAACATTTACTGAAGTAGCGTCAGTGTCTGCTTCAAATAGTGCACAAATCAGAATCCTAATATTTTTTTGTTCTAAGCATTGCACTCCGAAAAATACATGTGGTGGAGCCATGAGCGAGAACTTACAAGCCGTCTTGACGAAGCCCACGGTATCTTGAAGTGTTTGATTTTTTCAGTACTGTATCCCATTACACTACAAGCACTAGTTAAAGAAAAGGTTGCAGCGCTTTCAAATGCCTTTAGCTGGCATGAAATTTGCAGTAAGAACGGTGTTTGCAGCCCGTTTCCACCATTCTTTTGTCAAGGAGGGCGGACTTCAAACGCACCGTATGCACCTTCATACTTTTTTTCTGGGTGTTTTGGTTTGTATACACATAAGAAAATTCTAAAACCTCACCTAAAGAATAACGAGTAGGGGGCCCAACCCTCTCCCCATATGCTTACGTCAGTGTTGCTGAATAGTGTAGCGACTAGTGAGTTTGCATTCCACGACACTCTTATATCCAACTCTCCGACTCATTGGAAAGACGTCTTTGGTGGATTCGACAGCAGTTAGTTAGAAGAACAGCTTCACTGTAAACGTGGTGCTCCTGGAACGCGGAGCATTCAGTGTGAGTAGTTTCGTGATTCTCTTCTTTTCTACTCATGCGGATGTCACTGCCCAATGCACGGAGGGCTCTTGACGTTCACTCTTAAAGCAGGAATCCGCCACGCTTTCGACGAAGAAATCTCTGACAGGCAAACCAGTAATTACGTTAGTGTCTTGCAGATATATTGACAAAATGAAAGGCAAGTGTAATGTGAAAGCCTCGTGATTGGATCCCATACGTCTCGCTGTTGCTTTAGTCCGACTATTTGCGCACGTGGCGAAAGGGTTTCTCGTAATTCCGAGGAAAAGAAGGAAAACATCCCAAGGAATACGAGGTTGAGAGCTTTTTTGTGAGCTCTGGCTCAGACGCACCTATTCACCCTGTGCTCAAAGAGGCACGCTTTCTTTGCATTGGAAACGTTTGCTCAGGAATGGCGTGCAAAAATAAAAGGCTTAGTTGAAACTAACAAATTTATATAGGAGTGAAAAGTGGAAGCAAAAGAAAAAGGCGACATTTTTTAGTTCACTGGATACGTAAGTCAAGGTGGTGGCTACTTTGCGCAAGACCAAACGTTTCTCTCTTAAAGTGTGTTTTCAATTTCATGAGGGAATGCTGTAGAGAGGTTTTAAAAATAGCCTCACCGTTTTCTTGTGGTGAGTAAAGAGCTATTGGTTAGCTGATGCTCTTTTCAGCTCTGCCCAAAATGATTTGTTAGTAAAGTAAACTTTAGTGTTTCTGGTAAAATCACCGAACGTTTTAATTCAAAACATGCCACATACTTTCCCAAACATAGACGTGAAATAAATGTACATTATACACTCTGATCGAACGTGTTCCTTGACCTTACCCCAATCACTTTACTGGCTGCTTGATTCGTTAGGCACGCAAACTACTGGATTTCTGTAAGAAAGAACTTTGTTAAGCGAAAGATGGGTTCACCTTCTTAAAGACAAAAAAAGCAGACCTTACAGATAAGGCGATCCAAAGGTAAGTGAAGTTTTCAGATTTTTTCGATGAAGATTGTAATGGTACAAAACATTTTATAGCAGAAAATGACAGAGTTGGACCAATACTGTAATATTTTATAGCGTGACATATTACATCAAGGGGTGTGAAGTAGAGTGAAGGAAAGTAGAATGGCATCATGCCCTGCTTGGCAGCTTTCTCAGTATTCGCGCCATTAGTGCATAGCTGCCGTGATTTTGTTGTTGAACTGCACAAAAAGATCCAGAATTTCTTCGACTTAGAGCCCATTGAAACACTAACAAAGCTCCATAAATGAGATAAACCAACACAATCACTTGTACAGTTTCTGATAAGAACATAGTAAAAAGAGATAGAAACTTTCTAGGTGTATTGTGGAAGTGACAAGCTACGTGTTTGTGGCCTATGTAGGCAGGTGTACTTTTTTTTATATGGCTCTGGACAAACGCATACTTCCTTCTACTTTGTTGCTTAGCACATTGAATAAACTTGTTCGCCCCCTGATACTTCGTTCCCGAGCAAATATGAGAATTTAGTGAATATCCACAAACTGGTTATACGAGGCAGTAAACGCCATAGTAACGTTCATTAGCGCGGACGTAGGCAAGAAATCTTCTCTTTATGGTAAGATATATCTCCGCAGGGAAGCCGAATATACAATTTCTTTGTACTTCTTTCCAAAAGTGCCCTTCCGTAAACAACTTATGATCTTAAGAGAGTGGTGCCTCTCGTGACGTGCGCGGCGTAACATGAATTGATCGGTTACTGGTTCCTGCTAGAATGCTAAGTCAACACACCGCCAGAGGGAAGAACAGGGATGAAAGGCAAACATCGGTCCGCGTCGTCTTCGCACTACATTGCGTGTTTGGTGTGCTGTTCTAAACCGTGATGGTCTGTAACAGGCAGTGTGGTATACCACGCTGTTTGGCAGTGAACATTGCAACCGCCATACTTTTTTCTTTGAGTTGACCCTGCAATGAACGTGTTATACAGAAGTGAAAGTTTTGCCCGAGGCAGTCACTTGTCAGTGAAGCGGGGAAAGTTACTCCAATATCCTTTTCCTGCTGACAGCGTGGATGTGTTTGACTTTCTTCGCCTGAAAGCGATGCCTGGACAGGTAGTCCATTAATGTCAGAGGTGGTGCAAATTATGGCTACGCAAAACCGGCACGCAAGCAAAGGTTGAAAAACACGGTTAGTTCCCCTCAGACATGCTGACTGACGTGTTTACAGGTGGACTAAACTTTGCCAAAAGCTATCATGTTAAATTTCAGTTGTTATATTAGAAAGTTTTAATTGAAAAGTTGCTCGTCGTTACCTGTGACAGCCATTTAGACAGACAGCCGCATTTTTTGCCAATATGTTCACCACCAATGTTCTTCTGCTGGGCCATTAAACTGTCAAGACAAGGATCGCAAGGGCTGGTTTGTCAACATTGACATCGGATGTCAAGCAATAAAAAAAATCTGCGAAGAACAATATCTTGAAAAAGCAAGCTAGGGTGACTTAGGGTAGGTTGCTGGTTCCAAGCTAAGTATAGGTGTAAACCCGCCATGTTGTACCCCAAAGTTGGATACGCATGTTACTGTACAATTATTTGTATTAAAGAGGCATGCCTGATCTGTTTTATCTGCCTAACCGGAATACAAATACAATCCAATATTACCTTGACTTGTACGAGTTAATGAATGTTTGGATAAACGTAAGGCGACTTAGAGGCTGCAAATGCAGGTAGACACGTACGAGCATTGACTTGAAACTCAGTTTAGTTGCACTTCAATAGGTGTCTTCATCCACTACCTAGTTACATCGCCTAAACCAGTATAAATAAACGTAATTGCATGTGTACGAGCAGGATAAAATTTTTGTCCGGATGCCAACCCCTATTACACAAGGTAACCGAGTGTAGAGATCACAAGCTTGGCAATCCTGTACTACAATTGTAAGACACACCTTGTTAATAACAAAACTGAACACAACCAGGGTGCTCACGGATATCAATCTAGACACAGACATCAATCGAGAGATGGATTCTCTAGATCGCCGTTTTAGTTTAGTCGTCATCACGTGTTTCCCCCTGTTTTTGTTCGTCGCATGTTCTCTTACTAACGTCCTCAGGTTTCACATTAGTGCTTTTACCACATATTTTGTTTTTGTTGTTCTATTCAGTCAGTGTATTGGTCCTTCAGCGATCCTTTTCGAGAGATGTCTGCACCAAACGTGCTTTTCCACTGCCTTTTGGACTGGAGAAAGGGCACGATTTTTTCACCTCACTTAGCCGCGAACTGTCTCCGTGATAAGCCCTTCTTCGCAGAAGCGACAATCCCATGTGGATGACGTAATCTTCTTACGGCACGTTAGGTTACGTGTAATTAAGTAACTAAATGTTATGATCTGTCACACCATGGCCTCACTGGTGGCGGGGGACCTGCGACGTCATGTGTTGCTTTTTCACATCAGTCGTGTTCACGCTGATACCACCGAGGGTCAGTTCGAGGACTTCACCGTAAGTGACGAGAAAGAATAAGAGGTATAGACGACACATGCTAAAATACAGCTCTAAAAGATGGCGTGAGGACATGAGCACCAGAGGCAAGTCAAGACACCTCAAACCCATACTAACCGCTCGCAATTCGCACAACGCCGGAAAAGAACAAGAAGCACGAAAACCTATCTGCACATGCCCATTGGTTTTTATATTCAATGGGCATGCGCCCATACGCTTTCGTGCCTTTTCTTATCTTCTGCCGTAGCGAATGCACACCTAAAATCTGAACCCATGGGACATGCGCAGATACGTTTCTCTGCCTCTTTTTTCGCCGTTGTGCGCATTTTCGGCTGTTAGTAGGTGTTAGTGGTGTGCTGACTTTCTTCTGTTGTGTGTGTTTGCGCGCCTTGTCTGAATACGTGCAAGCTACACTACATTTCTTTTAGATAAATAACTTATTTTAACCACTTCAAGCAAACATAATTGTTTATTTCAAAGAAGCACACATAGAAGACGCAGGACAAGGAAGGTATTTGTACCTTCCCTTTTCATTACGATAACATGACATGAATGACAAGAACTATCTGTGGCGCAAAATATGTCCTGCATTCAATAAATAGAAACAAAAAGATGTGTGCTATTACCGAAGTGCACGTAGGTGTGAACTAATATAACGTATGGTTTAGTCAATTAGAGATAGACTACTCACGTATAGCTCTGGCGAATACACTGAAACTATGACTTCAATATTAATATTCCAAGGGAAAGCATTCAGCTATGGCACTCATCACCTTTAAAGAGGATGAAATTTTGATTTGTGGAAGTTTTCATGTCAAGTTTGTTTCATTTATTTTCAAAGAGCTACCTTCATAATTATTTCATTCTAATGCGCTAGACTGGAGTAGCATTTCTCATACAACAAAATATGTTTTCATCTCATTCAACAGTAACTAGCAAGAGTCTGCTGCACTGTTATTCGGCAGACGTGACACGGTTATTATGACCCGTGAACTAGGATACAAGAAATAGGAAGTTTTACTTTCATTACTGGGAACCGACGGCTTCTAATTTGGAAGCCAACTTGCATTGTTCTCGCATTTGTGCCTGATTAGCTTTAGCCGAGTGCTCGACTGGGGTTTCTGCTGCATTATAAAAGAGGTGCAAAAACAGCGAGGCTATATTCTTCATTTGCTGAATTCTGGTACTGCTTTATTACTTATTTATTAGCTGTTGACAGGATGGTGTCTTGCTTGCCTCCGCTAATATATTCGGAACTTTTGTGCCATTTTTTTGTTTGTTATCGATCCTACTTCACAGACTACTCAACGTGGTACACCATACTGATGTATATGCATTACTGAGAGGCCTGTTTATGCGAGTTAAGAAAATTTCGTCGTTCTATCATCTCCTATTTGTGTTTCACGTTATCCGCAGGAACACCAGCCGTCTATTTTTTCTCGTTTCCTTGGCCGTGGCGGACCGGCCGGCACACCATTCATTGCAATATAAAGAAATAATCCCAACCGACAAGCAACAACAGCAAATCAAAACCAAAACCCTCTCGCGGAACTGTCACAAACTGTGATCTTATGGATGGCTCTTGTCACCTTCTGCTGGTTTGCACTTGCCAGGTCATTGTTGAAAAAGTGGATGACTACTGATGGCAAAGTACACTACTTGTTTCTTTGACTACCGAAACAAATGCACAATTCTGTACTTGGGTTCAACGCTGCAGCGTTGAACCCAAGTACAGAATTGCCTTTTCACTAAGGGCTGCACCGTTAAAGGAGCTAATTTTGAGAACGGTTCTGTATATAACTGCCTGTACTTCGTTTGAACATTTTTTTCGGGTGTTCACACAAATGTAGCATTTTATCAAGACTAGCTGTTTGTATCTTCACCCTGATTTTTTGCTGCGAACATACCCCGGTGTACCACGTGACTAGGTCAGCTGCTTGATATATGCGTGTGTCCCTTCGAAATGTTTTTAGCGGCAAGTCAGTGCCTATGGCGTGTCTTCCTTAGTCCTCGTCCGTTTTGTGCGTTTTTCCCATCACAAGTATATTCCATCAACTAGCCCAAGTTGCCCTTGTAATGCAGTTTAAGGTAAGTTTTGTTTCTTGATACGGCCTAACGCCTGCACACCATGCGATACCAGTTTTGCGGGCTGCACGTACCAAAAAAGTGGCGCATCATCTATGAGGCATCCACTTCTTAGACAAGGGGACATCTTTACAAAATGAATGGCCGGCTCCTTCTGGGAAATCTTATGACTGAGCCCACAGGACGCGCAACAGGCACAAGAGTGTGTTGACTAGTGCAAGTAAGCCCCTTTTTTGTCCAGCCAACATGGTTGGCCAGTACAATATGCTCGAAAGTACAATAAGCCCAGGTTTTATAGTATAGATGCGTATTACGTTGTCTTATCTTATACATACGTATTACTTGGACCTATACTAAAAGTGGGATGTGCTATCATTAGAGAAAATACCCAAATTTAGCGACACACGATCATGGAAATTATTGGTTTTGTACATACAAAAACTTCAGTGATCCACTACATACGTATGGAAAGGTCATTTCTATTGAGTAGACAAGAAAGAGCGTTTAGAATAAAGGTTGAAGTCACGCATAGTTTTTATCCTAGCAACACAGTGATACAAGTTTCAGTTACGAAGAGACCAACACTCGCTCGCCATAACTATGGTCACAGATATAAAGATTTAAAATTAGCTGACATTGAATTGAAGGTGTTTTATTGAGCACATATTTTAAAGAGGACCCACAACTGCTTGGGTTTACTACGTTCCTCAACGTATATTTTTTCACTCTCTTTACATATGACCATTCATGATTCTTTTTGTTTGACAAAAAACTACTCCCACGTTTCGTTTTAAAGAAAAAGTTGGCAATATTTGCAACAAAAACCGCGAAAGCTTTCCACGGGACGCTGACCAAATACTGAAACCGTGATGGTTACCATTTTTAGTAGCAAACCAGTCGCTCATCTTCAATAAACAGCAAGTACGGAAGTTATGAGCCCAGCTAAGCTGTCTAACGGGGGCTTGCTGTACCAACGAACAGACTTCCGTGTCCTTGAGTTTATGGCAGACAGCTTTATATTACTTTTGCGCTAAGAACATGTTACATGAAGAATATGATTTTGCGTTTTGCTTCCTTTAATGAATTGTTTCTGTACGAGTCATTTTGTACAAAACCGTGCGCTTGTGTATGCTATAACAAGCAGTCATATATCACGAAAGCAAGTTTTCTGAACTTGAACTACCGCACCATTAGCAAATAACTTCTTTTATTTATTTCAAATATAGCTTTACCAATACAATTTTGCGAAATGCAAATAGTTGGTAGTTGAGGGTTGATATGACCGTGTTGAAATGATTTGTTAGCTTCTTTTTAGCAATAAAAAGTTGTTCCTCTTTCATTTCCCAAGAATATTGTTAGGCATAGCAGCATTTCTAAAAATGAGCTCGAAGTTATTAAAAAAAGCTATGGACTATCTCCCCGAAGCGAACCCTGGTGGGATGTGATGCAGCAGTAGTGCGCACAGCATTGACCCGGTTGAAAAGGACGTCGACGCGGGTGCCGAAAGAATGGTTTGAAGCGAAACTTGGTGTAGCGTCGGTGTTACCCTCGCGCCGTCTCTATTCTCGAATGTGAACGGTGTTCTTGACGCGCACCTCGTCGGTGTCGTTGGTCTTCCAATGCTGACGCTTGCGTTCGGCTTCGCTGGCTCGCACCTCGTCGGTGTTCCAGACTCGACGTCATCATTCGCCAATGCTATTAGCTTCGCCAACCCGCAAGGCCGGTGACGGCTGGGAAAGGTACGCGCACACTAGCGAGAAGCATGCCTCGTTGGTAGAGTGTACTAGAAAAGTTGAGTGGCGTGACCACGCCTCGCCTCCTGATCCCTTCCGCGTTGACCACATCGGCGGCACTGCAGTCGAATAGTACTGAAAGAGCCGCGCGCAGGAACTGCTATGTGCTTCGGCTCCTCCGTCGCGATTTCTTGATGAAGATTTCTTCGCACCTGCCCATCATTCATGTCTAGCACATGATGCCGTAGCCCTTGAAGTATGACACGCCCATCTACTGAATGTGAGCTCCATTAAAGCCCTTGTGAGAGATAAAATGAGATTAAAAATCAAATACTGTGTCACACGCACGCAAAACCAGAAAGCCACAAGGAAAGAGGGGAGAGGAAGGCAGTATGAACATTTACATCATGAAGTATTTTGGTAATTTAACTTTTACGGTATACTAAAGTAGTTACAGGCATTCACAGCGACAACCGATTGCCAAAGTTAGGCGATCTGTTGCACACCAGACCCTCTCAAAAAAGAAAAAAAAAGAAACTCTGGGAGCCCTGCGCGAATAGTTTACAGTTGGCGAAGCGGAACATAGCGTGTCTCTACAAATGCGCACTGTAGATTTCACCTTTTCGAGTTTGAGGTCTCAAAACTATTCAAGTCTAACGTAGTCGGACGAGAAATGCACCGCCTAAAAATAGTAGCTGCGCTACGGGGCACTGAGTATATATATATATATATATATATATATATATATATATATATATATATATATATATATATATATATATATATATATATATATATATATATATATATATATATATAACTCATCCCGTGATGATGGAAGGACCCCTTCCGAAACTGTTGGGAAATAAATTTATCCTTGTTGACAACGCTCCCGTTGTGCCATATCCCATACTTTCACGAAGACTAACGGGCCCATTGAATTATTACTCCAACTATATATATATATATATATAAATAAATATATATATATATATATATATATACATATATATATATATAAATATATATATATATATAATATATATATATATATATATATATATATATATATATTATCATCATCATCAGCCTGATTATGTCCACTGCAGGACAAAGGCCTCTCTCATGTTCCGCCAGATAAACCGGTCCTGTGCTTGCTGCTGCCAATTTATACCCGCAATTTTCTTAATCTCATCTGCCCACCTAACCTTCTGTCTCGCCCTAACCCGCTTCCCTTCTCTGGGAATCCAGTTAGTTACCCTTAATGACCAGCGGTTATCCTGTCTACGTGCTACATGCCCGGCCCATAACCATTTCCTCTTCTTTATATCAACTATGATATCTTTAACCTCCATTTGTCCCCTAATCCACTCTGCTCTCTTCTTGTCTCTTAAGGTTACACCTACTATTTTTCTTTCCATTGCTCGCTGCGTCGTCCTCAATTTAAGCTGAATCATCTTTGTAAGTCTCCAGGTTTCCGCTCCGTAGCTAAGTACCGGCAAGATACAGCTGTTATATACCTTTCTCTTGAGGTATAGTGGCAATCTACCTGTCATTATTTGAGAGTGCTTGCCGAATGTGCTCCACCCCATTCTTATTCTTCTAGTTACTTCGATCTCATGGTTAAGCTCTGCGGTTATTACCTGCCCTAAGTAGACATAGTCTTTTACAACTTCAAGTGCACTATTACCTATCTCGAAGCGATGCTCCTTTCTGAGGTTGTTGTACAATACTTTCGTTTTCTGCAGATTAATTTTAAGACCCACCTTTCTGCTCTCCTTGTCTAACTCCGTAATCATGAGTTCCAATTCGTCCCCTGAGTTACTCAGCAATGCAATGTCATCGGCGAGGCGCAAGTTACTAAGGTATTCTTCATTAACTCTTACTCCGAACTGTTCCCATTCTAGGCTTTTGAAAACCTCCTGTAAGCACGCGGTCAATAGCATTGGGGAGATTGTGTCCAACTGCCTTACAACCTTCTTGATTGGCATTCTGTCGCTTTCTTTATGAAGCACTATGGTAGCAGTTGATCCCCTGTAGATTTTTTCCAGAATGTTTATATATACTTCAACTACGCCCTTATTCCGCAGTGTCTGCATGACGGCTGATATTTCTACTGAATCAAACGCCTTCTCGTAATCTATGAAGGCTATGTATAGTGGTTGGTTATACTCTGAGCATTTCTCTATTACCTGATTGATAGTATGAATGTGGTCAATTGTTGAGTAGCCTGTTCTCAATCGTGCTTGTTCCTTTGGTTGATTGAATTCTAATGTTTTCTTTAATCTGTTAGCAATTACCTTTGTAAATAGCTTGTATACTACAGAGAGCAAGCTGATCGGCCAGTAATTCTTTAAGTCCTTGTCATCTCCTTTCTTATGTATTAAGATGATAATAGCGTTCTTCCAAGACTCTGGTACCCTTCCCGTCAGGAGACACTCGTAAACAGGGTGGCTAGTTTTTCTAACACAATCTGTCCTCCATCTTTCAGCAGGTCTGATGTTACCTGATCCTCACCAGCAGCTTTGCCTCTTTGCATGCTCTCCAAAGCTTTTCTGACTTCTTCTATCATTACTGGTGGGGTGTCATCTGGGTTACTGCTAGTTCTTATAGTATTAAGGTCGTGGTTGTTTCGGCTACTGTACAGATCTCTGTAAAACTCCTCCGCTATTTTAACTATCCTCTCCATATTGGTAGTTATTTTGCCTTCTTTGTCCCTTAGTGCATACATTCGACTTTTGCCTATCCCAAGTTTCCTCTTCACTGCTTTGAAGCTTCCTCCGTTTTTCAGAGCGTGTTCAATTCTCTCCATGTTATACCTTCTTACATCGCATATTTTACGTCTAATAATCAACTTCGAAAGCTCTGCCAGTTCTATTTCGTCTGTTTTACTTGACACTTTCATGGTTTGACGCTTCTTAATTAGGTTCTTCGTTTCCTGGGAAAGCTTGCCAGTGTCCTGTCTAACTACCCTTCCTCCAACTTCCACTGCACACTCCGTAATGATACTCGTCAGATTATCATTCATTGTATCTTCGCTAAGGTTGGTATTCTCACTAAGAGCCGAGTACCTGTTCTGCAGCGACACTCTGAATTCCTGTACTTTCCCTCTCAGTGCTAGCTAATTGATTGGCTTTTTGCATATCAGTGTCTGTCGTTCCTTCCTTCAAGTCTAGGCGAATTCAAGACCGTACCATTCTATGGTCACTGCATCGTACCTTGCCAACCACTTCCACATCCTTCACGATTCCTGGGTGTGCAGTCATTATAAAGTCCATTTCGTTCTTATTTTCGCCATTAGGGCTCCTCCATGTCCACTTGCGGTTTTCTCGTTTTCGGTAGAAGGTATTCAAAATCCGCAAATTATTGCGTTCTGCCAATTCTACTAGTAGCTCTCCTCTGGCGTTTCTAGTGCCGATGCCATAATCTCCTACTGCCTGGTCTCCATCCTGCTTCTTCCCTACCTTTGCAATAAAGTCGCCCATCACTATAGTATACTGTGTTTTTATCTTACTCATTGCCAATTCCACGTCTTCATAGAAGCTTTCAACTGAAGCGTCATCATGGCTGGATGTAGGCGCTAAGCCTGTACTACCTTCATCTTCAAGAATATGAAGATGTAATAAAATATTATAATTATATTATATTATATTATTATACTATTATATAATGATATTATATTACATATTAATATATTATTACATTAATATGATATATATATATATGTATATATATATATAATTATATATACATATACATATATATATATATATATATATATATATATATATATATATATATATATATATATATATATATATATATATATATATATTTATATACATATATATATAACCTTATCTAGTGAGGGAAGTCTAGCTGTACTATTCGAGGAGCTAGAGGGTGTTAAATGAATGGGATATAATAGGGCTCAGTGAGGTTAGGAGGACAGATGAGGCCTATACGGTGCTACAGAATGGGCACGTCCTTTGCTATCGGGGCTTGGCAGACAGAAGCGAACTGGGAGTGGGGTTCGTAATTCACAGAAACATAGCTGGCAACATAGAGGAATATTATAGCAATAATGAAAGGGTGGTAGGTATTGTAATTAAACTGAATAAAAGATACAAGATGAAGGTAGTACAGGCTTACGCGCCTACATCCAGCCATGATGACACTACAGTTGAAAGCTTCTATGAAGACGTGGAATCGGCAATGAGTAAAGTAAAAAACACAGTATACTATAGTGATCGGAGACTTTAATGCAAAGGTAGGGAAGAAGCAGGCTGGAGACCAGGCAGTAGGAGATTATAGCATCGGCACTAGAAACGCCAAAGGAGAGCTACTAGTAGAATTTGCAGAACGCAATAATTTGCGGATTTTGAATACCTTCTACCGAAAACGAAAAACCGCAAGAGGACATGGAGGAGCCCTAATGGTGAAAATAAGAACGAAATCGACTTTATAATGACCGCACACCCAGGAATCGTGCAGGATGTGGAAGTGGTTGGCAAGGTACGATGCAGTGACCATAGAATGGTACGGTCTCGAATTCGCCTAGACTTGAAGAAGGAACGACAGAAACTGATACGCAAGAAGCCAATTAATGAGCCAGCACTGAGACGGAAAGTACAGGAATTCAAAGTGTCGCATCAGAACAGCTACTCGGCTCTTAGTGAGGAAACCAACCTTAGCGTAGATACAATGAATGATAATCTGACGAGTATCATTACGGAGTGTGCAGTGGAAGTTGGAGGCAGGGTAGTTAGACAGGACACTGGCAAGCTTTCCCAGGAAAAGAAGAACCTAATTAAGAGGCGTCAAACCATGAAAGTGTCAAGTACAACAGACGAAATAGAACTGGCAGAGCTTTCGAAGTTGATTAATAGACGTAAAATATGCTGTAAGAAGGTATAACATGGAGAGAATTGAACACGCTCTGAAAAACGGAGGATGCTTCAAAGCAGGAAAGAGAAAACTTGGGATAGACAAAAGTCGGATATATGCACTAAGGGACAAAGAAGGCAAAATAACTACCAGTATGGATAGGATAGTTAAAATAGCGGAGGAGTTTTAAAGAGATCTGTACAGTAGCCGAGACAATCACGACCTTAATACTATAAGAACTAGCAGTAACCCAGACGGCACCCCACCAGTAATGATAGAAGAAGTCAGAAAAGCTTTGGAGAGCATGCAAAGAGGCAAAGCTGCTGGTGAGGATCAGGTAACATCAGATCTGCTGAAAGATGCAGGACAGATTGTGTTAGAAAAACTAGCCACCCTGTTTACGAGGTGTCTCCTGACGGGAAGGGTACCAGAGTCTTGGAAGAACGCTAACATCATCTTAATACATAAGAAAGAAGGTGACAAGGACTTGAAGAATTACAGGCCGATCAGCTTGCTCTCTGAAGTGTACAAGCTATTTACAAAGGTAATTGCTAACAGAGTAAAGAAAACATTAAAATTCAATCAACCAAAGGAACAAGCAGGATTTTAAACAGGCTACTCAACAATTGACCACATCCATACTATCAATCAGGTAATAGAGAAATGCTCAGAGTATAACCAACCACTATACATAGCCTTCATAGATTACGAGAAGGCGTTTGATTCAGTAGAAATATCAGCCGTCATGCAGACACTGCGGAATCAGGGCATAGATGAAGTATATATAAACATCCTGGAAGAAATCTACAGGGGATCAACTGCTACCATAGTGCTTCATAAAGAATGCAACAGAATACCAATCAAGAAGGGTGAAAGGCAGGGGGACACAATCTCCCCAATGCTATTTACCGCGTGCTTACAGGAAGTTTTCAGAAGCCTAGAATGGGAACAGTTAGGGATAACAGTTAATGGAGAATACCTTAGTAACCTGCGCTTCGCCGATGACATTGCATTGCTGAGTAACTCAGGGGACGAATTGTAACTCATGATTACGGAGTTACCAAGGAGAGCAGAAAGGTGGGTCTTAAAATTATTCTGCAGAAAACGAAAGTAAAGTACAACAACCTCGGAAAGGAACAGCGCTTCGAGATAGGTAATAGTGCACTTGAAGTTGTAAAAGACTCTGTCTACTTAGGGCAGGTAATAACCGCAGAGCCTAACCACGAGATTGAAGTAACTAGGAGAATAAGAATGGGGTGGAGCACATTCGGCGAGCACTCTCAAATTGTGACAGGCAGATCGCCATTATCCCTTAAGAGGAAGGTATATAACAGCTGTATCTTGCCGGTACTTAGCTACGGAGCAGAAACCTGAAGACTCACAAAGAGGGTTCAGCTTAAATTGAGGACGACGCAGCGAGCAATGGAAAGAAAAATAGTAGGTGTAACCTTGAAAGACAAGAAGAGAGCAGAGTGGATTAGGGGACAAACGGGGGTTAAAGATATCATAGTTGATATAAAGAAGAGGAAATGGTTATGGGCCGGGCATGTAGCACGTAGACAGGATAAGCGCTGGTCATTAAGGGTAACTAACTGGATTTCCAGAGAAGCGAAGCGGGTTAGGGGGAGACAGAAGGTTAAGTGGGCAGACGAGATTAAGAAGTTTGCGGGTATAAATTGGCAGCAGCAAGCACAGGACCGGGTTAACTGGCGGAACATGGGAGAGGCCTTTGTCCTGCAGTGGACGTAGCCAGGCTGATGATGGTGATGATATATATATATATATATATATATATATATATATTTATGTACGAGTGTAGGTGTGTGTGTGTTTAGTGCGTACATATACAAGGAAGGTAAACTTCTCAAAACAAGATGCTTCACTGCCTGCCTACACTTTTGACGCCATTTAATAGAACTACGCTTATAATACAAAAAATCGTCATAAGGTTGCTGGGTTGCTATGGCGTTACGCGAATAAAATATTTGGAAACTAGCATAATTTAAGCTGTCGATACAAAATGAGAACTGGTTACAATGAATTTACGCTGATTATCAGACAGGCTATATATACAATAGGCACATTTAATATGTTTGATTGTTGGGCTTAATAAGTTTATTGTGTAATAAGTCTTTCGGAAAGCAATAGTTATTATCTTCCGAATTGGCATGATAAAAACAATCGTCACCAATTAATGCTTTGACAACGTTAATTACACTCGGGTTTCTCGTGAAACAATCGAGCGCATATAGGCTCATACGAAGAACACTGTGCTCTGGATTTCGTAGAGACTGCTGACAAAACAAGCACATGATTTAATCATAGTTTTAATATTTCTCCTCTCTTTGTAGTTAACCAGTAACCATTTATGATGTAACGCAGCTTTGAGGGCTGATTCGTTAAGGAGCTAGGCGGATCCGTGCAAATTTCAATTCACATTTTTTTATTCCTGGTCAGCAGTCTCTTGAAACAGTGAATGTATCGACGCAATTTCGGCGTGCCTGCATATTTACTCGTGCATTATGGCGCATAGCAGGTGCGTCCACTGATAAAGGCTCAGAAACGCATTAAATACGCTTACAACGAGCAAATACACGCTTTCGCAGGATCGGGTGCGCGCGCTTCCAATACAGACGCTCCCGCAACCTTCAGTACCATGGAACTACAGCACCGCTGCTACTGTCACCTGCTGGAGAATCAGCCGAGACGCGGCGCGGCCGCCTCGTTCACTCCACTGTTCCTTTCTAGTACACTGTACCGTTGGCGCCCCCGTCTGTCGGCGTGATCGCGCGGCAACCAGCGGCGCGCTGTCCACATTTTGTCAGGGCCGTGGGACCGTGGCCGAGCTAGGTCCTACCCGCGGCTTCTTCTCGCCGACAGATGGAGCTAGAGGTGGTGCAGGAGATGTGATGATGCTGACGTGAGTAGTGAGCTCGACCGTTGCGAGTGGTGGAGAGGGTGAACCGAGCGAGATGACACGAGGCGAGCGGCGACAGGCTAGAGAGAGTGACGTCGCGTGCGCTCACTGCGGTGGAAGGTGTGGTCTACTTGGCACCACCCTGGTGTGGAGCGACAGTGGTGCACAGGCTAGTCATACAGCAGCTCGCATGTAAATGTTCACGTAATGAATCGAAGAGCGTTATTAGCAATTCGGGGCTTGAAATAAGCAATTATTATAAGAAATACGCATATGCTTTAATACTTTTAGAACGATATGCGCTGATGCCAAGACCATCAAGCGTAAAACTTTAGAAAAGCAAAGTTTCATGTGTTTCTTTATCTTTCACATAACTAAATTGCATGCAATCCGAACCTATGAATCTCAATGAGAATATATTGTTCACTGAATGTAGAAGTTCTTCCCTAAAGCTCCAGTTTCACCAAAGCAAATGTCTAATCTATTATAATTGTCATCAGACATAATAATATTGATTCAACAAACATTGTCTCGATTTTAGGTCTCACTACTAACGCTGTTTAACCCTTTAACCGCTTCGGACGAGCAGAGCGTGTCCTGCCCAAACAGTCACCAAACTGGTTTGGACGAGTAGAGCTCCTAATGGCTGAATAGGTACTACCCCCCAGCGTTCACACGAAGAAGTACGCATTTATGGGTTACACTGCGTGTCGTTTACTAGATGGCAGCATTTTCTTGAAGATTTAGTTTTTTGCTGTGGCAGGAGCGCAATTTTGTATGAAAAAAGGCTGTGCGGGGGTGCTGACCCATTCATAGGTGGCCCGTAAACACGAAAAAGAGGGTATACTCGGTTTTATCATCTTGTTTCAGTGATGATGATTCGAGTACAGATATTTAAATTATGTCCGGAAGTGAAGACAACAACAATGGTAAATGAGTAGCTCCTGCACTGATGATGATGACAACTCGAGTGCGAACATTGCGGGTACCCGCCAGTGAAACCACCTTGCGTTATTCCACGTTTAGAAATATTTTCGCTCAGCCCGATGCTTCCAAAGTGAAATACCCCAAGGCTGCTTAGCCTACGCAGGTGAAGAAAGATGTGGCGACGGTAACTGTTTTGTTTATAAGCCTTTTTATTTTATTAGTGGGAGGTAGGTCTTCTTCTTTTATGTATTGTTGAGAAATAAACTTTTTTCTGTTGATTACTAAGTATGTGGTGAATATATATTTCCAACATCTACTAGCTACTGTTTAGTACAGTCATAATATTAATCAGCAATAACAAAGAGAGACTTTCTGACGAGAATTTTTCAACAAGTTACCATTTAAGGTGTTAGGAGGCGTAAACAACTTACGGACTTGAATGTAGACATGACTGCTGTAGATCAACTTACAGTTACTAAGAAAATTGAAGGCCTCATTCACTTCGGTATATAAGGGTACATTTGTTCGCGCTTTTGTGGTATTTTGTGTCAGGGGAAAGCATTGATAACGTTCTTTACTATAGTTAGGGTACAATATTTTAAAATAATTATCTCTGAATTCATACAGATGTTTTAGAAATGGTTCTTTTGCAACCTTAAATTATTCAAACGCCAATCAACCCGCATTACACTTGATAGCAATATTCACTATTTTCAATCACCTATTTTAAGCACATTAGGATTCAACCAATAGTGACCGACAGAGAATGCGAGAACACCATTAGTCGAGTTTATTTTCACTCTATGTCGACAAAAAAGATCTATGCTATGACAAAAAGATTGTGCATCTCCAAAGGAACACAACAACAGGTACAAATAAACACGATAGGGACTGGACATGATGGATACTAGGGAAAGTCAAACAACAAATCACCAAATGGTCAGGCTCGCAATTCTGAATTCCTACCCGTGACGCAGCGCACGCAATTGAATATTTTAAAGCGGGAGACAATACAAAAACAATTGAAAAGGTGACAATAAAAAAGTTCCATGTGGACCGGTCCAGCTCATAGTACACGTAGGCGAGTTGACGGGGTGCCGCTGAAGATCTCGCCATCTTAGTCCCTCGTAGCACCCTCGTAGTCGAGGGTGCAACACCGAGTACCCTCGACTACGAGGGTGTTCGGTGTTGCACCCGTCTGAATACGTGTCGCGGGACACTCCATGCTTGCTGTCTATGCGAGACTCGCGACGCCGGCGATCGCGCTTATCGCTGGTTGAACGTCAACTGCCGAAGGAGTGAAAATGTCTTTGGGGCGTACTCAACCCCCCATGTGGTGTTTCTCCTTTGAAAACGACGCGCCCGCTTTTTCTTGGAGGTGCAGTGATGACATGCCGGCGCCGTTGTCGAGTAGCTTGTGGCCAGAATCTTCTCCCCAGGCACAAAGGCACTAGTGGCGCACGGGTAAAACTGCTTGATGTTTGTGACTTAGTGCAACATCAAAATGCGGAGATTCTCTTTATTTAAAAACACGAAAAGAAAAGTTCGTGAAAGAGAAAGTATATCTTAACAAGCATGTTTACTTGTTAATAAATCATCGTCTATTTACCCCAAACAAGATAACAAATAAGAGTATGTAAAAAAAGAAACCCAGTAAATGTTAGTTAAAAAAACGAAGATTACTACAGAGTGCAAGGTATACACTGAATTAGATGTGTGATTTGTACACACCTTTGCAAACGCGTAAAAATGAAAAAAAGAACAATTTCTATTCATAATGTATTTATAGGGCACGGTACAAGACAGCAAGCATATCTTGGTATTTTTCTTCTGATATTTAAGTAAAGCCTTGCTTTGAAAATTTGCAGCCATATGTGTAAATATGGTGCAGATTACAATTTCGTAAAACAATTCATGCTTTTCGTGAGCCTTCGTGAGAAAGGTAGTCGAAATCTGTCAACACGTTGGCAGACGAAGCGTTGCTTTGACAACAATGCTCCCAAAACTGCCCACGTTTTTTACAAATAAGCTCTGTACAGGAATATAGCAGGTGTATGGGAACTTCAATGTGCCTGGCATATTCTCGTACGAACAATAATAAAAGGAAAGCCTGCGAATACACAAACTAACAGACATCATCGCTCCAACTACAGAAAAAAAGCAGCTCTTTTCGGCTTCTTTGTCAGTAGAGGCGTGACATCAGCTCCATCATTTCCCACACAAAACTTTTCAACACATTGACAGCGTAGAAAGTGGTGTAATAATAGTTTAGATGTCAGCTATAATCTACAATACCTAATTACGTACAGTTTCCCATTACTAACCGATTGCACGATCCTTAAATGATGAACACGACGCAGTCGAGCGAGACGTGCCGCGACATCTAAGATGGATTACAAAGCGCCCGGACAAAAGGATTCGCACAATGGAAAGCTCAACTGACGGGAGCCTCACGGAAGCGAACTAGCTTAATTAGCAAAGCCATTTCCTGCTTGATAGCGTCAGCAGTAGAGACGATGTGGTATTTTGACTGGCGTAGCCCGCGCTAAATTAGACTGTGCCTTGTGTGTATTAATATTTTACATCTTTTCGTGAGTTTTTCACGTATTCAAAAACGACTGGTACGAAAACAGACCAGTAATTTATTGTCAGTAGCCCTGGAAGGCATCAAAATGAGCTAACCTAGTGACGGGCTTTTGTTTGACAGGCGTAATTAGAATTTCAAGCAGCCGCCTCTCCACCTAGTTGAGTAGAATTATCAAGACAGACGTGAAAAAAAGCCATTCTGCAAGTAAAAATAGTGGTCGAAAATACACGTGTTAAATCACGCTCAGATTACGAAACGCACCGTATTGGAGGAGTCCGGAAATATTCACCATCTGGGGTTCTTTAACTTGCATATAAATCAAGTTATGTTAGCTTCCAGCACTTCACCTGCATTTAAACGCAGTTGCCCCAGGATTGTATCTCGCGACCAGTGTTGTGAAAAGGGCATCTCCATTCCATTCCGGTTCTGTTCCCAAGAATTAGCATTTGCTGCAATTTGATTATTTTCTATTTATTTGAATGAAAGAACTTGGACCATTCCCACTCCCACCCAGGGAAGGGCCGGGCAGCTCAGTTCTATTCCTGTAATGCCCCAACGTAGAAAATGTATATTCATTGTTTTATCAAACTATAATAATAGCCTCAAAAAGGTTATGTCAACTGATTCATTAGGAATAGCCAAAGTAACCAAAACGCATTACCAAGATCGTTGGAAGGCACTTTGACGACATATCTCTTGCAGTGCGACCACCCTACTGATTCTCATTTGACAGTTCTCCCATTATCATTAGTATTTGCAAGGTCAGCCTGTTTGGACGAATGATGATGTTTTATTATTGTTTGAACATAGATGTTTTAACGCTAAACTGACGACATAGCGTAGTTCAAAGCTTAAAATAGTAATGTTAAGAAAGCTTGCCACGCGTATGAAGCGGTAGTTATTAAGAAGAAAACTACGCTTTGATTAGTATAGTACAGAAACATCCAGACTTGTTGCCAATAGCTGCACCACTCGTCAGCTGTCCCGCTTGTCGAACCCTTCTCGCAAGCACATATAGGGCGAGGATAGCTTTCTGCAGCAGAATCGCAAGTCAGGCGAGTTGGTGGATTTTCGATACTGACAGCGTGCTTTTCTTTGCCCGTATCTGATTCGTTGCGCTGTCAAATATAATACAATGAGAGCTTCTTTGGTTCGTCTGTGTACAGGCATGCAATGTCTTTTTAGTCGCAAAAGTTAATCACGCGTGCCAGATACTAAACTGCTCATTAGATAAAGATGAACCATGTAGAGTATTTGCTACTTTTGTGCCGCGGTGTCAATTTGAACGAGCGCACAGGGAAAATTTGTCTCTGCTTGCAATACCTGCGGGGATAATGCGTTTGTTTGTACACTAAGTTATGCCTCGATTTCTCATTTACAAATTGAGAGATCACTCACACATTTACACATTGCCTGCCTTTGGCTCTGACTAACTAAACGTGGTCCTAGGGAATGCGATGTGTCGTTCGACTTCTAAAGAAACTTGTACTCAGGGCTGCATGACTGACATGACCATAATATTAAAGCAGTATCGATCAAAGGCGCAACAAAATACATTCTTCACTGATGCCCTTATTGCATGGCAGTACAAACACTGGTATCTGCCCAGTCTTAGTACCAGAATGATTAAAAAAAAGCAAAACTTGGTAATAATAATAAAATGATCCACACCCAAGACCTTGAAGTGCGGGCTGACAAGTTCTCAACTAGAGACTCAGCAACGCCTCTCCTCCAGGTTAGAGTAGCAGTGGTCACTGGCATCTTTTTCAACTCAGAATTGGCCACCAACTTCTATTCAGTTTTTATCGGTTCAAGCAAATTTTGTTGTAACAACACGTCCGGCAACGGTCAATTGTTATTTGGCAATCACTACATCACAAAAATTGCTTAGTTGTCCTCGTGATTTCAACTGCTGCAATGATCGTTGCAAGATTATTGCGAATGATGCAATAATGCTGCAATAAACCAAAATTAAAGAAGTGGAGGCAGGGGTGCTGCCGAGGAGGAAGTATCACAAGGCGTGAAGGGGAAGGGAGGTATGCTACCACCATAATACTGTACGACAGATACCAATGCTACAGAACCACGGTTACGAGAAGAAGAAACAAACTTCAGAGCAACAGTCTGTCTAAGGACAGAATTGTATTAGGTGCATTGCCTATAAATGTACCATGCTAATAATCAGCCAAGCTTTATTTGTAGATACTGCTATATTTGCCAATTCAAGGCTCCGTTTATTATAGTTTCAAGTTTGAAAAACTGCGCGTAGACGAAAACATGCGCTATTTTCGGGGAAAAGACTTCTTTTCTTTTCCATTACGTCTCCTGCAAAAGGAACTTCATTCGATTCCCATGCTTTTCCTCAAAACGTCGTGCCCATTCAATTGTCATTCCATGTCATTCTTGGGTTCCGACAATCTGGAATGATTCCGGAGTCATTCCATTTTGTAGTGGCAGCTGCGCAACACTGCGGAGTTGCCACTGCGGGTGGGAATTCAAGCATACTGTAACCACTTGACCACCACGGCAGTCTTCTGGCAAGTGATACTCTAGAAATTGTTATTCCATTGTTTTGTAAAAAAATATTATCCAATTTGTATGCAAATTAACTGTGTGCTAATGAGCCTTTTTTACAGAGCAGTGAGTGAAATATGATATTTTTCCTTCAATGCACATATATTACGCATGATTCTATAGGCTCGCATTTCACGCCTTCTCGGAATGTGCCACTTATTGTCATCGTGCACTTAAAGTACGAAATCGCGATACGCGTAGAAGACTTCTAACTCTGTTTTCAGAGGAAACTACGCTAAGCCTATTCAGATGGTTTCGTGAAGCGTGGTGTCATTTGCATATGCCGATGTAAATGTATCAGACTTTCGATGCTTCAACAGCTGCAAGTGTCGGTAATTGCTTTGGCTTGACATGCTATTGATACCGTGAGTATATAAATATCTGGAGCTCACTAGCTCTTTGAAGGCATTTTAATGCGAGACTGTTTCTGCATTTGTTTGAGGTGTGACCTACTGGAAGTGAGTGAGATGATGCGCGTCCAAAAGCAAGAATAATTCTCCAAAGCAGTAAAATAATGTAAGAATATTTGTAGATTTCCAGCTAAGCCAACCGTTCTATGTGCCGAAAAGCAATGAGACAGCCGCCAGTCTTGTCTTGTCTTGTCGCCTAGGAGATCTTGGCTCATACCCACAAGGGGAATTTGACACACTGTACCTTATAATAGATATTTTTTTTGTACAGCGCTTGCTAAAAAAACAGAGAAATAAGATAAGAACAATAATATTGTTCCTTTGGAAAAACGTGAAAAAGTGCAGAAGAATTTGATAAACCAGAATATATTAAACAAATTAACAAGAATGAGGAAGGCGGACAAAGAATTGGATATATCGTTTCACAAAAAGCAGCACGAGCCTCAGCCACAACAAACGTCTTAGTCGTTCCTCTAGCAAGTGGCCGTATTAACGCGATAGCGTTAGAGAGCTCGTGTCACAGAAATTCCGCCGTCGGTGTCGGCACCATTGGTTGTGAGCGAAAAGTTGTCCGTGAGCGAAAAATTTAGAAAGAAGCAAATAAAACAAAGAATAAAATTTTAAGTCCCATTCAGGATTGAATCCGAGCCATTCGCGTGGCAAGCAGACGTCTTACCACAAAGCTACGATGTGTCCTACAATAAAGCCACAAAGCCCACACAGGACCCGGTATACGGAGCGTCATACTTGGGTATAAAGTTTGAGGAAACGCCGGAGGCAGAAGATGGCATGTGGAGCCACACGATTGTTCTAAGGGCTTATGACGAAGGGGATGACCTTCGATCATGAGAGGGCTTCCTGGCCCCTGATCATGTGTGGTAAGCGAACGTTCTACAGCCACCGACATTCTTCAGCAAAAGTGGCAGCTTCGGCAGGAGTCGTCGATTCCGAACGTTTTGGGCGGTACAAAAGGATAGTGTCCAAGAACGAGGAAGGCTCCGCATCATAACAAAAGAAGAACGGCGAAAACGCGGTTGTAGATTGAATAGCGCTGTTGTGAGCATAAGTATTAAATGAAAGTATGCGGTCCAAATTCGTGTGGTAATCGGAAAGGTACATAGAAAGCATGTCACCTAGTGTGTGATTAGATTTGTCTGTTATCCCGTTGCTTTGGGCGTGATATGCGGTAGTTTTTTTATGTACGATGATGCAATCGCGGAGGAGGACTTCTACAGCTTCGGACAAGAAGAAACGCCCACGGTCACTGAGAAGCTCGCGGGGTGCATCAGGCCGAAGGACGCGGTTGCACAGAATGAACAAGCCGGCTTCACAAGCGGTGACCTCGGGAAGCGCCGAAGTTTCAGCGTAGTGCATAAGGTGGCCCACGGCTACGATGACCCAGCGGTTTCCACTTGGTGTGTATGTTAGGGAACCGTATACATGTCGATTCCGATGCGGTCGAAAGGCCGAGAAAGACGAGGCAGTGGCTGGAGTGGCCCACTGGTTGTGTGAGGGGAGCTCTTCCCGCGTTGGCACAAGGAACATGAACCGACGTACTGCCGAACAAAGTGGTACCTCTCGCATCAGTAGTATTCCACCCCAAATGCCCTATGTTGCTTCACTAAAAATGCGTTTTAGGAAAGCAGGGTAGGGCATGTGGGGTGCTAGTCAATATCAAGTTGTTTTAATAAGTTTGTCTACTATTCGAGTTGATAGCAATCTGCTGAACTAAACTTCGCGACCGAGAAAATCTGAGAAAATTGGAATAAAGTAAACAGGAAAGCGGGTGAGTATGCTTATATGTGCTTCATTTGTCTTAGCCGCTAAGAACTGTGCAAACAAAAGGACATCCCTTTCACTTCACCTCTGCGTGGAAAGAAATTCGGCACTGTCCCTAACCGTTGATTTCCGTATATGGTACCGGCCCTCGCACCGCAGTCTTCGTCGGCCTTTGTGTAATACTTTCGTTCACTGCGTTGCCCGCGTCACTGATATTCGTCACGAAGATAACGCAGAAAGGAACGATAGTCTGAATTTTTTTTCACCAGGTGTCGTAGCAATCTCCGCTTCTCGAACGAAAACCTATCGATCTTCCAGTGAAAGCCTACCATTTCCAATTTTTTTAGTTATTTCGACAAGTATTTTACCCGTGTATTGTCCGCCATGGTTGTGTTCCGGCTGTGGTGCTCGGATGCCGAGAGGAATGTCATGGCTTCGATCCCGTTGGCAGCATGGCTTCGATCCCGTTGGCAGCATTTTGATGGAGGTGAAACGGCCACTGTGCATGCAATGTGAGAGCACGTTAAATAACACCAGATGGTCAAATTTTTTGGAGCCGTGTACTTCGGCGTTCCTGATACTCATATCTTGGTTTTGACGCGTATAACCAAATATCATACCTAACCTTTAAAATAATTACACTTCTGCCGATGTATCATTTGTATCAATTATATTTCATAACTAGAGCCAAACATATCGATTTCACAACAGTTTTGTTCTCATGAGACTTTATACGCAATAATCGAATGACTTTAAAGGACGCCAAAAAAACCTTTAAGACTACGATGAACGAGTGCTTAATTCTACACCAGGGTTTCCTGTCTTTCGCTACGAACAATTCGTGACGCCACCCTCTTCTTCACGTCACGTGAGAACGAAATAAGCTCTCGATTGTTCGGTACAGCAGATATATGTGCAGGTCATTGTCTAGTGCTGCGCATTGCCGTGCAGTTGCGTGCCTGTTCTTCTTGGTCTCACATGACAACCGTTCATATAAACTGATTTCACACCCTTTTTTTTGACATTAGCGACCTCGCGAGTGAAGATAACAGCATGTAGTCGAATAGTGCAAAAGCTCATGCAAATGACGTTGAAGGCACGTTCACAATTCACCTCAAAGTGAGTGAAAGTGGGAAAAACTCACTGGAAGTCCACTCGCTTTGCTGCCCAAGCGGGCGGATATTCACGCCACAAGGCCAACGAAAAAAAAAATGTACCGTAAACAATTTTTCCGACACGCAAAAGCACATCGTCTTTCCGCGTCGCGGTTCTGACCGCACTAGCTAAAACCACGTGATCTAAACAGCCAGCCACAGATTCAATATGGCGGCAAAGGTGGCGGCAGTGGCTCGCATCGGTTAAAATTGCAAGTGCCTCGTGCAGCCCGACGAAACTTCACGGCCTCAACGTGGACGCGTTCATCCTGGGCCTACAGTGGAAGTAGACGGTGCAAGAGCAGCGAGTAGGCATGCCCATCGTGCCTCGTTTTTGCACGGCCCGGTGAATCCACCGCCGTTATGCCGTTGCGTTCACTCGTGTCAATTCTGCTGCCGGATTCCTGAAACAACATTTGAAAAGGTGCGAGCTGCTTTTTTTCAGTAATATACGTGAATAACCAGAATTCATTGTGAAGTTTAAACATAAACACACACTCGAAATCGAATGGATTATAAAAGTAGCAAAGACGGTGGTGGTGTTGGCTTGCACAAACGGTACAATCAATGTGAACGCGTTTGACGCACGCGGACGTGGTTTTCTAGCTTCTATAGCGCTTTTGCTTCGCTTCTCAAGTGTCAATGTGACATGCGTGCTGATGTTCCACGTGTTTTCGGAAAAAAATTCAGTGGCGTGCAGAAGACATCACTTGTAGGAAGAGTAGTGGGGGTGAGCTAGAAACTACTCTATCACCCTCTTCGTGGTTTATGGCTCTTTAAGCCAGTGCCTAATTGGTGACGCTTGGGAGAGAAGAAAAAGATTGTCGCTTAGTACCCGCGCAACTAAAAATAAATGGAACATTCGCGAACACTGAGGCCGTAATTGCCAGTATCTTTGTCATCGACCGAGTGCCTGCCCTGTTATTCTCTGACGGCAGTCGTAAAATTCTGTCACCTGAAACCCACTTCGGCCCTCCACTACGGCGTCTCTCATAATCATTAGGTGGTTTTGGGGCGTTAAGCCCCACATATCAATCAATCATCTGAAACCATCACGTGTCTGCCAACATCCCAATTTCTTCCCTGCCACAAAAACCTCTGTCGTCACCAAAACAGCGGGAACCATGTTCCCCTGTCAGGCGTTTACACCAAATCACCAAGGGCTGTGCAGTCACTCTAGGGCTGGCTCGCACTGAGCTTAAAAAAGCGCCAACCCACGCAATGTCCAGTCCATTGCAGGTTTGGAAATTGCAGTGGGGTGGTCAGAGTTGGCGTGGTGCCCGGAGGACTGTGCGTGTGGGGTGCGCGACCTGGGCGGTGAGGGCTGTGGAGCACTGCGCGTGCCCGGGATGTGTTTCGGTGAGGCTAACTCCTCCTATGGTATTCTATTAGTGAACCCTCCTTTTAAAGTTTGCACCTACACCTCTTGCGTTCTTCGCGGGAAGGTGGATCGAATCCTAACTCGTTCTACTACTAGTAATATTATCAGCGGTTTAACGTCCCGTATTCACGATATCATTTTGAGATAGGCCGCAGTGGAGGGCTCCGCAAATTATGACCACTTGAGGTCTTTTAAGGTGCACCTAAGCCTGAGTCAATCAAAAATGCAGCTGCCGGGCTTCGATCCCACGACCTTCGACTTAAGTAGTCGAGCGCAATAGTCACTAGACCACCGTGGCAGAGCCACCCACAACTTCTAAAGTGGAAATGGTGGTTATTCAGCCGTTCAGATGAAACTTAAATGTACAGCGGTAAATATTGATGTTTCACGTTTAACGCGAGTGCAGCAACTTCGTTTGACTCGGCCACAAAGTACGAAATTGCGCGGGTGCAGTGCGCCAGCTGCCTTCCTGTGTCACCGTGCAATATATATGTAGCTGAAACTTAACAATCTCACATGATCTCTTAAGAATTAGTATGATACGACTCGAAGCGCAAAGTCACTATTATATTTCGCCTTATCTTCTCAATCGATTTTTTTTATCTCCCTTTCACCTCCGCATGCTTACTGTACCCAATGTTATTTTGTGATGCCGCCAAAATCGGCCACATTAAATAAAACGAATACTTAAAGTATTCGAAAAATTTCGCTGCTGAAACCGTGCGGAACCGAGGGCAGCCACCGACACTACCTTTTTGACTTCATTCTAAGAAGAGCGCAACTGCGCGGGCGCTAATCAGGGCAAAGACGTACAAGCTTTCATAGGACGGACACTGAATCAGATAATCGTTTATGCAAGTGCACTCCTCTAACCACCTTCGACACCTTTGAGTAGCAAAGGCGGTTTTTAAGTCTACATATGCGGTTGTGCTATCTTAGATAAAGCGACGACGTCAAGTGATGACGTAGTTATGTAACATTTCGTCACGTTGCGTCATATATATGTCATAAATGTTTGCAGTGAGAAAGTTGACGCAGGGGTCCCATGACGGCGTGATTGTGATATTTTATATTACTCCTGTAGGCGATGCTAGTATTCGTGGTAAAGTTTTGCATTCGATCAAGCATCCAAAGCATTCACCTCGCGCAAGTACACGGCCTTTGCATCATAGTGTTCATAAGCGAATGAGATTTCAAAACGTTTTCGAAAGTCCAAAGAAATGGCAAATCCCACGTGCAGTGAGAATCCAAAATATGCAAAGCACGATTGAGGAAACTTGATATGTCAGTTTAAATACAGAAAAATGTTACGAGGAGGAGGTAAATTATGCCATACATGACTTCCAAGTCATGATTATCATGTTTGCATGTGTCACTTACGATCGTCGTCTATTCACGTCACGCAATACCAATTGTGGTATATGTTGAGCTAGCGAAACGGCCGTGAGCGTATTATGAGCGTAGCATGCAGTCATGATTACATGACGCATAGATAGATATATTACATGATGCTTAGATAGATAGATGGATAAGCTCAACGTCGCCGTAGTTCGCTAAAAAATGCTTCGCATTTAAAACTGAAAGATGCTTTCTAAATTCCAAATTGTGTTCGGTGATCACTTGTGTCTATCGAGGTGGCATTCGGTGGGAATGTAACGTTATGCGCGTGCCTTCAAGCTTGGATGACTGGACGCTGCCCACTATTGCACACGTGGGGCATAGCCACATTGTGTAAACAAAGCTCGAGTGTATTACTACGGCATCGCCAACGCAACTGATTTCCGTTGGCGCACCCACACGGCCACCTTGCACAATCTCAGTGTTTGATGGATGAACTGGTTCGACGAGAGCTTACGACATTAAAGGGTTCGCTTTAAAAGGCACCCCTCGACTTTTGCTTTTTGACACACATCGTCATCATCATCATCATCCTCATCATCATCAGCCTGACTTCGTCCACTGCAGGACAAAGGCCTCTCCCATGTTCCGCCAGTTAACCCGTTCTTGTGTTCGCTGCTGCCAATTTATACCCGCAAACTTCTTAATCTCATCGGCCCACCTAACCTTCTGTCTCCCCCTAACCCACTTGCCTTCTCAAGGAATGCAGTTAGTTCCCCTAATGACCAGCGGTTATCCTGTCTATGTGCTACATGCCCGGCCCATGTACATTTTCTCTTCTTGATTTCAACTATGATATCTTTAACCCTCGTTTGTTCCCTAATCCACTCTGCTCTCTTCTTGTCTCTTAAGGTTAAACCTACCATTTTCTTTCCATTGCTCGCTACACCGTCCTCAATTTAAGCTGAACCCTCTTTGTAAGTCTCCAGGTTTCTGCCCCGTAGCTAAGTACCGGCAAGATACCGCTGTTATATACCTTCCTCTTGAGGGATAGTGGCAATCTACCTGTGATAGTTTGAGAATGCTTGCCAAATGTGCTCTACCCTATTCTTATTCTTATAGTTACTTCAATCTCGTGGTTTCACTCTGCGTTATTACTTGCCCTAAGTAGACATTGTCTTTGACAACTTGAAGTGTACTATTACCTATCTCGAAGCGCTGCTCTTTTACCAGCTTGTTGTACATTACTTTTGTTTTCGCACACAAAGTGACCGTAAGGAATCAAGGTCGCCTAAGCTTGAGGCGAAAGAGATATATTGTTGTGTATGCCGCCAGCGTTGTTGGTCTTCCATAAAACGCGTATGTGTAAAAGGAAATGCATTCCCATTGACTTGATCAACAAGACAACTAGCGCGAAGTAAGCTCGAAGTGTTAACGAACTCAACTAATACTTCTGTACGACTTGTGAAGGTGATGAATATTGAGATGAACTAAAAGTAGTGACGTTAAGTTTGACCTCATCAGTCCCATTTGTAATCTGTTTTACCAGTTATTCACGGCGGAATATTCGTCAACACAGCCCGCTTCAAGTGTGAGGCACATAGTAAACTACCGAGTGCTCAAAAAAATTAACCACTTTTAATGCGAAGCACATATTAGCGAACATCGGCGCCTTTGAGCGTATCTATCTATCTATCTATCTATCTATCTATCTATCTATCTATCTATCTATCTATCTATCTATCTATCTATCTGTCTATCTATCTATCTATCTATCTATTGTCGCAACGTGAAGAAGAAATTCTAGAAGCCTGCCATGACAAAGTCACTTCCGGTCATCTCGGTTACACTTGAACATTGTTCCGTCTGCAAAACAGTTACTACTGGCCGAACCTACCTGCTGCTGTGAAACATCACGTCCAAACATGTGCCGACTGTCAAAGACGCAAAGCATCACCCGGCAGGCTTATTACATTCCGTCCAAGTACCAGCAAAGCCATTCACCCAAATCGGAATGGATTTCCTGGGCCCATTCCCAACTTCTACCACAGGGAACAGATGGATCATTGTCGCTACCGATTACTTGTCTCGCTACGCAGAAACTAAAGCCATGCCGAGGGCCACAGCAGCAGAAGTGGCTCATTTCTTCATAGAAAACGTCGTCCTTCGGCACGGTGCTCCTACAGTTCTCATCACGGATAGAGGAACTGCGTTCGTGACAGAAATTTTGGAGTCGGTTCTCAGGCTCAGTGGTACAGCTCACCGGAGAACGGCGTACCACCCACAAACAAACGGACTAACAGAGTGGCTTAATAAGACCCTCACAGACATGCTCTGCATGTATGTCGGCACAGAACACAAGAGCTGAGACGAAATCTTGCCTTATGTGACCTTCGCCTATAATACCGCCCGGCTGGAAACTACCGGAATGACGCCGTTTAGTTTAATACACGGGCGCAAAGTCACTACAACGTTGGACGCTACATTGCCGCACGAGTGTGACGACACCCACGCTGACGCCGAAGAATTTGGTCAGCGCGCCGAAGAAGACCGACAGCTAGCCTGCGTGCGTATTTATCACCAGCAACACAAAGATGCGAAACGATACGACCTACAACATAAATTGGTAACCTACAAACCAGGTGACAAGGCATGGGTCTGGATCCCAATACGTCGACGCGGACTTTCAGAAAAGCTATTACGACGATACTTCGGCCCCTATCGAGTCGCCTGACGATTGAACGACATCAACTACGGAGTTATTCCCGACGGCGATTGCAGTTCCAGTCGCCGACACCACTCACACGAGATCATGCATGTCATCCGGATGAAACCCTACTTGTCTAGCTAACTCTCGTTTGTCCTGTGGATGCCGGTGCATATGGGCGTTTTTATAAGTAGAGCGCCTTGGCTGCGCATCGGGACGATGGCACTTTTTGAGGGAGGCAAATGTCACGTGTGTCCAGCGAAAAAGACGAAGGCGACAGCGCATACGCGCATCTGCATGCTTTTATGCAGAACGCAAACACGAGAAAGGCGAGGAACTCTCTGGCGCGCGCGATTATTAAAAAGACCGACCCGCTGCTGTTTTCTCAGCGTCTTCAATTACGACCTCTGTCTTCACGTTGCGACACTATCTATCTATCTATCTATCTATCTATCTATCTATCTATCTATCTATCTATCTATCTATCTATCTATCTATCTATCTATCTATCTATCTATCTATCTATCTATCTATCTATCTATCTATCTATCTATCTATCTATCTATCTATCTATCTATCTATCTATCTATCTATCTATCTATCTATCTTACCGCCTACGACTTTTAGCTCTGCTCGCCGTTCCGTAAATGGTATCAATACCGAATTTCGTATGGCATTTTATGACTGTATAACGAACGTAACTGATCAGTCACAACATAGCTACCATGATGTATATGTCATGAATATCATGATTTAGATTTCATAGTCTTGCGGCTCTTGCGGTGGTTTTTTTCTCATGAAATGTTCAAACATTGGCATAGCATTACACGACTGTATGGCGAACTCAAGTGGCAGACGCTGGCATGGAAATAAGGACGTGCACGGCATGCAACTCATGAGTAATGACTATACGCCACTCTCATGGTAGGCTCGCAAACGTTTCACTAGCTTCACATATACAAATTCGGTGTTACAGCACGTGAATGCACGATGAAGGTAATTGACTGGTGCAAGCATGATAGTCATGAGATGCATGTCATGTTAGAGCATTCCTACACTCCACGCTCATGATGCGCTCGAGGCCGTCTCACTAGCACCACATATACATAGTTTGGTATTACGTGACGTGAATGGACGACGAAGGTATGTAACTGGTGCCAACATAATGATTATCAGATGCATGTCATGTAACATCATGGCTATATGCTACGCTCATGATGCACATGGGGCCAATTCGCTAGCTTTACGCATGCCAAATTTAGTATTACGTCACGTGAATGGATGACGAAGGTATGTAACTGGTGCAAACATGATAATCATGAGGTTCGTGCCATGCAGGAACACGACTACACGCCACAGTCAAGACGACAATACACTCCAACGTGACCCGGCGCACGTACTCGCCGGCGATCATCTCGTCGCGTCACGTCGGCGATGCCACGCCAGGCACTGATCTGCCTGGCGTATACTCGCAGGCGTGCGCAGCGCTGCGTTGCTTTAACGCATGCGCGTGTGAGCGTGGCGGGCGTTTCTCCATCACGAAGAGAGGCAATAGAGAGTTTTAGTACTGCGTACGCTGCGTACGTGGCGGCGTTGCGTACGTAAGGACGCCACGTTCTGCGTAGTGCGCATGCGCAGACCGCAACGCGCACGTATCGCATTACGTACGCAGCCGCTACGTACGAGGTGATCGCGCCGCTCTCGAACACGTTCGCGACAGCGCGAGACTTCGTTTTGCAAAATGGTGGCATCGAAGGCAAGCACTGACCGGCTCTGTGGCTTGAAATATGACCATAATAGAGAGTTTTAGCACTGCGTACGCTGCGTACGTGGCGGCGTTGCGTGCGTAAGGACGCCGCGTTCTGCGTAGTGCGCATGCGCAGACCGCAACGCGCACGTATCGCGTTACGTACGCAGCTGCTACGTACGCACGCATGAGATGCGTGCGTGCGTACGTATGAAGTGATCGCGCCGCTCTCGAACAAATTCGCGACAGCGCGAGACTTCGTTTTGCAAAATGGCGGCATCGAAGGCAAGCACCGACCGGCTCTGTGGCTTAAAATATGGCCATAATCTGGCTATAACACTTGGATTGGCTCACATTGGCTGTCAATAACACGTGCTTCTATTTTGATCTACCAGATGGCGCAACACGCTTCACGCTCGTTACGTACGCGGGTACTACGGCGTACTAAAAGCCGATTATTGGCAAACGACGCCACGTAACGCAAGGCGCTTGTGTGATGCGTACGTAGCGGCATTACGCAGTACTAAAACTCTCTAATCTTGCTATAACACTTGGATTGGCTCACTATGGCTGTCAACAACACGTACTTCTGTTTTGATCTACCAGATGACGCAACACGCTTCACGCTCGTTACGTACGCGGGAACTACGGCGTACTAAAAGCCAATTAGTGGCAAAGGACGCCACGTAACGCAAGGCGCTTGTGTGATGCGTACGTAGCACCATTCCGCAGTACTGAAACTCTCTAATAACAGTGCTGTCTGGGTAACGTAATCGGCGCGAAACGCACTATGTCGCATTTCGCACCGGTTGCCGCCTGGCCGCGCAGACAAACGCTAGTCGCGCCGGTCGCACCTGCGTTCAGATTATAGAGTGCTCGCGTTGATAACGCAGCGTTGCTGTGTCCAGCGTGCACACGCGTCAGCGTTCCGTCGGAGTGTATTGGGCCATTCATGATGCGCTTGTGGCCGCTTCGCTAGCTCCACATATACCAATTTTAGTACCAGGTGACGTGAATAGATGACGAATGTAAATAAGACGTTCAAACATGATAATTATGACAAGGAAGTAATGTACGGCCTAATTTACCTCTGCCTCGTAACGTTGGGCTCATTTTGAAGTAACATATCAACCTTCCTCATCGTGCTTCGGATATCGTAGATTTTCACTGTGCGTGGAATTTGCCACTTTTTTTTTATTCTTACCTTTCCGCCGAGTGTTCATGGTCAAAAGATCTGGAGCCCTCCCTGGATTTCGTACCGACCTGTTGTTCCCCCGCGATCTCCGATGACAGCGCAGCTCTGGCCGACTGGATCGCCCGACGCTATCCCCTGACGCCTACAGGAGCTTTCACTAAGTGGTGCCTCGGACTCTTGTCACCGTGTTCATCTTTCCTATCTTCTCCTTATTTCCGTATGTGGGTCTCGGCTCCTATCTGTATCTCTATCTCTTTTCTTCCTCCCTATCCTTCTTAACCCCACCTTACCCCCATCCCGTGCGCAGAACTGCGGTGTCCTTCATTGAGAGAGAGCCAGTAACGGAACGGCGCTTATTTCTTCTTTTTCCTCTTTCAGTTACTTTGCAGCCCTTGTGTGCAATGTCTCTTGTAATCATGCCGTAGTTTAGGAATGTGAAACGCTACATATTATTAATATATCGAGTATTTGATTGATATGTGCGGTTTAACGTCCCAAAACCACCATATGATTACGAGAGACGCCGTAGTGGAGGGCTCCGGAAATATCGACCAACTGGGGTTCTAAACATGCACCCAAATTTGAGCCCACAGGCCTACAACATTTCCGCCTAAGATATTGAGTATGACAGACTCCAATGTTTGATGCTTTAAGGCTAAGAATAGTTGGAGGACACTTGAGCTTTGCCTGTAAGAGTTGAACGTGATAGCGCATCCTATCGCAAGCGTGCACTCCAAATGACTTTTTATTGTATGATTTTACTCGAGAAGTCCAAATTGTTGACTACTACAATGCAATCAATAAAGTTAAAGTGGCTTGTGTCAGTGAAGCTGTCGCTACTTTGCCTTAAAGAGAAACCAAAGACGTTTTTTTAGAATTCGATATATCTTCGTGTTTAACAAGAACCGACGTCATTGTCGATAATGTGATTTTTTTGCTGATTTAACAGCAGCTGCTTTAGCCTACGTGAAAGAAAATTTTGTCTCGCTGCACCCCCGCGAGTGTGCCGAAAATGGGGATATGGAAACCTACGTCTTCTTCGATTTCTCTCACAAAGCCATTCTTCACTCCGACGTACAGTTCACGCTCTCACTATGGACCCATTCACTCTTTACATACCCGGGCGCTTGATGACATCTCATTTCGTCCAAAGCCTAATTATCATTGGTGGACAACAAGAACTTCAGAAAATAGCCCGCTTATTTTCTATAATTTCTTCCTTTGTTTTGCAACATTATGTTCAATTGATTGTTCTGTACAGCTAGATAAAAACTATAAAAAAGTCCTTTGTACGTCACGCACGTTTCCATTGTGTGATACATGAAAGAAAGGTTTTTCTTACCCTTGAAAAGAGCTTAAAAACAAGCTTTCAGTTTTGACGTTAGTAGTTGGAAAATGAGGCGACCGGAAGATTTTTGTGGTACAACGTTTGCAAGCTTGAAACTGTCTATACGCGTGTTTAGCTGAGAGTCACGTACCCTCAGCTACGTGCAGATATATCGTTTCGAGACAGTGCAAGCAAGGTAGTGCAGGGCACTGCAAAGATTTCGCATTTTTAGGGGCGAAGCTCCTTAAAGCGGCACCCGTTCGTCCCTTGTTGCAGTCGTAGTTCGTAACCAGTCTTACCCTTTGACCTGCAAGGTGGTGCCGGTGGGAGATTTCTCCAATGCGTTGTAGAACAATAAAAATTTCGCAGCATGCGCGTTAACTAAAAGCCGAATTCTCCTGTTTCTCATTCCCAATTAGCAGCCATTGGCATGTACATTGAGCATTATCTGACACGAAAAGGTTGCTACGTTATATTTACTGGCCGTAACCTCCTTGTTTTTGGAAAGGTTTTAGCGAGCCTTGGGCCGCAGTGTCATGAATACAGTGAACTAGTCTGTACCATGAATTCGAGGTGGTTAAAGGTGGGAAGTAGACAAGAATCACAAGCCGTAAGAAAGTGTGCGTGTGCCACCTCTCGTTGAGGCCTTAGAATGTGCTGGATGGCGGTGATTCTATATGCGAAATATATGATGAAAATGTGCGAGATGGTGGTACTTGGAGTGTTGACTAGATGTACGAATGGACACAAAGACAGATGTATGGAAGGACGCACAGATGGCTGCATAGACGGATGGAAGCATGCATGGACGCAGGGGCGGAGGCATGGACGAACGCAGGGACGGGGGCACGGATGGACGTGCGGACACACGAACAGACGCACGCACGGTCAGCGGATAGACGCACGGACAGTCACACAGACAGACGCATATATGAATAAAAGGTGCCAGATGGTGGTACTTGGAGTGTTGAGTAGATGGACGGACGGACACACAGAGAGATGCATGGACCGACGCACAGATGGCTGCATGGACGGATGGACGCATGCACGGACGCAGGGGTGGAGGTATGGACGAACGCAGGGACGGGTGCACAGATGGACGTGCGGACACACGAACAGACGCACACACGCACAAGCGGATAGACGCGCAGACGGTCACACAGACGGACGCATATATGAAGAAAAGATGCGAGATGGTGGTACTTAAAATGTTGGCTAGATGGACGAATGGACACACAGACAGATGCATCGACGGATGCACGGATGGCTGCATTGACGGATAGAATCATGCGCGGACGCAGGTATGGACGCACGAACAGACGCACGCACAGACGGGCGGATGGACGCATGGACGGTCACAGAGACGGACGCATAGATGGACGGAAGCAAGAACGAATTGACGGATGGATGCTTCGCCCCCAATCTCCATCATTCACCCAGTGGATATGCTGCCATTTTTTAAAATGCGAAGCATTTCTTTGGGAACTTCGGTGAATGGGAGCGTATCTATCTATCTATCTATCTATCTATCTATCTATCTATCTATCTATCTATCTATCTATCTATCTATCTATCTATCTATCTATCTATCTATCTATCTATCTATCTATCTATCTATCTATCTATCTAGCCGCTTACGACTTTTAGCTCTCCTGGCCGTTTCGAAAATGGTATCAATACCAAATTTGGTGTGACACAATGTGAGTGTATGAAGAACTTATCTCGCTATTCATAGCATGAAACGCATGATATGTATGTCATGAATGTCATGATTTACATTTCTTGGTCCTGCAGCTCTTGTAGTGGTTTTGTTCACATGGCTTGTTGCAAAACTTGTATGGTATGGCATGATTGCACGGAGAACACAAGCGACAGACCCTTACATAAAAATCATGGCATGCATGTTATGTAACAACATGAGTACATGCCCCGCTCATGATGCGCTCGCGGCCGTTTCTCTAGCGTCACATATACCAAATTTGGTATTACAGAACGTAAATGGATGACAAAGGTATGTGACAAATCATGGTGTATCGTTGTGGTGAAATAAATTTCAACTTTCAACTTTCAACTTTCAACTTTCAACTGGTGCAAACATGATAATTATAATATGCGTGTCATGTCACAACATGACTACATGCCACGCTCATGATGCGCTGGTGGACGTTTCGCTAGGTTTACCTATACTAAATTTGGCATTACGGGACGTGAATAGATGAAGAAGGTATGATACTGGTGCAAACATGATAAACGTTAGATGCAGATGCGTGTCATGTAACAACATGACTACATGCTCTGCTAATGATGAGCTCGCAGCCGTTTCGCTAGCTTCACATGTACCAAACTTGGCGTTACGCGACGGGAACAGATGACATTAGTAAATGACACATCAAAACATGATAATCCCGACATGCGTGTCATGTAACAACATGACTACGAGCCACACTGATGATGTTCTCGCAGCCGTTTCGCTAACTTCAACATATGTCAAATTTGGTTTACGTGACGTCAGTGGCCCCGCCGCGGTGGTCAAGTGGCTAAGGTACTCGGCTGCTGACCCGCAGGGCGCGGGTTCGAATCCCGGCTGCGGCGGCTGCATTTCCGATGGAGGCGGAAATGTTGTAGGCCCGTGTGCTCAGATTTGGGTGCACGTTAAAGAACCCCAGGTGGTCTGAATTTCCGGAGCCCTCCACTGCGGCGTCTCTCATAATTATATAGTGGTTTTGGGACGTTAAACCCCTCATATCAATCAATCAATCGTGACGTCAGTGAATGACGAAGGTATGTGACTGGTGCAAACAAGATAATCATGAGATGCGTGTCATGTCATAACATGACTACATGCCACAGTAAAGGCGCCAATACATTTTGACGTGACTCTGTGCGCGTGCTCGCCGGCGTTCATTTAGTGACGTCACGCCAGCGTTGCCACGTCAGGCGCCAGTCCTGCCATATACTCGCAGGCGCGCGCCGCACTGTGTTGCTTTGACGCATGCACTTTTCGGAGCGTCCAGCGTCCCTCCGTCACGAGAAGAGGGAGACTTAGTGTTGTCTGGGTAACGCATCGGCGTGAAATGCAGCATGTCGCATTTCGCGCCGGTTGCCATCGGGCCGCGCCGACGGGAGCTGGTCGCACCTGCATCAGAGTATAGCGTGCTCGCGTTTTGCTAACGTCGCGTCGCTGTTCCCAGTGTGCGTGCGTGTCAACGCTACATTGGAGTATATTGGGCCCTTCATGTTGTGCCCTTGGCCGTTTTGCTAGCTCAACATATACCAAATTTGGTGGTACATGACGTCAATGGATGACGAAATATATGACTGGTGCAAATATGAAAATCCTGACACGCGTGTCATGTAAGAACATCACAACACACCACGCTGATAGCGTGCTCGTAGCCGTTTCGCTAGCTCCACATATACTAAATTTGGCATCACGTGACGTGAATAGGTTACACAGGTAGACGGCACATCCAAACATAACAATCATGGCACGGAAGTCATGTACGTCGTCTTTACCTCCACCTCGTAACGTTGGGCTGACTTTAAAGTGACATATCGGCATTTCTCATTCGTGCTGCGCATATCACCTATTCCCACCGTACGTTGGATCTGCCAATTTTTGACGTACGCGTTTCGATGAGACGTGGTGATCTTGGCTGTAAAGCAACGGCGAAATGAAGTGGATGCACCTTCACCCTGCGCTCAATCGACTTCGTAAGCGTTTAAAGAAATCGGTTCTGTATTCCAAGCGCTACCTGAGCGAGCACCTCTCATGTCTTCAACCGTGTCACGCAGCCTTATAGGAGTCAGTCCTTAGCTTTAAGCACCTCTTTCCTTACCTGTAGGCGGAAAAAAAAAGTGGTTCTTTACTGTCCCCCAAAATATATAACAAGCTTTCTGCTTCGGTGTTACAAAGTGACAATTCAAGTGACCGGATGTTTGAATGTGTGGTTCTTATATAAACAGAAAAGGCACCTAATTTTTGTCTGCCTGATTGGCGACATGGTACAGTGTCTTGTAGGGGATCGCAGAAGCGGATGAAAAGAATAGTTGAAAAATAATGAAGAGAGCACTAGCTGCACAGGAGCGACAGAAAAAACAGAGAAGAGATAGGAAAGATCGGGTGCATGGTCGAAAAAGTCCGACGACGAGGCACCGCTCGGCGAGAGTTTCACGGCGTCAGAAGATCGTGGACGGTGGGCTTATCAGCGACAGCTACGCTGGCAACGCAGATGGCGGATGACAGAACCATTCAGCGGGGAATCCTATTCATCCCTTGATGACAGGTGCTAATTCTGTGCAGAGCTGGCTGACACATTCCACATAGTCTGGGCATGCCAATGAAATCTATCTATCCCCCACGACCCCAACTCCGCGAGAGAGGACTGTGAGGTGGATTGCTCGGCTGTCAGGACCTGAAGGCCCAACAGGCCCTGGTTCAACGGACGCGGGTGCCGTTGCTTGCCAATGGAGCTCCGGAAGAGGGGTTCAACCTAGTGCTGTGAGGAAAGGTGTCTAATAACAACCCAATCTAGTCACCACCCTGAAACCATTTCAGGGTTATTAAATGTTTGACCACCACCACCATTACCAAGCGAGTCCCGCAAATTTCTTGGGAAGCAACATGTGCTGCCGCTTTAGCGAACCTACAAACGAATGATCGGTGGAGAGAATCTTGGGTGTCTCTCCGAATCGCCGCCATGCTGCCAAAAGCGGCGTCTCCTACTTTTCTCACCCTCTCTCTCGGCCGTGGAATCTCTTGCTGGCGCACCAGCTCTCCTCCTGAAAAGATAATCATGATGGCTAGATTCTACTCAAAACGCAAGCCCTCTTTGTCGGGGATAATAAAGAGTTCGCACATTATAAATAAAGGTTGGTCGCTACTGTTAACCTAATTAGGTGCGACAGAGCAGCAATGGGAGAATAATGAAAAACAATTGCCAGGATATTGAAGTTTCCGAAATGAAACCAGCGACAGAACTGTGGGGCTGTACCGTGACGGAGGCAGAGATATCTGTGCCTGAGCTGATAAGTCACAGCAACCGCTCCTGATAACGCTGCCTGGATCATGCTTCCATTTTAAGTACCAAGGGATTTAAACCGTTCATCCTTCGTCTTCCAAACATACCAACGTGAGCCGCGAACATGCTGCTCTACTCTCAGATTTTACTCTCCTCCTTTGGTACGCGGCCCAGTGCCTGTGGCGGCAGGCCCCTTAGAACAGAGCAGTGTTCTCACTGTTGCCTCCGAGCAGCCGTGATATCACATGACCAAGCGATACGGTGACAGGGAGCTTTAGACTAACGTTTGCTGGCGCTGCGGGCGTCATGTGAGTTTTAAATAGCGTTTGCCCTTCTGCAAACCGCAACGCACAATCGCTTTGACGTAGTCTCCTAATCAGCGTTTGCGGGATGCAAACGCGGCCGCTATTTTGGATTTTTTTTGCGGGCGGGCCGCGAGCGGCGACTGGCTTTACGACGCATGAGCAGTAGCAGCCACCACACCGCAAGGGCTCACGGTGCGCTATTCTGATACTTCCCAATTGTCACTTGACTGAGCGGCACGGAGGCGAGCGGTCTTACGCGGTGGCCGGTCATAACACGCGGCAGCAGGCATGGCCTCCGAGATTGTGCGCTGGCAGGAGACTTTTATTTGAACAGAGAGCGACGTTCCAGGCATAGTTTTTTCTGGGAGGCGTTAGTCAGAGTCCATCAGCACTGAACTTGTTGGGACTAAAACTGTGAGTGCTGTGAATTTTTCGTCCACAGGGCCTTGTTATGTGTGCGGACAACAGGACGGCTTCATGCTCTTCCATAGTAGAGTACCTAGTACTCTAAATCGTTACCCTCTTTTTTTAAACCCACGGATTTTCGCCTTTTGTTTAAGATGCAATGTACATATGTCTAAAAAGCTTATTTTGTGAGCCTGTGTATGCTCTGTTTTGTTGAAATGTTCTGTACAAGAGTAATTGATTTCTACTGTCATGAGAATAAATTTTTCTGAACACAGATTTCTGGTCTCCCAAAGTAGAATACCAAGTTACAAGTACTCTGAATCGTTCAACACATCTTCTACACACTCGAAAACTGGGCTTTGGCTTTAACAGTTGATTGCTATATCCGGTCCAAAATGTGTACTGTAAACACTTGGGGCACACTATTTATTGTGTGTTATTACTTGAGAGTCTTGAATTATGAATTACTACGACGTAATCGATAACTTAGAGTGTCGCTTGTGTCAGTGAAGGTTTTGCAAATGACTGCATTCTGTGTAAGGGTAGTATGCTTCAAAACACGAGCAGTTATGCGCTTTAAATCTTTTCGAATTTGATATGCATCCACTATTTGGTCCTAAGACTATGCGCCCAGTAAGAGGTGCGCCTCTTGTGATAGGTGGCTGGCTTTAAACCATGAATTCCTTATGATAACTGTATGTTCTGATGCCCCATGGCAATGTACACTTGTAACACGCAATCATTAAATGATATTACATGCTGTACTGTGAAGCTTGTAGACAGGATACGTGTGTTTATTTGTGATGTGTGAATGCTAGTTTCACTGCATTTCCAAGCGTAGGCAGTTATTTTACCTTTTTTCCAGAGTTTTTTCGAAGTTCACAGCTCAAATGCACTTCTACATTACTATTCTACAAAATTTGTTCTTTAATGCATATTGCATATTTCTCGAAGCAGCCCTAAGTACGCATGTATATGCGTAAACCACATTTGTAATAAGATGTAAGGGAAAAAATCACATGTCCATGGAGTGAATCATAAGTGCGGCAAAAATAAAGCCTCACTATTATTATTACTACAAAACCATGACCCATCCGTCCGTCCCTCCGTCCATCTGTATGTATGTATGTATGTATGTATGTATGTATGTATGTATGTATGTATGTATGTATGTATGTATGTATGTATGTATGTATGTATGTATGTATGTATGTATGTATGTATGTGAACACTCCATGTACCACCATCTCGCATCTTTTCATCATATATCCATCATATACAAGTATCTCTGCTTAGCGGACATTCTATAAATTAAATAAAAGGTCTTTACCTACAACTACGTACATCGTGAACACACTACCCACGGCTTAAGGAGCTTCGCTCCTCAAAGACAGATAGCGTGGCTTTATGGCAGAACACCAGCTTGCCAATCAATCACCCAGGGTTCAATTCTCACTAGGCCTCCAATTCCGGCTGCGGCGGCTGCATTTCTGATAGAGGCGGAAATGTTGTAGGCCCGTGTGCTCAGATTTGGGTGCACGTTAAAGAACCCCAGGTAGTGAAAATTTCCGGAGCCCTCCGCTACGGCGTCTCTCATAATCATATGGTGGTTTTGGGACGTTAAACCCCACATACCAATCAAAATGTTTTCATTTTATTTGTATTTTTCTCGATTTTTCTGCGACATGCAAGATGATGATTTTTCGCTCACAACCACCGACACCCACGCTAACACTGACCCAGTAATGTCTGCGAAACGAGTTCTTTAGCGCTGTCGCGTTCACAAGCGAGGCCTGCGTGGGACACCCAACACCCTAAGCGTAAGCAGCAGTACCGCCCTTCACATAGCCCCCTGTAAGCGTTAGTTGTGTGCCAACTTCTCTAACGGTTGTAATAATGTAATACTCAACTCTTCTAACGGTTGTTATCAAATCGTAGTGCAACAAACTACGAACTGATAATCAGCATTTTGCGAAGCAGCAAACGACAATCTACACATCTGAAGCCTGACACGGGAAACCCGGCGATGGCCACCGCAACGAAATGCGGCCGTCGATGGTGCGTAAGTCACATGTGCACTTGGATACGCCCTTTTCAGGTAACTGACCCTCTCTCCATTGCGTGTTTATCAGTGCTTCGCCATGTCTAATATGATGATATTATAGTTTGTTGTGTGTTATCAGGACATAAACAGGGCATGTAGCGTGTAGACAGGATAACCGCTGGTCATTAAGGGTAACTGACTGGATTCCCAGAGAAGGGAAGCGGGTTAGGGGGAGACAGAAGATTAGGTGGGCAGATGAGATCAAGAAGTTTGCGGGTATAAATTGGCAGCAGCAAGCACAGGACCGGGTTAACTGGCGGAACATGGGAGAGGCCTTTGTCCTGCAGTGGACGTAGTCAGGCTGATGATGATGATGATGATGATGATGATGATAGTTTGTCCAGAGTACTGACTTTTCATTCAACTTGCCCATCGTTTATTCCTACCTGAACGCGAACGCACGAGTATCGTTGTTGCCTGCAGCAATGAAACTTTCACGCTGATCTCGCAGCATCTAAAAAAGTACTGCACTTTGCAGGCAGCTTTGCGCAGTGTAATAGAAAGAAAAGAAAGAAAGCAAGAAAGAAAAGAAAGGAAGAAATAAAGATTTTGTCATAATCCCCCTTTCCGTTAGGACCAAAGCACCCCATTTTTTTTTTTAAATTCCACTCAGTAGTTGCATGTTTTTATGTCAAACAATAACCTACCTAAGTCACCTGGTGATTAAATATTCTTGCATTTATTCAAGGAACCTTAAGAACTAGTATGATAGTCCCGCTGCGGTGTTCTAGTAGATAAGGCACTTGGCTGCTGACCCGCAGGTCACGGGTTCGAATCCCGGCTGTTGCGGCTGCATTTTAGGTGGAGGCGAAAATGCTTTAGGCCCCTGTGCTGAGATTTGGGCGCACGTTAAAGAAACCCAAGTGATCGAAATTTCCGGAGCCCTCCACTGCTGCATCTCTCATAATCATATGATGGTTTTGGGACAATAAACCCCTCACATTCATCGAGCTGGTGTAGGAATATGGACAGTGCAATTGATACTAGCAGGGCATAATAGTTCTAGGCTTAGCTAGTGCAAATAAATCAAGTTCCTTGATTTGGAGCGGCAACTCCGGTCTCCTTACAAATGCTGTCTTCATCTTTGAGGCCAGATTTTCTCGCTCTCTTAGCGTTCAGTTTCATAATTTGTTATGCCTCATTGCTCTTTCATGCTAGATGCGAGTGATCTAACATCATCTTCCGCCCTTATAGGTTTATGCTTAGTCATGTCAGCGCTTCTTAGAGCTCAGCCCACGTCAGCATAAAGCCGTTGCTTTAAAGCCTGCCATTTTCAGTTATACGGCTCATACCCCAGCGTTTCTTGTTGTGTTCTTTGGCTTAAAAGGGAACTTTGTTCTCGTATTCTTCATGACACCCTTGATTTCTTTGTGTTGCGTGCACCACTGACACTGCTCACACCTCTGACTTTTGTCTGTGCATCTGCTAAGCCAATTCGTCCCGATGCTATTCCTCCAACGTCTCCGATGAAGGCGTGATCTGGCAGTGTATCCTCTTTTCTTGAAGGAAATATGGTGCGACGTGAGTTCTCGCGAACAAGCGTAGGTCGCGGCTAGTGCTTTTTATTCTGTTCGCTTGGCGACAAGAGCGCGAGTTGGTTGTGTGAGAATATTTTATAGTTGGGCTTTTTGTATGTCGCGAACATTTAGGAAAGTGAGAACGACATCTTTCTTGGGTAATATGGATCGCGGAAGGAGATTGGTAAAATGATTGAAATACGCCACGCAGAGTTCGTTTTCTTTGTGTTTGAGAGTGAAAATTCAAGCCCCGCTCGATAAATAATTCTTGGACACCAGAGGCGCCGCTGCGTTAAGGTTACATTATAGCTTCAGAGAGCTAGCTTAGAGGTTTGATAGTTTGTCTGCTATTCTCGAGTAGTAAAAACATTTTTTCGGCTTTGCCTCTGCTACCTACAAAACTGAATCGTGACTGGTACATATGAGAAGTGAGATATGTGGCATATTATATTCGAGGTGCCCTTGACTTGTCGTAAAATGGGTAGCAAGTGAAACTTTCTGTACTACCCCTCTTCCTTCCTTCTTTCTTCTACCCTCTACTACCCCTCTTCCTTTCCTTTTCTATCATTATTTCTTTGTTCTTCTATTTCTTTGTTTCTTCTATCCTTCTTTCTTTCTTCTTCGGCAATACTTTATCCTTACTGTTCAATCACATCTTTCCAGGAGTCGGAGCTTCGTCTACTTGCTCATCAACGCAACACTTGAATTCTACGTAGGTGGCAGCAGCAACGATTATGCGTGCAAATCCAGGAATATCAAATGTGGCAACGAAAAATGACAAGTAACTGCGTTGACAGGTTAGATCACCATACAATTAATGGCTTATCAATCACGGAGAAGCACACAGTCAAGAGAGCGCCCGTTACTGAAAAACGGCGCATGCAAACACGCCAGTAACCGGTGCAACTTGGAGCGCCACCTTTCCCTACCCTCGCCGGTGCCATGCTTTTCACGTATGACCACATCGTTACCGCAATTGGTTTTTCTCAATGTGTGAGTGCCACTCTGTTCTCTGTACAGTGTGCTTAAGCTAGATCCTACTGGCGATCCTGCACTTCGCGCAATTCCTTGTCGCGCACATTGATGTTGTTTTGTTTGGCACCTCGGTCTCCACTTCGTTTGCTCGTGAGAAAATGAACTTTCTCTTTGTGTGAGAATGAATTTTCCTTATACCCCAGGACGGCTCACTCATAGAGAAGGAATCTCATAGTTGAGTTTGATTTACCTAAAATCGGTAAACACCATTTTTTAGACACACAGGGCCTCATCAAGTGTGAAGCCCAAGGGACGGCTTCAGGCTCTCCCATGGCAAAGTACCTCGTACTCCAAATCATTACCACCTTTTCTACACATATACCACGGGACAAGTCCTATAGCCGAGTACCAAGCTTGCAGGCATTGTCATGGTCCCTCAGTGCTAACAGTTGGGATATGAACCGTAACCCATATATGCCCAGTGTCCAACATGTAGGACGCTGAAACTAGTCTAACTCAATATTTTTTTGGTAAAAAAGATAGCGCCCCCCCCCCCCTAACGTGTTTTTATGATGTCCTGCCCTGGTCACATGCAAGTCTAGGTGATCGCTGGGCTACGAATAGCCACGTGTTGCAGACAGAAAATGGCTATTTCGCGTGCGTGTACCTGCGCTACAGTGTACTAGAAGGGGGGAGTGGGCTCACTCTCTGGCGGAGAGTATGCAGACGGGTGGCTCCAGAAATGTCGCACGTTTGTGGTTCTCTGGTCGCACGAGGGGCGGCGCTGGCATCGCCATCAATGGAAGAATTTTGGGAGGGACTTTGCAGCTAAGCCGGTTGTGAGCCAGTCAAATCCTGCAGAGCAACAGCGTTTGAGCCACGTTGTGTGGCTGTGAACATTGTTGCGCCGAGCTTTTGCCGTCAGCTTTGAGCGTTACGCACCACGCAAGATGACAAAATGCTTTACAGTGCATACTGTAACCATGCCGCGACAACGGGAAAACCACTGTTAGGCGCTTGGTTGTCTAACAGGCAACGTGCTCGGGAAGAGTAAGCAGGACCTGTCATTGTTTGGCGTCCTGAAGAATGGAAACAGGCCGAAAGAATGCGAGAAGAACCAGCACTGATCGGACAAGCTTATGGAAGACGCCAACGCAGTTTGCGAACTCCACTTCGTCTGTGCATATTATCCATGAAAAAAAAAGTGCGCATACCTCCCCCAGTATCCAGGCCGAGGCTGTTTTCAACTTGTTCGGCTGACCAACGTTTGTTACCGAGGAGGCCTCCTTCATCCCTCCAGTCAACTGTACAGCTTCATGAAAAAGCTCGAGGATAATTTCACAGTATGATTTTTCCAGAGTAAGCTGCACTTTGACAGCATTATGCACATACTGGCAATTGTTCAGCGCAGACTCTCGATTGAAGTTGGTTGCAGTGTGCACGCAGCTACCCTCAAAGCGAAAGTAATTACTTTTTACGTTATCAAACATCTTCATTCAATTTTAAAGGACTGAACACTGACAATTAGGCAGGGAAGCGGCAGAGGGCCAAGCAGCGAAAGATGAGCCGTCACACATGAAGTGAATAAGGTGTGTAAATCAGTGGCTAGATGGTGTACTTCAGTTCTTGCAAATAAGAGCTTCATGTCAGGAGCAGAAGCTTCGTGTGTATATTTTTTTAATTTTTTCACTATGTCGCTTTACATATGTCTAACATACGTGTATCTGAATAATTATGATTATTAATAACCCCCAGAAAACTGTTGTGCCATGGCCTACAACTGAAGCAGAACAAAAATAATTTAAGCACTGCGATTTCACTTTATAATAAAGGCGCAAACCCAGCCAGCACGCCTACATGTTAAAGCTTATGTAGTAAGTGAACGCGCACTGTTTTCTAATTATGTCGTGAAATGGCGGGCATAATCTTGTTGCGAATTCTTTTTCGGTTCGGTCTACACAGCATGAACAGTACGTTTGGTCATTGTATCAAACCATATAATTTGTGGGATACATCATCCTTTTCGACGAGGTGTTACAATCAAGGAAACACAATGTGGCCTGAACAAATATAGTGCTTATCAAGAATACTCTACTAACTCAAGCACACACCCCCCGAAACCCGCACACACACAAAAAACGTTAGCTGCGTCGCACTAGAGAGGACAATGCACAGACTGCCTTTGGACTAATTTTCCGGAAGCTGTATTGCAAAAGAAAAGGAAAACACTGTGAAGCGAGAGCACCAGAAGCTCTTAATATAATCATAGGGCATTCAAAGCATGCACGTTTATTACAAATATCGAATAAATGCCCGTTCCAACTTTTACGAGCGCCCATCGGAGAGCAGCTTCTGCAGGTGAAGCTTCCATTGAAGATGCCTGTGGCGCCATCTCTCTTATGTGACGCCAAAAGCGCCAGAGCAGCATTGGAGTAAGCCCAGTGCCCTCTTCTAGTACACTGTACCTGAGCTTCATACCGTGAAAAAAAATATAAGTATTATGCAGTCGTATTCTTCTCAATGCTGCTGATATTTTTGTTCATTGTTGCTTGGTTATGGGGCATGCAGTAACTTTCGCATGACAGTGATGAAAGTCGTCATCATCATCATCATCATCATCATCATCATCATCATCATCATCATCATCATCATCATCATCAGCCTGACTACGTCCACTGCAGGACAAAGGCCTCTCGCATGTTCCGCTAGTTAACCCGGTCCTGTGCTTGCTGCTGCCAATTTATACCCGCAAACTTCTTAATCTCATCTGCCCACCTAACCTTCTGTCTCCCCCTAACCCGCTTCCCTTCTCTGGGAATCCAGTTAGTTACCCTTAATTACCAGCGGTTATCCTGTCTACGCGCTACATGCCTGGCCCATGTCCATTTCCTCTTTTTTATTTCAAGTATGATATCCTTAACCCCCGTTTGTCCCCTAATCCACTAATAAAAGTTTATCCAATCCAATCCAACCCCTAATCCACTCTGCTCTCTTCTTGTCTCTTAAGGTTACACCTACCATTTTTCTTTCCATTGCTCGCTGCGTCGTCCTCAATTTAAGCTGAACCCTCTTTGTAAGTCTCCAGGTTTCTGCTCCGTAGCTAAGTACCGGCAAGATACAGCTATTATACCTTCCTCTTGGGGAATAGTGGCAATCTACCTGTCATAATTTGAGAGCGCTTGCCGAATGTGCTCCACCCCATTCTTATTCTTCTAGTTACTTCAATCTCGTGGTTCGGCTCAGCGGTTATTACCTGCCCTAAGTAGACATAGTTTTTTACAACTTCAAGTGTACTATTACCTATCTCGAAGCGCTGCTCCTTTCCGAGGTTGTTGTACATTACTTTCGTTTTCTGCAGATTAATATTAAGACCCACCTTTCTGCTGTCCTTGGTTAACTGCGTAATCATGAGTTGCAATTTGTCCCCTGAGTTACTCAGCAATGCAATGTCATCGGCGTAGCGCAGGTTACTAAGGTATTCTCCATTAACTCTTATCCCTAACTGTTCCCATTCTAGGCTTCTGAAAACCTCCTGTAAGCACGTGGTAAATAGCATTGGGGAGATTGTGTCCCCCTCCCTTACGCCCTTCTTGATTGGTATTCTGTTGCTTTCTTTATGAAGCACTATAGTAGCAGTTGATCCCCTGTAGATTTCTTCCAGAATGTTTATATATACTTCATCTACGCCCTGATTCCGCAGTGTCTGCATGACGGCTGATATTTCTACTGAATCAAACGCCTTCTCGCAATCTATGAAGGCTATGTATAGTGGTTGGTTATACTCTGAGCATTTCTGGATTACCTGATTGATAGTATGAATGTGGTCGATTGTTGAGTAGCCTGTTCGAAATGCTGCTTGTTCCTTTGGTTGATAGAATTCTAATGTTTTCTTTACTCTGTTAGCAATTACCTTTGTAAGTAGCTTGTAAGTGATAAAAGTAAATGTTTTTTTTGTTCGCGATATGTCAAGCATTAGTGTCCTAATTGTAGGTCGGCTCAAAAACCATTGTTTGAAAGAGTTTTTTTTAATAAAAGTTTCTGGAATGAATCATTTTGCAAAAAGAAACTAGTTTTGTTAATTTTTCGAAGTTTGAGCATATATGGGCTAATTCAGCTAAACTGTAATATCGTTTCCAGCCTCGTGGTATGCATATTCAAAAGAAGCCTTAGGTGAGCTTGCCACCTGAATGGGAATATTACCTTTACTTGTTCCTTTTGTATGTTTTTTTCCCTTCGTGTTTTTTTTTTGTGTAAAGCCACATGAGTGTACAGATTTATTTTCTGCGTTTCTGAATAAAACTTCACTTGAGAGATTGCCGCTTTTGTTTTGTGTATTCCCTCGTGTTCTCGTGTTGCTTAATGGCGCCGTTTAGTAATTATCAACAAAGCAAGCACCTCTGACTGCGCTACTTACTTCGATGCTAAAGAGGAGCATGATCCCTGTGCTCATTGCGCAAGAAGGTTGCTCTGCAACCATGACGAAAGCGAAACCAGCCAAAGCTTTGGCAGCTTCGCAAATTGATCCCGCGATAACGACGCCTCATTATGGCAAAAAAATTCTACCGATCATGCCCGGTAAACAAGAGTTCAAGTTGATCATTAGAGAACAAAGCCGCTTACGTTGCTGAAACCCCGCCTCAACGATTTCTTTTAACGAGACGCTGCGGATTAATGAAAGCCGGTTGTTCTGCAAGTCGCGTGTCTCACCGTGCTCGGATCTTCACTTTTGAAGCTTTATAGTGCGGCCCAATATTAGGAAAACTGTGTGCTTTCAGCTAGAAATTGAGACACCGAACATGGAGTGTGACAAAAAAGTTATACCATTTTCCACTAAAGGAAACCATTAGTAGTGGCATGCGAAGCAACACAAGGGTCGACTCTTCGTCACGGGCACTTGTTCACGCGTCTTTGCAATTGGAGCACACCATAAATTCACTGCACTTTCTGTAGCTGTTACTCTTCGCGAACTCCTGTTGGAGCATGCCACGCTTGCTCAACGCAGCGTCACGCCGCACCATGTGGGTTCTCGTTCTCCGATGCCATCACATGATTTCGTTGCCCGATTTCATCACATAATTGCTGAGAGAGTGTAAGGGGAACAGGCCACAGTGACTTACCCAACACCTTGCATAGGTTAGAACGCGCTAGAATGAAACGGGTGAAATGCTCTGAAATGGGCTGTTTTGCGTGTGCAGCGAAGGTGGTCCCGCTGCATACCAGGTGGAACTCCATAAAAAGCCAGTTCAGAACTAATAAAATGCAGGCTAGGAGTATAAGCATATGCAGCATGCGTTGCTAGTATACTTGGCTTGGGCGTCAGTAGCGTTGATGACTTTATAGGTTAATGATGTGGCGCTGCGGTGCCGAAAGCACACGTTGTCCTTCTCGTGATTCACTGTAAAACGTGCTGGCGAAGTTGCTGCAATTCATGATTAATAGTAACAAGAATGACCCCTGTAAAAATTTAGCATTTCACAAGCGGGAATGTGTAAAAGCAATCACGTATCTTCAATACTACGGCACTGACAACAGCGGAGCGCTTGTGGGCGTGGTTATACCGTGCACCCACCAAGAGTTTCATGGAAAAGTGCGTACACTTGTGCTTTAAAACAATTAGCTAATGTTAAGTCGTCGCGAAAAATATTGAACATATGTATGTGGGGAGTGAGATGTCTACTGCAAGGGTTCAATCCCATAATGTGTGTAATAAATATGCATTAGGCAAGACAGTGGACATTGCCTGAGCTTTTTGAAACTTAGTAAAGAGGAAGTGAGCAAGTGGTTTGAAAGGTGCAATCAAGTACTACAGTTTACTTTCTGAGCTCATCGCTAGCCAAGAATGAGAAAGTGGTAGGAAAGCTTACGTACTTACTGTAAGCATGATTTTTGCGGCTTATTGTTAGTAATCATATTAGTGCATCAGTTTTACATTGCTGGTAGAAGCCGATCTAAAGAACCTTTAAAGTGTCTAGAATTGTCAGTTCAACGTTCATATATGTTATGAAGGCGAAAATGCTGCAGATTCGCGCGCTCGAGTTTGGGTGCCCGTTAAAGAACCCCAGGTGGTTTAAATTTCCGGAGCCCTCCATTACGGCTTCTCTCGTCAACATTCGGTTCTTTTAGGACGGTGAACCCCGCCTATCAAAGTTCATGAATGTCAGCGGACCGTATAGGTTGTACAATAGGAAGTCTTTCAGCAGCTTAGTAGAAAGTTTAACAAAATTTCACGTAAACTCTTTGTGGGCTACCAAAGACTGTTTTTATCAAGCCTGCAGCGCTAAATTGAACACCAACTTCAAGGTGAATCTGCAAAGCGCTCTGCATCGAAGGTGGTAGGAAGTCAAGTTTAGGTCAAGGAACGTTTCTGAATACGGGGATTATTAGTTTATTCATGCTCCCCTTCAGGAGATTTCCTCAGATTATGAAATGGCGAATGAGCACCATTAAAACTACATGCATATTTAGAACAAATATTGTAAATTTTACAGTGCGAAGTATTCCACTATAGGAGGTCAAAAAGCTCTCCAAGGTGCGATTTAACGTTAATATTATGTTCAAAATAAATTGTAAATGTTTTATAGCAGTAAACGCACTATGACAGAGCTATCAGGGGTCCCCTTTGACATAGTGATGGTTTTAAAAAACCTGGTAACAATTTTGAGTATTTGGTACTGCACTACTAATACAAATGTACCAACAAATGAGACATACAAATGTGTGTTTATAGAAAGTGCTTTACAATTAGGAGTGCTTTGTAGTCTACTATGGGAGACCATAAAGCCGTCCCGTGTGCCCGGCAGTTCCAAAATGTTCCATCAGAAAAGAACATGCGCGTTTAGAAAAAGTGGTTAACGATTTAAAGTGCTTCGTGCTCCAGTATGGGAGAGCTGAAAGCCGTCCCATGGCGACTATAACTGTGTGTTTAGAAAGAGTGGTTAACGATTTATAGTACTTGGTTCTTTACTATGAGAGAGCACAAAGCCGTCCTTTGGGCCTCACACTGACAGCACGACGTGCAGCTAAGTATGCACCCTGGACGGTTACTGATTCCCTAAACGGAATAAGTAGCTGGAAAGCTGTGTGGGATGGGTGGGAGGGAGGGGGTTAGAAAAGCTGGGTAATGATTTAAAGTACTTGGTACTCTACAAAACACGATACGGACACGGACTAGCGCGTCAGTACACTGGGGGGGGGGGGGTAGAAAAAGGGGGTAACGATTTAGAGCACAGGGTACTCTACTATGGGAGAGCTTTAAGTCGTCTCGGGGATATCAAAACCAAGTTATATGGTTTTAGGGGCGCAGCTTTTTAACGCGGCGCCTCTTTATACTTCTCGTTCCAATCGACAACTGTCTCGGCTAATCGAGCGTAACTGGTCTTGTTGTCACCCCTCAGTTACTTCAAAAACTCCCATAGTAGTCCTGGTTATTACGTAAACCATCAGGGCCTAATTATAACAGGTATAGAAACAGTGCTTCATTGTTAGTGAAAGTTTGTGCAGACTAGTTTTACAACGTTGATTTTTTTTCTGATACAATTTTGTTTCACGACCCAGGTGCCCTTCGCACCATCAGTGGGATTGGAGTGCGTGTTTACACCTCTAGGCAGTCGGAGGTCCGAGCATCAGGTGACAGTGCACCGTGCTCCATTTGATGTAGCAAATCCATCGATACACTCTAAGTTCATTAGGAACGATAGCTTGACTCTTAATGCATTCGCCCGAAATACGCCACGAAGCGAAAGCTACCCTTTTCTCTTTGAAGACGGTCATCTTTCTTGTGATAATAGAGCACAGAAATTTTTCGTCTGTCTGTCTGTCTGTCTGTCTATTCGTGTTTCTGTTTGTATGCCACAATATTCAGCCACCGGGCCAAAGCTTAAGCACTTGTCGAATGGCAGCCATCTTGAACTGGTGGCAACATTCGAATGTGTGAACATTGTCGATCAAAGAGCAAATATTACGCATTGAGGCGCAACATAACTTCGCAGCCTAAGTATTACATGGTGCATTCCTTCCCTAAGGAAATGCGTGGATGCAAAATTTTAAAGACCGTACCATTTCTTACGCCACAATAAAAATATTATGCTATGCACGAAAAAGAGCTTTGTCGACGATATGGTGCTGCCACCTGGCAGTGGCCCTGGTTTTGGCGCTACCTCATTTTTTCTGATGGCACTGCCAGATAGCGTCAGTATCTCATAGGGCGCCTCGTCTATTTCATCCAGTCCAAGAAGGAATAAACAAATTTGATCGTGTCCTGTCAATAATGGCCATTTATACATGGAGGGAACGCTGTCTGAGGCAAGGGGCAACATAAATGGCCGCTTAGCCGGCAGGAGACTACCGTTTTTCGATGACGTTTGGAGCAATGCATGCAAATCCGCTGCCTTCTTTTTTAAATACGATAGTCTTTCTTGGGAACCTTTGACGCAAAAATTTTGGTCTGTCTGTCCATTTGTCTGTTCATCCACCCTAACAATACCGGGTACTCTAAACGGCACCAGCCGATACCTCTAACGGCTGACCCCATCCGCAGCTCCGATGAATGTTGCTCAAGATTCAGCGTTCATACTTGTGTGATTCTCAATTAAGAAGCAATTATTGCACATATCTGAGGCACCATAAGATCACGTATATATTCTGTATGTACGTCTTTTACTATAGAAGGCATACATAAGTATTTCTAAGGACTGTAGCGTTCATCACGCTGCGCTGACCATAAAACGCTTGCACGAAAAGGCAAGTGTTCCAACGCTTTGCTAAGACGACACGGTGGTGGTGCCTACCCTTCGCCTTGCGTTCTACACCTTATCACCTCTGAGCCCTTTCAGAGTCAATCGCGCGCTTCGTTTTCCAAGATAACAGCTGGATAGCGTTCATATCTCACGTGTGACGTGACTTGATGCGCTCGTTCGCCTCTGCTGCACGCTCGAGGCACTCTGACGCAGCGCCTCCAGAATATTATTCACTGATTTTTTGGCGTAGGACATTAAATAAACGTTTTGTTCACTCTCTCCAGACACAACACTATCGTCTTTCGACGTCATTTGCAGGTTAACTTGCAGATACTTGGCCAATTTTTTCATGAAAGCTTTCTCAACAAAATAGTGGATGCACCATTGAAGACCCGAGTATACTGTTGCCGCTTTCAAGAACAACAGAAAAAAGCAGCCTACAGGGATTGCCACCTACTACTTCAGTGAATATGCATGGTCCGTGTATTGGCGCTGCAAGCAGGCATGAAGTGCCTACCAACTGCCTTTCGTTGACATTACGGATGTTCCCTGAATTTGGACTTCCACGTAAACTCTGCCAACTGCACGAAACTCCAATCGCTCTTTTAGTTATTTTTTTAGATGGGGGCTACATGTGGCATTTGCGGAATGAAAGTACTAAGCTCTAACTTATGGTTACACCAACCGAGAATATTACCACCCCCAAGAAAGCGACTGAATTTACGGTGCCGTCTACATCGGCTGAAGTGAATATGGGTTACTGCACCAGTGTCCATGACATGTAGTTTAAGACAACGCTTCCGCTTCGCAACTTCTGTTGAATAAAACTAGCGAGAAACTGGGACGACCCCAAATTTATGCAAGCGTGAAGCAGTGACGAATGTGACATCACTAAGCGTTTTCGCCTGCAATGTGAGGAGAAGAGCCTAACACATTCGTTGAAACATGCGTTTCATGTTATGTAAACCTGAAAGAAGTTTCTCATATAGAACGCTATTAGTGAAGGGCTAAATACCACGCCAACGTCAACTGAATGCTAAAACACAGTATTAGGTATTTCGTGAGGTCCATAAGTGTTGTCGCCTTCAACTTCTGAAGAATTAAAGCCTTATTCGTATATTCACTACAAAAGTGATCTTTCCAACCTAAACAACCGATGCTCAGAAGTAAAGTGAGAGAGAGATTGGTATGCTTCTGGACCTCAAAAACGTACAGAACTGTCATACGAATCTAAAACTAGCTCATTAATATATAGCTGCGTTGAAATAATAACAAAATTAACAATCAAGGAAGGGAATTTGGAGGGTCAGATTATTTTTGTCTTACGCAATCTTGATGAAAATCAGCAGATAATAAAAAATGATGCATCGTAGACATTGATTTAACACTTGAAGCATATTGTAGAAGTAAGTTACAGATGTGATGAAATGAAAGTGGATGCAAATCCGATTTGCCGCCGACAGAAACATAAGGAGCAACCGTCACATTAGGCACAATGTTTTCTTACGAACTGAGCTACATCATCGATGATTCCTTCGTACACCTAATCTATTATTTATGGGCACGCAAAGCAAGAAGTGTTAGCGTAGTTCGAATGAATCGCACTGGCTATCGCTCCCAGGGTTGTACGTACTCCCAGCTGCATGCAGATGAATACCTGGTCATGTGGACAAGAGAATGACCATCACCTTAGTCCACTTGGCAAGCACGCACTTTGAACCTGTTACATTCAGTACTTTTCGGCGTCAAGCTGTCCTTTTATCCGCGTTATTTGCTTCACAGATGCATGGTAATTAGTACAACACGCATGAAACAGTATAAATAAGCTATCCTGTATTACTTGCGCTTAACCACCTGCGGGCTCTTATTGCGGCTGTTGCATAAATTTCATTTTATAGCCAGCTTTAAAGTAATACTAGTGAAACAGTTTGTTGCGGAACCATTCATCAAATGTGGAGATTGAAAGAAAATGTAGTCGCTCATGCTGTAACATGTATCACGTTTTATTTCAAAATATTGGCTGGCCCACCAAGTGACCATGTTACTCATAATGGCAACATCTGTACAGGCGAATTAAAAACAAAACATGAAGCAGACAAACCAATTCGGGCATTCTTCAAGGCTGTTATGTTTTCAGGCATGCAACACCGCAAGTTTTGTTCGTAGTTTCGAAACCGGAAAAGGTACACGTGCAAAATTCTGCAGAGCAGGAAGCGCGTTTTCATACATTGTAGAGTTTTGGTTTTGGTTATAGTACAAGGAAGGAAAAAGAAGGAAAAACTTTATTTGCAAGGGTTTGGGACAGAGGTCATGAGCTTGATGGGTGGGGCCCCAAGTCCAGGGCTCCACTGGCGGCCGCCGTCTGTCTGACGTGCCGCAGAAGTGCAAGCTGCACCTCTGGGTCAGAGCTGGCAAGCTGTGCCTCCCATTGCTCGAAAGTATTACAAAGCTTGTACTGACCTAAAAAGGTATCCAAATTTGGTGGTCGTTTGAGGCATCTCCACGAAATGTGGTAGAGCGATGGTGAGCCGCCACACCACGGACAAGCACGCCCATTCAGCGTTGGAAGAATTTCGTGTAACATTTGAAGATTGGGAAAGACTCCCGTTTGAATTCGGTGGAGGTCAATCGCGTCCTCTCCTTCTAACGATTTGTGGGGGGCACTGTATTTTTGTCGCATGCCTCGCTGGTTAGCAAGAATTTCGCGAGGGGCCATTCTAGATGGGTCATTATCCTCCTCGATAGCTTCCTCCTGGAGTGTTTCAAAGGATTGAATGTGCTGTCGAAGCTCTGCTTGGTTCGTGAGCCCTCGAGCACAAGCGTCAGCACTTTCGTTCCCCTCCAGGCCTGCGTGTCCTGGACACCAGATAAGTCTGTATTTGTTTGTCAAGCTCCCGTCTAAGAACTTGCTTATTTTTATCGGAAGGCGGCCTCTTAAAAAGAAACGGCACGCTTCCTGCGAGTCGGAAATGATAGTTGTCTGCGGTTCATCTCTTTGTTCCTGCGCTTTGATTGCAAGGGCAATGGCAAAGCATTCCGCCTTGGTGATCGAGGACGTGTACAGTGATGCACATGTCACCATGCAGTTGTCGTTGCTAAGTACCGATGCAACTGACCGTTTAAAATTGTACCTTGAAGCGTCCACATACAAAACATTTGATTTATTTTTGAATGTTTTTCAGAGCCATCGCACTCTCTCCTCTCTGCGCTTTCTGTTTTTTTTACGTCCATGTTCTGGGGGTATGGCGGAAAGCCCACCCTAGAAAGTATCTCTCTCCCTGCTTTCGTTTGACTTAGATGATTTCTCTGCGCAGTCAATACCGCTGTCTTTAGCTCAGAGTATGTATTATATATACCGAGGTCCAAAAGCTTTTGGGTTGGTGCGCTTACCGGTAGCCCTATGGCCACTTTGTAGGCGCCCCTAATTATAGACTCGATAGTTTCTTCTTCTGATTTGTTTAACACGTGGAAAGGTAGACTATACGTAATCTTTCACAGTACAAGTGCCTGTGCTAATCTAATTGTGTCTCCTTCCTTCATGCCCTGTTTGTGGTATGTTATTCTATGGATCATTCTTGCAACTTGCTTCGTGGCTGATATTAATATGTTTATTGTATGATTCGCTCATCCATTACTTTGAACCCAGTAACCCAGAATACGTGCGATGGTCACCTCACGTACTTTGACACCTTCATTGTTTATGTCAATGTTTTAGTTACTTTTGTATCTTTTTCCATGTACCCTGATAATTTCAGATTTTTCTGGGGCACAGCTGAGCCCGCTTGCCTTCGCAAAGTTTTCAACTGCTGTTGCAGCCTCTTGAAGTGTCTGCTCTTTGTTAGCTAGAGATCCACGCGTTGCCCACAGTGTGATATCATCCGCATAGAGAGTGTATCCTAACCGCGGAACTCCATCCAGAGCTCGCGTGAGTCCTAACATGGCGATATTAAAGAGCAGGGGAGAGAGGATGGCTCCTTGAGGGGCACCTTTGTTTGGCATCTCAAAAGCGTCTGACGTGACTTGTGCTACGCTTATCGAAGCCCGCCTTTCTGTGAGGAATGCCTTGATGTAATTGTAGGTGTTTGTCCCACATCCCATGTAGTTTAATTCTGTTAGGATGGTCTAATGCGAGATATTGTCTAATGCTCCTTTTAAATCAAGGGCTAGTATTAGATGTTCTCCTCCTGTAGGTATATAGCTCAAAACTTCCTCTTGTAATGGGAGAAATGCGTCTTGAGTGGAGAGGCCATTGCGGAAACCCAGCATAGTGGCTGGAAAAAGGCCGTTGTCCTCTATAAAATTTTGGAGCCGATTATGAATAACCCTTTCGAAAAGCTTTCCCATGCATGAGGTCAAAGATATGGGCCTGAGTGCTTGCAGGGATGGCTTCTTCCCTGGTTTCGGTATCGTAATAATTTTGGCTACTTTCCATTCCTCGGGTATCTTCCCTTTGAGCCAATAGTTGTCATGAAAATGGTTTGTCAGTGCCTCTATAACCTCATCGCTGAGGTTACTTATCATTGCATTTGTGATTTGATCTGAACCAGGGGCAGAATTTCTCTTGGCTGCTTGGGCAGCCGCAAAGACCTCTTCCGTGGTGATTGGGGCGTCGAGTCTCTCGTTTTTCGCACCAGTGTACTGCATTTCAATACTGCAACTATCGGTATTTTTTCCTATGTATCTGTCCTTAAGTGCTTGTATTAACGCCTCCTCTGTGCCCGGAAAATCATGCATTATTCTTTGTAGTGTTCTGTTCGAGGCCGATTTTGATTTTTCAGTGTCAAGCATGTTCCTTAGGATGGCCCAAGTTTTTGCAGTGCTCAGAGTGTCCTGTAGTGAACTGCAGAACTGGATCCATCCCTCAGTTGCAATTTTGTTAGCGTATTGATTTGCCTCCTCTCCTAAAGCAGCGACTTTGCGGAGAAGGTTCCGGTTGAGTCGCTGGTTTTTCCACCTTTTCCGCATACGGCTCCTGCTCTCCCACAGGTGGAGCAGGTGCCTGTCGACTGCAGGAGCCTCTGCTGTTCTTGCGATACGTTCATATGTTTGTTTGTGAACTGAGATTATGTACTCTGACCATTCCCCAATCGACTCCGGTACAGATTCGGGTGAGGGATCACGTCGTCTGTATCTTTCCCAGTTAGTGATCACCACGTCTCCTATGACCCCGCGTAGTTTCGGAGTTGAGAGGGAAATACTGATCATGTAGTGATCGCTGCCGAGATTATCTTCCAGGTTTGTCCAGTTAGCGTCGTTAACATTACGTGTGAATGTCAGATCTGGGAACGTGTCTCGACTTACGCTGTTACCCAGCCTCGTAGGTGTTGTGGGTAGAGTAATTAAGCTGAATCCTAGTTTGGATACGGCGTGTTCGAGACGTGTTCCTTTAGGGGAATCTCTCGAATAACCCCATGTGGTGCTGGGTGCGTTAAAGTCGCCCAATACCACAAGTCGATCTTTCGCCCCTGCAATACCGAAGACATTTTTAAGCAGTGCACCAATGTCTTCGTGTTTCTCTTTGGGAGGGCTGTATATATTTAATATTACGGTTTTCACTTTGCCTCTCTTCAGAGGAAGAAGGGTGCTTATCTGATGATTTATCCGCAGACTTTCTATGTGCTCAACCTTTGCTGCAATACTTTTGCTAACCAGCGAGGCTACGCGGGGATAATTTGGATCATGCAAACAATAATATCCCTGCAGTTTGACCATCTTGGGCCCAACCTCCTGCAGGCATATTACGTCTGGCTGAATTGGTACCGAGTTCATGTAATTTTGGAGTGCTGCGGCACGCTTGTGAAAAGTGTGACAGTTCCACTGCCAAATCTCTAAATGTTCTACACTTTTTATATTATTTTTGGCCATGCTGCATGGTCGTAACCATGCTGTCGCGGCCCGCTTTGGATGGTTTGTCAATACCTGAGACGGCCATGGAGCGTTTGTTCAGTGCCCTCTGCAAGCGTCCCACAGCATCGATAACATACTGCCTCTGAATTTTCAGTTCTTCTACGACAAACGTTTTCATTTCCGCCATGAAATCACCTAGAAGTTTATGTAAAGTAGCTATGCTTTCCCTGTTTGCTTGAACCTGCGTCTGCACTCGTTTTACTAGATCACTGCTTTCTGATTGATTAGCGAGCTAGTCTTCGTCTATCGTTTCCGCGCTCGTTTCTGCACTATCCTTCATGTGGGCTAGACGCTCTCGCGCCTCTTTATTGCGCACGGTGGGGTTGCCTATCGACCCTGGGTTTTGTATTTTCTTAATTGCATTTTCTAATTTGATTTCCATTGACGAGATGGCCATTTTATACTCTTTCCGCTCCGCAGCCATTTGATTTCTAAGCTGTTTAATTTCTTGTGTTAATCTTTTGTTCTCCTCTAGAATTTTCCTATACTGTGGGCTATCAGTTGCAGGAACATTGGGAGGCACTGGACTCGCCCAGCTCACCTTGCTTGGTTGGTTGTTTTGTACGTCCTGCGTGCTAAGGCCAGTGGTTGCTGCTACTGCTTCTTCTTTCCTGGCATGGGTGGAGCTTGTTTCCAAGCTGCTGCTCGGTGTTTTCTTCAAGTTTGGCTTGACAGGGGCCTCCGCAGGCTTGCTAATATTCCGCTGTTGCGGAGTCTTTGATAATGATCTCGATCTTGATCGTGATCTGGAGCTGGATCTAGATGCCTGCCACGTCTGGAGCATCGCTTCCTCTCGGTCTGAGCTCAACCAACGAGGAGCTTTCTGCTGGTGTTGCTCAAATTGCGGGAAATCCTTCTCGGCGTAGGTACACTCTGTTTGTCTTCGAGGCGTCCCCACTCGTGATTTTCGGGGGGCCACATTTTTCAGTTTCTTTTTGCATGATTTGTCTCCTGTAGCGTGCTCTTCACCGCATATGGCGCAGTTCAGGGCACATTCATGTTCCTGAGTAGGATCACACGTCCCACACTTGGAGCACACATTGGCGTTCGGAGTCGGGCACACGTTGGTTCGGTGTCCAGTTGATCGACAAATCTTGCAAACCTGTACGGTAGGCTTGTATGGATAACAGATCGCCTCTGCACTCATAAAATAGACACACCTAGGGAGCACGTCACCCGTAAAAGTTATTATTGCTGACTTCGAAGAGCCCAGCATTCTGTCTCTCTCTATCTTCACCCCTTGTGTCCGTATTCGTAGGTTTGCCATCAGGTCGGCCTGAGTGGTTCCGGGCGGTAGTCCGTGAATGATGCCTCGCAGCACGTCTTCTGGGTCGGCCACTCACGCATTGAAGGGGTGAATCCGTTCTCTGATTTTCAATTGGTTGATCTCTCTCAGCCTGCCCGCCACTTGTTCGTGGGGCGTGGACAATATTATGATGTTTGATCCGGGGTGGACCTGCAGCAAAAAACTTTCTCCCCCAAAGCTGTTCCGGCAGGCCTCTATCACTGCCATAGACAACTCGGATCCAAATAGATTTTTCACTGTGAGGCCCTTGTGCGGTCTCAGGATAACCTTTATGTCTTCCTTTGGAAGGGGCGTCGGACCTCGGCGTTTTCTGCGCTGGGAATCCCGCTTGACTTGGCTGTCCCGTGCTGCGTCGGCAAGCGAATGGCCTGCTGCCTTTTCGTTTTAGATGTGGACCATCTAATACTCGAGGCTTGTAGTGCGGCGCCGTCCCCAAGCTTCCTCCTCCTTCTTCCACCATCTGTGCATCCCTTTCTCCTCTACACACCGCGCGCGCTTCACTCCTCCACCATCTGTGCACCCTTCCTCCTCTACACACCGCGTGCGCTTCTCCTGTTCACGAACATTCGCTAGCTGTATAATGTAGCGCGCATGCGCCGTCACGCTTCGAGAACATCGGCAGCTGACGCGCGCGCATGCGCAGTCGCGCTTCGAGAACATCGGCAGCTGACGCGCGCGCATGCGCCGTTGCGCTTCTCCCTCTTCACGAACATTCGACAGCTGACAGTGCATGCGCCGTCGCGCTGTATATATACTCAAGGTCGGTGCTCGCTCGCTCAGTTGCCGCTCGTCGGTTGGTTTGTACGGCGCGTCGACGTCCGAGGTCGCAATGATCGACGTCCCTTCGACCAGCGCCGGCCAAAGTGTTGGCGGAACTGCAACCAAGTCGTCGTCCGAAGACAAGGCAGCGCGGAGAAGAGCTCGCGACGCCGAACGTAAACGTCGGCGTCGAGCGGAAGATGCTCAACTTAGAGAACGTGAAGCCGCTGAGAGACGTCAGCGTCGAGCAGCAGCACCGGATTCGGCCGCTTTGAAACGTAAGCGTCGACAAGAGGACCCGAACTTTCGAAAACGGGAAGCCGAGTGCAAGCGTCGGCGACGAGAGGCCGATCCCGATGCTGCCCGCAAGCGCAAGCGCGCCGAGGTAGCGGCGTGGCGCGCCAAGCAGTATGCCACGCCCAACGCTCGCTTCAAGCGCGACTTCCTCGACCGAAGCTTCGGCCACACCTGCAAGGTGTGTGATCGTCTTTGGTTCGATAACAACCTAACTCGGATCGGCAACATTCAGAACAACTCCAAAGCGTTGTCGGTTCTTTGCGATACGTTTGGAAAGGGCACCGACTATGCCGACTACGTCGTGTGTGCTACGTGCAAGCAGTCGTTGATTGCCGGTCGAGTTCCCTCGGCTAGCGTGAGTTACGCTCCGCATCCTCCTCAGTGTTCCCCTGAGGGAAGCTGCGGGCAATTTTTTTTCTTCTGTAGTCCCTTCTCGGGTTCTTTCTGGCTTTTTTAAGGTTCTTTTTTTTCTTCGTGAAAGAACGGTGTGACAGCCGTCTCCCGTCCAAGTAAGAGCCATACCCGCGTCGTCATCGTTCTTGTTATCGAGAGACGCGGCGCTGGGCGCTCGCGCGTCGTTACTTGGTTCCTCATTTGACGAGACGCTACTCGCGTCGCTCGGTTGACTCTCCGACACCAGAGATGTGCCGGGAGGGACTTCGTCAACGTCCATGTAGACGAAGAATTTCTAGGCGTCCTTATGCATGCATGCTCAGTAGAAACAGGGGAATGAGCCGACCTCCGTTTTCCTCTGCGCAAGATGCATAGTCCGAAAAGGAGGTTAAATGGCACTCACCATTGACTTCCAACTCGGTCAGAAAATGTCGGAGAAAGTCGGTCGAATAGTGGTGAGCCAGTCGACGCACCCATCGCCGCACCGCGCCCGGTTTAGCGTCCTGGCGCCGCCGACCGAAGCCGGTGATACGGTAAGCTGCGTTTGTGCACGTCGTATCTTCAAACGTTGATAATTTCTCGTGAAGCTGGTTCAGGTCCCAGATTTTGGTGTCCTTCAAATCCTCGCAACTTCACGGAAAAGATGACGCACTCTTCAAGTAGACTTGAATGAAATTTCCGCCTGAAAGCGTTTCATAAAGCGGAGAGCGATGTGAGCACTTCCTCACCGCCCTACGCCACCTAGCGGATCCGGTTATAGTACAAGAGTTATGGTACCGGTCAAGTGTGAGACTCAGAATTAATAAATCGTCTCGAAGTCTCTGAAAGTCACTCTGATATGTCGAAAAGTTGCCGCACGTGCGAAAGGACCCACACGTTTTCTATATGTATATGAAGTTTTCCATGAGAGAAATCAAGCCACCCTGGTCGCATTGCAGATTCCATTGGAAATTATTTTTACAGGAGCGCTTTACACGGGTGGCTTTTATGATTTTTTCGTGCGCTTGTATATAATTTTTTACACCTAGTTGTTAGGCGAGTGGACAGTAATGTGGCAAAAGGCCTCATAGCAGCGAGGAGTTGTGACAAACACGTTTGTGTGTGTGTGTGTGTGTGTGTGTGTGTGTGTGTGTGTGTGTGTGTGTGTGTGTGTGTGTGTGTGCGTGCTTAGCTTTCTTGAAAGGGAGATTTTTAGGAAGTGTCACCCTTTTATGGCACCGGCTACTTCTTTTGACAGGAAATGGGGGCTCAATATCCTGCATTGTAAAAACGTTTCTTCAGTTAGCAAAGGTCAAGACTATCTTACCTTCGCTTGTTTCTAGACGGAATCTACAACATTTTACTTAATGCATTTGATATAATGACTAGATTTACGGGAATGAATAGGTGACGTTTGAATAATTATACCAATATGCGCATTAAATATTAGTCTGTGTCAGTGTAAAGGGTGCTGAGCAATGTTACATCCATTTGGTTCAGCTAGCGGTTGCATGCACTTGAATTTCTTCAAAAGTTACGTCAACCATTTCTTATATCTCTGTATAGGATATCAAGCTACGGCATGTCTATGCATGTACAAAAGAGTATACTCCTTAGAAGTTAACCTAACACGACTGTATTGTTAAACCGCAGCCACCTTCGTACTTGTGAATCTAGATGCGCCCCTTCACTTTGCAATCATTCTTGATCAATCCATGGGCAAAATTCTGGCCGCACGGGACCGCGCATGCAAGGTACATAACGCATCAAATGCGCTGATTTTATTAACAAACCAGTCTACCTCTCCGTCTGTGATAGTAAGCACAGAATCAACGTTTTGTCGACGACATCAGTTACTTCTCTCTCTCTCTCTCTCTAACTTTTATTCCATTTACCTTCTTCCTCAGTACAAGGTAGCCTACCAGGCTCAGCCATGGTTAACCTCCCTGCCTTTATTTCACCCTCATCCTGTCTCTTGATCAATCCGAAAAAAAAAATCTGTACGGCGATGGGAAGTCCAACTGGTTTTTTAGAGGGCATGATGGGACCCACTACCTGAGATAATTGTGGAAAGGAGTATTTTGAAGATGATAGGTGGACGCTTCACGTCGGGCAAATGATAGACAAGGACTAGGAAAATGGCACGTGTTGAGTAGCAAATGCTAGCACGCGATTCATGATCTAGGTGTGCAAAGCAGCTGGAAAACAGTCATTGCACTTTGCAAGTACAATATAGGCTACCATCATCCACCCAACTTCACGATGCGACGTAAGCCGACCAAACAGAGCAAAAACGTGGGAATGTTACTCAGGTTCGCCAGTAGCCATTACGGCTAGTATATCACTCAGTTTTGTTGCTTGTCGGTGTGACGTAGCACGCAATCTTATTACAAGGCACCAGCTCGTATGCTGCAGGATGCTACGGGTGTCTGTGTTTTACCTGGCTGCTCGAGCGTTACGCCTAGTGGTGGCAGCATATGACAGCATACCCTGCCGTAAGACAGCGCATGACAACTCGGGCTCTTGAAGAGTTCCTCCCCCAGATGGAGCGGTGGCAGCACAAAGATTGGCGGCGCTCCCCTAATCGCGAGTGTGCGCGTCGTCATTGAGCCAAATGCTACCAACAAAGATCGGGCCCGTGGAGCCATCAAACGCTCGCGCAATGCCTCTTCTTTGGAATGCTTTTCCGGCTACTTCCATATACTCAGAAGCAGTTGAAAGGGATCTATGTTCTAAGGGCGAAGCTCCTTATGGCGTGGCTTGTGCGTCCCGTTGTCGTAGGTAACCACTGGTGGCACATATCAGAAAGAGCGGTTCTTGAATGTCCGCTTGATGGCGGTACTTGCATATGAGGAATACATGGTGGGAAGATGTGAGATAGCTCTTCTTGGAGTGTTCAATAGATAGACAGATGAGTGGACGAATGGACGGGCGTCCGTCCGGACGAACGGATGAACAGACGTAACCGAGAGAGCAGTCTTTAGAATGTCCACTGGATGGCGTTTCTTTATATGATTAGTACATGATTCAAAGATGTGAGATAACGATACCGGGAGTGTTCACTTGATATACGGACGGACGCACCGATGGTCACATGGATGAACGGACATGCGGATGTACACACGGGCGGACGGATGGACGCATGAACAGACAGAAGCAAGAACAAATGTACGATCGGAAGCACGGACGGACTGACGAACGCTTCGTCCCACCAATCATCATTCACTCCGTGGATAGGCTGTGATTTTTTTTTTCGAAAACGGTGCGTTCAAATACGCGCGCGACCATCGCAGTACGCAAGGCTGCATTCCTTCATAATCGCCACCGCTGTGTTTTCTGCGTATGACACAACCGCCACCGAATTTTCGAACTAGTGAAAAGTTTTGTTTTGAAAGCAAGAAGAAAAAAAGCCAGATAACTGTGCAACATGTGCATGGAAACCTTGAATGCCAGTCCAAACAGCGACAGCTGTTCGAAGAGGTTATGCGTGATATGTGTTTCGAACTGATTCATGGATGGAAAGAGGCCGTTTAGGTGCAGCATGCATGTCAAAAGTATATAAAGAAGCAGGTCAAAACTTTGAAAAATGAAGCAATGTACAGTGCAAGTGCATGTCCAGTGGGCAGAGCTAGCGGCACCAGCCGGTATTCCGCGGCAGACGCCGGAAGTGAAGCAGAGCAGACGATTCGCCATCTGCTGCCAGGAGTGCAGTATTGATCCCTGTCCCGAGAGAGATAGGAACACCATCGGTGCGTTCCTGAACACTTGGCTGCTTTCTCGCGCGGTCGAGCGGAGTGAGTTTCGAACATATCTCTACCTCGCTTCACCCCAACCAGCTTGTTCGAATCGCATCGTCGTATTGTCTTCTGTTCTTTCTTTTACTCTGACTGCTGGAGAAAGACTCAATGATGACTTCCACCAGCGCCTGACTGTAAACATGGGGTATCTTGATATCGAGCCACGGTAGCAAACAGGATGAAAAACTAGGCGGATGCAGAGGAGTACAATAAGAAGCACTGACTTTTAGTAAGCATTTTGCATTCACAATGTAACATATACATACAACACGCGACCTTTGTATCTTGCTATATTATGAAGTGTCATGGGTGTATTTTGGCATTTGAGTAAGAAAGGGCCTAAATATGTTTTTTTTTTGCACATGCAACAATTGGCCGGGTTTCGTATGTGACTATATGTGCCTTTGGAACTTATCGTTCTTTGACGTTGTAACATAACGATTGAATACCAACACACCCACTGTACTCTACTCCTACATTGCATGTCTCACGTCTAATAAGAAATATTTAAGAATAGGTCGGCGCTTGTTCTTGTTTTTTCTTTGTTTGTGAGCATGTTGTATGTACATTTTTGTGGATTTTTTGTTCTAATTAGCAGAGAAAAGAGAAATATATATATATATATATATATATATATATATATATATATATATATATATATATATATATATATGTGTGTGTGTGTGTGTGACGCTATGATGAATGGGAGACGTGGCCTGGCTCATACGCCATGTTTATTCCAAAGCACTTCTTCCTCCTCGGCTTCTACCAACCATCGCTACCTTCATACGTCACATGATTCCCCCTCTCCCCGAAAGAAGGCATGAGTTACAGCTTACAAACAAGAAAAAGTAAAAAGGAGTGGCTTGGAAGTCACCAATGTCAAAATAACAAGGTAGTCTCACAAATTTTAAAATGCACGTGTTGTCCTCTTCGTCGCTAAGACTTGAGGGGAGAGTGTGGCAGTCCCGTGATATCAATAAGAGATCTGGCGGGCGAGGCTGATGGTTGCGTCCTGGATAACACAAGAATGCTTTGGACGTGGAGACTGATGAAATAGCTGGCATTATTGCGAAGAGTGGACGCTGTTTGAAAGCGTTGCAGTGGATCGGTCTTCGGCGTCGCTGTCTTTGCTGCGTGCGTGCTCGTTGTCATAAACTAATGGGATGGTGTCTGAATCCTTGCGTGGTGGAACTGGTGACTTCTTGTCTGGTTCGGTGTTTCCTGAGGTTTCGGAGCTGTAATCTTAGGCGCAGTCTTGATCTTCTGTGCCAAATTCGTTTCTGGCGCCGATCCCCTATGCGAAGATGCCTCGCTTCTTGAATTTGTTTTAAGACGCTTGCTTTGCATCGTCGTTCTTGTTGCTGTGCTCGTTGGAGTGTCTGCGATTCACGGACTTGCTTTTGCTGGCGTTGCTGACGTTGCTGTGGACCGTATTGCGGTGGAAGCCCTTCTTGAAAATCGCGCTGGTTTTCATGACAACCTGATGGGGTCTCCAGTCGGCAGCTGGTAGTCTGTGAGCTGTTGTCATGCAATTCAGGCAATGAAGATGATGCTTCAGAGTTGATTGAAAGTTCTTCAGTAGCTTTTTCTACACTGTTCACTACGAGAAGCTCTTGCGCATGGCAGCGTGTGGTGTTCGATGCGCCTGGCCCTTCGGTGTTGCTTCGACTGTCGAGTGTGTATGCGCCGGACGGTGATGCATGAACCCGTGCGGAAGGAGCATGGCTTGACAGGGTATTTTTCCGATGCGTCAACTCGTCTATCGTGAACACGGTGTCCTCATGAGGCAAACGGTGAGCGTCAGGAGCGCTTGAAGAGCCGCGTGATGGAAAACCGGGTGGTGGACAACGTATGCGAGACGAAAAATGAAGTGCATGAGGTGGGTAAGCAACGTCTCGTGTCGTGTGCTGGAGCGACGACTTTCAAAATACCGGCTTTCGTGAAGGGAAACCTGGTGGAAAGCTACGTTCCTTGAGAAATAAGCGTGGACTGTGACGGCCGCGTGTGGTTGTATGCAGATGGCTGGTAATGAGGAAGTCCTTGTCGTAGTCGTTAAAACGGGCAATCATCTCTTCTCTGATCTTTTGCCATGATTCGTAGTTTTCGAATATGTGTATCAGGTAAAACTTAAATGCTTCACCGGAAATGTAGTCAGTGAAATTGGTGATCATTTCCCGTTCCTACCATGATGCAGTGGCGGCGTGGACCTCGAAGAGGTTGAACCAGTCCTGTACGGGTCCGTCATCCGCTGATCCGGTGTACTTGGGGATGTCGCCGTCAGCCGATGGTTCTGTCATGGTGCTAGTCGTTGTCCTTCTTGGCGATGATTCGGTAGTCAATGTATGGTCAGGGTGTCTTCTGGGGAACTGCGTCGATGATGAGTGACTGATGAAGGGGCAGGCAGGTCTCCATTCTGTCGACTCGTGTGACGCTATGATGAATGGGGGACGTGGCCTAGCTCATACGCCATGTTTATTCCAAAGCACTTCTTCCTCCTCGGCTTCTACCAACCATCGCTACCTTCATACGTCATATATATATATATATATATATATATATATATATATATATATATATATATATATATATATATATATATATATATATATATATATATATATATATATACATACATACATATATATATATATATATATATATATATATATATATGTATATATATCGCTGCATTTCCGATGGAGGCGGAAATGTTGTAGGCCCGTGTGCTCAGATTTGGGTGCATGTTAAAGAACCCCAGGTGGTCGAAATATCCGGAGCCCTCCACTACGGCGTCTCTCAGGCCCCGGAACCCACGAGCATCTTAATTTTATCTACAAGTGTAATTTTTGTCTTCCCCATCCCAGGCTCAGCGAAACATATTTGAAGACACTCTGTATTTTACTGGAGCGAAATTGTTATAATTCCTTTGGTAGTAAGTAATGTTCTTCAAATTGTAACTAAACATCTACTCAGCTGTATCTTATGATTGTTTATGCATAAATGTTAGGAAATCTCAGGTTAAAACTTGCTAAATATAGCTCCCTGTTCTAGTGTTTGTAAACAATCAAGAAGAATAGCTTAAGAAGTTGTGGTAGGATAATGGGTAGAATAGTGGGCTTATGCCAGTGGACATCAGAATATCGGGAGTAAGACGGGCTCGTAGAGATAGACATTGAGGTTGTAACTCGTCTTTCTATCTAAGTTTAAGTGTCCATTTTGAACTTGTTTGTTATGCGCTCTCATGAGCTATGTCATAATTTTGACGCAGTTCACAGGAAGCAGCACATGAAATGATTAGTCAAACATGGTAGTGTCATCGTAAAAGTGATCACGTGAAATAGTATATGTCAATTGAAATTCAATAAAGACCAATAAAATAGAAATCTGCCTAATAGTGATAAAAACTCACCATATTTTATGTCCGAAATCCATGAATTAATTATGCAGCGCTCCGTAAAAATGAGAGGGAAGGTGCTGTGGAAATTTAAACTCCGTGGAATTCTCTTACGCGCACCTAAATTTAAGTAGGAAGGCCTCAACGTGTTAGCCTCCATGCAATATGCGATAATTGCGGCCCGGATCAACCTTGATGACTGTTGCGTCAGTGGCTAAGTCCGTAAGCCCTTCATCAGCACGACAGTCCGATGTGCATTTCAATAGATAGTGTGCTAGTGCGAAAGGGCACGACATCATAATCTGCGCTGACGTATGCAGCTACCATACCAATGTCATCTACTATATGACAGCTTGCGTACACGCACTATAAAACATCGAGTGCATGCCACTTCTTTGAGCCAGTCCTGGCTGACTACATGTAGGACTTCATATAAAGAGAAAGCTTAACAATCGTTGATGGCCCTTGCCTTTCTGACGAGAGTGGAGAGATTCATTGAGAGTTCACGTGTCTTTTAAACAGAGTCATGAACTCATGAAAAGGAGCATAACAGAAAAAAGAGAACTCCGTTTTTTTTTGTTAAAGCACACATTTGCAGCCCAACAAAAACAGTGCTAGCTCACCAGGAGAATTCGTCGCACAGAAGACGTCAATGGACGTCACCACACATCAGCTGCCACTGATTGTTTTGGTCGCATTGATCGAGAAGCCCAAGGTTGGCAGCCAAGATGCGATGACCGAAATATGCTTTGACCGCAAAAATGAGGTGGGACGCAGCGCGGGGAACACAACAGGATGTGAGGAAATGGCATTCACTTGGGCAGGAAATATCGTAACGGCGACTGAAAGACGCCGTGCAAGATGTACATGCGTGGTGGATGGAGCATTGGCAGGAACTAAGAATCTAAGAAGGTTAAAAAGTATTGCTTCAGTGGTTGTGAAGGGACCACAATTGAAAGAGTAGACGCAATCCGAAGTCGGGGGAAGTTGTTTCCTGCGATGGCTTTCTTGGGACATACGTGAATAGATATCATTCACGACTGCGACGTTTTGCAACCGAAATACTGGCGTGGTACATCTCCCTAGGTTTCAGTGTTTTTTGCATTGTATGCACTCACGTTTTTGTATTCATAAGTGAACAGATGTGCATTTTCAGTACGAGAATAAAAGTGTGTATGTAAGCGGCTAAGGCCTGTTCTCCTTATGAATTTCAAAATGAGCTGAGCTCGCGCCAACTATGCTCTTTAATACAACTTTTATTTGCACCATATGAGACCGAACTCCCTCAATACATTCAGTACATGCCTCAATCACTGCAGCAAATATTGTTGAGATCCCCTTCCGATGGCGTAACAATACACATGTGCGTCATAGTACGAGTGCATACACCACGGGGTGAAAATATAAGTGGGCGCCCGATAGCCACACTCACATGCAGTACACTAGGATCTGTAAAGTCGTATGAAACAGCTGCATCACATTGACACGATTCTGGTTGGAAAATGCCAAATCAATACACGTGTCTTGATTAGTACTCGCTGTTCATCAATAGGTTCAGTAAAACAGCCTAAAGTTCAACATGACATAAATATCAAGGCCATATTTCCTTACGCCATCACACTGTTTTTCTTTTTTACAGTAAACCCTACTCCCACTCACGTCAACACGTGGAGCATACGTGCAAAGCATCCTGCTCGACGTGTTATGCGAATTAGTAGTAAACAACTTTATTAAGACAACTGACGCTTATGCGAAGCTTTTAATTTTTTCCCTTTAAAGACAGACCAGGTTCCACTTCTTGCCTTTGCGAAAAAAACTAAACACGAGCTTGTCAATAATTGCCACGATGCACAGCATCTCATAACTACGTGTAAAAGCAAAGTTGTGTTCGACAGATGCCGAAGAAACGCTCGCCATCATTCTGAAGTGCCTCGTTAAAAGAAATTCTGGTGACGGGGCGTCAACTATGTAAGCAGCTTTGATCTCTAAAGATCATCCTGAATTCGTGCTTACCGAGCGCGATCGATCTTTTATCTCCATGACGACGCGTCGTTATCACGGGATCAATGTGAGGAGTGGCCGGTGTTCATTCTTGGTAATTTATGATACGATTTCTGAGCGACACCCTTTAGCAAAGAGCCTAACGTTCATATATCTAGCTGTCATCGCAGTATTACGCCGGCATCCACCCGCTTTGTTACAGAGCTTGCCCCTTGTCCAAGCAATAGCTTGGCGTCTGGATTATGAATGTTCAACTCGTAACGAAGTTATCTTTAAGAGGCATTATTTGATAACACGTTGTATTTCACGCTAAACTTGTTATGAGCTGCTCATTTCGTTGTCAGCTGTGCGTCCAGCATCGCGAGCAAAAAAAAAGTCACAGCATATTCATGGAGTGAATGGTGTTGAGTGAGGCAAAGCATCCATCCGTCCATGTGTGCGTCCCTCTGTGCATGCGTCCTCGTGTGCGATTGCGTTAGAGAACGCAGATGGCGCGCGAGTAACACCGACGAGACGCGAGCCAAGGAAGCTGGGCGGAATTGTCTTCGACGCGCCTGTCGCTCTTGTTGTCCATGTACCACCAATAATCCACCACGTACGGCGGCTATCAAGGAGACTGAGAGAGGGACTCGACCGTGCACTCAGGCAAAATGTGTGTGCGGCAGCCAATCAGAGAGTAGCGCCACTTCGGAGAGTAGTAATAGAGTACTGCCATATAGGAAATTAGTCGAGAAATGGTCATTCACTTCTATTGCTTTCTTTTTTCTCGTCATTTATCCTCTCGGTTATGCGTGAGTGAAAAGGTTAGAGTATGATCAGCTTTGTCCCTAAAAAAGCCGGCTCCGACGAACATTAGCAATATGGCGCGTGAAGAAGAGACGAGACGATGTGCGCTATATTGTAAGCATTTTCCAATGATTCACATCGTCACGACCACGGTTTTTTAAACAATTACCTACATTATATACGACGATCCGGTTTTTCATTGAGGTGTTTGTGGGTGCAGAACTAGGCTATACCTAATAACAGTATATAGGGTGTTAGGATGGAAATATAACCGGTTATAGAATAGGTCGTACTGGAGTGCTCTAGAAGGTTCATCCATCTGCATGGTGTTGTTTAGCGTGCACTAATTTCGCAAAATACATGGGCCTATAGCATTCCACCTCCCTCGAAACTAGACCGGCGCGGTCGGGATCGAAGCCGCGACCTTGACAGTCGTGGACCATAAGCACTCCTACACCACGGTGTACAATCCAGGTGACTTATCAAGCAACGTTGCTGCAGTTCAATGTGGCAAGGATGTCCACGTGTGATCAAAGCTGCGTTCTGTAGCAACTGAAGAGCTGTTAGTGAGACGCACGTGAAAGGAGGTCTCATGTCTGGCATGAAGGCAGGAAACACGATGGTGCAATGCGCATTGAGGAAAAAAAAGTTCGGCAGATCCGATGTCCCTGAGAATAAACTTTATGCGAAGCACGCGGAGAAAAGGTGACTGTGTTGCACTTTTTTTTGATCGACGCGTCATGAAATGACGCTAAATATATGTACAGATGTTGCCCGCAGTGACATATGTTGAAGAGCTGCAGATGCTTATGTAACCAGTTTTGCACTTGCACAACGATGTCAGCTGGAAATGTGTTTTAGCAGCACCAGAAGCTGATATGAAGCGCTGATGCTCGCGAAGATGCTGGCCCTTGACACTGCTACTTGAATCAATTTCAGCTCATGGCACCTCACCACAATTGACGGTTACCCGACGTGACGGCTGTATGAAAGGAGTACATATGTAATGCTTATAAAATTGGGCAGGCAGCACTGCAAACACTATTGACGTTTCACGAAGATTAGTATCTACTTGAAAAGTAGCTCCGAGACCTGGCGTAACTCTGTGATAGAATGGTTGACAGTCACGCAGAATGCTTGAGTTCGATTCCTGCTGGGATCATGAAATTTATAATTTGCATTCGTCGGGTGGCCAGCGCTGCCTATGTCAGGTTTTTCTAAATACTGACATTTATTCTATGCCTTCCTTAGGTAGACGCTACCTATGTAGGGTATTGCTTGACGCTGACGCATTAAAATTACCCATGTGTGTTCTCGTCGTTTCTGGGTAGGTACTAAGTTTCAGTCACCTGTGGCACAAAACCGCTTACCAGCGGCACATACCCGCTCACGAGTATGTGCCAATGTCTGACGGGAAGTGTTTGACGACGTACGCGACGGGATTGTGACAATATTCATGTGTTCACCAGTGCGTCATATTTTTATAACTATATTACCCTCCCATGCCAATTTTGGTTCGAGCCAAATTAAGTGGGTGACCATGAGAGCACCCAAACGTAAGCGGCTAGATAGATAGATAGATAGATAGATAGATAGATAGATAGATAGATAGATAGATAGATAGATAGATAGATAGATAGATAGATAGATAGATAGATAGATAGATAGATAGATAGATAGATAGATAGATAGATAGATAGATAGATACTCTCAATGTCGCCGAAGTTCGCTAAGAAATGTTTCGCATTTAAAAAGAAAGAAAAACCAATAATATGTCAATCTTCGTTTGCTGCTTTTTTTCTCTACAAGGCCAGGGCTCCGTCCTTTTATTACTACTGGCAAAAACATAATTTCTAATGAGCCGAGTTACGCCTTAGTATTCACGATAGTAGATACATTGTCAAAAATCTTTTACTAAATCAATAAAGCAGAGCATTTTCTGTAAAACGGCTAAAGGTGCTCTATGGGCGACGTAACGCTTCCGTTTGGTGGTACCGCTTTTCAGAAATCACCTATGAAAATCATCGCGAAGTTTGAAGCTTGCACCTCAAATCTTCAATGGCGCATCGCGCAATTCAATCATTCTACCAACCTCCTTTCACGCTAGTTATTTCTTCAAGAAATATACAGACATTTTGACAGCACTAACAGCCGCCGATATCCAGAAACATCGGGGAAAAGAAAAAGATCCGAGAATTGCGTTTTGACGCCGCGCGAATAGAATCAAGGACGCCGACAGCGATCAACATTAGACTCTACAGCCTTGCGTCACTCCATATTTGAATTCGAGAGAAACGAATGAATGCGCTGCCACTTCGCGTATTTTTCAGAGGCTCTGGAGGAACATCAGCAGTGTAAATTGTTTTCACAAATGCATAAACAGAAGGAAGAGGATCGACGTCACTGGTGCATGCAGCACAACAAGCAGAACAGTGTTGCGAGACACGCGACAGCAAAAACCACCACTACGGGCGAGGAAGCGTCAGAACTTCAAAGTGAGCGTCCAAAATAAACACGATGCTATACGCTGTGCGTGGGACAGAAGCATACTCGGTAGTAAATACTTTACGCATACACGGAAGATTTTCTCAAAGCGCTGAAGTGACAAGCCATGCACCCATTAACATGGTAATGATGTTTGCCAAGACGACGCTGTCTTGTAGTAAAAGAACACAAAAACCATAATTTCAGCCTGAAGCTCAGTGGCATGAGGCAGAGCAAATGAGGCAATAAACAAGATTGCCTTCTTGAGGACACTACTTCTCTCTGTAAATCACGGAATTTTCGAATGCAATATCCATAAACGAATTCATAAGAATTAAATTTATCTACACTAACTGTACGTCAAACTGTCGTGTCCTACTTGGATCATCAGCAACTTCTGTTTATTATACTAGTAAGTATTGCTTTTGCAGAAGCCATAGCGTCATATCATAAGAATTTATTATATGTAAATATATATATATATATATATATATATATATATATATATATATATATATATATATATATATATATATATATATATATATATATATATATATATATATATAATGTCTGTGTGTGTGAACTCATTGTTTCGCAGAAGCACCGTACGTAGCTTGGTCTCATGTGTAAATACATCTTAAACATTTGCTAACAAAGCAGTAGCACCACGATTCATCTGTTTGTGCTTTCTCTGAAAGGATCATTCATCTTGATTTTAGGAAGACCATTTAGACCGTACCTTCATAACGACACTGCTCTCTTTTAGGGGCTGTATCAGGGTAATTTGAAGTGGTTCTGAAAGCATTGAATGAAGGCTCCAAACTGTTGAAATCGATTAAAAAAGTCACCGAAAGTTCAAATCATAGCAATTATCAAAATAGAAGTTACGTGACATCTGCGGGCGAGATATGTCTAGAGCTTACCAGTGTTGGACATCTTGCCGCTTACGGGTTAGCATTAGACTCTATAAAATGCTAAGAGGCCGTTGATCTTCTTTTTCGTAATCGATTGTGAATGCCGGCTTCTGTACATTTTAATAGTTTGGTTGCAGCTTACCACTGACAAAAACTTAGAGGTTGTCCACAAGTATTACAGCAAAAGCTGTGATGAGATCAAAATTCGGGTCACGCGGGGTGCCGTAGTTGTCCACCGTTGCCGGTGGGTCTTTCTCTTCTCGGTAGTGGTACCGCAATGGTGACAGCATTTGCTGATGACATCACGTTGTATTTGAAGAATGCGAAAAGTTTATCCCATAACCTACGACTTTATGCTAAGTATGGCACAATTTCAGTTGCTGCGTTAAAATTTTCAAAACGTAGATATTTATTCAGTGATTCCCCCGACGCCTGCCTAATTCCCATTTTTAATTTTCAAAAAAGTGACTCTATTTGCATTCTGGGGCCTGATTATACTTGATAGGGCATTTTAGCCTCCTTGTGGGTTTCAGTAGTCGAAGTTGTAAAACGACACGTCCGGGAAGCACACGAGTATGATTTACCGATGCTCGAAAGAAGGCATTTAGCACAGGCTGTGTTTTGTGGCCGTGCTTGGTATATATCTCATGTCGTATAGCCTCCATTACGAATCACTAGGGTCGTTGCTATTTCTCATTGGCTCAATTTTCTGGTCATGTGGAACAGAGTTGGTTGGCCGTGCAGCACTTGGGCAACCGATAAACTGCGATGGATTCACATTCCCATCAGTGTCTGTTCGCTGTCGGCTGCTTGCCCTGCGATTCTTACTTCGGTTGTTGCACGGTGATGAGTGTCCCGTGCGTGATCTTGCCTGCTATCTCTTAGGCACCAAGATACGCTATTTATTACTAAATGCACAGCTTAATTCTGCACCGCAAACGTTTAACGCACCTGAATTTTACTCAGCGGCAGTAGCATTTTATTACAAGTGCAGCAGGTTTGTCCCGATGTGGACATTTTCAAAAGCCACATTGTGGATGCAACAACGGCTCTTATGCTTCCTCTGATTTCTCCAACCCGTCTAGCACAATTGTGACCTGTCTTGTGGAGCGCGATAACGGCATCGTTTTTGCTAGGTCACCTCCGTGACTTTATGCGGCGTCTTGGATGGAGAGTACTCCAAACACGGGACAGGCTGCAGAAGTGGGGCATGGTTCCATCTTCCACTTGTCCTAACTGCCCGTTAAAGGAGTCTAACCAGCACCGATGTGTCATTGCAAATGTCTTTGGAAAGCGGTTAACACTGGTTTCCGAGGCGTAGGTGTTAATGGCTTTGTCACATCTGATCGCTGCTCGTGTAGTCGCTTTGCACGCCTTCTAATAGCTGCGGGAGCTTTTTCTTGGTGGCGTAATAGGTGCGAGGCTGTTTTGGCAGGTCGTCGTCGTCATGCTCTCTATCTGATTCTGGAACGCCAATATCCTGAACTACTATCGTTTCTGACAGAGCAATTGTTCTTTCTTGGGGAGGAAGAAAAAGGAAGGAACATAGGACAAACGGAACAGCAGGGAGGTCAGCCAGCCTATAGGCAGACGGTTTGCTACCCTGCGCATGGGAGGAGGATGGGAGATATGAAAGATAGAGAGCAGGGGGGAAGAGAGATAAACACACATCACACTCGGCAGCACACGTGTGCACATTCAGTCATAGACCAGTCTTGTCTTTCGCGGTGTGTGGCATTGGTGTTACAGCCCCTTGTTCAAGTCCATGTCGCGTAGAAATTCGCACAGAGGTTTTGTCGCCTTATGTTGCAATGTCTACTCTCGGGCTCTTGGCTGTTGTCGATGCGCGCAAAAACGCACGCCAATGACTGTCTCTAGGTGTCATACTGTCGCATAGGATGTGATGTAGCGTCCCTTCGCAATGGCAGGTATCGCAGAGAGCGTTGTCGGTCATTCCCGTGACAAAGGAAAAAGATTTTGTAAATGCCTACCCTAGCCATAACGATAAAGAAGGGTGGCTTCTCTTCGGTCGAGCCCAGTGGGCATGCGGAGAGCCATGAGAGAGGACAGGTGGAGTTGACGATTCGTGTCGTTGTTTTGTGGACACCATAGTCAAAACGTAATTTCACGTGCAAGTCGTCGAAGATTACTGGCAGCATCGGTCCGTAAAAGTGGTACGGCTTCTTCTTGTGTTCCTTCATGAGCTGCTCGTGTGGCCGTATCGGTATGTTCGTTCCCTATGACGCCACAGTGACTTGTCAGCCACTGAAACGTCACATGACGCCCTTTCTCGTGTGAAGTTTGGAGAAGGCATTGAACTTCGAAAACAAGCTGTAAGTACGGCCCGCGGCACATTGCTGAGAGCTCAGATTGTAGGGCAGCCCCCGAGTGACTGAAAATCGACCATTGTTGTGGTGGTTACCGATTGTCCACACAAAGCGCAGCGCGCAAAGCAGCTAGTTCCGCTGCTGTAGATACCATGAAGTGGTCAGTCCTAAAGCTGATGGTAACACCTCTTGCTGGGAAAACTACTGCACCTGACTAACACTGGCAGTTCATGGAGCCATATATATGTATATATGTAAACTATCTGAATATTTCTCGTGCAAAAGAAGAAAAGGCAGTTGTTTCAGTACGGGCGACGAAAGCTCAGATTTCCTCCGGATCCCTGGTACACTAAGATGCACTATGGGCTGAATAAGACACCAAGGGGGTTTCGATGGTTTAGAGGCAGGAGTGAAGCCCGAAGGAATTCAGTTTCTTGTTGTAATTCACAATCATTTCAGCGAACGATGCCTGGCGCCTCTTTGAAGGCATCAGTACAAGGTGATGACAGGGAGCACGTGCGAAGTGTCTGATGTGCGTTCTCAACACTTCTACAACAATGTGAGTTTGTGTTGGATAGTGAACAGCAATTGCGATTGTTGCCTCTGTTGACGTACATCTCGGCAGACCAAGGCACACGTTCAGTGCTTGAGCTTGTACTGCCTGTAGAAAACGAACATTGGTCTTGCAGGTACTGCTAACCACGGGAAAGCTATACCTCAGCAAACTGAGAAGCAGGGCTCTGTAGAGTTCCATCATTGCATCTACTGATATCCCCCACGTCTTTCCTGCCAGGAACTTGAACAGTTGTGAAATAGCGGTCAGGCGCTTCTTCACATAGGCCACATGCGGACTCCCACAGAGGTCCCTGTCAATAACGATGCACAGAAACCAGTGGGTTCTGGCGTAAGAAATCGGTCGCTCACAGATTGAGATGACCTAAAGGGTCATTGCTTTGCGAATGAAGGCCACCAGTGCGCATTTTTTCTGGTGATATGCTGAGACCTTGTTTTAAGAAGTAGTTGGAAATTATAGTTGCTGCTTTTTGAAGCCGGGATCGTATCTGAGGACGTGTGACTGCCGAAGTCTTGACACAGATGTCTGCGTATATTCAGATTTCAATGGTACTTGGCAAGTAGTCAGCAAGGTCAATTAGTGCAAGATTGAATAGCGTCAGGCTAAGAACTCCGCCTTGAGGAACACCCCTGGAAGTATAGCGTCGTGTAGTTGGGCCATCTTCTGTTAAAACAAAGAATGATCTTGCTGTCAGAAAACTCGAAACCCACCGAAAGACTCGATCACCAAGGCCAACCACCGCAAGAGCACCCAAAATGGCTTCATGTAGTATATTATCATAAGCGCCTTACACATCTAGAAACAAAGCTGTAGATAGTCGCTTACGGGATCTTTCATGCTGAACGAACGAAACTAGATCGACAATGTCAATTGAAGAGTGGTCGCGTCGGAAACCAGCCATGGAATTCGGATAAATCTTGTAGTATTCAAGATACCACTCCAGGCGGCCTAGTATCATTCGTTCCATTATCATCCTACGCAGCTGGCCAGAGCTATTGGGCGGTATGAGGCGAGTTCAAAGGGATATTTGCCCTGCTTCAAGATGGCTAACAAGCGGCTTACTTTTCAGTTGTCAGGAACATTGCCATCCTGCCACGAGATGTTGTGAAGGCTCAACAGTTCTCTCCTTGCACCTTCCCAAGGTTGCACAAGGCTCGGTACGGATTACCTTCTGGGCCCGGAGAAGTTGAACACCTGCAGAGAGCTAGTGCCCCCTGGAGCTTCTTCATTGTAAAAGGAATGTCCATGTGGTAGTCACGGGAACGGGGGACGTCTCTTCTCACTGTACAATCTGGACGAGTGGCTTGCTTGGCGATCTGCGCACATAAATCTTCTGCGACATCGATGTCTTGCCTTATTTGAAATTGCGCGAGCGCTTTGAATAGAAAATGCTGTTCAGTAGGGGGGCGCAGACCTTGAACCGGTTTCCAAAGGTGTGAGAGGGGCTTGAGAAGGTCTAGTGACTGAAAAAACGTTGTTCATCGTTCCGACGCTAATCTATCCATGCGACGCCGAATCAACTTTTGCATCCTCCCGGCTGCCCTAAGATCGTGAATAGATTTTGTACGCCGATACCGATGCTCCGCCCGGCGTCGAAGTGCTCGGAGTGACTCCAACTCTATGTCAAAGCCGTTTCGTGTGGAAGATATCGTATCCGTGTGAGGGGCGTTTTGCATAGCGCTCCTAATTGTTTGTTCTAACGCAGATCGTAGGCCATGGCTGCAAGCATCTTCCATGTCAGATTTGAAGTTGCTCCATATGGACTGCTCGAATAGTCGTCCGTGCACCACAACCAGACAAGCCTTTAATGTTAAGGTAGATTAGAATGAGATCACATCCTCAAGTCTCAACATCTGGAAACCACTAGACGTATCTCGCGACAAAATTGGAGACAAAGGCAAGGTCCAGACAGCTGCCATATGTTACCCCTTCGAAGAAAAGTGGCGATACCATCGTTCAGGAGAGTAAGGCCATAGTTGTAGGCAATGTTTGCTAACCTGCGTTCTCTTGCATTTGTCCGCGTAATTTCCCGTGCTCTATGGTGTGCATTGAAATCACCTATGATGAGCCATGGTGCAGGACACACTCTCAAAATATCCGCTAATCTTCTGGAATCGAGATTAATCGACGGTGATATATGAACACCTATGAGAGTAAACATGAGTTTGTTTTCTTTCACGGTGATGCAGACATACTGATTGTCATCGTGAGGCGCAACAGTTTGCACAACATACGTCAGTTTACGACGAACAAAGACGATGATTTTGCTGCACGCACGGTTTGTTGACGATATGACAGCTTTGTACCCCGAAAGTCTTATTGGTTTCGACAAATTGGGTTCACAAATGACGATGAGTGGAAACGCGTTGGTGAAACCTGAATGGCGTGATTTTAGACCTCTGGCATTCCAATGAATGACGGATGCAGCCTTGACGTTTTTGCGAAATGATGAGGTGTGAGTAGCCATCTTCCTAGTTGAGAGATTCAAGCACTGTGCTTAGGGCGTCCATTACTCCAAGTGCGCTTCGAGCAGATGGTGTCTTCATGTCGACTAATATTGCTCGGATGGCTTCTATGAGGAAACGCAGCACCGAGATCACTTGACGATCAGTTTTAGGCAAATCTTCCATGGCTGGAGACGGCTCTGGAATGGCCGCAACCTGCTGAGGTTCCTTAATAGAGTAGCGGGTCGGGATCGTGGGGCATTCCTCCAGAGAAGGAGGCTTCTCCGCTTCTTTCGTAGAAGTGGTGGGTTATTTTGCAGCGCTACAGGGTGGAACCGCTAAAGAGCGGGAACGAGCATTTCGGGAATGTGCCTTCAATGAAGACTTTCGATGATGCCGACGTCGACGCTGACGCCGGACAACTTCGGCTGCCTTTCTGTGTGTCTAGTTGTCTCGGGCCATTTGTCTGAGAACCACACGCTCCATTTGGAGTTGAGGCATACGCCCTTGACGTGTCTTAGCCGAAAGCACTGATGACATTGAAGTGGCTTTTGAATGAATGGTCGAACCGGATGTCGGAAATGTCCAACTTTAACGTGGGACTGTATGCAATCTCCCTTGAAAAACACTTTTACGCAGCGCGTATTTTCAAGCCGCCGCACTTGCGTAATTACAGTTCCCTCGTTTGCAGTCTTGATGAGGTTAGACAAGTCAGCATTAGGAATGGTAATGTCGATGTTATAAATTACACCGGCAATTGATTTTGACTGTACAGTCGCTGTACTTGCAGGAGCTTATGCTCTTGTATTAGCCGTCCTTCTCTTCGCCCTCCTACCTCGGAAAGGTATAAAGCTGTCATCGGATGTGTCGTCTTCCAACATAGAATAGAGATGGGTGTATTCAGTGTCACTGGGAGAGCCAGCTCACTTCCTTGTGGTTGACGGGTTTGAGGACCGCTGACCAGGCGGGCCTCTGGCACGCTCCACGGTCGTTACCGCAAGACGGGGAGGCGAGTCACCTCGAAAAACCGAAGGTTTCACTAAAAAAGTAGAGCGCAGAAACAAGCGTTCTTCTAAAGAGACACTTCTTCCTCTCGGGGAGGAAGAATATTTACGACAATGGCCGTGCCGGTTTCTTCCCGTAGTTAACAAGTATGTTCGATCAGTTTTCCACCTAGCCTGGTTCCTATAGCCAGGTCGTCTGTCAGTGTCTGAATAATGCATATAATCTGTATGTGTTTACTATTTGTGTATTTGTGTGTGCCCTGTATGAGTGTGAGTTCTTGTACATGTGCACTTCATTCTAGCGCTGTAAATTATGTAAAATGTGTGAATCTTGATACCTGTTGTATATATTTACTAACATCTTCACTACATCTTGTAAATTCTGTGCATGTATTATCATGTACATTGTCCATATTGTGATTAGTGTATATATTTAGTATATGCAGTCATTAGCAACATGTGTTAGGCACACCCTATACGGGCTTGGACAGTTTTGTTTGAATGTGTCGAGTGTGTTGTGCTTTGTCATTTTGTTATTGTGCTTGCTGTATAGACACCGCTTCCATAGCTTTGTTGCGTTCAACAATATAATGAACTTTTTCTAAACAGACCAAAATACTGCGTTGAACTATCTCATGGAAGAATATCGTCTCTAAAAACCACAATATAACTCCCTTTTTGCGGGTTCTAAGATCCCTTAAGACACACTTCTTTTAAGCGTGCTATACACAATAAGCCATTAATAGTATGTAGCGCCAGAAGCGCATTAGCCAATACAACAACGGCGATAACAATAACAATATTTGCAGCCATTGTGCAAATATGTCCATTGCTTATCTTGCCGAACGAAAGTGTAGTGTGTTTTCGGCACCTTCGCAAAATGGTAATTTCTCGAATTGTGGCTGCCTCATACCGATGGGTGTGTTCCAATAATCATCGCAGACGGCTAAATAGACAGCTAAATAGACAGCGGCCATCTAAAGTCCAATTCCAGTTTTCACGTAGCCGGCAAAGTAGACAGTTCCGAGAAGACCGCATCATAGACAAATATAATGGAGGCTACTTTGCTGTCTAAACAAGATGGCGGCTCAGCGAATTGCTCAGATAGACCGAGTCTCGCCACAATCGTCGCCTGTGCTCATGCAGACGCTTCTCCAGAAACTCACTGTGAGTAACGTTTAATTTTATTCAGATTTTAACACGAAATAAGCAGGCAGGGGTACACAATCTACCGAATGCTGTTTACCGCGTGCTTACAGGAGGCTTTCAGAAGCCTAGAATGGGAACAGTTAGGAATGGGAGTTATTGGAGAGTACCTTAGTAACCTGCCCTTCGCCGATGGCCTTCAATATCTGAGTAACTCAGGGGACTAATTGCAACTCATGATTACGGAGTTAGACAAGCAAAGCAGAAAGGTGGGTCTTAAAATTAATCTGCAGAAAAGAAATTAATGTACAACTACCTCGGAAGAGAGCAGCGCTTCGAGATAAGTAATCGCGCACTTCAAGTTGTAAAAGACTATGTCAACTTTGGGCAGGTAATAACCACGGGACCGTGCCACGAGATTGAAGTAAGTAGAAAAATAAGAATGCCGTGGAGCACATCTGGCAAGCACTTTCAAATTATGACAGGTAGATTGCCACTATCTCTCGAGAGGAAGGTATATAACAGCTGTATCTTGCCGGTACTTAGCTACGGAGCAGAAACCTGGAGACTTACAAAGAGGGTTCAGCTTACATTGAGGGCGACGTAGTGAGCAATGGAAAGAAAAATGGTAGGTGTAACATTTAGAGACAAGAAGAGAGCAGAGTGGAATAGGGAACAAACGGGGGTTAAGGATATCATAGTTGAAATCAAGAAGAGGAAATGGACATGGGCTGGGCATGTAGCGCGTAGACAGGATAACCGTTGGTAATTAAGGGTAGTTAACTGGATTCCCAGAGAAGTCAAGTGGGGTAGGGGGAGACAGAAGGTTAGCTGGGCAGATGAGATTAAGAAGTTTGCGGGTATAAATTGGCAGCAGCAAGCACAGGACCGGGTTGACTGGCGTAACATGGGAGAAGCATTTGTCCTGCACTGGACGTAGTCAGGCTGATGATGTAGAAGAAGAAGATGATGATGATGATGATGATGATGATGATGATGACCATGAAGCAGCAGGAAGATCCAGCTGCTACGTTTGTTTATTTTGACTTTCTCTTCTCGACGCGTGGTGGCGCCTCGTCGCGTAAAAGCCGATCAGACGTGTTCCAATTTTCTGACAGCATGGGCTCGGTGCTGTCTTCTAAGCAGTCTGCGTAGACTGTCAACTTGCTGTCTGAGAATTTGAACATAGCTTATATTTGCAGTGTGTGTCCTAAAAGAGCTTAAAATTGTCCTCTTTGGAGAACATTGCCCCAGTTTGCGCTGAGAGGGTGCTCCACTTCATGCGCAGATGGTTGGTGGCCGAGGCTAGCCGATAAGTCGTGATTTGTACAGCGCAAGGTAAGGATTATAAGATACAGAGACTAAGGGGAAAGAGTGCAAACTCCCAGATGAGTTTATCCTGCCTAATGCAAACTAAGTATGCCAAGGCCACAAGAAATGAGCACGCGACCAATGTTGAGCAATGCGAAATGTTTTCTTCAGCCGCGTCCTCGTTGGTGTTCGTGTCCTGTAGCCCTCAGTATATTTTAGGGAGACCTGGAGTTTCATTTTCGCTTTTTATTTTCATTTCTCTCGCTCTGCTTCTATATGTCATTGAGAAGCCGTGGGAGCGTGCGTGCACCGCTGGATAGTCGCGCATTGCTTCAGGGCAGCTACGTGCGCTGTTGCCGGCAAAAATCGAAGCGATACTTCCGGAGCATGATTAATCAATCTGTTCTCGCCTGAGAGGTAATATCGATAAACACTGGGCTTCGGAAGGGAGAACCATCGATTCAAAGGTACCCCGTTTGCAATATTCTGTTGTGGCCTCAGTGTTCGAACAAATAAGCACTCCAGAAGAGAAATCGATCTTACTTCGTGTCCGTTGTTCCAACAACACTTGGTGCGAGTGCACTCCCCGAAGCCAGCTCATTCCAGAGAGAATTGAATTCGCGATCCCTGCATTCGAGAAGTTTCGATTTCATTCAAAGAGGGTGTAGCGCAAATCGATGTGCGATTACAATGCATCAACACAGGTTTCAATAAATTCTATAGGGACGTGCAAAACAAAGAGTATTTTAGCCGTGTAAATTTCCTTTTGTTAGTTTGTGTTACTTTCTGCAGAGAAGGGGGATCAGTGCTGGTGCCGTGTAAGCTCACTATTAGCTCATTTTATAGTAGTTGTTTTACAGCAAGAGCTGTGTATGACTAGGAGAAACTGAAAACCGATTGGCATCGGTGTCACGCGCTGTTTTCATTGGATGTGCTATTAGTTGCGTCGTTCTCAGCGTCGTACCCAAGCACGCATGCCAATGGCTGCGTTGTGAGTGACGTCATTCATGCTGTCGTGCCTGTGGTGCCTAGCACTGTGAATCAGTTTCTATGGACAACTTTTACATGGGCAAGCCACAGACAACTCATAAAAAAAGCCGACACTGGGAACCTGAGAGAGCTCACATTTACCGGGCCGATGGCGCAGTCCGGGAACAAAAACAGAATCGAAAGGCCAAGTGCCTGCAGTAGCTGCGTATCAATGACCCATGACCCAGCAGCGTTCCGAGCAATGCTAAGTCGGGAACGAGAAGGCAAGCGCTAGTGGTAAGCGCATCCGGCAGAACACGTCTCCGAGTTATCTCGCAATGTCAAGCAGTAAAACAACGCCGCACTGCGGGACAAGCGGTGTTGCGGGCACAACAGCGTCAATGTTATAATTGTCGGAAGGGGCACATTTGGTGGTGGTTTTTTCAGCGGCACTTTGGCTTCGGCTGTGACGTCTGTGACCGCCTGTGGTTTGAAAGCCACTACGAATAACGCATTGCGAAACGTAATTACCCGCTCATCACACTCCTGTGGTAAACCCAAGCCAAAAGTTTGTCTAACTTGGTTAAGATGCACCAACACATGACCAATAAATGTTAAAGGCTTCAGTTCAGCGTTGGGGATGAGCCCACTGCTGAACGTTAAATCTTTCACTCATTACTCAGTTATACAGAGTGCTTGGCCAGTGAATTTGCTTGGCCAGATACGCCAATATACGTAACGATGTACGTAAATGAAGCGGTCCCCAGTTGGCACACCTTTGAACTGCTGTGTGCCCCACCAGGGTGGTCTAGTGGCTAAGGTACTCAGCTGCTGACCCGCAGGTCGCGGGATCGAACCCCGGCTGTGGCGGCTGCATTTCCGATGAAGGCGGAAATGTTCTAGGGCCGTGTACTCAGATTTGGGTGCACGTTAAAGAACCCCTGGTGGTCAAAATTTCCGGAGACCTCCACTACGGCGTCTCTAATAATCAAATAGTGGTTTTGGGACGCTGACCCCCGCAAATCCAATAATGAAGTGCTGTGTGTTTTGTTCATGACCAATTTGCGTCTGTCGAGTAACCACACGTTCAAATGACTAAGGAAATATTCGGAACAGAAGACACTTGACGTGTAAGTGCCCCACACAGTTCTTTCTTTCTCTCTTTCTTCATTTCAGATGTGAAGGAACTCTTGCTCTTGGGTATCTCTCTTGTCCGACATGTCCTCTCGCGCACAGCCGTCACTCAGCTATTATGAGAATGACGGGTAGTACACAAATTCGCCAACTCATTGTACCTGCGGGCTTCAAATGTGGCTTTGTTTATCGAGGTGTTTCCGCTTTGTTTCGAATAGGAGATCGAACCGTAGTGAACTTCGTTAGCCCATTAGGATTGGTGAGCCCATAGAGTTTTTCACAAATAGCTAGAGGCAAATTTGGCGCCACCGTCTAAGCGAATTTCTTATGGGGCGATGCTGAAGTGCTGGGAATGACGGTATATCTGTCTGTGAGGCATGTGTTGGCAAGTGTTGAGCGAAGCTTCGGCTCAAAAGCGAACATGACTGCGTAAATGAAGCTTCTTTAAAACAAACATTTTATAAGCGGATGTCATTCATGCGTAATATACTCTAAAATAAAAGTCTATTTACCTTGACCACGCTACCAAGCAGTGAAATAAAGAAACAGACGAAATAAAACTTGGAGAGTGAACGCTCGCTTTGTCGTCTACCTGCCGAATTTAGTGGCCGTTGGTTACTTCTTACTCTTTGTAGAATTGAACATTGACGCAGAAGGTTCCAGTGATAAATAAAACACCTTTCTGTGCAATGACAAAAATAAAGGCGTAGTACGTGCTATTTTTGTAAGAAATTTATTTATTTATTCATTCATGATACCTTACAGGGCCCGATAGGGCATTGAGTAAGGGGGCAATTACAAAACAAAAAATATCGCTGAAAAATTCATGAATATATGGAAAAAAAATTGAAGAAAAGGAAAAAGGTACGGTGCAGTTAAGGAACTTTTTTACACATGGCCAAAAACAGCAATTAACAGCAAGGAAAAAATCTAATATATATATATATATATATATATATATATATATATATATATATATATATGTATATAGATATATGTATATATATATATATATATATATATATATATATATATATATATATAATACCTTTACAAAGAATGCTTACGCAACTGGCCAGGAAATGCCTGATGGTTACTTATAGAGGATATTGTCGGGAAGATCATTTCATAGAACAATGGCTCGGGGAAGTACTGATGAATTGGAAGTATTAGCTCGTTCATTATTTTGTTTAATGCTATATTGGTTATGCAAGCGGCGTGATATGCGTGAAGGCGCTTCCAGTTTCAAATTATTCATTTGAACGTGAAACCAGACGCGTCTTCGGGATATACAAGTCCGAGTCAAGTTCGAAGCTCACATATCCCAATATTTCCTTTCATCCAGCAGCACACTAGCGCCAGATTTGCCTCTAGGTATGATTGTGAGAAACTCTATGGGTGATCACAAAAAGGTGAAAGCGGTGATGCGTGAGTGCTCGACTTTTTCGAAACTTCGTCTTGTGGCAAAGCGAATTCAGGCTTCAAGAAGCCAAACCAAGCCGAAAGAGTGAAGAACAGGCAAGTCTGTGTACTACCCATCATTTCCCCACTGCTGAACGCACCCTGCATCGCAGCTTCCATAAACATTAGCGCCGGAGTTGTCTCTGCTATAGTATTGTAGGAATCTGATGACTTTTCTTACAGGCGTACAGCAAGAATAATATCTGTCATTGAAAGTAAATAAAATGACAGAACATGATGGTTGCACATAGCAGAGAATAAAATTTAAGCTCAGTTATATTGTTACAGGCCTTGGCTGGCCTTGCGGAATTGTTTTTTTTTTTTGTCAAATGCCAAGCATGGTTTACTGTTGCTCCGAGATTTCTTCAGGAAAAAAAAGCGCTAGGCCGGGGCGCAACGCGCAGCCAGACACAGCGAAAGCTAGAAAAGCAGCCTTTCAGAGCCTTTTATAGGCGCTCATTAGTAAACTGCTGCAAGCACACTTGCGGTAGGGGTGACCACTACGCCACAAATAATCATAATTTCTGTGTAGTAAGCCAGCATTCGCAATGTATTGCTAAATAAATCTTCGAAAAGACGTAGCAGCCGCTACACACTTTCCAGGAGTATTGTGCAAATTTTTAATCAGTGGCTGACGATTATGAAGAATTAGGCATCAAGTAGTTATGTGCCAAAGTTGTTAGGTGATGAAGAACAAGCTTTTTTTATTAAACTGTAGCATTGGACGACCAAGTCGTCCTGCAATTCGCATTTCGTGACGCCTGGATGTTCCTTTGCTGCTCTAAAACGCATTATTACTCACAATAACGTGGTTCCTTTCCCGACATCAAGCCTGCCTAAGGCGATTTTGCAAACTGGTTCCAAGCATTGGGGTCGCTCAGTGGTAGAATACTAGGCCAGCATGTAGGGGTTCCGGGTTGTAATCTTATCGTATTTTCGGCGTTTGTTTGTTTACTCAGCTTTTTTTTCTTATTTCGTGCGAAAGCTGCTACAGTGACGCACAACTACGGCGCCGCATGTGATTCGCGTTGGGATCTTATAACTGCTTTCGCTGTAAAATGAATTCTCGATGAGGACACAATTGAAGTCAAAATAGTCGAAAATATTTTAGATAAGTTGAGCATTATCTTTTTTGAAGCACAAATACACAGCGAAAGAACTTCATTTTCTTTTTCTTTCATGTACTGTGTTTCACTAAATGCTACAAACCATACAAAACAAGACTTTTCTTCCTTCAGCAATGTGCATCTCACTTGTGACATTGAAGACAACTTACGATGAACATCATGTGTTTCAGGTGAATCTTGAACAAGTTACGGCGCCCAGCGACTTGACCCTAGTGTAGACACGTGTACCAGTCTTTCTTCTTTAGCGGAATTATCATAGATAAACAAAGCCGTTTAATATTTAAAAAAAAGTTAGATTACTTTTTCATCAGCGCTGAAGCGTTTTTTTTTGTATATTCATGCGCACACATTTGTAAGTTACTATTGCGATGCCTACTTAAGTTCATTCACCTGGATGTACTTCACTGCGTTTCAATTGCTAAGTTACAAACATTGTTAGCACTGCTTGAACTTTGCGTGATTCTATTGCACCTCCTCATCAATTCAATGCAATCCTAACTTTGCCGGGATAGCGTTTTAGCATGAAAGGCTATACACATTTTGAACTTCGATTACGAAGGTCTGTTGGAAAGTAACATGAATTATGTATGGCTTTTTTTACAGCAATACGATTCAACTATGTTGTTCTAGGTGTTTTCAGCTTACCTCACTTCTGTCCTCGTATTATTCACAGCCTGAATGCAAGCCTCGTTGAAAAACACTTACGTTTCTTTCCTTTTTCGTAGTAACTCTCTTGTGAACACGCAGAATAAATAATATAAATAGAGAACTCGAGAACAAGATAATCATTTTTGAATCATAAAAACACATAGAGTGAACAAAAGTCGCTAAGTTAGAAGGCTGATGTACCAATAACGAGTTTAGCAATCTAATAAAACGCTACACAAGGTGATTCGGTAGTCTTCGTTGAACGTACCCAAATGTAGGAAGAACTTGAAGCAGTTTAAATAGGCAAGAGTGAAGGCAGTGCCCCTGGCAAGTCTGAACAATAAAAACAATATTGTAGATGAAACATGGGGTGGAGCACGTGACAGTTTCTTATCACTCGCATGGACACGCCTACTGTGATGTTTTTTTTTTTCAAACCTTCGAGTGTACGGAAAAGGCTTGGTTCTCAGATTTAGGTGTATAGCTCGTGAAGATTCCTCTGATTTTCTCTGTGTAGTAGATAATTCTTGAGAGGATTTTCGTCGCTATTTCCTTTTAATATAGCAACATTTAGTTAGTAAATGTTAAAAAAAAAGTGAGTAAGGTTATACTTGATTATTATCCAGCATGTTCTCCTAAATGACTTCTTTCTAGTTTTTCAAACATTTTGCTTGTTCCTGAAAATTTCTAATTTTCTAATCACGAGCTGGCGTCCAATCTCGTGAATAAAACAGGAAATATATAACATTTTTCAACGTCTGTCTGAAGGATGCGCGCCAGTTGTGACATGGTACCGAATCTACGCGCATACCGGGTCATGCGAATACGGGCACCCTATGGCGCAAGCCCATCACGCAATGAGTGGCTTTGCAATCACTAGCGGTGCTACAACAGAAAATTACTGATTGTTCATTTTCTAAAGAAAGACATCCACAAAACATGTGCAAGAAAAAAAGCAAAACCATACAGCACTGCTTCATATTCTACATTGTTCTTTTTCCCTGTTTATTTCTTTAAAACGTGCCTAATGGATATGCAGCAATAAGACTAACTTACGATTTTGTCAAAATATAATGCGGTACTCCTCCAACTTCTGGTGGTATTATTTCGAAAGGTGAATTGACAAGTACTTTTTTCCACGTCCTTGTTGGTTCCAGTGACAACAAGCAGTGCGCATTCTCACTAAACATTATGGATTGACTGGAATATAATCGCTGATTTAAAGGCGCACCCGTGAAAGGGAAAGATAATTACTAGTAATCTCATCTCGAATACAATTGTTCAATACAGCACCATTGTGTTGTTGTCAGAGCCAAGTTTTTTTTTTGTGCGATCATCTAGTCATTCCTGAAAACGTTTGCGTGCTCAAAAAATTATAGCCTAGATATATTTCCGTCATCGTCAGCGAAAACAAGTCATATCCCCTTCTCGCGAGTGCTCAGAAGTTTTCACTGAAGGTATTCTTTCGTACGTATCTAATCATATACGCATGGACAAGTAGATTGGTTTTTCACAAAATAGCGCTCAGAATTGCTAAGATGCACGCACTAAATCACATTTGTGGGTGCATCTCAGAGCACCTGCCGACACACAGTACTTCGATCTGCGATGTGATTCTGCACACCTTATGCAACGCAAGTGCCGTTCTATTGACTGGTGAAGTGTGCAAAAAAATTATCAAAGAAAATTACAATTACAACTATTCTTGTGTTACACACCATAACACTAACGAACACTTTCCGTTAAAAGTATCGCCCCAACTATACAACTGGCTTTTTTTTTAGAAAGGGGATATCAGCATGTGAGGTTGTGTCAATTTTCGAAATCATCTGGTGATTCTTTCTTGGGAGCTAAACAGCCGGGGCAGTAAGAAGTTTTTTTGAAAGTTAAAAAGCAGGCCCACTGTCAAGAACTCACCCTCCAAAAGTGCGCAGACAGTGGTACCTCTTGAAAAACTTCAGAACAAAAATTGAACGAATGAATCTAAAGTGTGCTGAGGTCATCATAACTTTTCGATTAGTAAGGCAGATTCAAATCCACATGGTCAAAACGTTTTGAATTTTTTGATGAGCGTCAGCTGCGGCGATCACGTATGATGACCATACGCGCAGAGGATATTGACTGTGAACGAAGTAGGACAACCACAGGACGTGCTAGGCCTTCAGTCGGTGCATTGGGGTAACTGGAAAACGGAAACTTGGTGCAAAACAAGATGACGAAGGGGAGAAACAACTCAATAGTGATGGATGTACCAAACGTGGTATATGCATAAGGAAAGGGCCTATATCTGCATGCATGATATATTCGCAGAAACAGGGCATACAGCAGATATGAAAAATATTGCAAACGTGAGTATAACAATAAAGCCAACATACCAAACTTAGGTATAGCAATACAGAAAATAAAGCAAATATGGGTACATCATCATAGGTAATATAAGGAACGTGGGTGTAGCACTACAGCAAGTATATAAGTTGTGGGTATAACAATGCAATTAATATTGAAAATGTAGTAAACGTGGATGTAGCAATGTAGCAAATGTAGCAAATGTAGCAAACGTGGACATCACAAATATGAGTGGGTATAGCTTTTGTTATTGAACATGCGATTGTTTCTATACTGCCCATATGACTTCTTTATATGAACTGTATGATGTATTATGTATTCTCATTTGTACTGCTCACGCTCAGTGCCAACAGGAGTGGGACTCTTTTTTCTGGTTTTCGTAGCCCTTCTTCCAGCTCTTTTTTTATGGAACGAAAGCAAAATAAACCTAAACTTCAAATCTAAGCGACACAATCAGGGTGATTACAACAAGCGTAACTGAGCGTTAAAGAACCCATCACATAAATTCAAATGCGCAAAACTCAGTACAAAATAGTGACATGCTTCACGCACGTGAGTGTGTGCATCGATCGTCCCACTGTGTTGTATACCGAATCCACAGAAAAAAAAAGTGTTGAAGGTTCATGGTTCACAACCAGGACAAGAATAAGGGGGCCACCACCGTGGTTGGCCCCGGAAACTTTGACAACCTGTGATTCCATAACGTGCGCCTATATCTGAGTAAAGGGGTCTCTAGCACTTAGTGTACGCCTTAATGCAGTTGTCGCATCTGTAATTTTGCCTCGCGAGCATTCGATGAGCCATGATTCACCATAGCGATTAGTCTACCTTGATGGGATCCCCACCATAGATGGAAATCAGCCTCCTCCTTCAGCCTATATCTGGGGTAAAGCTCCTTGAGACGTCACTCTGGCCCTCCGTAAATAAACCACCACCCAGTGTGTGCAGCGTGTATTGTCTTAAAAATCTTCATACAAAAAAGGTTATCGGAAGGTGGTTAGCCAAAGAAAACTAAGTAAAATGCCGCGACATCGGGAAAACACTAACAATAATCACCCACCAACCAAAGAATTCCACAAAAAGGTTAACTAGAATAAAACAAAGGGCTCTTAAACAGAACGAAATAGAAAACCGCGATTCACGATCCGATGCACTCAGCTTCACTCTATAATCAACATTCACTTCGAAGATATACATGTTTTTTTTTCATGATTTGCGTTTATTGTGGGTTCGATCCACCGCATATAGGACGTCTCGCTTTTCTGCAAAAGAAAAAGTTATGAAAGTATTAGACACGATGTAAGAGACGAAAGGTCGACGTTAGTGCACGACAGATGCAGTAAAATGTGTCTTTATCGATTTGAAGCAAAGTTTGGTTGCGGGATGTGAGCTGATGCGGTCTAAGCTACGTAGGCGTTCTTCTTTTCTAGAGAGCAACCTGAATTCTGGGGTACCGTGCGTGATTGAGTTTTTTTTTGCTCTATAACGAGGCATGGTTATCAGGGGATTATTGTGAAGAGCTGCCAATATTATGCGTGTATGTGGCATGGTTCTTGGGTGATGCCTTTGCGAAAAGAACACAAAGATCCTATATCTCGCTATCGTCAAGGTGACACGGTCACATGCACCTGCTTTGCTGCTGAACATGCCTCGCGTCCAAGCGGTAGTTTCACGTCTATGTGCTAAAACGTCACTTAGTTACGAAGTTAGTAGACATTGTTTCACAACGTGATTTTTTGATTGAAGCTTCTTGTTTGTTAAAAATTTGTTTCATGGCTACGGCTGTAGCACTGCAAATGCCAAAATTGGCGTTGGCGAGAGCACAGAAGATGGGCCTTTTGAATGCGTGTTGGAGTAAGTCAATTCGATTGATATGTGGGGTTTAACGTCCCAAAACCACCATATGATAATTGAGAGACCCCGTAGTGGAGGGCTCCCGAAATTTCGACCACCTGGGGTTCTTTAACAAGCATCCAAATCTGAGCACACGGGCCTACAACATTTCCGCCTCCATCAGAAACGCAGCCACCGCAGCCGGGATTCGATCTCGCGACCTGCGGGTCCTCAGCCGAGTACCTTAGCCACTAGACCACTCCGGCGGGTCGTGTTAGAGTAAGCCGTTTTCCAATACTTGATCCTCTTTCTATTATGGGTTACTCAGTGCGCAGCCACTTCAGATATGACTATATGACATTTTGTCGCGGTGACTTCTCATTTTAGCTTCCTCTTTTTATTGTTGCTTGCACACAAGAGCGCAACCAGGGTTTTTTTCATGTAGCTCTGAAATGTTGATCTGTTAAACGTGACTGACGGTACAGATCCCGGCATGGAAAAAGTAGTGTTAGAATGACACAACGTACATCAAAAAAAAGAAAGAACAAATAAAGGGAAGAAAGAAAGTGCACCAAAGTTCGCTTGCTACCATCTTTTGGTAACTCAGGGGCTCCTGAATTGTTATTTACCTCCTATCGTTCAATCTTACCTAACATGCTTTAGTATTCAGGGTAGTGGACGTACTATAAGCTCTTTTACGGCTTTAGTATAGCAGACCAAGCCCACATTTTGAAACCAACAAAACCACTGCATTGCAGAGAAAACAGTAATCCATTATTCGCTTTCTTGTGCATATTGAAACTGCAGGATTAAGCCACAAAAAGCCATCACGCAATTCTATCTTTAAATTAACCCCATCTGTAGTGGTGGATTTTTCCGCAAGAAATGATTGCTACACTCTTTCACACCACTAAACGTTTTCGACATGCAAGACACATATATAAGGCAAACCGACTCATAATACGCAGTCTAGACAACACTCTAGTAGCATCTATTGGGCAAGACGTGGCGTAATCTACAGCGATGTTTAAGATTGTGTGTGTTGTTGCATAGCTTGACCAAATATTCGAGACGCAACAGAGAACGAAGAACAGGAAACAAAAAACGAATAAGACAGAGTAGGGCTAGCACTCTACCCTGTCTGGTGCTTATCGTGCTTCATCTAGTTTCTTATTCCTCGTTTAAGGTACTGCCGTAGATACTTCGTTAAGCTGCAACCTACACTCTTTTGCGGAGCTCTAGGTCGCGCCACATATTTCACTTCACGATAAACAAGTGCACTGCGACATCGCATCTTTATCGGAAGTGAAGCAGCTGCCTCAGTGGGGTGAATGATTTTCCCGATGTCGTAGACAAAAGAAGAGTGAGCCATGTCAGTAGCGCAGTGAGTTCACGAGCAAAGCAACGATGCCAAGAAGAACAACAGAGCAAATCGTCTTGCTGTGCGAGAAAACGCGACACCTTAAAACTGTAACTTCAGCAAGTTTGGACGCCGTATTTATGTGATTTTACAGGCTAGGTAAGAACGCTTTATGCTGGCGCTATACGACTTCTGAAGTGCACTGATGAGGCCTGGTACAAATATATAGTCGTGGTAACTGATGTTAGCTGAGTGACCACTTGTTTCAAGAGTAAAAAGAAACCAAATAATAATTTACTGTGACAATCAAGGTTACGGCACAGATAGATTCCCACTGTAAAGAAAAAAAACAGCCTTCGGGAGCAGACAGGAGTTGTCACTGTAAATCAAATATTTCAATCAGGTGATCCATGAAAATTCAATTTTGTTTCATTCGCTACGTGTAAAGTTTCCGTGCACAATCTGAATCAGCGGCAGCTCTATATTTTACCATAATCTCCGTCAACATTAGCAGTAGTCAGTATTCAGTAGCGCGAGAAGTTTTTTATGAGTAATTAATTTAGGCAGTTCACATAAGCAAATGATGCACCTAAAGTGACTATAAAATGAATAGTGCATCATGCACTGAATCTCGCTTGGCTGGGTCACCACAAAGCTGGTTGGCATGTAGGTCGCTCTAACTTCACGGGGATTCTACCCTCTCACCTATTTTTCTTTACCACTCCTAGCCACTTTACACTACACATGATTAAGCTACCTACCTTCTTCTTGGGTCCATCTTTTTTATTTAACTCTTTCTATCTCTTTAAACCGTTTTCTTTCTGTATTCTTTTTCTTCTCTATTAGTTACTCTGGGTTAAATTATTATAAAAGTGAACAAGAAAAGATATACAGAGAGACAGGAGGTAGGCACTGCAATGGCAAGACACCGGATTAACGAGATGCGACGACATCGCTTTCCGAATGTTTCAGTGTTGGACTACGGGCTTTTCCTCCTGTTTTGGAGGATTCGTTTATTCTTTCTCTTGCAACTCTGTAGTTACATCAATGTAAAACATCTCTCTTTTCTTTTAAACACTGTTCTCCCTGGTGCAAGTATGGGAAGATGTGGTTGGTCAGCAATTGGGGACATCTGAACGTGGCACCATCTCTCGTTGAAAGGAATGGCAGCCAGCCATAACTGAATGGGGTATAGATTAGAAAAATCGTATCTCTCGAAAAAATCGCAGTAGGCAACGCAAGCTTTCAGTAATGAAGAAAAAAAAGAATCGGCGGACGAGATTCAAAGTGCGAAACCACGAGAGTGAAAGTTATTGATTCGTTATGTCATATTCGAAGAACGCGTTTTCAGTAAAACATTGCTGTGTGACTGTCTTCTGCAGCTTCTCTGCACACATTTGTCGTTCAAGTCAAACTTTGCACGCTCAAGAAAAATATCGCCAAATTCCTTGTGACTGGCTCTCAGCGCAATCAAAATTGATTTCCTGTTCCCCATTGCTTCACAAGAAAATATTTTTCACACGTAATAAACGTTATACGTGCGCAGGCAATCTAGTTTGACTCGAAATTGCCCTCTAAAATCACATTCCTGCATGCAACCACACGTACCAGCAGTGATGCATCACTCAGATATTGAACAAAATTCTGAACACAAAGTGTCGTGCGAAATTTACGAGGCAAGTGCATTATTTACGATGTAGAGAATATGCATGAAAAGAACATGAAATAAACAAGAACTTCATTGTCACCTGTCTTTTATTGCAAACAGTTACAACACGGAACAGGGTCAAAGCTAGGACACGAATATTCCAAGCAATTTCCCTAGCAACAAAGAGTTTTCCGGTAAGGTGATGATTTATTCCTGAATCGCCAGGTAATTCTTGAGCACTGCTAGGCCAGCTGGCCTAGTAAGAAGTTTTCGGAAGCCAAGAAACAGCCCCGACTCGCCATAAACCACTCACTACGGCAAAGGGTTTAGACAACACCTGTCTTGAAATAAAGAAGAAAAAATAAAACAAAAACAGACTTTTTTTGTTTCAAGAAGGTGAGCTCAGGAAATTTTGGTGTGTGCGTACGCGACACTATTCTTCATTGTTTCTGTTTATCGATCGTAGATTGCTGCCTGCTAACATTTATTATTCCTGCATCCTACGGATTGAACCACCATGCATCCATCTGCTTAGAAGCACGATAGTTCTATTGCTATGTGAAACAAACGCGTCGAGGCAGGAAACATTGAAACGTTGCAACAGGAAATGACAGGTGATTTTGGCGAAGAACAGATTTCCAAGTCGGAAATGGCTGCTCTATGACAAGCCCGCATTCGAGAATTTATAAGTTATTGAAAACCGGCGAATCCGAATACGCATGTCACGGGAAAGTTTCAGACGTGTATTTGTGCAATCACGCATTTCTGCGAGTGCGCTAGCGCCGGGTTTCTAGCGTATGCATTTTCTCAACAGGTTCCAAAGCATACCTAATGCTCTAAATTCTCATCAACTTTTTATAACCGTATATACAAAATTCTCGAAACCGAGTTTGATCGCATTGCCTCAGTCCTTCAAACGCAGGGTCTTCAATGGAAGTGCCTTTGCATTACATGTGTAGGACTCTCAATGAACCCCCAACATGCAATTCTAGCGGCCTGTCATTAATTACTGGCTTTTCAGGAGTTTAAGTCGGGAAAAATAAAGAGTTCTTTGAATGCAACATCCGGATTCATTGCGATTCTCGCTGAACCACTGCATGACCATGACACTACGAACAATGGCGGAAGCACTCTTAATCAATGGAGTTTTTTTAATGAATTAGGATGGGGAAGGCGTGTCTTCGCCTCTGTTTCCTTTGTGCGCATGCCTACGGGATTTCTTGAGGGCCTGGTAAGACTTTTACTTACCGCATGCCCAAGCATTCGTTGTAAAAAAAACCAAGTAGTTTATGTTTCATTAAGCAAGAGTTTATTGGGCCACTTAATAGTATTTTATCGTTGCAGGCGGCACAACATTGTACTTACGACGGATACATGAAGCGCTCTAAAAATTGGTGGGAATACAACCGGTCATTTCTGTATCCACCCTTCACACAGCGCAGTACTGCGGACGATCACGATTGTTTAAATAGCTTTGTTTGCGAAAGAAATGACTACGTTATGGAAGTAGTTGTATCGCATGCTCACGAGGATGGTTGTTTGGCATACCACATCAGGAGACACACACTCTGTGAGCCCGAAGGCTGGTTGGTACATTTTGAGATCACTATGGTTCGAGCCATACATTATACAGTGACATTATACAAGAGGAACAACGCAACTTTCAAAGTAGATATTCGTGTTAAGCAATGCAACTTCGTAAAACTTTTCACCAATTGTTTGATACAAAAACCAAATGTTTGTTTAATATATTTCACATGAACCCTACTATCACCTTGTGTATAGGTATGGGGACATTAGCAATGTGGGAAATGTGTGATTTCTTCGGGCTTAACATGTATAAAGCTTCCGACCCGCAGGTCGTTGCAATGAATGCCGTTCGTAGTGGCGGCACCGTAGCGGTGTTAAGTGCAGGGACTATCCCAATCATGTCGTTGGAGCGCGCTGTGCGACCGAGAATCACGGAGTCTTTGATTGAGTGCTGATGGAGTCTTTGATTGAGGACGTCCCAGAGGTTTCTTTGAATTTTCAAATTTTTTTTTCTTTCTTTGCCCATTTTGATGCCTCGTTGTTGGTTCTATACAATAAAAATAAGAGTGGGACTGCTTGAATAACGTGAAGATCTCTGGCGTAGTTCCCACCCGAGTACGGTTGATCGATACGTTGCTGTCAAGACGGATGAAGAAAAAAAAAAGAGAATTTTCGCCACTGACACAGCGATAATTGACAGTGAAAGTGAACGACTCCATCTTTACGTTCTTGTTCGAGTTAATCTAGTTACGCCATCAATTTTTCTTTTTCTTATGACACTTTCGAATACTTCGAAGTACAAGTCCAGTGGAAACTGAACATGCAAATGAGTTCTGCATAAATACCGGACAGGAAAAACGACTTTTTTTAGAGACCTTAAGCGATGTTCTCTCTTGCTCCTTATTTCCTTTTTTTTGTTTTGTTTGTGAGAGTAGCGTGGGTAGTTTCACCAATAATCAATAGAAATTATGCATGCAACAGAATCGTTCATTTCCGTGCGACTCGTCTTTTATACTGTGTTGTGTACTCTGTTACGTTGTTACGTACTCCGTTACGATAGGGGCCACCTCCTAAGGAAAAAGAAACAATATTGAAGGCCATCCTGTTACTTCACGTAGGTACCTGGTAGAGGTACTCGCACGGTGGCGTTTGTGTGTCCTGATATATTTCTTGCGTTTACACCTTCTTTCGTTACAATGCCTCAGAGGTCATTTAGAAAGTAGCGGTTTGTTCAGATCTGCTCCTCCATGTTCTGCAACAACTTTCGTTGTCCACAAGAATTGTTCCCGTTCTTCCATTAAGTTCAACTAATTTTCCTTAGTCATGAATGAATAAATAATAGACGTTCTTTAAAGTCCGGCAGTTTTGCCTTGCGAAGGGGGGGAAGAGGGGATTTACTCCTGTCCCTTCCAACTCTCCGTCGATTATGATGGTGGTGCCTCAGGTGACCGCTTAAAGCTCTTGCACCCGGGCGGCGTCGTAAACTGAATTTACCTTATAGGAGAACTGGGAGAAAACGTTGAAGCCTAGACAACTTGTGAACTAGATTCATATGGATGCACAGGTGTCATCTACGATATACCAACGACTAACGTAGAGTAGAACATATTTACAATGATATTATAAAGTGTGTGCAGTGGTACTGCACGCGAAACTCGCCTTAGCTTCTCATGTGAACACTCAACCACATCTTGAGGCCGCAGTGCGGGTTTGCTGCCGCGATACTTGCGAGCGTTCTCTGCTATAGCCGATCTTTTCTACAAAAGATCGAGTATAGGCTCGCACGTCCTCGTCTCTGGAGTGCAATTTTTTGAACCAGGCGTATGCACAAAGTACTTAGTACTTTTTGCTCACTTAGCTAGATATGTCTTTACACCAAAAACCAACTCTGTGCCCCGCTTCTCCCAGAATTTTCGAAACCGGTACTGCCATGGGCATTGTAAAAACACCCCCGAAAATTCAACCATATCGTGCTCGAGAGTACCAGGTTTCCACATTTGAGAAGTGGGTGAATAGCTAATTGTTGCAACAGAAAAAAAAGATGAAAAATCTTTGTCCATACGTTTTTCAAATATTAGCTTATGCTTCTTTATGAAGCATATTCGGTATATTTTTTCTCTGACAGATGACCCATCAATCGCATACAAGATTTATTCTTTTTCGGACCCTTTCTGAGACTTCCGAAAACCGGAATGATCAACCTGTCCCGCATTGAACTAAAACGAAAGCAGGTCTGGGTGCTTGTGCCAATAAAAAACCATAGCCTCTTCAACGAAATGCTTACCGCTCCTCACTTGGCCTTGCACGCGTGATGCGGAGTCACTGGCACCAGCCCACCATTGACCAAGCAAAGTTTTGACGTGGTGATATCATTAATTCATGTCATGGTATGTGACATTGTTTTGTGTCACTTGCGGCGTGTTGGTGACGTCACTAATTGAGGTGACCTCTGACTTCGTGATAACGACACATAATGCCATCGTCCTATCGTCGTTCCATGATCTGTTGCATCACTGTGTGCTGACACTGACGTCAATGGCTGGTTATGGCGTTTAATAAATCATTTATTGCCATCGCCCTGATAATTTCTGGTAGTTAATGTTCAAAATGTTCAAGAGCGATTCAAAACAAAGTTAAAAATGTTTCAAGCTGCTGAGCCCGCTTCATCGTCCTTGATGGTTCAACACAAGTTGCACAAAATGCTCTGCGGAGAGCAGCGTGCTCTACACCCACGATTTCTATGTACACTATTCCAAGTTTTGGATATTTCGGACAAAAACAGCCTGTTATTCGAGAGAGCTCAAAGGTGATTTGGTAGCCAAACTGTTCGATGTAGCTAGAGGTTATATTGCAGAAGTAAGCTTTAAAAGTCCCTCGGAGCTTCCAGTACCTTATAAATAAAATGTATACGGTGACCAGCTTTTTACATGCTAGTGTCGGTTTTTTTCATTCGAACAAGATTTAACACCAAATATAAGAACTCAAAAGACAGAAGGTTGTGCGGACAGCAGGAGACAAATCGAACAAAATAGAAGCTAACCTTAAAAACTTGCTTTCTTGGAGTGGCCGAACCGACAATCTATACATTCGAAGAAGTTTCAGACGTTTGCAGGGCAGAAACAATTCTAAGAGAGCGTCAAGCCACGAGGTCTTGAGTGCAACAACTTAAATTCAAAATGTTGCGCAGAAAACCCGTCCCATGTCCAGGTGTCGCTCCTCTATACGTTATCACGGTAGCACGATCGACTTCTATATTGTTTTTATTTTCATTTTTACGTCGTCCGAAACACGTTTCTACCAGTACAGTTCATTTGAAACCAAGAACGAAAACGTGATCGATGAACAGTACTCCATAAAAGCGTGGAAGGGCGTCTTCCAGTGGCAAAGAAATGTCACACTGAGGCTTTTATTTGTATCTTTTTATCTAAGCTGACGGATCACAACCTCTCGGGAAAACTCAGGTGTGGACCTGTTCATCTAAATCCTGCGTGAGTGCTGTTGGCGAAAGAAAAATATTGATTGAATATGTCTTGCCAGAGCCATCGAGAGGTGGCGTGTTCTTAGAAATAGGTTTAGAAAATGAGAATTTTTCTTGCCGACCAGACATGCCCAAGTAATTGATAATAATATTGAATTATTATTAATCCATAAATCAATCAGTCATTTATTTAACGCGCCCTTTACCAACCATGAGGTCATATTGCAGGGGCGCGCAATATAAAACAATACAAATATCATAATAGTGTTAATAATAATATATATTAAAATATTATTAAAAAAATATTATTAATATTATCAAGACGTTTAAATTCTCCCAGTTTTTACCAAGAAGGTAAGTCAATGAGCTTAATTGGATAGATATTGAATGTCGTGATAAGAAAAGTAGGAGCTTGGGCCTCGAATCGATGCCGCCAGGGTCTAAGGGCTACTGAAAGCTGTTTGGGCAGCGACCCGGTCTCAAAATCAAGGAAACCAATGAAGTTATTTTTGTCTCTCTCAATGCAAAAACTGCTACAAAGAAGGTAAGCAAGCGAGCACGAGCCACTTCGCCCTGCCGGTGAAAGTACGGAGCCACAGCCGCAGATCCTTCGAGAAAAAAATGGTTAGGCCGGCACCCTAAGCACGTCCTTTGGCCCTTTGTGCCACTGTTCGGTTCTGAAATACATAATTCTTCGTATATGTATTTTAAATATGTAATGTAAATGTTATCTCCCCTCTACAGTCATTCCTCATGCGGGCACTGTAGGTACCGTAAATATAAAATTGAACAAATAAATAAATAATAAGATTATGCGGCCTCCCCGCTGAAGCACTTCCGACATAAGCGTACTTTCGACGGCAAGTGGTGTCGATAAGTAACTCGCAGTTGATACACTGTAACTATTATATTGAAGTAACCATTTTATGTGATGTTTTCGTGCAATGAACAGCAATGTAATTGTGAGACAAGCACGCCATTCTAGACGGCTAGTGATCTCGCAATCGTCTGGTGTTTGTTAGCGTGCCCTACCATTTCCAAATCCACGGCCCCCAACCCTTTCACTGCGATTGAGGTGCGACCGCCATGGAGACGGCAATGAAGTTGTGAACAGTGTGACTACGTCCTGCTTGGTTTATATGTTGGCGTGATGCGGTTCTGGCTAACGAAGAATCGAGCTCATCAATCCTCATTTTTTTTTTTTGCATTAAGATTGATCACTCAAGACATTCTCATAAAAAAGTTTCATGTTCTCCTTCTTGTTCCTTTTCTTGCCTCTGGCGGCAGAGACACATTACTCCGTTTGTAGTTTCCTAACACGAATGCTTTCATTACACAGTTTCTTTCAGTCCCCTATTATGTAGCCATTTTTGACGAGTACATTGGGCACAACAATCATAATCTAAATGCAAAAGTGATAATTAGATAAATATAGCAGGGCAACTACATATCATGGGAGTTCCAGCTCAATAACCTCCAACTAAGGCTTGCGGATCAATGCGGCCAAATTACACGTATACGCGGCGGGCTCCCGCCAACCCAGAAAGGTCTGTAATTTACGCCACGGATGACCAAGCGCATCGACCATTGCCACTGGTCGTGTTCATATCAACGTATTATTTGTCCGTTCTTTCAACTTCGCTTTCCATCGTTCTGGTTCTAAAGCTGGGAGCGAATCATATGGTGTTACAGACGCACTAAACTAACTGGAGCAACATATACGAACTTTGTCCTAATGAAGGGGTCGCTTATATGGACACAGATGTTGTGCCTACTTCCGAAAATGAAACATACGACCATTCCTTAGAAATAGCCACATGGCTCTAGTGCCACAGCCTGCAATTATAACAGTCGTGTATAAAACTGTGTTTATTGTCCTTTTCAAACTTGTTTTTAACAAGCACAGATGATAGTGTAGTAAGTGTTACTTGAGCGGTAAACTAGTTTCTTTATCTTTATGAGCTATCGAATGTTATTGTTTACTTGAGCGATGTTAGCAATAACAATGCTTACGCGGAACTTGATGCTCACACAGCATCGATCGAAACGGAACGTAACTTAATCTCAGAGGAGGTCTTCGAATCGTGGCCTCCCAGTATCGCACCGGAAATTAAAGCTACTTGCGGGGACCGTGCTTGCGCCATAGCCGTGAGCGTTGCAGGCCAGCAATATGATGACAACAATGCCGCTGTATTACAGGAAAGCTGTGAATGGCTGGGTGATGAAAAAAGTACGGCATTTCGTGAGTCCGTGAGTGCGCAAAACAAACGAATAGAGAACGAGCAGTACTTGCATGAGCTACTCCGATTAGTCTCCAGGCTTGCATTAAAAGCACGCTTTGTCGGCTTTACGTACCTTAGATGTGACACACAGCGTAGCAGGAATCGCTACCCATAAAATTTTTGGGGGGTTCATAAAACACTCTTTAAGCTAACGTCATCAAATTCATACATGCATCCGTAAACGTGGTGATGGAGAAACCAAAAGGTGCAACGGATGACACCTCGATGAAACCCAGCTAATGAACACTGAACCAGATTTTTCAGCTTTCCTGGGTTAACATGTGTGCGCAGTTCTTCTTCAGCTCCATTGTTTTGTTACAAATCGACCATGCTTAGTGTTGTATACATGTATAATGGACAGACACACGCGATCTCCTAGGATAACTTTTTTTAACCATGGTAGATAGTGCTGCTTGCGATCACTGTGGCAGTGATGAAACGGTAGAGTACATTCCGTGTCACTGCCCTCGCTACAGCGTGCACAGACTGCCGCTAGCTGTCGCGTTAGCCCGCTTTGTCGACAGTGCCTTGTCAGAACGATCAATGCTCGAAAGCCGTCATGAAGTCGTCTTCGCACAGAAAACCAGTCAAGGCCATATTGAACTTTTTGAGTGGTGGTGGGCTAGTAAATAGGCTATAGCACTCCCGCTTTCTCTTTTTTTTTCGCACGTCTACTCTTCTCTTTCTTTCCTTCTCTCTTTCATTCTCCTCCCCTTAGTGCAGGGTAGCAAACCGGGTGATACAGTTATGGTTGACCTCCCTGCCTTTTCTCAATTTATTCTCTCTCTCTCTCTCTCCTCAAATAGCACATCTCCCCTCCTTTCTTTCAATCCACCAACTAATTACTTTTCGCAGAGGAGGACCAGAAACAGGCACGCGCGTCTGTTTGACTTTCCCTCGGTATCTTTCTTTTCTTCTCTGGCTCAATTCAGGAACGCTTACTTGTGATGTGTTTATCTTCCCCACCTATCCGTCTCTGTATTATAGTAGAGCTCAGAAATCATACTAATGCAGTCTCAGCAGGCAATGATGGAAGGTGGCAACAGGGAACGTTGAAGTAACGACACCCGTCTGAAAAGGGGCGCATCGAATGACGGCCGCATGTCGAAATAGCCCCTCTTGTAACTAGTCATCTGACACAGCCTGCTATTACGCCGAGCGCATACCGCTGAAAAGGACATCGACATCTACATCCCAAGCAGCATGGCTATTAGACGTGACGACAGTATCATGATCCGCCACTGATCGCAGCAGCGGAACATTACGCGCTGACGGCGTTTTTCTTAGAGCCATTCGGCAGGCTCTGATTTTTTACACCCCGAAAGAAGCTTAGAAATTCGTAGAGTAGATCATGTCAATCACGTTTTCCAAACAATATAGAGCTGCGCGCAGCGCAGAGCCCCTGTGTATAAAAACAAATCCCACGCTCGTTTTCTGTGCCTGATCAATCATCTTTTCATGCACAGTGACGCAAAGTCGCCGATCGACAACTTGACGTATCACGCAGCTTGTCGATTGGTGTAAATTTGTCACAAAGACGGGCTACGCCTTCTCCTTCTTGTGAGGGACAAGGGCGACGAGGCCACACAAAATCATCAGACAAGCTTAAACCAATGCTGTAAACGTATAACTTTTTTAATAAAGCAGGCATTTGCAAAATTCTTGTGCCTGCATGCTCACAAAGCAGAAGTGCCTATACTTATATTTATAACTATTTTTGATCACGGGGTTGTTTACTGGCTTAATAAAATAAACAAAGCTATTCGTCGTTGCGTGTGAAAACATACCACAATTAAACTTCCTTGCCTTCGCTAAGCTAAGAAGGCGATTGTTGCGAAGGCTTATATAAAAGTCACACTTATGATTATTTTATTGTTTTACAGTCAATAAGCTTTGTTATTACTGTGAACATGATAGGTTTCAAGTATTATAAGCTTGGTATATATAGATGCGTGATTCTATGCGAGGCACGCACGCACTTTTCGCTATCCCGGCCGTGGCGAGGATCAGCACTATAGGTCAAAGTCAACAATTGCAAGTTTGCGTTGAGGATCTGGGTAACACGCGTTTTCCTGCATACTGTTACTCAGGTTCGGGAACCTTTCTGCCTACTTCGTGAAGTATAGGTAAGCGCGTCATTCGTTAAAGGAAATATAAAGAGAAACAGTTTAATTTAGCTACACCAATAAATTAGTTTACACCAACACATTGTTCTCGGACAACTCTAATGATGTTAATCGTACCGTCATAAGTGCAATAATACAACCAAAAATCCAATTGATAGTTTTATTTTGAAGTTTCGCGCCGAAGTTTACGCACCTGAAGTCACGAATTTCTCAAAGTGTCATATTTTGCCGACATTGGTTTGTCGAAATTTCCCAAATTTCATTATGTTAAGCCTCTGGCTCCATCAGCAGATACTGTGTTTCATTTCAACCTCTTAAGAGCTACGTAGGCTTCAGAAAACGCCGTCAAAATTCAAGACGTCATGGCGTTAGGAGCAGAAATTCCAAGGTAGGCGTCACCGCTCACATTGGCTTCGTTTGCGTTTTCACGCTTACCAGGAGTCTTCTCGTGGTGAGCGCACTGATTTTAAAATCTGGAAAGAGTATTTTACTGACTAAGAAAAAATGATTTTCCTCTTTAGGGTCCTTTTAAGATTTACTTCATCATACCAACACCCTCATATGTCTCGCCAAACGCGTCAGCAGAGCATCAGAGGCGTCATCAAGCCCACTTGTGGTGCGCAAATTTCATATCACCTCATCATGTTACCATATCAGATAAGAGTGCGGAAAAAATTTGCACATTGTTGGGACCCTAATGTGACGTCACAAAACGCTTATGAGAAGATGACGTCATCACAACACATTGCTTGGTCAGATCTAGACTGCTCACAAAAGCAGTTGTCAACCCGATGAGGCGCAGCAGACGTGCAAAGCCTCCCATTTAAGAGACAGTGCAAAAAATCATTCCGTAAGGGGGCGGGAAGAAAAAAAAAATTGGCCCAAATCTACATGTTGCACTGTAAATGTCGTCGAAAGGCGATAGTCTTGCGTGTGGAGAGAGTGAACAAAACGTTTATTGGATGTTCTGCGCAAGAAAATTGGTGAATGGTATTCTGAAGGCGCTGCTTTAAAGTGCCTCGACCGTGTAACGGACGCGAACAAGCGCATCTAGGTACGTTAAACACGAGCGCCATCTGGCAGTTATCATCGAAAACGAAGGCATGCGCGACCACGTAGAAAGATGTGCGCCAGCCACGGAGGTGATAAGGTGTAGAATGGAAAGCGACAGGCAGGTGCCACCACAATGGCGTCGTAGCGAAGCGTTGGAAACACCTTCCTGAGCATCGCGTTGCACTGTCAGCGCAGCGTGTTAAATGCTACAGTCCTTAGCATGCAGTAAACCGGTCTTCATACTATAGAAGAGGCACTTGTGTGTGCCTCTTCTATAGTATGAAGGCAGACATACAAATCATAGACGTGTTGTTATGGCGCTTCTGATGTGGGCAATATTTGCTTTTTTTATTTGATAATCGCACAACTATGAACGCTAAACCTTAGGCAATATTGGAGGGTGCTGCGGATGGGGTTGGCCGTTTGGTGCCGTTTGAGGTATAGTTAGAACGAAGAAATAGACAAATGTACAGACAGACAGACAGACAGACAGACAGACAGACAGACAGACAGACAGACAGACAGACAGACAGACAGACAGACAGACAGACAGACAGACAGACAGACAGACAGACAGACCAATTTTTTTTCCTTCGAAGGTCCCCAAGAAAGACTATCGTCTTTAAAAACATGGACTGAGAAGAAAAACAACAAGTTGGTGGTTCTCACTTTTGAGTTTTATGCGAGAACGTGTAAGTGACTATGTGAGCTTGTTAAAATCTTGAAGGTCATGCCTTTCTGTCTAATTGTCGCTGGGCAGTTCACAATGGCAGATTCACAAACAATGTTTCCGACTCTGGCTACGCTCATAGCCATAAATTCTTCGTACTTCTATTCTTTCTTTTTGAAAGCAACTTTTTTTGCAGATTATATTACAAGACGGATTCCTCTCACTGCAACGAAGTATGAAAACAAGGGGTACGCAAATAATACTGCATACCAGTCACCTCAGTACCATTAGTCTCGCATTCGCCTTGAGTTCCGATTAGGTTTAATATTTCTTAGCCTAATCAAATGTAGGCTGCGGAATCGCGTAGGAATACCACAACGAAGTCCTTGTTAGCCGAACTGTTTTACGATAACAAGCACTCGCACCAGTTCGCCAGTTCTGGCAGTCGCAATATGGCTCCAAGACAGTTTCTAGAGCGCTTTGCTGCACAGGGTAGCGAACCGGCTTTCCTACCAGGTGAACTTCTCTGTCTCATCTTTATATTTATTTTGCTCTCTCTTTCCTATAGTGCTGCAGCAACCTTCGTGACATGTAAAGTCGTCGGAGCTGCGCGCTACCTTGCCGAGGAAGCACGGTTGACATACAGCGCTATGCGGCAGTGAGGCACTACGATTATCATGCCGGCAGTAACTGGGACAGACGGCTGCCCATTTGCCACTGGAAGGCTCCGAGAAGTGGCGCTGTCATCCACCCCGTTGTATCCCCTACGCCCATCTATACTGCTTCCTAGTGATGGAGGTTAGTGATTGATATATAATGGAAGAGTGTACCTAGAACGAAAGAACTTATGCGACTCCAAGATTACGTACGTGAGACCCACAAGAAGCATAGAACATAGGACATATTCGCCGTGAAGTATGGCTTTCTCGAATGTGCGAGAAATCTTTCCATGCACTAAGGAAGTGCTGCGCGCAAACAACTTAGACGTGTACGGCTGATTTTGCTTGAGAGAGCCAAGAGCGTTTTATGCGTTCCCTTCAGGCTTAACGCATGTGTTGACATAAATCGGCAGCTAGAGGGGGTGAACAAGTAATATATCCAGCTCGTTCGGACGTCCGCAAAATAGATAAGGGAACTTCTAAGCAATATTCCTCTGAGTGAATTTTGAATCCACTTGTGCACCAAGCGTTACTAAACCAACACGACTGACTGCCACTGCGGAAAGAAAAAAAAAACAAAAAAAGAAGAAAGGAGGTTGCACAAGTAACCTCAGGCTGGATCACCTCAGAGCTTCTGTGCGCCTCGCTGGCCTTTGCGTTGCTAAGCTTTTGCCCTCTCAGCTGTCTCCTTTTCACCTTTTGATAGGACATACAATACGTGACAATTCTTGCATTCTTCGAAACCCTTTTTTTTAGTTAGTATTCCTTTACATGTTTATTTAAGTGCATATTTGTTAGTGTAATGTTATCCTTTTCAGTCTTTCTTTCGATCTATGTATCTCTTTTTCTTCCTTTCTATCAATCATGCACGTTAAAGAACCACAGGTGATCAAAATTATCGGAGCCCTCCCCTACGGCGTCTTTCATAAACATGTGGTGGTTTTGGGACGTTAAACCCAACATATCAATCAATCAATCAAATCTGTAAACCACACGTGACGAATTCCGACCATAGAAGCTGTGCTGTAAGATACCAGACCACCATTTCAAAACAGGTTATTCGTGGACAGGACCACGTTTCAGTGTCAAAAACAACGCAGAGACTGAGTCACACTTTTTTTAGAGTAGTAGACCGCATGGTGGTGAACGCTGGTATTGATTGATGATTGATATGTGGTGTTTAACGTCCCAAAACCGCCATATATATATTAGAGACGCCGTAGCGGGGGGCTTCGGAAATTTCGACCACCTTGGGTTTTTTTAACGTGCATTCACGCTGTTATTGTCTCTAACTGCTACCTGAAGTAAGCTATACAAGCTTCTGTTCATGCTTGCGTTATAACACAAGTGCCTTGCATGCAGTATTACTGTGCTAGGTGTCGATGTGGCGTCAGTACTGGCATATGTGTTTAGAAAAGGTTGGTAATTATTTAGAGTACGAAGTATTTTGAAACAGAAAACGGCCGCTGAAACAGCCCGCTTTGAGCGCTAGACATGAGTAATTGCATCTGAGCAAACACATTTGTGACAGGCACAGCTCTGAGGGCCATTTTTTTGCGCCTTTCAGCTCTCATTGTTTTTTGTTGTTTTTGTGTGAACTACGACGCCATTTATATCTGTTCGTCATGAAAAGATTTGCTTTAACATCAACTGTCAAGCTATTTTTATGTTACCTTCCATTGCTGCGTTAAGCCTAAGTGGTCGGTCAGCACTTCGACTGGCATTCAAATCGATTTCTTAAATCTAAGTGTTCTCCGCTCAGGTTATCCGTTGACATGTATCACCACCTTGCGCAAACGACTGCCTTCATCCAACCGAGGCTGCATCGTTGGCCTTTTTTATTATTAGCACGATTTCAAGCACATACGGCTTACCTCGATGACGTTCATTGTCAACACAGCTTAAGAAAGCCGTAACTGGTAACTCCGATAAACGCGACAGCGTTGGAGAGTTCGATTCGCAAAAATTTCGGTATTAGAGGTGGTGTCGTTCATTGTGAGCGAAAAATAATCTTTGCGTGACCCTAAATCGAGAAAGATGGAAATAAAATAAATATTAGAAAATTAGAGGCCTAAGTGGCCATCGAATCCGGGTCATTGGTGTGGCAAGAGGGTGCTACACCACACAGCCACGTCTCTGCTTGTGAATATAGTGAAAATAACTTCCTCTACTCAGAAGTGCAGTGAAAGTAACTTTCATGCTTTATAAACCCACGATTCTTGTATACACGCTTCACAACACCACATGAAATATTGCCATGGTAATGCGTCGTACAACCGTACATTGCCATGGGCCATCAGAAGTTGTCGTTATCATACAGATTATCTTGTAAAGCGAGTCAGCCACAGCAAAAGCCAGTCACCCGTTGCAATACTACATCCATAATTCCATGTTGTGGGTGCATAGTAAGTTTCGGAAGATTTCATTCACTAAGTGTTTGAAGTACGCACTAGTAAGAGAATATCGCTATCGCGTTCAACTCTTAAATGAAAGCCTAAGGGTACCCGAATTTTATTTCAAGCTTGACAGCGCAACGAAACAAATATAAGATACAGGTATACACACGTCACCACTGCGGTGATCTCTACCATTTTTTAGAACTAATTAAACTAGTATTATGCAGCGCAAACGTGCCCACATGCTAGAAGATCTCACGAAAGGCCACGATGTGAAACTGAAGAACGGACATCACAAAGCAAGAACACTGTGCTGGAAACCCCTGTCACCGTTAATTGAGCTGTCGCTCCCCGAGTACTGGAGTAACCGAAACGAACTAACGCGATTTATAAGTCTACATTTTAGCTATGATGATTGCAACAATTTTGTTTTATGCATATTTCCCAAATGGCCTTCACCTTGAACAGCTTTGAACATTTAAATGCACTTCAGTATCAGTGAGAGTCAATCCTTAATAAAATAGCAACTTTATCTGTCAGTGAAGAATTGTGGCTGGGAAAGAATATTATGGTGACTGCATCATTAGGATTTTCTGTACACACTAAAACGTTGATATATTTCATGTTTAGATGATCGCACGAATGAGGTGAAAATGCCTGACTTTTCCAATCAATAAAATCCTGCCTCACCATTCATTATAAACAAAACATTTTCCCGTTAATAATTAAAAACAATAGAAGTCCTGAATATATTGTTTACTTGGTCAGGGATTTAGTATGGGATTTATTAACCATGTTCTATGAGCCCGAGAGGACCAACTGCCCCTACACTGTAAGCAAAAGTTAGCCGAGATGGGAGTTTCTCCAGCACATGAGCCCACAAAACTCCCCTGCCCTAATTATTTACTTTCTGGTAGGGAGTGAACTCGGCCCATGTCGTCGTAAAACGCCCCCTGCTTAATGACAGAGTTTATGAACGGCATGACCTTGTTAAACTCCCCAGGGAGTTACAGATCACATGGTTACAGACTCCCTATGGGAGCTTTAAAAACCCTCTTTGGGCGTGACGTGTGTGTGTGTGTGTGTGTGTGTGTGTGTGTGTGTGTGTGTGTGTGTGTGTGTGTGTGTGTGTGTGTGTGTGTGTGTGTGTGTGTGTGTGTGTGTGTGTGTGTGTGTGTGTGTGTGTGTATACGGGCATATGTTTGCACGTCGGTGTGAAACTCAGGTGCTTTGTGTGGCTAACCGTGTGAGCATCTGTCAACAGGCAACGAAATTATAAGTGCGGCGAAAAATTGCAACGACTGGTTCGTATTTACTGTGAACATTTCAATATATTTCGCACCGTTAAACCACGCTGCACTTCGGTCCGATTCCTCAACGAAACGCCGTGAATGCCGCGCTTCAAAGAGACGAGTAACAAAAAACTGCGAAGAATAAACTGATGGTAGCAAAAGTAAGGTGTTACGATCGTCAGCGGCTGCTCCTACAGTTTCACCGTCAAAAACTTCGAAGTGGTCTGAAATAGGCTTCGCTTGACTACGCCAGGCAGGCCGGCAACCTGTGTGAGAGTTGCGCGGCAACGCGCTCGCTCCGTCTCCACTGATAGTGGCTTCTCAAAGTGTCACGGGTATTCCACCGGCTGTAACATCTAAGTGGTAAGAAGGCCTCACTATGCTGTCGGTATCAAGCCGGCATCGTATCGAGCTCGCACTGCGCGCCGGCCGTCGTGGAAAGCGCTACGAAGAATCACCAACCACAGGCGAGCAAAGAAATTTGATTCACAAAAAATAAAGGCTGCTGGGATGAATAACAGTCTTCTGCGCCTTGCGACCGCAGCTGTCAAATGACTAACTACCAGGCGAGCACCGAACGAGGCGGAGTACGACCGTCAGCGATTGCACCGTAAAACTTCGAAGCGGTTCAAAGTAGGCTTCGCCCGACCAGGGCGGGCTGGCCTACAACCGGTGGGAGAGTTCGCCGGCGACGCGCTCGCCCCGTCTTTACCGATGGTGAGTTCTCGGAGTGTGACCAGTATTTCACCGGCTGCAACATCTAAGCGGTAAGAAGGTCACTATGCCGTCGGTATCAAGCCGGCATCGTATTGAGCTCGCACTGCGCACAGGCCGCCGTGGCGAGCTCTACGAGCTAGCTAGCACTGACTACCGGCGGGGCAATGAATGTGTTTTACAAAAAAGAAAGGCTGCTGGGATGAATAGCACACTTCTGCGCCTTGCTACCGCAGCTGTAAAATGACTAACTCGAAGGTGAGCCCTTAACGAGGCGGAGACACACAGACACAGCGTACGGCATGCATGCTTGCCCATGCAATGCACGCGAGCAACGGGAACAGCGATTGCGAACCGTCTAGATCGTTTGTCTATCGCTCCGTATCTTAAACTGCGTGGATTGCGAACACCTATTTCTGTGCATGGGAAAAATAACGCGACATAAACTGCACATCAGCAAGCATTTTGTGATCGCCAGCTGTCATTCATCGAATCGCCGTGCCGTACTCGTGAGTGAGGCCTAGTCTGTGAACGCGGTAGCGGCGGTCTACTTCGGTTCATCGCTGGAGCTGCTGAATGTGCCCCGTTAAGGCGTTCATTCAAGGCCGCGTGGGCTTTGCGTATGACTCGGTGCATTTTACGGATCCACAAACAGCACTGCTAATGCAAATTGAGCCCGTACGTCAGAGTGATAAGTGATAAAACTTTTTCACTATTCTTATTAGGCAGGCTTAGGATAAAAGGCATCTGTGTGTTGAAGTGCTTACATCAGGCCACCGCGACTTCATACTTACGCCGTGCGTGTTTATTGCTTAATTATGAGCAAAAAAAAAATGGTTCCTCCAGGGCTACATTGGAGGTCAGAATGTGGTGCCTATATATACCCGGTGACTGAATGGTAGGCGTTCTTACGGGTGGCAAGCTGTGGGGAGTGTGAGTGTTGTAATATTACGTGAACGTTGTGAGCATGAACGTAGTGTGTACTAGCGCAGTACATAAAAGAAAGGCACACGACACAGACGTGGAGATAGGTAGGAGCGTAAGTTGTGAGCATGTTTGTGTGCAGGTATCGTTGCTCTGTGCTTCGAAGGTAATGCAATTAAAGTTATGCTAGCGCACGGTAAGGTTGCTGACGTAATTCTTTTTCTCGGTCGACGCAAAAAATTTGCTCCCATACTGACCTGAAAAAGTTTTCCGGGGGATGTAAATAAAAACCCCCCTGGCACCATGCAAAAACGCCCTACTGATGGGGAGCAAATTTTTTACTCCCTCCGGACGGTGTTTATAAAACTCCCATCGGGACATGCGCTAGAGGACAAGGTCATTTGCTCCCATCTCAGCCTATTTCAGTTTACAGTGTCCGTGAGATTTACATAAAAGAAGTCACAACACAGTCACGGTTATAAATGGTCACCTGCAAAAAAGAAACCTTGGCATATTCATGCCACAAGGAGCGAATTACGCACATAGGCACGGCGTTTGTTCACAGATGTCGCAAATTTCAGAATCACGTAACGAATTTTAGCCTTCAGAAACCTGTTTGCAACACCCCGAACTTTCTCGGAGCTTCGCAGAACTTTCCACTCAAGACAATAAAGGGAGAGCTTTCTAGACCGAAGCATGGTCGCCGGTGTGCTCTTTCGAGCATACTAGCGTTTGCGGTAACAATGGCTTTTATCTCCAAGCTGGCCAAGCGTAAACTTCGCTGACAGCGCTCGCTTGTTCCGGTAATTACTCTCTCTTGTGGGTCGCGCGCCCAAAATTTTCGTTTCACTGACTAAGCTGACTTGTGAAGTTGGACGCTTGACAAAGTCTGGTTTTCCACCATGCGTCCTTAATTACGAGCGCATGCTTCTAAACAACAACGCATGCTTCTTTAAAAATACTCTGTATACTTTGGGGAGACGTCTGAATCAGGCTTAACAAAGTAGTGTGCAGGCATTCACTTAGTTTTCAATATATAAACGAGTTCGCATATGTACTTCTTTATTTTCCGGTGGATGCGGTTGGTGTTTAGGAGCGGTTATTTTTTAGAGGCGAACAATTCATATAAAGTTAGCCTTATTTTCCTTAAATAGCTTTTTACTCGCAGTATTACAATTTTAAGAGATTAAGTGCAGAAAAGCATCCCTAGTTGTGAGGTAGTTTGATGTATATATACCAGATGAAAAACAATGAACACAAACTATAAAACTGGTTTCCACGAAGTAACAATATAATTATGTAATGATAACAGTCGCCAATATCTTACGTACCTTAATCATCACGTGTTTAAGAAACTTACCTAACTTTCAGGCTTAAAAAATTTTGCCCACAAGCCGGGGCCCAAACAACGCCGTAGAGTTCCAGCTTTGCTGTTAAAGGGTATAACATCGTCCAATAGCCTAACAAAGTGTGAAAGAACGAGCAACAAAGCAACTCAGAAGTACTTGCGAAAAACCCGCAAAACACAGAAATGCTCACAAAGACTTGTAACACAAACGTAAAGGTGTGAACCTGTCGAAAGAGGCATAAGTGAGAAAGAGAGAGAGAGATGCAAGAAAATGCAGGGAGTTTAAGCAGACGCACGTCCGGTTTGCTGCCCTGTTTCACCGCAAAGGTCACTGCTTGACCCTTGCGGTGAACGCACACTGACACACACGTATATATATATATATATATATATATATATATATATATATATATATATATATATATATATATATATATATATATATATATATATATATATATATATATATATATATATATATATATATATATATATATATATGATGAATGAGAGACGTGGCCTGGCTCATACGCCATGTTTATTCCACTCTGACTACTGCTTCATCCACTTCTAACTCCTAACCATCGCTTCATACGTCACACTATTCCCCCTCCCCCCGAAAGAAGGCATGGATTACGAACAAGAAAAATTAAGCAAGGAGAGGTTAAAAAGTTACAAATGTCAAAATTCACAATTGGTTCTACGCTCCAGGGATGTTCCGCAAACTTTCAAAGACTTCAGTGGAGAGTGCAGCAGTGCGGTTAACGCAGGAGTTCGGGTGGGCGAGGCTGGTGGTTGCGTCCTGGATAACACAAAAATGCTTTGGACGTATAGATAGGGGTAGTCACAGCTGGGATTCTTGTGAAGAACGAACGAGGTTCGAACATCTTGCACACTCAACAGTTCCGATATTGTAGGCATCGAATGCCTCGTCGTGGGTATTACACAAGCCGTGCAGGCAGCTTGCGTGCTCGTTGATCGAGGTTGATTGGGCGCTGCCTGTGTTCCTGCCGAGTACAAGGGGTGCTTTTGTGGCTTTCGGAGATTTTTCTATAGCGATGTCGCAGATGTTTTGATCGAAGGCGCATTTTCAATCTCTGGTGGAGAATGTATCCACGACAATGGGCCTTTTTGCAATCTTCTTTGAGCCTTAAGAGTAGTTTTGTTGAAGGTTTCTTTCGTCGTTGACAATGCTGAATTATATGTTTACGTTGCAGTTTTTTTGTTTCGTCGACTTGCTTGTGGTGTGACATTAGTCGTGGTGTGCCCGGATTCTTAACAAGCCTTTTACAGGCTTCTATGACGCCAACCAATGCAGCTGTTTCTAGCGCAAGACAATGTGGGGGGTTTCGCGCACTTGAATCTTCTGTATTCATAAACCGCTCATTGTTGGTCGTTGCCTGAAGGGTACTTGTGTCATCAAAAGTCGCACCTACGCTTTTGTTTTCAGTGTTGGCAATGAGGTTGGGCACTGGATTGATGTCGCTTCGATCTTGGGATTGATGAACGCTAGACGCTTCTGCAAAACACTTTTCTTCACAAGATGCTCATTCTGAATGCTTCTGTTTTTTCGGAACTGCTGTGCTGAATACCAAGTCAGTTTGAAAAGTACGCATGCGCCACGAAGTATTCAATGCATCTGAGTCATCAATAGTTGATTCAATTCTTTTATGCAGCGGAGAGTTAAGCATTGGCGATGTTTGCGCGGATGAGGAACCAGATGGAAGGTTGAGAAAACGACAGCGTGGCCTTTCCATGAGCATGTGACTAACTTCACCTGACAGGAATTGTAAATTCATGCTCTGTGCTCGAATGCGTGAAGGCTGGTTATGACTGTGATGACTGAGTTCGAATGCACTGAGAGTGTGTGTTCTAACCGGATCTTCATTAGAGTCTTGAAACCAGACGGCCATTTATTCTTTTATCTTTTGCCAAGACTCGTCGTTGTCGAATGTGTGGGTGAGGTAAAATTTAAATGCATCACCGGTGACGTAGTCGCTGAAGTTCGTAATCGTCTCCCGTTCCGACCAAGATGCGGTGGTAGCGTGGAGCTCTAACAGGTCGAACCAGTCCTGTACAGGTCCATCGTCCGCTGCTCTGGTGTACTTGGGGATGAGAAGGTCAGTCGATTCTGTCATAGTGCTGGTCGCTGTGTGCGGCCAGGAGATGATTCCGTAGCCGATGTATGGTCAGGGCGCCTTGTGGAGAATTGTGTCGATGATGAGACACTGATGAACTGGCTGGGAGGTCTTCATCCTGTCGACTCGTGTGACGCTATAATGAATGAGAGACGTGGCCTGGCACATATGCCATGTTTATTCCATTCTGACTTCTTCATCCACTTGTTCTAGCTCCTAAGCATCGCTTCACACACACACACACACACACACACACATATATATATATATATATATATATATATATATATATATATATATATATATATATATATATATATATATATATATATATATATATATACGAAGACTGACGATGACGTCAACGTCAGCGGCAAAACACTTGCCGATAGTGGTCATATAATTGCTATCGCAATAAAAAGAAATGCTCCGACCATGCAACAGCAAAGCTGTCTGCAAACGTTTATGGTCTCGTGAAGAACACGCCAAGCGTAAAGGGCGCAGCAGCGTTTTACGAGGTCTTCTGCGTCAGTCCTGACTGCATCGGTGGCGTTTATTTCCCACCATGCCGGCACTTCGCGTACCCAAAAGGAAGTTAATCGCAACAGGAGTAAGAAATAGCGCCATCTTCAGCGTGAAAAGCGATTCGCTGGGTTGTCGGTGTCAGCGCACAGAGGGGAAATCGTCTGAATTGCCTGGGAAGCTTGGATTGGCTTTATTGGTTACTCGACGCTGCCTGGTAATGCAAGAGTATAAGCGGGAGAGGAAGAAAGAAAGAAGCGCGAGGAAAAGACTCGAACAGTTCCTTACGCACTAGGCTCAGATGAGTAGAAGGCAAAAGTCAGATATCCTTTTTTTATGTTTTTTTGTCGATGTATCAATGCGCTTCCTACCCCCAAAACTTTTTTACATCTCCCTTGACTTTGTGGCAGAACTATTCTGTGAGCCAACGACGATATAATAGATTGATGTCATCATGCGACATAATCATAGTCACGCACAATGATTACGTCAAAAATGGCCTATTGATTTTGGTGATTTTAGAGGTCATTTCTGATCGTCGTCATGAATTTTCCTAGTTTGCATCACTCATGTTGACGCCGACGCTCAATATTAACAATTGATGAGACATTTATGGCTTCCTTACGGCGGATTGGCCAACTTTGTGCAATATAATGTCATACTTCTCTGTCATACTTCTCACAACTCAAAGCGTGCATGAAGGGAAACTTCAACAGAGAAGAAGGGAAAGGCAGGCCGCAGGATGAATGCTAAATTTCCAACTTTTGCTTATATCATGACCAACAATACACTATAGGGCTCACCTCACGGTACAAGTGGCTCATGTACGTGTGGCATAGCAGACATGTACGTGTGGCATAACAGACATGGCATAGCTCATGAACGTGTGGCATAGCAGACATTTATGAAGGACAAAGTTATGCTAATAATAAATTCTCGGAACCTGCCAAGGAAACCAAGCTGTTCTCCAGATAGAAATACAGATAGCATATTCACGCAGAACTTCACACATGTCGCGATAAAATTGGCCCGAGATAAAATGACCCGTCAACTGAAGACTGCGACCCTACACGACACGGTGATCAAACACAGAAGTGCGTCCAGATGTATTGCAAGACATAGCCGGAAAACGAACACAAGTAGACCATCACACGGGCCTAATATTCTGGCCCTGGACTCTGGTTCATAGCCTGGGCCCACCCCGGGCCCTGGCATGCATCACCAAGCCTAGCCTTAGCCTGGCCTTTAGGCACATCGTTTCAAGCCCGGGCACGTACACCCGAGCCATACGGCTGGGGTGTTCATTACTAAACTTGTCCAGGGTGCGCGGGTTCATTACCAGGTCCAGCCCGGGCTTGCTATAGGTTATTAGTAGGTAATGCTCATTACTAACGATGCCTATTATATTTCAAAAAAATGCCTATAGTGCTTTGTAGTGGGTGATCGAACAGAAATCCGGAGTTTACATGCTTCAACGTGTTGCTTTGGCCGCGGAGGTAGCTCAGCGATTAAGACATTTTGCTGTTAAGTCCTAAGACTTGGGTGCGATTCCTGTGGCCATGGTGGCCGCATTTTCATGAGGTGTAACATGAATAAAAAAAGAAAGGAGGGAGCATGACGTCATGCAGCCAGCCTTGGCAAGCCAAGCCGTTTTGAAGCCAGCAGTGCCTGCCCAACCCGTTACCTTCAGCACAATATAGCGTCAGCAACGAGACTTGCCGATAATTTGGAGCATGGCGTACGGTAGCTTTTAATTGAAGCGTCCTTGTTCGGCGCAGACCAGTGGCCACGGCTCACGCAAGAGCATCAAAAACGAAAAATCATCGAGAGTACTAAACCGTAACACACGCTCTCACGTTTTCATCATGTGCTGAGCCAACACGGGGGCCTTCACTCATGAGACATGGTCGGTTTCACTCACGTGATGTAATGCTCCCTCATTTCTTTCGCGAGGCGACACTCATTACACCAAAGGTCGTATGTCCCTCTGCGCCGTCGTCGTAGTAACCACCTCTCGTTTAGTCCGTAGAACGTCTTCTGAATGGCGGTGTTTGTATATGCTGAGTATAGGATGAAAGGATGCGAGATGGAGGCACTAGGAGCGTCACTAGACAGACGGACAGACGGACGGATAGACGGACGGACGGACGAACAGACAGACAGACAGACAGCCGAATGCATGAACGGACTGACAGAGAGACAGACGGACGGATGGACGCATGCACGTTCGGACAGACAGAGAGACGAACGCACGAATGGACGGATAGACAGACAGACGAACGCATGCATGTACGCACCCATGGACCGATGCATAAACGGACGCACGCACGGACGGACGGACGCTTCACCCCACTCATCATCATCATTCACTCCGTGCATACGCTGTCATTTTAAAGACCTTTCTTAGGGACCTTCGACGCAAAAATTTTGGTCTGTCTGTCTGTCTATCTGTACATTTGTCTGTTTGTCCACGCTAACGATGCCTCAAACGGCACCAAACGGCCAACCCCATCCACAGCGCCCACCAATATTGCTCAAGGTTTAGCGTCCATGGTTGTGCGATTGTCAATTAAAAAGCAATTTTTGCGCATAATTGAGGAGCCATAACAACACGTCGATGTTTTTGATGACTGCCTTCATACTTGAAGAGGCACACACAAGTAAGGACTGTAGCGTTTAACACGTCGCGCTGACAGTGCAACGTGAAGCTGAAAAAGGTGTTTTCAACGCTCTGCTACAACGGCACGGTGGTGGCACCTGCCCGCTGCTTTCCATTCTGCACCTTATCACCTTCGTGACTGGCACGCATCTTTCTCCGTGGTCACGCACGCCTTCGTTTTCAAAGATAACTGCCAGATGGCGCTCGTTCCTAACGTGCCTAGATGGCCTTTTTCGCCTCTGTTACGCGCTCGAGGCACTCTAATGCAGCGCCTTCAGAATACCATTCACTGATTTTCTTGCGCAGAACATCAAATAAACGATTTGTTCACTCTCTCCAGACGCAAGATTATCGTCTTTCGCCGACATTTACAGTGTACCAAATATTCAGGTCATTTTTTTTCTGCTTTCATGAAGCGAAATGCAAGAACACCTATGTACTTATCTTTAAGTGCACGTTAAAGAATTCCAGGTAGTTGAAATTATTTCGGTCCTCACTACAGCGTGCCTCGTAGTCTTATCGGGGTTTTGGCACGTGGTACCGAAGAATATGAATGAAATGTGCTTATATGGCACATGGCAAGCGATTACAATAACAGTGGAGCGAAAATAAAACATAGCAAACAATTTATTTATTTTAAGGGCACAACAAACGTGAAAAAGCGGATGAAAGCAAACCCACGACATTCTCAATAATTGATCCACCACGGTGGTCTAGTGGCTAAGGTACTATGCTGCTGACCCGCAGGTTGCGGAACCGAATTATGGCTGCAGCTCCTGCGTTTTCGATGGAGGCGAAAATGCTGTAGGCCCGTGTGTTCAGACTTGGGTGCACGTTAAATAATTTCAGGTGGTCGAAACTTCCGGAGCCCTGCGCTACGGCATCTCTCATAATCATATGGTGGTTTTGGGTTGTTAAACCCCACATATCGAATCATCATTCTAGCTATTTTTTTTGTACAGCCGTAATGAAATGATTATTTACACATTTTTATAATAAGTTTTTTGAGCAAGATCACAAGCGTTAAGGTTAATATGTTGAGCAGCCACCAAAAACTGATGAAATACAAATCGTTCATTTTCTAACGTCGTCATGAAAACGTAATCTCCCGGTTGAATATAATTATACAATGTACTACATTCTTTTGACTGAACAAACTTAATCAGGTCAACTGACAAGCTCCACCGCGACAAGGAACCTTGGCAATAATTGAATTTGTGCGGTTTCAGAAGCTTTCATTTTAACTTTGCTCCGTGATGTTATCGAGCCTCTTCCAGCAACTTGCGCTTCGCGTACACCGTTAATCCTCAAGATTTCATCAGACGTTTCATTCTAACTGGTTATGACCGTACATCAAGCATAGCAGCAATAAAACACCATTTGTATCCGTCGTTCTTATCACTATGTTGCTAATATTTCCGCCTCTGCCTGTTTTGAGAAAATCTACCAACACACATCACTACGTAGCGAGCTCCTCATGCCTCCCACTTATCGTACATCTCGAATTGATTCCAATCACGAGATTAAACGTACACTTCGCAACAGAAATACATTATCTTGCTCCTCCTTATCTGTCGTATTGAACGAATGGAAACAGCTACCAGGTGACATAATTTTCACTTTCGAACACTCCCTCTTCTTTTAAATATTTTTCACCACTACATTTCCTTCCTGATAGTCCCCCCTATAGTCATTCATTATACTCTACTTACCTGCAACATTATTATACTCGTGTCGCGAAGCCGGCGTTCTCTTTTTTTTGCCACATTTTTTTTACGTTCGTGTTCTGCCACTTGTAGTATATACCTTCCCACATTCGCAGCATTTAAATCAGGTATGCATTTCGTTTTCATCGTGTAAAGATTTCATTTCCTTTAGCGTTGTTTAACGTATATTGCCGCTCGTGTGGTTCGTCGTTTTGTATCCTTCATTGGTTACAACCAGTTAACCCTCTGTAATGCTTTGTTAGTTCCCGACACTATTAAACAAACAAATAAACAAGTAATTAGGTAAATATATAAATAGATAATTAAATATATATACTCTTTACCGTTCCGGACCTCCCTACACTGCTGCGGGCTTGGGTGTTGTAGGCTACATAAGTAAATGAGTAAACAAATAATTCATTCAACTTAGTCGTTTCCGGAAGCATGAGCACGGCCGCTGCATAAAAAACAAGATTTTTTTCCCAGTGGTTGAGACATGAGTGCCCTTGTAGTCAAGCACACTGTCAAGACAGTTGCTGTACGTTTCAGGGCTTTTGCTGAGCAGCAGCCTTTAGTAGGAAGTGCAGGCTGCATATCACCGATGGCATCAGCGCAGCCTGACGATAACTTGCAGAGAGCAATCCTTACTACCGCATGCTACTCATACAACTTACAGTCCCCTTGGTACTATTCATTCTCTTCATTACTGTCTCGACTCGCGACTCACATTGTCTGCAAAAAAAGAGTAATTCCTGCCTCCTAGCGGCGCATGGCTGATAAGGTCTTTGCTTGTGTCGAATGTCATAAGATAGAAATGGCATTTAACATTTTCGTGTTTCCGAAGTATTAATTGATTGATATGTGGAGTTTTACGTCCCAAAACCACAATATGATTATGAGAGACGTCGTAGTGGAGGGCTCTGGAAATTTCGACTACCTGGGGTTCTTTAACGTGCACCGAAATCCCAGCACACGGGCCTACAACATTTCCGCCTCCATCGGAAATGCAACTGCCACAGCCGTGATCGGAACCTTCAGAGGTATTATCCCTTGACAATTCATTACAATACAAATTAAATTTCCATCTTCTCTCTCACATAGTGCCGGCGCAGGAATCCCTTTGGAAAACATTCCCCTATTCCGGGCTTCGGGAATGAGTAAACTAAAGTGATGGGCAGCAACGCATCCCTGACGACGCCAAATTTTCACCTGACGTCAGCTACATAACTTCCATGTCTTTTCCCGTACACTGGGAACGCTTTTATTTGTCTTTTCTATAAAGCGCTTTTCGCTGCTGCTGAAGCGCTTTCGCTGCTGCTACACTGCGGCTGACTTCGATCCAGAATACCAGAGCGATTGTCTGCTTTGATTGGCATCTCAGTACGCAAAAAAGGAAAGAACAAGTATGCTTTAATATGCTTAACTTTGTTTTATCTTATGTGCAATGACCTAGATATTGATCCACTCTTCCAAAGAGGTCCCAAACAAAACGGAACGCTTTTGGTAGCGTAAGGTTTAAGCGCGGACAAAGGTGAACTCTGCATCTATTGGGGCATATAGGTGGAAGATTTTGCAAACCTGATCAACGACATTAACTGATAAAGCTTCATTCCACAAAGAAATGAAAATTAATGAATTAACCAATAGAAGAAAAGCTGACAAAATGAGAATGAACTTTGCTATTCATTTCAATGCTCGAGTAACTTACCATTCCCGAACATGAATCAGCGGGGAGTAATGAAATTCCGCTGCATTTACTGCCTGCCGGAGCTCTTAGCTTACACCCAATAAGATTGAAAAAAAAATTGACATAATTGATGCCATGGAAATCGCAGTTATGCGAAGCGTGTAGAGAGAAGGCGACTGTGGTGTAAGGCCTAGTTTTTTTTTTATTGTTGAACGAGATGTTACGAAAGTACTCTAAAATGTGTTAAAATTACGCGCAATGACTTGTGTTGACTAGTCACATATGTTTTAGATAACCAGTTGTTTACGGTTTTAACAATTCCAGCAGCTTTAAGAGTATTTCCAACAACAGAAAAGATAAGCTGAGTTTCGGCGCTTGTGCTTACGAACATGATAGCCCTGGCTAGAGCTACGTAGACCCACTTCAGTGGAATACTCTCAATATGCCGTTGACGTTAGCATGACGTGTCACCTTTAATACTGTAGTAATGTTTCTGGAGTATTATAATGCAGTAATTCTTTATCACAGAGTAATGTGATGTTTCTAAAATCAGACTGTCAGCACCCCAACAACAACCGATGTTTCACCAACATTACACTTGCATGGTGCATTTCTTCGACAGGAGTTCCGTGACAGTGGTGGAATACCTGAACGCCGCAGATGATGAATCCCGCTGAGGCCTTTTTTATTGATATGATATATAAGGAGATGTTGGCGCACCATTATGGCGCCGGCTACTCCTTAGCCGATGAGTGAAACTTGAACACGTATCTTGAAGTAAAACATACAAAGAAGTGCATCAAAAATAGAACAGTCGGGCACAGATATGCAAAGACACACTTATACGCACATATCACTACATAATGATAAGGAAATGTGCGAAAGTCAACGAATGAAGTCTCTGATAATGTCCCTCGTTAATAGTCGGTCCACCCAGCATAAAACAGCAGAGCACACGTCTGGCCCTTATGAAGATGCATCCACTCGTGTGTACATGATAGTCGACACGTCATTCACTTCACAACACACACATGATGGGTGTCACACCATACTGCACATAATAAGTACATGTGTTATACAAATGAAAGTTCGTTATTTCTTAATACTAGTAAGAAATTCCACTATCTTGTAAAAAACGTGTTAATGCTTTTAAAGCGTGCGACTGTAAAACTCCAGTTGGCCACGGGCCCAGAAGTTTCTTCATGCTAAACGGTCTGCAGTCTAATGCCAACAGTTCGGATATAAGACAGCGTTTCGGCGTGTCGTGGTGTGGACAGTCTATAAGAAGGTGACATACGTCTTCATCTATAAATCCACATTCGCATTCGCGAGCTTCAGCTCTGCGGATTCTGTGCAAAAAAAAGTTTTGTGTATGCGGTGCCTAGCCTCAATCGGTGAGTTAGAGTTTCCATACTTCTATCTAATGCCGGCGTAATTTTGAATTCAATAAATAGATCGATGTGCTATAAATCGCAGCTCTTTGTACTTTGGTCAAACCAAGCAATTTTGCTCATTCTGAAAGTTGTAGTCTTTAAAATACAACGCAATTCAGTTTTCGAAATTGGTAAAGAAACAGTAACGTCTTTACGATGTGCTTATCGTGCTGCTTCATCGGCAGCTGTGTTTCCAGGAATGTTGCAATGGCCAGATATCCATTGGAATTTGATCTCATGTTGCTCCTTGTTTGCTTTGGTAAGCTCTTTCAGCGTTTCGTATGCCATACTATCACTTATTACTGTCTTATTTGTACTGGAGAGTGATCTAAATGCGGCCCGTGAGTCACTGAAAAGTACGCATTTTTCAGCGTCTGCTGCCGAGTTTAAAAACTTTACAGCATACAGAATAGCGAAGAGCTCAGCTGTAGTAGATGACGTCATGCGACATACTTTAAACGTTTCCTGAATTATGCTTAAACGTTTCCTGAATTATGATGTATGCGACATACTTTAAACGTTTCCGATTATGCTGTGGTGTGATAAATGCCGATGTTGAAGACGTTGTAATATTTGAGTCATCTGTGTGAATGTGTATGTACCCTGGATACGGTATGTGTATCTGATAAAGCGCTAGTTGTAGAGCAGCTTGGATGAACATGTCTCTCTGATAATGCATTGCACTGAGAATTCAATGCTTGGTATTGCAAGCAGCCATGATGAATAGTCCATGTCAGAGCTCCAAAATTCATTGCTTGGTAATATATGTACATTACTCTGTATATCGTTATGAGCGTTGCTTTTATCCCTTCGCAAAATATCCAGTGACAATGGGTGGTCCTTGTGTTGCGTCTGTAAGCGAAAAAAATGGCGGCATGTTTCGATTGTCCTCATGAGTGGAAAGGGTGGTTGTCATGTCTCTGCTATGACAAGGCTGCTGGAAGTCGCTCGTGCAACACCTATGCAGACGCGCAGTTCACTAGCTAATAGCCTTTGAAGTCGCTCCTCTGAAAAGCGGAAAAGGCTGTGTAAGACTGTCACAGAATATGTAACTTTTTGTCGTATTAAAGCATTGTGGACAGCGAGCATGGATGATACAGATCCGCCCCATGATGTCCCAGCAATGCTGCGGAGTATATTCACTGGCGCATTCACCTTGTTTTCGAGTTTCTTTATGTTAGATGCCCAGTATAGCTGCCTATCAAGTATTACTCCGATAAAGCGATGCTGTGTCAAAACCATTAGTGTTTCTCCTTCTAAATTGAGATTAAAGTTCTTTAACTTCTTACGGGTGAAGGGCTCCCCACTGAGGCCTTATCATATGACATTTGCATTCGGTGGGTCAAGGCTGCCGATGTGCGTTTTCCTTAATGCTCGCCATTTAAGTTACCAATGTATGTTCTCCCTGTTCCTCGGTAGATATAAACTGTGAAACATCTGTGGGGCGTATCCGCCTACTGTGACCGGTGGTATATGGATATGTGATACATGTGTCTGGAGGAAAGCGTATGAAGTCGATGGTATTTTATCATTATTTGTCATAAGGAGAGAGCCATAAGCACCTAATGCTGTTACCATATTGTGCTAATTTTGACCAACCGCAACTTAAGTGGGTGATCATGTAAGCACGCAGACGTAGCCTGATAGATAGATAGATAGATAGATAGATAGATAGATAGATAGATAGATAGATAGATAGATAGATAGATAGATAGATAGATAGATAGATAGATAGATAGATAGATAGATAAGGATGCTATAAGTGGATGTAGCGTGCAAAAAAAGCTTCCCATTAAAAAAACAGGATGACACATGTCATGGTCTAAAATATGTCTGCTAACCAGAGTTACAATCCCAATGCCATCAGCACTAATCCGGGAGAACCTGGCACGTTTTTTGGGCTTCCTAAGCCCAGTTCGATTTCGATTGATTGTATAATTGATATTTGGTGTCTAACGTCCGAAAACCACCATATGATTAGGAGAGACAGTGTAAGGGAGCGCTCCAGACAATTCGACCGCCAGGAGTTTTTTAACGTGCAATCAGAATTCGATTGTCAACAATTGCTTCGGGCTTGTTTTTTGCTACTGGCTTTTTGCGAAGGAACAAAACGACACCCTGAAAGTAGACACAGTACAGAAAATAAAGGACAAGGAGGGCGCATGATACACATTCATCTTGAACCTTTGCAGTTTGACAACGTCTAAGCAATTAGGAAAAAACCAACAATGGACGCGGTCTGGTGAAATTCGATGGACCATACAGCGTCGAGCATCGGCGTGGCAGTTTGAAAAAAAAAAAAAACATACTTTTTCCGTGTTCTTCGCAGATAGTACCCAGTGAGCTGAGAAGAAAGAAGGCTGACGCCTTGCGTGTACAAGAAAAAAAACATTTTTTGTTGGGACGAGCAGCTGTCAGAACTGTGACGAAGATTGTGCGTTGTTATATTATCGTGAAGAACAACATTAAAACGTGTAAGGACTATTCTTAAAAGTTTTAAAGCAAGCAGATAAAAAGACGTCAGTGGAAGGATTGTTCGTTATTAGGCTTGTCTTTTCAACACAGGTACATATGAAGACAATAAGCATTCGATAAAAAAAGTATTTGCTGTATATGCCTACTGCACTGAAAACGTTCCACATTGGTTTTTTTTTTGTTAGTTTTTTTGGTTGTGAAAGACAGTTTGTCACGAAGTTTTTACTGGTCGGGATTCGCTTTTTCTCGGACAAATTCACGGAAGTAGTCCGCTCCTGTAGTAAAGAGGCCTTCATTTCAAATGAAATGAAGGTGGCGAGGCTAGTCGACGTCGCTTGTTCTTGCCTTTTGCAAAAAAAAAAAAGAAAAATAATTCTGTGAGAGGCAGTTCGATGCTGCTATTAGTTATTATACCCCACCTAAAGTCGGCAGATAATGGTTAGGTAACCAGAAGGTCGAGATCTGCTATACATTCCACAGAGATGACTCGGCGCCCAATCTCGCAGCCTAGGATAGGTTGCGTTAGGCCTCGTCATAGTAGGGCTACATGTAGGTATAGTTTGAGATATTCGCGTGCATTCACATCATTTAACAGGTGCTTTCTTAAGCCTGAAGCTCCGTGCATTTCTGGGCGGCACAACATGATTGATTGATATGTGGGGTTTAACGTCCCAAAACCACCATACGATTATGAGAGACGCCGTAGTGGAGGGCTCCGGAAATTTCGACTACCTGGGGTTCCTTAACGTGCACCCAAATCTGAGCACACGGGCCTACAACATTTCCGCCTCTATCGGAAATGCAGCCGCCGCAGCCGAGACTCGAACCCGCGACCTGCGGGTCAGCAGCCGAGTACCTTAGCCACTAGACCACCAGGGCGGGGCGTGCGGCACAACAGGCACCCGACAATAAACGAGCGCACAAGCCATAATGAACACTCTTTGACAGCAGGCAACACTGTGAACAGCTGTTCCACCAGCATGACAAAAGATATAAAAAAAATGAGAACTAAACTCTGCAGCACAAATTGACGATTACACTGAGATGTGTTTAGCATAGCTCTCAAAAGTTAGGTCTGTTTTTTTTGTCTGCTGATGTGTGAGGAGTGCGAGTTTAATCGACGAAAAAAGATTGGTGTGACGTAATGGCATTTATGAAGTCAGCAGTTGACCACGCTAACTACTTGATCACCGTAGCTGGTAAGAGTTACGATGTAGTTATAGCGGGAAATTCTTCACAGTAACATAAAAGAGACGTACGTGACACGCACCAAGGTAATTATCTTTTTCGAAAGAACATGCGTAATCATTTCTTGAAAGAAAATACCATCTTTTTATGCTTTTTTATATTTTATATTTTTTATATAATATTTTCCTCAAGGTAAATAAAATAAAAATTCATATGAAAGTCAGCGCTTGTCTGTGCTACTTCTTTTGTGTGTTTTTTTTGTGTGTCCCCGTATATAGCACACTTTCCTTTATATTCTAAAACCAACTAGCCCGAAGGCTTATTTTATTATGAGATGCGTTAGGCATGAAAAAACAAGGTCACCCGCTATGACTTTAGTTACGTTACGCTGTGCAAGCCAACAAGAAACATCTATACTGTCCTAAAGCTCAAGATTGCGGAGCGTCTACAACGCCATGCTGCGGCTCTGGCGGCAAGCTCCAGAGAAATCGGGGTAGGTGCGGCAGAGGGAGCAGGTGATTCAGTTGGCTTAATGTCCCGAGATGAAACAAGTTTCCACGGTAGCGTCACTCGGTGTTCTCGTAGCCGTCCTCCCCACTCTCTCACTTACCCTCCTTATCTCTGCCACCCGCGTCTGTAATATGTGCATTCATTCCACGTGTCCTTGCAAATGGCTGGTGGTGTTAATCTATATTATGTAAAAGGTTCAACCGAGTATGCATGCGCATATGGCTCAGGCCGGATTCTCGCCGAGACGAAAGACGATATCATAGCCAGAACATATACTGAAGAGGAGGAGCGTTTCAGTTGGCGCCAAGTCGGCCAAGATTGTTTCGTTGTGCTCGTTAAATGCATAATCCGAGATTTTCAACTGCGCTGGGTTGCAGTAAAGCATCAGGAAATGACATTGCTCTCTTCAATGGCACCATCCGCCTAGCGAAATACGGCGAAAGTATGCTGCGAAATATTTTGCAGCCATTGGGGATGCAAGCAGTATGTTGTGTTTGTCCTGGATAATTTTCTCTTCATCTACAAGTCAAATGGCTGCCTAAAAACTAGAACAGAATAATAAAGTACATCAAAGAGAGAAAAATACAGCAACTATCTGATAAAAATTATTGAACAGATAAAATCAGTAACGAAATGTCTAGAAATACAGATGAATTAGCAAAATATAAAATTAACAATGTAGTGATTAAAAGCTCCTACATTCACTTCAAATGAACACATTGTTCAAGGGGAAAAATATTGAATGGTTTAGAGAATAAAAATGCGCTTAAAATGAGTTTGCATACGGACGGCTTTGCAGCACATTGCTGAGTACATTACGCTCATGAATCTATGCTACTTACTTGCCATGTCTATATCATACAAATCTCGTCCATAGCCTTTATTTATGCAATTCGGCAAACACCTCCGACTTTTCGGAGAATAAGTTCTAATGAATTTCGGCAAATGAATTTCATGAAACCTACGGGTCGTGGCAGGACTAAGTGGCAAGACAGAACACTTAAGCAAATAATTTTCCTAAAATTTCTCTCCAATGTGTTTTTTTAAACAAGAATTAAATCATGAGGTCTAAGTATTTTATTGTAGTTAATGTGTGGGAAAAATTGTGGCTGATAATGACTTGTCACATTTTTCTTTTTTACCTATGACAATATTGTAGAGCCTTAGCTTCATTCAAGAGATTTTCAATAAGAAATATGCAAGAATGCGTTCAGTAGTAATAGATTTATCTCCCAAAGCATGCCTTAAAAGAAATCAAAGTCTCATTCCAATAGAATTGATCCTTATTGCTTCGCGTTTGATGTTTCACTTTTCAAAATTCGAGGAGCAAAAAAAAGCTTGTCGTCCTTGGCAATGCAGTTTAAGAAGCCCACAGCGCAACAAAGTTGGCATCTGGCTAGAGGCGCTGGCATTTTCGAAACTGTCAAGGGCTGCGAAAATCTTGCGTTTATGTACAGCGCAAACGTGTGCTGGTGCTTCAATAGTTCCAAATAATAGCGTCTATCACAGACGAGAACGCAAGTGCTGGAGGATAGCGGATTGGTCATTGAGAATAATTGGTCACCTGCCAGGCCTAGTCGAATGAGGCAGCAGAAAAGAGCGAAGAGAAAAGGAGAGTTGTAGTGGATGGGAACAAACTTCTCTTTTTCTCCAATGGTTTGTGCTACCTTTGAAAAATAGACATACGTTATTCGGCCTAGGACACCAGCGCGTCCTGATGAATTTAAATAACTTATTTTGCCCATCTATCTATGATGCCCGCATTTCAGCCTACATACGAATTATAGGAACACGACGCTTTGCTTGCCAGATGAAATTATGACTAGCATGCATTCAATTCCAGGAATCAATCAAGCGAATCTCACAACGTGAAACCCAAAGTCACCTAAACAAAAACTTCAGAGGGCCACATCAAAAACCGCTCATCCCCGAGAAGCTGCTAATGCAGACAATATCTAGTAATAGATAATAGAGCTTACAAGAACGCATGTGACAGGCGCATCCTTTTGGGGCAAATTTCTGTGGTGTCACCGGCATATGCATTTTCAAGCACAACGCCAAATTATGCTGGTTTTCGGGGGCAGCGTGTGTCTACTTTCGTGTCCGACGGCCGATTTCCGCGTGGCCGCTTTATCGCCCTTTTGGTAGTTGCCGGGCTGCTCAGCCTTTGGAGAAACCGATGTGAGGCCATAGCTGCCAATTGCCGAGGGCGTGATTTGTGGCCCATACTGGGAAGAATGAGACGAGAGATCCTCGCGTCTCTCTTTGAGGAGCTTTTGTTCTTCGGGGAGCACGAGTTTCAGCGGCATTGGTCACGCCCTTTCGTCATGGTTGAACACGAAAAGATATAACTCATTTTTCGACCAACTTGGTGCTGAGCAGCACCCGTTGAGTTGTTATATATGATTTCATTTGTTACAAATGGTGTTTCATTGCATATATTGTATCGTTATATCATTGTATCATGATATCGCATTGAGTTCTTGTGTACATGAATGCCAACATTGTCGTGTATATTATAGCAAATGTCTTCACTGCAACGTAGTGATGTTAGTCGTGATACAAAGATGTGCCAAGGTGTACGGGCCCTGCTACTGGAATGTTATGAAGCCTTTGTGTTCTGTACATACTGTAAATAAAATTGTTCTAAACCGTTAAGCTCTCCCATAGTAGAGTGCCTTGTACTTTAAATTGTTACCGACTGTTTTCTAACCCCCCCCCCCCCCCCGCGTTTTTTTTTTGCCATTGAAATTTTACCTACCGCACAGATTATTGCGCTCCCATCGTTCGAAACCTGTTCTAAGCTCCTCGCAAAATCTGTCTGTAAAGATGCTTAAGGTTTCTAAGGTGCGAAAAGCCTGAATGCTGCCAAAAATGTTAGTTTTCAGGACCAATATACTTACACACAAACACACACACACACACACACATATATATATATATATAAATATATATATATATATATATTTATATTTATATTTATATATATATTCATGCCATAAACGACATCACAACATTCTGGAACAAAGTGAACGTCTCAAACGTGCATTCCCATCCGCTGCAGGCGTCGTTTACCGACGACCACGCAACCTCAAAGACACACTTGTTTACGCTCAAATCAATACCTCACCCCCAAATAATTCATGCCGACCTTGTTTAAAGTCACGATGTCTTGTATGTAAGGCGATGCGAGAAACACACAAAGCAACCAGCACACAATCCAAGTTTTCGATTAACATACGAGGAAACCTAACATGCGATTCCTTCCTCTAATGTGGTATACCTAATGGAATGCAACGTGTGTAGTATGCAGTACATCGGACAAACAGAAACACCATTTAGGATTCGCTTCAATAATCACAGAGCCCATGCGAAATCAGCCCCAAATCTACCCCCATCAAAACATCTTAATCTTCCCGATCATGCATGCATTCGACAAACTATCAGTAACGCTCTTAGAGAGGAGATTTAAATCAAACCGAGAACGTGAACAATGAGAGTCATACCTTATCCACCAATTTAATACCCTCGATAGAGAAATAAATGAGAGTCCTGGAACACTTGCAGCAATTAAAGCATCAGAAAACAATAACGGCAATAATGAAAATAGTAACTGAGTTCCCGGCACTGCAGCTGCGAAGGGTACTGGACAACCCAAAACCATTTCAAGTGTAACTACTCTTCTTAAGTACAGCTGTCGTCTGTTTTTTTGTTTTTTTTGTTTTTTACTACCCAATAAATTGTGCCAAGCATGAAATGCTCAACAGCAACCCTCTGAACAGTAGGGAGGCCCCCACTGCACGCATAATCCAGAAGTGGGCAAGGAATTCGCATTGCGCCCGCTTACGAGCCTCTGCCGCAATACGCGGGAACCCTTTTTCTACGACGAAATGTTGACAGGGCGCTGAGTAGTTAAAGGCTTGAACTTCTTGAAAAAAACTCTTTTTACCACACACCGAACCGCCAGTGCCAGGAGGCGCCGTCTGGTCGGGAAGAATGCGTTATTGAAAGCAAGCATACACAGACTGCTGACATCAGAAAGGTGAAGGGAAGAAAAGGGAGAGAGATCAAGGGGGAAGTGGAAGTAAGAGTGGAAGGGCCTGGGGGAGTCCACCTTATATTCTTTTTTTCCTTCTTCCTTTTCTTTTTTTCCCTTTTTGTTTCTGTTTCTCTTTTTTTCAGTGTTTTTCTCTCTTTTCTTTTTATTTGAGATTGTATAAAACCAGAGCACCAACAAACTGTACCTTCAATCCTGATGAAGGCCAGACTCTAGGCCGAAACGTCGAAATAAACCACGTTTGACCCCGCTCACGGAGTCTACTTGACTATATATACAAATATATACATATATATATATATATATATATATATATATATATATATATATATATATATATATATATATATATATATATAAATAAATATATATATATATATATATATATATATATATATATATATATATATATATATATATATATATATATATATTGTGCAGTAGATCCTCCGTGAGCGGTCTTGATGAAGGCCAGACTCTAGGCTGAAACGTCGAAATAAACCACGTTGTGACCGCTCACGGAGGATCTACTGGACTATATGCAACGCTACGGCCACTCAACCACCATGCCTGCCTATATATAAACACTAATGCATGAGGGAGGAAACATATGGCGTACACTTCTTGAATAACTTCTCATATTCATTTTTCGCGGCGTAGTTTGTTACATATCTCCTGAAGAATTTATCCACAGATGCGCCAAACTGTAACAGCACACGAAGTACATAACAAGTAGTTCTCTTGATGTAGAACTAACCAAGTCAAGAAAATCCATGGCCTACAGTTTGGCATCGCTACGTATTATGAATTATGTTTCACGTAAAGACCAGCCAAAATATTGAGTCCCCGCCCCCCTTCTTCGAGCTAACTCAAAACGCCTCAAATGTATAATTCTGAAGTAGGCGCAGTGCATTATTGAAAAAAAAAAACCAGAGATCACCGTAGGCTAGTTTCTTTTTTCTTTAATTTTGTAGTTGAAACTATAAGAAGCGCTGGTTGTCCCAAAACCACGAATCACGAACAGCTAGCTATCTATCTCCCTTAACTCCTATCACCCGGAAAAGTGTATCTTGCCTCTGGCGTCACTGATTACTTGCAGTATGGTCGCCGCACATGAATTATGCATAAAAGTAATTTCCGCGTTACATTTATGAAGCGAAGAATGCAATAAGTGCGTGCTCCTTTACTAAAAGGCAGCAGCAGCAGTGTCCCTTAAAAACACTCGACAAGCTATTTGAAAGGCAGAACTTTCTTTGTACAGAAGGAGAATGGTACAACAACACATCATTGCATCTGTCGTGGTGTACCTCAGGGTGGTGAACGTTCTTAGCCCCACACTTTTCAATCTAGCGCTCCTCGACCTGGTTGACGCACTTCCAGAATCATTCCATCTATTAATATATGGAGATGACATATGCATCTGGGCTTCAGGCGTAACACGCCTTCATTTCCGTGCCCGGCTACAGAGAGCGGCTACACTAGCGACAAAGTAGCTGGAAGAACGGGGACTAGAGCCGTCTTCAGAGAAGTGCTTGCTTATAGCATTCGCGCATAAGGCGATGAACCCATATGTTACTAAAATCGACGGACACACGATCAACTACGTGAAAAGCCACCGATTCTTTGGAGTCATAGTTGATCGCGACCTCTCCTGGAGCCCTCACAACGCCCACATGAAAACGAAACTCACCATGATCACCCACGTGCTGAGGTTTCTTGCTGGAAAAACGTGGGGTGCATCGGCACGAGCAATGCTTCAACAATACACTGTTCTGTTCCTTGGTTATATGCGCTACAGCTCACCGTGCTTTGTGGGACCCGAAGAACAAACTTGCGCGTCCTCCAGTCAATCCAAGCCCAAGTACTGCGAATATGCCTTGGTCTCCCGAGATGCACGTCTACAGCAGTGACAGTCATCATTGCTAGTGATTATCTAGTCAATGCATACTTCCACGTAGACGCTTTGAGAATGCACCTAAGACATTTCACTCGGCCTTCATCTCATCACCTTGCCTCACTTCGAACTTCTAGGCCCCACTCAGCGTTCAGCGCAACCTGTAGCTCAGCATTGCGCAGCTCTTCCATTACACTCCACGCATGCAGCACGGCCACCGTTACGATTGTAATGCCTACACCCACTCAAAGCCCTTCTTACGATTCCTGGCATCCAAAATAAGAAAAAGTCATCACATCTAGCCCTGAAATAGGCCACGTTACTCTTCCTGCAAGAGAAGCACAACGGACGCCTTCAAATTTACACGAATGGCTCTGTGTCTTCAGTAAGCTCGGCAGGGGCGGTGGTTGTTCCCGCGAGGCACACCACAATTAAATTCATGACATCGCATTTGACGTCGTCGACAGCTGCAGAACTCGCCGCCATACGCGCAGCTCTTGCGTTTATAGTTTATTAACCTTCGTGAAATCAGTCTGTCTACTCGGACTCGAAGGCAGCTCTTCAATGTCTTATGTCACCCTTTCGCCATGGACCTAATGAACAGTTAGTAGCTGAATGAAGGCTTCTTTATCCCCAAGCAATCGAAAAACAGCACAGCATAGTGTATCAGTGGATAGACAGAGAGAGAGAGAGTGAGAAAGGAAAGGCCGGGAGGTTAACCAGATTTTGGCATCTGGTTTGCTACCCAGCGCTGGGGGTGGGGAAATATAGGGGCAAGAAAGAGGGGTTAGATGGAGGAAAAAAATGCACGCGCACTCATAAAAAAACCGAAAACACACACAGGAAGGGCGTCCTAGCTACAACCGTTCAGTAAGGCCGGTCGATCGCAAAAAGTGTAGTAGCGCTTTCAGGGCCCTCTTCTGTGAAGTCGCATCCTGACGATGCTGCAGAATTCCCTGCTCCGACAAAGGTTGATCATCTAATTTCTTGAGTTCCTTGCGAAGGCATAGTCGTTGTTTACTGTACGCTAGGCAGTCACAAAGAATATGTTTGATTGTATCCTCTTTGCCACAGTGGCCACAAGCTGCGGTGTCGGCCATCCCAATGCGGAAAGCGTAGGCGTTGGTAAACGCAACGCCCAACCACAGCCTACATAACAGGGTCTGGTCTGCTCGGCAAAGCCTCGACGGGACTTGAAGACTTAGCGTAGGGTCAAGTGAATACAGTCGTGCATGCTTGACGTGTGGCTGATTCCATTGCGATGTGGTTTTCTGGCGAGCAAGTCTGCGGAGCTTTCGTGCAGCATCTGTCCTAGAAAGTGGTAGTCGCAGTTTATGATCTTCTGTGAGGGCTGAGCGGGCAGCTTGATCGGCCCGTTCATTGCCGATGATTCCGCAGTGACTGGGAAACCACTGAAATGTAATTTGGTGCCCTTTCTTAGTAAGGTGGTGTATAACCTCTGCTATCTCTAGTACCAGCTGCTCGTGTGGTCCATGGCGTAAGGCTGATAGTAGAGACTGGAGTGCCGCCTTCGAGTCGCAGAAAATAGTCCACTTGCGTGTAGGTTGATCAACTACAAATTGCAACGCGGCAAGAACTGCTGCCAATTCTGCTGTCGTTGATGTTGTTGCGTGAGATGTCTTGAATTTTATTGTCGTGGCGAACCTTGGTATCACTACTGCTCCTGTAGAGCTGTCCGGCTGAACCGATCCGTCAGTGTAGATATGTGTGGAGTCTTGATACTTCTCACACAAGAGAAGTAGTGTGAGCTGTTTAAGAGCCAGTGACTACAAATTGGCCTTTTTCTGGACGCCCGGTATGTTAATATTAATCATTGGTTGAGCGAGGCACCATGGCGGAGTCACACGTCTAGCGGCAGGAGAGAACGAAGTTGGGATCGACTCATTATGTGCGGTCACTGTTTTGCAGTAAGATGTGCATGGTCGGACCACTGGTAGAGAGGCTAGGTGATGTCGAGGGGTTCTAGCAAGGTTTCGTATGTGTGTCCTCAGCACTTCCACAATAATGTGGGTCTTGATGAGGTTGCCCCTTGTGATGGCGATAGTTGCCGCTGTTGACGCACTTTGGGGCAAGCCTGAACATATCCGGAGTGCTTGAGCCTGGACACTTTGAAGCATTCGTATGCTTGTTTTACTTGCGTTGGTTAACACAGGTAGGCTGTACCGAAGGAATCCAAGGAAAAGAATCCTGTATAGTCGCAACATAGCAGTTGTGGACATTCCCTAGTTCTTTCCAGCGAAGAACTTGAACAAATGACAGATGCCTGTTAATCGCCTTTTCATGTATGCTACATGTGATATAAGAGGTCTCTGTCAATTATAACACCTAGGAACTTGTATGATCGGAGGTGACGTATTTTTGCGCTGTTTATCAGTACGCTGTAGTTATGCATTCGTTTGCGCGTAAATGCCAGTAGTGCACATTTCTCAGAGGAAATTTCCAGACCTCGTTGACGGAGGTAAATAGCAACTTGAGTGGCAGCTCTCTGAATTCGCGCTCGCAGCTGTAGACGTGTTAGTGTAGACGTCCAAACGCAGATGTCGTCCGCGTACATTGACAATCTGACAGTACTTGGCAGATGCTCATTGAGAGCTATTAGCGTCAGGTTGAATAGTACAGGTCTATGTATGCCACCCTGGGGAACACCACGGTGGCTGTAATGTAGCGAAGTGTCACCATCCTCGGTTTTCACGAAAAAGGATCGCTCAGAGAGATAGCTGCGTAGCCACTGAAACATCCGACCACCCAATCTTACCTCCTTGAGAGCGGTGAGGTCAGCTTCATGTGTGACGTTATCGTACGCCCCTTTAACATCAAGAAATAAAGAAGCGCAGAGACGCTTACGGCCTTTTTTGCGTTGCACGTAGCTGACCAGGTCTATGACGCTATCAATTGATGACCGGCCACGGCGAAATCCCGTCATAGCATCCGGGTAGATGTTGTGATGCCCCAGGAACCATTCTAGCCGTCCAAGTACCATCCTCTCCATCACTTTGCCCAAGCAACTAGCCAGTGCGATCGGGCGGCATGATGTGAGCACCAACAGTGACTTGCCAGGCTTCAGTAATGGAACCAAACGGCTGGTCTTCCAGTTAACTGGGAGGGTGCCCTCTCGCCACGAGTCGTTGTATATCTCGAGGAGGGCACGCCTCGCACACTCACCAAGGTGACACAGTGCTCTGTATGATATTCCATCAGGCCCGGGTGCTGATGTCCGTCCACACAAAGCCAGTGCTGCTTTAAGCTCGTGAATAGAAAAAAATTGGTCCATGTGGTGATCGTGTGATGTCGTGCCACCACGTGAGAGCGTGGAGATGTTGTGATCTGCGAGTTGACCAGATAAGTTGGCACAGAACTCTTCTGCCACGTCGACCTCCGATCTCTGTTGAGAGAGGGCTAGAGCCTTGAATGGAGACCGCTGAATGGGAGATGTGCGGAGCCCTCTTACTGTCCTCCACAAGTGTGATGAAGGCTTGCGAGGATCTAACGAAGCGCAGAAAGCTGCCCAACGTTGTGACTCTAGCTTGTCTATGCGGCGTTGTATCTTCTTCTGAAGACGTCTAGCGATTCGTACATTGTCGATTGCATTTGTGCGTCGGTACCTTTGTTCCGCACGCCGTCGGAAAGCCTGAAGTCGTTCTAATTCCACATCAAATTCGGTTACTCTCGAAGAGCATGTGAGGGTGCACACTGTCTTGCACTGTGGACTTGATCACCTCTTCTAAGTCAAATGAAGTGTTCCCTTGACAGCGTTCTTCCATGAGAGATTTAAACTTGGTCCAGTCCACTCTTTGGATAGTTTCGCGTACCTTGCAAGGTGATAATCCTCTGATCATGACATATGTAAGAATGTGGTCGCTCCCATGTGTTTCTATGTCCGCAAACCATCCGGCACATCTGACGAGACCTCGAGAAAAAAAAGCCAAGTCAAGGCAATTGCTGTATCCAAAGCCACGTAAAAATGTTGGGCTGTCATCATTTAACAAGCACAGCTCGTTGTCTGAAGCAAACGTTATCAGACTTCTACCCTTTGTACTGATCCTCGGGCTCCCCAATAGCGTATGGTGGGCGTTGAAGTCTTCGATGATCACCCATGGGCCAGGAGTGGGCAATAGGATGTGTCCTAGTCTTTTGTGGTCAAATCTACTTGATGGCGACAGGTATGCACCATCAACAGTGACAATAAGACCCTTTTTCTTCAATCTTAAGCATATATATTGGTTAACGTTGTCAGGTGGTGCAGGCCGAAGATTGTAGGTCAGGTCACGTCAAATAAACAGCAGGACCTTGCTGTTTCCAGTATAACAAGCCGACATAAATGATTCGTATCCAGAGAGTCTAATAGCGCTCGATCAATTTGGCTCGCAGATGACGATGATGGGAAACATATTGATGAAAACGAACCGACGGAAGTCTGCAATGCGTGATTTCAGTCCCCGTGCATTCCAATGAAAAATTGTTGCTTTTTGACCGCTTCCCTGAAAGACAGTGGCTGGTGGGCCATTACCTACTCAAGATTGATATGTGGGGTTTAACGTCCCAAAACCACTATATGATTATGAGAGACGCCGTAGTGGAGGGCTCCGGAAATTTAGACCACCTGGGGTTCTTTAACGTGCACCCAAATCTGAGTACACGGGCCTACAACATTTCCACCTCCATCGGAAATGCAGCCGCCGCAGCCGGGATTTGAACCCGCGACCTGCGGGTCAGCAGCCGAGTACCTTAGCCACTAGACCACCGCGGCGGGGCTTACCTACTCAAGAGCCACCAGAACTGGACTCAGAGCGTCCAGTACTTGAAGTGCACCTCTCGCTGACAATGTGCGCATGTTGTTTAACACCGTGCGAATGGCATTAATTACGGGTCGTAGAAGAGCAATCACTTGCTTATCCAAGTTCTGCTGCTCCTCTGTTGTCGCAGCTTGCTCTGATGAATGCGGCTTCTGATGTGGTTCTTCCACAAGTTGCGTGCGCGTAAGTGGCGGCCACTCTTCAATAGAGAGAGATCTACTTGTTTTCTGTCTTCCATCGTCTGCGTTCGCCGCGATGTACCCTGCAGTGGGCGCCGTTCCCAGATGCGTTGACTTACTTCTTGTAGTTAACTGTGTTTTTCGCGAAGATATTCGATGGTGACGTCGTCGTCTTCGCCGGACTTTTTCCGCGGCCTCTTTGTGGGTAGAGCTGTCTCGCATCATTTGTCTAAGAATGGTAAACTCCTTCTTTATGCGTGGACAGTCTTTGGAAGATGCACTGTGGGCACCTTGACAATTAGGGCACTTTAGTATGGTTGCGCTGCATTTGTCCTCGGTGTGTGGTTCTGAGCATCGGGGGCACACTTCGGAGTTTCTGCACGCTCCCTGCACATGGCCGATCTTCTGGCACTTATGACAGCGCATAGGTTGTGGAATAAATGGTCGGATCTGGTGACGAAAGTGGCCAACCTTCACCTGGGAGGGGAGACAGTCCCCTTTTGAACGTAATTCTCACACAATGTGTGTTACCAAGGCGGCTGACATTCACAATGACGTTATCTTCATTTGCCGGTTTTATTAGCACTGAGCGATCCGAGTTTGGAATTTCAGTGGCGATGTCATAAATGACTACTGTTGAAGTGATACTATCAGCTGGTGTTATAGACTTGACATTGATGTTACCCAGTTGCGTTACTTTCTGAAGCGCGTTTAGCGCACGTGGGTTCAGCACATCGATTGCCAAGATGTTCCTTCTTGCGTTTAGACGTATTTCTTTGATCTGATTTGGCGTAATATTCTCGAGATACACAGAGAGCGCTTGCCTGTTCAGCCCACGTAGACTGTCGGTAGCCTTCAGCGGCACAAACAGGATAGAGTGAGGCCATCGCTGAGGGGCAGTTTCCACGGTAGTCGTGCTTGATGCCGAAGATGCATTGTTGATCCGTCGTTTAGCCTTGCGGTACAGGACGGGTTGGAAGCCATCGTTTGAGGACTCGTCGCTTGGTGCGGAATACAGCTCAGTGTCCTCACTATCACTAGACGCAATTCCTTGCTTCCTCGAAGCAGTCCCCGTGGTCGAACCGGACTCGGACGGTGCCCCGTGAGGTTGAACATCCATCACCACGATATATGGGGCGATAGACCCCACAACTGCGGCGAAAAAACCAGAAAAGCACAAAGACGAGCAAGATGTGTTTCGTAAACGAATCACTTCGTCTTCTTCTCCTATCAGTGGATACCAGGTCATTGTGGTATATATGGCAATGACCACGTAGTTGAGGCCGCCGGATCTGCGCACGATGGTACCCAATACACAGTCATCTCGTTCTCAAGAACCGACGCAGCTACAAGGCTTCGTTCAATTGCACGTGTTCTCACGCTGGTACAGTGGAGCTCGACAGAATTCACAAACACGCGCCTGCATAACTTGGATACCGATCTGCAGCTTCGTCTTCCCTCAGGGATATCTCGAGCTGAGGAGACTCTTCTATGCCACTTGTGGCTTGGAGTGGCCTTCACGAACGCATACTCTTATCTCATGGACATGGCCAGCTTTCTACATGCGCTTACTGCAGCTGCGAAAAAACCATCGCGCACCTATGTGAGTGCACCCATTTCAATGCGCAAAAACGAGAACTGACTGCAGCTCTGGATGGACTGGATGATCGGCCTTTGTCAGAACAAAGGATTCTGGGTCATTGGCCGAGCCCATTCTCAGCCGAGAAGGCTTTGAAAGCTTTACTGCGCTTTTTGCGGACAACTAGCCTCAGACACAGACTTAAGTGTCTTATATTCTTTGATGTTGCCTTTCATTTGTCAATGTTTTTTTGTAATTTCTCTCTCTCTTTTTTCGCAACATTTATTTTAACATCTTTTATTCCCCTCACCCCTTTCCCCTGCATAGGGTAGCGAGCCGGTCTAAGAACTGGCTAACCTCCCTGTCCTTCCGCTTAAACTTTCCTCCTTCTCCTCCTCCTCGACAAGTGTATTGCACAGCAATAAACTATTGATAATACATCACAGACTTGTTTACCGCCATAACGAGGAAAATTATCCGCTTGTTAGTATCCAAGAGAGCTATTCTCTTAGAAAAATATTGAGAAGAAGAGCAATAAGACTAAACTCGGGATAACGGCTAAAGCAGTGATCGGAGGCAATTCTTATTTTGTTATGTGGATTTTTGATTATTCAGCCAGCTCGATAATAATATGCCCCATAATAGCGAAAATGAGGTTAATTGTTGATTAATACTTTGGAAGTAAAACAGCGCAAAAATATAGACAAGGACAGAGGAAGATACGACACCACGCCGAAACATCAGCGCGGTGTCGACTCTTCCTCTGTCCATGTCTATATTTTTGCGCTGATTTTGCTTCCCAATAAGCCCCACAATCAAATAGGCTGAAATATATTCTTGCAAAAATGTTTTGACGAGACGACTTTTTTATTATGGCCACTCGTGCGCAATGTGTGAAGTTCTTTCTTTCTTTTACAGGGGCTCTAGTACTTGTGGCTGTGGTCATGGATAGCACTTAGACACGCCAAACATTTCGTTGCGAATAAATTCTGACATGCGATATCCTTATAAGTAAGAGGCACTGGTGCAATACAAGGTCAAACCAGTATTTTTTTAACTGATGACAATGTTGTGACCCTTTGTTTTTTTTTTTGGAATACACATTTTTTCAGAATATCTGTTATAGTAGGAATGACGAAGTAAGTTGGCAAGCCTCCATTTCGCAAGAGAGATAAATCCGAACAACACAGTAAAACGTGCCAAGGCAGGCACCGCATCCTTTTTACTTTCACCGCTGAAGAACATTGAAAGTATAGTCTTCGGAAGGAGTACTGTTCATATAAATGGTTATGACTAACTTACATTTAGATATTTAATTTACGTAAATGGCGCACTTTACATAAATTAACGTCAAGAGCGGATTTGAAAAGTTTGATGGTTCTAATATTTACTAAGTATGTTTAATTCTCGTTTGCAAGTATGCTTTATTTTTTTGTTGCCTTTGAAATCTATTGGTTGCTATTCTGCTTTGCTTTTGGTTACACAATTCATGCTCAGCAATATTCATGTTTATTTTTAGCTCACTCTGTGATAGCTATTTGCCACGGTGGTCTAGTGGTGATGCCATTCGGCTACTTTTAAGCTTTCGGCATTCAAGCCTTCATAAAAAATGTGAATCCTTCTGCCGGGACTCGATCTCGTTACCTACGGTTCTGAAACCGATTGCCTTAGCCGTTAGACCACCATTAGTACGGGTTTAAATAACGATTGAGTGTCTATAAAAGGATAGAGATATGAGGTTGCCCTCGCATTGTTGTGTGCGCCGAGGCGTAACAATTGTGGGCTTTGTACTTAGCACTCTGGCGATTCCTAAGCCGCGAAGCTGGTAATGCGTACTGAACGCTGTACACAAAGTTGAAAAGTGCACAAAAGAATGCGTTGCTGGTCCAAGAATGCACTGTTGCCGTATAAGGCCAGAACCTATGAATGGGTCAAATTCAATACGTAAAAGTTACTGAACACCTTTGAAGGTGTTCCTTCTCTTTTTTTTTCTTTGCTACACTACGACGACCATGATAAATCTTGTTCTTGGTTGCTTCCTTTCAAGAGATCATGAAACGTTTTTCAAAAATTACGACTACGTGCGTATTCAGAGTCCTGGTGGCTCATTCATTACCACACCTCAACTTTAGCACTCGAGTTCGTTTATTAGCTATTAAAGCATAATTCTCCGGCCACGTTTCCCTCAAGTGTTTAGCTCACGCCACTTTAGGTCAGCGTTTCAAAAGTTTCTGTCATCGGCGAAACATGGCTCTGCAGTCACATTTGCTCAGGCATGGTTAACTGAGGTTCTTTGCATCATATCCTCACAACTGCGGTGTGCAGTCGTCATGAACGTCATTTCCACTTTGATAAGTTACGTGGCACTCTCTCTCTTACTCTTGACATATACGATAGGCATAGCGAGTACTAAGTCGCCCGAAACACGCCCTAAAGCACAACCTAACGCAACCAGTCCAAGACAAAAAAAAAGAAACACTGGAACACTGCACCGAAAAAGCGAAGGCAACACAAAACGGAGCCCGGACGCACTTTAAGGCGCAACCAAGCAGATCTCAGTCGGTGAATTCATAGTATAAGCAGATCAGAGTGCAACTAATGCTGTTACCTTCTTTTTATTTTCTAGGTTTCCGTAAACATATCAATTTCGGAGCAAAAAAAAAAGCGAACGATCGTTTTATAACTTCTCTCAACATGACGTTTGACTGAGGTGCCATGTTAGTGTCCATGGCGACAGTTGAGGCCCCATGGTCATTTAGGATCCTGAAAAAACTACGGTTTCAAACTGGCGTTGTGAAATTTAGAGTGTTTATTGCAATGACTTACTTTGGAATTCACATGTCTTTTTCTTGTTGGAGCAGGGACAATTACTAACCGCACGGTTCATTTTTGTTTCACGACCCCTTTAATGAGACCCTGCGCCTTGGGTGCTACATACCTTACGATGTTCTCATTGAGACGTTAAGCGGTATTAGAAAAGAAGCATTACAAAGGCTTGGTATTAAATTTTACGGAAAAAGGGAGGCAGAATTCTGAAGTATGTGTCTAAGAAATTTCCAGGTCATAAGTTGCTGGTTTCAGTGGTAAGAGGCACTGGGAGTTCAAGACAATTTCACGTTAGCCCGGAGATGGGGTAGCATTAGGCTCTTGGGCAGGCACCCGTCTCAATAAAAGTACCTGCAGCCAGAATTGAGCAAGTTACCGTCGTTTCGTAAAGGTTCACCAATCTTGGAGCTACTGCGAAACTTCGCGATGTGCAGGAGACTCGCAAGCACCGCCGCAGTGGTCTAGTGGCTAAGGTACTCTGCTGCTGACCCGCAGGTCGCGGGATCTAATCCCGGCTGCGGCGGCTGCATTTCCGATGTAGGCGGGAATGTTGTAGGTCCGTGTGCTCAGATTTGGGTGCACGTTAAGGAACTTTAGGGGGTCGAAATTTCCGGAGCACTCCAGTACGGCGTCTCTCATAATAATATCGTGCGTTTGGGACATTAAACCTCCACGATTCAATCAATCATCAATCAGGACGCTCGCAATGTCTGCGATACCGGAGGCAGTGCATATCCGCGTGAGGCATATAAAACGTCCTTGTTAAAGGGCAGGCGAGAGCGGGAAGGCGGGAAAGATTTCTACTGTTATTGCACATAAAACTGAAGCAGATAGCTGTCGTCATCAAGATAGCTTAGGGGAAGGCATGAGGGACGTTGTCAGTTTTTGCTTCTTTATTACTCCTCAAGCTGCGAGATAGCTTCCAGTCATATTTAACTCTATTTTCGTTTCAACTATCGCATTCAATTTCGCTGTTGGAGTATAATTTAGTGATTTTTTTCCTATTTTTTAACTTTTACTTAAACTCTAGTGAGATCCGTGGCGCTGCTTGTATTCGCCAAGAAAAGCTTCCTTTGCTAAATAAAAGAGTGTGACTTCGTGAATGATAAAAGAAAAGCATGGGTTGACAGGCAACTAGAATTCTCCACTTCAAAGGCTGGATTACGCCCCCCTCAATCTGTCTTACAGTGTACCTACATTCTTCGACACCCATGTTCTGTCAAGGCAACCTACACAGTCCGAGCGTCTGCACTGAGCCTTTGAGAAGTTTAGTCACTGTTCTTCATTTAGCGCTTCTTCTTTTTTTTAAAGTAATCATAATATTTATGCAATTGAAACATAATCTAGGAAGTTACCATCCTTTGCCTATATATCTTCCCTTTTATCTCCAGACTGGCTCGCAAAGCACGTTACTCTACGATACCATCCCCTAGCTATATTTTTATCATGCTTTGTAAGCTGACGTTATTTTTTTTTCAACTCAGTATTATAATATTAGTTCTCATCAATCTTTGTCGGCAAGTCTGTCATTCAAAAGAAAGAAAACTGCTTAAAAATGGAGCCAAAAAACGAAAGTATCGCGCCAGCCATCAATCTCGGTCTTCAGGTATAGCAAATAGCAATAGACTGCGCATTCTTTAGATCTGAGTGAGGGCATTTTTGCGTTAACTAGTTAAAAAGGAGGCAATGCAAGTATATCCTTATATTTTTTCTAATTACAAGTCACTGTAAGCAGGGTGCAATGTTGATGTTATAGGAAGAAAGTTAACGCCGAAGTAAGCACTCAGCACTGATGTTTTCAAAGCATGCAAAGGGTTCGTAAGACATAAACAATAAGGCAGAGCGCAGTTTTTGCATGGCACATCAAAAGGTACTGTCGCTCTCTTGAACTGAATTGAATCTAAAAGTAAGGACGTTTACGACATGGAACTTTTGAAGTGCATCTATTGAAGCCTCGTGACGTTCCATTTGTTTCCAACAAAACCTATGGTGATACAAAACTTATGGTCGCCCTGCCGTGGTGGTCTAGTGGCTAAGGTACTCGGCTGCTGACCCAACGGTCACGGGATGGAATCGCGGCTGCGGCCGCTGCATTTTCGATGGAGGCGAAAATACTGTAGGCCCATGTGCTCAGATCTAGGTGCACGTTAAAAACCTCATAAGGTCTAAATTTCCGCAGCCCTCTACTACGGCGTCTCTCATCATTATATGGTGTTTTGTGGACGTAAAAACGCACATCAATTAATGATTCATCAATCAATACTCCGCCCAAGCGGTCGGAGAACCATACCGCGTAACCAGTGCGCCAAAATCAGTTCGAGACCGGTTTTCCCGCCCCATGAAAGCGGATATGGTTCGCGCTTCACGGCATTAGCTGTACTAAATCAAACCACGTGATATAACCAGCCAGCCACAGATTCAACATGGCGGCAATTGCGTCAGTGGTGGCTCGCATCGGCTCAAATCGCAAACTAGCCGTGCAGCATGACGACGCTTGACGGCCTCAACGGGGACACGTTCATCGAGAAGTTGTTTTGGATTAGAATATCAGAGAATTATGGAATTAGATGGTGCTGCGGCAGCGACTCAACATGCCCCAGCATGTCTCGCGTTATGTACAGGCAGCTGAATCCACCGCCGCCGCTGCCGGTGCGTTCGTTTGTGTGTTTCCTGCTGGCTTAACTCCCGAAACAACGTTTGGAAAGGCGCCAGCTCCTTTATTTCAGTACTTTGCGTGACTAACTGGAATTCAATAAGAAATGTAGTGCTCAGAAAGCAGCATAAATTGAAATAATTTTCAAGGTGGCAAACGCAGCGGCAGCGTCAGGAGTAGAACGAATGTGTACATTCTCAACTCGCGCGGTTGTGGTTTTCCGGCCACTCTGGCAATTTCGTTTCCACTTCACTCCTCAAGTGTGCTTACACACTTAAGGTCAAACGGCACGAGCTCTCTTATCTTAATAGCTCTGATTGGTGAGAGGACAAGTGCACGATGACAAAAAGATATAAACAGAGAAAAAATTCATCCAGATTGAAGGAATGTTAAAAAAAGACAATAAAAAACGCGGCTGATACCTTTTTTTTCTAGAAGTCGGTATAGCATGAATGTCTAGCTTGTTTTCTCGGAGGATGTTGAGCATTTGTTGTGCATTGTTTTGCCACAAGCGCAATGGAATGACTACTTCTGCATCAAATTGAAAAGTCACGCGAACAACAACAAGAAGCTCGAAACTTTAAGCTCAAAACAAAATCAGCTCAAAAAGCAGCAAGCATGGACGAATCAAACCTACACGAGACGTGTGTGCTACAACTACTCTCACAGCTGGAGACTTGAGTTGTGTTGCGCAAACAGAAAGATAGACACACGAAACGAATGCACAATACGCCGGACAATCGCGAACTGTCACAAGTCTTACTTTTTCTTGTGTGAACAGCGTGCTCCTTGAGTAAACGCGGCCGTGGCAGCGAGCGAAGCGACCCTCGTGCTTTCCCAAGTGACAAGTTTAATAAGCTTCCAGACGAGAGACCACCATGCGTGGAAGCGCCGCTCATCAAAAAGCTATAGGCAACGACCTAGCGCGTCCAACGCTACCCAACGCGACACCTTCGTGCAATCTCGCTATTGACGACAAAAGCACGCTGCAGTATTGCAGGTCTGAAGGGTGCCACACGATGTATGGTGTATATAAGCAGCTTCCACTTAGCAATCTTGACCACGTACGCTACACGATCTAGTGCATTGAGGACTGTAAGGACACTGTTTCGACGCCTGGCAATAGAACCATATTTTCAAGTTTTTTTTTTTGGTTTGAAATTTGTTAGCATGTATTTTACAATATCATATTCGTCACAGAAGTACATCAAGGGAGCCGTAATGGACCTTGGCACAAAATACTATTGTATTAAAATTGACATGAAAACAAAAAAGGAAATGAAAAGAAGAAGTAAAATAAGCAAAGCAAGTCAAAAGCACAGAGAAAAATAGTGCATTGAAATAAAGAAAATATAGAAAGAAATAGACAGATAGAGATAATTAAACTCTTCGGCGCAGTAAGTAGACACAGCATCCATATGTTGGCGATGACCAGCAAGCTCTTACAACTGAGTTTTATTACGAAAATATTTCGCATATCCACGAATTGCATGATGTTGAAAGAGCTTGCTCCAGAGATTAAATCCGCTAAACCTTGAATACTCTGACATATGTTCAAAACATTGTCAGGTAAAGACGTGACTGGAGAGTGATTGTGGAATGATTGTACCACAAGCTATATACACAAAGGTTATTATTTACATATCAGTGTATTATATATAAATATTCATATACTCATGCAGTATATACATTTTGTTCCAAAGCTTACTTCCGGATCCCATAAGCTCGGATGAACATTTTTCTTTTATTATAACTGCTTTGTGATTCGTAAAGAACAAAGCCAGAGGTTACTGGATTATAGTATGTAGTGGAAAGATTGACAACGGTTCTGATGGTGAGTCCGTGCTGCAGCCACATTACGAACCCTCCGCGCCACCACCTTGGCTTCTGCAATGTTTATAGTGGGTAGCAGTATTGACGCGCACTGAGTGATGTCCTGCGAAAGAAAGAAAACGCACCAAGAGTGAGTGCTATATATCCCCTTCAGTCACGAATGAGAATGCGCTGTCAAAAATCAAGGCATAATACCAAAACACTCGGTATTACATTTCAAAAAAGAAAATGAAGCAAGGCGTTGTTTCGTGTGAGTTCGAATAATTAAAGCTAATGGGATGTGTAATGGATTATCGAATTATTCTGTCTCCTGTCTGCTTCAGTACTTGCATAAAAAGAATCCACTTTAAAGCCCAAAATGCATGTACAGATTGTTCTTTGGTTGTATTTGTTTCGAGCGAAGAAAAAATTACTTTTCACGTTGGTCTTCGATGCGTCACTTCGAACAATCGTCGAACGTGGTAGTGCATCCAGCAAAGTAATCTTCTGCAGCAATATGCAGCATAATAAAGTTAAATAATTTCCTGTTGTCCACTCGGAAGGCTTGGACGAATGTGCACAGTAAATTTCAAACCATTTGATGGAGCACGTGGTGTGTGACGTGCTATTGAAATTGTCGTCTCCATTTGTACGCACCATAACTGAAAGGGATATTGGCGCGGCCACCTATTGGTCTCCTATCAAACTAGAGAACGCGCCGAGAGTGCAGCGAGCGTTGCCTGAACGGCGGCGCGAACGAAGGGCACAGCTGCACCTTTATTGGGAGCATGCACTAGCGTAAACACCGTCGCAGCGACGAGGAAACCGCCCTGCAGGATAAGCAAGCTTCTAAAACAACAAATATATAGCCTACAGAAAAGATAGCGCCACATGCTTATTCAAGAACCAAACGAATAACGAATAGCGAAGAAGGAAGCCCGCAAAAAAGCGAGTAACCACAAGGGAACACCACGAGCAGAAGAATATAAATGAGCCACTGCCCCGCCACGGTGGTCTAGTGGCTAAGGTACTCGGCTGCTGACCCGCAGGTCGCGGGTTCGAATCCCGGCTGTGGCGGCTGCATTTCCGATGGAGGCGGAAATGTTGTAGGCCCGTGTACTCAGATTTGGGTGCACGTTAAAGAACCCCAGGTGGTCAAAATTTCCGGAGCCCTCCACTACGGCGTCTCTCATAATCATATGGTGGTTTTGGGACGTTAAACCCCACAAATCAATCAAATGAGCCACTTCTTTTTCTCGTAAAAGTAGGGAGAGTTTGCTATGCAACTTCCTTAAGTTATTGCTGCTTCAATTAAGATTCTTGTGTCTTCATTAGGATCACCAGCATGAACTCTTTTCTCAAGTGGGAAATGGCATGTACATGCTGAGGCTTAAGAGATGAAAAAAAAATACACCATCTACCTGAAGGGGACCATGGGGTGATGCGGAGCATCGCGAGAGTTTTAAATGGTGTCTTTACCGTGTTTACCTGTTTTCTGCGTTACCTTTGCAGTGAACATTGCGTGTTATTACGTTGGTAAATCGGTTCGTTAACACGCATCGCGTGAACGTTGTGTTAGAAATTCCTACGGTACTCCGCATCAACCCATCGTCGCCTTCGCGGAGATTGTGTAAATTTTTAGGGTCGAAGTTTCTTAAGGTGTGGGTTTCTATATCCTCCTATGTATGTAGTTGTAGTAGTAATAGATAGCCACCCAGTGGTACATACCCGTCCTCGTGCACTAACCACATGTTCACAAAATACGAAAAACATAGCATGGCGTCATTACAACGCTCTCGGTGTTAGCAAAGCGCTGACAGCAGAAATGTGGCACATACTCTCGTTTAGTCCTTGGATTGTCCGCTGGATGGCGGTACTTGTATACCATGAATATATGATAAAAAGAAGTGATAGCGGTAATTGAAGTGTCCGTCATATGGACGGACTGACAAACGGATGGACAGACGGACGAGCAGAGGGACAGACAAATACACGGACGGAAGGACAGACGCATGGGCGGAGGCACGAACGGACTTACGAACGGGCGCACGTGCGGACGGACGAACGCACGCGCAGATTGACGAACGCTTCGCCCCACTCATCATTTATTCCGTGGATATGCTGTGATTGTTTGTTAACGATCACGCTACGAAATATCATTGTTCAGCAACGCACAGGAGACATATCCCACCGGTGCTAGCTTGCAGGTATTAGGCTATTAGTACTTGCTTGCAGGTCTAATACTTGCAAGCTAGCACCGGCGAAAGAAGGCGCAGCGCGAGCAGTCGGTATTTTTTTTTAAGTGTCAATACACTTTATAAGCGACCCCAAACCATCCACCGCCGTCGGCGGCGTCCGCAGTCTTCTCTCTATCTTTAAAAGAAAGAGGACTTGGCGGGGCGCAGCGCGACGCTCTACCGAATAAGCCGCGGACGCGACGCTGATAATGGTGTCAGTAACGCGCCTTATACCCCCTCCCCCTTCGCTCGCTCCTCCGCTCTCCTCGCTCGCTGCAGCTGCGCGCGCACCCCTCTCTCTCTCGCGCCCGCCTTCTCTCTCAGTCTCCCGTCGAGAGCGGGTCGTGAGGGGGAGTAAAGTTAAAATCCGTTGGCATTCGCCAGTGAGTTAACGTAAACTCCCCCGTGTGATCAAATTGCGATTCCCGGGAACCATTACACCATAAAGGCACCATAGTGTGAATAATAAATATAATAGTGCGATTCAATAAATACCCCTCATAGCATCACCCCGTGTATTCGCACTTAACCATGTTCACCCACGGGGAAATTCTTGGGAGTTTTTTTCAAGCAAGAGACTTGTTTGCAGACCCTGCCTGCGTGTGCTTTGTTAGACGCTGCGGGAAGTCGCTCTTTAAAGACGATAGTCTTTCTTGGGATACTTTGACACCAAAATTCTAGCGTGTGCGTCTGTCGACTTGTCCGTGTGTCCCCCGAAACCGCTAAAATCTGACACATCCGCAGCACACGAGTATCGATCTAGATTCAACATTCACTCTTGTGCGTGTTCTCGATTGAAGGAAATATTGCGCGTATCTGAGGAACAACTACAATACGTCAATACCTGTGGCGTGTTTGTTTTTACTTTACAAGGCTTTCACAATATAAGTTATTCTAAGCAACGTAGCGTTTATTAGGCTTCGCGATATCAACGCTGTGCACGAAAAAGCGGGTGTTTCTGTGCGCTTTGCAAAGACAATACGATGGTGGCACCTATCTATCGGATCGCATTCTGCAAACTAACGACTCCGAGATGGAGCGCACACACCGTGCGCTTACTTTATCGGGCGCCATATTTTCGTTTTCTAAGAATACGGAGGCACGTACGTACGTCGTTCAACACATGAATGAAAGAGATGTTTCGCATATAAAAGACCGATTCGCGTTCCTCAATCGACAAAGTTATTATACTGCTGAATTTTTTAGTGGCTCGCGGGTCCTCCTATACGTCTAGCTCAAACGCGTAACTAAAACCATTTATTCAGTGCGGCAAAAAACCCACCGATGCACTTGCTCTACGTTCAATGTTTCTTTAGAGTTATGTGAGGCTTGTGTTAGAGAACTTGGAGATGTTTACATAAAGATTGTGAAGTTGGTGAGAAGTGGCGTGCATTTCGACTTTTTTTAGGTACCCAATACACGGCCTCAGTTAAAGTTTCAAAGAAATGCCTTCAGAAGATCTGCGAGCCATTGCGAATTTTCGCACCATACGATAACTGTCCAGTTTTTTAAAGGAGTCGCGCATAGTGTATGTAGTCATTAGTTACATGTGTTTAATTTGAGGACCACGGGACGACATTAAATCCTCCCATAGTAGAGTACTTAGTACTCTAAATCATTACCCACTTTTTCTAAACACACCCTACGGACTTGGACACTTTTGGTTAAATGTGTCATGTGTGTCGTGCTTTGTCATTTTGTTATTGTGCTTGTTGTATAGACACTGGTTCCATAGGTTTGCTATGTCCCACGATAGAATAATTTTTTTCTAAACAAATCTTCCCACGTCTCGTGAGTTGAAAGTAGGCGTGAACCGTGAAGGTCTTCTTCTGTCAGACCAGAGGGTCGTCGTGACCTAGTTCATGGCCAAATTTTTGTCGCCACAGCTCTTCAAGTGTAAGGTCCACGGGATGCCTTTATGCTCTCCCGTAGTCGAGTACCTCATACTCTTGATTATTACAACTTTTTTTTTTCTAAGTACCTTCCTTCTATTCAGTTACTCTTGGACGACATTCTGCTCTCCCATAGTAAAGTATACCCAATACTCTTAAAAAACACTTTTTCTGTGCATATTACTTCACGGCCTCATCGAGTATGGGACCCACGAGAGGGCTCTGTGCTCTCGCGTCGTTAACCACTTGTTCTAAACATATATTTCATTATTATTTGTTACGAATGGGGATGTCGTCCTCTTTATGAAAAAAACCAACAGTTCTAGCGGCGTACCCTTAAGGAGGCTCTAGAATCGTAATTTTGGCTGAATTAATAGCTCGAGGAAGTGTTGTCAGTAAAACGTACATAATATTGTTGAATAAAAAGAAGGTGCCTATTTTAATTTTTTGGCAAACGGCGTTCCTGGTAACATATTAGTCTCTTTTTCACAATTTCTTCTTTTATTTGATTCTTGTGTAAGCATGGGGCCTCATGTTTTTCGCCAAATTATACTTTTGAGTTTTCTTGTAATAAAAATAATCTGGAAGTCTTTTTTGTTGTCGTCAGCTCTAATTGTGCCATGTATACATTTTTTCTGAGGAGTTCATTAGTAGAATACCAACTAGCCCAATACGATGCTTTCCCGTAAAAAGTGAGAGGTATATAAGAAGAGGATTGGACAAATAGATGAAGGTAATGAGATGAAAACAACTGTAAAAGATATAGTGAGGCAGGGAAATAAAAAACAACGCTAAAAGAGCGGCCCTTCAGAGCGTCTTTCAAACACTCTTTGGGATGCTACAAGCATACTGCTGCGTACCCGTTGCGCACTAAATAATCATACATTTTGAGTAGTAGGCCAGCATTCACTATATTATCATTTGACATTCTTTGGAAAAGTGTGGTATCCACTCCACACTTGTTGGAAATTCTGTGAGAATTTTTTATGCAGTGGATGACGACGATAAAGAATTATGCGTGAAGCGGGCATAAGCCACAGTTAATAGGCAATCAAGGGCTGGTTTTATATTATGCTTGAGCATTGTGGGACACACTCTTGACGCAATTCACATTGTGTAAAGCCTGGCTGTTTTTTTTAGTTCTAAAACGCTTTATTACTGATATTAACGCGATTCATTTCTCCACATCAAGCCTGCCTAAGACCAGTTTAGGAACGAACTCCAAGCTCTGTCTGGGCTCAGTGGTAGAATATTGGGCTGGAAGACGGCGGAGCCGGGTTCGAATTCTATTGCGTCATTGATGTTTTTTTTATTTACCGATTTCAAAGCACTGTCGTGGCTCAGTCGTACATACTAGGCAGGCACGCAGCGGACCTGGGACGGAGTCCAATTGTGTCATCGGTGTTTTTAGGAGCGAAGTTCCTTATTGCGTATCTTCTGCATCCCCCGTTGTCGCTGGGCGTAACTACTGGTGGCCCATACTCGAAAGAGCTGAGTGTGCCACAGGGGATAGATGGGTGTGTGCCAAATCGAAAGGAGAGAGACGATCGTGCGACTACGATCGCGATGAAAAGATGCGTGATGGTGGTACTTGGAGAGTTCACTAGATGGACGGATGGATGGGCGTACCGATGGACAAACAGACAAGCAGACGGACGGATGGATGGACGCACAGCCAAATGCACGGACGAACGCATAGATGAACGCACGGATAGACGCACGGATGAATGCACGGATGAATGCACGGATAGACGGAAGCAAGAACGAACGGACGGATGATAGCGTGGACGAACTGACAGACGCTTTGGCCCATTCATCATCGTTCGCTCCATTGATCTGCTGTGGTAGTTTCAAGTTTACCGAGTTTTTTACGTTCGATACTGGTTACGGACACAAGGTGCTGTGGCGGAGGACAACTACGGCACCGCAAGTGACCCGTGTTTTGATTCTATAATAGCATTTGCTTTATAAAAAACATGAATGCACAGAAACCGAATAAAAAAGGATTGTAACACGGACAAAGGTATAAACAGCAAAAAAAAAACGAACGAACGAAGAAAGAAGTAACGATAAAGGTGGAAAGGCGGCCCTTTGAACACTTCATTTAAGCTTGCCATTACTAGTACGAGGATGCCTCTGTATTGTGACGGAGCTGAAGCCCCGTTAACTGACCTGCACTTGTAAATCGGCAGCCAAGCAAGACGGCCGAGCCGCCTCTCACGCAAGCGCTTCACACACAGAAAGTCGCCGGCTTTCCGACGTCACAATATGTTTTAGACGGAAAATTATGAAAATTGACATGTCATTTTCAAGGAGTGTTCAGTGAAAAGAATGCATTAAGATGAATTCATTATGTAATGTAAAGAGAAGGCAAGGGGTTCAGGTGGCACATATGGATAGTGAACGAGAGTGAGAATAGTACCTGTATAGTACATGTACAACGTATGTATTTCATTGCTCTCATTTACAAGAGGTGCAACAATGTTGTCATTCGTTCAAGTTAGAAAGTTATATTTCCATTTCCATGGACAGGGTTTAACACTGCTGTTAGGGTGCAAACATTAAACAACAGACCAACGTTAAAGACGCCACTTGAAAGCAGTTAGCTTTATTAGTTACGAAAAATCGCAGCATATCTATGGAGCGAATGACGATGAGTGTGGCAAAGCATCCGTTCGTCCGTCCATGCGTCTGTCTGTGCTTCCGTCTATTCTTGGGCCCATTAGTCCGTCCGTGCGTGCATGCATACGTCCATTCATCTGTCCATCCGTCCAATCGCTGGCCACATCTGTCTCTCTGTCTGTTTCTTCGTCCGTCCGTCCGTGCATCTAGTGAGCACTCGAAGTACTGCCATCTCGCATCTTTATATCATATTTTTATCATATACAAGTACCGCGATCAAGCGGACATTGCAAGAACTAAACGAGAGCTGGCGATCTACTCCTAAAACGAGGACTCATGAATCATGGCCTAAGAAGCTTCGCCCTTTAAACAAAACGAGATGGCCGATGCGCAACGCGCACCAGCAATCTGAGGTTGGGCATTTTTTGTAAACATCACTATTCTAACGAGTGCAAAAGCTGCACTGTGAATACATACAAGAAAATGCATGGGACCACGATGCCATGCACTCATGGCTTGTCTTGTCCAATCTCCTTGGCGCTGTTTTTTCACTCAAAATTCCGAAACAACCAGTCCAAGATCTGTACCCTATTGCAGGTATTTATACATTATAAATAACCCGTTTCGTACTAAAGCAAAACGTTAAAACCTTATAGGCAGTTTTGTTCTTTAAGCTTGTTACACAAAAATGAAACGCGCCTATGCTGACTTTATCCCTGAAGTCAACTACGTTTATGCTAAGAGAAAATAAAAACAAGACTTTGTGGCTCCTTCAGCGAAGTAAGGAAACTTCGTAGGTATTTTATAAGGCACCTCAACACAGGCGAAACAGAAAGTAAAGAAATGATTTCTGCAATGCCCAGATAAAAAATGCTAGAATATATTCGTAGAATCGCTTTCACAAAAAAAACAAATATTAAGGTTCCTGCTTGCCGAAACCGGGAAATAGCTATGACGCACGCCACGTTGTAAAACATGAGGCTAAGTTTCATAATCTTACGTTCAATTATTTACATTTATGGTGTCATTCATTGGCTGATGCGGATCCCTTCCGCTAAGACTTTTTCTGCTCCGTATGAAGCAAGTATATTTCATTGGTGGATTGAGAGTGCTCCCCGTATGTTCCATTATCAGACCTGGAGCAGCTCTGTCGGGAGATCCACTCCACGGAGCAACAATCTCTACTTCGCGAAAATCGGTGGATGGAAGCGGAAGTCGCAAGCGGCCCGTGTCTTGAAATGGCGCCAACGGACGCTGGTCGTGTTGGTTGCACCTCACGTCGGAGCTCACACTTTGTTAGCGTAACATCGCTTTGCCCAACGTGCCCACTCATGCAGGAATAGAGACGAGCAAATCACAATGCATGTTCTCACCCTGCCATTTACTGCAGAAAGAGCCAGTGTGTTTCATCGGTAGATTCTCTCCTGTTCTCCTCCACCTGAGTGGAGTGCTCCGGCACAGAGTTCGTCAGCCACTCGGAATCTCCCAATTGATCACACCATGAAATTTATTGCACGAGTGCTTTTTTTTGCCCTTCCTTGTACCCTCAGGATAGTTGGAAATTTTGTTTGGATGATGAACGTGCTTTGTCGAGCGAAGTAGCATGTGATAGGGGATTACCCGCGTTATTTAGGTTTGAAATGTAACTATACAAATCAAACGATTCTAAACAGCTAAAGAAGTGTGTTCTTCGATCTAAACCTGAAAAGAATACGACAAAGTGATTAAGAGTTTTGAGCTGAATTGATAACTTTGATGTTTAAAACGTGTTTACCACACACATCAACCGTGGATGTGCTAGTTTTAGCCAAAAGCGGCGTCCCTCAGGTACTCAGGTATAGTTAGTCTGTTTTCTTTCACTTCGGCCTAGATTATCATTATCATGCACGAATAGATCTTACTGCATATTATATGAGGAAGATCAGCTAGTACTCATTCGGCACCGATTCAACAAACTTGGCTTTCATAAATACGTTTTCTTCATAAACAGTGGGTTCAGTAAATAAATATCCTCTATCGTGAGTGTCTGAGTTATCTTACTATTGAAAACGTTTGTATAAGAGGTACTGATGATATTGATTTACTGTTGTGTCTTGTCTCAATATTGACAGAATGATGACAAATCCTTCCAGTGTATTTCAACTAATAGAGAGTCTACTTCGCTTCTTTCACATCATCATCACCATCATCATCATCATCAGCCTGACTACGTCCACTTAAGGACAAAGGCCTCTCCCATGTTCCACTAGTTACCTCGGTCCTGTGCTTGCTGCTGCCAATTTATACCCGCAAATTTCTTAATCTCATCTGCCCACCTAATCTTCTGTCTCCCCCTAGCCCTCATGCCTTCTCTGGAAATCCAGTTAGTTACCCTTAATGACCAGCGATTGTCCTGTTTAAGTGCTACATGCCCTGCCCATGTCGATTTCCTCTTCTTGACTTCAACTATTATATCCTTAACCCCCGTTTGTTCTCTAACCCACTCTGCTCTCTTCTTGTCTCTTAAGGTTACACCTACCATTTTTCTTTCCATTGCTCGCTGCGTAGCCCTCAATTTAAGCTGAATCCTCTTTGTAAGTCTCCAGGTTTCTGCTCCGTAGCTAAGCACCGGCTGGATACACCTGTTATATACCTTTCTCTTGAGGGATAGTAGCAAGATACCTGTCATATTTTGAGAGTGCTTGCCAAATGGGCTCTACCCCATTCTTATTCTTCTGGTTACGTCAATCTCGTGGTTCAGCTGCGTGGTTATTACCTGCCCTAAGGAGACATAGCCTTTTACAACTTCAAGTGAACTAATAACTATCTCAAAGCCCTGCTCTCTTCCGAGGTTATTGTAAATTACTTTCGTTTTCTGCAGTATAACTTTAAGACCTACCTTTCTGCTCTCCTTGTCTAACTCCATAATCATGAGTTGCAATTCGTCCCCTGAGTTACTCACAATTGTAATGTCATCGGCGAAGCGCAGGTTACTAAGGTACTCTCCATTAACTCTTACCTATAACCGTTCCCATGCTAGGCCTCTGAAAACATCCTGTGCGCACTCGGTAAATAGCATTGGGGAGATTGTATGCCCCTGCCTTACACCCTTCTTGATTGGTATTCTGTTGCTTTCTTTATGAAGCATTATGGTAGCAGTTGATCCCCAGTAGATTTCTTTCAGGATGTTTATATATGCTTCATCGGCGCCCTGATTTCGCAGTGTCTGCATGTCTGCTGATAATTCTACTGATTCAAATGCCTTCTCGGAATCTATGAAGGCTATGTATACTGGTCGGTTATTTCCTGACCATTTCTCTATTACCTGATTGACATCATGAATGTGGTCGATTGTTTAGTAGCCTATTTGATATTCTGCTTGTTGCTTTGGTTGATCGAATTCGAATGTTTTCTTAACTCGGTTAGAAATTACTTTGGTAGATAGCTTGCATACTACGGAGTGCGAGCTGATCGGCCTGTAATTCTTCAATTCCTTGTCATCTCCTTTCTTATGTATTAAGATGATGTTAGCATTCTTCCAAGACTCTGCTACTCTTCCCGTAAGGAGACACGTCGTAAACAGGGTGGCTAGTTTTTCTAACACAATCTGCCCTCCATCTTTCAGCAGATCTCATGTTACCTGGTCCTCACCAGCAGCTATGCCTCTTTGCATTCTCTCCAAGGCTTTTCTGACTTCTATCATTACTGGTGGGGTGTCGTCTGGGTTACTGCTAGTTCTTATAGTATTTAAGTCGTGGTTGTCCCGGCTACTGTACAGATCTCTGTAAAACTCCTCCGGTATTTGAACTATCCTATCCATATTGGCAGTTTTTTTAACTTCTTGGTCCCTTGGTGCATACATATGATTTTTTCCTATCCCAAGTTTTCTCTTCACTGTTTTGACGCTTCCTGCGTTTTTCCGAGCATGTTCAATTCGCTTCATGTTATACTTTCTTACATCAAATTTCTTACGCTTATTATGCAACTTCGAAAGCTGTGACAGTTCTTTTTTTTCTGTTGTACTTTCATGCTCTGACGCTTAATATTGAGATTGTTCGTTTCCTGGGAAAGCTTGCCAGTGTCCTGTCTAACTACCCTGCCTCCAACTTCCTCTGCCCCGCCACGGTGGTCTAGTGGCTAAGGTACTCGACTGCTGACCCGCAGGTCGCGGGTTCGAATCCCGGCTGTGGCGGCTGCATTTCCGATGGAGGTGGAAATGTTGTAGGCCCGTGTACTCAGATTTGGGTGCACGTTAAAGAACCCCAGGTGGTCAAAATTTCCGGAGCCCTCCACTACGGCGTCTCTCATAATCATAAGGTGGTTTTGGGACGTTAAACCCCACAAATCAATCAATCAAATCCAACTTCCTCTGCACACTCCGTAATGACACTCGTCAGATTATCAATCATTGTGTCTACGCTAAGGTTGGTTTCCTCAATAAGAGCCGAGTACCTGATCTGAAGCGAGAATCTGAATTCCTGTACTTTCCCTCTTAGTGCTAGCTTACTGATTGGCTTCTTGCGTATCAGTTTCTGCCATTCCTTCTTCAAATCTGGGCGAATTCAAGACCGGACCATTCTTTGGTCACTGCAACGTACCTTGCCAACCACTCCGACATCCTTCAAATAATAGGTCCTTAAAAACAAGTGTTTGAAAACCATGAATATTTAAAAGTAATTTCGCGCACTTCATAGGGTAGTGACAAGAAGTGCCTCATGAATGTATACAAAAGCCTGTTATGTACACATCTAAACTAGGGAGTAAGAATATACCACTCTACAACACCAACTGCCCCAATGATGCTCGACCCTGTTCACTATCTTGGAATTCGTCTTTCTACGGGTGTTTTTTGTACTAGCCCTGTAGAAAGCTTGTACGTTGAACCGAACAAGTGGTCACTACATCTCCACAGATGCTACCCGTCCTTTCTACACTTTCTTAAAATAAACGCAAAAACCGAACACCTTGTACACCTCACCATTAATGACTTGTCCATTTCCGTTCTATTTCAAAATCGTCCTGCCATGAGACAGCCCTACGCACTTCGTGTGAGGAGATTAGCCAAAAAATTGGTGTGCCACTTTGTGAACACCATCCTAAAAGTAACTAAAGTGAGCCCAATGCACATAATTATGCACACTTCCTTGAACTGCACCATAAATATTCATGTCCGGAAATTTTTGCGATGCCTTCAAGACTTTCACCTCTGTGTCCTACGCAGCGGTTGGTCTATCTTTTTCAGATGTAGGTATTCTGCTCCTCTATACGAGCATCTTGACTACAGAAGCATACGCGATAATATTGGTCATCAAACATATCAAAGAATTGAAACTCTCAAAAGCTGTGAGATGTACTGATTCTCTAAGCGTGGTGACAACTCTGATGTCCCTTAAAAATACGAACCCTATCCTGGTCTCTGTCGATTCACTACTATGCATGACCTGTGCACAGCAGCAGTATGTCATGGTCTGCTGTGTGCCAGGGCAACGCTAGATTGAAGGAAACGTGTTAGCGGATCAACTCGCTGTTTACGCCCACGAGAATGCCACAATAAATACATCTATATTTTTTCTGCACTTGACCTCAAACCCTTTATTAAACGAAAGCTCAGGGACTATTGGCAGCATTTATGAGATAGGCAAACAAAAATAAATATACACCTCATCAAGACACTTATTGCAAATTGCCCACCAACATTGAAGTCGCGCTACACAGAAGTAACACTCACCAGGTTAAGAATAGGACGTACACATAGCACACACTGACACCTTTTGTCCGGTGGCTATCCACACCTATGTGAAATGTGCGGAGAACCTCTCACCGTGCTTCATGTTTTAATACAGTGTAAAGAACTGGATGTAATTAGAAGAAAACACTTTTCATTGCCCTTCCGCCATCAAATTCTCTTGCACCCATCAGTGTTCATAGGTGGAGAACCACTTTTTAGTTGTCAATCATTGTTCGCAGTCTTAAAAGATGTATATACTTTTCATGTCATACTTCCAGGCATCCCAGCAGCACGACCTCTCTGAGAAGCGGTGTTTGCTGCAATGACTATACTGAACAAAGCACTTGCCTCGCGGCCCTTGGACACAAGGACGTGGATGATCGAGGCACTTGTAGTAATGCCATACATATCCACCACGTTTTTAGTATCATGAACTTTCACCATCTATTCACACTACCCACATTCCACGTCGTGGTCATGATTTTAATACTTCTATATTATGCCCGCCTTAATGGGAGGAATTTCAAGGCTCCTATACAGCCACTTATCATAATCAGAGTTCATATCTCTAGTCCCATGACCTGGCGCTCTTTGGTCATTGAATAGCCCTTGCGCCACAAAACATCAAACATCATCATCATTGATTCATTCAATCCAGTTATTTGTGGTCGTCTGAAAGCTTGCTTTGTTTTCGCCCAGTGAAAATATAAATAGAGGAGGTGGCTGCAACAAAGTCACACTTCTCAGCTTTTCTTGTATTGTACTTTCGGTTTGGGATGTGTAGGTACTTTGATAAAAAAACGAAAAAAAGAGAAGAAAAAACAGAAATAGCCGTGTTGTTTGCCCCTGAAAGATTTGCTTTGTGCCCCTTGAGTTTCTTCTTTCAACCAAAACATAAATTTCTACTGAGTACTCTGGATGAAGATGTCTCTTAGTGTGAACACTGCAATGGTACACCTCCGTGGGGCTTAAGGATTCCGGTGGATTCCACAGTCTCAGTAGAGGAGGCAAAAGAAAACACAAAAAAGAACAAGGCACGAAGAAGCAGTAAAATCGATGAACTCTTCGAGCCAATATGCAATTCAATGTTGGCACGGCAGAAAATTTCCGTTTGTTAAAATGAATCGCCGCTTCGCTGTACAACAATACAAAAGCCACAAACATTTAAAAAACAAGAATAACAAGGCTTTGATAAGAGTTGAAACAAAGTTTGCTTTCCTACTTTACACCAACACCAGCCTCGTAGAAGTAAAACACTGGAGACGTGTTCGTACTTACAAAGAAGCTATCTAACGAAAGTCTGTAGGGAGCTAAACGAAACTTGCGTGCTAAAGGAGTGTCCAATGTATACTCTTTAACTGGGTTCCTCTCCTCTGAAGTAGAACTTTTTTAAGGTGCCGTTTTTTTTAACATGCACACAGTTTGTCGGTGATTTCGTGCGTCAGTCTGGGTTGCAATTTTCCTGGGGCCTACCAGATGCCTTTAACTTTTGCAAGGTTCTACGTAGAGAAACTGTTTCATGTGTCAAAATTCGGTAGCGTAAAGGACCATGGTACGTTGAAAGGTATGCGTCCTAGAATTGCACTTTTTTGTATTGTTACATGTGCGACAGCGAGCCTATTCATTAGAGATGCAGTAGGCTCATCGAAAAGAATATCTCATCGTTTTATCTCATCGAAAAGAATACCTCTCACTAGAGCTATCCGAAGTTTCCGTTATTCAGAGGCATGATGCTGGGTGTGTGAGTCAGCACTTTGTGTATCTGCATAAAACAACAGTATCGGGAGTCGTGCGAAGTTAGTTCAAGGTGACCCGGCCAAGGAGGACCAGATCTATACCACTGGGCCACGAAAGCTTGGGAATGGGTGACTTTCTGACCCCGCTGAACGGCCCAAAGTTGGTGCATCGTGATTAAAATAATTGAGCTAGGTAAACATGTTCACGAAGGTTTACAACTGCATAAAGATAACTAGCATTTCCTGCTCAAAGCATCATGCTGCAAAGTAATGTTTAATGATTACTTCGGTCTCTACTTCACCATAGCATTTTTGTTTGTGTGAAATCACTACGGTGATTTCACACAAACAAAAATCAGTTGGTTTCAATGTTTATGGTAACCACTTCCACATTTTACTTTCTCGTCTCTGTCCACAAAGCGTTTTTCATTCTGCCTCAACATCTCTCTGAACCCACTCAACTCGTAGCACTCGCAGGGTATGGAACGTGCCAAGAATCTTCGCCTTCATTTGAGGTCCTAGGCAGAGATGTGCAGAAAAGAGTTTCGGGATAAAATTGAAAAATAAACATGCATTCGAAGCCTGAAATAAAGTACTAAGATGCATAATTTGAAAACGTAATGGGATACTTCGCCTATGCTTCAGTATTAGGGCAGCAAAACTATACCGAAATACAAGTACAGAAATGTGAATACCAAAATATTTTGGGGGGGGGGGGGGGGGGAGAGGATCGTGCTGCGCAAGAACATTGTTAGGTACGCCATAACTTTTTTAGCGTTAAGGAAGTTGCAGGTTGCCGGCAAATCTCGCCTTGCGAAATTAGTAAGCGAACTTATGTCACTTATTTAACTCGCGCACACCACTTAATTGGAATATGAAAAGTATTTACTTGACGCACGAGATCAGGTTTGCTGGAAATCCTGCTGTAGCTGTGCTTAATCAACAACTACTAATAACGTCGGTTCAACTTCAACACTATACTCGCAAACTGCTGAAATGCCTCGCCACGCCAATGAAAAAAAAAATGTGCTGCTGCGCTCGTTTTGAGACACAGTAAACTTCGTAGAAGTAAGCCGACAATAACACTCCCTCGTCGATCCTACTGCTATTGCGGTCGGGCACTTAACCATACGGGTTAATCTTTGTGAATGGGACACCTTTCGCAGCCCACCTCGTGTCACCGACTAGGGCACCCATTTTACTGCTTAGCACAGAAAATCCTTTCTTCCTTTTTGAAAACGGGGAGGCTGAATGCCGATGAAAATGCTACAAAATATGCACAGCCTGGGTAGTAACGTCAAATAATCGATAAATCCTAAAAGCACGCCGCTACTAAGATATAAATACATATCTTGTGTATCTAGATACAGAAGTACCGATAATGATTTATTGATATGTGGGGTGTAACATCCCAAAACCACCATATGATTATGAGAGACGCCGTAGTGGAGGGGTCTGGAAATTTCGACAACCTGAAGTTATTTAACGTGCAGCAGAATCTGAGAACACGGGTCTGCAGCATTTTCGCCTCCATCGAAAACGCAGCTGCCCCAGCTGGGATTCGATCCCGCATCCTGCGCGTCAGCAGCCGTGTACCTTAGCCATTAGACCACCACGGTGGGGCAAATAGAGATGCTCGAAAGTATATCTCAAATATCATTGCGGTACTCTTGTATCGTTATGCTGGCTACCCTTGCTCGATTTTCAACGCAAGTACTTGTCAAATGGTTAGCAACATACATAATGCCACAATCCATCAAGATTTGTGATTGATCCATTCTACTGAAAGTGCTGCCGAGCGCAAACCACACCGAAAGACTCAGAATAATCGAGATAATCTTAGAATTTTTCGATGCGATTACAAGCCCAATGCGAATATTACAAATGGGTCATTCCTCGCGGAATGTTTTATTATTTTCAGCCCCCATCTGAAGTCCACTTGACAAAAGTCTGCTGATTTCTTGCATTGAAATGAGTGAACTGCTGTAGCACATCCGTGAAAAGTTGCTTTACAGCGAAAGCTGTTACGAAATCACAATTCGGGTCACGCGCAGTTGTCCGCCGCCGCCGCCGCCGGTTTCCGTAACCACAACGCGCGATATCAGAAAAATAAACTGCACAAATGACACAGTGGAGCTTTAACCCGAGTCCGCTGGGTGCCTGCTCACTATTCTACAACTGAGCACACCAGTGCTTAGAACTTGTTCGCAAACTTGCCTTAGGCAGGCTTTATGCCGGGAAAGCAATCGCGTTACTACAACTTATAAAAGGTTTTAAAACAGTGAAAGAACAACCACGAATACTCCAACAGCATAACAAGTGGATTGTCCAATTCTCCAAGCCATTACAAAAGCTTGTTCTTGTTCCCCTATTAACGGCGTCGCATACCCACTTCAGGCATAATTCCCCATCGTCTTCAGCCACCGCATGAACCCTTGGCACCGAATTCCTTGCAAGTGTTTAGCGGATACCACGATTCACGGAAGAATGACAAAAAATAGCATAGCACATGCCAGCCTACTACCAAAACAATTTTATCGTTAATGCCCTAGGGAGTATCAAGCAAGCGTGCTTGCAGTGTATTTACCCATAGAGTGTTTCGAATGGCTCTTGAAGGCCGCTTTTTTAGCTTTTGCTGTGACTGTACTGCGCCTTCCGTGCAGGCCTGGCTTTTTTTTTTACGTGGGAGCCTGCCTAATTACGCATAATATTGCTGAGTGTCTTATCACAGAAACCCCTCCCAGTTCCAAAAGTATGTTTGGTTACGTCAATGCCAACTTTTGATTAAATACCAAGAAAATGCGTCTTTCTATGGTGCTTGAGTTCGATAATTCTAATGCATATTTCTGTCATGCGGTCTTCCAGAAATATTTTTCCAAAAGCCTCTTTGTTTTCTTTTTCCACTTTGCACATTTACACTCTCTATGATTATTTAAATAATGGATACTTGCTTTACAGAAGGTATAATTTACAATCAAAATATTTTCAAACCACTGCCACATAAAAATTTACAACAGAAAATTCATAAATTTTGAAAAATCGATGGGACCTTCAAGGTTTAGGTTCAATATAAACCCTGTGGTGCTCCCAATACAATTCAACTATTACATCAATAAAGTTAAGTTTAACATCTTTACATTTCAGCTTCTATATTTGCAAGTTTGTGTTTTAAAGACCAGAATGGTTTTTGAATAGCCACATTGATGGTTATATTCGCACTTGGTCCACAAGTCCGCTTTCTCCTCCTACTTCCCCATTGGCGTCAGAGCGAAACCTAATTCAATATAAAGACATTTAGATAAAAAAATAATTCTATCACGTTCCTTGTGCTTGCCGTTTTACACGCAACGGTGGTCATTCGCAGGGTATTATGTCACTCGGTAATGGCATTTACCTACCTGACACACCTGCATCGAGACCAGCATTCACAGCTACAGAGATTCGTTCAGCGAATGCGTTTTCTGAATTAATCGTGCACGCAACCCTCAAATATAGGGCTTTGGTAAAAATATACTGTCTTATTGAAGAAGCTGAAAAGCATTCATTGTGTTTCTGTAACAAACATTGTGCAATTCAAGGAAATTTCCACAATTACGCAATAGGCATTAGTCCCAACGGCTTTTGTCGACTACATTTTTGTAGAGGGGGTCTTCTGTTTTCGTGAACAAGTGACGGTGGTTTCGCGTTTGCACTGCGATGAATTTCTTCTGTTACCGAAGAGTAAGAAAGTGTGGAGAAAAATATGATCGTGCATGCTTTTTTTTCGCCACACAATAGTTTCCTGAAAGACTGTCACGAATTACGGATGTTATTTTTAAACGACTCCAGAGTGGGGTGAGTGAATTCTAAGGTGAATGCGAGTGTAGTGATAATTAATAAGACAAAAGGCTACAAAAAAGAGTTTCATTGCTGGTCACTCCTTCGAGTTTACATTTCAAGACCTTGATATGAATATGACCTAAGCCGTACGGCTTCGAAAATTCCTGCAGTAAGTCGTACTTTAACGTGACCTCATGCCACACTGGCCTCTGGTACTTCGTCTGCATAGAAACGAGCAACGCTTGCGTCAGCCGCCGACAACCATAGCCATCGCTATGATGACTATGGTGGTCGTATGATGGCTATGGTGGTTTGCTAATCTGGGAACAGATTAGCAAACAATGTCAGCAATAAAACCAACACATCATGTAATACATTTCTACCAGCGCACTTCGTGTTCCCACTACTCTTCATTTACAATCGTTATGTCACCATCATCATCATCAGCCTGACTACGTCCACTGCAGGACAAAGGCCTCTCCCATGTTCCGCCAGTTAACCCGGTCCTGTGCTTGCTGCTTCCAATTTATACCCGCAAACTTCTTAATCTCATCTGTCCACCTAACCTTCTGTCTCCCCCTAACCCGCTTCCCTTCTCTGGGAATCCAGTCAGTTACCCTTAATGACCAGCGGTTATCCTGTCTACGCGCTACATGCCCTGCCCATGTCCATTTCTTCTTCTTGATTTCAGCTATGATATCCTTAACCCCCGTTTGTTCCCTAATCCACTCTGCTCTCTTCTTGTCTCTTAAGGTTACACCTACCATTTTTCTTTCCATTGCTCGCTGCGTCGTCCTCAATTTAAGCTGAACCCTCTTTGTAAGTCTCCAGGTTTCTGCTCCGTAGCTAAGTACCGGCAAGATACAGCTGTTATATACCTTCCTCTTGAGGGATAGTGGCAATCTACCTGTCATAATTTGAGAGTGCTTGCCGAATGTGCTCCACCCCATTCTTATTCTTCTAGTTACTTCAATCTCGTGGTTCGGCTCTGCGGTTATTACCTGCCCTAAGTAGACATAGTCTTTTACAACTTCAAGTGCACTATTACCTATCTCGAAGCGCTGCTCTTTGCCGAGGTTGTTGTACATTACTTTCGTTTTCTGCAGATTAATTTTAAGACCCACTTTTCTGCTCTCCTTGTCTAACTCCGTAATCATGAGTTGCAATTCGTCCCCCGAGTTACTCAGCAATGCAATGTCATCGGCGAAGTGCAGGTTACTAAGGTATTCTCCATTGACTCTTATCCCTAACTGTTCCCATTCTAGGCTTCTGAAAACCTCCTGTAAGCACGCGGTAAACAGCATTGGGGAAATTGTGTCCCCCTGCCTTACACCCTTCTTGATTGGTATTCTGTTGCTTTCTCTATGAAGCACTATGGTAGCAGTTGATCCCCTGTAGATTTCTTCCAGAATGTTTATATATACTTCATCTACGCCCTGATTCCGCAGTGTTTGCATGACGGCTGATATTTCTACTGAATCAAACGCCTTCTCGTAATCTATGAAGGCTATGTATAGTGGTTGGTTATACTCTGAGCATTTCTCTATTACCTGATTGATAGTATGAATGTGGTCAATTGTTGAGTAGCCTGTTCGAAATCCTGCTTGTTCCTTTGGTTGATTGAATTCTAATGTTTTCTTTACTCTGTTAGCAATTACCTTTGTAAATAGCTTGTAAATAGCTTACAATCGTTATGTAAGTAGCTGCTAAAATTACTATAACTTTATGGGAGGGGGGGGGGGTCTTGCGTACCAAACTAAATACGATTATAAAGCCTGGTGTAGTGAAGCATCTCAAAATTTTATTTCTGTGACGTTAAGTAACATCCATTCATATCGCAAAGAATACGTGCTACCAGCATTAAGGCTTCATCAAAATGCGATAGTAGCGGATGACATCAAGTCCACCACTTTCGGATCAGCAGCCAAGGGTCCATGACTACTGCGCCACCGGGGCAGGTTTCAAGTTCATCTGGTTGTAGCGTCGAGATAAGGAAAACAGAAAAACAATGTTTGCATGCTTAAAACTTCTTTCATGTTTCCCTTTTCGGTTTGTCCATATTGGCATTACCGTTTCTTAGTAGACCTGTTTTGTGGCCCCGCCCCTGTGTTAGGTACGTTCTAATATGTAATATTAATCACCATTATCATCTTCGTGGCCAACACACTGGGATGGCATTACTGGGTTGTCGTCATCCGAACTCTTTGACAAATGAGAGTGGATTTCGCGTAATCACCGGCTCTACAATTTACTAGATCCCAAATCGAAAGTAATAAATTGTGGTCGTGCTTCACGTTGAATATTTTCGAAAGTAAAAAAAAAAAAGGTGGGGGGGGGGGGGGTTCACAGCTGTCTACGTTTTCTAAATGTTAAATATTACCCACCAAGGGAGGACGTTCAGCTCCCCTTAAATGGCTTTCAAAATGGCTCTTTTTTAAATCTTTTGCAGGATACATCGTTAATAGATCATCTACAATAAGTAATAACGGGGTAAAAGCAGAAGTTTAAGACGAAGTAGTTCTCGTATTTTTATTTCCGGCGTTTGCACTTCGGAGATATCGAGGTAATTTTAACTCGAGGACTTGCGCTAGACCCCACATTGCTTTAGCGGCCAGATTTACAGCCACATGACACGGTTATCATGACAAATTGCTAATGGTAGTCGCTAAACCGAAAAATATATGCCGCTTTTGGATTGTGTGTGCTGCATGCTTAAAAAGACACTAGAAGCTAATAATTTAAGTCCCGGTGAGATGCAAGCGTTTGAGAAACCGTTAGTATAACCATCGGCAGTGCTCTGCTATGAGATAAGTCAAGGTAACGCATTATCTCCACGAGTCAAACATTTTGGAATGAGCCCCATTTTAAGTCACGTACTGGGCAGCATTATTCATTACTACTCAGTGCACTTACTATAAACAATAAACTTCCGTTCATCGGAGAATGTAACAAAAGAATGTCCGTTTATTTATATATTTATTTATTTACTTTGCTAGTATATACAAAAAACATGGAGACATTCAAAATAGGAAGGGAAAACTGACAAAATATACAAGCCACTTGAAAGGAAATGTCCGCCTGCTCATATAAGAAGAAGAAACAGAGAAAGAAAACAAAGAAGAGGCAACAAAAAGCTTCCAAAAACAAATGAAACAGACGTAAACAAAAATTTGTAGTTAATTTCTGTTTCATTTATAAATGATAAAAGCCACTTATTGGTGTTTTCACGGAGCACGTCACGAATCGTCCAAAAGTACCGTTTTTTTTGCTGCTTTTCGCTCCGTTCAATAAATTGCGTATCAGATATTGTTTAATAATTATGTACTACTGCGTATGCCCTGCGCACTTACGGTAGTTCCTCTAATACAAAGCGTCACAAATTGTCGTGCCCGTGCCTCCATACACAATGCCACAAGATTTATATGGCGTTGTTGCAGCTGCGGCTTTGGGTATTTTCTCAGCGCAGCTACTGAGGTGCAGCCGGTGGCTAAGGCAAGCCAACCTCCGCCCTGAATCTGTCGGCTACTGTCATGCTGCATGCGCGGTAATCTGCCATGCCGGCTTCCGAGCAAAGAAAGCGGGCGACGTTGGTGAAAGCACATTTTACATGAGAAGGACTTTCCAGGCGGGCAATAAGCGGTGCACTAATCATTCAATCGTATTTTTTGGGGGGATCTCAATTTCTTTAAGCCTCGAACAAGCTCTACGAGGCCTCTCGGAAACCAACAACGCCATCATTGGCAGCTTGGTATTTGCTTTTAGAGCCCCTTTAAGTACCACTAAGGCTAATGAATTGGACTTGGGAAACTTGGACTTCTCCGTAAACTGGCGGTTCTTTATAAAGTTTTCTTAACTTCTTAAGGTTTCAAAACCAAACTAAGGAAAACTGATGTACCGGATGTAATCTAACATATTGCATGGACCTCCCGTAATTCGAGAATATAACCCCAGACCCTAAGATTATTACTTTCTGGAACTGTATTTCTTTATACTTCCCGTAGGTACTCACATCCTATAGCTGTCAGTAACCGAAGGCGCTAAGGTACGAACTGAATTTAAGTTCACATGATATTTTCCTTCGCTCTCACACACCCGGATTACGTTGTCTTGAATAATACTCGATTGAATCTTGTTACTCAGTTTGCCAGGAAGATGTACTTTCTAGCCGAAGTCTGGTCGCTGCAAGCCCGTAGCACTGCACAGCAAGTATTTTTTTTTGGTTTGCATTAACTTTCCCTTTTAACTCTGCGACTTTTCCATCCCCGGTATTGGATGAAATCTGTATCATGCGGGCAAAATGAATAAAATTATTTAACGTACGAAAGCGAAGACACCTTGCTCTTAATGAGAGAGTTTGTATGACTTTGAAAAGGCTGGACATCACTTCGCTCTTTGAAATCATTTTAACAGGGGAGCAGTTGAAGTTAAGAGAAACTTCATTAGTCACTAACAAACAATGCTTTCGTAATGCAGCGGCTCACGTTCTTTTCATCCGCTACGCGTACTGAGATAAATGTTGCAGCCGAAACGCCAAAGACATTCTTAAAGAAAAAAGCACAGCACACACACTCAAGTGCTGAGCATGATCTGCTTTATGTCTCAATATCTCTATGCACTTTTGTGACTGAGCTAGCCTCATCAGCCACAGGCACACAACAAGAGTTCTAAACGAGATCGAAGAAAGAAGGAAATTAGTATTTTAGGCAAACGAATACAAGAAACATAATGTGGACGAGTACAAGGACAAAGATCCATTCCTGACTCATAGTTGAACTCCTTTCATAATGTTCTAAACTATTAACGCACAGCACGCATGCTCGTTTGCCCATCGGTCCACCATCAAGGTCTCTTCAGAACGCGTCTTAGAATTGTTTTGATTTGGTATGTGGGATTCAATGTTCCGAAACCACCACATCATTATGACAGACGCTGTAGTGGAGAGCTCCGGAAATTTCAACCTCCTGAGGTTCTTTACCGTGCACCCCAATCTGAGCACATCAGTCAATACAGCATTTCAGCCTGGATCGAAAATGCGGCCGCCGCAGCCGGGATTCGATCCCGCGACCTGCGGGTCAGCAGCCGAGTACCTTAGCCACTAGACCACCGCAGCGGGGCGCGTCTTAGAATAGCGGCTATAGAATTAGTAGATAGAAGCTTTTTTGGCACAGATTTCGCCACAAGGAAACTCTGTTCACAAGCAACAATTTTTTAATTCAGTGGTGACAGAAAGTATAGGAGCATCTGTTTTTGGCTCTTCGTTAGTGTTTACTGAACTGTTGGTAGAGGCACACCAGTGGATTTGCGGCAGCCTGAAACGAATGTTCGATTGCATGAAAATATGTTACGATGGGAGGCAGTTTTGATTTGAGCACTCTAAAGTTCCTTTTACTCGGCCAATTCCCGAGTAAATAGTGTCACGTGACCACGAATACCAGTGACGTCACTGGCTACCTTCTATTTCGTTATCAGCACCGCTGATTTGTCTGTGGCGTAGAGCTCTGCGGTGCTCGTTTCCTCGATTGTCAAAGTGCGCTGCCGATCTACCGCCGCCACCCCGCCGCGGTGGTCTATTGGCTAAGGTACTCGGCTGCCGACCCGCTAGTCGCGGGATTGAATCCCGGCTGCGGCAGCTGCGTTTCCGATGGAGGCGGAAGTGTTGTAGGCCCATGTGCTCACATTTGTGTGCACGTTAAAGAACCGCAGGTGGTCGAAATTTCCGGAGCCCTCCACTACGGCGTCTCTCGTAATCATACGGTGTTTTTGGGACGTTAAACCCCCCCCATATCAATCAAATCTACCGCCACAATGAACGACGGAGCCGAGTGGGGTTGTAAAGATTCACCAGAAGAACTCCACTTCCTTCGTGAATACCACCGGTGGCTTCCAGTTCATTCATTTTTTTAGTCGTGTAACTAAGGTTGCAATTTCCGACAATCATTAGGCAGTTATATTGCTTTGCGTGCTGAAACATTTTCACTATAATATCACTTGTGATGTATAATAGACAAAGAAATTAGGAATCAATCAGTTAATACTACCATCAGGGTCTATAAGAGTGTGTTTCAGCAAGCCTGATACTACGGCTCTTTAAAGCTTTTCGGAACCTTGTGCACCAGGACTCGGAATCAGCTATTCTTACCTATGCCAATAGCGTAATAACCCGTACCGCTGCCCGCTTGCAACGCTTCTGGACGCCTCAGCGTTCCACAACCCTCATCTGGACGCCACCACATGCCGGCTTCCTTGGCAACGAAGAGGCTCATTCTCTTGCCAGAGGTCTCACATTCTGGGCAGGAGATATGGAGTCCCCTCCACAGGTCGAGGAGCGCTTGCTCTCTTTTCGTGATATTCTATCGTATTACCGGAATCAACGAAGAATATACACACCCCCAGCCCCATCCCTAAACATAGCACAGGCCACACATTGGCGACACTTACAAAGTCGAACTGCTCCATACCCCGTATTACTAAGCGCCCGTTGGCCAGGCCAGTTCCCCTCTTCGATCAAACTTTGCGGCAAACCAGGAGACTTCCTCCACGTACTCCTCACATGTCCCAACTTTCCACATCCCCCACCTCCGGCTGTGCTAGTGTCGTACTGGGAGAACATCACGACCAGCACTTCTGCGTTCGATCAGCGCCGGATCATCTCGTGCGCCATGAAGAGGATCGCACTTCAATGGCTTTCCTTTGCTTTGAAAGGGTGCCTTCTCACTGTGATGGAACACCCACGTGCTATGAGGGGGCTCGGCCTCCGCACTCTGAAGTGGCATTAAGTGTTTATACCACCACCAGGAGCTGCAAGCTTAATTGAGTGCTCGTCCTTCCAAAAAAATAGAAATAGATAGAAACGCTCTATAGCGGCAAAAAAAGGAGGGGGAAGAGACCCCTAAGCTTCACCGGTAAATGTCGAACGCGTTCGCGAAATTTGGCCCGTAGTGCGTCCACACACACACACACACACACACACACACACACACACACACACACACGCACACACACGCACACACACACACACACACACGCACACACACACACACACACACGCACACACACACGCACACGCACACACACGCACACACACACGCACACACACACACACACACGCTCACACATATGCACACAAACACACACACACACACACACATATGCACGCACACATACACATATGCACACACACATATGCACACAAACACACACACACACACACACACAGATATGCACACAAACACGTGGTGCGCGCGTAAGAGCGACGTATCTATAGTAATGCAGTGACTTTGCAGTGTACATGTCCACTTCCCTCTGCTATAAAACGGCGCTTTGCTGTAGCTAAGATACGTTTTTCACAATGTCTCACAAACGGCACATAGACACACACGCACGTGCGCGCGCTTGCGTGAATGGTACTATCAGCGTCAAATGAAACCCGAACAGTTGCAAGCCTTTGCGATAGTCTAGTGCGTGCCGTCTAATTATCACCATTGAAAGACGCGCGCATCGTATTCGGCACTTTGCGCATATATGCGTGCCGGTTCGTAGTGATAAGTGGAAGGCAGGCACTATGCTAGCGCGAAAGCTTGCCGCTGTTCGGGTTTCATTTTACGCTGATAGTACATACAGGTTCTTACTCTGAAGCAAGAGTCCCATGGCCTCCGCAATACATGCCGCAGGCTCGCCATCTTTCAGGCTATAAATAGTTTCAGAATTCCTCACAGATGGCAGCACATTATCTAGCGTTTGCTGTTTGCTTGATCAACGCCTCTGGAAAGCCATTGCATGTTATCTTCTTGATGGACATAGTTTTGCATTTTTAGAGCTTGTTGAAAGTTCCGTTGTGTATTTAGTGGTGATGGCTGCACTATCTCTGCCTATTTTGACGTAATTTGATAGCCATCCTAGTGCGCCAACAAATCGCCAAAACGGCTTCATTTCGTCGTGGCACCTGTCGAACAAAATGCCTTAAGGAGACTCCTTCCACTGCATGGCATTTATGTAGGATTTTTTCCCCAGGCAGCTGCAAGTAACGTCGTAGCTTTGTGGTAGGACACCTGCTTGCTACGCGATCGACCGGGGTTCGAACCTAATGGGACCGAGTATGTTATCCTTTATATCGTTTGATTCTTTTTCGATTTCTCACTCGCTGACAATTTTTCGCTCACAACCAACGGTGCCGACGACGTCGGCGGAATTTCCGCGACTCGAGCTCTCTAAAGCTATTGCGTTAAAACGGCGCAACATTTTTGTATACTGTCCAAACAGAGACTCCCACCCTGAAAATTGATATGCACTGGCTTCTGGACGCATGCTGTGTCCGATGCTGCAAAAATACTGGGGTGAGTTTCTAAAAACGTTTTGACCTTGTCTAAAGAGAGCGGTGCCGACGTGAGGTTCGTTTGTCTCCCTCGGCAAAAGCAGCAACCCTCACACCTGAAGTACCTACTCGAAAAATCCCGCCCAAGGCAAGTATTAGCCCCAAGAAACACGTTCACGTCATAGCCACGTTGACACTGTTCTGCCCGCATTGCCTCCTCCTCCTCGCCACCTCATGCAGGCATAGCCTTGCATGTATGCTTGAATATGACAAAGGCAGTGTCACATACAGTTAGGTTTGACCAGTAGAATGGCGTCTCTACAACCATAGAGTTTCCTAATATACACTATTGGGAACTGTAGCACTATTGTCTATGAAAGTTGAAACACACGGCACTTCAGCGAGCATGGGGATCATAGGTAGTACACAGACTTGTGTAATGTTCGTACTTCTGCTCTGCTTCTGGCTTCGTGTGTGTTTTCGTGTGGCTTAAAGCTCTTTTTTCACGGAACAAAATCAACAAATATTCAGCGGTTGAGGTTCACCACCTTATTTTTTAGGCTTACCGTATCTAATCGGGTCATTCAATTGAAAAGAATACGTTCATTTTTTTTCAAAAACAAAACCACAATCAGCAATTAGCGAAGTCGCAAGTGCGATTTGCCACCCGAGTATGAACACTGGGCAAATCTGTGTAATACCCATCATTCCCATCGTCGCTGAACGATCGCAGTGACAGAGTCCCCTCTAGTTAATTTTAGGAAACTATGTCTACAACCTCCTAATTCGTTCCAACAGATGGATTTACTTTTCGCCTTTGAATGCACAGGTTCCACTGTTAAAACACAATGACGTTTCTATCGAAACAGGTTGTCGCAGTGAAAAAAGAGCGTCAAAGTTGAACTTCAGGAAGCGGATCTGAACCCAGACAGTGGAGACCATATACCTAGGTAGGAACAGCTCCCCTAAGGTGGACTTTGGGAAGGCGCAGACACTGCTGCTTCCCATAGGAACACATCGAAATCAATGAAAGGACAGCATATCGTTATTGCCTCCTATGGCGCAGCGGACAGCTGATTGATGATTGATTGATTGATTTGTGGGGTTTAACATCCCAAAATCACCATTTGATTATGAGAGACGCCGTAGTGGAGGGCTCCGGAAATTTTGACCACCTGGGGTTCTTTAACGTGCACCCAAATCTGAGTACACGGGCCTCCAACATTTCCGCCTCCATCGGAAATGCAGCCGCCGCAGCCGGGATTTGAACCCGCGACCTGCGGGTCAGCAGGCGAGTACCTTAGCCACTAGACCACCGTGGCGGGGCTATAGTCTGACGCCAGGCGCGACCAGCGTCCGTAGGCGCAGCCCGACGGAAATCAGTGCAAAATGCGACATGCTACACTTCACGTTGATGCGTTGCCCAGGCAACACTACGTCTCCCTCTATTTGTGATGGAGGGACGCCAGACGCGCTGAAACGCGCATTCATCAAAGCAAAGCAGCGCGGTGTGCGTCTGCAAGTATGTGGCAGGAACGGCGCCTGGCGTGGCAACGCTGGCGCGACGCGACGAAATGAACGCCGGCGAGCGTGTGCACCACGTCACGTAAAAATGTAATGGCGCGTTGACTGCGACATGTAGTTATGTTTGCACATGACACGCATCTCATGATTATCATGTTTGTAGAAGTGACATGCCTTCACCATTCATTGGCGTCACGTCACACCAAATTCGGCAAAGTGAAGCTAGCGAGACGGCCGCAACCGCATCACGAGTGTGTTATGTAGTCATGTTGTTACATGACAAGCATGTTGTGATAATCATGTTTGGATGTGAAATTTACCCATGTTGTCCATTCGCGTCGCGTAATACCGATTGGGCTATATGTAAAGGTAGCGAAACGGCCGCCAGCGCATCATGAGCGTAGCATGTAGTCACGTTGTTACATGACATGCATGTCATGTTTATCATGTTTGCACCAGTAATACACCTTCATCTCTTCATGCCCCATAATACCCAATTTGGTATTAGTGAAGCTAGATAAACGGCCGCCAGCGCATCATGAGCATGGCATGTAGTCATGTTGTTACATGAAACATATCTCATGAATATCAGGTTTGCACCAGCCACATTATTCCGTCATCCATTCCCATGCTGTACTACCAAATTTGGTATATGTGACGCTAGCGAAATGGTCACGAGAGCGTCATGAACGTGGCATGTAGTCATGTTGTTACTTCACACGCATCTCATGATTATCTTGTTAGTGTCTTTCACTTGCGTTCGCCATGCAATCATGCCATACTATACCAGTTTTGCAACATGCCATGTGAACCAAACCACCGCAAGAGTTGCAGGTATATTAAATATAAATCATGACATCCATGACATACATGTCTTGATTTTAATGTTATGACTAGTCAAATGTGTTCTTCATACAGTCATGTTGTGCCATACTAAGTTTGGTATTGATACCATTATCGAAACGGCCAGGAAAGCTGAGAGTCGTAGGCGGCTAGATAGATAGATAGATAGATAGATAGATAGATAGATAGATAGATAGATAGATAGATAGATAGATAGATAGATAGATAGATAGATAGATAGATAGATAGATAGATAGATAGATAGATAGATAGATAGATAGATACGCGCAAAGTCACTGAAGTTTGCTAAGAAATGCTTCGCATTTAAAATCTTTCTGAGAGTCCAGGTCATTTTTGGAAACTTCGGCGGTAATCGTACTCGATGCGTGATTGAGTGTCCTCCTTTATTTAGTCAATTACCGATAGCACCAAACTGGCCCAAACGTCCACATAAAGCTGGACTTGCATGCGATAGCATTTTTTGAGTATGTTCGTGACCTCTCCAAGGCGTCCTTCTATAGTCGGAGCTTCTGCGCGCAATGAGTTTCACTCCTATTTTTTAATAAACATTATAAAGTCTGCCTATTGCATTTAAAGATATCTGTCTTTCGTTAAGCGAATCGACAGTTTCAAGTGACAATCGAGATAGAAAGTGGCAGGTTGGCCAGAGCAATGACGAAGGCTATTTAGGTTACTGACGTTCGCAACATTTTCATGAACTGCGCCTCATGAGTGCTGTAAAGTTACTTAATTGAACGCTTTCAGCTCTCCCATAGTAGAGTACTCAGTATTCTAAGCCGATAACCACCTTTTCTAAACACGCATACAGGACGGCTTTGTATTCTCCCATAGTAGAGTACCAAGTACTTTAAATTGCTAAACCTGTTTTTCTAAACGTACGTTGTATTCTGTGAAATGTTATTAATTCGATTCGTTTTAAATTACCTTCAACTTATAACACTCGGATACACAGTGATAAATTAGATTTGGTGCTCATTCGTAAGATGCTTACACTGATTTTGCTTGTTTTCAACTTTTCGTTTGTGTATGTACATGCAAGCTAGGCGTACAATAAAACATCCCTTTCTTAATCTCGGCTTGCTCTTCTTTCACATGATGTCTTTCTCATGGACGGCTTTATTTACTTATTTATTTATGTATTTTTATTTATTTATTTATTTTTTTTGATTTATTTATTTATGTTTATATTTATTTATTTATTTATTTATTTATTTATTTATTCATTGTACCCTCAGGGCCCGAAAGCATTACACAGGGGAGTGGGGATATACATAATGGAAGCAATGTAAAACAGCAAGAAAAAAAGAAAAAAAACTCACAGCATATAAGTAAGTGAAATAAAGTAGGCATAAATGACAACAATTCAATAAGAAAAAGGTACACTAATAATATTAAGTTTATATATACACACATATATGTACACATACATAGAGACATAAATATATCTATACAAACATTTAGAGAAGATCAATGGTTTTACGAAACATATTATTATCAGTTATATAAGCGATATCGCGATATCATAGGGAAGATCATTCCACCTGACACAAGTTCTGGGTATGAAAGAGTCATGAAAACATTTGGTGTGACATGATGGAACTCCAACTTTATTGCGGTGATCAATTCGAGCTGATATGTATGGTGGCCTTTTTAATAATTTCTGTTTAAGATAGCTGTTGTAATAAATTTTGTGAAAAAGACATAATGAAGCTACTGACTTGCGATGAGAAAGAGGAAGGGACAAACTTCATTTCATGGTGGTTACGCTGCTTCTTCGGTGATAGTTGGAGAGTATGAAACGGCAGGCACGGTTCTGCACAGCTTTCGAATCGGAAATGAGTGATTTAATGCCAGGGCTCCAGACAGATGCAGAATACTCTAATTTTGAGCGAACCAGTGTTTTAGAAAACAATAGTTTTATTGAAATGGATGAATGAGAGAAGTTCCTGCGAACATACCCAAGCATGTGGTAAGCGTTATTTATGAAATAAGGAACATGAGTGTTCCAAGACAGGTTAGCAGAATTGTGAACACCTAGGTACTTATAGGAGAGCACAGTTTCAAGAAAAACATATTTATGTGGTAAGTGGAAGCTGGGCTAGATTTTCGAGAAATGTGAATGTGCTTACACTTATTAATGTTTAGTTTCATGTTCCAAGTGTTGCACCAGTCTATGACCATGTTAATGTCGGATTGCAGGCAAGAGACATCGTTATTGTCGTTAATTTCGCAATAAATAACAAAATCATCTGCAAAAAGAAAAAATGAAAAAGAAATATTAATCGGTAAGTCATTTATATAGATTAAAAACAGAAGGGGCCCGAGAACGGACCCCTGAGGTACACCAGAACGGACAGGTAAAAGTTGTGAGTCAAAGTTGTTTGCTGTTACGAATTGTTAGCGGTTTGAAAGAAAACAGACCAACCATGCAAGTATATTATGGTCAATGTTAATATTACGTAGTTTAAGAAATAGAAGGTCATGTGAGACTGTCAAAAGCTTTCGAAAAATCCAAGTATATAGAGTCTGCCTGAGAACCGTGATCAAGGATGCAATGAAGTTCATGCGTGAAACATATGAGTTGGGTTTCACATGAAAATTACTCACGTAATCCGTGCTGGGCTATAGTGAAAAAAGAATTCAATTCTAAGAAAGAAACGAGATGAGAGTATATGACGTGCTTCATGATTTTACAAGGTATACTAGTGAGAGAAATGGGACGAAAGTTGTCAGGGCAATGTTTATTGCCAGACTTGTGCAGAGGAATCACCCTCCCAACTTTCCAATCATTGGGAATACAACCTGTCTCAAGGGATTGTTCAAACAGTTTATTAAGAAATATAAAACAATAAAACTTTGTATGATCTCCCATAGTAAAGTACCTAGTACTTCAAATCGTTAACCACTTTTCCTAAAGCACCAAGTCATCCACTGCAACATTCGAGACATGCGGATCATTCTCGGCCTCGACGTTGAAAAAGCCTTCGACAATGTCACTCCCTCTTTCGTGTTGCGGTCGATTGCCGAGCCCAACCTCAGAGTCAACTAAACACATACAGATCGATCTTCATCCATTTTAGGTGCAGCTTTCAGCGTGTTGTGGGATTAGCCTCTCACCTTAATTTTTGCCAACTCTGCGTCATCAAGTGTGAGGCCACTGGGTTGGCTTTATGCTTTCCCATAGCAGAGGACCTAGTGCTCTAAATCATTATTCACTATTTCTAAACGCACATATCGAGTTTTGGTTTCGCAGTTGAAGTTGTTTACTGGGCCCGCGGGACGGCTTCATGTTTTCCAATAATAGAACACCTAGTACTCTAAATGATTAACATTATCTCTACACCCTAACTGAGTCATGCTTAAAGCCTTGTTTGGGTCGTACATTTCTAGTCATTTTACACATTTTCGGTGTGCGGCTTTTGGTGACTAAAGAATTTCGGCTATAAATAAGAGTCGCCCTCTTTGTTTACTGTTATTCAGAAATTATATTGTGTGCGCAAAATGTCTGCGGAAAAGTAGACAATTTTACCTGAGACATATGAAGGGTCGTTTTATTTAATGCACACGAAATTGTCGAACACCTGTTTTATACACAAACATTTCTTGGCGTGCAGTGAACTTGGCATGAAGTGGTCTAGATTGTGCTCTAGTATGACATAAAGTGCTCTAGATTGTGAAACAATTTTGCTAAACACTCAGTCATCCCTTTTTTCGGAGGGAAAATTTGACCCTTGCGGAACCCGAAAGTGACTGAAAGCACGAGCACAATGATTCGAAAGACAAGAAATTATTTTAAAAGTCATGAAATTTTTCGACGTCATTGAAGATGAGTTCACGTGGTGACTTCGTCACACGCCATTGTTTGCCAAGTCTAGAGTGTGCTGATTTATAAGGAGCTACAGCTCACCTGTGCCGCGTAGAGCCAGAAGAACAAACGCACGCGTGCTCAAGTGGATTCCAGCTCAAGCACAGAGAATAAGCCTCACACTTCCGATAAGTGCAACCTCAGCAGCGACTATCGCCATCGCGCGTAATCACCCAGAGAAAACATGGCGTCAACGTTTTGACAATGCACATAAGACAAGCCACTCGGATTCCAACAAGGCGCTCTCTACCGTGACGGGGCTGGACGCCAAGTACTATCGCGAAAGTGAGGAAGGCCATCAGCGAAGCGAAATCATAATATTGTCGGGGCCCGTCATCATAGTGATGCAACTGTAGTGACGTCCCTCGCTCGTCACCGTAATGCAGAGACCATGGTGAAGAGGCCCGTCTACCTAGTGTGATGGTAAAAATGACTAATTGATTGATTATTTGATTGGTATGTTGGGTTTAACGTCCTAAAAGTACCATATGATAATGAGAGACGCCACAGTGGAAAGCTCCGAAAATTTCAACCACCTGGGGCTCTATAACGTGAATTTAAATCGGAGCACACGGGCCTACAACGTTCTTGCCCCCATCGAAAAGATGGTTAACATGAGGGGGCCCGTTAGCGTAAATTTCCAGTAATTTTACTCATTGTCTCTGTGTGGTTTTGGTCATCGTGTGTTGCCGTGCTGTTAAAGTAGCGCTAGTACTAAATCATCGGATGAATCCCTGCGTGTTTCAATATATTTAATTTTTCTTTTGCTGGGAATATAATGTGTCAACATTGACGTTATTGCTCTGAAGAAACCGTAATTTTTTTTGAAGTTCTTTTCAGGTACTTTTACATCTGTTAGTGTTTATTTAACAACGTCATTTCCTCGATAAAAATATTGATACACAACAGCCAGCACAGCCTTGCTGCATGAAAGAGAAAGACGACGTCGGTGGCTGGTTGTTTATGAACTGTCGCCATCTTCTTCGCCGACCACGGTCAATCGTATTTATTTTAATAAATGGGTTACTCGCAACATTATCGGTGGACGTGGATGACTCCCGTACCTTGATGGAGACGCGCAGACGTCGCAACACCGGGGACTCTTCAGCTACTTCAGCTGCCAGTGCCTCATCATCACCGGCCTCTCCAGCCGAGTCGACAACCTACGTCACCCTGCCACCCCTGCTGAATCCTGGCACTTTCTCCACTGACGGTACCATCGACGTTGACTCCTGGCTGCACCGATACGAGTGGGTCAGTGCTACCCACCGCTGAGAACGCACGCTTATGCTCGCCAATGTTGTGTTCTACCTCGACGGCACGCCACGGACATAATTCGAGACCAATGAAGCCAAAATCACAAGCTGGGATCTTCAAAACGAAGATCCGTGATCTTTTCGGTGATTCATCTGGTGGTCAGCTCGTTGCCAAGAAGACTCTCACCACTCGCGCCCAGACGTCTACTGAATAGTACGTGTCATACATTCTTAACGTCTTGGCGCTTTGTAGCAAGGTCGATCAGCGCATGTCGGAAGATGAAAAAGTTAATCACGTCCTCAAAGGAATTGCTGACAATGCCTTCAACCTGCTGGTTTTTAATGATGACATGAGTATAGACACGATCCTGACAGAATGCCGCCGTCTAGAACAGGCTAAAGCCAGCCGTGTCACCCACGGCATTCATCACGCGCCTGCTGAACACAGCTGCTACTTCCTCTAGCGATGACGCCGTCCGCCAAGTTCCCTGATGTGACAACCTCACCTGCATCATTCGTCGCGAGGTCGAGGTAGCTCAACCAGTAGTTACTCCATTCCCAACGCCTGATTCTTCACCGACCACGATCTCACTGATACAAGCCGTCGTTCGTCAAGAATTATCGAACGTTGGCCTACATCCTGTTCAACCAGTCTACTCTGCCGAGTTATTTTATCGTCGTCCCTTTACTCCGCGCTTTGGTTCCAACTACTCGCGACAGCGCAATTTGTCCGAATGGCGTTCACTGGACGACAGGCCTATATGATTTGATGGCCGACGCGTCGGTCATATTGCTCGCCACTGCCGCAATCACTGGGTTCCGCTGGCACAACATGGACCTCCTACCCAGGCCACTTCTGTCCACCAGTCATCCTCAGCATTTTATTTTGATTCCCCCATGCCAACCACATCCTCTGATTCTGGCGCACCTCTGATGAGACCTCACAACGCCCGCTCACCATCCTCCGTGCGCCGTTAATCTCGTTCGTCCCCCCCCCCCCCCCACCGTCCGGCCTCGCCTACATATTCGCAGTGCCCCCGACCAGAAAACTAGGCAGTGTAGCTTCAGCAGGTGGAGCTGCATTGACGACAACCTCTGCAAGAAATCCTCGTGTAACATTACCGACCACCCGGAATCTGTTGAACGTAACTTTAGACATCATACCTGTGCGCGCGTTCATCGATACCGGCGCGCATGTGTTCATAATGAGTGCTGCTCTTCGTCGCCATTTAAAGAAAGTTATCACACCCGCCTTGAACTGAGTCGTTCGAGTTGCCGACGGGGAAACTGCCGCCATTATCGGCATGTGCTCTGCCCGTGTGACTATTTCTGATAGAAACACTACTGTTATTTTTCCCATTATAGAAAATCACCCTCATGATCTGATTATAGGTATATTTTCTAACCGCTCACTCGGCCCTTATTGATTGTTTAGCCGGCTGTCATGACCTTGAGATACCGCTACTTTCCAATCCGACCAACCCACCCCCAAGCCGTCTGCATTGATTTCGTACGCCTTCCGCCTAACTGTGTTCCACACATCGACCTCTTCTCTACTGCACCTGTACCTGGAGGCGATAACATGGTGGCACCAATTCATGCTGTGATGCTTACGCATGACGTCACTGTTCCGCACACCATTTTGACAATTATTAAAAACCGCACATGCCTTCCCATTGTCATTTTCTTCGTTCAGCGAACTGGGAGCGCAGAGAAAACACAAAGGACGAAGCGAGGAACCACACAACACAACCTTTGTGTTTTCTCTGCGCTCCCAGTTCGCTGAACGAAGAAAATGAATTACCAACTGGCCCACATTTTGATCCTTTTGCAATGTATTCCCATTGTCAATTTCGCCCTCAGTGCCCAAATTTTTTTCCAAGGTATCTCCCTGGCCGAAATTACTGCCCCACACGACCATACGGTTGACCCCTTCAGAGTGGATGATTGCTGCACCACAGACCATGACCCAACTCTATCATGTTCATCGGGCGTCGACGTTGACCGCATGATACCGTCAGACCTCGCTCCTGATCAAGCGGAAGCCCTCCGTCACGTCCTGGCGTCCTATAGTGACATTTTCGACTTCACCAGCATGTTCCTAAGCCGAACGAGTGTTGTTACTCATCGCATCAATACTGATGACGCGAGTCCTTTTCAGCGACGTCCATACCGTGTTTCCGCGTCCGAGCGTACAGTCATACAACAGGAAGTCGAAAAGATGCTTGCGAAAGACATACTCGAGCCCTCGTGTAGCCCCTGGGCTTCTCTTGTTGTCCTGATCAGAAAGAAGGATGGAACATGGCGCTTTTGTGTAGATTATCGGCATCTCAAAAAATTACAAAGAAAGATGTTTACCCGTTGCCTAGAATCGACGATGCTTCGACTGCCTACGCTGCTACGTATTTTTCCACTATCGACCTTCGATCTGGTTATTGGCAGATCGCCGTAGGCGAGGTGGACCGTGAGAAGACCGCATTTGTCACTCCTGACCGTCTTTATCACTTCAAAGTTATGCCCTTCGGTCTCTGTAATGCGCCATTAAAAAAAATGATGGACTGATTACTCCAATGGTTTAAAGGGTCAACCTGCTTATGCTATTTAGACGCCGTTATTGTTTTCTCGCCCATGTTTGACTCCCACCTCGATCGTTTATTGGCGATTATTGAAGCATTTCGTCGAGCCGGACTTCAATTGAACTCTTCGAAATGCCACTTCGCTCGTCGTCAAATAACCGTACTTGGCCACCTCGTCGATGCCGCAGGAGTCCGCCCGAATCCTGAAAAAATCGGCGCCGACACGCGCTTTTCTGTTCCGAAGTCAACAAAGGACGTTCGCAGTATTGTGGGCTTGTGCTCTTATTCTGCACGCTTTGTTAACGACTTCGCGATTTTTGAACGACCACTCACAAACCTCCTGAATAAGGATGTCTCGTTTTTCTGGGGCGCTGATCAAGCCATATCTTAAATTACAGCTCAAGACCCTCCTTCCACCAGCTCCAACCATCCATCCATCAGCTCCAACCGAGGTTCGCAGGGATGCTAGGGTGCACGGCATAGGAGCAATGCTATTGCAGCACTAACGCGGTCATGACCGTGTTATAGCATATGCAAGCCGACTGCTATCTACCGCCAAGCGCAACTGTTCAATCACGGGGCGTGAGTGTCTCGCTCTTGGGTGGGCAGTCGCCAAGTTTCGCCCATACTTACACGGGCGTCCATTATGAGTAGTCACCGATCACTACGTGCTCTGCTGGCTGGCCTCACTCAAGGATCCCACAGGAGGCCTCCATCGTTGGTCCCTACGTTTGAAAGAATACACGTTCACTGTAACGTACAAAACAAGGCGGTTGCCTCAAGATGCGGGTTGTTTATCACGCTACCCTGTGGAAGAAGCTGCCCATATTGACGCCTTTCCAGGCCTTGTGTCTGTGACGCAGCTCTCAATCTTGGCCACGAATAACGCCGGGATGCTTCCCTGCGAACCATCATTGACAATCTTGAGCCAATGCCTTGCGATGCATCTCTACAATTATTCGTGGTCAAAGACGGGATCCGTTATCACCGTATCTCGATCCATATGGCCATGACTTACTCCCTGTCATACCAGCACATCTTCGTGCGACTGTCTTTAACCAACTTCAAGACGCTCCTTTGGCAGGCCACTTGGGTGTCTCTCGCAAATACGATCGTGTACGTCGTCGTTTCTTTTGGCCTGGTCTTGCCCGTTTTGTTCGACGCTACGTCGCCGCTTGTGAGCCCTTCCAGCGCCACAAAAAGCCATCCTCCCTACCAGCTGAATCCCTTCAGCCGATCGACATTCCCACTGAACCTTTTTTTTTCGAGTTGGCCTCGACCTGCTTGGCCCATTCCCGATCTGCAGCTCAGGCAACAAATGGATTGCTGTTGCCACTGACTATGCGACACGGTACGCTATCACATGAGCACTTTCGACGAGTAGCGCAACCAATGTGGCGGACTTTCTTGCATGTGATATTAGTTTAGTACACGGAGCTCCACGGCAACTTCTCACTGACAGGGGCCGGACCTTTCTATCAGCTGTCGTAGATGAAATACTGCGCTCTTGCTCTGCCAAGCACAAGTTTGCCACTTCGTACCATTCGCAAACGAAGGGTCTTACGGAGCATTTCAACCGCACCATAACCGACATGCTTTCTAAATACGTAGTGGCCGACCACCAGGACTGCGACGTTCATTTGCCATTTGTGACGTTCCCATATAATACGTCACGTCACGCCACTGCCGACTATTCGCCATTCTATCTTCTATACTGCCGAGAACCCGCCCTACCCTTTGACACCTTGCTGCCCTCGATCATTGAGTATGCCAGCGAAGCCATCGTGCGAGCCGACCACGCACGCCAGCTCGCTAGCAGCAGTCTGAAGGCCTCACAGGAGCACCAAAGACAGCTCTACAATTCCCATCATCGAAACGTGCACTTTTCACCGGGTTCCCTAGTTCTTCTTTAGTCCCCCACTCGGCGTGTAGGTCTTCCTGAAAAACTGCTGTCACGATACACTGGACTGGCCAGGTGACTGACGGTAAATACGGGATCATTCCAGCCGATCCAAAGTCATCGTCGTTAGCTTCGAGCGACATCGTGCACATAGCTTGACTCAAGCCTTATCAGCCTCCTTCTATCACATTCGACTAGCTCAAGCACCAAGACGGTGCTTCTACCGCCGGGGGGTTATGCTACACAACAGCCAGCGCAGCCTTGCTGCATGAAAAAAAAGACTACGTCGGTGGCTGTTTGTTGATGAACTGTCACCATCTAGTTCGCTGAGCACAATTTATCGGGTCATCGTATATAAATTATTAAATACGATACTCGTAACAATATGTAGAGTAGTGGTGGATTCTTGTATAAAAGACTTTGGTGTTGAAAATAAGAGTCAGGCATCTGTCGTTTTCACGACACACCTTCCGCATTATGAAGTGAATAACTAGCGAGGGCTTTGAAATTATCCTTTTATGGTTAAATTCAGAGTAGTTATTTACGTGGGAGAGTTGGCAGACATGAGATTTATTAAAGTTCTATTAGCCGCTTTAAGGGTAAATATAGAGCAGTTGTTCAAATGACGGACACGCTGATATTTGATAAAATAGAACATTCCGGAAAATTATAAGAAGTGTATTTTTTTCAAACTGTTGAGTGAAAAGTAGGGCATGATCCTACTAATATCAAAAGTGCGCAGGAAATTCTGCCGCTGTGGCAGCTTACACATGTTATTCGCGTGACAAATTTTAAAAAATCGTAGATCCCACGTAAAGCGCTAATCGATGATATGCGAAGCATGAATGAAAAATTTGGAATTGTTCCAATAAAATCAGCACAAAGTTACGAGGCGGACGTAAAGTGCAACCTACGTGTCTTCTATGTCATGATTATAATGTTCAACTGGAATATTCGCTCGTCGTATATTCTCAACACGTCATATACTAAATTTGGTAAATGTGAACCTAGCGAAACGGCCGTGAGCACGCTATGAGCTTATCATGTAGTCATGTTTTACGTGACACGCATGTCAAGATTATCATATTTGGAAGGTTCGTTTTCTTTGACGTCTATTCTCGTCACGTGATACTAAATTTGGTTTATGCATGTGAAGCTAGCGAAACGGCCATAAGCGCATCATGAGGGGGGAATATAGTCATGTTCATACATGACACGCATATCACGATTGTTATGTTCGCACCAGTCAAAAACCTTCGTCATCCGATCACATCATGTAATACCGATTTTGGTGTATGTGAAGCTAGCGAAGTGACCACGAAAGCATCATGAGCATTGCCTGTAGTCATGTTTTTACCTGTCACGCATGCCATGATTTCCACTTGGGGACCTTTCACTTGTGTTCGCCATGCAGTCATATCATATCATACTAGTTTTGCGATAAATCATGTGAACAAAACCACCAGAAAAGCAGCAAGACCATGACATGTAAATTTTGACATTCACGAGTGTCGTGTCATGGTTTTCGTGTGAAGACGAGTCACTTCTGTTCATCATACAGTGATGTTTTGCCATACCAATTTTGGTATAGATCCTATGAACCAAGCGGCCAGGGAGCTACAAGTAGTGGGCGGCTAGATAGATAGATAGATAGATAGATAGATAGATAGATAGATAGATAGATAGATAGATAGATAGATAGATAGATAGATAGATAGATGGATGGATGGATGGACGGACGGACGGACGGACGGATGGATGAACGAATGGACGGACGGACGGATGGATGGATAGATGGATGGATGGATGGATGGATGGATGGATGGATGGATGGATGGATGGATGGATGGATGGATGGATGGATGGATGGATGGATGCATGGATGGATGGATGGGTGGATGAATGGATGGATGGATGGATGGATGGATGGATAAGGTCAAACTTGCCTAAATTAGCTAAGGAATGCTTGACATTTAAAAAGATGGCTCTCAGCCTAATATTGTGCGAAATATTGGCAGTTTATCTCAAATACACCGATGGAGACAAAACATAGTTAGAAGCACCAGAGCGAATTGTTCATACACTTTTTCACACTTGTGGCTGTCATTTGAGGCAGAAAAACGGACAAATAGACAGCCTTTTAGTTGAGACTGTGCGTACTGCCAAGGTGTTGTGATGATTGTGGCACTGGAATGCTCACCTGAAGTTTGCGTTATCGACACCGGTTCCGTTGGCCACATTTTTGATGGTGACCCTCGTAGTTAGATTGCGGTGCACCCGAATTTTCCTAATTGTCTGAGCCCTGCGCTACGGCGTCGCTCGTAATGAAATTATGGATTCACACTTTATACACGAAGAAGTATACTATTATTTATTCCGCCCAAGAATTTTCTGACACTTTAAACATTCCAACACTTGACAATCTCTGTATAAAACGCCCAATCGAAGGTGGAACCAGACGCTTACACTCGGTCGCGTAGTGTTATATTGCACCATAATTCATATTTAAAAAGTGGGCTCACCCCCACGTCATTTGTTCATCGGAGGCCGTAGAGAAACGGCAGTGAGATAAATTGTTTTCGCTCTCAAGTAGCCAAAGCAAAACAAGCGAACAGTGCCTGTGGTGCACGGAACAAGACAGGCAACACAACGGCGCCTAGGAGAATACGAGGGCAGAGTTTGTTTATGCAACGCGATTGGAGATGCCAAAACTAGAGCGTCAAAAAAAAAAAACGGAAGGTTTTTATGGCATACATGATAGCGGCTGCCTTGGTGGCAAAGACGTTGTGTGGACACGATGCGGTTTCTCAATGTGCTGCCGTCACTGCGCGTAAAGATGTCCAGATGGTGAATATGGCTGGCGAAGAAATTTCGTCTGGACAGAATGGGAACAGCAAAGAGGAATTGAGCACCTAAATCAAGGTTGGGTACTGAGGTGCCGGCGTAGGAACACCTATAAAGAAAGCCGTCGTGAGAAGAACAGCGTTATTACTGCGAAACTACAAAAGTCGTAAGAAAGGCAAGAGATTACTGCATACGGGTTTGACTTGATTGGGCAGCCTAGGTATATTGCTGCGATGCCAGGCAGAGATAAATATAAATATCTTATTTCATTAAAATGTTATAGGAATTTTGCCATTTCAGCAATAAAAAAGCAGTCTGTACTTTAAGTCAAATGCTCTGCGTGTTCGTTCCGTTCTTGCGAGGCCTCTTGCTTTCTACGTCATTTGGTGGCGTTTTAAAATTTTGTTTGTAGAAAGCATACAAAAATTGGAGAACAAAACAGCAATGACCAGTAATGCCTGAAACTTGCCGTTGAGTTTTCGTGCTCTGGTATCTGCAACCGTGTCACCAAGTGTTATCGTATGTATGCACTCTGTTTTGTCAGCGATTGCCACAATCATCTAGACAAATGCGACAACTGTGATTAGGCTCTATTCAGTGTTATAGAGTAATTGCGGTTTCGGGCGGCCAATCCAAAAACCATGATTGAATCTCGAAGCGAATGTCGCATTTCGTTGAAAGTGAAGTTGTAAAGATTTCTGCAATGCTCGATTTATCACAACAGCATGTTATTTAGTTCTTCAATGCATACGACAGGGCTGGCCCAAAAACATGATGTCAGCGAACTCCTGATGGGCCTCGTTTCCGAGGCCCTCCTATACGGCGATTCTCATATTTCTGATGCAGTAGCTGCAAGGTAAAACCGCAGATGATTTTGTTACTTCGAACCACATTGTCGGTTCTCAGAATGTCCTTCCGATTGTAGATAGGCGTAATAGGTTCAAGTTAAAACCCGTCACGCGAGTTAGGTACTGGTCACAAATTTATTGAAAAAAAATGGCCCCGTATCTGCCCGTTTTACTGAAAATATCGTCGAAAGACGATAGTATTGCGTCTGTAGAGTGTGAACAAAACGTTTATTTGACGTTCTGTGCATTAAAATTGGTGAATTGTATTCTGGAAGTGCTGCATTAGAGAGTCTCGCTCCGTGCAGCGAAGGCGAACGGGCACATCGAGGATTGATGGATAGATTGATATGTCTGTACCCTTTAGATCAGGTGGTGGCTCACGCCACCAAGCCGTAATACTTAGTGTACCGAAAACTAGATTTATGTTTTTTTCTTTAAATAGTGAGGTTCAGGACTCGTACTTTGCAGTGATGGGTTTAATTTTCATTCGTGCCTTGAGTTCAGTCACCAATCAAATAACCTCTTTGTAGTTTATTCTGCCCGCTTGAAGTATATTTTGCCCTCCCAGTCCCTAAACAAGAGTGCTTTGAAAAACTCTGCGCCATCATCTTGAACTATAGGGTGAAGCCCTCTACAGAACATTATCAAGTGTTCGGCAGTTTCTTCTTCCTCTCCACACGCACTGCATGCCGTGTCTACCTCTTTGTATATGGCCCAATATGTCTTAGTTCGCAATACTCCTGTCCTCTCCTGAAAGAGTAGAGAACTACCCCGAGTATTATAATATATCCTTTTCTTGGCAATTTCCTGCTTAAAAGTCCGATAGATCTCTAGTGAAGACTTCTTAATCATGCCGATTCTCCACATATCGGTCTCAGCTTTCTTCGCCTTCTTCTTAACCAATAATTCTTTTTGGTTTGGCTTCCTGCCGTTTCCCAGTCCTTTTTCTGGTTCGCTTCCTCCATTTTGTATCGTCATTCTTCATGTTTGAGGCATCGAGGCACGTTATACACGAGCGCCATCTGGCAGATATCTTCGAAAACGAAGGAAGGCGTAGGCACCCGTGGAGAATAATGCGCTCCTGCCTCAAAGGCGTTAAGGTGTAGAACGCAAAGCGACGGGCAGGTGCCACCACTTTGTCGTCTTATCAAAGCATCGGAAACACGTGCCTCTTATGAGCATCATGTTGCACTTTCAGCGCAGCGTGATAAAGGATACGGTCTTTAGAATTACATATGTTTGCCTTCTCTAGCGTAAAGGCACACATACGAAACATTGACATGTTGTTATCGTGCTTCAGATATGCGCAGTAATTGGTTTTAATTGACAGTCGCACAAGTATAAACGCTGAAACTTGGGCAATATTGGTGGGCGCTGTGGATGGGGTTGGCCTTTTGAGGTATCGCTTGGTGCCATTAGGGAATAGTTACCATGATCAAACAGCCTTATGTGCCGACAGACAGACAGAAAGACAGACAGAGGTACCAAAGTTTTGGCGTAGAAAGTCCCCAAGAAATACTATCTTCTCTAAAATGACAGTACCAACGAGAATAGACGCAAAATCTACGTCAGCGGACTATGGTGTTATTGTTCATTCGTTATACTTTTTATATTTGCGCAACAGGAGCAAACACATTAAAATTAGACATGCGCATGTTCAGCACGTTCACAAAAGCACGTTCACAAAAAGCTATTCGGAGTCATCAAAATTCAGCAGCTCGCGCGAAGTCTACAAATATATTTCTTGTGAAGAAGTAAGCAAATAGAGGTTGAAGGTTCATAGCTCAAGCAAGGAAGACTGAGGCTTCAGGCCAGAGCAAGCAACAACAAATTGTTCACCTCTAAGATGGATATGGTAGGGTCGGCCCAGGGTCCGAGGGTCGAAGGAGGATCGGCCGAGAGACAGCGAGGCAGAGGTCATGACTTCCGGGCCACAGCGATTGGTCAGTGCGGGTGGCAGCATCCGTCCTACCTGGCAGGCAGGACACCTCTCCTCTGGGAAGCGCGGAAGATGCTCCTTCTGAAGCCCACAGGTGAGCCACCTGAACTGTCACTATGCAACACGTGGCACTAACTCTAGACAGCTGGTCTTCCTGGCTCACACAGTCTCTAAATTGAGTAGCTTGCCTCTAATCAAGCGTGTGGAGGAGTTATCAACGTCATTGCGTAGATTGAGCTACTGGCGCCTTTCGGGCGCTTATCTGACACGCCGCGTACATTAGCATGCAGATAGTACCTCATGCGCTGCCGTAAGGTTATCATTTATGTAAGAGCCGTGACGTCCCTTTCATCGTCATGAAGTTCAAGCGACGGTGCAGTGATAAGTCATGATCGTCAGCGTACTGAGCAACTCTCGTCTATAGTCAATGCCTTTATAGGAGCGTGCATATAAATATTACCACGTAGTTATAAAAACTGACCGCAAAACTTCAAACAATACTGCCATTAGCCTGACGTGTAGCTCGCATGCGGTCTTTTTCAGTTTTGCCGTGTCTGTGAACAGTGCCGTGCCTTGTGGTATCATGCTTGCCTCTCATGAAGCAAGCCTGAGTTTGATTCTGTCTTGAGGCCTGGTTTAAATCCTCTGTTTTCCATCAAAACTTTCAGCTCGTAGATAATTCCCCTGTCACCGGCACTGCATTTTGTGCGAGAAGTTCTTGAAGCTATGGCGGTTTATATTCCAAAGTGTGTTCATGCTGTCCCAAGTTAAGATGTCCCATGTTGTCCCACACAGGGTGGCTCACAAGCACCTTCCGAGAGATGCCGCATGTGGGTGTGTGCTTCACATACCTGCCAGAAAAGTTTTCGCTGCTTTGGTGCCAACCGACCTTTTAATACCATCACGGAATCCAAGTCACCTTTTTGATTTCATAACTTGTAAACCATGTACATCTACAGTAATATCGATGTATACCGATTTTTGTGTATACGAAGTTACGGAGACGACCTCGAGAGCCTCCAGGTAGACAAATAGCTCGTTTCATGCATATACGTGGTCAAAATTTTTGGGGGTAACTAAGAAATACTTTCAATTTAAGAGAGAGATAGAGAAAGAGAGAGAAAGACAATTAGAAAGGAAAGGCAGGGAGGTTAACCAAGCTTGGCTCGGTTGGCTACCCTACACTTGGGGTGGGGGTAAAGGAGAATTATAGAACGGAAAGAGATAGAAAAGGAGAGGAGTAAGAAAGAGAAGCATGAATAGTCAGCTCGAGACTACACAGCTCGGTCTCGCACAGTTCTTTCACAAGTGGTCGTGAAGTTTGCTGGTCCTTAAAAAGTACAAGAGGGCTTTCGTGGCTTTGCGCGTATGGGAAGCCGTCGGCCAAGGTCCCAGGATCTTCTCTTCTGTAAGCGGCCGTGAATCCAGCTGACAGAGCTTGGCATCCATAATACGTCGTTCTGTCTGGCATGCTGGGCAATGACATAGAATGTGCTCAAGCGTTTCCTCGCACGCGCATATGTTGCATGCCGAAGTGCTCGCCATTCCAAGGAGACGAGAATAGGAATTCGTAAATGCCACGCCCAACCTCATGCGACACAGTAAAGTTTCAGCGCATCGTGGGAGCCCGGATGGCAAACGAAGTTGCAAGTTTGGGTCGATCGAGTACAGGTGCGTGTTGGAGAAACCCTGCGTATTCCATTGTAGGAGAGATATACGGCGAGCAAGTGATTGTAGTAGCCTTGCAGCGTCTGTTTTGAAGAGTGGTATGGGCATGCGCTAGTCTTGGTTATGAGCCGATCGAGCAGCTTCATCCGCGCGGTCATTGCCGACGATTCCGCAATGACTCGGCAACCACTGAAATAAAATATCGTGACCTTCCTTAGCGCTTCGTGGTAGTCATGCCTTATCTGATATACTGATTGTTCATGTAACCCTTTCAATTTAAAGATCATATTGCAGTGCGAACCATCGTATGAGCCCCCAATTGTCGATTTTCGTCTAGAGGTTGTCTGCCTCCACCGCTAGTCGGATGCCTTCATTGCAGCTATTTTGTGCAGAATACAAGAAAAAATCAAGAATAAAAACATTGGCCCCGTATCTGCAGGTTACAATGCAAATTTCGTCGAAAGATAATAGTTTTGCGTCTGGAGAGAGTGAACAAAACGTTTATTTGATGTTATGCAATATAAAATAGGCTAATGGTATTCTGAAGGCGCTGCGTTAGAGTGCGTCGCGCGTAGAGGAGGTGAACGAGCGCATCAAGTCACGGCACACGTGAGACATGAGCGCTATCTGGCAGTTATCTTGGAAAACGAAGCGCGCGGCTTGCGCGTCTGTCTCGGAGGCGATAAGGTGCAGAAAGCAAGGCGACGATTAGGTGCCACCTCCGTGTCGTCTTAGCAAAGTGTTGGAAGCACCTGCCTTTTCCTGCGAACGTTGCATGAACAGCGCCGCGTGATGAACGCTCTGGTCTTCAGAATCACTTACGTTTGCCTTTTATAGTAAGAAGACACACATACGGAAGATTGACATACTGTTATGTGCCTAAGATATGCACAATCATTGCTTTTTATTTGACAATCGCACAAGTATGAACGCTGAATCTCGAGCAATAATGGTGGGTGCTGCGAATGGTGGCGGCTGTTTAGGGTACATTTTTTATGCCGTTTGGGATATCGTTCAGGGCAGACAAACAAACAATTGTACAGACAGACAGACAGACAGACAGACAGACAGACAGACAGACAGACAGACAGACAGACAGACAGAAAGACAGACAGACAGACAGACAGACAGACCGACAAACGTTTTCCTTCAGAGGGCCCCGAGAAAGACTATTGTCTTTGAAAATAACCATCTGGCAGCTAGATATGAATGGTACATGCAGGTTTTTTATCTAAAGCAAGAGCCGCATGACCTCCAAGATACACGCCACGTGCTCGCCATCTCGGAGGCCATAAAGAGTCTCACAATGCCTCACAGATGGCAGTAAATTATCTAGCGTTTGCTGTGTGCTTTATCAATGCCTTTCGAAAGGCATATGCTTTCCGCTAGATGGACATAGTTGTCCATTTTTAGAGCTGTTTTAAAGTTCTTGCGTGTTTTAGCGGTGATGGCTGCGCAATCCCGGCCATTTTCGACGTAGTTTTAGGCTTCCTAAATGCGCCTACAAATCGCCGAATGGCTCGTTTTCGTCGTGACACCTGTCGAACTAAATGCGGTAAAGGGCCCCTAAAACACTTTTTCAAGTAATCATAGGTTGAGGTCACTAGAAGAGCTTATTGCCCCACGAATGCAACGCCACAAAAATTTCAAGAATTCGTATAGTGCGAGTGGAGTTACAAATGTTTGTCGCATGCTGCAATTGCGTTTTCTCTTCTTTCGTCCCGACGAAAGCGCTGGAAGCTAAGCAGGAAGGGGTGGCAGGAGCAAAGAAACTACGTCACCCACGCCTCGTGACCTTTAGCACTTTTTTTCTTCTAATACGTGGCTTTTTCAGTGTGATCGTGCGAGCACGCGTGGACAAGTTGCGGCCTCTCGCGGCAATCTCTGTAACTTGCTTCGCGCCCACGGTCAATTTTTCGCTCGCACCCAATGGTGCCGAAGGTGACGGGAGGATTTCTGCCACGAGAGCTCTCTAACGCTATTGCTTCAAAAAAGCCATCGCATCTTCCCACGAGTGGAAAGAACTCGAGTACTCAATTACGCAACAGTTGCGCGATGTACCACCACCAGTCTTCAACGCATTTAATCGAGTTTCCGTGATAGGAAGATGCAAGCGACTTTTTCATGAGTTTAAATTTATTGCAAAAGTTTTGTTTGTTGTCGTTGCCATGTGGGACCACACGATCTGAGGTAAGCGTTCAGTATTCTCGAATTGTTGATTATTTATTTCGTTGTTTATACCTTCCGGCCAAACGTTTTCGATAACTGTACACTAGAAAATACTCCTAGCAACACCCTATTGCTTTTTTTCAAGGACCCCAGGCAGCGAAAGTATTGTTTGCAACTTTTTTTACAGTGATCAGTAGCTTTGCGTACAGTGTTGTCGAAATGGAATCGTGAATACTCTACCGCATCGTGTAATTTATGGTTGCGCCACCAGAACGTTTTTGCGTCAGTTCTAAACACCCCCATAAATATCATTGGGAACTAGCACCCAATAGTCGGACAGCACGTGAGACTGCGTGTGTTCGAACTTCGGAGACGCCGAGCTCACTGTTTTGAAATAGGCAGACCAGCGGGTGGTAAAAAATTAATTTATGTGGACGCTACCAGCGTGTTCCCTTCATGAAAAAACTCCCAAGCATTTCCCCGAGGGTGAACATGGTTAAGTGCGAATGCACGGGGCGATGCACCGAAGGGAGCCAGCCGCGGGTCTTGCGCAACCATGTCGTCGCATCGGTGTTCGCCCGACCGTCCTCCGAACTCGTTCCAAAGAACCCGCAACGCGTTCAACCTGTTGGTCTCGTTCCTCACGCCAGAAATGCAGCTCAGGTTGTTATCGAACCACAGCTGGTCACACACGGCGCAGCTGTGACCGAAGCTGCGATCCACAAAGTCACGTTTGAAACGCGCGTCCGGACGAGCAAAGTCCAGGGCTCGCACCCTCTCCCGCGCGGCACGTTCACTGGCTCGAACGGCTTCGGGAACGTCCACTCGCCGTTGACGATTGCGAGCGGCGTCTTGACGCCAGCCTTCATCGCCCTTCTCCGCCTGATGCTTGCGTTGTCGTTCCGCTTCTAGGGCCGCGTTCGCGGCTCGATGCTGACGCCTCATCTCGACCTCGCGAGCGCGCAGTTCACCATCCGCTGCCCGCTTCGCCCGCTTGTCCTCGGCCTCGCGAGCACGCAGTTCGGCATCCGCTGCACGCTTCGCCCACTTACGTTCGGTCTCACGAACCCTTCACAGCACCGCCTTGTCTTCCAACGTCAGCGAAACCACCGCGGTACCGTCACCTCCAACGACGGGTGCAGTGCTGGCATTCGGTTGTACTGCATTCGTTGTTGATGGTAGCGTTGCCTCCGGGACATCCATCGCACGGCCCGCTCTCGACGGGAGACTGAGAGAGAAGGCGAGCGCGCGAGAGAGAGGGGTGCGCGCGCAGCTGCAGCGAGCGAGGAGAGCGGAGGAGCGAGCGAAGGGGGAGGGGGACGCGCGCAGTGGTGGTAAAGATATAAGGCGCGTTATTGACACCGATATCAGCGTCGCGTCCGTAGCTTATTCGGTAGAGCGTCGCGCTGCGGCCCGCCAAGTCCTCTTTCTTTTAAAGATAGAGAGAAAACTGCGGACGCCGCCGACGGCAGTGGATGGTTTGGGGTCGCTTATAAAGTGTATTCACACTTAAAAGAAAATTATTCCTGGCATAAGCAGACAAAACCACTTTAAGAGCAGCCCGACAACAAAGTCAGATGGGGGACGAACAGCAGCCTTCGCCCGGTGTAAGTCAGGATATTGTGCGCACTCCGCATGGTTTTTCTGACGCCAGCAAAACTTTATTGACCTCTCCAACATCACGAAGGGGCCCCCCGTCAAGTGAAACAAGAAGAAATATCAAATGCGCAAAAATTATAATCAAGTACGCAATCCTATTTTAAATCTAAAGAAAATATCTTATAGGCATCGCTTGTCGCTAACTGTCGATCGTGATTCCCCCCGCCTGCAGGACTCTCAAACAACACAAGCTTCTAGAGTTTGCAAACTTGTTCTTAGAGCTCCTTTGAGTTGCTTGCTTTTTGACGCCGTACAAAGGTGCGTGCTATGCCAAATCGGACACAGGTCATATTAAAACAGAGTGATTGGAGGAGACAATAGAAAATTACAGAAGAACGAACAACTGCAAATGGCCGCTTGTGCAATCAAACATTGAAACTCGGTGTTCTGAAAATCTGCCAGACGTTCATAATATAGCAGTAACTATAATGAGAACACTAGCCTCTTTACGGAATAAATTTGTAACCCTGAATCACAATTCAGGTAGCATTCGCTTCTGTGGATGGAATAGCTCATAAATGTGTGGTGAACGTAACAGCAATGAAACTATTAATCTCATATGCTCGCACAAAGTACAGTAGTTCTTATAAGGGTTCATTCCCACCAGGCAATTTATTGGCCAGTAAGAGCGTCCTTGCTGCTTTTCATCATCATCAGCCTGACTACGTCCACTGCAGGAAAAAGGCCTCTCCCATGTTCCGACAGTTAACCCGGTCCTGTGCTTGCTGCTGCCAATTTATACCCGCGAACTTCTTAATCTCGTTTGCCCACCTAACCTTCTGTCTCCCCCTAACGCGCTTCCCTTCTCTGGGAATCTAGTTTGTTACCCTTATTGACCAGCGGTTATCCTGTCTACGCGCAACATGCCCGGCCCATGTCCATTTCCTCTTCTTTATTTCAACTATGATATCCTTAACCACCGTTTGTTGCCTAATTCACTCTGCTCTTTTCTTGTCTCTTAAGGTTACACCTACCTATTTTCTTTCCATTGTTCGTTGCGTCGTCCTCCATTTAAGCTGAACCCTCTTTGTAAGTCTCCAGGTTTCTGCTCCGTAGCTAAGTACCGGCAAGATACAGCAGTTATATACATTCGTGTTGAGGAATAGTGGTAATCTACCTGTCATAATTTGAGAGTGCTTGCCGAATGTGCTCCACCCTATTCTTATTCTTCTAGTTACTTCAATCTCGTGGTTCGGCTCCGCGGTTATTACCTGCCCTAATTAGACATAGTCTTTTACAACTTGAAGTGTACTATTACCTATCTCGAAGCGCTGATCTTTCAATGAGCAACATATATTTCGCATAAAGTTGTGTACGGAATAATAGAGCCCCATTTCAATGAGCTAAAGCATTCATATGGGCAAGACTACTTTGCACACGAAACGTTATGAAGAACAAAAAGTAAACCTGAATCAATAACGTAAAAATGCTGCACAATGTATACTGCATTTGTTGTCTTGCCCCAGCTGGAATGTCATCAAGTACGTGGGCAGGCGAAATTCTCAGAAGCAAGCTTACCGCAAATATACTAAAATGCAGAAAGAGAAACGAAAGCCCAGGCGAGACGTCCAGTCTACATAGTATTTGGCATTCCTGCGTTGTCGTGGTTTGGGCTTCAGGTTAGCTGGTAAAAGAAAACACACTACTTATCGCTCAACAGTGAATACTGAATATAAACATATCTCTTAAACACAGCCTCTGTTTCTGCTTATAAAGTAATTCATGAAAAAGGTCCTCCCGATAGGCCAACATATAAAGCCCATTTTCTACATATGCTTCAGAGAGTGTTCCTGCAGTTTTTCATACACGCCTCAAATGTCAGCTAGATAGCGAGTTTCAACGGCAACTCCTTCGCTCAACCTCGAAATAGGATGTGACGCAGTTTTTCGCGAAAGTAATCACGAAGTGTCATGACTGTGCTTCAAGCCTACGCGTATACAGGGAACCACTTTCACGTGCGGAGCGTATTGAAGAGTCTGTAACCCCTGAACAAATTACGACGTATCCAATACGTTTGTCTGGACAAGTGTGCAGTATAGCTTGTTCCATGCTTCAAAGATTAAGAGAACAACAACAGAACAGCGTTAGCAAAAAATGCATCCCAATCTAGGGCTGGACGACTCGGAGTAATATTACACTCTGTTTCTTTCTGCTTGTGCCTCGACTCAAGTAGCTCCGGAGTGCACGTGACTCCGGTTCAATAAGGGATACGAGAGCCCATGTGCCATTCTCTATTACCTTGTAACATTAGGTGGTGCGTCAGCACTGTGTCCTGTTGAGATGCCTTGTCTGAGTCACTTCCGCAAGACTTTTGTGAGGTTTAGGAGGCACTTTCTCGGCATATCACGAAACAAAAAGATCACTTTCCAATACGCAACACGAAGAAAGAAAGCGCGGCGAAATCCAATTTTCGTGTTCGCTGAGGTTTAGTACGATTCGAAGCCACGTGTTTTTTTTCCAATATAGCAACAACGCAACTGTTTCACAATGCCTCGAGTTTGGCCTGTTGTTACATGCGAAAAGATGGAAACTTGCGAAGACAACAACCAAGTTTACAGTGAAAGCTGTTATCGAGTAATAGCGGTAATGTACCATATTTCCGGCTCCGCCACCGCCGGCATCTGTAACCACTACAACGCGAAGAAACCAAAAAATCTGAACGAAGAAATCTTAGAAATGTCAGCCCTTTTTACGGACTGCCATCATAAACAAAACATTAGCCCCTCTAACTGCTGGCTAGGTGCCCTCAACCACGCTATTGAAATGAAGCGACGGCGTGAACCTGGATTGAGAGATAACACCAACGGTGCCTGTTATTCTGTGTTTTCCCACACAGCCTATCTAGCCATTGGCAAGCAGCCACTCTGTTCTTTCAGGCATCTCTATAGAGGCAGTGTTGGTGTTTTGAGGCCTTAATATATCACAGTGAAATATGATGTTAGATCCCAAGAAGAGCCCATTTTTGCACGGTAGTTGTCCGCCGCCACTACCGCACGTGTGCGTAACCTTGATTTGAAGAAATAAAAGTAATTTTTCCCGCCGCGGTGGTCAGTGGCTAAGGTACTCGGCTGGTGACCCGTGGGTCACGGGATGAAATCCCGCCTGCTGCGGCTGCATCGCCGATTGAGGCGGGAATGTTGTAGGCCCGTGTGCTCAGATTTGGGTGCACGTTAAAGAACTTCAGCTGGTCGACATTTCCGGAGCCCTCCACTACGGCGTCTTTCAAAATCCTATCGTTGTTTTGGAACGTTAAACCCTACATATAAATCAATCAAAGAAATAGAAATAAATGAAAAATCAGAAGTTTCCATGAATGGATCGCAATGGAACCCGAGTTCCCAGCGTGATCATCAAGTATCGAGCCATTGCTAAACCCGAGTCCTCTGGTTGGTAATCGAGTACTGAGCCATTGCTGAACCCGATTCCTCTGCGTGGTCATCGAGTATTGAGTCATTGCACACTAAGCAAACCTATCAAGTCTGCTAGAAATAGCCACTCGCTATGAACGAAGCAAAGAAGAGAAATTGCAAGAGCTTCTTTGTTTGTTTCCTATATGCTGGCATACTTGTATGCATGAAAATCTCGGAATGTGCTCCCTGGACCAATCTACCCAGCAGCGAGTCACTTTAAATCTAGTTAGCTCCGATTAGAGAAGAAGGCTGGCATAGAAATTGATATTAGGACCTGTTATCTACGAAATGTTTAGCGAAATATACGCATTGTCAACATCCTACAACACACATTTCAATGAAACGCTCGTCTCTACTACCTCTGACGCATAAAGTTAAAGCTATAGGTTAGTGAATCTTAGGAAAACTGGTATTATTGAGAACTGTCTTACGGAAACTAGTGTTGCGCATTTATAGCCCGTCCGCTTATTGGTTTCATCCGCGAAAGTGCAGAACGTGTGTGTGTGCGTGCGTGTGTTAATGTGTCGGTGATTTAAATGTAGGGTTTAACATGCCAAAACGTTTATTTGATTATGAGAGACACCGTAGTGGACGGCTTTGGAAACGTCGACGACATGTGGTTTTTGAACGTGGACCAAAATCTGAGCACATGGGCCTTCATTATTTTTGCCTCCATCGATAACGCAGCCGCTACAGCCGAGATTCGATCCCGCGACCTGCTGGTTAGTAGCCGTGTACCTTAGTCACTAGATTGCAGAAGTGGGGCGCTTTTGTGTGTGTGTGCAGGTGGTTGGGTGGGCACGCACACACGCACGCTTATCTTCGAGGGCTTGAACGGCGATTGTCTCGAAAACTCACAGCTTTGCAGCAAAGACGAAGCAATCAACGTAATAGCAACAAATTGAAAAGCCACGCGTAGAATGGCTTGCATATCGGAACGTGTCGCGCGTTTCTTACCCACCAATGACACACGAAACGGACTCTCGGGTACAGATTAACGCGAATAAGCGTTAGTTGTTACTTAACGGTGTGTGAAAAGCGCAGTCTTTTCGCAAACGGAGACTGTTCAACGGTTGCAGTGACCTTTGCGTGCCCGGTAACTATAAAATAATTGTTACGGTAAAAGGCGAAGGCCAGCGAAAACGTACGATTTTCCTCAATACGAGATAAGGGCGCGCGAGTGTGCATCGACCTTTTGCTCTTCGCGGAGCAAAGTGCGCGTCAGAGATGAGAGCACGCGCCACCATGTCGTGACGATGTTGCTACGCGCGTTCATTGCGCCATCTTGCTGGTAATGCTGAAAACACAAATGTCCCCCCTCCCCAGATACGACCGTCAGCAGCGGTAAGTGGTAGATATAGGTACCTTGCCGTTTGAACGTTGAAGGACGTGCTCCTCGGTGTCTCAGCGATTAACGCCTCGCACTCACGATTCAGATAACCCAAGTTCGATTCCGCGTGCTGGAGTCTTTCTCAGGATATTTTTTTCTTTCTTACATATATTTATACACTCATACAGATACGGTGAGTGACGGCAATGCCCACTTAAACGCCGACGCCGGCAGGAAAAGCCAGCCGAGAGTGCCCTTATTGTTGCTGTCCTAATATTATACAATTGTGTGGGCATTGCCGCAGTCTAGCGCCAGAGAACCACGTGAAACTGACTGTCAAAATAACGTACAGATAACTCAACTACAGTGATGGTCTTGAAGTCTGCGTAACAGACGCATCAAATTGTCCACTTTGATGTTCAAAGCGCCATGTTGGTCTACTGGCCAAGGCACTTGGCGGCTCACCCGCTGGTTGCGGAATCAAATTCCGGCCGCAGCTGCTGCATTTTCGAATGGGGTGAAAAATCTTGGGCTCATGCACTCACATTTATGTGCACGTTAAAAGGGCCCAGGTAGTTAAAATTTGCGGAGCCCTACTCTACGGCGCCTATCATAATCATGTGGTGGTTTTGGCGCATTGAAGCACAACAACAACAAAGAAAAGATTTGGCGTGTACACGGCAAAGCTGAGTCGCTGCACTTTACTCCGCACAATTCGGGCGAGATGGCTGAACAGGGACTGAGGTAATAACTCTCCAATCTGAATCACTTGACATTTTCACAAACTTGCCCCTGATTCTTCCAAGTACTGAGTCAAAACTCCCATTCTTCATCAAAACTATAAGCCAGGGCTTCCTGTCAAAGTGTACAACTCCGCAATAAAGCCGCAAATAGTCCCGCTTAACTCGCTTTTTGCCGAAGCTCATCAGCGTTGCTAAACAGCTCACTTCTTCCTCGCCTTATATAATTCAAGCTGTGCGAACAAATGATCTCTGTCACCTCAACCTAAATTAGGCGAGTACCATATATCTAGCGGAACTTCTTTCTAACTTCTATCGTTGGCAATGCTTCTGTGAGAGGTTGCGCATGTACGCAACTGACCAGAGACGACTAGTTTGTCTCATTTATTGTTTGGTTGGTGCAGTTTTGTGGTGACCCTATGTAAGACCCAAGCTTATCGATAATCTAGATAGGCTCATCACCACGTACTTATAGCATCCAAACTGGAAACAGGGTCACGCCACAAAATTTCGATGTTTCCAAGTCACACATACATCAGTAATTCATTCATTTATGCATTCAGGCATGCAGACCTCCATCTGTCTGAATGTTCTAATTCGGTTTATCTTTTCGATGCAAAAGATAAATGAGAAATTATATAAAATATACATTTCTCAGAGGTGGTACATTATGCATATCATTGGCTGATAGACGACACGAACGGGATTCCTCGAACATCTTAATGCCGGAAAAGAGCGACCCAAACCCAGCTGCGCGGTAAGAATTATTTTGAAACAATTCTGGAGTCCTTAACTACGACTATTCTCACGACCATTACTGAGGCAATTCAAAATGAAACATTCTCTGTCACGTTTCAATTATTTTTGCCCCCTCCCGTCGTACCTCAAAACACCTTCTTCCTATGTGTATTGCTTAGAAGTTTGTTTTCTTCTCAGCCTACTCGTTGAGCTACAGTGAGTGTTTAGCATTGTCAGAAGACACGGTATTAAGTTAAAATGGTAAAAATGACATGAGAATGAACAGTCATTCATTCCATACCTGTCCGGATGAGTTGACGAGGTATATATTATAATGTGGTTTATTACTAATTGGCATCAAACAATTCTTGAGGCAACAATGTACGATTGTCAACAGGGATAGCGGCTTTGATTTAACGCGTAAAACGCGACTATTTAGCTTCTTCGCAAATCGCCCCAGCAACACGAGCGTTTACACTTGCCTGCGCAGCGCGTATATAATGAACAAAAAGAAGCAACTGACTTTTGACCGATTTTAACCTTCATGCTCATCCTTTTCTCTATTCATTCTACGACTCCCTACTCAGAGAAACAATTTCGCCGGGATGTTCTTCTATTTGGCAGGTGTTCCCAGGAGCGATCCGTCATTTACGGGAGCAGTTAAAAGAAATCGCGGACAGAAACGCCACTAGTGCGAAATTCACGCCCGAAATCACCAGTGCCGTTTGAACGCCTTTCTGCTTGCGCGGCAAATGCCTTTACTTGCCGCTAACTTGGACCTCGTTGTTGCTGCTGATGTCCACGCTTGACTTCTGCCAACTTCTATTAGGAGCCCGTGAACGATTGTCAACGTCTCTGTGCTTCTGACAACTTGCAGTATTTCTATTTCCTGTACTCTACTTGTTTCCTCTACTCTGTTACCAGTTCAAAGCAAGCAGGAAAGACAAACAAAAAAAGGCCCCTCCAGAAACAGAAGGCAATATGGCATTTGTGCGAAGTATTTGGTGACGACAGAGAGCTACGCATGCGGAATGACACAACAAAATCAGTAAAATTTCACTAAACTTGACACTCTTTCTGTTGAACGCCAGCTCGTGGCAGAAAAAAATAATAAAATTAAAAGCTGACGGCAACAAATCTGTTCGATTTATAAGAGGATCGAGCGACAAACATTTCGCGAGCATTAGGAAGCAGCAAGGTGAAGTCACAGTGTGAAAAATTAGCAGCACGAAATTAGAATATTACACGAAGAACGACAAGCAGCTCGATACTTTTAACGTGCCGTTGCAAGACAAATAACGGTGTTGAAAGGACACACGTGTTTAAAGCTTGATACTTTCAAGAACGGCGCTGAAGAAAACCAGTGTGAACTAACAACCATCAAAGTTGTAACGTGTTTGTCTTTGAAGAACGCGTTCAAAATGACCACAAAATAAACCTCAACGCTGCTGCTTTTGAAAAATACTTTCGCTTTTCAAATTTTCTTTTGAAAAAAAAATGCCCTAAGTAGTGTAATATTGGGTAAACGTCCATTGTGTTTGCAGTGCTGGCTATATAATTTGACACACGTTAAATATGCACTCCATGACTGCATGCGTAACAGCGGCTTAACGTCTGCATAAGCACCATTAACCGGAGTTCGTCTACTTATTACGAACAAGGGCAACCTCGCAAGCACAAGCTCTAATGTTGTCTTACTCCTTGTCGTGTTGTTAGCCTAATGCCCACGTTGCTGTTGGCATCGTTACACAACTTGAACAGCTTGTCCCAGACAACATCTATGACTGTTCAACATATATCAATGCGTCTAAAGCTTTTATGTATTTTGAGTGTCATTTCGAAACGTTTCGCCAAATAAAAAAAAACGTCCCAGTCACGTTCCCTCCACGTGTTTTCATAACGTCGATTTCTATGGTACGTGGAATGTGCTGAACTTTCTTTATCTGCGCGGCTTCAGAGGAAGCCAACGCCGATAGCAAAAATGGTTTACTTGACCTATGTGTATTATGCCCTGTTCGCACTTCACAATCCTTCTGTCCCCTCTTAGATTGTTAAGTTAGTTTATCTAGTTTGCCTTTGTTACCAGGTGTTCTACTTCATTGGGCTTTGCCTCTGCAAGATATCTAGTCAACATTCTTCGAACAGTAATAGGATCCACACAATTTCTCAATTTGTCTACGTTACCTACATATAATTCCTACAAAGCTAGCCATCGATTAATATCTGTACTTTACGCAATCATCAAACGTAGCAAGCATGCTTGGTGCACAAAGAGCTCCGTACCACCGGCGAACCTGAATGCCGCTTTCAAACCAAGCTGCTAGGGCTACCACAAGACACTGTACTAGCGCAAATCGAAGCACGAATGCATTTAGTGATGGTTTTGGGACGCTAAACCCCACATAATAATAAATCAATAATTAAATCACCGAATACGATTAGTGGCTAGCATGGTAGATGTTTCCTTGCAGATGGTAAATTATTTACCGTACGTTGCCGTCCCTCTTTTTATATGCAAATCATTTCTTAGAAAATCAAAGATACTTTCATTATTTTCCATAAGTGCTTACAACACTATACTAGAAAAAGTGAAGGCAGTGCTTCTCCACCCATTATCTAGGAATAGAGCTTTGTTATAGTGATGCCCACTTAGAAATGGTGTGGTTTTATAATTCACAAGAAAATGCTGGTTCAATTTCATTGATGCTACCGCCAAAGTAATGTATAAGATTAGTATTTTTGATTTGTTATTCACATAATTATCAAAAACTTTGATGTTTCGTGAAAACGCTATCACAGAACACGTGTTGCATGCTTACTTCAAATGTTTTAACGATGACGTGCAGTTTTATGACATGCGTGCTTCAGAGAACTATCATTAGAACTAACTGCAACACTTCTAACCACTTCAGACTGACCACGCGCAACACTTTAGAATGTCTAAATTAGGCAAGACGGCCCTACAAAGACGCCGCGTACTATAAAATGGTAACGCAAAAAACATGATGCTGTGGACGGAAACGAAAAACAATACGTTCTGTATAACTACAATGAGAAAACTAATTCTAGAGCTATCCTGAATTCATACTAACGACAGACGCAAGTATAGTTCTGTGGCCCATATACCACGTTTGCGCAGAAGTACCTTTCAAAAAACTCGCAGCATATCCAAAGAGTGAATGATAAGTGGGGCGAAGCACCCGTTATTCCGTCCGCGCTTCCGTCCGATCATTCGTTCTTGCTTCCGTCCGACATGCGTCCATCATTCTATCCATTCGTCCGTGCATCCATCTGTGGGTTCATCCATCCATTCGTGCGCTGGTCCATTCGTCCGTCCATGCTTCTGTCAGCCTGTCCATCTGTCCGTATGCGCATTCATCCATCCGTTCATCTGCTTGTCTGTCTGTTCATCCATGCGCTCATCCATTCGTTCATCTAGTCAACACTGCAAGTACCGCCATCTCGCATCTTTTCATCATATATTCTGCATACAGAAGTACCGCCATCCAGCAGACATTCCAAGGAGTTAACGAGAGGTGGCTACCTACTACTACTACTACTACTACTACTACTACTACTACTACTACTACTACTACTACTACTACTACTACTACATACACACATGGACGCACGACCTATGGCTTAAGGAGCTTCACTCCTAAAAGTTTTACATCATTACAGATACTACTTGTAAAGCAACCAAGCCCTTAAATGGGTTGAGACGCAACATTTAGAAATAAAGAGCAGTATCGCGATTGTCCATTTGATAAGGCCACTATGAAAAGCCCCAGCACAAGGCCAATAACGTGATAAAACAATTTAACAACGAAGCCACATTCCCTATCACTTTTTTATATGCTAGTGCATGCAGTTCAAGAACTAATACTTTTCACTCCATATACACATGTAGTAAGATCTTCAAGAACTCATTTTCTTGTTGTCAAAACGGCACCATATTGGAAAGACCTTCACGCCGATGTCTTCATTTCAACTCTTTTCACATGCTATAAAAAAGTCACAGCTTTGCCGTAAAGGCGAAGCAATGAACACGATATCAACAACTTCGAAAGTGACGTGCAGAATGGCAAGCAGATCGAAACGTGCCCCGCGTTTTTCACGCACAAATGATGCACAGAACGTACTCGCAAGTACAGATGAATGCAAATAAGCGTCTCAGTTGTTACTTCGCTGTGTCTGAAAAGCGCACCCTTTTCACAAACGGAGACTGTTTGACGATTGCAGTGACCTTTGTGCGCCCGGCAACTACAACGGAATCGTTCTGGTGAAGGTCCAAAGCCAACAGAGATGTCGCGAGATGAGGGTGCGCAAGTGACCCTCCACTTCCTTCCTCTCTACGGGGCAAAGTGCCAGTGAGAGATGAGAGCGCGCGCCGCAGCGTCACGACGATGTGGCGACGCATGCTCATTGCGCCATTTAGCTGGTAATGCTGAAAACACGAAAGCCCCCCCCCCCCCCCGAGATGCCAATCACCAGTGGTTTGCGGTAGATACAAATAGCTTACCGTTTGAACGTCGAAGAATGTGCTCCTCGATGGCTCAGTGGTTAACACCTCGCAATCTTGGTACAGAGGTGCCACGTTCGATTCCGCAAGCCGAAGTCTTTTTCTGGATTATTTTTCTTTCTTTTCTTTTCGTATATACGTATACATATACGTCGAGTGGTGGCGACGCCGACACCGGCAGCAGAATCCAGCTGAGAGTGTCCATATAATTGCTATTGCGATAAAATAGCCGTAAAGAGACATTAATCGTCATTCAAAATGTAGTACCAGTAAGAGCAAGTGGGCCGAAAACCTAGTGCTACGCAGGGGACATAGGGGTGAACAACGTAGTTAACCCTGCAGGGTAGTGCCTCTATTTCAATGCCCGATTGACAGGAACTATTGGTTCAACTCTTTGGATCAGTCACAGCAGATATTCCAGGGCCAGACTGGACTGCGAAGTGCTGAATGGAGAAACTTTATTCAAAGTCCAGCAGTTTTCTGCCGTCAAGGCGGGAGGAAGAGGTAATGAACCCGTGTCCTGTCACACCATTCATCGATGATGATTCCAATTAGAGGTGTTGGCTATTTGTGCCGGTTCACTATGTCATGTTGTGTGATGTCGTTGAATGTGGTCAGGTGATCGCCTCACGACTCTTCCGGTTGTCGTTGTTCTGTCGCTAATAATGTTGTAGGCACCCAATATTAGAGATGGAGGCGGCCATCGAATCGCCCACGGCTCGGTGAGTGATACCTCTAGCTGCGGTGGGCGCCGGCTGGTTGCCTGCAAGTGGGATGCTGACGTGAGCCGGGGTCAACAGGAAGAAGACCATCGCACTTTCGTTTTTCAAATGAGAGAATGACGATGTCGAGGCCACCACTCCTTGAAGCTCACTGTTGTCTCTGCTGTCATATCTAGATTGAAACATGTGGGCTGGCTACGAGATACCGCCGCACTCGAAGCCAGAGTGGGCACCCTGCGAGTTGTTGATCATAACTGCAGCTTCCGGCGCCACAACCAGGGCAAGAGATAAACCCTTCTCTTCGACCATTTTTGTATATCCCGCTCACACCGTGGCACTTTCTATGCGTTCGTCCATGCGATACACAACTGCGACCACGTATGTGCACTTGCTGTGTTTTGGATACGAAGACGCTTATGGCGGAGTTCAATGCGGCGCTGTGCGGTGTAACCATCCTTACTGCGCATGCGCAAGAACTGGCCCAAGCACTACCAGAACGCAGTCAGGTGCAATCGCGTTCCGGTCTTTGTTAGGGGCCGGGTAAGACGCTGAGGCCTCTTCACCTTACACTCTCTCAGCAATCACTTGATGGCGTCGGGGAACAAGCTTCTACACACGCACGATGAACCCGCGTGATCCAACGTGGCGTGATGATAAGCCCGCGTTGCCTGCCTCGCCAAGAGTTCGAGACGTGTAACAGCAATAGAAATTAGAGTGAATGGATGGTGTGCTCAACTTGCAAGGAAGCGTGAACGTTGGCCAAAGCTCCCGTGGTAATTGGAACATTAGGTCGGCCCATGCGCTACTTCGCATGCTGCTCAAGGTTCCCAATTGTTTGAGATGGTGTAACTTTTTTCTTGCCCACCCGTCATCTATTGCTGCTTTGTGACCATTACCCGCCACGGATATCTATGCTGTCTTTCATGTATTAGGATAAATCTTGTGGAGACTAGAGAGACTTCTTGTAGTAGATGCGGTCACAGCAATACATAAATCAATACCTTGCCATCCCTAATACAATATTTGTTGCCTACATTGCCAACCGTAACACGCTAGCTGTCTGCACCTCACGTATATTGGGAGTGATTCTAAGATTGGCGCAACTTCAGCAAAGCGACGGAGTTTTTTGAAGTCGCCGTCCAGTGACATTGCCATTTCATCCCATTTTAAACTGACGTCGAACTGAATTATGACGTCATAAGTTACCGTCAACACGTTGTGATGACACTGCTGCCCTCATGTTGGCCCCTGGCACCACCAGCAGCAGTCACTTTTCACTATTCATTATTCATGTAAGAATTTCACCAAAGTAAAGGATGAATGGATGAGACGGCCTTGAAGACAGCACATTACAATCCACTTAAGTTCTTTAAAATTTGTTGTGCAGCGTTTCGTTGGCATACCGGCCATTTAGCCACTTCGAAATTCGAAACTGGTCTTATAAAATGAAACTAACAGGTCATGTTTGCATTGCGGGCAGGTGACAATGTTTAAAGTTAAGGTTTACGTATTGACTATTTTCAGTGCCCACAATACGTGATTTATTGGTGAAACAAGTAGCGTATATGATACAACTTTGAGTCAAATAAATAGGAGTTTTTGCACCATATGGATCGCCGGCAGTACAGAAAAAACGAGCGTGCATAACGCAGGCAAGAGCCCTGTGAATAAATGCTAACATCTAAGTATTCTTACATCGACTGTTTAATTAAACCACGTCTTTCAATACCTGGACCACTATTCAGGAGGAGTGATCTTTTCACAAAACACTTTTTCGCATTCTGTCCTGCTTGCATATAAATATTGATAAATGTTTGATAATCTCGATTATTTAATGAAGTATGCCCTTCGTCAAACTTGTGCGCAGAAGGCAATTTTTCATTTATTTTACCGTGTACTCTAGAGCAAAGTTGGACTGTTGCTCGACAGACTTGGGGTAGGTTTGACCACTCAGAAATAACGGCAAAGCAGCTAGTTTAGTGGAGAGTTAATCTCTTAAGCTCTGAGCTTCGACCATTGGTTCCTAATGTGGTTTGTGAACACCTAAGTGTGTGCGATGTCACCTTTGAGAATCCTAAACCTTTTCCTAAAAAAATGAGAATGTTTTTGCCACAAAAAGTATCTTTAGAGCAGCGCCTTATAATTTTTTTTGTGTGCCGAACCACAAATACCATTTGCATATCAACAGAGATTACATCTACTGCCCTTTCTGCACGAGATGGTTTTCAGGGATGTGTCAAAGTTTTCCAGTTTCTGGACATAGTTCTCGCAAGCTTGATTTTTCTAAGCTCACATATTCGTAAACAAAACACATTTAGAGACAGGTCGAATTTGTTCTCCGGACCACGCAAGCTATTGACAAGCTTGTGAGATGGAACTGCCGTGGCTTTTCTGCAAAAACAAATAAGATAAGCAAACTTGACTCAGCATGTTCTGTAAATTCGTCACTCTCTCCTCTCAGTTTTTTTTGTCAACCTTCGAGATATTTCAGATCAATTTTGATCACCAACGAGAGGAATCGGGACGACCAATGACAGAGAACAACTGGCGTAGACTCTTAAGTATTTTGTCCAGGATTGCAACACATTTGTTTTAACTACGTTAAACCACAGTACTTTTCCTTAACCTTGAAAAAGATCGAGGGCTTTCTTTTTTGCGTTTACGCAAAAGATAGCCGTGCATAATTTGTAGACTCATGCAAGTACTCCCTCCCGTTCCCGAGAGAAATAGAAAGGTAGAATAAAAAACAAGAGACGAAATAGAAACCTGCGTCGTAAATTGTGCTTGCGTTGCCATAACAGCACTGCACAAGCCCAAAAACAGCGTATGTGCTCTGGTGAATACGTAAAAAATATTGTGCTGATTCAATCGCGATGCAGAAAACTAAATTCGGTGAAACTGCCTTTGAGGGTCTGTGGGGACAGCATAGCCAAAGCAAATGTTCTTACATCAGTCGCACAATTCCCAAAAGCAAACTTATTCGTGTTTTCTGCACTAAGTCGAGAGACGGATCTCCTGCTACAATATATGGTATGTGTTGAGGGTATAAAGAATGGGTTCGAGCTGTGGACTTGCTCAAGCACGAGCAATAACTCATCCAAACCTGCTGAGACAGATTTCAAAGCACATACATCGTGACGATGCTTGTAGCGCCCTCAGGAGGATATGGTTGAATAAACAAGTCCTTCTTTAGGTCGTTTTTCATACAACGAACAAAAATGAATTCGATGACTCACATGAGCACTTCGAAACAAGCAAAGAGAAATGTATAGCTTACGACAAGGTACAGTGAAAACATCGAAGATATATAGACTTTCTGCTCATTTAGAACGCAGAATGTGACCTGAGTTCAGTGAAGTATACACGCAACCAATACAATAAATTTTACAGAACATACTAGGATGAAAGGAAGTCCAGCCCATGCACTCTGTGTGACGTGTGTCTGCAGATGGCGACGTTGGGCAATAAGACGTGTCGTATTTGCCATTGTCATTTGCTACTGCTTACAAGAGTGTCTGTATGCTCGACGTTTCCCTGCATTGCATAATACTAATATCGTTTTGCGTGTACAATTGTGGAACGTTGTATCTGTCTAGTTAATGTCGTAGCTTAACCGAAAGGAATAGTGGGAGAGAAAAAGAAAAAAAAATATGTGTGTGCTTAATTTGAGCCAGAGAGGTTGGTCTGTGCTGTAGGTTACATCAAATAGCACACCATAGCACACCAAATAGTCAACCTAAGTGCGAATTATAACAAGATTATCTTTCCAGAAAAACGTCGGTGTGGCGCTTTCAAGCACTAACATTAACGACAACATAGGGCAATACCTAAACCTGCTACGAGAAACCTACAAACAGGGCTTTCCTGAGTTATGTTGAAAAGTGGCACGATATTCAGGAAAGAGAACGAGGAAGGGCGGAGACTGACAGTTACATTGGTTGTGAAGAGCTCCATAAAGACGTTCAGAGTTTGCTCCACCAGTCGACGAACTATTATTGTCTTCAATGTTCGCAAGAAAAATTTTGTGTGCCTCTGTGGCTGGCGCACTACGCCAACAATGCTTCAAGATCCCTCTTCCTTTTTTTGCTTTATAAAAAATTTAACTCTCTCTCTCAGTGGGGTTTATCTTGTGATAATATGATATGGCATTCTCATATATCCGGAATCTCTTGATTATATGGTTTTTGTCCAATACACGACAGGGGACCGTTAGGTAACAAACACGGACACACACACGCTGTTGTAACTCGTGCATTGCTCGTGCACGTTTTAAATCACGTTATTTCTTCGTTCTTGCCAGACTAGTAGTTCGCGCTCTGGTCGGGCCTGCTCTGCGGTTGGACCAGGCACACTTCTCACTTTGAGCTACGGGGCGAGATTCTGGCGGGCGAACGTCAACATGTAATCAGGCCAGGGCCGAAAACGACGTCTAGTGCATAGTTGCATTGCACATATTCGCGTTGTGATATGGCCACGTCATATGCATTTCGTGTTTGTGTTTGTAAGCTACTTTACAACATTTTTTCAGGTTAATTACTTCTCGCGCTGATACTAAAGTTTGCAGTTACAAGTTTATATTCAGCGACAATGAATTTATCTTCTTCCTTTCCCGCGGCACAAAAAAAGAGTAACGTTTTTTTGTCAAGCCACTTCAATCCCTAATGGCCCCAAACACAGCATTTCCTTTCACAAAAATAGTGTTATTATGATTTTGCCTTCACCATTTCTGCATACGGAAAACACGCACATCGTCAATACAAATATTCCCTTCATTTCTTTTTTTTTGGGGGGAGGGGGTGAGTTGCTTTTGAAACATCATTATCTTTGGTTCATCGAGCGTTACACAGAGAAATTGAAGCCGAGGATAGTATAAGAAAATAGGCGCACAGTGTATAGATGGTCTAAATCGGAACGCATCTTGGAAAATCATTCCAGAAAAATGAACTGAAAGTCAGCGATGTTCTTTAGAATAAAAGAGGTCACTTCACTGATCATTTTCTCATTTCATAATAGATGACCTACACATGACAATGCAGAATTGCACACTTCGTTAATGATGTAGAGAACGTCATGGTCCATTCGGCCTTGATAAGAAAGGTGGTTTAGTCTATCTAAGTAAGTCGGAATGCTTAGGGTGAAAAACGTTGAGCAACACTACTACGTTGCACCGCAGAAGTTCTGTTCGGCACTGTGGAGGTTACGGGGCCCCTTAGTCGATAAGAAGGACGGTTAGACCCCGAGACGAAGCGGTGCAGGATGTATTCATCCGCGCTTCGCCATCAAATAAGCACCCTCTCTCTCTACGTTTGATACGCTACGTGAAATAATGCGCTATGTTTAATAATGGAATGTTACCAGCTTGCCCTGAAAGGCACCCTTCTGAAGTTAGCATCCCTTATTGTCTGCGTGTGTATACGTTCGGCGCGTCTGGCTTTAGGCTAGCAGGTGTAAGTGCCGAAAAATAGAACATGACTACATACAACAGCGCTGGCGTCATTCGTCTGGAGATTATCGCGAAGTAGTTGCACTCTGTGCACCGTAAGTTCCAAACTGCCTATTTGCCTTCAGTTTATGTCGCGGAGCTCCAGCAAAAAGCAAGAGCTTATCTCGTAAATAAGGACCAGTGTTGCGGAATGGGCGCGTTCAATGAATTCTGGTTTCGTTCTATGGAATATGAATTCGCCGCAATTCTATTAATTCCAATTCCTCGGAATGAAAAAAAACTTAGCCCTCTTCCACTTCGCAAATGGTTGGGCAGTTCAATTGCATTTCCGTAGTTCCTCCAAATAGCAAAGGCATGTTCATAGATACTGAGTTAAGAATCAACGCCCCATTAGGCTGGTGTTACTAGATGCATTAGGAAGGGTAAACTTACGCAACCCACGTTAAAATGGTCGATAGATAGTATATTGCTGACACATCTCTTGCAGTACAACCACCAAACTAATTCTCATAGTGGCAGTTCCCATGCCATGGTATTAGCGTGTTCAGCATATTTCGATGAGTAGCGATATTTTAATAATGCTTAAGATAAATGTGTATGCTAAAATTACGACAAAGCTTGTTTTACGCTGACAAAAGTAGTGTTCAAGAAGATAATGCAGTTCTTCCCCGTGCCTGGAGTGGTCCTGAATGTAGAGAAAACTAAGATATTGTTATTGAAGAACAAAATCCACTAGATGTGCTCGTATTAGTGAAGAGTGAACCACACGAACACCTTGGGCATTTATATCAAATACAGAACCCTGGGCCACACGTCTCATCAGCATTCACGCTTTTCAAGCACGCCTGGCAAGCATCACGCCCGCGTTTATATGAACCGCAATTTAAAGAAGCGCTTTTTTTTAAATAAATGAACGAGTCGCCAACAACAACGGTAGTAAAAACTAAGCTGTGAAGGTTGGAGAGAAAATAGTGATAGAGGGCGGCTGGGGCGCTGCCAAGGAAAAAAAATCACGTCAGCTCCCGGTAAAGGGAACTATGCGAGAATGCGAAGCCGTGGGCGCTAGTGCTTACACTGGCGACGACGTTTGCGCTGGCGTCATGTAAGAACACGTCTACATGCCGCGCTCATGATGCGCTCACGGCCATTTCGCTAGCGTCACATATACCAAATAGAGAGAGCTGACGACAGACGTATTCCTTCAAGGCACATGCAGCACCCCAATCTTCTAAGTGTGGAGCTATTTAAGATGTTCAGCTTGCCGAACATTCATTTCATGTGTTTTATATGGTCACGCTAAAAATAACGCACTGAATACGGACCATAACAAAACTAGCGATGCTTACACGGGTCTAAACGAATCGTGATATAAAGTGCTACAATTACCCCAAATATTGCAGGAGTAATTGCAGTAACCAACTTAAAAGAGTTAACCCGTTTCAGCCGCAAGTAAAGGCGCCACTACCTCGCCGAGTCCGTCAATACTCCTCTTCCTGAGCCACCTCTCCATCGCCACTGCGCCGTTTCGTGCTGCATTTCTGCGTGAGTACGAGTGATGGGGAAAGACCCAAACGGAACTTCACCCACGCGAGGTGCTTCTGAACTGAGGTAATAAGCAGGAGGTCCATGAAGCGCACCAAAGCGTAGCGCAGACGTCGCACATCGACTTCGTGAATCTGCCTAACAAGATTTTACCAGTGACGGGGAAGCGCTGCCTGCTTACCTCAAGCGTTCGCGTCATCGACGCCTCGGCGAACAGAGCAATGTGAACTACGAGCGGGAACAGCTGGGTGCCCACGTGACGCACTTTCTCAGGTGTCACACTAGTGGAGCTACTGTACATTTCTTTTTTAAAGACGATAGTCTTTTATGGGGACCTTCAACGCAAAAATTTTGGTCTGTCTGTCTGTCTGTCTGTTTGTCTGTCTGTTTGTCTGTCTGTCGGAACATTTGTCTGTCTGTCCACTCCTAATGGCATCGGGTACTTGAAACGGTTGACCCCTTCCGCAGCGCCCACCAATGTTGCTCATGATTCAGCGTTCATACTTGTGCATTTGTCAATTAAAAAGCAATTATTGCGCATGTCTGGGGCACCATAACCACACCTATATAACTCGCATGTGTTAGCCCCGCCGCGGTGGTCTAGTGGCTAAGGTATTCCGCTGCTGACCCGCAGGTCATGGGTACGTATCTTGGCTGTGGCGGCTACATTTCTGATAGAGGCGGAAATGTTGGAGGCCCGTGTGCTGAGATTTGGGCGCAACTTCAAGAACTCCAGGTGGTCGAAATTTCTGGAGTCCTCCACTACGGCGTCTCTCATAATCATATGGTGATTTTGGGACGTTAAAACACACATCAATGTCTTGCATGTACATATTTTATCAGAAAAGGCATACACAAGTAATTTTAACGACCGTAACGGTTATCATGCTGCGCTGACCATGCAACGCTTGCACGAAAAGACGAGTGCTTCAAATGCTTCGCTGAGACGAGACGGTGGTGGCACCTACCCATCGCCTTGTGTTCTACACCTCATCACATCAGAGACAGGCGCACACACCCGTCTCAGATCCATGCGCTTCATCTTCCCCCAAAAAAAACCTGCAGATGGCACTCATGTCTCACGTGTGACGTGACTTGATGCGTTCATTCGCCTCCGCTGGACGCTCGAGACACTCTAAAGCAACGCCTCCAGAATACCATTCACCGATTTTCTTGTGCAGAACATCAAATAAAAGTTTTGTTCACTCTCTCCACACGCAGGACTATCATCTTTCGACGTCATTTGCAGAATACATGCAGATACGGGGTTATTTTTTTTCTGGGGGCTAGTAATTTCTATAGTCTTGCTTTGAGGGCAAATAGGTGGTCTTTAAATGTCAGATTGCAAGAAATACTTGTGTTTCTAAACTATATTTCACACAACAACCATATCCCTTTCAGTCGCAAAATTCATGTTGCATAATTCCCAGGCGCTCAGCAGTACAATCCGAGAAAGAAAATGAAGGAATATTTTGTTATGTATGGGTTTCAGTATTTAAATAATTAGTGTCTAACAGGTTATCTTACTCCTCTGTCGTAATTGAGGTTCAGTGTTTGCGAAAAAAAGAAAAAAAACTATTGGCCCGAAATGCACGAAGAGTTTCTTTTGTGGTTGTGTTCGTTGCCAGCGCAGAAAAGAGATACTTGTCACGCTGGTGCTGGAACGTGGAGTGTCGAATGATTGTCGAACATGGTAGTGTCTCAAGCGAAATTGTCATCTGCAGCATCTTGCAGCAAAATTAAAAGAAATATTGGTATTTATTCACTCAGTAAGCATTCTGGTATGTGCACAATGAGATTCAGGCCAATTTAAGAAACAAACAATGTGTGACGCACCTTCAAAGTTGGTGTACACAATTGTGTACGCCGTACATGTCCAAGATTTACAGATTATATGCCTAGAATAAATGTACTCTTACACCCTTTCTTTCTTCACTGGTCTTTTTTAGAAATTTGAGTCCCTTGCAAGTTTTAATGGAAAGAAACATTATTACTGATATTATATTGTGCCTAATGATTGTTTTTGAGGAGGTTCTATATTCCCGAAATTAGACAAGAATGCTTTTATTCGTTTTATAATAACTGTGTACATGGTTTCGTATCGTGTAGCACATTTTCTTTTGCGTGCCCCTGTAGGTGCCCCTGTACTGTTTTTGAAGAGTTGGAGTGCGTACATTTTGATGTCTACACTCTGAAATACTTTTTTGGGCATCTATTCCCATCCCTGCCACATACATATTGCATGGTGTTATAGCCAGCAAGGTTAAAGTGATATTGTGCAAGTTTTGCATTTACCAATATATAAAGACATTGAAAAAATTTTCTAAGTACCAATTTATTATCTTTCCAATTAAAATGTTATATATCAGGGTTTGCCAGTAATTGATTGCTGTATCCTTGTCATAGAAAAAAGTGTTAAAATACTACGCACTGTGAGAAAGCAAAGTACCTTCAACGGTAGTCGAGCTCACAACCTGTCAGTCCTCGGCAACGCTGGCCGGGAACCCTACTCACTGCGCCACGGCCACATACACTGAAAGCATTACAAACGCTCCTCTTACATCTAACGCTGTCCATTCGCGGTCCTCTTCGTAAAGTGATGTAATGAATTATGACTGTGACATCCACGGTTAGTTCTTCAACGTGTAGTTCCTACGCACCTGGTAATTTCAGTGCATTTCCAACATGAGCAGTGCAGTTTTTTTTCGGTGCATTAACACAACGTTCGAAGGGGATATTACTTCTATCATCGGCCTCACTTATGGCAACCATCCATATCAAAATTACCCTGTGTGGCCTCACATTAACTACGTGCGTTCATCACTTGCGCTCGCCCCGCGCAAAATAGCGGCCGGCCAACGGCATATAGACACGAAGAGCATTATTCCGTTTCTCTCTAGCCGGGCAGTGGCGCTCAATACTATATCGTGCCACGAGTAGAAGACCTGAGATAAAGTTCGGCGTCCATTCAGTGCTAACTCTCCAGGCTGCCACACTGTTTTCTCCGGTTCTGGTTTCACCGTTAATTACTACAGCTATCCCAAGCATCCATGACCACTAAGGTTTATGTAATGATTATCGACGCGAGCATTCCTATCAAAAATATACCACTAAGTATTAACATGTACGCGTTCCCATCATGATCATCGTCAGCCCGACTACGTCATCCGCAAGACAAAGGCCTATTCAAGATTCCGCCAGTCAACTCGGTCCTGTGCTTGCTGCTGTCACTTTATACCCACAAACTTCCTAACCTCAACTGTCCGCCTGAATTTGTTTGCCCTTCACGCACTTGACTTCTCTGGAAATCCAGTTAGCTACTTTTATTGACCAACGTTCATCCTGCCTACGCACTACGTGTTGACTTCTCTGGAAATCCACTAAGCTACCTTTATTGACCAACGTTCATCCTGCCTACGCACTACGTGTTGACTTCTCTGGAAATCCACTAAGCTACCTTTATTGACCAACGGTCATCCTGCCTACGCGCTACGTGTCCGGCTCATGTCTATTCCTTTTGATTTGAATTATGATATCCTTAACCCCGGTTAGTTCCCTGACCCACTCCACTCTCTTCTTGTCTCTTAAGGTTACACCTATAATTTTCCTTGCAATCGCTCACAGCGTCTTCCTCACTTTGAGATGAACCCTCTTCACAGTGCGTTCACTATAGCTGTCAAACTGTAAGGGACAAGGTTGGGCGAGCTCTCACAAAGAAAACATTCAACTTCTTCTTTAAGAAGTTCCATTGTCGTGTTAAACGGATTTCCATCACGAAGGAATCCACCACGTTTGTTTTTCGATTTCTGTGTTGGGGGCATTAATCACGCTATTTTTTCCTTCTAGTTAACACAACTACCGCCATTGAGAAGGGGATTACCGAAGCATAAAAAAGGGAGGGCCGAACTTCATCCACTGCACTTTCAATACAAATGCACCTGAGCAACACGTTGAGCCACCCAAGCTTTCATATATGGTGAGTGTTCTTCATTGTCTCTAGCGTATGACCGCAAGCATATCGTTCAGATCATCAGCTAATCTACTAAGACGAGAGTGTTACATGCCTGATCAAACGTTGAATGTTCATGTCCGTTGTGTCGATGGCTCCCTGCCTTCGTTCACATAGCCGATCGTCGGCAGTGAGGAGACGCGTTTGTAAGAAAAATAAAGCGGAGATTTATTTACGGGATGTTTGAAAAATTGGAACTGTACAGAGATTCAAAAGATTACGCTATATACAGAGGTTTAGTCTATGATTCAGCTCTACGTACAACGGAGATTCAGCTCTTATTTACAAAATGCTTCAACTTCTATACCCCGTTGATTTCTTACATGGCAGTTTGAAGAAGACGGTGACCACGGTTGCCGCAAATCAGGTGACGTGATGTCTCAGTGGTCCACCCATCAGAAAGCGTGCAGATGTTGGGCCACTCGTGAGAAAAAGAACATAGGTGAGAATGTCCAATAGTCGTCACGAGCGCACCACACAATGACGCACCTGGCCAACGCGTTGAATGCACCGCAGGGCGAGAAGGTAGAGTGCGGCGTGGGAAAGTTGAGCTCCTCAGGGGAGTTGGCCGCTGACGCGAACGTCAGCAGCGGTCCATGGCTGCTTTAAGCTACAGGCTTCCAGAACTCTATGAAACATGGCAGTCCGAACGCTCGGCTATCTCTGAGAACGGCTTATCCGACGCCTTCCCATGCTTCCGAACTGTTGGAGTTTCACGATGGCCTCGCGCTGATGACAATAGCCGAGTCGAGAAATTGACTTCATGAGAACAGCAACAGTGGCGCTGTCCCACGCTGTTCGAGCCCGTTTAACAAAAGAGTTGTCTCGTGAAGCTTTCGTTGAGACCCGACCACAGAGAACTGCCTGGTACCCCTACAGGACAGAGCCTTGCTGACTGGGGGCCCATGGCGTTGAAAGCATCCTAGCAGATTGGCTTATGCACAATGGCGTCTGCCCAGAAGAACCACCGGGTCAATTGTAACAACGTGGACAATCAGATCCACTTCGGCGGCGTGACGCAAAAGCAGCTCAGGTTATGTACTACAACGGCACACACAGGAACACGGACGTGAAAATGCGCTAACAGATCTCCGGGTAAATAATTAAGGGCGCCTTTACCTATTTACAGCAAACCACATTTGCTTTATTAAACATAACACCCGCTCGTTAGGATGGATATGGGAGGAAAATACTAACCTAAACTTGCATTAAAACCTACATCTAGGGGCAAAAAAAACAAAGCCTAGGCTGAAAGCGCAGTACAGTCAGTAACAGCGGCCACTTGAAGAGCGATCATTCTAAAGCCTTTCTTGACATTCTTTGGCAAACTGCTACATGCTAATTTGCAAGGTGCCCTCTACGCTGTAAACCAACATATTTTTAGGGGCGAAACAGGGAAGTTTATTGCAAACTGGTAACAACAATTCAGGTGAGTACAACTGTCTGGTGTAACAAAATCACTTCAGTGGCGTCTACAAAGAAGAGAACATAGACAGGATGTAACACACAGCACATCCAATATTCTCACAGATCAGGAGTCACTCAAGAAAACAAAGAGAAAATAAACGCAAAAAACTGGAAATTGGAACAGATTTACATATTACGTGCGACGAGAAGCAATTTTTTTCCCGAGCTAAAACGGCCGTAAAGGAAGTTCAATATTCCCATTCCGAACTCCAAAAAAAAAACGTGTATGCCACCTTCTGATAAATGCTTCTTCACCCTGAGTTTCAATCTGTTCGGTAAGGTACCGAAGCATGATCATCTTAATCTTCTGTAACGCTGGGTATGCAGCTTGTTGGGCTCGTCACCGTGCTTTGGCCATACAGCGGCGACGACACAAGACGAACATTGTGACGTGCAGTACGAGTTGTTCAAATAAGCCTCCTCTGCGCTGTTGGCTCGAAGGAATTGACACTCCGAATTGACGACGCACGACGTGCCAAACGACTTTTGCCGCTACGCATTCAAATATCGTGTGGCGGATCATTTCTCTTTTCCCGCAGTTGGGGCAGTGGTCATTGGGAACGAGGCCCCACTTTGACAGTCTCTGACGAGTGGGCAACGCGTTCCATCACCGCAGCCAATCAAATTCTCTATTTCCGGCACGTGGTTGTTCCGCCATTTCTTCCACTTGCTGGGCCTCCATCTATGTTTTTCCTCGTCAGTAATAGAGCGACTGATTAACATTTCGCTAATGCGTGCGGGAGCGAGCTTTGCAAAGTATTTTTTGGTGGTGTCACCATCAACCGAACGCTTGAGGCCCTCTGCTACCTCATAAAAGGCGTGTGGGTGTTCTGCTAGAGGTCCCCGGTACCTTTCCGACGTGAATGCCGCTCCAAGAGTTCCGGTCTAGTATAGCAATAAGCTACGGCCAGGATATTCATTATCCTGAAACAATTTGTGAACTGTTTTAACTGCAAGTGCCTTTGTGAATGTCGCAACATCTGGTAGACTGAGTCCACCAAACTTTTTGGGAGCTTCAGGAATTTTTCTTGAACTTTTAGTGTCTTCCCGTCCCATAGTAACGCTCCAACCAATGACGCAAGGCGGCTCGCAAAAACTTTGGGTATGAGTGAAATGTGCCCGATATAAAAAGCATATGCGTATGCTTTGGTTTTTACCACCGTCACTTTGGCGTCAAGTGACAAATAGAAGTCAGTGGCATACGCGAAGACCTGCGTGGCTCGATGTACGGCATCCTCCCAATTTATTTTGGCCACCTTCTCGTCTTGAAAGTATACCCGGAGGACTTTTACGGCATCCACGTATTAAATACCACCCGGCAAAGAACCGTGGAAGCTATCGAAATGAAGCAAGCACTTTCCTTTTCTCCGCATTCAGGAAAGCACCCGATAAACTGGCATACTCTTCAAACAGCTCCAAGAAAGCGCGGTAACTGGCTTGGTTTCGCACGAGCACAGAGATGTCATCAGCAGAAGCGGTGATGCTAACTGACTCCTGAATATTAGGGCACTTTGCCACTTTCCTAAGGAGAGGATCTATGAAAAGAACAAAGAGCACCGATGCGAATGGGCATCCCTGGCGAACACCTCTTGTTACTGGAAAGCTTGCTGTCTCCACGCCGTTGATGAGAAGTCGGCTGGTCATGTTGGTGTATAGAAGATTTATACAGCGAAAGTACTGCTCAGGCAAACCAAACATTCTAAGTACGCAGTATAGGTAGTCATGTTCGACCCTGTCAAAGGCCAATGACACGAAAGCACCGGTAACGTTTTTGGCGTTCGCATAGTAGAACGAATCTCTCATCAGAGTAAGTGTTTGAAAAATTGACTAACCCGGCACTGCACACGTTTGCGAGGGTGACACTATATCGGGCAGAAAAGGTTTTAGCCTCAGGTCAAAGATTGTAGCTACAAGTTTGTAGTCCGTGTTAAGGAGGGTAATCGGCCTCCATGACCGTGGATCGTCAGGATCCATGCCCTCCTTTGGCAGCAAGACTAGACGGCCCTCACTGAAAGACCTTGGCTTTTGCCCATCAACAGTCAATCTGTCAGTAAGTGCGTCGCCTAGGACGTCGAAGAAAGTTTTATAAAGCCCCGTCAGTATTCCGTCTCGACCTGAAACCGTGGTAGTGTTCATTTTCCTCAAGGCTTGCCAAATTTCATCTTTCGTCGCCTCAGCGCAGAGCATATCAGACGCCTCAGGACACAGCGTGGGCAAGCATTCACAAAAGTCCGCGATTCTTTGACGCTGGTTGCTGTCTTTGAAGCAATGATCTGCAGAGCAGAGCCTGTCAAAATACGCCCTAAAGACCTCCTCGATTGATTTAATATCTGTGACGAAGCTCCCACACTCTGTCCGTGCTGCACCGATAATACTGGGCTAGTGTTTTCTTACCACTACTCGCTGTGCGTATGCAAAGTTACCTAGTTCATCCGTAGGCAGGTGCAGTTCCTCTGCGCGTTTGAAAGCCCCGGGCCTCGCCCTCAACAAGGTCGTATTTAGCCTTTTTGGCCCCAATGTACTCTTGAATTGCACCGGTCAGATTACCTGCGAGCTCAACGATTTGAATACGCCTGAATGTTTCATTCATTTGTGATGTTAGACGTGTTTGACGCTTTTTCCCAGCCTCCTGCGCAATCACACGCAATCCGGCCTTCAAGAGATCCCATGCTGTCGGCGTAATTTGCGGCGTGTCTTCCAAAGACGCAAAGATATTCATGCGCATTTCAGATACCGCAACTTCATCATTTAGAATTGATGAATCCCTTCGCCACAACTTGAAGCAATGCCTTCCCAGCTGGGCCATCAAGCTGAACAGCACTGGCATGTGGTTGCTGAGCTTGCGTTGTCCAGGCACTAAAGAAATGACATCGCATGTCTCTAAACTTGCAACAAGCTCGTTAGGGATATAGACTCTGTCAATCCTGCTCTGAGATGTACCCTGAACGCGCGTGGCTCCAAAAGTGTTCCCGTGAAGCGTTGTCCATGCATCGACCAGCTTCATCTCTCTACATATTTTCTGCAACTATTTCGAATGGTATGTGCTTTGTCCTTAACTAGGGCCTCAGACATCTCGAACTGAATCAAAAACACAGTTGAAATCACTTAACAGCCATCGGCTATACCATGCTTAATGCGCCGGTTGTCGTCCGAAATCACCTGACAACACGCACGGTGCTGAATTTAGCAGAAATGACCTGGCACCTCTAAAAAAGTCATGGGCAAGAGACCTATCCACGGGCGCGTAAAAGTTGGTGAATCGGATTTTCTGGTCGTTTTTCCACATGTCCACTGAAATAACACGGCCTTCATCGAAGAGGCAGTGCGCACCCCGCCTGAACCTCGGATTGAGAAACACGACACCGGTGCCACGCGACTGCGTCTGCCTTAAGGAGAAGAAGGCTTCAACGGAAAATCTAGTACGGAAGGTCATAATGTCGTGCCACGTTCGAAAAATGGTCTCTTGCAGAAAAAGCACGTCGACCCCGAGCGAGCGCACTAGGTTCATTATCTCCTGCTGTTTGAAACTCTGAACATTGATCTTTGAAACTATGAACATTGAAAGTCATGAAAGATAGCCTATCCATTTAAAATAAATTTAGGGGGAAACGAAACAATCGTTTTTTCTTTCTTCTTTTTAACAGCGATGTGTTCAGGGGACGGCCCGGCCTCTCCTGTGTCAAGCGGCAGTGGATGAAGTCAACGTGATGATACTCGAAGGACTGGCGCTGAGATTTACTCACGCGCACAGATAGAACGGACCCAGTAAGCAACACCAATAATAAGAGAAATACTACACGTAGCATGCAACGTAACTCAGATGATGCAATTACTATAACAGGGCATAGCCACCACAGCATATAGCTCACAAATTCGCACATGAAGGTTCCATGGTGAATGACAGTAACATATGGAATACAAAACAGTATGCATGCATCAGAGACAACAAATGCATAGTGGCTGTACGGCTGGGAAGCAAGAACTGCAACGGTACAGACAACAGGAAGCGGAAAGAATGCATGTGGGCAGCACAAATTTAAAAAAAAAAACATTGAGTCCTCACCCGCATTAGGTGATGAATCTCGGTTTGGCGAGTCCACTCGGGGCTTTTTGGATGTTCCAGAGGTGGTGACATCAATTGCACTGCTTGAACTACCAGGCTTGGGGCGACGCTGAGAGTTTGTGGCTCTAGACAACTTGTCGGGAGAACACGTATTTTCAGGAGACAAATATACCGATCTCGAGGCTTGCGAAAATCTGTCACTCCTTAATTTTCGTGATGGTGACCGGCTCCTACGATTTTCTGGATGTCTTGTCGGACGCTTCTTCTTGGGCCTGTACAATGTGTGTGCGAGAGGGGTGTAGGTTTCCTTGAAGACCTGTTCTTTACTTCTTTCGTGGGCATCGTCTTCACGCTACGTTCCAGGCCCACAGGGGGCCGTTCATGGAGCTCGTCACTTGCATTTGTTGCCTCGGAAGGTCGGAGCGATTTTCCCGGTTGGCCAGCGCTCCGAGATGCTTGGGACGCTTCCTCCAGTGGTGATTCGTTCGAAGATTGTTCGTTCGTTTTCTGTGGCCTTGAGTTCCTCTAATGAAGACGTAGCAGACGCACTCGGCGTCTCCACAGCGTTACTGGGCACCTCTGACAACGTTGTGGGAGATGACAACGCCGCGGTGTCCCCAGTCAGCGCACAAACGTCGTTGTCACTCGTTGTGCATGGCGATGCGGCATCAACGCCGCTAGTGTATTCTGTCTTAACGTCATAAAATTCTGTGTTGTTTGCGCTGTCTTCATCCCAATAATCCGGAATCTTCTGTGGCCATGGCTTAGTTTTGCGTTGCAAAACTTCAATGTGCCTGGATGTTCCAATTATAATTGTTCTCTTCGAAGCACTCTCTCCAAGTTCTGGGAATTCTTTCATTGACTGTGAGACGCTCTGCGCTGACTTGGGAGGGAAGCCATCTTTCGTCGCGTGGTCTCCGTTACAGCGCTTACAGTTGGACACACAATCCTCAGATGTATAGCCGAAGGTGCCACATCGTTGACAGAAGAATGTTGTGCAAGTAGCCGCAATATGACCTTCTCTGCTGCAGCGTGCACATACTCTGCGCATACCACGATACTCGAGCATCACGCGGTGACCTTGAAACGGTAGGAAGTTAGGGGCGGGCTTGGCCATCTCGATTCGCCCGATGCGGGTACCAGTGTACGTTGATTGATGCCTTCGCAAGGTAACAAATGTGATACCTTTCACTTTTCCGTGTGGCTGAAGAGCTGAAATAACTGCGTCCTCTGACATGTATGGCGCTAGGCGAAACACACTGACTTGTACGCTTGGTGCCACGACTGCTTCAACTTGTACCTTATGACCTTGTAACTTGAATCCTTGGTTTACCATCAACTTGGTCGCTTATGCAGCCGACCGAGCCGCAACTAGGAATTTCAAGGCTCCGAGGTGTTGGAGTAACAGCACCCCTTCACTCCCCATGACGTCTTCGAGGCCATCGATGATCTCGTCGACGGACGCCGTCCCCTCCGGGACGGTGAAGTTGAAGCAGTGCTCCTTGAGCGGAAGTGCCGCAGGCCTTGACGCCATCTTCGCTGGTCCCGGCAGGGGTTGACGATGATGGGATTAGGCCTCAAAAAAAAAACTGGCTGGCAAAGTCGCGAGTGAACACCCGAAAGCCATGCCACCAGAACGCTGACTGTCTTGAAAACTGGAACGCCGAAGCTCCTTAAAGCGGCACTAGTTCGTCCCTCGTAGCCGTAGTAGTAGTGTTAAACAAGTATGACGTTTTGACCTCCAAGGTGGTGCCGGTGAGATATTTTTTCTGTGCGTTGTTGAACAATAAAAATAGTGCTCAATGTAAATGCCAATGGCTTTAAGGGGGAATGAGAGACAGGAGAATTCAGCTTTTAGTTAACGCGCACACTGCAAATTTTTTATTGTTCAACAACGCTCAAAAGACAAGAAAAGGTTGCTACGTTATACTCGCTGGCCTACCTCCTACGTGTTAAAAAGGTTTAGCGAGCGTTGGGCTGCAGTGTCATGACTATAGTGAACTAGTATATACAATGAACTCGAGGTCGTTAAACGTGGGAAGTAGCCACGAAGCGCAAGCCGTAAGAAAGTATGCGGGTGCCTCCTCTCGCTCAGTTCTTGGAATGTCCGCTGGATGGCGGTGCTTCTATGATGAAAAGAAGCACAATATATGATGAAAAGATGCGAGATGGTGGTACTTAGAATGTTGACTAGGTGGATGAACGGACACGCAGACAGGTGCATGGACCGACGTACGGATGGCTGCATGGACGGATGGATGCATGGACGGACGCAGGAGCGGATGCAAGGACGAAAGCAGGGACGGACGCACACATGAACGTGCAGGCGCACGAACAGACGCACCCATGGATGGGCGGATGGACGCACGGGCGGCTACACAGACCCACGCATGGATGGACGGAAGCAATAACGAATGAACGGGCGGATGCTTCGCCCCACTATCCATCATTCACTTCGTGGATATGCTGCCATTTTTTCATGCAGTGGCTGCCGGCGATGAAGAATTATGCCTTATCATTTTGTAATGGGCTGGTGCATTGTAGGACGCATTACTAATGCAACTCGCATTGCGGGACACCTGTTTTTGCTTTTGTTGTACTACTTAAGCGCTTTATCACTTGTATGAATGCGATTCTGTTTCTGACGTGAATTCGGCCTAGATTCAATCCGCAACGGAGGACAAGTGTCGCTGTGTGGTAGCATGCTGGCCTAGAACTCTGGGGACACGGACATGTTATTTTGCGTGACAGTGGTTATGGACACCGATGAATGCAGTAAAATACGGCGTTGAAAACGACCTTTTTTGTGGTCTCAATATATTTTTACTGTTAAAAAAGCAAACCAACAACTACATTACCACTTCGACTTCATATTAATGCAGCATGGCAATCTGGCTCTATTTCATCGTACAAAGGTGAAAGTATCGTTCGCTTCCCTGGGCAGGGCAGTCGGACTGTTCACGCTATAGCTATGGGATATCAGTCAGGTTTTATAATGCGTTGAAATAGCCTCATAATCCTTAACAACGCCTAGCTATTCACTGACCAAGGTTTATAACTTCTCAGAGTTCCAGTGGCAACTGAAAATATATTATGGAACCAGTTGCTTGCATGGAGTTCACAATTGTACGCTCTGATCTTGATCATTATCTCGATCACAATATTAGTCATTATGAATAAGCAGATTTTTGCGGTCGCGCCTAGAAATTGGTTGTGCTCGCTTGCTCTTACTCTGGTTGGTGTCCTAGTGGTAATAACATTGTGCAATCATTTTTCACTTTTTACAATGCACTGATCACAATCACCCACACACTGTGTATACCTTTTGGCAATCGAGTCTCTCGTGCATCACGTAATATATATATATATATATATATATATATATATATATATATATATGTGTGTGTGTGTGTGTAATTAATTTGAATGGGCTATCATAAATTTATTTTGGAAACGATAAAGTATTGTACAGACACTAACTTAACTTAACCACGCACGTCTTGGATATCTCAGCTTTAAGAGTATCTGTTCTGTGTTTATTTTCCTTAGGAATATACCCAATCAAAGTATAAAGCTTGGCTGAACTGCCGCAAATTTCCGCTACAAGCCGCAAAATCGTTCGCCTTGTGCCCTATGTCTAGCTAGATACTTGAACGTGTTCAAATGCGTTCTACGTGCAAATGAAAACAGAAAAAGAAATCACAATGACAGCACAAAAACATCGTTTTTGTGGAGAGAACCGCAAATTCCTCGAGGTCGTCTAGCCCACCAATCCTTCCTTTTGTCTTCTCGTCTTACGACTCCCAAAGGCAAACTCCGCCGTGTCTTCACTGCTCAGACGTAGATCGGCGGCTTTCCAAAAGCGACCCTCTATAGGTTATGCATTGCGCGTATCCAACAGTGGGCTATTTCTGTTGTGCGCTTTCGGAACCACATGTGCTTGTGTCTGCGAGCCGGATGTGAGGTCTTTATGACTCACTGTCTTCGCCGTCTCTATTACCATGCCTTTTTTTAGTTCTTTTCTACTTTATACAGGACCACATGTAGAGAGAGTGCCAGTCAATTGTGGGCAGACTGCTGCGTTCTTTGCTTTTTTTTTATTACAAGCACAGCTGCCGGAGAACGGTCGAGTAAATAAATAATGGCTCTAGAACGAGATGATTAATTTAAAAATCTGGATCCCATTCGCTACTGTGAAGATGGAAACAAGAGAAGTTATGGTGGAAGCACCTGCAGTGGCTGCGGCGGCGCGTCGTAATCCAGACAATTCGCGCTTCTGAGCTTTCTGGCGCTGCTTCAGTTACCGCTCTTTTTCCCCAGAGAGAAAGACCCACATCCATACTATATAGAGTCGAAATCACTAATGTTTTATAACAGCACGAACACGATGTGTGCCTCACGCAACTGATGAACCTCGTGGCTTTTGAAAAGCGCCGTCGTCGCCGACGAGTATTGCGTGAATTGCGAAAAAAGCACCAGCCATGGCCATGAGGTGGGGTGCGCTAAGCAGCTCTTATATACTAATATACATACATAGTACTCTATGCAGATAACTTGTTTTGTCCCCAAACGTGGTCCTTCATAACATAACCATTTGTAGTTTAGTTATAGGAAAATTAAGGCCGGACCTATTCCAAGAGAGGGAGATTCTGTGTGTAAAAGAGGCAAAAGGAAAGGCATAAACGGTAACGCGCAATAAACCTGTATTAGTTACCCAAAACTAAAGGAAAGAGCCGATTAAATAAAGGTGAAAAATTTGGCAGATCCCACGTACCTTCGGAATTAATGTTCTGCGAAGCATGCAGATGCGAGGTGAACGTGCCTTAATTTCTTTATGCGCGAGTTGTAGGGATGTGACGCTCAGTATATGTAAAAATCCCCGCAAACACATACGCTAAACAGCCGCACTTGATTCATATTAGCAGTTGCTTGAAGTTGCGTAACGATGTCAACAGCAACATGAAAAATACAAACATCAGAAGCGGTAAGCTGATATGAAGTGCTGCTGTGTGCGCTAGGGCTCACGAAGATAGTATCTCTGAACACTGCCACACCAAGCAATAAACCTCAGTGAACGGCGTCAAACTACAATTGACGTTACCCCGACATGACAGCTATATCATCGGAGTACATATGTAATGTTCATAAAGTTTGATGGCCAATACTACAACGAGAACTGACGTTTCACGTCATGAGGGTTCAATTACAAAGTACTTCAGAGACCTGGTGTGAATATGTGGTAGAATTATTGATTGCTACGTAGAATGCTGAGGTTCGATTCCTGCTGGGACAGTGACATTTACTCTTTGCATTCGTTCGGTCAACGCTGCCCACGCCACTTTTTTCTTAACGCTCAAGCGTTAAAATTACGCATGTGTGTTCTTGCGGTTCCCGTGTTGATATAAGAGGAATAAATGAGGAAGGACAGGGAGGTTAGCCAGTGTTGATATAAAATGTCTATCGCTTGTGGCACATGGCCGCATAGCAGTGGCACATACGCGCCCCCAGATATGTTCACGACTGACACGTGGTATTCGTCAAACCATGTTACACTCCCGCACTAATTTTGGTGTACACCAAATCAAGGCGGTGATCATAAGAGTACCAAGACGGAGGTGGCTAGATAGATATATAGATAGATAGGAGTCAAAAGTGATTGCAGTACGCAAAAAAAAAGGCTTCGCACTTGAAAAGTTATAGAAAGGCGCTTAAAAATAACAGAAGCGTGAGGAGTAGGAGCAATAGTTTTACAGGCCACTGCTCCGTAAAAAGAGGTCACAAAGGCCATGATAGAACTTTAATGACATTACATTACCATTTGATTCAGCATTTTAAAAATGAAGCAATCAGAGCTATAGTCCAGTCTGTATGCGTTAACATAAATAAACCCGGACGAACACTGCAAAGTTGTTAATGATACAAAAGTACAGTTTCTGTTATAGCCGTTAGAAGCCGTTGTTATGCCAGCATACGGCCACAGCAGTCGATGTTAGCCACTGAAGAGCAGGCTGTATCAAATGTTCTCACTAGCTTTCACATATAAGTGTTAATAACATTATTAATAATGATATTGTTATTATTACTTGTGATGATACTACTATAACTGGTCTATGGTGCGACGTAACAGAATTTGTTTGTATTCAACATTACCTGCATCAGCATTACTTTGATGGTCCAAAATTTTATTCCCGTGTGGAGCTCCACCATCCTTTAATACGTTTGCAGGTATCTTTTGCACGTGCGCATATGTATACCACAAATGCCAAACATTTAATAAATAAACGGGTGTGCGGGAGGGGGCTGTCTTCTAAACCTGTTCAGCACCCCACACTGCATTCGCCACAGCTCTTGTCTAGTGCAGCACCTGATGCGTTCAGGTTTCACGATGCTCCAACTCCTAAAACATGTTGAATGACTCGAATGCTTGTATAGTTACAACATCATCAGCAGAAACGTGGTGCTTGTATCAGCCGAATCCTCAGTGTATTCTTGCTCATGATATTCAGTCTGTTTGCGCTTCTATAAGATGCCACTGCCTAATGTTCAAACTGCTCTTGTGGTTTACTGTTTTAGTACGAATACGCCAAATTTTCGAATAAGAAACCTCTCACAGTGAAACCGCTATTCGAATTAGTGTCTTGCCGATGGTTGCCGCAATGAAAGGCAAGTGTGACATGAAATCTTAACACTTGGCTTGATCTATTCTCGTCTTACTACTGGTTATTCGCGCACATGATGGAAGTGTTCATTCACTTCGTTATTGCCGAGAAAACAAGAAAAACTTGAACCATCTCCCGTTTAAGGCAACCATGTGTAGATGCGAAGTAGCAAGCGCTAACGCGTACACTCGCGGCGGTGTTGACCCTGGTGTTAATCAAGCGAAAGCCAACTAAGAACGCCCTAGACTAATCTATCTGGTGAATTTGTTCTGCAGATGTACTAGTACCAGCATATTATAGCGATAAAAATTTATTTCGTCATCCAGCGCCTACATACAGTGGGTAGGTGGCTAGTGAATGGTTGTGCAGTGCGAGCAGTCAGTTTGTTTTTTTGTTTTTTTACTAGCAGACTCTGCATTCGTCGGCCTTGCGAGACGAGAGGGGGGGTGGGGTGGAAGCGACAGTTTTGCGGAGGTCTTCCTGGTCCCGCACGAGATGCGAGCACGAGCTGTGAGGGTCTAAGGAGGGACAGCGTTACACAGGCTACTCAAATACTTGCTTCGTATCTCAAAAATAACAGAATTGATTGGAGGTGGAGTCTTTTCTTTTTTGGACTCTGCAAGTCGCTCATTCAATTGGGAGCACCCGCGCTGTGGTGGAAGTTGGGCGCTTTGTTCGCACCCCAATTGTTTGCTCACGGATCATGGGGTGAGACAAAGGTTCCATCACAAGAAACCAAAAAAAAACCAGACATGTATAAATAGAAATTGCAAGCAAAATGCATTGGCGAACTTTGTGGGCCCCAGAGTATGCAAATTAGAGGTAGTAGCTACGTTGCGCAAGCAGGAACGTTCGCATTGTGAAAGTGTCTGCCTGCTAAATTATGCGAGAATGTGGAAGCAAGCGTTGAAAAAGGATTCGCTCAAGAGAGTAAACTGTTAATTTCAATAGAGTAAAGAACGGTTCATTTGCCGGCACCCGTACCAGCTGTGTCCAAACAGACTCATTAGCAATGTAAACTCGACAGTTTGTGGTGAGAGTAGCGGTGCAGTTTTATTACGAAACCCTCCACCATGATTGAGCAAACGTTAACGTGACATTGGTGTCGGATGCAGACACTGCGTATTTTATAACATCATCCACCCGCACTCTTTTGGCTCCCTCATTCCGAGAATATATTTGAACAAGTGTATTTCCAGAAGAAATAAAATACGTTGATGGAAAGCTAGATTTATTCTGCAGGCCAAAAGGAGGCGGATCTTCCAGATGAGGGACAATCAATGATAAGCGAAGTTTTCTGTAGAGTTAATCAAGTGAGCTGACGTTGCCGTGGCGCGCAGTTTAATTCTGCTCTCTTCACTTAGTTCTCGACATTAGGCTTTGTTAATTTCAAGCCTAATTTTAATATTTATCCTAAAAATGTTTTGGCAGTTGGTCAGTTTGTAATCAATCTTCGAAATAGATCCAGTAGGCAACGTACAAAGCACATGTCTTTGTTCTTTTTTGCAAGTTCTCCCCTCATGAAGGTGTTCTTGAAACCACCTTCTTCACAGAGGGCTGTAGTGGCAGTGTTGCTGACTCAGCCACGTTGTTCATTTGGGCATCTTATCAACGCTACCGGCCAAGCATGCTGGTAATCAAAATGGCCCCAGTAATGAAATTAGAGAATGTCTTACAATTTGACATAGTCGAAATTAGCCTGCCGAGTATTGTTTCACTATCACGTACGAAGAAGTTGAGGCCGCGCGAAAATAAACGACCACAATGAAGGAGCAGGAAACAAGACTAGCGCTGAACTCTGAAACGAATATTTGTTTAAAATGGAACGCTGTCACCCAGAACACCAACAATAATCATATTGCAGATATGCGTACTTCTATACTGTGAGGTGTTTTTTGAAAATACAACGTTCCTGAGTGGGGCATATAAGTAATGTCATGCTCAAACACTAATCTCTAGCTCTATCGATACTATAAACCTGCATAATTTCTCTTTTTTTATTTTACACATGTCAAAAATGTACAGTCTCCGAATTTGGGTGTACATATTCTATTTTTACCATGGTAGGCTGCTAGCTGTGACAGCCATTTCTTTTAATTGTTCTGATGTTGCTTACCGCTGTCAAATAAATAATCCTCAGTTTCCCCAATGCACACCCTCTCACATCTTTGTTTCATGGTTAATAGTGCAATGTATTCATTTTTGAATAATCAAATTGTTGCACAGCCTTGAAATTTGTTCGCGAAATGCAGAAAACACGAGGTTAACTTTGGGCTTACTGGTCACTTTCTTCGGGTTATGCGATAACCTTAGAACATATGTATGAAATCAAGTGAAACTGTCTCTTTTAGTTTTGTTGCTCAATAGCTTTTCTTCTTGTATGTTTATTCTTTGCGGCAATGTTTCACACACACCTGCAATGACAGAAGTTGGAAAAACCGTATGATTTAAAGCGTATAGTCTGTTAGAATAGGCTGTCCAGCATTTGGCACTAACATGATTTGTTAAATGCGATTTGTGCACAATTAATGGCGATTCGCCCCTTTCACAGCTTTAGAGCGAGTACTATCATACGTAAGAATCCATTTTTGCGGTCTGGCTAGGTACGCCCAGCAAGCATGCTCACTGGATGCATCAAAGGAAATAATAATGAAGATGCTTCCTGGACCGACCCAGATGAAAAAGCATCCTTCTGTATGGAGGCGGAAATGTTGTAGGCCCGTGTACTCAGATTTGGGTGCACGTTAAAGAACCCCAGGTGGTCAAAATTTCCGGAGCCCTCCACTACGGCGTCTCTCATAATCAAATGGTGGTTTTGAGACGTTAAACCCCACAAATCAATCAATCAATCAATCAAGCATCCTTCTGTTTTAGAATGTTCACTTCAAGCCTGTAAAAAGGCGAATTGCTATCAATTGTGGAGTAAATGCAATTAACTATTACTGTGAGCCCGAAATGACGGATAAGCAACTTACACCATCTGGTCCACGCATGCGCAAAACTCCTTTTGAACAGGACACGCAACTCTCTACTGACTGTGATAGTCGGGTATCTTGGATCACTGCAACAAAAAAAAAACACTGTAGGTATACTGGAGGTGGCCCTTACGTCAGCCATAAACGGATATATTCGACGATAAAAATTGTGGGTAGCTGATTGACCTTCATTATACTGCAAACATCTTTTGGCAGGTACTGTATTACGACAGGGTCTACTATGGCTTCAATGGCGCAATTTTGTCACAGATTTGACGTGGCGAAAGATGAACTAAAAGATGGGAAGGAAAATAAAAAAAGAAACTAGCATAAATGGTTTACTCGCAGGCAGTCTAAATTCGCTCCGCAGTGTGCAGTGCGAAACGACTCGGTTAGACAGGCTACGTTCTTAAGCTTAGCAACGGCGAGCTATCTCAGCGCATCAGTTCACCATAGTGGTACAAATAGCTCGGTAGTGCTCATGTTTTCTCGTTATCACTAACTAGATGGCAATAATGGCATGATAGTCACGCTATATGTGTTTAGAAAAAATGTTTCACGATTTTGAGTACTTCGTACTCAACTATGGGAGAGCACTGAGCCGTCCCGCTAAAACCACACACAGCATTCGTTAGGTTGTGTTTAGAAAAATTGGTTAACAATACAAAGCACATGGTACTCAACTATGGGAGAGCACTGAGCCGCTCCGCTGACACCGCACACAGCATTCGTTAAGTTGGGGGGTTAGAAAAAGGGGAAAACGATTTAGAGCACAGGGTACTTTACTATGGGAGAGCTTAAAGCCGCCCCGATCTGAAAACAGTGTAGTAAGAAGTAGGACCCTTGATGACTTCTGGTTTTGTCCACCGATGTACCTGAATAGCATAGGTGGGCAAGAAGAGCATTAAAAAATTGCCCGCTGATTTTATACACTTTCCTTTCATTATTTGGCAACATATATTTTCAAATAAAATGCTTTTTTGGGCAACATAAAAACTACAAGAGTTTGCCTTTACCACTACGCACGTTCTTTTTATCTGAAAAACTAATAAGAGACTTTCCTGACCCTTGAGAAAACGTGAAAACGTCCTTTCAGTTTTGACATTACGAGCTGGTGAATGAGATAACCGGAAGTTCTTAGGGGGCACAACGCTTTCAATCTTGAGAAACCATCTATAGGACGTCGCCCCACGCAATGCAATGCGCCCGCGCCTCTCCAGGGCATGGTCTCTCGTGTGCATGCGCTTCTCTCATGAAGCGGGTGGTTCGTACGTTTTCTTCATTCACAGCCAGTTTGCGTCGTTGTTGCAGTAAGAACTAATGCATCTTCGCTCACTGCCGCTATAGTGAACTAGTCTATTCTAGTTCACTATACTGCAGCGGCGGCTTTTGAAAAAGGAGTGTGCTGACTACGCACAAAGAAGTGTACATGGTGACAGCGGCTCGCGATTGTCCTTTGCATAATTTTGCGTTCGTTTCGTGCGCCCTAATTTTTGTTTGAGTGGCACGCTTTTCAAGCTTAAGAACTTGTGAATTCGCGCTTATCCTGTGCAAGTTATTCTCGGGTATCCTTTCTGCTTGAGCAGCGCGCTCCAAACTTGAAGCTGCTTGCCGTGCTTGGTGTAGCATTACTGTTTGCTCCCAAACCATTTCTTTGTTCGCCTTTATAGTGACGCTATGTAAAATAAACACTCAACTACCTCCGCGAAGATAAGCTTTACTTTCACGTTGCAGGGTTTCTTATGACAGGTGAATCAGACATTATTTTTTCTACTTTTATTGGACACCAACTAATAGCAACTACAATTATAAACAAATTAGTTATAAGTTTATCTCAGCTTCTAATTGTAAATATCATGACCCAGTGAAATATATTTGAACGCAACGACAAGAATCACGAAGCAGGAAGCATTGCACAAGCGCATAACGAAGGGATAACATACTTTTTTTTTCTTTTGACGGATATGTAGGAACAACTACACGGGAATACTGCCCCAGTAAAGAAGCTCTACTCTTTGATAGGCTACATACAATGCCCTACAACAGAAAAGGAAGCCGCGAGCCATTATGGGCTCACCGAGGTCCGCATTACTTTGAAAAATTACTGAAGTCTCCGTAAGCTAGCGTATATGAAGTCCACCAAATGTAAAGAGAGATCTCTTGCTCCTTTTTGCCGTTGCCTCTTCTGCAAAGCCGAAAAAATGTTCCCATTTATTTCTGTTCACTGCTGAAAAAAAAAAAAACGTTCGGTGTGACATGGGGTCTATGGCCCACTACGAGGTTCTTGAACCCAATGCACCTGCTTCATCTATGCAGATTACGGAGGGTCATCGTTTTCTCTAGACGCCTAGGAAGAAGATTTAGGGATGACGTGTCTAATAAATCGTAGACGAATGCGGAAAGGCTAGCGCGGTTCAATAAAAAGGTTCTGATATATATCGAGCACAGCAAAACCTGCAAGACCAGCGCCGAGAACAACTCCATTATATTGATAGTGTAATAAAAAATGGCACAAAATTTAAAGCTACAAGAAACATCCTAACGCATCCAAGCAAAGGCGAAGAGAAAAATGTGGTGACGCCGGGGTGAATAGAGAATATAATATGGCGGATAGCAAGAGGCGCTGCGTACCATATGGATCCTCTTCCTAAGAAACCCTAGCTTTTGTTCGTGTCACAAGCCTACTTGAAATGTCAGCATGCAGTGATGAGTGTAAAAAGCGTGCACCTTTGAAGTGTATATATATATATATATATATATATATATATATATATATATATATAAATCTAACAAACCATAATGCCAAGCAAAGTATAGGGGAAGTTATTAGACCAAATTATAATGTAAATGCTAAGAAATAAAAGTGGGTGAAAAGATAACTAGCCGTAGGCAGGGATCGGAAGGTCGTAGGTTCGGTTCCTGCCCACGGCAAATTATCTTTTCACCCACTTTTCTTTTTTAGCATTTACATTACAATTCGGTTTAATAACTTCCCCTATGCTTTCCTTGGCATTATTGTCTGCTTGATCTCATTATTGTTGTGTCGAAACACGAAAATCGAGCCATTAAGTATACACTTATTTCCCTTATAAATATATATATATATATATATATATATATATATATATATATATATATATATATATATATATATATATATATATATATATATATATATAAGGGAAAGAAGTGTATACTCAAGGGCTTGTTTATTCATGCTTTGGCACAATTCACAATTTGACACGTCATTCATATTTTGACACGCTGCGTTACAGTGCCTCGAGCGTGCAGCGAAGGCGAACGAGTGCATCAAGTCACGTCACACGTGAGACATGAGCGTCATCTGGCAGTTTTCTTGGAAAACGCAGCACGTGGCTTTGAGGCAAGTGTGCGCGCCTGTCTCAGAGGGGATAAGGTGTATTACGCAAAGCGGTGGGTAGGTGCCACCACCGTCTCGTTTTAGCAAAGCGCTAGAAGCACTCACCTGCTCGTGGAAACGTTGTATAGTCAGCGCGGCGTGATAAGCGCTACGGTCCCTAATATTACCTATGTATGCCTTTTCTAGTAAAATACGCATATGCAGAATATATACGTGGTATTGTGGTGCCCCAAACATGCGCAATAATCGCTTTTTATTCGACAATTGGACGAGTATGAACGCTGAATTTTGAGCAACATTGGTGGGTGCTGTGGATGGGGCGAGCCATTCAAATACCCGTTGCTGTTAGGAGTGCACAAACAGACAGAAGTACAGACAGACAGACAGACAGACAGACAGACAGACAGATCAAAATTTTTGCGTCGAAGGTCTCCAAGAAAGACTATCGTCTTTAAAAAGAAGCATACCAGGAAGCTCCAAGCACCAGCAACGCACGCGTATTCAAACACCCCTGTTAATCTCGGGAGGTCACGATCTCCAAGGTGGAGCTGGTTGATCCTTAGAACATGTAATATAGCAATATATTGACTGATACAAACGTGTCTGCTATATAGCATCAGGGCATGTGATCGTCATAAAAATTCATGGTTGAAGAACTGGGACCTACCACAAAAGACACATGCGTTAATGCGCGTATTCCATTAGGACCACGTAGCGGGTGCATAGCAAGTTTAAAACAGATATCACGCGCACAGTTGCTCCTGGTTTGTAGCATGCTGCCTAATACACCTAATGCAGGCATATTTCAAGGTTTCATTGACACAACACAAGTTACAACTTTATTGATTACATTTTAGTAATTAACAATGTAAACTTCTCGAGTAACATCATACCATAACGAGTACACTTAAGTGGTTCAAGTAGGCACGTACTATAGGGACAGGATATTGTAATCGCGTTGAGCGCTTTAAGGTGAAGCTCAAGAATTACTATTTTTTGCTAAACTTGAACCCTGCGCACTCTCTAACTTCACACGACTCCCTATTTAACCTCATTCAGTGACGTGGCACTTGCGGCAGAAACGTTTGGCGACTGCAGTTCGTTAGGTGAGGCGAGTTTGAGACCTTGCAACTACGTGCTGAGCTACAACGGCTGGTAACAGCGTGTGCTACCTAGTGGTGCTCAACATGTTCCTATCAGAATAGGGTGGTCGTAAAGTAACATACAGGTGAACAAAATTTCTTCATACAAATAGGGGCAGCATAACATTTTTTTCTTCAACGTAAAAGTATTGAGAGTACATTATTGTTTTGGTAATTTGCCTTCGTCTTCTAGACACGTCCATCTTTCCACAGAATGCACTGATGTAGCTATTATTTGCTTTGTACTAGCTTTACTATGAAAATTATTTTGCCATTGGGGCTAATTACTTCAAAACTGTAGTAGATTTGGCTAAAAATTTGTTTTTTTGATGTGACACATCTGCCCCTGTTTTGGAATAGAATTACTACCAGCATGAGACAACAGAACTGTTAATTATTGTGAGTGGCCGCCGTAAAAGTGGAAGGAAAGAGAAGAAATCCCTCGTTTGGGTTTTCGAATAAAGGAATTTGTCTAACTTTATGCGACTGAGTTTTTGTCTCTTCGCCATGTTTAATTCGTTGTCTTATCGCAGTTTTTGTAGCATTTCTTTAAGGCAAACGCAGGTCGGCAAACTTATTTCTCTGTAGCATTGTCCAAATTTCTCAATGGTGTTTCCCCAGCTATCTGAATATAGACACGCTTAGTAATGTTACTGCATGCGTTCTAGTACAAGGCAATGTGCAAGAATGGCAAGGTGGCCATGTTCGGGAAACTGCGAGTAATACAATACTATGCTCCTTCTGTCAGCGAACCAGTGAGCGCACACACAAAAAACAACCATCAAAAGAGGGTGCCTACAGGGGCCTGCTCACGGTAAAAAAACTAAGCCTGTTTTGGCACGCATATCTTTCGCGATAAGTACATTATAATATAGCGTGTTGTATCACAGGTCAGAATGGCAACAGAGCACGTGTTGTCTACGCCATACTATGCCTCATAACGAATTCCCAGCAACTATACCTCATCTTCCTGTCGTTTTCAAAGTCGTCAAGTAGTCAAGTTTTTTTTTTCTCTCTCTCTCTCTTCAACATCGCAGCACTGCCTTGTTCTAACGTTCGAACTAGCATCCGAACAAGGTCTTCTGTCGTGCGTATTTTGCTTTCACATCCGACAAGAGAAAACCACAAGCCTGGAGGCATGACATGCTCAGTTTCTGCAACAAGACCTTCTTGTTTGTCGTCAAATTATTTCAGACCGAGTGCCTCGCCGCGGTGGTCTAGTGGTTAAGGTACTTGGCTGCTGACCCGAAAGTCGCGGGTTCAAATCCCCGCGGCGGCGGCTGCATTTCCGATGGAGGCGGAAATGTTGTAGGCCCGTGTGCTCCGATTTGGGTGCACGTTAAAGAACCCCAGGTGGTCGAAATTTCCGGAGCCCTCCACTACGGCGTCTCTCATAATCATATGGTGGTTTGGGGACGTTAAATCCCACAAATAAATCAATATTTCAGACCAACTAGCACTTTCAAGCCGGCAGCTCAAACCTAAGCGTTCAATGAGACCCTTGTATGCAAACGGCGGCCCACTTCTGAGTAAGAAATAACCCGAAAAACTCGCAGGGCCTCTTACACCTTAAACCAAGACGACTCCAATGCTTAAGTCATCAACGTTGTCATTATCATCTCAGCCATTGTATCGATCCTTCCCCGCCCCCCTAGAGAGGCCCTCTGCCCTTGACCTGGATCCGCATTGCTTGCAAGGTCAGAGACACCGCAACTTTCTGCACCTTACCTGTTTTTCCCGCTGCCTCCGTGATAAGCCAACCCTTGACCAAGCGATGGTCACATGATCACGTCATGGTGTACGGTCATGATTCGCGACGTATGATAATGTCATTTGGTGATGTCATATTGTCATAATAATTGTTTGCGTCACTTCTTTTGACGCCGCCGCCGACAATATGAGATAAAAAAAGTTAGATTGTGCTTCTGATGATCCAACTTGAATTTTCACTTTGATAAGCGTGACGCTTTCTGGTTACTGTGGGGGCAGGCTATCTTGCAGAGCCCCCGCTGACAATTACGGCTCGCCTAGACTGGTCACAAGTAGCCGATTAGCTTCAGAGTCTAATTTGAAGAGTAGTGCGCCTCCCACCAAAAATTCAACTGGCTGTATTTAATTAGCGGTGAGGCAACGTCCAACGTTTACAGAGCGCACTGGTTCTTGTGTTCAAGGGTAAGGGTCAAGTCGCACCCCGTCAATTTGTCGCCCTAATTTATTGGACAAAAAAAATCTCGCAAAGATTTTATGAGTATGCGCGGAAGTGTTTGTATTTTGCGCCGCACCCTCGCTTCTCGCTCAGAGGATTAAAATATGGTTTATCTTGTTGAAACTGGGGTTTCCCCGGAATGGTATGCGCCCATGTTCTCACTACGGATTTACTTCAAACAAATATTATAGAAATAGTGGGCTTATCCAAATAGTGTTTAATATGCGAATGCTCTACAGAATTTACTTTTTTAGAAAGTCTTGCGCATCTATGCGAATTCCCGTCTTAAAGGAAAAATCAACTGCGTTTTGCTTAAAACACGCACGTGCCGCGTAGGTGAATCCTTGTTGCATCCGGTGACATTTTCGAATTTTTCCACACACAGGTTCACATTGGGATGAGAGGGTCAAGCGTAAAAAATTTTCTTTGACGCTTTGTGGATCGCTCGGGCCAAGTAGCAAGTTTCTTGTCTTTAAAATTTTCTCAGGTGCCATCTCTGTTTGGCGCTAATTCGTTCACTGATGACTGCAACTTAGTACGAACTGATACCCACTCACTACGATCCGGCATGACCTTTTATGTTCGCTGCTCGGAAGAATTATGTAAGCGAATGACATTTGGCCCTTGCTTCGGTCAACCGCAGCCCGAAAGCAATGAAGGTAAGATTATATTATGAGAGCCTTCGTAACGCCTACGAGCACTTGTTTCGTCACAACCCTACGATGACGCGAGAGTGCTTTTACGTCGAAGTGTGAAATCTGAAGAGAAAGGACAAAAAGTATACAGTACTGAGGTTGTAGAAGTACTTGTAGAAGAAACTTGTAGAAGTAGCACTAGGATGAGTAACACAATGACTGAAGGGTAAACAAACGTGACTGTTATTTGATCAAAGTGAGTGACTGTTGTTATAGAAATGAAAGAAATATATAGAAGAAAAATGCAATAGGTCTACATCACAACAATTCTCCCTTTTTACGTAGCCGCGTTACTACACAAAATAAAAAGACACTTATTTAATCTTACAAATTATTGTCTCAAATACTGTCTTTAGATATCGTGAATGGGCTACGCAACAAACATTTATTGCTAAATCATTGAACTTCATGTCGCGTTTATTTGATTTTTAAGAATGAGGGACGCATATCTTGACACACGCTGTGTAAAATTATTGTGGGGGAAAAAGACTTTTAGATTCAATAATTTCTCTATTGCAACTGGTCGTTTTTTCTATTTGTTTGATTTTGCGTGGATTCATAACTTTTTTTGTTTTTTTCCCTGATTACACGTTTTTCCAAAGGCTTCGAAAAAACTCGAGCTTCAAAACACTAAAACTTAAAGACTCTCTCGGCCCCAACTATTGCATCTGCCATTATTTTTTAAACAGGCCTATTAATGAAGAAAGAACAAAATAGCTTCACTTCTGCGTTTAAAATAAACCCAAAAGTCTTTTTCATGTAATTAACGTACTTAAATACATATAAAACTGGTAGCCGAAAGACCACACGTAAATTGCGGTGTACATCAGGGTCATTCATATAGCAGTGCTTAATATCGCAAACTAGAATTAGGTGTAGCAGCAATTAATCACCTAGGTTTAAGCATATTTTCACTTACATTTGACGTCACAGTATGACGCAAAATATGGATCCGATCACACCATGTGCCCCCGGGTATACTGGCTCTTGTTAAAGCTCGGCGGTTATTTTCGAATTTGACTGTTTCGATAGTTATAGTTAAGGGAGCCGCAAAAAACGCGGGACACAAAGCAATGAGAACACTAGGACGGGCGCCGTTTCCCGTGTTCTCATTGTTTTGTGTCCCGTGTTTTTTTTTTTTCGCCGTTCTTAGCTACAAACCCACGCCAACTCGCCCACCTGTCTCGCCCTACTTAATCTCAATTTTTTTAAAAAAACAGCTTGAGCCATGGCCAGGTCCCCAGAAAATTACTCGCTAGTCGAGTTGTTATCGCTGTAGAAAGGGGCAGCATACGTGTTTTCTTAACGAGAAATATACGAGACCTTTCTTGATTAAAAAAATAAAATAAAATAAACGTTCAATCTTTTGGAGGCGGTATGTACCCTTGGTAATACACATGACTTTTATTGTGATTAAGAGGTCCCTCGTGCCCTTGCACGGTAAGATAAGCCTAACCTTCGCAAAAGTGTTCCTTTCTGGACTATCAAGTTTGGTTCGTGAATTCTTTGGTGTCCTTTTCTTTTAAATAAATTGGAAGAAAATTGGTTCTCACGACGGTGGGCTTATGTGAACGGCTCAGAATTGCGGTGCAGTTCCATGCGCTACAGTGCTCTCGCTGCCTCTCTCTCTTTTATTCTTCTTTGTTTTCTTCTTCATCTCTGTTACTCGTGTTCCTTTTCCCCTTCTGAAATTCCTTATAGTAAGATTAGAGAACTGGGATATTTCGGCATTAACCTATCTATCTATCTATCTATCTATCTATCTATCTATCTATCTATCTATCTATCTATCTATCTATCTATCTATCTATCTATCTATCTATCTATCTATCTATCTATCTATCTATCTGCCGGTATATCTATCTATAAGTCTATCTACCTAATTAGCAGCGTTCAGAAAGTCCAGTTATGCTCTGATATTACGTTCACTTTACCTTTTCAAAGCTTCAACAGGAAGCGGTTAAACAAACGGGATGATAGAAGAGTCGAAAGCATGAACGCACCTCGTGCTTCGAGGGTGAGCGTCACTTCTTCGTCGCCGTCTGAGCAGATGAACAGTCCGCGGCTGCCATCCACAGGGTCCATATCAATCGCGGACGACAGGGAGGTCGAAAATGTGCCCTCTGGGAGTCACGTGGTCACGATTAGAGAGTCGCGAGAATCGGCAGTTCTATCGAGTTGCATACTCGAACTCTCGCACCCTGCGAAGAAGAGTAAAAGGGTTCATGACACCGACAACGATGCAACAGTTCACCCAACGTGCTCTCGGTCTCCAGTGTTTTTGACAGCAATAGACGCGATGTAAGCTGAAGATCTGGAGGAGACCTAGCCGGAATGTTGGCGTTCAGTCTCCATGACCATTGATGTACGGGAGAAATATTACTGGAATAAATGTCTCGTCATTCGTTGTTTACGTGTATAGTGAGCTACTTAGACTAAACTGCTCTGCCACTGCGGCTATACGTAGTTTATTATATAAGTTTGTACTTGAACTTTATTTTCTGCGTTTGTTTATACGAACAGAATCCTACCACCGTTCTTTGAGTGCGGTACTAAATGTGGCACGATTATTTATCTCATCAAGGTGAATGCCTTTTATGTCTAATAGTACGTCGCGATGAAGCCAGTGCACGTTATGGTGCTCGGCTGCTAACATGGCCGACGCGGGTGTGATGCAAGCCGCGGTGAGTAAACGGAAGTGAAATAAGTGAAGCCGGCGTACTCTGCGATGTCGCTTCACGTTAAAGAACGCCAGGTGGACACTGAACACCGAGCTTTACGGGAACAGACGTTCCGACAAGCGCTACTTGGATGGATGGATGGATGGATGGATGGATATGGCTGTACCCTTTAGATCGGGCGGTGGCTAGCGCCACCAAGCCGTAGTACCTAATGAACTCAAAACTATATTTATTTGTCTATATTTATATTTATTTACTTGTTTACCATATTTATTTACTTGTCTCCTTTAAGAATACGACCTCTGTCGAAACCTCGTGCTCGTGAATTTTTGTGTTCACTTTTAAGAATGGAAGCGTCATTGAAACTTCTAAAAAATGATTGAATTCGCCAGTGATGATGTACAAAAATAGACGTAGTGGTAACAATAGTGAGCATTCTGCTGCCTTCTAGGGAGTCGTAAGAGACTCTCTGAGAGACATTAATCCAGTGTCAACATCGTCCTGCCATTCTGTAGCGTTTTTTTTTGTTACTTACCATTGTAACCGCAAAATATATATTACAGCGATAACATATTGTATCACTCAAAGAGGAAATAAAAAATCCACAACATATACTGGCATTTTATTCTCTACTTACAAGAGCTCTGCTTCCATTAATTGTAGTACCAAGCCCAATAATTAATTCTCGGATCTTAGCAAATAAAGTAATAAAATAAATAAAAAAGAACATAAAGAAATTATATGAAACATTCAATAATGCTCGTTAATTGCAAAAACACGGTACGACCTTTAGGTTGACCGCAGTGTGCAACTTGATTTTACCACGTATGCCCATAACGTGCAACCATACATATGTACACTGGTAATAGTAGGAACACATGCGTTGCCCTCTAATCACACGTACAGTGCCATCCACTCTAGGTACGAAGACAGCACACCGTGGCAGCCCTCCGCGAAGCGCCACCGCACACGGTGTGGCCGCGCATCGAAGCTCATCGGCGCAGGCGCACAGACATTGTGTAAGCTCTTGTGATAGCTGGTACGCCATGCGGGCTTTCAGGGGAAGCACGCCTATCTATCGGCAGGTTCGTAGCAATTGAGTGCTCCGCAGCGGCGTTGCAGGAATGTGAACTTCTTTACGTAGTTTTCCACGAACTCTATGAGTGGTTCCCCCTCTCAGTGTTACAGCCCTAATTAATTGGTGGCATTTGCTGAAATTGCTGGGTGTTTTTTTTTGTTTTAAACAAATGAGCACCGCAAAGCAGTTTTGCATATATGGGATACATTGTAGAAGAGTGCGGCGGATAGTTGCGTCCATGTTTGCTTCTCTAGCACGGGCTGACATAAGCATCTCACGAGCCTACTTCGCTCTAATGTATATAAAGTTTTTTTTTCAAATCGGCTGAGCTTCGGTGGCACAACATTGATCTCGTTGTCTGTTGACTGTCTTTATACGAGATTACTACGAACAGTTCAGCCTTTTCCGATAGTCAGCTAAGAAGCGGCCTTCATGCAAGCAAGACGACTGCCCTTCCCTGGTATGTATCATGATAAAGCACAAGTCCCCGTCGTTCCTACAGCCTTACTGGCTCAGTATATGGAGCCAGTGGACCTTCCAGTAGTTGCCGCCGGCTGCGTATGCTCCTTTCTTTCTGAAGTCGTACTTCCCCGCGATGAAGTTACGCTAACAAGGGCAGTTTGCAATGACCCCAAAACAGCTCCTTGGCTTTTAGTGTTAACAGTGGTCAATTCGCTTCAATAGGCTTGTGCGAATATTCGAACGCTTCGAATATTCGAACGAATAGATGAGTATTTGAATTCACTTCGATTCGAATTTAAATTATCGAATATTTTCGAAGTATTCGCAATGAACGAATAAATGTACATTAGCCCGCCTGTAAAACTAGTTTCACTGCAAGGTAATTGTGCGAAGCCGTGAAAACGCCTACTCAAAAAAATTCTGCTTTGCAACGAAGTTCCCCTTCAAATTTTAAAGGGGCCCTGCAACACTTGCTGAGCATGGTCAGAAAACGCTGCTGATCGGTAGTAGAGGCTACCGAGAACACGCGAGGAAAGTATTATAGCGCAGCACGCGGTCTGAAATTCACAATGAATTTTCAAAGCCAAAAATTGCTCTCTTTCCTCGGCAAATGACACTACAAGCTCAAAAATTACTTGTCACAGCCAAGAAAAAAATATGGCTCTTGTCACAGTCATTGGCTGATTTGAGCATGGCGCGCTCGTAGTTATCGGACCGCCGCGTGAGGCCGCCGCTTGCCCACAAGTACGTGCAGGATCGCACTGAAAGGCCTCGTATTCGAAGAAAAAAATAGAGAGAAAAAATGCTCAAGGTCACTAGGCGCTCATGATGTTTTTTTTCTTGTTTTCCCCTGCCATCCTTCCCTACTTAGCTTCCAGCTCTTTTGACGGGTCGAGAATGGAGAATGCAATTGCAGCATGCGACAAAGTTTTGGAACTCCGCTCGCACTGGACTGATTCTAGAAACTTTGCGGTGGTAAATTTGTCAGGCGACAAGCATGTTTACTGGCTTCATGGATACTTGAAAAAGTGTTGCAGAGCCCCTTTAAAAGAAAATGTTGTCCTCAAATCAATTGTTCATTTTATTAAGCTTGTTATGATGGTTTATATAATTTAAGCAAAATAAATTTTAAAACGTTATGTATCACATGTTATCACTCTGATCCTACCGAATCTACTAATCAAAGTTGTTTTGACTTCCTTTCAACAAAAAAAAAAGGCATTGGCATAGAGCCCCTATTTCAATTCAAAAGAAATATCGTGCAGGTGAGTTAGGGTATGATAAATATTCCCTTTTCTACATGTCATACATACTATTCGCATTCGACTCGAAATTATTCTACCAAAATCACTATTCGCTTCGAATTCGCTTCGACCCTGAAATTCACTATTCGCACAAGCCTACTTTTTACCATCTTTAAACAAATGACCGGGTTAAACATCACGCACATGGAAGCCATCGTCGTTCACGAACACTGCATGTGTACTTATATCCATACGACTCAAACAGCATCCAGCCGTCCATCACATCCGCCCTATCGACAACGTGAGACGCGAGGGGAATCCATTCTCTGGTGTACCCTGAATGGGCGAGGCCACACACCTATCTTGCGCATCATGCTAAAATATTTGTTACCACTACTGAAATTTCGTATCTCCTTCTGAAAGGTTCCCAAGATTACTCCAATGCTATTGTGGTTTATGCTATCATGGGCTTCACATTTTCGTTACTGCTAGTGATTCTGTGATGAGGCTCTGATTGTTTTCCTGGCTGTGTTATTTGTTAAGCCAGGATTAGAATTGTCGGTATTTTTAGGGGCCAGGCTCCTTAAGGCGTGGGTTGGTCGTCGCTTGTATGTATGAATGAATGTATAGTAACCACCTCACAGCATATCCACGGAGTGAATGATAATGAGTAGGGCGATGTTTCGGAGGGTTTTATTGGCCAACCATGAACCATCCGCTGGCCACGTCAGTCCGTCGTCTGTGTGTCTGTTTGACGCACAGACGGACGTATGGATGGATGCACGAGTGAACGGACGGACGGATCGATGCACGAACGAAAGGATGGGTGGACTGACTGGCGGATGCACGGACGGACGGATGGATGGATGCAAGGACTGATGCACGGACGCACGGAAGCGTGGACGAACCGGCGGACGTGTCGCCCCACTCATCATCGTTCACTCCGTGGATATGCTGCAATTTTCTGTTCGCGTAGACAGGAGGCATTTTTCACTCGTTGATTTTATTCGGCTGCGACAACCTCACAACATAGGGATTCAATTTACGTATAGTGCAATAGCCGTTACAATATTTCTTGAGATGGAAATGGGGGCTTCGTGAAGTTGATTAACCATGGGTGATATAAATTGGTGTTACCGTATACGATACCGCATATGTAGGGCATTAGTCAAAATTTAACGGACACATCTATAACGTTTTTCATATATCTTTATTGGCTTGCGGTTGATTCTGTTAAAGCAATGCAATGCCGATATGTTCGAAAAAATGGACGAAAACAGAAAAAAAATACTGTGGGTGAAAAAAGAAACAGGCTAGATAACTGAAACTCACCTCAGCCAGCGGCCCAAGGTCAAGAAATAATTTCGTGCTGCATGTGCCGGGGCAGGGAAGAATGGTTAGAAGTGAAATGAAATCTAACACTACTACCCGGAAGAAGGCACTTGGCATGTCTCATATGTGGATCATTTTTCGGGTGGAGATGGTGTCAGGATTAGAGGAAAATACCGATACGAGATCTCCGTAGTGACAGATATGGGACGCAGATTGCAAGCTATACCACATTTTCTTGTTCCACGGTTACTCTTCAATGCATGGTGACTGCATTGAGTGCATCATGAAAAAAAAAATTGCTCGAGATCAGTCCCGTCTCTGCGGCGTACGCGAACAACGCGTTAATATTATCAATAGGCGAGTAAGCAACGAGACAAACATTTTATATTCTTGAAAAAGCTGCGCGCCGTCAGCCAAACCGTCCATGGGTCGCATTCGACTCGAGCGCCACATGGTGGATACTCTTTCTTTACGCATGAAACTGCAGCAGGTGACCCGTCCTTTATCACAACGGCTTGTGGCGCGCTACATCGCTGCTGATATGCTACCTGCTAGAGGCAAGTAACATTTTTGTTCAGAATATCAAAAACGAAAGGCGTTTTTGAAATACCGGAACGCATAAATATCGGACTATTTGTTTTTTCTACACCTGCCTATTTGTCTGTCTGTTTGGCGCACGATTGGACCACCCTGTCATGATTTAAGCACTTGCTGAACACCCAGGCATCTTGAATTGATTGCGGCGTTCATACATATGAACATAGATGTGAAAATAACAATTCTATACTTTCCATTAATTTTCTCTCTCTATGGTCTAAGAAACGTTGTATGTAGTAAATGTTTTCTGGGTAGTGGAAGAAGTTTGTTTATTTCATGTATATAATGCATTGCACTTGTTGTATCTGTTCTTCTAATAATGACGTTTGCCCTTGTGGAGGACAGATGACCGTGTGAACGAGCGCACAGCCATGACTTTTTTTTATTCAGGGGAAGGCGACAGGGGGATGACGATAAACGAAGCTTCATGTGTGTTCCTTTGCTTCATCGTGTGTGCTTCGTAATATACACATAAATATTTTAAATTTCAATTCGAGGACGATTGCGCTTACTAAGGTTGTGAAGAAGAAACCCTACTTGGATGTTTCGTTTGATCTGCTGGTGAACTTTCTAACATGCTTAACGGTTTGTGAACGCTTTGCTTATGTTTCATGAAGTTGGTGCCCAACATAGTGCCGAAGTCTTCATGGAAAGTGGGCGATATCCCACTGAAAGTTTACCTAAATTTGGGTTAAACTTTTCAGTAGGCTGCCCTAGAACATTCAGTTATCTAACATATAGAGTCTGCTTATATTTAGGAATTCTAAATGAACAATCCCAGACATTTCAAGAATTCTTTACTTCGTCGTATACCAGTCATAGCACTAATACAGTAATACGATTACTAACAATAAGCCCTACAAATTGCGTACAATTATTACTGTTTCATTGTTAGCCTGCGATGAGCTCAGCAAGTCAACAGTACTACTGTCTTGCATCTCTCAAACCACTTCCTCTCCATTAAGTTGAAATGAGCTCAGGACATTTCTACTACGATGCCTAATGCATCTTTTATGCACACATTATGGAATCGAACTGTCGCAATACACAGCTCACTCACCACATAGAGATTTTCAATGTTGTTGTTTTTTCACGGTTACGCAACTTTCCATTCTTGGTTTAAAGCACAAGAGCACGCACTATACCCTGCAACTCTAGGTGGATACTCTGTATCCACGCCCAAAAGCTCTAGCTAATTGTCATTGCTGTAGCATTAGGCATACTCTATTGCATTTATATATTCCTGGTTGTAAAATGCCCAATTCATACAGGGGTGCTTATGAGGAGTTACTGTTAATCATGAACTGCAGCAAATTACCCGCTGGTAATTTGCTGCAGCAAATGAAGCAAATTACCAGCGGGCCAGAAAAAGGACAACGTATGCTTTCGCTGCCACTTTATTAACCTATATATTCATCAGCACTACTGATGTATATCTAAGCACGCTAAGCATATTAGCAGCGGATGCTGCATATGCCTCTAATAAATCATAGTCCGTCTTTTGTAGTCACTTACACTCCGTGTTCGTCGTCTCACTTTTTGGCTGAATGCACACAGCTTTCATAATACTGGGTCACAGTATTAAGCTTGAAAAGTAGACATCTGAGCTCAGTGATACACGCGACATACAGAACAACCTGTTTCTATTATTTTGCAAAGCCCCATTAAAAGAAATTGTTGGGGCGGAGTTTCAGCTTCGTAAGCGGCTTTGCTCTCTAGTGATCAACCTGAACTCTTGTTTACCGGTCATCGCCGCGAAACTTTTTTTTTCGCCTTAACCAGGCGTCGTTATCGCGGGATTAATTTGCGAAACTGCTAGAGCTCCCATTAGTTTCGCTTTCGTCATAATTGCAGAGCAACGCTCTTGCGCAAAGAACGCAAGAGTCATGCTTTTCTTTACCATCGAAGTAAGTAGCTTAGTCAGAGGCGCTTGCTTCGTTGATAATTACGAGATGGCGCCGTTAAGCAAGACGAAAACTCAAAAGAGTATATGATTGATTGATTGATTTATTTTGGGGTTTAACGCCCCAAAACCACGATATGAATATGAGAGACGCCAGAGTAGAGGGCTTCAGAATTTTCGGGCACCTGGGGTTCTTTAACGTGCACCCAAATCTGAGCACACGGGCCTACAGCATTTTCACCTCTATAGAAAATGCAGCCGCCGCAGCCGGGATTGGATCCCGCGAACTACGAGTCAGCAGCCGAGTACCTTTGCCACTAGACCACCGCGGCGGGGAATATAGCACACCAAACGCAAGCAGCAATATCTCAACTGAAATTTTATTCACAAACGCATAACATGAAAATGTACGCACACGTAGCCTCACACATATAAACAACACGAAGCAAACAAGAATACAAAAAGGACAAGAAATAAAACTAATATACCTATTCAGGTACAGTGCTCTGCGCTCCAAGGCTACTAATGGGAAGCTCATCTTGTTTTGAATCTTTATACTACGAGCCAGAAAACGACACTAGTTCCGTTGAATTGGGGTTCGCATCACAACTGTTGTCAATGCGGGCCCTATACGACGCTTCCAAGCTTTATTTGTTGCTGAGCTTGCCTCAATGGGCAAGGCAGCTTCCTTAACAGCTCAACCCGTGCCAATGTTAATAGATAGTGTTTAGAACATGAATTTCTCAAGTCAAGAGTACTTCGTATTCTTGTATGAAAGAGCACAAAGCCATCCCTTAGGCCTCACACTTGATGACGCTATATTGACAAAAGCTGTGGCGTGACGCAGTGTGTTCATAAAAAGTGGTGAGCGATTCAAAGTACCTTTAATGCTACTAATATTAGAGGGCAAAGAGCCGTCACAGCAAGCCCACTGGAATTTCGGTTTACTGGGTTTGAACGAAGTGTTCACCAATTTAGAGCAATTTGTACTGAACATTACTACTGAAGAACAGCAGACAATGGTTCTCTGTCAACCTTTCACTCTCGCTCGGAGAATCGAATGTAATCTCGCAGCAGGGGTCGCTCCAGTGTCCAAGAAATAATTATCGAGTGACGCTGGGAATCACGGCTGAAACAACAAAAACTGAAATGCGGCATCAAATAATTGTATCATTTTATCAACCTCATTTCACCATTGTTATTTCCCCAAGAAACATCTCATTCTCACTTCCCTAAATGTTTTTGACTTACAAGAAGCCTAAGTACAAAATAATAACACGCCTATAATTCGCACTCTTGTTGTCAAGCGAATGGACTTCAAGGCACAAGCACTGGCTGACGCTTATTCGTGAGCCCTTACGTCGCACCATATTTTACTTGGACTAAAGAGGATGCGCCGCCAGGCCGTGCCTTCATCGGAGGTGCTGAAAGAACGGGATTGTGGTATATCATTTTCGCAGACGCAAATACAGAAGAAAAAGATGCGAGAGATGTCCGCGGTGCAGTTAACACGACTAGCAAAACAAGGGTGTCGTGAAGAATACGAGTGCAAAGTACCGTTTTACGCTGAAGAACGCACCAAAAAATGCAAGGGTATAAGCCATATATAACTGGTAATGGCAGGCTTTAAAGCGAGGGCTTTATGCCTACGTGAGCCGATCTCTCAAAAGCGCTGACGGGACTAGTCTTAAACATATCAAGGCGGCAAATGATGTTAGCCGCGAGATAGGTATGAGAGTGAAAGAGCATGACGGAGCAAGAAAAGCCCAACATTGGATAAAACTGAAGGATACGATAGCGAGAATATTCGGTAACTATAAGCGAAAGACGATATTCGTGATGAGACCGGATTGTCGCTCTAAATCAAAATATTTATTCTAGCTGCGCATAAAACTTTCATGCCGTATTAGGATCAGGGGCACTGTCTATATTCTTATCATACTAGCTCTCTACATTCTTTGAGTAGGTGCAGGAATATTTCATGATTAGGTGTTTGAAGTAGATTATCGTTTCAAATAAGAAAAAGGGCTATTACTAACTGAAATCTAAAAACAAAAACTTTTTGGTTGCTCAGGCCTTAACGAAAATATAGGGTATACGTGAAGCTTTCAGTGCGCTTGCCTGATACAAAATGTCTTTCTTTCTTTCTTTCTTTCTTTCTTTCTTTCTTTCTTTCTTTCTTTCTTTCTTTCTTTCTTTCTTTCTTTCTTTCTTTCTTTCTTTCTTTCTTTCTTTTTTGGACGTTAAATGCCACATATCAATCAAAACAATTCTATTCCACTGCGCAATGCTGCCTTCAAACCGTACTTGAACGATGGGAGTTGAACCTTAAGTTACGTGATTAGCAGCACGACGGTTGAATCGCTCAAGGCAACAAGTTTATCTCGGCGTTCGCATTCAGGAAGGAATAGATAGTGGCCAAGTTAAACGAGAAGTCTGTATCCTGGACCAACAATAACAATAACGTTTGCCATAACAGACACGGGCGATAACTGACAAACGTGCGATCGAGAGAGTGTGAGTTGTAAAGGGAAAATTGCATATCCTACTAGGCATGTGACCAACGCACATTCGACGGCCGCATTTCCGTGCGGTGGCCATCGCCAGGTGTCCCGCGGCAGACTTCACCACCGAAATATGTGTGTTACAAAAACTTCGTATTATCGATCATGGGAAACTGAGATGGAGACCCGACATGTGAGAAAGATGGCGCAACGACCACATGCCGGAAGTGGTCAGAAAATTGTACTGGCTATGGTGGTGGGACTCGTTGCCGACTCGCCAGAGTCGGGCGTAGTTCCCAACAGTCTCTGCCCCCAACTGTGCCAAAAAAGTAAACTCTCTGAGATACGATGTTTGAATGCGTAGCGCGCTAAGGTGTCTTGCACGCTGATCGGAGTCAATTAGGAGTCTCGGTTTCGTCGTGTGGTCAGAGCAAGATGACTTTATGCGCTCAAGTCGTATTTTCTGTCACTGTGTTTGTATTGTGGCATCGCGCTAAGCTCACCACCAATCACAAGTAGCTGCCTTTACAATAATCATTTTGCGTTATCTCACCGCACAGACAGGAACGCGAGGTGAAGAAGCGTTCCTCAGATGGTAGCAAACACGATTTTCGTGGCAAAGAAAAGAAGTATTCAATTTCCTCTACTGCAATTTTTAAAGGGCCTGACACGTTTTCAGAGCAACTGTAGCACTTCTTCCCAGCTGATATGTGACTCTCTGCAAACTTTGTCAGTTTTTCTGTCCATTTCTCCTGTTTTGTTCAGTGATATGCGATGGTGTCGCAGTGCCATACATCGTACCTGTTTCTTCATCTGTGTACGCGCCGTTAAAGTCGGATTTGTTACCTGGTGCATTTCTGCTCACCTGACATGCTGTTACTACTATCCACTAAACTTTCCTCTCTCAAAATACTTTGAAAATTCAGAAAGTAAAAAAAAAACTTCACGAGCTATAGATTTCGTGCTTTTAGGCAAGAATTTCTGCTTTACTGTTCCTGCATCTAGGGAACTGAATCCCCTAAGGGTATTTAAGGCAACTGCTGCATTTAATACGCCACGTTTTGATGATGTCTAATTGTATATAATGACGCGCTCCTGAGTGTCATGTGGTGGCTACGAGCATCCAATGTAAACACACTCTGCAACCCGCAGCCAAGATTGTTCGAGAGCTTTCCGTTGCGAGATATCCTGCTAATCAGTTGTGATCTTATAAATAAAAGTCCTAATGAGCCTTCATTCTTTCGTGACTTACTCAAGTAAAACTTACGCTCTCAGTAAGTACTGTGGATTTGTGTTACAGCGGCATGTGTTTCTTTACTGTGGAGTACTGTGGAGTTGTGTTACAGCGGCATGGATTTGTGTTACAGCGGCATGTGTACACATATTTTCTATAAGCTCCAAAATGTCACATAGCAAAAACCGTTCCCCGATTTCATACAGGTGAAGGGTTTCCTGAACACAATCTTTTGGCACGTGTTTTTACACACAGAAGGCGCCCTACTAGTTGCTGTCGCAGCCCCAATTGTCAATGCCGCTCAGGATACATAATCGAACACAGCGTGATTACCACTGAATTATGATAGTTAACACAATGTGCAATGCTACGTGCATCTTGACGACACAGCACGTAGCCTATTGTGCCATTAGTAGGTAATTTGGGCTTCGTATTGTACAACGTGTTCTAAAATTACATGAAGAAAAATTACACAACCCGTTGATTCTTCATTTAAATAATAATGTTATCACCATCATCATCTTGACTGCTATTGTCACGTTGTGATCGAAAAGTTTGCTGGCCAAAACAGAAGGAAGAATGGAGATGGACGTATACTTAAATATGGAATATCAAAGACGAAGAAAGATACAAAAAAAAATACTTTTTGAGAACACTCGCGCGTAATCACTTCCGTTAACAGTGCAACATAATAATTGAGAGCAGCTAGTGCTAAAGCTTCTTCAATGTTCTTTCCTTAACCAGTGTTCAACTAATTGGTTAGACTATTTTTGCGTTTACTTATAAAAACTGTATCTTGAAATTGAAATGCCGAAAGCTTTGCCTCAGCAAACGTGAAAATTGGCCGTCTGCGTTGTCAACAGGAGCTGTATTATTTAGTTAATATTTAGTTTTCTTTATTTTATCATCTGCGTACATTGTACATTCCTGAGGAGGAATGGTATCGCACTACACAAGAAAATAAGGAACATGAAGCACATGTCATGAAAGCATAGCAACTGATTGAGGCTCCGCCGAAGTTCAATACTACGAGCTTAGAAAACATCACGAAAAAGCAAAGTATCGACAATGAATTTGTTTTGATTAGACAGCAAATGCAATAACCAACATAGAAATTATGTACAACAAAACATAATTAAGGTAAATATATAATGATTGTTCAAGGATATTTGTAAATTCATTAGTCAGTGACGCTTCCTAATGAAGCAGGCCGGGAACTTCATTCATTACAAGCTCTTGAAAGATATGATTGGGCTCGTTTTACTGTGTTGCAATGTTACCGTCTTTCAACGCGGGATCGTAAACCACGGTCACTCGATGACCTCAACCCCTGATATCATCATCACTTCATCTGGCACCAGAATTTGTCATATCATCATGATATCGCTGTGGCGTGGCATAACTTGACTTTCCTTGGTGAAGTCATCACATGGTGTCGTATGGTCGATGGGGAGCGCATCTCAGATTCTCTGCAAATACTCTGATAAAAAGCTTCCAGAATGTCTGATCTCAGCAGCACTTCAAAAGTGCTTTGAATGCAGAGCACTTTATTATGAGTTGGCCACTTCAAAAGCTTGCGAAGTGTTGTAGGCCCGTGTGCTCAGATTTGGGGGCACGTCAAAGAACCCCAAGTGGTCAAAATTTCCGGAGCCCTCCACTACGGCATCTCTCATAATCATAAGGTGGTTTTGGGAGGTTAAATCCCACATATCAATCAATCAAAAGCTTGCGAAGAAACAGCAGCTTGCTTTCGTATGATGGTTATTTTAATTCAATGCACCAGGAACCATGTCACTTATCGTATTTGCGATATTTGTCTACATATCAAGAGATTTATTTTTACATTGTATTTTCGGCAGTGTGATGTGTGCAAGAACGAAAAAAACAAAATACATTCTTGAACCAGTTTATTCTTCTTTGTTGACATTCTTAGGCCCAATTATTTGCTCAAAATTAAGCGTTCACTGAAACCATCTTGTTTCTACAACTGTTTTTTAAAGATAGTACGAAGTATGTATCTACTGCGGCTAGTTACGAGGTAGCTATGATATATGTTTTTGGTGGGAATATGTCATGCATGGGTGTAACAGGGGAGACACTAAGGGAACGACAGGACAAAAAAAAAGACAGAATGGGTGCATGATAATCAACTTAAATCTTTGGTGAGCCGCCCCACGAAGTAAAGCAAAAGATTGAGTGAATGGGTTAAAGTGGGAACATAAATATGTGAGAAGAAAAATTGGTCCCGTATGTGCATGTTGGTCTGCAAATGTCATCGAAATACGATAGTCTTGCGTGCGGAGAGAGTGAACAAAACATTTATTTGATGTTCTGCGCAGGAAAATCGGTGAATGGTATTCTGGAGGCACTGCGTTAGAGGGGAGGCGAACGAGTGCATCAAGTCACGTCACACGTGAGACATGAGCGCCATCTGGCAGTTTTCTTGGTAAACGAAGCGCGTGGCTCTGAGACGGGTGTGCGCGCCCGTTTCAAGGTGATAAGGCGTAAAACGCAAGGCGACCAGTAGCTGCCACCACCGTGTCATCTTATCAAAGCGTTGGAAACACTCGCCTTTTCGTGCAAGCGTTGCATGGTCAGTGCAACGTCATAAGCGCAACGGTCCTTAAAATTACTTGTGTATGCCTTTTCTAGTAAAAGACGCACATGCAGAATATATACGTGTTGATATGGTGCCCACGACATTCGCAATCATTGCTTTTTAATTGACGATTGCGCAAGTATTGACGCTAAACCTTGTGCAACTTAGGTGGGAGCTGCGGATGGCGTCAGTCGTTTCAAGTACCCGGTGTCGTTAAGAGTAGACAGACAGACAGACAGACAGACAGACAGGCAGGCAGGCAGGCAGGCAGGCAGGCAGGCAGACCAAAACTTTTGCGGCAAAGGTCCCCATGAAAGACTATCGTCTTTCTGAACCAGAGAAAACTGCAATAAAACATGCTGTTGCTTGTCCTTGCAAGGACTGCAATGTCTCGCTTAGGAATTCCATTTCTTTTTTACTTAGCCACAAGGTTTGAGTGCTTGCGCACGCTCCGAAATCGTCAGATGTTATGCTCAAGGTCTCACTATTTCCCTCAGCTGCTTTTTCGAGTAAAACAGGACCTTTACCTGATGAAACAAGGCTCTTCAATCGCGCTCTGAGCGGAGCGATGCCAACCTTCGCAGGCCCGCTGTTCTGTCCGCGTACATAACGATGATTTATTGAGCAGTATAGCATGTGACAAATGTTAAATGTGATTGTTTATTACGTGGCTATATGTTGCCTCATATGACGTGAGTTTTAGTCAAGTGAGCCATCATGTGGTGTGACATGAGACTAGCCACCTGACCAATACGTCATGTAAGAAGATCTTTAGTTACTCTAGTGGACACGTAAATTTTTAATCGTGGGAATTTTTCACAGGTGAGCTTATCACGTTACCTGATGTCACGTAATTTTACGTAACGTTTAGTCTCATGACAAGTTATTTTGTAAGGTTATGTAAGTTTAGCGAGCGACCCGGTATTATAACACGTTACGTCATCTCTAGCCACGTAAACTGGCTTCTTCATCACACTTTGAGCGTTCCACCCCAGACGAATTGGTGCATCTGTTTCGGGACGGACGCAAAAGTTGAAGATCACACAGGGTTCGCGTACTGGTTCATTGTTATGATAATTTCTGTTTTTAATGAACAGAGCAGTGAAAAACCTAAAGGTATCCGCTCCTAAAGGACTGCTGACACAGAAATTTTCAGTTGCCTTTTCCTTGAGTACGATAAAAATCAAAGCCCTCAAGAACGTACTAAATACTATTACACGCAAAAATTTTCCCTGAAAACTCAATTGCAATGTGTTTGTAAACGTTCGTTTTGGTTCTCACATTACCTAGACAACACTACACGTTATAAACGTTTCATGACGTGCTTGGGCATTTCATGGTCAAGTTTCTACAGCCACTCCACGCCGTAGCTCTGTTGGTACCGCATTAGCGGCAGTTATAGAAATTTTAGTATACCTGACGTCGTCACAACTTTCTGCTTGAAGTCATTATAATGAGTACTGTAGCTTGAAGTCAAGCTCGTGTCGATGTTGGTTGGTTCATGACAGTAAAATTACTTTTCATATCACAATGAACTATCTTACCTTCAATTACTGTGTTCCACACTTTCCCAAAGCCGTGTCTGTACACAGGAAGCTTGAACGGCCATACAAACTCACTTTCGAAAAATCTTGCCAGATCTTCTTTCAAACTTTCACAGCATGCTCCATCAATCTGTTATCGCCTCACAGGGGATGTTGATGAAGCGTTGACTAAGATTGACGCATCAGTTCACTATCAAAAATATTCTTATATAATGTTGTGGCTGTATATTTTGAGTAAGCGTAAGCTTCAGGGGACATCGATCGTACCTCGCATTTGTTGTCCATAAAAACATTTGATGCGAGTGTACTTCAAGAAGAAAGCTCACTCGACAGAGAACACAACTGAAGTCATCGTTCCCGGCGTATATTCATGCGAGAAACTTGGAAGAGCGAGGAAGCAGTGGCAAATCTGATCAATGTGTGATTCTAGTGTACGGACACAGGCTTCAAGAAAAGGTTAGAGGTGCATGCAATGTTAGCACTGCGTTAACAATGAAAAATTCAATCATTTTTTTCTATATTCACGCGCAGTGAAAGAGAAAAATTGCTGTTGAAGTGTAAGCTCGCAAATCACCTTGGGTGACTTTATTGGTTATTGGTTATTGCCAGATACGATCATTTATGGATGAATGCACACAGATGAAGCTATCGTTTTCAGTTCTTTCTGCGTTGTGAATAAGGAACTTGCGTCTTCTCGCTGTACACCGGCTTGAAGGTAAAAGAAAGGATACTGATAGGAACCGAGCTTTGATAATATTCCGCCATTTCGGGCTCCGTACTACATCAACCAAGCTTTGAGGCTGAAAAATTAAAAAAAATATTTGCATTCACGCCTGTTTCACATGCAACTCTTATCTTCATTATTTAGTAGTTTTTGGTAAGCTGTGACGAGGGAGTATAAATGCGCGATTTTGAAAACCGAGCACCTTCGAAAAATGTCCCCGTCGCTGTTGGTTATCAGCTTCAACACGCGCAAAAAAAAATCACAAGAAAGTGCACGACACAAGCGCCGTCTAACAACTGTAAGTTTAATGGAAGAAACGTGTCATATATATGCAAACATGAAGCCAAGGAAATTCTTGACACCCCCCACCAAGCACGTAATAGATCTCATCATCTGTGAGAGCGATTGCATATACATGACACGTTTCTTCCATTAAACTTGCAGTTATTAGACAGCGCTTGTGTCATGGACTTTCTTGTGTTTTTTATCCTCTTTTTTGCACTAATCGTGTTTGGTAGGTTCCAACTAGCCAAATTTGCTGTTTTGCATCTGGTTATCCGCTTAGCGCTGTCGCATAATCAACGCTGCATGCTAAGTCAGTTTTGTATTACTGATAGGATTTTACCGCATGGTTTTGGAGCATCAGATAATGGCATGTCCTTTCACAAGAAAGCACAGAAGGAACATTGATTTTATTTAAAAGCTAAGAAAAAACGTGTCCAAGGTCTCACATAAGTCTAGCACTTTTACACAAAGTCTAACATAAAAACTTAACTCAAATATGTTGGTGAACGTATTGACATGATTCGGTGGAATTTTTTCATTGGCACGTCAGTTTGCGGTGAACGTTTTGTTCCGTGAAGTATACCGGAAAAGAACCTTCAGGTAAACAGGGTTGTGCAAAAAACAGAATAGTTTTAAAGATTACAAATTCTTGTCGCAATAACGTGCGTGGTTGAAGCAAAAGTGTTTGTAAAACACAAACATTCGTACAGAATAAACATTTAGTTTGATATTCAACGTAATTATAAAGGTTTTAGGTTTCGTGACACCACTGAGATTATAGGGGAGTGCGTAGTGGAAAGCTCCGCAAATTTGGACCATCTGGTGCTATTTACCTGCAAATAAATCTATGTATAAGGTTCTCTGAGCATTTAACTTCCAACGAAATGCGACCGCCGAGGACGAGATTCAATACCACAACCCTGGGGTGCAGCAGTGAATTAGAGAATCTTTTTTTAGAGCCACGCTGCGTCTCTGCCAATAGCAATCTTCGATAACTCACCTAGCTGCCACTTTTTTCTTCAATCCGTTGATTATGTATATAGCCATAAAAAACGATCAAGGTATAAAGTAGGAAACTTAAAATCAGTGTTCTTGTCAAGTGAACCCTTCTTGCCGAATTGGGCATTGGTGTCATTGCTAATTACCAACCCACTGCAACAACAATTGAAAGAGAATTTAGGTTGGCCAAAAAATATATATATCGCAGGCAGTTTTATGTATATCACCTAAGATAAGACGAAAGCAAAGGCAACCTTTTTCTTCTCGAAGTGTCAATGCTGCCTCGCCACCAACCCAAAACTTTCTGCACCTAACGTGGCTTCTGAACACCTCATTATTCGGAGATATCTCACCTGGCCTACCATTGGCCATTTGCTGATATCATGTGATGACGTCAGAATGTTAAGTCACAGGGGCGTTTTAGTTACATCATGATAACGTCACAAACTTTGAAATTTGTGAAATAGGATGACGTACTATTGTGACTTCGTGATGACATAATGCTCCTTTTTCGGCATCCTTCCTGTTAACGCCGTTGACGTTGGAGGCTGTTCAAAATTTGCGGTGGTGAAACATCTCAGGCTTTGGCCTTAAGACAAGCCGAATGTTGTAGCGTAAACAGGCGTATCAAAAAGTGAAATCGCATAGCAAATGACCTCACATCAGAGAGAATAAATATGAAAGTGCTTCATGCTTTTCGTAGGTTTGTGTCTTTTGTCCGACCTTGTTAGCAACGTAGTCAGGATGGCATGACACCGATGAATGTAAGGCGCTCCCACAGTGTTTTGCTGCGTCACATGGAGATCATGGTGTCATCTCTTCAAAGAACAGCAAGGATGTATACACGCTTTGAAGTAACTTGAACAAAATATAAAATTTGTCACAAGTGAACTGAACGCGACGCATGCTATTAGCGATAGCCCATATTTCCCGATGTTACCTTTCAATTTACTCTAACAAAATATCTCTATTTAGTTAATTTGCTTGAGCTCTTAGTTTGTCGCTCCAGGCCCAAAGTGTGATCGCCATGTTGTAGAGCACCCTTGGTCACTTTTTCACAGTTTCGCCTTGAGCTGATACTTAAAGAGTGGATTTCAATGAAAGAATGTAACTAGGTTGGTTATATGATAAATAAAAAAAAACGCTTGGCCTGCTTGGTAGGCGCAGCATAGTCACGGCGAAAGCTAGAAGTGCGGCCTTTCAGAGTCTTTTTAAAACGCTCATTGGGTAACTACTGCAAGCACACTTGCTTGGTACACACCAGGGCATTAATAATAGGCTTTTGGGTAGTAGGCTGGTATACGCTATGCTATTTTTCGTCAATCTTCCTAGAAGCGTGGTATCCGCTGAATACTTGCAAGGAATTTTGTGCCAATTGTATATGCAGTGGCGGACGACGATGAGGAATTTAGGCTGAAGTGGGTATGCGCCACAGTTAAGAGGGAAACATCAACAAGATTTTGTAGTGCGTTAGAGCATTGGACAGCCCACTCGTTACGCTATTCGGATTGTACGACGACTGGTTGTTCTTTCGCTGTTGTAAGACACTTTATAAGTCGTATTAACGTGATTGCTTTCCCGAACTCAAGCCTACCTGAGGCAAGTTTGGCATCAACTCACAAGCCGTGGTGTAGCTCAGTGGTAGAATACAGGGCTGGCACCCAGCGCACCCGGGTTCAAGCCCCACTGCGCCATTGGTGCTAAGTCATGCCTGCCTAAGGCAAGTTTGACAACAAGATACAAGCACACGCGTAACTCAGTGGTAGAATAATGGGCTGTCACCCAGTGGACCCGGGTTCAAGCTTCACTGTGTCATAGGTTCAAGTTTCTTTTTCTAACTTAGCGCGATGTGGTTATGGACACCGGTGGTGGCGGCGGCGGCGGACATCATGCAACTGCGCGTGACCCGAAAAGTGATCTCACAACAGCTTTCGAGGTAAAAAACAGCTCAATTGCTACTGGATGAAACTCAGTTCGGGCAAAATGCGGGGTGGAAGGGTTAAGAAAGAGAAAATTGCCAGCCACGTGTTTGCTCTACGAAACCGCCAGAGAATGCATATATGGGCTTCTTAGCGAGAAAGATTTTCAGCATCGTACACGGGACCAACACAACTCTTCCGTGATCACTCTACTAAAGGATGATCATTGATTTATCGATTGATAAGCGGGGTTTAACGTCCCAAAACCACCCTATAATTATCAAAGACGCAATAGTGGAGGGCTCCGAAAATTTTGACCACTTGGGGTTCTTTAACGTGCACCCAAATGTGAGCACACGAGCCTACAGCATTTTCGCCTCCATCAAAAATGCAGGCGCCGCAGCCGGAATTCTATCCCACGACCTGCGGGTCAGCAGCCGAGTACCTTAGCCACTAGTCCACCGCGGCGGCGCTATAGGGTGACCAGTACAGGTATAAACACAGCCCGGAAATTTATTTGGCTCAGATTGGACACTTTGAACAGGTACTAAATTATTCGGTAATTAAGAGGGTACCTTTCTTAGCAATTCGTATAGAACGTTTTGAGGTTTTTAAAATAATAGTTCGCGTCGTTGAAGCTGTGTGAATTGTTGTCATGGTGGTCACAGCATCCGGCTTCTGTGCTCGAGAGCAGTGAATTTGGATGCTGCACTGTGGTTCGGGTATCTCAGTCAATGAAAGAAAAAAAGTGGTCTACCCATACACCTTTTCATCAGTGTCTGTTTCCACACTGAAGTGACGCAAATTGGTTGCTGCGAGGGAGCAGCATCAGATAACTTTTTGTTGCAACCGCTTTCCTTGCTGTCGTGAAACACAAAGAAGCCTTCAGGAAGCATGCGAAGGCTTTTTGGTACACTGCCAAGTCATCAAAATATTGAGTCTACTTTACGCCCGCTGGCAAAAAGAGCATGTTCAACACTCGCCGTCACGCCTATGAGAGGGCGCTAACATTCCCAGCTTTAGATTTGCACACGTACATCATACAGTGAACGAGAGGATGCCCGCCACTCTAAATCAATTAATAATAAATCAGGCGCGTTATTCGATGTTTGTAGTTGCAGTCCCTGCCACCGGCAAGTTGCCTTTCAGCCCACTGTGACTTCTTCACAATTATATATTACATCCTGCAGAATACAGTTAAAAAGCCTGCCAATTACGTCTCCTATAATTTTTTTCATTATTGTCTGTTGACTTCTACTCAGGTTGTATGTTGCATTTCGTATACAAAACAAAACTTTTTAAGCATATCTTCCACCCTAATTAAGCATGTGCCATCATCAGCGACAACCCATAAATCTCACGTCCAACCATTCAACAGTATGATACCTGGATGCCTACCGTCAACTCTGGCGGACAGCTAAATAGCCTAGCGAGAGCGTGTGAAGCATCCAAGTTTCATGGGGTCCTGAACCGAGGACTGAAGTCTCGGACCAGTCTAATATCCTTTTGGTTTCTTTTTATAATATTAAATGTTTGCGCTCACTTGTCAAGCAGCCTGCCGAATTCAGTACCACATGGTTTATTCCTTGGTAAGGAAACAGCGATTCTTAGTGGTTGTAAAAAGTAGCAGCCATTCGAGCATTACCCAGGAAAAAAGAATCAATTGGCTGTCAAGAAAAAATATTGGAGCAATTTTTTTCGATTTGATTGATTGATATGTGAGGTTTAACGTCCCTAAACCACCATATGAATATGAAAGACGCCGTAGTGGAGGGCTCCGAAAATTTTGACCACCTGGGGTTCTTTAACGTGCACCGAAATCTGACCTTACGGGCCTACAGCATTTCCGCCTTCATCATAAAAGCATTTGTTTTTTTCCTAGAACAGCCCTCATCGATATTCAAAGTGATCAACCCATACTTGCTGTTCTCCATAGAAGTATTGTAATTAGCGGTCTCATTTATTTAACTTTAAGACTGCCGGAACATTCGAAGTAACAGTCCGGCGGCAACTCAATATCTCAAAAAGCTATCTTAAAATCTGCAAAGCAATAGCAAGAAAAAGATTCTCCTGAATGATTTGTGGGGTTTAACGTCCCAAAACCACCATTAGATTAGGAGAGACGCCGTAGTGTAGGGCTCCAGAAATTTCCGCCACCTGGTGTTCTTTAACGTGCACCCAAATTTGAGCACATGGGCCTACAACATTTCCGCCTCCATCGAAACTGCAGCCGCCACAGCCGGGATTTGATCCCGTGACCTGCGGGTCAGCAGCCGAGTGAGTACCTTAGCCACTAGATCACCGTGGCGGGGAAGAACATTCTCTTTGAAACGTTGCAAGACGTTCCGCCATGCTCTCCAGTTTTTATGGCTTGTGTTTCGAGAATTGAGTAGATTTAACGGGACCAACAATACTATTCGTTTGCATCAAAGCCACTTCTTTTTTATGCGTTCTCTAATTTGTTGCACTGAAGAGTCATCTTTTCAGTATAAAAAGCTGAAGGTGATCCAAGTCCTTGGCGTAGGTTTTTTTTTTTTGGTGGCTTCCGTCGTCGGCACCCATGTGCCTTGCTAACCTCCCTGTCATTTGTTTACATATCACCCTTGCTCGTAGCTCACACACCTTGAGTAGCCAAAGAAAAGCGACGTTGATTCCAGGTTACCGCTACGGTATGCAGCAGCTTTAAAAGTGCTACATCGACCCTAATGCTCATATAAAATCAAACTTCGTATTCTTTTTCTTTTAAGAAATTGTGAATACTTATTCCCGTTCGGTTCCAAAAAATTTCTACAAAAAAGACGTAACAACGTTTCGTACTATACCTCCGGGGTCGGAGCTCCTTAAGTTTTCTTTAACTCACGTGTATTCGCAGTAGCCCCAGGAACGGTCCACCGATCAGCAAGCAACAATGTCATTTACGACATCATCACGAAACGTTATGGTATGTGACGTATTAGTGACACCACAAACTGTGGAGACCTGAAAAATCACGCTCACGACACACGATGCCAACATCAACTGATGTTTTTTTGCATCATTTGGTGTTAACGGTGACCAGTGCCTACTATTAGTTTTTAATGGGTCATCACGATGATCCCTAATAAGTTTGCATGTTGTAGTTCCTATAACTTAACAAGTGCTTAATTAGGGCTTTTTTCTTCGTGCTATATATGGTAGGCACATAGAAACAATAGTGGGAAGGGAAAAATAGAAAAGAAAGAGTGCTGTTTCTCTGTGTACTTTTCCTTTCTATTTTATGTTGCGCTGTAGCTACGAAAATGATTATACGTAAAAAGAAGGGACAAGAAGTGTAGAGTTTCCTGTCATTTTTGTTTCCTTTGTTCACGCCCAATGTCTGCTACTTCATCATATGGCGTAATGATCAGTCACCAACTAGCCTAGCTCTCAATTCTATTGAGCTACGATATTCATACGGTCCATGGTGTCAGGCGGCAACATGAAAAAAAAAGAAGAGCAACTTCGGAGTGGCTGGAAGTACTCCATCATCGTGGATCGTCCGACATATGTTACGCAAAGTGGTCTCCGAAGAGCAGCAAACTTCTCAGCAAACTTCTCGGCGAGAATTTCTGAACACGCAATTTAAGCTTATTGATCCCATAGATACAGAAGAGGTTCTCCACTCGCGAGAGCTCAAAAATGATTTCAGAGCGAAGGTGTTCAAAGTAACTAGGCATCAACTGAAGGAAACAAGTTATTGAAAATTCCTCGTAGCTGTCAGTGCCTTTTGAACGAATTGGTTGCCGCTACCTTTTTAGATGATATACCTTTTTCTTTTTTTCACCAAAATATTGAACTCAAATAAGGAAGAAAGCAATAAACAGTCATGACTGTTTATTTTGTGCTAGGAGAATGAAAATAAATATAATAAAACAGATGCTGTTTCAGAAGCTTCTTGTCCTGTCTTCTCTTGTCTTGTCTTGTCTTGTCTTGTATTCGTGACTTCTAGCTGTAGAAGGGCATCCCGTGAGGCTTCTTCTTTTCATGAACCTGATAAGTCGCAGCCTCTTGGTAAAACCCCGGTGAGGACACGTGCCTTGAAGTTTGGCCTCTGTGTAGCTTGTTACTGAAATACACCAATCGAAATTACTTTGCCACAATAAAAGAGCTGTGAGGTGTCCCTGAAATGGTCTCAGTGAATTTTACTTGCTACTCTATCAAAGTTACACAAGATATAAATAAATAAATATATGTTAATACTGATATAAACATTATTATTATTACTGTTATTATTATTATTATTATTATTATTATTATTATTATTATTATTATTATTATTATTATTATTATTATTATTATTATTATTATTATAACACTAATTTAATAACAATAGTGATATTGAACAGTATATTGATATTTTACTGAGTAAAACCACGACTTGATAGCGAAGCATGCTGCGATGAAGTACCGCCAAAGATTCGACGATCTGGTGTGTTTTATGGCGGAGTGAGATGGCGCAGTACATGGTCTTCCAGGATCTCGCCTCCATCGTAATGTGCCGCAGCAGCCATCATCGAACCTATGACCTACGTGTTACTACGCTTTCTTTGGTTTTTGCATGTGATGCCTTCGTGGGGTTGTGGCCAAAATAAATATAGAGCCCTTAGATTACACTTTTGTATCCTCCCCGCCCCCCCTCCGCTACTGAATATTGAGCCACAATTACTTTTTACAAATCTTGGGTTTCTTCCTTTTTTTTTGCTCTTTTTTGTCCTTCTTCAGCCTCTTCTAGTCCCTCCTCATCTTTTTCCTCCTCTTCTTTCTTTACTCCTTCGTCATTTTTCTCTTTGACGTCCTCTTCTTTTTCGCACATAAGGCAGAGATTCATCATTCGGTACATAGGTCCCTCTCACAAACGTTTCCATTGTGCTACTTGTTGTTTTGCCTTTAGTAGACCCTCCGCTGAAAAGAGTTGACAGCTGAAGTATAAGTTCAAAGGCAAAATTTAATATAGCGATGAGTAGTACAGTGACTACATTGGGCAAGTTGAGATAAGGCTGCGACCCTAGCTTGCACGTCAGTGCATTCAAGTGTCACTTTTCGGCACCCACGCACTGAGAATGCTCTGTAATTTAGGAAACAATTGATTGATTAATATAGGGGGTTCAACTTCCCCAAACAAGCATATGATTACGAGACGCCGTGGAGGGCTACGGAAGTTTTGACCTCCTGGTGTTTTTTAGCGTGCACCCAAATCTAAGCACATGGGCCTATAGCATTTTTGCCTCCATTGAAAATGCAGCAGCCACAGCTGGGATTCGATCCCATGACCTGCGGGTTAGAAGCCGAGTACCTTTAGAAAATGGAAAGAAAAGTGCATCGACAATGAGCAGCCGCACCGGCTTCTAAAATATTATTCCTTGAATTCTGCAAATTCAGCTTTTGTAGTTCTTCTCCAAAAACCGAGATAAATTCACATAGCGCTATCGCCTTGTCGCATTCACTGAATCAACGAATAACGGGTCACCTAAATGAACACAGATGTTCAGCTCTGAAAACACAACCGATACACCTCTTGTTCGAGATTTCAAAAGGTTTTACTGATGTAATACGAGATTACTGCCGCTTGACTAAAGCTGGGTTGGATGTTTTGTTTAAGCTTATTTTGAAACAGGCACAAGTGATAACGTGGTAAGTGCTCTGTGCAGCTGTATATTAATTTTTATATTAAGTATTCCACCGTAAGGTTCAAAACCGAAATGTTTACAAGAGCATTATTTAAAGATGTTTTTCGCAACGCGTTAATCGAAACCCAATTCCAGAGGGAAACATTTTCAAGTGATAGTCATAAGTGTTGCAGGCAAGCAAAGTTACGGGAGCATTGCTACTGGTATAAAGCGAAGCTGAACACTGCTACAAAATGGAAAATGTGGATGTCAGGGAGTCCGAAAGTGCGCACAAGCTATAACAAAACAGCAATACTAGGATAGGTTTCCTGAAAGGTTTGCACGCTCGCACCATTTTCTTTTTAGGTTTTGCTGGCTTATGCAACTATGGATATCATCTACCGCAGTATGAATGGTTACCCGTAAAATTCTTGATGCGTTCTAGCCATCCTTGTGGCGTCACTATACAGCGCATCCTTGTAGGTGACGCTACTGAACGCAAAGTTTGAAGCAGGTGATGAAAAAATCTAAACTTGCTATACGAAACGGTTACGAAGCTCCCACATCCTTATACAAGACGGGGCCGCACGTGTTAGCTTCGCTTGTGCACTTCGTGCACGAAGGGCTGCGTAATTGATTTATTTTATCTTAAATTGATCGTATTTAGTGTTGTACGTTAGTAATGAACAAGCATATGCTTTCTTTCCTGATGATACCTTCCGCCTCACCGTTCCTTACCATGCATCGCAAGTTTTCGCCCAGAGCAGTGCAAGAATAAGGAAGCGTATCTGCTTCATCTGACCGCCTTAGTTTCTTTCCTCTTTGTTCTCTTTCATTTCGAGAAAATTGTTTTGTGAAGAGTTCTCTTTACCGCGCCGTCCTGTCTCTACACTATACCGCAAAATAAAAAAACGTGCTTTCAAATACTGTTAGCATAATCGCAGTGGAAAATACAATGAAGATGTGTTGCTGTGTAAGTTCATCTGGGAAACATAGGAAAGCAATCTACTCTGCAATGAACACTTTATTTGAACGCCTACCTCAGATCGGACGCACTCCCCACTAAAGAACAGCTGTTCGGATTCGCGAAGTCATGCCCCTCACACAGCTGCCGTTCGGATCACTTTTAAAAGAGCTCTGACACTGCGTACTCGTCAATTTTTGGCAGCACAGTGAAGTTCACTGACCGATTAGCGCTGGATGACAAAAGAAAATGCCGGTCCAAAAGCTCCGCCAAAGAGTGGCTCAGCGTCCTGCCTTCATGAAGACGCTCGCAGACGATGCCGCGACTGTGCCCAACGAAACATGGTGGATGTGCCCAGTTCTGCCAGAACACTAACGATTATGAATAACCCGTATTATCTGTCCCGCAACGCTGACGTTTTTTTTTTAGATCGACTACCTATAAGCATTGTGGTATACGGCAAGTCAACAAGCTCCTTAAAACTTGGTGTGCTCCTCTTTGTCTTTGCACATCTTTTTTGTTTGTGCAATACTTATAACCATATAGCTTTATTTAAAACAAAAAAATCGTTTATGCTAGCCGCCTATTGTACTGACACAGAAGTAGGCGCAATGTATTGAGGGAAACACTCAAATAGGGAGCGCGTCTGTTTGTAAATGTTTTTATCTTCCCGGCCATGAAATTTCACCTTTGTGAAATCAGTTGGCTACATTACTAGAGCCGTCATGTCCCACTGAACTTTCCAGTCAACACAATGAGTGAGTTCAAAACTTCCACAGTGGAGGCGTGGTCGGCTTCGAACTCTCTCAGGCGCTGAAAAGTTTGCGGTAACAATGACTTGCCTCGCAAGGGCAGCCATGCTGAAATTCGGCTCCGATCGCCAGCTTGTCGCACTAATTACTCACTCACGCTGGTCACGCGCTGAAAACTTTCGTTTCTCCTATAAAGCTGAAGGGTAGAAGATTATATGTTTGGGAGCGAGTCGGACAGCAAGCAAATCTAGAATAAGTGAAACTCCTTCATATCTCTGCAGGCAGAGCTACAAATTGGTTAGAACTTGTAATTGACAATGAGGTTATTAAAGGGCAAAAAGGTGGCGGATAAATTTAATGAATACTTCACATCTATGACTGAAAGCTTGCATCAAACAAGTGCTTTTGAGTACTTGCCAGCGCCAGTCA